>NC_035108.1:241126422-244113922 GCF_002204515.2 Aedes aegypti | reverse complement strand
AAAAATCGGTTTGTTTCGATGTGTGGTGTTGTTTGAATCAATCTTATTTTTTGGTTTGATTTAAGAAATTCGTTAAGGTAATGAAATTTGGTGAAAATAAACAAAATTTTATTTGCTAACAACTAATAGATTAGTTTGATACAACGTTGATCATTGTTGTTCAATCAGAAAAATATAAGTTGGAAACAAATAATGTAGATGTTTCAAACAAAATTTTGGTTTACAAACAACAAGTGTTAGTTTCGAAACAACAAAAATTTTAGTTTGAATTTCAACCATTTTTTTTTGTTTTAAGCTAGCTTGTTTTTTCTCCGTGATGTGTATGAATGTATGTATGTTTGAATGTGCAAAGTAGTATGTGTTGTGCATGTACGTGCATGTTCTTGTGTGTGCTTTGTATACATGTCACATTCAGCATCATTTTGTGATGTATATTATTTTTGTTATTTATATTAATGGTAACATGTTATTACCGTTTACATTATGTTTGTCATAATGTCTTGTCACTTTTGAATGCACCATACCACTTTCAAACATTTGTGAAAATAATCAAAGATTTTTATTTTTTCAATATTTTGCGTACATATGACCCACTGTGTCCTGTAACAAAATGTGACCGTAGATTTTCATTTAAATGACGGTTTTAGCATTCTCTTATCATATTGCGATACTCCAGAAAGAATCAGGTGATTACTACAAATGTGAAATAATTCGGGCGTTAATGGGTTAAGAATCCGTGTCGATATTGATCGTTGATGATATCTGGTTTTAAGATATTCCGATGTTTCTTGGGGAACCGACATTCTCCATATAAAATGTCTTTGGCGGCCATTTTGTTTTACGCCAGTTTATCAAAAAAAATGTGGGCTATAAAATACCAGTTAATAAGGAGCTACTCTGAAAAAATCATTCAAATCGGTTAAGTATTATTGGAGTTATCACGATTTTAATATTTTTTTGATGATAAAAAATGAAGCTGCCGGTAGAGGAGTTAATATGGGATTATTGCCCTGCAAACATGTACACAAATCCCAAATCCATTTTAGCAACATGATGCTAGTTTCTAATCTTTTCATAAACACTGTGCCATTAAGAAAATAACATAAAAAATATAAGATTTGAAACTTTTTAAATACCATCCAAAATAGCATATTTTTCAGCACCATGGGGCAAGTATGTTACATGCCTTATAACAAGGTTTATCACTTGCGAAGCTATACAAGGCGGATAATTCGAATAACTGAAATTGTGTTGTTTCAAAGGCGGATAAGTCACTTTTGTAGAAACGAGTAAAAAGAGAAATGTCGCATAATTTATGACCTCGTCCTAAACGCCATAGGTGACCAAGTGTGTAGCTTGTTATTATTGAGCAAACGAATGGATTTACCGTCAAGTCACCAGTCGCCGTGCAGCCTCCATTCAGCGTGCACATATACAGATTGCTACAGCATATTCATACAAATGTCACAAATTATTGTTTTGTTTGCAAAATAAGATAAAACTGATGAAATGAAGTAGTTCTTGTCGCAATGCTTTTTGAAAAACTTAGTTTATGTAGCCAAAACCATGGGAATTCTTTTCAATAAGGAGTCAAACCTCGAATTTTCAAAGGCACAAGTCTAGAGAAGCAGACAACTCTAGAAAATTCGAGGTTTGACTTCGATGCATCTTCACCTTAGGACGAGATCATAAGTTTTGCGAGAAATATTCCCTTACATCATTATGACCAATTTAATTATGCTTATTACGGTTCTTTTGACCAAGAATAACTTTACCTTCCATGCCAAGGTGTTCAGATGGTTTGATCTTGCAGTTTTTCCCGTATCTCCATGCGTTCAATGCAATGTACGTCGGTACAAAAACACATAGGGAGCCGGATCCTATTCTAGGTACTTTTGATTCACTTCGGCAGTGGGGTTTTTTGAAATCTACTGAGCTCATATTTGGCCGCAATATGCATCGCGTTGGAGTGCTTCTCATCGCAAAGTTTCAGACAATTCAGCCGAGAAAAACCCTCATGCCAAAGTGAATCTTGGAAGTGCCCTAGTAGCTCTGCACCCTATCCATAAATACTTTACACAAAATAAAAAAAAAAGTTCTAGACCCCCCGACCGATTTTTTTGATTTTGGTCGCAAAAGAAAGAGCAAAATCTAATTGTTTTTAGTTCGAAATTTCAGACTTACCTATTTTTTTGTAATAAAGTTCCTCCACAAAGACACCGTGTACATCAAAAACTTCTATTATCGAGAGAAGGGAAAATTGGTGATTGAAATAATATTTTTTCCAGCATATCTCGGAAGGAGATCACGCCTTTGCCCCAAAAAAAAGTATATGTTGAATATTGGCAGGTTCTAAAGTGTTTATCATTCTAACAACTCATCTGGCAAGAATTGATAAAATAGCAAAATATAAAAATGGTTAACATTTAGCTTTACTAAATAATAAAATTTATTACAGTATAAAGAACAGCCTATTTTTAAAAGAAGGCAAAATTTATAATTAAACCAATAGAAGAATGGACGCATGGAAATTAAACAAAACGACAAAAAAGTGCGTTCCATTTCCCCGAATGACTGGTTTCCCTGAAAAGTGGTGACGAGAAAGAACGATAAACAGTCAAAAGAAGTCATTGTCGGCTATACACATGTTGGGTGGCACTTACGTCATCCTTGCGAACATGGGCAGTTTAGCATTTTACAAGGTTAATCAACCAAATCCCGATTTAGTCAAAGAAGAGAGTGAAAGAGTGTTGGAGGAGCCTGTTGACCTGAATCAAACGGCAGCCTACGGGCCGGAAGAACAATGTCTCTTCGAGTCCAAGGATCGTTGGAACCCTGGAAAGACCTGAAACATTAGAAGGCTGTCGCATGCTCAGCGGGTATTCAGCCAACCTGGCCCAAGTTGGACTACGGCGTAGAGTTGCTCAACAGCCTGCATTTTTGGGAGCTACTCCCCATTGCGATCTATCGCTTAGATTAGTCCCTGACTATCCATATCCATCACGTCATCTGTACCTGCCGTCGCTATATGGTGTAGGCCTTTGCCTACTTTTTTTTCTATCTTTATTAACGAGATTTTTGGCCCTGGGCTAGTTCATCTCGGGACCAACGGCTTTACTTCCCTTCCGAAGGAAGTCGTCACTGAAATTTTTTGTGACTATCTCGGGGATGGGATTCGATCCCAGGTCCTCGGCGTGAGAGGCGTGTGTTCTAACCACTACACCAGGTCCGTCCCCACCCACATTTGCCTACACAATTCCCTCTTAAGGTGCTGATTAGGCCGTTCGTCATTTTAAAGCTCTCGTTTTGGTAAGAATAAAAATCAGGTTAAATTTGAAGTTCGTACGTGGACGCTAAGTGGTCCCCCAACGACCCTAAAGGTATTAGCATTAGGTGTAGATGACCCCCGTGCGCCAAATCGAGCTCGCTGCTCTGGTGTACGCAACATGAGTACGAAAAGCCACTAGTAACAAATTGATAATCGGCATAGAGTTTTAAGTAAAATAATATTATATGCTGTGGATATTATCTTCATAACACTGCAGGCTGACATAAAATACAAGAAGAAAAGGGATCGTTCAAACATTACGTAACACAACAGGAGGAGGTTTTCCGTAGTGTTACGATCCATACAAAAAAATTAAATTTTCCATACAAATGCTGTTGCCTAGAGGAGGGAGGGGGTCTAAAATTGGTAAATTTTGCGTTACGTAATATTTGAATCATCTCAAAGAAAACAAACTTCTATGCTGATTATCAACGTGCGCAGGCCAATTTGTTACTGGTGGCTTTTCGTAGTCATGCTGCGTGCACTAGAGCAGCGCGATCGATTTGACGCACGGGGGTCATCTACACCTAAATCCTTTAGGGTCGTTGGGGGACCACTTAGCGTCCACGTACGAACTTAAAATTTTTACCAGATTTTTTTCTTACCTAAACGAGCACTTTACAATGACGAACTTATAACATTTCGCATTTTAGATAAATAAAGGACGGCCTAGTACTGATCCCCTCCTTGTTAGGTGAGAATCTTAGCTGGACACTGATTTTATTTTCGCTGAAATGGTCAACTTTGTGATCCCATCTAGGGCCACGCTAGATATTGACATATTCAGAACCGGATCGATGCAAGTAAAGTTACGGCATATGAGGTTACTTCATGTCTTACTACGCTGTCAGCGTAGATTTGGATGTCAATCCAAAAGCGATCCTTAATCCAAATCCAATTCAACTTCAAATTCCGTTTCAAGCCCCCTGAAATTTACTGTATTGTTCATTTCTCTTAAGCTCCATAATCCAATCAAACAAATCTTAACATTTGTTTTCCTTTCACCGTTTGGCATTTTCCAATAACTGCCCGGACGAGGTTCACCTATTTCATTATTCCTGCACAAAGTTTCCAGTTCACGGTGCCAGAGCAAATGTCATCGATGAATGATGGCGACTGGAAACTAACCTACATTGCCAACACGAATAAAAAAAAATAGGTATACGGAGAAAGGCTTCGTGATCGATTTAAAATCCGTTCTGCTCTCTTGACTCTGCTCCATCGCCGATATCGTTCGCTTGATCTGCCGCGCCAAGTTCAAATGAATTTAAAAATGAAAAGCAACCGCAAGCGACAACGAACGGCTGCCACCACTACTAGTGCTCATGTTGCCTTCGATATCAGTCAATTTCTTTCGCTGCACATATATTGGGGACGATGGGTCAAAATGCGTTGCTGGAGGAAGCTTGTTCGATTGATTAGAACATTTGAAAAGGTTTCAGACCTGAACACCCGCCTGAAACGCGAGGCAGCAAAAGTTAGACTGGTGGTGAATGAGTCCAAGACGAAGTACATGCTAGTAGGTGGAGCCGAGCGCGACAGGGCTCACTAGGTAGCAGTGTTACGAGGTTGTCGATGAGTTCGTCTACATTGGATCCTTGCTGACGGTTGAAAATAACGTTAGCCGTAAAATACGGAGGAGCCTCATAAGTATACGTTGGCATACTAAGGAAGAAGCTGCGATCAGAACATCGCACTAGATGTACCGTAAAATCGGGTGTAATTGATCAGAAGGGTGAAATCGATCATCGTACCACACGATTTTATTTATTCGTAATGGAGCACAAATATCATTGTAAGCTGCAGTACATGAACGTTGCTTGTCATAACTATTGTAGAATTGTGTGTTGTGAAGTTTTTTGCGTTAAAGAATGTTTATTTCTATGAAAATAACGTAAAATTTCAAAATCATGCACGCTGCAGTATTGACAAACAGCTATGAACTTCTATTTATAAGCAAGGATTTGAACATGGTATAAACCTGAAAGTTTGTTAGGATGGTTGAGATATATCTCTAAACCATATTTCAACACCAAAACTCGTACCAATTAGCTCATATGGTTGAAATAATTGAATTTATGTTAGATATCAATGAATTCCTTAGGAAATTGCATACATTTAGGCGTTTTCCGCGTAATTCTTGATATTTAACTATTCGTTATTTATATAAATATTGCATTGTTAAGAATTTTACAAGCATATTCGGATTCTGGGAGCTTAAATTTATCATATAGAGTTGTTTTGGAAACTAACAATAATGGCATTGACATGTGATCAATTTCACCCCGAAATGAGATCCTCTGATTTTTTATTTTAAAGGTATTTGTTAACACTAAAATGACATTTGTTAGAAAATTTCGGTACATAAGTCGATGAGGCTCACCTTCGTACTTGTTTTCAGACTAGAAGAACCGTGGAAAATGATCAATTTCATCCGAAATTACGGTACCATGTGCAAAACGCTTAAAAAACCGGTAGTCCTCTACGAAGACTATACACGGTGAGAACCTGCAAGCTCTTGGGGTTTTCGCCAAGTGCTTAAGACGATTTTGGGCAGGTTACAGAAAAACTGTGTGTGGCGGCAAAGGATGAACCACGAGCTCCCCAAACGCTACGGCAAACCAAATATCCAGGAATTAGCCAAGACTGGAAGGATACGATGGACAGGACATGTTGCAAGAATGATGCACAGCAACCCTGCAAAAGTGGTGTTCGTTCCAGATTCGGTTAGTACGGGAAGGTGTGGAGCGCAGCGTGCTAGGTGAGTGGATCAAGTGCACAATGATAAGACGAATATGGAGCAGAACCGAGTATGGAGAGATGTGACCACGAACCGAGTATTGTGGCGTGAAATTGTTGATTTAGTTGAGAGATTAATTATGCAATGAAACGTTGTATGAAATTAGCATACGATATTGACAGTGATTTGAGTTGATTTGAGAGGCTCAGATAGTGTACAATTTGTCCCACCTTCCCCAAGCACTGCACATCGGTAGAACGCGAGGTGCCAAAGAGCAATCATCGCCGGTTTCATTGCACCCGATTCAGGGCTCAGTCCGCAGTCGGGACTCGGGACTAGGGATGGGGACCGGGAAACGCCCTGGGTTCGGATTAAAGCAAAACAAAAGAACAGTAGGAATGAAAATAAATTCATCAACATAAATTATTTCTGACATCATACTGTTGATTTTCGCTTTCATTTTTCCCGGGATCAAAAGTGAAGGAAGGGTGGATGGGGTGGCGTTGGCGGTTGTTTGCCTGGGCACGAATTTGATTCAACGAGTCACCAACGAAGTTTTGAGTTCTGTGTTGGCGCTCAGTTTTGAGCTTAGATTTTCGTCACGTTTTTGACTTGCCTTTCGCTGTATCGCAAATGCAAGGGCAAAAACGCGGTTTGCAGAAATTCGTTTTCTGGGATCTAAACATCGTGCTTTGATAACCGTGATTGATGCGGTGTTTTTGATGAACGGTCAAAAGATGAACTTTCACCGAATTTTCAGGCTACCTCTAAAGTTTGTTATCTTGTTGGTCAGTTCCAATGTACATATGAAAATTTGAAACAGTTTCCAAAGTTATGTACCCTAAGTTGCGTGGTAACTTTTTCTCCACATCATGTTTCATGATCAAACGAGTCCTTAGAATTGAATCAAATCAAATGAAGCCAGAGAGAAGAATTTGCAAAACTTTGAAACCTACTCGGGCCCAAATACCTACACTTGGAAAACCAAAACCACCTTCCTGCATAAATGGAAATCATTCAAGAAGCAATCCGCACAAGAAACTATGCTCGAATTAGTTCATATTTCATCGTTTGAAAGTTTTCCATTTTTTCCCTTCCCCGAGTCCAGTCAGAGTGCCCGGTTTCCTGGAGGAGTCCGAACCCTGTGAAGTCTGTGGGAAGAAGCTCTGACGCAGAGCTCCTAGGGAGAGCCGAGTTTTGCAAACGGTTGCTTCTGCAGGAAAGTTTTTTGCTTGATTGATGCTTACCATAATAAAGCATCCGCAAGCGAACAACTTTTGTTTGTTGCTATGTGCTTCGGATGCTGAGGCTCTTAGACGTGCGAGGGAGGAATCATCACGATTCGAAACTGGACCAGGAAAGGACTCCGTTGCAACCGATCTGGACCGGTGAATGGGTGAAGGAAATAGAGAAGAATCTGCACAGTTTTCATTGTGGACTATAAACAAACATTAAATTAAACTATCTTCGAGCGAAAGTTTTTTGCACGATTTTTTTTAGCAAGGATTCTTTGGTCTTAGTTTGTTGTCGGATTCAGTATGATTTTGCCGTTGGCATCAAGCAGAGCGTTGAAAATTATGATTTATGCCGAAGACGGGTTGAGGATTCCTCAAATGGATCTGTTTTTGAATATGTTTCTTGGCAAACTGGACCTTTACTTGAAATAGAAGAGTTCCCTCATAGTTCTTCGTTGAGTGATGTAGGGGTAATTTTCACTACAAGGTCTTCATCTTCGCCTATCTTCGAATATGGTCTGGTACTTTTCGGGCTAATTTTGATGAGTTTAATTCTTTTATTATCCTTCACAGTTGCCCTATTCTTCTTGGGCTTCAGTTGAATTCTTAAGTCACCTAGCAGGATTTTTTAGAGCATGTCAGCTGAATAATAGCACTATATTGGCACAGAAGGCGAATTAGCGGGCTATTGGTTACTTGGGAAGCCCAGGCTTTAGAGCCAGGACATACGAGAGAAACACCTGTGTCCCATCCTAGGAAAAGGACAAACAACAGTGGAGTAGATGGAAAAACCGAATTTAGTACTATACAGGGTGTCCGCAAATTATTCGAACAGTAAAATATTGGAAAGATGATTTCGCATTGAAAACAATGAAACATTAATGTCCATGTACCTTTTATAATACGTCTATATGTTAACACAAAATACAACTTTAAAAAATTTCAATACAACTTTAAATAATTGCTGGTTACAGAGATAGGCAAATTTAAAATTTTTGAAGACGTTTTTCCTGAGGGCCGCTAGTCATACTGGAGATGTGTTATACCTTAAATCTAAAAGAGATGAATTCAAATGTCCTATTATTGTTTGAAGTAACTTACAGCTTAATGGCTTCAAGTTAGACTGGAAATAGAAAATTATACGGTTCAAATCCAGTAAGTTCTATGGACATTTCTGTTCCGTCATAAAGCTCGAAAAACAGCTCCCTTTAAGACACATCAATACATTTGGCTTGGTTATGCAAATATTTGAAATCGGAAATAAGTCAAACTTACTTCTTAGGAATATAATAAGCCAATGATTAAAACCATGCAAGAATATTGAATTTATTTTGCTTGATTGCATAGAGCCATGTCTTCAAAGTTTGTACGGATCATTTGCGGGCATCCTGTACCATTTAACTCCACTAGAGTTTGTATCCTTTGACAGATACGCGTATTTCGACCTCAACTGTAAGGCCGTCTTCAGTGTCGTGTACTAGACGAGACTTTTCAAGTCTAGTACACGACACTGAAGACGGCCTTTCAGTTGAGGTCGAAAAACGCGTATCCGTCAAAGGATACAAACTCTAGTGGAATTAAATGGTATAGTACTAAATTCGGTATTTTCATCTACTTATAGGTGTTCTACTAAACAGCTCGAAGATTTATTGACAGTGGAGTGCTCATTCACTTTCTTAGCAACGCCACTCCCAACGATTTTGCCTATCTCCCAACAAGGAACGGTTGGTACGGTTGTCCCCGTTTCGTCCCTCACAATATTTCAAAATTTTCTGTCTATCATGTTATTCATTCGTGAATAATTTGATCGCCGGAATTTTTTGAATGACCTTCAAACCCCAAGTCTGCACAGTGGGGCTGACCATTTTAATTTTTGTATAAAATCATTGATATGCTGCAAATACAAATGCTGACAAGAAAATACTGTAAGAAATTTCAGGATTTCCAGGATGCTTTTCAACATTGTATACAAAAAAAAAGTCAAACTTCCACTCGGCCGGTTAGCCGTAATCAATAGTCCAACACCAAAGTAATATTGTTATTGCTTATCCTAGGATGTCGCCCCTGGGTTCTTCCAAGAATTTTCCAGAGAATCATCCAAGTATTTCGCAGAGTTTGTATTCTCTTCAAACAGCACTAACAACTCTTATGGGTATTTTTTAAGCATTCAAAACATAAAAAGATTTTTTTAAATGTAGTTTAGAGTTTGACCAATAAGTTTATTCATGCGAAATTACTTCAAAAATTTTGATCAGAACTTATTAAAGAATTTACGGGAAACAAATAAACTCATAGGTCAAACTCGAAACTACATTTTAAAATTTGTTCTATGTTTTGAATGCTTAATTAATTTTAAAGAGATTTCAAGCATTAGTCAACTATTATTTCTAGATTTGTACAAAAGCTACCCTTCGATATTTTTTGATTAATTTAAATAGAAAACTTTGTCTGATTGATATTTTTTTTAAAGATTGGTTGTAATTTAAACTTAATATTTCACCAAAAATTCTTGCTTTTAATATTTCCATTTTAAATAATTTAAATTTAAAAGTGATAAATTTTGTTTTTAAAAATGAATGAACCTATTTACTGAAAAGTTTTCCTTTTGTTAATTATAAGAGTCACGTGCAGTGCTGGAATGCGTACATGTAAATAGAGGGTGTCGCACGACTTTTACAGAGATGCTTCTCTTACTGTCATCGGACGGTGAGACAATGAAAGAAGCTTTCTTCAAATTCTCCTTCATTTTCCGTCACTACGGCTTGTGACGGAATTGTAAACTAGACCATTTTTATTTTATTGTCTAATATGATTGTTATTTATATCGCTAGAGTCATGAAAGGATATCCACTTTACTTATCAAACACATTTGCTTCCCGATTTTTTTTTCCAAAATGAGATAAAAATTATGAAAGCAAATCAACTTTACAATTGCTCTCATGAGAGCCCCGTCATTGCGACCTGACGGAGTAAGCACATGAAATATAGCTTCGCCTAGTGACAGTGAAAAGTCTGATTTGTCAGTGTCGCAAGCTGGTCATGATTCTTAACAGCCCTGGTCACGTGAATTGATTAAGAAGATTTTTCTTCACTTTAGAATATTGTGAATAACTCGATTACTTTTTCAAATAGACGTAAGTGCAAATCAGCTCCCTATCAAAAAATAGGTAGTTTCTATTGTTTTCAACAAAAAATGACAAAATTATAAGCCGTTACATTTAGTTACTTACGACGTTTTTGTACCAGTGAATATTCGAGTTAAGTAGTGTTTCGTTTTGATTCGTGGTTAAGTCACTTTCTCTCTCTCTCTCTCTCTCCATACAACGGAGCAGTGAAAGTTAGAATTAGATTGCGAAAGTCTTTCTTACGCCTTTTTGTGAATCCGGAAATTAAACATTCTAAAAGTAAAAAATCGAGTAGGTTTAGAGCGAAACGTGTAGAATATCGTCTGCGAAAAACGTAGGATTGATAAAGCAAGTTTGGTTACTTCTCTCACTTGAGAAATTTTCGACAATTGTTGCCTCCCTTGTTCTTACACCAATGCCTCTAGTTTTTTTTTTTTTTTTTATTCTGGGGACCCCAGGTGGTGCAAAGGGGCGAGGTGAAAGATTACATTTCGAGAATGTGGACCGTTATCGGTTGCTAAAGCTTGGTCGACTTCTTTCATTTTTCCGTCCAAGCTGTAGTTTGCTCCTCTGGGTCTTTCATGGTGCAAAAGTGGTTCCCTGATAAAATCATCGGTTTCTTTGTACACAGTACGAAGCGGGCACGTGTAGAGTTTTTCACAATGACGTCCCAATCAAACAATAGCTTGGATTGTACTTTAGCAATGAACTCCTAAGTTCACTTTTGGTATACATAAATCTAGTTGATTTTAGAAAGAGTAACTTATGTAACTATTAACTACTAGAAAGTTCAAATAAGTTTGAATTGAACTTCTCTCTCACTTAAAGGTGAATATCAGTCTTAAACGGACGTTCAGTTTACATACACTCCCGTGCATAAGTTTGGGTTCACCCCCTAAAAAACATGCAAAAGTGAACTGACACTTATATTGAGCTATTCGGTAATCCAATCCGCATGGTTATGAAATTAATTAACTCATTACGCGTGGTAAAGATGGACAAATTATGGGTGAAATTATGAAAAAAATCCACGTGCTCGGCTGGGATTTGAACCCAGGACTCTTGTATGCTAGACGAGCGCTTTACCAACTAAGCTACCGAGCCACTTGGTGACCCAATAACTGAGTTGGTTACAAGTTTAGAATTCAAATCCCTACAGACCACGCGGACCCCTTTCATAACCAATATCCATCCATCTCATGTTCCTACACACGCGGAGCGAGCGAGTGCGATTTGTTTAGTGTTGAAACTGTTTGCCTATCGTACCTACCTTTTTTTCATAATTTCACCCATAATTTGTCCATCTTTACCACGCGTAATGAGTTAATTAATTTCATAACCATGCGGATTGGATTACCGAATAGCTCAATATAAGTGTCAGTTTATATTAGAGTGTACTGCCTCTCTGTAGTAGTCATGTCGTCACTTGAGTGAGAACGACACGTTGATAGCCTTCCCACATCTTTACTCTTCCACAATACAGTTGTTGTGGAAGCGATGTAGGTACGATAGGCAAACAGTTTCAACACTAAACAAATCGCACTCGCTCGCTCCACGTGTGTAGGAACATGAGATGGATGGATATTGGTTATGAAAGGGGTCCGCGTGGTCTGTAGGGATTTGAATTCTAAACTTGTAACCAACTCAGTTATTGGGTCACCAAGTGGCTTGGTAGCTTAGTTGGTAAAGCGCTCGTCTAGCATACAAGAGTCCTGGGTTCGAATCCCAGCCGAGCACGCGGATTTTTTTCATAATTTCACCCATAATTTGTCCATCTTTACCACGCGTAATGAGTTAATTAATTTAATGCAAAAGTGTTCAGTCCATATCTCTGTGATTACACTTCCAATTCAAACTCTTTAAGCCGCATTCCAAAGGCAAAGAATTATTCTTACTTCGTATGTATTTTTCCAAAAACATTTTTTGAACTTTGTATACTAAATATGTACTTAAAATTGTGACATTTTTCAAAAAACACACTGAAAAAACATTACTAATTTCCTCAGCATTGGATCGACCAAAATTTTAAAACAAAATGTCTTTAGAATCACAATCTTATATTCTTCGAATAGACTCTACGGAATTTGGCGGAAAAATCTGAAAACTATTCAAAATCAATTAAACAGTCAGTCAAGTCATCGTGCAAAAGTTTGGGTTCACCTGAACTTACTTAAATCTGTGAAATCTCAAACCAATCATGTACCCGCCATTATTTGCGCTCAAAAAATCTTTAAACTATTAAAATCGGTTGAAAAATGGCAAAGATATAGACAAAAATGATGTACCTGTGGCTCAGATGAACCCAAACTTTTGCACGATTTGCATCATACTGAGGGGTGAACCCAAACTTTTGCACGATGACTTGACTGACTGTTTCATTGATTTTGAATACTTTCCAGATTTTTCCAAAACTTCGTGGTGTCTCATCAAAGAATATAAGATTACGATTCTAATGACACTTTGATTTAAACTTTTGGTCGACCCAATGCTGAGGAAATTAGATATGATTTTTCAGTGTGTTTTTTGAAAAATGTTACAACTTAAATTGAAAATTTAGTAAACAAAATTAAAAAAATGTTTTTGGAAAAATACATACGAAGTAAGAATAACTCTTTGCCTTTCGAATGCGGTTTAAAGAGTTTGAATTGGACTTGTAATCACGGAAATATGGACAGAACGCTTTTGTATGTTTTTGAGGGGGTGAACCCAAACTTTTGCACGGGAGTGTACATACAGATTACAGTTCGGTTAATTGTTCGAAAAGTTAGATGCCAAGCCAATATATGCCATTTTATCCAAATATTTGGTTGCATGGGGTTTTGTCTGACTACATCGAAGTCGTATACTTGCTAATTATAACAGACGAGTTCTATGTTTAAATCTATTTGGAGTGACCTACACTACTTTATTGTCGTCTAGTGTCAATTGAGTTCCTTCTAGATCACAGCAAACAATGCGACTCAATATAAATCGCTCCTCAACAGACGATGTTTCATTTGAACATCACCAGAAGCGGGACAAGCGGATAAGTGAGATGAATGTGAATGAAAAACTTGACAACTTAGATATTCAGTTCATGGAGTGGTGAGTGAAACAGCGCCAGAAGTGAAAGCAATCGATCAAAGAATGGGTTGACAAGGAGTATAAGAGGGTGATAGGATGAGAAAAAGGATGCCAGACGTCGGTTGTTACCCAAGTATTCACAACCATTATAATATTGCACGTATACTACTGCATATCACCAACACTAGTTTTTGGATTAGTTTAAGGTGATTGTAAAACGGAACCAAACTTTGAATTTTTAAGTACACAAGACTGGAGAATCTGACAACAGTTCGCGTTGAAAATCAATCAAATTGCTTGCTTGCTGGTGCTTGGTTCAACGCGGAGCGCTGTTCGGTTCTCAAGACTTGTGCTTTTGAAAATTTGAGGTGTGGCTTCATTCTATAATCACCTAAACTGTA
This sequence comes from Aedes aegypti, assembly GCF_002204515.2. Classification (NCBI taxonomy): domain Eukaryota; kingdom Metazoa; phylum Arthropoda; class Insecta; order Diptera; family Culicidae; genus Aedes; species Aedes aegypti. Next base: position 244,100,030 of record NC_035108.1, on the reverse strand, counting down.
TAAGTTCTCATTCAAACTTTTAAACTAACCTAAGCATATGGAAGGAATGTAATATGACCGGGTTGGTGGTCTAATGGCTATCGCTTCTGCTTCATAACTTGAAGGTCATGGGTTCAATTCCAGGCCCGTCCCTTTCCTCGTACTTTGTAGTTGTACCTTTCACTTGTTTCTATCTACCACTCTTAGTATATCGCAGTTGATATATCACAGTTCATAGCATTTGCTAGAACCCGAGACGGATAGATATAAACCGTTTCCCTTAGCTTCCATTCTTTCACCAAGCTTTTCCTTACGCCTGATACATAGGCAGTCTGCTAACCAAACCAGCAAGCCTCTCTGCCATAAAAAATACCCCTCCCCTTCACCCTTCCCGCATGAACTGGCGTAGACGCAGTGGAATATACGTTCTACCGTAGGAGCCAGTTGAATGCATCATTTCCTTCCCTTCCCCTCATTGTTCTGCATTCTGGCGTGGCAGGCACCATTGTTGCCTTAAAATAGAAGATCACCAGCACTTATACACTGAGGGTGTCTGTAAATCTCAATCAGTCATCTGGTTGGTTCCTTGTGTAAGTGCAGCTGAGCTGGCGATACTGGAGTAGCAACCACGGGCGGCCAATCAAGCTCAAGCTCAAGCTCTAAGCATATGGAAGGAATATAAATTGTGTTAGGATCGTCAACATTTAGTCGGTCAGTTGTAGTGAGAGTGCTTTGCGGAAATTCGAAGTATAGTTGGCAACGAACTCCTATCGTCGACAAAATGTTTGACTAGATCCTGCACTGAGATTCAATGCAGTTGAATATAACGAGCCACTGGTTTAGGATTGTGCAGGCATTGTTATGAACCGGACACTAAGATCTGTCCGGAATCGTCGATCCCACCTGGTCACACTTCTGGTCGGCCTGAAGAAGATATCCAGCAGAAGAATCGATTTCAGAAAGCCTTCCTTTATCGGTGTATTATCCGTTGTAATAGGTTAGATTCACCGGATGGAACTTATTTGAATAGATCCTGAAGTATTACTAGCAAATTCCATCGAATGAATCGAGCAGATCCTTGGAACAAACACGGTTTTTAAAACTTAACCACTTTAAAATAATTAAATAGTTTGATAGAACTGTATCATTTCAAATAGAATGCACTATTCTGATTCTAAATTTGAAGGTTGTGCAACCAAAAGTCCAAACTGGATCTCATTGCGACCACCAAAGCATCGCGTGACGACATGTGTAAAAACCGAGCGGCGTTAACGGAAACCGGAGGGTCAAGCCATCCCATTTGTGGTCAATGCGCCCGGTCATCAGACCGAAAAGGCACGAATGTCATCACTTGTGCAGGTTTTATTTGAAAATTTTACAACCACCGTACACATTTATTATCTTTTTATGGCGCCCATAAGGAACGACCGGTGGGCCCGGAGAAAGATGTCTTACAAGCTGTTCTGTGGCGGCGTTCGCCTTCCCCATTCCCAGTCCCACGGAAAGTCCATCGACCGGCGTCAACGAAAGGTCCGTAGACAGGCGCAATAAAAATGCTCCACAGCATCCCTTCGGTGAACCGTGCAAATCCATTGGACCGTGTGCTTCGGTGTTACCTACCTGTCCTCTGGTACATCACACTAAGACTAGTTGATGACGACGATGGGGGACAAATCTCACGTGGAAAAACCGTAACATCTGTCCACCTGGGCAGAAAACATCAACTCCGGTCATCGAATGGGAGAAGATTGTGTCGCTCGTTACCTGGCACGCCAAGCCAAAGAATGAAACTGCAGCAAACAGCTTCATCCTTTGGGAGATATATCTTCATTCGTTCAGGTTTCGGGGCCAAACAAGAATCGTACCGATTTTGCATAATTTATGATGTTCACGAATAAAACCGACACTGACTTCTGGCAGCCGTGTTCTACCGAAACATGTTGATTTGACCCTCGCTTCACCCTGGAGGACATTCCAGAGTCAAAAGATGGCTTCCAATGAATATTTGGCTTTTGCTCTCTATTCCCCAAAATGGGTCGAATCTGCTGTTTTTGGTTCAGTACATCGGTAACAGTTTTGGACACATTATTCTGACACAGCAGCGTACGGTATTAAATGTTTGCCAAAGAAAATCGCCCATTCATGCACAGTCGGACGTGAGCATGAATTCAATGTTTTATTGATGAAAGCCCTTGCTTATTTGGCTTTGCCTATATGGGTGTGGAGTATTTCCCTTGACAAAAAATATCAATAGCTGAATCAAAAATACATGATAAAATCTTTGGGTACGTTGCAACTTTTGGGCCACCCATTTTCTGGCTTGTGATTTGATCAACTTCCGCCAACTTCCCAATTTCATTTCTTACAAACAAACTAAGATGATATTTTCGTGAAAGTGTTCTATAGCTAAATATAGAAAACTACAACAGATGACACGCAGAATCCGTCCTTTGACGGAGAGCCCTGTGTCATCCGCAAACAAGGATTCTTGACATCCCTGGGGTAACTTAGGTAAGTCAGATGTGAAAATATTGTATAAAATTGGTCCCAAAATACTGACATGAGGAATACCAGCTCTTACAGGAAATTCTTTAATTTTACGATCATACCTTCATGCCAAACACTGTCGAATGCTTTTTCTATGTCTAGAAGAACAAGACCAGTAGAATAGCCTTCAGATTTGTTGGAACGGATCAAATTTGTTACACGTACAAGTTGATGAGTGGTCGAATGTCCATGGCGGAATTTGAACTGTTCTTTGGTAAAAATTGAATTTTAGTTGATGTGGGCCATCATTCTGTTCAAAATGACCTTTTTCAAAAAGTTTACTGATGGAGGAAAGCAAACTGATTGGACGATAGCTAGAAGCTTCTGCATGATTTTTGTCTGGTTTTAAAATTGGTAAAATTGGTAACTTGAATTTCTATTGGACTAGGGGGATTTAGGGGCATAATGAACATACGGGGCGAAATGGACATCCCCTCAATATCTGAGAATATGCATACTTCATCAAAAGTTCATACACTGAATGAAATCTGTATTGCATTTGAAATGTTTGACGGTATACAAGTTTATTTTTTGTTTCAATTGTCCTTCAAAATATTACCTAACATTTTTCTCAGTTTCAAATTGGCATATAAGCAAGGCCGCGGAAGAATCTAATTTTTGAGCAAAGTATCGAACCCAGAAAGATTATTTTTAGCTATTATGATTGAGGGAAAGTCCTTTTACGTATCGCAACGATTGACAGTCATTAAATATATTGGAATCAGTTAATTTCATGCAAGTGTCCATTTCGCCCCGATACCTTTTTGCCAGCCTTGTTTTCTACGCAATTTTCTATCTCGTTTTTCTGATATATGATATGATTTTTACCATCATGAGTGAATGTAGCACATCGTTCTAACATCAAACTTGACAACTAGCCGGGGGTAAATTAAAAACATTGCCGTTTTATGGTCTTAAATCGAACATTTGCTTAACGTGTCCATTATGCCCCTAATTCCCCTACTCCTTCTTCTTTCTTGCGTTACGTCCCAACTGGAACAAAGCCTGCTTCTCAGCTTAGTGTTCTTACGAGCACTTCCACAGTTAATAACTGAGAGCTTCCTTTGCCAATTGACCTTTTTGCATTTGTATATCGTGTGACAGGTACGATGATACTCTATGCCCTGGGAGTCGAGAAAGTTTCCAACCCAAAAAGATCCTTGACTGCTGGGATTCGAACCCACGACCCTCAGCTTGGTCTTGCTGAATAGCTGCGCGTTTTCCGAGCAAAGTTGAATAGCAAAATGATAACAAATCTTGTTACCGGGTTATCATCATTTGATAACTGATTTTGTTATCAGCTTGGCTGAATTAACAGCCAACATAACAAAAATGAGAACTCAAATTTGTTTGTCGAATAACATAGTAATAGTTAATTATGTTATCATTGAGATCACGTGGATAACTAAATTTGCATCATCATATAATTTTGAATTTTATGGTCATAAATCAGCAGGATCGCGAGTGCGTTGAAATTGCCTTCTCCGGATCAAGAGTTTAAGATCATCGTCTATAATCACGGATTCAAAATTTACTTCATATTTTATAAAATTGCCATGCTCCTGGCTTCAACAATGGAATTTGTTAAAGTTTCAAGAGCATTGTCATTATCATGTTTTGTTTGTAAAGAAATGAATCTAAATCCGTCCACTTTATACAAAACGCCTGCTATTTGTATGAATTGTATGGATTTTGAGCCTGTATGGATTTCGGTCGCCCACTGTATATTCCAGTTGGCTCAAAAATAATTGAAAGTGAAGCTGATATGAGTGAGAATCGCTTCATGGGATAATTGAATTGTACCGTGTGGAACTGAAATCCGTACACCTAAGCACTAAGCCTAATAAGAACCTATGTTAAAAATATTTTGATTTGTAAAAGGCAATTGATCACTCTTTTTCCATGACTTTCACATCTTATAGGACACAATTAATACCAAAATGAACCTGAAATTGAGTAGAAATCTTGAAAAAAAAAAAAACAGGAATTAAAATCACTTGTCTTGGATCGAAATCCGTACACTCTAATAAGGTTAAATCAAAATCCGTACACCCGTGATTCGAAACCCGCTGAGCTGCCAAAATTTCAAAACTTAAATGCTTAAGACGGTGTTGTGCGGATTTCGGTCCCACACGGTAACAGGGATATGATCAGAATCAAAATCAGCATGAGTAACTAATTGGCTACAAAAATGACTTGAGTCGGTTAAGACCAAATCAATCGTAAATGAGTTTCTAGAAAAGGAAAAACATGTAGGGCTATCAGGGTTATTGAATTGAGAAATATCCTGAAGAGCACCCATCAAATAAAATTCAGCCATTGGAATTACTTTGAGAATAATTCCATGACCGATGTTTGGCATGTTTCTGTAAGAAAATTAAACAGCTCGTCCTCTTTACCAATCAAGGAACGAGCATTCCAATTTAAAACAAAAATAAAAAAATATGTTATTTTGGATCTAATAGAAAAACATAATTCAATTACAATTTGTTTGTAAATTTTACACTTACTTTGACTGCTTCAGTCATAGTGGTGGCTTTGAACATTGCATCAATCAATTGATTCAATTGTTCAGTTAGAAAATTAAAATCTGAGTCAGACATATCACTTGAAGTGGGTACATTTGATGATTTTCCGTTAGAATTTTAGAGTTTTTTTTTTCATTTGATTTGAAACATGTAGAATGGGTACTCATAGTACGAATAGGAGAAGAGTTCAAATTACCTGCTACGATATCGGCAAAGGATTTATCGTGGGTAGATACATTCGAAATTAAAAGATTTGAACGGCTACCCGACGGTTTAAAATTAGTTTGTGAATGAGGGGTATGATTCCTAATCAAGCGATCGTTAACTGAAAAATGAGCATTGTTCGATACTCTACCAGGCAAATTCCGGAAACGACCGTTATCGTAACGGATATTACTGTTCATCTACTTGGCACGAGCCTCGACGACTTTCCTACGCGAAGGGCAAGCCCAAAAATTTGACTTATGATGGCCCCCGCAATTGGCACATATGAACTTATCGGTACCTTCTATCACTGGACAGACGTCCTTGGCATGAGAAGAACCTCTGCAAATCATGCATTTAGCATCCATGCGACAATTTTTTGTACCATGACCTCACTTGTGGCACCGACGGCACTGAGTGGGGTTCTGGAAATTTCCTCCAGGTTCCTGGAAATGTTCCCATGTTACACGGACATCGAACATAAGACTAGCTTTTTCTAAAGCTTTAATATTTTTTAATTATTTTTTGTTAAAGTGAACTAAATAATATACATGAGAAAGCCCTTCCGAACAATGCAAGATTGGGTTCTCTTTTTCATAATGATTACTTGGACTGGGTAAAATCCAAGTAAATCATTTATTCCATTTTTGACCTCTTCAGGTGACTTATAGTCACTTGAGAGACCTTTCAGGACGACTTTGAATATACGTTCAGTTTTGTCGTCATAAGTAAAAAAAAATCTTCAAGACGTTTCACAGTGGTGCATGGCCAGACAAAACCTCAAAAATTTATGTTCTCAAAATCACTTGTTAATATTTTTATAGACTTCTTTATCATTCAGTGACGTTCTCTCAAAATTTGAGATTGATCTGTTTTATTTTCGGTTATTGGCAGCATCGTAAGTGCGGGAAAGTCAGCTAAATTGGACTGCTTAAAATTCATTAACTATGGTTTATCTATCAAACTTCTAACAGCTTTATCTCAACGAAATCATAACCGATTTAATAGGTTCCACTTGAAAGCATAGTTTTAAGCCTTTGATTGGACTATATTTTTTTTTTTAGACACCGACACGTTAATGCTTCCAGTGGACGATTTGTCCTTTGAAGGAAGCACCACACTAGACAACGGACTAGCATGCAACGCCCAGTGGCACAGTCGGAAGACATTCCTCACGAAAAGTTTTCCGGTCTGCAGCGGGAATCGAACCCACACTCCTTAACACGATGCGGCTAAATGCCTGGAGACACTAACCGCAGGGCTACGAAGCCCACTTAATTACATAATTACATAATTTTCAACACATTGAGTTGCTATTTGTAGCTAAAAATGTTTATCTCAATCTTTCTCCAAGTTTTTAGTAAATTTTCAAAACTTCCTCCGTTTTATGTGAAGCAGCAAATCATCCATACTTTCTAAGGTGCAACAGTATTTCTTGCCCCTCTTTGCCCCTAGAGGTGAAAATTCCATTTTCATTTTGCATTATAATTTATCTATTCCATCATTCATATCAGTATAATGTGCCATAACCCGTTTCAAACTTTACTGAATTTATTTTATTTATTTTTATTTATTTATTCAATGATCTCTTTAAACTTAAGATTTCTGTCTTTTATGTTTAAGTGCTGAGGATAAGAATAACATGATTACAAAAAAAAAACGCTGAGAAACACATTAAAAACTAACACAACTTCCAACTTACTAATTAAAATGCTCAAGACACGCCCTTTTGAAACCCCATGTGGAATTAATGATTTGAATACCAGAAGGTAGTTTATTCCAGATATGTATGCCTCTTACAAACAATGAGCTCCCGTATTGTGATGTTCTCTGATGGGGGATTTGAAACTTCCTGCCACGCTGACTTCTTAATGGTACTATTTTCGAAAATAAATATGGTGGTGTGTTGGATTGTACAATGTTTTGAAACAAAACAACACTTCTAAGTTTCGTAAACTTATCAAACCTGCAACCAATTAAAAAGTGCTGTAAATGAGTCACGCTTGCATATCTGTTGAGATTGAATACATATCTAACACAAAAATTTAAAGCTACTCTATGTCGATTTATAGCATTTGCAGAAGCTTGCGACAACATAAAATCTCAAAATAAAAAGTGTGGGTAGATTAGGGATTTGAATAGCATCAATTTAGTCTTTGCTAAAAGACCTTCACCTTTAATTCTAAGGGTTCACAAGGTTGCATATATTTTGCCGCATTTTTTTTTTTTTTTTTTTTTTTTTTTTTTTTTGTTAGTATCATTCCAAACATTACATTCATTTCTTATATCTAGGTGTTCTGTGTTATTTGACAACACTATCATCCTAATTTGGTAAAACAAATTTAAGATTTAATTAACATTTTGTTAACAACATATTACATTTCATTTGCCGTAGCAGTTCAGTTTTTTTACAGGTGAGTTGATTTCACCTGCTTATAAGAGAAAAAAAAAAGTTTTTAATATACTTAACCTAACTTTACCTAAACATATAACGCATTAATCGTGGCAATAGAAGATTGTAACGATTTTTGCCTGAAATTATTAATGATTGTATTTGACATTTGTTCCAATGTTTCAACATTGGATATTCTATGTAACTCATTGGTACTATACCAGGGAGGAAGCCTCAGAATCATTTTCAAAATTTTATTTTGAATTCTCTGCAGAGCTTTCTTCCTGGTATTACAACAGCTAGTCCATATTGGTACAGCATACAACATGGCTGGCCTGAAAATTTGTTTGAATATCAACAGCTTGTTCTTAAGACAAAGTTTTGATTTTCTATTAATAAGGGGATAGAGACATTTTACATATTTATTACATTTGGCTTGAATGCCCTCAATGTGATTTTTGAAAGATAAATTCTTATCTAGCATGAGCCCTAGATACTTAACTTCATCTGACCAATTTATTGGAACCCCTCTCATCGTGACAACATGTCTACTTGAAGGTTTCAAATAAAGAGCTTTTGGTTTATGTGGGAATATTATTAGTTGAGTTTTGGAAGCATTGGGAGAAATCTTCCATTTTTGCAAGTATGAAGAAAAAATATCCAAACTTTTTTGCAATCGACTACAGATGACACGCAGGCTTCGTCCTTTGGCGGAGAGGCCTGTGTCATCCGCAAACAAAGATTTTTGACATCCCTGAGGTAACTCAGGTAAGTCAGATGTGAAAATATTGTATAATATTGGTCCCAAAATGCTGCCTTGAGGAACACCAGCTCTTACAGGAAGTCTTTCAGATCTGGAGTTCTGATAATTTACCTGAAGTGTACGATTTGACAAATAACTTTGAATTATTCTAACAATGTATGTTGGAAAATTAAAGTTTTTTAATTTTACAATCAAACCTTCATGCCAAACACTGTCGAATGCTTTTTCTATGTCTAGAAGAGCAAGACCAGTAGAATAGCCTTCAGATTTGTTGGAACGCATCAAATTTGTTACACGTAAAAGTTGATGAGTGGTCGAATGTCCATGGCGGAATCCGAACTGTTCATTGGCAAAAATTGAATTTTCGTTGATGTGGGCCATCATTCTGTTCAAAATAACCTTTTCAAAAAGTTTACTGATGGAGGAAAGCAAACTGATTGGACGATAGCTAGAAGCTTCTGCAGGATTTTTGTCTGGTTTTAAAATTGGAACAACCTTAGCATTTTTCCATTTGTCAGGAAAATATGCTAATTGAAAACATTTGTTAAATATATTAACTAAAAATGATAAGCTTCTTTCTGGAAGTTTCTTGATGAGGATGTAGAAAATTCCATCATCGCCAGGAGCTTTCATGTTTTTGAATTTTTTAATAATAGTTCTCACTTCTTCCAAATCAGTCTCCCAGGCATTTTCGAAAACGTTCTCTTGATTGAGAATATTTTCGAACTCCTGAGTAACTTCATTTTCAATTGGACTAGTAAGTCCTAAATTAAAATTGTGCGCACTTTCAAACTGCAAAGCAAGTTTTTGAGCTTTTTCGCAATTAGTTAGTAATAATTTGTTTTCCTCTTTCAATGCCGGTATTGGCTTCTGAGGTTTTTTCAAGATTTTCGATAATTTCCAAAAGGGCTTAGAGCCAGGGTCCAATTGAGAAATTTTATTTTCAAAATTTTTGTTTCTTAATTGAGCAAAACGTTTCTTGATTTCTTTCTGCAAATCCTGCCATATAATTTTCATAGCAGGATCGCGAGTGCGTTGAAATTGCCTTCTCCTCACGTTTTTAAGACGGATCAAGAGTTTAAGATCATCGTCTATAATCACGGATTCAAATTTTACTTCACATTTTGGAATTGCAATACTCCGGGCTTCAACAATGGAATTTGTTAAAGTTTCAAGAGCATTGTCAATATCAAGTTTAGTTTCTAAAGAAATGTTAACATCAAGATTGGAGTCAACATACGTTTTATATATATTCCAGTCTGCTCGTAAATAATTGAAAGTGGAGCTGATAGGATTGAGAATCGCTTCTTGGGATATTTGAAATGTAACAGGGACATGATCAGAATCAAAATCAGCATGAGTAATCAGTTGGCTGCAAAGATGACTAGAGTCGGTTAAGACCAAATCAATCGTAGATGGATTTCTAGAAGAGGAAAAACATGTGGGGCTATCAGGGTATTGAATTGAGAAATATCCTGAAGAGCACTCATCAAATAAAATTCTGCCGTTGGAATTACTTTGAGAATTATTCCATGACCGATGTTTGGCATTAAAGTCACCAATGACAAAAAATTTTGACTTATTGCGAGTCAATTTACGCAAGTCAGTTTGGAGCAAATTAACTTGCTGCCCAGAGCATTGAAAAGGCAAATAGGCAGCTATGAAAGTATATTTACCAAACTGTGTTTCAACAGAAACACCTAAAGTTTCAAAAACTTTAGTTTCAAATGATGAAAACAGTTGATGTTTTATACGCCTATGAATGATGATTGCAACTCCCCCACACAGTGTTGGGAAACTCGTGAGTACTCACTGGAAACTGGAAACTCACTCGCGAGTATGAGCTGTACAGCTTGAACTCTCGCGTGAGTTTACTCAGGCGTGAGTTTCAGCTGTACAACTCATACTCGTGAGTGAGTTTTTGACTAACACTAACTCACTCGTGAGTAATTTTACTCACTTGAAGTATTCTAAATATTATAAATGCTTGCAAATGGCTCAAATACATAATAAGTTATTAGTAAGGCTATTCTTGGGGCGACCTCATTTAAATAGTAAGATGCTAATTTTATTCTGAAAACTATTTTATGCACGCAAAACGTTATTTTCAGGGGGGTGGCAAGAGCCAATAATTACCAACCCAACATAAATTCAACATGGCGTCCAGTGTTCTTGTTTTGATTATTTTGGGATGGACTAAACAAAGTTTTTATGGGTAGGAGACATCAATGATACTTCGCTGATGCGTAAAACAATAAACAAAATGATGAACAAATGAAAAGCGTATTGAAATACGACGATTTAATGTCGATATGTTCATTTAATGCGATATGTTCAATTGCCAGAATCTAGCACTAGCAGCGTATGAGCCGTATACTCGAAAATCAGGAGCAAGGTTAGGGCAAACCGGCCAGAAAGTGGGTACCAAAACGCGAAGTACCAAAACGATGTGAGGAAGAGCTGAAATGTATGCAGGATGACAGTCGTGTCAGTCCCCTGGTTATTTTAATATGAATTCTTAACACAATCTGTAATTTATTTTGGGTATTTCACTCCATATGTTGCATGGTAAACTTTCTTATTGAGTTATGCCTCTACTTACCTAGATCCTGCTTTTTAGCTTTAAGTTTTAAGTTTTTATGTTTTTATGAGAATTTACATATTTATCAACTATGAGCTGTCTTTGCCAATCGACTATTTTTGCATTCGTATATCGTAAGGTAAAGTACAAATAGTAATCTATGCCCTGAGAAGTGGAGAGAATTTCCAACTTAATTATATTTGAAAAACTTATGATTTTGATAAGTACACGCTGTGAACTAGACTATCGAAATGCATACATTTTGCCTTATACAAGGTGGAACGGTTATTGCAATACGAAAGCTTTATGTATCGTTTTAGCTTCAACTCACATCAAGGAGTCGATACACTGAAAATATATATTGTTTTATATTACGAAATCGTTCGTACGAACTACGAAACTATTCGTTGTTTTCTGCAACGAAACAGATTCGTAGCATGTATGAAACTAGCTTCGTAATAAAAATTAAAGCTTCAAATCAAAAACAAACAATGATTGTTATATTGTACAAATCATTTTGTAATCCAAATTCGTTTATTTCGTACTGAGAACGAACATCAATGCACATTATATGAATCATTCGTAAAATGCATTCAGAACATTAGTGAATTTGACGAAATGGGTTCGTGCATTTCACTGAATATGCAATTTGCTTTTTGTTCACAGTGACTCAAATTCATATTTGTACAGTGCACAGTTTTTACATCAAGTTGGCAAATACGGATCAAATGATATATTCATTTTAAAATACTTTCTCAATAATGAAGATTCATTAATGATGAAGTATTTTGAAGTCGTTATATCATTCAACAGCTTCTTAACTATTCGATGTTAAAACAGTGTACTGTACAAATATGAGTTTGAATTACTGTAAAATCTTTCTATTTTCTTCGCCTGCAAAATGGTTTACTTACATGAATTATAATATTAATCTGGCACACCAGTCCACTCTACTTCAAAGGGATGAAACGGGAGCTAAGGGTGGAACCGATACCGGGTCTTCCGTGCCTAACCGGCTGGTAGCTCCTCCAGGTACCGGGTACCCCCGTTGGTTTGACCACATTTAATCTGAACACTTTTTAATCTGTACCCCGCTAATTTGCTCATCGTTCAGATTAAAAATGGTTCAAACGTCATTTAGCTCATGGAACGGAGTGAAGTGAGATGGAACGCTGTGGAACGGAACGCAGAATCAAAACAAAACAGTGAAAGAGGTAACCAGAAACACGTTTCCAGGGTGACTAGATGTTCAAATTAAAAATGAACCCCGATGGTTTGCATGAGGTACCGTTCAAATTAACGGGGGTGCACGGTAGTGGCCGATCATTCCCGGCTTGACTTCAACATGGTTAAAGGCCTTACCGAAACGATGATCATGTTTCGCAGATGGATCTTGTCTATGCCGATTTGGTGGGGCGTTTTCTTGTTGCCGGTTCTTAATCAGGACCACGGGTTTCCTGCCGGTTCCACAATTTAGCGGCTCCTGCAGCGGATTCTGCTTCATGTCCAGAAGCTGATCCAAATACACTCGCGGATCGCGCACTTGTTGTTTTGCGGAACGCGCACGAAATGTTGTTTTGTTTTTTTCTTTTTTTTTGAGCTACACTGAGAATAATTCACACGCTCGATCCACATTCTTTTCAACATTAATCTGTCGTGTCGATTGGAAAGGTGACACTATTAAGGATTGATTTTGGTTAGACAGCAAAGCCTTTTACACATGATTTGAACGTGTTTTACAATGGCAATATCCATCACTAGTAGAACAAGTTTACCCTTCATGACAATGACCCATTTTCCTCCGCACACGTGACATGTTATTTGTCGTGTTATTTTTGGAGAGCAGTGCGCCTGTAATGGGTGCCTGTGTCAGATATATTAGAAATCGCTAACAAATTCAACAGCAATGCTTCCTACAATTTGTAAATTAACGTGTTTCAATTATGATTTTGGATTGTCGTTAGCGACTGGTTTTACAATTAGTGAAAATTCACGTGTGAAACACATTGATCGAGCTTGTAGAATGTTTCCAGTGTACAATGCTTCATATTTTACGAAATGTGTCTACGAAACTGACGAAACTATTTCGTTGCAGAAAACAACGAATGATTTCGTAGAGCAAACGAACAGTTTCGTAATATTTAACAATTCTCGAAAACATTTTCAAATCGACGTATGGAAATTTCACACAGTGTGGAGAAAGAAATAATGATTGAGAAGTCCTAATGGAGTTTTATTTTTCTAAATCGATTTTAAATTATAGATGCTTCAGCAAAGTTGTAGCACAGACAAACAGACACAATACTTGGATTTAGGATGTCGATACCGGTTGTGAAATTTGTTATTTCTCGCAAACTTGTTCAAACAGACTCAAATCAGAAAAGTTAACAAACTTACTTTATCAATTCTGCGTGTTTAGCAGACGAAATTCCACTCGTTCCGCTCTAAACCAACTCTATTTTTCACTCCTAGAACGTTTAATTTCAGAATTTACAAAACGACGTAAGTAAGATTTTCAATTTTCGCAACCACTTAACCATTACTTTCGCCGCTCCGTTGTATGGAGAGACAAAGTGACTTAACCACGAATCAAAACAAAATACTACTTCAGTCAATTTGACACTGGTACAAAAACGTCGCAAGTGACTGAATGAAACGGCTTATCATTTTGTGGGAAACGATTGGAGCTACCTAGTGTTTTAACGCGAGCTGATTGCATGCAAAATTTAAGCGATGAACACGGTAAAAAATGTTAAGAAGGGGACTCGTTTTAAAACAGTTTTAGAAGACAAGATGTGATTCTTCTTAATTAACTTTCTCAAAACCGTATAAAAGTTACTTACGTCCATTGGGAAAAGTAATCGATATTTGCCTTTTATTAAAAGGGTGCAAATAGGTATTATCAAAATGTATAAAGTTATGAGCACCAGAATCGTAGGGTGAACTAGATTATCACTCATACCGTAAGTCCAGAAGATTCCATCCAGTAAACAATTTTCCGCGCGCTGCAAACTCTATTCTTCATAGTTCTGGAGCTCCTTCTCTTTGCAGTCAGCGAAACCTTCTCCTGCTCCTCCCAGGTCGGATCCATCGGGTTCGATGCGAGAAACGTTGCTGCCCATGTTCTTTCTTGTGGTATATTCCAATTTATAAAGATTCTATAGGAATTCAAACAGGAATCTTACGTATTAAATTAATTTAAGAACGAACTTTAGTTTCGATTCAATCATCTTTGCACCGAATCCAGAAGTAAACAAAACATCTGTCATATGGAGTGCTGGTCAATTTACACTGATCATCAAAAATAATGTTCAAGACAACTTTCCAATGGTATTATGAATTGTTTTATTATGATCATGTTTTATTATGATCTTATATGCGACTAAGCGTCATGAAGTTCAATCATTGCCAATGTTACAACATTTTGTTGCACGGTTTGTGAGAAAATTGATCGGTGGGAGAATATTGAGGATTTTGCCTTCCAATACACTCACACCCAAATAAATTTGTCACACCATCTTTGGGATTTGGTTACTCACCATACTCGCAAAGAGTAACTTGCTCACTCACCTGAGAGTAATGACGTCATACTCACTGCGAGTATTACTCTTTACGTGAGTAATACTCGCAGTGAGTTATGACGTCATACTCTCGCGTGAGTAAGAGTAAGGAATGAGTAACTCACAGTGTGAGTATTACTCGCAAACGAGTACGAGAGTGAGTATTTTTTTACTCGCGAGCACGAGTTTCCCAACACTGCCCCCACATGCCCCATCAAGTCGATCATTACGATAAACAAAAAAGTTAGGATCTCTTTTGAGTTTAGATCCAGGTTTTAAATACGTTTCGGTAATAACTGCTATATGCACGTTATTAACCGTAAGAAAATTAAACAGCTCGTCCTCTTTACCATTCAGAGAACGAGCATTCCAATTTAAAATATTTAAATTATTATTTGGATCCATTAGAAAAACGTAATCCAATAACAATTTGATTTGTAAATTTTACACCTACTTGGACTGCTTCAGTCATAGTGGTGGCTTTGAACATTGCATCAATCATTAGATTCAATTGTTCAGTTAGAAAATTAAAATCAGAGGCAGACATGTCATGTGATTTCCCATTGGAATTCCCGGTAGACGAAGAAGCGGAGTTACCTGTGGCGGTAGGGTTTTTTCCATTTGATTTGAAACAAGTAGAATGGGTACCCATGGATCGAACAGGGGAGGAGTTCGAATTTCCTGCTACGATATCGGCAAACGATTTACCGTGGGTAGATACATTCGAAATAGAAAGATTCGAACGGCTACCCGACGGATTAAAATTAGTTTGTGAATGAGCATGATTATGATCTTCCTGATGGGTATGATTCATGATCAAGCGATCGTTAACTGAAAAATGAGCATTGTTCGATACTCTAACAGGCAAATTCCGGAAACGACCGTTATCGTAACGGATATTATCTTTCATCTGCCTGGCACGAGCCTCAATGACCTTTTTGCGTGAAGGACAATTCCAAAAATTTGACTTATGATTAGCCCCGCAATTACAACATATGAATTTGGTGGTATCTTCCTTCACTGGACAGACGTCTTTGGCGTGAGAAGAACCTCCGCAAATCATGCATTTAGCATCCATGCGACAATTTTTTGTACCATGACCCCACTTTTGGCACCGACGGCACTGAGTGGGGTTCTGGTAATTTCCTCCAGGTTTTTGGAAATGTTCCCATGTCACACGGACATCAAACAAAAGTTTTGCTTTTTCTAAAGCTTTAATATTATTTAGTTCTTTTTTGTTAAAGTGAACTAAATAAAATTCTTGAGAAAGCCCTTTCCGAACAATGCCAGATTGGGTTCTCTTTTTCATAATGATTACTTGGACTGGGGAAAATCCAAGTAAATCATTTATTCCATTTTTGATCTCTTCAGGTGATTTATAGTCACTTGAGAGACCTTTCAAGACAACTTTGAACAAACGTTCAGTTTTGTCGTCATAAGTAAAAAATTTGTGCTTCTTCTCTTCAAGATGTCTGAGAAGAAGCTCAAGATCTTTAAGAGTTTCCGGCAAAACGCGACAGTCTCCTTTCTTTGCGATTTGGAAGGAAACCTTGATTCCCCTAATGGAGTTCAAGATCTCCTGCCTAAATCCCCCAAATTCGGAACAACTGACCACGATAGGCGGCACTCTTTGCTTCCTCACTTGAATCAAAGAGCCTGGGCTAGAGGCTGCTTCGATTTGGTGTTCGGAAAATTTGTCTAGAGCATCGAACTGATTGCTCATTTCGATACAATTATTCATTTCACCCTTGGAAGAAAGTTCGCATTCCGGGGAAGCGTCCTTTCTTCCATTCTTGCCACGTGTAGTGACAGTTTTAAAACCCACTTTTTTGGAAGGAAGTAGTGAATTCAGAGATTCACCCTTCCTTTTGTTTGTTGTTGATACCATGTTTAATTAATAAACGAAAGAAGACGTGACCTTCGAAAGGTTTTTTTCCCAAGACGGTGTCCAAGAAGGATTACCACCGCTAGCTTTCGCCAACGGGTCCAACGAAAAATCGAAGGCACTGGTCCAAACAAGGATCGTAAAGGGATCAATAGTAGAAAAAATAGTACTGAAAAGTACTGTTTTAGTAGCACTGAAAAGTACCGTTTTTAATTTTAGCACTGAAAAGTACTGTTTTTGTAGCACTGAAAAGTACTGTTTTATTGCTTTAGGTAGTTTTTAAGAAAACTTCCAAGAGCAGAGAGAATTCGTGTACGCACAGCACGAAGGTACGATGCGCACTGATTTTTTTTTGCCGCATTGTTTTAGAATAAATGTATCCCATTCGAAATTGCTTTGAATGGTAATTCCTAAACTAAGAATTTCGTTCGAAAACTCTATTTTATCGCCATTTAGAAAAATATTAGGTTCGTTTACAACATTTCTGTTACGTGTAATAATCATAGCCATAGGGCACAGTTGAATCGGCGTATCCCACGACTTTGCACCATATTCTGAAGTACTCTTGCAGATTTTCAGTCATCATAAACGTTACATTGATGATGATCAAATCGTTGGATACCGTAAAATGGGGCGAATAGAAACACTCTCCGACATGTTTGAATGTGTACAACTTAAACCGTGTAGATAAAAACCATTTTTATTACTCTCAAATATGGGTCCCGTTTTAGCTGAGACCCCAATTGCCATTAAAAAACAAAATTATTTCGTACAAATATTTGTAAAAATGTGGTATGCTTCTATTCACCCCGCAATGGGGCGAATAGAAACACTGTTTAGTAAATATCAATACTTTTTTTCATTTAAATGAAAAAATAAACACTTGTTCGAGTGCATCTTAAAGAAATAGCATAACGAATTCTCCTAGTAAAGAAAAAATTGAAATTATTAAAAACAATTTCAATTTTTGATCATGTTACAAATTGTCAAACATGGCGGATGTTTCAAGCTATCAAAAATGGTTGAGATTTCAATATTTTCTTCTTATTTTGTTTTAGCAAAATGTGGCAAAATTTATGATTTGAAAATAGTCTGTCGATACTCTGTTACTATTGAACTAATGGAAAAAACTATATTTCAGTAGGTTTTTTAAGTTTATCTTTACATAAAAGACGCATTTCTACTTGTAGGTCACTTTGTTTCTATTCGCCCCACTTTTTCTATTCACCCCGTTTTACGGTAATGATAATTTTGCAATTTCATCGGTGTTATCTGCTACATTACTCTTCACTTGCGTCAATCCAATGTTTACTTCAGCCAGATCACCTCGTATACCAACCAGTCCTTTGTTGATCTCCTCTTGCAGTTCATTCCCAAGTCTGTTGATTTGGTTCTGCATTGTTTTCCCCTATGCAGCTATCAAGCCTGCTAGTTCATTATTGGACACATCTTTAGTAATGTCATTCTTCGCCATCCCGCCTGTTCTGCTGCGAAGGCTCACTTGACTCATCGACCAATGGTTGGATATTGCTGTGTGCGTTTGAAATGCAAATATCAAATGCGGGAACACCAAATGCGGTAAGATTTTCAACAAGGAAGGCGAAGTCAAAGATCGTTTTTCTTTGCTAGGTTAGCGGTGATATGGATCATGGTTGCTAAGTGTCCTTTGATTAGTTTGTGTTACCGCATTTGGAACGCATTCGAGCCAGATTTGCACGTCAAACGCAAACAGCTATAACAACGGATACAAAAGCAGGCCGGACTGTTTATCTGAGCAGTGGAATATTGGCAAACAAATTTCGATTTTATACCGACAACGTCTGATATTTTTCGACGGATAACATCAACTCCAATACGTCTCAGTTTTATCTCAGCAACAATGATCGATTTCAGCAATAACTCAGCATATATCAACGTTAATTTTTGTTCTTATGCACACTAGCTATGCAACCACTTCATTCTTACCACTGTTGCCAGAACTGTATGGACCTCAAATATGTATCTCTAGTTCAGGTTTATGCACAAATTTCTGCACTACAACCCATTTTTTTTTTTTGTAATAATAGCCTTTTTATTCGATTGGATGAAAAAAAAAATATTTTGTTAAATTTCACTACAAAATCGAATTTTCAATATGACAGTTATTTCCAACGGAATGATATCAGGTATCCAAGATAATTAATAGATTACCATTATCAAGCGATTTTGGACGTATTTGAGGTTTTGTCCGACCTTTGTATGAAGGCCCACCAGTGTGCGTTCGAGAAGAAGTTCGCGATCTTTAAGAGTTTCCGGCAAAACGCGACAGTCTCCTTTCTTTGCAATTCGGAAGGAGACCTTGATTCCCCTAATGAAGTTCAAGATCTCCTGCCTAAATCCCGCAAATTCGGAACAACTTACCACGATAGGCGGCACTCTTTGCTCCCTCACTTGAATCAAAGAGCCTGAGCTAGAGATGTTCGGAAAATTTGTCTAGAGCACCAAACTGATTGCTCATTTCGATGCAATTATCAACATTATCCATTTCACCCTTGGAAGAAAGTTCGTATTCCGTAGAAACGTCCTGTCTTCCATTTTTGCCACGTTTAGTGACAGTTTTGAATCCCACTTTTTTGGAAGGAAGTTGTGAATTCAGAGATGCACCCTTCCTTTTGTTTGTAGTTGCAACCATGGTTAGTGAATAATCGAAAGTAAAAATTATCTTCTGAGAGCTTTTCCCCAAGACGGTGTCCAAGAAGGATTACCATCGTCAGCTTCCGCTAACGGGTCTTACAAAAAAACGAAGGCACGGGTTCAAACAAGGATCGAAAAGGGATCAATAGTTGAAAAATAGTACTGAAAAGTACCGTTTTTGTAGCACTGAGAGGTACTGGTTTATTGCTTTATGTAGTTGTTAAAACTTCCGAAAACAGAAAGAATTTTTGCAATTTCTCATCGTAATAGGATGTTTTTCATTACGCCAATCTGTCATGAAACAGCCTACTTTCCTGCACTGAGTTAGGCAGTGTGGTAATAGTCATTACGCAACTGAAATAAGTTTCGTAATGAATATTACACAACGCATTTCTGTTACGCAACTATTATGAGTTGCGTATTGAATCATTGCACAACAATTTTCAGAAATTACAAAATGATGTTGAATGCATTGTGGTATGGTTTCTGATACCTTCTAGTGGTCTTCTACGAAATTGCGAAATATGTTATACGCAAATCGTTGCAGAACTCGATTTTTACAGTACTCGTTGTTCAACTCGTGCTGTAAAAATCATTATTCTGCAACTTGTTACGTAAACTAGTATTGTGTATGCACAGCATGAGGGTACGATGCGCACTGACTTACGGAACCCTAATGTTTTGATCCCATGTCCATCGGTTTAATCCAATTCTCAAACAAAAAAGAATCCGCTAACTTTAACTGCTTATAATTGAAAGTAAAGGCGATTTCGAAGTCACCGTTCACCGTTCCGATAGGAATCCAAAAAAAGCAGTCCTTCTACAACATCGACTAGCTTTGAACCCAAAAGGTATTGCAATAGAAACATACCTTCATATTTTATTCACTTGCTTGTTTATTATTGAACGAGTTTTGTTTTCTCCATTCGGTCACTGAACAATTTGCTATGGCGATCCAAAAATAATGTCAGGAAACATGCCATTCACGAGCGAGTGATGGAAACGGGGAATTCCCAGCTGAGAGACCCAAAAGTTTTTCTTCCCAATTCGGGAAACAGCAGTTTGTTTTACTTTTGGGATCGATATTATGATTTCAAAGTGTGTCATTCGGTTGTGAAAATATTGATGGATGTTGTTATGAGTTACAAACGATGGATCCTAATTAGTTGTTAGTATGTTCAGGGATTTGGATGCCGTTGCTATAATTAAGTATTTTTCACCAAATTAGTTACCCATTTAAACATAGAACACAAATCCTACATGAAAATTCATTACCAGCTTTTGAAATGTGCTTACAACGTTACATATATTTGGGTTTGTTCCAAAAACCAACCAACCATCCAAGCCACAGTTTCCAGCCAATAGTCTATTGAAATTTAAAATTCAAAACTATAGCTGTGTGGATTCAATTTGGATTTTGCATAAATTTCCAATATCCAGTCAGGATCAGATAATCCTACGCTGAGGCTGTGTTCCCATTTGCCACCCCTGATACAGCCAGTCAGTTTGCCAGCCGTACCTTACCAACTATGGATAGAGCAAGTTAAATGGAGTTTTACTCTAGAGTGGCGGTTGAAACTTTCTAACGAGTTTGATGTGTTATTCAAGGTTCATCAGAGAGCGGTGATAAAGTTTCAGCCACTTCTGGCTCCTGATGCTAGTTAGTGAGGCGAATTACTGGCCCTGGAGGGCCTGGAGGAAATATGATTAGAATTATCGCCTTGCCTAGGTTGACCTCCGACGTACGAACGAAAGCCGATCCGAGCCGTTTGATTTCCCAAATTCCATCGGAATCGGAGCAAAGCCATAAATCAAATGTAACACAATAGAACCATTCTCTCGGAAATCCCACCGAACGTAAACTAATTTTCTCATCCAACGGTCCGACCGCCTCCACCGCTTTTCTAAATGGCCGTAAATCGTCCGGAATGAAAGGAAACATATAATTCACTTGCCGAGGAGAAGATTATATCAAACCATAACACTTCAGTAATTCATTTAAGCCTATCAAAATTCGATTAGAACCGGCATTCCATTCACTCAGCCGACCGTTTTTCTCGATTTCGTGAGATATCGGTCCGGACCCGGGGGGAAACCCTTTGAGCGGCAATAGGTTTTCGCGACTGCAAGAAAATATAAACGGTCCATAGAAAACTAAAAACTGCTTTATGATATATGAAACTTTTTACCACTAGAAATCGAATCATGTTCCATAAATGAACGATGAAGCTCCAGATAGCTGTAACGGTAAACGCGCAGCTATTTAGCAAGACCAAGCTGAGGGTTGTGAGTTTGAATACCACCAATCTCGAGCTTGCCACACGATATACGAATGCTTAGCATGGTCGTTTTACCTTATGGTGAATAACTCCTTTGATTTCCATTATTCTATGTAGCATTATCACTTTTCTATTGGTGCACTAAATAGGCTGCCCTCTTGGAACCGTTTCTATTCGAGCACTCATCGTTTTGCGTCCGAGAATCGTGCCACTCAAATTCGACCCAACACAAAAGAATATATACCGTATGATCGTCTCAATCTTCTCGAAATCGACATCGGATGGCATCGGCATCGAAACACCGAGGGAAAAAAGTGATTCCTGTTGCTGTCGCTCTAGACCCTCGAGTGAGGGCAAAAGCTCATTGAAATTCACCTCACAGCAATGAGCAGAAAGCATTTCCATCACCATCAAGCCGAGATGTGGAGCTGTTGTGGGGAGATGAAGCAGTAGCCGAGCGAGCAGTGGCACGGACCAGATCCTTTCGTCGAATTCACGCTCATCTGGATCCATCGGTCGGTCTGCTGAGCACTGCTGGCCCTGGGGCGAGGCCTCAACGCGCTATTTGGCCACGGTTTGTGGTTCGCACCTAGCCCCGCAACCGACCGTAGGCGAAGAAACCGATCCCTTCTCACAACGCCTCTTCTGGTGAGGCGCCCGCTTCGAGGGAAGGAAATTTTCGGCACGGTCCCACGTCAAATCGACCGACATAATTTTCGCATTTAAATTCAATAAAGTCGTTGACCGTGCTTTTGCTCTTCTCTACCTGTACAATATGGGTCGGCTGGCGTATGTGCTGCGGCATGATGCGAGTATGGTTACGAATGTATGAGTTTTGTAGGAAAATATCCGAAATAGGAAGACATGAACATTCAAATTTAAGGACGACTGAAGAGATACTGGGTTAAAATCCAATTTGGGTACAACAGAATCTATAAATTAGATAGAAATGTTTTGTAATAGTTCAGAGATCTTCAGTTGAAAATTGTCAAATGGCAAACACTACAGGAACGAAAATGAACTTTCTATTAGAAACTCGGTACTTGGAACAGTAAATCTTTCAACTACATGTAGGTATATTTGACAAACTGAAAGCTGAATCGAAAAGGGCTTACGACAGATAGATATTATCGTCTATTAGCAAGATCACGGCCAATCGTTACACATATTTCCAGAAGCCTCCCACATTGGTACACCAGGAAATCACCACCGATGTATGGTACTGACGCTCACCACGGGACAATCTATCGTAACTGAAACAACGCGCAACAGAGGTTTATAGGACTGCATAGGAGATGACTACATTTTTTTTCTATCTTTATTAACGAGATTTTTAGCCCTCGGGACCAACGACTTTTTTTCCCTTCCGAAGGAAGTCGTCACTATAACTTTATACGTCATAATTGACAATGTCGGGGATGGGATTCGATCCCAGGTCCTCGACGTGAGAGGCGTGTGTTCTAACCACTACACCAGGTCCGTCCCCAGGAGATGACTACATTAGCACAGCAATCAGTGGAAACCAACCAGTTCTCAAAATGAGATAAGTTAAGCATGCCACTCAAAAGCTCAACAACAACAAGGTGGCTCCGGAGAGGTTGGCTGCTAGCCTGAATCGACTGATAGAACGTGAGGTGGGTCAGACTGAATGAGTGGAATCGATTATATACCTTATCTTAAAAAAAAACGAATGTCCTGTGTTATCCCAGATTACATATTTTCCGTCATCTATCACCTATAGCAAACGAGTTCCTGACCATGCGACTACGGATCAGATCTTTCCCAAATCAAGTAATCTGATTAATGGATATCACCTCGAGGCGCATTAGCGGAAGAAAGTGAGTTGGATGATGCTCCTCTTGAGGACTGCTGGCAGCCATCAACGGTGTAGCTGAGAGCAACTACGGATACGTGGGGCGAAGTCGACGAAACGAATAATTTGACGAGGAATGTAGGCAGATTTTAGAGGAGAAGAATGCAGCGCAGGCGGTCATTCTGCAGCAAGGGACCCGGCAGAACGTGGATCGCTATAGACGGAAACGGCAATAGCAGACCAGCCTCTTTCGGAAGAAAAAATGCCGCCTGAACGAAAAGGAGTGCGAGGAGATGGAGCAACTGTACCAGTCTCAATAAGCACGTAACTTCCATCAGAAGCTCAACGCTTCCCGCAATGGCTTCGTGCCGCAAGCCAAGATGTGCGGGGATAACGATGGGAGCATCTTGACGAATGAACGTGAGGTGATCGAAAGGCATTTTTCGACGAACACATGAAATGCGCTGTGAGTGCAGGCAATGAATGTCGAGACAACAGAGGAAATGCCTTCGTCAGTACTACAGACGATGGAAACCAACCAGCCCCTACTTTGAGTTGAGTTAAGGATACCATTCACCAACAAAGCCAATAAAGCTACTGGTAAGCATGATATTGGAGCTGATCTCATAAAGATGGGCCTGAAAGGTTTGGCCATTTATCTGTAAAGGCTGATAGGCACAATCTGGGAAACAGAACAGCTACCGGAGGAGTGGAAGGAAGGAGTAATTTAACCTATCTGCAAGAAAGGCGACAAGTTAGATTATAAAAACTGCCAAGCCGGCTTCATGTCGTTACTGTACGCTGCCGTTGCATACAGGCAGATCATGTACCGAAAATAAAATACAACCGCATGGCAAACGAGGTGCGTATCACATCGACACCACTGCTGAGAAGAGATCGCCACCGCCAAAAAGAAAGGATGATAGAATCGAGGCAACGATGATGACGACAACGCGGTGGAGACGAACGCGACAGTTGAAGAAGAACCCGATTGCGATGACACGGACCGATGGATAAATTGGTTGATGAACAAGCACAAGAAGAAGAATAGCAAAGCTGAAATTAATTGTAGAAATGAAATAGCAAATAAACACACTCGACCCGAATGACTCAAATTGAGTTAAAGGGTCGTCAATTAAAAAACAAAACTATCTTAAATGCGGCCTACAAAATGTCATCTCAGATCATTTTCCGTAGTCAGTAACCTATCTGTCACTAGTTTGTGGGCTGGACGGCTGATCGCCAACGGACCATATCTTTACTGTACGGCGAGTCCTCCAAAATGTCGTGAATACCAGGTCCCAACGCATCACCGTTTCATGGATTTCAAAGTGGCATACGACAGTATCGACCGCGTAGAGCTATGAAAACTCGTGAACGAGAACACCTTTTCCGGGAAGCTAAAAGACTTATAAGAGGAAGGTGAGACTTAGAGT
Organism: Aedes aegypti; assembly: GCF_002204515.2. Taxonomy (NCBI): domain Eukaryota; kingdom Metazoa; phylum Arthropoda; class Insecta; order Diptera; family Culicidae; genus Aedes; species Aedes aegypti. The sequence continues at coordinate 244,075,390 of NC_035108.1, read as the reverse complement.
AAGGTGGGGCAAAAGTTCGACCTTAGTGGTATAATCAAAATTTCCAGGAAAATAATAGCAGATGAAACAAAACAAATACCATACAGCGAACCTTCAACATATTGGCTATAACTTTGCTGAACAAACTTTTGTCAAAATATTTACCCATTTTTAGTTATAACAGTTTCAAAATCGATTGTCTTATTCGAACTTTTGCCCCACCGGTGGGGCAAAAGTTCGAATCTAGTGTGGGGCAAAAGTTCGTTGGCTAAAACACAAAATATCAATACTTTTATGCCAGGCATACTTTATACCAGCCGTAAACTTATGTTTGCCGAAAAATACACACTAAATTTTCATCAAAAAATGCCCAAAATAGGGTTAATTGTAATACACCCAAAAAATAGCAGTTTTTCGCAAAACTAAGTGAAAATGTAAAAATTTTGTGACATTTTTCGCACAATCAGGCAAATTTCACTAAATTTGAAGATAATATGTGGATTTCAGGCAATTCGAAAATTTTTCCGTGGGTTTATACATGGGTCGAACTTTTGCCCCACAGATTCGAACTTTTGCCCCGCTATGGGCCAAAAATTGATTCCAAATATTTATAGAAAAACTTACACACGTCAAAGCATCCTTATGATAGGCCTAGAAACGCCCTTACATAAAATATTGAAAAATATTTTATCTTCATTTGGTTCCATACATCGAAAGTTTGACCAAATATTACAATATTTACGTCGAAAAACAACAAACAGCCATAACTTTTCCAAATCTCAATCGATTTTTATGATATTTAGAGTGAAAGTCTCTTACTTGAATAGCATTCGAACCACCATGACATTTCTAAGTTTTGATTTGATTTGAGCTAGAAATCTTAAAAAGAAACTCTTGCCCCACTCGAACTTTTGCCCCACTTTACTCTATATGATGGAAGGTGTGCAAAGTTGTGTGAAGATTTCAGGTGGACATTCTGATTTGTTTGAATCCCGCCGTGTGACTACGGCAAGTGGATAGACTTTCGTGCCTGATGTTCAATATATCGCTAGAAGGTGTTATGCGAAGAGCTGGGCTTAACAGCCGGGGTTCGATTTTCACGAGATCTAGTCAATTTGTTTGCTTAGCAGATGATAAGGACACTGTCGGTGGACCGTTTAAAAATGTGACAGACCTGACACGCGAGGCAGAAAAAGTTGGACTAGTAGTGGTGGAACCGAGCGCGTGTACCTATAGCTTACTGATGGAACGAGGCGCTAGGCGCGTCATACGCCTCTTTTTTTTAAAGCCAGCTCAGGATAGCTCAGAGAAATGTTGGAGATGGATATAAGGTAAATCGGGGCAAATAGGAACATGTGAGGATAAGATAAAATGAAGAGTTTTAATCATGATGCCAATAAAAGTTAGCAGGTTTTTCTTCTTTGAAAGATCCTTTTATGTGTTAACTTAATGTTTTTGTAGTATACTCTCTCATCACTATAAAATTTCACAATGATACCTTGTCATTTTAACATACCCCGGTGTACCTTAGTTATCTAAAGTGTCAGACCCTTGAAGATAGGGTCAAATACAGAACGAGTTACACACGCAAATTCTTTGGATAATGCGTACCGGTTCGTCACGGCAATGATTAAGAGCTCTCTGATGTAAGCTAAATTTTACCAGACAAGCTGTTGGTAATACTGGTGGATCTTTTCCCGAAAAAAAACTTGATCACACCATACGGTGCAAGTATCCAACAACAAGATAGTTCCGAGCCCCGATGAAAGGCCTATTGTGGTACTGAATGCTGCCTGGCATATCCGGACCTGTTCAGGAAACTACTGTAAAAGTATCTAGACTAAAGTTATTTTCCTGAAACATAGGAGATTCTGAAGGGAAATGAAAAAAATCACTTAGTAAGCAGGCTTTGTATGGGCTCATGTGTTGTTGGATATGCTTGGAAAATTTCTGGAAAGTATCATTGTTAACCAGCCGATGAATTGTACCAACAATAAATGCTGTGGATCTTTTTCTATGGGAGTAGCATATTACCCGGGTGTTTTGAAACGTAAACGTTAGGACTGTTTACAAAAAAACATCTTGTACCCTTTTTTGAAGCAACCTGGAAAGAGAAAGTTACATGCAGAGCTAAATAAGGAACACGTTGACATAAACATCATAAGATGAAGATGAATCAAAGCCAAACCACAAATTTTCAAGAGCACAAATCTAGAGAACCAAACACCCGTTTGAGCTGAAAATTTAATCGATTGGTCACCACCAGCTAGTGACCAATCGATTAACTTTTCAGCTTAAACGGATGTTTGGTTCTCCAGATTCGTGCTCTTGAAAATTTGAGCTTTGGCTTCGATTCACCTTCACCTTAAGGAGTAAATGCATCACTATCACGATCACGATAGAACAGTATTTTCTTAAGGGGGGCGTATTACACCTTTTTACCTTATTGTATTATTTGATCGTCTCGATCTTCTGATATTATTGATATGAGCTTCTATCTATTGTATCAAGGTGGATAGCACTGGTCTGTTCTAACAGGATCCGTAAACATAGACACTTACGCGAAATCCGCAGGGGAACAAGAATCACCATTAAAAGGTAAGTTTAAATAAACAGTTTACGATCAAGCCCCCACATGCTAGAAAAAATCCAATAAATTGAAAGAAGAGCCCGCCCTTTTTTCACGAAATTTTAGGAATAGTAAGTTGACAGTTTCACTCTTTCTATCTATATTAATTCAATCGAGTGCCTCGATTGTCCCATCCAACCTCACATGCATTATTTATGAAACAGCATCTATTTATGACGTAACGCTTAATTTGCAAATGTTGGAACCTTTCCGCTAATGCTTCATAATGCTTTTTGTATGAGAAATGTCAAAATTGTGTATGAGTCGTCACGCTTGTGCTTATGCTCCCCCTTTCGAGCGTTTTAAAAATTTGTAGACTGCACATCAGAAATAAAGTCAAATTCAATATATCGGTTGTATGACATTTGCTAAAAAAGCCGTATTCCAGAAACAATTTTCCAGAATAGATCATCTCCCAGAAAATCATTTGCTAGAATGGTCCATCCCAGACAACCAGAAGCCGCGTAACAGTGTACGTGCAAAGTCGTTTATTTACACAAGTTTCATCACACCCGCACTACATGGTGGATGATATTGTTAGTCGCATAAGAGTACAGACTGAATCGCAATAAAATTTACACACTCGCATTGCATGTTGTTTTTCATCGTATAAAATATGCACATATATCGCCTCCACTTTTGTACGTATAAGGCCTTTTCGCAACATCTTGTACGTGAAACTTTGCGCAAAAGGTGATTTCGTTATACGTACATTCTAGTTGCCTGGGATGCCCCAGAAAGTCGTTTGCCAGAATGACCATTTCCCAGAAAATTATATACGTATACGATTTCTCGAAAACTTATTCACATAGTCTCAAGTCAGAAAAGTAAACTAAATTACTTTATCGATCCTTATTGTTTTGCAGACGAAGTTCTACACATTCCGCTTTTAACCAACTCAATTTTTAACTTTTAGAAAGTTCAATTTCCGAATTTACAAAACGGCGTATGTAAGATTGTCAATTTTTACAACCTAGCCGCTACTTTCACCGCTTCATTGCATGGAGACCCAAGTGACTTAACAACGAATCCAAACAAAACACTACCTGACTCGATTTTAAACTTGTACATAAACGTCGTAACTAACTGAATGAAACGGCTTATCATTTTTTTTAAACAGAAACTATCAAGTTTTTGAATACGAGCTGATTGTATGCAAAATTGAAGCGAAAAAAATTAAAAAGGTGATCCATTTCAAAGCAGTTTTCGAAGACAGGTTGTGATTCTTCTTAATTAATTTTCTTAAAACCGTATGAAAGTAACTTACGTCGAATTGAAAAAGTAATCAAGATTTATTTTTTAATAAGTTTCAGTACATAATTTTGATGATTGAAACAAGGAATCGTATATAGGTTCTAGTGCAATACATGAGATACCTTTTTTTAAGTAATAGTAAGTAATTCTTTAACGTCTGTTCATATGCTTGGCATTCTTAATCGAGGAGCTGATTTTTAAGAAGCACTGAACAGATTATTACAGCATTTTACATGTGAGGAGTAATTAGATTCCATAAGGTATATACAGTAAAGTGGTGTCATAAGCAATTCAATATTTAGATTAAATTTTTATCTCTAACGTTGTAATCCAATATATCTAGGTAACCATGTAGTAATAAAAACTATGCATTCTATAGATATTGCACACATATCAATGTAAAATCTCTGAATAGAAAAAAAAAACAATAGAGCCGGTTATCCACATGTCAGCCAGTGTTGTTCACAATGACGAATTTCAAAGTTGCGAGAGTGACAAGATACAAGCGAAAATTTTACACGAAGGTTGCGTATACCATAAGAATAAAACGGCTGGTATCATTTTTTTACGCATAACAATTAAGTTAATACAAATTTTTATTAGACACTGAACACGTGCTACTGCGTAAAGAGAACAAGATGGCGCCTCCAGGAAAAGCTCGGACCAGCGGCAGGCAAGGCAAGCACACATTACTGTCCGCATTTGAGCACAACTACATACCGAGTCAGTTAAAGACGGATACAGCACGATTCAGAGCCGTTTTGAAAAGGAAGGCAGATGAAGGATCAGAGCGTCCGGAACAAAAACAGAAGTCTTATGTTTTTTGTTTTGTCATTTGGCTTAGCAAATGTGGTTTTAAATTAATATATGGTAATTCGTCCATTGTTCAACATTCCCATATCTCACCAAATGATGAACAGCCCATGCTTTTCTTATACATAAATATATTGTGAGAAATAAGACCATTCAACAATTGGCGATTTACCATACTTGATTACAACTAGATTGTATACGTATGGCAATCTGTTTCAGGTGATAGCACCCACATCAAAGTTGGCTCAACGTAGGATACAGAGAATTAGAAAGCCGATTAAACTCTTAAAGAAACTAGTTGATTTTGAAGACATTGATGTTAAACTCATTCAAACATATGCACAGTGGTTCCAGCTACATAGGAGGGCGGTCATAAATACAAAAATAGGTAAATTAGTCATAAATTCATGCAAATTGTTATTTATTCGTGTTCTACATGCAAAGCATTTCTTCTGCTAAGAGGGGGAGATGCGAAGGTTTTCACCCCCTCCCCCTCCAATTATTGACCCGAGTGAGTTTAACATAAGCTCTATTCACTTACATGTACCAGAAGAGTGTACAAAGTAGCCGAAGCTGTACAATTAAGGCTTTCTACACGTATTGCTGAGCAACCTACTATGATTGTACATTTAAAACTAAAAAAAATATGATACTTGATAGCTACCTTTTGTTGTTAATCAAGTTATGTTTTGGTAAACTGGACATACGACACTTATCTGGTCGCAAACGGTCGCAACTGCATTTATGTGCAAAATGTAATATAACTATATAGGTAAAATTCATAGAAGAATGTATGGAGGGATTCGGAGGGTAAAAATTTTTTTCGGCTAAGTTAATGTTTCCAGAATTTCGAATTTTCTCGAATTAAGGCGATGTAGTTTCCAAATAAAATATGCAATTTTCTATTTTATTTTTCTTAGAGATCGGTTATGGCGAAGTCGGCCGTCATTGAAATTTGTACGCGTCGTTGATGACTGCTGCTAATTCATCTCACGATTTCGAATCAAAGAAAATTAGTTGGTTCTGCACTGACATAGCTAAAAAAGTATCAGCATACTTTATGCATGTTAGCGCGTACAGTGATACATTTTCAAGTCAATATAAACTATCAAGTTTGAGTTTTATCACTTTGAAATGCAAGCTGAAAAGTCATCATTGTTGTCAAAACGAATGACGGGCTACTTAGCCTTAAAACCTTATTGAAAACCAGTAACAGTGATAGCGTACTTGTAAAGTATCGTTAACATTTCTGAAAGCGTAATGAAAATGTTAAAAATATTTTTATGTTTCCACTTAACTCTTTCCACTTAAATAAGAATTCAGCAATAGTAGTTTACGGAACAAGTTGTAGAATGATTATTTTTACAGCACGAGTCGTAAATTTATCCTTCGAGGCTTGCCGAGTAGGATGATTATGGCGAGTGCTGTAAATATCGAGCGTTGCTACGTGTTACGTACATCATTTTTTGCAATTTCGTAGAATACCACTTGAGGGTATCAGAAACTATGTTAGAATGCATTCACCATTATTTAACAATTTCTGAAATATTGTTGTGTTATGATTCATAACGCAACTCATAACAGTTGCGTAATGAGAAAGTGTTGCGTAATGAATCATTACAGCACTGGTTTCAGTTGCGTAATGATTATTCCGGCACTGCATACTTCAGTGCAGGAAAGTCGGCCGTTTCATGACAGATTGGCATGATAAAAAACAGCCTTTTACGATGAGAAATTGCAAAAAAAAATGAATTCAATTATGAAACCTTGTTCTATAAGTATTCGACATGATATCATTTAACAAATATCACGATTTCGTGGAAGTCGAATTTTTGGATTTATAACCTATAGGGAAACCACTGTGATATGAAAGCGAACAATTTTACTGCACAACATGCAATTGAGACGTCCATGATTTTTTTCGACCATAGTTAACCTTGCTAGACTGAGCAAGTCGCAAGTTGTAGTACTTGATGGTATTTTTCGTCAGCTCCTGATGGTTCAAATATTTACCATGTACGGATCCATTGTAACAGGCCCATCCATTAAGTTAGTACCATTCGTTAATGTACTACTTCCAACAAAACATAAGCCGGTGTACAGAGAAGCATTGAAATTAATCAAAACAACTGCCAAGGCAAACAACATCATTCTAACTTGCAGAAATTAATGCTGTGAGAAATATAGTGCTATAAGCATAAAAGCATTTCACAAAACAAAATCGCGACGTTTAAAATCACTTTATTGATTTTGATCAATCAATTCGAATCATTGGATGAATGATTGAAAAATATTTAACATCGATTTCAGCCAAATTGTACAATAACTTATAATAGGCAATGAACAAGATAAGAAACTTTCAGTAGCCCAATGAAGAATTTTTCGTTTGACGAGAAGTTTCCTTCAACTGAAGTGGGAATCAAATCCAAGCTTTGTGGTACTCACAGTATGCCGGAGCGGTTGACGCCGCTAACTGAAGAAATACGAAGCCCACAAATCAATTTCAATGTTTATATATGTTTTATGTAAAGTGCAACATGTTTGTATAACAAAAGTGCTTTAAAAAACTGAATTTTCTAATAGTACATTCACCTTTTTATACCTGCATGTTTACTTTGCCAAAATCTCCATTCTGCATTCGTGATTCGTGTCACTCTCTACGATACCACAAGGCTAAGCAAGTCCTCCCGAAAAATAACCATCCATCACCCGTTTTGGGGTGAAACTTTTCCTTTCGGATGCGACTTCTGCCATCGACCGACAGCTTCGAACAAAGCTGGTAATTGAAATAAATGATTCATATTGGGTGACACTTGACCGGTCGCCACATAACTCAATAAAAAGCGTTATTGGGAGGGTGTTGCTTTCGAACCTTTTGTTCCTCCGGAGACCAAAGGCATATCGATTCTTCTGTGCGTGTAGGCCGTGCTGGCCTGTCGATGACTGAGGATCTGAGGAGGGTTAAATGATGGAAAGTGAAATTCCTTCACATTATAGGCTCTGTTTGGACCGGGGACCAGATGTACTAGGGAAGACCATTGGGTCGACATCCTTCTGTTCTCTGGTATAGGTATGTGAGGGCCGTTTTCCAACGGAGAGGGATTTTGTGGTCGTTCTGAAATACCAGGATTGAGTTTTATTGCTTTCTCTAGTGATTTATAGGGAAAGAGAGTTACTTCGTTTTCTTTTGCGGTGTAGTTGAAAGAATACTAGAATGAAAGTGTGGTCTTGGTTGTATGAAGGATAGTCTTTATGTGAACGTGATGTCTACTTGAAATTTAATAATTGAATTTTTATCAGTTATACATTACATGCAATTTAAAATGGTTGTCGTTAGTAGTGCTATATTAAAATAAAACATAAAAAACTGGACCACGGAAGTTTACTACATTGCCGAAACGAATGAAAGGCGCTATTCATTAAATCGTTTGGAAACCAACATCTAAATAGATTGAAATTAATTCCATCCAGGTAAACTACGATTTCTGCCGATTTGAGGTTTCACAAGCCATTAACGAGTGAATTGAATTAAACCAATGAAACAAAGTATACTGCCAATACCTCAGAACTACACATTTCCCTCTGACCTCCCAGCTAATATACAACACGTTAGATTTAAATGTTCACCAGAATGAAACCCAATTTAACGACCACCACCACCACTCTCACCACACCAAAACCAGCCAATCCAGTCGGGATAGAGGCAGCTCGATATTGTTTCTATTACATACTGACCGTGGTTACTATCGCGGTTGGGTGGTCGATTGCTTCCATGAAATGGCTTCTCGCGGGCATAAATAAATTTCCATGAAAACATTTCCCACACCTTTGGCTGATTTCCGCGATTCTATGCATTTACTAGAAAGAAATGTGCCGTAATCTGGGCAAAATGGTCACTACTTTACAACTTTTTGTAATATTATCTTCAGTAATCAAGAAATTGTTAACTTAATGTTTGTAAAACCAGTATTTCGTATATCTCTATTAGTGTACGTAATTGATTTTCTTGAAATTGAATTGAATCGAATTGAAGTACTTTTTATTGAAGGGATTTTCTGCCGTAGGCAGGTTCATCCCCAAGGATTTTCATGAAATGACTGTAAATATAAAATAACTCACTGGGGCGAGCTTGATCAGCATATAACAAAAAAAAACTTAAAATAAGAAAGTTCCCTTCTATACTTAGTTTAGGTTCCCAAATTAAGAAAATGGTAATAAAATTCTTACGAATCGTGTATTTAACCATTTCATTGCAAAGGTATACCGTATCAAATCAATCAAATCAAATCAATCATGTGAAAAACCGACAAAACTGTTATTTGGACTTCTTATTCTCAAACATAATGGAAGATTTCTGTGTGAACGAATCTATTTCTTCTCTATGGAAAAATGAAGCGTTTCATACAGCTATCGAGTACTCAATTTTTGTTCATAATCATCATAATTCCGACTACTAAGACTTTGAGATTTTCTTTGATTATAAAAACGCCAATTATAACGGAATCAAACAGAAATTGAATAGAATAGATTGGCAATCCGTTTTGAAAAATCAAGAAGATTTAGATTATGCAGTTACGGGTTTTTATTTAATTTTGTCAGAAATTATTCAGATGGAAGTTCCACTCTTGCGGATACGTCGTAGGAATGGGTCAAAAAATCCTGTCTGGATTAATAAGCAAATAAAAAATTTGAAAAATCGTAAGCAAAAGGCTCATAAAATTTACAGACAACAAAACACTCAAGAAAGTTTAGAAAATTATTTGTATATTGTCAACCCACTTAATCAAGCCATATCCACTGCACTTGAAGAGTACAACACAAAAATTGAAAATGATTTAAAATCTTGCCCTAGGAATTTCTTCAATTATGTTAAAACTAAGATGAAGTCTAACAACTTTCCATCTAAAATGACATTGAATAATAAAGTAGCAGATAATCAAAATGACATTTGCAATCTCTTTGCTGATTTTTTCCAAGAGACTTATACAAACTTCTCGGATAATGACCGTGATTTTGAACACTTTTCAAGTTTTCCTGATTTTACAACCGATTTCGGCGTTAGTCAAATACAGGTACAAGATATTTTAACAGGACTGAAGAATTTAGATTCCACCAAAGGATCAGGGCCTGACGGAATCCCGCCTGCTTAACTGAAACACTTAGCCAATTAATTTACAGCACCATTATTTTGGCTGTTCAACATGTCACTTGAAAAGGGCAGATTTCCAAAAGAATGGAAAAGGTCATTTCTTATACCCATTTACAAGTCTGGTAAAAAATCTGTTATTCGAAATTATCGTGGAATTGCTATTATTTCATCCATTCCAAAACTATTTGAATCAATCATTAATAAAAAAGTATTAAGCCAAATAAAACATAGAATAACGAATGTACAACACGGTTTCTTTAAAGGTCGTTCTACTACAACGAACCTTTTGGAATTTGTTAATTACACTTTAAATGCAATGGATAGAGGTAACCACGTCGAATCACTTTACACCGACTTTAGTAAAGCATTTGACAGATTAGATATTCCTATGTTGATTTTCAAGCTCAATAAAATGGGAATTGCAATGAAACTCCTCAACTGGATTGAATCGTATTTAACAGATCGCCAACAAATAGTAAGATTTGAGGGAAAACTATCTAAACCTGTTCATGTTACATCAGGAGTTCCCCAAGGTTCACATTTCACATTCATATTGTTATTATTCATATTGTTTGTTAATGATATTTCATATGTGATAAAACATGTAAAAATTCTTATTTATGCTGACGATATGAAACTTTTTATGGAAATCAATAGCAAAAAAGAGAGCGACATTTATCTGAATGAAATAAGTATATTTGATAAATGGTGTAGTAAAAGCTTACTTAAATTAAACGTCAGAAAATGTAATCTAATCACTTATAGCAGAAAACGTAATACACCACAGATTACTGTATTTTTAGAAAATCAAGACGTTCAAAGGTGCGATAAGATTAGAGATTTAGGTGTTATATTAGATTCCAAACTTACATTTACTGACCATTATAATACTATTGTCCATAAAGCAACCAATATGTTAAGCTTTATTAAGCGTTTTAGCTACAATTTTCGGGATCCATATACGATTAAAACCTTGTACATTGCTTATGTAAGATCAGTTTAAGAATATTGTAGTATTGTGTGGTCCCCACATATGAAAACACATGAGGATAGAATTGAATCAGTACAGAAGCAATTTCTTTTATATGCCTTACGCAAATTAGGCTGGACAACGTTTCCATTGCCATCATACGAGGCTCGATGCATGCTTATTGACATCCAAACTTTAAAGGAGCGTCGCGAATTAGCCATGATTTCATTTGTCAATGATATAGTATCGCATCGTATTGATTCCACCAATCTCTTATCTAGTTTGAATTTGACAGTTGAGGAATCGGAATTTGTTCGCATCAAACAATCATCGAACTAATTATGCCAAATTCGGCCCAATGAATCAAATGATGTCTCTTTATAACCAGCATTACAGAGGAATTGATTTGACGATGTCGCGAACGAAGCTTAGGCAATATTTTAATTCCCTTAGATATAATACAACATAGTATTAAGCAAACATGTAGTCTACAATTGATTGACGAAATAAATAAATAAAAATAAATAAATAAAAAATAAAATAAAATATATAAAAATAAATAAATAAAAAATAAAATAAAATAAATAAAAATAAATAAATAAAAATAAAATAAAATAAATAAAAATAAATAAATAAAAAATAAAACAGGGTGACTTTGATAGTTGTTTCGAAGAAAACTTGAATATTTATGCTTGCTGTTTCAAAGAATCATAATTCATAATTTTAAAACAAGTACTATCGTTTGCAGTTAATAGATTGCAAACACATTTATTCTGAATGGATATATAATTTTTCAAATAATCGAAAGTCGGTTTTATGTTTTGGGTAACTTTGATAATGGAGTACAAATGGCACAAAATTGAATGAATTACGGAACATTTATAGGGTGTTGCTTACCTATAGGCATTTAACGCTATATGGAAATTTCTTACATAGGTTACAAAAATGACCCCAGTTTGAAGAATGGTTTTCGCTAAGAGATTTGAGACCGAATTCATGTTCTACTACAACTAGGCTGTCAGAGATAAGTGACGAACTCATTATGACTTCTTCAAATAGTGATCGTAGAACAGATTGTGAGCGTTTCAAAAATGCTAAAATCTTATAAGTTTTTAATATTTGCATATAAATCCTCATTCAATTCATGACTTCAACGAATATAGCTTTGACATGAAGTGTTATACTAATACTCTTTACTTTTGCATTCGTTTTGCTTAACTGATTAACATAAACTTTCGTTTAACATGTTATAGGTCTCGCCCTATCAAAGTTACCCGCATTGTCAAAGTTACCCCGTTTTACAGTACTTTAAAATCCACCATAACACGCCTAAATGTATGTACTAAATTTATAGTATTTTGTTATAAACAGTATTTCCGTTGAGATAAGCATGTATTCCAAGAAATTTATTCCTATGATACAATATGTCTGTGGAAATTTACGATTTATGAAAAACATGTTTATAAAAGCCTTCATCAGATTATTCTTCTTCTTCATGGCATTAACGTTCCCACTGGGACAGAGTCGGCTACTCAGCTTAGTGTTCTTATGAGCACTTCCACAGTTATTAACTGAGAGCTTTCTTTGCCTAAGTTACCATTTTTGCATTCGTATATTGTGTGGCAGGTACGATGATACTCTATGCCCAGGGAAGTCAAGGAAATTTCAATTACAAAAAGGTCACCGGGACACCTTCAGCATGGTTTTGCTTTGTAGCCGCGGACTCTAACCACTCAGTTAAGGAAGGCCCCTCATCAGATTCTTATTTGCTTTCAGTGAAAACCTTAGAGGTTATACAATATGTACTAAATCTGTAAAAAAGTTTGAATGCGTACTGTTGATGGGAATTTATAGCAAAAAAAAAACCGAATCCCTATCACATACCCCAAGTCATTAAACTTACCTATGAGCTGCCTCGTGCTTCAGAGCCACCGAACCCGACATTCAAGGTAAATTGAAGCATGGTCCTCCTGTGACATATAGCCAGCCATGCGTGTGCTGCCCGTTCAGTCATCTGCACAGCTTACCGGAAGCCCGTTCGAGCCAAGGGACATATAACTTTTCAGGCACTGGAGGCTCTCCAAGGTACAAAACAAATAGCGCTTCCTGATGTCCTGCAGGTTGCTTTGCGACAACGCTTGATGCAGGAAGCGGCGGCTAATTCACCTGGAGCGTACATCACGTGTACCTACGTTTGTGTCCCCGGATGACGACGATGACGACGAAAGATCCAATTCAGACCTGACGTCGGCGGTGCATGGTAACGTCCTAGCTAGTTGCTCCGTGCTGTGCTGGCCGGCATTGATTATGATGTTCGACAGGCCGAAATGATCGCATTTCACTCATTGGGAAATTTATTATCGCGAAAGGAAAAATGAAAAAAATCCAGAGGATTGAACGTATACCCAAGGCTGGCTACAGCGGGGTTTTTATTCATACGAAATCACTTCGCGAATCGAATGAGAGCTCAGTGGACTTCTGGACTGGACGATGCAGACTGGGCGGTGTTTTGTGGGTGTGGTGCCCCCTGAAGCATCGTTCTGCTAATTGGGATTCTTTTCGAAGCGGTTCGGCTGTCATACTGGGCGAGCGGGCCGATAGGAGGAGATGGTATAAAATGTCAACTGTAGCTTAATCGTAGGTTGGTTTGACTTTATTAACGAGATTTTTTTAGCCCTAGGCTAGTTCATCTCGTCATAAGTGACTATGTCGGGGATGGGATTCGATCCCAGGTCCTCGGCGTGAGAGGCGAGTGTTCTAACCACTACACCAGGTCCGTCCCCCGAGCTTAATCGTATTTAACAGTAAAATATAAAAAAAAAGTTTAACAAGAAACTTGTAATATATCACAGTAGGCAGTTTGTTATATTTTTGAAAGCCAAAAAAAAATTGTCCCATTTTTTTTTTTTTTTTTATTTCAAGAGTTATGAATATTTTCGTGAATGTTGAAATGGTGGTTAAAGCCAGGCTCGATAGAAACTCCTCTGCGATGCAAAGAGGAGGCGATTTTGCCGTTTTTCTGTGCAGAAAAAAAATAACTCAAAATTTTTAACACAGATTCTCAAGCGATTCACAGAAAAAATGCAGATTTTTATCTGGTCTTTTTTCTATCTTGTTACAATACTTACGCTCAGAGATTTTTTTTCAATATATTTTTTTTTTTGAATTTTCTACTTGGGTCATTTTATTTGATTAAAGACATATGGAAATCATTTGCTCAGAAACAAATGAAAAGCAGGCCTCCAAATTATGTATGAATGAAGATTTATACAATAAACCATTAAACTGCACTTTAATTTACAATGAATATTTTTAGGACTGATAATTACTCAATGTAATAGTACGTTATATTTATTCCAGAATTTTGTGTACTTTTCTAGTTGGAAAAATAAACTATTTTTTTTTCTTAACATTTCTTAACAGAAAATTATACTTTAGATCGTGTTTTTTTTAGAATAATCTATTTATCTCTGGTTTTTATATATATTCCAGAATTTTGTGTACTTTTCTAGTTGAAAAAAAAACGATTTTTTTCTTGAATTGAAAATTGAAAATTGAAAACATTATACTTTAGATCATGTTTTTTTTTTTTTTTTGAGAATGATCTATGCTTCTAACAATAGGGGTCGAATCTAACAAAATGACCACGTGATCAATGGACAACCCCTAGGATGTTTATGTCAATTACAAGCTCAAGATTATAAAATAAGTTTGTAAGATGTTGCATTCATAGAGACAAATTGATAAGCAGTTTTGCTTTTTCCTCAAGTTCTCTGCGGGCCGCAAATTTAGCCTTTCAGGGTCGCAGGATGAGTTTAACGCGAAATAAATGTTTTTGACGTGAAATAACTGTTTTAAAGCATTGAATATGCAGAATAAACGAGATAGGACGAAACAAAACATTGGAGTAGGACTTCACATTATATTTAGATAGATTACACTGTATAATTCCCATAGTGTTGAATATAGAACTCAATTTATGTCCTCCAAAACATTTGAACGTTGAAAGGGGGTCATGAAGATAATGGGGGAGGTTACAATATTGAATATATTGAAATAATATTGATGATAATTGACATATAATTTAAACTATCAAACATGTTGATGCCCTGGAATTAAATTTTGGTTGCCTTAGAACTCTCTCAGACACTTACTTACTCATCCAGAACGTCTTAGGGAGGCGCTAACAGGGGGTAATAATAGATTGAGATATCAGGGCTCATAATGCATTTTAAAAGAATTTTTAGTGATTTTTAAAGAATTTTTTCAAATATTCGTATAAAATCGAAAAATAAAGCCCGCTGCATCAGTTTTACATCATGCTTTTTATCTGAGTTTTATGGAAAAAATATGAAATCCACGAAAACTTATATTTTGTATTTATTAACGCTTGTGCCACTATAGGAACACATGTGCCTTTAGTAGCAATGACTCTATGACACTACCCCGAACGCCACTACCCCAAATGCCACTACCCCGAACGCCATTACCCCGAATGCATAACATTTTGAGACTTATTCTAGTAAAAGAGTGGGGAAATAATTGTACGATTCCTTTTGAGTAGTTAACGAGTTTGGCTCAACAGTGTTTTTTTTTTCAAATATTAGAAGATTAAAAAGCTGCTAGTTGTTCAGCAAATCATTTTTACGTATTTCTTCTTGTTTTAGATTTGTCCTCTAATTTTGGTAAGATTCATACAACCACATTGTAAAGATAGCTATAATATCCACAAAATTAGGATGTAGTAAAGACTCTTATTGCACGTTGGTACCCACTTCCTTTACTCATTTTTGTAGGTATTGGGCTACTAGCATTAAGATCTTCTTAAGGTGAAGATGAAACGAAGCCAAACCTTAAATTTTCAAGAGCACGGATCTGGAGAACCAAACACCCGTTTAAGCTGAAAACTTAATCGATTGGTCACCACCAGCTAGTGACCAATCGATTAAGTTTTCAGCTTAAATGGATCTTTGGTTCTCCAGATTCGTACTCTTGAAAATTTGAGGTTTGGCATCTATTCATCTTCACCTTAACGATTTTGTTTCATAAACGTAGGTCACTCTGATAGTGGCTGCAAGTGACTATCTTTAAGACCAACCTAATAGACAACCGTTCCGCTACAGCATGTTATAAAAACGGCGGCCTCTGAGTGATGCTAGATCTTTCGTTGGTTTGTGGGATCATTAATTTGAATTTCTGTGAGATAACCACAAAACAAACAATTTTTATGATTCAAGACAATGAAGAAATGATGATGGCAAAAAAGTGGTGAACAAATCCATAAGAGACCTGTCTGTTTTAATACAAGAAGATAAAAGAAAGGGAAAATTTCTGATTGGAATTTATAGCAGGATTCACTTTAGTGAATGCCTTCAGGATATATTACTTTAAGAAAATTGTTCTATATAGAAATATTGATGACTAGCTTATACAACGAAAATTTGTAAGAACAGCCTATTAAAGAAGAAAGGGCAAATTTCTGGTGAAATAATTGCACTTATGACATGAATGATCACTGTAACTATATTCATAAGAATTGTCAAGGTAAGTGTCAAAAATGGAAATTTTTGGCCTTATGAAATTTGTAAATGAACCCTTGAACTGCGAAAGTGCCCACTGAGCTGATGAACAGGCACTGTCTCAGAAAGAATGAGAAGAAGATAGTTGCCAACAAGATAATAGCTGAAATAATAGCTGACATATAAAAGAAGGGAAAACATATAATGAACATTTTACGGACAAATTTTACGCGCTAATAATTACCAGTTTTCATATGAGACGCATTTTTGCCCGCAAAACAAGATACTGCACCGCAGAGTTAGTGTTGTTTGATCCTTCGACCTGGTTGCTTAATCTTGCGGGGGCTAGCGACGAGGGCAGGATCAAACATGGTCGCACGTCGTTCGGGAAGAAATGAAAAAGTGCCGCGAGTGTTAGTAGTTTTATTTATTTTCGTCAACCGACGTAGACTAGTACATTTTACATATACATATTTTTGTTTTATTTCTTATTACTAAAATTATGAAATTTATAAAAATTATTGAAAAAGAAAGTGTAGTGTAATTAATGTTAATTTCATTTTGTTTTATTTTATGTGTTACGATTTCTAATGGATTTGAAGTATGTTTTTAGATTTTGCCAAGACATGGTAAAGTCAATAGTTTCGCAATGTTGATTGTAAATGGCCATCATTTGATTTAAAGGCCCGTTTTTGGCATAATTTGTTCGATGATGATTTGTCAAGAATAAGTTACGATTTCGTAGTTGCCTAGATGGAGCGTAGAAATTTATTTTTGATAAGATTTCTGTAGAATCTCTTGCGACTTCACGCCGCTCTTTCAAAGTTTGTATGTCAATAAGCATGCAGCGTGCTTTGTAGGGTGGAAGTGGAAATGATGTCCAACCTAATTTATGAAGAGCATATAGTAGAAATTGTTTTTGTACAGATTCTAATCTTTACATGCAGCGTTTGATCCTTCGACCTTGACGCTTGCTCCTGCGGGGGCGGGCAATGAGGGCAAGATCTCGGGTCACGCGCCTGAGTGCTTTTATATTGCCGAGCAAACGAGTTGAGCTGAAAGAGGATTGTTGCTGCTCAGTCAAGGATGACGGAACAATTGGTGAGCTCGTTTCATGCTACTATTTCTAATCTATAATATGTGTGTCACTGCACATTTAATCGTAAATATGATTTTTCAACAAACTATGAGTGGTTCGTCACTGTGAGTGTCGACATAAACTCTGATTCATGAATTATTATTAAAAAATTTACCTAATTTTACTTTTATTTTGTAATTAAAAAAACTTTGAATGGTTCGACACTACAAGGGGTGTAGACTTGTGAAACAACAAACTTTGGATAGTTCGTCACTGTAAGTGTCGGCATAAGAATAAGAGTGTTAGGAATGTTACATTTAGGTATTTGTTCAACAAACTTTGAATGGTTCGTCACCTCAAGTGTCAGCATAATTTTTTCTCTACATAGAAATTGTTCATTTGAAACGAAAATATTATATTTACATATAAACATGTTCAAATCTCACAAATATTTATTTATCATGGGCTAATCGCTTATCAAAGCGAATCCTGTGACCCAACGACAAACATCCCTCCCAGTAGACTTTGTGAAGATGCAGAGGCAAACACGGTCTCCAAATAGCAAAGGTTACACACTAACATTCCTTCCCCCAATCCCATCTGACTGCAAGGACGTGGCCAGTGCCGTTATTGACCCTGTATAAATAGAGGTACTGAATTATGCACACTGAAGAAGATTATGGCCAATCCCAGCCGAACTTTTAGTTGATTCTTTGTGCATTTTCACTGACTGCGGTGAATCACGGAATAGCAACCATTGATATGTATAGTCAGTCTATGCTAGGCTAAGCTAAGCTTAGCAAAACAAGATACTGCACCGCATCTCATGCTATTCGAGGTTATGGCTCATTCGGGGTAATGGCTTTCGGGTAGTGACCCATTCGGAGTAATAGCGTTCGGGATACTGGCATTCGGGGTAATGGGATGGGACAAGTAGCAATATTTCTAATTTCTGACATATTATACAAAAATTACACATTATACATTTTATACAAAATATAACATTTCAACGGTCGTGCATCTCAATTTTTGTCTTTCTACCTCTCGCAAGGTGGTCATAATGGAAAGGAGACCCCCTTATAAAAAAAAGGAGATTTTAACAGATTTGAAACAAAAAATCTTTTTTTTTCTTTCCTTACGACCCTACTGAAATCTAGTTTGCCTCCCTGGATAATCAAGAATGGAATTTATTATTTCTCTCAACCCGTCTCAGAGACTTTAAAATTTTCTCTGAACCTTTGAACAAACTGTAAAAACGGGGTTCAAATTGAATAAGGGGGGGGGGGGGGTTCGCAAAGCATTTGGAGGGGACTTTCATAGATTTGAAACAGAACTTGAATTATTAAACTTGAAAAACACAAAAGAAATAGAAAAATAATAAATCAGCTTGTTTCGCTTTATGGCCCAATTTGAATCTTAACTGACTAATGAATTCCGTCTGACCCTCATTAGAAGAGTTTAAAGGGGGTCATAATGGAGGGGGCGTCGATATTGAATTGAAGGTAATTTAAAGAGATTCAAAACATTAAGAAAAAATATAAATAGTAATAATCAGCAAGTTCCTTATCAAACCCTTAAGACTCTTTGTTCCTGGTTACGACTATGTAGAATATTTTTATTGATTATTTGAAGAGTCAAGCTTTATAACTGTAAAAAAAAAATTGAAATTCAATTACTAGATTTAGAGAAACGGCTGTTCAAAAATCTGTGTAACGCTAATTTTAGCACCGTTTCCTGACAGTTATAAAGAAAGCAAAGATGGTTAAAAGATGGTTTCTAACCATATTTGAAGAAATGAAACATAGAAAACCTCTCAATGTTTCACAGGTCCTTTTGGAAAGCGACGTGAAAAATGTTTAAAGACAATTTGGATTTACGCATTTTGCATTAACAAACTGCAAATAAAAATAAAAAAATATCCATGTTTGTTCAGACAATTAAGTGTTCATAAGGGTGGTTCAAAATCTAAAAAAAGGTTTCAAAATCCAGTCTGCCATATCTTCTTTACCATCCTTAGGATAGAAGTAGTGTTCTGTGTATTAGTAAGGAATGTAAAAACAAATTTATCATCTTATAGTGAATACTCATTTTTCAGTATGTGTTGTAAAAATAAATGTGTTGTAAAGGGAAATTCAATCTATTAGATGGGAGTAGAGACATTTTTGAGTTTGTTTGATGTTATTAAGCTCCATACGGGATTTAAGCCTTTTAAACTTGTTTTAAAAGGATTTGCTCTTTAAGCAACTTTCCTGATTATGGTTTAAAAAAGATTTTGATACCCTGAGATGATAAGTTTAGACTTAAATTACAGTACATTTTTTAAAATTTCTTGATCGTATTTTCCATATAACCCTACATCGTCTTCGGGCCACATCTAGATGACCACCGAACAAACTTAACATTTCACAGAACACTATTTTCGTCCTAAGGAAGGTAAGTAAGATATTGGAGATTTAATTGTCAAACTTTTTTTTAATTTTGAACCAATCTAATGTTCATTCTCGCACAATGTAATACAATTTGTTAGCAAGCTGTGCACGTTAATTCAAAACCACTCAAATTTGTAGTTAACAAGCGAGTTACCATTATGTTATCCGTCTTTTAGCGAGTAATATTTTATTTTTGCGATTGCAAAAATAAATCTGATAAACATACTGCCTTGCTCAGAAATTGTTTAGCTACTGTAAGGAAGGCGATATACGGACATGCGCCATGAGCCTACATGCTAAATGTACGCATATCGCCACCACATTTGTACTCTTTTATCGTATCATTTACGATCGTGTGTTTACTGGGAAGATGGTGCAATGTAATAAAATATTTGAACAGAAATACTCTGTCCCAGTTGGAACGTATCGCCAGAAAGAAGAAAAAGAAGTTTGATGTGAATTCATAAAGAACTAACAATTTCTGTAATTGTTTTCCGTTAAAGTGTAATAACAATAAATTAGTGTTCTTCTACCAAAAGAGTAATTTTATGTTTTTGTTATCGGCAAGCACTGTAAACAATGTTAAGTTCATTAAAATCTGAACTAGGCCGTTTTACTCCATGAGTGCATTTTCAATCCCTTTCCCTAACAGAGAAGCTCGGTGGTGACGATACTTGCGTCGATGATGATGTTATGCAGAGCCGTAATGAGGAATGGGTCTGTGTCGTCACTTGTGGTCATTCCGACCCTTGCTACACCTCTGCCGTATATCATCACTTTTTGAAAGGTGTTTTCGTTCATGAAATCGTACCTCTGCCCGATGAATCGCTGGCTCGTGAAAGAGCACTCGCAGAACCACCAGAACGACGTTGATGACTCCAATTTCAGTGAGATTGATAGCGCTGCTCGGGTTGAATTATTATTCAACTGCATCCTACCTTCGGAAGCATATTTTTTCTCAATCATCATCGTCTGCCTTAGATGAGTTTTAAACTCGAGCCTACGAGACCAAAAACACAAAGCGCCCGTTTTTCTTAATTGAATGTTTGTTCAAATTTGATTGGATTGGGAGAGGGGCTTTGTCTGCTATCTTTGACTATGCGTGCCAATTTTGATGATGCTGACGATGTCGAAATTTCTCAGCAAACGAATACATTACAAAGTTTCCGAACAAGCATTATGTTAATTGGAGCCAAGTTTACAGCAGACGGAGGAACAGGAAACGACCAAGAAAAGAACCTTAAAAATTTTCCACAACATTCACCTCATTTCCCGCACCGATGCCGACGCCACATCACACGAGCACCAATTTCCGGAAAATGGTAACGAGGTGGGGACGGCAAACAACCAAATTTATTAAGGATACAGCCAAATAAACTTCTTTTTCTTTTTTAAGGCCTCATCGTCGAGTTTCGTCTTTTCGAAGGAAGTCACCGCACGATCGAGGCAAGGCGTCTTCTTCTTCCCTTGGTCGGTCGGTGCAACGAGGAGAGCAAATTCCGTTTTAATTAAATTTAGGGAAATGAACAAGCCAAAATTAATCCACTTTAAAAGGCAAACAGCATTGGCCTCCGCGGAATGAGAAGATTAGCATTTTATGGATTATTATTCGGAACTGATAGTCGGTGGAACGTGCCACAATTAGCACGTAGAAGATGTGTTTTTTTTCTGGTTCGGCGTGGAATGTTTGGATTTGATGTTCTGGGTGGGAGGTGGATACTTTTTATAAATAGATTTTTCTTTTTTTTTTCAAGACTTACGATCCAAATGGAACAGGGTCTGTTTCTACGCATAGTGTTTTATGAGCACTTTAACATCCATTGATTGATAGCTTTTTTGGAATTTGACAATTTTTGTATTCGTATATTGTGCGTGAATTACGAAGATAGTGCATACCTTTGGAAGTTGAGATCAATTAAAAAAGATTCTCGATCGTATATTGATTCGAACCCACCACCATAAGCAAGGTCTAGGCACTGAGTAGTCGTCCATTATCCAATACGGCTGTTTGAGGGACAGAAAATGTTGTCCATGAGAATTTCTATGCTATAAAAAAATGAACTGTTATACACTTTTAATTGGTTTGTATTTAATTAAAATAAAACCCATTCTATATGCAAAGCTTTAAATCAACTCGTTTTCCGATAGATTTCCGAACAAAGAACCCGCGAAAGCCTATTCATGCAAAATCTAAAACGAGCATCCGGTTTATGGTAATTAATTTCCAATTGTGATTGGTTGACCCGTGAAAGTGTACCACTTTCCACTCTGGAAGCAGTACAATAACAGAAACATCGATCAGATCAGAGGAACGTTTTAGTTCCATCAAATGCGTTTGTAAATTGTTTCTTGTTTATGCGAAACGAAACATTTTTAAATGCTCTGTGAGGTGATGAGTTTTGATTCCTTTTTATTAATTATACTCTGCAATTCCAGACAAATTCTTCAAAAATATCATGAAAACCAGGTCAACGTATAACCTTTCCATCGACTTTAAGGCGGTATACGACAGGATCGATAGCGTAGAGCTATGGAAAATTATTGACGAGAGTAGTGCGCATCACACCCTCATGCTCATTCTTTCTGGTATCGGAAGTATTTAAACTATCTAAAGCAACAAAACATCTGTACATCTTTTTTCTACCTATTGATACCTTTTCGAAGCTTTTTTGGACCCGTGCCTTCGAAGCTCTTTGAAGCAGTTAGACTTGCTCAGCTTAATCTCTCGTTTGAAAGCCGTCCTGGTTTGCTGGAACACAATTCTCCGCTGTTCTCGGACTTCCACGTGCCTCGCTCTCTGATATCGTCTCCTTGCGTTAAAACAAGCGGCGTTAAGAGTGCTTCGTTCCACCAGTATACGGGTCGCCGGTTGTTTGATGGCTTCCGTTTTCTTGGCATTGTTATGTCGCACGCCTTGTCAGCTCTACCGCATAGAGATCCAGGATATCGCTGTCTACACGAAGTGCATCGACGAAAAGGTCCTTGTCGAAAGCCTTCGTCTTCCACTACTGTATGATAATTGTGGTTCTCAGCGTTGCCGCGCAGTCCCGTCGGCCAATGATATAGCGGAGTGCCTGGTGATCGATATGGGTATACTCCTCATTTACCCTCCAGTTCATGTTGCCTGCCAGCGATGGAGTTCATGTTGCCTCGATCCATGTAGGATCGATGCTCGTCCGTTTTTCATAAATGTGCTAACGGTACCTTCATTGCACAGCTGGAGGTCTAGCTTTGTCAGGGCCTCCAGCAGACTGTAACCCCTGGCATTGTTTACCCTGCTATTCCACTCCACGGCCCATGCATTGAAGTCTCCTCCAATTAGTACTGGCTTCCGACCGACAAGCTCATCGGTTAATTTTTCTAACATCCGCCTGAATTCGTCGAGCGTAGCAGCTGCCTACGTAGGCACCATTGACTTTCGCGATGACGAATCATAGGATGGGGAACCTACCCATCAACTGTATCGCCGCTATTCCCGTGCTGTCCGCAACCCAGTTGACATTATCGTGCGGTACTCGATACGGCTCAGCTGTAATCGCAACGTCGCTCCTTGCTTCCGTTGTTGACTGCCACAACAGTTGCTGTGCAGTGTTGCAATGATTCAGGTTGATCTGCGTTACTACCACTACTGTCGTGATGCGATCGCCTTCTTATATGCAGGACACTTAAAACCGCCCGTTACATGGGCGTTTCCTTCTTTCGGTTTACAGAGTCGTGCAATCTTTCCCGATGTATCCTTTCTCCCCGCATTTCCTGCACAACTCGGATCGGTCGGGACCGTTACAGATTGCCGCCCGATGTCCGAAGTCCATGCACTTGAAGCACCTCATCGGCGGCCTCTCGGCTCAAGAGACGAGTCTCAGCGGACAAATCGACCATCCAATTTTACCTTTTCCTTCTTCACTAGTTTGTTGGTAGCGGCCACTGGTAGCCGAATCGACGCTAACTGTGTGCCATCGGAAGTCAGTGTGCCTTTGGAAGTCAGTGTGCCTTTGGAAGTCAGATTGTCATCGCCACATTTCCAATATCGCAATGTGATTACACTCAGCAATCAACTCTTGGTAGGCCGAGCTTTTGATCACCGGATCGTTCATCAGCTCAAAGAGCATTTCACCTCTTTGAGTACGCCTAGTTCTGACCACGTTCTCTCCGAGGTCTTTTAGTTTCGAATCATCTCTGACCTTACAAAGAATCGCTGCGTACCTGGTTTGGTCGTTTGCCTTAACTAGTATGGTGTCCCCCTTCGACCACTCACGCCGTGGGCGGCTAGTCACTTTCTTCGTACTCTCCTTTTTCTGTGCCTTAGTGGTTTTAGGCGTGTCAGCTACTGTTTGTTCCTTACCTTTTTTAGTGCCTTTTCGGCTGCCTCGGCTCTCATTTTTAGCGCTTTCTGTTCATTTTCGGCTGCGTTTATGGCGGTGTTTATGCTCGTTACTAGATTCCTAATCTTGTGATGCACATTAGTCCTGTCCTTCTGCTGCTTCAACCTCCATTGCGGTATTGTCTGAGATGTTCTCCATTTTTGTTGGGTCCCCTCCAAGCCGCTATGTTTCTTCGTCGTAAGTAATCGCCTTTGTGTTCCCATGGTGATCTTTGCAAGCAGTGAGAGCCATGCTAAAGTTGACGTGGTCCTTCATGGGGTAACGTGTTCAGAGCCAGATCGGCACAAGACAGGAAACGTTCAACTGTGCCTACTTCTACCATCTAAAGTGGCGGGTTTGGAACGTACTCGGAGACTTGCCAAAGTTTTAACAGGACGGGGGCAGCCGCACTATTAGTCCACTCGCCGTTTCAGGGTGGTGTCAATAGCACGGCTGTTAGCTCTGCATCATCGGTGTCTATACGTATTCTGTAATCACGGGTCGAAATAACGGTTTGGAGGGGGGGGGACCCTACAGTATAACAGGAGATAACAACGCAGTGAATGTGGCGAATCCGTTCGCAAGCAGTGGTTTACTGAGGTCACTTCCAACGATGACAGCAGTATAAGAACCAGTCGCAACAGTCGCATCAGCAGCAACAGGAGTAAATACAGTAATAGCTGTAGCAGCAACCACAGAAGACGCAGTACCACAAAATCCAGGATGCAGTGGGTTGAACGTAGTTCCACAAAAGCCGAAGGTAGTAGTGGCGAAGTGTCTTGCAGAGGAACTCCACGTACGGATCCGAAATGTCCTTTCATTTGCAGTGAAAGAGTACGATACGGCAGTGGTGAGAACCGAAGCAGCGGAGTTCACATTGGAGACGGCTAAATGGAGACGGCTAGTTTCCATGACTCCAAAGAGAAGCAAAACCTCTCTGGGAGAAGGGAGACCAGGTAATTCCAAGAAGGAAACGCGACAAGATACTAAGGACGCCGCTCCAAGAAAGATGCGCAGTAGGAACGCCACACCACGGGAGAATGAGTGGAAAACAATCGTTGGCAGAAGGGAAAAAAACAGCAAAATCGGACGGTGGTACAAAAAAATGGAGCAGATGAAGATAGGAAGGCCTTCATCTGGGCAGATGCTGCCAAAGAGTGACGCCGTATTTATCAAGGCTAACGATGCTACGACGTACGCAGCGCTTCTCAAAAGCGTCGGAGAAGATTCGATGTTAAGGGATTTGAGCGAAAAAGTGGTCAAAGTCAGATGTACCTAAAAAGGTGAGATGCTTTTTGAGTTGAAGGAGAATCCTTCCCGAGGATACGACTGTGATGACTATGATAACATAAAATACATTTTTGAGCATAACAGACTGAAAGCCATAATCTGGAGAATCCTTCAATTGACAGTTTGGATATTCAGGAGCGCATGGCTCAATCGCTGGGGTACAAGGCAGAAGTGAAGGCTTTATGCCCGGTGTTTGAACTTGTCTGCAAGGATCTGGACGAAATTACGTCAGAAGAAGAGCTTAGTTGTGCACTTAAGTCACAGTGTATCTTAGGCGACGTTCAAACGGCGATCCGATTGTGGAAAGTGTATGGAGGCACACAAACAGCGATGATTCGCCTGCCGATGACCACTGTGAACAAGGTATTGGAGGTAGGCAAAGAATCGATTGGATGGTCGAAATGACGATTGATAGTCGATCCACGAATGAACAAGCTAGCAGAACAATGTTTCAAGTGCTTAAGATATGTACACCTGGCAGGTGCTTGCTACGAGCCGGACAGATCCAAAATGTGCTGGAATTATGGGGGAACGGGTCATCTTGTGAAAAACTGCACGCAGAGGCCAAAGTGCATGCTATGTACTCCAGAAGATGGAAACGACCACCAAACGGGTTGCTTCAAATGTCCTGCCTACAAGAGGGCGATAAAATGCCAATATTAATTAGGATAACACAGATCAATCTGAACCACTGTGACACGGCACAGCAGCTGTTGTGGCAGTCAACGACAGAAAATATGTGTGACGTGGCGACTATTGCAGAGCCGTATCAAGTTCCACCTGATAACAGCAAGTAAGTGGCGCATAGAATGAGAACGGCTGCAATGCATGTTATTAGTAGATTCTCTATCCAAAAAGTGGTGGACAATTCAGGTAAAAGCTTCATCATCGCCAAAATCAACGGTGTTGATGTTTGCGGTTATTATGCATCACCGAGATAGCTGATCTGGTTGAACTGCTCTACTCTCCACTAGAGCAGTTCAACCAGATCAGCTAACTGACAAGTTGATCGGAAGGAAGTTGATACTAATTGTAGGAGACTTCAATGCCTGGTCTGTGGTGTGGGCAGCATCTTGCGGGAAGCTTTAGCGAAGCAAGATGTACGATTGTGCAATTAAGGCTCCGTCAGCACATTTTGGAAGGGAATCCATTATTGACGTTACGAACGTCGGCGAATATATACTGGAGAGTTTGTAAGGGGTACACCCAGAGCGACTATCTAGCGATTCACTATCGCATCGGTCAACGCCCTGCGCCAACAATGGGAAGAATAACTAGCGAGCTGAAGTGGAAAATGAAATCTTTTAGCAAGAAACTATTCATCGTGGCACTTCGTTAAGACGGCGATAACGAGGATATCGTCGCCACCGAGCTAACACAGAGGATGGTAACGACTTATGACGCAACTATGCCGCAGAAACTGAAGCAGATGAATAATAAGCGATCAGTGGTAGAATGACACGCTTAACGCTGCTTGACTCAGAGCCAGGAGGCAGGGTCAGAAAGCAGGGAGATCCAGGTAATTGCTACTAGGAGTTGTGTCGAGATGCAGACACTAATCCGTGCGCTAATCAAGGGCTCTTCGACACTAGCTGAGAGGTGCCCAGACAAGCTGAAGTTGATCGTGGAGGGTCTCTTCCAGAAGCATCCAACGTCCTGGCAACCAACGCCGTATAGTGAAGACGCAGAAGCAATCGCTGAGGAACGGTAAGTGTCTAACGATGAGCTTGTAGAAGCGGCGATACAACTAAAATCGAAAGAAGCCCCTGGTCCTAATGGAATACCGAACGTAGCGCTGAAAGCTGCCATCCAGGCATATCCGGACACGTTCAGAAAGGTGTTGCAGAAAAGCCTTGACGAAGGTAACTTTCCATAGATATGGAACATCCAGTAACTGGTACTGCTGCCAAAGCCGGGGAAGCCGCTGGGAGATCCAGCCTCGTTTAGGCTTAATTGCCTGCTGGATACGTTCGGAAAACTCCTGGAAAGAGTCCTCCTTAACAGGCTGACGAAGTGTACGAAAAGTGAGCGTTGGTTGTCGCAAATACAGTTTAGATTCCACAAAGGCTTATCGACGGTAGTCGCAGTACTTGAGTGTGCTGAAAAGGCGTCGAAGGAGAAACGAAGAGGAAGTAGGTGAAGATTGTTGGTTTTTCGGATGATGTGTCACTAACGGTGACGCTAGAAAAAGTGGAGATGTCAGTGATGAAAACAATTGACGCAATCGAGGGCAAACTGCAGATAGCTCACCATAAAATAGAGGTACTCCTAGTCAGCATCTGAAAAGTGGTTCAGCAGATGGAGGTCAATGTCGAAAGATATGTGATTGCACCAAAGCGCGTGTTGAAGCAGCTGGGAGTAATGATCGACGATCGACTGAAGTTGATTGCATATGCGAAAAGTCTGAGAGTGAAATTAACGCAATAGAGAGAATCGTGTCAAACTTAGGAGGTTCAGGTAGCAGTATGAGGCGTCTGCTAGCTAACGTCTGGCCATCGATACAGAGATATGGAAGTCCTGCTTAGGGCAAAGCACTACTGACAAAGCGGAACCGCGAAAAGCTGAACAAAGCGTTACGGCTGATGGCAGTCCGAGATTTGAGTGCGTATAGAACGATATCGTCAGATGCTGTATGCGTTATGGCCGATATGATCCCCATTTGAATCACTTTAGCGGATGATATCAAGACGTCAGAAACGTACGGAAGATCGCCAGAGTCGGATCTATGGCGAGGTGGCAGCACGAGTGGGACTACGCGGAGAAAGGAAGATGGATCCACCGGCTCATTCCGAACCTGTCGACGTGGATGAATAAGAAGCATGGAGAGGTGAACTTCTACCTGACACAGTTCCTATCAGGTCATGGATGTTTCAGAAAGTTCCTTCATAGATTCGGGTTACCACACTGCCCAAAAATCGAGAAGACACTGCAACATGTAGTTTTTGACTGCCGAAGATACTCGGAAGTGCGAAACGAAATGCTCGGAAGCAGCGACGGAGATTTAAGCCCCGACAACATGGCACATTGGACCGAATCGACAATTTAGCCGGAAAAAAGTGTTATCTCTGTTCTCGTCGATTTTAGACGTTCGATGTCTTCAGAGAAGTTATTCGTAATTGAGTTTTGCATCTTTTAAGGAAAAAGTTAAATAGGGTGGCCCATATTTAAGCTAAAATTTAACTTAAACTTTTTTGTTTGATTAAATTTGTGGCTGCGCTCTTCTGCAAACTTTTAGAAAATGTTATTTTGAACAACTTTGTCGAAGACACTTTTGATCTAACTCTTCATTTAAGCTAAGTAAATTGATTTTGAAAGTTTTAACATAGGGTGGACCCAAAAAATCAGTAATTTTGATCTAACTTTTTTGTTTTCAGTTTTACGTGAATGTGGTCTTCAGAGGAGTTGCAGAGGAAGTAAAGATACACATTTTTGCTGAACATCGCAAGTTTGTAATACTTGTGATTTTGAAGTTATAAGCAAATTTAAGTGAAAAACTATGAAATCTTTAGATGCCCATAACTCATGGAGTTGGTTCGATAAAATTTTTCTCTTAGTGGCATTAGAAAGGCCATACAATAGGCGACTTTTGCTGCAAAAACTGTGAAAACGTATTTTTTGTAAATTGAGAAAATTCACTTCAAAAATACACTTAAAAAACTCGAAATTCGCTTGTAACTCACAAGATTTTACAGTTAACGGCGTGCTATCTTCAGCAAAGTTGAAGAATTTCATTAGATCTACAGCTTTCCCATACATCAATTTTTAGTGAAATGTGAAACAAAAATATGTTTAACTTATAATACATTTTACTATTAGTTAATACAAAATTATTCAAGTAGTAGCAATATAATTGTACTTTAGAGTTAGAGTTAGATCAAAAGTGTCTTCGACAAAGTTATTCAAAATAACATTTTCTAAAAGTTTGCAGAAGAGCGCAGCCAAAAATTTAATCAAACAAAAAAGTTTGAGTCAAAATTTTAGCTTAAATATGGGCCACCCTATTTAACTTTTTCCTTAAAAGATGCAAAACTCAATTACGAATAACTTCTCTGAAGACATCGAACGTCTAAAATCGACGAGAACAGAGATAACACTTTTTTCCGGCTAAATTGTCGATTCGGTCCAATGTGCATGGTGCGGATAATGTGTGAACACGTAAGTACGTGGCACGCGGAGAACAGAGCGATAACGCATATCATGTCGTCGCTGCAACAGAAATGGCGAGAAGACCAGAGGGCGTCGGGACACAATCGAAGTAGGCTAGATCCTCCGTCGGGGGCTAGGCCAAGAAGTTCGAGCGTCACGTAGTATCGATGATGGGTAGTGCTGGGCTTTGCTGCGGATACAAGGACGCTACCACTCGGCTAAGGAAGGCCTCAAAAACTATGAATTACAAGTCATCACTGGTTGATATCACCATGCGTCTAAGATATTGGATGATATTAAAATGTTTAGCTTAGCGAATCAATACTAGGCGGCTAGTGAAAACCCATTTATGACGTATAATTAAGAAAAATCTGTGCCTCTACTTTTTAAAGACTTCTTACATATCATAAAAAATCACTCCTTTCACCAGTATCCTCCCAGCCACCAGAAATCATTCCAATTAATTACGGAACCATGTCGCTTCCGTTAGCACCCCTTCTCAACAGTCCCAAACTGTTGATTTGCGGCTCATTTGGAACCTCATCAAGCCTCCCAGAATCGCACGCAAGTCGACCGACTCGAAGTTGCAAATTTGTCCAGTCAGCAATCGGTTCCAACTCGATCTACCCTGAACCCCGGTTTGTATAGGCACAATTCCCATACGCAAGCCTGCACAGAAAGGAAAACTCTTCTACAAACGGACCCGAAACGAGTGGATTCAATTTTCTTTACGACCAATTTACGGTTTTATAACTTTGAGAATTTGCTGCCCGGCGTCGTTGTCGAAACACCCGCCCGCACGTTCGTTGCTTTTCTCTCCTCCTTGGTGGACGGACATTGCGAACAGGCAAGGAAGCGAGCAACAGATTGATGTTGCACCGGTCTCAAAACGACAAACATCATCCACATTTGCCGTCCTGGTTTTGCGTGTGAGTGTGAATTGTGAATGTGAATGTGACGGTGGACTTTCAATGAAATAGTTGTGTTTATTTGCATACTTATTTCAGTTGGGGGCTGTCCCCAAAGTACTGTGCCAAAAAGTGAACTAAAAATCCATACGTGTGTAACCTTCCGGTACTGAATTTCCCCAGATGGACCTCTGCACATGCCGAAGAAGACAGAGTTTGGAATTGAAATGTTGTGTTGGAAATTTTCATTACTTTTTCTCTATGTCATCGGCTAGGGGATTGCTGGGGTTATTCTGGGGGCTCACATAGAAAGATCCATCTATTCGTGGACAAATCGAGATGGGACAGTCGGTTGTGCATATGGTTGGCTCTACCTGCTTCATATTGTTCGATTGAAGGAGGCGGGATGGGGAAGGAGGGTGCAACTGGATTATGGATGTGGGTCGTTTGGAATGGACAAGTCAGAGTAGATGGAATACTTCAGCAGATGTTATGCACTATGGGCTTCCTGGGAGACGCATAATGGTAACAAGTGCATTTAATGAGCAAGTGGTTGAAAAATACAATTAGAATTTAATCGATATTGTTCTTGTGTAATTGCGTGCTCCGCGAATTCATCAATCAACCAGATAACCGCATGTGGTTTAGTAATTGTACCTCATTTTTAGCTTCTAAGCTCTCCATTGCTTCCTCAACCGTTCGTATTGCGTCTACCGAAGACTTTCCTTTCCAAAAGCCACATCAATATTCGACACACTGTTCTTACTATCCGCATGCTTCGTGAGCCTATACAGCACTAATATTTCGAACCGTTTGTAGGTAGTATCCAGAAAGCATACTGGCCTATACGCTTTCGTTCAGCGGTTTCTCCGGTTTCTGCCGGAGTCTGGGAATCTGCCATCGCTGCAGCGTGGTCCCAAACAGGAAATTTCTTCAATTCCTTTCACCATTTCAATCAATTTATCCATAATGTCTTCCATGTTTTTCTTCAGATATCTGTTATGTATTTTTTGGATTTCTCAATGAATTTGCCATAGGAATTATCAGAAATTGAAACAATGTTTCTTTCAATATTATTTTCTTATATCGACTAGATTATTTTCGAAAATCCTCGTGCAGATTTCTTACAATATTTATGAGTTTCACGATTTTTTTCCGAACCAACTCCGAAAAACCCATCCTAGAATTTATCAAGGTATAACCGTTGTGAGTTCTGCTGATATTTATAAGGTGTTTTATTGGAAACTTTACAATTTTTCTTTCAGAGAATCTTCTGAATAATTCATTTTGTTTCTTTTGTCAGAAACATCTCCAGATGTTTCTAGAAATGCTACTACAAATTTCATTACATATTACACCATTTTCATCTTATTATATCAATAAATTATCTCAGATGTTCCTCTATTGCTTCTTCCAGTAGCATTAAAAAAATAATTGTACCTTTTTTTCAAATTTTTAAGATTTTTACCTAAAATCACAGACGACTTTTTACGATTTTTTAATAAACTTTCAGAATTGAGAACACTCAAGAACTGAGCAACTGAAGTTTTATATACCTTCGAATTAAAAAAAAATGATCCTGCATATATTCAACAACTATTTCACGCTCTTTGAAAGATTTCCTCTGAAATTCCTCTAGTCGTAACGGTGGATTATTACAAGATATGTTTTTCTCAAACCTTTGTCGGGAAGATCGAATTTTGTTTGTCAAATCAGTACTGGCGATATATCTTATAGAATTTTTGGCTGCTTTGTCTTGTATGATTGCTGACGGCTACAGAAAAGCATCAGCACAACAATCTCAGAAGTTTTTTTCTTGTTACACATTTTTAACATCACTGAATATATTTGTATTGAGAATCTTTAACAGATATCTATCGAAGAGTTTGGAAAATAAAATCACTAATGTTAAAAGCGTCTTTTAAGGAATTGACTTTAACTTTATGCGGAAATTCCAGGTGATCTTTAAGTATTTGTTTTTGGAAAATTGTTTTCATTTTTAATGTGAAGTGAGTTCTGTAAGGATTCTCATTGAAAGTAGAAAATTTCTACCAAGAATTTCTTCAATGATTTTTACTACGTCAATAATTACATGTTGATTTCTGTCAAGATATTTGCAAATATCAATTATTTAGGTTCTGGATTCTCCTGGGATGTATAACTCTTGTCAATAAATTGCACTTCACACTCAATCACGATTTGCTTGTTCGGTACTTTTTTATACTGGGTATGAATTATTAATCATATGAAATACTGAACATTTAGCTTTTTGACTGAAAACTTCTGAAGTTCAGTGATAATTTTTACTTTTACCGATTTGACGTCAAAATCAAATGACAAACTAGTGCACATTAGGGTGTGGCTTATTTTTCGAAAATTCTCATAACCAAAAATACGTGTGCTCTTCTGAATCCAAACCACCGAAAAAGGGAAACCTCAAATTTTGATCCAAGAATATTCAGGTTTAGAGGTGGCGCAAGCGACTTGAAGGTGAATTTTTAAATTATGAAATCTGCAGTGAAGTCTTCATAACTTTGTTGTTTTCTAACCAATTTAAAAACTCTAAGGATCATTCTCTTTCAAATTAAATTTATGATTTTTTTTTGTAAAATATCAAACTTATCTTAAATTAAAACCAGCCTAAGATAAAAAAAAAGTTTTCTTCAATTTTTTGCTCTTTTAACTAATAAATATTTTTTGTTTGACCATAGCTTCATGAATACTAATCCGATTCAAGATCTTTTTACATTATTTTGAAGCTAACTTAGTAGTCAAACAATATATACCGTTAAGTCACCAGTCACCGTGCGGCCTCCATTCACCGTGCACATATACAAATTCCTACAGAATATTCATACAATTTTCACAAAAGATTCTTTTGTCAGCAAAATAACATAAAACTGATGAAATGAAGTAGTTTGTGTCACAAAACAATTTGAAAAACTTAGTTTATGTAGTCATAATCATGTGAATTCTGTTTGACTATGAGATTTTTCAACACTCTTAGTAGAAACGCTAAAAAGTCACATATTTCATTTTAACGATAGAGGTTGAAATTTTTCAGAATTTCAACAAGTTTTCACTGTGGATACCATTAGTAAGATGCATTTCATTGTATGAGCAATAAAATTTTATGCAAATTAGATTTTTTTTATTGTGTTTCAGTCGAAACCCAAATGCACGGTGAATGGATCCTTTTCAATATATATGGTTCCTATTACCGTGCATTAGTGTAAAAGGCATGAAATTATTCGGTAATATTATATTTATTGTTATGTCGTCATTAAATTACTTCATACTTAGTTTTTGAGTGAACATGGAATGGTTTGGACAATACAGTCAAACCTTTTATAACGATTTTAATGAAAAAATAATTATTTAGTCAATTTTTAACTTTTTTTATAGTTTTTATTGGAAATGAAGATTTGAATACTCTTAAAATGAGTGCACACACTACTAGCAACATAATTGCTCCATCAACAACGTTTCTTCAAGATATAAAATTAAATCATAACAAAAACTATACGCACGGTGAATGGAGCACTAGTGTGCACGGTAAATGGGGACATAGAACGGTACGAGGCGACCTTAACATGATATTTTCAAACATAATTTTTGAGTATTTCTTTGTTATACATCACTAGTTTTAGATTTTTCCCTGAATTATTATACAATTGCACGCTACGTAGTGGTATTCTAGTACGCTTAAAATTATTTGGAAAAAATATATAATATTTTGAAGTGCAAATTTGTTTTAAATGCACGGTGAATGGTAGCTTGACGGTACTACAAATTGAAAAAAAATGTTCGGCTTAGTTATTTATCAAAAACTACTCAAAACATGAATTTTTCAATGAAGAAAAATTAAGTTTCTTCGAATTGTTATTTTTTGCCGAATATTAAATGTTTACTTTTTTTCTTTTTTTTTACCGAGATTTATAAAGTATCTTGTTATAATGACGAGGTGAGTACTGCATATAATTTTTAAAAATTTCAAAAATATTTTTATTATAAAATTAATGAAAACTTTCTTCTAAGACTTTACAGAAGCTTAAACAAATGAGAAAACCCAGTTTCAGTTTAAGTTATGAAGGGGACGGACCTGGTGTAGTGGTTAGAACACTCGCCTCTCACGCCGAGGACCTGGGATCGAATCCCATCCCCGACATAGTCACTTATGACGTAAAAAGTTATAGTGACGACTTCCTTCGGAAGGGAAGTAAAGCCGTTGGTCCCGAGATGAACTAGCCTAGGGCTAAAAATCTCGTTAATAAAGTCAAACCAACCAACCTAAGTTATGACGTTGAACTGACAAAAAATTGATAATAATGGTATTTTCCATCGAAAATTCATGTTCATGGCAGTTTTTGTCAAATAACTAAATCAAAACTAATATTTAAATAAGTTTGTCTTTGTACTCACAGTTAAGGCAGATGTTTATTTATACGATAAATGCTTGACGCCCCTTTCCCATGTCGATTGGGCATGGGAAATTGGGAAACCCAATAAAACACTCTACAAACTAACTGACTAAGCAAGTATTTTCGCCAATCAAAACATATTTTGGATAACTAGTTTTTTATCGGTAATCGTAAAAATCCCAGAGAGTTAGGTTACAACGCTGGGGTTTTGTTCGACAGATTTTCAGATTTTCAGAGATAACTGAAAAGAAATTCAAATTATATCTTCTGAAAAAAAAAAAACATTTAGGTAAATTATTGATATGAAATTGAAGCCATTATAAACTTTTTCTTTCGAAATTAAAACTTTTAAACTTGTGAACTTTTTTTACATAATTGTTAACTTTTTTTGAAAAATTAAAGCTTAACATGAATTAACTCGAAACTTACTACTTCTGCAGAAGTTAACATGATAATCATTATGGTTTAGAATAATTTCGTGATTCTTATTTCAACATCAACATATTTTTTATTTAATTTTTTTTTTTTGAAAAGGCAATTAAACATTCAAAAAAGTTGCCAAAAGTTGTTCTAGTTGAACTAGAATTTTTCAAATAATTTGCATGCGAAAACTCATAGGGTCATTTTCAAAAGTTATTCTTGAGTCCAAATGATCAATTTATCTTTGGCAAACACTTAATGTCTAAAATTTTATCCAAATCGGAGACTATCGAGGTGGATTCCATTCCTATGCCAATGAAACGTGGGACCCTATAGAAGGCTTGGTTTTGATGCTACAGCTGAAGCTTATCTTCTGTTCAACAAATTTAATATAGCTCCCAATTGTTAGACAACTATGCCTGCTGTGCGGTAGTATATAAGAAAGTTCGGACACCGAAGTTAGATATTCGGGAAATCCAGCTCTAGTGCTATTTTCAAAGCATAGCCATGGCTGAAGAGGGCCTAGAATTCACTGCAAGTTTATGGTCGCAATCATGACTGATACAAATACATCAAGATAGAACAAAACCCAGCCGGTAGGGTCAGAATGGTTCAATTAGACGATAACGTCGAATTTGACTTAGTTGTACTCGAAGGTAATCAACTACCGTATAAAGCTGTTATACCCTCCAACAGCTAGGACTCAAAAAGTTTTATGCCAGTATGATCATACTCCCTGTATCGAAAGAAGTGATATCATGAGAACTATCCTTCAGGAGTCAGACTTTTAGCTCTAGCTGAACCAGAGATTAACCTCAAGATTAGCAAAAGAGAATATAGATGAAGAGATATCCATTACTGTCGATACGCCGTTATGATACCAAACGTATAGGAGATGGACCAGCCTATGGCTGGTAATTTCGATAGTAAAGATAATAATAATAATAATCATATGCGAGAATTGTTAAATTATTCGCCAAAAGTATGGCGTCGCTTTACCGAATAGGTAGTGCTTCGTGAGGCCCAAGCAGGACAGTTCGGTTTTGCGTCGTCCGATCGATTTTGCTCTTGATTTCGCGCGTTTTCGTCGCCGGAGAATTTTTTTTTCCCTGTTGTGGAGCGTCTTGCTGGGTAGGTATTTGGGAAGGCCCAAGCAAGACGGTTTGTTTTCGGAACGCCAAGAAGTTTTGCTGTCAGTGTCAGTTTTGTGTTCAGTCGAGAATGGATTACCAACTGGTGAGTTTGTTTCATGCTTATGATAACACATTTTTTCTTGAAAGCGTAACTTTTATGTAATATTAAAACAAACTTTGTATGGTTCGTCACTATAAGTGTCGGCATTATGCTATTTTCTTATACAATTTCAATATACATATATTTTTCTCTTTTTGACATTATTAAAAATTATCTTTGGAATTGTTCGACATTGTGAATGTTGACGTATTTTTTAAAACTTCTACCATATCGAGACAAAATGCACAGTAATACTCATATGTCGTTTTCAAACAAACTATGTATGGTTCGTCACTACAAGTGTCGGCATTATTCCTGTTTCATATAATTTAAAATATATACATGTAATTTTCAGTTTTCGTCATTAATAAAAACGTCTTTTGAATTGTTCGACATTATAGATGTTGACGTATTTTTTAAAGCTTCTACCAAAAACTTCTCGAGACAAAAATACAAAACTAGCTTTAAATATAAGTCGTATATTTCCCCCTTGTCCATGGATCGCATCAGCGACCAGAGGTGACTCCCAGATCTTTTCCTCCCTCACTAATAAACACCATTCCCGTGGTGATTGTGGAGATGCAGAGGTATTCTCGGTCTCTAGAAGCAACAATCATTACACCCTAACATTCCTTCCCAATCCCAACTGACTGTAAGGACTTGGCTGGCGCCGTTATTGATCAATAATATTAGATCTGCTAAAATTGCACTTCGAGAGTAAGCGGAAACTCCCATCCCTTATTCATTTGGATCGTAGTGCAATTCTTACCAGTTCCGATCAATCACGGAGTAGCAACCATTGACATGTACAGTCAGTCTATGCTATGCTATGCTAGCTGAACCAGAGATTAACCTCAATGTATATGAATTTATGGTCGTGTCTTAAGATACAACGTTATCAATACAATTTAGATAGGGAAGTTCAGATGGGCTCTTTTGCTCTTGAATACCTTGAACTTATTTATATATTTTTAACTTATAAATACTCCATACTTGAAGTTTTCTCGATTTGAAAACTAGCCTTGCATTGATCACAAGATGTAACTTGAGCATTGATGAGCGTACAATACGTAGTTGCTACTCCATGATTGGCCACAATAATCTAAGTAGTACAAGAAACCAACATATAGCTCGGGAATAGCTTCAGTGTATTATTTCGAGATCTCCAAATATTAATAAGTCAATAACGGTGCCGGTCACGTCCTTACAGTCATCGGTGAAAGGAAGGAATGTTAGTTGGACATCCATCATCCGAGTGATTAGTGTCCTCGGATACAGAGCAAAGCTATGCTGGAGGTGTCTTTGTTAGATTCTTAGTCGGTCCAGGATCTCTTCGTTGACTTCCCTGGGCATAGAGTATTGTCGTGCTTACCACATGATATACGAATGCGAAACTGGTTACTTTGGCAAAGAAAGCTCTCAGTCAATAAATGTGGAAGTGCTTATTGTACACTTAGCTAAGGATCAGGCTCTGTTCCAGTAAGGACGTAATATAAAGAAAAAGAAGAAAAATAAGAAGACAAAGAAGGAGAACAATCTGGATTCACCTTGGTAAGTGATGCGATTCAGATAATGTAATTTTTGAAAGTAATTTTTTTACATAGTGTCCTTCTACCAAACTCGTCTGAACATCAATCAAACATGATTCAATATAGACTACGTGAACACTTCTTGTGTTAAACCATTTAAATGTATTTTGATATTACAAAAACCATACGACCCTGAATATGTATTATGACAATAGTAAATAATAGTACGTTGACATTTGAGGTGTCGAATCATTAGCATTTTAATAAATATACAAACGCAACATTCATACCGTTTTCACGATAAAGATTTGTGTAAACA
Organism: Aedes aegypti; assembly: GCF_002204515.2. Classification (NCBI taxonomy): domain Eukaryota; kingdom Metazoa; phylum Arthropoda; class Insecta; order Diptera; family Culicidae; genus Aedes; species Aedes aegypti. The sequence goes on along the minus strand of NC_035108.1, from coordinate 244,036,943 downwards.
TGTCACACTCATTTGAAATAGAAGCATGAAACGAGCTCCCATTTGATAATCCTTCGTCAAGAGGGCAGCTCCAACTAAATTCTAATAATAAAGCTAGAGTTTTCCGGTTGTTATAGTTGTTTCTGATACATTAAACCCATAGAACATCAAGCTAAAAACCAGGCTCTGTTCCAGTTGGAGAAATAATACATTATAGTAATTATTATTATTATTATCTTTATTAAAGAGACTTTCAGCCGTTATTATAATTGTCATATAGTTTCCACTACATCAATTCATAATCCCTATCGTCATCTCATCATCATCTTCTTCTTATTGCTGGGACAAAGCCTGCTTCTCAGCTTAGTGTTCTTATGAGCACTTCCACAGTTTTTAACTGAGAGCTTTCTTTGCCTAAGTTGCTATTTTCGCATTCGTATATCGTGTGGCAGGTACTCTATGCCCAGGAAATGCAAGGAATTTTCCATTACGAAAAGATCCTGGACCGACCGGGAATCGAACCCAGACACCTTCAGCATGACTGTGCTTTGTACCCGCGTACTTTTACCACTCGGCTAAAGAAAGCCCCCTCATATTGTTTTCGATTTATCGAATTGTGACCACAAACTGTCACCATTCGCCAACAGTGCCACCGGCCGGCCGAGTCACTTGCTATTTTATCCAGGTTTACATTTGGAATAAAATACAAACGGCAAGCTCTGGACTTTTCCCCATCTGGTCAGCTTATTCCTGTGGAATTTTGCATATCGCATTTACTGGCAGACAAACACTCGCCCGCTCGTTGGGGGTGCTCCTCCTGAATCCACCGTAGCCATTGCACGCAGCACGGCATCCGAATCCAAAATAAGCATCTGCTCTGGTCTGTCGATTCAAGAGTTCAGTTACACACCGGTCCAAGGAAGGGGAGGGGGTCCAGGGGATTGAAGTAGTCCTGTCTGTCCAACCTAGTCCAGAAGAGGACCTTTCGCCTGCAGAGAAAAGTTTATCCTCTGACTCCGGGTATGTGATGCAGAATTTTTCCGGTGTACTCTATCCGGACTCAATGCTGCCTAATCTCCACCGTATAGCTGGGGAATCTAAATAGCACGGCCAAATGGTTCCATTCTCTGGATCAGCAAGAAATGCTGCTCTATTTATTCAAGTGAACGAAAATAAACAAGAGTTTTCCGATATATCAGCAAAAGAAAATCAATAAACAGCCATTCTTGCAATACAAGCTAACTGCTTCATGCTTTCAATTGAAGCTTTAAATTTGTAACATTCCCAAATTGGGTGAGGTTTTCTCATACTCCCACAGCTGGTAGCAGCTTCCGGCGCCGAACAAAAGTTTCGACCAATCAAGAATCACTCACCTGCAACCTTGACGAAGCAGTTTATCTGTCAAAAAGTGAGAAATTTTAACCTTAAAAAATCATAATAATGTTACGAAACTTTACCACACCCCCCCGGGTGGAAATTCTTTCATTTTCCATTTTTCCACCCAGTTTCGAAACCACCGCCTCCGGGCTAAGCACAGTTTGATTTTAATGCTTAATTTATGAAAATTAGTTTTTACACCGCCGCCAGGTAAAAGTTTCAACAGCATTCACTACACGGCATGAAGCCGCGCTCCTCTAGTTAGTTAGTCCGATGAGAAACAGTGAGAGAGAGAGAGAAAGTCTAACTTGACTGTTACGACAAGGACGACGAGTATGATGGCTTCCCACTCCCCTCCCCCCGCAAATAACTCGCGAATTAACCATGGGCGAACGTCGAGCACGCTCAACTAAACCGCCGCTGGCGCTGATGAAAAAAGTTTCGCAAATATAAATTTGTCTGGTTCGTTTCCGAGAAAAAGTACGACTATGCCCATCATCAACGGTGTTTTATGTTCTACTAGTTCTTCTAGGCTGATGGAAGCGAAGGGAAAAGTTGCACATTATTAATTTTCTGATTTCTGATCTCTCTCTCCTGGTGAAGCAGATTAAATAGTTTGTGTGGGTCGTAAACAATCATGAGTGCCTATTTTGAGTTTAGTAACAAAAATCTGACATGAATTTAATTTAATTTTATTACTTTTATAACCTAATGAAGGAATCCTTGGCTTCAATTACAGGATTCTTACTCTCAACATCAAATCATTCGAAATCCGTCACCACCGACATCCGAGCACCACTTTTGATCTTCGCCGTCATACACAAATCTTCTTAAGTGAAAGCTAAGAAGTCATTCTTAAAAAAACTCATCCATATACCTGTATGAATAGAAATACCAGCTTCAGTGCATCTTTCAGGAGATATCCGAACTGTCTAGTTTCCAGACTGCAAATAGATCACGTGCTAATGGAAGGGCGACATTTTTCAGATGTCAGGGATGTCACAACCTCCCGATGCCATAATATCGACTCGGATCATTATCTCGTTGCGGCTGAAATTTGGAAACGGTTATCTAGCATCACGAGTTCCAGAACTACCAGAATTCTGGCGCTTCAATATCCAACGCTTGTAGACTTATAGGGTTGCTGCACAGTACCGGCAGCAGCTAAACGAGCAGTTGAGAAGAATCAACGTTTATGGAGACGTCCACAGCCTGTGGGACCCTATCCACGAAGCTGTCACAACAACGGCACGGGAAGTGTTTGGAACTGGTCAACGACGAAGACGAAACGACTGGTGCGATGGAGAGTGCCAGAGAGTGACAGACGTGAAGAATGTAGCCAGAAGCCGTATGCTTGTGACCGGTACCTGACAGAACAGAGAGCGGTACAGGGCAACGAGAGCCGAAGAAAAGCATATCCACTGCAGAAGATCAAGAACGGCACAATACCGTACCAGTGCCTGTCTTGTGCAATGATCGAGAAGGGTCCCGGTCGAGCTTCTCAAGCACAGAAGTGAGCAGCTTTATCAGTCGATCTACCGAGTATTTCTGAAGGTATGGGAAGGCAAAGAAACTCCCAGAAAATCATACGCTCAATCTTCAAGAAAAGACTCAGACTGGAGTGTGCCAATTATAGAGGAGTTACCCTTCTGAATTAAGCGTACAAAATACTATCGTACATCCTATATAACAGACTGAGACCAATCGAGGAGTTCTTCGTCAGCAAACCAGCTTTACTTCGTGAGGGCTGCTCGACAACGAACCAGATGTTTACCTAGCAAATGATCCTAGATAAATTCCGGGAGTATAACTTGCAAACTCACCATCTACTTATTGATTTCATGGCAGCGCACGATTCAGTGAAAAGAAATAAGTTGTGGGAGATAATGTCTTAACATGGGTTTCCGGTGAAACTAATTAGACTGATACTTGCTACGCTTAATAGATCAAAATCAGATGTTTGGATTGCAGACAAGGTATCATTCTCGTTTTTAACGTTAGACGAATTGAAGCAGGGAGACGCACTTTCGAATTTAATGCTCAACATTGCACTCGAGGGTGCTGTCAGGAGATTTGGCGTGTAGAGAAATGGCACAATCATCACACTGTCGCACATGCTCCTTGGCTTTGCGGACGAGATTGACCTTGTTGGAATCAATCGCAGGTCAGTTGGAAGAGGCTTCATGCTTCTGAACAGGTAGACAGCGAGGATAAGCCTGACCATTGATTCTACCAAAACGAAATGCATGGTTGCAGGAAGAGAAAGAAGTAAGCTTGGTAGTGTTTGATGGGGATGTGTTTGAAGTTGTCGAAGAATTTGTTCACTTTGGAACACTTGTGAGATGTGAAGTGAAAAAAATGTTGCGGTTGCGAATAGAGCCTTTTACGGACTACGTCCCGCTAAGGTCCCGCAACTTTCAAGCCGAACTAAAATTCGTCCTGTATAAAACATTGGTTCTTCCGGTGGCTCTCTACGGGTGAGAAGCGTCTACTTTGAAAGAGGCAGACCGGGAAGTCCTTGGTGTTTCCGAGCGTAAAACGCTGCAGACAATACTTGTTGGGAAACTATGAAGTGGTGTGTGGCACTTGAGATGCTGAACAACTTTGGCGAAAACGCCATCATTCTAAATGGACAGGCTCCAGAGATATCGGCAAAACAAAAGTTAAAGTTTCATGCTCACAGAACGACTTTGGGAAATACTCTTCTAGATTCAGTGATCAAGAGCGTGGCAACCCAGGTGTTGAGGAGCAAAGTTGAAAGTTTTACTCCAGGAAGTAGTGGTTGATCCCAGATAGCTAAAAGAGATCATCACAATTGATGAGCTGAAACAGAAGTAGCAAATTGTAAGTTTCATATAATATAACAAACGATTACAGTGCCGATTATCGATTTTGCATCCTAATAGCTTATAGCTGGCGTGCAACATGAACTGGAACTGATATCGACATTGTCAGCTGAATCAAGTAGTTCAAGGGATTACTTTAAGATCGCGCCACTCGTGTCTATACTCGTTCCTTTTATCACAAAAGCAATGTTGAACTACAAAAACGTGTTCGTTTAGAATCGGTGTAGGACGGCAGTATACAATTTGGGAATCAAATAGTCGACATGTTAGTAACGCTAGCTAAATGACTGTGCGTACGCGTTGACGTCATTTGGTTATCAGTTGCGGAAGATCTTACAGAGGCAGGCGTCGGTACCGTAAAATACCGTGTAGTGTTCAGAATTGATGTTGGCGGCACGATAAATCTCGACGTCAATAATTGTTAGAAGAAGTGTTATCCATCGATAAGTACGTCCTCGATCTGTGAATACGTTTACTGCGGGGATTCACTGGCTTACAGACAAGGTATACTTCGTTTAAAGTATGTCCTGCGAGTGGCTAAGCTCTTAGATCCTTATTCGTCCAATCTCAGTATTTCAGTTCATGATTTTAACAGATTTCGTGTCAAGTGCATTTGCAAGTGCACTTCAGTGCAAGTGGGAACACTGACCTTGTTGTATGTAGATATGTAAAATTGTATTCAAGTGTATTATTTGTGAATTAAAATAGAGTAAAAAAGGGCGGTGAGTATGTTCTTCAGGGAAATTTAAAGTTAAACTAGAAAGTAAGCTATTTTAAATGTATTACAAATGAAAGGAATATATGTAATTTTTCCATTAAATTTCAGTTTTGAGGCTGTGTGCTATGAACACTGCTGTCGAGAGGTTTTTATTCGAATCCGAGGAAAAGGCTCCCAACAGCAAGGATTTCTTAGTAACTTTGATAACACAGCAGAAAAAATATATTTAAAGGTGTCCCAAAGACCTAAGGACTGTTCATTTTATAAAGTGGACACCTTGTGCATGCTGTATCTTTCTTATTAATCAATGAAATTTCAATCGGTTTTTTACACATCGTTCGACTAGTATTGTACAATGTTGTGATAATAAAAATTCTCCAAAATAATTAAATTTCACACGAATATGGAACAACGATCAGATCGGTCGATTTTTTGAGGTTATCAAAATCAATGATTGTGAGAAATTGGCTGGCAAATTCGATAATTTATATTTTCTATTTTCAAAAAAGGCTTGTTCTTCGAAAGCATCATCAATCAGAAGCCTGATGGAAAAAATCAAGTTATTTTTGGAGCAACAATTTTACAGATATAATAAAACCAATTTTCCCGTATATTTTTAAAGAAATTTTTTTTTTTAATTTGATGGGAATTGATATGAGTAGAATTTTTTGTGTAAAAGTACGTCCTGGCGGAAGTCCTATTATAGTATTAATATGAAAAATAACTTAAGCCTTCTTAGAGTTACTTAGTAAGTCCCCACGTCACATTCAAAGCACAACAGAAACACAATTGTTTTATTCTTAGAAGACCTATCAAAGTACATTGACAATCAACAAAATTGGCAACACTGCTGTAATAAAATCGATTTTATTTTCCACATATTATTTTCATAATATGTTATTCTGAGATTACCAATTGAAAAATTCGGAGAAAACTGTTTGCAATTTGCTGTAGATCGATAAATATGCGTACATGAATTTAAAAGTATGAGACTTTTTAGTAAAACTACCATAAACAGTAAAATTTATACTTAAGACTGTAGTTTAATCTCACGATTTAGCTTTCGTTTATACTAATATAGTTTCTTTAGTAATCCAAACTAGATTTGAACACGCTTTTTACTTTTCTCTTTTGCTGGGAGTGAAAGGATGGTGTATCAGCAAATTTGGCCATAAATGGGTAAATCACTAAAGTTACCTAATGTCATAGAATGGTGGAATATAATTGATATTTTTAAAGCTTTACCTTTAGTAGAATAGTAAAGGATACCAACATACAATTTGTTCATAAAAATAAGGATTTTTGTTTTGCGAAAAATAATGTTAAACTTTGACGGACAGCTTTTTTTAAGAGTTTTTGGAAAAACTATTTAGCTCTTCAACCAAAAGCATTTTCAAAGATTTTATATTTTCATAGAATTTTAGAATAATAGGTCAACGATACACAGAAAACTGATTACGATTTTATCAATAAATAAAAAAGATATAGCATAAACAAAGTGTCCACTTTATAAAATGAACAGTCCTTATGTATTTCCAATGAATTAGGGATTGCTAAATCCATTACCGCACTCTTGAATGTTCCAGAACGTAACAGTTTTGAATTTTACTTCACCTAAGTTCTGTAAAATGCAGATTTTATTAATTTTGAGACATATTTCAATAAATTTTATTATTATTTCTTGCCCTTGACTAGCTCGCCACTCAAAACCATACCTTAATTATTTTTTTTTCGTAATTATACCATTCGATCACGCAAAAGAGAATGAGAAGTAATCTGACTAGATATGCGTGGTATATTGTATGTAGTAGTTTTTCAACATGCTTTCAATGTTTATAAGCTTGTTGAATTTTTATATGATTCGTATTTATTAGCACAAAATAACTGATTAATGTAGTGTTAAATTACATGTTAAATAACATTACCAAGTAAATTTGCATGCAAGATGATTGAAATAAATAAATATTTCAATTTCAATACCCAGTTTTTAAAACAAATCTGCCTTGTCATAATATTTTTGAGCCCGGTAATAGGTTTATCAACTTAATATCAGGTTTATGTTAGTATTTTGATGCTTGAGACATGAAATTGTTGTACTCATTATTCATGTTTAACAAAAGCAACCCAATGCAGAAGTATTTGAAGAAAAAAAACTATAATAGTATTATTCAAAAGAAGCCAATAACATAATAAGACATAAGCAATAGCTTGAATAATTTCAGCATATAAAAATTAAAAACAGTACTAAACAAATATTTTTACCAGTCAAATGATAAAACTGAGCAAAAGTAAATTTCAAATAAGCAGCTCAAAACCAATCAATATTTCTACGAAATATTGTTAAAAGGCAACAAAATTATCACCCAAAAATTAGCGCTAAAACATCGTGAAATGGGCACTTAAAAATTAAATATGTAACGAGGAAGCCATTGTAATAAGCACTTATTATCTCAAAACTTTCCAATATCAATTTAAAACAAAGCACTTAAAAACATTGTAGGTTCAATTTTTTTTTTAATATTTGTAATATTGTAGTGCTTTCTTCAGAATTTTATCGGAAAATATTTTACTTTAAAATGCTTATTCTCGATTTTTCATTGCCTATGATGCGATGTTTAGCAAAAATAGATTTCTGAATGCCTTCCTGATATTTTTTTATTACTCTTTCACATTTAATTATTGCTTGTTTCCAACTTTTTGATTGACTGTTGTTGGTTGCATTAATGAATTATTTCATTTATTTCCCTTCACAAAAAAATCTTCTTTTCCCTGGAAGATTTTGTTATAATTCTGGGCTTCTGTAGAATTCTATTTTAGAAGCATAAATTCTTAGTCATCAATTTCAGAAATAACACTTCAAGCCTACACCCAAATTCCCACCGTAATTAGTTTGGATTTGGAGCCCCAAACTGCTGACATTTGTGGTATCATCACGGCTCGAAGCCAAATTATACACCACAGTCAGTATGCAAATGAAAGCCCCGACAATTATGTATGCAAATTATGGTTTCATTGTGTCGCTTGTTTATCTCCAGCTGATCTTCCTTTTTTTCAAGTTGTCGAGCCATTGTTCCGGAGCATCGGCAGGGGAAGGCATTCAAGTGTTGAAATGAGTTAAAATGTGTGCCCCTTTAGGGGGGGAGCCCGGAGGTCCAAAGCCATTCATCTTGCACCCGAATCCTAAAGACCATTCCGCGCACCAGTGTCAGAGTCTCAGTCGTGTGTGTGTTTTCGGCTGAAATGTGGTGCAAATTTCGGGCACCATACCTATAATTACATTCATGATCCGATGCGTAAATCAATCATCCCGCGGAGATGATGAAAACGCCCCCATTCCTATTCCAGGACGAGGTAATGGCGCCTCCGATTGGTGGCATGTGTGTGAGCGTTTTGTGGCAGCAGGGGAAGCGAAACGAGGGCAAAATAGGCCATTTGCATAATTACGCCGAAAACAGATTAATCAAATGTTCTACCACCTGTGAGTCAATTACTGTTCGGCAGATGGGCTCAGGATGTGCAAAAGTTTGCCCATTATCTTGCAGGAGCGCTTTGGCAGATGTTGCCCACAGCTTGAGGTGTAAACTTAAAGGAGAGCTTTCGTTACGAGTTGTGGGCGTCTAAAGTGCACAAGAAAGTGGTGTAGGTTCATGAAGTGATATCTTTTAAGACCCCTGAAAAAAAAATTACACATAAGATCACGTACTGAGTAGATATAAAAGATAAAAGATCTGGAAATGATATCTAAAATTTACTCCTAGAACAACATTGGCATATCATATTTAGCTTTTGTACGATCTGACTAATAGCTGCGAGCTACATCAAATTTTGCTATACTACTGGTACTTCTACATTATTACATCCTCGGGCTGCAAATCTCGTTAATAGAGATAATAATAATTTCTATCTAAAGTTTTATCGGCTCTATCAGTCTTAAGGACTGTTCATTTTATAAAGTGGACACCTTGTACATGCAATATATTTTTAATTTATTATCGAAATCGCAATCGGTTTTCTATACGTCGTTCGACTAATGCTGTACAATATTGTGATAATAAAAAAGTCACCAAAATAATTAAATTTCACACGAATAAGGTACAAAGTTTAGAACGATCGATTTTTGGAGATTATTAAAAAAAATCTGGAAAATTCGACAAAATATATTTTTTGATTTAATAAAAGGCTTGCTCTTTGAAAGCATCATCAATCAAAAGCCTGCAGCAAAATTTTAAATTATTTTCGTAGCAACAATTTATCAGATATCATGAAAGCATTTTCTCACCGATTTTTTTAAAAGAAAAATATTCTAATTTGGAATATAACTGATATGAGTATAGTTTTTAAGTTTAAAGTACGTCCTGACGGAAGTACAAATGTAGTATTAAAATGAAAAATAACCAATGCCTTTATAGAGTTGCTTATTTAGTCCCCATGTCACGTTTAAAGTGAAATAGAAGATCAAATGTTTTATTTTCAGAAGACCTCTCAAAGCACAATGGCAATCATAAAAACTGGCAAAACTGCTGCAATTAAATCGAATTTATTTTCCACGTCTTATTTTTATAATATGTTATTCTGAGATTTCCGATAAAAATATTTGGAGAAAAACTTCTACAATTTGCTGTAGATCGATAACTATGCGTAAATGATTTTGAAAGTACCGTAAAACGGGGTAACTTTGATAATGCGGGTAACTTTGATAGTGCGAGACCCACAACATACTAAACGAAATAACAAAGTTTCTGTTAATCAGTTAAGCAAAACGAATACGAAAGTAAAGAGTATTAGTATGCCACTTAATGTCAAAGCTATTTTTGTTGGAATCAAGTACATTTGATGATTTATATGCAATTATGAAAAATTTGTGAAATTTTAGCATTTTTGAAACGCTCTGAAACAACCTGTTCTACGACCACTATTTGATGAAGTCATAATGAGTTCGTGACTTATTCTTGACAGCCAAGTTGTAGTAGAACATGAATTCGGTCTCAAATCTCTTAGTGAAAACCATTTTTACAAACTGGGGCCATTTTTGTAATCTAAGTAAGAAATTTCCATATAGCGTTAATCGCCTAGAGGTATGCAACGCCCTTTAAATGTTCCATAATGCATTCAATTTTGTTCGATTGGTACTCCATTATCAAAGTTACCCCAAAGCAGAAAACCGACTTTCGATTATATGAAAAATTATATATCCATTCAGAATAAATCTTTTGGCTATCTGTCAACTGCAATTGATAGTTAGGATGCCAGTACTTGTTTTAAAAATATAAATTATAATTCTTTGAAACAGCATGCATAAATATTCCAATTTTCTTCGAAAAAACTATCAAAGTTACCCCGTTTTACGGTATTTGCTTTTTTTAGATTTTTCAATAAAACACCCATAAAGAGTAAAATTTATATTTGAGAAAACGGTTGAAACTCACAATTAAACTTTCATTTATACAAATATTGTTTCTTTACTAATGCGTACCAATTTTTGGCACGTTTTCTACTTTCCTTTTGGATATATATGGTGTATCAGCAAATTTGGCCATACAGCATAAATCTTTATAGTGATCTAGTGTCAGAGAATGGTGGAATATTATTTTGTTTTTTTAAAGGTCTACCTATATTAAAATAATAAAGAATACCAACACACAATTTGTTCATAAAAGTAAGGATTTTTGTAATGCAAAAAATAATGCTTATCTTTGATGATCAGTTTTACTTATGAGTTTTTGGAAAATCTATTTTATTTTTCAACCAAAAGCATTTTGTAAAATTTTATATTTCCATTGCATTGTATGATAATAGTTCAACGATACACAGAAAACCGATTACGATTTTATGAATAAATAAAAAAGAAATAGCCTAAACAAGGTGTCCACTTTATAAAATGAACAGTCCATAAGGCAGCTTAAACGACTTTTGCTTCTACTTCTCCGACGTTTCGGCGTATATTTCATCGAAACGTCGGAGAAGTAGAAACAAAAGTCGTTTCAGCTGCCTTAAGACTGATAGAGCCGATAAAATTTTAGAAAAAAATTAGTCATCACAGTTGAAAGCATTCATCAGATAATAATAATAATAAAAATAAGTATAGTCGAAGCGCGTTATAACGATATCGCAAGGGACCGTCGCAATAGATAAAAGTCGTTATAGAGGAAAGATAAAACATTGAAATATTTTTATGGGACCGAACAATGTCGCTATAGAGAGCTTTTGTCGTTATAAAAGTTGTTATTATAACGAGCTTCCACTGTAGGTGGGAGCTCAGGTAACATAACTCCTGGACGTCCATGTGAAACCACCCTCGGCGAGCAGCACCGTTTGAACCAAGTTATTAAGCACTGTTATTAGAGGCAATGCCAATGCAGAACCCGTAGCTTCCGAGAATGCAGCAAACTCAGAAATTGAGACACGCTCGATTAGAAATAGAAGAATGCGATCGCCCGAGGAAGGAACCCCTACTGGAGCTGGCCCTGGGAATATGTATGCCTGCTGCTGCTATGCCTGCACAAGGATGGAGACGGACATGTCTGGCAGATCAGGGATGCTGCAGATGTTCAACGAGCGATTCCTTCGCTTTGCACACCAGCATGACTTGAACAAGCCCCAGGACCGATAGCGGATACTTAACAACAGCAATTACGAGACGAACTAGCCCTGCCTATATTGAGTAACGCAGTTTCGAGGGACAGACTCCATGTCCCGGCTCTGGATACCAAACCTGCGGTATTCCTACCGGCTAACGAGTGCATTAGGCATTTAAAATCAGTATATTCTGCCCCAGTACTTGGAAGCCGTGAAGAACCTCGAGGATCTGCAGTTTATCGTGCAGTCAGCTGCAGTAGCTGTAGCTACGACGTTGGGATTACGAACGCACCCGCAAGGAGAAGATAGCACTGGCCCCAGCGCACAGAAACCCGCATGGAAGCTACGCCTTGAATAAAGGAATCGATCAATGAAGCTAGTTCGTCATGTTGCTGGAATTTTTAGGCCCACAGAGCTCCGAGATCACAGAAAAGTCAACATTACTGAGGTCCTCGACACCCTTGTACAGCGGTTGAGTGCTCTTTTGAAACGATTGCGACGTTATGGAAACTGTTCGAAGCGGAAGAAACAAAACCGGATGTTCAACATAAACGAGAGGGAGTTCTACAATCGCATCCGAAATGACAAGGTCGACTTTGGCGAGAGACTTCCGATGATTGGCAACGTTACACAATTTTGGACCAATGAATGGTCACCGAACACAACGACGATGGGATGTGGTTAGCTGAAGAAGGGAGACAGTGTGATGGAATTGGAGACATGGCTGCGGTCGTGGTAATTGCTCAGAATATAGCTACCCGGTATACCAGGAATTGGGCTGCACCAGGACCTGATTTTGTGCACAATTTTTAGTATAACAAACTCACAGCGATCCATGGGCGGATGGCGGAATGCTCCAATACGGTCCTAGGAGGGTTGTAGGACAAAAGGTCGAAGGACAGAAGGTCGAATGACAAAAGGTCGAAGGACAAAAGGTCGAATGGACAAAAGGTCGAAGGGACAAAAGGTCGAAGGGACAAAAGGTCGAATGGACAAAAGGTCGAATGGACAAAAGGTCGAATGGACAAAAGGTCGAATGGACAAAAGGTCGAATGGACAAAAGGTCGAATGGAAAAAAAAGGTCGAATGGACAAAAGGTCGAATGGACGAGAGGTCCAAATTGTACCGTTGATAACATTATCGTACACTCAGTTGCTAAAATTTTAACCACAAATTCCTCCCTTCTCATCTGAAGTTGTTCCTTCTTTTAAATGATAGCTGTTCTTCAGAATTACCGTTTGAAGCAATAATTTGTATTAAGGCTATTTTTTTCCAAACAAAAGATTTATTTTCTGAACGTCGGTTGTTATTATTTTGATACTCCAAAGCATGGAGTAAATATTATTAGCTTTTTATTTGATATATTTTCAATAGAGATTTGTCCTTCTTTTAAAGATTGGCTGTTCTTTTGGAGTTATACATTATAGTGATTTTATACTGTTGTAGACACTTGTATCGACGATTATTCCTTCTTTTGTACATTGGCTGTTCTTCATAGATTTCACTTTTACATCTTGCCTATATTTTTTCAATTGAAATGTTGCCTTCTTATAAATATAGGTTGTTCTTTATGCTGTACAGTGTTTATGGACATTTCAATTGAATTTCTAACAAAGGATCCTGCTTTTGAAGTTTTGCTGTTTTGCATTAGAGTTCTATCTGACTGCTGGTTTCGTCTGATTGAAATTAGCATCAGGGAAAAATAATCATCCTTTTTATGGAATTAGGAATCTGCTTCTCAGCTACTCTAGCATTTACTGAGAGCTTTTCTGATAATTTGATCATTTTTGCATTTGTGCATCATGCTTTTTATTAGAAGATGATCTGCAACTCGAACCGTTAGAAGATAATTCAAGGAATGCAGGTGTGATGTCGAACCACCGACGACCTGAAATCTACCCATGCTCTGAATGGAGATTTACAGAAAACACATACATTACTCTTGGACTCAGACTCATTTCTCTTCCGAACCACCTGATGGTTTACTACTAGGATAGGCTATTTCATATAGCACTTTAACATTTTCAGCAAAAAAAAAAGCCTAGGCAAACTGCTTCACCTAGCCGCCTTGAACATTGTTACAGCGAACCAGCCTTTGCAGAGCGAACCCTCTGCTCTGCAGTCGACCCATGGTGGCACGCCATAGGTGCTATAATTCCAGTATAATCTGAATGATAGCCGCAATTACTGCATTCCAGCAATCGGCATCCTAACACATAGTGCATCGAGTGGCATGCAACTCTATGCACTTCGAGTTACATAATTACCAGGAGAACATAAATGAACTAACGAGTCTCCAACCAAACCGCCCTTTGACGCATCAGAATCGTAGTGTGCTGCGCTAGGTTCACAAAAATTCTGAAAGCGCGCGCTAGGGGAGATTCAACACATGCGCTGCTCGGTGCTACGCTCGTCATCGGTATCCAAGTTGTAAAACAACTGCTCAGTAACGAAGAGTCTCTACAGCTATTTTTACCTTATTATGCAGGTGTCTAGATGGGCTACATGATACGGTCGAAGACGCGCGAACCGGAAGCTACAATTTCGATTCTCGTTTTAAAAGTTTGTCTTCACATCAATTATTGTGCTGTTTTTGAACAACGCATGTGACGAAGCGCATGAGACACATTGAGAAATTACCCTAAAAGAAGCGAGGCACACCAACATAGGGCTCAAAATGTACAGTACACGGGTGAGCTTGAAAGGAATGTAGCTCTAGCACATAAGGCTACAGCACGTACACAGTAACTCTTGATGCACTACGACCTGAAAAGTCTAACAAAATTTCACCCCTAAAAGATCGTTGACCAGCTGAAATTGTACCAACCTCAGTATGGTCTTTCTGAAAATATACGCGTTTTTGTCACGTCTATTTTAGCTGTAGCGCTTGTGATAACTTGCATTTTTATCTAAAGAGTGTAGCCTTTTGTTCTTCTTAAATTTTTGTCCATTCGACCTTTTTTGTCATTCGACCTTTTGTCCATTCGACCTTTTGTCCATTCGACCTTTTTTGTCATTCGACCTTCTGTCCATTCGACCTTTTGTCCATTCGACCTTTTGTCCCTTCGACCTTTTGTCCCTTCGACCTTTTGTCCATTCGACCTTTTGTCATTCGACCTTTTGTCATTCGACCTTTTGTCCTTCGACCTTTTGTCATAGATTCTCCTAGGAGACCCCCCGCAGCTATCGGAATCCATTACCAGGGGTGTAACATTTCTTCTGCCAAAGCACCAACACACATCTGACCCAGCGAAACCAATAACGTGCCTTTCGAGTCGGTAATAGCGAGAAGGGTGCAAGACCATTGAAACGCGCAAGGCTGCAAAGATCAGGTCATCGTAGATGCAGTCATTGTAGGACAAGCTACCCAAAAGCAAAGGAACCTACTCAGTACCGCACTCGTACCTTCTCAAGGTACTGCAGTTGTATAAAGTTGGGAATCCCTTCACATTACCGATGGTACAGCTGTGTTACGGTCCAGGACTCTCAGTATCAGGAGGTGATTTTTCAAGGCGATACCTTTAGACCGATGTGGTTTAGCTGGGCCATGAACCCCCCCCAGCAAAGCACTCAACCAATGCAACTATGGCAACCAACTGAAATGTGGGATAGGATTACAAAAGTTACCCACACCTTCTACATGGACGACCTGAAGCTATTTGCGGAATCAGTGAAAATGCTGCATTACTTGTTACAGCTAGTTACGACATTCAGTAGCGACATCCGGATAGAGTTGATAAATTCCGGTCAATTCAACTACGTTGGGGTCAAGTTATGGATGCCAGCTGTTTCCGCGTCAACAAGCAGGAGTAGATTCGGAATATAGTTGAAGGCAAAACGTATAAACACCTCAGATTCTTGCAACTTATAGGTATTCGCCACACAATGATCAAGAAGGAGCTGCACGAAAAGTTCTTGTCTCGTGTCAACTGTATTTTGAAGCGCTCTCTGTCTGCCGGCTACAAGGTGAAGGTTTGAAAAATTGTGACAATTGCTCAGTACAACCTACTATGATCAGAATTTTTCAAACATGGCTACGGACGGCTATATGCAGATTAATGAAAAACAGTTTAAAGTTTATTCCTTAAGTAACCTTTCATGGGAGTACGAAGAATTGCCCACCGGCTGGTTGGATGGCCTCATCCGCCCTATCTACAAGAAAGGGCACAGACTGGAGTGTGCCAATTACAGAGGAATTACCCTGCTGAATTCGGCGTACAAAATTCTGTCGCGCATCCTGTTTAACAGACTGAGACCGCTCGAGGAGTCCTTCGTCGGCGAATACCAAGCTGGTTTTCGTGAGGGCCGTTCGACAACGGACCAGATGTTTAGCTTGCGAATGATCCTAGACAAATTCCGGGAGTATAACTTGCAGACTCACCATCTGTTTATTGATTTCAAGGCGGCGTACGACTCAGTGAAAAGAAATGAGCTTTGGCAGATAATGTCTGAAAATGGTTTTCCGGTGAAACTAATTAGGCTGATACGTGCTACGCTGGATGGTTCGAAATCAAGTGTTCGGATCGCAGACGAGGTGTCAACCTCGTTCGTGACGTTAGACGGATTGAAGCAGGGAGACGCACTTTCGAATTTACTGTTCAACATTGCACTTGAGGGTGCTATTAGGAGATCTGGCGTGCAAAGAAATGGCACTATTATCACAAGGTCGCACATGCTCCTTGGCTTTGCGGACGATATAGACCTGATTGGAATCGATCGCAGGTCAGTGGAAGAGGCCTTCGTGCCTCTGAAGAGGGAGACAGCGAGGATAGGCCTGACCATCAATTCTACCAAGACGAAGTACATGGTTGCAGGTAGAGATAGAGTCAGGCATGGTGGTGTAAGTGCTGAGGTAGTGTTTGATGGGGATATGTTTGAAGTTGTTGAAGAATTTGTTTACCTTGGAACACTTGTGACATGTGACAACGACGTTTCCCGCGAAGTGAAAAGACGTGTTGCGGCTGCGAATAGGGCCTTTTACGGACTACGTAACCAGCTAGCAAACCGAAACTAAATTCGCCCTGTATAAAACATTGATTCTTCCGGTGGCTCTCTACGGGCACGAAGCGTGGACGTTGAAAGAGTCAGACCGGAAAGCTCTCGGTGTTTTCGAGCGTAAAGTGCTGCGGACAATACTCGGTGGGAAACTCGAAAATGGTGTGTGGCGCAGACGCATGAATCACGAGTTGTATCAAGTGTACAAAGATGCGAACATTATCAATCGTGTAAAATACGGCAGACTTCAGTGGGCTGGTCACTTAGTGCGAATATCGGAAGAAAGAATTGCGAAAACCAGGGAACCAGGTAGAGGCCGGCGGCTTCGGGGAAGACCACGAATACGCTGGCTGTACGCAGTGGAAGAGGACCTGGCGACCCTAAACGTTCGTGGCAACTGGAGAAGTTTCGCCCAAGACCGACGAAGATGGAGCTCTACAATACGCCCGGCAATGGCGTGATGCTACGCTGTAGCCATCAAGGTATCAAGGTAGGGTAACCTTTCATGAAATTGGAAAAAATGTTGTACGCAACTCGGTGCAGAACTCGATTTTCACAGCACTCGTCGTAATTATCCAACTCGACTGTAGCGTACGACTCGTGCTGTAAAAATCTTCATTCTGCACCTTGTTGCGTAAACTAGTATTCCTAGTAACGGAGTGATTTTAAAACTAGTTTTCATTAAATTAATGTTCTTTGTCTCGATCTCTCCCTATCTCGATGGTCCCTTCTATATCGAGATGTGGAGAGGCGACTGTATTAACCTGTTATAAGGAGTAACACTACTTATATGATTGTAGATGCAATATTATCCACTCCATGACACTTTAGGTAACATAGAACTGTTCAGATATGGAAAAAGAATATCTTAAATTTTAGATTAAGCTTTCCGAACACCGAACAGGGATCCCGAGATTTATCAAAATTTCAATAATACTAGCATTTTGGTTGAAATGGAAGTACAAATTTAACAATACAAATTACATTCAATGAAATAAACAGATTATGTATCTTTCCAAGATAATATGTTTTTTATAACAAATCACATTTCAGAAAAGACTTTCATGTTCTGTTGAAGTAACCTAACAAAAATCAAATCTTGACTTGACTAACTACGAGTTTGCTTTGGTTTTTTTTTTTCAATTCACTATGGAAGTATGGTAAAAACATAAATCATAATTTTAAGCAATTTGCTTCATACATTTGAAAGGTCATAAAAACTTTAGAACAAAAGTAATTATTACACATCATTGAAGGTATTGCAGATCAAGCTAGAAGTTTATTACTGAAAATTATTGACTGAAGTTTAGGTGTACTTTCAAATTATCTCTCTTTTAAGCATAGGCTTATAAAAATGGCTAATGTTGAAAAGGAAAGCATTAAAACTTTTCAACTAGGCAAATAAAATATGTGTTTCTTACCAAACAGGTCTTTTTTATGAAAAAAAAAACTCGTTTATTCTCTTTTTCAAGATGCTTTCCTATTTTATAAAATAAAGCTTGATTGTGAGGAAAAATGTCATTGTTTTTTATCGAAATTAAGTGATTTTCATCAAATTCTACGCAAATGTCGGGAATCTCGGGATATCAGAACAAAAATCCAGGGAAACGGGAGATTCCGAAATTCGTCAAATTCCGGAATTTTTCGTCCCAGGATGTCCCGGGATGTACACTCTAAGCACCATCAAAAGTAGAGTAAGCAAGAGAGTCGAATTCCGGATACTTTATTAAATAACTTTACATTACATAGAGGTGCTCGTGCTTGAAACACGATCTACAAATGCGAAAATGGTTGATTGACAAAGAATTGTTATAGTTAATAAATGTTGAAATGCTCTCAAGAACACTAAACTTAAAAGTAGCCTCTGCCTAAGTTGTGACCATAACACCCGAAAAAATATTTATTCTGCGTTAAACTCAGCACTCCAAGAACTTCAACACAATTTTCATACAAGCCACCTCACCTAATCGACGAATTTTCAGAAAACCTAACGAGCTCTGCCGATACGATCTTGGCTTCATTATTTTTTCTCATCAAAATTTAATCAGAGCTATCATCAACTGAGCACTCCCTCGACAGTCGTACCGTTTCACTTTGCCTTCCAGTGAACCACATACAGTTCGTTCATTTGGTGCATCCCAACCTCTACCGTTTAATCTCCATGTTTCCGTGCCCAAAACTGATCATCTGTTTAACTCTAAATTGGCCGCTTGTTTATTTGATTCCGTCCTCCGCCAAACTCGATAATCAACAGGAGAGAGAGCGTAGGAAAAAAAATCATCAACGCGAAAAAAACGCCAGCACTGCCCTTATTCGCACCCATTAAACGTTATCTCGCTCGGGCAGTCCCCCTACCCAATGATGATGATTTTTTTTGCTCTGTTCGTGGCAAACCCAAAGAAAAATACCGAAAATGAAATCAACCATTTTCGGTTGGTTCTTTTAACTTTATACACACATCTGCTAGTGTCCGTAAAGTTGCGCGCTACTAACCGTATCACCCGCCCTGTCTGTAACTTTTAATCCTCGTTCCAGCGCGCGATCATCAATTTTGCTGCCAAGGAGCATCTTTTCTCGCATCGTTCTGCTGTGGTTCTTCGGCGGTCGAAAATTGGTGGTTTCGTTTGGTGGTGAACCTTATTCTTTCGCTTTGCTGATTCCTGCTTGGCTGGAAATGAGTTTTTGGGTCAGAATGCTCATAGTGACGAAGATTCGGGCACCGAATAAAAATTAAAGACCTATTAACGTTCGCAATTTCAAGAGATTTTGTTTCGGTTTAGAACTCAGAAGGTTGCCAATTATGAATGGTGTTGGTTTTAAGAGTATAATTAATGTTGTACCAATTTGTAGCAAATTGAAATTTCACGAATTTAAGTGAGGCAAGCCCACAATTTTTTAAAATTATATATTTCACCATCATTTGGGGGCCTACTGGTAATGTTCGCGTCGACAAATCAAATCTATGCTGAAGGTGTCTGGGTTCGATTCATCGTCAGTATGATTTTTTTCGTTATGGAAATTTATTTGACTTTCCAATGTATAGAGAACGTCAAATAAGGCACCTGGACATGTAACTTTCCGAATGTATGGAAGCGACAGACATTGGTGCTATTACCAAAGGTGGGGAATCTACCAGGTGAATAAATCAGTGTATAAATCAATCTGTATACTAGATAAGTACTGTGCGGACGACCTGACCTCAAGTTTAGCTTCAGGAAAGGTAAATCTACTGTGGACGTATCGATTCTTTCGTTCAGAATGTGTTTAACAGCGCAAAATAAGTGTCGAAAGCTAACATATTTCATCGCCTCAGAGTTCCGGTGACGTTGCGTAAGTTGTGTAAGTATCCTCAGAAAATTATTTGGATTCGCCATTAAATTCTGTTCAATATGTTGGAAATATTGACTATAGGCTTTGCTACTTTAATAGTGTATTCAGTGTTCAATTCAATACTTAAAATTTAGAGAATAAAAGTTTTTTTCTTGATTCAATAATTACATAAATACAAAAAATTGGTAAATAAGTATCACCAGAACCACCATCAAGTATTATTTCATATTTTCATGTTTGATGAACATGAAGAAATAGTGAAATACTTCTTCAAATAAACGTAAAAATGGTGACTTCTGCAGAATTATGATTTATTATTCCTTTTCTGCTCTTCTCTACAAGGGTCTCAAAGCTAACACCCCCTACAAAAAATAACATGCAGAATGTACTCACCAAGATCCAGTGTTTCAACGTGAGCGAACACCTCCAGGAAGATCAGCACCAGAACAAACTTGTTCCACCAGGAGACGGCATTTGTCAGCACTTCCGGCGAGCGAATCACTGCCATTTTCTCATTCAATCTAACAACAGTTACAACAAAAATTGTCACTCTCGGAGGGCGATAAAATTCATTCGTCGTTTCAATCCGCAGTGATATACGTGTTGGCGTTCGTGAATTATGTCGTTTTCGATATGTGTTTAAAATTGCTCAGGCTCTGGACGTCGTCGGCTGCGTTGATGAGCTCCGATATTTGGCATTTTCCCGCCGTCTGCAAAATAAGAAAACAGATGATCAGTGTTGGATTTCATTGTCATGTGCACTCTAGCGTCTAACGATTTATAAAGGGAAACCCGAGATTCAAATTTCGGAAGTCTAAATTTAGCAGCGACCGGCGAAAAGCGAACGCATTTTGGGCACGACACAGTTTACTAACTTTGTCTGTTCAATTAACGCTAATTGAGACCAGACTCGCACCGACTCCGACCGAAGATGACGACACTAACCAACCCAGTTGTGGTTGATTTAGAACACGTTCGCGATTTGACTTTGGACGGAATGAATAAATAAAGGCCACATTAAACTCCGGGCATGGCAGACCGACAGTCTGTGTTCGTTTGGATCTGCCAATCTTCATTTGGAGATACAACATCTGATATTTGAATTGTTAGTCAAGCTTAGAGAAAAATTTGTCTGAAGTTTAGAAATGTAGTAACAAGGTCTCTGGTTTTAATCTAACCTTCCTTCATATGCAATACATACAATACTAGTCATGTAAATTCTATTCCATTATCAATCCAATCCATATTTACCTAAGCAGGATAAAAAAAAATGCGATCTATTATGTTCCGAGTTCAACGACTTCCTAATGTTATCCAAGCAATCATTTCAATATAGGACTTAAGAGGAAAATCACCATCATCGTTTTACTATTTTTCAAAACCAGTTTTTGTGCCCATAATCGAAGCAAAGCTCATGAAGCCCTATCACTGCATTGCACTTGCTATCTGTATTGCAGTGATACATTTTCATGAGGATCTCTTTGAATTTGAACGAAAAAACTGGTTTTTCATTTTCGATGATCACTAATGATTGAATGATGGATTTTTGAGCCTTAAGATCTACACGCACGACCAGTGATCTTTCTGACGTTAATGAATGTGTTATTATCACCGAAAATTGCACACAATCGAAACATATAAAATTCGACGGTGACCCAAACCAGATAGAGTAAATTAATAATGTTAATGACCAATACGACTCAACAAAATATGTCCTATCAAGTTTTGATAAAAGCGATTGTTTGCGATTATCCAAAACATTTGAAAGTGAAAGTCTTCGAATCTACAGGCGTAACCTTAGGTGTCTTAGAGGTTTATAAGAATCTATGGCAAAAAGTTGAAAGGATAAAAGGTCGAAGAACAAAAAAGAAGGGACAAAAGGTCGAAAACCTAATTTCAAAGAAGGAAAAATTTCTCACCAAGCAAATAATTTTCGACCTTTTGTCTTTCGACATTTTGTCTTTCGATCTTTTGTCCATAAACCGGTTTATAAATATAAGGATCATATTCAAGCAGCCACAAACAAATATATAATCAACAATCCAAACATGCTGAATGAAATATCTTCTTCTTCTTTCTGGCATGACGTTCCAATAAACTTAAATCCTGCTTCTCAGTGAGCGTTCTTGTGAGCACTTCTACAGTTGTTAACTGAGAGCATTCTTTGACAATTGACCATTTTTGCATGTCTATATCGTATGGCAAGCTCCAAGACACTCTATGACTCGGGAAGTCGAGAAAATTTACTTAACGAAAAGATCGTCAATCGGTAGGATTCGAACCCACGACCCTCAGCTTGGTCTTGCTGAATATTTGCGCGTTCGCTATTACGGCTATATGGTTCCTGTAACATGTCCTGCAGATATTTGAGTCCAACGACTTTGTAAGGTTTAAAACTGGACAGTGACGTAGCTAGAGTTTTCGGGGCCTGATGCGGAGATATTTTTTCCCCCAAAATAGAGGGATGCACCGTCGTGGTGTCGTAAAAATTCCCTACACAATAAGATATAGTAGAATTCCTCTACTTGTGTAACATCAAACTGTAACTGGGAAAACACCCATTTCGCAGAAAACCGCTTTGCAAGGGAACACACGTCTTCCTTTGTAATCCATTCCATTATGACTGATTGACTCAAACATGGTAATTAACCAAAAACATATTTGAAATTACTTAGCAAAGCTTGCACTTGATTACTAGGTTTATGAACACGGTTTTTCGTCCAAAGTAATCTCTAAAGAAATACTAGAGAAAAGTCTTAAGGTACCGTGGGGCAAGTGGGTAATGAAATTCGCATAGTTGAGATTCTTCAAATTCTAGAGACTTCAAATTGAAACAAATGAGGTCGTGTATATTTTTTAGCTTGACTCCCACCAAATACAAGCAGTATGCTGAAATTGATTTTAATGCAAAATTTAAGAAAAAAATACAGAAAAAGTTTTTGAAAAATGTCTCTTTACTTTTCACTTGCCCCAAAAGTGGGACAAGTGAAAAGTTTGTCGTTTTGAACAATAAATTTAAAAACAAACAGTTATATTCACGTTTTCTATTAGGTTTAACCTGAGAGAGACTCGCGAAGAGGAAAAATATCAACGTCATATGCAGCCCAGATTCCCCTCTCACGAAACGTCAAATGCAGCCCACCGTTTTTATGGCTGAAAAGGTGAAAAGTATTGTGTTCAAAGTAAACTGTGATTGAAAACCTCAGTCGGCGGAGCAGTTTTTTCCAAAGTTGCTGATAAATCTAAGCAGAAGATTAATTATTTCTAATGTCTGCTACGTTTGCTGGCATGAAATTTCACTCAAACGGCTATTTATGATTCGATGTGATGCAAACTCAATCATTTTTTGCTGAGAGGTTCATGTGAGGATTTGAACAGCATGCGCATATTTGGTATAAACACAAAGTGGAATAAGAAAAAAACTCAGCAATCACAGAAAAAGAAGACCGTCTTCGCGAGTCTCGTCTCAGGGTTTAACATTTGTTCAGGCGTCCCAATGAACAATAACATTAATAACATGTAAACAAAGAAAATTTTATTCCTTTCACTTGAATTTTCTTCTGTTCAGTTATGTTTGTTGAAATGATTCGACAACATTATAACTGCAACATTTCCAATGTTAGTTCTTACATTATGGGACAGCAACTGCATTTCTGCTCTCTGAATTTCCACCGCTCGTTATTTGTTTTTAAGAAAGTCGGGTATGGCGTCGGATAACTCTTCGGGAGAAATCAAACGGAATCGTTCAACAAAGTATTTAGAATCTTTTTTATGTGGATAGACCTATTCCATCATTTTTATGTTTTAAACTAGCTTTACATATACATTCCACGAGATTTCCGTGTGTTCTATAATATTGCAACTTTTCAGTCAATGTCTTTCTTTTAATTGGCTGCCCGAAGTAGACATATTAATATTGTAATGTTTAGCAACATCTTTTAGAGAAGTTCCATGATTTCTAATAACTTTTAACGCTTGAGTATAGTGTTTCTTGAATTATCAGCACGTTATGTTTTTCTATGATAATTGCGAACCATGTTTACTTATGGCTACTTAAAGAGAAAACACAAATTCAATCTATAATGATAAACTTTTCACTTGCCTCACCTGATTAAGAAAATTGGCGGTGTTTAAATTTAGTTATTTTTAGGTCTACGTTGAATTAATTCTAAAACTTTTTTATTGCAGTTTGAAACTGTCACAGAAGACAACTAAGAAGTGGTACAGAAAATTATGTTCCGCAACTTTTTTCCACTGAAAATATTGAAATAAGATTGTACGTCGCCAACTTGTTACGGAGTAACAGTTGACAGTTTAACAATTTTTCGCTCTATTATGCAATCATGGCTAAAAAATCTCAGAAATCTCTTACCTATCGTAATGTTCTCAATGGCCTCAAAGGTTTACGCATGAGTTTAAAACGTTAATTCACATATTCAGTAAAATATATCAATTGTTTTCACTTACCCCATTTACCCACTTGCCCCGCGGTACCTTACATTCAAATTTCCTGGAGTTTCCTTTAAATTAAAAACTAAAAGAAATCCAGTAAAAGTTTTAGTAATAACTCCTAAAACAATTATTGGGAGAGGTTTAGCTATTCTTCAACAAAGTTTTAGAGGATGCTCTGGATATATTTATCCACAAATTTTTGGTAAAAGCCAAGACAAAATCTCAAATAAATTAACAGAATATCATTATAAGATTCTGAAGGTCATTCGAGAAAAAAATTGGATAAATGTTGGTAAGAATAATTGAATGATTCAAACACCTAAAAGAATCTTGATTTATGAGAAATTTCATGGAGGAAACACTGGAGATTTTCTAGTGAAATCCGTCAAGGAATCATCAAAATACTTCTTAACACAATTTATCAGGAGAAGGGCCAGAGTAAATCATTAGTATCATTCCTCGTCGTGCGCTCTATCGAGACGGTCGCCTTTATTCCGTGCTCTGAACCATTCGTTTTTTCGGTCGAGTTTTTCTCCAAGTGGAGTTTTTTTATCATTCGCTAATCCTACCAGTGAACGAAACGGTAATCGCGCAACACGTGGAAGCAGCTAGTCCTGGCTTAGTCCTACGGCTAGACTGTGCGTCGAAGCATCACCAAAGGGCAAACCGGGGGTCCCTCCTCCCCGTCATCTACCATCGTGCCCATCGCAAACATCAACGCGCTTTCATCGTTGTACCCAGCTCCAGCAGATCGAACGAGCCAAGGTCAGAAAACGCCGCCTGTTTGACTACCTACAGTAAGCAGATAACAAGCTGTAGCACGCTGTGGTTAGGTAAATTGTTCATATTTTCTTGGTTGCATTGTTTGCCGTCGGTCGGACAATTTCATCTACGTTGACTTACACAGTGGTCTCGAAGTGTTTTTTCCCTTGACTAAAATAGAACTTTTTTTTTTTTTTGCTGAATTATTTTTTTTTTGTATTATTAATTTGATTTTTTTTTGTGTTGCATTAATATTGATTAACTCACACAGCAGTGCAAAATCAATCAAATCATTTATTTTTTATTTTTGGTTATTATTGCTATTGTTATTTTTCTCGAAGCGTAAACCAACGCTACTTTCTGTGAGCTAAATTAAAAAAAGCCCACTTGTAAATATTAGTTAGGTTTTTGATTTTTCCCTTGTGTTAATATTACAATACAATGGATCCAAATGATGAAGGCGGGGGCAATTCGCAATTTCTAATATCCTCTGAAGACGAGTCAAACAATAATTTTGTTGAAAATGTCTTCCCTATGGAGACCGGCGTATTAGAAACAGGGTCTTCTCCCCTACAAGGAGCGCCTGTCAGTCCACAAGTACCAATGGAAACATCCTCTTCGAATTCTTCCTCTGCACATCAACGGCAAGCGCTCCCCTCCACCTTTGGTAAAGCGAACCCCCGCCAGAAAGCTTACCCGCCCGGATCTAAGGGTCCCTTTCTGGTTTTTTTCCGGCCCAAAGGTAAACCGTTAAACAAATTGCAAATCGAAAAAGATTTGGCAAAGTCGTTTCGGGGCATCGAGTCTGTAGATGCACCCAGCCGTGACAAGCTCCGAATCACTGTCAGTGATCGTGAACAGGCAAATAGAATTGCTTCCTACGAGCTCTTCTCGATGGAGTACAGAGTATACATACCAAGTCGAGACATTGAGATCGCAGGGGTTGTCACCGAACCGTATTTGAGTTGCGCTGACATCAAAGCTGGTGCTGGAGGGTTTAAAAACCGTGATGTTCCCCCAGTCACTATCCTTGATGTCAGACAAATGAATCAGGTGGCTCCTGATGGCACAAAACAGCCCTCAAATTCGTTTTGCGTCACATTCTCTGGATCGGCACTTCCGGACTACTTGGTGATCGGGAAACTTCGGTTACCCGTTCGCCTCTATAAACCTACGGTCATGCACTGTGATAAGTGCCAACAGATTGGTCATACCACACCTTTCTGTTGTAACAAACCACGATGCGCTAAATGCGGTGAGCAACATGTTGAGGGTGCCTGCAGTACAGAACCTAAGTGTACATGCTGTGGTCAAGCTCCACATGAGCTCACCACATGTCCTAGGTATATAGAGAGGGAGAAACATCAAATTCGATCTCTACAGCAACGATCGAAGCGTTCTTACGCAGAAATGCTGAAGAAGATCGCCCCAGCTGTTGCTCCGCCAGCCCAACCAATAGCTAGCAACAATATCTTCACCTCCCTAGCTGACGATGAGCAAGGTTCTGACTCTGAGGAGGGTGAAGAGTATACTATTGTGCAAACAGGATCAAAGAGAAAGCGAGCTGTTCCTAGACAGCTGCGACATCGCCAGCAAAATTCTCAAAACGCACAGCAGGAACTCCGACCCTCCCTGAAAAAGTCAAGAAGTTTCGAAAAAGCTATCAAAGCAAATCCACCAGGTTTCAGACTTGTCCCTGGAGATTTTCCGTCACTTCCGGGATCATCTAAAACCCCAGATATCCCAGTTTTTCGCCCAGAAAGCCAACACGCAAATATTCCTTCGGCTCGACAGGAAAGTGTCGAAACTTCCGACAAACTAACACTTTCTGGGATTGTGGAAATCATCTTCAAAATATTGGAAGTTTCTCCCGCAACAAGAAACCTCATTAACATGGCTCTTCCTTTCGTGAAACCTTTTCTGAAACGTCTGTTTTCACAATGGCCGATTCTTGATTCGTTCATATCTCTCGATGGATAAATCAACCAACGAGGTCGGGGATATGATCGTAATCCTACAGTGGAATTGTAGAAGCATTCTTAAAAATATTGATGCGTATAAATTTTTAGTCCACAGCACGCGCTGTGACATATTCGCCCTTAGTGAAACATGGCTCACTTCTGATAAAGATATTTCTTTCCACGATTTTAACATTATCCGTCAGGATCGAGGGGACGGTTATGGAGGGGTGTTATTGGGGATCAGAAAACTCCACTCCTTTTATAGAGTTGACTTCCCCCCGATGACTGGCACCGAAGTAGTCGCATTGCAGGTCACGATACGAGGCAAAAGCTTTAGCATAGCAAGTGTGTACCTGCCGCCGAGCGCCAGGATATCTCGCAGGGACCTTGCAGCCATCTGCTGCGCTATGCCGGCTCCACGGATAGTCGTTGGCGACTTTAATTCGCACGGTACAGCCTGGGGGTCAATGTATGACGATAACCGTTCGTCCTTGATATACGACTTGTGCGACGACTTCAACTTGACAATTTTAAACACTGGGGAAGCAACACGAGTAAGACCTCCAGCTCCACCTAGCATGTTAGACCTCTCAATCTGTTCGAATTCGCTATCATTGGATTGCACGTGGAAAGTAATTCAAGATCCCCATGGTAGTGATCACCTGCCTATCAAAATTTCTATCGCCAATGATTCGTGTCAGGCCCGCCAGATCGACTTAGCGTATGACCTCACGAAACATATTGACTGGGGAAAGTACGCTGAGTTGATCATCGATGGCGTGCAGTCGGTCGAGTTACTTCCTCCGTTGGAAGAGTATCAGTTCCTATCCGAATTAATCGTCAACAGTGCTCTTCAAGCACAGCGTCGTCCAATACCGGAATCGAAAGTTCGACGTCAGCCACCCACCCCGTGGTGGGATGAGGAGTGCACCGCAGTATATCGGGAAAAATCCGCCGCGTTTAAAGAATGGATAAAGATATTTATTTCCACGGAAACGCGGTTCTCGGGAAAACTACGAGCGCTATACCTCTCTTGAGCGCAAGTTTGGTAGCCTTGTCAAAGCGAAGAAACGAGGATATTGGCGAAATTTCGTAAACGGTCTTTCGAGGGATACGTCGATGACAGCATTATGGTCCGCCGGGAGAAGAATGCGCAACGCGTCGTCGGTAAATGAAGATAAAGAACACTCTTCTCGGTGGATCTTCCAGTTCGCTAAGAAAGTGTGTCCTGACTCCGTTCCCGTGTACAGGACGGTTCGCGCTTGTTTGCCAGAGAGAAACGAAGTTGATAGACCCTTTTCGATGCTTGAGTTCTCACTTGCTCTCCTTTCATGTAACAACTCCGCCCCAGGAATGGATAGGATTAAGTTCAACTTGCTCAAAAACCTCCCAGACGTCGCGAAGAGGCGCTTGTTGGACTTATACAATCAGTTTCTTGAAGGCAACATTGTTCCGGATGATTGGAGACAAGTGAGAGTAATTGCCATCCAAAAGCCCGGAAAACCCGCGTCGGATTACAACTCGTACCGCCCTATCGCGATGCTGCAGTGCTTACGCAAGCTGTTAGAGAAGATGATTCTTTATCGGCTTGACAAATGGGTTGAAGTGAACGGCTTTCTCTCAGATACGCAATTTGGTTTCCGCAGAGGCAAAGGAACGAACGACTGTCTTGCGTTACTTTCAACAGAAATCCAACTAGCCTATGCTCAAAAGGAGCAAATGGGCTCAGTATTTTTGGACATTTAGGGGGCTTTTGATTCAGTATGCAAAGATGTCCTTTCAGACAAACTTCAAGATTGTGGACTTTCATTATTGTTAAGCAACTACTTGTATAATTTGTTGTCTGAGAAACGTATGAGCTTTTCTCACGGTACCTCAACAACTTCACGAATAAGTTACATGGGTCTCCCCCAGAGCTCATGTTTAAGTCCCCTTCTTTACAATTTCTATGTCAGAGACATTGATGATTGTCTCGTGGAAAATTGCTCGCTAAGACAGCTTGCGGATGATGCCGTTGTTTCTGTAACAGGACCAGGGGCGGATGATTTGCAAAGACCACTGCAAGATACTCTAGACAATTTGTCTACTTGGGCCTTGAAGCTGGGTATCGAATTCTCTCCGGAGAAAACTGAGTTGGTTGTCTTTTCTAAGAAGCGTGATCCTGCAAAGGTAGAGCTTCAACTCATGGGTAAGGAGCTTGCTCAGGGTATTTCACACATGTATCTAGGGGTCTGGTTCGACTCTAAATGCACCTGGGGAAAGCA
Source organism: Aedes aegypti (assembly GCF_002204515.2). NCBI lineage: Eukaryota > Metazoa > Arthropoda > Insecta > Diptera > Culicidae > Aedes > Aedes aegypti. The sequence goes on along the minus strand of NC_035108.1, from coordinate 244,007,683 downwards.
CATCAAATATTTGTATCAGAAATGCCAGCAACGAATCAACTTCATGCGTACCCTCACTGGAACATGGTGGGGAGCCCACCCGGAAGATCTGATAAAGCTATATCGAACAACGATTCTGTCGGTTCTCGAATACGGTAGCTTTTGTTTTCAATCCGCCGCGAAAACACACATCCTGAAGCTGGAACGTATCCAGTATCGTTGTCTTCGGATCGCGCTAGGATGCATGTCATCAACTCATACGATGAGTTTAGAAGTTTTTGCAGGAGTACTGCCTTTATCAGATCGTTTCGCGGAATTATCGCTACGCTACCTCATCCGATGTGAGGTGTTAAATCCATTGGTGATTGGAAATTTTGAAAAGCTAATCGAACGAAATCCTCAAACAAAATTTATGACACTGTACTACTGGTACATGAGTCTGGAGGTTAACCCTTCATTGAATGCTCCAAATCGTAGTTGCTTCCCAGACTTCTCCAGTTCTACTGTAGGTTTTGATCTGTCCATGAAGCAAGAAATCCATGGAATTCCAGATCATCTCCGATCGGAGTATATTCCACTAATTTTTGCAAACAAGTTCGGTCATGTCAGCAGCGACAGAACGTTTTACACTGATGGGTCAAAAACTAATGATTCCACTGGATTTGGTGTTTATAACGAATTTCATAGTGCCGCCCATAAACTTCAAAACCCATGCTCAGTATACGTCGCAGAATTAGCGGCTATACATTATGCATTAGAGCGAATTGCCTCTCTTCCCTCTGATCGATTTTTCATTTTTACGGATAGCCTCAGCTCCATTGAGGCTATACGTTCAATGAGGCCGATGAAGCACTCCTCGTATTTCCTTCGCGAAATACGATCTTCATTGAGTGCTTTATCGAATCACACCATCACCTTGGTATGGGTCCCTTCACATTGTTCGATACCGGGCAATGAGAAAGCAGACTCACTCGCCAAGGTGGGCGCTATGGAAGGCGATATTTATGATCGTCAAATCGCCTTCAATGAATTTTTTGCAATTGCTCGTCAGCAAACCCTGCTCAGTTGGCAACAAAAATGGGACAATGGTGACTTGGGTAGGTGGTTGCATTCCATTCTCCCTCGGGTGTCCAGGAAGCCGTGGTATAAAGGGTTGGACATGAGTCGAGACTTTATCAAGGTAATGTGTCGGCTGATGTCCAACCACTACTCTTTGGGATCGCATCTCTATCGAATAGGGCTCTCAGACAGTAACCGTTGCGGTTGTGGTGCAGGATACAGAGACATCAACCACGTGGTGTGGTACTGTTCCGAATACGGCATTGCCAGATCCGATTTATGTGAATCCCTCAGGGCCCGAGGGAAACCAGATAAGGAAGACATTAGAGATGTTCTGGGTAGGCTGGATTTCGATTACATGATGCTTATTTACAAATTTTTGAAGCAAAATGATGTCATTGTTTGATTTCCCATTCTCGCTGTTCACATAGTTCCCTTTTTGGATTTGTTTGTCCACCTTGTCCCCTCGAAATACGTTTGTTTGTACCGTTACAGGTTGTCGTCATGTCCACTCTACGGTTGACCTGCAGCAACAACGATACTCACTACCACGCTGAACGTCAACATGTAAACCTTAACCCTATCCTCTCCTTCATTTTTTGTTATCCTTAACCTCGGCCAAACCGCGAGTTTTACGGTTCCCCAAAACTAATATAGATTATTAAGAAGCAATTATGAATTTGTAAAAAAAAATCAATTGAATTCGGCTCCGTTATGCCTAGTGGCGCTTGAGCCTGTTAAATAAACGTTAAAGTTAAAAAAAAAAAAATCATTAGTATCCACTGCAGACGCGCAGGACAAATACTTGGAGTCATATCTAAAGGATTAATTTTACTTTAAATCTAGCTCAATAAAATGACCAAAAATAAGGGATAATCAAGGGGCCCCTGTGTATCCCCGATTTAGGACTCTTAAAAAACGTTGCCATGTCCAATTTGATTTTAGGATCCTAGAATGTTTTCTACAAGCCATTTCAAATTTTTATTTCTATGATAAATTTTTATCGTGATTTTGAGGCCCCTTGCAGCTTGGGGCCAGGTACGGACCGCACCCACCGCACCCCCCTAGCTACGCTACTGAGATTAGACTCGGAGAAAATTAAACACTCCAAAATGATAACCATAAATTCATTTTAAATCGGATGCTTCTCAAATTTCCAGGGATTATATATTAGCTATATAATACCTATATTTTGGCATTTTTTATTTATTTCCTCCCCAATCTGAATGCTGGGGATGATGTGATGTGATAATTTTACAGCTTTGGTATATTCGGCAAAGTTGTGTATTTTTGAAATATAAAAATTATAGAACTTGTTATGTTCATTAATTGCACATTGATTATAAAAATGGTCAAAAAATTATTTTCATGGTAAATAGATTAAATTTAAAAATTTAACCATGAAGACGAAGTAAAAAATCTCACGTATGCTTAGCAAAGTTGTAGAAAATCAAAAGAACTAGAACTTTGCTGAAGTAATGATCGCCCTGAAAAATATCTTTCAATAAATGAAGTTTTGCTCGGGTGTCCTATTCAGTCTAATTCAAAAATATTACTCGGGATGCTAATTCGAAAGAATGTCCCGAAGACACCTAGGACCCATAAGAAGTTTTGACCCTCAATTTTCGTCCCACTGTGCGGTGGAAAGGTGGATTCCAAGCCTTTTGCCGACTGACCAGAATTATCGATCACCGCGCCCAAGGTTTGCTGGCGTTTATCTTCTTGTTTCGAATACATCTTGAAAACTACTTGACAAACCGCGATTAAATTTAGCACACATAAATATAACACTCTAAACTAGTATTACCCAAAATTTTATTAAGGTACCGCGGGGCAAGTGGGAACGAAAAAATCGATAGTTCAAACAAATTGTTCAATAAAATTTTCAAATGTCAACATTTTTCAAATCCAACAACACAATCACGTTTTGGCAAAATATTTGCTGGTGTGTGCATGATACTAATCGAATAATTTCAAAATTGTGAAGAAAGTTTTAGAATGAGCCATTGGACGCAGTTACCTCGCTAAACGGGGCAAGTGGGACACATCCAGTTTCGTGCGTAAAACCACACCAGTAAGTCAATAATAGGATTGATAAATCATAGATATTTTATGTTGAGTACATATTTGATATACATAAGGGATCAACCATAAAATACGTAACGTTTAAGGAAGAAATCCTTCATTTAATAATATGTCACATCGCATTTAATTTTAACTGAAAATTCCTCAATAAAAGCGTAAAGAGGAATTAAACATGTTCAAAATATATCATTTATAAGTTGTTAATTAAAATGTAGCATAGCATAGCATAGCATAGCATAGACTGACTGTACATGTCAATGGTTGCTACTCCGTGATTGATCGGAACTGGTAAGAATTGCACTACGATCCAAATGAATAAGGGATGGGAGTTTCCGCTTACTCTCGAAGTGCAATTTTAGCAGATCTAATATTATTGATCAATAACGGCGCCGGCCAAGTCCTTACAGTCAGTTGGGATGGGGAAGGAATGTTAGGATGTAATGATTGTTGCTTCTAGAGACCGAGAATACCTCTGCATCTCCACAATCACCACGGGAAGGGTGTTTATTAGTGAGAGAGGAAAAGATCTGGGAGTCACCTCTGGTCGGTGATGCGATCCATGGACAAGGGGGAAATAAACGACTTGTATTTAAAGCTAGTTTTGTATTTTTGTCTCGAGAAGTTTTTGGAAAAAATACGTCAACATCTATAATGTCGAACAATTCAAAACACGTTATTATTAATGACGAAAACTGAAAATTGCATGTATATATTTTAACTTAAATGAAACAGGAATAATGCCGTCACTTGTAGTGACGAACCATACATAGTTTGTTTGAAAATTACATATGAGTATTACTGTGCATTTTGTCTCGATATGGTAGAAGTTTTAGAAAATACGTCAACATTGTGAATTGTCGAACAATTCAAGAGATAATTTTTAATAATGTCAAAAAGAGAAAAATATATGTATATTGAAGTTGTATAAGAAAAAAGCATAATGCCGACACTTATAGTGACGAACCATACAAAGTTTGTTTTAATATTACATAAAAGTTACGCTCTCAAGAAAAAATGTGTTATCATAAGCATGAAACGAACTCACAAGTTGGTAATCCATTCTCGACTGAACACAAAACTGACACTGACAGCAAAACTTCTTGGCGTCGCGAAAACAGACCGTCTTGCTTGGGCCTTCCCAAATACCAACCTATCAAGACGCTCCAAAACAGGAACAAAAAAATCTCCGGTGACGAAAACACGCGCGAATCCGTCAGCAAAGTCAATCGGACGACGCAAAACCGAACTGTCCTGCTTGGGCTTCACAAAGCACTACCCAGCAAGGCGCTCCAAAACAGGGGAAAAAATTCTCCGGCAACTGGGGACGGACCTGGTGTAGTGGTTAGAACACTCGCCTCTCACGCCGAGGACCTGGGATCGAATCCCATCCCCGACATAGTCACTTATGACGTAAAAAGTTATAGTGACGACTTCCTTCGGAAGGGAAGTAAAGCCGTTGGTCCCGAGATGAACTAGCCCAGGGCTAAAAATCTCGTTAATAAAGTCAAATCAATCAATCAATTCTCCGGCAACGAAAATACGCGCGAATCCGTCAGAAAAATCAATCGGACGACGCAAAACCGAACTGTCCTGCTTGGGCTTCACAAAGCACTACCCAGCAAGGCGCTCCAAAACAGGAAAAAAAAAATCCCCGGCAACGAAAATACGCGCGAATCCGTCAAAAAAATCAATCGGACGACGCAAAACCGAACTGTCCTGCTTGGGCTTCACAAAGTACAAAATGTAGAACATAAACAATCAATAATTGACGAAATTATAAATATGTTTTGTAATTATTTATATGCATGGCAGAAAACCACCTCATGGGGTGGAATTGTTTTCCATCTCTACTTAATTAGGTAGAAATAACAAATAAAGTTCAATTAAAATAGAAAAGTAATCGTTCTCATGATGCACATCAAATTTCCATTTTGAAGTCGTATTTTAAAAATAAAAAATAAATTTAAAAGTAAAGAATAATAACACTTTTCTTCTCCCTCTTATGCAATTACGTAATTTGAGGTTGATCTTTTTTGATTAAAATAATTTATTTGTATGTTTTAGTGCTACTCTCTAGGAGAATGTATGAAACGTGTACGAAAAGTTTTGATTCTGGTTTTTGTTTTGATAGGTCCCACTTACCCCAGGTACAAATATATTTTGGGGTAAGATAGACCATCGAAAATTTCATATGTAATGAAAACAAAATACTGGTTTATCGTTAGCAGCTTGTAATAATACTTAAAATTATAGCATACTGATGGAAATTCGATTTAAAACACATTTATTTTTTTGCGAGTCAATGCAAGACGTGAAATGTGTCACAATTTATCATGCAAGTTGAAAATGGCGCTGAACTGACAACTGTTTCATGAACCACATGATAATAAAAATAACAATATGTTTAGTACTAAGTACATTCCTTGTCATTGTATCTTCAACTTTCTAGAAGAATACCCCCATGAAAAACTTTTCCTAGAAGAGCTATGACGAAACACCCCACTTACCCCGGATTCTCACTTGCCCCGGGGTACCTTATGTTTTACCCAATCGATAAAAAGTTACACCCAAAACAAAGTGTCGCATTTTTTCCGAGTCCAATCTTTAAAAGGAAGCTGGAATGTGGGGAATTTTTTCTTTACTGTAAACGATCCTGGAACGAAGTAGTAGTTGCGCGCGTATGTAAATAGTTAATGTTGAGGATAAGTTAAATGTTGAAATTGTGTTGATACTTTCTTAGTAATAGTAAGGAAAGTAATGTGGGTTTCGCGGCCATGCTTCTAGCGGCGTCAGTCGTTTAGGCGTATTGTGTCACGAAACGTGGGTTCGATTCCCGCTCCAGTCGGAGAAAAATTTTCGTCATACGAAAAATTCTTCACTGGGCTACTGTGTGTTCCTTGTTGTCTGTTGCCTAATGTTAGTGACTGTTCAGTCTGTGCAGCCTTTGGCTGAAGGCGGTGTAAATTGTCTATTTAATCCATAATCCTTTCGACGTCTGCCATCTTCCGACCACGGCACGAAAAACTCAACCCAGCAAGCATCCCATTCGACCGGCAGTCCCAAGGTCGATGTCCGTTACGTCCGTCTGACAACATCCACAAGTTCCGTCCTGCAACCACCGGTGAAGATCTATATCACAAGCATGCAAGTGCCCATATACTGACGTCACTATCACTAGAGAATCCTTGAGTTAAGAATTGTTTACCAGTTTATCCTTGAATCGTCTTTCGGCTTCGCAAAGGAACCGGCAAGCCTTGCCTTTCGTAGATTACTTAATAGAATCCTCCCCTTGTAATTTTATAGTTCTGTTTGCCTTTCTCTAAACTTCTTAGGACAGTTTCCCAAACACTACTCCTGCTCAAATATAACATTAGAACGGCATGTGTAGAAAAAGGAAAAATGTAGATTTTTCCGTCCCATGAGCAATATTTGAAACAAGGCATCGAGCTTACAACAAGGCTTATACTCAAGTAAGTACAAACAAACATTATCTTTTAACTTCTTAGCCCATCGATTTTGTTAGATTATCCAAGATCTCATCTAGAGGTGAAATCATAAATCTCTAGGTAACTTAGGAATAAGATTCATAGTCAAGCAGACTCCAAAAATATAATCTGTTAGCTCAAAAATTAACTTCTTCAAATCATTTTCGCCTTCAAATCTTCAAGCCTAATCAGCGATTTCTCTTATTTACCTAAGTAAATTTTTATCGAATCTGTAAGATCATTAGCCTTGTACGTTATATTCTGGAAGGTCATTCGTTACGCTTGTAGATCTGATGATCTGTTCTTCAAGTAGCTCTTGAAAAGCATTTAGCAGTCGTTGCACTCAACTTTCGATGGAATATAATAAATACAGCTCGTTTGAGTATCAACCATGTTCATAATTATGATAATCCTGCGCTTATAGTTCTATACTACCCTTCTACTCCTACTTGTTTCCTGTCATTTGTAAACCACTGAAGAATCATTTGTAGATATTAATACCTGTACTCAGAGATTGACAGATTGACAGCAGCAGTTGCAACGCGATGAACTAAAATCTTGATAAAATGTGGTTTTTAGGCTGTCAGCGTTGTTCATAAAATTCCGTAAGATCTCTATTTTCGCATATCGATTTGAAGGCCTATTCTCACAAGGGAAGGTCACGATTGTGTTACACGGGGTTTTCAACCGGACTATTTTTGTTTGATTCTACACGTCGAAATATGAAAAACCCCAAAGCCTTTCGGGTGATGGACCAGTGGTGTAGCCAGGAGGGGCTCTGAAAGGGGCAATTTTGTATTATTAAGCTAATTTGAAATTTGACAAGGATATTTTTTTAGTATTCATTGTGATGGTAGAGAACAGAATTGACATTAATGTACATATAAAATGTATTTTGTCCATGCCATAGGCGCAATCGGGATGGGTTGCATATTGGTATACTTTTCTAATATAGCCAAATTGTTTTGGTGTCCATATTCCATGTAAGTTACGCCAATGGCATAAAATGACTGTACATACATTAATGTCAGTTCTGTTCATTACTATCGTACTAAATAGTTAGAAAAATCTTTTTGACAAATTTTCAATCGACTCAATAAAATTCATACAAAATCGACCCTTTCAGAGCCCCTCCTGGCTACACCACTGGTCCATCACCCGAAAGGTTTTGGGATTTTTCATATTTCGACGTGTAGAATCTTACAAAAATAGTCCGGTTGAAAACCCCGTGTAACACCAACGTGACCTTCCCTTGTCAGAAGAGTTTTGATATAACTTTGAACTTTTGAGAGATCACTGGTTACACTTGTGGAGCTCAAGGCATGTTTCTCATGAAGTTTGTGCTGACTTAGAACACCAAGAAAAATTAACTTAGATTTGACAAAGTTGTGTTAAAGCTTTGACACGCAAGTTCAATTTTTAAGTTTATTTGATTTCAATCTAAATTTTTTTATGGAAACTGTGTTTCAAGGGCGAGATTTCCATAAATGGGAAAATCGTCGACTCATTGCGAAAATTGAGATTTCAGTTTAGTCACATTCTGTTGAAACTTTGACATTGATTGAAGATTTCCTTCGGACATCCATACCAACAAAGATCCCAGCGGACTCCGCTCTTTCAAGTGCAAATCAAATCACACAACTTACTGCTGATGAATTTCCCCAACGTCAATCAAATTATAGTTTCCTCTGGAAAAGTATCCCTATCAAGACTGCGTTCTTCTAAAACTACACAACACCACACCAAAGAAACTCAATCAACACATGACTCAACTTGAACCGACATTAACCACATGCAGCAGCAACCGTTCGGAAACTTGGTCCCCTTTCTCTCTCTCTTTCTCTCATCCATTCACTTTTGCTCGCAATAGGGGTTAATTAATTTCCAATTTTCCATCCTTCCATCAAGTCAATCGCTACGACTTGGTTCTTTTCCCAAACCCACCTCTCAGGCAAAGGGTGTAGTTTTCCGACTTTTGATCGTAACTTTTCCTCCGACGGAACTCGACGAAACCAAACGCACCAAGAGTCGTCGGTCTGTCGATTGAAGCGGTTACAGCGTCTCTCCGCAGTGAATTGCGCAGCCCTTTCATCTTCTGCTCGTCGAAACCTTTCTTCAAATCACGCTACTCATGTGTCTATCCATCCGCAGGAGATCTTTAAAGGCAGCGTGTGCTGGTGTCGACACATGAAACGAGAAGATGCGCCTCTTTCCTTCGGCTTTTCGATAGATGGGAAATTGATGAAAAGTGTGCGTTTTTCTCGCACTTGGTTCCCCACTCATTCATCACCGCATCATCATCGGAAAAGGCCTGCCGCTTTATGAAGCAGAACCATCCGACCGACAGCAGACTTTCTAGTTCATTAAAAATTAATAAAAACACACAAACATCCGAAGACGATGATGACCCATCAGCATCTCTGCCAGCAACATCAAGGAACATCTCCAGAATCGATTGATGTGATGGGAAGGAGATTGGACGGAAGAAACCAACGATGGACTCGCTCCGAAACAACGCGTCTTCCGCAGTGAAGCAATTCAATTCTAGTACGGCAATCATTTGATGGTTTGGCGAAGCAGACATCAAATCGAAGTTTATCGACCATGAATTAGATCATAAGTGTCTGTCGGTTGTGATGGTCAGTCACATGGGACCCGACATTAATTTTGTGTTTTAGAGAGAGTTATTCAATTATGGGTTTGATTAGATGGCGTTTGATTTTAATAATTTGTCTAATAGATAAGGTAAGTTTTATTAGGTTCAAATCAAATCATCTACTTTTGTAATCTGACAGAATGACGTAAGCTACCAAGTTTTCCTCATGTTACGACGCATATCTGATAAAAGGATTATAATTTTGAACTTTTGTAGTATTGGAATTTATAATCTCTGCCATATTAAGCATAAGGATAAGTTAATTCCCAAAAGGATGGAAACATGCCTTTGGAGTCAGCCCACTAATGAATGAACTTATTGAGCAAACCCTTTGAGAAGTTTTCAATGGAATCCAGCTAATATCCTTGAACTAACTGGTATCTGAAGTAAGCAAAATTAGAACCAGCGGCGATGGATAAACTGAGAAAACTTCAATTCCAGTTGAAGTCGACCGGGTAGTTAAAGAACCAAACAAAAATAAGGCTGCTGATAAGGACAAACTCTCTGTTCAAATTCTTTGAAGTGAGCGGCTGCACGAACTGCTTCACACATAAGGGATAATGTTTAATGGTAACATATATGTGGCTCGGGTGATAGAAGATTTAACAAAGAGTAGCGAGCAAAATAAGCATTTATTATAAACCTTTACCTATATTACACAGTTAATCAAATATCAAGTTGTAGGCAATTCCCGCCTAAGGACTGTTCATTTTATAAAGTGGACACCTTGTGCATGCTGTATCTTTTTTATTAATCAATGAAATTTCAATCGGTTTTTTGCACATCGTTCGACTAGTATTGTTCAATGTTGTGATAATAAAAATTCTCCAAAATAATTAAATTTCACACGAATATGGAACAACGATTAGATCGGTCGATTTTTTGAGGTTATCAAAATCAATGATTGTAAGAAATTGGCTGGAAAATTCGATATTTCATATTTTCTATTTTCAAAAATGGCTTGTTCTTCGAAAGCATCATCAATCAGAAGCCTGATGGAAAAAATCAAGTTATTTTTGGAGCAACAATTTTACAGATATAATAAAATCAATTTTCCCGTATATTTTTAAAGAATTTTTTTTAAAATTTGATGGGAATTGATATGAGTAGATTTTTTTGTGTAAAAGTACGTCCTGACGGAAGTCCTAGTATAGTATTAATATGAAAAATAACTTACGCCTTCATAGAGTTACTTAGTAAGTCCCCACGTCACATTCAAAGCACAACAGAAAAATTGCTTTATTCTTAGAAGACCTATCAAAGTAAATTGACAATCATCAAAATTGGCAACACTGCTGTAATAAAATCGATTTTATTTTCCACATATTATTTTCATAAAATGTTATTCTGAGATTACCAATTGAAAAATTCGGAGAAAACTGTTTACAATTTGCTGTAGATCGATAAATATGCGTACATGATTTTAAAAGTATGAGACTTCTTAGTAAATCTACCATAAACAGTAAAATTTATACTTAAGACTGTGGTTTAATCTCACGATATAGCTTTCGTTTATACTAATATAGTTTCTTTAGTAATCCAAACTAGTTTTGAACACGCTTTTTACTGTTCTCTTTTGCTGGGAGTGAAAGGATGGTGTATCAGCAAATTTGGCCATAAATGGGTAAATCACTAAAGTTACCTAATGTCATAGAATGGTGGAATATAATTGATATTTTTAAAGCTTTACCTTTAGTAGAATAGTAAAGGATACAAACATACAATTTGTTCATAAAATGCTTTTTTTTAAGAAAAATAATTAATAGTTTTTTGGAAAAACTATTTAGCTCTTCAACCAAAAGCATTTTCAAAGATTTTATATTTTTATAGCATTTTAGAATAATAGGTCAACGATACACAGAAAACCGATTACGATTTTATCAATAAATAAAAAAAGATATAGCATAAACAAAGTGTCCACTTTATAAAATGAACAGTCCTTATAAGGTTTTGACGTTTTGAAGTTTACATGTACACGACGAAAGACGTGTCGAATGTACAAATTGTCAACTCTCCAGCTCGAAGTGAGAATTGGAGACGTCACTTCACGTTAATTTGCTGCTCCGTCAGGCGTTCCTTAAGGCAGTTACCTCGGTCCAAAGATATTTCTTCTTTACTTCAATGACGTCAATAAAAAAATGAAAGTTCCTTGTTTCCCAAGGAGGAATTAATATCTCCGCAATAACTTATGCATACCATAATTAGGTATTGTTCAGTTGATAATACCTCATTTTGGTATTATAACACTGTTCGACAAAAAAAAATTTTTGGCTGGATCAGGGACGCGGTTATATGGGTCTTGAAGTGCAAGAAAAGTGTAGAAAGAGGCCGTTTTCAAATGATTTGCAGCACCCCTGGATTAGTTTTTGGACAATTTTTGGAAATTTTGCATTTTTCGTCAAAAAAAGCGTAATAAGCAAAATATCAATATATTTTCAAATTTAATTATTCAACCATTGAATTAGTCAAATCAATATTTTTTAGCCCTAGATCGCTTCAGGGAAACGTGCACCATTTCAGAAGAATATTGGCATCATTTTTATATATGAATTTGGAATGTTAACGATCATTAAACAAGCATATGAGGATGTGCACCATATAAATACTACTTATTTTTCTATTCCACACATCTGGTTCATTATATAATAATTATTATAGGTTCAAGAAGACGCTTGATTAGGATTTAATTTTTTGCTCCATTTTATAAAGCAATGAGCAATGCAATCCAGTAACATTTGATTTCAACAAGGATACGAATACGGAAAATTGATGTGTATGTTATGTTTATATGGGCTGGTTGGTCTAATAAACTCTCAGCAGAAATACAAAATTTATATTGGTTGGACACTGACATGTAAGTGGTCTTACATGCGCTAGTCGGTTTATAAGGAGACGATGTCTGTAAAAAAATGTGATAACATTGTTAGTTGCAATTCTCATTAATAATTGTTTACTTATCGTGACATTCATTTTCCTCGGAATATCCCTAGGAAAATTATAGAATAACATAAAATAGCAACATATAATTTAGTAATCAACATTTCCACATTTTTTGCGAAAGCCGCTCAGGCAGGCATGAGCTCTTTTTGATTCAGTCTGTGCACAATACTAATCATTCGTGAAAATTGATTTAGTGGTAACATGCCTGCTTCTTACTTGTAAGATGAAACAATTTCTGGTTAAACCATTTCCGATATTTTTTTATTTTTCGGTTCTAAATTTCCCATGTTTTTTGGCAATTTTAATCAAACTTTCAGTTTTGAGATTTGGAATGAATTTCACAAATAATTGCGATGTATTCAAAATGAGTAAAACACTTGTTTTTCTATGTCTTCTTGTTTAAACAAAGAAAAATAGAAATTACGTGAAGTTTCGCAAAATTGTTTATCACAAATGTATGGATAAATTGTTTCTTCACTTAATTGAAAAGCATTTTTACTCGTTTCGAGGATATGGGAATGGGGGCTCATAAATGGACACGTTTGTCCTTATATGGAGACGAGTTTAAAATTAACCTTAATGGTCGACTTCTTTATGTTTCCAATATGCTTACAATTAAACCCATTTGCTTATTACGCTTTTTTTGATGAAAGATGCAAAATTTTCAAACTTTGTCAAAAACTAATACAGGGGTGCTGCAAATCATTTGAAAACGGCCTCTTTCTACACTTTTCTTGCACTTCAAGACCCATATAAGCGCGTCCCTGATCCAGCCAAAAAAATTTTTTTGTCGAACAGTGTAATGGTATTTAAAAATAATGTTCAAAACAATTAAAAATACTTCATTTTTGTATTAGATAGCTATTGAGTTTCACTTTTATATGGAAATCCATCAAGTATTATTTAGGTATTTCAATACCTGATCTTGTTATCAGCTTGGTATTTGTAGAATATGCAGAAGGTATTATTTGAGGTATTTTACCTCTTATGCAGGGCTCATTCATACCTCATTCAGGTTGTAGGTATTTGAAATTATCTGGTATGGAATACCTCAATTTGGTATTCAGAAGTTATTTTCTTCTAATCGGGTTGTCATTCGCCGACGATATGAAAATTTATTGTCAAGTAAGTTCGATCGCTGATGCTCACATTCTCCAGCAGGTGTTGATACACTTTGCGGATTGGTGCAGTATAAACCGGATGAGAGTCAACCCAAGCAAATGTGCCGTTATTTCTTTCTGCCGGAAGAAGGAATACAATCTTTTCGGCACTTCTATTGAAAGAACCAGCTGCAAAGATCTAGGGTGCAGCTTTATAGCAAATTATCTTTCCAGCAGCAAATACCATTTATGGCCGGAAAAGCCCCCAGAAGCCTTGACTTTCTGTTCCGTGTCGGAAAGAAGTTTACAGACATCTACTGCCTGAAGAGTTTATACTACTCGCTGGTGCGTTCCACCCTGGAGTATTGTTCGCGGGTTGGAATCCTTATTGTAATAATGCAGTGGAAAGGATCGAAGTTGTACAGCGAAGGTTCATCCGTTTCGCCCTCCGATGCCTTCCATGGAGCAACCCATGCAGTTTATCCCGCTACGAGAGCCGCTGTCAGCTCATACAATTGAAAACGCTTACAATACGTCGGATGGTTGGTTGGTTTGACTTTATTAACGAGATTTTTAGCCCTGGGCTAGTTCATCTCGGGACCAACGGCTTTACTTCCCTTCCGAAGGAAGTCGTCACTATAACTGTTTACGTCATAAGTGACTATGTCGGGGATGGGATTCGATCCCAGGTCCTCGGCGTGAGAGGCGAGTGTTCTAACCACTACACCAGGTCCGTCCCCTTGATACGTCGGAATGTTGCTCGTGCGTTATTCGCTTCGGGTGCAATCAAGATCCCTACAAAACTGGAGTTTTCTACAAATTCCTCTTCGGAGCACGAATTACGGATCTTATTTAGCCATTGTTGGTCTTCTAAGGCTTTTTAATAGAGTAGCAGATTATTTAGATTTCATTCTATCTAGAGAAGCGATCATGCAAAATTTTAAAAGAGTTGTTTGTAGATTTAACCCAGTAAACACAAACTCGTATACGATAGCGCATAAGAGTACATAAGTAGAGGCGATATACGTACATGCGCCATAAGGCTGCATGCAAAATGTGCGTATATCGCCTCCACCTTTGTACTCTTATATCTCATCATATACGATCATGTGTTACCTGGGAATATTATAAGGGCTTAGTATTAGTTTGTTAATGGTACAAATAAATAAATTGAAATTGAAACTGCGAAAAGAAACCACGTGCTCCGGTGAGGATCAAACCCACAACTCTCTATTCGCTAGATGGGCGCTTCAACCTACAAGCTGCGGAGCCCCTTGAGAGACCCTGATGCTCGAAGGCGAACTGAACTCGATTACTTCAAAGCACATGGAATCATCATTTCGCAGTCTAAACTTCGTTCGGATATATATATATATGTATATCTGACACATACATCGTCGTGTGCATGTATATATCAAAGCGAGCGAGAGTTATTTTTAGACATCGGCTTCGTGAATTAAAAAAAAAATCCCAGCAGACCCGTAAACAAGGTTAGCTTTTCGTTTAGTTACTTCATCAAAATTTTTGTTTAGTCACTTCATCAAAATATAAAGTCACGTATAAATTCATTTATTTTTACTATAAATTTTATTGAAAAAAGTAACATAATGCTTTACACCTTCTAAGGAGTCGTCGTTCTAATTGGTTCATTAACATTGAATATTTTAAAACCTGGTCGCGTAAAATAGATTTTTTTCTCTCTTTCAATATTTTCGACTTATTGAGGGGAGATGTGACTTAAAAGGGTAATCAGCCTTACTTTCTTTGTTGTATTGTTTAACTTTTATTTCCATTTCAACAAAACAGCTAGCTCTCTTCTAATTTTTTAAAAATCTCGGGATTCCTGGATTTCTAGGGATTAACATCAATTTTTGTCCCGAGTCCCGGGACACGCAAAACGGACGGGAAATGGACACTCTAAAATATACCCTTTTATATTCCAAAAACGTTTGATTTATGTTGAATTCAATGCCTAATAGTAGATATCAATAGGTATTTTCCAAAAAATATTATTTTATGTCAATTCATACAGACTTATAATAGTGTTTGCCTTGCGTGTTAAATATTAAACACTTTTATAGATGATTTTCTCTATTACATTCTCCAATCATGTTACAACTGCAATGATACAAAACAGTAGTTTGGTGGTCAATTTTCATGTGCTTACGTACCCATTATCAAAGTTGCCCTGAAACTGCAAATCGACTTCCAATCATATGAAAAAATTGTCGTTCCATTTAAAATAAAAAGTTTTTCATTCTTTCAGCTGCAATCGATAATTGAGGGGCCAGTACTTGTTTCAAATATATTTTAAATTAAATATAGAAGTATTCAGATTTTCTTCCAAAAAAACTATCAAAGTTACCCCGTTTTACGGTATACTGTATTTCAGTATATCCTATACATAGGTTCCCAAACTTTTCGACTGCGCGACCCACCTTGGCTTTAAGTGTCTTCCTCGCGACCCACTTGGGGAAAAGAAATGAGTTTTGTATGTCATTGGTTACATAGATAGTCATACACTTACCCAACTCGCTCTGCGTGCCAATAGAGAGCTGGAGAGTTGACAATACCTATATTAAAAGGCATAAAAGCCCTAAAAGCGCAAAAAGACGAATTTGCGAGCTAGTGATTACTTCATTTTTTCATTTATTTAGTTGACATTTAAACAGATAACACTGAATCAACAATTTCACGCCACAATACTCGGTTCGTGGCCGCATCACTCCATCCTCGGTTCTGCCCCACGCTCGCCAAATCGATGCGCACTTGATCCGCCCACCTAGCTCGCTGCGCTCCACGCCTTCTTGTACCAACCCGATCCGAAGCGAACACTATCTTTGCAGGGTTTTTGTCCGGCATTATTGCAGCATGCCCTGCCTGCCCATTGTATCCTTTCAGCTTTAGCCACCTTCTTGATACTGGGTTCTTGATACTTGGTTCTTGATACTGGGTTCGCCGTAGAGTTGGGAGAACTCATGGTTCATCCTTAGCCGCCACACACCGTTTTCCTGCTTTGTTTTTCATCTGTTTTGATGACAATTTGATTCACTTGACAATTGCAAACAGCAAAGCAGAGGTGAAATTATATCATAAAGTTTGAGTAGCCGCGCATCTGTTTTGACCTTATTCATGTTTGTCTTCTGGTGAACCAAAAGTGACCTCAGAACCCGGACAAGTTTGGCAATCTGGCCGAAGTGTCCATATAGGCAAGAAGCATGTACCTACTTACAGCAACGCTGAGTCTATTTCATGAAGCAGTTGCATGCCTAGTTTTGAGCTTAATCCATGTTTGTCTCCTGATTCACTGGAAGTGACCCTACAACTCAGCCTTGGCCATATGGTTAAATTTATAAGATTGAAAGTTGAAGAGTTGCATTGGCTCTCTAAGATGATTTCATGACGTTCAAGTAGCCGAATTGTTGCTATAGGTCAAATTTGCATGTGTTCCTTGGCCGCGGTACCTACCCGAAAAGTACTTCCGAAATCAGGTTCCAGTTTTCATCCCATACAAGAAAATAAATTAAATGATGTATTCTTGCCTTCGTCCGTTATTTAAAGTCTAAAAATGGCTAATATCTATCGTTAACCATTGGTTTCGATGCTAAAGTTGTAAAAAATGTGACTAGAGAACACTTATTTCCGGTTGGAAAACATGTCCAGTGCTGAACTTCTGGTTTAAAAACACCACTCGCTTGAAGTCTAACTCGTCACATCAATCATAGTGAAAACCGCAATTCGTTAAACTTATTTGTTCTTGAACATCGATCAATTGAAAATAAAAGCTCTGTCCCGGGGCTTTGAAGGGCAACATTCAACGACATCAAGGTTTCAGAATCCTATACTTTCGATCAATTTTGATGATTTTTTTTTAGGAAAAATGAGTTATATTTTTTATTCATGCATTTATTATTTTGAATATGGTGATGATTCCAGATTCAGGTCCAAATTTATTGGGGTACCTAAGGTATTTCGAAACGGAAAGCACAAAAGCTGGATGTTTATTGCAGATAGGAGAACTTGTGTGTTTTCGGCAGTTTAGATCTCTTCGTCATGGGACATATTTGTCACCCAAATGGACTGAAGTTTAGCAATCTTACTGCTAATCTTCATTCCATTTGGGTCACAAATGGATCATTTTCTTAAAAATTGAATGAGGTTGTCAAAAATATAAAAAGTCACCCTATATTAAAATTATCACTGCACAAAATATTTCGCGAAATATTCAGCAAAATTTCGTTTCATTTCGAAACATTCCGTGATGATTTGAATTTCGTATCGGTTTTCACGATATGTTTCCTCAAAGCTTTGAGCCAACCCTTTTCCAATAGAGAAGCTAGGCAAAATGCAGGACGCTTCGATGCTTACTGACTTTAAAATGGCTTGCTCAATTTTCACCACCTATTTAAATTTCAATCTTTTCGCTCCCTTGTGACGCCTATCCACCTATTCATTTCCATCATTTGCTTCTATAGACTCCATTTGGCTATCAGTCGCATGACCGCTACAGCCCACCAGGAAGTTACGACCCACATTTTTTGAAACTATAGCCCATGGCGTTTTTAAAACCGCATATAGCAAAAACTTTAAAATTTTCATCAGTCTAATGTGCAGGTATTTTCCCTAAACTGCTTTAAGCACTTTGAACCATGAAATCCTCCAAGACTTAAAGGTCTAGATGTTGCTCCTTGCATAAATAATATGGAAGCTTCATGTATGAGTTTTCCAGGTATATCTGTAGGAGTTTCTTTGAAGATGACTTAAGCAGCTCCTCCAAAAATACTTAAAATGATTCTCGGAAAATGTTAATTATCAATATTTTATCTTGAGATGTTTTCGGTGATTTCTCTTTCCTTAATGATTTAGAAGTTGCTCCAGAGCGCCTTGTAGAAGTTTTGACATGGTGTAATATAAAATGGTGTTTCTGGTATTTGTCCAGGAATTTCGTAAAAGATTACTTTATCAATTGTCTTCTTATATATTCTTATAGATTTGATTCAGCAAAGCAAATCCAGAAGAAATTAATGCAATGAACAACAAATCAAATAATTAACTCAGAAAAAAACTCGCTGGTGCTATTCGGGTATCCTTAATTTATCGTCTTGCAAATTCAAGCTGCATCTTTATTCTACATAACAGAAACAACTTCAGTTCAAGCGATCCAGCAGTTTCCATTATAATCCTTCCAGGAAAATGTCAACAGAGACAATTTGGTCTGAACAGATTACCAACCGAGTGTTTAATCGATATCCACATCCTGGCCGACCCTGAGTCGGAGTCTGAGATCCGGATGCAATTCGGCACAGCCAGCGACAATACTCACACCGATTCAACGAGGACGAACGACAAATCGAACGGAAAAACAACAACACACGTGTGCTGTTATTGCAAACCATTTACGTTTCCTTTGTTCGGGGAAAACCTGTAGGCAAATATGTGGGTATGGTGCTGCACAGAAGGACTAGATTAGTTGGTTGCATCATACGGGGAATCTGCTACATGGATTCTCTCAGGAAAACAACGGAGGTAGAATCGCTTCCAGGATATTGGAGGCCGATTGCAAAAAGGTTTTAGTGCAGTGTGTTCCACGAAGTAGTGTGATTATTTGGACTTGAAATTTCGTTATTCCCGCTTAATCAAATATAAATAAAATTTAAATGTTGTTGAAATACTGAGCTTTATTTGCAAACATCAAACATCATTTGTTCTAAGAACGAAATGCTTTCAATTTTTATAGACTACACTGTATGTGAGCTGGTCTGCTGAATATCGACGGTGATTGTGTAGATGGGAAATGCATGCTCACAAATTGGATATCACTGTAACGGACAAAAAGTACATCAGCAGATATAAGCGTAATGGAATGGTACTGAAATCTATTTCCGGTGAATTGAACATTTGAAAAGTAAACTAGGTCAATTGCTTATGGTTAGCCAGTTTAAATAAGACATGTACTGAAATTAAGTTACAAAATTGCATTGTTTATGGATGATTTGCCATGAGCAAATTGTAAATAAAACAGGCTTAAATTTTGTTTGAAAGGAAACAAAGTTTTCCATCAAAAAAGTCTTTATTGGACTCACCGATTTGGGATAAGCAATTCAATACTATGCAGACTGACTAACTCCGAGATTATCGTTTTTCAAAACTATCGCCACTTTGACCATAATATGGCCCTAAATTGCCACCTAATACATTGCGGAATGCTTCATGTTTTGCCAAATCATTATGTGTGATCTACTAAATACCAGCAAAGGATTCAACATAATGTTTTTAAAAT
The DNA here is from genome assembly GCF_002204515.2 of Aedes aegypti. Classification (NCBI taxonomy): domain Eukaryota; kingdom Metazoa; phylum Arthropoda; class Insecta; order Diptera; family Culicidae; genus Aedes; species Aedes aegypti. The sequence continues at coordinate 243,988,099 of NC_035108.1, read as the reverse complement.
GATTCTGAAGCTTCCTCCCTGGTACAGTACTAATGAGTTTCATAGAATATCCAATACTGAAACATTTGAACAAATGTCGAATTGAATTGTCAAAAACTTTGAACCATTTATCTTAACACGTCCATTAGAGTGATGCAAATTTTGAAATTTTAGCTCCCCTATGCTTAAACGATTTTAATTATGGTAAATAGCATCCTCCCAAAGTTTGAAGTGATTCAGATGAAATTTGACTGTGCATATTTGAAGTTTATATGGAGATTACTATGGAAAACGACAATATTTTGTGTTCAGCTCTCTATCTCTTCGTCATAATATTTTATGGAAAAGTGAACAAATTATTCTAACGTGAAATCCTCCCAGCTTCAATTTTGCCGATTGATTGGACGTCAGGATAAATTGTTATTCATCATCATAAAGTGGGTTTGCATTTTAAATGCTTAACCAACTGCTCGGCAGGCAACAGTGGTGCTCCTGGCGGGAAGAATAGATCAAAGTAATCCAGGCTACTATGTTCTACAGCAAAAAGCAATGTTGCTCTGAAAGTAATTGAATGATCATGTCAGCATGGTTTGAACTTTGGAATCAAGAATAACAAATTATCCAGACATCCAATCAAAATGTGGTCTTCGGCAAAGTTGTAGCTGGGAAGTTTTCACATAAGGAGAGTTTGTTCACTTTTCTATAGATTATTACGACGAGCAGTAAGAGGACTGAACACAAATGGTTTGTCTTTTCCATAGTAATTTCCATCTTCTTCTTCTTCTTCTTCTTTCTGGCGTTACGTCCCCACTGGGACAGAGCCTGCTTCTCAGCTTAGTGTTCTTATGAGCACTTCCACAGTTATTAACTGAGAGCTTACTATGCCAATGACCATTTTTGCATGCGTATTTCGTGTGGCAGGTACGAAGATACTCTATGCCCTGGGAAGTCGAGAAAATTTCCAACCCGAAAAGATCCTCGACCGGTGGGATTCGAACCCACGACCCTCAGCTTGGTCTTGCTGAATAGCTGCGCGTTTACCGCTACGGCTATCTGGGCCCCTGTAGTAATTTCCATATAAACTTCAAATGGCTTGTGCACAACCAAATTTCTTCCAAATCACTTCAAATTTTGGGAGAATGATTTTCATCATAATTGACACCGTTTAAGCATAGGGGAGCAAAAATTTCAAAATTTGCATCAGTCTAATGTCCATTATTCACCAGAACGCGATAATTTCTCTCCAGTAGGTCATACAACTTCCATAACTTCAATCGATCGGTTCGACGCAATAAATAACTTTAACGCCATTAGGGCTGTGCGTACACGATCGACTCAAGTGCCTCATAGCTGGCATTACACCACTTCACTAGGCACGATCTCGGCGCCCTCTCACGTATTTACCTATGTTTCAACATCGATAACGTCCACGATCGGTAAATGTACATGATCGGATCGTGCTGCGATCCGCTCAAGATTCCCCACAACAACTCCTCAGATTCGTGGCAAAACGGTCATAAAATATCCCCGGCAGACACATGTTGCGTGTTTTTTCCCTGGACTTGTTTGCTATTTTTGGATTACCGTGCATGTTCGGCAGTATACGAAATCAATAGAACAATTCCAATTGGGCTAGGCTCGCTCAAGTAGTCGAGGATCTCGTATACCTTGCGATCGACTAGTTGTAAGGGAAGACGGGGAAATATGGGCTTCCAAGGAAAAAAACAATTTTGAGGTGTGAGAGGCGTGAATGATAGAATTTGACTTGAAAACCTTTCATCGTGGATATATTGCGGTGACGCGTTTTAGCTCCACGACTTCCCATACTATGGAAGGTGACGGGGAATGCAAAGCAAGCACAGCACCTCAACATTTCGGCGCACGGCTGTCTGTTTTCTGTTACCAACGCGACACGACACAGACATGACCTGCTTGGATTTATGCAGTATCTGTCTTATGGGTGTCTTGTTGGAGTTGCGGCTCAGTCAAATAAAAAAAAAGAAACGGCGGATGTGTTACATAAATTGCGTAAGTAAACAACTCGAATTAGCTGGATTAAGCAATAATTTATCGTTTCGACAAGTCGCATCTCGATGGTGAGCTTGGATTAAAGGGCCGCAGGGTGTTTGTTTTCTCTCGAGGGGTTTTTTGCACCTTCCGGTAAGATATTTTTCTGTTTACTACTTAAAATCTAGCTTGGGTAGATAGTGCAAACGAGAGAATTGATAGTTAATAGGGCTTAGTGGGTCTTGTCATATAAGCTATATTTGTGTTTATAATAGGAAACGGCCGCTGACTAATTAACGGCGGCGTAAAGGAACGTTTTTTCGTAACTACATGAGAATTGAACTAATTATTCAAACGTTATTGAATGTGAGTTTTAACTTCGAAACCACTGTGCGCATTGTACTCTGGTCAAAGCTTTGATCATTCTTGGACACCGTCTTAGGAAAAAACTAGTACACGACACTGAAAACGGCCTTACAGTTGAGGTCGAAATACGCGTATCTGCCAAAAGATACAAACTCTAGTGGAATTAAATGATATAGTACTAAATTCGGTTTTCCATTTGCTTAATTGAGTTTCACCAAATTAGGATGCTAGTATTTTCTTACACAGAACTCCTAGATATAAGAACTGAATATAATGTTTGGAATGATACGAATAAAGAATTTAAAAAAAATCTTTGATATAAATGGAGGAATTAACAAAAACTTCGAGGTCATGTTTCGCAATCTTCGTGGAAATCCAAATGGAGCAATGAACATTCCCACTCGAGTAAAATCAATTTTCCTCTCAGTTGTACCCGCCCAGATGTGTTCTACGAGGAAATAAAACCTAAAGCATCGCCAACAAATTCGAAGCAATAAAAGCGAAATTCGAAATAAAACTACGCAAATACAAACCATTGAACGGTCTTTCTCCGGCATGCTTGGATTTGTTCGATGACGCGTACGGCACACCAGAGTTCCGAATCCAATCGAAGCAACCTGATGGCAAGCCACAAATTCTCCATGGAAACGTTGGCAACGTTTCCATCTTTTACTCTTTAGCAACAACTTTTTACTTCATCGAACAAAAAAAAATGTGGAGTCTCATATGCGCTCGCAACGGAAAACAAATTGGTGCCAATACACAAAATCTAGCTCTGAACAAACACCGAAAAAAACAACCTTGCTTGATTTGTTCTCAGCGAAAATAAAAGTATAAAAATGAAATTTGAATAGTTTGCACACGTTATCGAGAGCAGTTTAGCTCCGGGCAACGTAAGGAACGAACCGGCAGCGGTGGCAAGAAGTCATGAAAATCGGTCCACTGAACCGAAAATCTGGTCGCAAAAGTTTTGGTTCGATTCGGTTCGTTTCTCTGCTCGAGCAAGAGGTATGTCGAGTGGCGTCTTTTGCATTCGATAGTTTTTCTGTTCTTTTTTTATTCAAATCAACTTTCAGCAGAGGAATTGAATTCGCTGATTTTTTAAACCCACTTCCGAGTGTTTGTGAGCGACCATTAGTGATGGCAGTGAGGAAATTCCGCTTCGTTCGGGTGACGATTTTTCCGGAAAGAATAAATCACCGTTTGTCAGGAGATTTTCTTTTGCCGGGATGACAGAAGTTGTTGGGAAAAGAGGGTGATTCTTAAAGATTTCGTTTTATCTATTACCGAAGAATCAGCTTAACGAAAGCTATCCGCAATTACTTTTGGCAGTATTGACAAATACAGAGTAATTTCATTTTTACTCGCGAAGCAAACAAAGTCATAAGATCATTAAAAACTGAATCTGTTTTTATCAAGTTCAGCTTTTGAGCTAAGCTTAAAAATTCACCTCTTTTTTAAATCTTTGGCAGTATGTTTACGCAATTTTGAGCAAATGTTTTTTTACATATTTTAAATCGTTCTCATCTAAAATTAACTCGTATTCGATGGAGTGCATAAGAGCATGTGCCATTAGACTGCTATCAAAAGAACCAGTGCTGCAAAGTGCTACTCTAGTTTATTCAGCTGAAAAGATGTTGTTTAAACAACATTTTAGTTGCTTGAACAGTTATTCAGCTACCAATGTTACTTCGGATGTGTTTTCTCTTGAAGCATGTTTCGTAATTGCAAAAAATGTTGTATATAGCTCGTTGCAAAACTCGACTTTTCAGCAATCGTCATAATTATACAACTCGGCAAGCCTCGTTGAATAAATGTACGACTCGTGCTGACAAAAAAGTTTCGTTTTTCTATTTGTTGCATATACAACTGTCATTTCTGTTGAACAACAAATAGTTTGTTGATTTGAAGCATGTATATGTTGTAAACGCAACTCAGGCGTTCATAGTAAGACTACTTCCACCTTTCAATTTTGCTCACATATCATATCTCTAGGGGCTGTTTGGGTACGTCAGGAGTTAATCATCAATGTTAACTTCCTTTTCCCGATCAGCCTTGACAGCCGTGTTGTGTCGGTAGCGGTTGTTTCAATTGGCTAAAAATCAACACTACGGACTGCCTGTTCCGATGGTAAAAGTCCACCTGACCCTAATTCATGTGACTTTAAGCTTGTCGTGCCTAAGAATGAATGGTTAGGGGGTCTAAAAAAACCTAACCGCAAACTGAGCCTGTGGAGTACCAGGGCGCCCTCTACAGTATTGTGCCCTTCCTGTGCTACCCTGAGCAATGGTGCAGGTGACCTTGCGTTTATCCAAGATAATCGGCTGCCCTCCTTCAGTCTCAAACCTGAGGCTAAATAATGGTGGGATTATAAGGACGTTGTAATTTAGTTTACATTTTCACCCTTATGGCATCGCATTATGCGTTTTACACAGTGGAGCAGCAGGGACGAAAGTCCAGGGGCTTAACGGACCCCACCCCAGGATCTCTGCGAGTTGGGGAGTTGCCCAGGATGGGGTGGAGTTCACAGTGGGCTTTGATGAACCTACAAAAATCGGAATGCAACTCTGTCACAGCGAACGGTGCCGCTTAAAGTACCAAAGCACCATAGCCCACACTTACAGGATTGCCAACCGGCAAATCAGGGTTGATGCCAATAAGATCCTGATTATGGCATACTGGTCGCGATACAAACGGACAAGGCATGGAACTACGAGTAGGAGTGCTTCGAGCACATGTATACTAGCAGCGCACGACTAAAGATAAGCAACGGTATATGTAATGGATAATATACTTTGAGGCGGACAGCGGTGACATTCTACTCCCTTAGTAGGGTCGGGTGATACTGGTCCGAAACGGTGAGTGGATTAATGGGGCAGGCTGAACCCGTCCCGTAAAACCGTGGCTGGCCTTAAAATACGTTCCAATTCCGTCACCTGGTGTTTCCAGCTGGGCGGGAGTAGACTCAGATGCCATTACCTGACCGATCCGGCTCTGATCATAGTACCCCATAAAGGACTATGTCAACCCTAGCATGGCCTCCCTGCTTGCGTAGTAATCAAACATAAAAGGAGCAGCATCCTACTGGTACAGTTGTGGTACTGGTGCAGTTGTGTAAGCTTCTAGAAAGCTATTTTGATGGTAGGATTCCACTGTATGACACAAAGGAGGGGCAGAAAAGCGTTCGAATTACCGCGAGAGTACCTCAAGGTTCAATACTGGGCCCGCTGTTATGGAATGCGATGTACGATGACGTACTGAGGCTGCCCCTTCCGACGGGTGTAAAGATTGTTGGCTTCGCCGACGATATCAACCTAGTGATCTATGGTGAAAAGCAGTGTTGTTCAGACTCATTTCCCCGAAAATAACATTTTCCGAACTACGAAGCCACGAACTACTACAACCATGCTCTATCCTCCTAAGATAGAAAAGCAGATGGTTAAGCTTGAGTACTGCACTCAAAATCGATCAATTTTGATCCCAGAGAGCCACAATTCAAGTTTCGGTGAAATGAGATGAGTGAGTGAGTGAGTGCGAATCATTTCACCGAAACTTGAATTGCGGCCCACCGAGATCGAAACTATCGGATCCCATGTGCAACACTCAAGCCCAACCACCTCCCCCTCCATCTCAGGAATACAACGCACAGTTATAACAGTTCATGGCTTCACAATTCGAATTTCGGGGAAATGAGTCTGGTCAACACTGGTGAAAAGATGAAAGAAGTAGAGTTGACAGCAGCGCACTCTATTTCCATAGTTGAGGAATGGATGAAGTCTAGGAAACTAGGACTAGCCCGTCACAAGACTGAGGTGGTGGTGGTCAACAGCCGCAAGTCCGAGCAACGGGCGCTTATCTCGGTAGGTGATTGCACCATAGAGTCCAAGCGATCCCTTAGGTATCTTGGGGTAATGATCGGTGACAAACTCAGCTTAGCTAGCCACGTTGAATATGCCTGTAAACGGGCATCTACGGCTATACCAGCGCTTTCGAGGATGATGTCTAACAGCTCTGCTATAATTGCCAGCAAACGCAAGCTACTGACAAGCGTGGCGCTATCCATATTAAGGTATGGAGGACTAATCTGGTCAAAAGCGCTTAGAACGCCCATCGGGCTCATCATCAAGGAAGATGTTCAATGCTTCAACCAAAGGGGTACCAGAGGAGTCCGCGACACGTGTAAAGAGGAAACGCTCAGAAGCTGGCAGCAGGAATGGGATAACTCATCGACTAATACCAAATGTGTCATATGGGTATATTAGAAGCCATGGGGAAGTGAACTTCCACCTGACGCAGTTTCTTTTAGGACATGGTTGCTATAGACAGTACCTGCATAGGTTCGGGCACTCAGAATTTCGTGCGTGCCCCAATTGTGCTGGTGTGGAGGAAACAGCGGAGCATGTCGTGTTCGATTACCCCTGTTTCATTGTTGTGAGAGGTCGCATGCTCGCTACATGCGGAGGGGACACGTCCCCCGACAATATAATAGAGAGAATGTGTGCGGATGCCGAGTGCTGGAATGCAGTAACAACGGCTGTCACTCACATTATGTTAGAATTGCAGCGCCTATGGCGCGCCGACCAAGAGTTGGCTGCAGAGGATTATCCCTGCCAAGGCTGGTCCTTTGTAACATTGTTTAAGTCGGCTAGGAGAAGCAGTTTGCCTAGGCTACTTCTGCTACACGTGTTGTGCTATATGTACAGGCCCCTCCCCGAATAAATACCGTAAGGTGGTTCCGGGGAGATAAGGGTTTGAGTCCAAGGGTCATGTCGATGCACTGTTCACCACTTGAGCAATTCTAAAAGAATTTCTCAAGCACAGTGCATAGGCTGGTTTTAGCGGGTCGTCGTTGGTGCGTCATCCCCGCATTCCCTGAGTTACCTTCTCAGGGGATCTGTTTGCAGATTTCCCCCTTGTAAAAAAACAAAAACAAAAAACATAGCATATCTCAGCATGCTTCAGTATTAATTTATAGGATGTTCGCTTTTCTTCATACCTTATAGCAGTCCAGTTTCTTGATTGCAGACCGTAAAACCAAAATAACAACATTTAGATCCTGAATAGCTGAAATTGAAACTTATTTCAGGTGACTGTCAAAGGAAGCCAAACTTCGAATTTTCAAGTGCACAAGACTGGAGTATCTGACAACAGTTCGCTTTGAAAATCAATCAAAGTACTTGCTTGCTGGTGGTGATCAATGGGATAAATTTTCAACGCACAGCGCTGTTTGGTTCTCAAGTCTTGTGCTCTTAAAAATTGGAGGTGTGGCTTCGTTCTATAATCACCTTCAACCGCAGACATATTTAGCTGCTTTGTTCTAACAGCACTCTGTCCTGGTTTTCTCTCCCATGTTATAAATACATTTAATTAGAAACCATTTTCCCAAACACCACGAAGGCACAAACTACACTGGGTTAAGGTCATACTCCAAGCGCTAAACCGTGCCAACACAGCTGCCGTGGGCAACCCTCCTCTAGACCCTTTGCTCGATCGCGAGTTCACTTCCACTCGATTAACACCGTCATGTAGAGAGTTGCATCCGTGGCGAGGTGCCTAGATAGCTACAACTGAGGCGTTGCTAATTTGGTTCAACTCTCGAACTTCAAATGCACCGAAGAACATCATCGTTTCCTTTTGCCCTCGCTAGAACGAAGGAACAACTTTCATCCAGCCTAAGCGGAGAACGATGACGACGGCGATGAGCAAATAAATTTAATCCATCCCAGGCACTTTGTAGCAAATATTTGCTTTCCAACAGCTCGTCAAGTCTTGTTTGGTTCGGAAACGCTTCCGTTCGCTTCGAAACGACGAGATCCCATCATCAACCCAGTCGGAACCCAGTCTAGTGAAGTGTGTACTATGTGGAGTATGATTGATGCGACTAATAAAAACACTAATTAATTACAAAAAGCATTCATCATATCGTTCCAAATGAATCAAAGAGTTTATTTAATTAGTAGCGTGCTAGGTTCAATTTTCGAGACATGCTCCTGATCCCAGTTTGGGACCGTTTATGGGACCGAGAATGGGAACAGTGAACGACATCCATCGCATAATTGGACTGTGATGGGATGCCAGTGATGTCAGGGCGAGGCGAAAGTTTGGAAAAACGCTTGGAAAGGGCACAATTAAAAATCTGGCAACTCTGGCCCACCTCCAGAGTCAGATGAGGAACAAAACCGTAAAGTTTTATTGCACTCTGGAGCAGTGTCTCGGCCGACATGACTTTGATATCATTTTCGGTCTCTTTATGGCGTTTCAGTGACACCCAACCGACAGCCACTGCAGAGTGGTCCAGAAAGCAGATTTACGTGGATAGATTTATTTGGAGCTTTGTCTTCCACAAAGCTATTTGTAGAAGCGTTTTCTGTTTTTTATTTGATTATTGCATAAATGTAATTTAGAAATTATTCCATTTATTCAACAATGTATGTTGGAAAATTAAGGGTTTTTAAGGACAAGACCAGTAGAATAATCTTCAGATTTGTTGGAACGAATCAAATTTGTTACACGTAAAATTTCATGAGTGGTCTAATATCCATGCCGGAATCCGAACTCCTCAATGGCGAAAATTGAATTTTCGTTGATGATGGCCATAATTCTGTTTAAATTAAAATATACTGATAGATTGAGCAAGCTGGTCGGACGATAGTTAGAAACTTCTGCAAATTTTTTATCCAATTTTAAAATAAGTCCAACTTTGACATTGAAAATCTTAGTCAGGATAATATGCCTACTGAAATTTCGTGACCACTGTGCACTGCTGAAATGGGTATCAACCGAATAATGAGAAATTTTCGCATGCAATCAAAATAGTACTCCAGAGAGTCTCAGCAGAAGTGAAGGCATACAGTTGAGGGCGCACCTCCTCCTACACCCAAGGAACTCGAGACACTGGAAATGGATCGTTTTTCAGCACCATTCAGCAGAATGCATCGGAGAAGTGTGAACATTAGGTACCGAATCGAAAGCGAAACCTCGTTTGATGGCATGTATTCGGAAAGTGGGGGATCCAGGTGTAAAATGCGCCACCGGGGTCAAATGACGTGCCCCAGCAATATTTCTAAGTTTGAAGGTATTTTTGTAAAATTCGATCATTGCAAATGATATCTCTGTCAACCTTATTGCCACCAACGGAAAAACATTTCCCAATTTTCACATTAAAACAATAACAAATATCAGGAACGATTTTGGCAATCTTGGGAGTAAATTATGTGGAGCAAAAAATGCCTTGGGAGGTGCATATTACCCCGTCCTCTCCTCACGATGGAGTGCATGAAATGAGTGATTCCGTTCTGAGTCATCAACGGCTCCGTCATCGTCGTCGTCTGTTGGCGTGTCCTTCCGAAAAAGCCGGGGAAGAAGGCGGAACGAAACTGAACCTTCGACATGGAAAACCAACGTCAAGTGGCAACAACGAGCACCCCAGTGCAGTACCAAAGCGACCGACGACGGCGGTTTTGGTTTTAATGCTAATTTCAAGCCGTTTATGTTGGGTAATATTCCACCCGCGAACAACGGAAACGTTGTGGGTGAAAGGAAATGCTAGGTTTGTTGTTTTGCAGTGAGTCTGCTGTTAAATGTTTATTTTCTGGACGGGAATGCGGCGGTAATGAGGGCCCGATTGTAGACAACAGGACTATCGGTTTTGCTTCGAAACATAATATTAAGAAACCGCAAGGTCAATGGTAGTTTTTGCTATTTTGCTATAAGACCTCAAAATAGGCATAACAGCTTGAAAACCTTTTCCTGAACACAAGTAGTTAAGACGTTGCGTCTAAAAGAAGATGAAAAAGATTTGCACAAAAACGATAATGTATACATCGCGCATTGGAGTATGTCGTATGTCACGTTACATATTGGTGGTAATAGAACGAAGCCAAACCTCAAAATTTTAAGAGCACAAGACTTGAGAACCAAACAGCGCCCCTCGTTGAAAATTTATCCCATTGGTCACCACCAGCAGGCAAGCAGTTTGATTGATTTTCAATGCGAACTGTTGTCAGATTCTCCAGTCTTGTGCTCTTGAAAATTCAAAGTTTGGCTTCGTTTTATAATCACCTTAAATTTTGTAAGATTTGACCAATACCTGCGAGCTGTTCATTAGTTCTGCGAACATCAAGTTTTACTATCGCTCAGACGTTCCAGGAACAAAGTTTTGAAAATTGTCTTCAGATCTCTTATCTCAATCAAGTTAATATTATGTTTGTTTGTCAGAACTTCGCTCCTACTCGCAGATCTTAGCTAATTGTTTTTTTGTTATTCTAAATTATCTTATATATTTATTTTCTACACAGCTATTTAATATGTTTCGAGAAGGAATCAGTAGTGATTGTATTTGCAAGGCTTATTTATTGCTGAACAATGTGTTTCTTAATCGTTATTTTGTCCTATTTTGCATCGACTGTTTTTATAATTTATCGCAACTTAAATAGGATTTTATCAATTTGCTTTTTTTTGCTTATCACGTTTATATGGCAGGCTCGGGCGCCATAGGGCATAATAGAGCCGAAATCTTTTCTTTTTTACATTGTTTAAATTTTAAAATTTGTATTTTTTTAAAAAGTATGTTAGTTTGGGGAAGTTTTAAGATTAAGAAATACATTTATACCACAGGAAAGGAAAGGATTTTTTATGATTTCTTAAGCTACTTGGTCTACCAAAGCTGATGAAGCTTGATGGGACAGGATGTCGAGATCTGTAGCGAAACTAAACAGAAACGCTTAGTCGCAGACACGACGAGAAGAGGACAATTTGAAGGGAAAAATGAAAGACGGGGAACGAACAACGATAAAACACGGATATTGATATGCTTCAAAAACAGGTAGCTAAAATTTATTTATTCCAAATCAAGGCACGCCAACACTTCCCTAACCGGTCTCTGCTAATTTTCTCGGATCCGGAGAGTTTCAGTCAGTTCAGATCTGATGCCACGATGCTCACCGCATCCCCATACGACTTGTTCGATATCCTGGTAAGCCACGCCGCAAACATAGAGCTTGCTTTCTGAGAGCCCAATACGGTTAACGAATAGTGATTAGACATTAGCCGACACATGATACGAATGAAATCACGGCTCATACTCAACCCCTTTAATCTTTTTTTTTCGACACCTGTGGAAATATGGAATGCAGCCATCTACCCATTTCTCCGTCTCTCCATTTATGTTGCCAGCTGATCAAGGTCTCTCGACGAGCCAATGCAAAAAAATTCATCGAAGGCGATTTGACGCTCCTAAACATCGCTTTCTCTAGCGCCTACCTTAGCCAGAGAGTCCGCTTTCTCATTGCCCAGGATGGAGCAATGGGAAGGGACCCAAGCTAGAGTGATAGTGTAAGAGCGATGCCTGGCGTATTCCATTCAGGAAGTACGCTGAGTGCTTCACCGGCTTCATTGACCGAACAGCCTCCAGAGAGCTTAGACTGTCGGAAAAAATGAAGAAGTGCTCAGGTGGGAGAGAACTGATGTACTCTAAGGCGTAATGTATAGCTGGAGCTGCTAGCTCAACAAGATATACAGAACATGGCTTTTGAAGCATGAAGAAGGCGCTATGAAAAACGTTGTAAACACCGAAACCAGTGATATCATCCATTTTTGACCCATCAGAAGAACTGTCGGTTCTCGGTGACATGTCCGAATTTACTTGCAAACATGGGAGGGATAAACTTTGAACGAAAGTGATCTGGTATACCACGGATATCTTGCTTCATGGACAAATCAAATACTACAGAGCAACAGTCAAAGTCTAGGGAGTTGTCACGATTGGTGGTAACCGAAGATGGGTTAACTCCGCGAAACGATCTGCCAGGGGCTGTACTCCTGCAAGTATCTCTAAACTCATTTTGTGGAGCCTAGCGCGATGCGAAGACAACGGTACTGAATCCACTGTATCTTCAGCGTATGTGTTTTCGCTGCGGATTGAAAACAAAAGCTACCGTACTCTAAAACCGACGAGATGATTGTTTGGTACAGCTTGATCAGATCTTCCGGATGGGCTCCCAACCATGTTCCGGTTATAGTTCGCATGAAGTTGATTCGTTTTTGGCATTTCTGTGTCAGATACGCAATGTGTTTCCCCCAGGTGCATTTGGCGTCGAACCAGACCCCGAGATATTTAGAAGACATGCTTTGAGTGATTGTCTTACCCATGAGTGTAAGCGGAAATTAGGCAGGTTTGTGCAGTCATCAAAGTATCTCACATAAAAATTATAAAGAAGGTAACTCAGACATGATCCCTGGGGTAGACTCATGTAGCTAATTCGTGAAACTGTCAAGTTGCCATGAGTAAAACTCATATTCTTCTCGGACAACAAATTGTGCAAAAAAATGTTCAAAATTTATGAAAGGCCACTTGTGTGAAGTTTGTTTGAAAGGACATTATCACAAACTGAGTCAAAAGCACCCTTAATATCCAAAAACACTGAATTCATTTGCTCCTTTTGGGAAAAGGCAAGTTGATTTTTTGAAGAAAGCAGCGCAAGACAGTCGTTCGCTCCTTTGGCTCTGCGAAAACCAAACTGTGTATTTGACAGCATGCCATTCGATTCAACCCATTTATCCAGAGAACCATCTTTTCTAACAACTTGCGAATACACGACAACATCGCAATTAGACGGTACGAATTATAATTCGACGCGTATTTCCCGGGTTTTTGGCTGGCTATTACTCTCACCTGCCTCCAGTCATCCGGAACAATGTTACACTCCAGAAAGTGATTAAACAAATTCAATAGGCGCCTTATTGCGACGTCAGGGAGGTTCTCGAGCAAATTAAACTTGATTCGATCCATGCCTGAAGCGGAATTGTTACATGCAAGGAGAGCAAGTGAGAATTCAACCATCGAAAATAGTCTATCCGTGGCGTCCCTATCCACCGGAATATCTCGTCGCACGCGATCAACAGGAACGGAATCCGGACAAACTTTCTTAGCGAAATCGACAATCCACCGAGGAGAGCTCTCTCAATTTTCATGAACCGACGATGTATTACGCATTCTTCTTCCAACGGTCCAAAGCGTTCTCAACGAGGTCTCGCGAGATAATCCTTCCACAAAATGGCACCAATAACCGATTTTTTTCACTTTAACCAAGCTTTTAAACTTGCGTTCAAGGGAAGAATAGCGCTCATAGTTGTCAATTGAACCACGTTTCCGAAAGTCTTTAAACGCGGCGGATTTCTCGCGATAGAGTTCCTTACAATCGTCATCCCACTACGGATTAGAATACTCCTTACGAACCGACGGATCTGGCACAATACGGCGTTGTGCTTGAAGCGCGCTGTTTAGAATCAACTCGGATAAAAATCGATACTCTTCCAACCGAGGAAGAACTTCTGCCGCTTGTTCTCCATCAATGATAGCATCTGCGTACCCCACTCTATGAGCTTTGTAAGGTCGTAGGCGAGATCGATTGATGAAGATTGTTGTGTTCCATTGGAAATTGAAACTATGATCGGCAAGTGATCGCTACCATGGGTATTCTGGATTACCCTCCATGAACAATCCAGCGACAACGAGCTTGAACATATTGAGAGGTCAAAACGGCTATCCCTAGGACTTCCATCTTGAGCTGGAGGTGCCACTCGAGTAACTTCCCCAGTGTTGAGAATTGTCATATTGAATCCGTCACAGAGGTCATATATCACCGTTGATAGGTGATCGTCATACAGTTCGCCCCAACCTGTTCCGTGGGAGTTGAAAACCCCAATGAATAACCGTGGTTCAGGCATAACTGAGCAAATGTGAAAGAGATCTCTGTGAGATATCGTAGATCTCGGAGGAAGATATACTGAGGCTTTTGACTCGGATAGTCACCAGACATGCAACGACTTCAATGCCTGACATCGGTGGTAGATCGACTCTGTAGAACGAGGGATGCTTTTTGATCCCCAAAAACACCTCTCCATAGATATGCGTCAGATCGATCCAGGCGAATAATATTAAAAGCATGGAAAGGAAGAAGCCAGCTGGAGTCACACATAGAAGCAATCCTTTGACAATGTTCTTCACTGGGTGAGAAGCATTGAAGAAATTAAGGATGATATATATAAAATACTCATTCAGCTTCAATCATGTTTATGTTAAACGTGTGGAAATAGCTGAAAGGCGAAGCAAGTAAAACGTTAGTTCGTCTTCTGAATATCCGTTTATACAAATACATTTGTTTGGTGGGATATTGGCTTTTTTGGGGAAGCATGTCTTGTTCAGCTCATTAGTAAAACAATCTTGACTAGTCGAATGAGAATCTTTCTTTTTCTTCTTGGCATTAACGTCCCCACTGGGACAGAGCCAGCTTCTAAGTTTAGTGTTCTTATAAGTACTTCCACAATTATTAACTGAGAGCTTTTTTTGCCAAAATTTTCGCATTCGTATATCGTGTGGCAGGTACGATGATACTCTATGCCCAAGGAAGTCAAAGAAATTTCCTTTACGAAAAGATCCTGAATCAACCGGGAATCGAACCCATACACCTTCAGCATGGCATTGCTTTGTAGCCGCGGACTCTAACCACTCGGCTAAGGAAGGCCCTTTAGAATTTTTAGAAACGTTCAATAAATGGTTATTCAACTTGTATTTATTCCATTACATAACGCTGAACATTGATCTAAATTTGTAGGGAAAAGTATTTATTCTGCTGTCATTACCATTATTAAACAATAATTAAACATGCATGCTTATTTGTTGCTCTGAAGTTGGGTTCGATCCGGTTATAACATATTAATATCATCAAACTCTTTCTTACTGCCCCCTCATAATACAACAAAGCACTTTCGCTCTCCTTTCACGTAAGCTACCTTAATTAATCTAACTGCAATCTTTATCTGTGCCATTTTCATCTCTCGGCCGGAATTATGCTGAGTGACAAATTATGACAATATCAATTTTCGCCAGATCAAGAAGAATTTCATAACCATTCACCTCTGCCTCACCAGAGCGAAGCTTCACCGGGCTTCACAAATTCCAGATTGAGCTGCTCAACCACTTCGGTACGCAAATCACGTGCTAATATTGATTCTGTCGCATACCTTCCTCTGTTCCCGGTACACCGAATCCGTTGCCAGTCGAGTCGAGCACTGGCCATTCTCGAACGGATGAGTATAAAGGAATTCATATCGCGCGGGTGGCTTCTTCCCGCCACGCAACGATATCTTTCTCCGGAACTATAAGGGTATGCGATATTTGGTGTTCCAATTTGGACTAGCTGTTGTAATAACAAGAAGAAAGCTCTGAAGAGGATTTAAAATAAAATTTAAAAAAATATTCTGAAGCTTCCTCCCTGCTATAGTACCAATGAGTTACATAGAATATCCAATTTTGGAACGTTGGAACAAATTTAGTATAAAACTATTAATAATATTAAACAAAAATCATTGCAATCTTCTATCGTCACAAATAAAGCTTTTCGGATTTCGTATCAAGTTTTACGAAACATTCTCATATTTCATTTCGTTATTATAAGTGCTATTTATTCCGTGGTTCGTCTCGTATTGACAAGACAAAAATCGCATATCGCACAATCTTATGGAACACCTCCATCCCGGTTGAAGACAACGAAGGCGCGCAAATCGGAATGCAAATAAGGAAAAAAAATCAAAGACCATTGAGCTGAAACAACCGAAATGAAGCTGCCAGAGGCGACGACGACGACGACGTCAGTGACGATAATAATAACGATGATGACAGGCGATGGCACGGACAAGACTCGCGTAAATTAAACTCGTAATTTTGAGAATCTCGCATCCATCAGCATGTTCGGAGCCGTGGTTTGCGCGACAAAAAAATAAATCATAAAACACTCCGAACGCAGAAGACGAAAATTGACTACGAGGAATGAATTTGAAATTATGCTACTGGAAGCGCTATTGGTAGCTGAGGTAGGCCGGTCGAGTGATTCGTATTGATGACTGACAATCCTAGATCGGGGTAGCAAATTGAAAACCTCCATCAGACGTCATGATGATGATGATGATGACGGATGTTGAACGGGAAGGCGTAACGATGATGGAAGATGCTCATCTGGCACGAGCGAAACGTTTCCGGTGTTTACTTTCGATGCCGGAAACTGCAGTCTGGGCTTGTCAATTGATTCGATAAGGCTCGATTTCCGATTATGGGTTATTTATGAGTGTTAGAAGTTCTTTTTTGCCTCTCAAGGTCTTTGAATTCTGAGTAACTCATCTAGTATGACATATATGCTAGGTATAGATCTAAAGTTGATCTTTTCTACTTTATCTTTCTACAGGAAGCGATGAGTTCAAATTACAACGCCGAAATAATTTTGACGAACATATCCAAGGCTTATAACATAAAGGCGTGAGAAATCTAGTTTCATTACGGTGCTTCTTATACCGATATCATCAAACAAAGCCATCAAAACTTTAAACGCCAGAATGTTTTATACACCTCCGAGCAGATTTGGAAGAAATCTTAAGACGAAATTTTGAGTTACATCGTTGATTTAAAATTCTTCTTCTTTTTCTTGGCATATACGTCCTCAATGGGACAGAGCCTACTTCTCAGCTTAGTGTTCAATGAGCACTTCCACAGTTATTAACTGAAAGCTTTCTTTGCCAAAATTGCCATTTTCGCATTCGTATATCGTGTGGCAGGTACGATGATACTCTATGCCCCGGGAAGCCAAGGAAATTTCCATTACGAAAAGATCTTGGACCGACCGGGACACCTTCAGCATGGCTTTGCTTTGTAGCCGCGGACTCTAATCACTCGGCTAAGGAAGGCCCTCTTTGATTTTAAATTCATTGATAGTCAATAGCGGAAGGTGGTTTGAAACGTTTTCAATTAAAAAATATCACTCAATTTTACAATAACTAACCATAATTAACTAATTATGTACAGCATTAAGTGCTGTAAGGCAATACGGAGTGGATTGAATATTGATATTACTTACAAATCTTATAAATCAACATAATATTCTCAATAGTTCAAAGACCACAAGTACTGGGCCCAAAACTCTACAGAGCTAAACCTACATTTATCCAGACCTTTCTGATGATAGTGGGTTCGAATCTCGCCGATCAAGAATCGTTAAGGAATGGAAATTTTATCGCCTTTCCAGAGCATATAGTACATTATTGCTTGCAACATGACTTACGAATGTAAAAATGGCAAACAAAGCTCTCAGTCAATATTTTTGGAAGTGCATATAAAACGCAAAGCTTAGTTAGCTGTCTTAGTTTGAACTAAGCACAGAAATAAGAAAAATAGTATTATATGTTCTGGATTTTGAAACATTTTTCTAACATGCACTTACTGTCAGTTGAAACTCATAAAACTTCCAGATTGTTTACATAAATCCATCATTCATCATATCCTTCTTTCCTACAGAATAAATTATAGATACAAACAAAACACAAACGAACGCTATGAGTGCGTCATTTTATGCTGATTGGAAGTTAAATCAGTTTTCGTTACCTATTTGAATTCAAAAAAGGGTTCATAATTATATTAAAAATATTACATTGCACGATTACGTCATAAGTCGTTCTCTTTCGCTTCTTTAGAAATTAGAAAACAAAAGTGCCAAACAAAATTTCTTTCAAGTTTGACAGATACCAGCACTATTTTTCCTCACATTGTAAGAGAGTGAATGCGAAATAATTTTGCCGTTAAATGATTTAGAGCTCATAAAAAGAATAATACATCTTTAAATTAAAAAATAAACTGTTTGCACTTGTAATGATTGATTTCACATATCTGACCTAGGCACACCGAGATTTTATTCACACTTCAAAAAAGATCATATCAGGTTGTTCAACTTGAAAAATTAAGTTTACGGAAACATGTTTGCAGCTCATTCCAGTACGAAAATCGCGCTGGTTGGTACGCGGCTGTCTAGATAAAAAGAAAAAGACAGTTCAGTGTGTGTTTTTATTCCACATAATCATAACTTTCTATGTGGCCTAGTTTGTTGATAGACTGGTGGAACATACACTTTGTCTTGTATTTTTTAGGAAATATACATTTTAAATAGTAATACAATCACAAACATAGCTTTTTGATTTAGATTTTTTTGAGACGAGAAAACCGATAAGAAAAGTCAATATAGGACAACAATACACCATGCAATAAAAACATCAAAAGTTTTTCTATGCCGAAAAAAACTTAGATATTCCATTTCAGAGGCTAACTGCAAACCTTGATAAGAAATAAACGAACAAATCAAGCATAAATTTCCAATCCGACGTATAAGCAAAAAAAAAAGAAAACAAATCGAGAATTACTTTGCATGGGCTTTACAAACGCATAATCTACATATTGAGTCTAAAAAAGTATTCATCAACTCATTTCTTTGGTTTTCTAAATAAATTTAATTATGTCCTATGTGCACTTTACCCAGTGTTTTTTAATTTGTTACATACACCCTACGTTTGCAATACTCAACATTTTTCATGCTAGCTCATGCAACGTACATATGCTCATGGTGAAACGACCAGAATCCAAACATACTATTTCAATCAGTAGATACGTCATACTGTTTCCGTATCACTAAACATGTTGGAAATCAAGAGGGGTCATTCAAATATTACGTAGCGCAAAATTTGGCAGTTTTAGACCCCCTCCCTCCCCCACATGTCAAACTGACGCATCAATCAAGGTGTATGTATCAATCAAGGTATGGTATCGACGAATCATCATGGTGCATGTGAAAAGCACAAATCAAAAGGGTTTATTTGATAGTTTTATCAGGTTTTCAATCCAATACAAAACAAATCAAAATTGCTCAATTTCTGTTTAGAAACAGTGTTTTTTTTTTCAACTTATATACAGCAATGGATCATTAAAATGACCAAAACGGCCGCTATGGAAAGCATAGATAGCGCCACCGTAGCCTTGTGTGTTTGACAGAACAGCAATGCTGTCACACTTGCAGAAACTACCTTCAATGATCCATTGAAAGAATAAATAGAACATTTTAAAAGGATTTTAAATGCTTTACAATATATAGCATCACATTTTTCTCGAATCCTTCCAAGAGCTAGATACACCTTTTCGAAATATTAGGGTCATGGAGGTTTCCAAAAAGTCGTTTACCCTACGTCAACTGTAGGCCTCCGGACAAAAAATTATCTGCCGTCATCTGCCGGTTAGTGAGTTATCCAGGATTTTGTTAAACACTATTTTTAAACTGTTTTTACTAAAAGTTTCAAAAAATCCGAATTTTTAAATTACATTTTTATTGCTACGCTTTAAAAACTCGATGACAAAACTTTTTTTTCATTCTCTTCAAAATCAAATTAAAATTAGCTTTCAATTTCTCCTCATTTAAGTTGAACATAAATATAATAATACGCAACCTTTTTGAACATAACTAATTAATACTTAACGTTTTTATACGCTTTTAAACATAGTAAGTCAAAAATTATAAGCAATAAACAAAAAGAGCATCAAATTTTGCTGGATTTTCTATGTTAGTACGCCCAAAATAACGTATTTTTTTATTAAACAGTAGCTTATGAAGCATCTTGTTCTTACCAAGAGTTGAAAAGTGCTTATACTGTGAGATAAATTAGCCTATGACTTGAGGTGAAACATTTCGGAAGATCCAGCGATGGCCGCTACAATGGCTAACTTGTGCCCCTACTCAGGTTTTTCAAGGCTCTAAACTGGAGAAATAGTTGGGAAACAATTCAGATCTGCTTATTTTTAGATTTCTGCTAGTGTACAAAATCAAAATATAAGTGCACTGTTATTAGATGCTCTCTTTGCGAGATTTGTGCCTTTGAAGTTTTGGTGCAATAGCAAAAGTTGATTTCAAACTGTTTCACCTTAAAACCTCAATATAAAATGGCAAGTTCAATGATACTCTATGCTCAAGGAAGGAAAGTCAAGGAAATTATCATTACGAAAGGATCCTGAACCGACTGGGAACCGAACCCAGACACCTTCAGCATGACTTTGCATTGTAGTCGCGGACTCTAACACGTGGGCTACGGAAGGCCTATTATATTGATAGAATTCACTTTTTACACATTATACTGATACAGTATCTTCTATACTACAAACAATGCTCTTATGGTGGTTTATTTTGAAATGTTACTGTGTCGTCGTTACTGTAAGCCAAGTTACTTTCAAAGAGAGTCAGTTTGTCTTTGTCATCATCCGATTCTGACTGAGAAAGGAAGTGCCCCCCAACGCACGATTCTACGTGTGGCGTCTTCTGGCGACAGGGTGTTTTTTTGTGAAGGGTCTGGGAATGGAACCTATGACCATCTGCTCATAAAGTAGTAAACATCAAGGTTAGGAGATAACATTCTTTTCTAGTGAAAGAATAAAATTACATTCTTCCTGCTATAAATCTATTTATGATACTCTAGCAAGTATTTTGAAAACAGCAAAACAGCTTCTCAATGGTACAGCTTTGTAACATTGCTTAAATACTTAACCCCCGTAAAGTAGACCTCACATAAGTTCAGTTGCCAGCAAGCACGGCTAACGCTATGGAGCGTTCACTGGAAACCGAACGTGTTGTAATAATATATTAATCATAAAAGTTCAATCTTCACGGCACTGAGCTGCATGCCCATTGCGGACCTGGACCGTGCAAAAATAGCACTTTGCATTACAACAGTAATATAAATATGACCACGCGCTAACTTTACCCTGTTGGTTCGCTTCCACTGCCTGCCATATTCGAAGAAAAGGTATGAGGCCAAGCGGTCACACTGGACTTCACGCAAATAACTTCTTCTCAAACCCAAGCATCGTTCACCATGGTCTAGACTGGAGGAGAGCTTTAAAATTGATCTAATCTCGAAACGTTATTACCTCACCATTACCAAACGAGCGCTGCCAGTTGTTGGGGGTCTTCTAAGGGGCCTAGTCTTGGCAGGTTGTGTGAGGTCGTCTTGGAATCATGAAAAAGCCATGCAAGATCGTGCGCCTCCATAAATGGTCAACACACGGTCTGTCTGTCGACTGGTCTGTTAGTAGACGTCGTCGGCAGTTTTGCGTTTCACTCTTTTTGCGGATTGGCGCCGTCGTCGGGTTTTCACTCAGAGTTGAGTCCATAGGAATAGCCAGGATTTTTATCAGGGAGGGGACGAGAAGTTCATTCACGAATTTTATGCGAAACGATTCTATGCGATACGTTAATGCGATACGTTAATCTATGAAAAAAAAAACACAAACTGTTTTCACAATAACGGCACAGGTGAAATAAGGTAAGGATCAAGAAGTCTACTTTGGTCCGTGATATCATCACGCCTAACTGGATTCGCGATATTGATCGATAAACGCATTGCATGACAGACGAGTGTACCACACTTTCGCTGGAGCAAACGACACAACCTATGGGCCATATATTGCTACATGAAGCAAAAACTCGTATTTTTACTTGTATTTGTATTACTTGTAATTCTGGCAGGATTGAAGTGATGCATAAGGTGATTATATAACGAAGCCAAACCTCAAATTTTCAAGAGCACAAGACTTGAGAACCAAACAGTGCTCCGCGTTGAAAATTTATCCCATTGGTAACCACCAGCAAGCAAGCAATTTGATTGGTTTTCAACAGGAACTGTTGTCAGATTCTCTCGTCTTGTGCATTTGAAAATTCAAAGTTTGGCTTCGTTTTATTATCACCTTATAACACAAATTTGTTTGAGGTATTGCTGGAGACTAGATGAAGAAATTAGAGGTACTCCTGAGGGCAGAGCGGGGGACGGTACTGCCTGCACCTTGCTACGCCCATGGTTGAGTCGAGTCGTGGAGAACGGGGTGGGGATATGGTTAATTCTAGCCCATCTAGATAAAAACTGTAACTCTTGACCTGGGGGTGGTCCTGAATGAGAAGTCAGCCTGAATGACGCACCCAACAACGTGAATTTCAACCTTAGTGGAGGGATGTTTACTTTCCGTAGCTATTTTGTTTACTCAAGTGACTTGCTTTACACTTTTTTGTCTATGCCCTTTTCCATGGCTCTGACGTTGTCTAGTGCAGAACACACCTATGCAGCATAATTACAAGGCAGAGTGGAAAGTGAAGCACACCCCTTCACGCCCTTATTTTTTCTCTATTCTGGTGGGTATGTGCCCATCGCTCAAAGTACACGACGACGACACAGCACCGGGACTACGACAAAGTTGAGTACGGAAAGCATCGTGCAGTGGAGGAGAAAATGTGTGTCTTTTTCAAAGGGATGCACTTTGAATACATTTTTTAACATTAACGAGCGACGAGAGTGGTCACACCTCAGCACAAACAAAGTGTTGAAGAAATTAAGGGGTTCAGGAAGAAGATGCGCTCGGGAGGAGGCGTTGATTGTTGATAAAAGCCCTCTTCAGTAAATGGCCATTGAAAAGGATTTTTTTATCATAGATTTTAATTTATATATGATTATTGAATCAATAAATTATTTTAGAACATGCAAAACTTATTCAAATTTTTGTTCGAACTGCTGACTAATCGTAGAACATCTCTTTCATTCAGAAACTCCCTGATATAATAATCTTGAAACCTTTAACCATAATTTGTTGTTTATTCAAACATTTTGCATGCAGTAAACGTTCTGAAAAACTTGACTAATGTATCTCGGTATTTCAGTGAATATAACAGTACATTAGAGTCATTCGAAAAATTCTTATAACATGGGTTCTGAAATATACTTGTGTAAGTAGACTCATGCGCTTAAGCTAGATAAATTGTTGAATTGTTGAGTTCAGCTTTGCTGGATGATAAGGCTTAAGTGAAGGTTTTATGCCCGGAGAGTGTACTTGTCTGCAAGTATCTGGACGAAATTACGTCGTAAGAAAAGCTAAGTGCACCTATATCACAGTGTAACATAGGCGACATGCAAATGGCGATTCAATTGAGGAAGGTGTATGAAGGCACACAAACAGCGATAATTCGTCTGCTGGTGTTTGGAACCTACATCGTCTTTGGGCCACCTTTAAAACACCACCTAGAAAGCTGAAAACTTCACAGAACACTATTTTAATGGTAAGAATGTAAGAAAGATATGGTAGATTGGGTGTTCAAATATTTTTAAATTTTGAATCTCCCTAATATGCAGTTGTTATGCACCTCCAACGTGGACAGTGGAGCAGTTCAGCCAGACGGTGGATCAACTAACTGACAAGTTGATCGGAAGGAAACCAATACTCATTACAGGAGGCTTCAATATCTGGGCTCTGGTGTAGGTAAGGGTATGCGATATGGATTTTTTCCATGTCGATACGAAACGAAACGATACGCGGAATATCTTGCGCTGATAATGACGAAACGAAATTTAAAAATGTTTCGTGTAACTCGATACGAAATCAAATATCTCACGGAATTTTTCGAAACGAAACGAAATTTTTTAATTTGTTTCGCGGAATACACGGTTAAGTTTTTTTTTCTTGTCAAAAGCTGTAAATTTGACAATAGGTATAAAAAACGTCTTTTTAAATCCTCTACCATATGGAAACCTTGGTGTTGCTCAGCGGAATCCTTACATGTTTTGGTTAGACTCTTTTCTGTTTGTTTAAAATCTTCTTTATAACATTATAAGGATTCATTTCAACATATCTGACATTCCCACAAGGCAATGAGTGGGTTTAATTTAAATGTTACAACTAAGAAGTGGGTCGAAAAGCAGTTACAAACATTTAAAACAATCTCAAAAATATTGAGAAGAGCCCAAAATTAATTTGATTTTTAGAAATGCCTTACATTTTTTTTAATCATGTGAATGTGATGTTATGATAATTTATACTATAAAACATGGAATAATGATATTCATTTTTTTGTTGTACTTTATGCTTTGTGGCTTGAATGAATGTGATTAGGGACACAAGTCGATAAGTGATCATGAAAACACTAAACTGAGAAGCAGACTCTGTCCCAGTTGGAACATAACGTCAGAAAAAAGAAGAAAAATAAGTAGAACAGAAGAATCACTGGAATATTTGCTTAAGTATTTGCTGGAGTATTGAATTAAATTAAATTTTAAAGAATCCATCAACCCGTACCCAAGAAATTAATCAAGATAAATTTAAAAGAACTGCAAAAGTAATAAAGTCCAAGAGATATTGCGGCAGCAACTTAACCAGGATTGCCTGTTGGGGTTAATTTAGAAGTTCTTAATAAATTTTCTGGAAAAGTCCTGCATAAACTGTGAATTAATTCTTGGAGGGATCAAATCTGGACGAATGCAAAGTTTTAGAGTAAACCTTGTAGAAAATACTTAGGGTATTTCTATTATTTTGTAGAGCAAATACTGGAGAAATGATTCTATTCCAAAATCTATGAAGAAATTTCGGGATGATTTCTGGAAGAATTAAGGATTGTTGATATTATCTCATTTTCAGATTCTTTGTTTAAAACTGACTACAAAATCATATTTTTCACTTAATTTTGAGCCTCGAGAGTATTTTAAAAAATATTTGCAAATTTCGAAAAAAAAAAAGTTTTGAAACTGGACAACATAGCATAGAGGAACCGCAAATAAGACTGACAAGTTCACCCATGTTCGTTCAGACAATTCGTCTTTCAATGAGTTAAATTTAATGTTTGGCTTATTTTTTTTTCTCGAGATTTAGATGTGCGGAAATCTAGAAAATGATGCGCTTTTCCATTGTGAAATACCCTAGGTATCCCGCCAAACTTGAATCTACACTACCCTTCATAAGTATGGAATCGTTGCAATACAGAGTATTGCAGCACTTTTAAGTTTAGCATCACCCAAAATCCAGTGATAATAGTATCTTCAACTGAAATAAACAAAATCGCAGGGGTTGAAAGACGTATTGTTAAAGATGACCTTAAAAATATATTAATCTAGCCCCTCAGAATCATGAGATAATATTTATTTTAGGTGATGCTAAACTTTTCAAGGTGCTGCAATATTCAGTATGAGTGTTGCAATACGCGATTCTATACTTATGGCGGGTAGTGTATATCCGGAACCAATTTTGATGGTGCATGCAATGCATGAATCAAATTTATAACTGATTTGTGATTTTCCCTAAAATAAATCATCAAAAACGATCGAAAGATGGCGAAACTAAAGAATTTTTAAACTTGATGTCGGTATTGAAAAGGTTAAGACCTTTGCCGTGCGTCATTTGATTTCCAATACTTGTAATGATACATTATCAATATCCGCATTTTTTTTTAATTGGGGGTCGTGAGGAAATTATGTCACATTATAAGAGGAGAGAGGAGTTGGTGGTGTGGTACAGCGTGATTAAACTTAGATTCATTTTTCGATATAAAATAATGTATTCATCTTCCTTGTTTAAGGTGAATATAAATCGAAGGCATACCTCAGAATTTCAACAGTACAAATCTAACAAACCCGACAGCGGTTCAAGCTGAACACTTGATCGATTGGCCATCGAGTAACCAATCGATAGAGTTTTCAGCTTGAATGGACGTCTGGTTCTTTAGATTTGTGCTCTTGAAGATTTGAAGTGTGGCTTTGGATCACCCAAATCAACGCGATTTATTACGGCGACAGCGAAAAACAATCACTGCGATTTCGCTGCTACATGTAGAGCAACGACGAAATCGTGTCGATTTTTTGTCGCCATTGCGGAAAAAATCGCGTTGATTTGGGAGAGCCTTTACTCATTGATACGTGCTATTAGCAGTGTTGATAGACTCACACTCAAAATCTCAATCAATACGCTCTCCGGTGAGAGCAAACTCATTAGAGATCTGCTTCGCAAATCTCACGCTTGAGATTTTGATGAAAAATCAACTCAATCAACTCAAACCGTAAAAAATGATTCAGTCGCAAAACCCGGCAAAGACTCGTGAAACCCGAATGTTGTGGTTTACGTTAGAAAGGATTAACATAATTTTACCAGACTAACAAGAAGTTATTGCCGGATGTGAGTAAACTGTGGAAATACGAGACAATAAGTTAAAAAGGTGAGCCAACTCATCCGTGATTTTTTGACTGCTGAGTTGCATGATTGACAACTCACGCATGAAAAATCTCAAGCGTGAGTTGTGAGAAATTGAGTTTTTCACAACACTGGCTATTAGTTTTCTCTTCTATTCCCCCACTGTTCTTATGCAGAGTTAAAAGTGACGTCATAGCGGGAAAGCAAGAAAGAGAACTAATGCGCGCATCAATAATCTGCACCACCTGAGCAAATCCAGAACATCAGGGACTCACGCCACGCAGCTTTTTTTTTTTGACATTTGTGTACAAACAATTTTTGCGATATATTAAAGGATTTGCTCAAAAGGCACGCGATGTTCCCGGAGGAAACCGTGGTTTTGCTCTCTTCATTCTTATGGAAGATAACATTGCGGTAGTTCATCAACGGTAGTGCAGTTTATCATATCCTGCGGACCAGTCAATACTACAGTCATCCCACAGTTATGGATAGCACACAGATATGGATCAAAGTTGGATTAAACGGAGAATATCTCATCAAATAGAGTAGCAATTACGCAGAATCCATTTTACCTACGCGGACCATAAATATATACAGCATCGTAATCAACAATAACATGCTTGAACACATTTGTTCCATTCGTAGGAAATGAAATGTCATACATATGCCTAGAAGGGTTGATTCATATCTGTGGGGCATTGAAACCCATACCACAGTTATGAATCTAAGATAAGACGATTCCTAGAGAAACGCCAAAACGTATGCTTTCCCTAGCACACCATTCGTTTGCCTCGCAGATAATTTGCTGTTATAGTGTTCTGATCCATGATATGAGTCGATTTGATCCATAATACGGACCCATTTTTGACTGTAGCTAGAGGAGTAGAAGCGAACGCTTTGCCTTTTTTGTTCGAAATTAAACTCGAATTTCGCGAAATTCCGTTTTATTCCGTTTGTTTTCAATTTTCCGTGGAAATATTTTAATAATTTGGCGAAACGAAACGAAATAGCAAAATACAAATTTCGCCTGTGTGAGTTCCGTGGAATTCCGCGGAATTTCGTTTCGAAGCGTATTTGACGGAATCATTCGGTATTTCGCATACCCTTAGGTGTAGGGCAGCAGAGTGATCAACCCAAGAGGATAAGAGGATCCTGTAGGAAGCCTTAGCGAAGCTAGATGTACAATTGTGTAATGAAGGCTCCGTTAGCACGCAGAGGGAAATCCATCATTGACTTTACTTTTTGCAGTCCTGCACTGTCAGCGTTTGTGAGGAATACACCCATAGTGATGACGAAGCGAACTTTGCGCCAACAATGAGAAGAATAACTAGCGAGCGAAAGTGGAAGACGAAAACCTTTAACAATGAACTATTTGTTGAGGCACTTCGTCAAGACGGCGATAACGAGGATATCGACGCCACCTAACTTACACAAAGGATCGTAACAGCGTGGGACGCAACTGTGCCGTGAAAACTACTTTTTTTTTAGATTTATTGGCGTAATTTCGGTCCACGAGTTCAATTCAATTCAATTCAATTCATTTATTTCACATAGATTCACACTTAGTCTATTATACACAATCCCTAATGAACCATAGTTCTTTTAAAGGGTCGTTTATGATTTTCTAGCGAACTAGCTGTGGAATTCTAACTTCAAACGTATTATAAAGTAATTTATATTATTTTTAATGTGAATTCTTAAACATTTCCTAAACATATTAATTGTATGAGAATTTTTTATACTTTCTGGTAATTGATTATATATTCTTGGCCCCATATTCTCAAATCTCCTCCTCCCTATCTCAGTTCTGAATCCACTTCTTTGTAATAGATGAGCCTGTCTGGTCCTATATTGGTGAGCAGCGGTATTGAAAATCCAGTTGTGGTGCAAGTTTATGTTGTGAACTATCTTGAACATTATTATTCCTGCCCTCATTGTGTAAAGTCCTGCTATCGGAAGAATATTGTGCTCCATTTCAGTGTACAGAGTGTTTGTAGGCTGCAAATATGGCAATCTGTAAATGGCTTTCATACATCGATTCTGCTGTATCTGTATTTCCTTCAAGTACGTATTGTACGTTGAACCCCAAGCAGATATACCGTACTGGTATCGGCTGTGGATGAAGGCGTAGTACATCTTCAAGAGAACCTGTTGTGGTACAAACGATGATAACCTTCGAAGAATCCCACATAATGATGAACACTTTGCAACTTTGAGTTACATTAATAAACAATCGTTCTGATTAAAGCCGACGTTTCGAGCATTTATTTGCTCATCTTCAGGGCACACTACAATTTACAAAAATATATACTATTTGTCTAGTCAAGTCCGAAACATTAATTAATACTACTTACATCATTGATTTGTTTTTAAGTCAAGTTGGTTTGGACAAACATTGATTGAACGGCTAACAACATTAACCTGCAATTACAAATAAATTTCGGACATAATAACTTAATTCACATAATTCTAATTTGAACAGAGCACAAATTTACACAGCTTTCACCCGAGCACATCTAAACAGGTTTGAAATAAAATATCAATGAGTGGCTAACTCAGGGAGATTATGTGGAACACACGAAAAGGACAAGAACACATTGAACAAAGAGTGATAGTGCTCTGTAGTCAACTCAATTGGCGATTGAGTGTAGAAAACCTGAGTATACAACGCTCAAATTGCTTGTATCGGTCCTGAAGTTGACCGTTTTGGTGTCACAGAAAATGTGACACATTTCAAGAATTTGCAGAGCTTGTAACAGGCTATCTTGATCGAGGATTCTTGTTTTGGATAAATCGAATCGGTGATCATTCTCAATCGCATGTTCCATTAGCGCCGTTTTTTTGAATTCTTCGATCCTCTCCGTAGCTCTAGTAGGATCGGTTTGTTGTAACTCTGTGAATCGATTCATGAGAGATCGATGTCCAGAGAGACGGTTTTTCAGCTGTTGTGTGGTCAGCCCGATGTAAGCAC
This sequence comes from Aedes aegypti, assembly GCF_002204515.2. Taxonomy (NCBI): domain Eukaryota; kingdom Metazoa; phylum Arthropoda; class Insecta; order Diptera; family Culicidae; genus Aedes; species Aedes aegypti. Next base: position 243,958,925 of record NC_035108.1, on the reverse strand, counting down.
AATCGCAGTCTGCGCAAGGAATGCGATAAATTACATTTCTTTTCTCCAGCTGCGGCGTTGTGTCTTTCAATTTGGAAAACAACAGCCTGTTGGTTTTGACGCACTTGAAACCTTGCAGAACGTTTGGGAAATTTCTACGAATTATCTTAGTGAGCGCTGGAGTGAGATTCTCTACATGATGAAGAGATCTGTATACTTTTGGTTCGAGATTAACATTACTGTTGTTGTTTTCTAAGTTCATGTTCTTGTTGATATATCGGTTAATCAACCGATTTATCAATGAACTAGGGTAGTTGTTAATGAGCAAGTATTCTCGAACTACAGCCGAGGAACAAGGCGACCAGCTTAATGGTGGAATGACACGCAATCGCTGAGGAACGCCAAGTGTCACATGTTCAGGAAGGTATTGCAGAAGTGCCTTGACGAAAGAACTTTCCAGAAATATGGAAGATTCAGAAACTGGTACTTAGCTTAGCTTAGCTTAGCTTAGACTGACTACACATATATCAATGGTTGCTATTCCGTGATTGACCGAAGTCAGTGAAAATGCACAAAGAATCAACTAGAAGTTCGGCTGGGATTGGCCATAATCTTCTTCGTTGTGCATAATTCAGTGCCTCTATTTATACAGGGTCAATAACGGCGCCGGCCACGTCCTTGCAGTCAGGTGGGATTGGGGGAAGGAATGTTAGTGTGTAACCTTTGCTTTTTGGAGACCGTGTTTGCCTCTGCATCTCCACAAAGGTTACTGGGAGGGATGTTTGTTAATGGGGAGGATCGTTGGGCCATAGGATTCACTTTGATAAGCGATTAGACCATGATAAACAATGATTTGTGAGATATATACATGCTTATACGTAAATATAATATTTTCATTTGATATGAACAATTTCTATGTAGAGGAAAATTATGCCGACACTTGAGGTGACGGACCATTCAAAGTTTGTTGGACAAATACCTAAATGTAACATTCCTACAGCTGTCAGGACGAAAGCATGTGTTATTATATTTTACTCATTTGAAAAGAAACAAAAAACTCGATTGGTTGGGACATCATAGAACACTCTTATTCTTATGCCTACACTTACAGTGGCGAACCATCCAAAGTTTGTTGAATAAAGTGAACCTTTCGCAAGTCTACACTTGTAGTGTCGAACCATTCAAAGTTTTTTTAATTACAAAAATAAAGGTATATAAGAGGTGTTCTGAAAAAGAAATGTTAACCATAAATAAATCATGAATCAGAGTTTGTGTCGACACTCACAGTGACGAACCATCCATAGTTTGTTGAAAAATCATATTTACATCCCACCATTGTAACGATTGAATGTGCAGTCATACATATTTTATAGATTAGAAATAGTAGCATGAAACGAGCTCACCAATTGATCCGTTATCCTTGACTGAGCAGCCACAATCCACTTTCGGCTTCACTCGTTTGCTCGACTATAAAAAAGCACTCAGGAAAAAAAAATAAGCGTGCGACACAAAAAGAATAAAAAAAAACTGTTCGGCCTTTCTTGACGCACTGCCCAGGAGCAAGCGTCAAGGTCGAAGGATCAAACAGAACTCTATGGAAGATTCAGAAACTGGTACTGCTGCCAAAGTCAGGAGAGCCGCTGGGATATACAGCCTGGTTTAGGCCCATTTGCCTGCTGGATACGCTCGGAAAACTCCTGGAAAGTTTGAGTTCCTCAAAGTTCCATTCTCAGTCCAACTCTATGGAAGGGGATGTACGACGGAGTCTTAACACTGCGGCTACCCAGGAAGGTGAATATTGTTGGTTTTGCGGATGATGTGTCACTAACGGTGATGGGCGAGACGCTGGAAGAAGTGGAGATGTCAGTGACTGGATGTCGAGGGCTGGACAAGGGGAGTCAAACTGCAGATAGCTCACCACAAAACAGAGGTTCTGCTAGTCAGCAACTGCAAGATGTTTCAGCAGATGGAGGTCAACGTCTGAAGGTATGTGATTGCACCGAAGCGCATGTTGAAGCGACGATAGGCTGACTTTCAACAGCCACGTTGATTACGCATGCAAAAAGTCTGAGAAGGCAATGAACGCGTCTTCTAGCTAACGTCTCGTCATCGATACTGAGGTATGGAGTTCCTACTTGGTGCAAGGCACTAGAAACAAAGCGGAACCGCGCAAAGCTGAGCAAAGCGTATTGGCTGAGGGGCCTTCCTTAGCCGAGTGGTTAGAGCCCGCGGCAACAAAGCAAAGCCTTGCTGAAGGTGTCTGGGCTCGATTCCCGGTCGGTTAAGAATATTTTCGTAATGGAAATTTCCTTAACTTCCCTGGGCATAGCGTATAATCGTACTTGTCTAACGAAATACGAATGCGAAAATGGCAACTTTGGCAAAGAGAGCTCTCAGTTGATAACTGTGAAAGTGCTTATTGAACACTAAGCTGAAATGCAGGCTTTTACCCAGTGAGGACGTAATGCCATACCGAAGAACAATCGTAAATGGGAGCATTACCACTAAAGCTTTCAATCCAAAAAAAATCGTTATGACGACCATTCACAATTCATTGAATAGCAAAACAGGGGTCACCGTGATAACCTTCTTGCAATCAAGTCGTTAGCAATCGTTTGTCATACTTTTTGTAATCGATGAAATTGTCCAATCTCTCTTCTTCTTTCTCCCCTCTGTCGTTACACTTAATGTTCCCCTCAACTCCCACCTTCAGACTCGACTCTGGCCTCCATTCTCACACAGGAAAAGTCATGCCGAAGTGGAAAACTTTCAACAACAGTGGAAATAGATAAATTGCATTTCGTAAAATCGTATTTCCATCCAGGACGAGCAACACGGAACTCGTTTCGGTTGTTTACTCGCCTCCTCGTGTGAGTTAGTGTTGGTCCTTGGTCTGTATCTTCTGGCAGCATGCATAAGATTCCGATGCCGTTGGAAGGAAACTTTTTTGCTTCCACTCTGCCTTCTCCCTCTTTTGGGTCTCTTTGGTGCATTCTGGGGAAAATTGTCGCACAAAAGTGCATTTCACTTCATGTAACTCGTTTTCTTGCAGCTCTTGCACCAGTGATGCATGCTGAGGTGCCGAAAGGGTGCTCCAGTTTGAGGACTGTTACAACATTTCATTCGACGAAACTTTTTACGTCTTGTCCTTGTGCTGCTACAAAAAGGGATTTCGTCTGATGTCAGAAGGGGTAAGAAACGAAGACGACGACGACGTCGACCGGAATGGCATTGATTTATAAGGTGCAAAACGTGTGGCTGCACAATAATGGCAAACAAGAGTGTGTCAAAGTCGAAATACTGAGACCGAGAAAGCCAACTGCAAAAGTATTAACAAAAGGCTGCAAAATGTTTTTACGACGACAACTGCTGCCAGGAAAGGAGAAAGTATTTTCTGGGAATCGAATTTTGCAAGACTTGGTTACTTTGAAAGAGAATTTCTCGGGATTGGTTAAAGGGAGAGACTTTTCTAGGATATATTCAAAGCATTTGACTTTTACTACCATGTTAATTTCATTTATTATTATTTATATTTATTTTTTTTTGTTTATAATTTAATATTTAAATTGATAAGAGGAATGCGATTTTTTGCCAAAGAGTTGATATTCTGATAATACTTCTGAAGTTGGTAACAATCAAATCGATGAATCAGTCAATCTTCCTGTATTCTCAGAAACTTAGTATGCTTAAATTTGAAAAAAATACTTTATTGTAGTCTTATAATCGCAAAAGTAAAGCTTATGTTTTCAGCAACAATAATTTCCGCTTCCATTTGCTGTGCTTTCATTGTTGATACAAAAGAAGGATTCCACGGGAGCAACAGTCGAGCAGTGGATCAGACGCTCGGAAGGATAAATCATTTCATTTGTTTGTTTTTTATCCTTCCGCTTCCTAAGGAAACTGCGTTAGCCTCTTCCCTTTTCCCTCGCCTCATCCATTTGAACTTTTGCGTTATTGGATTTTCACAATTTTACGTTTCCTACCATGATGCCACTTTGAAGCAAATAAACACCCATTCCTCAAAAACGCTTCGCACAAAAACTCAAACAGAACCAAACCCACATACACATAATGTCGTCGTCGTCGTTTTACAGTAACAAACAAAATTTCAAGATAACCTTGTTCAAAACTTTCCTAAATTTCGCTAAATTGTCATATTTTTAGTATCTAACCATTATGATTTTGAGTCCAATATTTCTTTTTACTATTACTATTATTCTATCTGCTATATCTACTATTGCTTCGAATTGCCGGACGCTTCTAAAGGAATAACGCACTCGGGGCCTTTCTTAGCCCAAGTGGTTAGAGTCCTCAGCTTTATTTGCCAAAGTTGTCATTTTCGCATTCGTATATCGTGTGGCAGGTACGATGGTACTTTATGCCCATGGAAGTCAAGGAAATTTCCATTGAAAAAAGATCCTGGACCGACCGGGAATCGAACCCAGACACCTTCAGCATGACTTTGCTTTGTAGCCGCGGACTCTAACCACTCGGCTAAGGAAGACTCCTAAAAAATTAAAATTGTTATGTCCTGTAAGTTTTTTATTAGGAAAGTTTGATGGTTTAATAATCTTACAAAATAATCAAGTTTTGTCCGCCACTGTAGCTCTTTCTTTGCCGAGTTGGATGGGTGCTGATTGCAACTTTCTTCCAGCAGCAGAAGATGAAAAGTGTTGTTTTTCCCTTTGCAAAGTAAATACAAACCCCCAGCGAAATTGAGAGCGAATCTTGGACTTGGACACTGGAGGAGGAGATGCTCTTTTCAATTCCGTTGATCTACGCAGTTGGCACAAAGCATAAGGCAGCATTCAGCCACCAGTCAGTCCCAAGAAAGTGCTCCGGGTCTAGATGAATGGGTTTCCGGTTCCTTCGGCAAAAGGGTTGTTGGTTTGGTTGGTTGGAGAACTAGCTTCTGCTGTTGCTTTGCTGCTTCACTATTAAGAGATTGACTGGGTTGATGTTTGCTTTTGGGGTTTTCTCTCCCAGGAGCGGTTTCAAGGGTGCATCTCAGTAGATTTATTTACCAGATGAGTTTATAAAATAAGCCACTTGAGTGAGATCCCAGCGAGAAGCAGTGCAGAAGATCAAAAGGATCTTCTGCTGGTTGCGTTGAGGACGGTTCTTGGGTCGAGCAGCTAGCTAGCTGAGATTATTGCATTTACTCGGTTCTGGTGGAGAGTGACATTTACTAACGGAAAAAAGCTATAAAATTGTCGTCAAGATTTTGCGTCTTATTGCTGCGTCAGGGATTTTCACAGGGGTACTGTTTATTTGGAACTTGAGAGAAGGATTATTGAATTATATAATGGACACGAAGGTTACATTATGCTCCAGAAGTTATATTTCATTATAATTTAGTACATCAAGATGTTCGTGCAAAATCCTGCTTGTAGAAGATGAAGATAGAAAGACTAAGGGAGGCTCTTCACTACTGCTCGGCATGTTGCACGAAGGGCTTTACTATTAGCTTACCCAAACAACATATTCTTGCTAACAAACAACGACGATAAAGCAAACAATTTACTCAGAACTGAACATATATGAGAGACCATGACAATCATATGTGCATGTCTAGAATGCTTCTTTGAAATCTAAGTGAATGTTAACAACACCGAACATGATGCGGTAAGAAAAGCTTATTGCCTCTTTTAATATTGAAATCTGTATTAGTTAGAGTGAACTGATAAGATAACAATTATATGAAAACTAGGATTGAAATGATTCTAATCAGGGTTGAAAACGGAGAACACTACTTCCTCTGAGCAGAATCTCCAATATAGAGAACAGGCATTGCAGAATTCTATCTCATTTGGTTTAGAAGCACGATCAAAGCAAGCAAAGAAAAACATCCCATCCGTAGCGGTCCATGAACGGCAATGTATCGCAACTTGTAACAAGTTTGATAAATACGAGCAACGAACAAGAACCCCAAAAAAAGAGCGATGATAAAATCAAATTTTCCCTTTTGTTCACCATTGAAAGTACCTAGGTGTTTAATTGAAGCGATTTGTTTAGCTTTTTCACAGCCCTAGTTCTCTTGATAATTTTCAGTAAACTAATGTGTTTCTGAACAATAATTGAAAAAAGAAGAACTGTAGGCTTATTAAAATGTCATTTTTGCCATTGAACTACTACTACAACATAAGTTCGATCACTTTAGTCATAATTCTACAAAAGCTATTTGTTCAATGTTTTTTTTTTCAACAGTCGGTTTCACATCTAGCAACTTTCATTTAGACGGCGTTCACCTTAGATCCCAGCTACGCCACTGGTTCCTGTCAACAAGGACGCGTACTACCGTTTCATGGACGAATACCTCCAGCTAGGTCAGTAAATGACAATCAACCGCTCTGCTACATTCCACATCACGCCGTGTTCAAAGAGTCGAGTACGACGACCAGGTCAGGGTTGTTTTCGATGCATCGTGCTAGACGCCATTCAATGATGCAAAAACTTTTAAAATCGGTGGTTGCGAACATCATGAAAATTTAGTTTTTTTCTGATAAAATCCGAAATGGCGGTCAAATTCAATATGTCCGCAAAATATTTTTATTTTTGCAAATGAAGCTTCTATGTTTTCTCTTTTCCATGTTATTGTGAAGAGGTTGTTGAAGAATTTTTCTTAGTCATGGCAGTTTGAGTGTGCCAACATTTGTAAAAAAAAATCGAGGTGTCCTTAAAAACTGTTTCAATTATAACTACCGAGGGGTCCATCAGTTCGACCAACCGAATGCAATTTTTTTACTTAGCTTTCGAATAAGCATAAATTTGAACATTTGAACAGCGAGAATTACTCTACAGCAAATTGCTGTAGATCCTGATATTTACAACTTTTACGTCTCCGGGGTGAAACTAGCATGGGCGTAATGATCCAGCTACTGACTGCAAAATCTAAAGTAGTCCCGTTAACCAGTCACCATTCCACTGCCCGGCTTGAATTATGTGCTGCACGGCTATTTTCGCAGCAATTCCATAAAGAGTTCTCTTTTCTTCTTCTACCATTACCAGCGTATTCATAGACGAACTTCATTACCGTTCTCCACTAGCTACGGTCAGCTAGGCGTGTTGGAAGGCATTCGTAGCCAATCGATTGTCTCAAATCCAGCACACAGTCAATGTGAGTCGCTGTAAACATGTTTCTGGCGTCGATAACCTTGCAGACGACATTTCAAGAGGGCTGCATCCGGTAGATATCATCCAGTGGAAGCGCTGGTGGAACGGTCTTGACTGATTGTCACTCCCTCCGGAATGCTAGCCAAATCTCATTCCAACCGAGGAAGATACAGAAGCTGCCACCGAAGAAATGCGGAAAATCCCGCTGGTTTCAATGGGTATCGTACATAGCGCTTTTCACGATAATTTGTTCGCTCGCTATTCCAGCTTTTCCAAGCTTCGTCGCGTTACTGCATTCTGCATGCGTTATCTCAGAACCGTGTAAGAACATGCCAAATTTTGCCATAAGGATCCGAACAAGTACAGCCAACTCACCTTCTGCGACCAGCCGATAACTCCACTCAACACCGGAGAATTGCAAAGCGCCGAACCAGAGCTGTGTCGTCTAGCGCAACGTCAGTCATTCGTAGAAGAGCTTTCAGATCTAGCAAGCGGAGAGTTAGTCGCTACACCGCCCGCTTTGAAGTGGTTGAAGCCATTCATCGATCAAGACGGTATTATTCGTGTCAGTGGCCGGCTACAGAACGCCGTTCTCTCCGACTTCGTGAAGCAAACTAGTTTCTTTCACTTAAAGCTACTGCGCAAAGGCCCTCAAATCCTGATAGTAACACTGCTCCAGAAATATTGGGGCGGCAGAAATATCTCAAAATCCGTCTTCCATCATTGCCACACTTGCTTTTGTAGCAAGTCCACACTAGTCCAGCAGAGCACAGCAGATCTACCGGCATCCCAAGTCTCACCAACTCACCCGTTTTCCGTTTCTGGCGTAGACTACTGTAGATCGTTCTTCATCAAGTTATCCGTCCGTAATCGTGATCCAATGAAGGCTTATGTAGCAATTTCCGTCTGCTTCGCTACGAAGGCTGTGCACATTGGTTTTGTAAGCGACCTCACCATGGCGGCCTTTCGGTAGCACTTCACCGGGTCGTCACCTGCAGAAAAAGAATTGCCGAGCTTCACTCGAGCATGTAACAACCTTCAAAGGTGCGTCGCACGCACTCAACCGTGTCTACCAAATGCTCAAGATGGACAACAGCGATCGGAACAGATTCTTCAGCTGGTGCTCTGAGAAGGAGATTCGGTGGACATATAATCAAACGCGAGTACCACATTTCGGAGGTCTGTAGGAGACTGCAATCAAGTCAGCGAAGAAGCAACTCCTGAAAGCCGTCGATAACACCAGCATTGCCTACGAACCAATCGTTACTCCCTTGGCTCAAGTGGAGATGTGCCTGAACTCCCGTCCGCTAACGCCGATGCTGTGCGATCCGTCGGATATGGAGGTCCTAACTTTTCACGTCGGAGCCAATCTTCAAGCGGTACCCGAAGCTGAACTGCATTTGATTCCCGACAATCGTCTAGACTCGTACATGCTGGTCCAGAAATATCTACAGAACATCTGAGCTCGCTGGCACCTACCTGCAAAAGCTGCAGTCAAGAGCCACCAAGGGCTGCAAACCACCGGTCGCCGTCGAGGTTGACCGCATAGTCGTCACTAAGGAAGACAACGTTCCTCCGGCAGCTCGGAAGGATCATCAAGCATCATCCGGGAAACGATGGTGTCCATCTACAAATCTACAAAGCTGAATTCATCCAACGATGAAATTTGGAACACCTCTGTGTTTCATGGTGGCCGGAATGTTTGAGCCGGACCCATCTACTCCGTAAACTATATCTATTTAATTGATTTTTTTTTTTTGCTTTACTTTGTACCCCTTATGCACCCCATTCCCCCCCCCCCCCCCCCCCAAGGGTACATAACAAAATTATATCAGCATATGTTATTATGTTATAAGTTTTTTTCGAACATAGGTTATTACAAACTTGATGCAGGATGTTGTTAAAATATCTAAAATTATAACAAAAAGTGTATGAATAGTAACATAAACATAACAAAATGTGTTTTAATTCTATCAAAAACATATCAAACCAAGTTATAATGTTTGATACAAAGTATCAAAATTATAATACTGATCGATATACGATAATATTGTATATTATTGAAATGAATAACTATCTATTTATTTTGTTATAAAGTTGTTAAAAATGAACAAAAAAATATCTTAAAGGAAAATAAAACACATTATGTTATATTTCTGTTTTATTATGTTCTATGGATAACGGAGCCTAACAAAATTATATCATAATATGATATTCATATCATATTCTGATAAAATTTTATTATATTTTTGTTACAAGCCTCTAGTCGGGTTGCCACTCAGCAGTCTTGCAGTACTGTGAGAGGAGAGCGCAAACTTGCGCACACTAGCCACTGTCCACCGTTTGTGAACAATAGGTAGCGAACCCATATATTGAATGTATATATTGTACAAAGCATTAGTTCGGAAAAGAAGGTCAAACGAAACAAAAGTACGGTCGATCATTTTCTTTTGACAAGGACGTTCAACCACTCATCATTTTTTACGTGTAACAAATTTGATTCGTTCCAACAAATCTAAAGGCTATTCTATTGGTCTTGCTCTTCCAGATATAAGCATTCGACAGTGTTTGGCATGACGGCTTGAAATTGAAAAAGTTTAACTTTCTAACATGTTGTCTTGTTCTTGGCATTACGTCCTCACTGGGACAGGAGCTTAATTCTCAACTTAGTGTTCTTATGAAGCACTTCCACAGTTATTAACTGATAGCTTTCTTTGCCAAAGTTGCCATTTTCGCATTCGTATATCGTGTGGCAGGTACGATGATACTCTATGCCCAGGGAAGTCAAGGAAATTTCCATTACGAAAATATCCTGCACCGTCCAGTAATCGAACCCAGACACCTTCAGCATGGCTTTGCTTTGTAGCCGCGGACTCTAACCACTCGGCTAAGGAAGGCCCAAATTTCTAACATACATTGTTAGAATAATCCAAAGGCCTCTCCACAGTGAACGAAGCCAGCGTGTCAGCTGTAGCAGATTTCAAAAAAATGGATATTATTCTTTCATACTTACAAAAATGAAAGATTTCTCCTGCTTCCCAGAGTAGTGATGCAGGTGACCTTGTGTTTCTTCGAGATAATCAACTGACCTTCCTCAGTCTCATGTTTGAGGCGGTGTTAGTAAAATGTGATTTTTCTTTATTAGTTTGACACAGTGTATTCTATTCTCTGTTGCCTTAAGTGACTTTCGACAGATAACGATTTAGTTTTGTTGCTACTGATCATATTTGTGCTTTGATTACAAAAAGCTTAATGTACATAGTGTGGGTAGTTAGGATGGTTCAGATCTTCATTTTAAAACTTTATCTTCAATTGACAGCAAACACCTCTGATACCTTTTTACAAAAAAAAACAAAAAAACAAAAACCTAGAGTGATTGTTAGATACTTTTGTAAACAACAGCTTTTTCCATTATTTCCACCTGTTAGTTCAAAAGAATAAAGAAGTTTAGGTCACATGAACTAAAATGTAATCATCCGCTGCTAAACCAGGACGATAAATCATCACCTCGATATAGCTCTCTAATTTCTCAATTGTGCTCAAGAGATCATTACGTATGATATTTATGGAGATTCATCCTTAAGTCTTCTAATGATCCCCGTAAACTGCTACGAGTTCCAGGAAAAAAAGTTCAAAGTCAAAACTCCAATGTTGCAAATGGATTAAATTACAAGTTCCGATGAAAACGCTCCCCAAGCCACCAGAAAGCTATTTCCCGGTCAGACTTATTCTATTAACCTGCACGAGATCCGCCCAGGCCAACGCACATTCCGGCGAGAAAGAGTAAGTGTGTAATGTCATAAATAGCGTTCAAGATTACAACATTATTTATGGACCTTGTTGGAGGTGCGATTCCGTTGCACAAAGTTGCCACGCGTTCCAATAAGACGACCGACGCAACGCTGGGGCTACTTGAAACGCCCGAAAGAGAAAAAGGTACATTTCGTAATCGGTCCATTTTTCTTTATTTTTCCTAGCCAGAGCTCCCTTTCGGGACCCCGTCGTGGTCGTGGATGCAGGTTGGCTCCACTTTTTCACTCCGTGAGTTATTGCTTTTCAAGTGAATTATTACCACATTAATAGCGATGTTTACTTCAACTTATTTCCGTTGAGTGGTGCTTCTACTACTAGTGTCGGTTGAAACATGTGGAAATCGCGGCATGAAGCTGATCACAAAAATTATTACTGCCCATCTGGAAACTTAAGCGGTGACCAACTGCTGGCTCCTATGACAATAAATCTCAGTGTTTTAATCGGGAAAGAATGGCTTGGTCGGAATTAAGATTCAGAGGGCGTTCCAACTAGACAATTCCGAAAGTTATACCAATTACGCCCTACCGATTAGTATTCCAAACAGCTCGAACCTATCGAAAGTCATCGATTCTGCCCATCGATCCATAATCTTCAATCATCGCGTGAGTAATTAGGAGTTGCCGCATTTTTCGTCTTTCATCAACGAAAGCAAAATCCACCCGACCAAACTCAAAGCCAAACATGTTCAGCCAGTCCTTTCCCGTCCCAAACACTCATTAGTATTAATGATTCGGTAAACAGAATACGGCAACTCCGGCAAGTAGCGAAAACCCACTCCTGGCACGTTATCTTCGGGGGCTGACTGAGGCGTTATTCCGTCGACCTGGGCGCAGAATTCGGGGAAACGTGAGCCGGATAATGTTTATTCAAATTCCACGCGCCACCGAGCAATCTTTCCCGAGGCAGCCTTTCGTCTTCACTCGTCGTGTGATTCGAGGCTGATGTCTTGAAGGCGAACGGGGCCTTCCTTAGGCTAGTGTCAAAGTCCGCGGCTTTAAAGCAAAGTCATGCTGAAGGTCTGGGTTCGATTTCCGGTCGGTCTTGGATTAACAACCGTGGAAATGTTCATTGAACGCTCGGCTGAGAGGCAGGCTCTGTCCTAATGGGGACGTAATGCCAAGAAAGAGAAGACTTGTAGGCAAACGGGAGTGATGAGCTTAACCAATTCCGGCAAAGACCTTGAGGTTCCGTGAGAGGGAAGGGACCGTACTAATGTCAATATGGGAAGTTGGGAGTTGAGTCACGACGAATAACTCGCAAATCGGGATCCCGTGATAGGAGGCACGCAGAAATCAATATTCCATCCACAGGCAAAGGAAGGAAGTTTGAATGTTGGTATGTAGGATTCGTTGGATCTCAGCTCGGCTCGTGTACAGATGTTTCTTTGGTCGCAATTATTGCCGGGCGTTTTTTGGGTGGGAAGATGCGAGGTGCGTTATGAGAAAAGTTGGATCTTCGGTGGAAGAGTGAGTTAATAACCGCGAGCGTGTGTCGTTCGATTTGAAGATATCGTTAACAGGAAAATGGAATGGTTTATTTTTGCTCGTTGCTAACGATTTCAGGGAAATGTTTGGCGGATATGGGATCATTAAAGCTTCATTAATTTCAGTAAACATGCTGAACATCGAAGCACTATTGAATGTGTTCACTGGATAATGAAGCCTGTTTCTCACTTTAACCACAGAGAACAGACGTTCATCTTTACTCGTCAGCGTGTGTAAAGTATTGTACTGGTCATTTCAAAGTATGTCGTTATGCTCCTGTTACGCGGCGCTGTCGTCAGTTTGAGTAGGCTACAAATTTGCCGCTTTTTACACTTTGGCGCTGGTGTCGATATTAAAAATTGCCGCTTGTCGCTAACGTTGCTTTGTGTGCTAATGCATTTTGACGTTCACTAGCGACATCGTGTTGTCGAAACTAGCTTGTATGTCGGACTGTCTGCGTTGGCGGCGCTGATGGTTGATTCGAACCTTTACACATGGTTTTGATGAAATTTTGTTTGAGCCTCCATGTCTGTTCTCTGTGCTTTAACTGAGAACCGAAAACATTTTGAGAATTGATTGAATCGTTGATATCGTGTCATTTATTGAAGGCTATGAAAGAATCTTAATCATTGCGTTAAATATTCCAGATAAAAGCAATTTTGTACATCATACTACTTGATATGGAAGATTGTAAACCAAAAACCTTTAGAATTTTTGAATATTGTGCATATTTCATTTTTGAACATGGATTTACATAAATTGTTTACTATGTTCAAAGCTAAGCTGATGACCCACTACAACGCATTGTATCCCATAGCAATTAGATCTTTTGATTTGAACTTCAAAACAGTCTTATATAAAGCTTTATGCATTTCGTCACATCACGATTCTGCTTGCTCTTTGTTACCAACGCCTGATCGTTGAGCTACCAAATGATGGAATATAAAACCCGGTTCACTTACGTCTATATCAGCTTCTACCAGTAATAGGGAAAGTGGTGGTAAAATGAACACCGTGCTTTTTACCGAGAAAAACAAGTTTTATTGAATTTTTATCACGTATGGACTATTTAGAGCGTAAATCGTAGTGTTTAGGTTAATACGGAGGTCAATTGAAGTGAAAATATCAACGAAAACTAAGATTTAAGAAAACCACTTTTGAAAATTAGAACTGTCGTAACTTTAAGCTCGGGGGTCTTGAAGTTTTTCAATGAGGTGAATATCGTTATGATATGATGTCAATTTCGATACCTTTAGATTTTTTTTGAATAGGTTACAATCATTAATGGATATATTTTCGAGAATGCAATGAAAATTTTTAAAACTATTTGTTTTGCTCACGTTTTTCGCATGATGTTCATTTTACCACCAACAGCTGTTCATTTTACCAACATAATGCAGGCCAAATGAACACTTGCATCATTTTTTGCTAGCAATAAAAATATGTGAAAATTTAGCTATTTCAATCTGAATTCGTGTCGCTAGTATAGATAATGTCTGTATTTTTGATGTTGTGTGATAGATCTATACAAATTCCTCATTTTTCTATCAGAAACAAGATGATATTCTTAAGATGTTCATTTTACCACCCATTCCCCGAAGTATATGAGAAGTCCCTGGTGGTGGGCTAATCTGATAATGAGTTCTCAAGTGAAGAAGATTTTCTGTAACAAAGTATTCTACCTTCTCGTTTACGTACTTACCGGTATGATGCTGGTTCACCAGCGGTCTAATAATTTAAATTCATTGACTCATTGCATTCTGTCCAATCTAGGAAGGTAGATCTGGGTAGGTCGTATAGTAAATCAACCAATTCTTTGTCCAATATATATTTCACAATGATTGGCTAGCTGATTACGTGGCCATTTCAGTTATACCGGATGAAGCATAACTTCCGGCTTACCAGCTACCCAAAGACCCAAAATTATTTATTCTTTGCTGATCATTAAGCTGCAGCTCTAGTTGGCCGCGCTTATACTCTTATAAGGGGTCGTCCATAAATCACGTGGTCTATTTTTTGGATTATCTGACTCACTCCCCTTCCTCCTATTTCTGAACACAAATTTCAATTTGTATGGACCGTGGTCATTAGCCAGACCTAATTACCACGTTGTATATGGACGACCCCTTATAGTGTTGATGTTATTATGGTTATATAAATCAATTTACAGTTTTAAGTCAGTTATAATATTATTAAAAAAATCATGAACACTAATCAATAAGCTATTTCCTTTGTTGTTCAAAAAGTATTAGTTTGATTACTTTATCAACGGAGTTCCATGTGTCTTCAATACAAAACATTTCATTGATGACATTCTCTACGCACGAAACAGGCAGCTCCCTGCATGTGTACCTATTCGAATTAAAGACCGACTAAGACAACGTATCCCTGAGTTTCTTCCACGTTCTCGCATTCCGGACAAAAACTTGCATGTCTAACCCGATCAGCAGTGCACAGATAGAAACTGCTTCGAGTCCCAGACAAACAAAATTTACGTATAACCAAAACGCCTTTTGCGTTTTGCGAGGCTTACATGTGCAAAATTTCACGTATAAAATGTCGCAAAAAAGGCCTTCTACGTACGAAATTGGAAGCGATGTGAAGAAAAATTGCATACAATGTGAGTGTATAAATTTTCTACCGATCTTTGTACGAGTGTACGGAAGAAACCAAAACGTACAAGTGAACTCAGATAAAAGTGTGTTATGCGAGGAAACTCATCAATCTGACGATTTTGTGCATCGTGTTATGCGGATTTGATGTAATTTGTACGAAAAAAAACTAGTTATTACGTGATCTTATATGCGATTTCTGGTGGTTTGGAATGGAGCTTCACCTACCCACTCATATTATTATATTGAGTATGGGCCGGTTGATCCACCTTTCTTTTTTGGAGCTATACAATTCATGCTGCCACATGATCATCCACTTTAACCATCCTTTGTACATTTTCATTCCTCTAGTTGCATTAAACATCATCTGCTAGAGCGTTGCATTTAGATATCATCGCAGTGAAGACGCTGAATGCCTCAGACAATGTCGTTCCACACGTGATTGCCGCTCGAACGACCATGAGGCGAGACTTTCTGCTAAGTGTCGATCAATGCTGCTTCGTTCCCATCAGAAGCGAGTCCACGTTCTAAACCATGGGTAGGACAAACGTCGTCAAATATTTTTTGCACAGTTAAGCAAAGAAAAATTTTAACCCATTGGAATCCTAGGCTGGAAATTGAAAGTTACTATATTTAAGGGGCATAAAAGCAAAGGGTGCCAGTCGTTACCACAAGAGTAAGAAAGTTTCCGTCTTTACAGGGCTGGTAGTAACGGTATGACGAGGTTGATGGTATAATCGCTTCTGCTTCTTAAGTAGGAGGTCGTGGGTTCAAAACCAGGCCCGTCCATTTCTAATATTTGTAACATTCTTCCTAATAGCTCCTCTATCTCTCTGCGTCATTATGACGCAAACATCATCAGTTATATCTATCGCTACATTTAAATAAATTGGGTTAACCGCTTACCGCTATCTAATTACCATTTATTCCTTTCCCCGATGGACATAAGGACGTGGCCGGCGCCGTTATTAATCTAAAAACTACAAGGATAGTGTGATTGTACATTGCAGATGGTAAAAAAGCTAAAAACCCTAGCTCCATCTGAGTGGTTCTCTGTGTAATATCTCTATCGTGATTGATCACAGAGTAGCAACTACGAAGTGTATGTTCCATCAGTTGATCATTTGATTTTTGATAGTTTTACAGGTCTGGTAGTGAGTGTGGACCTTAAAAATTAGAAAACTCTTACCTGGAATAGTTTCATACCACCAGAGCAGATATTCCCATAGGAACTTTTTTTGAAAATTCCCCTGACATTACGGTGTACTGCTGCTCGTATTATGTATTTTTTTCCTGATCAACTCTAGGAATTTTATCGAAAATTATTTCTGGTATGTTCGGATATTACTCAGTTAATGTCTAAAGCAGACCTTTTTGTGTTTTTTTGCCACAGAATTGCTTCACGAATATTTCTAGGGAATTTCTCTAAAAATTTCATTCAAGATACCTCAAGAATTCATCCCACATTTTCCCAAGGATTAATACAGAAATGGAATTTCGTCTAAGATGACATCAGAAATCAACGGAATTCCTCCAAAAATTCTTCAATATTTAATTTAAAGAATTCCTATGATTTTAACAAAACATTACTCTGAAGATACCTTCAGTAATTGCTCCAGAGGTTCTTTCTTTAATTATTACATAAATTCCTCCATTAATTAAATAAAATTTTCTAAAGTAAATTTTGAAAAAAAAAAAAATTCTGTGATTTTTCCAGGTAGGGGAACTTACGTATTCTCGGCAGCTTAAGCCGATGCCGTGCTTCTTTTGTAATTTTCTCGGACATCAGCAGATAAATTCCGTGTTTGTCTATTTACATTTATGCGTTGCTCAATCCTCTTTCGATTCACACCGACAGACTTGTCAAAATGCTTTTGGAAACGTTTAGACAACGCTGCAAACATCCCTTGTCAGTGTGACTATTGTCGGCAGCCTCATTCTCTTCGGCAACTTTCCCATAACAACTGCTGGTGAATCTCTTCGGCAGCTCCAAATCAGTCGCATTTTGAGGCGTGCTCATTTGAATTGATGGCATCTCCGGCGATATCGTTTGTTTAGTCTCGGAAATCTCGCCAGCGGGAAGCGGACAGAACAAAGAATCATCTGATCAGTAATGGTCACTCCAGTGCGCATCGTACCTTCGTGCTGTGCGTACACGAATTCTCTCTGCTCTTGGAAGTTTTCTTAAAAACTACCTAAAGCAATAAAACAGTACTTTTCAGTGCTAAAATTAAAAACGGTACTTTTCAGTGCTACTAAAACAGTACTTTTCAGTACTATTTTTTCTACTATTGATCCCTTTACGATCCTTGTTTGGACCCGTGCCTTCGATTTTTCGTTGGACCCGTTGGCGAAAGCTAGCGGTGGTAATCCTTCTTGGACACCGTCTTGGGAAAAAACCTTTCGAAGGTCACGTCTTCTTTCGTTTATTAATTAAACATGGTATCAACAACAAACAAAAGGAAGGGTGAATCTCTGAATTCACTACTTCCTTCCAAAAAAGTGGGTTTTAAAACTGTCACTACACGTGGCAAGAATGGAAGAAAGGACGCTTCCCCGGAATGCGAACTTTCTTCCAAGGGTGAAATGAATAATTGTATCGAAATGAGCAATCAGTTCGATGCTCTAGACAAATTTTCCGAACACCAAATCGAAGCAGCCTCTAGCCCAGGCTCTTTGATTCAAGTGAGGAAGCAAAGAGTGCCGCCTATCGTGGTCAGTTGTTCCGAATTTGGGGGATTTAGGCAGGAGATCTTGAACTCCATTAGGGGAATCAAGGTTTCCTTCCAAATCGCAAAGAAAAGAGACTGTCGCGTTTTGCCGGAAACTCTTAAAGATCGTGAGCTTCTTCTCAAACATCTTGAAGAGAAGAAGCACAAATTTTTTACTTATGACGACAAAACTGAACGTTTGTTCAAAGTTGTCTTGAAAGGTCTCTCGAGTGACTATAAATCGCCTGAAGAGATCAAAAATGGAATAAATGATTTACTTGGATTTTCCCCAGTCCAAGTAATCATTATGAAAAAGAGAACCCAATCTGGCATTGTTCGGAAAGGGCTTTCTCAAGAATTTTATTTAGTTCACTTTAACAAAAAAGAACTAAATAATATTAAAGCTTTAGAAAAAGCAAAACTTTTGTTTGATGTCCGTGTGACATGGGAACATTTCCAGAAACCTGGAGGAAATTACCAGAACCCCACTCAGTGCCGTCGGTGCCAAAAGTGGGGTCATGGTACAAAAAATTGTCGCATGGATGCTAAATGCATGATTTGCGGAGGTTCTTCTCACGCCAAAGACGTCTGTCCAGTGAAGGAAGATACCACCAAATTCATATGTTGTAATTGCGGGGCTAACCATAAGTCCAATTTTTGGAATTGTCCTTCACGCAAAAAGGTCATTGAGGCTCGTGCCAGGCAGATGAAAGATAATATCCGTTACGATAACGGTCGTTTCCGGAATTTGCCTGGTAGAGTATCGAACAATGCTCATTTTTCAGTTAACGATCGCTTGATCATGAATCATACCCATCAGGAAGATCATAATCATGCTCATTCTCGAACTAATTTCAATCCGTCGGGTAGCCGTTCGAATCTTTCTATTTCGAATGTATCTACCCACGGTAAATCCTTTGCCGATATCGTAGCAGGAAATTTGAACTCCTCCCCTGTTCGATCCATGGGTACCCATTCTACTTGTTTCAAATCAAATGGAAAAAACCCTACCGCCACAGGTAACTCCGCTTCTTCGTCTACCGGGAATTCCAATGGGAAATCACATGACATGTCTGCCTCTGATTTTAATTTTCTAACTGAACAATTGAATCTAATGATTGATGCAATGTTCAAAGCCACCACTATGACTGAAGCAGTCCAAGTAGGTGTAAAATTTACAAATCAAATTGTTATTGGATTACGTTTTTCTAATGGATCCAAATAATAATTTAAATATTTTAAATTGGAATGCTCGTTCTCTGAATGGTAAAGAGGACGAGCTGTTTAATTTTCTTACGGTTAATAACGTGCATATAGCAGTTATTACCGAAACGTATTTAAAACCTGGATCTAAACTCAAAAGAGATCCTAACTTTTTTGTTTATCGTAATGATCGACTTGATGGGGCATGTGGGGGAGTTGCAATCATCATTCATAGGCGTATAAAACATCAACTGTTTTCATCATTTGAAACTAAAGTTTTTGAAACTTTAGGTGTTTCTGTTGAAACACAGTTTGGTAAATATACTTTCATAGCTGCCTATTTGCCTTTTCAATGCTCTGGGCAGCAAGTTAATTTGCTCCAAACTGACTTGCGTAAATTGTCTCGCAATAAGTCAAAATTTTTTGTCATTGGTGACTTTAATGCCAAACATCGGTCATGGAATAATTCTCAAAGTAATTCCAACGGCAGAATTTTATTTGATGAGTGCTCTTCAGGATATTTCTCAATTCAATACCCTGATAGCCCCACATGTTTTTCCTCTTCTAGAAATCCATCTACGATTGATTTGGTCTTAACCGACTCTAGTCATCTTTGTAGCCAACTGATTACTCATGCTGATTTTGATTCTGATCATATCCCTGTTACATTTCAAATATCCCAAGAAGTGATTCTCAATCTTATCAGCTCCACTTTCAATTATTTACGAGCCGACTGGAATATATATAAAACGTATGTTGACTCCAATCTTGATGTTAACATTTCTTTAGAAACTAAACTTGATATTGACAATGCTCTTGAAACTTTAACAAATTCCATTGTTGAAGCCCGGAGCATTGCAATTCCAAAATGTGAAGTAAAATTTGAATCCGTGATTATAGACGATGATCTTAAACTCTTGATCCGTCTTAAAAACGTGAGGAGAAGGCAATTTCAACGCACTCGCGATCCTGCTATGAAATTATATGGCAGGATTTGCAGAAAGAAATCAAGAAACGTTTTGCTCAATTAAGAAACAAAAATTTTGAAAATAAAATTTCTCAATTGGACCCTGGCTCTAAGCCCTTTTGGAAATTATCGAAAATCTTGAAAAAACCTCAGAAGCCAATACCGGCATTGAAAGAGGTAAACAAATTATTACTAACTAATTGCGAAAAAGCTCAAAAACTTGCTATGCAGTTTGAAAGTGCGCACAATTTTAATTTAGGACTTACTAGTCCAATTGAAAATGAAGTTACTCAGGAGTTCGAAAATATTCTCAATCAAGAGAACGTTTTCGATAATGCCTGGGAGACTGATTTGGAAGAAGTGAGAACTATTATTAAAAAATTCAAAAACATGAAAGCTCCTGGCGATGATGGAATTTTCTACATCCTCATCAAGAAACTTCCAGAAAGTAGCTTATCATTTTTAGTTGATATATTTAACAAATGTTTTCAATTAGCATATTTTCCTGACAAATGGAAAAATGCTAAGGTTGTTCCAATTTTAAAACCAGACAAAAATCCTGCAGAAGCTTCTAGCTATCGTCCAATCAGTTTGCTTTCCTCCATCAGTAAACTTTTTGAAAAGGTTTTTTTGAACAGAATGATGGCTCACATCAACGTAAATTCAATTTTTGCCAATGAACAGTTCGGATTCCGCCATGGACATTCGACCACTCATCAACTTTTACGTGTAACAAATTTGATCCGTTCCAACAAATCTGAAGGCTATTCTACTGGTCTTGCTCTTCTAGACATAGAAAAAGCATTCGACAGTGTTTGGCATGAAGGTTTGATTGTAAAATTAAAAAACTTTAATTTTCCAACATACATTGTTAGAATAATTCAAAGTTATCTGTCAAATCGTACACTTCAGGTTAATTATCAGAACTCCAGATCTGAAAGACTTCCTGTAAGAGCTGGTGTTCCTCAAGGCAGCATTTTGGGACCAATATTATACAATATTTTCACATCTGACTTACCTGAGCTACCTCAGGGATGTCAAAAATCTTTGTTTGCGGATGACACAGGCCTCTCCGCCAAAGGACGAAGCCTGCGTGTCATCTGTAGTCGATTGCAAAAAAGCTTGGATATTTTTTCTTCATACTTGCAAAAATGGAAGATTTCTCCTCAAACTCAACTAATAATATTCCCACATAAACCAAAAGCTCTTTATTTGAAACCTTCAAGTAGACATGTTGTCACGATGAGAGGGGTTCCAATAAATTGGTCAGATGAAGTTAAGTATCTAGGGCTCATGCTAGATAAGAATTTAACTTTCAAAAATCACATTGAGGGCATTCAAGCCAAATGTAATAAATATGTAAAATGTCTCTATCCCCTTATTAATAGAAAATCAAAACTTTGTCTTAAGAACAAGCTGTTGATATTCAAACAAATTTTCAGGCCAGCCATGTTGTATGCTGTACCAATATGGACTAGCTGTTGTAATACCAGGAAGAAAGCTCTGCAGAGAATTCAAAATAAAATTTTAAAAATGATTCTGAGGCTTCCTCCCTGGTATAGTGCCAACGAGTTACATAGAATATCCAATGTTGAAACATTGGAACAAATGTCAAATACAATCATTAATAATTTCAGGCAAAAATCGTTACAATCTTCTATTGCCACGATCAATGCGTTATATGTTTAGGTTAAGTTAGGTTAAGTATATTAAAAACGTTTTTTTTTCTCTTATAAGCAGGTGAAATCAACTCACCTGTAAAAAAAAAAAACTGAACTGCTACGGTAAATGAAATGTAATATGTTGTTAACAAAATGTTAATTAAATCTTAAATTTGTTTTACCAAATTAGGATGATAGTGTTGTCAAATAACACAGAATACCTAGATATAAGAAATGAATGTAATGTTTGGAATAATACTAATAAAGAAATTAATAAAAAAAAAAAAAATAAAAAAAAAAAAAAAAATAAAAAAAAAAAAATAAAAAAAAAAAAATCTGAATGTTTCCACTGATGTGTTTTGATAGAAAAATACTGTGTATTTGGCGTTTGAAATTTGGTTGCCGATAATAGTCGAATGGTGCCGAAGCCGTAAGTCTCCCTATGTTTTGCAGGGAAACGCTAAGATTTTTTTTTTCATGAAAAAACAATCTTTAGGGTACCGTCGTGCGGGGTGACATTGGGCCATAAGGGTAACTTTGGGCCAAGATTTTTACAGCAAACTAAAACCAGAATAATGAAAACAATGTTACAAGCTTCAAGAATACATTATAAATAGCCACTAGATAGTCATGGATTAGTTATTTGAATCTTGTACTAGCCATGAGATGCATCGAAAAGGGCGGTCAAAGTCACCCCCTAGGCCCAATGTCAACCCGCACGGCGGTAATTCAAAAAAAAATCCTGAAGTAACCTCAGATAAAACTTGTGTAAATTTTAAAGTCATCCTTAATGAACAAGTATCTCTGAAAGAACTCCTGGACTTTCGAAGAAGTTTTAGAAGATTGTATAGTAAATATCCGTCAATCTTTCATAGATAAAATCGATCGAATGTTGTGATAGTATTCTGCAGGATTTTCTTAAGATATTTCTCTAGGAATTTCTCGATAACCATTGGACTGAAAAAATTCGTGCATCTGCAGTATTAACTGATGTAAAAACTTAAAAAAAAAGTTTTGAAAATGCAATGGAGTTTTATTGGGAAGCTTTTGAAGAAATATTTGGAAAAACAGCAGGAGCAATACTTGGATGTTGGATGAAATATTGAAGAAATTTCTAGAAAAGAAAAATAGGTTTGTTCGAAGAACCCTTCAAGGAATTTTGGAATTCTGGGAGGTAACGCGGATGAATTATTGAAGGAACCCACATGAACAGGCGGAGAAATTCTGTCAGAGTTTCTTGAAAAAAAAAACCTTAAGCTATTTTTTCAAAAACTCTGGTATTAACCCCTGTGGACTTCCTCGGGAGAAATTCCGTAGAAATCTTTGAAAGATCTCCTAGAGTAACAACTGGAGAATTCGGTTGAAGGATTAATGAAAAATATCTGAAGAAATTTCTAGGGTAGCTTTAATGGAAAAAATAAAAATAATATTTGAGAAAATTATTAAAGGTACTACCTTTAAGGTTCTAATGGGTTTCCTGGAACAAATTCTAGTGAAATTCTTCTAAGCATCGTTTGAGAAAACGCTGAAAATATTTTTGTTAGAATTGGTAGAATATTCTAAACAAAATCACTATGATAATTCCTGAAGCTTCTCCTCTGGAAATCTAAGAAGAAATTCTTGAAGTGCCTATTGAGCCCGTCATAGTCTCTGGAGCATGTATAATTTTGCAGAAGAATTCAATGCGAGCATAATAAGGAACAAGAGATTGAAAAAGAGTATCATTTATATGAACCCTTTTCAACCAGTTGTGTTGATCTAATTTCCTCAGCTATTTCTAGATAACAGAAGGATGAACAGAAAAAAAATCTGTCAATTTGTGTAGTTTTTTTTCTTCTTTGTTTTCAGGAGAAATTGAAGATTTTTGAAAATGTTTCAAAATAAAATCTGACAGAAAATCTTCATAATGTGCTCCAAATATTTTTATGAATATAATGAAAATAACAGTGGGGATTTGATCCAATAATTTTTAAACAATTAAGCAAGAACTACTTCCAGACATGTCTACGTCAATTGTAAATCAGCCTTGAAACTCTGGGAGTTCTAAAGGGATAGCTCTGAAAATTGTAAAACAGATTCAGCAATGCTTTGAAAGCTTATACCATGAATGAACGCATGTTCAAAAATCGTTAAAACTCTCACACACTCGTACGTATATAAATTCGTTAATGATCTAACATAAAAAACAAATAGATCAATTCCCTATGGCGTTCTACAATCAATCAGAAATGTCATTGAGGATTGCTTTATTTTTTTTTTTTCAACGGTAAAAGATGTTTCTTGTCACAATTCTTCTTATAGTTAGTTTTCCAAGATTTTTACTATAGATATTCTTTAAGGTTTTTCAAACTAGACAGATTTTTTTTGGGTCATACACAAACCTTGTCACGTTTTACTAGGCATGAGAAAACAATGGAAAACCTTATCCATAAGAGTAAGTACTATATTGATATACTGAACTGATCATATTTAGTACAAAGTACATTAATTTCAAGCTTTCCGCTGATCTTGTTTTTTTTTTTTGTTGAATCGTGGGTAGGACAAGAACTGTTTGACTGTTCTATTTAGGTGATTTTGTGCGTAGTACATCCCCTACCTGCCCTACCCACTACCAGCGCCGCCGGTTCCCATAGACCTCAAGCTCTGGGTCGCTCTACAGTTGTATTACAACAATAACTTAATTTTGTGATGCACCAACTGTAGCTTGACTCCAGGCACCCAACTTTTGATGCTGTTGAAATGGGATGGTGCAATTCATGTACATGTTTCACGGTTAAAGCACCCTTGTGGTGCATCCGTAGTAACTCTGGCCGGCTTTTGTTACTAATTTGTATCTTTGACCAATACTCGGATCTAAGCAGCAAACAGGTGCTTTAAAGTAAGTTCTTCGCGTTACTCTACCACATATACGACTACTCATTCGCGTCTCTTTGGATATCTTCTCTCCATCCACCACCGAAATTCAATTCCAAGAACCAAAATGGGCTTCGTGGTAGTGTGGTTAGTGTCATCGCATCGTATCATGAGCGTAACTACTTTAGATCATCATGTCAACTTTTCGTGAGCGGCACTATTTTAGGTGATCAATCCTACACTATTCCTATGATAGCCTGTAAATGCGTAGATCGGGAATCAAGACTTCACCGTCATTGGAATGGAAAGCCTCCATTCTTTTCTGAAGATGTCAACAGCCTATGGGATCCTATCCATTAAGCTATGAACACAACGATGCAGGATGTGATTGGCGCTGATCAACGACGTAAGCGAAACGACTGGTTCGATGAAAAGTGCTAGAGAGTGACAGACGAGAAGAATGTCGCCAGAATCCGTATGCTTGTGGCCGGTACCCGACAGAACAGAGCGCGGTACAGGGCAGAGAGAGCTGAACAAAAGCGAATTCTCCGCATAAAGAAAAGGCAGTACGTAGGCTATCTGAAGCTCAAGGAGAAGGTAGTCTAGCTGAAGATCAAGATAGCATGAACCAGAATGATATGCGGAGATTTCATGAAACGATCAATGGCACGCTGCACAATACCGTACCAATACGTGTAAATATTCAACAATCACAAATTGCGAGACTGTGGAAGAATCACCCGGAATGCGACTTACTTCACCGGAGATCTAACACTGTCTCACTTGAGGCGATTGGAAGACTGACGGCCACATCACGCACACACTAATATTAAGATCATAGCATACGCATGCATTGCCGTCTCAGCTGTCAGCCAGTAAGGGTAAAGGTATTAAACCTACGCATATAAGGGGGAAGGTATTAAACATACATACCCCAAAGTGCCCGGCATGTGCAATGATTGAGACGGAAATTTGCTGACCGATAAAACGGCGGTGGCTGCCAGCTAGAAGGAGCTTTTTGAGTAGTTGTTGAATGGCCAAAATAAAAATGTCGCGAGAATTAGGATGAATATTGAAGAAAAAGGTCAAGCTGTGGACCCACCGACAAAAGGAGAGGTTAAAAAGGTTGTCAACGAGCTGAAGAGCTGGAAGGCTGCTGGGAAGGACGAAATCCCGGTGGAGCTTCTCGAACACGGAAGGGAGCAGGTGGCCTCATATGCCCAAATCTATAAGAAAGGGCACAAACTGAAGTGCGTCAATTACGAAGGGACTACCCAGTTGAGTTCGACGTACAAAATACTGTCACACATCGTGTTGAATAGACTTAGATCGCTCTAAGAGTCCTTCATCGGCGAATAGCAGGCTGGTTTTTGTGAGGGCCGCTCGACAATGGACCAGATGTTTAACTTGCGAATGATCTTTGATAAATTGCGGGGTATAACTTGGAGACCAACCATTTCTTGATTTCAAGGCAAGGAAAAGAAATGTGCAGATAATGTTTGAACATGGTTTTCCGGCAAAACTGATTGGGCTAATACGTGAATACTGAATATTTCTAAATCAAATGTTTGGATTGCAGATGAGTTGTCAACCTCGTCGCCCATGGGTAACTCCAATGATAGGACCCCGTCGTACATCCCATTCCACAGCGTCGGACCCAGTATGGACCCTTGCGGAACTCCCGCCGTTACTCTTAACTCCTTTCGGCCGGCGTCGGTTGCATACACCAACACCCGATTCTCGAAGTAACTCTGCAGAATTCGGCACAGATAGTCAGGAACCCGCATTCTATGCAGCGCTGTGGCGATGGCCTCCCAACTGGCAGTACAGGTAGAGAAAAAGATAAGCATAGTGGTGTTGGTCCTAAAGTAGTGTTTGATGGAGATGTGTGTGTGTGTGTTCAAGAGTTTATTTACCTTGGAAAACTTGTGACATGTGGTAATGTCGTTTCCGCAAAAAGACAAGTCGTGTTGTGACTGTGAATAGGACCTTTTACGGATTTCAGAACCTGCTTGGGTTCCACAAGACGAATATTCTTCCGGTGGTTCTATATGCGCATGAAGCGTGGACGTTGAAAGAGGCCGACCGGAAAGCTCTCGATGTTTTCGAGCGTAAAGTGCTGCGGACAATACTTGTCGGAAACTAGAAAATGATGACTGAAGCACGAGTTGCATGAAGTATATACAGATATTTTTAAACATCTAAAATACGGTAGACTTCAGTGGGCTGGTCACTCAGTACGTGTGTCGGAAAAAAAATCGCTAAAATAATATTCAGCAGGGAACCAGGGAGATATCAGTGACTTCGTGGAAGACCTCGAATACACTGGCTGTACGCAGTGGAAGAGGACCTGGCGGCTCCAACCGTTCGGGGCAACTGGAGACCGACCAAGTCCGACGAAGATAGAGCTCTGTAATACACCCGGCAACCTCACTAATCGTCTAACGATGTGAGATACAACATTCTTTTAAATCGAAATAGGAGGAAATAGAATTCATCGTAGTGCAGTCTTTCTTCAAAATTTATAAATGGATAACTTCTAGGAAACTGGACACATCAAAAGACTGAGGTAGTAGTGGTCATCAACCGAAAGTTTGATCAACAAGTGCTTGTCTCCAGGCATTTTAAGCATCTCAAAGTAATGTTTTATGGCAAGCTGAGATTCACATGCTGTTTAATATGCTTGTAGACAGGCATCTACAGCTATCCCGGCAATATCGATGATGATATGTAATAGTTCTGCTGTAATTGCTAGGAAGCGTACATGGCTGGTAAACTTTGCGCTATCCGAACTTAGGTTTGGTGACGTAACGCTCTAGGGGAGGGGGGAGTAGGCTCAAGCGTTACGGCTCATACAAAAATTTAAAAAATTTCATACAAAAAGCGTAACGGAGGGGGGGAGGGGTCAAAAATTTCCAATTTTAGCGTTACGTAATAAATGAATGCTGCCTTATAGCAAACAGAAACCTAAATGCTTAAGAGTAACATTCACAGTTTCTAGAAAGGAAGTATGTCGCGATGACGCCCGTTGGGCGAGGTTGTCAACAATAATGAGATAGCTCCACCTCCACTAAAGGCAGATGGACCCATCGCCTAATACCAAATTTATCAGATGAGTATAAAAGAAACTACGGAGAAGTAGATAGACATGCATCCGCATCTTTGACAGGAAATTGTTGCTAGAGTCAATACCTGCACAGGTTTGTGTGGCCGAATTATGCAAGTGTAGATGAAACAGTGGAGCATGTCGCGGAGAGGACTAGTCCCCGAATAATGTAATCCAGAGGATGTGTCGAAATGCAGACTTCTGGAGTGCAGTCACTATGGTTGACACTCAGATTGTGTTTGATTTGCAGCGTCTATGGCGTGCCGACAAAAAGAAGGTTACAAGGAGTTAGCCCCACCAAGGCCTTGTCTGATGAAAAGAGTCTGAGGCCAAGACTGAGTCGTCTGCACACCTCACTGTAGAGCTTGGACTGGTTTTGAAGAGTCGTCGATGGTGAGGCACCCCCATACTTTGTCTGTGTGCAAACTTTACCCTTGTAGTTCTGAAAGAACTTGATGAAGTTATATTCATTTAAACCGAAATTCTAAGAAATAACTAAAAGCTTTTCAATTACCTTTACTTATCTGATTCATTCGAAAACCTCCATAGACTCGTTAAATTTACCTGCAAAATAAAAGAAAGAAAAATTATGATTACTAAAGTTATTGATGAACAGTAAAAGAAGTATGAAGCTCCCTAAAAAACCAAACAGCAAATACAGCCCATTCATGCACTCAACGAAACCGCTGAAAAAAGAATCGCCTCTAATATATCAACCAAATGGAATCAATTTGCAACAATGCTTCACGCTAGAAACAACACGCTCCATGGCAAATGAACATATTGGAAAACATCAAAACCAGAAGCTCGGCTGCCTTCCGATCCCGACCAAGCCAAGCTACATATCCTGGCTACCAAAGAGCAAATTTGTACGGGTTGAAAAATTGTGCACATGAAGCTTGTTGTTCCTCGTTCTTTTTTGTTTTGCCCTCCCGAAAGTTTGAACACACGCCAGAGACCAAACCGAACCCGAACCCGAACTGAACCTGCTGAAAAATGATTAATGGTATTCTGTACCGAACGAATTAGAAACAATATCTGCACTTGCTGTGTGGGAATGTGTCGGTACTGCTCCAACAAAAGGGCCACCGCTCATCGGAATTCCCTTCGCCGAAACCGAACCGAAGCTTGTTTTTCATTTTCATGCTCGTTCAATTTTCAGCTTTTTACAAAATTAAACAGCAAGAAACAATATGATTCATGTACACCTCCAGCATTGGAAGTGGCGTTTTTTGCGCTGGGGAAAGTGAGGAGTGATCCCGATGAAAATGTTTGACACAACTAAAATAAATGTTAAGTTTAGTGGATTGTAACAAGTATTACACCGTCTTATGTAAAAAGGAAAAATTGAATAGTCTATTGGACTTATTAGAACTAAATTTGCTGTCTACCAAGTAGCAATCATCTCAGGTCGGGTATCAAAGTTCGGGAAAAAGAGCAACAGCAAGTGTGCGACGACGCACAGAGGAGTAATTTGGGCTAATTATGGTGAAAATAATTTTAGTCTGCCTTCATTTATTTTTTTTTTTCATTCATTCGATTCATGTCAACAAGAAACTCATCTTTTTAAACGCTACAAAGTGATATACAGGCCTTACTTAGACAAGTGTGATGAGAGTCCGTGGCTACAAAGCAAAGTCATGCTGAAGATGTCTGGGTTCGATTCACGGTCGGTCCAGGATCTTTTTGTAATGAAACTTTCCTTCTCTGGGCATATCGTATCTTCGTACTTGCAGCACAATACATGAATGCGAAAATGGCAACTTTGAAACTAAAGATCTCAGTTAATAACTGCGGAAGTGTTCATTGTACCCTAATCTGAGAAGTAGGCTTCGTCCCATTGAGGACGTAATGCTAAAAAGAGAAGAGAGAAAAGAAATAATGGTAGATAGCTACATTTTTGCAATAATATTTTAGATGTTTTCTTAGACGTTGGAGCTACACAACGAAACACCACGCTTCGTTTAAAAAAATTAGCGGGATTGAAAATCTTTTCTTTTTTTTCAAATTTGAAATAATTTCCATGTATTGTTTGAAGTTACCCCTCTGTGCAACGGCGTCGCAAAAAGAATCCTGCGGATGGAGAACACGATTTGTGCATTTCACCATCGTTACTCCCACTACATTCAGAATCCACCTGGCGGGCAAAGTCTGGAGCATGGCAGTGGCATATGGAGCCCCACATTCGCTCTCGCTGTCAAGTTTCAACTTTTCTTTTCGATGTTCATCGTAAGCTCGCGCCGCCGCCATCCGTAGGTATATGTGTAGGGACCTGTTTTCCTGCATGTTTCTGACGTGGCTCGGTGGTTGTGTAAAAGCGTTTCGGTGGAAATGCTTCCCGCGTTTGTGCTAACAAGTGCACCGAGCTGAGAGTCTTGTTGGCGCAGAAACATGGAAAGGATGACTCTCTTTACCAAAGTGGTTGCGAATAATTAATCAATGTAATCTGGATGTGTGCGCTGTTTTGGAAGGTGTTCTTTACTCGCTCCATCAGACAACAATGTGCTTTCTTCTTACATTTGCTCGCATCATGATTCTGATCGTTCAGGTGGGGGCACCACGAAATTGATAGCTTTGTGGGAAAATCTACTTTTTCGGAATAGCTTTTAGGCCGCGCTAAATTT
The DNA here is from genome assembly GCF_002204515.2 of Aedes aegypti. Classification (NCBI taxonomy): domain Eukaryota; kingdom Metazoa; phylum Arthropoda; class Insecta; order Diptera; family Culicidae; genus Aedes; species Aedes aegypti. The sequence goes on along the minus strand of NC_035108.1, from coordinate 243,928,799 downwards.
TTAATAAGTATGAAAGGAGTGTCGTGGTACTCATGATTCTTATGCAGTTGCTTGCGTGACAAAAAAGAATGAAAGTAGGAATGTTCGAAAGTGTAGGAATTTGCCAACAACCCGAGATTATGTGGATAACTGGGAAACTCAACGATCGACGTTCATGTAACGGACATAAGAACAACCTGCTTGTTTAGCTAGTTTCTCCGGTATCATTTCGATGAGCAGTTGACAACCAGAAAGGTAAGTCCTTCGATTGTGGTCTGTTGACAACTGCTCTCTTCTAAAAGCATGTAGAAAAGCCCTGCTAAGTCCAGAAATACGACTGTACAATATCTCAAAACCTAGACGTGCTATTTTTGAAAACTACAATGGATTCAGCAACCCTTAATTAAGTCAATAGCGGTATTTTGGTGCTCGAGACAAAAACGTGTAATCAATCACATTAGCTAAACCATGATTTAAAAGCATACCGTTTTGACTCATATTCCGAACATTTAAGCCCAACAGTGACATCAAATGCATCAAGCCATAAATTAGCTGATATCAATGAAAATTTTAATTTCTTCGCAAAGTCTAAGTGTTAGCTGTTGGGTGTGTTTATAAAAGTTGTTATTTTAAACTTGGTTAGTATTGTTTTTACATAAAAGTATGGAACAACATTTTGATTCAAATGCCGAACACTGTGTTCATTCTGTCTCATATTCCGAACACCTGGATTCAAATTCCGAACAGCACGAATAAATCGTATTCGAATGAATAATTTTGCAAATAAATTTATCTGAGCTAGTTCTACTGGCCTTAAACTAGAGAACCATCACTATTCCCGAGGTTGAAAGACTTTAAAATTGAATTGAAACTGACTGCCATATTCTGGAAATTTGATGACATATTTCAGTGAAACATTTCAACCAAATCGCCATACAAAAACCGAGTGTTCGGAATATGAGTCTGTTCGGAATATGAGTCTGTTCGGAATTTGAGACAAAACGGTACTTACTCGCAAGGTATTTAATCACCACACGTTGTTACTAACGACTAACAACAATCATACTTGAAACAAAAAGCCTGATCCGCTACTACCAAACCATCCTCTTACGTTTCCGATGAACGGTGAAGAGGTGCTAATTTATGGAATCATTCACGGAACCCAAAAGCTTCTGTTCTCAGAAAAACATTCCGCTTATCCCAGGTAGATTAACATACATGCCGGAAAGTGTTTTCTCCATTCGTTGGAAAACTCTTGCCAGGCAGCGAAAAGTGTTACTCAGCAAGAAAAGCAAAACTTACAACCGGCAATCCGCCATCCCCTCCCTTGTGAACTAAATCCTCTCCGGGTCCTTGTGTTTCGCCTGATGGCTTAAGGCGCTACAGAAGTTGAATTTATCCGCACTTCGTTTCCTGTCCCCTGTCGTCATAAGCCCGGATGGCGGGGCAGACTTCGACACACGAAGCACCGACTGTTGCTTATCCGTCAGTAGCGTAGCTAGGGAAGTGCGGTGAGTGTGGGTCGCACCGGGCCTCGAGCTCCAGTGGGGCACCAAAATCGTGGTAAGGATCGCCTTATAGCATTAAGAGCTGCCTATGGCATACTGAAAATTTGGAAGAGCTCAGAACAAAAATATGAAGACTAGGGGAAATCAGGGTAAAACCGACACTGTGGGTAAGCTCGACACCCTTTGATTTTTCATATTTTGAGCAGATTTTCATGCAATTTTCACTACGCTATATTTTAACTTGTGAAATGTTGTGTTTCAAATGACATTACAACTAACGCTACCAATAAACTATCAAAATAAACAACAAATCATATTGGATAACATAGAAGCAACAGCAGTTGCAATATTTAGCTATTTTTCTTTAACAATTTCGCATGTGAAATTTTTAAAATATCATTATTTGTTCTGCGTCTACATCATCATTTACTATTATTACATTGATACAACATGAAGGAGAAATTAATTTTTGGTTTTTCAACAGCTGAAAACGCTATTGAAAAATAAATGTTTACTCGGGGTAAGATCGACACTTTCATTTGGGGTAAAATCGACACCTTTCTTTGCTTCATAATCTAACTTCAGAGTATCTTTCTAATCCAAAGACTATCTCTGTAGTTTATGTGAGTCTTAATTTTCGAATTCCAGTGAAGTTCACGGATGGCGAACTTGTTAACATGTGAAATATGACACTATATAACTTGCCACAAACTATCATTAAGTATTTAAAAAATATATTTCTATGTTATCACGTTTGAACTTATTTGATGAAGCTTGAAGAAATTTTTCTCATTTAAAATTGAAGAATTTGAATTATTTTCACATGGAATTTGAAATATTTTCACATAAATTAATCTTATTGTTTATTTACAAACCATTGAGTTCGACAGTTTTTATAATCTGAAAATAATTACACTTTTCTGTTTTAATAAAATAAAACAGTGTTTATTTTCACAATCATTCGCTACATCTTCATCTTCATAAGCATTCCATGAACACAAATTAAAAATATCCATGTGTATTCACCCCAACTATATAAACTTAGCATGGGACATTTGCATTTCTCACATATATTTAGTGGAACTTTGGCCCCTCCTCAATAATTTACGTAATATGTTAATAATCCTTTAAAATAAGGGTTCATAAATGTCGAAAGTCATGTTTAGAGCATTCTTTTAAATATGCAATGTGATGGTGATGTTCACAACGTATAAATTCTACTCAAAATGGATGTGTCGGTTTTACCCCAACAGGGTGTCGATCTTACCCGCACTCTCAATTGGCTCACCTAAAAATAATGAAATTTCAATTTGATTTAAATCACTATATAACCTTAATATATCATCCAGCGATCGCAAGGATTGATAGATTTAAAACCAATTTGTGATTCTACAACAATTTTAGGTTCGTTTAACAAGCGAAAGTACACAAATTTTATCAATAAGCTTAGGGTGTCGGTTTTACCCCGAATTCCCCTATATATTGGAGGAGACCTAGATCGGCGATGTACAGAGGCATCTTGATTATCCATTATTTTTGATCATTCAAAGCTAGATAAAAGTGAGCCGAAGCATCCGGGAAGCCCATATTTTAGAGGCCTTCACAAAAAATTGTTGTGTAAGCTAATTAATTTTTAATTGATGTTATTCGGCCCCGATCCTTCTTATAACTAAATCCAGAACTGAGGTAGACTCAAGTTCATAATTCAAAGGTCTTCGGATATTGAATTACAAAATTGGAATCAAAAATACTTTCTTCATAGTTTCTTGCTTAAAATAATTTAGTTTGAATGCTTTCAAAAATCTAGAGCATAATATTAATCGAATCCAAGCTTAAGATTTTCAAGAGCCAAAAACAAACTGGAGAACTAAGCATTAATTTCAGGTGTAAACTTGATCGATTGGTCACTCGCTTGTGGTGATTAATCGATCATGTTTTCAGTTTAAACGGATATTCGGTATGCAAGCTCTGTCTCAGTTCAAACGTAACGCCATGAAGAAGAAGAAGAAATATGCTCGATGCTTCAAAAATCTTCACCTTTAATCGGCTTCCTAACTAACGAGCAGTTGAAACATAAGCATGGATATGGACATTTCCTTCGTTTTAATCCAAATTAGATATTTTCAAAGGCACGAATTTTGAAGAACAAATGAACCAACATTTTTGATTTTTTATTTGCTATTTCTTAAAATTACTTCTTTATAAATACCTACCTCCACGTATTCCTCCTTCAATTCTTAAACGAATTATAACAATGATTCAATTTGTCATTTCTCCTGATGTAGTATGTTAGGAAGTATTATGATGATTCATCAAAAGAACAATCTCAAGTGATTCCTCTCTGAAATTTCTCATGAATTGCTCAGAAATTCTAAGAATTTCTATCGCCATTCATCCAAAAATCCCTGGATGACATTATGTAATGTAACTCGTCAAGATGTTTGTTAATGTTCATGTCATGGATTTAACTTTATTTTATTATTTATTAATCAGTGATTCCTAAAAACAATCAGGAAAAAAAATCGCGAAAACACTTTTAAGAATTGGTATACAATTTTTTTTTTCGGGAATTTATACAGAAATTTCTACTGCATTTCTTTAAGAATCCACATTGGCAACTTCTCCAGAAAACTTCTTCGAGTGGTTCTATGTGAAAATTCCACAGAAAAATCAGCAATACATCATGTGTTTTCCTAATAATTTGTTACCGAATGGTAACCTGATAAAAATAGTGTGTAGGGCCAAATATTATATAGCTAGACTAACGTTCAATTTAAATGAGGGGGCGTCGGCGAGTTTACCTAATGCCACCCGGTAGACATCTTGGGTAGTGAAGGTGAGCAATAGTCTGAAATGGGTGGCGATGTGGGCGGAAACACGGAGAATGAGCAATTATGGGAGAGAAGATCGGACGATTGGGGCTAAGAGTGCGATGTGTGAGATGGTTCGGGATCAGTCTACAAAAGCTCGTTCCAGCCTAGAGACGTTAAAGAAGAGAACCCCAAAAGTAGCGCGTTTTACGAGGTGGTGAAAAATATACTCGCACATACCCGATTCGTTAGTACTGGAAGCATCCTCCCAGCCCGTAAAACCTCCTCGAAAAGGCCAGCAAAAGGATGGTCCGTTCTTTTTCGGTCGAAACGGTACCACGATTTTTACGGTCCGAAGGTGGGACAGTCGGCTCCCAACTACCGACGCTAAGCCGTTCCACGTTTCCAGTGGCTTCATCGTTTGCAAAAATCCCACGCTAAATTCGTCATCAATCACTTTCAAGCCGTTCACCGACAGCATCAACGGATATTTCGCCGGTTTCCGTTGGAATTACCTGGCCACTTTCCGGCCGGATTAGGCGAGCAACATCAGGATACATGGACGATGGTCCCGTTGGGCTCTGCTCCACGATCGAGCCCGCAACGTTATTGGGCTCTCCAACCAATTCTGTATCGCTCCACGGCAACCAGGACGACCTCGAGAGTGCTTCGCCGAGTGTTCATTCGGCCAGCTTCCGGCAACCTCATCGGCCACTCTCTAGCCACACGTCCGGCCCATTCCTCATCATCCGCCCGCCCACCACTGGTAAGCGGGGCCTGTATGTGACGTGTACCGTCACTCCACTGTACGACGATCCCCAGAAGAGACAATATAAGGTAATTGCTGACAAATTTTGTTTAAGGACTTCCCCGCCGAAAACTCCCCAACCCAATAACGCCCTGGGACCCGGGAGGCAAAAGAGGCCTTCGGTGCCCACCCTGGAAGCTGCCGTTGGCTAGTACCAGCAGCTTGGGGCTTAGGCACGTCCCCGTCTCGGACGGCACAATATTCTCCCAGGGGTCGAAAGGAAGTTTCAAATTCCAAAATGAAATGCGTAAAATTAAAAACACTTAAGGCAAAGTAGACCGTCATTGAAATTTGTACGCGTCGTTGATGATGGTTGCTAATTCATCTCACGATTTCGAATCAAAGAAAATCAGTAGGTTTTGCACTGACACAGCTGAAAAAGTATCAGCAGATTTTATGCATGTTAGCGCGTACAGTGATACTTTTTCAAGTCAATATAACCTATCGAGACTGAGTTTTATCACTTTTAAATGCAAGCTGAAAAGTCATCATTGTTGCCAAAACGAATGAAGGGGCCTTCCTTAGCCGAGTGGTAAAAGTCCACGGCTACAAAACAAAGCCATGTTGAAAGTGTCTGGGTTCGAATCCCGCTGGTCGATGATTTTTTCGTAAGGTAAATTTCCTCGACATCCCAGAGCTTGAAGTATCTTGTGCTTGCCATACGATATACGAATACAGAAATGGTAATTTCGCTAATAAATATCTAAGATTATATATTGCAGTCAATATGTCTGAGAAGCAGGAACTGTCTTAGTTGGGACGTAACGCCAGAAAGACGAAGATGTTTCAAGGAATGGCAGCAGAGATACTGGCAATTGCTTTAAATCTTCACTATCTTTTCTACGGATTCATATAGGAATCATTCTTTTTTCATAGGTTAGATCAAGAATTCCGAGAAGACTGAAAGACTGAAACTTGTTTCTCCAAGAGCATGCCATGAAATGGTTTCATGAATTTTCCAAAGTATGTGTTTATAACTGTAGTAGGCTAAGAAATAAGGGTCACTAAGATGGAGATAATTCTGTATACCACTAAATGGAGATGTGTTTTGGGTTCTCTACAATGGCGACGAGTGAAAAAAGTTAAGGAAAAGAAAAAGTTTTATTTTTACCATGTCATTTCTCTGTGGAGTGGAACGTAAATGTAGGTATTCATTGATAAAAGAACTTCTCAAGGGAAAAGAAAGCATGTGGAACGCGAAGGCATGCTATTACTCAATTCAGGTAAGATTAATACTAAATCCTGGTGTGTGCGGTTAAGAGCTGATTATTTATCAGCCTTACTTCAAGAAAGATAGATTATGGTGAATATGCCGATGAACTTATTCCAGAAGTAAGTTAACAAGAGATTTTAGTGTAGCGGCTCAGAAAAAATGAAAAGAAGGGGGATATTCGATACGTTTGTTATTGATTGTTTTTGTTTTATGTTTTTTCGGCAAAAAATAAATCATCCTCATAATATTGTTGTCATTCGTTCCAATGCAGGTTTGATTCAGTTGTTCTGATTAATGTGTTCATTTAAAGATTGCGAGCAATGTTACACAAAAGCAATAGTAGTTAAATATAAGTATATTGGGGATTCGATCAATGTGAAATAAAGTATTTTTTTTGCAAATATTCTGCCGCACAGCGTTTTAATTGTTCAAGATTCAGTTAAAATTGAAATAAAAGGATTAGTTTTCAGGTGTTCAAATTATGGAACATTGTTGAGATGGAAAATGATGAGCTAAGAAAATTTTCTACATGTAGTGAATATGGCTATTTTTGTCACATCATTTAAAATCATGATACAGTAACTTTTCGATAACACGGATTCAAAAATTTTTGACGTGATATAGCGAAGCGTGTTTTAATAAAAATGTATTTTAGTGCCCTATAATTATAATTAAAATTTGAGCTTTATGATGCAGAAATAGAGCGAATGAAATAAAAAGCACACAAGGGATCGATCAAACAGATATATGTTGATTGTTTAGTGTTATTTTTCAATGTAAAATGTATGAATTTCATACAATTTTTGTGGCGTGATAAAATCAACAGAAAAGCGTTCTAAGATCAGAGAGATATTATGAAGTGATATTAAAAAGAATAGTGGTAAAGTCGAGAAACTACTGTACAATAGAAGCTTGATGTATAAACTGAAAACATGGATGGAAGATTAAAGATTTCACTTCACTACCTATAACCGCAAATCGCAATTAAAGCTAAGTATGCTGTTCCGCTCAAGAAAAGTAAAAATTTCTGCGGCAGAAGTGGTCAAGAAATTTTCTACAGTGAGCTCCATTTGAAATGACATTTCTTTTCAACTGCGTACTGCGATCAAAGAAAAAAGCTTTTCTTGACCATTTCTTGCAAGAAATTTTCCACGCATCGAGATAGGCGATTACTTTTCTGTTGAAGTGCATACTTCGCTTAAGGATCAAAATTAGGCTTAAACAATGACAACAAATACTGTTGTCTATAAATCGTTTAAACTAAGCAAAAACGATAAAATCTTTAAATATTTGACTGGGAATCAAATTTACTATCGCAAATTTTGTTAGTGTCCTGGTTTGTGAATTGAGAGAATATAATAAAATTTACTTTCTAGCTTATACATCACATCAGTGGTTGGCACTTTTATCATGACTATTATAAAGTTGGCTTTGTTTTGCATCATTTGCTTTGTGTGCATCATATCTTGATGTTGAGTTGAAACTCAAAGATATTTCACCTAATATTCTATTATTTAAAAGGGCGTACAGTCAGTCAGTGTGGACAGTCTGTTTATTTCATTTGATAAATACATAATGGAAAGGTGGATCAGGTGGATTCAATTTCATATGATAGAAAGATAAATTCCATGGCAGTGTTAATGACTATACAAAAATCAATAAATTGGTGCATGACTTGTATAGATTTACTTGAAATTGCTATTAACGTTTGATGCGTGGATGATGAATCACAATAGTTTAAATTTAATGGAAACTTTATGAACGCTAAATTGAAATCATTAAATGAGTAACGAAAAACGCAAACACATTTTATTAGAAAAGTAATAAAGAAAGATATTAGCTACAGCTTCTTCGGGTTCGTGTCGTGGATTTGAAGGAAAGTAAATTCGGTTCATTTCTGAAAAGAAATAAAGGAATATTACAAATATCTTACATGATAACTAATTAGTAGAGAGTAAAGGGAATACCGTAATTCCGGTCTGCTACTCCGAAAGAAACATAGAGGACAGTCATCCTGGTCTGTTTCTGAAAAAAAAGAACGTAGGGAGATTTTGGAAATTCGGACCATGTCTCAAAAGATATGAAGGAATAACACAAATCATCCGGTCTGCTCTTGGTCAAACAGTAGAGAGTAATGGGAACACATGATTCTTGTCTGCTTCTCCATAAGAAACGTAGAGGATAAAATTCCTGGTCCGTTTCTGTAAAAATAACGTAGGAAGTTTGTGGAAATTCGGCCCATTTGAAAAAATGAAGGAATAACACAAATTATCCGATCCGCTCTTGGTTGATTAGTAGGGAGTAAAGGGAACAACTAATTCCGGTCTACTTCTCCATAAGGAACGAAGAGGGTAGAAACCCTGGTCCGTTTCTGTAAAAAGAACGTAGGGAGTTAGTGAAAATTTGGCCCATTTGAAAAAAATAAAAAAAATGAGAAATAACTCAAATCGTCCAGTCCGCTCTTGTTTGATTAGTAGAGGTTAAAGGGAAACATTCCGGTCTACATCTCATATAACGAAGGAAATGGAAAAATCTGGTCCAATTCAGATTTTTTTTTTGGGAAATCATATATTTGTTTGCGATATTCTCGAAAAAATGTGTTAGAAAACAGCAAAGGTGACTTGAGAAACTCGTAACTAGTAATCGAGGCTGGTCTAATCCTTCAACTGAAAGATGAAAAAAGGGACCACATCAAGTGTGGTGCTACTGGTGGTCGATATAATTGATCTTATTAAAAAGTTAGTGTATTCAGTGTATAAGTTTTCAGCTCAGCTATGGTTAAAAAAAAAGCGAAATGTTAGGATCATGCAATAATTTAAACAATATGTGTTATGATACATTAAATTACGCGAATAGTCCCAAGAAAACAATATTTGTTTATTCTGTAGTTTGTTCTATAATGAAGTTTCCCATTAAATATGCAATATGATATATATTAAGAATATGTTAACATATTTGATATGTTAGATGCAACTTTAGTTACAATTTCAGAAAAAAAATTAAAGCAAAATGTCCACTAACATTGGAAAGGCGTTTTGTAGAAATAAATATTCATAAAGAATGAAACTGGAGATAACGCGGATGCTCGAGTTTTCCACTGAAAAGCATAAGTATCAACACATTTTTTATGTAAAATATATAAAAAATGAAAAATACGGTAAAGTATATAGCTTTGAATCGACTTTTATTAATAAGCTATTTACTAATACATATTTTCCATAAAATTAAGGCATGCGCAACTGTCAACTTCGAAGTTTGTGACGTACAGGAATACGACGATTGCAGCAAAGAACATGGCAGGATACTTATAAGTTATACTGAAGCTCGATACACAGCAAGAACGCTACGTAGTTCTGGAATTGAGAAATATATCAATTTACTCAAAACACATTACATAACTGCAAAGTCTAACCAAAATATTTCATGGTAGGATAATTATTTTTACATATTTTAGTAATCATCATGTTGTTTCATACCATTCGAGTTTAATTAGGTTAGCTAATTATTAATTAAATTTTATTAAAGAGAGGCTAAGAAATAAGGGTCACTAAGATGGAGATAATAAACGTCACTGTTTTACTGTATACTACTAAATGAAGATGTGTTTTGGGTTCTCTACAACAACCATCTTAAGGAATTCTTTCACAAATTTTCAACATCTTGCATGCAAGATTACGAGCTTGTATAGCGATTTATTTGCCAAATTAATCATGGAAATTTAACTTTGTATTAAATGTTACTTATTAATGAAGTTTATAATCCTTTCGATGCAATTCATTTTTTTTCGATTTTGAGAAGTCTTGTATTTTGTTATGTATAAGAAACGGAGAATTTTATATGGAGACTGCAAGCATGTTGAAAAAAATCGATAATTTTAAAATATGATCATGCTCAATATATATCCTACATAAAAGTTCTAGTTCTATGTGCCTGCTTAGGGGGTTATTTCAGTTAAAGGTTTGGCAAATTACATTTTAAATTTCAAGTAAACATGAACTTATCCAGAGTTTTGTACAAATTTGGCTACCTTTAGCACAGTGTTTTACAACCGAGGAGCCGTGACAACCTCCCAAGGGGTCCGCGAAGCCATGGCAATAAGAAGTGCTGATTTTGATAAAAATCAATAAGCTATAAATAATATCTACCAACTTACCAAAATCATAAAATTCAAATACAGCCAAAGCTCATTTTTTACGCCCCCAGCTCTTACGCTCCTGCCTGAACAACCCACGAGAACCAATGTAGTATGCGTATTTCTGGAACGGGACCGATGAGAAGATGCCGAAAATCGATGTCTGACTCCATTATGAAATCCAAGACGGTGACTTTCGGTTTGTGAAAATCATTTGAAACCCATGAAATAGGTATATGGGTATTTTCGAAACGGGGCCGATGAGTAGATGGCGGAAATCGATGTCAAACGCCATTTTGGAATCCGAGTTGGTGAAACCGATTTGTAAAAATCACTCCATTTTGGAATCCAAAATGGCTGCTTCCATTGAGTAAATAGAACGATCGATAGAGATCTTTCGCATTTGTTTTCTGTTTTTATTTATGTTCTTATTTATCTGACGTTCCACCACTCCGTCGGCTACGTCGATCTGAGCCATTGACGTTGACTCCCGATGGGGGCTCGTTGGTAATGGAGGCGCGTCCGCAGATTGCGTAACACTAACAACATTATAGGTCTATAAGAATTTGTATTAAATTGTATTTTTGGACATAAAGGGCACCTCAGTGAAAATAGACAAAATATGCTGATAAAATCATGAAATATATATCAGTCGATAGACTTCCAATCCTTCTATTAAATGTAGAAAACTCACAATTCTTTAAAATTCCCTTCTAAAATTGATGCACTAATAATAGGAACACTGTACCATTTGTGGATTTATGTTTTCGGCATGGATTGTTAAAAGGCGTTCGCAATCAGTAAGATGCTTGAACCCTCCATAATGGGTTCAGATGCACCTCTATAGGTGCAAAGAAGCAACATTTTAATGCAAAATAATTGTTTTGAAAAAGAAATCGCTGCAATCTGGAACCAAACCAAGAACATTGCAAGCGATAAACGTACACCACACGCTTATCGATGCCTTGAAGCGAAATGAGGCTGAAACGCTACATAATGCGTTCGTGTGACAATAATCGTTTCACTTTCACAAGACAATATATATGAATTTTGCAGTTCGCTGCGTGTACTATTGCAGCTATTTCCACTAAGGGAGCGTGTACTCCATCGACATTTAAAAAGACACTTACATGTTATTACTTCCTTTGAACGGTTTGCCCTTTGAAGGAAGTATCTGATTTAATATAAATTTCGTTTTTGGAATATGAATAAGCAACAAACTCGAATGAATTACGTTTAATATTTAAGGCGTTGCATAAATATTTGTAATCGTATACAAGTTTCACTATAACTAGGCTGTCGAATATATGTGACCAATTCTTTGAAACTCCGTCAAAAACTGATCGGAGTACAGATTGCTCGTAAGTGTTTCAAAAATGGTAAAATATCGTAAATTTTAATATTCAAATATGGATGTTGTCGATGCATTTCTATCCCAGCAAAATAGCTTAAAAGTCTTACTGATACTCTTGATTTTGCTTAACTGGTTAACAGAAGTTGTGTTGTTTGGTTTAGTATGTTGTGGGTCCCGTACTATCATTATCTTACCCGCATTATCAAAAATATTCCGCACCGGTCTCCGCAAACTTTAGCTACGCCACTGTTATCGGTACCCATCTCATCTCGCTCGCATGCGTGTGCTTCCCACTTGATCTCAAGCTGTTCCGTCCTGGTTGGCCCGTCGCCTCGCTGCATCCTTCCATTACCGCACCCGGGAGGAAAAGTTTGCTAGAGCGAAGATTAAAACGATACAAAGAGGCTCCTTCCCGGTCGTCTTAATCTTTTAAACACATTTCCATGTAGGGAGCTTGGTATCCCCTTACTGCCGGGGGAAAAAAGGAGAGGGGGTGGCTTTTCCTCAAGGCTTTTGTTTTTCCACCTACCTTCGCGGTCTTCGTCTTAGTGGCACACGTGTTGTCAGTTCCTTCGGCGAGAAAACGGAAAAGCGGAGCCGACAAGTTAAGGTGATTATAAAACGAAGCCAAACTTTGAATTTTCAAGTGCACAAGACTGGAGATTCTGTCAACAGTTCACGTTGAGAATCAATCAAAATACTTTCTTGCTGGTGGTTACCAGTGGGATAAATTTCTAACGCAGAGCGCTGTTTGGTTCTCAAATCTTGTGCTCTTGAAAATTTGAGGTGTGGCTTCGTTCTATAATCACCTTAAGCGCTCGCTGTCGTTTCCTTCACTCGGTGTCTTTGGGATGAGTGGGTCCTGCGACTGAGTCCTTCACCGTGTGATGGGCTCAGAGGTTGAGAGTTGGAGCCTGATGTTTTGCATCCGAAGGAAGAAAAAGGATCTATTTTCCCCTCTGGAGATTGAAACTGTCAACCTTAATGGAAGTCTCGTCTTGTGCCCAACAAAGAAGCCAGGATTGTTTGCGAAAAAAAAAGAATGAGAACCCGAAGGCATCCGGAAGGTGAACCGGTAACGAACTCACTCTCAGTTCAGGGCTGTTTTGCAAAGTTGAGGTTAAATATTTACTTGTCTGCTGCTAAAGTTGGCATTGGCTCAGATAAAGTTTACGGAGTTCCCAGGACATAATTGAAACCAGTTGACAACTGGAGTCCATAATTGTGGGAAAAGTCTTGAGGCGAATAATTAGTCTCGTGAGCGGGATGTGAGGCTAACCATTTTCCGTTATGATGTTTGATTCGAATCGTTTGAAAGATAATTTGCTGATCGGTAAGAGTTTTAGTATTTTTTTATTTCTCTCAGGTCTATACGGATTAAAGAAATGTTGCAAACCTCTTCGAATATCATACAAATATGTGATTGCAATCATATTTGTACAATATTGGGTTATTCCCGAAGAAAATATCTCTCAAATCATAAGTTCTCTACTCAAAGTCAAAGAGACAAACGATTCCCAACCTAAGTCCATTTCCCAACATGAGCTTGCTCTTAGATCTGATTCGCTAGAATGTTGTAAAATCTCTCCAAACCGATTCCACAGTGTAACGCTCAGCATTGTAAGTCTGTCTACCTTCGCTCTACCCTAAGTCGGTCCAAGACCATTCGCTCTTCACGGTACAGCATGTGGGAAACTAGCATCTGTCTGTTTTCTTACCGTAATGTAGGACTCAGGTTCGAAGCGCCACTAACGGGGATCAACATACCTTTCCACATTATTGTATATACGGTCCACACACCGCTCTTCCACCGTCAAAAGTCTTCCCACAAGGGACTTCAGTCACACACTATAATGCAGGAATTATTTGGCGCAAGTATGAAAATATCAAAAAAGATTAGTGTCAGGAAAATGTTGCAATATTATATTTTCGTTGCTTCCATCGCCGTTTGTATACACTTTTGCTTGGTCGACGCCGGTTCCCCAGGCGGAATTCCCACTCCGGGACTTCTCCATATGTTCTTCGGTCGTACAAAGTTGAATCGATATTGGCGGTAGGTACTTCCTCCTTCCCACGAAACGGAACTCTGTAGTGCCAGCTCAAGTAGACAGACAGACATCCGCATCGAGGTTTGACGAACGCCCTTCCCTTCCCCCCGAAAAACTACCTTTAGATAGATGCGAGTGCCATAAGCTGATTTGATGTCCCTCCTGGATGTTCCTCTTCGACCGAAAAAGCTTCCACCCATCCACCGGGGGAATCGATTCAACCGGAATGATTTAAGTGCCAGCTGACAGTGGCATTATGAGGTTTTTGCGAGGAAAAGCGACCAATTCCCCGAACGTGCGACCGAAAATACAGTAAATGGATGTTTGGATGGCGTGACCTCTTTCGGAAATGTTTGATGGGAAGCGCAACATTGTTTGCATTTACGGCGTGATGCGTCGGAATGTTTGAGAATATGTGGATGAATGAGTAAAACCCGTTGAATAATGTAAGCCCATGTTGAAATTCCAGTGGTGCAATTAAAGTTGAAAAATCTTTTTGAACTTTTGTGGAATTGCTAGCTCAACCGATTTTATTTTAATTTTTAAAATTTCGTGAAACGCCTTGAAACTTAAAGTGACTCTCAAATATAAAGATAAGGATGAAGGATAAGGATAAGGATCCAAGATTATTATTTATTTATTTGATTATACATCAATCAACTTGATAAAACCTCGCCAACAATATTCCGCCAATTCACTCGGTTCATGGCCGGCTCTCTCCATCCTCGACATCGAGCCTCGCTCTCCAGGTCCTGATGCACCTGGTCAATCCAACTCACTCGCTGCGCTCCACGCTTTCTTGTTCCGACCGGATTCGAAGTGAACACCATCTTTACAGGACTCTTGTCCGGCATTCTTGCAACATGCCCTGCCCAGCATATCCTACCAGCTTTGGCCACCTTCTGGATACTGGGTTCGCTGTAGAGCTGGGCGAGCTCGTGGTTTGTCCTTCACCGCCACACACTTTTCTCCTGCACGCAGCCGAAGATCGTCCCAATAACCCGGCGTTCGAAAACCCCAAGAGCTTGCAGGTCCTCCTCGAGCATAGTTAACGTATCTTGTCCGTAGAGGACTACCGGTCTTATGCGGGTTTTATACATCGTGCATTCGGTGCGGGGGTGAATCTTTATTGACCGTGGTTTCTTCTGGAGCCCATAGTAGGCACAACTTCCACAGATGATGCGCGTCGTTGTCGGTCGTCAGCAAGGTTCCGAGTTAGACGAACTCGTAAACCACCTAAAAAGAATTCCCGTCCCGTGAAACTGCTTCCTAAGCGAGCCCTGTCGCGCTTAGTTTCGCCTACCAGCATGTACTTTGTTTTCTACGAATTCATCACAAGTCCCACTTTTGTAGCTTTGCGTTTCAGGCGGGTGAACAAATCCGTCACCGTTTCGAATTTTCTTCCAACAATATCAATGTCGTCCACGAAGCAGAAAAAAATGTCCGGATCTCGTGAAAATCATGGCTCGACTGATAAGTCCGGCTCTCCGCATGACACCTTCAAGCGCAATATTGAACAGCAGGCTCGAAAGTCCATCACCTAGTCGTAGTTCACGGCGGGATTCAAAAGAACTGGAGTGTTCGCCCAAGATCTTCAAGCAGTTTTGCACAGTCTCCCTGGAAAGCTGTTCTCGTTCATGATCTTCCATAGCTCTACACAGTCAATACTGTCGTATGCCGCTTTGAAATAGATGAACAGATGATGCGTTGGGACTTGGTACTCACGGCATTTCTGGAGGATTTGCCGCTCGGAATCTCGGATCTGGTCTGTTGTCGAGCAGCCGTCTATGAAACCTGTTTGATAACTTCCCACGAACTCGTTTGCTACAGATGATGAAAGATTTGCTTTGCGATAGCACCTTGTGGGCGGCGTTTAGAATAGTTATTGAACGAAAATTTTGATCTGAACTCCTCCTCCTCCTGGTCAACCTTATTGTCCAAATCTCCTATGATGATCTTACCGTTGTGGCTTGGGCAGCGGTCATACTCGTATTCGAGCTGCGCGTATAAAACGTCCATGACATCATCAGTGCTTCCGGAGTGGACTATGCATTCAACTTGCACATTCTTTCGTTGATCGACCACCATCCGATCACGCGCCTCTCTATATCGCACATCACTATAAAAGCTATTCTCAGCTCACGTGTGTTGCCGTTGCTCTGGCACTCAGACGATGATCAGCCGCCCCTGACATAAGGAACAGATGCTGTTGTGAGCCGCTCCTAACATGTAGTAAAGGTATGCAGTACAGTACCCAGGTATGCAAAATCAATACACTACCTCTTCCCTGTCAGCATACGGCAAAATTTCCCACCGAAGTTGTTTGCCCGATCATCCCTAAGGTTGCTTGTACCCCGACCAGTATCATGAGAAAAAGGGAATGGAGTAGCTGGGAAGGAGGCTAAGGACGACACAAAGGAATCTTTCTTATTCCTTCAGGTACGCGACGAACCAATGGTCGCCATGTCCAGCATTTACCATCTAATCCTATCCTAAATGTTACATGCCAATCGGAGTCTATTAAACATCCAGGTCCCCTCCAGAATTTTGGATGATTATAAAAACACTACACTGACTACTATTATTGACGAAAAAATAAAACTCAACCATAGTTACGTTCTTCTATTTTGTGCAGCAATATCGATTATCGTTCACAGCATCCGCGTAGCCGATCTGAATCGCGCTACAATTGAAAGATCAAAGATCCGGCTGTAGCTCGTTAGATTATCGCTAAAATAAAAAAAAAAATACCGTGGTACCAAAAACAAAAAAACGTATTTTCTCAATAATGCAAACAATGCTGGTAAAATGTTATAGCATAAAGCAGTATATTCAGTGCGTTATCATTGCCCATGCCCTGCTCTAGGTGCTCGGTTATCCCTTATACAAATTCACTAAAGATATGCATATATTATTTACAACTCGTATACTGTCCGACAAAATTTATTGAAAAAATAGCTAAAATTACTGAACGAATTTTTTAAACAAAAATTTTTGGATAAAAGTAAGGCTTAATTCATAACAGATCTTTTCAAGAATTTTCAACCTGGCTAAGTTTTCTTCAGGGAGGCCAGATAGCCGTAGCGGTAAACGCGCAGCTATTCAGCATGACCATGCTGAGAGTCGTGGGTTCGAATCCCGCTGGTCGAGGATCTTTTCGTAAAAGGAAATTTTCTCGATTCCCAGGGCATAGAGTATCTTCATACCTGTCACACGATATGCACAATGTGCATTGCACATGCAAAAATGGTCAATCGGCAAAGAAAGCTCTCAGTTAATAACTGTGGAAGTGCTCATAAGAACACTAATCTGAGAAGCAGGCTTTGTCCCAGTTGGGACTTAACGCCAGAAAGAAGAAGAAGAAGTTTTCTTCAGATGGATGGCATAAATTTAACCTGGAGTGAAAAAGTTACATTAAAATCGACCTCAGTTTAATATTTTATTTATTTGTGAATTCATGTAATGCAAGGCTAAAAGCCTTGTAAATCATTACACTTGATAAGAAAATAATACGCCAAAGATATTTAAATATTTAATTTTCAATGTTAATTCAAACTATACTTCATCAAATCCCTGAATCATACTGCCAACAACTGTTTTAGGTCCCTTTTAAAATTCACAATTGAAACATTTGCTTTTATATTTAGTGGCAATTGGTTCCAGAAGACAATACCTCTTGCGAACAAAGATTGACTGTAATATGCAGAATGATGTTGAGGAATTAAAAGGCTTCTATTTCTATCGGATCGCATAGGAGAAAGTTTTATAAACAAATATTCTGGCTTTTTCAACAATAGAATTTTGAATATTGTTATGCATGACCTATATCTATAGAGTAGACTGGCCCTTAAACAAAAAGTTGGAAAACTCAACGGGGCACCCCCTAGATATGAGCCTTAGGGTAAGAAAAACACTCTCTCGAAATTTCAACTCAATTGGTTGCTTCACCAGCTGGCGCATTCGATTTGAAGTTTGTATGGGATATTCGTCTCAAATATATTGAAAATTGATCCTGTGTCACTGTTTCGTTCTGTATACTAATTGTTCGCGTTCAAATAAGCCCAGAATGACAAATACACTAGTTGATACCCTAATGAACATAATTGCAGAAGTTTGTATCTATCTTTAATCTCATTTTCATTACTCTTTCAGTTGTTGTAAGTTAGGCTTAGATCAGCACTCCCGTAAAGTCACTTATATGCATGCGACATGTGCCTCAGCTCGCCCAGCGTCAAAGGTGGCTATGATGCGCTTAGTGGCTACCTCCAAGTTACGTTGAAGAAATACAAGCAGTATTGCATGATCTGAAGTATCTGAAGTATGATGGTTAAAACACCAACTTTATTAATTTTGATCATGGTAAAATCTTCTACAATATTCTTCGCTATTACATCAAGTAGTGTTTTTGACATTCTGGGTCCAATTGAACGCGATCATCATTTTTCCTGAACCAAACAGTAGATGATGTGCTGTTGCTCATATGTTTGAGCTGAAAATCCCATATTAACTTCAATTCAATTGCGCCAGCTCATGGAACGACCAAATGAGCTGATTTTTTCCAAAGGCTTTGAAACCCCAAGATGGATTAATGAAACAAAAAATATTTTTTTTAAACTTTTTCATGATACAGACGATAGTTTTTTCGCTATTTTTCCGACAATTTTCTCCATGGTGAAAAATTTTCCGGAAATGTTTTTCTTTTTATATTTTAAGTGGATTGCTGAGAAAATTTCCTTTCGATTTTACTAAAAGACTTTTGTTCTACGATGCGTAATTCAGGAGATATGAATTTTTTAAGTTTGAAATATATAGGGAAATCGTGAAAATTCATCTAAAGTTTTCCGGGAAAATAGGCCACTATATTTTTTTTGAATTTCACTTTTGGTCATATATCCACGAGCTCTACCTCTGGTGAAAATTTCATACACATCGGAGAACCTCCGGCCCAAACCTGTCCGATAATTTAAAAAAATGCCCAATACTTTTAAAAATAATAAATTTTTAATATTTTTCTGGACATATTTTTATTATTCGTGTAAATAACTGAAAAACAGGTTTGAAATTATTTTAATATCACCAAGCTGTTATAGGTTGATAGTAGAAAAACATGAAAGGTACGATTTTTTATATTACACGATAAATAAACCTCAGGCATTTGTAGTTTATATAAGAAGACATTTTTTCAAACAATTTTCAAAAATACAAAAAAGTTTCAAAAGTCATGAAAAACGTTTCTCATATGCGTGGTATGAGTCAAGGTTTGAGCCAAAAATAAAATCATTTTGATTTCCAAGCTACGAAAAAATACACAAAATTCCAAAGTGTACCCCGTCTTAAGGCGGGGTTGGGTATTAGAGGGTTAAAATACGGTTACAGGAGTGGTAGCATTATTAATATTATAGGAATTCCATCTAAACCTACAGCACCCGATTTTATTGTATTGATGGCGTAAATTATTTCAGTGTCATCCACTAAGCGAAATCTGAATCCTTCAGATCTATAACTTACAGTCGATGTAGATATATCATCTACTGTGAAATTCTCGGTGAAATAGCTATTAATATCATCTCCACTAAAGCCAAGATTATTTTCCAAAGAATTAGTTTTTGAAACTCCTAATTTCTTTATGTTAGACCATAATTGCTTACAAGGCAAACTTGCATTGGAATCATATCGTCGTTTGGCATCTCGTATTAACAGATATACTCTATTCCTTTGTCGTTTAAAATGGAGCTCATCAGAAGCATCCCTACTGCGTATCCAGTTAGAATAAGCAATATTTCTGTCTACAATAGCAAGCTCGATATCCCGGTTAAACCAAGGATTGGTTTTATGTTTTTGCTTCCGCAAAGGAATGAACTCATCATGTAAGAATTTTAAACTGTAACGTTCTGTTCTGTTACGCTAAGCAAACGGCTTACGCGCCACCTTCCAATAAGAAGGACCGTTAGCTCTTTCTAATTACCCGGCATGAAACTACCCTCTCAGGGCAGGTCACCTAGTAAATGAGAACCGATGTCGCACTAAAACAACCCAAACGTCTCCAAAAACTAACCAGAACTAATTCCAAATCATAAAAAATACCGAAACCGAAAAATAAATCCAAAATTAACCAATGGGGGAAATGCTTATTCACTAAAAGAACCCAAACACCAATCTTAAATCTAGCCAAATACCAATTCGTGACGTAATAAAACTAGTGGAGTAATCTAACTAATCTAGAAGTAAGTTTATTAAAAAAAAATCAACATAAAATCCGAAGTTAGTCTACTAAATTATAATTCAAATTTATCGAGTTCAAATTGCCTTAGATTTAACGTTTATTTAATTTATTCAAATTCAAACAAGCCTAATCCCTACTGTGACGTCACGATTTAATTCAATTTTGAATTTATGTTTGAGCAAATTCTTATTTTCTATTGTCAGATCTGACCTTTTCTTCTCGGCGACAATCCCTCGTCGGTTGTCCCATGCGGTTTACCAATTGCAAAACTTCCAATAGCTGTGGGTCAAACTTACTCCATCGACCGGTAAAGCCAACATGTGATTCGCGCGTCGGCGTCGCATAAGGGGTAAAGGCGTCCCCTTGTAGTGGAGTCAAGAGCTTTGGAACGGTGCTCACGCCGGACGACTTATTGGCAAGCGAAATGTCACACGAGCGTTGGTAGCCGATGTTGCACAGCAATTTCAGGGACCGGTGCCGTTCTCGGGAACTTACAGCCTCTTGGTGGCGGCCGATTGTAGTCCCAGCCGTATCCGAGGGAGGGCTTCCGATTTGTGCTAGCCCAGATTAGCCGCCCACGTTGATTGGGCAAGGAGAGCCTGTTCAACGCGGATTTTCACTTAATTTGCTCACTTATTATTCAAATTAGGCTTACCTGAATTATTATTAATCGAAACTCACAAAATATCAGGCACTTATCACAATAATCCAATTTAACTCGAAAAATTCAAATATCTAAACGATCAACAGAAAAAACACAAATTACTAAATTAAAACACTGAAATAAATCTAAAATTCCCGAAAACTTACTTCGAATTTAGTTTAAAATCGAACTCACTACTCAAAAACTGACTTGAATTATCTTTAAATAACTTTAGAAATCACTCCGACAACTTGCGATCTATTCGCTTTGACGCACTCCACTATAATGAGAGAACAATCGCGATCCAGACTTAAAAAAGGGTTGAGCTAATTTAGATGAACGCAATTTCCACCCGAATGCGTACAAAGGTTGTACTATTGTTTTCTTTTAAATTGGCTAATTTGGGAATTTTCATATTAGCCCATCGGCGCAATTTAGTAGGAGCGACGAGAGAAATTCTGGTCAATTCTCTAAGACGCAATAGATTTGAATTTCCGAAATATTTCTTTAGTTCGTTTCAATGAACATAGGTGGCGTCTTGTTTGGTTGGTGTTCGGACTAAACTTGAAGCTATGGTGTCAGTTTGCGACATTCACGACGAACTCTAGTATACATAACAAATACAAACAAATTTTATCAATGAGAACGAAAACTACGAATAGGGTTCTAAATGACGTTACAAAACGATTATTTAATACATTAAGGGCCGATTTCTTCACCTTCGCTTAAGCCGTAAGCCACGTTTACCCATACGATTAAACCAGGTTTAAGGGCTAAGCGGTGGTGAAGAAACCGCTTATAAGAAGAATGTCATTATCCGTGATGCTATAAAAGGAATCCCAATTCATATTATGAAATGCGTCATGCAAGCACCGTTCATTGTAATTTTTGTAATCTCTGTAAATATCTATCTTATCATCAGCATTGGCGATGTTTAACGAAGCAAAAATAAGATCATGCCTGGAAGCAAATGGTATTGAAACTTGGTTAAAACTTGAGACTATGCTGGGAGAATCAGTTATGATAAGGTCTAGTAAAGAACAACCGCTTGTATAGAAAAACGTTGGTTCACTATTGAGATATGTGTACGACATGGAAGACAACGTGTCCCGAAAACGATGGGATCTAGAATTATTTTTCTAAAGATCTGTATTGAAGTCTCCGATAAAAAATGTATGATTGTATTTGACGGTATACTGTTCGAAATGCACTCTTAAGAGTTCAGAGCAATCATAATTAGGAGGATTGTAATACAAAGATAACAAGAATGGCTCTAAGCCACTCCGCACTTCAATCACCAGACACTCAGTTGTTGATGTAGAATTCATTGGATTGCATGGTATGGACGATTGAAGTATTTTGAAAGTCAAATTGTTTCTAATATAAATGCACAAACCTCCACCATGTCGATCACGGTCAATTCGCAATAAGTTGTATCCTTCAATAGCAATCATCTGATCTGTAACGACATTACCAAGCCAAGTTTCCGTCATGCATACTATATCCATTTTACTGTTGAAAAAAATAGCTTTGAGTTCATGAAACTTGAAAAAATTTCTAGCACATAAGCTTTGTACGTTTGTATGGCAAATATTTATTGCATTGTTGTCTAAAATTGTGTTAAAAACTGCTCCTTGAATCAACATAGACGAAGAGGTATTGTAATGTGAATTAGCCATTATCGTATACGAAAAATAGAATGAACTTCAAAAGAAACCCATATAACAGTCGCAGCAGATATGAAACAGTATCATCAATGAAGTATCCTAACCTAATTAAGTTTCTGGACATTAATTCAATAAACAATAGTTGCAGTCTAATTGGCTTAAGGAGTTAATTCAATAGTAAAGCACAAAAATAACAGCAGTATCGCAAACAACAGCAGCAACAGTATCTAGTTTCACATAGGCCATACACAATGGATCATCAGTGTCATCTTTCAATTGAGTAGCAAAAATTCACAGCAACAACACAGCAACAGCATCAGCAATCCGTCAACAGCAGTATCCATTCAGCTCCAGCAGCAGCATTACCATAATTAAAGTCGACGATGTGATCTCCTCGATGTTTTTCCATTAATTTTCAGGAAGGATGGAGACAAGGACAACTTGGGATCGGATTGATGGATTTGCTCGCTAGGAAAAAAGTGAATATAACAAGGAAGGGGAAATTCGGCAATTCAGCTCGATTTAGTGACTTTTAGGAGCGGACTGGATAATATGAGCAGGAATATGAAATTCATAGGATAGCTTAATTGACGTACGAAAAGAGTTGTTCCAGAGATTGTAACGGTACTGCATCATCCTTATTTTTTAACCGTGTATAAACCGTTCCACTTCGTGTGTATACTTGATGAATCCGTCCTTGTCTTTTAAAGTTTGATTGCTTGCGTCCTGATCTCCCTGTCAGTCTGGCTTGGGTTTTCATTCATGTAGATTCTGTTGTCGTTGTTGAATCCAATGTGCCGAAGGTTGAGCGATCTCTCACGTAGATACCTCCCGTAAAATTCATCACGTAGATTCCGTAGCGCGAATTAAATAAGTAAAGACGGTGATGATCCAACGCTGATTGGAAGCTTTGCAAGCCGTTTGACATGCACCAATGGTATAGCTGTCGCACAGTAGGATAGAGCCTTAGCAATGTTATGGAAGATTGACATTGGATTTTTATCGTTCGTGTACGGTACTCCAGAAACGATTAGCTCATGAGAAGACTCCAGCCGAACAACATTTCGTTTAGTACAATCTAGATCGTTTTCCACATCCGAAACAACATTAGCAATTTTTTCAATTTCTGCACCGCAATCCAGTCTGAGATCAGATAGTTTTTGTTCAAGTGCATCGATCTTTTTCTCCAGGTCCGTCTTGCAAGAATCGATTTTGGCTTCAATATCATTTTTCGACTACGCAAACATTACCTGAATCTTATCCCATAGGTCAGTTAACGATTCCACATTATTGTTATGTTGAAGTGTTTGCTGTTAATCGATTGCATTCAACGAAGAGGACGATGAAGATGTGGAGCGAGTGAGCGGTTTGTTTTGATTAATTTTGTCGAAGAACAAAGGACAAACTGAAGAGAGTAACCAATTGGCATACAATTCTGAAGGGGAGTTGACGTAGTATTGCTTAGCAGTTATTTTCCAACAAATACACTGCGGAATGTAATTGTATGCGGAAAACTTTAGTTGATGAAGATCAAACTTTCACTAAATGTGAAGAACTGTCGTGGAACTAGATTTTAGAAAGACTCCAGCATCACTTATATGCCAACGTAACTGCAGCCACCTATTAATTCACTCTTCAGCACTCATTCCCTTCAGAAACTTTTTTATTATTGCAGCAATAACTTCTTTCTTTGATTTTGCTTCAAATTTGACAAGGCAGATTCGTATGACTTTCTCAAAACAAAAAACTTACAATTTAGCAAAATTTGTTGTAGCCATCATTCGATATCGCATGAATAATTTAATTTCACTAAAATTCCTTAAAGAATATCGAAAGGTGCCTTCGAAGCTTTTGCTACAAATCTCTTGGAAATTAGTGGCTAATATTGTGAATGTGTCCCCGGATAGAGTTGAAAAAAAATAGCTTAATTTTTCAACTTCAGTTCAAAGTTTTCCCTCGCATTTCCTCCAAAAAAACAATTATTCTGTCAAATCGTTAATTGGAATATTTCGTTGAAAGTTCTACTAAAAATTATTTGTGAATTTGTTCAAATAGTTTTCCCAAAATAATATTACAAATTTTTTTGCGAAGTTTATCAAAAGTCTCCAACGAAAATAATGCTCAAATCTATCACAAATTGCGTCAGAAATGCTTGACCGTTTTTTTTTCTGGAAATTCTAATTCAAAAATGTAAAAGTATCGAAACCTTAGAAACCATATTCAAAGGTTAACTTCAACAGACATTTGTCTCCTTCAATTATTCACTTCATCATTATAATGGCGTAACAATACGAAGTCCACTGGGATAGCTACAGAAGACCGTATGGCAAAGTTCACAAGAACCCCGAGATTTCTTCAGGCCCTGTTTTTTTTTTTTAATGGCGTGATGCTTCTTCCACTTCTCACAAGGGTGATACCGACAAAAGGTGGGTGACGAAATGTGACCAGAGCCCTCGCTCATGGCTGAGAAATGAAATCACCCTGCAGCGCGTTTCTAAAGGAAGCTCACCACCGAAACAGAAGTCCATTAATATTTCGTTTAGATAAACGATATTTATAATCTGCTTTAGTACTATTGGACGGAATATAATGTTGGAAAAAATCTGTATTTACGGCCGACAGGAACGAGCGCTTCCGAAAGCGACCATGACCAGCGAACGAAGCAGAAGATATCATGTTACAAACGGGACACAAAGAGTTCCTCTCCCGCTCGTGGTGCGGTCTAATAAAGCTGAGGTTCGGTGAAAAGAACCTGAACGTTCGGTTGACTGCCGTTGAGTGCGGTTCCGTTTGGGTCCTATACTTCGGTGCAGTGGTGTAGCTGTTAGAGTTTTCTAGGGGCTTGGTCATGATTATCTTTGCATTGTTCTTCTTTTTTCTTCTTTCTTGGCATTACGTCTCAACTGGGACAGAGCCTGCTTCTCAGCTTTGTGCTCTTACGAGCACTGACGCAGTTATTAATTGAGAGGCTACATAGAAGAAAATGACCTCCATCACATTCATCACATTTTTCCGTTAGTTTTTAAAATAACAGGTCGGCCCTAGTATGAAGCTTGTATGCAATTTTCAATGCAAGGAAACCTTTTTTGTGAAATTAAACAAAATTTAATGCTTATTCACATGTTCTTATATTTACGTCAGCTGGAAATTTCAAAATTTTTATCTGTGTAGCTGATTATTAATATTCCGAAAGTATGTACTAATCTCAAACACTCATAACGACTAGAAATTCTTCACAACAAATTCAGTAGAGATAACTCTTTCTTGATGAACATCTTTCGCCGTTCCCAACTACGCCAACGTCGAAATGATAGGTAATGCCCCATGGCAGGAACCTTCTTCTTCCACGGTGGACACGGTGGAAAGCTGGCGTTTTATAATGGGAATAAATCTCCGGCCGCACATAATAGCGGAATCAGGTTTTTATTCCATTAACTGATTCGTTTGCGAGTGTGCGCACTCACTCACACACACACTCTCATTCCATTGAATGGAACCAGCTGGTGCTCAATGGCGGCTTGCCTATCTAACGTTCCTTCCGGGAGTGGGGGTGGAAGTGGGTGGTAGACTTAAGCGTGTTATCAAATTGCCTAGCAGTCGGTAGGCAGATTGCTTTTTCAGACCTCGCTGTCGCTACCTGTCTCCGCATTGCATTGTGGGCCATTATTGTTGTGCGGCGTAGAAACCATCAAATCGACGGCCTGTTATTGAATTTCACATCTCGGATTTCCTCCAGCAGGACCATTTGTTTGGGTAATTAGAGAATTTAATGAAGTCATTGTTCAATTTGGACGATAATTAACCCGTATTGAATAAATTAGTCTGTCGAACGGGTATTCAAATAACGCCATACTATAGCTTTTGCTGCCGGTCACTAATGCTCATACAATGTGCCAAATTTAATTTTTTCGCCATTCTGAGTTACATTTCAGTAGCAGAGTAACTGCACAGAGTTAGATGCAGAGTTTGTTCCACGCCTTCTTGTACCGAGCGGATCCGAAACGAACACCATCTTTGCAGGCTTGGAGTCCGGCATCCTTGCAACATGCCCTGCCAATCGTTTCCTTTCAGCTTTGGCCACCTTCTGGATACTGGGTTCGCCGTAGAGTGAATCGAGCTCGTGGTTCATCCTTCGTCGCCACACACCGTTTTCCTGCACACCGCCGAAGATCGTCCTAAGCACTCGACGTTCGAAAACTCCAAGTGTACGATACTATCGTATACCGCCTTGAAATCGATGAAATCGTGATTCGTTGGGACCTGGTATTCATGACATTTTTGGAGGATTTGCCGTACAGCAAAGATCTGGTCCGTAGTCTATAGCCCGTGAACCAAGCCGGCTTGATAACTTCCCATGAACTCGCTCACTATAACGCCTTTCTTGTATATGGGACATATTATCCCTTCCTTTGGCTCCTCCGGTAGCCGATGCGGGATGCGTTGGGCTTCCCAGACAACCAGAAATCGCATTAAAGTTCACGTTATAACTCGTTTATTCATACTAATTACATCAAACCCGCAAAACACCGTGGATAAACTCGTCGGATTGATGAGTTTCCTCGCATACAACACTTTTTTCTGAGTTCATTTGTACATATTGCTTCGTCCCGTACACTCGTACAAAGTAAGTTGAATCGATCCGTAGCAGCTGTCAAATCAACATTTGTTATCATAAGTTAAGTCGCATAAGTTTACAGGTTAGTTCGGCAGAATATTTTTACACTCGCAATGTATGTTATTATTCATCACATAATATATGCACGCATATCGCCTCCTCTTTTGGACGTATAAGGCCTTTTCGCGACATCTAATAAGTGAAATTTTGCACATACAAAGCCTCCAGGTGATTTCGTTTTACGTACATTTTGGTTGTCTGGGTTCTGATAGAACTTACGCGTTTCTTGAGACCGGCACAGCTGTTCCATCTCCTCGCACTCCGTCTCCTCCAGGCGGCGTTTTTTCTCCCGAAAGAGGCGGGTCTGCTGTTGCAGATTCCGTCTATAGCGTTCCACGTTCTGTCGG
Source organism: Aedes aegypti (assembly GCF_002204515.2). NCBI lineage: Eukaryota > Metazoa > Arthropoda > Insecta > Diptera > Culicidae > Aedes > Aedes aegypti. The sequence continues at coordinate 243,901,392 of NC_035108.1, read as the reverse complement.
GTCCCTTGCTGCAGCATGACCGCCCGCGCTGCATTCTTCTCCTCCAAAACCTCCTGGCACTCCTTGTCGAACCAATCGTTCCATCGACTCCATCCCACGTACCCAACGTTGCTCTCAGCTGCATCGTTGATGGCTGCTTTCACTGTTCTCCATCAATCCTCAAGAAGGGCTTCATCCAGCTCACCCTCTTCCGGTAATGCAGCCTCGAGGTGCTGTGCATATACAGCTGCGACATCCGGTTGCTTAAGCCGCTCTAGGTCATAACGGGATGGTCGTCGGTACCGTACGTTGTTAACGACGGGGAGTTTGGGCGCAGTTTGACCATTACCAGATAGTGGTCGGAGTCGATGTTAGCGCCACGATAGGTCCTGATGTCGATAATGTCGGAGAAGTGCCGTCCATCAATCAGAATGTGGCCAATTTGTGATCTCCAGGTGTATCGGTATGGAAGGCTGTGCTAGAAGTAGGTGCTACGAATGGCTATATTCTTGGAGGCGGTGAAATCAATTAGTCGTAAGCCGTTTTCGTTTGTCAGCCGGTGGGCGCTGAACTTTCCAATCGTCGGTTTGAACTCCTCCTCCTGGCCAACCTGAGCGTTTAGATCTCCTATGATGATTTTGACGTCGTGACTTGGGCAGCTGTCATACTCGCGTTCGAGCTGCGCGTAAAAAGCGTCTTTATCATCATAAGTGGGCTGTGCACGTTCATTACGCTGAAGCTGAAGAATCTTTGAGCCTTTGAGCCTCAACTTGCACATCCTGTCATTGATCGGCCACCACCCGATCACGCGCCTCTGCATATCACCCATTACTATAAAAGCTGTTCCCAGCTCGTGTGTGTTGCCGCAGCTCTGGTAGATGGTATGGTTAGTAACTATTGGTTACCTCTAAACGTTCGCACCAATGATTCCTTCCAACACACTTTCTGCAACGCTACGATGCCGTATCCGCGGTCCTTCAGCACGTCGGCGAGTATGCGTATGCATCCAATAAAGTTGAGAGGTTTGCAGTTCCACGTACTGAGCTTCCAATCGCTAGTCCTTTACGTCCTTGACGATTTTCCCGGTTCGTATTCTCTCGTTGATTATTCGTTGCTTGATTTTTTTTCCGGCTGGCTTGCAGGTTCTGACATCAACCCCCTATTTCCAGAGGACCATTCCCCCTAAATGCTCAGAGGACCATAGTGTGCAGTTTAGCTTAGAGTCCTTCTTTGGCACTCAGACGATGATCAGCCGCCCCTGACATGGGGAACAGACGCAAAAGCAAACCCGTGACATTTATAGGTTTTCTATAAAACGCGGCTGTTTTTTTTTTTTGAGAATTTGATTAAAACATTGATTTTTCACATGAAGTCTAAGATCTCACTCCTTCTTATGTTTCGTAATGGAGATTTTTGTGCATGGCTACAAAATAGCAATCAATTTTATAGTAAAATATGCATTTATTAAAGTATGTTAGGTGTTTTTTATGGAACAATCATAAATCAAAGTTTTGCAAGCATCGAAAATATTACCATTGAAATTCTCAGAACAAAACCATCAAGTACGAATTGCGATGTATTTTTTATCAAGGAAAGCATTGTGTCAGTTGGTAAAACAGTAACTCTTTCCCATCCACCACTCCAGAGCATTGGAGTCCGTCGTATTTACACAAAGCCACTATCGCCATGGCCAGTCTCCTACCTCCAGAACCACCCCACCAAAGCAAAGAAGCCTTTCATTTTCAGCTTCATCACAAACTCATCCACAAACTAGGGCAAAACTCTTTGAGGAGGCAAAAAATCCTTTCCGAGAACAAAACGGAACTGGCAGTGAGACAATAATAATCCTAAAATTACAGCTAATTAGAAGTAAATTGAAACAACGGGGAAAAGGGTGATGTCGGAAGGAAGGGAGGCAGGATCTGGGGGTAGTTTGTAGAGTCTGTTTGTCTTTATCTACAATGGGATAGAAAGGCGAGAATGAACACGTCCAACTGTTGCCGGTTTTGTGAACCAGGAATAGTTCCCGAGTGGCAAATCGTATCTTATCATACTGCTGTTATTATTATTTAGCTATAAGAAAAAAATAAGTCCAATGTTTAATGCAAGACTTATCAAAATATGTAACAACTGGTTTTCTTAAAGATTGTATTAATAGAAGTTATAACAAATCTTAATTGGAACAGAATGTGAGCTTCTCCTAGAAAAAAAAACAATTTTATTCGTGCCATAACGTATTTATACAGTGTACAACTGCATGTTAGTTACAGCTAGTCGGGTTTCCAGACGTGCTCAGTCGAAATGAATCGGTGCCGCAATTTTCTCAAGTGTACATTTTAGCACTAACTGGAGGTGGTTCATTGTTAGCCGAAGGTAGGCTCCGTTCAATTTCAGTGATGGGCTGGCCTGGACAAAGTGTGGCGCTTTTTCTTCTTCTTTTTTGCGTCCGCCTTCAGAGTAAATTAATGAATGAGCGCCTGACCGAATGGCCGCCGTCCATTAATGGGCCTTGTCGATGGACTTCCCCAACTGGGGAGGGTATATTTTCTCCACGGAACGCGCCGAAGAGACCATTTAGCTCCGTGACACAATGTCATTAGGCAAAAGTCGTCGCGTCAGATTTGATTGATTTGCTGCTTCAATGTGACGATAATTGATTATCCCCATAGCGGTATAAAGAGCGTTGCTGCACTGCTTTTCCTATTCTGGAGCTCATTGGCTGAAAGTGCACCGGTTCGAGATAAAATTAGGCCAACCGTTAGCTGTGGAGTCGATCGATCATATGATTGCAATTAGCTATTGTGATGATTTTTGTAAGCGTATCAGAAAAGAGATTTGGGTCATCCAGGATAAATTTTACCTTCGTGTATATGTATCTCTGAAGTACAGTTTGTGAAATAATAATGTTAAGATTGCTAATCTTACCTATACGCAGTTTTCGCCGTTCTCGTATTGTAAAGAATACAGAATATATTTAATTCAAAAGTTTTTTTTCTGATAGAAGACCCAAAGTCACATAAATAAATCAACTAAGTTGGGCGATTGTCTCTCGATGTCAACTCATAACGACGATAAATCATCTTTTCGTTATGCGTTACGGGTTAAGATCTACCAATATGAACCCTAGTCTCGTAGTCGTCGGGCTTAGGTAATATGTTCTGGTAATTTAAAAATTCGCGGAACAAATACCTTGTTATTAGAAACAGTTTAATATTAGTTTTACCATACATTCGGAAGGATCAATGTCATGTAAAATTTGAGTTTTGTTTTCGTTTGCAGGCTATGGAGCCCATAGAAAGCCCGACTCGCAGCTGCAATACATTTTTCTACCTCGCAGGTAACATCATTATTGCGCGTCACTAATGTTCCAAGATACACGAATTCTTCCACCACTTCAAATTTTTCACCACCTAGCAACATTTCGCTACCACTAACACATCTGGACCCACGTTGACCACCAGTTATCATGTACTTCGTCTTTGTGGAGTGATTGTGAGTCCGATCCTCGCTGTCTTCCTCCCCGAGGAGGAAAGAATAACTCGACAATAACTTATGCATACCATATTTTGGTATCATACCACAATTAGGTATTGTTCAGTTATTAATACCTTATTTTAGTATTATAATGGTATTTGAAAAAAGGTTAAAAATACTTCATTTTGGTATTCGTTAGCTATTGAGGACTGCTGGAGGTATTGAACTATTATTGAAAAATTTCACTTTTATATGAAAATCCATCAAGTATTATTTAGGTATTACAATACCTCATCTAATTATCAGCTTGGTATTTGTAGAACATGCAGAAGGTATTATTTGAGGTATTTTACCTCTTATGCAGGGCTCATTCATACCTCATTCAGGTTGTAAGTATTAAGTATGGAATACCTCAATTTGGTATTCAGTAGTTATTTTCTTCTGCTCGGGTCCTGAAAGGATCGAACCTCTCTTCCACTGCCCGGTGGTCAATCCCGATGATATCGTCCGCAAAACCAAGGAGCATATGAGAACGTATGATAATGCTACCGCTTTTCTGCACACTGGCTCTTCTGATAACAGCTTCTCACGCTATGTAAAACAGCAAGTTGGAAAGACCGTCATTCATCTAAACTACAAACAAGGGCCCAGATAGCCGTAGCGGTAAACGCGCAGCTATTCAGCAAGACCAAGCTGAGGGTCGTGGGTTCGAATCCCACCGGTCGAGGATCTTTACGGGTTGGAAATTTTCTCGACTTCCCAGGGCATAGAGTATATTCGTACCTGCCACACGATATACGCATGCAAAAATGGTCATTGGCATAGTAAGCTCTCAGTTAATAACTGTGGAAGTGCTCATAAGAACACTAAGCTGAGAAGCAGGCTCTGTCCCAGTAGGGACGTAACGCCAGAAAGAAGAAGAAGAAGAACAAACAATGACGAAATCTCGTCCACCTCCCGCACACATGATTTCGATCCATCAAGAGTTGCATGAATCAGTCTAATCAGATTTGCCGGAAAACCATGTTCGGACACAATTTCCCACAACTCGTTTGCCTTCACTGAATCATACGCTGCCTTGAAATCTTTAAACAGATAATGTGTCTGTAAGTTCTACTCCTAGAATTTACCTAGTATTTGGCGCAGGGTAAACAATTGATCCGTCATTTATCGGCTCCCTCAGAAATCAGCTTGGTATTCGCCGACAAAGGACTCCTCATGCGATCTTAACCTGTTGAACAGAATTCCAGACATGATTTTGTGCGCCGAATTAAGGACTGTTATCTCTTGGTAATTGGTGCATTCTAGTCGATGCCCTCTTCTGTACAAAGGGCCAATGAGACCATCCGATCAACTTATAGGCATTTGTTCTACCCAGGCTTTGGAAAATTTAACGATCACGAGCACACACGAGCTCTAACTTCATCCGATTTATCTTCCTGCATTCATACAACACGCATGACATTTATCGTTCGTGGAAGATAACGAGCCATGAAAGCAAACAAGAAAGACATACACCACCCATTGTTTGGTGCCGATTACTGTGTGTCATCACTTGTAACATTCGCTGACACACTCTCATTCTGATCAAGAAACAAATTTGAATATTATCTATTAAGTGTGCAAAGTTTACAACCAAAGGGGTCTTTGATGATCCAATAGATAAAATTAGATTGTTAAAGGCTCCACAACCTGTCTATCGTCATCGATTTGAATTCTACTACCAGATCCACTTCCGTTACCTTTGTACAACAGTGACTCGAAGTACTCTTTCCACCTGGCGACCACCATTATTTTATACGTCAGCAAGTTTTCTTCGCGGTCGTTGCACACTTGTATCGCTCTCTACTTTGATGGGTACCAGATACCAACATGCGGTTTTTAACTACGTTCTTCTCGTCCTCTTCTCTGGTACTCCTCGTCGTACCAACCGTTCCATGGTCTTTGGTAAGCAGTACCTACCACTTCTCACGCTACTGTGCTCACTGTTCCTTGGACTGACTCTCACAGATAGCTGAGGTTGATTTCACCTCCATTTCTTGTCAGCTACAGAACGGACATCAAATTGGTATCCAGATCCGGTACAAATAATGTTTCGCTCAGCTTCAACGACTTTCTCTCGCCTTTCTCGTCCAACGTTCCCAATAGGCTCGTCCCTACGTCCTTGGACAAGATTTACAAGCTAGCGGACAGGGTAACTTCAACGGCACCGCTTGAATCGAAGTCCACAAACTTGGATTCTTCGCTACACATATGACAGGATGCTCTGAAATCGATGGTCCACTGCGAAGATCTTCGTCCATGTGTGCTTCGTGGGCTTGATAAAAACGCAAACTCTCTTTCACCTTCTTCCGCTACTTTGGCTCTCTGCTTCGGAAAAAACTTTCTCCGTTTCTTCCACTTTCTATTGATCCAACCACTTCGCTTGTGCCCGGGCTTCTGACAGATGTGACACTGAACTGGCTTCTTCTTGAACTCCATTCTCAACGCTGATTCCAAACCACTTGAACTCCAGCGTCGAGCAACTTCATCTACCAGCTTGCCTCGGGCAAACTTCATCTTAACTTCAGACTGCTAAGCACGACTATAACCTTCAGATCCTTATCGAGCTCTTGACCAGCGACCGCGAGTTTCTCAAAATGATCTTCCATCCGGCTAACGTAAGCTCCAAAGTAATCACCGTTAACGTATTCCATTCGCATCACCTTCCTGAAAATAGTGGATTTGCTCGTCCCTGTTTATCGTGAGCTCCCCGGATCGATTGACAAGCGTCTTTGGCGGTTTTCGTTTTCTTGATGAGGTTGCACTGTGTAGACTCGACAAGTGGCCCGATCATTGCTCTTGCCCTCTTGTATCCATCGTCCCACTCTGCAAAATCCACTTCGTTGGCTGGAACCACCTCTATTCAAGCTTGCAGTGCGGGTCACATACCAGGGTCCACAAACTTCCACAGCTTCACAAGAACCAGCAACACATGTGATAACAAAATTTTATACTAAACATAACATATAAATGGCACGGCACTGTGTGGTCCTTAATCAGCAACTCCTATCTCTACATCCTCGCGGTGCTGACCGGGTACGAGTAACCTTAAGGAAGATCGGGTAACCAACCCTGGTAGGAATTTTGGTCGTATGCTGACAGGGAAGAAAGGGGTTGACTTTTGTTTCTGCAAACCTGGAGCGTCTGTACTCTCTAACATGGATCGGCTCACAACAGTGTCTGTTTCCATGTTAGGAGCGGCTGATCATCGTCCGAGTGCCAGAGAAGAACTCTAAGCTAAACTGCGCACTATGGTCCTCCGAACAATTAGGATGAATGGTCCTCCGGATATCTAGGGGATTGGTTTCAGGCCCTGCAAGCCAAGTGTGTTGGAAGGGATCAATGGTGCGAAAGCTTAGTGATAACCATACCATCTACTAGAGCTGCGGCAACATACACGAGCTGGGAACAGCAGAGGCGCGTGATCGGGTGGTGGCCGATCAATGAGAGAATGTGCAAGTTGAGATTCAAATGACGGTTCTTAACTTCAGCTTAATAAACGTGTACAGTCCTCCCTCCGGAAGCACTGATGGTGATTAAGACGCTTTTTACGCGCAGCTCGAACGCGAGTACAACAGCTGCCCAAGCCCCGACGTCAAAATCGTCATAGGAGATTTAAACGCTCAGGTTGACCAGGAGAAGGAATTCAGACCGACTATTGAAAAAATCAGCGCCCACCGGCTGACGAACGAAAACGGCTTACGATTAATTGATTTCGCCGCCTCCGAGAATATGGCCATTCGAATCACATACTTCCAGCGCAGCCTTCCATACCGATACACCTAGAGATCACCACAGCAGACAGAAAACGGCCACGTTCTGATTGATGGACGGCACTCCTCCGACATTATCGACGTCAGGACCTATCGTGGCGCTAACACCAACTCTGACCACTATCTGGTGATGATTAAACTGCGCCCAAAACTCACCGTCGTTAACAACGTACGGTACTGACGGCCGCCCCGATATGACCTAGAGCGGCTTAAGCAATCGAATGTCGCAGCTGCATACGCACAGCACCTCGAGGCTGCATTACCGAAAGAGGGTGGACTGGATGAATCCCCTATTGAGGACTGATGGAGAACAGTAAAAGCAATCATCAATGATGCAGCTGAGAGCAACGTCAGATACGTAGGACGGAGTCGACGAAACGATTGGTTCGACGAGGAATGTAGGTAGTCAGATTCTGTAGGAGAAGAATGCAGCGTGGATCATGCTGCAGCAAGGGACCCGGCAGAGCGTGGAACATTATAGACGGAAATGGCAACAGTAGACCCGCCTCTTTCGGGAGAAAAAAAAAAACACCGCCGAGCTACGAGGAGATGGGACAGCTGTGCCGATCTCAAGCAACACGCAAGTTCTAGCAGAAGCTCAACGCATCCCGCAACGGCTTCGTGCTGCGAGCCGACATGTGCAGGGATAAGGATGGGAGAATTTTGACGGACGAGCGTGAGGTGATTGAAAGATGGATGCACGAACACTTTAACAGCACTGAGAGCACAGGCAATGAAATACGGGACAACGTAGTAAATGCCTTCGTCAGTACTGCGGGTTATGGAAACCAACCAGCCCTCACTTTAAGGAAGGTTGAGGATTCCATTCACCAACTCAAGAACAATGAAGCTGCTGGTAAGGATGGTATTGAAGCTAATCTTATAAAGATGGTTCCGGAGAGGCTGGCCATTTGTCTGGACTGGCTGATAGGCACAATATGGGAAACAGACTAGTGGAGGAGTGGAAGGGAGGGGTAATATGCCCCATCTACAAGAAAGGCGACAAGTTAGATTGTGGGAACTCACCATTCTAAATGCGGCCTACAGAGCATTATCTCAGATCATCTTCCATCGTATGTACCTGCAGAGTTCGTGGGAAGTTATCAAGCCGGCTTCGTGAACGGCCGATCGACAACGGACTAGATCTTTACTGTACGGCAAATCCTCCAAAAATGTCGTGAATACCAGGTCCCAACGCATTACCTTTTCACCCGATTTCAAGGCGGCATACGATAGTATCGATCACGTAGAGCTATGGAAAATCATGGACGATGGAATGTATGCAAAATTGTGCGAAGGTTTCAGGCGAACATTCCAGTTCATTTGGATCCCGCTGGGGACTACGTCAAGGTGATGGACTTGTGTGCCTGCTGTTCAACATTGCGCTAGAAGGTGTTATGGGGAGAGTCGGGCTTAACAGTCGGGGTACGATTTTTAAGAAATCCAGTCAATTTGTTTGCTTCGCGGAATATACGGACATTGCCGGCCGAACATTTGAAAGGGTGACAGACCTGTACACCTGCTTAAAACACGAGGCAGCAAAAGTTGAACTGGTGGTGGATGCGACCAAGACAAAGTACATGCTAGCTGGAGGGACTTAGCGTGACAGGGCTCGTCTAGGTAGCAGTGTTACGATAGACAGGGATACGTTCGAGGTGGTCGACGAGCTCGTCTACCTCGGATCCCTGCTGACGACTGACAACAATGTTATTCGGGAAATACGAAGGCAGTGGAAGTCGTGCCTACTATGGGCTCCAGAAAAAAATGCGGTGAAGAAAAATTCACCCCCGCATCAAATGCACGATGTACAAAACGCTCATAAGACCGGTAGTCTTCTACGGGCATGAGACGTGGACTATGCTCGAGGAGGACTTGCAAGGTCTTGGGGATTTCGAACGTCAAGTGCTAAAAACGATCTTCGGCGGCGTGCAGGAGAACGACGTGTGGCGGCGATGGATTAACCACGAGCTCGCTCAACTCTACAGCGAACCCAGTATCCTGAAGGTAGCCAAAGCAGGTAGGATACACTGGGCAGAGCATGTTGCAAGAATGCCGGATAACAACCCTGTCAATATGGTGTTTGCTTCGAATCCGGTCGAAGCAAGAAGGCGCGCAGCGAGCTAGGTGGTTTGACTATGTGCATCATGACCTGGAGAACGTCGCAGTCGAAGATGAAGAGGATCGGCCATGAATCGAGTGAATTGGCGAGGTTTTATCAGGTCAATTGGTGTAGACCAAAATACACAAATAAAAAAATAATGTCAAGAATCTATTTTTTTCTCTCTTTTAAGCACTAGGTCACTAGCTGGTGGTGACCAATCGATTAAGTTTTCAGCTCAAATGGATGCTCGGCTCTCCAGATTTGTGCTCTTGAAAATTTGAAGTTTGGCTTCAATTCATCTTCACCTCAAAGAATAAATAAAAAAAATTTCAATAGTCGAACATTGCTAAATATGTTTTTAGTGTATGTAGATGTTCATAAGATTTTTTTTTCTAGAATTATACGTCTACAATTTCCACCAGGTCATGCACAAGTTGACAGTCCAGTTGAATCAAAATCTCGAAACTTAATGGTGAGTAAAGACAGACACATCACAAAAATTCGCCTCCCACCGTTGGAGCTCCCGGCACTGCTGCAGTAAAGTGAAAAATCGACTTCTTCGTCTTGGTCGCATTCCCCAGGGGGTTGTGTAGCCGAAAGCTTCAAAAACTAATGGCAGTCTGCCATATACGAGCGCCAAACATGTCGTTATGTATTTTCGGCACTCGTTTCCTGCCATTCCAGGAGCCAGGAGCCGTCTTACGTCCAAGGAATGGAAACTGCAGGTGGAAGCCGAAATGGATGGAATAACTTTTTAGCGGATAATGGTGCTTAAAATTCCCCCGAGACATTAAAGTACCCTGTTCGTGTGGAATGTTTTCTTTCGATGACACTATAGGCTATAATTCAAAATTTCGCGACAAAATTCTAAGCATCTCATAATGAACAAAAATCAATGTTTTACAAATACAAACTATACACGAAAAAGATTGGAGTGAATTGATTGGTGAGTGATGATGCATTTTGAATAGAATTCTAAATATTTGTGAGTATTATGAATCTAAGGAAAAATAAATTTTAAAATGCATAAAATATGTTACCAGTAAGACATAATTGTTTGAAACTTTTTCACAACTAAATATTCTAACCCACGACCCTCAGCTTGGTCTTGCTAAATAGCTGCGCGTTTACCGCTACGAATATCTCGGCCCCTTCTTGAAACGTGCAGACCAAAATAGTTCTTGCCGATTTTCACCACAATTTCTTAGAATATGCTGAAATGTTTATTTTTGTTACGTCAAAGTGCAATGAAATTCTGTGACAAATAAAATAAAATCGTCAGTACTCAATCACACATGTACTCCATGTTGAAAAATTCATCTTAATAATATATTTATCAAAAAACGTTTTGTGGACTTATGACGCAAAATTTTGCTTTCTGGCCCACAGTGGTCGCGAGTGAAAAGTGAAAATTTACCTCCCTCTGGTGAAAATGGAAGACGAAATGAAGAAAAATTGCATTTGAGCAACGCTCTCTCTTCTGCGCGGTTTCCCGACTCGATTTGGGTTCAAGAAAAAGAAAAGTCTCAAATTTATTCAATATTCAACGTCACGGAACGCAGACGACAACTTTTCGATGCAAGTTGGATATTTCTGAGATGACATGTGTTCGTTACGGTTGTCATCATCGGTCGTGTTTCGCAAACAACTTTTGAATCACATATTGAAAGCTTTTGGAAAGTTTTAGCAGATTCTTAACGGAAGATTCATATTTTTTCCATTTCAGTCGGTTTCCATTCGACTAGTCATTTATCGTTCTGCGTTTTCTTCTTCATTTCATAATCACCCGGTGGAACATTTTCACTTAATCTTAGGCGTGAGCAGCTGCTCAAAGCCTAATGAGATGGACTCAGCGAGAGACCGCCTCACCAGCTCCAGGTTTTTCGTGTTATTAATGATGACCGAAATCCGTCGAAAATTTACAGCCAAATTTCAAACATAATTAATTCCACACGCCTCTCTCTCTCTATCCACATCCTGTCTCTCACTGACGCTAATCGTTTAGCAACTAAACATGACAGACAATTAATTAATTCATTTTCTATCGCATACGGACACGCCTGACTAATCGGGAAAAATGTGTTCGCCTTTTAGTTGGGAGTTGGGAGGAAACGTTTTAAAGCGATCGATGAGGGCAGGCAGCCTATGCTCACAGTGGTTCTATGGCAGTCAAAATCTCAAAAATAAATGGGCTTTAAATTACTGATGTACTCATATTCCGAACAGTCGGCTTTTGCATTGCGATTTAATTAAAATATTACGCTGAAATATGTAATCAAATTTCCACGAAATGAAAGCTCATTGCAATTCAATTTAAATGTTTTTTGTTATTTTATATTTTACATTTTGAGAGTTGTAATGATTCCTAAGTTCGGGGTATCCTTGAGGACTGAGCTGGTTCTGGCTGAAAATCGTTCTGGATCGAACCACTGTGGCAGCGACTCAGCCGAGCGGTCAAAGTAGAAAAAAAAACCGCGCAAACGATCCGATCGAAGCACTAAAGTAAACTTTGCCCGCAGCTCACACACGATTAATCATCGACGCCAAAGTGAAAGAAGCGAACGCCAAGTGAGAAACGGTCCACGCGCGCCGTGATCATCAATTTTGGCGCTTGCCATCCATCCCCATCTGGTCTCCGGGGCTGATATCTCATTGTGGCACATTGGCGAATCTGACAGTATCATAATCTGCGAGTGAGAGTTCATTAGGGACGCCTTTTTCTACTAATTTTTTACCTGATTGCCCGCCCAACCGCCACGGGAAACATGATACCGACCGGTGAATTGGCCAATTGTTGATGGAGCCCACACACAAACACACTGATTGTCCCACATAAGGTAGGTAGAAGTGGATCTGACCCCGCAGAGGAAGGAGTCACCATCACAGGATGACAAATAGCACTGTGGCGTGAATTGTGATTGCATAGAAATGAATGTGACCGCAACAATGGGACTTCAATTATGATTGATTAATTTATCGCCATCAAAAAGGTAAACGGCCAAGAGATTGGGAATCATTATTGGAATGGGACCTCCCACATATGGCTGATGATCGGTGGTTTATGGCATGCTTTGGTATAAGTTCTGTTGGATGTTGTTAAAATGTCATGCAAATCTGTAGAACAGTCTTGAAGAACGTTAAGAGTAATGCGTTCAAATATAACAACTACCACTGCGATGGCAATAAAGCTGAACACGTAGTCGGCTTCATACACGCAAACAAATTTTGTTGTATAATCTACCGAATCCATGGTAGAAGTAAGAACTGCACCAACGATTTTCAACCAATAACATTCAGTTCAGTGTAGTGATCAGGAAGCATATGAAGCGCGTTACTAGGTGAAAACCGATCAACGAGCGGATCTGCGTATTAAGGCTTCATGGCAAGTTCTTCAACTACAGCCTAATCACCGTGTGCGGAGGAAAACAGCGCCGTCTCCCGCCAACTTTACCGTATTAATTTTACCGTATTAAATTTTAGACTTGTTGATTGTTCCGTTGTCTACAAGATAATTTTTATTTAGAATCATTTTTACTTACAAGAAGTCTTACAATCATTGAATTGCTTATGTTCTAAAAGTGTTCTAAAAGAGGCGGTACTTGGAGTTAACTTTTGGTATGTAAATATAAGCCAATCAGAATTTAGCACTATGCATTATAAGCGAAAAGAAATATAACCATTGGCCTCTTGCATCGTGAGAACGATGCACTTGGCGTAGGCAAGGAGATCGAATTACGCTATTGCATATATCGATTGTCTGGAATGATCGTTGGCGTCAGAGTGTAGTGACAATGACATGGGTCATTGCCTGAGTTGTAATTTGGAAAAGGTTGGCAATAATTTGGTTTGAATGTTAGCATGATATGAATGCTTGGGAATTGTGAAGTAAGGTTTTTATGATCGTGGGAAGGTTCAGCATTTCAGTTGATGTGAAATTTAGTTTTACTGTTTTATGCTTTTCACACTCTTAAGGATTTGTGAGAGCTATGAAACGTTCTGTAATTTGATATTCTTTATGAACATCGGAACATGAACATGTTCTAATGCTTGAGATGAATTATTTATGTTTTTTGAATATTAACTTTGTAATGCAAGTCTATCATGCTACACCTCCACCCTTCGGGAGAGTAATGTATCGAAGAAAAATTACTCGTGTATAGCTATGCTCCAAATACCGTTTACATAAAAAATATACTTATTTGATCCTATCGAATTTCAAGCTTCTTAGTGTTATACTAAGAAATTTTACCTACCCCATTTGATTGTCATTTTTTTTTTTGTGTTTTATTCTCTTTTTTATGGGTGTTAGGCTCGGTGGATCTCTTTTGTATTAAAATTTATTGTTAGTTATCGATACAATAATTAAATCAAAACTTTGTGTTTTTTTTTTTTTTTTTTTTTTTTTTATTTTTATGCTTTAATAAGTCGATTTTTGTGAACTGTAATATTCTCATTATTTTGTGTCAAATAGTGATTAATTTTACAATTTGGGTCATTGATTTCGACTATTTTATAAGGTCCTGAATAAAATGAATCAAGTTTTTTTCTGTTTTCTACGGTTAAATATACTAAATCTCCAATATTTAGATTTATTGGGTTGATATTTTGATTTGCTTGATTTGTTCGTATTAATTTTTGATCAATTAATTTTCTTCTAGCGGTTTCATTTGATTTCTGAATTTTAAATTTAAGTTCATGATAATAGTCCTCGTAATTATAAAGTGGTTCTATGCCTTTTTCGTATATTTCGTTGGGTAGTTGAGCTTTTCTGCCAAAAACTAATTCAAATGGTGTAAATTGATGATCTGAATGTGGAGTGGTGTTATAGGAAAAACTGTAAAATTTTAACCAATCATCCCAATCTGTATGGTGTTCATTTGTAAAAGATCTCAGATATTCATTCAAACATCTGTGATTTCTCTCTAATGAACCAATAGTTCGGGGATGATAAGCCGTTGAAAAGTTTTGTTTAATTTCCAAAATTTTGCAAATTTGTTCTAAGGTTTGATTTTTAAATTCGGTTCCTTGATCTGACCTCAATTCAAGGAAATTTCCGTACACTAATATGAAATGATCGACTAATGCCTTGGCAATGACATTAGCTTCTTTGCTTGCCGTTGGTATTAAAACAACATACTTCGTTAAATCACATTGGATTGTAACTATGTATCTATTTTTGTTATTACTTAATGGAAGTGGTCCAACTGTATCAATTGAAATCACTTCAAATGGTGTGGAAGGTGTTGTGGTAACTATCATATTTTCTTTAGTATGTTTAGTGATTTTATTTTTTTTACATAATTCACAGGATTTTACGAACTGTGATATGCAACCTTTCATATCCTTCCATTTATATTTTTCTCTTATCTTGAGATAAAGTCTATGTTGTCCAATATGACCTCCTAATGGGGTCTCATGGTTAATTCTAATTATTTCATGTATTTCATTTTTATCCGTTATGAATTTTGGCGGATTGTAAATTATTATTTGCACGTGTCTAACTTTTTCATTTGTTATTTTTTTGAAAATATTTATAGGCCATAACTTGAAAAGTTCATTATCCGAAGATAAAGCAATCTTTTTAATTTTCATCGTAAGTAATAATTTTTCTAATTTCAGAAGAGCAAACTCAAGTGTTTGACTTCCGTTTGTTATAAACTGTTGTTGCACTGATGCAACACGTTTTTTACTGTTCTTTGAAAAAAATATCATTTCAAGAACATTGTTATCATAACTAATTCTTAACTTATGCAATTTGTTGGTAATGCTTGGATTTTCAGTTACGTAAGTAGAGAGGTGATCAGGCTCTTTACTAACAGTAACCTTTGGTGTTTCTGCGGGTGTTGTAGTTTGATTTTGTTTACGGGTCATTGCTCTTGTATTAACCTTCAAAATATTTATTTTTTTCAATTCTTCAGACGTTGTGACAATACGTGACAGTGCGTCTGCGATTACATTAGCTTTGCCTTGTATGTATTCTACGACAAAGTCAAATTCTTCTAAGTCTAAACGCATATTTGTGAGTTTCGAGTTTGGATTTTTCATTCCAAACAGGAATACTAGCGGTCTATGGTCTGTTCTTACAACGAACTTTTTTCCATACAAATAAGGTTTAAAGTAGTTAATAGCCCAATGTATCGCTGTTAACTCTTTCAAAATTACTGGTTTATTTTTTTCTCCTTTCGTAAAGGTTTTACTTGCGAAAGCTATCGGTAGCTCGCTATTTTCAAATTGTTGAGACAGTACTGCTCCACAAGCAATGTCTGAAGCATCTGTCGTCAAGATAAATTGTTTATTAAAATCAGGATATTGAAGAATCATTGGTGACATTAAATAATTGCGTAATGATTCGAATGAATATTGACATTCATCCGTCCATATAAATTTTGAATTTTTCTTAAGTAAATTATTCAAAGGACTTGCAATTTTTGCAAAGTTTGGAACAAATTTCCTGTAGTAATTGCAGAAAGCTACAAATCGTCTAACATCATCCGCATTGGATGGAACTGGATAATTTTTTATTGTATCAAATTTAGAAGGATCAGGTAATATTCCTTTATCAGTTATTTTGTGACCTAGATAAGTCACTTCTGATTGAAAAAATTTACATTTACTTAGATTGAGTTTTAAATTATAGTGTCTCAATCTGTCAAAAACTTGTGTAAGATTCATTAGATGGTGGTTTACTGAACAACCAATCACAATGATGTCATCAATATAAATAAAAGCTAACTCGGGTGTCAATCCAGCCATGGCGATTGTCATCATACGCTGGAAACTATTTGGACTTATATTTAATCCAAATGGTAAACGCGTAAAATGATAATGTCCAGACTGTGTTGAAAACGCTGTGAATTTTCTTGAGTTCTCATCTAGTGGGATTTGATGAAAACCAGACATCAAGTCCAACGTGGAAAAATATTTAGCTCTTCCCAATTGATCCAAAATAGTATCAATCCTGGGGAGAGGAAATTTATCAGCAAGGATTTTTTTGTTAAGCTGTCGAAAATCGACAACTAAACGCCATTTCTTGTCATTAGTATCCGATTTTTTCGGTACCAACAAAATTGGAGAATTATATGGGGATACTGAGTGTTCGATAATGTTTTCACCCAGCATCTTATCCACTTGTCTCTGAATTTCATTGGTTTGGGCATGTAAGTTTTTGTAATTCGGAATATATATCGGACAGTTGTCCTGCAGAGGAATTTCCTGAGTATAAAAATTGTTAAAGGTTAAAACATCATCAGGTAAACTAAAAATGTCGTGATATTCTGCAATGAGGTTCTGTAAACCTTTTACTGCATCTAAAGGTATTCCAATAGTTTTAATTTGATTCAGAATGTCTTGCTGACGATTCTTCTTATTTTTAATACTACTATTAATTTTCATTATATGGTAATTATAGAGTGGTTCCATTATAGGTTGGAATCGTGAATACAATATATGTACAGGATTTTCTGTAGTGTTGATAAATTTAACATAAGGGTTATTAGATGATATGATAGTATTTCCACAGAAAACGCCTGGCAATATTTCCTGTGAATGCACAACCATATCGTATGTATATGGAATATTTATAATTCGCCTAATGACTTCACTTCTTTTCGGTAAGATAAAGCCATTGTTTAAGTTGTCTTGAATTGGTATAGTTATTTCTTCATTATTTACATTAAACTTAAGTAACCAAGACTCATAATCAATTATGCATCTATGGGAACTTAAGAAATCGCGGCCTAAAATGCCGTCTGTCATAATAGGGAATTCATCATTTACAAGGTGGAATTTATGCTTGATGCACAGTCCTCCTTCAAAATATAGGTCAGTTACTGCTGACGCGATGGTTTCAACCGTGTCATCAGTGATACCTGTTAACTTGATCTTCTCCGTTATATTTATTAGATAGCTGGGGTGTATTTTGCTACGTTTGAAAATAGATATGTCTGCTCCACAATCTATTATGAATGTGTTTGTAGTGTTTGTCATCTGAACATTGACCGATATGAAATTGGACGCGTTCAGATTCATCGTGAGTACGGGAACAGACCTGTTGTTCCTAAAAAATGATTTGGAACTTGTTGAGGTTGTTGGTGTTGCCTTTGCGGTGGCATCATGTTACTTGGCACCATACTTACCGGTTGAGGCAATGCACCGTTTGGCGCAAATTGACTGGAAAGCATTGAACCATCTACCTCATTCATATGATATAATCGTCTATTACCGGAATGGTTCCAGTTTTGTTGTCTTGGATGTTGATGATTGGTATTTTGGTAATTGTATCTTAAAAATCTGTTTGATGATTGTTGAGGAAAATTTGGTGTGGTTTGACGCGTATTATTACGTGTGAAACCTCTAAAATTACCTCTAGAGTTGTTGCCATTGTTGCGATTTTGATAATTTGATTGATAACTTGGCTTATTTTGAGGAAATTTCTTTCTCATCTGTAACATTGACACAGATGGTTCGTTGTTAAAATTCTCGTTTTCCACAACGATATTCAATGCCTCAGAAAGCGAATCAAATTTTCCAACTTTCAAAAGCATTTTTGTTTCCTGCTTCTGTGATGCGATAATCAAGGATTGAATGGCAGCCTTGTTTGCTAATTTTTTTGCTACTTCATTAGGTACTTCTTCTCTAATGTAAGCTTGTTTCAATTTATCTGCTAGTATGTCTACTTCCTTGGTAAACCCAGAAGTTTCTTGGCCTTTTTTTGGTTTAATATTTTTCAAGTTAGCGAGAGCTAATTCTGAACTGCTTTTGTCAGTGCAGTCAGCAGAAATTTTATCCACAATTTCTTGGTAATTAGCCGGAACGCCAGTAAACAAATCTCTGGCCTTACCAGTCAACCTAGTCAAAATGAGCTGAATGGCAGGGGCTTGCTGATCTGTTGGCACTATAGTTTGCTCCAATCTGATAGCATCAATAAATGATTTTACACCTCCTGGATTTCCATCGTAAGAGGGAATCAGTGATGCTAATTCAGATGCTGTTTTTATGTTCAATGCCATTTTAACTTTTTTTGAAATCTTGATCAGTCTAATATTGAATATTATTGCGTAACTAAGTGATTTTAATGATATTGGTTTTGAATATTTCTTAAGTTTTGTTTCTAGTATATAAATTATTTCATCATAATCAAGACGTGCTGCTTTTATAAAGAAATCAACATGTCTATTATCTAAAACATCTTCATATTTCAAAAGAGTTTGTACGACTTTATTGTATATGGTTTTAGTTAAAAGAATTTTATCCTTTAGAGTACTTTTAAGGTATCTTCTAAAAGGAGATTTTTTTAAGTTTGTTTTAATATTATGTAGTTTTCCAATTAAATTTTGTATTTCTAATTCAATTCCACTCATTGAAAACTTTTAAAGTTGATCATAAGGTTAATTGCATAATAAAAAAAAATAAAATTTTTCTTTTATGGTTTTTCGCTCAGGGGCAACCATGTGATTGGATCGTCTCCTGGCAAATTTTCAATTCTTGCTATCAATTCTTCCCACGTACGGGGGGTTGTGTTTCTTTCAAAAGGTGCAAATGGTTCTGGACCATTACCCTTTTCAACTTCATTTAAAAATTTGAGAAAATCTTCCCATTCAATGTCATTCATTTTAAAATTTTAATTATAATTCATATAGTTAAGAAAAATATCAATACCAAATGAAATTTACTAATAAAGGCATAAACTTTCATTTATGTTCACCATATAAATCATAACATATTATTTCTTAATGGGGAATATTCATTCTTCTGTTATTTTCCAATATAATTATAAAAGTAGATTTACAATGCACAATTCACATATGAAAATTCTCGCATACTCTGAGATAACGCCCTAAAAGCCATTGGTAGCCACGTGTGTAGCTCGTTGTTTCTGAGCAAATGAAAGAATAAGCATCCAAACCAACATCACGGGCCGGTAGATACTGATCCTTTCTTCCCCATAGCGTTGTGAAATAACATGAAAATTCATTCAAATGCTCAGAAACAACGAGCTACACACATGGTTACCAATGGCTTTTAGGGCGAGATCAGAAGTTATGCGAGAATTATTAATTAATGTTAGTAATCAATTACGGATTTGATACGCTCACCAATAGTTGTCTTCCTACGGGTAATTCTGCTCATCGCCATGTTCCTGGCTCTGGCACGATCGTTGCACCTCGGTCACTGCTGCTGCTTGTTGATGTTGTTCTAACTGTACGTTCTCATCTTCGTAGGGGCAGCTCCATGTTGCCGGTTTGCCCTTTGTTGGGGCGGCTCCAAGTTGCCGGTTCGCCCGTGGATAATTAATTTTCGTTTTCAATTCACTGCACCGCGGGATTTTCTTGTGTCACGCGATTCTGATTTTCCGCACAATTTGAAGATTATTTTGTTCACTTTACTGGATCTCGTTACAATTGTTCAGTTTATTTTTATCGAATGATTTAAAATGTTTATTTTTATTCACTGCACTTGATTTCTTACTCAAACTTTTTCCAGTACAGCAATACTCTTAGCTGCTTTGAGTGCATTTTTTCGAGTGTTCTTCTTTATCATGTTGTAAACCATTATCACTGTTTGGATACCAACCATCACCAAAATTAGCCACAACTTTAATGCATTTTCCTCATGGAACTGTTGATGGTTTTCTAGGAGATTAGTTATTTGAACATTTGCGTCGCCTTCGTTGGACGACTTTGATGCGCCTTTTCCCATAATTGAATCTCACTTATCACTTGAATCTCACTAGCACTGTTTGAAAAACTTCCGATTTTTGTTTTGTTTTTTCACTTGTTTGCTTCATGCAAAATCAATCACTAGATCATCTAGTTGGTGATCAATAATAATCCACTTCGGACTCCGAAAGATTCGAAAGTCACCGGTCGCCATTTACCGTATTAATTTTACCGTATTAAATTTTAGACTTGTTGATTGTTCCGTTGTCTACAAGATAATTTTTATTTAGAATCATTTTTACTTACAAGAAGTCTTACAATCATTGAATTGCTTATGTTCTAAAAGTGTTCTAAAAGAGGCGGTACTTGGAGTTAACTTTTGGTATGTAAATATAAGCCAATCAGAATTTAGCACTATGCATTATAAGCGAAAAGAAATATAACCATTGGCCTCTTGCATCGTGAGAACGATGCACTTGGCGTAGGCAAGGAGATCGAATTACGCTATTGCATATATCGATTGTCTGGAATGATCGTTGGCGTCAGAGTGTAGTGACAATGACATGGGTCATTGCCTGAGTTGTAATTTGGAAAAGGTTGGCAATAATTTGGTTTGAATGTTAGCATGATATGAATGCTTGGGAATTGTGAAGTAAGGTTTTTATGATCGTGGGAAGGTTCAGCATTTCAGTTGATGTGAAATTTAGTTTTACTGTTTTATGCTTTTCACACTCTTAAGGATTTGTGAGAGCTATGAAACGTTCTGTAATTTGATATTCTTTATGAACATCGGAACATGAACATGTTCTAATGCTTGAGATGAATTATTTATGTTTTTTGAATATTAACTTTGTAATGCAAGTCTATCATGCTACACAACTGCTACAACCGCGAAGAAAACTTGCTGACCGAAAAATCAATGGTGGCCGCCAGATGTAAAGAGTATTTCAAGTCATAGTTGAACGGAGATAACAGAAGTGGATCTAGTAGCAGGATTCAAATTGATGACAATGAACTGGCTGTTGAATTTTTAACGCTAGATGAGGCTAAGAAAACTATTAATGGGCTGAAGAACAACAAGGCTGCTGGCAACTTCTCAAACATGGAAGGAAGCAGCTGCACGAACTCATTCACCGTATCATTTCGAGGATATGGGAGGAAGAGCAAATGCCTACTAGTTGGTTTGATGATCTCATTTGCCCTTTGTACTAGACAGAGCATCGACTGGAGTGCGCCAATTACCGAGGGACAACACTCCTTAATTCAGCGTACAAAATCAGGTCTGGAATTCTGTTCAACACATTGAGACCGTCTGAGAAGTCCTTGGTCGGCAAATACAAAGCTGATTTTCGAGAGGGCTGATCAACGACGGATGAAATGTTTACCCTGTTTCAAAGCAGCGTACGATTCAGTGAAGAGAAACGAGTTGTGGCAAATTTTGTCCGAACATGGTTTTCCGACGAAGCTGATTAGACTGATTCGTGCAATGTTTGATGGGTCGGAATTATATGTGCGAGTGGTGGACAAGATTTCCTCATCGTTCGTTATCTCAGATGGATTGAAACAGGGTGACGCTCTTTCTAACTTCCTGTTTAACATAGCGCTCGAAGATGCTATCAGGATAGTCGGTGTACTGAGAAGCGGTACTATAATCTCATAAGCTCCTTGGCTTTGCGCCTGACTTGAACGCCTGGCAGAGGAAGAAACGTTCATAGATTCCAAGAGGGAGACAGCGAGGATCGTAGATGATCCAGACGTGAATTGGCGATAGGTGTTGAAAGTTTGAAGTGGAAAAATTCGTGTATCTTGTAACATCATTAATGACGAGCAAAAATGATGTTACCCGCGAGTTGCAACAACGTATTGCAGCTGCGAGTCGGTCTACGGACCGTCTGAAGTCCCGTAGCCTGCAAACGAAAACAAAACTCACGTTATGCAGCCCACAGACACTCAGACGATTTGACCAACATTGACTTCGAGTTAGTTAAAACGATTTATGTTGATGCAGTCTTTTAATCGAGTGACAAAGTTCGTTGCAGCAACACGATATTTTTTGGCATGTTTTGAATGATCTCGGCAAGTCTAGTGAACATGTAGATTACTATAACAATTTCTCCAAAGATTCTATCAGCAATTCCTCTAGACTTCAGCTCCAAGAATTCCATCACGTGTTACGCAGGAGCTGCTTCAGAAATTCTACCAAGAATTTCTTCAGCGATCCTTTCTAGTATATTGTTCTACAGATTCCTTCAGGGATTTACACAAAAAACTTCCCAAGGGATTTCTTCAGTGATTCATCCAATGCTTCCTTCAAGTATTTCACCAAAAAATCCTCCAACGATTTATTTAAGAACTCTCGATTACTTTTTAATTTTTTCGTCGTGTACATCGCTAAAATGTTGCGTACAATTAGCTCGCGTTCAAAAACTAGATAATTTCTATTATTTTCCACAAAGAATAACGGAGCAGTGAAAGTAACGATTAGGTTGCGAAAGTTGGAAATCTTACTAAGGCCGTTTTGTAAATCCGGAAACTAAACGTGATAAAAGCAAGGAACCGAGTTGGTTTAGAGCATAATGTGTAGAATTTCGTCTGCAAAACACGTACCATCGATGATGTAAGTTTGTTTACTTCTCTGACTTGAGACTGTAAGAATAAGCTTTCAAGAATTCCTTTTTTCCTGCGATTCCTCAAAAGAATTCCTCTAAAAATTCTTGAAGATATTGCTCAAGAAATCCCTTCCAAGAAATGAATACAGGAATTGTCAAAAATTCCACCACGAGTTGCTCCTATCAAAAATCTTCCAGTGATTTTGTTAGTAATTCGTCCACAGATTCCTCCAAAAAATTCTCCTCCAATTTTCTCTAGAAATTTCTTCGGAAATTGCTGCAGAAATTCATTCAGAGATTTGCTCCAGGAACTCTTACAATGATTCTACCCAGAATTTCTCCAAAGATTCATCAAATATCCTCCGGTATTTTTCTGGAGTATCTTCAATATTTTTTATGAATTCCACTAGTGTTTCCTTCAAAGATTCTTCCTTGCCTGAGATCTCTGCAGGAATTGCTTCAATAATCTACCATTAATTTCTCCGAGGGTCCCTAAATGAATTTATTCCTACCCGCATTACTTGAAGGATTTTTCCCAAAAAATCCATCAGGAATTATCAGGAAAGTTCTTTCAGAAAAATATTTACTAACTTATCCAGCGAATTCTCTGGAATTTTATCCAGTGTTTTTAGCGAAACTCCAGTGATACTCCCAGTGTTAACCATAAAAGAACTATTGGTGAAATTACTTTAAAAAACCTTCTCTCTATTTTTATATCCTGCAAATAAAGAATAAAATAATATGTTAATCAGTCCACAGTTTGGGAAGTCTCTGTTCTGCGCCTACGGCTGTCAGTATTTATAGCTCAGAAATCCCGTAGGTACGAACAAGTAAAAGGTACCAGAGTCGTAAGGAATAATCACTTGAGATAGGTGGACATGACATCTATACAAATTAATGGTGAAATAACTAGAGAAAATACTGGTGAAGTCACTCAAGGAACGACTGATGGAATCTTTATAGGAAAGTGGATCAAATTCCATAGAAAATTTGTTATGGGATCATTGGAGTTCATCTTGGTGGAATCCAAGGAGGATTCTCTGGTGGAATTCTCAAAAGAATCCCTGAAGCAATTCCTGTTTTGAATCCCAGGAGGAACGCCTGATAGAGTAACTGGATTACATACTGGTGAATTCCTCATGAAAAAAATCTGGTAAAATCGCTGAAGGAATTCCTGAAAACCCCCAAGAATTCCTGGAGTTATTACGCGATAAAATCCTTGAAAAAATCAGGAGAATCCCTTGATGAAATCCACGAGGAATCTTTTGAGAAATTTCGGAAAGAATCTCTTGATTAATTCCGGTGACGAAATCCTCATGAGAAACTCCTGATAAAATTCATGGAGAATCCTTGGAGATATCTATTCCGGAAGGAATTCCTTCAGGATTAATTCCTTGACGAATTTCAGGAGACATTCTTAGATCAGTTCTGGGAGGAATCTCTTGAAGAAATTCGGGTTGTATTCCTCAATATATTCCGTGAGAGGTGCAAGTCGTTAGGCCGACTACCGTTAGGCCGAATGTCGTTGGGCCAAAAGCCATTAGGCTGAATGCCGTTAGGCCGAAAGAGTCGGTCGGCCGAGAGGGTCGTTAGGCCGAAATTTCATCAGTGTTTTTCCTTCTTTCAATCAAAGGCTGTTTTTCCTAGTTATATATCACAACGAATATTGTGGGCTTCTAGGAAATGTAAATTATCCTGATCTAACAACTGACAATCTATTCGACCTGAAACTTCATTAGGCAGCTTCTAGGTAATGCAAACTGTCCCGACCTATCTTTGTTAGTTACACATTCGACCTAACGGTTCATTAGAGCTATCGGCCATTTTCGGCCTAATGATCCTTTCGGCCTAACGACCTTTTCGGCCTAACGGCATTCGACCTAATGACCTCCAGCCTAACGACTTTCGGCCTAACGGGATAAATTATTCTGGGATGAATCCGCAATAAATAGCCTGATGGATTATGAATAGTCCAAAAGGGATTGCTGGAGTAACTTTAAGAAGTATTCCTGATAGAACTTCAGATGGAATCCCAGAAGGTGTTCAAGATGAAATTTAAGTAGGATTTTTACACAAAATTTTTGAAGTTATTTTAATGGAATCCATGCAAGAACTTCTGATGGAATCCGTGTAGAAACTCCCAATAAAATCTAATAAAGAACTCCTGATGAAATCCCTAGAGAAAATTCTGATGGAATCCTTGGAAGAACTTGTGATGATCCCTAGAGGAATTCCTATGGAATCATTAGAGAAATTCTTTACAGAATTCCAACAGAAATTACAGGTAAAATCCCTTGATTAATTCATGATAGGGATTCGAACTCTTGGTAGATTCACTAGAGAATTCTTGATGATATCCTTAAAAGGAATCCTAATGGAATTCCTTAAGGAACTCCTAACTTATATACTTCTGAAGGAACTCCTGACATAATCTCTGGAGGAACTCCTGATGGAATCCTTGGAGGAATTCCAGGTGTAATCTATGAATGAATTCTTGATTGAATTCTTGGAGGAACTCCTGATGAAATCCCCAGAAAAACTCTGATGGAAGACCTAAATATACTCCTGATAGAATCCCTATAGGAACTAATGAGGAAATCCCTGGAAGAACTCCTGATGGAATCCTTGGAGGCATTTCTAAAGATTTTCTTGAAGGAACTCTCGATGAAATCTCTTGATTAGTTCCTTATTGGAATTCTTTTAGGAACTCCTGATGGAATCCCTGGAGGAGTTCCTGATAGAATCTCATGAGGAATTCCAGGTGAAGTCTTAGAAGGAACTCTTGATGGAATCCTAAAGGAACTCCTAATGAAATCCCGGATATTCTAGAAGAAACTCCTAATGAAATCCCGGGAAAACTCCTGATGGAATCCATAGATAAATTCCAGGTTTATTCTCTAAAATAACTTCTGATGGAATCCCTGGAGAAACTTCTGATAAGGAGTGTATCGAAAAGTAGTCGCAAACATTCAAAACTGTCTCAAAAACATTGAGTTGAACCTACAAACAATTTTTTGGTCAGAAGTGCTTTACAAAGTATTTCAAAATTATGATGCGGTGATATTGTTTCAATAAAGTGGCATTTTGTATGATAATTTTGCAAATTACTAACAGATGTCGATGAAAATCTTGCACACCTCTGAATAAAATGATATGGTAATAAATGTGTTAAATTTTAAGAAAAATGATTTTTGTTTATGCTAATATATTCTGTGCCACAACTCTCATGACATAGTGTAGAAAAATATTTTGAAAAATTCATTAACAAGCATTTGAGAGCAAATACAAAAATCAAAAAAGTCGATTTTTAAGGACCTCGTTTTTTGATTCTTTCTTTCTACACGTTAATAGTAATATCGAATGATTGTAACGAATAAAAAATTGTTTTTTGATTGGAAAAGTTTCTTTGCATATTTATAAAGTAACGTAATCAAAAAATGATACTCTATATAATTACCGCTGTATGAGACAGAGCTTCAAAAGTTGATTAAACAAAAGTGACTTTCTAAAACCGACCTTATTCCAATAATTGAGCTTTTTTAGACCAATAATTAATTTTTTGAAATCCGTTTTACGTGCTGTGTGAAGTAAACATATTTTCCGATAGAATAAGCTTCTCATCCTATTTTGTTTGATATACATTTTGTTCATTCGAATCCTCAAAAGACACTTCAAAAATGTAATTTTGTGCAAAATTTTATTTTCTATGCTTTATAAACCTTGTTGTATTTATATTAAGACTGCATATTATTCAATATTTTTTTAGTTGCTTCAATATTTGATGACATGATGAAGATTTGCGTGAAAAAAGCTTTTAAAAAGATGAACTATACTCTGAGATATACCGTTTTGAATGTTTGCGACTACTTTTCGATACACTCCTTCACGGTGTCTTTGTGGAGTAACTTTATTACAAAAAAATAGGTAAGTCTGAAATTTCGAACTAAAAACAATTAGACTTTGCTCTTTCATTTGCGACAAAAATCAAAATAATCGGTCAGGGGGTCCAGAACATTTTTTTTTATTTTGTGTGAAGTATTCATGAATATGTGTTTTTTTTACCGACACACATTGCGTTGAACATAGATACGGGACAAACTGCAAGATCAGACCATTTGAACACCTTGGCTTGGAAGTTAAAGTTGTCCTTGCTCAAAAGAGCTGTAATAAGCATATATGACATATGATATACGCATAATTGCAAAACTGTCTCAAACGTCATTTTAGTTATTTTCCACGAAAAACCTAGAAAATCGTACTTAAATTGGTCATAATGATGTAAGAAGTTATTAAAAAATATTTTTAATAGGTGAAGATGCATGGATATCATACCTCAAATTTTCAAGAGCTTGTTTGTAGATTTGTATCTTGAGAACCTGACAACCTTTTGCGTTGGACATTTTATTGATTAGTCGCCACCAGCGAGTGACCAGTGAGTTACCGGTTGTCTGCTTCTCTAGACTTGTGCTTTTGAAAATTCGAGGTTTGGCTTCTATGTATATTCACCCTTAAAACCATTGATGACCGAGTGTGTACCTCGTTGTTATTAAGCAGATAAACGGACCAAAATAAATACTGTCACCGCTGGGAGACAGAGGAGGATCTTCTCTTCGTCGTAGCATTGTGAAAAAAAGTGTAAATCTATTTGTTTGCTCAGTAATAACAAGCTATGGCTTTTAGGACGAGATCATAAATTATGCGAGATTTCTCTTTTTACTCGTTACAAAAGTGACTTATCCGCCTTTCAAACAACACAATTTGAGTTATTAGAATTAACTAGTAGAGGGCTTCGCATGTGATAAACCTTGTTATAAGGCATGTAATATACTTGCTCCATGGTGCTGAAAAATACTCTAATTTGGATGGTATTTGAGAAGTTTCAAATCTTATATTTTTTATGTTACTTTCTTTATGGCACAGTGCTTATGAAAAAATCAGAAACTAACATCAGAAGGCTAAAATGGGTTTGGGATGTTTGTACTTGTTTGCAGTACTATAACCCCATATTAACCCCTCTACCGGCAGCTTCATTTTTTCAAAATATTCAAATCGCGATAACTTTTTTGTTTCTCAATATTTTTGAAAAAAAAAAAATCCACAACTTCTCAAAAAACTCTCTTATTTTCAGAATCTGTATCGGTTTTGAACATTGGTCATCTATATTCGGAGATATTCCAAAATTCCTTGGGGGACCGACGCATAGCCATTACTCTCGTAATTATCTCTGGCTACAGATTTTTTCTCATATTCGGTTATTCGCTTTTCAAAACTAAACTTTGATTAAAGTCTATTGTGAAGAAATTAAATAAATCGGTGTAACTGTTTTTGAGCAATGAGCTTTTATGTTTTTGGTACCACTCTAGCCGTAACGAGATCTTGAAAACTTCTTAAAACATCATATTGAAATTTTATATGGGAAGTGTCGGTCCCCCAAGGAACACCGAAATATTTTTAAAACAAGTTGACCAATGGTCAATACCGACATAGATTCCAAAAGTAGAAGAGTTTTTTGAGAAGTTGTGAAAAAATGGTGGAAAAATATTGAGAAACAAAAAAGTTATCGCGATTCAAATATATTTTTGTGCTGAAAAAATGAAGCTGCCGGTAGAGGGGTTAAGCTAAATAATAGCAAACAAACTCATGATATCTCTTCTGCTATCTGTCGAATTGAATTTTTCTCTTCAGCAAATTTCTTTATTATGGTTTCAAGAATGAGCTTTTACAATGGGATAATTAGTTTGTACTTACATTACAGAACAAGCGTGTTTGGAACATACCTCAAAATTTCTTCATAGTAATTTCCATATAAACCTACATTGTCTTTGGGCCACCTTAAATCACCACCTAGAAAGCTGCGAATTTCACAGAACACTATTTTTATACTAAGGATAGTAATGAACATATGTGAGATTGAATTCTCAAACATTTTTTAATTTTGAACCGCCCCAATGTACATAAACACATAAATAGGCAAATTCAAACATATGTGCAAGTCTCTCGAAATCAAAAAAAAAAATACTCTGGACCCCCCGACCGATTATTTTGGTTTTAGCAGCAAATGAACGCGAGAAACCTAGACTTTATTGTGGAAGTTTCAGACTTACCTATTTTTTTGTAATAAACTTGTTCTACGAAACACACCGTGCCTTAGGATTGATAGAGGAACTCCTGATGAAATTCCTAGATGAGTTCCAGGGGCTATCCCTGAAGAAACTCCTAATGGAATCTCTGGAGGAATTCCAAATGAAATTCAGATCCCTGTAGTGTCCGGAGGGAGGAACCGGCATATACAAAGTTAGTGGCTCAATCAGCCGAATTGCAACAGGAGCAATTCTAGCGCAACTTCATCGCTCGAAACACTTTACAAGACTGACGTGTAATTCGTCTCTTCCCGTTTGCTTAGGTTTTCCTTGTTACTCAAACTATATGCCCTTCTGCTTAGTTTTTAATTTCTCTAGTACCCCTCTCAATCCCTAGAAGAATATCTGATGAAATACCTAAAACAACTCTTGATGGAATCCCTAGAGGAAATTCCGATAGAATCTCTAGAGGGACTCCTGATAAAAACCCTAAAGCAGGCCTGCCCAACCTTTTTGAACCGCGGGCCAAAACTCAGAAACAGTATTCTGCGGTAGGCCAAACTGGTTTTAATATAGAAATTTCAAAAAATTTGGTGGGATGATTTTTTTTTTGCAGGAATATAAATAGTATTTGCTTTGATAATAATCTCGCTAAATCTGTGACAATTGTGCCTATGATCACGCCTAAGCCCAGCTAAGGATTCTTTTAGAAATTCTTACAATTCTGTGAGAATGTTGTTCAGCATTTTATTAAAAAAAAACATTCTTAGAACTCTTTCGTAAGATTGTGCCAGAATTTCATCTAGTATTGTTTGAAAGCCCTGACCACAGTTTGATAAGATTTAAGCCCTGAATTTTACGATAATCCAGCGAAGGATTCTGTGAAAATTGTCCTTAATATTCCACAGAACCCTACTCTAAAATTATTATAGGATCCTGATTTAGAATCTGTAAAATTCTGTCCTACTCAGAGTTCTGTAAAAAATATCATTAAGGATAGCTCAAGCCAATTTTGATACTTATATCCAGTATTTGGTGATAGTCATTGCTATCGTTCTGTAAAATTCTACTAGGGTTCTGTGAGAAAATTGCTTTTTGTGAGAATCCTGCCTAAGTTGTCCGTAATATTTATCTGAGAATGCTGTATTAAAATTTAAAAGCTATTAACCAGCGTCTGAATCTGCCTAATATTGGTTATAATCCTTTTTATGTATAAAATTCATGCTCGACTTTTGTTCGGACTTGATATGAAATCAAATTTGTCCATAAAATAGTGAAGAATGTTATTGGCGAGATTCCTCGTACATTTTTAGTCATCATAAAATTTAGTATTTTTTCAATTGGAGCATCAAAATAAACTGAAATGTTAACGACAAGCCGCTTTTTTCCAATCGAATGCACTTTAAATTTACACGATGATGTAACAATGAATAAACACGTGATGCTGTAACAATGAATAAATTTGGTTTACTTTCAATATACTCTTCTGCTTACGCTACATTGGAATACAAATATTTTTATCTGTGATGAAATATTCTATCCACATTTAAAATCTTATTTTAAAAAGTACAATAAGTCAAAGATCATCATATGTTGTTTCAAAAATGCCAATCAAGTGCTTACAAAAAATGCGTTGCGCCCTATCACACTGCATATATCGCACTATCATGTAATCTCCTGCAACGCAAAGTCGGTTGAGCACACGTCCGTCACCTATCCGCTTCAATACAATCACCGTACCGTGGAAGTGTCCAGGAGAACAAAATCCAATAAAAAAAGCGTGAAGGAAACATGACACTAAAACCCTGCTACATAAATTGCCTGCTGCATATCGGATCAACTTCTTCGGACGCACGACTGGAAAGTACTTGTGACAGAGCATCACAGGTTGAACCCGACTCGAAAACGCATCAACAACGGAACGGACAATACAACGACAGTAACTGGAACTACACGAAGGACGTAACGTCGTCTCTACGACATGGGTCTTTGGACTTGATACAAAACACCGTCGTCGTCGCCATCATCGTCATCGTGTCGAAGTCGTTGACGGGGCTGGGCGAGCATCGGACAAGCGAGATGTAATCTTCTTATTAATGAAATTAAGATTATTTCATCCACTCCCATGATTCAATTCAACGGCAGCGCAGCCACGGGAGAGCAAGAAGTTGCATCGCCGTCATTTATGGCAGGCGCGGAACAGCCAAATCGGGTCGGATTTATGAGTTTCGACGACGGTATGGGCAGCGTAAGGCTATGCGTATGGGCTTAATATATTTCGGAATCACGAAACGTTTTCATGTTTAGTTTCGATTCGTCTTTATCAGTACTTGAAACTCCGACATGAAAACATTGCATATCGCACACCCTTAGGACAGCGAAAGACTGAAGGGATTTCAACTGTTTCTTCATTGTAGGGCAGCGAGACGCGCACATGCCTAGCAAGAGACAGTCTGATCTGTAATTGAATTTTTAATCTGATGCACTTTTTCAGAGGATAAGATTACAAGGAACCATTATAATTGCTATGAGAGGGCATAGATTGAACTTGCTTAATTGATAATCGAGTCGACAAATTTAGCTGTGCTCACGTTCAGACGCCGATTCCTTCGGGGAGGCTTGAACAGACTTGAATTGAATTGAACTTCCATTCTTCGTTCAAATCCCCAATGGAGCTGAGCAAACGACCCGTGATCTCCCTTACAAGGTGATTCCTTTCAATTGACCCATTCTTCTGACGGCGCGTGATTTTGCCCCCCGCTGCAAAGTGTGGTTGTGCAAGGCTTTGATCTGACGATTTCTTTACGATTGTTGTTGTTCTTCTTCGTCTTTCTGGCGTTACGTCCCACTGGAAAAGAGCCTGCTTCTCACCTCAGTTCTTATGAGCACTTACACAGATATTCGCCAATTGACCATTTTTGCATGTGCATATCGTGTGACAGGTACGAAGATATTCTATGCATGAAAAAAGATCCGTGACCGGTGGGTTCCGAACCCACGACCCTTGATCTTGCTGAATAGCTGCGTGTTTACCGCTACTGCTATTTGGGCCCCGATTGTTGTGAAGTATGTTATTGTGGCAAAGCAAACTCTTCTTCTGCGGTCTATTCAGTTGAGTTGCTCCAGTCGCCTATAGTCGGGATGACCTTTTTGCACCAACTGTGACGGGGCGGTGATTGATTGCGACCGGGAAGAACTGGGCTCAAAAGTTACTAACAAGATGATGCTCCGGGCGCTGACAAGCATTGTTGTGCGAGAGAAAATTTATTCCCGGTGCTTTTCATAGCTGCCAGACGGTGTCCAATTCCGAGCGCCGGCCGACCGATAGAATGGATGCAAATATAATTGGGCAAATTCCATTTTAATTGAGTTATTCGGAAGAAATGGTGAACCGCAAAACGAACTCGTTGAAGAAAGAGCTTTGTTAGTTGTGGGAGGGTAAAAGCAGCGATTTTTTGGACTATACTATATATCTATATGTTTGGCTCTTGTATTTGCACACTACAAATATATATATATATATATATATATATATATATATATATATATATATATATATATATATATATATATATATATATATATATATATATATATATATATATATATATATATATATATATATATATATATATATATATATATATATATAATACACTACAATAAAGGCTGATGCTAGCTAAAGTATTTTAAAAAGTTTTTGAAGCGTATCAATCACAAATAAAAAAAGAGGAGTGTTATGTCAGTGTGATGTGTTGTTTGCTTCTTATCTTATACCACTAATCCAATCCCAATATTCCTTCCACTACAACTGTGGAGATGCAGAGGTATACTGGGTCTCTAGTAACAATGTTTGTCTTACTAACATTCCTTCCCCTTCCCGATTAGCGGACTTTGGGGCAAGTGTGCCACCCCTGCTTTTTATAAAAACTATAATATTTATTTTCTCTTCGAGCTTAATAATATGTTCCCTTATAATTCACAATACTCTAATCAAAATATGATTAATATTGCTCTATTTTTCGCGTATTTACATCGATTGTGCAAGGACAACCAAATTTGAGTGAATTTTTATAAGATTTCGTTGTTTCTAAATCGCATGGTGAAAGGTAAATTATTACCAGATTTTTCTAGCGTACTGTACATCGTGAAATTATTCAAATGTGTAAGTTATTGTGGCATTTGAACGAAAAAAATATTTAGTTTTACATACGAAATCCAGTTTGGTTGAAATGTATACTTATGGGGGCAAGTGTGCCACCTATTTGGTAAACAAGTGTGATGGAGTGAAATTTATAAAAATGTAAACGTCATCAACAAAATCATAATAATAAACCAAAATGAGGCACCAGTAGTAGTTTCTGAAGTATAGTAGGGGAATAACTGACATTGTTGCCCCCCAAAGTGATTTTTTCTCAAAATATTCAATAATAACATGTTTTCCGGCTTATTAAGTACCGTTAAACACATCTTCATCAATATTTTACCGTTATTTAGTGCTGATATAGTTTAATATTATACATATTCGCCGTAATATAAGGGTAATACATATATTGTATTGAATGGGGACAAAAATAACCATTTTAGTTATTCGAATTGAGTAATAGGGAGTTACGCATGTATTGAACCTTGTTATAAAGCATCCCCTTATTACGGTAAACTTACAATTATTTTTTAAACTATCGATTAGCATCTGCTTTGTAAGTAATATTAAGAGGAAATAAAGAAAATTTCATTACAAGTAGAATTACATGCGATGTTCATTCGGTGGCCGTCTTGCCCCATATGGGTGGCACACTTACCCCACAGTGTCGAAAAATAGGTTATTTTGGATGATATTTGAAAAGCTCCAAAACTTATACTTTTTGAAATAATTTTCTGTTTAAATGACACAGTGGTTATGAAAAGATGTGAAACTAATATCATGAGGCTAAATTGGTGGATTTTATAAGCTTTAGACAAAGTTAGAGAACAATTTGCTTAAGGTGGCACACTTACCCCAAATTCCGCTACCGTAAGAACGAGGAATGTCAAGCTAATCCCATTCCCTATTCATTGAATCTTTGTGCAGCTTCGATTGTTCTGGTCAATCACGGAGCAGCAAATGCGAATTATACGGTCATCTCTTGAGACCTGTTCACTCTTTGCTTTTTCATCAAACCGCAATAAAAAAAAATCGTTGTTTTTGTTGATTTTTTTTGGTTTTCGTTCAATTTCATCCATCATTTCTTGCACATCAATATTGTTCACCTTATTATCTTTTCTCAGATTTTCTCTCAATCAGACGGTGTTTTCAATTGTTTTGATACATTTTTTCATTTTATTTTATTTTTTATTGTTTTGATACACATAGGCTTAAGGATTGCTTGATCTAAACAGTTTGGTGGATAGACACTTTGCTCACTAAAATTGACATAGTCAATTATTGAACACATTATTCTGGCAATATCATTATATGGCATCTTGACGGTAACGGCAGTCGATGAAGTTGGGTCGCAATTGCGGTACCTTTGCTCGATTCCATGAATGGCAAAGTTCTTTTCTAAAGACACTCTTGCATGAGCATGAGCACAGATGACCGTACAATTCGTAGTTGCCACTCCGTGATTGACCAGAACAATTGAAGTTGCACACTATGACACACATTAATGAATGGGGCTTGGGAACAGCTTACCATTCGTCAATGTGCACAAATCGAGAGTTCAAATTTTAAAAGTCAATAACGGCTCCGGTCACGTCCTTACGGTCATCGGGGAAGGGAAGGAATGTTAGTTCGACAACTGTTGTTACTAGAGACCGAGTATACCTCTGCATCTCCACAGTTGTCATGGATAGGATATTGGGTTAGTGAGATAAGTTAAAGATCTGGGAGTCACCAAAGGTTGCGATCCATGATATAATCACGTCTAATCGGATTCGCGATATAATTCGATAATCGCATTGTACACCGAACAAGTGTTCGTCACACGGCCACACAGGAACAAGCGACGCGTAACACTACCATCTATCCGCGGCGCTTTTCCATTTCACTACGCGAACAACGCGAGACATGTTTGATCCTGCCCTCATCGCCCGCCATCGCAGGAGCAAGCGTCAAGGTCGAAGGATCAAACACAACTCTTCTTTTCTAAAGATACTCTTCTTAAAAAACTTGTTCATTAAAAATTGCTCCAAAAGTAAACCCTTTTTAGTTCTTCCATAGCCGCAGATAATTGACAAAATAATCAAGTTGAGAGTGAATTTATTTGCAAAACCATTTTAACTTATTTCGCGCATTCTTATCAAGGTATAATTGTTAATTCAGATTGATAATTTCGCACCGATATGCTGAACAAGGGGCCTTCCTTAGCCGTGTGGTTAAAGTTCGTGGCTACTAAGCACAGCCGTGCTGAAGATGTGCTGATTCGATTCCCGGTCGTTCCAAGATTTTTTCGTAATGAAAATTTCCTTTACTTCCCTGGGCATAATGCCGCACGATATATGAATGCGAAAATGGCAACTTTGGCAAAGAAAGCTCTCAGTTAATAACTGTGCAAGTGCTCATTGGACTTAGCTGAGCTAGCAGACTTTGACTCAGTGAGAACGTAATGCCAAGAAGCAAAAGAAGAAGATCTGAAGCAAAAAAAAACAAAGATTTATGTATAGATCTGTATGATTTCGATAATTATTTATCCAAATCTCGATGAGTGAATAGGCCTGTGCTCGAAAAAATGTACCATATTTATCCGTGTGTAACTTTTTTGTCCGTGGGTAAAAAATGATGAAAATCTGGGTATAACTAGATTAGAGTGCATTGTTTCCATGTGCGATGCGAAGCTACATAACAATCGGTTCAGTGATTATTGAGATGGCATCGAAACAAGAAGCACGAGCATTAGATGGATCGGAAGACAACTGGGTATCACCCATAAAACTATCTATCAGGTGATAAAATCTTTTGAGGAGTTCCAGACGACCCAGTGGCGGGCTGGAAGTGGAAGAAAATTGAAGACAGCTGACCCTGTGAAGGTCCGGAAGGTGTTGGATTATTGCAAGCGTAATCCGAATCTTTCGATTCGCGACGCGGCTCTGAAGGTCAAGTGTTCCGCCTAGTTGACCATGAAACAGGGGGGCGGGGCGGTAGCTTCGTGTATTCAAGGTCCGAAACCGTCGTGATCAGCAAAATACGGCGGCCAAAACCCGCGCAAAGGAAGCTGTATCGAGAGTGGTTAACGAAACCGAAATGTGTGATTATGGATGACGAAACCTACATCAAGGCAGACGCAAAGCAAGGATGCGGGTCGTTAGGCCGAAGGCCATTAGGCCGAATGCTGTTAGACCGAAAGGGCCTTTGGCCGAAAAGGTCGTCAGGCCGAAAAAACATTTGATCATTTACTACTATTTTAAATGGGTAACACATTCATCAGTGTTTTTCCTTCTTTTAATCGAAGGCTGTTCTTTCTTGTTAAATTTCACAGCGGTTATTGTGCGCTTCGAGGTTAATTAGAACTATTGGCCATTTTCGGGCTAACGACTCTACCGGCCTAACGGTATTCGGCCTAATGGCCTTCGGCCTAACGACATTCGGCCTAACGGGAGGATAGAACCGCAAAGCAGATACCGGGGCTGGAGTTCTACGTTGCCAAATTACAGTTTGATGCTCCGGAAGACATAAGGAAGAAAAAAGCCAAATTCGTCAAATAATACTTGCTCTGGCCATATGTCAATACGGTAAACTGAGTGAACCGTATATTACAACGGGTACCATCCACAACGAAATTTACCGCACCGAGTGCCTCCAGGAGCGTTTGTTGCCCTACCTGCGGTCCCACGGAGGCGAGACATTATTTTTGCCGGAACTGGCATCATGCCATTACGCGCGATCGACGTTGTATTGGTACAGACACAATAACGTTGTTTTTATACCAAAAACCGAGAACGCCCCAAATTCACCAGTTATTCGTCCGGTGGGATGATTTTGGGCTATAATGAAGGCCAAAGTTCGAAAATCGTCCAAGGTGTTTAAAAACGAGCTGGAATTGGAAAAAAGCATGAACGAAATGACCAAAAAGGTTGGCTGCACCATTGCACAAAATGTAATGAGAGGTCTTAAGAGAATGGTGCGGGCTTTCAGCGAAGGAAAGGACATTGAATAAAGTAATTATGCCGAAACATAATCCATATGTATTAAGGTACCGCGGGGCAAGTGGGAACGAAAAAAACGATAGTTCAAACAAATTGTTCAATAAAATTTTCAAATGTCAATATTTTTCAAATCCAACAACACAAGCACGTTTTGGCAACACATTTGTTGGTGTGTGCATGAAACTAATCGAATAATTTCGAAATTGTGAAAACCTTGGAAGAAAGTTTTAGAATGAGCTAATGGACGCAGTTACCTCGCTAAGCGGGGCAAGTGGGACACATCCAGTTTCATGCGTCAATCCACATCAGTAAGTCAACCATTACAATAATAGGATCGATAAGTCACAGATTCTTAATTTTAAGTACATATTTGATGTACATAAGGGATCAACCATAAAATACGTTACGTTTTAGGAAGAAACCCTTTATTTAATAGTCTGTCACCTCACATTTAATATTAACTGAAAATTCCTCAATAAAAGCGTAAAGAGGAATTAAACATGTTCAAAATATATCATTTATAAGTTGTTAATTAAAATGTAGCACATAAACATTGAATAATTGACGAAATTATTAATATGTTTTGTTATTATTTATATGCATGGCAGAAAACCACCTTATGGGATGGAATTGTTTTCCATCACTACTAAATTTGGTAGAAATAACAAATAAAGTTCAAATAACATAGAAAAGTAATCGTTCTCATGATGCATTTCAAATTCCAGCTGTGTGTTTGTTCAATTTGGAAGTCGTATTTCAAAAATTAAAAAATAATTAAAAAATAAAGAATAAAGACACTTTTCTTCTCCCTCTTATGCAATTACGTAATTTGAGGTTGATCTTTTTTGATAAAAACAGTTTGTTTGAATGTTTTAGTGCTACTCTCTAGCAAAATGTATGAAACGTGTACGAAAAGTTTTGATTCTGGTTTTTGTTTTGATAGGTCCCACTTACCCCAGGTACAAATATATTTTGGGATAAGATAGACCATCGAAAATTCCATATGAAATGAAAACAAAATACTGGTTTAACGTTAGCAGCTTGTAATAATACTAAAAAGTATAGCTTACTGATGGAAATTCGATTTAAAACACATTTATTTTTTGCGAGTCAATGCAAGACGTGAAACGTGTCACAATTTGCCATGCAAGTTGAAAATGGCGCTGAACTGACAACTGTTACATGAACAACATGGTAATAAAAATAACAGTATGTTTAGTACTAAATACATTCCTTGTCATTGAATCTTCAACTTTCTAGAAGAATACCCCCATGAAAAACTTTTCCTAGTTGAGCTATGACGAAACGCCCCACTTACCCCGAATTCTCACTTGCCCCGGGGTATCTTAGTTCATTCCCTGAAAGTTTCAAGAAAATCCAACATTTCGGACTTTATTGAGAACGATTCAGTCAAAATTTTATCTCATCATCCATTATGTACGATTTATCAATTATTTCATACAGATGATTCATATTACGCAGCATTAACGGAGTTACTTTAGATGAATTCGAGATTTTTTGTTTAGTTTTCCGGATATTTTATTTTTGTAACGATGTTTGCATAAAAATTAAACATAGATTTATCAAAATTTTTTGGGATCTAATCCCAAAGCATGCAAAATAGGACTTAAACGTTCATTTCAGATATAATTTGGTTGAAATTGCACGGTTTAATTTAGATTAAATCTATGTTTTCAACATGTTTATAGTCTCCATACAAAATTATTCGTTCCTCTTATATGGCCAAATACAATACTTTTCTAAACCAACAAAAAATAACTTTTTAGCAACGGAAGTATTATGAACATTGTTTATAAATATTGTTATACACATGAAGTTTAAGTTCTGAGGCAAATTAAGCAAATAAATTGCCAAACAAGCTGGAAAACTTGCATGCAAGTTGGCTGAATTAGTCAAATTTAGCATTTTCAACAGCTAATATCTCAAAAACTAGACGTGCTATGATATTTCTGAAAATGGCAATGGATTCAGCAATCCTTAAGTTAATAGCGGTATTTTGGTACTTGAGACAAAACCGTGTTCCGCAGTGTAGTTATTAGCAGTGCTGGGAATGGTAATAGTAGTAGGCTTGAATTTTCGCGAAAATCACGTGGCTCACCAGTACAGTAGTTCCAAAACCGTGAATCTCATCAAGTAGCCTATGTTGGGTGCACGAATTTTCTAAATCATGAGTGTCATTGAAGGCTCTAAATGCGGGAAATAGAACATTTTTCTACAGTAATTCTGGGTTGCCCTTAGCAACGGGTGTTTTGTTATTTTCAAGGCTTTTTGCCTACAGCAGCGATGGGCGTGAGATTCACTGGCTTCGCTGACTGTGATTGGCTTTGCTTGGCTACTGTATGGACCGATGCACGAGTTCACTAATTTGACGTTTGAGCGGTGCCGACTTCATTGGTTTCCATGGTCACATAAATAACACGGCACCGCTCAAACGTCAAATAATGAACCCGTGCATAGGTCCATAGTGAATTTCAAGATTTTTCCCAACCCTGGTTATTAGTATCTATATATTCCATAGTTTTCCACGTTGCAGTGTAGTTATTAGTATCCATAGAATTCCACGCGATTGTAAGGAAATTTACCGGCACGCTAAAAATGATTACTATTTTAATTAATTATTATGAGTCGGCGGACAACATGATGGGAGTGCTTCGGTGAAGCCCAAGCAGAACTGTTCTTTTTTTTTCTCGTGTCGGTGCGGTTCCGTATTTTCTCTGTTTGCGCGCGATTTGCTGGGCAGTAGAGTAGGGTTTGAAACGAGTGATGGAATCAAGTTCAATCGTGTCCGGTTCACGTTGTGCGAGTGCGAAAAGTTGTTTGTATCAAATCAACCCTTCTTATTTCAAAATATTTAAAACAAATAATTCTGTAATATTAAAGGGCATAATAAGATGTTAAACGGGGGGACCTTCCTTGACCGAGTGGTTAGAGTTCGCGGCTACAAAGCAAAGCCATGCTGAAGATGTCTGGGTTCGAATCCCGGTCGATCCAGGACCTTTTCGTAATGGAAATTTCCTTGACTTCCCTGGGCATTGAGTATCATCTTACTTGCCACACGATATACGAATGCGAAAATGGCAACTTTGGTAAAGAAAGCTCTCAGTTAATAACTGTCGAAGTGCTCATAAAAACACTAAGCTGAGAAGTAGACTCTGTCCCAGTGGGGACATAATGCCAAGAAGAAGAAGAAGATGTTAAACGTTCTGCTCTGGATTTTAAAAATAATATTTAAGGATATTATCAGAAATGTATTAATATATGAGTATATCGCTCAAGCCTGCCAAAACCACTCATTACAAAGATGAGAAACTGCTGAAAATACACAGTTTCCCAATGTGACGGATTGTGTTCTCACAATCCTGTAGAATTCTGCTGACCATCCTGTAAAAATCCTTTCCAAAACTTGTAAGAATATTACTAAAGACAATGTGAGAATATTGCTCCAGATTTCTGTTCTGTGAAACTTTAGTCAACGTAAGTTGAAATTTCTTCCTAGAATACTCTTTCAGGATTTCATAAGATTCATGCTAAAGATTCTTGGATATCTTTTTACGCAGGAAAGATTCTTTAAGTTAAATAAATACCTCGTTTTGCTTATTAAATGCTTTGCATAGGACAGAAAGAATTTCCTACAATTTTTATACAATGAATATAATTAATAAAAATCCTTGTCCATTATAAATTTCAAATCAAGCACAAAAACCGAATTTATTTGTAAACGAATTTCAGAAAAAATCTTGCTTAGAGTCTAGTAACTTGACATATTCGTATGCAAAATTTTGGAATGAAAAATTATGTTAATTTTATGAAATTTACTTTTCCACTTTTTCCTGTTATATGAAATGTCCAGCGAATCTTCATTGATAATTTTAATTCTCTTAGTTACCTTCATTTCATGAATTACACGATCTTCAGATATGCTTTTAGCATATTTTGGTAAAAACCAGTAAGGAAAACCTTCAATAATATTTTACTGTCACATATATGAGTTTATTTTGAAACTGAAGCTCTTCTAAAATTCAGCATGTACTTTTCGTATTTTCTCGCTTCCCGAAGGCTGATTCGCTTGGCGAGCCAAATTGCGCTAACAACCTGCTGACGACAATTATAAGATCGTTTTCCAATCAAATGTCGCACCTCTCCAAGTGGTTATCATTACCATTTCAAGAACAATAACAAATCTGCTATACATTTGAGAATCGAGAATGTTATGCAGTGGTAATTTTGTATACTCAAGAGGAAAAAAAACAGCATTAGCAGAACCAAAACTATCATGAACAAAGTTTGATACCGTCAAGCTATCATTCACCGTGCATTTAAGAAAAATCTGCACTTCAAAGAATTATATTATTTTTCCAAATCATTTAATGCGAACTAGAATACCACTACGAGGCGTACAATTATACCATAATTCAGGGAAAAACGTAAAATTAGCGATGTATAACAAAACAATACTCAGAAATTATTTTTACAAATGTAATGTTAAGGTCGCGTATAGTTTTCGTCATATTTAATTTCGTATCTTGAAGAAACGTTGTTGGTTGAGCAGCTATGTTGCTAGTAGTGTGCGCACTCAGTTTTAAGGG
Organism: Aedes aegypti; assembly: GCF_002204515.2. NCBI lineage: Eukaryota > Metazoa > Arthropoda > Insecta > Diptera > Culicidae > Aedes > Aedes aegypti. The sequence continues at coordinate 243,859,945 of NC_035108.1, read as the reverse complement.
TATTCAAACCTTATTTTACAATGAAAGCCATAGAAAGTTGAGATAATGGCTAAATTATTATTTTTTCATTGAAATCATTGTAAGAAGTTTCACTGTATTGTCCAAATCATTTCATATTCGCTCAAAATATAAATATGAAGTAGTTAAATCACGACATAACAATAAATCCAATATTACCCAATAATTTCAAGCCTTTTACACTAATGCACGGTAATAGGACCATAAATATTAAAAAAGGGTCCATTCACCGTGCATTTGTGTTTCGACTGAAACACAATAACTAAATCTAATTTGCATAAAACCTCATGGTTCATACGATGAAATATATCTAACAAGAAGTTTCTACGGCGAAAACTTATTGAAATTTTGAAAAAAAATATACTATACCGTTAAAATGAAAAATGTTATTTTTTGGCGTTTCTACTAGAGTGCTCAAAAATCTCATTATTAAACAGTATTCACATGGTTTTGACTACTAGAACCAGGTTTTTCAGAAGGCTTTGTGACAAGAACTACTTTATTCCATCGGTTTTACCTTGTATTGCTGACAAAAGAATAATTTGTGAAAATTGTATGAATAATATGTAGGAATTTGTATGTGTGCTCGGTGAATGGTGGCTGCACGGTAACTGGTGACTTAACGGTATAAAAATACGGAAATTATGTAGCACTATAATGACTACTCTCGTCGTAGAATAAATATTATTCAAATATCAATATATAGCTTGATGTAAGTAATATGCTCAGCTTTAAAAATGTTTATGTCAACCTCTAATCTATAAATGAGCTTGGCAGTAGTGTTCTGAAGAGTGTTTAGCGACGTATAAAATTACATAACCTGTATAGTGCCAGAGCAGTTAAATAATTAATTAAATCAATTCAATAACTAGCTGCTTCTATCTTTCTATCAATTGTTTGATGCACGGTCACCAGGTTTTTGATAAATTCTTTAACAAAAGTTGCTTGATTTTTTTTTTTCATTTGAATTACCTCTACTGTAAGTGAAGCTGTTTCGTAACACAATGAATATTCCATCAAGCTGGGGCCAACGTACCTGAAAAAATAAACAAAATAAACTTCGGTTAGTTTAACATTGTAGGACCGTAATCCATTTAGTATGAGAATAATCTGTTTTCGTAGCACTAAAGTCTTAAAAAGTTGCAGCATCTGATTAAGACACACAAAACTCTTTGTGTCGATCCGGAGGATTTCGCCTTTTACGAGCCATGTTCCATCATCATGCTGCACGGTTAAGTATTTTGTATGGTTTGTGTAGTGTGTCGCTCGTTACAATAGTGACAACAGAACCCACGAGGATTAAAGTGCCATTTTCCCACATACAAATACCCACACACACAGGCACACAAACTCAAATCTCCTGCTGTCTCTAGGAGGAAAGCACGTGAACGTGTGTGTATGCATGCATGTGCTCATCATCTGATCCACCAGCTTGGGAAACAATTTTGCCTGCAGCATAGTGATAAGTCACGTCGAGAACGTGCGCTTTCGCGAATGTCTCCTCGTCGTCGTTGGAAGCTGAGCTGACACAACTTTCGTGAACATCTCCCACAACAGTAGATGGGGCGGCCGCCGGATGAGACAAAGTTTTAATCTTGCTCTCATCAGAGCCCACATCCGCAAACCTCACATCCACACACGTCGCACTGCGGGATGTTTGGCGAAATTAGCTGGTGAAAATCGTATGGTGGAGGTAAAGATGAAGATGCAGAGATACAAAGAACTTATAGGGAACCACCCTGGCCATAACATATACACCTACCCTACCATTCAGAATGGTTTCGCTACTAACTGAACATAAGGAACGCGAAAAATGTCACCAAACGCTTTTGGCCAGCTAGATCGTCCAAATACCCCTTAGTGCGTCACCCGGCACGAGAGGCGGAAAACTAAAAAAATGACAAGAACGGAGCTGCTCGTGTTTTCCCCTTTCGACCCCATTTTGGAGACGAGTGGTGATCAGGCAAGGCTGACGACCGGCTCGAGAGCTCTTCAAGATGAGGAGCCACCCTTGACGACTTGGAAGCGGTTTCGTTTGGTCATTAGCGTATCTGGAGAACATTTGTTTCATACAATTCTACAAGCTTTTCTCTGTAGCTTAGCTGTATAATCCTCTTTGAAGCCACAATTAATCAGCAATTATATGTGGTTGAGTGTTGGATGTTCGTCCACCTAAGCGCCCCTGATTGCTACGCCAATGCTTTCTGTTCACCATCTACACCCTGATTATGTTGTGTTAATGTCTTTCAATTTCGTGTGGTAACTCTCTCTTTCCATCTAGTGACTGGATTAAACGACAACCAGCGATGGAACAACAGTAGATCAACTTTTAATTTTCGCCCATACGGTTCGTTGTGGGATGGTTAAGGGACTCATAATCTCCTCTCCAACGCGACTTCCTTGGCAACGACTACAGCGGCAGAGAGCATTCTTTCACCATGATCCGTGGCTGGCAGCAGCAGTTAGATGTCTATATATCATCGTGGTAAAGTACACAAATCTTCGGATTAAAATAATATAAATATTGACAATCTATTTATACGCGTCTGCCTGGAGGTGGTTCTTCAGATGTTCGAGTGTTATTCGGTCGACCAGTATAGTAGTGGTTGGATAGACTTTTGTGCCGGCGATGCGACATGGTTAAATCTGAAAAGTGCTGGATTGAAATACATTTGAGAAGAGCGGAAGACATTTAGAAGTGAAGACAACATCAAGCTAGACTTCGAATTTGCAAAAGCACTAATTTACAGTTTTAAGCACAGCAAGAGAGTACGATGCGCACTGAAATGTTTGAATAGTTCGGGTAATTAAATACCAGTCATGTGATGCAGTTGATTGAGCATTTGTCCATGAAGATCAATGCCAAGCAGATTTTAAACCGATCATTGTTCATTAAAGATCGGATTTGATCTCAACTATTCACTCAATCGGCTTAAAACGCTACCTCAACCCATAACCATTGCCTAGGATTTAAGCAACGATGTCACCGACGTGTGTTGCTGCTGCTGGTTGATTCGTGGAAGAATTAGCTTCTCCCTTTCAGAATGACAATCCGCCACTGAGACAGCATCCAGATCCGTATCTGCTGCTTCACGTCTGTTCTCTCTACCATCTTAAGTGTCGTGTGTGTAAAATCGGTAGAAAAATATTGGCCGTGACAACGAATTGATGTGTGTTTACAATTGGACTTATCCACTAGAGACAGCACTCCACTTCTACTCGATTGAGGGTAGAGATTTGCGGGCAGGAAAAGCGAGGGCGGACAGTTTGGAAGTGAAATTTTGTATCTTGTCAAAATAGCTGTCTCTGGGGGATTAGGGACATCAGGTTGATGCCGATTCCGAGTCGACTGGCGCAGTGTTTGAAATTTGGGTGTGGTTTATTTAGAATGAAAAGTGTCACTAATTTGGAGATATTAATGGTGGAACAAATTGTATGTGCATAGTCTGTCGGTTTGGGAAGATAAATCAGCTAGAAAGCCGTCGTGTTTTACATAGGTGAGAATTAAACAGATATAAATATTTTTTGGATTTGTTTGGTACCAAGAAGACTGTATTAAATATTTGATTAAGGTGAAGCGACCTACAAAGCGGTATAACTTTGGTTTATTTTATTGTAAATGTATCCCAATTTCAAACATGCTGAAAAGATTGCTTCCAAAGATTATGTAATGGTTTTTGAAAAAAAAAATTGTACATTAATATGGAACTTTTACAGGATATTTGAAATCAATAAATGATCACTATAGCATCTTTACCACATTATCCTGTATAGGCTTGAAAATCATTTTAATAAATCCTAATTACAATTCCAATTTGAAATATTCAGAAATTTATTTCGTTTCATAAAACGGAACAAAAATTGCAGGAATTTTCCATTGGTGTAGAGACGGAATTGAACCATGTGTGTATCCGCATTAACATTGTTATGCATAGGGTGAGTCCTGTATGCTCGGACACTTTTTGTTTCAAATGTATAATACTAAAAGTAAAGACAGGGCCGCATTTGCGCAAGGGGCCGAGGGGAGCATGGCCCCCCACATTTTAGGGGTCGCCACAAATCTCGACCATAAATGTTTGTAGTTAAACTTTCACGAATAATTATAATCAATGCAATAGTACATACTTTTCGAAAACGAATCATATGATTTAAGGTGAAGGTGAATGGAAGCCAAACTTCAAATTTTCAAGAGCACGGATCTAGAAAACCAAACACCCGTTTGAGCTGAAAATCTAATCGATTGGTTTTCACCATCTAGTGACCAATCGATTTAGTTTTCAGCTTAAACGGATGTTTGGTTCTCCAGATCCGTGCTCTTGAAAATTTGAAGTTTGGCTTCGATTCATCTTCACCTTAAAAGATTCATTTTTCTTAATGAATCCGGAATAATGGGCGAAATTTTTGGAAATAAACTTTTTGTGGGCTTCGTGGCCGAGTGGTTAGTGTCGCCAGGCAGTAATCGCTTCGTGTCATGAGGTTTGGTTTCGATTCCCGCTTCAGCCGTAGAAACTTTTCGTCAGGAATGTTTCTCGGCTGTGCCACTGGAGCATGCTTGTCCGTTGTCTAGTGTTATGTAACAGTCTGTGCAGCTAAATGGCTGAAAATGGTGTGCGTGTCTCTTAATACGTAAAATTACTAGTGCAAAATATTCAAACATCCAGAATGGGAAGTTGTTGACTATACGAGAAACAAGCAGATCAAAAAAGATTCAAAAACGATTTGGGTAAACAAGTGGATAATTTTTCGCGATTTTCAAACACGACTTTTCCAACTACAAGGAACGATTTCTAAAAGAAGTTCAATACAAGGTGAGAATGCAATTTATGTCTTTGCAGATAAAGTATTATTTAAATATTTGTTTAAAAAATAACTCTATCGCTCACATTGCAGACTTGGTAGCGTTTAACTGCTTTGAACATAGAATCTTAGGGAACTCTAGCTTGAAAAAATTGATCAAACAGGAAACAAAAAAAAAAACAAAATGTGTGTATCTTTTCATTATTTTTCCTATGAATTACATAAGAATTTAGGTATTTTCCCAAAGATTCAGAGTTGTTTCGGATATCTCAAGAATATAAAACGGATAACTATTGAAATTACCCATGAATTTCTCCAAAGATTCTTTTAGATATTTTTTCAACGAAGACGTAAGTGCTCCATGATTGTATATGTATTTCTGGGAGTATTGGTAGAGGAATCTCTAGAAAAAAATCTAGAGGAATCCAAGTATGAGTCCCTGAAAGTATTTCAGATGAAATCTTTGGAAAAACACAGGAGATTATTTCTTAAAGTTTTTCCATGAGACATGTGAGAGGAAATTTTTAAAGAACCTGCTGAAAAGCTGCATTACAGTCTTTGATTTTTTTCTCTGGAGCCCATAGAATTTTGCATCAGGATTCACTGCAATCCTTAAGAGACTCTAGAGAGCATTTTGATTAAAATAGAGACCTTGAAGATCTTCTATTGAAATAGAGACTAACCAAACAAACATTACCGAACAAATATAATAAAAACAGTGGTTAAAAGACTCTACAGATGAGAAAAAAAAAACATTAGTAGCTGAATAACAGTTCATTCAGCTGAAATATGTTTGAGAGTGGTTGGTTCAACTCGTATTTCGTAAAAAATGTTTGTTGGGGAGTCTCTAGAAAAAGACCTACTACCAGCCCTACAGCAATTTCTTCATCTCAAAACTGTTGAATAAATTTGTTTGTTCAATAACTTGAATATTGAATATGAATAGAATAAACATAATTTGAATTAAGGTACCTTTTAGAAGAGAATCATCAAACGAATATTGTTGTTGACAAATAAGCCTCGAAAACATTGAATTTAACCTGTACACATATAAAATCCACTAAGATGTATCAAATATAAAATTAACATTACCTATATTCATTCAAATTGCAAATTTGTTTACGTTCATAGGGGATTTGAATTTTTTTTAACGTTATAAAATAGTTTGACTTTGGTAATGGACTTTTTTTTTAAAAACATTACAAATATGTAGTGTATGCTGAAATATCATAATGTTTTTTTTTTGGAATAGGGCCCCCACCTGGTCCACTACGCTCAACTTCAATATGGTCTCAAATTTCCTAGCGAGAAGCATTCTTACAAATTGGAGCCAATTTTGTAATCAAAGTCAGGAATTTACAAACAACGTAAAACGCCTAGAGGTATGCCACTATTTTATTTTATTAGCTTACCATTCTTCAATGTGCACAAATCGAGAGCTCAATTTTAAGAGTCAATAACGGCGCCGGCCATGTCCTTACGGTCATCGGGGAAGGGAAGGAATGTTAGTTAGACAACCGTTGTTACTAGAGACCGAGTATACCTCTGCATCTCCACAGTTGGCATGGAAAGGATTTTGGGTTAGTGGGATAAGGTAAAGATCTGAGAGTCACCAGTGGTTGGTGATGCGATCCATGATATAATCACGCCTAATCGGATTCTCGATATAATTCGATAATCGTATTGTACCTCGAACAAGTGTTCATCACTCGCCCACGCAAGAGCAAGCGACGCGATCAATAGATCAAACACTACAAACGATCCGCGGCGTTTCATCATTTCACTATACGACCAACCCGCGACATGATTGATCTTGCCCTCATCGCCTGCCCCCGCAGGAGCAAGCGTCAAGGTCGGAAGTTCAAACACAACTCATTTACCAAATATGTAAAATTTATGTAAAAATACGTGTTTGGTAGAAAAACGCTTGTCATTCTTGAAAACAAATAGTCACTTGACAGAGAAAGCTCAAAAGTCCAAACTAAGCTGAGGAGCACGTTTGGTCCCAGTTGAGACGAAACATCAGAAAGAAGAAAGGATTGAAGGACTTCAATAATATCCATGCTAATATTTTGAAGGACACAGTTGAAATTTCTTCTTGTTGAACAAAAACTTAAATTTGTTCAAAAATTTGGGAGTTGGTCAATATTTATACATGTTTTGAAAATAGTACTTGATAAACATTTAAATGAATTAAAATATCGATGTTTTCAATGAACTAATCGAAGAATATTGAAATATTCTAAACGTATTTTCGATAAGCAGTTGATTTAAATTTCTATGAAAATTTGTGAATAAAATATCCCATTTTTGTCCAAACTGTTGTGTTGTGAATATTCTGAAAACACATGGAGTCAGAGAACCAAAATCTATTGAATCCATTGCAAATGATCAATGTGCATGAACCAGCGGCGCTGTAATTCAATTGGTCTTATGACAGTTTTTACAAACAATTGAAAGAAAAAATTTAAAACTTTTTTCTCGTTTCTTGACTCGAGATCATAATGTGAAAAGAAAAACCTAATTAAAATCTCCCAATTATTCCCATCCAGAATTGTTTCCTTTCTAGGAACATCTGAAATAGACTTTCACACATTACTCAGATGTTCGTGCAAACAATCTCCCATATATTGAAAAGCGCTTTTTGGCACCTGCAGCTAAATTTCAACCGAGTTCCGGACACCAAAGCACGGGAAAAAAAACTCCCGATCTAGGCCCGAATGAGTAATAGTCCGTGTAAAACAATTTCACGTTGCCGGCAGCGAGCAGTGCAGCCTGGAACGTCATACTACAAAGTGTCAATCAAACTCAATATCCGCGATTGATTGAATGGTCTTCTGCTCTGGTGGGCCTCCTGCTCAGTCAGGAATCAAATTTCATCCAGCGAGTTCCGCGGAAGGTCGCCGAATAGGTGGATTGAAATAGCCTTTCATGGGAAGTATTACCGGGAATCAGAAACTGACGCACCGACAAACGTCATTCTGAAATTTAAACAACTGCCTCACGGAAATCGTATCCGATTCATACATTCTCAATTGATACAAATTTGGTGCGACGTTCGCTACTGGAATATTTCTATACCTTCTTCTCGACAGCGATGATTTCGAATTCTGTATGTTAGTTGTTCTGCTCCTACCAAGTTGCAGTCAACAGAAGGCTCAATTACAGCAACAAAATAAGCGGCATCATCTGTCAACTTAACGGGATTAGCTTTGACAGCTGAGCATAAACCGAATTAGGTTTGGTTCAGCTCGAGTGAGCATGTTGTTGCGTTGACGTTTGTCTCCATGAGTTTTGAAGGAAGATACGTTTCAATTTTTTAACACACCCATATAGTTTCTTATATTCAATATCAGATAGGGAACAGAAGACTTGGGCAGCAAGTATTTCTGTTCTCAGCTAACGTTTTATATTATGCAACATTTTCGAATATGTCATAAAAAGGATAAGAAAATACTGATGCAGTACTGGTTAAAAAATCGGAAGTCATCACATTTCGCTAAAAATCGTTGTATGGCTTTTGCAAGGCAAACGCAAAACATTTCAGAATCGATAATAAATTTATGGTATTTAAAACCATGTGCAAGCGGTGGGTCGATGAATTAACTTGCAAAGAATATTGAAGATTTTAGATTTTTTTTTATGAAGTATTGTGAGATTTAGTCCAGTTATTGTTTAAATTTCATAACGTTGAATGAAATAGTCAACTCGGTGTTTGTCTTTCTCCATTCGTTTATTTTTATTTTTTTGACCAAGAGTTCTTCCGAAGGAGTCGTCTATAAATTACGTTAAACCAATTCCATGTGTGCAATTTGAAACGGTATGCTTTAGAGTTATAAACAATAAACAACATGACAACTAACAAAAAACTAAACATTACATATACTCTTTAATTGGATTAAATGGACAAATTGATATGAAGTTTTGCGAAAAAGTTACACGTCTTCTCGGTGAGAATCGAACTCACGACTCCCTGATCTCTAGCTAGGGCGCGTTACCCCTACGCCACGAGAGGACTCATGGACGCAGAAGTTAACCTGAATTCGATTCCAGCTCAATAATCACGTGGTCCTCTTTCGCAAAGTGCAAGAACGTCGCGACCCATTGGAAGCCCACACAATAGAAATCTCAGAAATCCGAAAGAGGTGTGCTTTGCGAAAAAGGACCACGTGATTATTGAGCTGAAATCGAAGTCAGGTTGTCTTTTTTTGTCAAACATTACTTTTTATACAATTTATATTTTTTTATATATATTTTAAAGTTGTGCAGCAAATAACACATCGTGTTTAAAATCAACAATTTGTTACATATGAAAAGATTGTAAATCTTGCGTTACATGAAGTATATATCTAAATAAATAAAAATGAAGTGGTGTTTGTATGTCACGAAATGGCTTGTTGCGGCGTGCAACTGGGACTTTGGCTCGGGTGAGCGGGAACGGAAAGATCTGTTGATCTTCCGTCCACCTGTTGCCGGGAGCAACAGGGCACAGGACCGATAGCTCGACTGTTGGGGGCTCTTGCAACTCTAGCCTTCAAAAAGGCTGATTGGCTTCCACTGGTGGAGGGAAAGGCGGTTTGGTAACTTTAACTTAAACTTCTATATTATTCCTCTTGATGTTTACAGAATGGTGGTTGAAAGAAAACTGAATAATCTCCTTGCGCATGCAAGCTCCCTTTATAGGTGGCAGGTAGCCAAAAGCGTTGCATGCACAACGTTGTGGAGACGAGGGTGGAAAATTCCACTGCCTGTTATTTACTACATACTGGATGCTGCAATCGGTCTGCTAACTGGTGTCTGTTGTGGTGGTGTAGTGGAAACTCTTTTGGGTGCTGCTTCACGCTGTACATAGCTGGATGGTTGGTCGGCTTGACTGCGTACAGGTACATGTTTGATCATGTCGCTCGAATGGATGGGGTGCAAGGCAAAACTAACGACGTGGTGTGTGTGTGTGTGTGTTATTTGGGTGGTTGTAGTGGTCGGGATGAGAGGCCGAAATACTCGCGGCGGCTCGAGGTTACATGGGACAGGGGTGGGAAGGACTCACAGCTCAAAACTTCGCGTTGGCGCGAACATACTCCCCGGCCAAAATGGAAAAGGGAAGTTGCATTGATAGTAAGGACGAACATGATCGCAAAAAGTGAACTCAGGAACTCAACTCTAAAGGACTGTCAGGGTGGAAACAATAGCTTACTACGTATTAACAAATAAGCTCAAAGGGATGGAAGGAACTACGGACTGATTTGCGGAAGGAACTGCTTGTTTCACAGGAGATGACAAAAATGGAATCATCAACTGGTGACACACTTGAGGCAGAAGAAACTCTTCACAATTCGGGAATAGGTCAACTTTGGTGGCTGTATGTCACAAAGGGAAATAATCGAGATAAAAAGGAATTCTACTTCAGGCACTGCAAGGAACTTTGAATTTCATTACACAAAGGGCACAGGTGTTACAGAAAACATTGGTGGGCAGTTTATGGTAGACTGCCATACTAACTCAAATGTTGGGGATTTACACGGATGTATCAATACTTGTGGACTGTATTTGGATAACTGGACAAACACTTCACAGGGATTCGTATGTTACTTGTTGCAATACTAGATACTCATATTAGGATAAGGAATCAACATTAGGGAAACAAACTTGGTAAGGCACAAAACATGAAAGATCGTTTGATGAAATTATCATTTCTTGTAGGACTCGTCAAGTGGACTGTATTGTGGGTGGAAATCTTACATGGATACACATCTTAAACAATGGAACAAAACTTCAAGTTGGCAATGGAAACTCAACAACACTAATGTTTCTATGGGATTCTTCAAAGGTGGACTGGGGAAACCACTTTGAGCCAGGATAGGGAATAGGCACACACCACAAATCGAAAGCTTGCTTACCACTTGATGAACATCTTTGGGTGGATGCGCTCGGGACACGCACTCCGGGATGGCTTCGCTGGCTCGACGTCGCATGGGGGCTTCATCTGGTGGTTTCTCCGGCCTGGACTTGGTAAGGGGTTGCTTGGAATCACCAGTCGGGTTGACCGGCGGCATCATCTTCTTGGTCAATCTCTGGTTTCGGGCTTCGCTTAATACCAGAAATTTTCCGGTGGGCATCGGGGTTGACTCCTTTACCGGATGGATTCCGGCTGTTGTTAGGAATGGCATCGCTATCGGTGGAATCGTGGTTGAACACCGCAACCACTTGGATACCGCATGGCTTCCGGTTGACACTGGACACGGGTGCTTTGCTGGACATATCTCGCTCATCTTCAGGATTGGCTTGCTGATCGGAGGGATGCCGGCTGACATCCGAATCGGCTTGAATCTCGCAGGCATTTCTGTAGACGGCATGGCTAGCTTGGATACCGGAGGGATACCGGTCACACCTGGAGGCTTGGGAACCGGAGGAGGGATACCGGTCACATCTGGAGGCTTCTCTGGTGCCGGATGGGATCCGACACTAGGCGGGAATTGTTTCAGAACTAAACGAGGTCCGGTCGCACAAGATGGCTGCTCACGAATCAGATGGATGCTGGCCAAACATTGGAACTTCTTGGCCACCAAATGGAACACGCTTGCAGCTGGAAATCTCTGGGACACCGGCTGGTATCCGATTACACTGGACGGCTGCTTCATAACCAGAGGGAATCCGGCCACATCCGGGAACACACGCTGGAAAGGCTTCACTACCGAATTGGATTCGGTCAAGTTGGAGGAATGCTTCAATGCCGGAATGGATCCGGCCACACACGGGAATCGCTGCGGCGTTGGATGGAATCCGGCCAACCGGGATGGAATCGCTGGACGGAATCTGGTTCTACATGGGAATCGCTTTGCAACCGGACACAATCCGATCACACTCGGGAACTTGATGGGAATTGTGCGGAATCCACTCACACAAGGGAACCGCTGGAGCACCGGACGGGAATTGGTTGCGCAATGGAACGATTGGGAACTTGCTACTGGATTCTTGGGCACAAATCCGGTAGCACTTTGGAACGACGTCAGCTTCGGATGGGTTCGAACCAGGTTGATTGGAACTGGAATCGGGTTCGTCGCTTGATGAACTGTCTGCTTGCACGGAGGGTTCGACTCGTCTTTGTAGGCAACGGTTGTCACCTCTTCACACGTCGTTGACATTTTTCCACGGTGGGTGGAATCTTCTTCACGATGGCACTTCTGAGCTATTGGAGCAACAGAAGGCGGGACAATCGGCATTGGTGCCGACTTGCTCTTGATGACCTCGGCGAGATCACCTTCGGAACGGACCAGGGCTGCTCCACACACAGGAATTAACTTCATGGCTGAAGTTTCAGCGCTTGGTGGCTGCAAGGAGTGGATTGGGTTGAGGGCAAACTGGCTCACCTTCAACTCGTTCGCTTGGGCTGGGAACAGCTGCTCTGGGGACAACTCTTTCGGTGGCGACGTGTTTGGCTCCTTCATCACGTCTGCAATCGGAACGGATTGTTCCGTCATTGGGCTCGGTGATCGGCTTCGTATGATCGGGGTGCGCCAGCGTGGCGCAGTGGTCGCAGCGAAATAGTTGTATGATAACGCTCGACTGTGCTGGTACTTGTTACCGGTGGTCGGAAAGGATAGCAACAACGTTTCCACCAGTAAGCAGGCATCAAAATGGAGGTCCTCGAAGCGCTCATAATTCTCGTCAAGATCTGCATACCGCTCGGCTGGGAATGCAGACAGCAACTCGCCATACACTCTCTGGTATTCTTGGTACAGAAACTGGAGCTCACTTACATAAAGCTTCACTCGTGCAAAGCTTGGTCGGTTGGTACCATCCCTGTCAACCAACTGTTCCTGGAGCCGCTTCACTTTTGCCTCGACGAGGCTACGTTGGGCGAACAGCCTTTTCACTTCGGCCATTCTGGAACCACTTCACACGCGCGCGACTTACTTTCGGGGTGGAAATGATTCGGACTTCGGGACTTTTTCACTGTCTCTGTTCACTTCACTTGGGGAATTTCGTCTCCTCTCCGCCAATGGAAACCAGGAATATTCTTTTCGCTCTTGTGTCGAGCTACCGGGCAGGAACAACAGCAATCCTTTGGTAGGAAAGCTGATTGCTATCGGCGATAGCAATTGGAATGGATTTGTCTCAATCTGTTGATTGACGACTGACTCTGCTGCTGTTGCAGCCTTCAAGGAACTGGCTCCTCTATCCGGCTCGATTGGACCATATGTTGCGGCGTGCAACTGGGACTTTGGCTCGGGTGAGCGGGAACGGAAAGATCTGTTGATCTTCCGTCCACCTGTTGCCGGGAGCAACAGGGCACAGGACCGATAGCTCGACTGTTGGGGGCTCTTGCAACTCTAGCCTTCAAAAAGGCTGATTGGCTTCCACTGGTGGAGGGAAAGGCGGTTTGGTAACTTTAACTTAAACTTCTATATTATTCCTCTTGATGTTTACAGAATGGTGGTTGAAAGAAAACTGAATAATCTCCTTGCGCATGCAAGCTCCCTTTATAGGTGGCAGGTAGCCAAAAGCGTTGCATGCACAACGTTGTGGAGACGAGGGTGGAAAATTCCACTGCCTGTTATTTACTACATACTGGATGCTGCAATCGGTCTGCTAACTGGTGTCTGTTGTGGTGGTGTAGTGGAAACTCTTTTGGGTGCTGCTTCACGCTGTCCATAGCTGGATGGTTGGTCGGCTTGACTGCGTACAGGTACATGTTTGATCATGTCGCTCGAATGGATGGGGTGCAAGGCAAAACTAACGACGTGGTGTGTGTGTGTGTGTTATTTGGGTGGTTGTAGTGGTCGGGATGAGAGGCCGAAATACTCGCGGCGGCTCGAGGTTACATGGGACAGGGGTGGGAAGGACTCACAGCTCAAAACTTCGCGTTGGCGCGAACATGGCTTGAGTCTGGAAGAACGGATTGGCGTAAGTTTTTCTCAGTTGCACTTGACAAGGGATGCGACGTAATAGTGCGAGGAAAATGTTTAGAAAAGTCTCCGGAGTAATCGGGAAAACGGAAGAAGACTAATATGTCTTCTTGTATGGAGGATTACATGATGTTTTACAACAGCCTACTTGATGGCAAGATTTTGGATCATTTATCATTTATTTGGTGGGTTTCGTGGCCGTGTGCAAGGTATCTACAAGGGAGGTAATTCAATGTGTCATTTAGCACAATCCGCCATTTTGGGAAACAATCTGACAGCTGGCGAGTTTATGTTGCTCCATCAGGTTAGCAAGTTTTGAGATCCTAGCAACCTTTTCCCCTCAATTTTTATTTCGTTTGGAAAACGTCATTCAACAACCAAGTGTAAAACTTTATGTTAACCGGTGACGAAATTTATCCAAAGAAACCCCGAAATGGGGTTGAACCAGTATACTCGTAAAAACAAAGGAAAATTGTAGGTAACGGTGATAATTTGAGAATTACATTGGGGAAAGACGCATGCAATTTAAATGGAAATAAATGGATGTATAGCTATATTTTTGTCGATTGTACCGCGAAAAAGAACATTGAAGGATGAAGGATGTTTTATCAACTTCTTTGCTTTGAAGAATATGTAATGAGCACAATCCCAGAATCTGCTAGTTTATTTCTCTCCAAACATAAACATATTTATATCAGTTGAATATCTTAGAAATAACACGATCCTCCATGAAATTAAAAGCTTCGTTTGATTCAATTCTCATCTTTTAAAATCACGCTGTAAAGAAGAGTCGGAAATTGAGGAATCCAGTTATTTTCTGCTATACATAATATCATCTACAGCTGAAACTGACCTTATCAAGACAAAAATGGAGGCAGAGCAGCCGCTACATAAACCATCTGTTTTCACTTTAACATGGGCAATTTGATTACTTTCCAATATTGGATTTCATCGATAAATAACGGCATCCTGAAACGGAACTACTGAAATTAAGTTTAAAACTTAAGAAACACATATATTTTGAACCTGTACCCTCAAACTGTCGTTTGTGTCCAGAAATTTTCTATTCCTTTTCAGTTTTCAAATCGTAATACTAAACACTATGGGAACGATAGCAACCATCGGAGGGGAGTATTGCATCAACAAACTCGCCAGCTCGCCAGCTGTCATTTTCCTCCCCCTGCTGTCCACGACTCCCCACATCCACTGACTGCTTAGATTGCTGTACCTGTCTTCAATATCAACCTTGAAATGATCCTTCTTAAAATTGTACGTAATTTACGCCCAGGATAACTCAATGAGATTTTATTTGACACAACTTTTGGTAAAACTTTGTTTCTATAAAGTTGTGGAAAATATGCTTTCACATTACGGACTCTAAAACGGTCGTTTCAAGCAAGATTATTATGAAGAACAGATCTAGAGGTTATCCAAATTCGGAAAAAGTGGTAGAAATCTAGCTACTACACTCATTTTCGAAATTTAAAAATTGTTTCAAGCTCAATAAACAAAATAAAAGAAACCAACCTAATCCGGAGGCAAATTGAGCACTATTTTACAACTTTTTGAGGTATTCTCTTTCGGAACTCAAATATAGCTAAATAAATTTCGACAGATTCAGAACTCCATTGATCTTTATCAGTTTATGTAATCGACTTTTCATGAAATAATGTTTGACATATTTTAAAAATAGTTTTAATATTAAAAAAGTTAAATGACACATATCAAAGATCAAAGCAGGTTTAAGGATTAAAATATTTCCCTATCTACTAAATTTAGGTCTCCTGAATCTGAAAGTGTTGTTAAAATTCTTACAACTCGGATATTTCATCATTTTATTGCAAAATTAAACTTTGAAAATCTGCCTAATACGCCTAAATGTAGGCAATTTCTACTGAAATAAGCCCAAATTTGAGAAAAACGGTGTTATTTGTTAGAAACTCTACTTGCTACGCTGTACGATATCAAAAATGAGTTCAGTAGTTCATACTTAAGCTTACACAACATTTTAAACACTCAAAGTTATCATCTATAAACTAGAAAACATGGAATGTCTGTGGTGCAACGAAACCTTCAGCATCCTTGGGAGGAAATGTTTTTTGGTATCGACCTGATCAAATTCACCCCAGTGATCAATTTGCCCCCGGATTACGGTACATACTAACTTCAAATTGGTGGGCCAAATATCTGGCGAAACTTCAAAGTCTTTACGGGCCGCACAAAACAGAGCCCGCGGGCCGTACATTGAACACCCCTGCTGTAGACCATTCAATTTCAAGCAACTTTTCAAAAAATAAGTTTTATTTTGAATCTTTTAAATTGACCGATTTGGAGCTTTTTTCCTACGGTGACAACAAAACTGGTTTTCTAGCTCTAGCGTTTTCAATTCAAATATCTCATCAAAGTACTCTATAAAACACTTTTACAACTTTGGAAAATGCGTAATTCGGTGGGTGAAGAAACTCGCTAACTTCTTACGTTTGGGATTTATTGTTTTTTTTTTTTTGCACAAAAACATGTCTACTCTGATATCTCTGATTGGGGCAAACATAAAAAATATCTTTTGACGGCATTCAAAACAATAAATAAAACTGTATATTATATCAGAAATTTACAGATGTGTTTTTTTGTAACTCTAATGATAAGACATTTAAAACAAAGGATTTGAACTCTAAAACTCCAATAACTTTTGAACCAAAGTAGATGTCCACATTTTTTTTAAATGAAAATTTGTTTTTCTTAAGGTTTAAAAGTCGTTGACAGACTACTCCAATGAAAAATCTGAAATAAGAAAGGTTGGGCAAAAAAACTATTTTGAAGGTGTTTATCGTATGTATTTTTAATTATTTTGCATTTAGAGCCTACGTCAATTACGGCCTAAAGTCAATTACGGCGCAAGTCACGTCCTATGAAAGGAATGTAGTTAGAAAACCATTGTCACTAGAGATCGAAGCATATTTTGCATCCCCACAGTTGTTATGGAAAGGATATTGGGTTAGTGGGATAATGAAAGGATCTTCGAGTCACCTATATTTGGTGATGCGATCTTTGATATACACTCCCGTGCATAAGTTTGGGTTCACCCCCTTAAAAACATGCAAAAGTGTTCAGTCCATATCTCTGTGATTACATGTCCAATTGAAACTCTCTAAGCCGCATTCGAAAGGCAAAGGGTTATTCTTACTTCGTATGTGTTTTTCCAAAAACATTCTTTGAACTTTATATACTAAATTTTTACCTAAAGTTGTGACATTTTTAAAAAAAAACACACTGACAAATCATATCTAATTTCCTCAGCATTGGATCGACCCAAATTTTAAATCAAAGTGTCATTAGATTCGTAATCTTATATTCTTTGAAGAGACCCCACGAAATTTTGGCGGAAAAATCTGGAAAGTATTCAAAATCAATGAAACAGTCAGTCAAGTCATCGTGCAAAAGTTTGGGTTCACCCCTCAGTATGGTGTATTGTGCAAAAGTTTGGGTTCACTTGAACTTACTTAAATCTGTGAAATCTCAAACCAATCATGTACGCGCCATTATTTGCGCACAAAAAAGCTTTAAACTATTAAAATCGGTTGAAAAATGGCAGAGATATTGACAAAAATGATGTGCGAGCGGCTCAGGTGAACCCAAACTTTTGCACGATTTGCATCATACTGAGGGGTGAACCCAAACTTTTGCACGATGACTTGACTGACTGTTTCATTGATTTAAAATACTTTCCAGATTTCTCCGCCAAAATTTCGTGGGGTCTCTTCAAAGAATATAAGATTACGATTCTAATAACACTTTAATTTAAAATTTGGGTCGATCCAATGCTGAGGAAATTAGATATGATTTTTCAGTGTGTTTTTTGAAAAACGTAACAACTTAAGGTAAAAATTTAGTATCCAAAATTCAAAAAATGTTTTGGAAAAATACCTACGAAGTAAGAATAACTCTTTGCCTTTCGAATGCGGCTTAAAGAGTTTCAATTGGACATGTAATCACAGAGATATGGATAGAACACTTTTGTATGTTTTTTAGGGGGTGAACCCAAACTTTTGCACGGGAGTGTATTTACTCTTAACTGATATAATTCGATAATCGCATTGTACGCCGAACAAGTGTTCGTCGCCCACACCCGCTGGAGCAGCCCATGCAATCAAAGGATCAAACAGTACTTTCCGATCTACGTGCAACAATCTTGTCAGAACAAAAGTGCAAGAAGCTCAGCGAGTTAAAAAAATATATGCAACGAAATCTTAATAGTGTTAA
This sequence comes from Aedes aegypti, assembly GCF_002204515.2. Classification (NCBI taxonomy): domain Eukaryota; kingdom Metazoa; phylum Arthropoda; class Insecta; order Diptera; family Culicidae; genus Aedes; species Aedes aegypti. Next base: position 243,841,964 of record NC_035108.1, on the reverse strand, counting down.
ATGCCATTAGGGGCATAGATAGAGTATGGATAGGGTAAATTGAAGAAATATCTTTGCAGTTATTTTATCTAATAAAGTTAAACGCCACCTCAAATCAATATCGCTTCATTTTTTATTACTCAACGAATTGCAAATATCACAATCCAGTCAGATATCTACATTCTCTCCCAAACAGCACAAAATGAATTTGTCGAAGCCACTCACCAGCAGACAGCTTAGTGGACCGAAACGAAGTAGATATGCATGTTCCGAAAACCCCTTGTATCCAATCTGCCTTGGGGCTCCAGACATGGCAAACAGAGTCGAAAACCGGTGAGCAAACGGACAATCGAGTAGAGAAAAAATGTCGGTCCTCAATGCACATACATCGACCGTAGAAAAAAACGACAATTCAAACTTCTCAACATCGACAGCTCGCTGTTTTTACTGGAACTTTATCAGTTGTGAAAAAAAAGGATGCTCGGAATTAAAGAGCCCCCGCTTTTCCTACCAAACCTTCAGCAAATGTTCACTCTCGACAGTCGGTGGTCGACAAAGCCTTACCTAAACACTTCGGTTCGGTTTTTGTCCCCAAGTGCGTATTTGCCTTTTATCACGAGCACTCCCAAAAATGAATAATAAAAATAATGGCACAAGATATTGCTATTGCAATGATTTCTATGAAGAGACTGAGAGAGGAAGGACAACCGCGGGCTGGGTCTTTGAAAATCCTCCCGAAAAATCCCGGTGACTTCAGAGGTACACATAAAGGGACTGTGAAGAGAGCAGTAATAACAATGAAATTCAATTTAGATGTTTTCCTCCGTTCGGCGAAAGCCCTTTCGGCAATTTCGGAATTTGAGCAATGTAATGTGATTTTGTTTTGATAACAACAATTTTCTCCATTCACTTCTTTGCTCGATGGTTGACATTGGTCGTTTAGGGGGCGGAAGCGGGGGAAAAGGGGAGTAGTCCATAACGTGCCCGCTGGCACGTACTTTTGGGTTTTATGTTTCTCGACTCTGCTTTTTAATTTAGACCGTTTTCACAGTGCAGCTCCGTTTGGTCCTCCCCCGAGCCCAACCGTTGTCAAGAGCAGAATTTTCCAATTTTCAATCCTTTCATTAAGGGTAATGAGTGCGAGACAGTCGTTGAGTTGAAATGAGACACGTTTCACAGTGAAATGACACTCGGAGGGAGTGTTTTCTTTATGGCATGTCGAGACTTTCGTTTCGCTTAACCTAGTTATGTTGACGACGAAGTACCGTAAAACGGGGTAACTTTGATAATGCGGGTAACTTTGATAGTGCGAGACCCACAACATATTAAACGAAATAACAAAGTTTCTGTTAATCAGTTAAGCAAAACAAATGCAAAAGTAAAGAGTATTGGTATGACACTTCATGTTAAAACTGTTTTCATTGGAATCAAGTGCATTTGAGGCTTTTTATACGAATATTAAAAATTGACACAATTTTAGCATTTTCGAAACGCTTACAAACAATCTGTTCTACGATCACTATTTGATGTAGTTTTGAATAGTTGGCCACTTATCTTTGACAACCAAGTTATCATAGAACTTGAATACGGTCTCAAATCTCTTAGCGAATAGCATTTTTACAAACTGGGACCATTTTTGTAATCTAAGTCACAAATTTCCATATAACGTTAAACGCCTAGAGGTATGCAATGCCCTACAAATGTTCGTTATTCATTCAATTTTGTTCGAATCTTACTCCATTATCAAAGTTACCCCAAAACAGAAAACCAACTTTCGATTACATGAAAAAATATAAATCCATTCATAATAAATCTTTTGGAAATCTATCAACTGCAATCGATAGCTAGGATGCCAGTACTTGTTTTAAAAATATAAATTATTATTCTTTGAAACAGCATGCATAAATATTCAAGTTTTCTTCGAAAAAACTATCAAAGTTACCCCGTTTTACGGTACCTATTGTTGTGTAAATGTTCAGATGTCTGCAAAGTAAATGATTCGAAAGGCAATAAAACAGCTAATTAATATATGAGCTCCGAGTTTTCGGCAGAATATCGAACTTATTGGTAAGCAGGTCTTGAACCGTCCTTCATCGGAATTTGTACCTTGTACTTGAAGGCAGACCATAAACAACGCAGTTTTTTTGTTCCATTGTGACCAGGACCTAAAAAGGCAAAACTAACATTTTGTTCAAAAGCCCACTCTTAACTGCGCATTGTGCTACAAGAATATATAAGATAAACAATTGGAATCCGAAAGAACATCCTCATGTCCACGCTTTTTTCGTTACCCAAAAAAGAGAGAGGGGTCAGGGGGATATCCCACCTAAGGATTGTAACAAACTTACTGCACCATTTTTAGAATTTATTTCAAATTAATTGATCTAGCGGTCTACAAATTGTGGCCACTTGAAAATTTCATGTACGTCCCGGGCTATTGAGAGTTAATGCAACACACGTAGTCCGACAATTTCTAAAGGTTTTTTTCAGAGCCACAAATTTGCAATTGAGAAATAATATGACTGTTATCAAAATGTACGTTGAAGATCACGATGTTTGAGTTCAATTATATCTCCGAGAGTCCACGATATAAAAGTCTAGTAGTGAAGATAGCATCAAGAACAAGTTGTTGGTTTTAGCACGCATGCCTCCGTTTGTTAGAATTTACAAAATCATATATTTGGAAGATGAATCATCAGAGCAAGATAGACGATGTTGGAGTACGGATTAAGATATTTTTCGGCTTATGGGCAAAAGGTCGAAAGACAAAAGGTTGAAAGGACAAAAGGCCAGAAATTATTTACTTGATGGGAAATTTTTCCTTCTTTGAAAATATATTTTCGAACTTTTGTCCCTTTTATTTTGTTCTTCGACCTTTTGTATTTACATTTTTCTACTTTGTTAATTAAAAAGCGACGAAATACACTCCAACCTCTTTAACGACCGTTCTTTTCACGACGGTTCTTCGGTTGATGTTCAGCAAAATTATTCAGAAGATTAAGGGCTAACTTGTAGTGGTTATTGAAATGCGGAATTCTGCAGTGAGCATCGAAATTCTGTTTTGCGGTTATCTTAGGATCCTGATCACTTAGCAATATGGCGCCTTCGGCAAAGTTGTTTAGTAGTTCAAGCGCTATCATTATAAAAGCCATGAGATTCAAAATTAAGCCACCAGGCGTCACTAGTAATGAGAATGGAACTTTTAGTTTGCGGTTATCTCAGGATCTTGACCAGTTAGATATATAGCGCCTTCGAAAAAGTTGTTCAGTAGCTCAAGTGATGTCATTATAAAATCCATGAGATTCAATATTTTGCCACCAAACAGCGCTAGTGGGCATGAAACTTTTGTTTTGCGGATCTCTCTGGATCCTGACTGCATAAAAAGATGGCGCCTTCGGCAAAATTGTTCAGTAGCTCAAGGACCATAAAATCCATTAGATTCAAAATTGTCTAGTGAGTATGAAACTTTTGTTTTGCAAATACATATCTCAGGATCCTGAGCACATAGAAAGATGATGTTTTCAGCAAAGCTTTTCAGTAGTCCAAGATCTATAATTATTCTACCTGAGAGATTCGAGTTTTTGCCACTAAGTGATATTAGTGAGCATGAAACATTTATTTAAAAAAATTCTTGTGATTCTGACTATTTAGAAAGATGGCGTCTTCGTCAAAATCGTTTATTCCAGCCAAGAAGGTCAAGATCGTTGGCCAAAAACCATACTCACTAGTGCCATCTAGGGGACTATAGAATTGCATAGCTCGAACAATGGTAACGCTTAAATTACTGAACAAATTTGCTAGAAGCGTGATTTTACGTAGTCAGGAACCTGAGTTATTTGTAAAATTAAACTTTTATGCTCACTTGAGGACAAAAGCTCGTACCTATTGACTGGAATAAACATTTTTTCCGCAAACGCCATTTTTCTAAGTGGCACGGATCCTGAGATATCCACAAACCAAAAAAAAAACGTTCTCACTTGCGCCGCCTGGTGGCAAAGTATATAATCGGTAGACTAAAATTATGGTAGCCTATGAGCTACAGAACAACTTTGCCGAAGACGGAATATTTCGAAGTGATCAGAATCGCGAGATATTTGCAAAACAAAACTTTCATGCTCACTAGCCTGGGAGAAAAATCTAGAATTTCTTATCCTTGAGCTACTGAACAACTTTGCTGAAGACTAAGTGGTTCAAGATCCTGAGATATCCCCAAAACAAAATTTTCAAGCACACTAGCACTGCCTGGTGGCGGAATTTTACTTGAGCAGTGTTGCCAGCTACTACAAAATTTTGAACTCTTAATGATAAACTGGATGATGGTTGAAGAGTATTGCTATGTTGCTAAGCATTCTATTCCGCTCAAGTTTTATGGCTTGTTTTTTCTTTATTCTTCTTAAACAGTGTTGCCAGCCACATGAAAATTTGTGCATCTGTCGACTGTATGACACGAAACACTTCCTTCAACTTTGGTGAACATTCGGTATCGTTACCTTTAAAATGTATTGATTTTTGCATATCACACCCCTATATAATTGGCTCTTTTGATGACAATCGAGCAGGTTGCCATCTATTACCAAAATATGAAAACTTGAACGGCCATTTTGGAAAGTTCTCAACTCATGCTTCAAGTTTGCCAAATATCTCGGATCAGTATTTCCACATCTAAACGATGCATTTTTCAAAAACATAATTATAACCCAGATTTTTTTAACGATCGATTCTTTTTACGAACGGTCGTAAAAAGAGGTTCGGGTGTAATTGGTTTCAAAGCCTGTAATTAAATCAACTTTGCAGACCACAGCGACAACATTAAAAGCGGTTTCCTTCAAAGTTTACGAACACATGATTCAATAATATGTCAAATACGCAACATCACGCCACCAGACAGCATCATCCCAGGGCTGATAAAAATCAATACCCATCACGTCCAGAGTTCATAATTAACACATCAATCCCACGGGACCCCGCAATTGTCGTTCGCTTTCACAGATCCGCCCACGGAACACGACCTCTAACACGCCACGTGAGCAAAAGTGAAAAATTACCGCCCCGAGCCGATAATGCCAGTCTTGATCCCAACGACCAGTCAGTGCCATCCTAATGGATGTGACAATACAAGTCCCTCCTCGTCCTCGCCCTGGAAGACCAAAGCGAACAAAATAAAACACAGCGTTCGCCCTCGCTTTGGTTTGGGATCTTCTCATCGCCGTCTGAACCCTTCATCCCCTGCATCGAATCGGTTGGACCATTTTGCCGCCTCACCAGCTTCATTCTGCGTGCGAAGGGTTGCCAGCTTCTTCACAGCGGTCGATTCAACCCTCTAACCAGAAATCGTCAGCAGCATTCGCCAAACTGATGCTCTCTTTTATAACTTCTAGAATATTACTTTTCATGACCCTGTTGCTTATTTTTCTTTCGCAAAGAAGCCCGAGGGTGAAATCAGCGCCAACGCAACCACCTCCCAGAACTCCTCCTTCCGAAGGCCCTCAAATCAGAACGGCGATGGGAGGAGAAGTTATCAAATTTTCTCCAGGCAGAAACGGTGTGGGCAGCGTGTTGGAAAACTGTTGGGTCCTAGCTTTTCGTCTCCTTTTTCCGTCTGCCACTGACCCGGCACCTCTTCGAACTGATGTTCTCTTCTCAATGGGTGGAATGAAATTAAATCTGGAAATCTCGATAACCGTTCGGTAGAACGAACCAAGTCCTCCCGGAGCGGCAACGGCAGCTGAAAGGGAATCTTGCCGTGGGAACTAACTTCTGATTGCTTTTTCCCATCCCCATCTACCGGGGCACAGGTCTTCCGATAGGGAGAACAACCTGAACGTATCCGATGGAAGAATCTGCATGGAATCAGTGAAAGTTTTTTGCCCAGTTCGTTGTTTCTGGTTTCCACTGATTGTCTCTCTGCAAGTTCGTTTAGCTGGTGGGCAGGTTGTTGACAGTGCTTCTGAATGAACTCCGTGGCCTCGTGGCAGGAGATTGCAGCAGAAACGGCATTGTGTACTATGCGGTGAAGTGTGAACATTTTGTCTACTCCGACAAGTGCGCTGATTGGATCGTTCTTATCATGCCATGTACCTATCCTGTACGGTACATGGTAATCGTTGTCTGCTTTCAATGTTGACTGTTTTTATCTCTTCCAATGTAATTTTCATGCAATCTTTTTTGTACTAAACCCTATTTTTCTGAGCTAGTTTTAAACGTAGACTAAATACCTAGGGTACATACGGATTAATTGAAACTTTTATTGTGTAGATATCTAAGAATATTCAATAATGTACAATTTGCAAATTACCGGTCTAGGTCATTCCGTTTAAATTTCCCGAGGAAAAGTTCAAATGTTTAATTTAACGTCACGGATTTTGCTCAAATTTGCGAGCAAGCAAAATTACTTTCCAAAGCGACATGGATTGTCGTATCCAGCGTCTTTTAATTCAAGTGAAAAGGTAAAGGATCCCACCAATTGTAGTCAGTATTTCCAAATTCGTTATCGGATTGTATTTTTTTTTTAAGATGTTGATTATCTTATTATTAAAATGAATGATATGGGAATGATAAAAGTTATGGCTCGGGTTAAACTTTTGGGATTGCCCTTCACGCTGACGAATTACGGAGGCTCGTATCATGCAGATGAACGGAAACGCAAGCCTTTCTGATGTTACGTCTCAGATGAGACAGAGCCCGCTTCTTAGCTTCGTGTTCTTATGAGCACTTGCACAGTTATAAACTAAGAGTTTTTTTTTGTCAATTGACTATTTTTAATGTGCATATCGTGTGCCAGATACGAAGATACTTTATGCCCTGGGAAATCGAGAAAATTTCCTCTACGGAGAGATTCTCGACCGGTTGGATTTGAACCCGCTACCCTCAGATTGGTTTGGCTGAATAGTTGCGCGTTTTTTTTACTAACTATTGCTTGTTTATAAATGCAATAAGATGGTTGGTAAATAGCTGGGCATGGCGTACCATTGGTACATCGCGTACCTGAAGGAATAAAATAGATCCCTCCGTGCGGTACTTAGTCTCTTGCTCAGCAACTCCTATCCCTACCTCCTCGCGGTACTGGCCAAGGTACGAGTAACCTTAGGGAAGATCGGGTTGCCAACCCCGGTGGGAACTCGTATGCTGACAGGAAAGGGGGAGTTTGCTTTTGCTTTTGCTTCTGCAAATCTTGAGCGTATGTACTCCATGTTAGGAGCGGCTCCCAACAGCGTCTGTTGCCCATGTCAGGGGCGGCTGATTATCGTCCGAGTGCCAGAGAAGGACTCTAAGCTAAACTGTGGACTATTTAGGGGGAATGGTCCTCCGAACATCTAGGGGGTTGGTGTCAGGCCCTGCAAGCCAGCCGTAAAAAATCAAGCATCGAATAATCAACGAGAGAATACGAACCGGGACAATCGTAGAAGACCACAGCGACGTAAAGGGACTAGCGATTGGAAACTCGGTACGTGGAACTGTGAATCTCTCAACTTCTTCGGGAGCACACACAAACTCGCCGACGTGCTGGAGGACCGCGGATTCGGCATCGTAGTGTTGCAGGAAGTGTGTTGGAAGGGATCAATGGTGCGAACGTTTAGAGGTAACCATACCTTCTACCAGAGCTGCAGCAACACCCACGCAGAGGCGCGTGATCGGGTGGTGGCCGATCAATGAGAGAATGTGCGAGTTGAGGCTCAAAGGCCGGTTCTTCAACTTCAGCATAATAAACGTGCACAGCCCTCACTCCAAAAGTATTGATGATTATAAGGATGTTTTTACTCGCAGCTCGACCGGAAGTACGACAGCTGCCCAAGCCACGACATCAAAATCATTATAGGAGATCTAAACGCTCAAGATAGATCGACGATTGGAAAGTTCAGCGCCCACCGACTGACGAACGAAAACGGCTTACGACTAAATGATTTCACCGCCTCCAAAAATGTGGCCATTCGTAACACTTATCTCCAGCACAGCCTTCCATACAGATATACTTGGAGATCACCGCAGCTAACAGAATCACAAATCGACCACGTTCTGATTGAAGGATGGCACTTCTTTGACATTGTCGACGTCAGGACCTATCGTGGCAACAAAACTCTCCATTGATAACAACGGACGGTCCCGACGGCTGCCCCGGTATGAACATGAGATGCTTAAGCTACCGGATGTCGCCATTACGTACACGCAGCACCTCGAGACTGCATTACCGGAAGAGGGTGAGCTGGATGAAGCCCCTCTTGAGGACTGCTGAAAAACAGTGAAAGCAGACATCAACTATGCAGCTGAGAGCAACGTCGGGTACGTGAGACGGAGTCGACGAAACGATTGGTTCGACGAGGAATGTAAGCAGATTCTGAAAGAGAAGAATGCAACGAGGGCGGCAAGGGACCTGAAAGAACGTGGAACGTTATAGACAGAAGCGGGAACAGCTGACCCGCCTCTTTCTGGAAAAAAGGAGATGGAATAGCTGTGCCGGTCTCAAGAAACACGTAAGTTCTATCAGAAGCTCAACGCATCTCGTTACGGCTTCGTGCCGCGAGCCGAGATGTGCAGGGATAAGGATGGGAGCATCTTGACAAACGATCGTGAGCTGATCGAAAGGTGGAAGCAGCACTTCGATGAACACCTGAATGACGCTGAGAGCACAGGCAATGAAGGACGGGACAACGGAGGAAATGCCTTCGTCAGTACTGTGGACGATGGAAACCAACCGGCCCCCACTTTGAGAGAGGTTAAAGGTGCCATTCACCAGCTCAAGAGCAATAATGCTGCTGGTGAGGATGGTTTCACAGCTGAACTCATAAAGATGGGCCCGGAGGGGCTGGTCATTTGTCTGCATCGGCTGATAGGGAAAAGGAACAGCTACCGGAGGAGTGGAAAGAAAGGGTAATATGCCCCATCTACAAGAAAGGCCACAAGTTAGATTGTGAGAACTTTCGAACGATCACCATTCTAAATGCAGCCTACAAAGTATTATCCCAGATCATCTTCCGTCGTCTGTCACCTGTAGTAAACGAGTTCGCGGGAAGTTATCAAGCCGGCTTCGTTGACAACCGATCGACAACGAACCAGATCTTTACCGGCAAATCCTTCAAAAATGTCGTGAATACCAGGTCCCAACGAATCACCTTTTCATCGATTTCAAAGTGTCATACGATAGTATCGACCAAATAGAGCTATAAAAATCAACAATAACAGCTTTCCCGGAAAGCTCACGATACTGATAACAGCGACAATGGAAGGTGTGCAAAATTATGGGAAGGTTTCAGGCGAACATTCCAGTTCGCTTGGATCCCGCCGGGGACAACGACAAGGTGATAGACTTTTGTACCTGTTGTTCAATATTGCGCTAGGTGTTATGCGGAAAGCCGGGCTCAACAGCCGGGTACGAATTTCACGAGATTGTAACTTACAGGCCATGTTACTCCTAGCCTAGATGAGACCCCCGTCTCCAATTGTCAGGGTCGGCGCAACGCTCGTGACACTCCGCGAAAGAAAACACTTATAAATTAGCTCAAATAAAACTCCCTTCATTTTTCGGTCTTGGTGCACACTTATATTCACACTTCCCTGATGTCCTACTTCCTGTTCCTGACTACTAATCTTCCTCTCTAATTTTCCTTGCGTCCGTCCACAACGTTAGACTATGCCTCCCACTTTTTTATGGTTACTCCTACCTTACGTCTTCTTCTATACTTCGGGGCCCCGTTCACTGCTGCACCTTCTCCGTTGCTCCTCCTCTGTTGCTCCTTCACCGACCGCTCAGACTTCTCCTACTTTTCTGGCCAGGGGCGACTTTCTTCTTCATGCTGTTGATTTCCTTCTACTAACTCGTCTCTCATACGATTAAAACTCTCGTATACAATCGCTAACTCGACTGTTCTAACCTCAGAAAGATGTGAGGTAGCAGAAAGGTATGAATTCAACAAGCGCAAACACTCTCCAGCCACTACAGCCAGGCTATTCATACGCTCTTCGCTCAACTCTCGATTTTTCAATCTTTCCATACGAAATAGAATGTGAAATAAACTGCTCTCGAAAACTGGTCTGGAGCTTTCTTCGATCGTCTGTTCTCCAAATACGCCTTGATCGAATTTAATTTATTGTCACATGTTTCTAACTCTTCAACAACATTTACTTTGGCAAAATCGTATGCAACATTTGACTGGGTATCTTCTTCTTCCAGACGACTACGCACGCTCTCTCCAAACAGGCGCGTGGTGCGAGTTTGTCCATGCGACGGATTACCAACTCATGTTCAAGTTCATCCAAGGTGGGCAGTATTCAACGCACTGTACTGTGCACGCAGCACTGACATCTCCATGATTGCAGCTCTACCCACCGGAAATCAGTAGAATTAATTTAAAAAGAAACCTATTTCAGCACAAAGCCGCAAAATTTGACAAATAAATAAACTAGTTGTGAAAACGCTTTCGTTTTTCGAAAGCTAGGGGAACTTACGTATTCTCGGCAGTCTAAGCGTATGCTGCGCTTTTTTTGTAATTTTCTCGGACATCAGCAGACAAATTCCGTGTTTGTCTGTTTACATTTAAGCGTTGCTCAATCCTTTATCGATTCACACCGACAGACTTGTCAAAATGTTTTTGGAAACGTTGTTACAACGCTGCGAACATCTCTTGTTAGTGTGACTATTGTCGGCAGCCTCATTCTCTTCGGCAACTTTCCCATAAGATCTGCTGGTGAATCACTTCGGCAGCTCCAAATCAGTCGCATTTTGAAGTATGTTCATTTGAATTGATGACATCTCTGGCGATATTGTTTGTTCAGTCTCGGAAATCTCCTCAGTGCGAAGCAGGCAGAACAAAGAATCATCTGAATGTTTTCATTGACGTGTTTCGATAGAAAAATACTGTGTATTTATCGTTTGAAATTTGGTTGCCAATAATAGTCGAATGGCGCCGAAGCCGTAAGTCTCCCTATATCAATTTGATCAAGTACCTCAAATTTGTTCAAGCTTCTTAGCAAAAGCTCTAAATAATTTGAGCATCCAAGAAAAATGCTGACTAAGTCTAATTGGTTCATTCGGTTAAAAATTGTAATATAGTTCCTAGATTTGCTCGGTGTTTCTCTACATTCTTCTCCGAAACACACAGGCCAAGATAACTCAGGGTCGGCGCTACGCTCGTGACACTAGGCGAAAGAAAACACTCATACATAGATTCCAGTAGAACTCCCTCTATTTCGTGGTCTCGTGAACACTTGTATTTCTACTTCCTTGACGTCCTACTTCCTGTTCCTCTCTCTTCGGGGCCCCACGCACTGCAGCACCTGCTCCGCTGTTCCTTCACCGAACGCTTATACTTCTCCTTGTATCCTGGCCAAGGGGCGGACGAATGGTTCTTCACTTCTCTCCTATTTCGGCTGCAGCCTCTTGTGGACCTCCTGCCTGTCCCGTGCGCCCCTCGAGTGTGGTGACGGACTCGAGGCTTCAGTGATCCGTGGACTCACTGGAAAGCCTGGGTTTCCAAGCGCACTCAGTTGTCATTCTGGGGTACAGGTCTTCAGGGATACACTACTGGCGAGTAGGTTCAACGTAGATCGCAATCTTCAATGGCGATTTCGAATAAAAACGCGATGGTGATTTCAAATAAAAAAAACCGCGAGGTCCTGGAAGTCCAGTTATCCTTCACACTTTCCTCCTCTTGTACTTCTCAACTCAATTCAATATTTCACAGCACTTGCTCTTAGCTCTTAACTACTACATTCTTCTTCAATGATCATCAGGCTAATCAAGTGTCTTGCTGGTGAACGTTGACCCCGAACCTTTGGCCGTTGACCGTTGTCCATCTACGTCATCGATGATCCGTCTCAACATTGCCACCCATTTCGCCACCCCCATGGCCGCCCATTCGTGTGGTTCAGCGCAGCCCTGGTGGTGACTAGCGGCACTACTTTCGTCCTTCTATAGGGTGGAGCAATGTTGGCTGCGTTCGTAGGATCTTTCGGGACATCATACTCTAACCTATCTAAAAACGTTTTCTTTTTTTTTTGCAAAACATTTACGAATCTGAACGCGACAAATCTCATCAACACTAGACATCACACTGACACTGGTTACAAGATCCAGTCATTTTATTTGCTTCGCGAATGATATGGATTGCCGGCCGAACATTTGAAAAGGTGGCAGCCCTGTACATTTGCCTGAAACGCGAGGCAACAAAAGTTGGACTGACGGTGAATGCGATCAAGACAAAGTACATGCTAGCTGGCGGAGCCGAGCGTGACAGGGCTCGCCTAGGTAGAAAGATATGTCTAAACAATGTGGAGAAACTTTCCCGAAGATACCATATATCTAAAACAGACGGTTTAGGCGCAAACATTTTTATCTTTCTAGATATGTCATTTGGACCAATGTGCAATGAGCTCTTCCGCGAGAGCAAACTCATTAGAAATCTGTTTCGAAAATCTCATGCTTGAGATTTTCTTGCAGAATCACTCAATCACACTCAAATTATCAAAAATGGTTTAGTCATAAACCCTGTCAAAAACTCTTGAAAATCATATGTCGTTTACTGTAGAAAGGATTACTATAATTCTACCAGACTAACAAGAAATCGTCGCGTTGTGTGAGTAAACTGCGGAAATATGAGATGATGAGTCAGACAAAAGAGCCAACTCATCCATATGATTTTTTGACTGCTGAGTTGCGTGATTGACAACTCATGCATGAAAAAGTTCAATCGTGAGTTATGAGAATTTGAGTTTCTCACAACAGTGGGTGCAATAATTGTCCTCAGTGGTGAATGAGGAAGAACGATATGTAATCAAAGGAAGTAGATGTTTGATTCTTCTTTATAACCTCGCTAGAGCTGTGCATAAAAAGCGAACTTTTTTCAGGGTGCGTGTAATCAGTACCGTAATCCGGGGTATCATTGATCAGCGGAGTAACATTGATCGGAATGACTCATATCGTAAAAAGTTCGTATCATCATTTATTGGTGGAAATTTACTAAATCAGGAATGGTACATCGCTTTCTCATATTCATGAGCTAATGAAAGTTAAGATTTTTGCAAAAATTGCGTTTACCTTATGCGTAAATTTGTCAACTTTTCGAAACAATGATTTCAATGGTAAAAAATGACACTACTAAAGATTCATGTCTCACATAAGTTCTGCAAACGACATGAACAACAAAAATGCGGTTTTAACTAAAAATGGCATCGCTAAAAACGTCCGTTGTCAAAACTTTCATAAGTATGCTCAACTAGGAAACATTAACGAATTACTGTTAAGAATGTAGAATTCCCTTAGACAATTGCATACATTTAGACGTATTCCTTAATTCGAAGTGTTTTTAATTTTAAAATAACTCAAAAAGTAAATGACTTGTAAGCGTTTGGTCTTCAGAGGTCATGATTTAAGTAAGTAACGACACTTTCAATATTACCGAACGTTGTTTACACAGGTGATCAATGTTACCCCATATCGGCAAAATCGAAAAGTCGCTCAAAACATTTTTTTTAAAATGCTTAAATCTTTCAAAAAACAAAATACAGTATACAGTCACGAGCTATGGGTGGCAGTACTTGTTTTAAAAATATAAAATTTGCAACTTTTGCATTTTAAAACGAAATATTTAAGAAATATTCAAAACAATGATCAATGTTACCCCGGATTACGGTACACGCATGCGACCGATTCTTCTTCTTCTTTCTGGCGTTACGTCCCTACTGGGACAGAGCCTGCTTCTCAGCTTAGTGTTCTTATGAGCACTTCCACAGTTATTAACTGAGAGCTTACCATGCCAATGACCATTTTTGCATGCGTAATATCGTGTGGCAGGTACGATGATACTCTATGCCCTGGGAAGTCGAGAAAATTTCCAACCCGAAAAGATCCTCGACCGGTGGGATTCGAACCCACGACCCTCAGCTTGGTCTTGCTGCATGCGACCGATCTTGGGTTAAATAAAGAGGTGTTCATATCAAATTACCGATTTATTTGACAATTTTAAGTTTCGAAAACTTTTCGAAGAAATGGGCTGTTCGGGGAACTGACATTCTCGGAAAACTAGCGCAAGCAATCAATTGTAATCAAGCAAAAACGTATACTTGTGACTTAAATATGAAAATTGTGAATAAAACAAACATTGTACTCACATATAGATTTGAAACCAGCGGGCCAAAATCTTTTAAATCCTTTACAATTGGTCTCCTTCTTCTTCTTAGCATCAGGTCATCAGTGGGAAAAAACGTATTTCTCAGCTTAGTGTTCAATGAGCAATTCCACAGTTATGAACTGAGAGCTTACTTTGCCAAAGTTGCCGTTTTCGCATTCGTATATCGTGTTGCAAGTACGATGATACTCTATGCCCAGGGAAGTCAAAGAAATTTCCAGAGCGATAAGATCCTAGACCGACCGGGAATCGAATCCAGTCACCGCGGACTTTATCCACTCGACTAAGGCCCCGTACAAATGGTAAAAGCGCAAAAAAAAATTTTGTTGGCAGTCTTGCTCTAGGATAATAAAATACTAAAATAATTTTTCACCTATTCTTTACAAAATCAGAGTCGAACTAGTGACACAAAACTAGAAAAAATTATTTAATTCACATTTTTTCATTTCTTAGTTCATCAACTCGACTAACAGATAGGTACTTGTCTGTGTCAGTAGTTCCACACTCCAAACGACGATAACTGCAGTAGTCATGGCCAGGGGCAAACGAGACAGAGCAAAAGTCGCTTATAATACAGTTATTAGGGTTATAGGTGAAATCGATACCGATAGAACGGGATGACGTATGGAATTTGTCGTTGCGAGCGTTTGGCTCTGCCCCTGTGTTTCCGATGTCTGCCGTTTGCGATGGAGCAGAACATCCAGAGCATCAAAGCACCATAAGCCACGAACAGGAACAGCGTATATGGTGAGCAAAAAGATGGTCGTCCTTTATGGCAGTACATCGACGAGTGGTGCTTTCAAAGAGATTGAAAAGGTACAGCAAATAAGATAAGCGAATAAAGATCGACGCATATGCAGGTCGAGTGTTTCGGGAGATGATGAATGAGAAAAAAATCACTCGGAAACTCGGACAGATGATGATGATGGTGAAGGGTGAGCGAACCAAAAGCGGAATGAAGTGGAAGAGACAAAGCGAGAGTAAAGCAGTGCCAGACATGTTGCATATGACAGTCTAGTGATGTTAATTTAATTAGCTCGGCTATCACTCAGCGCAGCATGACACAGCAGCCATCAGACAACAGGCCGCGTGGATGAGTGGAATGTGAAGCAAGGCTGGGCTCATGTAGACGGATTTTTCATGGCGCAACTATTGTTTCATGAGTGATTTGAGATGTATGTCCAACATGGTAAGTTTTAACCTTCGGTTGATCAAATGGCTTGCATCTACATGTGAAATCAGTGGGAAATAAAATTCACTCACACACGTTATAAATTGGAGTTCGTTTTGACAGAATAAATGTGTTTCAAGAGTTTAATTACAAAATATATAGAAATTTTCGCTAGGTGCGAGACAAATTACCGTCTCACATGGAGGGATAGCTGTATTTCATAGGCAGACATGATTCGAAGATTTTCACATAATTACGCTGCATTACACACCACTTCCAGCGTGGAAATGAACGCAAGCCCAAATTGGGGAACGCAGCAAGGTTCAAAAGATACAATCGAACCGAAACGCAAATTACACAGACAATTTGAACTACTGTCCCTTGCTGTCAACCAACGTCACAACGAGCAAAGACAGCCCCCAACCAACGCCCCGCATCGTCTTAGTCATGGAACGAAACTCGGAGGGGGATTACATTTCTCAACTTTCTTCGGCCGTCGTCGTTGAGTTCTTTCTTCTCCACTTTGCTCGGTTTGTTGTTCCAGTTCTGATGTAATTCAATATGCAACCAAGTGACAAACATCGTTTCCCCGGCTCGACACAAACCTAAGGAATGCACATTTCTAGTGTTTTAACTTGGATGCGTTCAGCTTTTTTTTTGTTTCGCTTTAAGTTTGTTGTGTTTATTTACAAATAAATTATAATAGCATTTATGTGGTACGTAGCGTAATGTTATTAGTGACAGAGAAGGTTATAAATATTCCTAAACATGCCAAAGTGAGTGTAGTTGGGGTCGGTTGCGTAGGAAGGGCCAGCAGCAGGAATCCAAATTAAACGATCGAAAGAATGGAACCGAACTCAATTGGAGCCACTCACGGCTGTCAATTCGGTAGGCAAGGTGAATTATGGTTTAGTTTTGGCTTTGTTCGGTAGTATGAAATGGAGACTGTTGGAATTTTCGGAAACATGGGAATTCTACCGAGACTATGGTTACCAAACGATTGAGCATACTATTTTGGCATTTGTTCATTTAAAAATAAATAAGTCCGTAATATAGTTAAATCAATTTGCGTAATAGGGTATTATTATTATTATCTTTATTAGGGAGATTTTCAGCCCAGGGCTGGTTCATCTCCATGTTATAGGGTAACTTCTCTGACTTAATATAACAATTCACAGAAAAATAAATGTCGAAAGAAGCTGGACTTGGAAACTTATCTGCCATGCACTGCAATAAATGAATAGTATCTTAAATCCAGAAAGGCCTGAATACGCCATGAATCGTTAAAGTTGTTCAAAAAATCGGTTTTACTCCACAACGCTCATTCGATTCTAGATCAAATTCTTAGTGTCCTCCCAAAATTTGAGTTCATTCAGATAAAAACTGAGACCGCACAAGCCCTTTGAAGTTTATATGGGAATTACTATGGGAAAAGCAAGCAACTCATTCAACCGGTCATAGTGTTTGCCCATGTGCTCCTGGGGATTTTTTTTTGTTACATATTCAGGGTGGTCTACATTCTTTACAAAATAAGTGTATATCTATACTGCCCATAACTGCAAAACAGTCACATTCGACATTTTTGACAAAATTGAGTTAATACCATGGAGAGTCATCAAATGATAAATACTTTCGATCAACTTACAGAAATCTATAAGATTGTTCTAGAAAATTCGAAGAAAATACCAAGTTGTTTTGTCACATTTGCATAACAGTCACATTGAGATTATAAATGAGCCTCGTAATGTGATAGCAATGAAATTTCTCTCAGAATTATTTTCTGTCAATTCATCTAGTATGTGATATGAGTTGTACAAAATATCAACCTCAACTGAGCATTTTTGAATTCTTGGTAATTTTTAGAAATTTTAGTTTTCTCCCATACTGCCATAAAATGCACATTTACTATTTCATTTACTCAATGCCTACTTTTATCGAATGTTACAAATATGCAGTTATGGGCAGTATATCCTACTTTTTTTTCTGTTTCTGTTCGGGATGAAACACTGCGACCAGTTTTCTTTGATCTTTTGTGGTATACCCGTGTCCTTTGTTTAGTGCATGTCGTTCTGCTCCATTACTATTGAGCAATAATGAAGAAGTCATTTTTTTATACAAATATCATTCTTTACCATTTTGCATAGAGTCTCTTTAGAAAAAAGATACCGCTAGAAAACAGTTTGTCACCATTAAACTCTCAAAAGCGCGCCCCTTAACAGGTTCGGCCATTAAGCTGGTTGAATGATACTGATTTTGACCAAGCATCGGTACTCTAGCGTATCAAATTATTGCTTCTACTTATAAGGTTCATAGTCGTTTTTTGAAACTGTGAATGGGTTTCATCCCATGAAACATTTAGATTCCTTGAAACAAAAAGCTTATTTTAGAAGTTAAGAGGTCTGCTACTCCACTGATTCGGAATCGTTTCCCTCCTAGATATCGAAAGATAAACTCTTGAAATCGGAAATAAATTGTCTCATGAGTTGAAACCAACCTCAGATGCTGATTGAGCCATTTTTTTCACTTCGACCTCCTCATTATATAGGACAAATAGGTGGGTCTTAGTGCCTTGTTACTCTCTTATACTCTTCCGACCCTAACTTATAAGTATTCACAAGAACAGATACAATAAGAGTACAATATGGTAGATCTTACCCCGTAACGCACCTCGAAAAGGTGATCTACCCGCGTTACGGGCATATCCTACGTTTAGTTTACATTATAATTATAAACCTAGACCACATTGAGAAAACTTCACGGTGTGTTTCGTAGAACAAGTTTATTACAAAAAAATAGGTAAGTCTGAAACTTCTCCACAATAAAGTCTAGGTTTCTCGCGTTCATTTGCTGCTAAAACCAAAATAATCGGTCGGGGGGTCCAAAGTAATTTGTGTTTTTGTTTGATTTCGAGAGACTTGCACATATGTTTGAATTTGCCTATCTATGTGTTTATGTACATTAGGGCGGTTCAAAATTAAAAAATGTTTGAGAATTCAATCTCACATATGTTCTTTACTATCCTTACTATAAAAATAGTGTTCTGTGCAATTCGCAGCTTTCTAGATGGTGATTTAAGGTGGCCCAAAGACAATGTAGGTTTATATGGAAATTACTATGAAGAAATTTTGAGGTATGTTCCAAACATGCTAGTACTGTAATGTAAGCACAAACTTATTATCCCATTGTAAAAGCCCATTCTTCAAACCATAATAAATAAATTTGCTGAAGAGAGAAATTCAATTCGACAGATAGCAGAAGAGATATTCATGAGTTTGTTTGCTATTATTTAGCTTAACCCCTCTACCGGCAGCTTCATTTTTTCTGCACAAAAATCTATTTGAATCGCGATAACTTTTTTGTTTCTCTATATTTTTCCACCATTTTTTCACAACTTCTCAAAAAACTCTTCTACTTTTGGAATCTATGTCGGTATTGACCATTGGTTAACTGGTTTTAAAAATATTTCGGTGTTTCTTGGGGGCCGACACTTCCCATATAAAATTTCAATATGATGTTTTAAGAAGTTTTCAAGATCTCGTTACGGCTAGAGTGGTACCAAAAACATAAAAGCTCATTGCTTAAAAACAGTTACACCGATTTGTTTAATTTCTTCACAATAGACTTTCATCAAAGTTTAGTTTTGAAAAACGAATAACCGAATATGAGAAAAAATCTGTTGCCAGAGATAATTACGAGAGTTATGGCTATGCGTCGGTCCCCCAAGGAATTTTGGAATATCTCCGAATATAGATGACCAATGCTCAAAACCGATACAGATTCTGAAAATAAGAGATTTTTTTGAGAAGTTGTGGAATTTTTTTTTTCAAAAATATTGAAAAACAAAAATGTTATCGCGATTTGAATATTTAAAAAAAATTAAGCTGCCAGTAGAGGGGATAATATGGGGTTATACTACTGCAAACAAGTACAAAAATCCCAAACCCATTTTAGCCTCATGATGTTAGTTACTGATCTTTTCATAAGCACTGTGCCATTGAGAAAATAACATAAAAAATATAAGATTTGAAACTTCTCAAATACCATCCAAATTAGCGTATTTTTCAGCACCATGGTACAAGTATATTACATGCCTTATAACAAGGTTTATCACATGCGAAGCTACTACACTACTAGTTAATTCGAACAACTGAAATTGTGTTGTTTGAAAGGCGGATAAGTCACTTTTGTATCTAGGGGTCATGCACAAATTACGTCACGCTCCAAGGATGGGGGGTTAAGCCATGCGTGACAAGCCTTACAAAATTATCGGAGGACTTTTACAGAAAGTGTGACAAAGGGGGGAAGGGGTTCGAAAAAATTGAAATTTAACGTGACATAATTTGTGTACCATCCCCTACGAGTAAAAAGAGGAATCTCGCATAATTTATGATCTCGTCCTAAAAGCCATAGCTTGTTATTACTGAGCAAACGAATGGATTTACACTTTATTTCACAATGCTACGACGAAGAGAAGATCCTCCTCTGTCTCCCAGCGGTGACAGTTGTTATTTTGGTCCGTTTATCTGCTTAATAACAACGAGCTATACACTCGGTTATCAATGGTTTTAAGGGTGAATATACATAGAAGCCAAACCTCGAATTTTCAAAAGCACAAGTCTAGAGAAGCAGACAACCGGTAACTCACTGGTCACTCGCTGGTGGCGACTAATCAATAAAATGTTCAACGCAAAAGGTTGTCAGGTTCTCAAGATACAAATCTACAAACAAGCTCTTGAAAGTTCGAGGTTTGATATCGATGCATCTTCACCTATTAAAAATTTTTCCTAATAACTTCTTACATCATTATGACCAATTTAAGTACGATTTTCAAGGTTTTTCGTGGACAATAACTAAAATGACGTTTGAGACAGTTTTGCAATTATGCGTATATCATATGTCATATATGCTTATTACAGCTCTTTTGAGCAAGAACAACTTTACCTACCAAGCCAAGGTGTTCAAATTGTTTGATCTTGCAGTTTGTCCCGTATCTATGTTCAACGTAATGTGTGTCGGTACAAAAACACATATCCATGAATACTTCACACAAAATAAAAAAAAATGTTCTGGACCCCCCGACCGATTATTTTGATTTTGGTCGCAAATGAATGAGCAAAGTCTAATTGTTTTTAGTTCGAATTTTCAGATTAACCTATTTTTTTGTAATAAAGTTCATCCACAAGGACACCGTGGGTAAATAGCTGGGCATGGCGTACCATTGGTACATCGCGTACCTGAAGGAATAAAATAGATCCCTCTGTGCGGTCATTAGTCTCTCGCTCAGCAACTCCTATCCCTACCTCCTCGCGGTACTGGCCGGGGTACGAGTAACCTTAGGGAAGATCGGGTAGCCAACCCCGGTGGGAACTCGTATGCTGACAGGAAAGGGGGGGTTTGCTTTTGCTTTTGCTTCTGCAAATCTTGAGCGTATGTACTCCATGTTAGGAGCGGCTCACAACAGCGTCTGTTGCCCATTTCAGGGGCGGCTGATTATCTTCCGAGTGCCAGAGAAGGACTCTAAGCTAAACTGCACACTATGGTCCTCTGAACATTTAGGGGGAATGGTCCTCCGGAAATCTAGGGGGTTGGTGTCAGAACCTGCAAGCCAGCCGGAAAAAAAATCAAGCGACGAATAATCAACGAGAGAATACGAACCGGGACAATCGTCGAAGACCACAGCGACGTAAAGGGACTAGCGATTGGAAACTCGGTACGTGGAACTGTGAATCTCTCAACTTCTTCGGGAGCACACACAAACTTGCCGACGTGCTGAAGGACCGCGGATTCGGCATCGTAGTGTTGCAGGAAGTGTGTTGGAAAGGATCAATGGTGCGAACGTTTAGATGTAACCATACCTTCTACCAGAGCTGCAGCAACACCCACGCAGAGGCGCGTGATTGGGTGGTGGCCGATCAATGAGAGAATGTGCGAGTTGAGGCTCAAAGGCCGGTTCTTCAACTTCAGCATAATAAACGTGCACAGCCCTCACTCCAAAAGTATTGATGTTTTTTACGCGCAGCTCGAACGGATGTACGACAGCTGCCCAAGCCACGACGTCAAAATCATTATAGGAGATCTAAACGCTCAGGATAGATCGACGATTGGACAGTTCAGTGCCCACCGACTGACGAATGAAAACGGCTTACGACTAAATGATTTCACCGCCTCCAAAAATATGGCCATTCGTAACACTTATTTCCAGCACAGCCTTCCATACAGATATACTTGGAGATCACCGCAGCAAACAGAATGACAAATCGACCACGTTCTGATTGAAGGATAGCACTTCTTTGACATTGTCGATGTCAGGACCTATCGTGGCAACAAAACTCTCCATTGATAACAACGGACGGTCCCGACGGCTGCCCCGGTATGAACATGAGATGCTTAAGCTACCGGATGTCGCCATTACGTACACGCAGCACCTCGAGACTGCATTACCGGAAGAGGGTGAGCTGGATGAAGCCCCTCTTGAGGACTGCTGAAAAACAGTGAAAGCAGACATCAACTATGCAGCTGAGAGTAACGTCGGGTACGTGAGACGGAGTCGACGAAACGATTGGTTCGACGAGGAATGTAAGCAGATTCTGGAGGAGAAGAATGCAGTGAGGGCGGCAAGGGACCTGAAAGAACGTGGAGCGATATAGACAGAAACGGGAACAGCAGACCCGCCTCTTTCGGGAGAAAAGGAGATGGAATAGCTGTGCCGGTCTCAAGAAACATGTAAGTTCTATCAGAAGCTCAACGCATCTCGTTACGGCTTCGTGCCGCGAGCCGAGATGTGCAGGGATAAGGATGGGAGCATCTTGACAAACGATCGTGAGGTGATCGAAAGGTGGAAGCAGCACTTCGATGAACACCTGAATGACGCTGAGAGCACAGGCAATGAAGGACGGGACAACGGAGGAAATGCCTTCGTCAGTACTGTGGACGATGGAAACCAACCAGCCCCCACTTTGAGAGAGGTTAAAGGTGCCATTCACCAGCTCAAGAGCAATAATGCTGCTGGTGAGGATGGTATCGGAGCTGAACTCATAAAGATGGGCCCGGAGGGGCTGGTCATTTGTCTGCATCG
The DNA here is from genome assembly GCF_002204515.2 of Aedes aegypti. Lineage (NCBI taxonomy): Eukaryota > Metazoa > Arthropoda > Insecta > Diptera > Culicidae > Aedes > Aedes aegypti. The sequence goes on along the minus strand of NC_035108.1, from coordinate 243,819,622 downwards.
GCTTATAGGGAAAAGGAACAGCTACCGGAGGAGTGGAAAGAAAGGGTAATATGCCCCATCTACAAGAAAGGCCACAAGTTAGATTGTGGGAACTTTCGAACGATCACCATTCTAAATGTAGCCTACAAAGTATTATCCCAGATCATCTTCCGTCGTCTGTCACCTGTAGTAAACGAGTTCGTGGGAAGTTATCAAGCCGGCTTCGTTGACGACCGATCGACAACGGACCAGATCTTTACCGGCAAATCCTTCAAAAATGTCGGGAATACCAGGTCCCAACGCATCAACTTTTCATCGATTTCAAGGTGGCATACGATAGTATCGACCACGTAGAACTATACAAATCATGGACGAGAACAGCTTTCCCGGAAAGCTCACGAGACTGATAACAGCGACAATGGAAGGTGTGCAAAATTATGGGAAGGTTTCAGGCGAAAATTCCGGTTCGTTTGGATCCCGCCGGGGACTACGACAAGGTGATGGACTTTTGTACCTGTTTTTCAATATTGCGCTAGGTGTTATGCGGAAAGCCGGGCTCAACAGCCGGGGTACGATTTTCACGAGATTGTAACTTACAGGCTATGCTACTCCTAGCCTAGATGAGACCCCCGTCTCCAAGCATCAGGGTCGGCGCAACGCTTGTGACACTTCGCGAAAAAAACACTTATAGATTAGCTCAAATAAAACTCCCTTCATTTTTCGGTCTTGGTGCACACTTATATTTACACTTCCCTGATGTACTACTTCCTGTTCCTGACTACTAATCTTCCTCTCTAACTTTCCTTGCGTCCGTCCACAACGTTCACTGCTGCACCTTCTTACGCTGCTCCTCCTCTGTTGCTCCTTCACCGACCGCTCAGACTTCTCCTTCTCTTCTAGCCAGGGGCGACGATGCTTCCTTCTCCCTCTTTCTTCTTCATGATGTTGATTTCCTTCTACTAACTCGTCTCTCATACGATTTAAACTCTCGTATACAATCGCTAACTCAGCTGTTCTAACCTCCGAAAGATGTGAGGTAGCAGAAAGGTATGTATTCAACAAGCGCAAACACTCTCCAGCCACTACAGCCAGGCTATTCATACGCTCTTCGCTCAACTCCCGATTTTTCAATCTTTCCATACGAAATAGAATGTGAAATAACCTGCTCTTGAAAAACTGGTCTGGAGCTTTCTTCGATCGTCTGTTCTCCAAAACGCCTTGATCTAATTTAATTTATCGTCACATGTTACTAACTCTTCAACAACATTTACTTTGGCAAAATCGTATGCAACATTTGACTGGCTATCTTCTTCTTTCAGACGACTACGCACGCTCTCTCCAAACAGGCGCGTGGTGCGAGTTTGTCCATTGCGACGGATTACCAACTCATGTTCGAGTTCATCCAAGGTGAGGTGGGCAGTATTCAACGCACTGTACTGTGCACGCAGCACTGACATCTCCATGATTGCAGCTCTACCCACTGGAAATCAGTGGAATTAATTTAAAAAAAAACCTATTACAGCACAAAGCCGCGAAATTTGATAAAAAATAAACTAGTTGTGTAAACGCTTTCGTTTTCCGAAAGCTAGGGGAACTTACGTATTCTCGGCAGTCTAAGCCGATGCCGCGCATGTTTTGTAATTTTCTCGGTCATCAGCAGACAAATTCCGTATTTGTCTGTTTACATTTAAGCGTTGCTCAATCCTTTATCGATTCACACCGACAGACTTGTCAAAAATGTTTTTGGAAACCTTGTTACAACGCTTGCGAACATCTCTTGTCAGTGTGACTATTGTCGGCAGCCTCATTCTCTTCGCAACTTTCCCATAAGATCTGCTTGTGAATCACTTCAGCAGCTCCAATCAGTCGCATTTTGAAGTGTATTCATTTGAATTGATGACATCTCTGGCGATATTCTTTGTCAGTCTCGGAAATCTCCTCAGTGTGAAGCGGGCAGAACAAAGAATCATCTGAATGTTTTCATTGACGTGTTTTTGATAGAAAAATACTGTGTATTTATCGTTTGAAATTTGGTTGCCGATAATAGTCGAATGGTGCCGAAGCCGTAAGTCTCCCTATATCAATTGATAAAGTACCTCATATTTGTTCAAGCTTCTTAGCAAAAAGCTCTAAATAATTTGAAAATCCCTAGAAAAATGCTGACTAAATCTAATTGGTTCATTCGGTTAAAAATTGTAATATAGTTCCTAGATTTGCTCGGTGTTTCTCTACACTCTTCTCTGAAACACACAGGCCAAGATAACTCAGGGTCGGCACTACGCTCGTGACACTAGGCGAAAGAAAACACTCATAGATAGACTCCAGTATAACTCCCTCTATTTCGTGGTCTCGTGTTACACTTGTATTTCCACTTCCTTGACGTCCTACTTCCTGTTCCTCTCTCTTTCCTAATCTTTCCTTCTCTTTACTTGCGTCCGTCCTCAACACCGGACGACGCCTCTCACTTTCTTATTCTACTCCTACCTTACAAATACTTCACTTCTTTGGGGCCCGCGCACTGCAGCACCTGCTCGCTGTTCCTTCACCGACCGCTTATACTTCTCCTTCTATCCTGGCCAAGTAGCGGACGAATGGTTCTTCACTTCTCTCCTATTTCGGCTGCAGCCTCTCGTGGACCTCCTGCCTGTCCCTTGCGCCCCTCGAATGTGACCGTGGACTCACTGAAAAGTCTGGGTTTCAAGCGCACTCGGTTGTCATTCTGGGGTACAGGTCTTCAGGAATACACTACAGGCGAGTAGGTTCAACGTAGATCGCAATCTTCAATGGCGATTTCGAATAAAAAAACGATAGTGATTTCAAATAAAAAAAAAAAAAACACGAGGTCCTGGAAGTCCAGTTATCCTTCACACTTTCCTCCTCTTGTACTTCTCAACTCAATTCAATATTTCACAGCACTTGCTCTTAGCTCTTAACTACTACATTCTTCTCCAAAGATCATCAGGATAATCAAGTGTCTTTCTGGTGAACGTTGACCCCGAACCTTTGGCCGTTGACCATTATCCATATACGTCATCGATGACCATCTCATCATGGCCACCCATTCGTGTGGTTCAGCGCAGCCTTGGTGTGACTAGCGGCACTACTTTCGTCCTTCTATAGGTGGAGCAATGTCGACTGCGTTCGTAGGATCTTTCGGGACATCATACTACAACCTATCTACAAACGTTTTCTTTTTTTTGCAATACATTACGAATCTGAACGCGACAAATCTCATCAACACTAGACATCACACTGACACTGGTTACAAGATCCAGTCATTTTATTTGCTTCGCGAATGATATGGATTGCCGGCCGAACATTTGAAAAGGTGCAGACCTGTACATTCGCCTGAAACGCGAGGCAACAAAAGTTGGACTGATGGTGAATGCGATCAAGACCAAGTACATGCTAGCTGGTGGAGCCGAGAGCGACAGGGCTCGCCTAGGTAGAAAAATATGTCTAAACAATGTGGAGAAACTTTCCCGAAGATACCATATATCTAGAAAAGATGATTTAGGCGCAAACATTTTTGTCTTCCTAGATATGGCATTTGGACCAATGCACATTGGTCCCAAAGCCATATCTAGGAAGACAAAAATGATTGCGCCTAAACCGTCAATTTTAGATGTATGGTGTCTTCGGCAAAGTTTCTCCATATTTTTCAGACATTGTTTTCAGAGATGTGAAATTAGGGTGGCCCACATGGTTTACGAGATCAGCACATAAACTTTTTTTCTGACGCATTTAGGACTACACAATGTTCTACAATGTTTTAGAACAACCGATTTGGTGCAACTTTGCCGAAGAACCCAAATTTCTATCTCTTATGGTTCGCGAGTTATGATTTTTTTTTAAACAAAAAAGTTAGGGTGGTACTGGAAAAATCAGTTTTTTCTTGATAACTATTTATAGGATAATTTCTCGCAAAAACTTTGTTCCGAGCACTTTTAGAACTTTTGATTACGCAACTACTGTTCTATCTCTTATGGTTACGAAGTTATCAGAAATTTTCTTCGAAAAAATTGTTGCTTTCAAATGCCGATATCTCCGAAAGGCGCAAACGGATTTTAAATATTTTGTCGGCATTGGAAAGATTATTTCTTTCTCTGTTTATGGTGAAAAAACTGTGAGGACGTTTTTTGTTTGAAAAGATTGACAAAATTTTGAAAATGATATGTTTTTCAACCAAAAATTGTTCATAACTTAAAAAATATTCGAGATAGCTCTTTGGTGCCTTCAGCAAAAATGTGCAAAATTGAAAGTTCTGAAAGTGCTTCATACAAAGTATTCATAAAAAATCATTGCTTTTAGATATATTCACCATAAACCGAATTTTATATGGTAAAGAAAGCTAATAAAAGAGATATTTGCTGGAACAACCGGAATAACTGTATGTAAAGCCATTTAAAATTGAAAATATATGAAATGAAATAAGATCGATCACAGTAAGCGAAATGTTTGGAGTTAGGGAAAGTTAATTGCTGAAGCAGTTTTAACAGTGATCCATGGAACATTAATCCATAAACGGTGTCTTGTTATTTCACGCGACATAATGTTTGTCCCGCTAACCTATGCCGTGGTTGGTTATAAATTGCTACCGCTTCGGCTTACTAAGCAGAAAGTCATGCGTTCAATACCGGTTCCGTTTATTATATTATCAACCCCAAATGATAACAAAACGTATACTTTGAAGAATTCCTTCAAATTACCAAAACCTTACTTCCCGTGACATCCTCCCATAGAAATATAGAAGTATCTGTAATTATTCTATCTGGGCATCCAACTTATTCCATTCAATTCAATCAAATCCAATAAATCTGCCACAACGAATTAGTCAGGGCAGCATTCGCCTGTTGAAGAATGCATGAATCTTGAATAAGAGCCAGATATAAATACCAAATATCTGTCTAAGGTAACGAACCAGAAGGTGGGCCTTGATCACTTGAAAACTGCTTCAGCAAATAATTTTCCTTTTTTCAACTCCTAAGATTCCGCTTACTATGATCGATATCAATACATGTGTATTCAATTATAAATGACGTACATACAGTTATTTCGATTGTTCTATCAAATATCTCTTTTTTCGCTTTCTTTACCATATAAAATTCGGTTTATGGTGAATATATGTGAATATAAAGATAGAATAGTAGTTTCTTCGGCAAAAAGTTGCGCATTCAAAAGTGCTCGGAATAAAGTTTTTGCGAGAAATTATCGTAGAAAAAGTTATCAAGAAAAATTTGATTTTTCAGTTCCACCCTAACTTTTTTGTTTAAAAAAAATCATAACTCGCGAACCATAAGAGATAGAAATTTGGGTTCTTCGGCAAAGTTGCTCCAAATCGGTTGTTCTAAAACATTGTAGAACATTGTGTAGTCCTAAATGCGTCAGAAAAAAAGTATATGTGCTGATCTCGTAAACCATGTGGGCCACCCTAATTTCACATCTCTGAAAACAATGTCTGAAAAATATGGAGAAACTTTGCCGAAGACACCATACATCTAAAATTGACGGTTTAGGCGCAATCATTTTTGTCTTCCTAGATATGGCTTTGGGACCAATGTGCAATGTGCAATGAGCTCTTCCGCGAGAGCAAACTCATAAGAGATCTGTTTCGAAAATCTCATGCTTGAGATTTTCTTGCAGAATCACTCAATCACACTCAAACTATCAAAAATGATTCAGTCATAAACCCTGTCAAAAACTCTTGAAAATCGTATGTCGTTGTTTACTGTAGAAAGGATTACTATAATTCTACCAGACACAAGCAGTCGCGTTGTGTGAGTAAACTGCGGAAATATGAAATGATGAGTCAAACAAAAGAGCCAACTCATCCATATGATTTTTGACTGCTGAGTTGCGTGATTGACAATTCATACAAGAAAAAGTTCAATCGTGAGTTATGAGAATTTGAGTTTCTCACAACAGTGGATGCAATAGTTGTCCTCAGTGGTGAATGAGGAACAATATGCAATCAAAGGAAGTAGATGTTTGATCCTTCTGATAAACATATATTGTCTAAAATTCTGAAGATGGTGACACGATAAAGAACCGCCAATTAAATAAAGAGGTGTTCATATCAAATTACCTATTTATTTGACAATTTTAAGTTTCGAAGAAATGGGCTGTTCGGGGAACTGACATTCTCGGAAAACTAGCGCAAGCAATCAATTGTAATTAAGCAAAAACGTATACTTGTGACGAAAATATGAAAATTGTGAATAAAACACCAATTTTCATAAAAACTCTGTACTCACATACAGATTTGAAACCAGCGGGCCAAAATCTTTTAAATCCTTTACAATTGGTCTCCTTCTTCTTCTTAGCATTAGGGCATCAGTGGGAAAAAACGTATTTCTCAGCTTAGTGTTCAATGAGCAATTCCACAGTTATGAACTGAGAGCTTACTTTGCCAAGGTTGCCGTTTTCGCATTCGTATATCGTGTGGCAAGTACGATGGTACTCTATGCCCATTGCCCAGGGAAGTCAAAGAAATTTCCAGAGCGATAAGATCCTAGACCGACCGGGAATCGAATCCAGTCACCGCGGACTTTATCCACTCGACTAAGGCCCCGTACAAATGGTAAAAGCGCAAAAAAAAGTTTGTTGGCAGTCTTGCTCTAAGATAATAAAATACTAAAATAATTTTTCACCTATTCTTAACAAAATCAGAGTCGAACTAGTGACACAAAACTAGAAAAAATGATTTAATTCACATTTTTTCATTTCTTAGTTCATCAACTCGACTAACAGATAGGTACTTGTCTGTGTCAGTAGTTCCACACTCCAAACGACGATAACTGCAGTAGTCATGGCCAGGGGCAAACGAGACAGAGCAAAAGTCGCTTATAATACAGTTATTAGGGTTATAGGTGAAATCGATACCGATAGAACGGGATGACGTATGGAATTTGTCGTTGCGATGTTTGGTTCTGCCCCTGTGTTTCCGATGTCTGCCGTTTGCGATGGAGCAGAACATCCAGAGCATCAAAGCACCATAAGCCACGAACAGGAACAGCGTATATGGTGAGCAAAAAGATAGTCGTCCTTTATGGCAGTACATCGACGAGTGGTGCTTTCAAAGAGATTGAAAAGGCACGGCAAATAAGATAAGCGAATAAAGATCGACGCATATGCAGGTCGAGTGTTTCGGGGAGATGGTGAATGAGAAAAAAACACTCGGAAACTCGAACAGATGATGATGATGGTGAAGGGTGAGCGAACCAAAAGCGGAATGAAATGGAAGAGACAAAGCGAGAGTAAAGCAGTGCCAGACATGTTGCATATGACAGTCTAGTGATGTTAATTTAATTAGCTCGGCTATCACTCAACGCAGCATGACACAGCAGCCATCAGACAACAGGCCGCGTGGATGAGTGGAATGTGAAGCAAGGCTGGGCTCATGTAGACAGATTTTTTACTGGCGCAACTATTGTTTCATGAGTGATTGTCCAACATGAGATGTATGTCCAACATGGTAAGTTTTAACCTTCGGTTGATCAAATGGCTTGCATCTACATGTGAAATCAGTGGGAAATAAGATACACTCACAGTAATAAACACGTTATAAATTGGAGTTCGTTTTGACAGAATAAATGTGTTTCAAGAGTTAAATTACAAAATATATAGAAATAATCGCTAGGTGCGAGACAAATTACCGTCTCACATGGAGGGATAGCTGTACTTCATAGGCAGAAGATTTTCACATAATTACGCTGCATTACACACCACTTCCAGCGTGGAAATGAACGCAAGCCCAAATTGGGGAACGCAGCAAGGTTCAAAAGATACAATCGAACCGAAACGCAAATTACACAGACAATTTGAACTACTGTCCCTTGCTGTCAACTAACGTCACAACGAGCAAGGACAGCCCCCAACCAACGCCTCGCTTCGTCTTAGTCATGGAACGAAACCCGGAGGGGGATTACATTTCTCAACTTTCTTCGGCCGTCGTCGTTGAGTTCCTTCTTCTCCACTTTGCTCGGTTTGTTGTTTCAGTTCTGATGTAATTCAATATGCAACCAAGTGACAAACATCGTTTCCCCGGCTCGACACAAACCCAAGGAATGCACATTTCTAGTGTTTTAACTTGGATGCGTTCCGCTTTTTTTTTTGTTTCGCTTTAAGTTTGTCGTGTTTATTTACAAATAAATTATAATAGCATTTATGTGGTACGTAACGTAATGTTATTAGTGACAGAGGAGGTTATAAATATTCCTAAACATGCCAAATTGAGTGTAGTTGGGGTCGGTTGCGTAGGAAGGGCCAGCAGCATGAATCCAAATTAAACGATCGAAAGAATGGAACCGAACTCAATTGGAGCCACTCACGGCTGTCAATTTGGTAGGCAAGGTGAATTATGGTTTAGTTTTGGCTTTGTTCGGTAGCATGAAATAGAGACTGCAGGAATTTTAAGAAACATGGGAATTCCACCAGGACTATGGTTATCAAATGATTTAGCATATTATTTTCGTGTTTATTAATTCAAAAATATATTTAGTCCACGATGAAATGAAACTAGTTTGCATAATAAGATAACTAATGTGATATTAACGTTGTTATTTTCAGAAAAAAAAAAACAAATTTCGAAAGAAGCAAGAGTTGGAATCCTATCTGCCATACACTGCAATAAATGAATAGTACCGTGAATCCAGGAAGGCGTGAATATATCATGGATATGAATATACCATAAATGATTAATTCTTACCTTCCTTACCTCCCACTAGCCAATATTCTTTCCATGACAATTGTAGAGATGCAGAGGTATATTCGGTCTCTAGTGGCAATGGCTGTCAACCTATCATTTCTTCCATTCTCCGATGATCTTGAGGACGTATCCGGGGTCGTTATTGACTTTAGCTCATTGAGCACATTGAGAATGTTTAGCGAATCCCAAGCTCAATACCGGCATTGAAAGAGGAAAACAAATTATTACTAACTAACAGAGATGCATTTGAACGCGTTCAGTTCGCGTTCCAGTTCAATTTTTTGAACGCTGCGATCAAGTAGGCTTGAACATTGAGCAGTTCAAAAATATGAACCCGTGCGAGCCAAAAAATTAACCCAATTGACTTTGACTGATACACGACAAAAATCTATGTCAAAGTTCTGTTTAGAAATTTAAAACAGCAAGAGCAGTATGATTTTTCTGTTTATGAAAATTTAAGAAGATCAATTCATTTGTTTCTCAAGTAAGAGCTCCAATCTAAATTGTGAACTGAACGGGCCGTTCTTGAGCAGCGGCTGGCTCTTGCTCGGAAGTTCATTGTCTACTGCGTTCTCGTGCAAATTTGGCTCGGGCTCCGTTCACTTTTGGCTCGATTTCAGTTCATAATGCATCACTGCTAACTAATTACAAAAAAGCTCAAAAACTTGCTATGCAGTTTGAAAGTGCGCACAATTTTAATTTAGGACTTACTAGTCCAATTGAAATCAAGTTACTTAGGAGTTCGAAAATATTCTCAATCAAGAGGACGTTTTCGAAAATGCCTGGGAGACTGATTTGGAAGAAGTGAGAACTATTATTAAAAAAAATCAAAAATATGAAAGCTCCAGGCGATGATGGAATTTTCTACATCCTCATCAAGAAACTTCCAGAAAGTAGCTTATCATTCTAAGTTGATATATTTAACAAATGTTTTCAATCAGCATATTTTCCTGAAAAATGGAAAAATGCTAAGGTAGTTCCAATTTTAAAACCAGACAAAAATCCTGCAGAAGCTGCTAGCTATCGTCCAATCAGTTTGCTTTCCTTCATCAGTAAACTTTTTGAAAAGGTCATTTTGAAAAGAATCAACGAAAATTCAATTTTTGCCAATGAACAGTTCGGATTCCGCCATGGACATTCGACTCATCAACTTTTACGTGTAACAAATTTGATTCGTTCTACTGGTATTGCTCTTCTAGACATAGAAAAAGCAAACACCGCACAGTTCCATTAAGAATTGCTTATGTTAGGCTCAATCATAAGTATAAATATGCCAGTCAGCGGTGCTTCTCCAGATATCAGCACAATATCCAGCGAAATTTGAAGTCAAACCCAAAGCGCTTCTGGAAGTTCGTCAATGAGCAACGAAAAGTATCGGGACTACCATCTGCTATGAGGTTCAACAGCATCGAAGGCACGACTCCCCGCGAAATTTGCGACATGTTTTCGGAAAAGTTTGCAAGTGTGTTCTCAAGAGAAGATTTAACTGCGGATCAAGTTGAGCTCGCCGTTAGCAACGTTCCCCGGTCATCTCATGCGATTGGAAGTTTTGATATCGATGAAACTATGATTACCAAGGCCTCATCTCAGATGAAATCATCTTTCAACCCCGGACCGGATGGATTTCCTTCAGTTCTTCTAAAAAAGCACATTGACGTTCTAGTTACTCCGCTTCTTTTCATCTTTCGGGCATCGATTAGCAGCGGTGTTTTCCCATCTTGCTGGAAGATTGCTCACATGTACCCAGTGTACAAAAAGGGCGATAAACGTGACGTCAATAATTACCGTGGAATCACATCCCTATGTGCCGTCTCGAAGCTGTTTGAATTGGTTATTATGGAACCCCTGAAGGCTCATTGTCAGCAGCAACTGAGCGAGGATCAACACGGATTTATGCCAGGGCGATCAACTGCATCCAACCTTATTTGCCTTACTTCCTATATAATGGATAGTATGGTTCGCCGTAATCAAACAGATGTGATATACACGGACCTAACTGCAGCCTTTGATATGGTGAACCATGACATAGCAATCGCCAAACTAGACAGGCTTGGAATCAATGGCAGGTTTTTGCAATGGTTTCGATCATATCTGACAGGTCGAGAATTGAAGGTCGTTATTGGTGATTGTCAGACTGCTTCGTTCATGTCTACGTCAGGAATCCCTCAAGGAAGCCACTTGGGGCCTTTAATTTTTCTGCTTTTCTTCAATGATGTACACCGTCAGATAAAGGTCCCCCGGTTGTCTTATGCAGACGATCTTAAGATTTTTCTTGAAATCCACTCTATCGAGGATTGCGACCTTCTCCAACAACAACTCTCTAGTTTTGCAGATTGGTGTACTATCAATCGCATGATTGTTAATCCCACGAAGTGCTCTGTGATCACTTTTTCTAGAAAGAGAAGTCCAATCCATTTCAGTTATCAGCTCATGGGTGCTGAAATCGAACGTGTCGACCATGTGAAGGATTTGGGAGTGGTCTTAGACACGACCTTAACTTTTAATCAACATGTGTCTTACGTGGTTGGTAAGGCGTCACGTGTTCTAGGATGCATTTTTAGGATAGCTAAAAACTTTACTGATGTGTATTGTCTTAAATCACTGTACTGTTCCTTGTCACGTTCTGTTCTAGAATACTGCTCGGAGGTTTGGAGTCCAAACTACTCCAATGGAGTCGAGCGTATCGAGTCTGTGCAACGGCGATTCTTACGCTTCGCCCTCCGTAGGCTACCGTGGAGAGACCCTTTCCGCCTCCCCAGCTACGAGAACCGTTGCCGATTGATCGATCTTGAACCCTTGCACGTTAGACGCAATACTGCCAGAGCTTTGTTTATCGCTGACTCTCTTCAAGGTCGACTTGATTGCCCCACTATTTTGGAGCAAATCAACATAAATGTTGCACCCCGTACACTGCGCAACAACCTCATGCTCCGCTTACCGTTGAGACGAACCAATTATAGTATGCACGGAGCTATTAATGGTCTGCAAAGAACATTTAATCGGATAGCCTCAGAATTTGACTTTGACACTCCCCGACGCACACTTCGCCGACGTTTTTCAAGTTTTTTTGCAAACGCCGCTGGTGATAGTTGAATGTTTTGTGTAGTATTGACTTGTGTTCACTTTAAGTTTAATTTGACCTTTTGTTAGTATTAAGACTAGAATTAAGTTGACATCATTGGGGCTGTTGATTGCCTGTTGATGTATTAAAGAATAAAGAATTTGGCAGCGTTTGGCATGAACGTTTGATGGTAAAATTAGAACACTTTAATTTTTCAACATACATTGCTAGAATAATTCAAAGTTATCTGTCAAATCGTACACATCAGGTTAAATATCAGAACTCCAGTAGGTGAATTCCGACGCACACTTTCTTCGAAGAGAAGAAATTTTCTTCCATAATCCACCAGCAAGAAAATTTTCTTTTCTTCGAAGAAAATACGCGCCGAAATTCGCCTACAGGTCTTAAAAAACTTCCTGTAAGAGCTGGTGTTCCTCAAGGCAGCATTTTAGGACCAATATTATACAATATTTAATTTAAATTAATAGGGGCCCAGATAGCCGTAGCGGTAAACGCGCAGCTATTCAGCAAGACCAAGCTGAGGGTCGTGGGTTCGAATCCCACTGGTCGAGGATCTTTCCGGGTTGGAAATTTTTTCGACTTCCCAGGGCATAGAGTATCTTCGTACCTGCCACACGATATACACATGCAAAAATGGTCAATTGGCATAGAAAGCTCTCAGTTAATAACTGTGTAAGTGCTCATAAGAACATTAGGCTGAAAAGCAGGCTTTGTCCCAGTTGAGACGTAACGCCAGAAAGAAGAAGAAGAAGAACTAAACAATATTTTCACATCTGACTTACCTGTGTTACCTCAGGGATGTCAAAAATCCTTGTTTGCGGATGACACAGGCCTCTCCGCCAAAGGACAAAGTCTGCGTCTCATCTGTACTCATACTTGTAAAAATGGAAGATATCTCCTAATGCTTCCAAAACTCAACTAATAATATTCCCACATAAACCAAAAGCTCTTTATTTGAAACCTTCATGTAGACATTTTGTCACGATGAGAGGGGTTCCAATAAATTGGTCAGATGAAGTTAAGGTGAAGATGAATCGAAGCCACACCCCAAATTTTCAAGAGCACATATCTGGAGAACCAACTAGCTGGTGGTGACCAATCGATTAAGCTTTCAGCCCAATCGGGTGTTCGGTTCTCCAGATTCGTGCTCTTGAAAATTTGAGGTTTGGTTTCTATTAATCTTCACCTTAAGTATCTAGGGCTCATGCTTGATAAGAATTTAACTTTCAAAAATCACATTGAGGGCATTCAAGCCAAATGTTACAAATATACAAAATGTCTCTATCCCCGTATTAATAGAAAATCAAAACTTTGTCTTAAAAACAAGCTTTTGATCTTCAAACAAATTTTCAGGCCAGCCTTGTTGTATGCTGTACTAATATGGACTAGCTGTTGTAATACCAGGAAGAATGCTCTGCAGAGGATTCAAAAGAAAATTTTGAAAATGATTCTGAAGCTCCCTCTCTGGTATAGTACTAATGAGTTACATAGAATATCTAATGTTGAAACATTGGAACAAATGTCAAACAAAATAATTAATAATTTTGGAAAAAAATCGTTGCAATTTTCTATTGTCACGATTAATGCGTTATATATTTAGGTTAAGTTAGATTAAGTCAATTGAAAGCGTTTTTTTCGCTTATAAGCAGGTGAAATCAACACACCTATTAAAAATCTGAACTGCTATGGCAATATGATCCGACCACCAATTGCCAATAGCATACTTTTTTGTTGAAGTTATCAAGATATTTCATAATCGGCCGCTACACGAAGGACCAAGTTTTTATTGTACTGAAAATCTCCAAATTGTGGACGGCTTCTCTGGGAAGCTCACAAGACTGATAAGAGCAACGATGGTCGATGTACAAAACGTGAAGATTTCGGGCGAACATTCCAGTTCGATCGAATAGCACTGGGTACCTAAACAGGGTGATGGATTTTCGGGCCTGCTGGCGATACGTTAGAAGTGGTTTGTCCGTCAAATCCAGTTGGAACAAGGAGGCATGAAGCGGAGCAAGCTAGTTGGTTTGACTAAGTGCAACAAAATCTAGAGAGTATGGCCCGAAAAGGAGGTTGGATAGGCACAGCCATACACCGAGTAAATAAGTGTAATATTGTTACACAGGTTTTACCAAACTAATTTATCTTGTACCAAGTAAACGAAATCATTCAGTATCTGATTTGAACAATGCTTTCAAATGAATATTTAAAGCAGCAGAACGACGAAATTTTTTCCGCCTTAATTCATCGATCAACCAAAGTTCCACTACCATATTTACACATGACCGACATTCAATACAAAACGCAACCAACAACCAACCGAACTTCAATAGGTACCCTGTGACAAAGGAAATCAAGCCGTCCCCCCTGTTCGGCACCAGCTCCGATGACACGAGCTTTTCAATTTCACACCGTCACTGTGTCAAACCTGGCGTGATTGTCAATGGTGACATTGCTGACAGTGCACTTTTTCCCTATTTTGTTGGCGCTGTCCGCTCAACCTGTAAATCCCGAATCAATTCCGCCCATATCGATCCGATCGAACGTCATCGCAATGCAATGGTGTTCGCCCTTCAAGTGGGAGACGAAACTTGGTCCCGGTTCCATCGGTTCGGGGTCCCACTCGACCCAACAATGTTCCTCTCGCGAGTGTTTCTGGTTGACTTTTTATGGCAAGTGGCCAACCATCCAACCATATCCGCAGTCTGCCGGATCGAGCGATGCATTGATGATTTTTCTTTTTTCAATTTATGGCTTTGCTGACTTCACTGCCAGGGGAAACGGATTTTATTCATGGTTCAATCAGTGCGTTGACACGTGTCAAAATTGTGACAATGGTGCTCGCGCGAGTATCTGATGGAAGAGCTTGTGGGGCTTCGCCGAAAGAGACTGCACTTTCGGGATAAACTGGTTTCAATTTTCCAGCGCCTTTGGTTCGATTTAACTTTTGCATTTCTCGTTTTGAATTTGTGACCTAGATTCCATTCATATTGGATATATTTTGAAATTAGTTGAAACTTCGCACACTTAGAAAATATCATTGAAATATACGTCATTGTAAATTTAAGTTACAAGTTACGTAATTTTTCGTCACATTAAATTGAATTTTGTTCGGATCACAAAGAAAAATCAAACAGATACCAGGACTTGATTTTTTGTTGAGAAATTATTAGTTTTCCTGAAACAATAGTAAATATATTTAGGGCTCATAACATTAAAGTCCCTATTATTCTACATTTTGGCACAATCACATAGATAGTGCTTAAGAAAATCATTGAAAATCTGGCGAAAGATTGGGTGATTTTCTGTTATTGTTGCTGCAAATTGAATTTTACAGTAACGCGATGTCACAAAATCATGTTTGTACGATATTTAAGCAAAATGAAATAGTAATAAGTATAAATAACTTTCACTCATGGACAAATATCTCTGAAGCATATTCACAAATGAAGCTAATAAAAAAGGTATAGGGCTTCGAATTTCCCAAGTTTCGTTCATCACACTCCTTCTTTATGTACCCAAAAAAAATTATGTTGGCTTTGGTGGGGTTGGTGGTCTAATAGCAGTTGCTTCTGCTTCATAAGCAGAAGGTCATGGGTTTAATCCCAGGCATGTCCCTTTCCTCGTATTTTGTAGTTGTATCTTTCACTTGCTCCTATCTACCACTCTTAATATATCAAAGTTGATCACAGTTCATAGCATCGCGATTGTTTTGATAAACTTGACTTTATTGCTATTTGCAGAGCACATTTGCAGTAAATCTTGTCGTTTCGGAAAGGTTGAGAGGAGTGAAATGCATGTTCTTTGGAACAGCAATGAAACTTTATGAGCTTTTGATATTAATATGCAATCTTACTAGAACTAGGTATGTTACAGATGCTTTTATTGATACGTGCTTGAAACCATTTGTTGAAAGCATCTCTTTGGAAGGTGTTTCACGTGCTACTTAAGATTTAGTTGGAACACTATGTTCACTTCAGCTTCTGGATGTCCAAATGAACAAATTTGGGAGGTGTGACTTAATATCATTACAATTAGATTGTTTCCATAAAAAAATAGGCCACCCTAATATCCAGGGTTGATCCACCTCTAACGTAATTTCATATTTTCCACCACACCTAATGAGGCGGTGAGAAAAGCTCTAAATCCGTCATTCGGGGGAAGTTTTTCCGTTAATTATCTCCTGTCCCTCCTATGCGTTGTCTGCCCGGCTTGTTGTTCCGGTCTGGTGGGATTTATTTCTCCAGAGGGCCCGGAAATTGGTAGTCTGCTAGGCTCATAATGACAGCATCCATGAAATATGCAAACCAACAACAACAACAACAACATCAACAGCAAATAAATAAAAACCGAAATCTGACCAAGTCGTGAGGGTACGGTCCGATCTCGTACTTTTAATTAGAAAAGGCAGGAAGAGAGAATCTCCGACCCCAGACACAGTTGCTCGTCGCTGGACGGAGTTTGCAAACAATCGTAATTTCCGCAATTATCCCTTGCTGGTCAGTGTTGCGATGATGGTCCATTGTAACGAACTGTGTGCAAGAAGGAAGCAAACCAGACCACCCATGAAACTGCCAGACCTAGCTGAGGATCCCGTGATTACTCACGTTGATGCTGATATGCGGGAAATTTTGGGTTAGTGTAATTAGTCTCGACCGCTTCAGCATACATGTTTCGCTTGGCCAGGATAGGGAAGTCGCCATTGCAGAGAACGCATCGGAAGTGTGCATTTCGCGGACATCCCACTGATGACGGTGGACGTGACTCTGATGTACGAACGGACGAACGGATGGATGGTTAGTTGTTTATTGGTAGCTATCAACATTTAATGTTGATAAATATTTAGCGAGGATGAAAGGTATTAAACAAAACATACGCTAATCCTTGCTCTGTCATTAGGCGTAATGTTTCGGGGTGGGTGTTTTCCCTATAATTTGAGCAACGCCCTCGAAACTGAAGTGCAAGTTGGCCAAAGTGACATCCGTGCGACACCGGTAATCATCATCCACCGACAGTTGAAGCGATGATGATGTCGGTTGTTAGTGGTTTGCACTCGGCTGACGAATGCATGAGCGGATAATGGGGCGTTTATCTTCCACACAGCCCATTTGTACTCCAGATCTAATGGTGCAGTTAGTATTAGGACATGAATATTTAAGATTTAGAAACAGTGAACGGTACAGAAGCTTTCCATACTAATAACTACAATAAAAAATAATACATGCTTGTCGCTTGAAGGAAGTTATAAGTATATAGGGCCTACCATAGACTAGTGGTAACGTCTGGAGTCATTTATGGCGGGCATCGGTACCGTACGTTGTTACCAACTGAAAGTTTTGGGAACTGTTTCACCATTACCAGGAAGGGGTCATATTTCAAAGTCACTATAATAATATATAACTCTGACATCGATTATCTCGAGGAAACGCTTTTCTTCCATAGAAATGTGATCGATTTGTGCTCTAGTTTACTGTCGATCAAGGCGACGATAGGCGCGTGGAGTACGCATGGGCTGAACGATCGCAAGGTCCTTGGTTTGATTCCAGGTTGCCGCGATAACAATTTTGTTTTCATAAGTCAAAGCAATGTATTTCAACCCGAATTATTGTGGCAAATTTTCATAAGTGGTTCCTATGTATTTCGATAGCCCATTTGTCTGAGTGTACGCTTTCATTCTTCCAAAATTTTAGCACGCCTTCCCTTATGCCTGATACATATGCAGTCTTCTTACCAAACAGCAAACCTCTCTTTTTTTTCTTTTTTTAATTTTTTTTTAATAGTGTCATTCTAAACATTACATTCGTTTCTTATATCAAGGTGTTCTGTGTTATTAGACAACACTATCATCCTGATTTGGTAAAACAAATTTAAGCTTTTATTAACATTTTGTTAACATTTTTTACAGGTGATTTGATTTCACCTGATTATAAGAGAAAAAACAAGTTTTCAATTTACTTAACCTTACTTAACCAAAATATATAACGCATTAATCGTGGCAATAGAAGATTGTAACGATTTTGCCTGAAATTATTATTTATTTTATTTGACATTTGTTCCAATGTTTCAATATTGGATATTCTATGTAATTCATTGGTTACTATGCCAGGGAGGAAGCTTCAGAATCATTTTCAAACTTGTATTTTGAATTCTCTGCACAGCTTTCTTCCTGTTATTAAAGTAGCTAGTCCATATTGGTACAGAATACAGCATGGCTGGCCTGAACATTTGTTTGAAGATCAAAAGCTTGTTCTAAAGACGAAGTATTTATTTATATTATTTAGTGGATAAAGATATTAACATATATGTTACATTTGGCTTGAATGCCCTCAATGTGATTTTTTAAGGATAAACTATTATCTAGCACGAGCCCTACATACTTAACTTCATCTTCCATTTTTGCAAGTATGAGTACAGATGACACGCAGACTTTGTCCTTTGGCGGAGAGGCCTGTGTCATCCGCAAACAAGGATTTTTGACATCCTTGAGGTAACTCAGGTACGTCAGATGTGAAAATATTGTGTAATGTTGATCCTATAATGCTGCTTTGGGGAACACCAGCTTTTACAGGAATTCTTTCAGATCTGGAGTTCTGATAATTAACCTGAAGTGTACGATTTGACAGTTAATTTTGCATTATTCTTACAATGTATGTTGGAAAATTAAAGTTTTTTAATTTGACGATGCCAAGCACTGCCAAATGCTTTTTCTATGTCTAGAAGAGCAAGATCAGTAGAATAGCCTTCAGATTTGTTGGAACGAATCAAATTTGTTACAAGTAAAAGATGATGAGTGGTCAAATGTCCATGGCGGGATTCGAACTGTTCATTGGAGAAAAATGAATTTTCGTTGATGTGGACCATTCAAAATAACCTTTTCGAAAGGTTTACTGATGGAGGAAAGCAAACTGATTGGACGATAGCTAGAAGCTTCTGCAGGATTTTTGTCTGGTTTTAAAATTGGAACAACCTTAGAGTTTTTCAATTTGTCAGAAAAAAATATGCTGATTGAAAACTTTTGTTAAATATATTAACTAAAAATGATAAGCTACTTACTGAAAGTTTTTTGATGAGGATGTAGAAAATTCCATCATCGCCAGAAGCTTTCATATTTTTTATTTTTTTAATAATAATTCTCACTTCTTCCACATCCGTCTGCCAGGAATTTTCAAAAACGTTCTCTTGATTGAGAATATTTTTGAAGTCCTTAATAACTTGATTTTCTATTTGACAAGTAGATCCTAAATTAAAATTGTGCGCGCTTTCAAACTGCACAGCAAGTTTTTGATCTTTTTCGCAATTAGTTAGTAATAATTTGTTTTCCTTTGTCAATGCCGGTATTTGCTTTTGAGGTTTTTTTCAAAATTTTAAATAATTTCCAGAAGGTCCAATTGAGAAATCTCATTTTCAATATTTTTGTTTCTTAATTGAGCAAAACGTTTCTTGATTTCTTTCTGCAAATCCTGCCATATATTTTTCGTAGAAGGATCACGAGTGCATTAAAATTGCCTTCTCCTCACATTTTTGAAACGGATCAAGAGTTTAAGATCATCGTCTATAATCACGGTTTCGATTTTTACTTCACATTTTGGAATTGTAATGCTCCTGGCTTCAACAATGGAATTTGTTAAAGTTTCAATAGCATTGTCAATATCAAGTTTTGTTTGTAATGAAATGTTAAGGCAAAGTAGCCCGTCATTTGTTTCACCAGCAATGATAACTTTGCTGCGTGCACTTTCAAAGTGATAAAACTTATTCTTGATAGTTTATATTGACTTGAACAAGTATTACTGTACGCGCGAACATACATAGATTATGCTGATACTTTTTCAGTTGTGTCAGTGCAAAACCAACTGATTTTCTTTGATTCGAAATCATAAGATGAATTAGCAACAATCATCAACAGTGCGTACAAATTTCAATAACGGCCTACTTCGCCCTAACATCAAGATTAGAGTCAATATCTTGATATGTGTTTCATATATATTCCAGTCGGCTCAAAAATAATTTAAGGTGGAGCTGATGGGATTGAGAATCGCTTAATGTGATATTTGAAATGTAACAGGAACATGATCAGAATTAAAATTAGCATTAGTAATCAGTTGGCTACAAAGATGACTAGAGTCGGTTAAGGCGAAGTAGGCCGTCATTGTAATTTGTACGCGTCGTTGATGATTATTGCTAATTCATCTCATGATTTTGAATCAAAGAAAATCAGTTGGTTTTGTACTGACACAGTTGAAAAAGTATCAGCATACTTTATGCATGTTAGCGCGTGCAGTGATACTTTTTCAAGTCAATATAAACTATCAAGACTGAGTTTTATCACTTTGAAATGCAAGCTAAAAAGTCATCATTGTTGCCAAAACGAATGACGGGAAACTTAGCCTTAAGACCAAATCAATCGCAGATGGGTTTCTAAAAGAGGAAAAACATGTAGGGCTATCAGGGTATTGAATTGAGAAATATCTTGAAGAGCACTCATCAAATAAAATTCTGCCGTTGGAATAACTTTGCTAATAATTCGCATTAGCAAACCTCTCTGTCATAAAATTATACCAGCCCTACACCTTCCAGTATGAACTGGCATTGATGCAGGGGTATAGCCGGTCTACTGTGGAAGCCAGTTTAATGCATCATCACTGATGTTAGTTCTAAGCAGTCATCTGGTGGTTTTCTTGTGTAAGTGCAGCTGATCTATAGCAATACTGGAGTAGCAACCACGGGCGGCCAATCAAGCTCAAGTTCAAGCTCGAACTCTTCAGTAACTTTACAAGGTGTCTATGAAAGAAAACATTTTCGGAAAAAAAAAAATAAGTATCTCTAAGTATTTTTGATACCCATCAAATTGAAGCTTAAAACACTATTGAGCATGAAACTTTTGTTTTGCTGATAGTTCAGCAGCCTGACCACTTAGAAAGATGGCGTCTTGGGCAAAGTTGTTCAGTAGCACAAGGGCAATCATTGTGCGAGCTAGTAAATTTATAACTTTGCCACAAGGCAGGTAATAGTGAGCATGGAATTTGTGTTTTGCAGATTTTTCGGCATCTTATATGCTTAAAAGATGGCGTTTTCGGTGAAGATGTTCGGTATTTCTTGGGCTATTTTTGTTTGATTCATGATACTAAAGATTTTGTCAGTGGTTGGAACTATCGAACATAAAACTTTTGTTTTACAGATATCTCAGGATCCTGACATTTAAAAATTGACGTGTTCAGTGAAGTCGTAGCTCAAAGTTTGTCATTATTTTGGCCATGAAATACGAATAATTTTTTTGGCAACAGTTGGCGCAAGTGAGCATGATTTTTTTAAGTAGAGGGCTCTTTATATTCTAGACAGTAGATTTGAATTTTTCCGTAAGGTGGCGCAAGTGATCACTATATTATTATTTCGCAGATATCTCAGACATCATTATTCAAGCCAGTCCATTCGAGACGTTAGATTCCCACCGGATCTTTTCAGGTTGGTTTTTTTTTTCTATTTTCCTGGACATAGAGTATCTTCGTACCTGCCACACGATATACATATGTAAAAATGGTCAATTTGCAAAGAAATTTCTCAGGTAATAGCTTTGGAAGTGCTCATAAGAACACTAAGCTGAAAAGTAGGCTCTGTTACAGCCGGGACGTAATGCCAGAAAAAAAGAAGATAAACTCAAAATGTTTGTAGTTTGATTATTATGGGTCACCCTACTGGATATGTTTTGAAAAAAAAGACCAAGGATAACGCTTTTCTTTATCTTTCATATTCTCAGAAATTGGAATAATATTTAATAGACGAATACAATTGAACCATTTTCAGCCATCATCTTCAATATACTATAAATGCTTCATCGAGCAGTGCTTCTTTCATCGAAACGTCCAAACGACCCATATCCAAGAATCACTTCCGTTCGAAACAGTTTATGGGTTCGATAATTTTGCAACCTGCCAATTGAATCGGATATCGCCCTTCATCATCATCAAAGCCACAAATTGAAACCCGATCCATGCAATCGGATGTGTCCCACGGCACACGACGACAGCAGCAACATCCAAAGACAATAACCGTCATCCTCCCGTTCAATATCCGTTATTAGCATCTCAAACGCTTGGCTGCCCAAATCCCAGATGGAAGTGGAACTACTGGGCGCTCTGCCACTTCCACCGACTGCGTAAAAGGATATCTTCGTGTTTAATCGCTCACAAGTTAATAACACACATCGGCGATATGCGATCATCGGCATTATCATCATCTTCATTGTTGTGCTGACTGAACATTTCGTCCTTTACTATCGTTGTCGTTGTCGATGGCAACCGATGGCGCGCTCGTACATCTCGTGTTCATCTTTGATTGCGCTCGAACCATATATTCTCGCATGATAGGAGATTAAGGCAGCCAGGCGTAATGATTGCTTAGCGACTTGGATCTATCGAGGAAGGCCTAACGACCGAAGTAACGTAGGTCCGAGTAAGGGTGTTACACTGATAGTGAATTTTGCAGCAATTACACCAAACCTCATATGACGATAAAATGCAAGTTACTTTCTTTTTCGAATTTTGGAAACTGAGTTAATACGAATGAATGTGAAATTATTATTGTTTGATTATTTTCTCGGAAATTAAGTCTTTTATTTTCAACCTTTAGTTTGTAATTTATTTCAAACATGTTTAACCCATCAAATAATAAAACATATTCTCGGTTAAAGCTGTTCCATACTCCAAAATTCTTTGGAAATAAGCGTGATCCATGAACTTTCCAAAATCTTATTCAAAACGCTTAATCTGATAATCGTCGAGAGTAGCGTATTGTTGCTTAAGCAAAGAGTGATTGAATCATTGTAAAAAGTACAATCAATATGCGATTGCAATAGTTTGTAATTCATTTCGATGTACTGTACACGCTATGTTTGAACCAGGATAGTATAAAAGTCGAATTTACATCGAGGTTTTCTCGTTAGAGATTAGTATTCGGTCCATATTTTCGTTATCAAAAGGTTCCAAAATATTTTATCTATAAAGTTTTAATTCCTTCCAATTTGAAGCTATTTTTTCATACTAAAATGTATGGAAATACTATTTTGTCACTCATTTCTTTCCATACAAACTGTATGGAAAAAAAAATCATCGAAGGTTTCAGATTATGACAATATGGACCGACCACTAATCTCTTAAGAGAAAAAAATCCGATGTTCCATAATCTACGAATTTTTGATGATAATAAAAATAAAAAATTCAATTAAATAAATGGTTGAATAAAGCAAAGTATTTTGATTCAATGTACTTGTGACTCTTGTTATTGGCAAAAATCTCTTCAGTAGTTACGTTATTTTATGTTGTACAACAATAGTGAGAATATTTCGCTTGTCTTACACAGCATCAGCGTGGCTGTTCTAACTTCTAAATCGCGCGACAACCAAAAACTTAACCGTCTGACCGTCGATCGAATGGTTATTTGTTAGAACTGGTTTGATGCTGTATGCGATAAGCGCAATTTTTCGACACCCCGCTGCAAAAAATACCGTGGTACAAAAAGGAACTTTGAATTCTCAAAGTTTGTTTTATTCTGAATAATCCAAATAATCCTGTTTGTACAAAAAAGCAGCATATTCACAGCATTGTAATTCCTCATGTTCTTGGAGATACCCTGTTCAAGGTGTCCAGCGATTGATTTACTAAAGAAATCCAAACAGTTTAATATATATGTTATAACTTCAGCTCGTATAATGTCCAAGATAAAAAAATAGCGGGATTTTTTTGTCGAAAAATAAGGCTTGACTTTCAAACAATTTTGGAATAGCCAACCTTTCTTCAAATGAATGACATAATTTAAACTTGGTGTGAAATTAATGTAACAAATCGACCATAGTGTTTTTGCATGAATACATTCATTACTTAAACTATACATATTTTCCAAGAAAGCCTATTATTTCATAAATTATTAGATTAATTTCCAACACAATTATAACAAAAATTTTCAAAGCACTTTTCGATATTCTTTATAAAATTTTAGTGTATTGAAATTCTTCAAGAAATACTGAAGGGTGGATTCACATTTGAAAATCTCTTAATAATTAGTCAAGTAATATTGTGAAAACTGTAATACGTTCAAAGCAAATTCCTCCTGATGGGCATCCATTCCTTTTTGTCTACTTTTCAATTGCAAATTGATTCCGGAATATGTTCCCGGATTTACCTAAAATGTTACCTAATCTTTTTAGAAGTTCAGTTTTTCCTTGCAATTCTTCCAAAAAAATACTTGATTCTTTCAAATACTATACTGAGATAAGTCGCTGAAGTTCTGCAAGAAATTCTTCTATGAATTCCTTTGAATATCCCAAAAAATATTGCCCATTCTTCCGCAAAGTTCAACAAAAGCTTTTAATAAATATTTCTAAAATACAGAAAAATGTAGTAAAAAATTCTTTTATGTTTTCTTTATCTAGAAATTTTGCTTCAAATCCCCGAATATTCCAGAATTGAAAAGAAAATTGTATTTGGAATATCTTTTACCTTCGAATCTTCGGAGTAAATTTATTGAAAAAGCCCTAGGAAAACTTTTGCTCCCAAAATAAGCTTAGCGGCAAAGGAATCTGTAGATAAACTGTAGTAAAATAACAGAGAATAGAGAAAGGATTTATTAAGATATTCATCAAGAAATTTGTATTGATTTTCCTTAAAACACTACTTCAGAAATTATTTTACTAATTATTGGCAGAATCCATATTCTTCGTTTGAATGTTTGTGCGATACAAGGGCGAAATTTTAAAGGCTTTTTGGCAGAATTCCAGAAAACCAGAAGTCATGGACACTTTCCTTATGAAGATTCTTATGAAACATCTTAAAAAAATTGTTTATTTGAAAATTTATTAAAAAGCTTTTAACTCTCCTGTAATTTATCTCTAGAGATAATCACTTAACGTTCATTGTACCACTGCCCATCTATTGTTCAACCTGCTTTAACATTTTGTTTTTCCTTCCTTCGCATATCGCTTTGAGGAACTTCGTACAAAAATCTTTCCATACTCAAAAAAATCAACATTTCA
The DNA here is from genome assembly GCF_002204515.2 of Aedes aegypti. Classification (NCBI taxonomy): domain Eukaryota; kingdom Metazoa; phylum Arthropoda; class Insecta; order Diptera; family Culicidae; genus Aedes; species Aedes aegypti. The sequence goes on along the minus strand of NC_035108.1, from coordinate 243,794,833 downwards.
AAGAATCTTTGGGAAGGTTCATTATACTAGTTTTGGAAAAATGCAGAATTTTTATACGTATGGCTTTGAATTTCTGAAAGTCCAACAGGAATTCCTCAACAACTTTTCAAAGTAATGCAAGAGTTTTCACTAAGAGTAAAATTCATTAAAATCTTACATTAGGAATTTCACCACAATAAATCTTCCGTAATGCTCTTACACAATACTGGCAATATTTTTGCGTAAACTTCTACAGTACTTCAAAATAACCGATAATAAATAATAAAATAAAAAGTTTGTATGGAATTTCTAATGGTAGGATATAACGGGTTCTTCTACATCAATATGTTCACCATGGTACCATCAAACCTATTATTACCTATTATCGACGACGCACCCATGCTGTTATTTAAAAAGCGGAATCATCCAAAGAAGGTGGATTCGAATTTTCAAGAAATCATTTTGCTGAAACTTTTTATGGGGAATTCGGCGTTAGGACCAACAAATGGCTTTGTGAGTTCGTTCCGATTAATCTGCTTGTATTCAATGCAATTTGGGCTATTTCTGTATCATAGGATTGGGTCAAATCATCTTCTCATTTAGAGAACGAATAATGGCGCTTAAACCAAATCTAATTAGCAAGGACATAAGGTGGAAATACCTGTGCCACATCCCTGGAAAACAAGCGCGCATGGAGTGACATTCACTACATCACTCCCAACGTTGATAAAAATACTTCATTCACACTTTTCCCAATTACAAAAGATACACTCATCTAAGCATACACTCAATTTGAATTCAATCGCATCACTAGCTTATAGTGAATCCAAGGCCATCGCCCTTTCCTATATCCAACTCCTTGAAATCTATGAGGGCATCGGTGAGTCGCTGGCCTCTCTTTAAGTAGGTGTCATACCATCATTATCCTTTCCTTTCCTCGTAACGTAGAAGATGGGCGTGACTGGCAATGGAAATTGTCATCTCTAACTTCCCATTGGACAGCAATTCATTCCAAATATAGTTTTCCTTAAGCAATTGGAATAAGAGTTGTAAAGTAACCAACATGACAACTTTCAGTATGCAATCTACGAAATACTCCGTAACCACGCAACGCAATGCATGTACCACTTAAGCTCAACAAGTTTCAAAAATTCTACAATATAATTCTTGAATTTTACCACAGCAATTAAGCGTTTTTTTTTTCGAACAATACTGAAGCTACAATTATTCAAAAAATTACCAAAAAAGTTGTTTAATTTTTATGTGTGTATTTTTATGGAGTGATTCGTAGAAAAGTTTGTAAAGCAATCCCTAAAAATATTAAAATGTTCCTGGAATAGTTTTGAATCAGAAAATGGAGAGTAGATACATTTTTAAATGTTATTTATGGAAGAATCCTGAGATTATCATTCGGATAGAATTGGAATTATTTCTCGAGCCCGAAGAATACTTGATGAAACTGTAATTCTGATGTAAAATTTCGTAATCAAATTCCCAATGGTTAAAGAAAACTTAAAGAAAAAAAATCTCTGGAAATACTTAGACGAATCTCTGGTAATTTTTTCGGAAGAATCTTAGGGAAACAATAACATAATTAACTTAAAAAATCTATGAACAAATTACTCGGGAGATCTTTGAGTATTTTCGCGGAAGAGTTAGAGTACAGTTGAGCGTATTCCGCTAGGAGCTCCATAGGAATGTTAGAATTCTTTAAAACAAATGTTTTTATGGATACTTTTTTTTGCATAATTACGGTCTGTCGAGGCACCGTGATTTTATATGTTGGGCATTTTTGAGAGTGTTTTGAAAAATTTGTGGAATCAATCATTGCTTAGTGATCTTGAAGACATTTCTTTAAGCTTACTATAGGAATTTATTTGTTGTTAGTACGTAGAGGACCTTCCAGGAGAAATAATTAAAATAATTTCTAATTTGTGGTGGAATTCTTCAAGAGATATTTTCACCCGTATCTGAAAGCAAACATTTTAAAACTCTCACCGCTCAGCGAATTTTAAATGGATTCAAATGATTTTTTGTCAGTACACTGGCACACATATCTAGTTTCTAGAAGTGGACAGAGGAAAGCGAAAATATTCCTGTGGTCGGAGTTATTCCGGTGGATCACTGGGTCAGGTCGGGTGAGAAGGGTACTGTGCGTTTGTGCCCCTGAAAGTAAGCAAATTTCAAGTCACAGATAATTTCCGGAATCGGTTACAATGTGGCCACTACATGACGGAATTTTAAGAAAACTGTATCAGTGTAAACCTTTTGAGAAATGTTTGAATTGGATAACTATGTGTATTGAATTTGATTAATCCTACAAATGACCATTTTGAACATCTGTACCAAGCATATGGGAATGTATTTTAGTGCACAATTATATTTGATTTCTACTTTTCGTGAATTGAAACGAATTAGTATCCAACAAATCGATAGCCGGTTCTTCCGGGAATTACGTCCGAATGACCACATCCGGTATATTTTAAACGGCGCAAAACTCTTCATTTATAATGCTGAATGTCAGATCTTAATGATTTATGCAAATTAAAACAATTGCCATTGCAAATGAATATAAATAAATAACAAATAATATAAATAAAGGTATCTTGGCATGTCCCAAAAAACAGCCCTTTTCTACCCGACTTGACCCAGTGACCCACCGGAATAACTCCGGCCACAGGAATATTTCCGAGTTCCTCTGGCCACTTCTAGAAACAAGATATGTGGGCCAGTGAACTGACAAAAAATAATTTGAATCCGTTAAGAATTCTCTGAGCGGTGAGTGTTTCAGTATTTTTGCTTTCACTCAGGCCTATACGGGTTAAGCAAATGGAATCTTCGAGAAATTTTCTGATGAGATCAGAAAGTCTGGGAATGATTTTCCGTGGAAATACCAACACGAACTCAGTGAAAACTGGTAAATGAGCTTTTGGAGAAAGCACTGACAACTACAAAAATAATTTATGAAAAAACCCCCGTAGACATTCTCAGAGGAATCTCTTCAAAGCACATGTTTGAATACCTGAAAAGTTTGTAGAAGAATCACAAAGGACACTGCGTGTGAGTTTTTTTTTTCTAGAATTCAGAAAAGATTTTTGACTGGAATACAAAAAAGAATGAATCTTTTCCGTAGTGAAAATAGAAATTTACAAATATCACTGATGTGCCGATGAAACAAATGATGATGACGTTATAGTCGATTAGAGCTAGTATCAAACGTTTGTTTCCGATCTGGAATGATTTAGTTGCTCTGGTACGCTCACGTCAATATGAGAATAAACTTACGCGGATGTCTTCCACAGAGCCGCTGGCCTCCACCTGATTGATGTAACTTTTTATTCCGGCATTCGCACTAAATGGCCAGCAAAATCAAAATAACAAAAGTGTTAAAATTACGAAATTTGTGAAAATCGGGATTATTGCTTTCGACATTATTTTTGTAAAACAAGTATTTGCTAGGCCCCTGTGCAGAAAATGGGCATAGCGTGTCGTACTCCACTGCATTGTTGACTTGTATGCAGGCTTGATAATTCTCCTAAACACCATCAGAGTTCGATAACATACTCTAAAGCAGCGTGCTGCCTTTGCCTCTTTGCGAGGGATAAAAAAATGATGATATTTTGATAGAATAATAGTTTTACCGAAGCTATATATTTTATTCAGTGTACTAAATCTTCTTTAAAATTGTTTTCTTATATAACCAATAAAATCATTGATATTTGCAAAACTTCAAATTATAAACTAATAGAAGTATGATTAAAAAAATAGCGATTACATAAACAGCTTTGTTTTTTGTTTTTCATCCAACAACAGTTGAAAATTCAAATTATTCAAAAGAATGCAATATCTAACTAACATCCTAAACGGAGAATATTTGATCTATGAAAACCTAGCCGAAAAAAATATGGTGGGAAAACAATATGAAATAGATTCCACTAAAAAGGCTCCAAACAGGTTGAGACGAAGGGATTAATTTGAATACTTTGTCTTTAGTTTCCCGTAAGACTGCTTAGTTATTTTGTCAAAGACTAAATGAACACATGTAATAAAGCCTGTTTATTTGCCCATAAAAGCCGCCATTCATATGCATGAACTGCCGTGAATCGCAAGTCAGTCCCATCTGCATTTTCGTAAAAACTGAGTAGAGTACAGTTTCCAACATATCTTTTTAAAGCTTTTCCAGCTGCATTGGTGAGGCAATTTGGTTTGTTCGGAAAAATTAAGAAAAAAAAAACAGCAAGTAAAATTGTCCCATAACGAAATGTAATCGCATATCAGTCCCACTACAGATTGCTGCACCATGTAACACAAGAAAGAACCATGTTTTGATAATTTTTATATCCTCGGCTAAATATCTCAGTGAAAACCACATTGTGCAAAGTTTTATTGAGATTGGAACATGTTCCAATCTTCCGGATTTTTTTATATTCGTATGGAAAACGAGTTGTTAACTTCAAAGTCGATTTTCCCAATGCCTACTTTATACAGACGGCAGTGAATCAAATGGAACTCTTTGACCTTCCAGTCGACGCGCGGTTTGCCACCGCCACCACGCTGCTGTTGTGAACAAAGAGCGAGGTTTTTTCAACAGTGTTGTACAAAATACAACAGCGCGACAACTGAAGTGTTAAAAAGTGAATTCAAAGTTTACTTTCCTAGCAAGTTTTAATCAATACAAACAATGACTAAAACACATAAAAATAAACAAAAACAATGCAAATATGATATCAAAACCCCACGTGATGACTCCGGAAGGATGTTAGACATATAATACATATGTACAATATGGCTCTATCCTGCTCAACACCAAGCCTACCAGAGTTGTGACACATTTGATATGGAAAGCACGCTATAGAAACCAACGTGATAGAAACGGAGCTACCAACGACGGACGCCGCTGCCAACAGTGACCGGAAATGAGGTGTTGGTTTTTGGTGTAGGTGCAGGCAGCGAAAGCACCCATGTACTCTATGTATGAACCGTGATCGACCGTGCCAACGAAAAACAACGGTTTGGAATCCTCCCTTTTCGACCGGCATGTCCAACCAAGCTCGTCCCATCGAACCACGGTCTGTATAGTTACGTCCATGCAAGCGTGTGACAACCATGCAGACATAAAAATGATTTTAATGTTCAAATATTTATCTCTAACTGGAAAGTGCACAGAGCATTTGTCGCCTCACGCTGCCAATAAAAAAAATCGTTGGAACACGGAAGGGTTCGTGCAGGACACAATGAATTCGATATCGTTTCCGTCACGTACGATCCATTCCCCTCGAATGTTGCGTGCATCGAAAGTGCAATATTTCATCGGTGGCGTTTCCCGATTGATGCATCACGCAGTAAGTGTAACTTGTACCATGCAAGGAAATAAAATCCAGTTATTTTTCAATTCCGCAAACAAGACGAGAAACTCCATCAATTGGTGTCTCGTTCAAAGGAAAGATTGTACGAAGGAAGAGTGATGGCTCAGTGCGAAGATGTCCCATCGAACTTTCCTACAAATTCATCGATCCAATAAAGTTTATGTGGGTATCGTATACACTTTGGCTCCATTATGCGGCTCCTCGATGGGAAAATGCAGTGCCAGTAAGTATCCTTGTTCGGAGAACCCACCGCAAAACAGCTGCGCTATCAGCGTTGCCTAGCGCTCAAAGACGTGGAAAGACGGCTTCGCACAAAGATACTCCGGGCTTCTTCTTCATCATCATCCAATTTCAACTTCTGCGACACTATTAAACAGTATTAAATTCCACTTCGTGAGTCGAACTGCACCTGATCCATTCCACCCACCAAACAAGGACGGTGGTTTCTAGAGATTGACGAGGAGAGGAAGAAAATTGAGCTGTCGGGTCGGGAAAATATACCCGCAAAGGCGAACAGAATGTTTTTTTTTTCTTTTCTTCGGAGGATGATGAGTTTGTTTCCATCGATGCGATGTTCCGTTGCGTCGTTATGGTTGTCTCAATGGAGACATGCGAAAGCGTTAGATGTCGAAATAGTAATATATCAAAGCTAAACGAAAAGTGTAGATAAACGGTAATGGCCACCTAGAATAACTCACTATTTGTAGAATGGTTTAAAATCAAATCAAAAATTGAACACTTAAATATTCAGCGAGAATTTAAACCATACGCAATAGGCAAATTGCCCTTTGAATTTTTAAACACTTACAATGTTACTTGAAAATTGTACTACCTTGAATTTAGAAGCATTTGGGTAAATGTTGAACAGAACGTCTGTATCATATGCGATGTGGCTTACCTGAAAGATGAAGAAACAATTAATATTTGATTAATTCGTTATTTTTTATTTTTATGAAATCATCTCATGTGAAATAGACTGTAGAATATCTGAGGAAAGAAAAAGTAAGAGGAATAAACGACGAAGAAACACAGACAAGTTGATTTAATGGCTGTCGCTTTTGCTTTACAAGCAGATTCAAATGTATGAGCGTAAATAGACCTATAACTTTACCACAGCGGCTTAAAAATAACTGAATGTCGAATGTCCTGAAGATTTAGGTTTCAGTTTCACTTAATAAGTGTTTACCAAGTAATTGGAATTGCAGTTGCGCAAAAACTGGACAGTCACATATCAGGTGATACAAAGTTTCAGAATCGGAATCACAACTACCACATACAAATGAGTCAGCACGCTGAATATTTGCCATGTGATAGTGAATCGGCAGTGACCTGTCAACGCTCTGACCAAAAGACTGCAATTCTGCTTTGACAGATTTGTTAAACACTTCGCCACCCTTGTAGATGGCTCAGTAATGTACAATTTTGTTTGACGACACGACTTCAAACTATTCAAATAAATGCTTATGCTGAGTTGCTGCTCAAAAAATTATCCATCACTTCGAAATTGGAATATCTGGCTCAGGGCCAATGAAGTCATGCGATGCTCCGTGGCGAGCTAGCTAATCAGCCAATTAATTTCCTAATTGATTTCTATGGAAGAATGGCCAGGTACCCATAAAAGGTTTACAGGGTTCACTGAATTCAGTTCCTCAATTTGAATTCGACTTGCGATAACAAGCCTCGACCATGAGATGATAAGAGCATGTATAGCAGACTGACTATCCGAAAAAAAAAAGTATATGAATTTATATGGCTTCGTGCAGTTTGCAATAGGGCATCAAAGACACCCTCAATATCCACGAAGACGCCCAAGCAGGATTATTACTGAGTGAATGCTTTCTCAATATCGTATACAACTTTGTGTAAAAAGTCACTGAGGACTTACCAGATTGGTAAGCATGTTGATTCACATGAAGAGACATGTTGGCCAAATAAACATCACGAATGTGATGATCGATAATGCGTTTCAGAGATCTCTGAAAAGAAGAGGTCAGACTGATTGGTCTGAAACTCTTCACTTCTTTAAACGATGCACGTCCTTTTTTTTTTGGGGACAAACATCCCAGTAATATCACGCCAGAATCTGGGAATATACCCGTTAGCAAGAATGCCTATACAGCCATTCCATGAAAAACCAATCTAGTGGGTCTCCGAATTCCGTGCAAATTTGCTATTTTGTTCCTTATCCGAAATAAGGATACACGTATTTTTGGATTTTTTGATTAGGGTGACCATTTCCGATTTTGCTAAATTTTTATTTTTTAAAAAAATTATAACTTTTGAACCGTTTGACCGATTTTCAATCATTTTGGACGAAATGAAGGCTAAAGATTTTGACTTTTCGGGAAAAATATAAAATTTCATAAAATACATGAAAAAACTCAATAGTTTCCGTTTTTTCGTGTTTTGAAGGCCTCGGGACCAAAGGGGCTATTGCTGCTCTCAATTTTTCTTAAAAGTTTAGAAAATTTTACGTAAACTGTCAGCGATATATGTTTTTTAGTTTTTGAGATATATTTTTTTGAAAATAAAAAAATCAGTCATTTTTCATCGGCACACACTGTAGATCTCAGCGCATTAGATTTGTAATTGTTTAAAAAAAAAATCATAACTTTTGAACAGCTCAACCGATTTCCAATCTTTTTTTATGGAATGGATAAAGTAGATACCATGAAGGTTGGGCAATTGCCTTCACATCAATTTGTCTTCACATCAATTTGTCCATCTAATCCAATTGCAAATTATATGAAATGCTTAGCTTTTCGGTAGTTGTTAAACTTCCACTCGGCTGGTTAGCCGTAAACCACGATTCATAATTAAAAACAAGTATTTATCGAGCAACGGACTCATGTTCCGTAACCGGTCGTTTGAGAACGTCGCGACCCATTGGAAGCCCACACAATAGAAACCTCAGCCAGCGCAGTTGCTGGCTAGTGTAGTGTGCTATTCCTATACCTAAAAAAACAATGCGCTCTCGGGCTAGGCATTGGATATATATATAGAAAGCATTGTGTTTGGACGGGCATCTAATTCTTCCGAAAGAGGTGTACTTTGCGAGAAAGGACCACGTGATTATTGAGCTGAAATCGAATTCAGGTTAACTTCTGCGTTCATGAGTCCTCTCATGGCGTAGTGGGAACGCGCCCCAACTAGAGATCGGGGAGTCGTGAGTTCGATTCTCACTGAGAAGACGTGTAAATTTTTCGCAAATCTTCACATCAATTTGTCCATCTAATCCAATTGCAAATTATATGTAATGTTTAGCTTTTCGGTAGTTGTTAAAATTTTCATGCCCACTAGCGTTGCTTGGTGGAAAAATCTCAATTTTTTTAATATGAATAATGATACTTGGCTTATTAAACAATTTTGCCAAAGACGCCTTCTTACCAAGTTTTCTGGCTCCTGAGATATCTGAAAAACAAAAGTTTCATGCTCACTAACGCCGCCCGGGGACAAAATCTCGAATTTTTTGACTCAAATAATGACAGCCCTTGAGTTACTGAACAGCTTTGCCGAAGACGCCATCTTTGTAAGTGGTCAGGCTCCTGAGATATTTGCAAAACAAAACTTCCATGCACACTAGTGCTACCTAGTGGCGGAGTTTCGAAACTGAATAATCAACGCATACAGGCCTCGATCCCCTTAACAACTTTGTCGAAGATGGTTTTACTATATTTAATTTAGATCGCGAGGTATTTCATCTTCTTCTTCTTCTTTCTGGCGTTACGTCCCCACTGGGACAGAACCTGCTTCTCAGCTTAATGAGCACTTCCACAGTTATTAACTAAGAGCTTACTATGCCAATGACCATTTTTGCATGTGTATATCGTGTGGCAAGTACGAAGTTACTCTATGCCCTGGAAAGTCGAGAAAATTTCCAATCCGAAAAGATCCTCGACCGGTGGGATTCGAACCCACGACCCTCAGCTTGGTCATGCTGAATAGCTGCGCATTTACCGCTACGGCTATCTGTTGTACAAAATACAACGCGTGACTACTCACGTTACAAAAATTCGCGCGATGACCGAAAGGTTAACGTCTAACGAGCACGCATGCATGAGGCGTAACACGCAAGTTCGCCATATCATGTTTACTGAAAGTAGAAAAAACTGGGTCCACAAGGTTATCTAGATAGAAATTCCTTTTACGAAAGTAAGGTTTAAAACTGTAAGTATCATTATTTTTCATGAGTCTTCAAAGATTGATGCTGTTCGTTTATAATAATAATAGTTTATTTAATTATCTTTTGATAATTATAATTTACAAATAAAAATACGGAGTACAAAATATCATTTTAGTATCTACATTTATTTTTAATCCAATTTGAATATTTCCTTTTAAATTCAGCGATACTTTGTGCATGTTTAATATCATTTGACAATTTATTAAAAACTCTTATTCCTCTATAGTATATTCATTCTTGTGTACTTGTCATAGTAAACGGCACAACACGTAGATCATATTTTAGTCTAGTTTGATGCGTATAAATAAAAATACGTCCTCGTTCAATCATATTTGTCAAGTAAGATAGTGACGTATCATAGCATATACCACACTATTCCGACAATCCCCAAGAGCGAGCCTCGGTGCACTGTACCTCATTTGGCAAGGTTGCTTCGAGGCTTTACGCGTAACCAATTGCGACCTGAGTAAGAAAAAGATCTCCCATAATCGCCTTTGACGTCCCACGGAATGGCTAGGACGTTCCGTGGGACCGATGTCTTCTGAGATGACGGTAACACCGTGAGGTTGTCATCGCCTACCTAGGGTCATCCGTAGGTTGGGTGTTATTAGGAGTAGATTAATATGGTCAGTTTTTCTTGAACACCAGAGCTGCACGTTTCGATTTTTTATTTAAAAAAAAGTCCGTGATCAAATTAACGAGGTTGGTACTCTAATGGCTACCGCTACTGCTATATAAGCAGAAGGTCATGGGTTCAATATCAGGCCCGTTCCGTTCCTCGTACTTTGTAGATGTATCTTTCACTTGCTTCTATCGTCCACGCCTTAATCTAACTCAGCTAACCTAAAAAGCAAACCTCTCTGAACTGCCTTTCCCTCAACCCATAATCTCCTGCATAAACTGCAGACGTCCACCTTCCTCTCGTTGATCAGCATTCTGACGTGGCAGGCGCCATTGTTGTCTACAAATCGAAGATCACCAGCAATTGTACCCCGAGGGTGGCTGTTAGTTCCTAGCAGTCATCTGATTGATTTCTTGTGCAAGTGCAGTTGATCTGGCGATACTGGAGTAACAACCGCGGGTGGTCAATCAAGCTCAAGCAGTTTGTGGTCGAATCTTCAACTCCCGCAATAATTCGTAAAGAACTCACAGTAAAGACTTACAATTCATTTATTTGAGTTTTCAGTTGTTAGTCCCTTTTCGATGACTGAGTCTATTCCGATTATCCCGTTGCTAACCTTCAACCATCGATGGTCATTTCCGTTTGAATAATACATATGGTATTTTTATGAAACATTGTAATATGACGAAGCATTAATTTCCATGTCCCAACTCATATTAATATTACCGTATGCTGTTTTTTGTTTCACTTATCACTAATCAGATCAATTTGTCTCAAAACATTGTCATATTTCTTCCGAAGCTCAGACCTAAATCGACGTGTACGGTAACAGTCATTACCGCGCGCTTTCCTTGTAATCCAGTACACATTCACATTGATAGCGGTTTCCGCTTCCATGACTATCATTTTTCCCGAAAAAAAAAATCCATCGTTTTGCCACAGGTCGATCCACTCGTTCGTAATGATGATGACAATCGTACAAGGAAGCGTCAGCCGGAATACCCACAAAAACACACAAAGCCGCCACTCAAATAATGAGTCAACGTAGGCTACCGAGCTACCGCGAGGATTCAGCATACAAAGAAAACCACGACTAGGAATAATTGATGGCCTGGTGGACCTATTTCCTATTGGAGCGCACGATACGACGGCGAACTGTGGCCGGATTTCACTTCCCCTGGCATACGAGGGCACGGTCTGTGGAAAAAATAGATTGATGGTCAATGGAGACGACCGAATACATATTTTCACGCAATCGGGCTCTGCTCTCGGAAAGCGCGGTCACTGACTGGTCAGAACAAAACCGTACGTGTCCTTTGGAAATCAGTCTTCTTGAGGGCACGAGGGACGGGTTGAAGAGTGAAATGACGTAAAGTAATAAAGCTATTGACGGGTGAGCGATGGCTTCGACGCACTAGGAAAGCCTGTTTTACGCTGGGCGAGTGAATAATTAATTGATGTGGTGCTTTTATGGACCGTTGATTTTAGGTTTCTAGTAAACAAAGTCTTATACTCCTTATATTTTACTATGAAGATCACATTCATTTCTTCATTTATAACAAGATGCTTTCTATAAGATGTCCTATTATACTTTTCTAAAGCACTTATCGTGAAAATAGAAAATTGCATCAATCATTGGCTTAATTTATTGATCATTTATTACGAGATTTGTTTCAATGGTTTAACATATTTAAAGATCAAAAGCTTGTTTTTAAGACAAAGCTTTGATATTCTGTAAATAAGTGGATACGGAAGGACGGGGTTAATGGCCATTTTACAATTCCTACAGTAGAAATTAAAGGTATAAATCATATACTTCCGGAATTAAAACATCCATCTCTTTTGACTCATAAGCAGAAGTTTTTTTAGTCTGATTTTTAGTTTGTTTTAGTTTTGTAAAACTAAATTAAGCATTTATTAACATTTCGTTTGCAACTTATTACATTCCATTTGTCGTATCAGTTCAGTGTTTTTACAGGAGCGTTACGCTTTCAATAAGCTTAACCTCACTTAACCTAAATATATAACGCATTTATCGTGGCAACAGAAGATTATTTGTAATGTTATTTGATCCAATGTTTCAATATTGGATATTCTATGTAACTCATTGGTACTATACCAGGGAGTAAGCTTCAGAATCATCTTAAAAATTTCATTTTGAATCCTCTGCAGAGCTTTCTTCCTGGTATTACAACAGCTAGTCCATATTGGTACAGCATACAACATGGCTGGCCTGAAAATTTGTTTAAAGATCAAAAGATTGTTCTTAAGACAAAGTTTTGATTTTCCATTAATAAGTGGATAAAGACATTTTATATATTTGTTACATTTGGCTATAATGCTCTCAATATAATTATTGAGTTAAATTTTTATCCAGGCTGAGCTCTAGATACTTAACTTTATCAATTTTATGGAACCCATCTCATCGTAACAACATGTCTTCATGAAGGTTTCAAATAAAGAGTTTTTGGTTTCTGTAGGAATATCATTAGTTGAGTTTTGGAAGCATTTGGAGAAATCTTTCGTTTCTTCAAGAATGAAGAAAAAATATCCAAACTTTTTAGCAATCTATTTAAATATAAATGACACGCAGGTTTCGTCATTAAACCTGTGTCATCCGCATACAAAGATTTCTGACATACCTGAGGTAAGCTGTGCCCCTGTCGATACTGGTGCTAGCCGTTTTCATCTATTCCAATATATTCTGTTGAGCACAATTGAAGTGCAGCTGTCAAAACCCAATTTTTCAATATTTTTACTTCAATGCTCCCATTTTTTAAAGTCAAGAGCCCCATTAGTTTGCAATTGACATATGCAAAAGGAGAAAAGTTGCACTCTATAACCTCTCCAGCTCGGAGCGATGAACTCAAGCGTAAATGACTTTTACACTTTTTTGCACCATCGAGTTCTTTTCTCTGCATACTTGGCTGAGCCTTCGCTTCGGTAGCAAGGTACCTGTGTTCCTCCCATGGGAATCGGTAGAGCTATGCATTTTTCCCCAACTCTTCACCCACACGTCCCAATCGAGGTGACATTTGCTCCTGACTTTTTGCAGCCTCGTTAACGACCCGGGCGCCATCCGTTTCTCGTTCTCGTCGACTTCTTTAATCATCTCCATCCACTTACCCAACACTTACTCACGGTTAAGGGTATGTCGATACGAAACAAAACGATACACGGGATTTCTAAAACTGATAATAACGATTAAAAAGGAAAACATTGAAGGTATTCAAGCCAAATGTAAAAAATGTGTAAAATGCCTCCATCCCCTTATTAATAGAAAATCAAAACTTTGTCTTAAGAACAAGCTTTTGATATTCAAACAAATGTTCAGGCTAGCCATGTTGTATGCTGTACCATCATGAACTAGCTGTTGTAATACCAGGAAGAAAGCTCTGCAGAGAATTCTAGTTAATTTTAATATAAGGTCGTTAAAATAATGTCGAATCAAATTATTAATAATCTATATACCGCATACCCTTACTCACGGTTCTTACCGAACTTATTTCGTACGCTTCTGAATCATTGCCAAATTGTGTGCCTAAAGAGAATCGACGGGAGGACTCCCTTTCGTGCAGCGATCAATGAGCGGAAAAGGTTGAAAATCAATACTCCAGCACCTGTCTTTCACGTTCGAGGTGGTGGAGCTGCCAGTCTCAGTCTCAGTTAGTTAATGGTTGTCGCTTTCGAGGACATGAAGCGTGGAAACGAGGGCGGCCGTAACCGTTCCAGGCTAAGCTTTTCTCGGGTCCCATCTTAAAAGCTAGGATTTTAAATATCCTCAGTCCAACGCACACACTGAGGAGCAAAGCGAGGAAGCACCATTTGTTCACGCTAACGTATTTTACATAAGAAAACAACGCGGGATTCATGTTTATATAATGAACCAAACCGAGCGAAAGGAGTCGAGAAGCCAAGAATTTACAGCGCCAAGGTTGCGGGTGAACAATTTTCAAGTGGGAAAATTATCTTGCTGCTGCCTACGGCAAACGGTTTGATCGGGTGCCTTGGCAGTTTGTATTGTGCTGGAGAAATTTTCGACACGTTGGCCCTGGGTGGAAAATTGGATGTGAAATTGTTTTCGCACCAAACCAGAAATGTATTCGAAAGGATGTTTTGGAGTAATTCTACACTAGAGGCAGTTTATATTGTCAGCATTGCATCATTTCGATGTGAGTGACAGCAGTAATGGAATGTTTATTCCATTTTCTAGTACGTGAAGTGAAGTGTTAGTCGCTTTTGGAAGGAATCCTGAAAATGGTTCCTGTGATGAAAACAAGTTTCTAAGACACCTACACGTTAATGCTCCCAGTGGACGATTTGTTCTGTAAAGGAAGCACCACATTGGAAAACGGACTAGCATGCAACGCCCTATGGCACAATCGGAAAATGCTCCTGACGAAAAGTTTTCCGGACTGAAGCGGGAATCGAACCCATACTCTTTGACACGTTCTCTTGATTGAAAATGCTTTCGAAATCCTGAATAACTTGATTTTCAATTGAATTAGTAAAATCCTAATAATTCAATAAATGAAGTTTAGCATTAAAGTCACCAATAACAAAAGAAATGACTTAATTCGAGTCAATTTTCGCAAGTTAGTTTGAAGCAAATTAACTTGTTGCCCAGTGCAATGAAAAGGCAAATTGGCACAGGAAAGCATATTTACCAAGCTGTATTTCAACAGAAACACCCATTGTTTCAAAAACATGGTTCCAAATTACGAAAAGAGTTGATGTTTTATACGCCTTTGAATAGCAACTCCTTCACATGCACCATTTAGTCCAGTGCTTCCCAAACTTTTTCAACTTTCGCCCCCTTGAGGTCAATACTTATCTGGAATCGTCCCCCTGATATGTGATTCAAATATTTTAACTAAGCGTTGAACGACAAAAAATGTCCTCGATTCGCATATCCATAGAATCATTAAACAATAAGTATTGTGTAAATTCAAAAATATGTCCTAAAATATCGATAACCCACAATCATTAGAATGATATACTGGACTGTAATTTATGATAGCAATTTTTCCAATCTCTTGCGTGCATTATAGGTTGCTGAATTAGTTTTCGATACAAGTTCGGCCCAGTTTCAACTATTTAAATGTGATGTATTCATAGGCGCTAACTTGTGACGTACTACGCTGCATCGAATTGCCCGACGCTTCAAAAGCCGGATACTGACCTTTTTCTCAGCGTTTTTGACCAAATTCCGATTTCTTTGCGCCTTGAATCCATAATTAACACGTTTTATACATTCTATAAGCATAAATGTTGTCGAAAAAAGAATTTTTGGGCGATTTTAGGCCGGTGTCCGGGGTTGGAAGCATCCGGACACTTCGAATCAACACGGTAGTTGGGGGCGAAGCCCTTTAAAACTGAACCAAAATCAATGTTTTCCGAGCAAACGCACTTCTTTTCACATGAATATGTCATATATGCATTGATTAAGTTTGCAATTGTGCGTTTTTGAGAGGTCTCCTCCCAAATACAAGTTGGCGCATATATGTAATATGATTTGTTAATTGTGATTTCATACTAATATTCATATTTGCTATTTCTAAAATAACAGAAATAATTTTCATTAATTGTGAAAAATAAATGTTTGGCGTTTTTGCGAACGCTTTCTTTATCCATTCCAGAAACCCGGAAAAATATATCAAAATCCAGAGTGTTTTCCTACTTATTATTCAATACAATATATATAAATGGTGTTTTCATCAACGCCAAGAAAAATTCAGATTTCTCCGGACGTTCAAATCCGCCGCATCTATGATATTCTTCAAATCTTTTTTTAAATAGTGTTTTTTGACTTCGGCATCAAACAGCATCATTCTAGTCCCAAAGTTTCCATACAAAAAAAAACCCTACATAACATATTGGGCATTTACGAAAATATCAAAATATTGGGCATTTGCAAAAAAAAACAATTCTCAGATACATGTTCCCCAAAATCCCAAATATTGACCATTCTTAAAACTCACATGATAAAAAAAACTAAATGTATGACACAAATATTTTGTGTTTGACAATCATCAAGATACAACACTCATAATTTTGAAATGACCATGATTAGGAATATAACGATCTAAGGTAAAATAGTCCTGGAAATAGTTCAGTTTGGAATTGCTAACCTCAGATGTGTGTCCTGCAAAGGTTGTGAGTAAATATTTTCAAATGCTCCCGTGTTAGTTTTGCCCCCCAAAATTTGGTTTTACAAATTTTCGCCCCCTTGAGCTTGAAAATCTCCCCCAAGGGGGCGAATTCGCCCACTTTGGGAATCACTGATCTAGTCGATCATTACAATAAACAAAAATGTTTGGATCCAGGTTATATCCAGATCCAGTTATGTGAGGAAATCTGCTTTTTCTTTTTGGTTCTTATTAATAATATTTGTAACCCTAGAATGGTTTGTCTCGGATCCACTTCTGGGAATTTTTTTTTATTTCCGTACAAAGTGGGCCAAAGGGTCTCAGATTTCCATGAAACTTTTTCCACAGGCAGGGCTCATCAATATATGAATAAAAAAAATTGAGAAAAATTCAGGGTTGCTTATTTTCCCGGAAAACTCAGTTGGAATTTTTTTGTTATCCTCTGACACTACTTACTTTGAAAAATCATAACTCAAGAACGAAGCATCGTAGAAACAAAGTTTTTATGAAAATGCAAGCAAATTTTCTCAGGAATAAAACAATATATTAACTGGAAACAGTTTTCCACAAAAAATTTTACCGTTGAGAAAATTCGTAAAGAAAAGCCGGAAAAACTATGTTCCAATTAGCGGAAAACTTTCAAAAATATGTTTTGAGAAGGTAAGTTCATAAGCTTTAATCGCTGAAATTTTTGAAATGTACTTTTTTTTCGTTTTTGAGTAATGGCCACTTTTGTGGAAAATGACCATATATGCCTTTTCTTGGAAAACCCATATTGCAATCGAAGCATCGGAAAAACAAAGATTTTTTATCAAAGCAATTGCAAATTTTCTAAAACATCTTAAAAAAAGATATGGGATTGGTTTTAATGAAGTATAAGTCGGAATGGATGATATTTTTCGTGAAAAATTACACCGCTAAGAAAAATTGAAAAAAAAACTGTTTCTGCCTCAATTTTTCATTACACTGAAAAGTGGTTTTTTCCTTTCTATGGAACAAATAAGATTATTATTATTTTTTAATTTTAATTATTCAATTATTCAATATATAACTTACATTTTCATCTTAATACTATCTATTTTTCCACTGGGAAGATTGTCTTTGGTTGCTAACACCAGAAGATTTTCGTTTCTTTGTATTATCAAGAACAAAGCATGCTGTATTTTCTTGGTTTTCATGTGCATCTGAGAATTCACTAGCAAAAATGCTTCGTTCGTCTTTTGGTATAAATGAATAATATTTTTTGTTCCAGGAATTGGAACAAGGTTAGAAAATCTTTTCTGAAGAAATTTTTTAGCCTCTGAATACTCATTTTCAGTTGCATAGATAAATTCCCAATCTTTTTTAAATTGGTCTTTCACTTTTTGCGACACAGCCCAGCCGAAAAATTGTTTGGCGTTATTAATTTCTGCTGACTTTCTAATACTAGCATCTCTAGCCATTCGCTTAATGTTGCCACCGATACCATCATAAGGACCTTTTCCATGTGAGGTTGGGAAAAAGTGCCATTCTGCTTTAATTTTAAAACCATTTTCATGGTTGCATACATTTTTGAAATTTGATTTATTTTTGTATTGCTCTCCGCAACCATCAGAAAGATAAATGATTTTTTCAAGCTCCGGAAATTTGTTTTTCAATATTGAAATAAGTTTTGTTTGAAAAGCATAAACTGATGTCGTGTTATGCTTTTAATGTCAGCAATTACAACAAAATTTAAGACTTTGATCGAAGATTTGTCTTTGAAATAAATTACAAATGGATGTATTGTTACTTGAGGTCGTACGAAGTAATGGCTTTGAATGGAATCTTGTATCACGCACGAATAATATTCCGCGAAATCCATCTGGCACATTATTTCTTTTGTTTCTACAAGTGATTCCTTTTTAGATCTTATAAATTTATTTTGTTTTTGTACTTTAACGTTCAACGCTCCGTCATTGTAATCATTGCCATCATCGAAACTTCAAAAGCAGTTTTTCTGTTCTAAACTAGAAGTTATTAGATTAAAATGTATTCACTGTGTTTCGGTTCGAGAGTAGAATACAGTAAACATGTAAATTTTCTTGATTTTGAACGAAAAAAACTGCTTTTGAAAATTCTGAAATCAATGACGGATCCTGCCCCCTTAAATTGATGCACAAGAAACTTCTCGGTCAGATTTTGCAAGTTTTCAATAAAATCATTCACATTTTCCTCTTTGCTGATAATGTTTAAGGAACGAAAAATGAGCGTATTTAAAAAATGTTTAGGATTGGATCTTATTGATCGCTCTTTTCATATATACTTTGTTTGTAAGCTGGAATAGCTAATCGGGTAATCATTATTTATTTTTCTTAATGGTAGAAAATGTCCTGAGAAACTTATTCCATTTCAAAAAATCTCAAAGTTTTGAGAAAATTTGATTCCGATTTGACAAAAAAAATGTTTCTGTGACGCTTTTAACTTCAGTTATGATTTTCGAACGAAAAGACTTGTACGAGAAATCTGGGCATTTTTCACAAAACTATGACCAAACGCAGGAATTAAAAAGTAGTACATCTTAAAAATTTCAGTGATTGAAATTTATAAAATTCAGTTCTCAAAAATATTTCTTTGAAAATCTTACACGAGTTGGAACAAAGTTTTCCCGGCTTTTCTTTACGAATTTTCTCAACGGTGGAAAATTTTGTGGAAAACTTTTTCCAGTTAACATTTTTTTTCTATTCCTTAGAAAATTTGCTTTCATTTTCATAAAAAAAAACGATGCTTCTTTCTTGACCTATGATTTTTCAAAGAAAAGGCTCAAAATGGCACATTTGCCTGTTTTAACAAAATTTGCCATAACTCAAAAACGAAAAAAATACCATTTCAAAAATTTCAGCGATTAAAGAAGGAAATAACCTTCTCACAAATATTTTTTTGAAAATTGTCCACGCATAGTTTTTCCGGCTTTTCTTTACGAATTTTCTCAACGGTGAAAAATTTTGTGGAAAACTTTTTCCCGTTTTTTTTATTTCTGAGAAAATTTGCTTTCATTTTCATAAAAAAAACTTTGTTTCTATGATGCTTCGTTCTTGAGTTATGATTTTTCAAAGTAAGTAGTGTCAGGGGAAAAAAAAAATCCAACTGAGTTTTCCGGGAAAATAGGCGACCCTGAATTTTTCTCAATTTTTTTTATTCATATATTGATGAGCCCTGCCTGTGGAAAAAAGTTTCATGAAAATCTGAGACCTTTCGGCCCAAACCCGTACGGAAATTAAAAAAATCCCCTTCTCCCAATCTCAGAGCACATTTATTTTTGAATCAAAATTACTAATTCCACTGAATCGATTAAAATTGATTGCAAACTAGCACCACCGACTGATAAGAAGCTGAAACATCCCAGAACTCCAGTCAGCACTTGAAAAACGCACTGCCAGCGTACTTTCCTCGAGATAATTAAACCCCGAGGAAATCTCCAATCCCAAGTTCCTACGGTTCGTATACATTCTAGAGCAAATGGACTCCAAAGAATTCGCTAACGTTTCGGGATTAATTCAATTTTTCCATTTCAGCCTCCTTTCGGTTTCATTCTATCCCATTAGCCATCGAGAGCTATTTTACATTCGATTAGCATAAGATACGCTCTATTTTTCTTCCTTTTTACCTTTGTACACACACACACACACCGAGGAAACTGCAATGCGCACCTTCATGGACGAGTTGATTCGATTTTCCTTTCTCATTCAATTTATCCGCGTAAGGATCGAGGTACAGTCAGGGCTCTTATTAGACGCTGCCATTTCCTTTCTTCTCCAAGCAAGCTGTTTGTAATCTTCGAGCTGTTTAGTAGAATACCTATAAGAAGATGAAAAAAACGAATTTAGTACTATACCATTTAATTCCACTAGAGTTTGTATGCTTTGACAGATACGCGTGTTTCGACCTCAACTGTAAGGCCGTCTTCTCGAGTCTAGTACACGACACCGAAGACGGCCATACAGTTGAGGTCGATATACGCGTATCTGTCAAAGCATACAAACTCTAGTGGAATTAAATGGTATAGTACTAAATTCGTTTTTTTCGTCTTCTTGTTTGTAATCGTTTGAAGCTGATTTTTCTTTTATGACTGAGATATAATATGTACCTAATGCCTACATAATTCCACCTTAATCGATTCAATAATAACCAAGAATTTGCGCTGGGCGTAAAGTGGTTGGCATTGTCTTATTAAATACCTGATTGTAGCTTCTCTTCCTGTGAAA
The DNA here is from genome assembly GCF_002204515.2 of Aedes aegypti. Taxonomy (NCBI): domain Eukaryota; kingdom Metazoa; phylum Arthropoda; class Insecta; order Diptera; family Culicidae; genus Aedes; species Aedes aegypti. The sequence goes on along the minus strand of NC_035108.1, from coordinate 243,774,311 downwards.
ACCGATAAGCGTGGGGTTTGGAGGGCACCAAGAAGAAAACAATTTAACTTCCTCCATTTGCCTCGATGACCAACGGTGGGAGTACATTTTTCCGCATCCAGCGAGCGCTGCTGGGTGGTGGTGTGTTAATTGTAATTGATTTTATTTTATGAGCCAACAGAAATGATTGTGCTTGGTGCCCTCATAAAGGAACGTTTTATAGCCGAACCCGCACACTGACGAAGGACGACGATGGGCGGCGATGATGATAATCTCTGAACCCTCCAGCTAAGGTAAAACCATTTCAATCTTGATGTCGATTGGCGACCCGCGCTGTGAAGGCTCGTCATTCGGCGACGACAAAAGGCAATGGTAATGACTGCCAGTTACTTTACAAAGTGCCCATTAGCTTTCAATGTTCTTGGATTTTCCTCCCAGACGGTACAGATTTTCTTGAATTGGGGTTTTACTGGTTGTTTCTTGAATTGAAGGGACGAACACAATAATTAACAGGATATATCCGAACACAACATACACATCCAACCAAGTTTAACAGACGGAATACGAATAGTAATATGTTCTAATCTGATTGCAAAATAAATCTGATTGCAAATCATCCAAACTGTGTAGATTTTGCTAGAGAAAAAGTGTTCCACATAATCGGGGTATATATTAAATTTTTAACATAAAATTCTCTGACTTTCCAGCTGATTTCTAGAATAATTCAGACCAACAGTTCTGATTTATTTTACAAAATACTTCTTCGTTTTGGCGTTATATCCCAACTTGTGCAGAGCCTGCTTCGTAGCGTAGTGATCCTATGAGCACTTCCGACCGGTTTATTATAGAGGGCCGGAATTATTCCGGTATACTGTAGTCCTTTTCAAGACCCGTAACATCCGTTTCTTTTTCGAAGACCAAGATATGGCCATTCGAGATCATACCGAGGAAACGATGGCATACATATATGAAGCTCATAACTGTAAGTCACTTGAAAAAAATCTCAGCTCTCTAGGTCAATATTCAGGATATATTTCGGATGCTCCGAAACTTTCAGAGGACCTTGGCCACAGTCGGTTGCCCCACTATGACACATTATTACCTAAAGATACATAATTTCCATTTTTTGTTAAATTTAAAACACCATTTACTGATTAAATTGTTCATAAAAGGAAGTTGATCGAATTTTTACCCAACCTGACCCATGAGGACACAAAACCACATTTGAATCAGTTATATTGAACGTTTACAATAACAATTTAAAAAAAATCCTCACCCGGTCAGATACGGGTAAATAACATAATTATTCTTGTCGACATGAGCATGATTGGGCGATTTTACTTGAAAACCACGAGCATGACATTCGTGAGGCGAGACTTGAATGATTTTTCTCTAGCAGGAGAGCTCATTGACTTGGGGTGGATGCACCCCTGACTACGTTTGTGATGCGATCGGTAGAAGTAGAAATTGAAGAAAATGTAAGCATAACAGCCCGCCGTTGGAGTGCGATAAACTACCAAATGCATACACAGCAAAAAGTGTGCATCGCGCTTATTGAGATAACAAAACGAATTTGAATACATTCTTGAGTCAGACACCAGACGAGTAGGTCTAGTGAATTCATTGCACCGATTAGTGACCGAAGATTCAAGGATAACCCCAATGAGTCAACAGACCAAATGTGCAACAATTTCTGATTAAGAGTGATTGCAAGTCTACCAACACTGGCTATCCATAGTTTATTCCTGGCAAGTTTCAGGCTTAATCCTTGAAATATTTTGTTAGTTTCATGATGAGATCCTCGATAAATTTCTTGGTTCCTTTAAGAAATTATGAAGGGATTGGAAAAATACGTAATTCTTCACTGTTTCGATCATCCATCCACTGGCGATTTTTTTTTTTAATTTATCAGGATAGAGTTTTTGATGAAATGTCCACTTTATCTATGGAAGTGATCCTTGCAATATCTGGCAAGATTTTGGAAAAACTCCTGTTGAAATAGAAAAAAAAAACCTTCCAAAGGCCTTTAGAGATTCCTAAGAAGCCCATTGTTCCTTTCAAAACAGCTCGCAGAGGTGTTGTTTGGTGAATACCCAACCTTCCTTTGGAACATTTCTTGGCAGTAGCTTCGTAGACAACAGTGAAACTTCTGAAGATAGCAGTAAAAATCTATCTAATTTCTCGAAAATGTTATTCAATGATTCTCAATTTACTCCTGGGGATAACATTGATTATTCGCAGGCTTCTTAAGGATATGATTTTCCGTTAGATTTCGGTACGATCCGTTTAAACCGTTTCTTATCGAACATTTGAAAAGATGAATGGTAGACTGCTGGCAACATTCTTAGTAAACCTTATGAATTCAGATGATCTTAGCAGAACTCTTGGATTATCTGTTGTGGATTACAGACGTGAATTTTGGGTGGTCTATCAAGATTTTTTTTTATTATTATGGGAACTTTGGCATTCTTCCATAAACTTTCATTTCGTGAACATTTATTTTTCTGAATCCACATGGTGCTTGTTAAACTTCAAAGGGGGACGTCGCTTCACAAGGGTTGGGAACCACTGGACTATTAACAGTATACATAGTTAAAGTTATTATTAGAAAACAATAGGTTGGCTTTTTAGAATGGTACATTCTTTTAAAATAATAAATTTCAGTTCTTAGAAAATTTCACGGCACATCTTGGCTCTACCCCATTTGGCATAATGCCGTTTGGCAAAATGCCATTTGGCATAATGGTTATTTGACATAATGGCCATTTGGTATTACGGCCATTTGGCATAATTTGAAGAACATATTTCTAATTATTATTGTATTCTTTTATGATTTGCTTAAGGTTTATTCACCAATTTCATAACGCAAAAATTGGCCATTTTTGACACCTACCCACCCTCTTGTGACACATTTTGTATGCTTATTTTTGGAATGTTGTATGAGCTGTAACACCTCAAGAATACCCACCCACCCTCTTCAGCGTTATGAACTTTATGAATGGGTCTTTAATTGAAATTTGTGATATCTTCACCTCCAAACAGTAGAATTGATTTACGTCCGATTACCGACCAGCGCTTTTCAAGTCATAGGGGCCGTCCATTAATAACGTAAGGGATCTGAGATTTCTTACGCACCATACAATTTATTTTTAATTACATACAAAAAATCTTTTCTTGGGGAGACGGGGGGTTGAAAAAGCCCAAAAATTGTCTTACGTTATTAATGCACTGCCCCAAACTTGTTACTTGGGATTATTTTACGAGAGGGGTGAGGTGAGTGTTGTCGGTCCCCTATAACGAGGTGACAATACTTGATTCGAATTAAGTGACTAATCGTGCAAATCAAATAAAGACTCACCTCACTTGCGTTGAGTATTGTATACTAGACCAAGAATTTTCACCTCATGCCACTCGTAGATTAAGTCCATCTTATTCGTATCGCTTCATTAAAGAAAGTTATATGAGAAGTATACTACCGTGCGGGATCCAAATCCGTACACCTAAGAATTGAATCTACATCCGTACACTTCACATAAAACGCCTACTATTTGTATGAAGTGTACGGATTTTTAGCCTGTACGAATTTCGGTCCCTCACTGTATTTGACACCAGGAAGAAAGCTCGCTTGAATCACGATTTTTTTTTACTGAAAGTCTTAGCTTTTTGCTAATCCTTATCCTTGAGGGAACAGAAATTAGGTATGATGAACTGCCAAAATTCGAAAAAAAGAAAGATTCCCCGAGAGACTGCAACGAAAATCAGTAGGTACACGATTAATAATTCCACATTAGAAATTCTACCTTCTTTCAAACATGAGCTGTTCTTTTGAGTTTGCAGCGGAGCTATTTATAGGCACACCAAGGTTGATGTTCATTTACATCGATTATCCTTGAGTTCTTGTTCAATTTTCAAACAAGTTCAAACTCCGAACGCTCTATTTTGTATAAGAAACATTCCACACGAAATGTTCAATATTTGTCGTTCAAAAAATCCTACTTGCATGGCTCATTTTAATTAGCATATTTCATAGATATCTATGAAAATTACAATTGAACAACTCAGTTCTGGTAACCACCTTTAAGTCTTTCTAGTGGTTATGTGATTTCAATTGAGGGTTTGACATTTCTTATTATGATTCCCATGAGCTGTCCAGAATTCGAATCAAAGTGTACGGAAAACAAGCCGAATGTGAGGAAGCGTCCGGATTAAGAATCATAAAAAGTTCAACGTTAGTCTGGTTCTTAATATATATATATGCTCTGGAAAATACGAGGTTTGGCATCGAAGTGTCCTCAATATCAGCGTCCGGATTATAAACCAAGACGATATAAAATTTATGATTTGCTAAACAGCAAACCCAAAAGAATAGCTCATGTTAGAAAGAAAGTGAAATTTACTATAATCTGAATAAATTATTGTGCACCAATATTACGCATTTTAAAACAAATTTTGATTCCAGGAAAATTTAAACAATCCGATTGCAATATTTTCTAGTTTGAAGTGCAAAGACAGGACAGGACTTCAACGTCTTTTATAAATATATAATGTATACAAATTATCCTCAAAACATTATAACTAGGTAGACAGTTGAAGGACGCACATACAGTCAGTGACATAAGTTAGTAACCAAATGATGTTTTTTTATACAAAATACTCAAGTTTGGGGTGCTGTATCTCAGCTTCTGGTAGTCCGAATTGGCTGAAATTTGGATGACGAACTACAAATAACTTGAAGTTTTGTCTGGGAAGGAATTATTACATTGCAGTCATTTTCCATTGAGTTTCAGAGGGTTGTTCAAAGACAAAAGTAAGTAACCGAGAGACTTTTTTATTTAATTCAAAAACGATAAGTTGCGGGAAGTTGGTCTGTTCAACAAAGTTGTTCAATTTCAGAAGTCACACAAATTTGCAGAACACACCAACTTCCCAAGACTTACCGTTTTCGAGTTAAATGAAAAAGTCTCTCGGTTACTTACTTTTGTCTTTGAACAACCCTCTGAAACTCTATGGAAAATGACTGTAATGTAATAGTTCCTTTACAGGCAAAACTTCAAGTTATTTGTAGTTCGTCATCCAAATTTCAGCCAATTTGGACTACCAGAAGCTGAGATACATCACCCCAAACTTGAGCATTTTGTATGAAAAAACAGCATTTGGTTACTAACTTATGTCACTGACTGTAGGTTTTAAGCCTATTCTTTCTTTTAGTCAAATTGTACGCAACGATTCAATTCGATTCAAAGTTTGTGTCTCACCATACTTGAACTGGAAAGCTTGCTTATGATGCTATATTTCAAATTAGTTTGCTAACATAAAACAGAGATTAACTTTTTTGTACTGTAAAATCATGCCCAATATTTGTCTATTTTTTAGTAAATTTTACTTGTTTTAGGGACCATCGAGTTGGGGAGGTATCGAGATACAGAACCATATTTTTCAATTTTTGTACTTTTTACGATTTACATTTCTTTTACGAGATACATTCACAATAGTTATTTTAACGTGAAAAATAGTCAAATTTTTTACACATTTACTTGCTTGAAACTTTTTGAATAGTCAGCTAAAAAATAAAAGTTTTTCACCCTAAAATAAGTTGCAAATTTTCATTTTACTATTGGCATAACCATAACATTCAAATTTATGAACATTCTTAAAATTTTGACGATATTTAAAGCTTTTCATGAAAATATCGAGTTAAAGAGGTAAACTTGCATGGAAAATTAAAACAGATAACATCGAGTTATTCAACATCGGATTAGAGAGGTATCGACTTACAGCACTTACGACTTAGAGCGTTCCATCGAGTTTGAGGAAATATTGAGTTACAGAATATCGAGTAAGGGAGAGTTGAATGTATAAATAATGCCAAATGGCCGTTATGCCAAATGTGGTAGAGCCACACATCTTGTATTCAAAAATTAGAGCTGATCTAGAATGACTAGAAACTCATCCCGAACCGGCAAAAAAACCTCAGTTATAGCAAATTTAGAATAGTTATTTATGCAACAAGTTGCAAAATTATGATTTTTTCAGTACGAGTTGTACATTTATCCAACGAGGCTCGCCGAGTTGGATAAATACGACGAGTGCTGAAAAAATCGAGTTTTGCAATGAGTTGCATACAACATTTTTTGCAATAACGAAAAATGCCGTTAATGTTGGATTTTTGGGGATATTTTAAGAAGATCCACATGGACTTCCACTTGTTGTAGCAACTCAGTATTTCTCAATCAGGTAGGCCGTGGAATGACTGTCACAAATTTTCACACTTTCATTGCTGATTCTACTTTCAAAGACAGACCAGGTAAGCCGCCCGCTTAGAATTTTCAACCATATTGTATGTGCTGAATTGCCTACACATAAGTGTACAAGAACCGCCCTATAGCGCTCCCGTCTTTTTTTATAGTGAACTCATAAATTTTACTAACTCCTCTACTTCCGCTAGACTCAAAATCCCTCACGGTCCAGCTTCTGATTCTAGGATCTGTATCCGATTCAATTCGGTTCGTCAAATGGATGAAGAATCACAACTTAGGCCTTTGAGAAAATCACAGATATTTAATAAATTACGTATGAAGATGATCCGACGCCGACTTGGTAACTTCCAAAACAGTACTGAAAAGTGCTACTTTTCGATACTATTATTAGTGCTGAAAAGTAACACTTTTCAGTACTGTTTATATCGGTATTCAGTACTGTTTATAAAAGTAGGCCGTTATGTTGGTCATCCCCTTGATAAAAAGTAGGCCGATATGCAATCGAATTGCAAAAAGGTTTTTTTGAAAGTGACATTAACTAGATAGATATGAAAAATAAAAAATCTGAAGATGATGTCTAAAATTTACACTTGAATTAGCATATTATATTTAGCTTTTGTAAGATGTAACCAGAAGCAATGAGCTATTTATTAGATCTGCAAACAACAAATTCTGCTATGGCTCAGAAAATCTAGGAATAAAAATTTGATATTATCTTTAGATCTTTCATATCTTAGGTCAATCAAATCAACATAACATTTTGGTTAGTACTTCGTTTCTGCTCGGGATTCATTTCAAACAATAACTCTTCTCAAACAAATGAAAAAAATCTGAAAAACTATTCAGTAAATATGCTTTTTATACTCTTATATCAGTTCGATAAATCCCTCGTTTTTTGTAGATTCCTAGCTGAATGAGAAACAACAAATACAATATAACTCCAATTGTGCTAAAACGAGAAGTATTCGCATTTCCATTTTCCTATGGATTTCCATTACATTTCATTTTCTATAGTCCTATGTCAATATTTTGAGCCAAGCTGTAATAAATTATGGCATAATTGAAGTAAATGTTAATGAATAAACGTTTTCAGCTGTAATATGTCTATAAACTCGCAAAATATGTGGATTAGGATATGCGTTCAATTAGGATACTTCACTCACAGGACTCATTATCGTCTCTGGCTTCAGATCACAGTATCGTAACTACTGAATTGATTCAATGGGCACTTGATAGTTCTGCTCGTGTTTCAAGTCTTCAGGAGCAAATGGGATTTATCATGTTCTGCTCCAGAAGGGATTTGAGCAGTGCTGAGAATGGTAATAGTAGTAGGCTTGAATTTCCAAAATTCACGTTGCTCTCCCCAGTACAATACATAGTTCAAAAACGTGAAGTTTTTCAAGTAGCCAATGTTGGGTGCATGAATTTTCTAAATCAGTAGTGTCATTGAAGGCTCTTTACCATTTTGATACGCATTACGGAACAGCTTCAAATTCCGGACACTCTACTTTGTATGGGAAACATTTTACACGAAATGTTTCAACTTTTGCCGAACAAAAGTTCTCACTTTCGAGGCTTGTTTTAATAAGCATTTTCCATAGATATCCATTGAAATTTATAATGCCCAACTGCCTTAGACATCTCTTTAGTGGTTTGACGAATTGAACTGATCATTTGACTTTTCTATCTATGTTTTACATGAGCTATCTGGAAATCGAATCAAAGTGCCCGGGATAAGGCAAAAGTGAGGTGGCGTCCGAAATAAGAATCATGAAAAGCCCACACATTTCTATTTATTTTAAATTATCCATGTTGCGGAATCAAAATCTTCACCCACCATTCGAAAGTTAAGTGTTTCGAAGGCTCTATAACGTAGAGGAATCTTGCAGAATGATTTATTTTATATGCTTTACGATGAGTTTTACTTCACTGAGACCTTAAGTGTCCGTAATATGAATCGAAACGGTATGCAGGAAATGCAACGGGAAATAGAACACTTTTGTACAGTAGTTTTGGGTTGCCATTAGCAACGGGTGTTTTACTATTTTCAGTCAAACAAAATTGTATATTGCTGAGCCATCTCCAAGGGGGCCAAGTTATTTTATCTGTCAGAGCAGGATTGCAGTCTCTCGGGCAGAATGTTGACTGGCCACTGCCGACTCAACTATCCCATGGCAAGTATTCAGCGTGCTGAGCTGACTCATTTCCGTGTGATTGTTGTAAAACCGATTATGTAAGATCGTATCATCTCATATGTAACTGTCCAGTTTACAATCATCTGCGATTATTTGGTAAACTCTTATTAAGTGAAACTGATTTCAGAAGCCTGAATCTTCAGGATATTTTGTTATTCTTAATCCGCTGTGGTTGTGAGCAATAGGCTCTCCTTACACTCATGCGTTTTGCAATGCCCTTTTAAGGGCGCTCTTGGAACCCATTGTGGTATGGAGCTTCATACTCTCATTTCGTTTTTAAGATTTTCCCTCTTCAAGGACCCTACCCTATTTCCTGCCATTTTTCCTTGCCCTTTTCTCTCCCATCCGATCAAATTTGGCACAAATCTCACAATTAGCGGGAAACGTGCCTCTGGAGCCAGTCTCCTGCTGATACAATAAGAAAGTTTTCCGATACATTCAAAAACAGATAGGTACCGTTCAAATTTCCACGTGTACTGTAGTTTGCTTCGAAATAATACATTTTGACTATCTTCAATCGTAAATTGGAGTAATGTAACTCGAATGTAAAACCTATAATGGCCACTTTTGTTCGTTGCTAAATCCTTCAGCAGGCCCTTCCGAACACACCCTGATTCCAAAAGCCCAAGTAATTAAATATCTATTTCCAGCACTATCAGCGTAATTTCCCAAACAGCTTCCAAACTGCCGTTTAAATAACCCAAACCAGTCGTGAATAAATAACGGCTCCCGACCGAAGTGCACACTTGCTTGTTCCGTTACGGGTATAGTTGTCGCTTCCGGCAAGAACGAAGATTATCTACGAGTGCACATCTCTTGATGATCCGAAATATGTGACCAACAAGGGCCGGAGAGACATGGCAAGGGCTGTTGAAATTAATTCTCACCCCTTCCTGATCGTGAAGCTCTCCTTGATGGCAAGCACACACACAATTCCCACGGATTGGAAGCAGTTCCTTTCCAGTTGCCAGTGTAAGCCCCGTGAAGCCAAATGCAAGGCTTCGAAAACTGCTGGGACGCAGAATAAGCAGGACGTTTCGCGAGTTCCCCATCCCGTGAGGGGATCCTCGTGCAAAGTCAGCATCATTTGCCCTCACAGCCTTCCGGCAGCTGTTAGTAGTGCATAAATTTCATAATTTGAGTGCTATTAAGGCTGGCAGCGATAGGACGCGCATAGCGTGGCTCGTTTTGTACCAAGTCAGTGGAAAAAAGGACCAACCACTACCTACTGGAACGACTCTCGTAATGACAGTGTGGATGTTTCCTGCTATCGTCATCGGGTAAACTGCACGTTTGCATTTGGAGTATATTTTTTATCACCCGAGGAGCTGGTTTCGGAACATAGCGGGGCAAACTGCACACCACTTCGAGTGACAAAGCGAGAGTAAAAATTAAACAACATCATGTGACTTATCACGCCGATCGCAGGCAGGCTTCACGTGAACGAAAAAGAAAAAGTGCGCACCGGAGCTTTTGTTGAGTTTTCATGCTTACATACCGACCGGGCGGCGCTGAGCTGACATCTTTTGCCTTGGGAAACTGGCAAATATCGGTCGGTACACGTTAGCATACTCATAAAATGCAACGTTTGAAAGCAGTAGCGTTTATTTAAGCTTTTGGTACCCTAGATTTAAAACACTATAAGAATTGTAAAATTCGCTCCACTCTGTCAACTAATTAACAATTTTATGTAATAGACCTGATACTATAAAACGGCGAAGGGAGAAAGAATTTCTGCAACGAGTGTGTTTTCTTGAATTTATAAAAAGAGGGGCAGCTCTTGCAATTCTTTCATGACGACATTTTTCTATACACTTTTGGCGTACTGATCAATATTCTCAATTCAGATAAATCATAAAAGTAATAGGAAATTCCAAATAGGTCAGCATCGGATCTATAGCGAGATGGCAACAGTACTATGCAGGAAAACTGGACCCACATATGCCATGTAGAATTAAGTAAGTGTCTATATAGAATTGGGCACGCAGATTCCCCATAGATGGTTAAACATTTTGGATACACCGCAACATGTAGAATTTGACTGCCCAAGATTTGACATAGTAATTACAGAATGTAATGTTAGAAAGCAGCGACTGTTTGTCCCGAGAATATCGTGCAGTATATGTGCCAACAGAGGGCGTTCTGGATTGAAGTAGGCTAGATCCACCATCAGTGACTATGCCGTCAAATGATGCTACGTGAAATCAAGAACTGATTTTGTTGCGCGACATAAGACGTGACGTTCCGTCGTGTTGCGCAAAAGTGGATTATAACGACTATCCAACCAAACAAAGATACAAGTATATCCATCTCGCTTATCATAAGTTGCACAAACAATGTTGAACTAGATGTATAGAAATCGGTTAATAAAAAGGGGTTTTGTGATGTCATGCCTTTTGAACCCAAGCTCTTTTCAATTTGGCTTTCGAGCGGAGCAATTTAGTTTAAAAGTTATACAAAGTGTACAATGAACCTGATCAAGTGTGATCAAATCTAAAAGGGTTGATTTCTTCATACCACGGTGCCCCGACAGACCGTTATTATGTAAAAAAATTGTCCATCAAATCTGAGTACAGGGCTCGATTCCTGAGGTCATTCTGCACCTCTGGACCAATTTTTAAAAAAATCCCTAGGCGGAATCTTGAGAAATCATGATTTGAAGTTTTTGAATTAAAATTTAATATAATTTATATACATATTACACAATAACGCCGGGAAAACCTAAAAAAATGGTCCAAAAAGACGTTTGGCCGTTTTAACTAGTATTTAATTGTTATGGATGTTATATTTATAAATATGTTTAACTAACTTAACTAACCAGCGTGGTTTAGTATGTTTTTATATAGCTTAAACCAGTAAGCTTAGTTCAATGGAATGAAATCTAAAAAACTCAATTTCAATTTACTGGTTTAGTTTTTAGTTTTTTAGTTCGAAAAAAGTAAAGCTTTCAGTGGTTAATATCATTTATTTACAGCTTGTTTTTAGACTTTTACACTAAGTGACCAGCCCACTGAAGTCTGCCGTATTCATTTTTCTTATTATTATTGCTTCTTTGTACATTTTGTACTACTCTTGATGTATACGTCAAGTTACTATACGTTAATTTTAACGTAAAGTTAAAATTAACGTATTCAGTTTTCTCATCCACAACATGATTTTGACTACTCGGGGAACATCATTGTCACATGTCGGAAGTATTCTAAGATTTACAAAGTCTTCAACAATTTCAATGCCTAGTTCTACCCGAGTTTCAATATCACTTGGACTCTCACTCTCTTGCCCTGCTATCATGTATTTTTTTATTATTATAATTGAAAACTGATTTTTATTTTCGAAACACTTTTCAGTTCACTTTCTATGATAAAGCATCGCGATATCGTAAGATAGAAACATTACAGTAGTGTTTATTATTGCGAAATTATTTACGAAAGAGAGAATGGATGAAGTTAGATAAGCTTTTATTAGGCAACAGTGTAGAAATGTAATTTGCCATTGCAAGTAACGGGTTCTCAAGCTAATTACGTAACCCCAAGCAGCACAGTTTGTTGCAACTTAAGAATAAAATTCTCTCTTGAAACTAATCAGAGTTGTCAGTTGGTGAAAATATGACTTACAATTGCACTGAATAGCAACGCAAAAAGCGCAAGAGGCGGAGTCTGTTTGCAACATATTTAAGTAATATCGAAATTGCTTATTTGTTGCAAAATACTTAAAAGAAAAAAAAAATGAAAACAAAAACATGAACGAGAATCGAACTTCCAACCTCAAGATCACTAATCTTCACCTCTACTCACTACTCCACCAGCTCTTCGAACAATTGATTCGCCAATGCACTATAAAAGCGACCACATGGCCCATTGACTAAAGCTTGTTGCTTATAACTTGACTGCATCATTCGGAATACAAGTTTATTACTGGCGAAATTAGGCCACGCCTGAAATAATCTAAACTTTTCGCAAAAACTTCCGCGCAACACTTGAGAAACACCTTTTAAACCAACAAACTGTTGCTAGATCATGTTTTCTTTGTTAGATGATACGTAAGGTGCAACTCAACCATATTGCAACTGGATTGAAACAAACAAACTTCTAGCTGTTATACACGAAGTTTAGTGCAACTTTCTCGAGATAAATGATTCTATCTGAGATAAATCTTCTATGGGAACGAAAATTGAATGCAAGTTGCGGATGCTTTAAATGAAAGTAATGTGAAACATAACATTAAAACCGGCATTTTGGGAGAAGTTTCAAGAGTTTGTTTGAAATGTTGCTGAAAACATCTTGATAAATTTGACTTATTGCTATTTGCAAGGGACATTTGCAGCAAATCTTGTCATTTCAATTATGTTGAACGTCAAACAAGGAGTGAAATGCATGTTCATTGTAACGGCAATGAAACTTAATGAGCCTTGATATTGATATGGAACCGAACTAAAACCAGATAAGTTACATATGCTTTTATTGATACGCGATTGAAACCATTTTTGAAAAGCATTTCTTTGGAAGATGTTTCGCGTGCTGCTTGGGATCCGTAAAAGTTGATAATCGTAGCCAGAACAAGTGTTTTTACTGCACGGGAGACATAATTGTCACACGTCCAAGGCTCTTCGACAATTTCAACTACATCCCCTTCAAGCACTGCCTCAGCCACAACACAACTGAACCTGCTTCTTTCTCATGCAACCATGTACATTTGGGTAGGTTGAATGGCATCACAAGCTTATCTTAGTTGTGTGTCTTCAAGATAGTGAAAGCCCGTTCAACTGCGCTGCGATCGACTCCAATAAAGTCATCGCCTACAAAGCCTGCAAAAGTATATACATTAAAATGTAATGGTGACTAGTAAACTTCGAAAGGCATTTTTTATAATTTATGTAATATCACAAACGAAGTTAACACCTCGTATGTAATCTATACACTTGATTGTATATATCAGCTAAATCAGCTTTCCTAGTTAATATTAAAGTATTTCCTGCCACAGATAGATTTGCGTCACTGAGTCGAACGCGACCTTGAAATCAATAAACAGATGACAATGAATTGTATAAAAACAAATTACATGGTAACAAGCTAAGTAAGAAAAGAACTAGGACTCCCAGTGATGTTGAAACTTTAGTAGTACTTATTGGGGTTTTTTTGTGAAGTTGTTGAAAACTATGTTAATCTTGGAACACTTTTGGCATGTGGGAATGATGCTCTACGTGTAGTCAAAACCCTGTTGTGGCAAAGTATACAGAATACGTTAATTGTAACGTAAAGTACTGAGGACAATGCTCGGTGGAAAACTAGACATATACATCAAGAGTAGTACCATATGTATAAAGAAGCTAATATTTTCAAATAAAATAAATACGGCAGACTTCAATGGGCTGGTCACGTAGTGTAAAAGTCGAAAAATGGGCTGTTAATAAATAATATTAACCATTGAAAGTTTTACTTTTATCGAACATAACAACAATATTATATTGAAATTTAGTTTTTTAGATTTCATTCAATTGAACTAAACTTACTGGTTTAAGCCATATAAAATCATACTCAAACCAATCTGGTTAGTTAAGTTAGTTAAACATATTTATAAATATAACCACTATAACAATTATATATTAGTTAAGAACAGTTTGGTCGTCTTTTTGAGCGATATTTTTAAGGCTTTCCCCCGGTGCTATTGTGTAATTTGTATACAAATTATATTGAAATTTTAAGTCAAAAACTTCAAATCAGGATTTCTCGAGATTCCGCCTAGGGATTTTTTTAAAAATTGGTCCAGAGGTGCATAATGACCTCAGGAATCGAGCCCTGTACTCAGATTTGATGGACAATTGTTTTACATAATAACGGTCTGTCGGGGCACCGTGACAGTTTTCAACAATGTAGGGAGATACTAATGTTGAGAAACAGGTATGCTATTTGTAAAGTATGGTATTCTGACGATAATCACGCTGAGTTACACGTGTGCCTATTCGTCATCCAAATTTCAGCCAATTTGGACTACCAGAAGCTGAGATACATCACCCCAAACTTGAGCATTTTGTATGAAAAAACAGCATTTGGTTACTAACTTATGTCACTGACTGTAGGTTTTAAGCCTATTCTTTCTTTTAGTCAAATTGTACGCAACGATTCAATTCGATTCAAAGTTTGTGTCTCACCATACTTGAACTGGGAAGCTTGCTTATGATGCTATATTTCAAATTAGTTTGCTAACATAAAACAGAGATTAACTTTTTTGTACTGTAAAATCATGCCCAATATTTGTCTATTTTCTAGTAAATTTTACTTGTTTTAGGGACCATCGAGTTGGGGAGGTATCGAGATACAGAACCATATTTTTCAATTTTTGTACTTTTTACGATTTACATTTCTTTTACGAGATACATTCACAATAGTTATTTTAACGTGAAAAATAGTCAAATTTTTACACATTTACTTGCTTGAAACTTTTTGAATAGTCAGCTAAAAAATAAAAGTTTTTCACCCTAAAATAAGTTGCAAATTTTCATTTTACTATTGGCATAACCATAACATTCAAATTTATGAACATTCTTAAAATTTTGACGATATTTAAAGCTTTTCATGAAAATATCGAGTTAAAGAGGTAAACTTGCATGGAAAATTAAAACAGATAACATCGAGTTATTCAACATCGGATTAGAGAGGTATCGACTTACAGCACTTACGACTTAGAGCGTTCCATCGAGTTTGAGGAAATATTGAGTTACAGAATATCGAGTAAGGGAGAGTTGAATGTATAAATAATGCCAAATGGCCGTTATGCCAAATGTGGTAGAGCCACACATCTTGTATTCAAAAATTAGAGCTGATCTAGAATGACTAGAAACTCATCCCGAACCGGCAAAAAAACCTCAGTTATAGCAAATTTAGAATAGTTATTTATGCAACAAGTTGCAAAATTATGATTTTTTCAGTACGAGTTGTACATTTATCCAACGAGGCTCGCCGAGTTGGATAAATACGACGAGTGCTGAAAAAATCGAGTTTTGCAATGAGTTGCATACAACATTTTTTGCAATAACGAAAAATGCCGTTAATGTTGGATTTTTGGGGATATTTTAAGAAGATCCACATGGACTTCCACTTGTTGTAGCAACTCAGTATTTCTCAATCAGGTAGGCCGTGGAATGACTGTCACAAATTTTTCACACTTTCATTGCTGATTCTACTTTCAAAGACAGACCAGGTAAGCCGCCCGCTTAGAATTTTCAACCATATTGTATGTGCTGAATTGCCTACACATAAGTGTACAAGAACCGCCCTATAGCGCTCCCGTCTTTTTTTATAGTGAACTCATAAATTTTACTAACTCCTCTACTTCCGCTAGACTCAAAATCCCTCACGGTCCAGCTTCTGATTCTAGGATCTGTATCCGATTCAATTCGGTTCGTCAAATGGATGAAGAATCACAACTTAGGCCTTTGAGAAAATCACAGATATTTAATAAATTACGTATGAAGATGATCCGACGCCGACTTGGTAACTTCCAAAACAGTACTGAAAAGTGCTACTTTTCGATACTATTATTAGTGCTGAAAAGTAACACTTTTCAGTACTGTTTATATCGGTATTCAGTACTGTTTATAAAAGTAGGCCGTTATGTTGGTCATCCCCTTGATAAAAAGTAGGCCGATATGCAATCGAATTGCAAAAAGGTTTTTTTGAAAGTGACATTAACTAGATAGATATGAAAAATAAAAAATCTGAAGATGATGTCTAAAATTTACACTTGAATTAGCATATTATATTTAGCTTTTGTAAGATGTAACCAGAAGCAATGAGCTATTTATTAGATCTGCAAACAACAAATTCTGCTATGGCTCAGAAAATCTAGGAATAAAAATTTGATATTATCTTTAGATCTTTCATATCTTAGGTCAATCAAATCAACATAACATTTTGGTTAGTACTTCGTTTCTGCTCGGGATTCATTTCAAACAATAACTCTTCTCAAACAAATGAAAAAAATCTGAAAAACTATTCAGTAAATATGCTTTTTATACTCTTATATCAGTTCGATAAATCCCTCGTTTTTTGTAGATTCCTAGCTGAATGAGAAACAACAAATACAATATAACTCCAATTGTGCTAAAACGAGAAGTATTCGCATTTCCATTTTCCTATGGATTTCCATTACATTTCATTTTCTATAGTCCTATGTCAATATTTTGAGCCAAGCTGTAATAAATTATGGCATAATTGAAGTAAATGTTAATGAATAAACGTTTTCAGCTGTAATATGTCTATAAACTCGCAAAATATGTGGATTAGGATATGCGTTCAATTAGGATACTTCACTCACAGGACTCATTATCGTCTCTGGCTTCAGATCACAGTATCGTAACTACTGAATTGATTCAATGGGCACTTGATAGTTCTGCTCGTGTTTCAAGTCTTCAGGAGCAAATGGGATTTATCATGTTCTGCTCCAGAAGGGATTTGAGCAGTGCTGAGAATGGTAATAGTAGTAGGCTTGAATTTCCAAAATTCACGTTGCTCTCCCCAGTACAATACATAGTTCAAAAACGTGAAGTTTTTCAAGTAGCCAATGTTGGGTGCATGAATTTTCTAAATCAGTAGTGTCATTGAAGGCTCTTTACCATTTTGATACGCATTACGAACAGCTTCAAATTCCGGACACTCTACTTTGTATGGGAAACATTTTACACGAAATGTTTCAACTTTTGCCGAACAAAAGTTCTCACTTTCGAGGCTTGTTTTAATAAGCATTTTCCATAGATATCCATTGAAATTTATAATGCCCAACTGCCTTAGACATCTCTTTAGTGGTTTGACGAATTGAACTGATCATTTGACTTTTCTATCTATGTTTTACATGAGCTATCTGGAAATCGAATCAAAGTGCCCGGGATAAGGCAAAAGTGAGGTGGCGTCCGAAATAAGAATCATGAAAAGCCCACACATTTCTATTTATTTTAAATTATCCATGTTGCGGAATCAAAATCTTCACCCACCATTCGAAAGTTAAGTGTTTCGAAGGCTCTATAACGTAGAGGAATCTTGCAGAATGATTTATTTTATATGCTTTACGATGAGTTTTACTTCACTGAGACCTTAAGTGTCCGTAATATGAATCGAAACGGTATGCAGGAAATGCAACGGGAAATAGAACACTTTTGTACAGTAGTTTTGGGTTGCCATTAGCAACGGGTGTTTTACTATTTTCAGTCAAACAAAATTGTATATTGCTGAGCCATCTCCAAGGGGGCCAAGTTATTTTATCTGTCAGAGCAGGATTGCAGTCTCTCGGGCAGAATGTTGACTGGCCACTGCCGACTCAACTATCCCATGGCAAGTATTCAGCGTGCTGAGCTGACTCATTTCCGTGTGATTGTTGTAAAACCGATTATGTAAGATCGTATCATCTCATATGTAACTGTCCAGTTTACAATCATCTGCGATTATTTGGTAAACTCTTATTAAGTGAAACTGATTTCAGAAGCCTGAATCTTCAGGATATTTTGTTATTCTTAATCCGCTGTGGTTGTGAGCAATAGGCTCTCCTTACACTCATGCGTTTTGCAATGCCCTTTTAAGGGCGCTCTTGGAACCCATTGTGGTATGGAGCTTCATACTCTCATTTCGTTTTTAAGATTTTCCCTCTTCAAGGACCCTACCCCTATTTCCTGCCATTTTTCCTTGCCCTTTTCTCTCCCATCCGATCAAATTTGGCACAAATCTCACAATTAGCGGGAAACGTGCCTCTGGAGCCAGTCTCCTGCTGATACAATAAGAAAGTTTTCCGATACATTCAAAAACAGATAGGTACCGTTCAAATTTCCACGTGTACTGTAGTTTGCTTCGAAATAATACATTTTGACTATCTTCAATCGTAAATTGGAGTAATGTAACTCGAATGTAAAACCTATAATGGCCACTTTTGTTCGTTGCTAAATCCTTCAGCAGGCCCTTCCGAACACACCCTGATTCCAAAAGCCCAAGTAATTAAATATCTATTTCCAGCACTATCAGCGTAATTTCCCAAACAGCTTCCAAACTGCCGTTTAAATAACCCAAACCAGTCGTGAATAAATAACGGCTCCCGACCGAAGTGCACACTTGCTTGTTCCGTTACGGGTATAGTTGTCGCTTCCGGCAAGAACGAAGATTATCTACGAGTGCACATCTCTTGATGATCCGAAATATGTGACCAACAAGGGCCGGAGAGACATGGCAAGGGCTGTTGAAATTAATTCTCACCCCTTCCTGATCGTGAAGCTCTCCTTGATGGCAAGCACACACACAATTCCCACGGATTGGAAGCAGTTCCTTTCCAGTTGCCAGTGTAAGCCCCGTGAAGCCAAATGCAAGGCTTCGAAAACTGCTGGGACGCAGAATAAGCAGGACGTTTCGCGAGTTCCCCATCCCGTGAGGGGATCCTCGTGCAAAGTCAGCATCATTTGCCCTCACAGCCTTCCGGCAGCTGTTAGTAGTGCATAAATTTCATAATTTGAGTGCTATTAAGGCTGGCAGCGATAGGACGCGCATAGCGTGGCTCGTTTTGTACCAAGTCAGTGGAAAAAAGGACCAACCACTACCTACTGGAACGACTCTCGTAATGACAGTGTGGATGTTTCCTGCTATCGTCATCGGGTAAACTGCACGTTTGCATTTGGAGTATATTTTTTATCACCCGAGGAGCTGGTTTCGGAACATAGCGGGGCAAACTGCACACCACTTCGAGTGACAAAGCGAGAGTAAAAATTAAACAACATCATGTGACTTATCACGCCGATCGCAGGCAGGCTTCACGTGAACGAAAAAGAAAAAGTGCGCACCGGAGCTTTTGTTGAGTTTTCATGCTTACATACCGACCGGGCGGCGCTGAGCTGACATCTTTTGCCTTGGGAAACTGGCAAATATCGGGTCGGTACACGTTAGCATACTCATAAAATGCAACGTTTGAAAGCAGTAGCGTTTATTTAAGCTTTTGGTACCCTAGATTTAAAACACTATAAGAATTGTAAAATTCGCTCCACTCTGTCAACTAATTAACAATTTTATGTAATAGACCTGATACTATAAAACGGCGAAGGGAGAAAGAATTTCTGCAACGAGTGTGTTTTCTTGAATTTATAAAAAGAGGGGCAGCTCTTGCAATTCTTTCATGACGACATTTTTCTATACACTTTTGGCGTACTGATCAATATTCTCAATTCAGATAAATCATAAAAGTAATAGGAAATTCCAAATAGGTCAGCATCGGATCTATAGCGAGATGGCAACAGTACTATGCAGGAAAACTGGACCCACATATGCCATGTAGAATTAAGTAAGTGTCTATATAGAATTGGGCACGCAGATTCCCCATAGATGGTTAAACATTTTGGATACACCGCAACATGTAGAATTTGACTGCCCAAGATTTGACATAGTAATTACAGAATGTAATGTTAGAAAGCAGCGACTGTTTGTCCCGAGAATATCGTGCAGTATATGTGCCAACAGAGGGCGTTCTGGATTGAAGTAGGCTAGATCCACCATCAGTGACTATGCCGTCAAATGATGCTACGTGAAATCAAGAACTGATTTTGTTGCGCGACATAAGACGTGACGTTCCGTCGTGTTGCGCAAAAGTGGATTATAACGACTATCCAACCAAACAAAGATACAAGTATATCCATCTCGCTTATCATAAGTTGCACAAACAATGTTGAACTAGATGTATAGAAATCGGTTAATAAAAAGGGGTTTTGTGATGTCATGCCTTTTGAACCCAAGCTCTTTTCAATTTGGCTTTCGAGCGGAGCAATTTAGTTTAAAAAGTTATACAAAGTGTACAATGAACCTGATCAAGTGTGATCAAATCTAAAAGGGTTGATTTCTTCATACCACGGTGCCCCGACAGACCGTTATTATGTAAAAAAATTGTCCATCAAATCTGAGTACAGGGCTCGATTCCTGAGGTCATTCTGCACCTCTGGACCAATTTTTAAAAAAATCCCTAGGCGGAATCTTGAGAAATCATGATTTGAAGTTTTTGAATTAAAATTTTAATATAATTTATATACATATTACACAATAACGCCGGGAAAACCTAAAAAAATGGTCCAAAAAGACGTTTGGCCGTTTTAACTAGTATTTAATTGTTATGGATGTTATATTTATAAATATGTTTAACTAACTTAACTAACCAGCGTGGTTTAGTATGTTTTTATATAGCTTAAACCAGTAAGCTTAGTTCAATGGAATGAAATCTAAAAAACTCAATTTCAATTTACTGGTTTAGTTTTTAGTTTTTTAGTTCGAAAAAAGTAAAGCTTTCAGTGGTTAATATCATTTATTTACAGCTTGTTTTTAGACTTTTACACTAAGTGACCAGCCCACTGAAGTCTGCCGTATTCATTTTTCTTATTATTATTTGCTTCTTTGTACATTTTGTACTACTCTTGATGTATACGTCAAGTTACTATACGTTAATTTTAACGTAAAGTTAAAATTAACGTATTCAGTTTTCTCATCCACAACATGATTTTGACTACTCGGGGAACATCATTGTCACATGTCGGAAGTATTCTAAGATTTACAAAGTCTTCAACAATTTCAATGCCTAGTTCTACCCGAGTTTCAATATCACTTGGACTCTCACTCTCTTGCCCTGCTATCATGTATTTTTTTATTATTATAATTGAAAACTGATTTTTATTTTCGAAACACTTTTCAGTTCACTTTCTATGATAAAGCATCGCGATATCGTAAGATAGAAACATTACAGTAGTGTTTATTATTGCGAAATTATTTACGAAAGAGAGAATGGATGAAGTTAGATAAGCTTTTATTAGGCAACAGTGTAGAAATGTAATTTGCCATTGCAAGTAACGGGTTCTCAAGCTAATTACGTAACCCCAAGCAGCACAGTTTGTTGCAACTTAAGAATAAAATTCTCTCTTGAAACTAATCAGAGTTGTCAGTTGGTGAAAATATGACTTACAATTGCACTGAATAGCAACGCAAAAAGCGCAAGAGGCGGAGTCTGTTTGCAACATATTTAAGTAATATCGAAATTGCTTATTTGTTGCAAAATACTTAAAAGAAAAAAAAAAATGAAAACAAAAACATGAACGAGAATCGAACTTCCAACCTCAAGATCACTAATCTTCACCTCTACTCACTACTCCACCAGCTCTTCGAACAATTGATTCGCCAATGCACTATAAAAGCGACCACATGGCCCATTGACTAAAGCTTGTTGCTTATAACTTGACTGCATCATTCGGAATACAAGTTTATTACTGGCGAAATTAGGCCACGCCTGAAATAATCTAAACTTTTCGCAAAAACTTCCGCGCAACACTTGAGAAACACCTTTTAAACCAACAAACTGTTGCTAGATCATGTTTTCTTTGTTAGATGATACGTAAGGTGCAACTCAACCATATTGCAACTGGATTGAAACAAACAAACTTCTAGCTGTTATACACGAAGTTTAGTGCAACTTTCTCGAGATAAATGATTCTATCTGAGATAAATCTTCTATGGGAACGAAAATTGAATGCAAGTTGCGGATGCTTTAAATGAAAGTAATGTGAAACATAACATTAAAACCGGCATTTTGGGAGAAGTTTCAAGAGTTTGTTTGAAATGTTGCTGAAAACATCTTGATAAATTTGACTTATTGCTATTTGCAAGGGACATTTGCAGCAAATCTTGTCATTTCAATTATGTTGAACGTCAAACAAGGAGTGAAATGCATGTTCATTGTAACGGCAATGAAACTTAATGAGCCTTGATATTGATATGGAACCGAACTAAAACCAGATAAGTTACATATGCTTTTATTGATACGCGATTGAAACCATTTTTGAAAAGCATTTCTTTGGAAGATGTTTCGCGTGCTGCTTGGGATCCGTAAAAGTTGATAATCGTAGCCAGAACAAGTGTTTTTACTGCACGGGAGACATAATTGTCACACGTCCAAGGCTCTTCGACAATTTCAACTACATCCCCTTCAAGCACTGCCTCAGCCACAACACAACTGAACCTGCTTCTTTCTCATGCAACCATGTACATTTGGGTAGGTTGAATGGCATCACAAGCTTATCTTAGTTGTGTGTCTTCAAGATAGTGAAAGCCCGTTCAACTGCGCTGCGATCGACTCCAATAAAGTCATCGCCTACAAAGCCTGCAAAAGTATATACATTAAAATGTAATGGTGACTAGTAAACTTCGAAAGGCATTTTTTATAATTTATGTAATATCACAAACGAAGTTAACACCTCGTATGTAATCTATACACTTGATTGTATATATCAGCTAAATCAGCTTTCCTAGTTAATATTAAAGTATTTCCTGCCACAGATAGATTTGCGTCACTGAGTCGAACGCGACCTTGAAATCAATAAACAGATGACAATGAATTGTATAAAAACAAATTACATGGTAACAAGCTAAGTAAGAAAAGAACTAGGACTCCCAGTGATGTTGAAACTTTAGTAGTACTTATTGGGGTTTTTTTGTGAAGTTGTTGAAAACTATGTTAATCTTGGAACACTTTTGGCATGTGGGAATGATGCTCTACGTGTAGTCAAAACCCTGTTGTGGCAAAGTATACAGAATACGTTAATTGTAACGTAAAGTACTGAGGACAATGCTCGGTGGAAAACTAGACATATACATCAAGAGTAGTACCATATGTATAAAGAAGCTAATATTTTCAAATAAAATAAATACGGCAGACTTCAATGGGCTGGTCACGTAGTGTAAAAGTCGAAAAATGGGCTGTTAATAAATAATATTAACCATTGAAAGTTTTACTTTTATCGAACATAACAACAATATTATATTGAAATTTAGTTTTTTAGATTTCATTCAATTGAACTAAACTTACTGGTTTAAGCCATATAAAATCATACTCAAACCAATCTGGTTAGTTAAGTTAGTTAAACATATTTATAAATATAACCACTATAACAATTATATATTAGTTAAGAACAGTTTGGTCGTCTTTTTGAGCGATATTTTTAAGGCTTTCCCGGTGCTATTGTGTAATTTGTATACAAATTATATTGAAATTTTAAGTCAAAAACTTCAAATCAGGATTTCTCGAGATTCCGCCTAGGGATTTTTTTAAAAATTGGTCCAGAGGTGCATAATGACCTCAGGAATCGAGCCCTGTACTCAGATTTGATGGACAATTGTTTTACATAATAACGGTCTGTCGGGGCACCGTGACAGTTTTCAACAATGTAGGGAGATACTAATGTTGAGAACAGGTATGCTATTTGTAAAGTATGGTATTCTGACGATAATCACGCTGAGTTACACGTGTGCCTATTCAAATCGTCCTAAGGATAAACCTTCTAATAAAGGGTTTTTTGTTCAGTTCCAGATTTTAACTAATCTAGGAGGAGGAAAAAAGAATCGACAGTGCATGTGTAGTAATCCGTAGTCAGTTCGGTTAAGAATCCTTCCGTGCTCACCGGTCGGCTTCCGTCCGTAAGGGTGAACCGTACCGCACTCTGAGCCAGTGGACAAGCCCGAACGATTGTCATCATCCGCTGGACTGATAGTCGAGTGTCGTTACCTAATCGACTCGTTTCCATCCGTCTCATACTCCTAAAGTGCCTGAATCCAACACCTAATTCAGTCGACAAGCCTACGTCATTATGCAAGTCGCTGGAATCGCTGCTATCGGTGGCGTTATTGGTCGATATCGAGGTCAGTGCTGGAAAAGTTCGCATCACGAAGCAGCTCACGAGTGTATACCAACACATAACAAACATCACAGACTCGCGAACTGGCTAAGTGTGAGTAAGTCCGCACCCGCCTGCTCGGGAGAACATGTCAAAAGAAGTTGCAACAAGCTCGGGAACGTTTACTCGCGAGTAATCGAGCAAGTTGTGATATATTATGGTTCTGACAAACAAATTTATTGCAAAACCATCAAGTCGACAATAAATAAATTATTTGTAGTCAAAAACCCTTGGAAACCATACATCTTGGAGGGCAAGCAGCTTTTTTTTCCCAAAAACACAATTTGACTCTGAACGGCTCCGAACACGATCGCGAATCACTTTCAGCTTCGGTTACTCGGGAGCACGACGAGAGAATCGATTCACTCGATTTTAGGTGCTCCAAACATCGATTCAAATAATCGATTAATCGGAAAGCAAACATCGATTTTCGGGACATCGATTCAAAATCGCCCAGCGCTAGTGGGTGCTAGGTGAGGTCAGCTACGGGGAGATGAAAGTGACAGCTGGCGAGTTTGTGCACGTTGTTTCTATGGCGTTGTTAGGGATTGATAATCCAAAAAACATAAATACAGAGGAGCGTAAATTTTCTAATCCCTCTCGTCATTAATGTTATATTCCAGTGTTATGAATTGCAGAAAATCGGAAAAACAAAACATGGACTGTTTGGTGTTACCACAAACTTGAATAGATGGTAAGGAACGACTTGTGCTGTGTACCCCGTGATAGTGAATGGAACATTCTATTCCTGCTTTGTGACGCCCTGCACCTGACATCCCTGAATCACGAAAACGTATTCGGTGAAATTCAACCAAAATAAAGTCATTTCAAGTATGTGCTTGAAAAGCGAACTTTGTCGAAGAATATTATTTATGGTATGTTGTTTCTAAGTATGTTGTTTCTACTTGCCAGCTGTCATTTGGTACTTCAAAATGGCGAAACGGGAACTACAAATTCTTCTAAATACCTTGACAAAATCAGTGCAACTGTGATCTAAGAGACCATCGAGTTAGCCATGAAAATCAACTTTATCTACCGAACTCTAACTCGATATAGAGATACGGACATTGAAAGAGGTCGACCGGAGAGTTTTTAGGGTTTTTGGACGTAAAAAGCTGTTAGCAATACTCCACGCTTCGTGGCAGACCGCGCACCAGATGAATTTTTGCAGTATAGGAGGTTGTTTAAATTTCAGACTTTTAGCATGGATATTAGGCCGTCCCTTATTTTTCGAAAATGCGAAATGTTAAAAGTTCGTCATTGTAAAGTGCTCGTTTTGGTAAGAAAAAAATCAGGTAAAAATTTGAAGTCCGTACGTGAACGCTAAGTGGTCCCCCAACGACCCTAAAGGTATTAGGTGTAGATGACCCCATGCACCAAATCGAGCTCGCTGCTCTAGTGTACGCAACATGAGTACGAAAAGCCACTAGTAACAAATTGATAATCAGCATATAATTTGAGATTAAATAATATTTTATACTGTGGATATCTTCATAACACTGCACGCTGACATAACATTCATAACTTCAAAGGGATCGTTCAAATATTACGTAACGTGACAGGGGGAGGGAGGGAGTCTTCCGCAGTGTTACGGTACACACAAAAAATTTTAATTTTTCCATACAAAAGTTGTTATGTGGGAGAGGGAGAGGGTCTAAAATTGGCAAATTTTGCGTTACGTAATATTTGAATCATCCCAAAGAAAACAAACTTCTATGCTGATTATCAACGCGCACAGAACGATTTGTTTTTTTTTTTTTTTTTTAATTTCTTTATTAGTATCATTCCAAACATTACATTCATTATTTCTTATATCTAGGTGTTCTGTGTTATTAGACAACACTATCATCCTAATTTGGTAAAACAAATCTAAGATTTTATTAACATTTTGTTAACAACATATTACATTTCATTTGCCGTAGCAGTTCAGATTTTTTACAGGTGAGTTGATTTCACCTGCTTATAAGAGAAAAAAAAAGTTTTTAATATACTTAACCTAACTTAACCTAAACATATAACGCATTAATCGTGGCAATAGAAGATTGTAACGATTTTTGCCTGAAATTATTGATTATTTTATTTGACATTTGTTCCAATGTTTCAACATTGGATATCCTATGTAACTCATTGGTACTATACCAGGGAGGAAGCCTCAGAATCATTTTCAAAATTTTATTTTGAATTCTCTGCAGAGCTGTCTTCCTGGTATTACAACAGCTAGTCCATATTGGTACAGCATACAACATGGCTGGCCTGAAAATTTGTTGGAATATCAAAAGCTTGTTCTTAAGACAAAGTTTTGATTTTCTATTAATAAGGGGATAGAGACATTTTACATATTTATTACATTTGGCTTGAATGCCCTCAATGTGATTTTTGAAAGTTAAATTCTTATCTAGCATGAGTCCTAGATACTTAACTTCATCTGACCAATTTATTGGAACCCCTCTCATCGTGACAACATGTCTACTTGAAGGTTTCAAATAAAGAGCTTTTGGTTTATGTGGGAATATTATTAGTTGAGTTTTGGAAGCATTAGGAGAAATCTTCCATTTTTGCAAGTATGAAGAAAAAATATCCAAACTTTTTTGCAATCGACTACAGATGACACGCAGGCTTCGTCCTTTGGCGGAGAGGCCTGTGTCATCCGCAAACAAAGATTTTTGACATCCCTGAGGTAACTCAGGTAAGTCAGATGTGAAAATATTGTATAATATTGGTCCCAAAATGCTGCCTTGGGGAACACCAGCTCTTACAGGAAGTCTTTCAGATCTGGAGTTCTGATAATTAACCTGAAGTGTACGATTTGACAGATAACTTTGAATTATTCTAACAATGTATGTTGGAAAATTAAAATTTTTCAATTTTACAATCAAACCTTCATGCCAAACACTGTCGAATGCTTTTTCTATGTCTAGAAGAGCAAGACCAGTAGAGTAGCCTTCAGATTTGTTGGAACGAATCAAATTTGTTACACGTAAAAGTTGATGAGTGGTCGAATGTCCATGGCGGAATCCGAACTGTTCATTGGCAAAAATTGAATTTTCGTTGATGTGGGCCATCATTCTGTTCAAAATAACCTTTTCAAAAAGTTTACTGATGGAGGAAAGCAAACTGATTGGACGATAGCTAGAAGCTTCAGCAGGATTTTTGTCTGGTTTTAAAATTGGAACAACCTTAGCATTTTTCCATTTGTCAGGAAAATATGCCAATTGAAAACATTTGTTAAATATATCAACTAAAAATGATAAGCTACTTTCTGGAAGTTTCTTGATGAGGATGTAGAAAATTCCATCATCGCCAGGAGCTTTCATATTTTTGAATTTTTTAATAATAGTTCTCACTTCTTCCAAATCAGTCTCCCAGGCATTTTCGAAAACGTTCTCTTGATTGAGAATATTTTCGAACTCCTGAGTAACTTCATTTTCAATTGGACTAGTAAGTCCTAAATTAAAATTGTGCGCACTTTCAAACTGCATAGCAAGTTTTTGAGCTTTTTCGCAATTAGTTAGTAATAATTTGTTTTCCTCTTTCAATGCCGGTATAGGCTTCTGAGGTTTTTTCAAGATTTTAGATAATTTCCAAAAGGGCTTAGAGCCAGGGTCCAATTGAGAAATTTTATTTTCAAAATTTTTGTTTCTTAAATCTGCAAAACGTTTCTTGATTTCTTTCTGCAAATCCTGCCATATAATTTTCATAGCAGGATCACGAGTGCGTTGAAATTGCCTTCTCCTCACGTTTTTAAGACGGATCAAGAGTTTAAGATCATCGTCTATAATCACGGATTCAAATTTTACCTCACATTTTGGAATTGCAATGTTCCTGGCTTCAACAATGGAATTTGTTAAAGTTTCAAGAGCATTGTCAATATCAATTTTAGTTTCTAAAGAAATGTTAACATCAAGATTAGAGTCAACATACGTTTCATATATATTCCAGTCGGCTCGTAAATAATTGAAAGTGGAGCTGATAGGATTGAGAATCGCTTCATGCGATATTTGAAATGTAACAGGGACATGATCAGAATCAAAATCAGCATGAGTAACTAATTGGCTACAAAGATGACTAGAGTCGGTTAAGACCAAGTCAATCGTAGATGGATTTCTAGAAGAGGAAAAACATGTAGGGCTGTCAGGGTATTGAATTGAGAAATATCCTGAAGAGCACTCATCAAATAAAATTCTGCCGTTGGAATTACTTTGAGAATTATTCCATGACCGATGTTTGGCATTAAAGTCACCAATGACAAAAATTTTTGACTTATTGCGAGTCAATTTTCGCAAGTCAGTTTGAAGCCAATTAACTTGCTGTCCAGAGCATTGAAAAGGCAAATAGGCAGCTATGAAAGTATATTTACCAAACTGTGTTTCAACAGAAACACCTAAAGTTTCAAAAACTTTAGTTTCAAATGACGAAAACAGTTGATGTTTTATACGCCTTTGAATGATGATTGCAACTCCCCCACATGCCCCATCAAGTCGATCATTACGATAAACAAAAAAGTTAGGATCTTTTTTTAGTTTGGATCCAGGTTTTAAATAAGTTTCGGTAATAACTGCTATATGCACGTTATTAGCTGTAAGAAAATTAAACAGCTCGTCCTCTTTACCATTCAGAGAACGAGCATTCCAATTTAAAATATTTAAATTATTATTTGGATCCATTAGAAAAACGTAATCCAATAACAATTTGATTTGTAAATTTTACACCTACTTGGACTGCTTCAGTCATAGTGGTGGCTTTGAACATTGCATCAATCATAAGATTCAATTGTTCAGTTAGAAAATTAAAATCAGAGGCAGACATATCATCTGATGATTTCCCATTGGAATTTTCGGTAGACGAAGAAGCGGGGTAGGAGTTACCTGTGGCGGTAGGGTTTTTTCCATTTGATTTGAAACAAGTAGAATGGGTACTCATGGAACGAACAGGGGAAGAGTTCAAATTACCTGCTACGATATCGGCAAAGGATTTACCGTGGGTAGATACATTCGAAATTGAAAGATTCGAACGGCTACCCGACGGATTAAAATTTGTTTGTGAATGAGCATGATTATGATCTTCCTGGTGGGTATGATTCCTAATCAAGCGATCGTTAACTGAAAAATGAGCATTGTTCGATACTCTACCAGGCAAATTCCGGAAACGACCGTTATCGTAACGGATATTATCCTTCATCTGCTTGGCACGAGCCTCAACGATTTTTTTGCGTGAAATGCATTCCCAAAAGTTAGCTTTGTGAGGGCCCTTGCAATTGGCGCATTGGAACTTTCTGGTATCTTCTTTCACAGGACAGTCGTCCTTAGCGTGAGAAGAACCTCCGCAAATCATGCATTTAGCATCCATGCGACAATTTTTTGTACCATGACCCCACTTTTGGCACCGACGGCACTGAGTGGGGTTCTGGTAATTTCCTCCAGGTTTCTGGAAATGTTCCCACGTCACACGGACATCGAACATAAGTTTAGCTTTTTCTAAAGCTTTAATATTATTTAGTTCTTTTTTGTTAAAGTGAACTAAATAATATTTTTGAGAAAGCCCTTTCCGAACAATGCCAGATTTGGTTCTCTTTTTCATAATGATTACTTGGACTGGGGAAAATCCAAGTAAATCATTTATTCCATTTTTGATCTCTTCAGGTGACTTATAGTCATTTGAGAGACCTTTCAAGACGACTTTGAACAAACGTTCAGTTTTGTCGTCATAAGTAAAAAATTTGTGCTTCTTCTCTTCAAGATATCTGAGAAGAAGTTCGCGATCTTTAAGAGTTTCCGGCAAAACGCGACAGTCTCCTTTCTTTGCGATTTGGAAGGAAACCTTGATTCCCCTAATGGAGTTCAAGATCTCCTGCCTAAATCCCCCAAATTCGGAACAACTGACCACGATAGGCGGCACTCTTTGCTTCCTCACTTGAATCAAAGAGCCTGGGCTAGAGGCTGCTTCGATTTGGTGTTCGGAAAATTTGTCTAGAGCATCGAAATGATTGCTCATTTCAATACAATTATTCATTTCACCCTTGGAAGAAACTTCGCATTCCAGGGAAGCGTCCTTTCTTCCATTCTTGCCACGTGTAGTGACAGTTTTAAAACCCACTTTTTTGGAAGGAAGTAGTGAATTCAGAGATTCACCCTTCCTTTTGTTAGTTGTTGATACCATGTTTAGTTAATAAACGAGAAAGACGTAACCTTCGAGAGGTTTTTTCCCTAGACGGTGTCCAAGAAGGATTACCACCGTTAGCTTTCGCCAACGGGTCCAACGAAAAATCGAAGGCACGGGTCCAAACAAGGATCGTAAAGGGATCAATAGTAGAAAAAATAGTACTGAAAAGCACTGTTTAAGTAGCACTGAAAAGTACCGTTTTTAATTTTAGCACTGAAAAGTACTGTTTGTGTAGCACTGAAAAGTACTGTTTTATTGCTTTAGGTAGTTTTTAAGAAAACTTCCAAGAGCAGAGAGAATTCGTGTACGCACAGCACGAAGGTACGATGCGCACTGAAGAACGATTTGTTATTGGTGGCATTTCATACTCATGCTGCGTGCACTAGAGCAGCGAGCTCGATTTTGCGCTCGGGGTCATCTACTCCTAATACCTTCAGCTCCGTTGGGGGACCACTTAGCGTCCATGTACGGACTTCAAATTTTTACCTGATTTTTTTCTTGCCAAAACGAGCACTTTACAATGACGAACTTATAACATTTCGCATTTTCGTAAAATAAGGGACGGCCTAATGGATATCTTCAATATTTATTACAGATTGTCAGATGAATTGGGAATGAGACATCAACTTCGGCGAACAATGCGTTTATCGAGTAAGGGGTGGTCCATTTATTACGTAAGACATTTTTTGGGATTTTTCAACCCCCCCCTCCCCCCATGGTAAGACTTTTTGTATGAAAATAAAAAATAAATTGTATGGCGCGTAAGAAATCTCAAACCCCCTCTCCCCCCATAAACCCTTACGTAATTAATGGACGGCCCCTAATATAGCGAACCGGTTGACGATATATTCATATTATTACGATATTAAAGACGTGGCCGGTACCGTTATTGTCTTCTACATTTTGAGCTTTTGATTTGTGCATATTGAGAATGGTAAGCTAATTCCAAGTCCCATTCATTGAATCTCTGTGCAACTTCTTTTGCACTGGTCAATCGCGGCGTACCAACTACGAATTGTACGGTCATCCATGCTCATGCTCACAAATATATTGGGTAAAATAAGATAATAGTTAGATTGAATAACGATTTTTTTGTAAACATGGAACATGTCAATAAAGAGTTTATGTAATTTTTTTATAATGACATACTATATAGTTTCATTCTTCTGCTGAATTTTGTGAGCTTAGGGTAACGTATATATCAGAAGGCCGGCTCCAGAGGCACGTTCCCCGCCATTCCCCGCTTGGACATGCCCAAAAAAATATCAAAATTGTAAATTGTATCAACAGAACATCTGTGAAACCTACGAATGCAAGAGGATGTACATTTCAAGAACATACATTAAACGCAATGATAGCGCTCAGCATTGACACTGATAAAAATTTTAAAAATGGCAATATGATAAAATATGTCTAAAATTGAAGCTAAGTAATCAAAAATCTTAACATGAGTATATAAGGCATAAATCAGGTGATGTCCAAAATAGATTACGGTTTTTGTTCAGTTTATATAATTTGTCCATCTGATGAAACGCAATGGAATGTCGCAAGCATGCATACTTGCAGGCGTATTTCGTAGATCTGATGATGTTTGCTTGCATTAACACTTCAGTCGTGGCGCTGTTGTATTTTGTACAACACCGCTGAAAAAACCTCGCTTTTAGTTCACAACCGCAGCGCGGTGGTTCTGACGGTGGCAAACCGCGCGACGACTGAAAGGTTAAATGAAATTATTGATTATCACTAATCTGCCCATAACTGCATATTTGTAACATTCGACAAAAGTAGGCATTTAGTAAATGGAATACCAAGTGTGCAATTTATGGCAGTATGGGAGGATACCAAAATTTCTAAAATCACCAGGAACTCAAAAGTGCTTATTTTAGGCTGATATTTTGTACATCTCATATCACATACTTGGTGAATAGTGAGAAAATAATTCTGATAGAAATTTCATTACTATAACATTATGAGGCTCATTTATAATCTCAATGTGACTGTTATGCGGTTATAATTACCAATGGACAAAACAACTTGGAATTTTTTTTTCGAATTTTCTAGATCAACCTTACAGAGTTCAGTGAGTTGATCGGAAGTATTTATCATTTGATGACTCTCCATGGTATTAAATGTCGAATGTGACTGTTATGCAGTTATGGGCAGTAATATGCACATCCAATAAGCGAAAAAATGCATAAGTCACATGCAAACTCTTAAAACATTATGATATGACCGTCTTTTTAAGAAACCATTGAACAGATATTGAAATAACGACCCTGTCCAAATTATATACACATGAGGGCGTCGAAAATGTATATTTGATGTCCAAAATGTATAACAGACAGGCCGTTAAAAACGCTATTTTGGAAACTAATGCTACAGTTTGTAACCTTTCTCTAGCTTACAGTTACAGTTTGTAAGCTTTTTCTCACCAAAAACTCAAAGTATAATGAGACATTAAGCATATAAGTATCATAACGTAACAAAATATTAGTATCTAAGGCAGTTAATCGATCGCCGTTTCCAGACATATCCTTAGTCTGTCCAAAATACATAATTTACCCTATTCATCGCAACACAAAAAATCTCCTACATAAAGAACGCTTGTAATAAACCACCCTGAAAAAAGGCCAGGTCACTTTCCTTATTTAATTTCTGGGTCGTCATCCTTGTGTCTTCTTACCAGAGCCGGACCCAACTCCTACTGTAACCAACGTCACACGAAACAGTCCATCGTCTAACCCCACCAATCTACCACTTTCCAAGAAACCCGAATGTCACGTGTTGGAGGGCGTGTTCGACGTATCTTCTTCCCATATGTGTCCCCCCAAAACTGCAGATAACGCTTTCATACACGTTGTTGAACACCTCCACTTGCGGGTGCTTGCCAATGGCTTCCATGTAAGACCAACCAAACACCAAACTGTAGTCTTCGACCGTCGTATTCTTCGGTTCTGCTCAAGCCGTATCGAATCGAACCGAGAGGAAGAAAAAATAATGTCAAGAGTTTTTCGGCAGATGATTCGAGGGAGGATATAAAAAAGGCAGCAACAGCTTCCCGGACCGGAGCCGAAGAGCTACCGAGCGCCATAAAAGATGTAAATTGCGACGACATTAGAGGAGGATTAAGAAACACTTTCAAAAAGTGATTTGTTATGGTTGGGCGAGAAAATAATAAAAAGGCTTTGTTTGTTGACTTGGATCATTCGGGAGGCTTGTCTCGCAGAGAACTCGTGCCTGCCGTCTTCGAATGTGGATCCCAGAAAGGCTTCAAGCGTGGCAAGGGTGTTGCGTGTTTTCTTCGGTAGATTTGTTTTATTTCTCTCACATATGTTTTCTTGATCTCGAGAATCAGATTGGATGTTATGGGCTGTCGCTTCGAAACGACTACCAAATTGGGATGATTGTGTCGGAAAATTTATGACAAATTTAACGAGCTTGTTGTATATGAAATATTCGATTTGTTGCTAAAATTATGATTAGTTAAAAGCAGTTTTATCAAGTGCAGTGCTGGAAAGTATCCTTAGCCAATTAAAACAACCGTTACTGACAAGGAAGTTTATATTGATGAATAACTTCTAACTTGGGGAATGAAACTAGCTGCCTTCATGTAGGATATCCACATTTTTACTCACGAGGATTGAAATTGGAATCAAATGACCATTATGCTCTGATCGTAATCGTTGTGCATTATACCTGTAAGTAAAAAAGAAATTAAATATTTATTAAATGTCAATGCATATTGTGATTTTTTTTATACGTGATTGACTATTAAACGTGTTAGTTCGTTGTCATAATTATTAAAACTTCTTTGTATGAGATCACTTTTGAGCATCCTTAGGTAATAAAGGTGTCCTTTTCCCCTTCGAAGTGTTTCTTATTATTTGTTCTAGTTCGTGTATGTTTCACGTTATAAGTATGAACTGTGAATTTTCTGTTGCATTCACCTTCCCTAATCGTTCTGCATATAAAACCGTCAAATGTTCCAGTCAGAAAACATTTTTCGAAGGTTTCCATTTAATTGAAACGCACATGTGCAAACACTACAAAGCCACTGTATCAACGATGCGAGGGTCAGTCCTCCGAAGGGCCATCGAATTCAATTGGCAGCCAAGTTGCACCGACCGAAACCCATACAAATTAGTCACACGCAGCTGAGTCAACTTTTTGTAAATGTTGCTTTGTCGTCTGAATTCTGACATTACGGCCGGCATCGAGAGAAGGGAACACAATAACTTGTAATTGCAACCATTTCGAGCGAGTCGCTATTGGTGCTAATATTCAGCAATTCGATCCACTCACAACAATTCGTATGCAAGCAAGGACTACCGTCTGCTTCCGAATCCCTCTCGGTCGAGTGGTCCTTTGTAAAGCGATAAGCATTCAAACCCTTCTGTCAACAGTTTCCAGAAGCTGCCACCATATCCCTTTTGAAGCTGTGTACCGATATAAACTAATTATCGGAAATTTGTTAAACTCAATCCCGGTCCTTGGTCTGTGATATGCAACCGGTAGGATATACAAAAAAACTGTGAAATAGAATTATGTACACACCGGTTCAGGTACTAAACAAAACATTTTCTTCCCTAAATAAGCAAAAGCGCAGAGGACAAGCCTCGAACGGCAAACAGCTCTCGGATGAGAGGGGAGAAAATCAAAAGCCAAAAAACCAATAAAGTGAAACCGGAAAAGAGTGAAAAGAAAACAAATGCTCCGGGAGATAGCGCACGACGACAACGACGACGACGGAGCGAAAGCAGATTCGAGTCCAGGGTTCTTTGCACAACGGTGTACTGGGTTTACTGTGAGGACGAAGGGAAAAGGGACCTAGAGGAGACGAGGAGGGAACATTTGCGGAACGAACATATATTCGCCCGGCGTAAAATATGCTCCGTGATAATGAATAGCGAAGCGGGTTCAAGGATGAGAGTGAAAAGAGCTGGGCATCAGGGCTAGAGAGGTGGCAGGGACACTAATGGATGGAGGACGTGACCGAGAAGGGTGGTTTGCCGAAAAATAAATAAAACCACGGGACCGGGACGGGGTGTGGGACGGAGCCACCGTGCCCGAGCTAGGCATAGTGAGGATTTGTACTAGTTGATGGGGTCAAAATCAATTTTATGTTTTGATAGTAACGTTACGTCAACATTCATTCGATATCGTCAGGCATGCCATCTTCAATCCTTCCGCAACTGGGGTAGACGGCCACGTAGTTGGGTCACGATCACCCTCAGCTTGTCAGGGCACATTTCAACTGTTGTTATTGTAACCTTGACCTTTGCTGTTACTACTCCATTAGCGTTTCCCCAAGGGTTATCATCAGCTTCCCCACGCCACACAAATGCTTGCAATGGTTGGATTTGCTCTTCACAATTATGTTCGATAGTGGCCCTACCGAAACCTCTTAGCAATATGTACATCTATCCACTTCCGACCTGAATGCGAGCACTTCCGAGCCTTCTGGTCCTAGAGCAGGTTACAAGGATGAATGTTGAGTATTCCAGTCTACCATTACACCGTTTATCCCGAGGTTCCCGTTTTCTCGGCATAGTTGCGTCAAACGATCTCGATAATTTTCTTGCTTTCATGTTTAGAGAGCCACTTTCTTCTCTAAATGCCACGACAAAAAGACCATTGACAAAGTTCCTCGTCTCCCACTTTTGGTTCCCATTCTGCCTCCATGCGGTACAGCTTCTCTGGTGAATGCTCGTTATCAATGTACTGTTCGTTGACTATTCAGTTTATGTTGTTGATCATAAGTCGATAATGGACTCCCGGTCGACACTCGTTGCATAGTCTAACCTTAAACTTTTTCACAACTTCTGGTAGGATGTACACACACACTTAGATTAATTTACTGGGGTCGGTAAAATTTTACTGGGTTTTGGAACTACCGAAGAAGTCAGTAAAATGAAAACTGTCGCCACGCGTAATTGAAAAGCAAATTACACCATGTTTTATTTTCTATCGATATATGATATAAAAAGAAATCTCTCGGCAAAATTTTAGTGAAATATCTCTGTTTATCGATTTCTGACATTTATTTTTAGTTTACTGACTTTTTCGGTAGTTCAAAAACCCAGTTATTTTTACCGAACAAATTGACTATGCAGTCTACCCAAAAATGAGTAGTTGTTTCACCCATACATGAGTGTTCACCCAACTACTAATAAAATGGGTAAATTTCACTGAGGAATTCAAACCGACGATTGTAAAGTTCAGCGCCCGCCGGCTGACGAACGAAAACGGCCTACGACTAATTGATTTTGCCGCCTCCAAGAATATGGCCATTCGTAGCACCTACTTCCAGCACAGCCTTCCGTACCGATACACCTGGAGATCACCACAGCAGACATAATCGCAAATCGACCACGTTCTGATTGATGGTCGGCATTACCGGAAGAGGGTGAGCTGGACGAAGCCCCTCTTGAGGACTGCTGGAGAACAGTAAAAGCAGCCATCAACGATGCAGCTGAGAGCAACGTCGGGTACGTGGGACGGAGTCGACGGAACGATTGGTTCGACGAGGAGAGCCAGGAGGTTTTGAAGGAGAAGAATGCAGCGCAGGCGGTCATGCTGCAGCAAGGGACCCGGCAGAACGTGGAACGCTATAAACGGAAACGGCAACAGCAGACCCGCCTCTTTCGGAAGAAAAAACGCCGCCTGGAGGAGACGGAGTGCGAGGAGATGAAACAGCTGTGCCGGTCTCAGGAAACGCGTAGGTTCTATCAGAAGCTCAACGCATCCCGCAACGGCTTCGTGCCGCGAGCCGAGATGTGTAGGGATAAGGATGGGAGCATTCTGACGGACGAGCGTGAGGTGATCGAAAGGTGGAAGCAGCACTTCGACGAGCACCTGAATGGTGCTGAGAGCACAGGCAATGAAGGACGGGACAACGGAGTAAATGCCTTCGTCGGTACTGTGGAAGATGGAAACCAACCAGCCCCCACTTTGAGGGAGGTTAAGGATGCCATTCACCAGTTCAAGAACAATAAAGCTGCTGGTAAGGATGGTATCGGAGCTGAACTCATAAAGATGGGTCCGGAAAGGCTGGCCATTTGTCTGCACCGGATGATAGGCACAATCTGGGAAACAGAACAGCTACCGGAGGAGTGGAAGGAAGGGGTAATCTGCACCATCTACAAGAAAGGCGACAAGTTAGATTGTGAGAACTTTCGAGCGATCACCATTCTGAATGCGGCCTACAAAGTATTATCCCAGATCATCTTCCGTCGTCTGTCACCTGTAGTAAACGAGTTCGTGGGAAGTTATCAAGCCGGCTTCGTTGACGGCCGATCGACAACGGACCAGATCTTTACTGTACGGCAAATCCTCCAAAAATGTCGTGAATACCAGGTCCCAACGCATCACCTTTTCATCGATTTCAAGGCGGCATACGACAGTATCGACCGCGTAGAGCTATGGAAAATCATGGACGAGAACAGCTTTCCCGGGAAGCTCACGAGACTGATAAGAGCGACGATGGAAGGTGTGCAAAATTGTGTGAAGGTTTCAGGCGAACACTCCAGTTTGTTTGGATCCCACCGGGGACTACGACAAGGTGATGGACTTTCGTGCCTGTTGTTCAATATTGCGCTAGAAGGTGTTATGCGAAGAGCCGGGCTTAACAGCCGGGGTACGATTTTTAAGAGATCCAGTCAATTTGTTTGCTTCGCGGATGATATGGACATCGTCGGCCGAACATTTGAAAAGGTGGCAGACCTGTACACCCGCCTGAAACGCGAGGCAGCAAAAGTTGGACTGGTGGTGCATGCGGCCAAGACAAAGTACATGCTAGCTGGTGGAGTCGAGCGCGATAGGGCTCGCCTAGGTAGCAGTGTTACGATAGACGGGGATACTTTCGGATAGTCGACGAATTCGTCTACCTTGGATCCTTGCTGACGGCTGACAATAACGTTAGCCGTGAAATACGGAGGCGCATCATAAGTGGAAGTCGGGCCTACTATGGCCTCCACAAGAAGCTGCGGTCAAAAAAGATTCACGCCCGCACCAAATGTACCATGTACAAAACGCTCATAAGGCCGGTAGTCCTCTACGGGCATGAAACGTGGACGATGCTCGAGGAGGACCTGCAAGCACTTGGAGTCTTCGAACGTCGGGTGCTTAGGACGATCTTCGGCGGTGTGCAGGAGAACGGTGTGTGGCGGCGAAGGATGAACCACGAGCTCGCCCAACTCTACGGCGAACCCAGTATCCAGAAGGTGGCCAAAGCTGGAAGGATACGATGAGCAGGGCATGTTGCAAGAATGCCGGACAGCAACCCTGCAAAGATGGTATTCGCTTCGGATCCGGTTGGTACAAGAAGGCGTGGAGCGCAGCGAGCTAGGTGGGCGGATCAAGTGCGTATCGATTTGGCGAGCGTGGGGCAGATCCGAGGATGGAGAGATGCGGCCACGAACCGAGTATTGTGGC
Organism: Aedes aegypti; assembly: GCF_002204515.2. NCBI lineage: Eukaryota > Metazoa > Arthropoda > Insecta > Diptera > Culicidae > Aedes > Aedes aegypti. The sequence continues at coordinate 243,735,564 of NC_035108.1, read as the reverse complement.
GTGAAATTGTTGATTCAGTGTTATCTGTGTAGATGTTAACTAAATAAATGAAAGGAAATTGCACTGATAAATATTGGAGAAATCTACCCATATTATGGGTAACGCGAATTTACCATTTTATGGGTAAATCCTCTTTACCCATATTTGGGTGAGAACATAAACATCAAACAAAATCAGACATTGATACTGTTGTTCTGCTCCGTTCTTTTATTTTAGATTATTTTATCTGTAAGTATTATTTATAATACTTCAATAGTGTTTTATTACAAACCTAACTATTATATACGCGTTTATTCATTTCAGTATACGCTTCACTCATCAGCAGTCCATTTAATTCGGTATTCCCGCTGCTACTCCAGCTACTTTTACGCCGGAAACAATCACGTTATACAATATGGAAGAACACGATAAACATCAGCAAAACAGCAGCGATAAGCAGCACGAGCAGTCGACATACTGATCAAAAGTTTTAACGTGCTTGGCTTAAAACCTAGCGGTAGAGTTCGTGGAGATTTACCTACCAGGTAACCCTATTCAGTTCAAGCTCCAAGGTGAACTCGTCAGTAAACCGGCTAAGGGAAATGGATGCAGATGAAGGGGCCGAGAATGAATTACTTCCAATTGAATGAACGAAGTGTCGTACCTTACTGTTTTTAAGTTTTATTTGTTTAACATAATATCAAATTTTTTTAATCAATCCTTATTCCTAATCGGCATAAGAATGGTGAGTTATATCAACACTGAAAAGGTGGTAATTTCTTGTATTTTGAGATTTATATTCATATGTTTAAAAACTAAAAACATAAAAATATGTTCTAAATACATCAAATATAAATATTTCACTTTTTTTTTTATTATTGGGAACCTGGAATGCATCCTTTTAGTAAGGCATATTTTGTGAAAACAAAATTTAAAAAGAAATACCCAAATATGGGTAAATTTATATCATATTCATAGTACCCAAATATTGGTAAACACCACCCATTTCGACAGTAGATCGTACAAACACATATATGGGTAAAGGCACTTTACCCATAAAATGAATGTGTGCACTTTTCGGCGATTATGGGTAAACTTCACTCATATTTGGGTAGACTGATCTTAGCTTGTAAGCCCATCAATGTTGGCTTGTCTTCATTTTCTTCTTAACTAGACATTTGAAGCTCCCCATCGTTTTGTTGCTACCGTTCTCCGCTTTAAAATAGAGCTGAGACACTTAGGGAGAAAGAGGCAACAGCAGTAAGATAGCGCACCTAACAAGAGATTGAATGCCTGTCGAGATTTGAATGGAAAAAGAACATGACGAAGTTAATTTCTACTTGACGTGGTAATTGATACAGAGAAAACGCTAATACGCTCTATGACTAAGATTGCTCATGAGCATGAGCAGTTGCTATTGTGTGATTGACCAGAAGAATCGAAGTAGCACAGAGTCCTTAGTAAAAAAACACCAAGAGCTTGCAAACCTTCCTCAAGCATAGTTCACGTTCCATGCCTATCCGAGGAAAACGAACTCATCAACCACCTCGAAAGTATCCCCGTCTATCGTGACGCTGCTTCCTAATCGGGCGCCTTGCTTTTACTCCTCCTGTAGCTGTTACATCTCCCCCATTCTGTCTTTCAGCCGATGTAGACAATCAGCCAACCTCTCCGGGCCCATCATGATGAGTTCGGCTCCGATACCATCCTTGCCAGCGACTATGTTGTTCTTGAGCTGTTGAGCTTCCCCTATCATGGGAGTCGGTTGGTTTCTACTGTCCGCTGAGCTGACGTAGTAATCACCTTCGCTGTCCTGACCTTCTGTGCCTGTATTCTCTGCACCATTCATATGTTCGTTGTAGTGCTGCTTCCACCTCTCGGTCACCTAGTGTACGTCCGTCAAGATGCACCCATCCATATCCCGGCACATCTCAGCGTTGAGCTTCTGATAGAACTCCTACGTTTCTTGCTAACAATACAGCCACTTCATCTCTTGGGATATCACCTCTTTCAGGTGGTGCATTTTGTCCCGGAATAGGTAAGTTTGCTGTTTCCGCTTTAGTCTGTACCGTTCCGCTTTTTGCCACGTACCATGATGCAGCATTGCAGTCTGCGGTGTATTCTCCTCCTCTAAAGCCTCCTGGTACTCCTCGTCGAACCAATCGTTTCTAGAACTCCGTTCCATGTATCATAGAATGCATTCGACAGCGTCGTTAATAGTGGCTTTGACTTTCCTCCAGCAGTCCTCAAGACGGGCCCTATCGAGCTAGCCTTCATCCGGCAACGCTGCATCTAGAGACTGCGTGTACGCACTGGCGATATCTGGTTGTTTCAGTCGCGCTAGATTGTACCGAGGCGTTCGACGGTACCGTTCATCGTTGATGACGGATATTTTTGGGCGTAGTTTCACCATCATTAGGTAGTTGTCGGTGTCAATGTTAGCGCCACGATAGGTTCTGACGTCGGTTATGTTGGATAAGTGCTGCCTATCGATTAAAACGTGGTCGATTTGTGGCTTAAAAATTATTTTTTTATCAACTAAAATTACAATGGAAAGGGGTGAGAGCAAGCGGCGGTTCCTATGTTCTTATTGGAGGTGGCGGCGAGGCTAGGGAGCGTTGCCCCACACGGAGAGGCTGAGGATGGTGAAGTTTAGAGCGGGATTAAGACGCCGAGGATGGTTAAGGTGAGAGCGGGACACAAGCTTTCCTAAGCTTGTCTGCGTGGCGAGGGAAGGCTTGGCACGACGAATGTAGAATTGGCTGGTCGACCCACGAAGCAGTTGCTCGACCGACGACCGTTAATTTTCGAGCAGTTTGGCGGTCACCGTTTTTGCCACACGGTATCGGTTGCTGAAGCCGGAATATGTTGTCACATGGGTCATCCTCCCACGAACTAAGAGCGTTTCATGGTTTCCTGCCAATTCGCATTACCGGCCATCATGCACACACTCGGGGCTGCTCATACGCCGGGTTTACGTTGCGAATGTCGAAACAACTCACCGTTGAAATAAGACTAGCTAACACATTATAAACCTACTTCATCGCGCTTCTACAAACGTTACTACTTAATGTTACCCGCCAGTAACAGAGGTGATCTCCAAGTGTGTCAATACGGAAGGCTGTGCTGAAAATAGGTGCTATGAATTAGAGATGGGCAAAAAGAATTGGAGCCGCTCAAAATATCCGGATCAATCAAAAGAATGTGTGAAAGCCGGTTCATTTGATCAAAAGTGAAACTCTAAATGTTCGCGCCATTGATCCTGTTAAGCACACCTCCTGCAGCGCTACAATTCCGAAACCGCGAACCTTCAGTACATCGGAGAGTATGCGTATACTGCTGTCGAATTTTGGAGATTTGCAATTCTACGTATCGAGTTTCCAATCGCTAGTCCATTTTCAACGCTGTGGTCTTTGTCGTTTGTTCTGGTCTGCATTCTCTCGTTGACGTTCCTGTGCTGATGTTTCTACTGGCTTGACGCTAATACCCTAGATTTCCGGAGGACCAAAGGGCGAAGTTCAGCTTAGAGTCCTTCTCTGGCACGCTGACGATGATCAGCCGCCCCTGACATGGGGAACAGATACTGTTGGCAGACGTTCCAGGTTTGCAAACCCCCTCCTCCTTGTCAGCATACGAGCAAAGTTTTCACCGAGGATATCCGATCTTCTCTAAGGTGGCTCGTATCCCGGCCAGTACCGGTTCATATTGTAACTGATCGTATAGGCGGAAAATAAGGATAAACTTCGGCGCTCAACCGAGCAGAATCGATATAATGATTAAAGGAAGACATTCGTTGTTCGGAATTTCTCTGTCGGAATAAACTAGGTCATTGCACCTGGCGATGACTGGTTGAGCAAATCACAAAGTAGCTTTGGGAAATGGTCGTCGGGGCGCCTGTTAACCGGAACTCATTAGATAGCATCGGTTCAGGAAATTTTCTACTGCTGGGAAATTTGTTTGTTAGTTTATTTATTTATTCGTCAGTCATTTGTAAACTACATAGTGTATCCACTGTCTACAGATACTATCTATCTACTATCCACAGGGTATATTCACTGTCAGAGACTATCCCAGACCTTAGCAACGAGTTACTGATGATTCTTTCATCTCTCTACTGAAGCAGCCTATCTCCTCCTTTGGAGACTTTGTCGATTAGAACCGTTCCGCCACCGGTCGACCTGGACTCGTTACATTCTGGGTGGTAACCGCTGCATTCAAACGGGAGAAAGCGATTAACAAATCTAGCTGCGCATTGTCAAAGAGTGCGCAAAGAATTCGTCCAAGAAGAGACATTTGCTACTGTACCGTGGTCAACAGTGTCTTTTAGCAGGCTATTGTACAGAATACTGGTCCATGACTGTGAAAATTTCGGGAAAGTTACTCTCAGAACCGAGTACTGGTATATGACACGAATCTGGGCTGATGTCAACCAGAGTCACGACTAGAGTTCTACGAGGAGGTCTTGCTCGGTTCAACGTTATTAAATATGATTTATGACGGAGTGGTATTTTTGAAACTACCCAGATTATCGAATTCGCAGATGACGTCATCCTTACGATTACTGGCGAGATAGCAAAAGAGTTAGTAAAAGGGGGTTGTTTAAGTCAAGCTGTAGTTGGCTTATCATGAAATGAAGGTAGCGCGATCAGAAACTATAAAGCGGTACAACGTTCAAATCTTGGCGTTTCGATTCATTATATTTGAAAACATTATATTTCGAAAATATGTTCATCAAACTAGAACATCGATTTCTTAAAACTAGTTTTTCTTTTAAAGGGATCACTATATTATGCCTCAAGTGCATAAAAGCAAAAATTATATGCTTTGTCAACCATAATACAATTAAGAAACCTAAAAAACTCAAATAAAACATTTCAGAAAATATAAAATTTCAATATCATTTATTATAAAAAAAATCAGAATTCAACAAATGTACAACAAATGTCGCAAACATCAACTCCAATCAAATTCTGACCATTCAACAACTGTGCGACCGTTCGCAGCCGTAATCATCGCCGTCGCCGTCTCCTTCCGGGTGTACCGACGCGGCTAGTGCGGTATCAGCCGCCGTGTCTCGTAGAATGTAGTTGTTGGCATAGTCTTCCATATATCATCCTGGAATGGTTCCGGTGGAAGCACCGAGTCATCAGAAGAAGAAGCAACACGCAACGCTGCCGAGCAAAGGTTGTGCAAAAAACGACCAAACGCCTCCCCCTCCTAAAAGTTGGAAAGAAAAGGCAAAGCATTTTTCATCCTTCGCTAGGTAGGTAGACAGGCCGAAATGCGAGGTGTGTATGTTTAGAGGTTTAAATTAGGGTGAATTTCTTGCCATAAAATTTTCCCGGCGGCAGGATGTGTGTATCTGTGTGAAATACTATAAATTACCGTGAGTCAGGCCGAAAGGGAACCCGTAGAATTCACTGGTGTAATTCACAGCGCAGGAATAACTTTGCGTGGGTATCAATTTCCGTCTAGACAGATGGAGGAGCCCATGGCTGGAGAAAAATTGGCAACAACGAAATAATCTACTTTAAACGAGCACCCATTACGAGGCGGTTCCTTCAACGCTCATTAACCTAGATTAAACCGATTTGTTACCATTTCCATCGGAAAATGTTAATCAGCGCTGCTGACTTATTGCATCGCATCTTGGAACAAATAACGCGCCTCATTTCAACAGGCGACGCGTCTCTTCGATTCTGTTATAGAAGAAAATGGGTCAAAATGCCAACTACAGCTGCTATTCTATTGTATTATTCAACCTAAAAAGGAAACCAAGTTTTACTTGAAACTTAATGATATTGACTTTTAAAAAGCATTCAAAAACTGTTCTACCGTTAATTTGGGTGAAATTTATCGGAAGGGTGAATTTGTAACATTTTTTTTTTCTTATTATAAGAGCACCAATGTAATCTGTACTAACGAAAAAAAAATACTGTGAATGTATATTTAACATTTATTTAATCAAAATGTAATCTGGCGCAATTTATCCCCAGATAACATTTTGAACCATCTTCTCCTACGCGCCTAATCGCCCCGATAAGAGCGCAGAGGAAAAGAGCACACAGCCCAAGACAGCAAACAACTTAAGTCGAAGCAAATCACTATCATTTCCTTGCGATCTAACATCGTCGATAGCGGTAGGAGTTCTCGTCGTTGTCGCCGTCACCATGTTTTCGTCGCAATCCTTCCTCAATTCCTCGGTTCCCGGTCCCGTTGTAGACCGATTGGATGCCCCGGGCCGACATAAAGTGTCATCAGAGCCTTAGAATCGTTTGTTTGCTCAAGCCGCCGCCGCCGCCACCGCTTCACCGTTCAATAACGCAGCCAACGAAAGCCATTTCCTCACACCGGAATCGGTCATATAACAACAAGGGCAAACACAACGAATTTACCAAACAAGCACAACGCAGCGCTGCACCACAAATTATATGTGGCTTAACTTTTTAAAGGGGCCTATTTAGTAAATGATTGATATGGTTCTATCATTCGATTTTACCTGGATTGAAATTGTTGAAGGTCTATCCATTATCCTTTTTGATAACGTTCACAGGAAACTCTAACCAACAGGACCTTTTCTAGCAATTATCCAGAGCCATTAGGAAGGTTGACAACTACCTAACATTCAGAATTGATCAACTACAGAAAAATCAACAATCGTCACAGCAGCGGTTAGGCCGCCGGCGGTAATATCGTCGATAAATCGTTTAAATTATCCAATTAAATTAATAGCTATCCAATAAGCAGAGCCATCACCGTGTGTTCACCGCTGCATATTGCCGTCGTCGCCGGGAATTGGCCGATAAGAGTTGTTGCGTTGTGGCGTGGGATAGTACGCAACCTGCGATGATTTTAAGACGGGGACTCGACGACGGGGTGCCTTAAATGAGATTCATCAGAGAGCTACTAAAAAGATGGAAATCGAAAAACATACACAGCGCGAGCGGGTGTTGTCTCATTATTGGAAGCCGATATCTGTCGGCAAGTTGTTGCGCAGCGTCAGGGTTGAAGCACGGTGAGTGGTCCTCCAATGTGAAGAAGTTTTCTGAACCCAAACGCAATTCCCTCTATATGCTCCACGACTTCTTGTACCAATCGGATCAGAAGTGTATACCGTTTTTGCAGGATTCATGCACGATACTCTTGAAACATGCTCTGCTCTTTCCAGGTTCACCGGTTGCAGGTTCCAGGTGCTCCTTCCAGGTTGGGCGATGTTTTTCCTGTATATTGTGCATTTCTTCAAATCCAGATTTAATTCACAGTTCTCCAGAAACATACAAACATCAAGTGTTGGGGCAGGTTCGCGATTTCCGTTGGAATTGGAACGGTGGAGAAAAACGGCCACTTGCTGTCAAGTAGCCAATATGCTCGGCGGGAAACGGCAATACCGGCGAAAGCACTAGCACAAAGCTCACGGAGGTGTCGATAACAGTCACTAGGCGTCTTCTTTCTCTTCACTTATCAAATTTCCAACACTTTGAACTAAATTTTATTGGGCAAATAACTTTGGAACTACAACTTTTCTGGACTTCTTACTTCTTTTAAAGCTCGATTTGGAATAATTTTATTTCTGGGATTTTAACTTTAAGAAGCTTAACTAGATACTACAACTGATAAATTAAATTCTATGCTACTCATTTCATTACACTACTACCATCGCCTAGCACTCAATTGCAGTACTAGAGCAGGTGGGTTCGGCGCGAATCTATAGAAAACATTTGGGAACTAATTGAGAACAAACATTAAGTATTTTACGGGAATTGCTCCAGAAAATCCAATGATTTTTCTCGCAATATCTTCACTTATTCCACCAGCCTCTCCCCTACAAAAGTTTCTCTTAAGATTTTTTTATTAATCTGTTAAAGCAACCCTTTCAAAAATTCTAAGAACAATTCATTCAGAGAATCATCCAAAAATCTTTCCACGCATTCCTACAACAACTCTTGAGAAGATCATTCCAGGATTTTTTTTATCAACTCATCCTTATCAACTTTAATCAACTTTATTAACTCATTCCATAGATAAACTCTAGTTATCAATATCAATGAATATCATAAATGAACAAAAACCGAATTTAGTACTATACTTTTTAAAGTCACTAGAATTTATGCACTTTGACAGATATGCGTATTTCGACCTCAACTGTAAGGCTGTCTTCAGTGTCGTGGACTTACTTCGAAAAACTCTACTTGAGATTAGGTCGCTAAACTCTACGTGCGATTAGGTGCTACAGCTATGAAACTTCGATGAAAGTCATACAGGGCGTTAACATGCTCATGATCTCGCAAAGATTTGTGTGTGATAAAGACAAACACTTGAAGTCGTACAGGGCGTTAATAGGCTCATGACCTTGCCTAAATCTACATGTTCTAAGGTCACTACAGGGTACTGATACAGCTTGTAAATTTAGTGTGATGTCCTGCAGAGCGTTAAGGTGAAGATGAATCGAAGCCAGGGCGCTGATACAGCAAGAAATTTATATTAAGATGCTGATACAGTTAAGAAATTAAGATTGATGACTTAGTGGGCATTTTTAACGCCCTCATGACCTTGTGAAAATCTATGTAATCACGTAGCTTAGCTTAGACTGACTACACATATCAATGGTTGCTATTCCGTGATTGACCAAAGTCAGCGAAGATGCACAAAGAATCACCTAGAAGTTCGGCTGGGATTGGCCATAATCTTCTTCAGTGTGTATAATTCAGTGCCTCTATTTATACATGGTCAATAACGGCGCCAGCCACGTCCTTGCAGTCAGGTGGGATTGAGGGAAGGAATGTTAGTGTGTAACCTTTGCTATTTAGAGACCGTGTTTTCCTCTGCATCTCCACAAAGGCTACTGGGAGGGATGGTTGTTAATGGGGAGGATCGTTGGGTCACAGGATTCACTTTGCTAAGCGATTTGACCATGATAAACGATTATTTGTGAGATATAAACATGCTTAGGAATATATATTTTCAATTGAAATGGAAAATTTCCAAATAGGAGTACATAAATAATGTCGTTACTTGAAGTGACGAACCATTCAAAGTTTGTTGAACAAATAGTCAAAAGCAATATTCCTACAGCTGTTAAAACGAAAGCATGTGTAACAATATTTTACTCAAATTGAAAAAAATAAATCGATTGGCTGGTCTATCACATGATATTCTTATGCCGACACTTACAGTAGCGAACCATTCAAAGTGTTTTGAATAAAATGAACGTTTTGCAAGTCTATTTTTCTAGCACAGACAAACAGACCGCACCATTCAAAGCTTTTTTTTATATAAAAATAAAGGTAAAAGGCTAGCGATTTCATATGAAAATATAAAACAAAAGAAATGAATTAGGGTTTATGCCGACACTTACAGTGACGAACCATTGATAGTTTGTTGAATAATCATATTTATGTCCCACCGTTGTAACGATTAAATATGCGGTCATATATATTTTATTGATTTAAAAAAAAAGCATGAAACGAGCTCACCAATTGATCCTTCATCCTTGAGCAGCCACAATTTTCAGTTTTATTTGAAGCATACATACAAACTGAGAAACGCGAATCCTTTTTCGCACTCGCGCCACGCGGACCGAAAACAATTGGTCTTGATTCCGTCGCTCACCCTGCATGAGCATGCCATGGAATCGGAAGACCACACACTACTCAACAAGAACGTCCGTTATACGTAATTGACAAACTTAGAAAAAAACGGACGTTTTTATTGTTTAAGATTTGTTGTGAAGAATTACGCCACATAAGGTCAATTTACACTAGGGCGTTGATACAACTTTGAAATTTCGATTGATATCATGCCGATACGGCATGATTTTCCATAGTAATTTCCATACAAACCTACATTGTCTTTGGGCCACCTTTTAATCACCACCTAGAAAGCTGAAAATTCACAGAACACTATTTTTATAGTAAGGATGATGAGGAACATATGAGAGAATTGCTTTTGTAACATTTTTCAATTTTGAACCTCCCTACTGTTACATCTTCTAGCGTTCCGCTTCCTCCTGGCGGTAGTTTCCCTCCCGAGGGCCTTTTGTTCCTGTTTCTATCTGTAGCGATCTATGCTCTATCGGTTCAATCGCTCTGCTTTCTTCCCCTTCAAAATTTATCTGTACTCCTCGTCGAACCAATTTGTCCGTTCACTCTGGTTTATGCACCCGACTTTTCTCTTAACTCCAAAAAGAAACAAAAGTGCCGCTAGGTAGCAAATCTTAGACGATCCAGGGGATAAAGGTCAATGTCAGAGGGCACCGAAGCGTGTGCTGATATTCCTGGGAGTGATGACCAATGATCAGTTGAACTTTAACAGCTAGGCGGTCCAAGACGCAATACGAGGCGTCTGAAAGCTAATGTATACTGCAGTAAGGGATTACTGATTGGGACATGACACTGAAAACTAAGCAGAATCGACTCATCCCAAACCTGTCGACAAGGATTAGTAAAAAGTATAGAGAGGTAAACTTCCACCTTACGCGATTCCTAGCAGACCACGAATGTTTCAGAAAACATCTCCATAAATTAGTGGAATGTGGAATCAGAGTCCCCACACTGTGCAGATTTTCCAAATATTGAGAAGACTCCACATTTAGCACAAACTGCAATTTCAGCGTTAGAGGAAAGCGCTCGTATCAAGTACTCGACACGCTACGGTACTCGGTACTGAATGATGGAAGACCGGCTAGGATCGATCCTACCACTGGGGTTGGAACCGTGCTCGATCTTTCCATAGCCTCGTGGGATGCCACCAACTACTTTATCTGGAAGATTGACAATGATTTAAGCGGTAATGATAACTTCCTTATGTTAATGTTGCAGACCGCAGACCCCGTGTCTACTGTGACGAGTCTTAGGTGGAGTATTGGAAAGGCAAACTGGGACGGGTTCTGCAAAGATATCTGTCGCCAACTCCCTGATGGTCACAAGGTGCTTACCTTCACAGAATGGTGTGCCCTGATACGTGAGGCCGTACATCGTAACATCCCTAAGGCAGACGATAGAGGCGGCTCCAAGACCGTTACTTGGTGGAGTACCGATGTCTACAATGCAATCAAAAGTCGACGTGAGTCGCCTAGAGCGCTACGTGGACTGGCTCTGGATGATCCCTCGAGGGCTAGTAAGCTGAAAAAGTTTCAGCGTGCCACGAGCAAGTCCAGAAAGGTGCTCAAAGATGCCAAAAAGGACACATGGATCGAATTTACGGCAGACATATCGGAATCCATCAGCTCTAGCAAGCTTTGGAGAAAGGTGAGTAAGAATAGGCATGTGCAAAAAGTGATCAGTTCAGAATGAAGCTTCACTAACGATGCGGGTAAGGTTGCTGAGGCCTTTGCTGACCAATTCGCCAAGGTTTCGACGAACAACAATTTCAGTGATACATTTCTGCGGGCCAAATCGATAGCCGAAGTGGAGCTTAGCTACTCAGACGAAAGTCTAAGTAGTCTTGAATCAGACTTGTTACGTGAGAAATGTGTTGTGAACCCCTGTACACTGTCTTGTTTGTGTCGGTCATTCTTCGTGTATTAGGTCTGCACCCGTGCTGTCAAAATATGTTATTCAATGTAGAGTTCATGGAAACAAGATGCAGCGAGTCCTGACCAGAGTTGGAAAAAGTTCTAAGATTCACAATCAGTAGGCAAGCGTAACAAATCACAGTCAGGGAAATCAGTGAAATTCACGATTTCAAACAACTATAGTGAGAGAAGCCACGTGATTTTCGCGAATTTCAAGCCTACTACTATTACCATTCCCAGCCCTGGTCCTGACGATATATATTATCCTCTCCGAAGGAAGCTACCTATTATCGGCCGGTTGGCTCTTTTGGATACTATGAACCAGGTCTGGCTCTCCAGGGTCATTCCTGCAGAATGGAAAGAAGGATTAGTTATTCCTATGTAAGACGCTAACAGAGTGATATAGACCAATCATGCTGCTTAGTTGCATGGGTATGACACTCGAAGTAAGAGAGGCATGGACGGATCCTCGATTTATCCAAAGTCTCCCTCGATTTGTCCAAGGCCTACGATATGACATGGAGGCTTCTGATCTTCGATAAATGGAACCTCCAGGGGCGCGTGTTTAATTACGTGTCAAACTTTCTACGGAATCGAACGTTCAAGGTTTGGAACGCAGGTGTGACTTCACTCACGAAAACGTTAGAGAATGGCATCCCGTAAAAGTCTGTTATCTATGTGACACTGTTCCTCATTGTGATGAACAGCGTCTTTGCACGCATGCCCAAAGGAGTGCAAATCATTGTGTACGCCGATGATATTACCCTAGTCGTGTTTGATAGATACGCTAGGCGAGTTAGGCATGAAATGCCAGAAGCTGTGGGATCGTAGCGTAGCGTATGCTTTATGATTATCGAGACGTCTAAGCTCATGCACTTTTGCTTCAACTATCACCACCGACCGAGCCGAGTTTCCTCATCACGTCGTTAGCATCGGCGAGAAGGCAGTCAAGACAGGGAAACTGCTGGGTGTGACTATCGATAACAAGCTGACGTTTGATAAGCACGCTTAGGCAGTTAAGGAGTCTGTAAATGTTAGGGTCGTCGTGCTCAAAAGGAGGTAGCACCTACCGTACCATACTGTGACGCTACCCACTGAGTGAAGCAAATGTCTCGAAGCGTATGGGAAGCCACGTGGTTTAACAACCGAGAGGCCTCCCTGCGCAGAATCAAGAACATAACAGAAAAGTGGCAAGATAATCCTAATCCTCGACATCAGAAAGTTCTGACTCAGGATCGGATATACTCACTCATGGGCCAAGATTCAGTGGCGATACTGTGTGTTGTCAGTCGTGCGACCATAGGTTAGACACCCCAGCAACACACATGTTATAAATGTGTATTATAAACTGACATATGACCAAAACTAGTCAAATACTAGGGGGTGTGAGCTGTACATCAACAAGCAGCCAGGCTGCTGTCAAGCTAAAATTTCAATCAAAATGATCCGAGTATGCCTAGGAATGTGTAGCCATTACTTCGTCACGCTAAAAACTGGTATGCATATCATGTGACACAAAAACTATCAACTGTTGAAATCACGTTTACTTGGTCTTATTGATGAGCAAGTTTTTCAAACTTTTGTAAAATATATTTTTAACTAACATACGGTCCGAAACTATCTGATTCAGCTGATTGATTGGACTTATTACCTGTATCAAATTGCAGAAGCTTTGTGTGAAATATTGTAAGTGTGCATCTTGAAAATGGTTTTCTGCGAGACAACCAAACAAACAACGGTTAGCACTGGTAGAAAAAAATGTGTTCAAATTGAATGTCCATAATGGTCGAGACCGCACCCCTTAGGTCACATATATGTTGATTATTCACAATTATAACATGTGTGTTACTGCAGTAATTGGTGGAGTGTTCGGCCCGGGCTCAATTAAGAGCAGATTGTTTGGATCAGTACGAGAAGCAATATTCAATGATCGCAGCATAGAAGTGTCGGTGCTCAAGCTCGTCATAACTCTGGATTACAACGAAGCTGTTTGAGGGCAGTTCGTTAGAGAGAGTTGAAGCTACGACAAGCGAGATGCCGTACTCGACACGGTGCTTTAGGTGGTAGCACCTTGCTTGGAGGTTGGCTCTCCAAGCTAGCGGTACGATTAAAAGATTGTTAGAGGTTGTTACAGTGGCCGAGGCTCTCTAGCTGTTATGCTAGTTCGCTGTTGGAGCTTATTTTCTTCAAAAACACTGCTCATTATGACAAACCTACGGTGTCTCTGCGACTACTAGTTTTGCCAAATTAGCAGTTGAAGATTGCTTTTTATACGACGCACATACTTTCCTTGAGCTGGCCTCATGACAGAGTCCTGTTGAACTTCTACTGGACGCTCGTGTGCATTTCGTTGCTGCTGCTGTTCGAGCTCTCCTGGTTGACCAGTTGGATACCGAGATCGATCTAGTGATTCCGGTTGGAGAACGACTTGATTCACTGGCGCCCCGACGACCCAAAACTGGTTTGTGACGACCGATGCTACTCGACCTAGTCCCCGAGGGTGGAGTTAGCCTACTCCGGCTTCGCGCTTCTTCATGCTTTTATACTAGCCAGTGGAGTGCCGAAGTCGATTCAGCGATTCCGGTTGGAGGATGGCTTCTGGGTCACTAGCGCTCCGACGACTCAGGCCGGTGATATGTACTACTCAGAGTAGTCCCCGGCGGTTGATCTATCCTACTCCGATGAATACTTTCCCGGCGGCGGGCTTATGCCAAGGTCGGTCCTGCGATTCCGGTGGAGGGAAACTTCCGGTTCACAGGCGTTCCGATGACCATTTGTCTGTGCTGTTTCGCGAATTACTCAGCTAGACCCCGGTGGCGGACACAGGCTCCCCGAAGACCGGTTATTACCGATACTACGCTACGCCCGCTCTTCTCGGTCTAGTCCCCGACGGAGGATCTAGCGTACTCCGATTGTGACCCGGAGTTCTCTGATATTCACGCCATCTTCTTTGGAGCAACGACATAATCTGCGTTATCCCTCTGTTCACAACATTCCAAGTGTTTCCATGCTGGTACATGTTCTCCACGATGTTTTCCGGATTTAGGACGCTTGCGGTTTCTGACATCCTCTTGCTTCGTATATCCCTGAATTGAGGGCAGTCGAATATAACGCGCTTCGATGTCTCCTCGATGTTTAGACGGGTCGGACAATGTGGAGACTCCGCGTGTCAGTATCTGCGCAGATATTTACGGAAGCATCCATGGCCTGACAAGAACTGGGCCAGGAAGAAGTTAACTTTTCCATGTCGTCCATGGTTGTCCACCCCGACACGTTAGGAATGAGTGGGTCCACCTTCCTTTCTCCGAGTTATTCCACTCCTGCTGCCACTTGGCCATTGTATTCAATCCAACCCCACATTTCTTGTGTCATTTACTGTTTGTAGAGATGTCGAGCATGTAGCAAGTCGAGCTACTGTGCACGACAAGATGTTGTAGATGGCAATGTCTAGCTAGAAGTCCTAGCATTTAAAGTTGAACATGAAAGAAAATAACAATTGGGTTATATCATAAGTTCAAAGCTCGTCAGGATATTCCACTGGTAGAATACCGCCAACCTTGCTATACTGTCGGTTTTTCAGAAGTAGAAACCCAGCTTGCCAGTCCAGGAGATTATCTAAATCATGATGCATAAAGGGTATAGTAATAGTTAGAGTATTAAAAGGTACAGGATTGCTCCGGCAATCAGGTTAAGTGGCATCAATAGAATGAAGTTCATTTAGTACAGTGGCCGAAATTCCTATAAGCGCACACGCATTTTTCAACATTTGCGACTAGTTATTACATAAAACATTGACGATCTGTTACTAAAATGATATTTACTATATTTCCACTTGGTTGTATGAAAGACAGTCAAAATTAATAATTTTTCGATTTTGTGAAATAAAAATATCATTTTTTGGCCAGGAAATTCCTATAAGCGCACAGTGTCCAAGCTAACGCCATTTGTGTTTGCTTCACTCACACTACAAAAACTTGTCATTTTCTTTTGCTGCCGATGTAAACGGATGCGTGCGGAAAGTTTTGCGATTCGTGCACAGTGTTGTTTGTTGACAGTTTTCAAGATGCCGAAAGAAAAGTTCTTGGACGAAACGGAGCGAAGATTAATCCTTGAATTGAAGGATGTTGGCCAAAGTAACCGTGCAATCGCCAAGAGGATCGGTAGAGGAGAGACGGTCGTGCGAAATTTCCTGAAGAAAGGTGAGAATTACGGCATCCGGAAGAAAAACAAGGGCATCTCCAAGATCACCAACCGTGAGAGGAACCGAATTATCCAGCTTGGTGAAGCCGGGGAGCTGGATTCATCCGGTATTAAGAAGGAATTGGGTCTTTCCATCACAACAAGGCGAGTATCTCAAATACTACGTGGATCTGGACACATGGTGTACACGAAAAAGGCCAAAAAACCCAACCTTACTCCGAGGCATGTTCAGGCAAGACTGGATTTTGCCAGAAACCATATGTCTTGGAAGCGGGAATGGAACAACGTGATTTTTTCCGACGAGAAGAAGTTTAATCTTGATGGTCCTGACTGCTGCGCGTATTATTGGCACGATCTTCGGAAGGATCCGCAAGTGAAGCTGAGCAGAAATTTCGATGAAGGAAGTTTGATGGTCTGGGCTGCATTTTCACGTAGAGGTAAAACCCCGATTGCAACAATTACTACCAGAATGAAGTCCGAAAACTATGTTGAGCTTCTGGACAGTGTTTTGATCCCATTTACGGAGGATGTGATGGAAAACGAATTTGTTTTTCAACAAGATAACGCTGCGATCCATGTCAGCAAGGCCTCCAAACAATGGTTTTTGGAGCGGGACATCCCAGTTATGGATTGGCCAGCGCGGAGTCCGGACCTAAACCCAATCTTTGGGGAATCCTCGCAAGACAAGTTTACAGTGGAGGACGGCAGTTCGGATCAGTTCGAGAGCTGGAAGCAGCTGTTAGAGAGGAGTGGCGTAAAATTCCTTTGACAATGCTGCAGGACCTCGTCGATTCAATGCCGAAACGAATTTATGAAACAATTCTGAAAAAATGGTAAACAAACCAAGTACTAAAGTTGTTGTGTTCTTGTGATATGATTTTTTATGATCTGAAAATAAAGGTGCGCTTATAAGAATTTCCATACTCAAATCCCGTTTTTTCCTCTTCATTCCAAACTGTTTGAAAGAAAAGTCTTAGTAGTTGGTAGAAATATCATATTATCCGAATACCTAAAAGCAGAGATGATTTATTGAAGTATTGGACTTTCATACTACATGTGCCGGTGAAAAATGGTCATGCGCTTATAGGAATTTCGGGCACTGTATTTGACTGTCCATAATTCGCAGCAGTGTGAAGCAAAACATTGCTGTGTGCGTTTGAAATGCAAATATCAAATGCGGGAACACCAAACGCGGGAAGATTTTTCACAAGGAAGGCGAAATCAAAGATAGCTTTTCATTGCTAGGTTGGCGGTGATATGTAGCACGGTTGTCAAGATTCCTTTAATTAGTTTGTGTTACCGCGTTTGGAACGCATTTGACCAAGGTTTGCACGTCAAACGCAAACAGCAATACTAGGAAGCAGCAACTGAAATCTAAACCTCAACAATATCGAAATGTCGACATTGGCATCTTAAGTCACGTAGTATCGGCAATGGGTGGCGGGCCACCTGTGAAGAGGGTTACCCATTTCGCATAAATACGTTTCGCATAAGGACGTTTTACATACGGACGTTTGGCATAATGGACGTTTCGCATAAAGCAGTTTCATACAAGAACAGGTAGCATTTTAAAGAAGGCATATAAATCTCATTATTCCAAATGTCCATTATTCGAAACGTCCTTATGCGAAACGTGTTTATGCTCCACCGGTCGTAAAACTCTACGTTAGCTTCACCGGTCCGCCCGATTACTACTGAAGGGAGTCAGGAGAACCAATAATAAGTTGTGGAACCCACCGGTATCGTTGAAGGTGCAAGGATGTCGATTGACTGACAGCTTCTTTGCTGTTCGTTCACTCATTAAGATACAGGATAGTGTAATGGAGGAGCGGTCAGAGAACAACTCGTAGTAACCCATACAGGCAATTAGTGATGTCGCTACGCCATCGTTAACGTTGAGCCTGACGCACAACTGGCAAGAAACCCATATCGTCTATTAAGCAGCCAACGATTGAAGTGGTATCTCCGTATTCATCCCATGACCAAAAACTGGCATCAACACATCTGGCCTCCACTGGCAATATATCTTTGTCTGTCACTAGCACTAGTTGAATCCAGCTGCTGACTATAATACTGGTGAATACGGATATAGGACTTCAACCATTGGCTGCTTGATCGTCTTTCATTCCGCTGTAGCCACAACTCTAATAATAATAATAATGTAGTAACTATAGCATCTGATTTATAAACAGAGCTAGAACATGTCTAGAAGGAAAAGGCTAGAATTCGTTCCAATTATAATCAGCTTTTCATCATTATTGATGAACGCACTACCTTACATTACAAATCTGGTAATGAGAAGCAAATCTGCGCGGTAAAAAAAAAATTTCTTATTTTCTTGCTTAGTAAAAAATCGACAAAATAGTACAAGGTTCATCCCTGCTTTCCTACGCTGCATAGAGTATGAAGCGTAACCAGAGCCTACATCCAATCCAAAGCCGAAGAAAAGTTACCCACCGCTCATCTCTCATTCATGCTCCCCCACCGCAATGCTTCTTAGCGCTTCGGGATCTTCTGGCAACGTGTACACCTTACGCTCGCTAATGATGTGGTGCCTCGTTGTGATTGAATTAGCATATTGATATTGGAATTATGAAAATGAGCGAAGATGTCGCCCAACTGAGAAGCGAACAAGACCAGGCTCCAGCCCGTCGAGGCCGGTTGGTGTGAACCTTGGAGCTTTGGTAGAGTGCGTCTTTGCGCGCAGCGACGATTCGATCTACCTACCGGTTGCAGCCCAAAAGCCACACGGAGAGAATGGCAATAAAAATCAAGATTAAGTTAAATATAATACCTTTCTGCTACATCTTGTTATCTCGGTGTAGAACATGGGTAAGCTCTCGGTGAGGGGAAAAAAGGGATACCGTGGTGCTGCGGTGGCGAAAGTGACGCAGATTGACTGAAGTACGTTAAAGTAGTGAACTTTTAAATCGCTTTTCGCAAAGCTCATTAAAATCAGCTTCGCGGAAGATTCCTACAATCTTACACTGCTCGTTTGTTGCAAGCTGTTTTGCACACCATTCGGTGGTAGGATGAGGGAGCGTTTGACTGATGTTCTTTGGGGAGGACGTAAAAGTTGTGTCGGAGAATGTTGCTATTGGAATTCCAAAAAGAGAATATTTCCTGTTTATAACAACATGTAATCAATAGCAAATCGTTTCAAAAGCTGGAGTAGTTGAAAACATTACTTAAACTGAAATTATTCTAATTGTTGTCTTCTTGTCTTCTTGTCTTCTTGTCTTCTTGTCTTCTTGTCTTCTTGTCTTCTTGTCTTCTTGTCTTCTTGTCTTCTTGTCTTCTTGTCTTCTTGTCTTCTTGTCTTCTTGTCTTCTTGTCTTCTTGTCTTCTTGTCTTCTTGTCTTCTTGTCTTCTTGTCTTCTTGTCTTCTTGTCTTCATGTCTTCTTGTCTTCTTGTCTTCTTGTCTTCTTGTCTTCTTGTCTTCTTGTCTTTTTGTCTTCTTGTCACTTGTCTTCTTGTCTTCTTGTCTTCTTGTCTTCTTGTCTTCTTGTCTTCTTGTCTTGTCTTCTGTCTTCTTGTCTTCTGTCTTCTTGTCTTCTTGTCTTCTTGTCTTCTTGTCTTCTTGTCTTCTTGTCTTCTTGTCTTCTTGTCTTCTGTCTTCTTGTCTTCTTGTCTTCTTGTCTTCTTGTCTTCTTGTCTTCTTGTCTTCTTGTCTTCTTGTCTTCTTGTCTTCTGTCTTCTTGTCTTCTTGTCTTCTTGTCTTCTTGTCTTCTTGTCTTCTTGTCTTCTTGTCTTCTTGTCTTCTTGTCTTCTTGTCTTCTTGTCTTCTTGTCTTCTTGTCTTCTTGTCTTCTTGTCTTCTTGTCTTCTTGTCTTCTTGTCTTCTTGTCTTCTTGTCTTCTTGTCTTCTTGTCTTCTTGTCTTCTTGTCTTCTTGTCTTCTTGTCTTCTTGTCTTCTTGTCTTCTTGTCTTCTTGTCTTCTTGTCTTCTTGTCTTCTTGTCTTCTTGTCTTCTTGTCTTCTTGTCTTCTTGTCTTCTTGTCTTCTTGTCTTCTTGTCTTCTTGTCTTTGAATTGAGCATTTCTCATTAGTCTCATTAGTCGTCTAATAGCCTTCCAACATTCAGTCATAAACTTCCATACCTATCTATTATGTGAAAAAGTTATGTCAGATAAACGGAAATGGTACATCTCAGCATGTGCCACCGAGTGAATGTATGCTCGACTAATTTGTATGCTAAATATCGCTAACGTAACCGTTCAACATCCAAGTTTTGTCTAACTTCCAAAAAAGTCGGAAGGCTCTACAGGAAACCCTTTTTCGGCATTTCATCCGCTGACTGAAGGGGCCACATCACAAACGGCGCGGCACTCTGGAGGAAAACGAACGACTACGATGCGATGATGGTGCGAAAGTGTGGCATTCCTTTCTCCCCAACAATCACCTACTAATGAGCTTTTGAAGCTCGGCTGACAGACAGCCAGAGACGACAGTGAGCGAGCGGCACAAACTTAAAGCTGTCACTGTCGTGTCAGTCGGTGTTGGGTTTAATTTCCTCTTGTCTTTCCGACTATTTGCCGCCTTTGAGATGCGCTTCTGCACTCCCCGAAAAGTGATGTGCATTAGTGCACTCTCAGAATGCAGTAGTGAACCTTCTTCTTGGGTGAAGAAACGTTTTTGCTATTTCTTGCCGAAACCTAGACACACGGTATCGGGGCCGAAGAAAAGGAAAGCATGGGAGAGGGTAGAATATTCAAATGAAGTCGGAGACGTCGCTTGACACTAGTAATTACACGACAGGTCGGTGATACATTTGGGTAACGGGTGTCGTCATTGGCTTTGCACATCTGTTTCAAACGACCTGACATTAGATTGTGGATGGAGGGATGGGGCGAAGTTGCATGTCAAACAATGAGTGTTGGGTTTCTTCTATTGCTAACTATTATGGGTTGATGGCTGTATTTTGTGTGTCGTTATTGCGAACTAGTGTGATTTTGCATACTGATATGAATCTTTTGAAGATTTGAATTTCGTAGGGCTGCCTTCGTGTATTATGTCATTTACTACACAGATCCTGCCAGATATGTACATAGATTTTTAAACAATCACTTCTTTGCACCAACCTGCTCGTACATTTACCTACAACCTTGTCTTTTGATGAGCAACTCAGCAGTCAAAAAATCATGGATGAGTTGGCTCACCTTTTTGACTCATTGTCTCGTATTTCCACAGTTTACTCACAAACGGCAATAATTTCTTGTTGGTCTGATAAAATTATAGTACCGTAAACGGGGTAACTTTGATAATGCGGGTAACTTTGATAGTGCGAGACCCCTAAACATACTAAACGAAATAACGAAGTTTCTGTCAATTAGTTAAGAAAAACGAATGCAAACGTAAAGAGTATTAATATGACACTTCATGTCAAAGCTATTTTCGTTGGAATCAAGTGCATTTGAGGATTTTTATGCAAATATTAAAAATTTACAAGATTTTAGCATTTTTGCAACGCTTACAAACAATCTGTTCTACGACCACTATTTGACAACCAGAGTAAAAGAACGAATCATCGAGCATATTGGATCGTTATAACCGAACGTTGTTCGGTGAAACCTGCTCTGCAGCATAGAGCGCTGTCGAAGAGGACGTTGAATAGCGCGAAAGTTCAGCATGGAAAGTAACCGAGAAGAATCAATTTCATTGCCCATAAGTTTTGCCACAAAGATCGCTTGTTGCATCTTCCGTCTTTTCTCAAGGGTGTCCATACCAATTAATTTGCAGCGTTCAGGATAAGCAGGAAGGTTCACTGGATCGCGCCAAGGTAAATGCTTCAAAGCCAACCGGATAAATCTACGTTGCACACGTTCAATTCTCAAAGTCCATGAGATGTCATTAGGCGTCCAAACAACAGAAGCGTTTTCCAAAATAGGCCGAACTAAGGCACAGTATAAAGACTTCAAGCAATACGGATCCGTAAAGTCTTTGGCGATCTTTGAAATAAAGCCCAGTTGTCGGTTTGCTTTGCTGATGATCGAAGTATAATGGCCGTTGAACGTCAATTTAGGATCCAGCACCACTCCGAGATCAGTAACCTCATCCACTCTTCGCAGTTTCACTCCATTGATTTGGTAATCGAATAGCAACGGGTGTTTAGATCGATGAAACGTCATAACGGAACATTTCGGAATGCTAACTGTTAATTTGTTTCGGATGCACCAATCAAAAAACTGGTCGATCAAAGCTTGTAGACGGTGGCAGTCTTCTACCGATCGGATCACCAAATAAATTTTAAGGTCGTCGGCATAAATAATAACGCAATTCAAACCTAATTTTGCGGCAACATCATTGAAAAACAGAGTAAACAATAATGGGCCTAAGTTGCTTCCTTGCGGAACGCCCGATGAGTTGCAAAAAGTAGACGAAATGCTCGAATCGATTTTGACACGAAGTTGTCTACCAGTCAGATAAGAACTGAGCCATGATGCGAGCTTGTTGGAAGCTCCTAAACGAGAAAGCTTGTTTTGATAAAGTCATAATGAGTTCGTCACTTACTCATGATAGCCTAGTTATAGTAGAACATGAATTCGGTCTCAAATCTCTTAGCGAAAACCATTTTTACAAACTGGGACCATTTTTGTAATCTAAGTCAGAAATTTCCATATAACGTTAAACGCCTAGAGGTATGCAACGCCCTATAAATGTTCCGAAATTCATTCTATCTTGTTCGATTTATACTCCATTATCAAAGTTACCCCAAAACAGAAAACCGACTTTCGATTAAATGGAAAATTATATATCCATACAGAATAAATTTTTTGACACTCTATCAAGTGCAATCGATAATTAGGATATCAGTACTTGTTTTAAAAATATAAATTGTAATTCTTTGGAACAGCATGCATAAATATTGAAGTTTTCTTCGAAAAAACTATCAAAGTTACCCCGTTTTACGGTAATCCTTTCTAACGTAAACAACAACATTCGGGTTTCACGAGTTTTTGACGGGTTTTGCGACTGAATCATTTTTTACGGTTTGAGTTGATTGAGTGATTTTGCTTCAAAATCTCAAGAGTGAGATTTGCGAAGCAGATCTATAATGAGTAATACCACCTTTAGCACTTCCTCCGGGAGGTAGCCGAGCGTCTGGTCCATCTGACCAGGGCCTCAAGCATGGTCTACCTAGGATGTGGCGGGGGTTCATTAGTGGGTTCTAGTGAATCTCTACAAAAAACACATATCTGCAAGAAGCCCTACGGATTACACACCACATTGCGCCACCGAGATGACAGTCGTGTTATTGTACTCCCCGAGCAAGGATGGGTACTACTAACTTGAAACGGCGAGTAGGCTAATAGAGCGATTGCCCCCGTCCTGGTTAAAGCTTGGTAGGCGTGCTTGCATAGATAACCATGGGATCATGAAAAACGACTTCATTCTGCGGGAAATGATAGCATCCCAGAGGGGTGTGCAGAAGAATGGAAGGGAGTCTAATAGAAATCGAAGAAGGCGCGGCGAACCTTTTTGCCGAATGTGGCATAGTAAGATCACCACCATTGTAGCTACACACCAAATTTTTATTGCTGGCAATCAGCAAAAAATTGCTGATTTTTTTTTGTGCTGTAAGTTCAGCAATCCTTCCAGCAAAATATATTTGCTGATCGTTCAGCAAACTGGATTGTCAGGAAACTGACAGCTCTTATGCTGAAAATTCAGCAATGCGCAAACCCGTTTGCTGAATAACCAGTAATTTAATCCCAAACAATATTTGCTGTACAACCAGCAATTCTTGAATTCGGCTTGATAAATTAATTACATTTTGGTTCCACATAAAATAACGTATTGTATTGCGGTACATATATTAACTATACAAACATTTAAATGGATCACTTTCGGTGTTTGGTTTGTCATTACGCTGAACTTTCCCGTTTGACCTCCGTGATGAATCATTTGTTTCCAATGGGTTTTGTTCTTGGAACTGGCAAAATCTTCAGCTTTTCTGTGGAACCGCGTAAAACTAGAAGATCAATGTCTGAAAATATAAACAAACATCTCCAATTGTTTCCTGATTTTAAAATTTGAAAATATTTTTGATACTTACTTGTGATAATACTCATCCATGGAGAACAAATATTTTGAACGAGATGAAAAAAACACTAAGTTTTTGACAGTTGTTTTGCTGATCAATTCAGTAAACTAACAGTTTGCTGATTATGCAACAAATAATTTTTACTTTACTGAATTACCAGTAAAATATAAATTGCTGAAGCTCTTCCAGCATTTCAGTTTGCTGGAAGGCAAACTCAAAATTTGGTGTGTAGGGCAACAGCAACGCGATCAGGAAGAACAACAGCAAAGCAGCAGCAGCTTCGAGAGCAGCAAAAACAGAGTCAGCTCAGAGCATGGTCGAAGGTTCCAAAGCTATCGAGAGTTTTAGCAGCTAAGAAACTGGTGGATGGGTTGCACGAGTTTGTGGATAAAAGAAGCAATGTGCACAAAGACATAAAGAATTTGGTGTTGAGGATGCAAGGAACCCTTGGACTAGCTCCCAAGGAATGGTCAGCCGTTGCACAGAAAGCGGAATTGACTGAGAAGGAGTTGTCGGCGGCCAAGACTGTCAGGGAAACCAACACAACGAGGGACAAATTCCAGAGGACGGAGAGCGTCCCCTTCACGCCGAAGAGGCCAAGAGCATCACCAGGAGATGCAAGACCGGGTGGTTCCAAGAAACACAAAGACGCTCGCGTCAACGAGTCAGGCTCAATGAACGCAGCAACCACCAAGAAAGGTAATAATACTCCATGGGAAATCGTCAAGGAGGTATGAGTCACAGAAAATAATAATAAGTAAAAGCATGCAAGCTGCTGCAAGTATCCTAAATCATTCCGAACTCAGCATAATATACGCATTCCATAAAAGTGAAATAAAACCAAGAAACACATGATTACTATCGCCACCATCATCATCATTAAAGGCTGGCTAGATGAGCTTTAGTCGTTGCTGCCGCCGTAAGTCCAGAAGTCGAAACTGTATAATGCAGTAGTGGCAGTGGCGTGAAATTCTAGGCAGTATAAATTACCCCCTCCTCCTACTCCTCCTCATTCGCCTATTCTAGCTCCTTGACACTTCCTGCCGAAACTCATGAACTCACAGGAAGTCGTACATGTTTTCCCTTTGGAGAGGTTTGCTACTCCGAATTAACACCCCTTTAGCAGTCAGCAATGCCTCTGTATGTCTCGATCTACGTTAGCCGGCCACCATCGGGGGTTGACCTGGGCTGCGATTGAATTATTAGCTAATTTCGTGAATTTTGTTTATTCAGCTCTCGCTGGCTCTCTCAGTCATTATGTGTCGTCGAGTGTGCGTGGCTTTCAACCGTTTCGAGAGGTCCACAGTGGTGCAGCCCATAGGCCAAAAATCAAAAAATAAATTGTATTGTATTGGTCATCTTCAACATCTACAAACATTCCAAAATGAAAAGTATTTTTTAAGAACTTGTGGAAAATAGTGCAAAAATACCAAGTAATATGACTTATGACTGCTTCATAGAACGATTAGAACCACTGTTCAGTCCAGGTTGTGCCTCAAAATCCTATCTCCATTTGCCGTGCGTTACCATTATTCGTTGCCAGAAGGCAGAACCTTGATTTAATTTGGAATATGTTTAAACTTAATTTTCTCTGTGAATCGCATGGCTGGGTCGCAATGGAAAGCATGAGGGGCATTTTTTTGCTATTCGGCGTTTGACTTCCCTCTTCTGCATGAATCGATAGGGTCTTGCGTTTGCTGCATTGAACGGTTGGGGTTTACTTTAGGGTTGATTAGCCTTATAACACTACTAAGCACACGCTGGGATTCCGCACTTTGGTGGGCAGATGAATTCATAATGAGAAGCAGTTTTCGGCACATATTGCTTCTGCTGTGATAATAAATCATACTCGTGCCAAGAGAGTGCGGATGAGAATATTGCTATGAATATTCATTAGGTTGAAAGTGTTAACTGCCAAATGTATGCAAAAATCAAAATAAATCAATTAAATCTTCGAAGTGTTTTAAGAAAACACTTGAACCGTGTGTCGGGTGTAAGCAAAAATTCTGTTCTGAAGTTTGATAACTGACTGAAAACCATAACCTCAAACACCAGTATCACCTCAAAGAATGCATCAAAATGGTTGTGAAAATAATTCAACCTTCTGCGACCTGCATATTTACCTTTTTTCTCTTTTGAAGCCAGCAACATTTTTCGTCACCAAAAACTTATTAAAACCCGAATGATGAATTGTTTCGAAACCATATGGACGAGAGCGACGACTTTTCACCATTCATGTCCTTCGCCAATCTTCACCGTGGTTCTTGTGCTACAAGAATCCCTGAAGACGACACGAATTATATCTGCGCGTTCCTGAATACAACTTTTGGCGTTTTCCCTTTACGGTTTGAATCCCAACCCGAATCCATAGAAAACCAACAATTTCTTTTGTTCCCGTGGATTGAAGCCTCTGAAACTTAGAGAAAAAAATCCGCATTGGATGCGCTGTCAGCTTCTTGATGTGACAGAGGGGATTCACCTTTAATCCCTTCCCATCGCTTCATGGAGGGCTGCAGGGGAACAAAACCAAAAATATCTTTACGCAATGTAGGTGAAAGGGGAAAATGTTATCATGCCATAGGAAAAAGGATCATCAACACTCGTTTATCCAAAATAGGTTAATCAAATAATTAGAAATAATTATTAGGGTGTAAATTAGCAAATAAAAATTCTCAAACAGTACTGAAAGATATATATTTTAAAATATCATTGAAAAATCTTAAATCAGCGTTCAAGGATTTTATGATTTTACACGATAAAAAATGAAAGTAAGCACAAGATCTCATATATGTTTGTTGTTTTTTAAAATCTCCCTATTACTATTTTCTATTTTATTATTACTTATATCAAAATTTTTACCGATTATAACTACACACAAAAAATATTCAAACTATTGCGTATGTCTTCTTCTAGCAGGCATTACGTTCCAACTAGGGCAGATCCTACTTTTCAGCTAAGTATTCTTATGAGCACTTCCACAGTTATTAGTTTTGAGCTTTTTTTTACCAATTGATCATTTTTGCATGTGTATATCGAGTGGTAAATACCTGCGAAGTCGAGAAAATCTCCTCTACAAAAAGTTTCTCCACTGATGGGATTATAATTCATGACACTCAGCTTGGTCTTGCTTAATAGCTGCGAGTTTATTTATGTATAATTATTTTATTGGCTTTTTTTACTTAAACACAGAGTATTCCCCTTTTTTTAATGCTTGTCATTTTGCTTGCCGTAGGCAAAATACGAACCGTGAAGAAAGGTGAAATTTAAAATATGCTTTGATGACTTTATCGAGAATGTGGACTTTTCTTCGTTCCCCCTGGAAGAGCGAAGCGCGAAGGAATTAGCGACCAGACCGGTGGAATAATGCAAGCGCTTCGAAGTATCCTTTTCTGTTGTTTTTATCTGGGTCGGTTCTGGCTGGAAATATTTCCAGCGTTTTTGTTCCAGTTCTTTTTTTTTGCGGCATCCCAAAAGGAGAAAGATTTATGAAGCCCTTCGAAAAATACTTTTGTTCGCGGGGAGATTCGCTGTTTTTTGTGAGTCGCTGTCTCATCTTGTTGGTTGTCTGTTTTTTTTTCAGGTTCCCTTCGAAGGAGAGAAACACTTGAAAATTTTAATATATAAAGGCAAACACTAAATCTAAAAGGGTGCGTGCTGAATAAATTATTATGGTTATTAACATTTTATTCATGGCCATTAGAATAACACAAAGTGATAGGAAGGAAGGAGCCAGAGAGCAAAAACTAGTTTGGGTTGCGAGAGAGAAAATACAGCTGTCACGTAAGAATGGAAAATCGAATCAGGCGCCGAGTCTTTTGTACTCATGAAGGATTATAATTGAAATTTTATACTTGATTTGGATCTCCTGCAGAGGAAGTTTTTAGACGATTATTCAGTGTTATAATAACGACACATAATCTGAAGGGGAGAAGATAGAACGATAGATAAGATGAATTGATTTGAATTGAATCTTCAAGGCTGCTTCCTCTCAAAACTCTTATGCAATGCGGTTGGATTACATGGGACAATATATTTCTATTAAATGACATTCGAGGTTGTGTTAATGAGAAACAGGCAAATTTTCCATGGCATTTATTTAAAGAATTTCCAGAAGGGCTTAGAGCCAGGATACAATCGAGAAATTTTATTTTCAAAACTGTTGTATCTTAATTGAGAAAAACATTTTTTGCCATATAATTTTCATAGCATGCTCGCGAGTGCATTGAAGTGGCCTTCTCTTCACATTTTGGAAGCGGATCAAAAGTTTAAAATTACAGTCCATACCCAGGTAACATTGGTAGCTTAATAACAGCTTGTTCAGCTGATAAGAGGCTGTTTAAACAGAATTTTAGCTGGATAAGTTTTATTCAGCTACCAATGTTACTTGGGTAAGCACGGATTCAAATTTTACTTCACATTTTGGTATTGCAGTGCCCCTAGTTTCAACAATGGTATATGCTCAGGTTTCAAGAGCATTGCCATTGTCAAGTTGTGCTTGTAAAGAAATGTTAACTTCAAGATTACCATTCCAGTTGGCTCGTAAATATAGGATATTTGAATGTAACAGGGACATGATCAGAAATCAGGCAACAAAGGTGAGTAGAGTCGAACAAGACCTAATCCATCGTAGATGGGTCTCTAGAAGAGGAAAAACGAATAAGGCTATCAGCGTAATGAATTGATGAATATCCTGAAGAGCACTCGTCAAATAAAATTATGTTGTTTGAATGGATCATTGAATGTAATTTTTGTCAGTGCTCACCGCATCAAAACAAAGGAGCCACTGTATATGGGATTTAACATTGTGACAGCATTGCTGTTCTGTCAAACACACAAGGCTACGGTGGCGCTATCTATGCTTTCCATAACGGCCGTTTTGGTTATTTTAATGATCCATTGCTTTGAACTGTCACACGACTTTTTTTTCTTTTTTCTAATGAATCACAAGTATAAATTAACGTTGTTTATCGTAACTATTGTGGAATTGTGTATTATGTAATTTTTTTTGCTATACATTGTATATTTTCTGAGAAAATAATGTAAAATTTCAGAATCATGTACAGTACACCGACGAACATTCATAAACTTCTAGTTCTAAACAAGGATTTGAACATGGTATCAACCTTGGTATGTTTGTAAGTATACATAGAATCTATCCCCAAACCAGATTTCATCATCGAAACTCGTACCAGTTTGCCCATTCGGTTGAAATAATTGAATTTCTGTTAGACGTCTGGGAAATCCTTTGGAAGTTGCCTGTATTTAGGCGTATTCCACGTAGTTCTTGAAATTTAACTATTCATTATATCCATAAATGATGTATTGATAAGAGTTTGGCAACCATATTCGGATTCAGGAAGGTCAAATTCCGTTTGTAGAGTTGTTTCAAAAATAATATAATTTGTATTAAAAAGTAAAAAATTTCACCCCGAAATGGTATACGCCGATTTTTTATTTTAGAGCGTCTGAAGGTTGTAGGTCATGTTAGAAGCGGCTCACAATTTTCATAAAAAATTAAAAAAACAAAACTTAAGTTTTAAATTACACAAATACCCCATTTTCAATATTTGTTAAAATTCCACCATAGAATGTTGATAGTAAAAAGATGTTTAGCTCAAAGTTTCATGATGGGGAAATTTTTAATAAAAAGGTTTTTCTACGAACAACTTTTGGTCGAATTTCAAGAATTTTGATTTTTTGTCAAAATAAATACGTTTTGATAATACAGTAAGCATCTTGAAATGATTCCAAGCCATAATGATTATATGAATACTTTTCCTAGAAGTTGTAATTTTCGAATTATATCGAGTTTAATGCAAAAAATATTGTTTTAATATTAAAACAGGCCATTTTCATAAGTTATTCGTGATTCTCCATCAAGGAAAATAAGTAAGTGGAAAGAAATATGGTCTTTACACTCAAAAACGTAGTTCGTCTACCTTGGATCCTTGCTGACGGCTGACAATAACGTTAGCCGTGAAATACGCATGTGTATTATAAGTATTATAAGGGGCCTTCCTAAGCCATGCTGAAGGTGTCTGGGTTCGATTCCCGGTCGGTCCAGGCATTTTTCGTAAAGGAAATTTCCTTGACTTCCCTGGGCATAGAGTATCATCGTACCTGCCACACCATATACGAATGCGAAAATGGCAACTTTGGCTATGAAAGCTCTCAGTTAATAGCCGTGGAAATGCTCATAAGAACACTAAGCTGAGAAGCAGGCTCTGTCCCAGTGGGGACGTAACGCCAAGAAGAAGAAGAAGATTACAAGTGGAAGTCGGGCCTACTATGGCCTCGACAAGAAGCTGCGGTCAAAAAAGATTCACACCCGCACCAAATGTATCATGTACAAAACGCTCATAAGGCCGGTAGTCCTCTACGGGCATGAAACGTGAACGATGCTCGAGGAGGACTTGCAAGCACTTGGAGTCTTCGAACGTCGGGTGCTTAAGATGATCTGCGGCGGTATGCAGCAAAACAGTGTGTGGTGGCGAAGGATAAACCACGAGCTCGCCCAACTCTACGGCGAACCCAGTATCCAGAAGGTGGCCAAAGCTGGAAGGATACGATGGACAGGGCATGTTGCAAGAATTCCAGACAGCAATCCTGCAAAGATGGTGTTCGCTTCGGATCCTGTTGGTACAAGAAGGCGTGGAGCGCAGCGAGCTAGGAGGGTGCATAAAGTGCGCATCGATTTGGCGAGCTTGGGGAAGAACCAAGGACGAAGAGATGCAGCCACGAATCGAGTATTTTGCCGTGAAATTGTTGATGATGATGGATTGGCTTTTCAATCTTGAGAAAATTAAAAAAAAATATTGTGTTCAACATTTTGGATAAAATAAAATAAACAGTTTTTTTTTTAATTTTGTCAAGACTGAAAAACCAATCTATCATCAACAAGAAACTACAGTCGAACAACCAACGAATTGAAATTGTTGATTCCATGTTATCTGTTTAGATGTTAACTTAATAAATGAAATGGATGCATGTTTTTAGCTGCTAGATCACATAAAAAAGAGCTCAATAACTATTTTATTAGTAATTAGCAATTTACTATACAGTACTCAATAATTTAGATAACGACTAGCTCCTTAACATTGAAATTTTTCTCGTGACCGTTATTCAGATTGGGAACGAGATCGAGACCTAGCATCCCTAATTTTCTGCTCAGCCTTTTCTCGAGCAGCTGATCTCCTTCGGGTAACGACACCCTGACGCTGTACCAATGGACGAACTAGATTCCAACCAGGACCGCAGTTGTCCGGTTGATTCCGCGAACGCTTTCTGGTCGGAATACGACAACTACGTTCCGGTACTCGCCCTGCCGAATCAGTATTAGTTTGGGCGGCGATTTCCTGAATTAGAATTTGAAGCATCGATTGAAATTTCGCATCTTCCGTATTGTTGAAATCGACGGTCAATTTGATTTGTTTGGAGGAACTTATCAGTCCCAAATCGTATCCTTTCTCCACAAACGACAACACCGTTTTTTCAAAGTTCAACAACTTGGACGTTTCGTTTGGACATTCATTTTTTAATGTTTGGCAAATTTTACTGAAAGATTCTAGAAAAAGGATGATGTGAATCATTTTATCCAAATGGAACAATATATGAAAATTACCATGTCCGTTAGATTTTATCAATATTTCTATAATTTTCGGAAGCATCTTGAGCAAGTTGTCGATTGATGATGATGATGATGTTTTTGTTTTGTCATAGGCTACTTGGTGCCAAATTTGCTTACCGGAAACGCTTTTATTTGGATGTCTCAGATATGTTAGATCTTTGACGATTAGGTTAGAGTGATCCAAAACTAGGTTTTTGCTCCACACCACTCAATAGATTCCAAATCAAATTCTATGTTTCGTCCCAAAATTGGTAATTGATGTAATATTCTCAAATATTTGCAGTTTCAATTTCAGGGTGTTCTAAGAATCTTCAAAACGCAACTCTGCGTGACGAGAGACGGTTTACTGCGTATGTTTATTGTATGATGTTCCATTTATCTTTATTTCTAAAATTATCCATTCGATTCTAGTTAATAATTGAATAATGTTCAATACACGGGACCGAAACGTCGGCTTTAGCCCACCTTGTCTTGAGAACGATTGCTAAAAATTCCCAGGAACGATATCTTTCAGCTTTTAGCACGGAATAAGCATCACATACGTCATCAGGGGATCAGCTAACCTGTAAAAATAGAGAAAAAAATACTAGATTAGCTTTGGAATGACATAAAAATGAGTTGATTAACGAAGCATTTTCCCACAATCAGCCAGCAAAATCCCGGAAAAGTTCCCAACCTTACAACTAAATCAAAAAGATGTCATATTTCAACCCAAACCGCTGCAACTCCTCAGAGAACTGTAACAAAATTCCCGATAAAAGACGGTCGACGACTCAAGTAACTGTACTATATTCACCCCCGAAGGGAAGCTCATCTCCAAGGCAATCATAAACTCATTAAGGGAAAACATATTGTGAGGTTATATTTGAGGTCACCCTCGCCAGACAACGGAAACCCACAGTTGGGACTTCTCTCCTCGGTAGTGACGGTCCTCGCCTCGTCTCGGGAGTTCGATTCGTTTTGCGGTACCGCCATGCCATGTCATAACTCTGGGCTGTGTGGAAAGAAATCGAAAGACGTTCGCTAGAAAAGTGTAGCAATCTGAATACACTTCCATTGAGGCTTCTTTGCGCAGTGTCTATCGGCAGTGGTGAACTAACTCGTCATAACACAACAGAGCGGAGTGTTGAGTGGATACTTCTTGTTTCCTTATTTCGCTTGAACTGATTCACCCGTGGTTCACGCGCTGTATATTACAAAAAGATTGATTCAGCTAAAGTGAGCTGTTTTGGAAATATCGATCTCGACTTCTTCTACTTCCGGCGGCTCTATAGTTCAGCAATAGTTTGGCCATCTTTTCAACAAAATGATCTCATTTATAAGAGCTGGATTACGATCTTTCATTGTCTAGTGGTAAAGTTTGCAATTACAAAGCAAGGCCATGATAAACGTGTCTCGGCTCAATTTGAATATTTACTAAAGCTGTGTTTCAACAGAAGCACCCGAAGTTTCAAATCACGAAAAAAAGTTGATCTTTTATACGCCTAGAATCATTTCGAAAAACAAACAAGTTTTGATCTGTTTTGAATTTGAATCCAGATTTATGTAGGTTTGAATAAAGACAGCAATATGACGTTATTGATCCTACAGTCTGTAGTTTGTAGTGCAATGCTTTAGGCCTTAATCTTAGATATGTACAGGAATTTCTGGTTATTTAAGCTGGGGTCTTCTTTCCTCTTTCGTGATAACAATACTTTTTCTCGATGTAAAGTCGTAAAACTTCTGCGGAACAAGCTGTCTTTCGGCGGTGCCGTCTTCTCTCGCAGAGCACAACAACGGAAACGACTTGTTACAAAAGCAATAGTTTTCCACCTCCATGAAAGGACCCGTGAAATGCGCCTCTGTCGCTGTAGATACGGGGAGAAGCAGCGAAGGCGTTTGACGAAGGCTTCGCGTTTTGTCGATGATGGTAAAAAAGAAACCTTATGTTTTGCTTCCAAGCATTTTTTTTCTCCTTCTTTGTTTGGTGTTCCCATGCCTGCCAAACTACACTTTCCCTACACGCGTTCCATTACAGGCCGGGCCCATTCAACCAACCTACAAATAACGTAACGAACGCAACATAAGCCAACTTACAGGCAGGCGCAGGACCAGATGTTTTCCATTTTCCGCTTGTCACTGAGAGGTAAGTTTTCGGTTGTATCGTTTTCTTGTTACACGAGGGTAGGTGCCATTGCGTGATGCAGGTTTTTTTTCCTGTTCAGGCCAAATGAACAAGGAGTGTAAAGACTCGTTGAGTTTTATTTTTTTTTTCCGTGCGCGGGTAAAAGAATGTGTGCATTATAGAAGAGCTGTGATTCTTGCGCAACATTGAATGTTCATGTGTGATCGTCACACAATTGCAGAAAATATGTTCAACCTCTTCATAGTAGATAGTTTAAACAACAGTCCTTTTAAGTTTTTATTTTAGAACTATCTAACTGAACCTTAATACAAAGAATCAAAAGTAGATTTGAGTACTTTAAACCTTTGTAGTTCTTTAAAAGTTGATTTGTTATAAAATGTACAAATAACACTTTCGAAGATGCATATTTAGTGCTGTGCTTCAGCAGCATGGCTGTGAGAAACTAGGCTGATCTTAACGAAAATAGTGGTGGGTTATACCCTGATATTGGTGAGTTCGTTTTATATAACAGTAGCTTATATAAAAAAATCTTTATTTTATAACCCTCTCACACCAAAAAATGTACTGAATATTCAGTTAATGTAGTATTCCAAAGCCATTATACGTATTGTGTTCAATTTACTTCACCCAATCAGTTAATTTAAAACAAGAGAATGACATGAAAATAGTTCATAGATTCACGCTTTCACTGAAGACCATCCATCTCTGAAACTTCATTCAATCTGCCATTCAAATTCCACAACTGTCCAAACTCCGCAAGATAAACGAACTGCCAGCCAGTCAGACAAACAGTGTGATTCATTAAATTTTCAAACCCGCCTAATGAGATAATGAAGCAAAGAAGTTCGTACAGCCACTTCAAGACTGCGAGTCTGAATAAATGCAATTGAACTTTCTGCTGCGCTGTGTTTGGCGAGTGAGGCGAGAAGAACAAACAAGTCAAACATCTCTCTGGATCCCATTCCACCCTTACGATTCGTTTTTCGACGCGTCGATGCCGGGATTTGCCCTGATCGTGTTGATCTCGCCAGATGTGCAGGGTACCCTACCTCAGGCATATCGGATGGATTGCAAATGGAGTGAGGGTGTGCGATATTTCGAATGATTCCGTCAATTACCGTTCGATGCGAAATACCACGGAATAATGTTTATAGTTTTTTTTTTCGAAAGTAATCGTATATTATATTATTTACATTGTAGCTTAACGCTTTTAAACACAACAAAACATTGTTCAGATTTTATTCCACCATTAAATCGTGAAAGATAAATAAATGTCACAAAAATATAATTTCGCTCATTGAAAAACGGATGACATTCCGAATACCGCTCAGCTTCTGAGACGCTCAGACGGTTTCACGATCGCACTCCTAATAAGTCAGGCGTTTTTTCTGAGCATTTATCGATAATACGTTGTGCCGCGTCGCGTGTATGATGATTACGCGATTAGGCGAGAAAACACCTTCCTGATCGATTACTCGAGCTTCCCCGTTAAGCCGGCTTTCAAAAAGGTGCAACGGTTTTTGTCGCACAGTTCTCAGCCTCAACTGACTGCATTCAGGTGTGCAGCGGTTTGCGGGAGCATTTGCGTACAGCGCTTACGCATGTCTGCTCGTTCCAGCTAGGACATGAACCCGGGCTTGGTTTCTGGTCACTTTAACCGCATCTTATCACCGACGAGAACGTTACAAACACAGTGGCAGTATTGGATCCGGTAGCGCAGGAACTACGGCTCGTGGATCGAGTGGTGCATTTCGCACGACAAGTCAAAAATCAAAACTTTATTCAAGCGTAAATCGCGTATCGTCTTTGACGAATTTCACGATGCACACCAGCGTCTATGCGCAAAGCTACTGCTAGTGTACGACGGGAACATGGAAGCACCAGCAGGCAACCTTTCCCCGGTTTTTGTGGAGGGCATCATCGTGCTTGTGAAGAAGAAGGGTGGCGACAACACATCCCTATCATACCGACCCATCTTGCTGCTCAACAACGATTACTTACATACTTCTCTCGCGCATTCTCAAGGTCAGACTAGAGTGCATCATGCGAGCTCACCACGTGCTGAGCGATGGGCAGAAATAATCCAAATCGGAGCGAAACATCTTCCAACAAAACAAATCTCCCACTGAAAGATTTGAATGCGAGTCTCCGTCACCACCGGCGCGCCGGTAAGTTGATCAGTTTTTATTTAGCGAACGCGTTCAATCGGGTCCAGTAGTCATCCCTGTTCGACACCATGTGCTCGCTCGGCTTTAGTCGGGATTTCATCTCTCTCTGATCCACTTCTCGGCTGCTAATCAACGGGCGTCTCTCACGTCCGCTCGAGAACTAACGTTCGGTAAGACAAGGCGACCGTCCATGCATCTCTTCGTTCGCTACCTCTACCCCCGGTGTGTAGACTCGAGCAAGCATGTGACAACGATTTGTTGGTCACATGTGTCGACGATATAAGCGCCATCCTGACGTCAGCCGGGTAGATCGAACTGATGAACCCAGTTTGAGGCTGTTTCCGGTGCGCGGTTGAATATGGGCAAAACAGTGGCGATCGATGTCGGGGTTTGCGAGACTAATTCAATCAACATCCAATGGCTACAGACAGCCAATGTAGTCACAGTTCTGAGTATTACCTTCGAAAAATTCGATTCGTTTAATTATCACTCTGCAATTGGAAAGTTTGAGCAGTAAATGTGGCTGCAATCTTCGCGTACGCGAACGTAAAGATAGAAGGTGATTATGCTGAACACGTTCGACACGTCGATGCTGTTCCGTCGATGCTACCATTACACGGCAAAAGTAACATCCACGATGGGCGCGTTCTTGTGGAGAGGAAAGCCTGTCCGAGCTCCGAGAATGCAGCTTACGCACAGCAAGAAGCGTGGTGGACTTAATTTGCTCTTGCCTGCTTTAAAGGAAAAATCACTCGCCATCAACCATCATTTCAATAAGATTGATTCCCTTCCCTATTGCAAATCCCTCATTTTCCACGATAATCCCCGCCCAGCAATCTCAATAAATAATCCCGACCTCAAAGTTATCATATCAAATTACTCCCACATTCCACCTCATAATCCGAGAATACTCCTCAGCCGATCTCATCTACTGGCATTTCGTGTCTCAAACGGACATGCCTGTGTGGTATATGTTGCACAACGAGCAACTTACCTTTAGTGTATTTGTGGCACTACCCTCAGCATATGCTATGGAACAATGTACGAGTTCACGTGAGCGGTGTCGTTTTATCTACGTGACCATGGTAACTAGTGAACATGGCACCGCTCAAACGTCAAATTAGTGAACTCGTGCATTGGTTCATGGATCGATGCACGAGTCCACTAATTTGACGTTTGAGCGGTGCCATATGGACCAATGCACGCGTTCACTCATTGACGTTTCAGCGGTGCCGTGTTATTTACGTGACCATGGAAACCAGTGAACTCTACACCGCTCAAACGTCAACTTAGTGAACTCGTACATTGGTCCATTCATTCGTTTCCATGGTCACATAAAAAACACGGCACCGCTCAAACGTCAACGAGTGAACTCGTACATTGGTCCATAGTGGTTTCTGCGGTCGTGTACATAAACGTTACATGCGCACCGTAAACTGCTGTCCAAAATGTAGAGAGCAGTCAAAGAGTTTTGCACGCACTCCGACGGACGACGAACGGTAGAAACACTCCGCCATAAATTTTGCGACTATGATCGAATCGGTCCTACAGCAGAGGCTTACGGTCCTCATGAAAAAATTGAGAAGACTGACGTTCGAAGACTAGCTCTAACAGGAGAAAACAGAGCTGGACGTATTTATGATTTGAAAATATTAGTAAATGGCATCACATTTGTTAATGATAGAATCGATGTTCGAACACAAAATTTTCACCTTGATTTGTAATTAATTGTTGTCTTTGTATTGCAAATATTTGCTTTTTGAAATTGCTGAAAAGACCTGTAAATAAAGACCGAATTTTAAAACCAAAAAAGAAAGAGTATATTCGAGGTACTAGAGACGCTATTGGACAGTGTTTTTCAGACTTGGCGACTATTCATAAACCACGAAAAAAAGGTTTTTGAGTATGAACTTTTGTCTGTAAACTAAAATCAATCTTATAAGGGAACCACGTGGTTCAATTTAAGACATCCCTTTCTCTTATTTTATTCGCGGTCATTTTAAGATATTTTTCCTCCCATGTTATTGTTTTTTGTTATCAAAAAAAATTTTTTTGATCCGCAACCTATGATATTTTTGGTGAAAAATATGTTTTGATAATATTGACACGAACCTATATGTGAAGTTTGTCCGGTTTGGAATCCTAACCATCTGATTTACCTCCCAAAGGACAAAATGATTTTTATAACACAGAGTCCTCTTGAGGGATTTCTATGCATCATACAGATTATTTTGCTCCCCATGATTTTGAAGCCTAATGAGAGCTTTCAATGGTTATTCAAGTGTCTTATTTTAAAGTTTTAAGAGGCTTTGTAGAGGCAAGCCTAAGAAGCTGTTAAGAATACCTGAGAAAATCTAAGGACTTCTTGGATAACCTATGGATCTTTTGTCAACCCTTTGGAAATACTAAGGAGTACTTAATTTATTAGGCTGCCCTGGAATTTCCTTCGGAACCCATTGGAAACCCTTTGGAATGCTTTGTAACCCAAAAAAACGATTCAAACACCTCTAGTTTTCCATTAAGAATAATTGAACCCCATTAAGGATATGAATTATACAAATCATCCTTTGACGAACTAAATGTCCCCGTTTGACAAATTGATTCAGTTTCAAAATAATAAATTTTATTTCCGATTTTATCCATGTAATATCAATGCAAGGGATTTATTTTTTTTTTTGCAAGCCAGATAGTAAAAGGAACAAAAAAAATTATGCATTTACTCATGCATTTTGCAAAAAAAAACAAAATTGATTATAAATGTGTTTCAACAAGTAGATGAAAAAACCTAATTTAGTACTATACTATTTAATTCCACTAGAGTTTGTATCCTTTGACAGATACGCGTATTTCGACCTGGAATTAAATGGTATAGTACTAAATTCGGGTTTTTCATCTACTTATAGGTATTCTACTAAACAGCTCGAAGATTTATTATCATCAGTGTGGAAAAAATCTATGTATGTTTTCACGTAAACCTAAAGTGAATATTTTTTTGGGTGTAGAGGAAAATAGGCAATTTGCCTTTAATCCAAAAGCTATCATTAAATTTCACGATCATGCGAGAAAAAACTCTCCATAACTTCATATATTTGCTTGCTAAAAGAACACACTGTTCGTGGCAATTTTTTGATAAAAATATGGTTTATTTTTTGCAAACATCGGTTTACGGAAGTATGTCTTGACAGAGTAAGTTTTGCCCCACCTTTCTCTATCGTTTTGATTTCGTATCGACAGAAAAAAAATGCATATCGCATACCCTCACAATGGAATCGCGCTCGCATCGACACGGAGAAGTCAAGAAGACTGCCAATCTGTCGGCAGCCTGGTTGATTCCATCATCGCCAAATCGACGGGGAGTTACTGTTAGTGACAGGAGCAACCGAGCATCGCACCCAGAGGCTGATACAGTGTGACCAGAGGAAGGGGAGGCTGCGGGATACAAAAACGTAAATATCCACCAGAGTAACCCGGGAAGTGACATTACAAATGGGGCGCAACGAGAAATGTAGGAATTTGCACTTCAAAGGAATCGAAGCACCAAACAAACCCGGCCAACCGTTGACAGTTTTGGTACCTGGCAGCAGATGACTGCTTCTGCCGACAGGTCTACTCTGAAGCGCACGGTTGATGAATTAAAAATGATTCCAATGAACTTTGCGATGGTCGATTGCGAGAAGTCAGCTCAGTGGCAGTCAAATTTCCGAATCTCAGTTCGTTTGAAGATGGCTAATCTTGTTGGAGGACGGACTTTTGAATTTGCTCATGAATGAAAATGGCCGGCTTTGAATTTTGGGAAGGGTCGGACATTTGAGTGTGCTGAAAATGTTTAGTCCAAAGCTAACAGTTGGTGGATATCCAGTATTTTGGTATCTATGTTTGTTTTATTTCAATGCTTGTCCTTAAATGGATCAAAACTAATTTCAATCGTAAATCATAATTACTAGAGAAAGCTCAATTATTAAAGCCACATTTCTGATTTTAACATAAGCCAACTTGTCAAAATGCAAAAACCTAGCTCCAAGCGACTACCCCCGTGATTCATTTAACTATCATCAATTACACTGTGAACTTGAAAAAAAACAATGTATTAACGCTCAACGCTCCGTCATCGTAATCATCGTCAACATCGAAACTTCAAAAGCAGTTTTTCTGTTCAAAACTAAACATTTTTCGATAAAAATGTGTTCACTATGTTTCGGTTGGGGAATAGAATACAATGAACACATTTTCCTGTAAATTTTCTTGATTTTGAAAGAAAAAACTGTTTTTGAAAATTCTGAAATCAATGACGGATCCTGCCCCCATAAGTCAGTCACGTTCACATTTTAAACATTGTACAAAACTATGATCGAAGAATCAATTTAAGATTTGCGAACGATAAAATAACAATTGCTAATCGCTGACGGTATCCAACAAACCACAGGCGCAGCAAAATCGATCGATTGAACCACGAATCGGCTTAACGCGGAGGCATGTCATATACCTAGGTGGACGATGTCATCACAGCGAAGGCGGCTTCGGGCCCAAAAATCACGCCCTGCCATAATTCGATATCATTATCTGGCGATATTTCATTACCGGTACGCGATAATAATCGGAAATCAGTTCGGTCGCGCACCCACACACACACACATACGGAAGTGCTTGAGGCGGAACGGGAGCAGCGATGTGGTGGAGGAGGATGGGGAATCCATTTAGTCGGCTGGTTGCCCCGTGAGTTGCGTTTGCTCATCGATCGGTGTCCATAAATTAGACCGTTTCGGGTGTATGTTTTTCCCTCTCGCATCATGCACATTACTCTCTTATGCTACGGCTGAAGGAAGGAATTCATATTAGTTGGCATTGGCGTAGCTAGGTTTTTTTTCCTAGCAAATGCTAGTTTCAAAGTTTCATGATGGAGACTTTTTTTTAACAAAAAAGTATTTCTAAGAACAATGGTCGATTTTCAAAATTTCAGATTTTGCGTGTAGGGTAAGTGTACCAGTTATGGCCATAGTGGTTCCCTATTTCGCCATACGTGTTAACTTAAATTTCTTCAAATTTTGAAAAGTTTTGTGTGTTTTAGCAGTAAGATAAAGGATGTATCTAGGTGCTAAAACATTCAAAAGTATAAAAAATGTAAAAGTTATCGAAATTTTACATATGGCCAAATAGGGAACCACTATGGCCATAACTGGTACACTTTCCCTAGATATAAATGCATAATTAAATGTAATAAATGTGAATTGTGGGAAACATATGATTCATGATGATGAATCGAGATGGACTAATAAAATCGACTATTTTACTCTACTATCAACATAATTTTTTTTATCATGAAAAAAATATCAAATTCGCATTATTTTTTTTGGTACTTTAACACCATTTTTTCACAAGTGCTCAAATAACTGTTCTGGTTTTAGAATCTGTGTCGATATTGCTCATTGAGCATCTGTATCCGGAGATATTGCGAAATTCCTTGGCGGACCGCGTACTTTGTCTTGGCCGCATTCACCATCAGTCTAACTTTTGCTGCCTCGCGTTTCAGGCGGGTGTACAGGTCTGCCACCTTTTCAAATGTTCGGCCGACGATGTCCATATCATCCGCGAAGCAAACAAATTGACTGGATCTCGTAAAAATCGTACCCCGGCTGTTAAGCCCGGCTCTCTGCATAACACCTTCTAGAGCAATATTGAACAACAGGCACGAAAGTCCATCACCTTGTCGTAGTCCCCGGTGGGATCCAAACGAACTTGAGTGTTCGCCTGAAACCTTCACACAATTTTGCACACCTTCCATCGTCGCTCTTATCAGTCTCGTGAGCTTCTCGGGAAAGCTGTTCTCGCCCATGATTTTCCATAGCTCTACGCGGTCAATACTGTCGTATGCCGCCTTGAAATCGATGAAAAGGTGATGCGTTGGGACCTGGTATTCACGACATTTTTGGAGGATTTGCCGTACAGTAAAGATCTGGTCCGTTGTCGATCGGCCGTCAACGAAGCCGGCTTGATAACTTCCCACGAACTCGTTTACTACGGGTGACAGAAGACGGAAGATGATCTGGGATAATTTATTTATTTATTTATTTATTATCGTCAATCAAAGTAGACTCCAATAGTTTGTAGGCCGCATTTAGAATGGTGATCGCTCGAAAGTTCTCACAATCTAACTTGTCGCCTTCTTTTTCCGCGTAACCATAACCCACGTAAATATCTCACGGTACAGAATTTTTATCGTATTAAGAAATTTACTCTCCGAAACAATATATTAAAGGTTCCGATTTCTCACTCACTCTCACGATAATGGATTTCTCCCCCACAACAATTTTCAGCGAGATGCTGCTGTGCGAAATTATCCGTCATCAAAACAGAGCGAAAGCAAATAATAGCACACTACCACACTACAGCTGTGAAAAATTCGTTTTCTCCTTTTCCTGTCCATAGATAACTTGTCCTGTACTATCCATAGCCATGAGCAGCAGTTGCTTTTATGCACCGAATTAGCCCCTGCATTCGTCAAGTCGATGAGGTAGCGTGAATAGCGTGCATGCATCGTGATTCTTTTTAGCAACATTCTAGGTTCAAATCCCGTCGCCGGCATCAGTTTTTGTTTATCAACATAGTGATAATTCTCGGAAGAAGTTGGTGAGCGGAAATTTGATGGAGTGAAAATGAAATAAATGTTGAATGGCATCCTTAACTTCCCCCATCGTGGGAGCTGGTTTATTTCCACTGTCCGCTGTGCTGACGTAGCCATCGCTTTCGCTGTCCTGACCTTCTGTGCCAATGTTTTCTGCGCCATTCAGGTGTTTATCTTAGTGCTGCTTCCACCTTTCGATCACCTCGCATCCGTCCGTCAAGATGCTCTCATCCTTATCCCGGCACATTTCGGCTCGCGGCACGAAGCCTTTGCGGAATGTATTGAGTTTCTGATAGAACTTCCGCGTTTCTTGAGAACGGTACAACAACTCCATCTCTTGGCATTCCACCTTTTCCAGGCGACGCTTTTCATTCCGTAATTGGCGGGTGTGCTGTTTCCGCTTCAATCTGTATCGTTCCATGTTTTGCCGTGTACCATGCCTCAGCATTGCAGCCCGCGCTGCATTCTTCTCCTCTAAAACCTCCTGACACTCCTCGTCGAACCAATCGTTTCTGGAGCTTCGTTCCACATATCTGACAATGCTTTCGACAGCGTCGTTAACGGCTGCTTTGACTGTCCTCCAACAGTCCTCAAGAGAGGCCCTATCAAGCCCGCCCTCATCCGGCAACGCTGCCTCACGATGCTGCGCGTACGCATTGGCGACATCCGGTTGTTTCAGTTGCGCTAGATTGTACCGAGGCGGGTGTCGGAACCGTACATCGTTGATGACGGATAGTTTTAGGCGCAGTTTCACCATCACCAGGTAGTGGTCGGAGTCAATGTTAGCGCCACTATTGGTTCTGACGTCGGTTACGTCGGAGAAGTGCCGTCAATCCTGCCGTCAATGCTGGAAATAGGTGCTACGAATGACCATACTCTTGGAGGTAGCAAAATCTATCAGTCGTATGCCGTTCTCGTTTGTCAGCCGGTGGGCGCTGAACCAGGTCCGTCACACTCGGGCTCAGATTGGTAACCACTTCTAGTACTGCATTTGGTT
Organism: Aedes aegypti; assembly: GCF_002204515.2. NCBI lineage: Eukaryota > Metazoa > Arthropoda > Insecta > Diptera > Culicidae > Aedes > Aedes aegypti. Next base: position 243,692,294 of record NC_035108.1, on the reverse strand, counting down.
CCTCGATAGTACAAAAGGTAGCCAAGTTTGACAGATCGCAGTACACTTTTCACGGCATTCTAGATTACCTTATGAGCCATAAAATTTTGGGCAACTGCAAGGGCCATGGAGGTCTTTAATTTGTCTTTGGCTGAACTTTCCAATCGTCGGTCTGAACTCCTCCTCCTGGCCAACCCGAGCGTTCAAATCTCCTATGATGATCTTGACGTCGTGGCTTGGGCAGCGGTCGTACTCGCGTTCGAGCTGCGCGTAAAATGCGTCCTTGTCATCATCAGTGCTTCGGAAGTGTAGGTTATGCACGTTGATGATGCTGAAGTTGAAGAACCGGCTTTTGAGCCTCAACCTGTACATTCTTTTGTTGATCGGCCACCACCCGATCACGCGCCTTTGGATATCACCCATCACTATAAAAGCTGTTCCCAGCTCACGTGTGTTGCCGCAGTTCTGGTACTTCTAAACGTTCGCACCATCAAACCTGTCCATCACACCTCCTGCAGCCGATGCCGAAACCGCGGGTCTTCAGTACATCGGAGAGTATGCGAGTACTTCTAAGGAAGTTAACAGATTTGCAGTTCCACGTACCGAGTTTCCAATCGCTAGTCCGTTTCCGTCGCTGTGGTCTTTGCCGATTGTTCTGGTCCATATTCTTTCGTTGACGTTCCTGTGCTGATATGTTTTTACGGATGGCTTGCAGGGCCTGACACCAACCCCCTTGATTTTCGAAGGACCATTCCCCCTAAATGATCGAAGGACCATAGTGCGCAGTTTAGCTTAGAGTTCTTCTCTGGCACTCGGACGATAATCAGCCGCCCCTGACATGGGGAACAGACGCTGTTGTGAGCCGCTCCTAACATGGAGTACAGACGCTCCTAGCAGAAGCAAAAGCAAACCCTCCCTTCCCTGTCAGCATACTGTAGTATCCGAAATTTAGAGCCGCACAACTTTCGGCCGATTCGGTCATCAGCCGAACTGAAAATTTCACTGCCATTTTTTCTCACACCACCTTTATCCACAACAATATTCACTAAACTGAAGAGTCGATCACCAGACAAGCCTACAAGCTGTTTGCGCGCTCATTCCAGCTGTCAGTTGGTACACGCAAATGAAAAGGCACGCATATATGCAATATGCACGCGTAAACGAAACATGAACGCTCAACTAAACACAAGCAATATTTCAATCGAATTTCAATATACCAGCTCTAGCTACCACACATACGACCAAAGCTCCCACCGGGGTTGGTTACCCGATCTTCCTCAAGGTTACTCATACCCAGCCAGTACCACGAGGAGGTAGGGATAGTAATTGCTGGGAAAGAGGCTAAGGACCACACATTTTTATCTATTTTATTCCTGCAGGTACGCAAGGCACCAATGGTACGCCATGTCCAGCCATTTACCGTGCCTCAAAAATCTTATGGAACATGTTTAATCGAAGAATTACTAGCTAAATTTGTAATTAACATTAGAACACATTTTTGGGTACTATACAGAATTGCTATAAATATTCTTATAAGCTTCCTGATGGAATATCTTGTATATTTCCCAAAATATTTCTATACTAGTGGCCCCGGCAAACTTCGTCTTGCCATCAAGTAGGCTGTTAAAAAACGCTATTGATCGTCTCATACAAAATGACAGTTTCGTTCGCGCTCGTTTATCCAAGTTTCCCGGTGAATATCCTGGGATTTTTATACACACAAACACGTCGGAACCCTTGACGAACAAAACGGAGAAAGAATCATTCAAATCCGTTGACCCGTTCGCAAGCCATTTCGTGACATACAAACACCATTCCATTTTTATTTATATAGACTAGTGGTCCCGGCAAACTTCGTCTTGCCATCAAGTAGGCTGTTGAAAAACGCTTTTGATCGTCCCATATAAAATGACAGTTTCGTTCGCGCTTGTTTTTTTCAACTTTCCCGGTGAATATCCTGGGATTTTTATACACACAAACACGTCGGAACCCTTGACGAACAAAACTGAGTAAGAATCATTCAGATCCGTTGACCCGTTCGTAAGCCATTTCGTGACATACAAACACCGTTCCATTTTTATTTATATAGAAGATAGATTATGAAAAATTAACTCTGTTTGTGTGGAAAAACTTGAATTAAATATGCCAAATTCAACGTATCCATTAGATTGTATTGCATGCCTTATTTGAAAAAATATTTTTTTTTTTCATTATGTATTTAACATCCTGAAAAAAATTGGGGGGAGGGTCTGCCCCCTTCCCTGTTACTACGCTGATGTTAGTCGGTAACAGAACGAATAGTACAACACGCACCTCGAACCATAATAGCAATTACGCGCGGCAGAGTTCAATGAAATTCCCGACTCACAAATCCTTTGAATGCTTGCCAACAAACAGCGACGAATCCAACACATTCCATTTATCTACGCAATATTTCCTCGACAATGAACTATTCCACTAATTCGACCGGTGCTTAGATATCCAGATATGTTTGTTAATGCTAATCCACGTATTGTCTGATTCCGGCCGGGGGGATAATCATCGTATTTTCATGATATCGATTAGGAAAGCGCTTTATTGCTGATATTCTTTTGAAGTTTGGCCCGGAACAGAAATCCCGGCATTTGTGGAGTTCCTTTTTGGGAACGCAAACAATGTCATTGAAGCATAAATGAATCAGAGAGGAAGTTCCATTCCAAGTTAAGCACCGCAGCACTTTTTCCGTGTTTGCTCAGCCGAAAGATAAGAGCGCTGTAGGTTTCAAGCAAGCTGAATCGCTTATCACCGTTGCGTTCTTCGGTTGACTTTTTAGTCTTGCACATGTCAGTAGGTGTCCGCTGCCGTGATTGACACGGATCCGTAAATTATCGACGTTCGGATCAGATAGCTGTCCAACGGTAGATGATGACGAGAAAAGTGATAGAATAAACACGTTCACAGCTAGGAAGAGTACGGCGTTGATAAAGAAAATGTTCTTATCTATTACACGGACCGGGTAGAATCGTAGGTGCGCATACAAAAATGCGATACGTTGATAATTCTATTTGTTGTTGAAGACTGTGGATGTTTAATATCTTCAATACAATTCACTCAAAAGGATAGTAAGGACGAGCTATCAAACAGTTCTAGCACTAGAAATGACAAAATATGAACATTTGCTAAACATTATGAAATTTTAAATTACATGGTCGGGGTTCTGCTAAACCGCACCAAGTTCCAAAATCTTTATTCCGAGATATTTTACTTTAAAGTCTTTTCCTGTACTAGTTTATCGCGGATGATAATTTTATTTTTTTTATTGCTCACATGCGATTAACAGTGTTCAACAAGTACACCAAGATTAAATATACTAGTAAATCATCAAAAATTAACTATGTAATTGGATTTCATTAAACAATATGAAGCACTCAGTTCACTCTGGCTGAACAAAAATTGAAAAGTATGATTCTTGGTTCGGTATGGTTGGATGTGTTTCACAGTTTTCAACAACACAAGTAAAATTAGAGACAAATGATGTTTATCATCACCGTGCATGTTGGAATCCATGTCACAAGTGTTTATGGGAAGGATTCGTATGTATTGAATCAAGGTTCTCACGTGTTCATACATAGATCCTAATGATCGAAGAAAACCATGAATTCGCTCTGCCAAAGCGCACCAAGCTGCTCCCATTTGGTGCTCCTTTGCTGACCAAGTTCACAATTCAATGCGTGAAGTGTTCACCAGGAATCACAATCTTTTCAGATGTACATTGACCTGCTGATGTTTTTCTGCAATATAAAAATAAGCACAGAATCTAAAAGTTGTTTGATTTCAATCACCATCGGATAAAACATCAGAAAAAAAGTTTCAGCGTGATTCGACCTCTTGCCTTCTGAGTGGTAATCTAGTGTGCTACCACTAGGTCATCTTCACTTCTTGAAGGAATGGTGATAAACTTGAATCAAGTAATGAGCAGTTTGTCTGACGGGGTTTGATGGCGATAATGCCATTTTCTGAACAACTAAAGCGCACCAAGTCCACCTGAGTTGTTCACACAGCATCAGATTAAATTAATTCGTTTTTTCATTACGGCTTCTGTGTGGTTTGATAAACATATTATATAACAAGCTAATGCAAGTATGTATTGCATGTAAATGCCTTTACTCCATGTCTAAATGTGATTTTCAGATAAACAGTACTTAGTGCGGTGTGGCTGGATAAAATTTGAAAGAAAATAGATCAACGCCACCGGAGCTTTATTTTATTTTATTTAATCAATTGCTGCCCAATTTTACTGGCCTCTGTTTCTATGAGTTGCTTGGAATGGATAAATTGTAAAAATATAGAAGGAAGTTGAAAAAAATATAGGGTTTTGTTCTTATTCGTCGTAAGCGCTACTATTCGTCGTATCAAACTTTAAATGTTCCACTACGGCGGATGTTCAAACTTACCTGCAACATAGATTCATTATCCAAGAGTAATTTTGTGAAAGCTGTTATGGTTTGTACACTTGTACACCAAAAATGCAATAAAACTACTGTATTTCGGTAAATAACTTCAGTTCAATTATCCACTTTGCACTTTTTCACCGAAATCGCATGGACGAACACAATTTGAGAGAAATGCTTAGCGATCGACTGAGCCACACCACTTTCCAACACAAGTTTCTTCCTGCCCCCGTGGGTGACTTACTTCGCCGGGCACTTATTTTCACTATGGAAAACCTTCGTACTTCTTCACTGAAGAATTACATTCCAATCACACGCCGTAAAACTTGAATAAATCACCAAATTTTACGAAATTTCCTCAACCGCCGCGTATAATTGAGAATGTAAACAAAGTTCAATCCGTCGTACTGAGAAAAAAAAGCTTGTGCGCATCAATGTGTGCGCGACGCTCGATGTAAAAATACGGTACCTTTGATTGTGTTGTTTTCGCTGTACTGTGAGCAAATGCCATAATTGTACGGTCAAAAGGAATTGTGTTCATATGTTTGGGCTGAATTTTGATGACGAACAATGAATTTTAAAGGAAATTAGTATATTCCATCATGCTGAAGGAATGGAGGGAGATGCCCGTAGATCTATATATTCTTGTAAAACATTTTATTATAGCGTTGATATGTTGTGTTTTAACCATTCAATACACACAGTGAGCCGTAAGTTGTGAGACGAATCTGGAAACTGATTGCGACGGAGTTGAAAACGATACGACGGACTGAGAATACGGTAAGATGCATTTTCTTTGCATTATTTCCAAAAAGAGATCAAGATTTATCAAAATGTTATTGTACAATGCTAAAGCCGTTTTGAGAAAGAATTGTTTGGCTTCGGTTTGTATCAGCATCATTCACTGCAATACTGGGAAAATTGCAGTTCTCACTGATCAATGCTTAATACGATGGATACTAGCACATCACCCTAGCTTTTTATCTGAAAAATGAATTCCCACTGATGACGTGCGTTGGTTTATGGTTCGCTCTGGCTGATCAAATCTTTTTCGTTAAAATTATGAACGTTTCCAATGCCCTGTATAGACGAAATAATAAGTAATTAGAGTTTATTCAGAAGAAGGTACTAAAATTGTGACAAATGGTCAAATCATTCTGCACTTTTCAACAAATTGTTATTTAACATCTGAAAGCTGAACCAACCTGGACGAAAAGTTATCTCTGAAGAATTTCAAACACTGACCTTGTTCATGATTTCAATAGACGACTGTCATGTTGATCAAGTCATGGCGTGTGCAAAACTATGTTTGGATTCCATAAGAAATAAAACAATAAATCATTTACTTCTTCTTTCGCAATGAGCTCACCACGCCATGAATGAGCCGCCACGAAATTTGGTCAAACAAACAGGAAACGGAAAGTCACGATTTGCATACCGCGAACCAGCATCGTCCCCGACCATCATCGCCGTCATCACCACCAGAGTAAACCACGCTCTCATAAAAATAACCGTCGATCCGTGAAGGAAAGCGCAGAATAAAAGAAACACACTTTTACTGCATCCAGATTTTCTTGCCGGCGTACTGCCAAGCCAATCACTCTCAGTGTCAGCTCTCCTTTACCGCAACTAGACTGCCGAAGTCGTCGAGCTGAAGTGTTGCTCTTTCATATCCAATTACTTCAATCACTTTGTTGGTTTGGACTTTATGGTTCGGTTTCTTGGACTGCGTATGTCACCACATTTGACATGGTTCAAATATCGCTCCCTTTTTGCCATCAGTCACCATCAGAAGCAGGAGCAACGGGAAACTCTCGAATGAATCACTCTGTGGAACAAAACGGTCAAAAGCAAAGTGGCTGCTCTCGATCGCAGACGTCATGCAGTCACTGTCAAAGGAGGAGGGTTCGAACGGAGAGATGTCGCAGACTCTTTCGCTTCTGATGTATAAGCCATTTTATGAGACGTTTCGAATCATATGGTTTCCGTTTGTTTACCAGCTTTGAAAGTTTCTGGCGGGCCGATTTATTTACGTTTCTTCTAGCGCTACATTTGGAAGGAGCATATTCAATAATGGTGCTGGTGGCAATGCAACAAAGTTTTTAATGTTCGCATGTAAAATTTAAATCAGTAGGCAGGGAAGATATTTTTCATCTACGTTACCTGTAATACATGTAAACCGGGCAGAAACATGCGCTGAAAGAGACGGGGAAGTCATCGGCAACAAAAATGTGACCAGCGCCATTCAGATATCATGCTAGTTTTTTCAACAACAACAATGAGCGGCCCGCCAGAAAACGTCATTCGAACGTCTCGTAAAATGGCTTATTGACTTAGGGGAACTGGGGGTAATATGCCCATAGGGGGCAAAACGCGCCACCATCGATTTGGGCGAACGATGAGTTTTACAATGCTTTTTTTCACCGTAGATCATAGAAAATGGATAAAAATGCTTTTCCTAATATTTTTTTACGTGTTTTTCTCAACCAAATCGATAAAATTGTATAAAAACGTTTTTCGCTGTTTTCGTTGCAATTTTGTGCGATTTTCAATGTCATTTTTTAGGTCGATAAATAACCAAATTACTGAAACTATTGCCAAGAGCCACCTTGTGCACTGTCATAGTTTGTATTACGTGCAAAATATATGTTAAATTTGCCCTCAAAAAGCTTATTGAAGGACCTAAACTTTAATCAACTCTGGGGGCAAAACGCCCACCCCTATTTCATAACACCAAAACAGCCGTTTGAATTCAAATTCTACCAAACGTAATGCCACGTTGAAGTTACACAAAAATTGGAACCTTACAAATGTACATTTTTCGCATCAGCATGTATACTATTATTGAACAATAACATCTGAACAAACGCCCGGATTTATGCAACACATATACAAGCATGATTGTGTGCGTTCGTTTACAGCATGGCTAACGCCGAACTCAAGCGGGGCGTTTTACCCCGCAAAACAATACATATGCACTTAAGCAAGCATTTTTTAAAAATTAATTTATAAACCCCAGAAAAGTTAGAATGAATAGCTGTTTTTACTATTTGGTAGAAAACATGTTTGTCTATCCGACCATAATCAAAAAAGAGCATAAAATAATGTTTTTCACATCTAAAATCGCTGTTCTCCTTAACGTGGGCAAACTACCCCCAGTCCCCCTACTCTGTGTGTTATTGTTCAGCTTATTACTATGAATCGTTTCTTTTGGTGCGGGCTGTAGATATCCGTTACTCATATTGGGTTGTTTTGAGATTTAATTATTGTTTAATGTACGATGGCCTACAAAGAAGAATTACGGTTGGTAACCAGCTGGTCCCGGCTGTTGGATTTGGTTTTTTCCTACGAATGTATACAATATGCTCATACAACTGATTTAAATTGAACGCAAAAACGATCATTGTACACAGCATCTGCACCAAAGGTTCAGCTGTTAAGGGCATTTATGTATGGAAAAAATCAACTCGTAATAATCTTAAGTAAGTTAAGTTGTTTCTTTAGGGAAACACTTCCGGTTTGTTACAGTCTCTTCTCTATTGATTGGAAAATCAAGAATACATTTATCGACTACAGTGCCATCTATGGTCTAAATCGTAACCGGAACCGTTTTTCCCGCATGAATAGTTGATTATCTCCTGGTGGAGATCCTCCAGTACCGGACAGCACCCAGTACCGGACATCATCGAAAACTTGAGTAATCATGTTCCAATCAAGATGGTGTATTAGGAAAAAAGGATGCTATTATAGAGAGGAGTGGTTGCGTAGAATAATACATCCCTGAAATAGGCACGCTTTTTGGAAAAACAGAGATGTTTGAAAACTGATGAAAAGTTGACGTATCGCCTTAAATTTGAACTTATTTAATAATGATTTTGAATGTGGAAAAATAATTTTGATCTCGCAATATTCATGGAAAACCATCATAATTTTAGAGTGAGAATGTGTTTTGTATGATATTTACACTAAATATGGTCAAACTATAATTTTGGTCTAGCACCTCCTGTCCTCCAGTTTCGGACAGTTTCATTTGTAACATGATATCTTTGTATTTTTTGCACCAGTGTCTCAAAATACATTAATTTATCATGGATTATATCGATCATGGTATCAAAGCTGCAATAAAAATAAGAAGAATGGAAACTCAGAACAACACGTAAAATCTGTTATTTTTTGTCATATCTTCTTCGTCTTCTTTCTGGCATAACGTCTTATGAGCACTTCCACAGTTATTAACTGAGAGCTTACTGTGCCAATGATCATTTTGCATGCGTATATCGTGTGGCAGGTACGAAGATACTCTATGCCCTGGGAAGTCGAGAATATTTCCAACCCGAAATGATCCTCGACCAGTGGGATTCGAACCCACGACCCTCAGCATTTTTTGTCATATATGAAAGAGGTTTAGTGATGAACCACTTACACACTAAGTAAAGCTCAAATTACTCTTATGAATGTTGCAAGTTCATTGAATTGGCAGTAAAATACGAATCCTAGGGTAAAAACATTCAATGCTGTACAAGTTTACAGAATTCGAGGCATTTCCAAATCGTGTGTCCGATATTGGGTGCAAATTGACCAATAAATTTGGCACTGCAGTACATCATCAAAATGCGATGTCAAAATTTATATTCATATTGTCAAATATATTTTTGTACGCTACAAAAACGATAATATATGCCACAAATAGACCGTTTAAAATAAATAGTTTTTGAATTACGAATTTAGCGGCTTAGGTGTCTGCTACTGGGGAAGCTCCCCCTATATCTTCAAGGAGTCTTACAGAAAATTTTTCCCACGAATTTGTATCGAGATTCAATAGATATTCCTCTAAGATTTTATTCAGTTTTTTCTCCAGGTACTTTGTATTCTCTAAGGATTTTTTTTTTTGAAATATCCATCACTGTCTTTTATCAGATGTAAAGCTTTTAAACACGCAAAACATAAATTCATGAGTTTAATGTAGGACTTTTGCAAAAATTTCTTCAACAACTAGTTCAAGATCTTCTTAATAAAATATGATTCCACTAAGAATTTCTCGAAGAGTTGCATCAATGACGCATCCAATATTTTTTCAATAGATCTTATCAAATATTTTCTCTTGAATTTCCTGGAATATCTGACTCATAATTATTTTAGGGATTGCTTCAGGGACACTTCCAATGCTATTATCAGAAATCAATTCAAGAAGTTTTTTTCCTAACTTGATTTCATTGATCTTGTGTTATCTTCAAAATACTTCTGAAGACATTACTCCAGGTGAGTTTTCTAGGGCTGTGTCATAAATGTTTCTCTCGCGATTCTTTATCAAATGCAATCAAAGTTCTCCGAAAAATCTAAGAAAACTTCTTAACATTCATTTAAAATTTCATCCAGAAATCTTTTTTGGCAAAGCATCGGAGCAAACCACACAAAGAATTAAAGAATTTCTCCCAAACCACCAAAATTCCTATAGAGATTCATATTGAAATTTCACTAAGGATTTCTTTATAAAATCCAACACAAAGGGAACAGTTTTTTTCTCATGAACTTTTCTTTGAGTTGCTTTAAGAATTGTTCAAAGAATTTCTCTGGCAACTCATCCAAATATTTGAACATATTCGCCAAAAAGAACTGTCTTCTGCAAAGTTGATCACAGGACTGCTGACTTTAATTTGTTGAACGTTTCAGTTCAGAACTCACTCACTAGGTGGCACACAGACTCCAACCAAAATGGCATGTAGAAGTAACTTGCAACACGTCGACGTTGTTCGGTTACATGAATTTACGTTTTCTGTAGCATGGATTGAAATTAATTTCAATTCTTAGATCGTTTATCGACTTAAGGTATTGAGTATTGTTTCTATTTTGGTTGGTTTGCTGGAGGTGAAAATGCATTCACATGTTTGATCGTATAAAAACAAAACTGAAAATCGTTCCCAATACAATACAAACGAAAGTGTTGGTGTGATTTCGGATGTCTTTGAACAACTCGCTTTTTCCGCAGAGTATCGCTAAAGCTGCGATATTTATTCATTAGTTAAGAGCAATTCCAGTCGAGTTACTTACAACTTAGTGTCCAAATAATAGAGTAAGGTGGGGTAAAAGTTCGAGTGGGGCAAGAGTTTCTTTTTAAGATATCTAACTCAATTCAAAACAAAACATAAAAATGTTATGGTGGTTCGATTGCTTTTCAAGTAAGAGACTTGCACTACAAATATTATAAAAATCGATTGAAATTTGGAAAAGTTATGGCTGTTTGTTGTTTTTTGACGTAAAAATTGTAATTTTTGGTCAAACTTTCGTTGCATTGAACCAAATATAGATGAAATATTTTTCAATGTTTTATGTAAGGGCGTTTCTAGGCCTGTCATAAAGATGCTCTGAGGTGTATTAGTTTTTGCAAAAATGATCGGAAACAATTTTTGGCCCATAGTGGGGCAAAAGTTCGAATCAGCCGGGCAAAAGTTCGAATCAGCCGGGCAAAAGTTCGACCCATGTATAAACTCACGGAAAAAATTGCAAATTACCTCGAATCCAAATATTATCGTCAAATTTAGCGCGATTTGCTTGATCGTGCGAAAAATATCACCAAAATTTTACATTTCCACTTAGTTTTGCGAAAAACTCCTATTTTTGAGTATATTACAATTAACCCCGTTTTGGCCAATTTTTTGATGAAAATTTAGTGTGTATTTTCCTGAAAACATAATTTTACGGCTGATATAAAATATGCCTGTCATAAAAGCATCGATATTTTATGTTTTAGCCAGCGAACTTTTGACCCACACTAGATTCGAACTCTTGCCCCATCGGTGGGGCAAAAGTTCGAATAAGACATTCAATTTTGATACTGTTATAACTACAAATGGGTTAATATTCAGACACAAGTCTGTTCTGCAAAATTATAACCAATATGTTGAAGGTTCATTGTTTGGTATTTATTTTGTTTCAGCTGCTATTGTTTTTATAGAAACTTTGATTATACCACTAAGATCGAACTTTTGCCCCACCTTACTCTATATAACAACTAACAGAACACAAGTATAAATGTAGAATATGTAGGGTGTCTAAAACTAAGTAATTGTTGCATTAAATGTTATCGAGGGAGAATTCAATTAATTTACTTCGAGAAATAAATTCTGCTTCACTTCAGTACAATTTGTTTATAGCTACTTCAGTTTTGCTTATCATCCTGCCTGACAATTTATTGACTTCAAATTGACATCTCCTATCTCGCCCCCCTAAGGGGTTACATTGCACCGAGCCGAGGGGTATTCGCTGTCCCCAACGGAAAGATATATGTCATTCGAGATATTTGCTGTCAGTTACATTACTTAATAGTGTACAAAAGGACTAGATAAAAATTTCAATAAATTCATGCTTAGACACTTAAACAAATCAAAAACGTATTTGACGACCTTTGTGGGGGAACTTGCAACTTGGCAAATATTTTATTTGTTTATCTCTCAGGCCAGTGATGAGATACAAAACTGATTTCTTCAAAAAAGTTGATCATCTAAATGAGACTTGATCGCCTAAACTCTTATTAGTTCGGAAATTTCTCCCCAGATAGCGCAAGTGGGCATATATTTCATTCGTTTTTATCTCAGTCCAGTTATAAGATACAAAATTGACAACTTCGTTCATGTTTTCAACCAAATAAGATCTATTCGCCTTAAAACCTATCATATCGGAAAACCCTCCTAAGTTGGCGTTAGTGGGCAAACATTTTATTCACTGATTTATATCTCAGTCCAGTGCAGCCCTGTCGTCGTAAAATTTGAGCTTCTTAGTCGTCCATTTTTGAGGGGGGCGTTGCTATAGCTCAGAGGGCGCTTTTACTCCCAGGCGCTAATGATGTCGTCTAATAAGAAATATCACAAACACTTAAATATACATTCCAAACAAACAGAAGCGAATAACTTTAATTTAAACGTCTATAAACCCTTATGCGTTTACACGTGTTTAGTTTGCGCTCCATTTCAATTGAATATAAAACAATACATAGGGCCAAACCTTATTCAGTTGAAAAATTTAGTCTTTAAAATTCCCACAACTTGTATTAATAGATGTACGACTTTTTACAAATGTAAATGTTATATAGAAGGTGTTCAAATTCAGAAAAAAAGTTTCAATTTATCAATTAATAGAATTTATTATAAATTATCGAATTATTCCCCAGGTAAGAGGTTCAATAAATAGTATGGAGCTGCAACATTTTGTTAGCTGAACTGAGGGCAGGACAAGCGCACCGTCTTGGGAGTTCACTGTCTACAGTGTTAACGTGCTTCATAAGAACGTTATTAGTAAAAAATATATTTATGAAAATATAAAACTGTTAAGATTCATCCCACAGAAAAAATAAAAAACCTGCCCCATCTTTTTTTTCTTTTGGCGTAACGTTTCTTCAAAAGCAGGACCATATTTTGATCTTATAGTTACGTGATACGTGACCGGTGGTAGCTGATATTACTGTGGCTGCTTTAATTTAATGAACATAACTTGAACGGATTAGAACTTCATTCTGTACTTTCAAACTTTCTCTGATGTTCAGGAATCTATTTGTATGAAAAATTCTCCCAATACCTGGCGTTTCACTATATGACAAGCAACATATGGTTAAAGTAATAGTGAGCTAATTCATATTCCCAAACATTTTGAATTGAAATATCGTTATGATATCTCGTCATTTATTTTTTTATGACTTCATCATGACAAGCTTGATTCAAATATTGACCCAGTCACTATTTTAATTTTTTCGGGATTTGTGCAGAGATTTGTTTAAAAATTAAACTCATCTGAAACTAATCCTCTACCTGCAACAACTCTCTTTTTACTATCAAAATTTAATAAACAATTTTAACAAGTTCTCAAAAATCACTTCGATTTTTAGAACATGTGTCGATTTTAATCATTGGTCTTCTTGTTCTGAAGATATTTCTAAATTCCATTGATTTTCGCGTAGCCATAACCCACTTGAACATATCAAATAGCGTGTACGGTGTTTCTTTTTTAAAACAATAAACTAATGAAAGTATATTTTGAAAAATGTTTTCAATTTATGCAACAGTTTTCGAGTAATGACTATTTATGTTTCTAAAATCATTCCGCTTATATGAAGCTCTCAATAGTTAAAAGTGTAATTTTGTATTTTTTTACTTTTTTGGAGACAACACAATTGGATTATATGATATTTTTATTACATGATGTTTTATTTTTTGTTGACAAATTGACTAAGAGCAAAATGGCGGTGAAATAAATTTTATATGAGAAGTGTCAGCCCTCTTAGGAACAACGAAATATCTTCAAAACCAGGAGACTAATCATCAAAAGCCACACAGATTGTCAGAAAAGAAGAGTACTTGTTTCAAATCAATTCCAATTTCGATTCAACATGATGAATACGATCTTGGTATTTTTTTCTATCAAGCTAGGTATGCTCAAGAAAAGTAAAAATTTCTGCCCAAGAAATGGTCAAGAAATTTTCTACAGTGAGTTCCATTTGAATTGACATTTCTATATATTATATACTAATACCAAGCAATTGATGTCCTACGAGGCGTTTAGATAATCTACATGAAAAACGTACAATTACTTCAGGGCGTTGAAGCATCGTGACAATTTCAATGGATGTCATACAGGGCGTGAATATGCAGCTGATCTATATAGAATACCTAAGTAACCAGATATTTAGCACTTTAATTTGCCTTGCGTACCAATACAGTGCTGTAATGCAGTTGGCATGCCCTATATTAGCCGATTAATAGCCCTATAAGGCCAAAAAGATGAATTAGCAGGCTATTGGTTAGGTCAAATTACTCCAGGGCGTAGCTTGGAATATTCCAACAGGACTTTAAGATGCAGCTGATCGACGTTTGGCGATCTCCAATTACTCCAGGAAATTAATCTTGACAATTTCTAATGTTGTCATACAGGGCGTTAAGATGCACCTGATCTAGGATGAAGTCAAATTACTACAGGGTGTCGATACTGCTTGAAAATTTCAATTGATTTTCTACAAGGCCTTAATATGCAAAGATCTCATAATGATCAGTGTGGAAAAAAACAAATAACTCCAGGGCGTGGATAAAGCTTGATCGATTGATGTAAAAAAGCATTAAGGAGTTTCTGAACTACGTGAAATATGGTTACTCAAGGGAGTTGGTAAAGCTTGTAATTTTTAATTGAAGCCCTACAGGGCGTTGATATGTACATGAGCTACATAGAAGAAGGTTAACTACTTCAGGGTGTTGATACGGCTTGATATTTACAATTGATTTACTACAGAGTGTTAAGATGCACCTGGTCTACGTAAGGCAATTTCTTTAGGGCGTTGATACAACTTGGAATATTCAATTTATGTCATACAGGGCGCTAAGATGCACCTGATGTACGTAGGATAAAGTCAAATCAACCCTGGGCGTTTATACTGCTTGAAAATTTTAAATGATGTCCTAGATGGGCGTTAAGATGCAGCTGATCTATATGAGACAAGTGTAAATTACTCTGGGGCGTTGATACCGTTTGAAATTTTTATACTATGTCCTATAGGGCGTAAAGATGCACTTGGTCTCCATGTGATGAGGTCAAATTACTCCAGGGCGATACTAATGCTTGAATTAATTTTCAATTAGAGTGCTACAGCACGTTTAGGTGTAGTGGATGTACACGGGAAAAGGTAAAATTACTTCAGGGTGTTGCTACAGCTTGGAATTTACAATTCATGTCCTACAGGACGTTAAGATGCACTTGATCGACATAGGACTATGTCAAAAATCTCCAGGGCGTTGATAGAGCTTGTAACTTTTATTGATATTATAGAAGGCGCTAGATGTACATGATTTACATGGAACATGGTCAAATCACTCCAGGGCGTTGATTAAACTTGAAATTTTTAATTGATGTCCTACATGGCATTAAGTTGCAGCTGATCTACATGAAACAAGGTCAACTTACTCCAGGGCGTTGACTTAGCTCGACAATTCCTAGGTATATCATACAGGGCGTTGAAATGCGCCGATCTACGGGGTATAAGGTCAAATTACTCCAGGGCGTTTACTCCTGGAATTTTCAATTGATATTCTACAGGGCGTCAAGATACACCTGCTCTGAATAAGATAAAGTCAAATTACTCTTGGGTGCTGATACGTAAATTTTGATTGATGTCCTACAGGGCGGTAATATGTTCCTGATCTCGCAAAGTTCTATATGAAATAAGGTAAAATTACTTTAAAGTGTTGATACAGGTTGGAAATTCTGGTTGATGTCTTATGGGGCGTTGAGATTGTTCGCAAAGCTTCGGGTGAAAATTTCTAAAAAAAAAATCTGAGTAAAGCTTCTTAGTCGTCGACTAAGCGCGACTAAGCAGGACGACAGGGCTGGTCCAGTGATTAAATACAAAGCAGGTGTCTTTGACACAGTTGATCAACTGAATGAGACCTTTCCGTGTAAAAACTTATTAGGTCATAAATCACATATTATTCGTTTGTATCTCAGTTCAGTGATGAGATACATAGCGGGTGTCTTGGATAAAGCTGATAAACTAAATAAACCATATTCGCCAAAAACTTAGTAGTTAGTAGATCACCTTCAAGATGGCACTAGCGGGCAAACATTTTATTCACTTTTATCTCAGTCCAGTGATTCAATACAAAATTGGTTTCCTCGACAAAGTTGATCAACTGGACGAGACCTATTTACATAAAAAAATATAAGCAAGAAATTTGCTCCTACACGGGTAGAAATCAGAATCCAAAATCATGATTATGCACCCGGTTATCATGATTCCAGTGTGTTTTCATCTTATGAAAATACACCATGATTTGGACTCACGATATTATGAGTCAGATAGTCGTAACGTGACACAAGTTGCTGCTGAGTGCTCGTAATCATGCATCGAATGCTCGAAAATCATGATTTGCGCATCCATTTCGGATCTATTTATATTTCTGTCAGTCAATCCGATAAAATGAAAACAAAAAAAAAATGCTATAGCAAGATTCGAATCAAGAACCTTCTGATTGAAAGCCACGTACTTTACCACAGTACCAATCTATCGCGATGAATGATGGGTGATTGATACGAATGACTTGAAGCAAAGTGCACCGCTTTGTGTTGTCGCTCTTGATGTTACGTTTATGAAGAATCATGAATTGACTCCAGGAACCATGATTTATCATCCTGATATCATGGGCTAATCAATTTATGATTTTCATGACTTGTAAACCATGGTGTGGGAATCAGATTTTTATTCGTGTAAAAAGCGCTATTGGGCAAATAATTTATTCATTTATATCTCAGTCCAAAGATTAGATGATGTCTTCGACAAAGATGAACAATTAAATGAGATCTATTCGCATAAAAACAAATAAGTTCGGAAATCATTCCAAAGATGGTGCTAGTCGATAATTTTTCGTCCGCCTATATATTGTTGTCCTGTGATGAGAAACAAATATGATGTCTTCGACAAAATAGATCAACTACATCCTTTTCGCCTAAAAACTAACATATAAGTTGGGAATTAAATCTATGTGTAAAACATCAAGCACACGACCAATCAGAAATTGGCCTACCTTGATCAAAATAATAATTACTTACTATCGATTCGAGAAACAATAGACTATTTTGAGTGCAGGTAACTACGTAATAGGGAAAGTGTACCAGTTATGGCCATAGTGGTTCCCTATTTGGCCATATGCAAATTTTAGATAACTTTTACATTTTTAATCTTTTTGAATGTTTTAACATCAAGATTTATCCTTTATTGTACTGCTAAAACACAAAAGATTTTTCAAAATGTGAAGACATTCAAGATATCACGTATGGCGAAATAGGGAACCACTATGGCCATAACTGGTACACCTACCCTACATGTTTTCTAGCCGTCTGTTGGAGCAGATGTTCATTTGAGGGTAGTTAAGTACGGGCAAGACGACAAATATGTATTAGTGATACAATAGCTCCAACTTAATTGATTTGTAATGTTAACTTCAGATATCCAAGAACACCCAAGGGGGAGGACAGCCTTGCTCGGATTAACTCACTTTTGCTCAGAAATCAGCATATCCACTATGCCTGCTGTCTGATTTATTTCAATTTTGCGTCGGGTTTCAACAACTGTTGGCGCTGCAAGCGGCCAAAAACAGAAAACCCAGAGAAGGTGCGGAAGATAAGCCAGTACTTTAAGAATAACCCGATGTTTTCCACTCGATACGTGGCCATAAAGGTCTATTCGTCGAAGCGCTTCGTCCAGCAGACCATGAAGCGGGCTGGGATACATCTTTTTAGGATCAGGAAGGCGCCAAACCGGACTGACAAGCAAAACACGGTGGCCAAATTGCGTGCGCGGAATATGTACCGTGAATGGCTGGTCAAGCCATGGACGACGAGACATTCATCAAGGCGGACACCAAATAAATCCCCACCCTCGAGTTTTATGTCGGTATGTTCCGCGTGAAGGTTCCGGAAGAGCTGGAAGCTGGACAAATTCGCGAAGAAGTGCCTGACGGTACAGCAAGCCGTTCGTAACAACCGGCACTATAAACGGGCAGATTTATCTAGAAGAATGCTTACAGAAGCGCTTGCTGTCCTTCCTCCGCTCTCACCATGGTCCCACGTTGTTCTAGCCGGATCTCGCTTTGTGCCATTACGCCAAGCCTGTAATGGATTGGTACGAAGCGAAAGGGCGTTAATGTGATCTCGAAGTAGACGAACCCGCCAAATACACCAGAACTACATCCGATCGAAAAGTTTTGGACGATAATGAAGAAGAAATTGAAGAAAACTGGAGAAACATCCAGATCGATGAAGCTTTGAAGAAAAACTGGGAGAAATTGTGTAAAAAATGGTAATAGTAGTAGACTTGAATTTCGCCTACAGCAGCGAAACGTGTGAGTTTCACTGGCTTTGCTGACTGTGACCTGTTTTCCTTAGCTACTGCAACGTGAATCTCAGAACTTTTCCCAATGCTATATGAGTCGCGTCGACGAGTGATCTACCGAATTTACATTTTAAAGATGATTTTCACCACTAAAATCAAGATTGATAAAAATTCATTTCATGAGTTGGTGAGGATCACCGTTGTATATGTTTTTCTGCATTCCATTTTTGACATGTTACCATTGATGAAAATAGAAGAGTTGAATAACCGTTTTCTTTGAAAATTCCTCGTAAATTGAATTTGAACCTTCAGATCATTCTTAATTAGACCATTAAATTTAGCTTATTTGTTCGGTAAACTCCAAAAATTCACCAAGGTTACTATTGTGATGCAATTATGTTATTAATTAGTGTTGAGGAAAGTCTTGAAGATAAAGGTACTACACCTCATAACTGCATATTTGAAACATTCGAAAAATGCGTTGAGTAAAAGGAATATCAAGTGTACATTTTATGGCAATATAGGAACAAACTAAAATTTCCAAAATTTACCAAGAACAAAAAAGAGGTTATACAGTGAAACTTCTATGAGTCGATGTTCCATGACTCGATATCGACTCATGGAACCATACTAGAAACCAAATTTCATTGTTACTATGATGGTCCCCTGAAATAGCTTTCCAAAGGATTTCTGTTCCATGACTCGATGATCCTTTCAATGTCGACTCATGGAGGTTTCACTGTATTACGGTTGAAATTTTGTATATCTAATATTGCATATTGAGTGGATAATCAGAAAATTGCCAGTACTGTCAACTCTCCACATTTCGATATCGAGATAGGGAGAGATCGAGACATAGAACAATTTTTTAATGAATACTAGATTGAAAATCACTCCGTTGCCAGGAAAATCAAAAACAAACAGATGTCATTTCATATTTGCCAAATGTTTTGAATTCCTAAAATCTAGTTTGGTAACCTTTGATAACGGGCATATTGATATAAGGAACAAATATCGGGAATAAAATCACTTCGAGATAGGTAGATATCGAGACATCGAGAGTAAAAATGTATGCAGAATGTGAGGACCAAAAAAATTATCGACAAAAAGGTAGACATATCGGGATATAGAACATCGAGATGTGGAGAGTCGACTGTACCTTTGACAAAACAACTTGGTGCGTTTTTCTTAACTCTTTAGAACAATCTTACAGATTTCAGTAAGTTGGACGGGAATTTTTATCATTTGATAACTCTCCACGGTATTAACTCGAAATTTTCAAAAAGGTCGAATATGACAAATATGCAGCTATGGGAAGTATAATTCACGTAGTGATTTTTTTTCATCAGCTAGAGAGGGGTGGCGCCCACCAACTCTTCTTCTCCTTATTCTCCTCTGCCTACGCCCATGTTATACAAATCATTGTATCAAATGGATTTTCACTAAAATTAAAACTGATGAACTATACGGTAAATTGAAAACCATTCATGCAAAGGTAGAGTGTTTGGATCCTACTTTGAAAATTACATTTTCTCACGATACCTTCCTCTATGCCATTCATTTCCAACAATCCCGCTTAAGATATCAAGTTGTCAACAATTTTACGACACGTTGCTGGCACTTTCCAATCTTATCTAGAGTGTGCATAGAGCCGCACCTTCTCCGTGGGAAGTAATGCAATTGGCCTCGTTGAACCGAACCTGCATCGAATGAAAAGATTCACTCAAACAGTCAACACCTCCTCCCCCACCAACCTCAAAAGCAGGAATGGACCGCAGCAGAGCATCCATGATTTCCCAGTTGGGACATTTTCAACCCAGCTGGTCCCCATAGCAGCCGGTTTGCGTAGAATGGCGCAGCTGGGGCAGGGTGGTCCACTTCAATGAAACTCCTGAATCACATTCTTTGTTCTATAGCTGTATTGAGTCCAGTGGTTCCCCACCTTTTCAAAGCAGCGATCACCTTGTAAATCTTTTACAAACATCCCGCGCACCTCTGAAACAGATGTTTTTGAAATTAAAGTTTTTGAAATCTTTCCAAAGATCTCATCATCAACCAACAGCTATCTTTGGCATGCGCATCCAAATATCATGTCTGTAACCTTCCAAAGATAGAGCAAGATATCTGCTAAGATCATCTGAAGCCCACTAAGTCGACTAACAATCTTGTCAGAAGTCAACTGAACATCTTTTCAAAATTCCGTTAAGAAACTTTTGTTTAGCCGAAAGTGAAAAAATCAGGCAATTGAGATGATTTCAAGAAAAGCTTTCACCAGCAATTTATCAAAGTTTTTGCAAGGAGCACGTTGAAGATTTCTTCCCAAAAGATTTCATCCCAAAATATTTCCACAAAATAAAAAAGAACAAAGTTCAAGTCAAAATTGGATGTAAGGTTCCTTTTCCGGTTGGGAAGCCCTGGTATAGAGAGTCTGTAGTTTCTTTCTGTCAAGCGTTCAGCCAGTGCAAACATCGCAATCAAGTAGCTGAGCTGTGTATGAATAGTTACTGAGCTCGTGCTGATGATCATAAAAGAAGAAAACTTTTCCTGAGTGCTGCTGGCTCCAAATGAGAGATTAACTGTGCTGTTGTGGGGCCATCATCTGCTTTGGGAGGGATTTTGGTGGCTACTGGAAGACCAAGAAGAAGAAGAAGAACAAGAGTCGTACGCTCAACCAGGGCTACCTAATTAGTAAAACAAACATCGTTTCTTCTGCCCGTTCTCTAGAACGGAATTGTACTACTCTGATGGTACGGCGGCATCAAGTAGCGAACGAACTGGAGATGTATGCCTTCATTTGCGTTCATTTAGCTGGATTTGGCGATGATATCATTGCGGTTTGGCGGTGTACTGAAATTGTGCAATGTTGTTTTATTTTTGCTTCACTGCCAATGAGTTGCTAATCTGAGTTGGAAATAAAGTTAGAGAGCATAGTCAGTTTACCTTTGTTTGTATTAGAGTTTGGAAACAGACCAACGATGGTTTGTTTGAAATTATGCTTAGAAAGCCATTTGAGCTGACGATTAATAACCTACTTGATATTCTACCATTCAAAGGTTATTTATATAAAGATAAGAATATGGTAAAAGAAAAGGTGTAGGTCGTCTGAAAAGATTTCAAATAAAAAATAAAAAATAAAATCATTGAATCTTTTGAAAAAGCATTTCCTTTATTACTACATATTACAGTAATAGTGATATTTACTAACATTGTTTTTTTTATTTCTTTACCGGCATATCGGTCTATTTTGCTCGAAGTAAGAGAGAGCATGGAGAAGAACTATCACTATCACTGTATCAGACACCCTATATTTTGAATGTTAATGTACAAGAGTTTATGTCAACCCTTACAGTGACGAACTGTTCATATTTTTTTAATCAATTCATTCAAGTAGCATTGTCATGATAAAAATGCGTTTCATAATGTATCGTAAATTTAAAATAAACCATGAAACGAGCTCACCAAATTGATCATCCATCCTATGCTGAACAGATGTAAGCTACTCTAACCAGCATGCTCGTTTCACAAAAGCACAATATCACTTCGATGATGCGAAACCCCGAAATCGATTGCACTTAGAACGCGTGTAAACTAAAGTAAAAAAAAAAACTCCGGCGACGACGCAAAAGAAAACAATTGTTCTGGTAAAAATGGAACGAAGCCAAAACTCAAAATTACAAGTGCGTAAATCTAGAGAACCATACAGCGATTCAAGCTGAAAACTTGATCGGTTACTTGAGAGAGTGACCAATCGAACAAGCCCTCAGCCAGATCCGATGTCCGGTTCTCAGGTCCAGGCTCCTGAAAATCTGAGGTTTGGTTTCCATGCATCTTCACTTTCTGTTTGGGCTTTAACGAAGCACTGCCCAGCAGAACGCGTGCGGAATAAACCGACTTATATCCGTTTTGTTTAAACTGCATTAGTAGGGTGGGGCTTATTTCCAAAAATCTTCCGTAGTCAGGATTTACAAATTGGAAAATGATAATCGGTCCCAACATAACATCCTGTAAAAAAATGAGAATTTTTGGTGAAGGTTTAGAGGTGGCGCAAAGGGCGTAAGTGCAGTTTTCCCATTTTAGTGAACTCTGAAAAATTCTGGTATGCTTTTCAGCTTGTTTTGGTGATTTTAATCGCTCAAAATCGCGATATCTCCACTCCTTTAGATGATATTTGACGTAATATATATTATGCATGCGATTTTTGGCCCTTGAATAGGTTACGCTGACTGATTACTATGAACCCGAATAAGCATATGAATAGCTGGGGAAAATTCCTATGCTAGTAGAATGGAACAAAGAGCAAAGAAGAATGATAGAAAGAACAAAGAACACAGAAGAATGTAAGGTGGGGTGGGTTAAAGAGGTGGGAGGGTGAAACTAGTGATGTCTTGAGCGCAACTGAGGAATCTAGAAATGATGATTATATTTATTGACTTCATTTGTTTTTTCAATCTTTATTAACGAGATTTTTAGCTCTTTAGCTGTGGGCTAGTTCATCTCGGGACCAACGGGTTTACTTCCCTTCCGAAGAATGTCACCACTGAAATTTTTATTGACTATCTCGGGGATGGGATTCGATCCCAGATCCGCAGCGTGAGAGGTGTGTGTTCTAACCACTACACCAGGTTCGACCCCTTGACTTCTATTTAATATTACCTACTTCAGAAATATTTTGAGCAATTTTTCTTCAAGTTGGGGAAGAGCACCAATTTTTTAACCATCTTTAGTTTTCGACCCATGTATACGATGATGATAATAGGATTTCGGCTTTCAGTCACGAATTAAGCGATGATTATTTTAAATCATTGCCAACGTTTCGATCCAGACGTTGGCAATGATTTAAAATAATCAACGCTTAATTCGTGACTAAAAACCGAAATCAAGTTATCATCATCAAAGTCCAGTCAATCTTTGTTAACATGTATACGATTTTAGATTACTCTTTATGGAAAAATTGCAGTACCGGCTAAAATGTCCTTAATTTCATGCGAAGTTTCATCATTATTCTCCTGGTAGAAATAGACGTCACTTTACTGCTTTAGTTCAATAATCGTTTGGTTGTTTTTTTTTCTTAATGATGATAGCAATTTATCGAAAAGGACCGTTGCAAAATTTACATCCTGGAAATTCAGCCTCACGCAGTATCTATTAAATTCATAACTAATTTATGTATACATAGGACAACCTGTGAAAATTCTTTCATGTTGCTCTGTCCTAAAAAATATGTTTCAGAACTGTGACGACTTAATTTTGGTTTTATTTGAGAGGTTTTCAACCAGAAGTGCTTTATCTTTTGCACCCTATAGAAGCTCGTGTACTTATTTGAATTTTGACTACCGATTTCTTTTTTCCTTCTGCTGTTGTTTATATACATCGATTTCAAATACAGATGTAGAACGATGCATTGAACTTCATCTGCATTTTCGTTTGTCCGAAGTTATGTTGAAGGTGTTGTGGCGAAAGTGAAGTATTGGAAGCCCAAACGCAATTAATTGCTGAAATGGCATCATAATCCAGAAATTCCTGTGGAAATTCTAACAAGAAGTGTTATTGCTGGTAAGCAAAAATCGTTTATGGATTCACCTAATAAGGATATATCGCGTGGGATCAAAATCAAAACACCTAAAAAATGAATCTAAACCCTTCCACTTCACATAAAACTCCTTCTATTTGTATGAAGTGTACGGATTTTGAGCCTCTATGGATTTGGGCCCATCTGTTATTTCTTTCCGATTATAAAAGCAATTGCTGGAGTTATATCAAACGGACATTCTAAAATACTAAATGAGTGTAAACTTGCATATAATCACATCTCATACATTTAACTGAGATATTTTCACGGCTCCGTAGTTGGTTCTAATATAATATCATCAGTTACACCCTCCCACCTGTTTAACCCACTCCACCTTACATTCTTCTGTGTTCTTTGTTCTTTCTCTCATTCTTCTTTGCTCTTTGTTCCATTCTACTAGCATATGAATTCTCCCCAGCTATTCATATGCTTATTCGGGTTCATAGTAATCAGCCAGCGCATCCTATTCAAGGGCCAAAAATCGCATGCATAAAATATATTTCGTCAATTATCATCTAAAGGAGCGGAGATATCGCAATTTTGAGGTGATTTTTTGTCCTCAAGGGTCCTTTCAAATTTTTCAGAGTTCACTAAAATGGGAAAACTGCACATACGCCCTTTGCGCCACCTCTAAAACTTCACCAAAAATTCTCATTTTTTCACAGGATGTTATATAGGGACCGATGATCATTTTCCACTGTGTAAATTCTGACTACGGAAGATTTTTGGAAATAAGCCCCACCCTACTGGAGCATGGTTGTCCGTTGTCTAGTGTTAAGTTACAGTCGGTGCAGCTAAATGGCTGAAGACAGTGTCCGTGCCTTTTTTTTTATTTCTCCATAGTAATTTTCATAGTTTGTACTTACATTACAGTAATTTTCTTTGCTCTTTGTTCCATTCTACTAGCATAGGAATTTTCCCCAGCTATTCATATGCTTATTCGGGTTCATAGTAATCAGTCAGTGTAACCTATTCAAGGGCCAAAAATCGCATGCATAATATATTTCGTCAAATATCATCTAAAGGAGTGGAGATATCGCAATTTTGAGGTGATTTTTTGACCTTAAGGGTCTTAAAATCAGCAAAACAAGCTGAAAAGCATACCAAAATTTTTCAGAGTTCACTAAAATGGGAAAACTGCACTTACGCCCTTTGCCCACCTCTAAACCTTCACCAAAAATTCTCATTTTTTCACAGGATGTTATTTTGGGACCGATGATCATTTTCCAATTTGTAAATCCTGACTACGGAAGATTTTTGGAAATAAGCCCCACCCTACTGCACCAGCCGTTTCACCAGCCGAATCTAATAATTTGCGGAGACGATAAAACGTGACAGATCAATTTAAAACACATCCGTTTGCAAGCGCTGCCTACTGCGATCTCCTGACATGAGCAATTTCTTTTTATCGATTTTCTCTTTCACTAATAACCTTGCTAAATTAAATAAATCTGTAATTTTTCTTGTTAATGAAGCAAGACATAGTGACTCTTCATCCTACAGCACAAAAATATGTAACGAAAATAGAATCAGATTTCTGCAAGAACGAATGCAGATAAGCCCTTATGAAAAAACAATGCTGAATTGTCTGTTGAAAAGGACGACGAGATGAAATTCCTACTCTTTCCACATTTTTTATATATTGTACTCTAAAAACTCAAATACTGAATTATATCATATTTCAAGCATATTCGTAATATGGAGGATATTAGTTCGTACAACGAGGATTTGGATAATATAATAAACATTTTGGATTCCTAAATCCAGGGGTTTTAAAAATGTACTCAAAGTCTCGAATCATCTCCGATGGTTTCTGAAAGCATATTGTACAACTTTTTACAGTATACTGGAATAAATTTCAGAAGCTTCCAGAAGATTGTCAGAGATTCAAAGTGTTTCCAATGATTCCATGAGGATGTACAGACGTTTCTCAAGAGGATCTCTCCTAGATGTACTCAGGGATTCTTGAGGGCTTTTCAGTGGTTTTAAAATGCTTTAGGAAGATTCTCAAGGTGTCAATTTAAAAAGGTATTCATTGCGTTGCTAAAGAGTTCTCACGAAATATCTAGGGAATTTCAGTTTACAGCCCCCTGAAAAGAACTTGAAATCCAACTTTGAAAAGGAAACGTTAAAATCTCCTTTTGGTGCACCGGAAAACTGTATAATTTTATTTAATACGCTTCGAATCTCAAGAAAACGCTAAGGAAAATCGGTATGCATATTTTTGTTTCTCAAACTCAGCTATGCAAATCTCGGCTTATGAGTGTAAACTTTCATTTAGCAAAAATTAACGGTGTAGAATTGACAACTACCGAGAAACTAAACATTACATATACTTTGCAATTGGATTGAATGAACAAATTGATGTGAAGTTTTGCGTAAAAGTTACACGTCTTCTCGGTGAGAATCGAACTCACGACTCCCTGGTCTCTAGTTAGGGCGCGTTACCATTAGAGGGCACATGGACGCAGAAGTTAAATTGAATTCGATTTCAGCTCAATAATCACGTGGTCCTTTTTCGCAAAGTGCACCTCTTTCGGAAGAATTAGATGCCCACTTCGACTGTTCCACTGGGCGTTGCATGCTAGTGCGTTGCCTAGTGTGGTGTTTTCTTCAAATGGCAAATCGTCCACTGAAAGCATTAACGTGTGTAGGTGTCTTAAAAAAAGTTTGAAAATCATTCAGTTTGAACAGTAACAACAAGAACATGATCAAAATCAAAATCAGAGTGAACTATCACTAGCCTACAAATCTGACTATAGATAATCAAAAATATGAAGAATCCTCACATCGAATTTTAAAAGGGAACAAATCTTAAACCAAAAAGTGCTCTGCGCAGAAAATTTGATCAAATGGTTTACACCAGTGAGTGAAAAAAACAATCAAATTTTTAACGTAAACGGAATCGCAGTGGGAGGATAGTGGATGGCGGTGTCTCAAATGAGTCCTGACTGTACATTAAAATTTCGTTCTAAGCTAATCTCCCAGCCTCATAGGAAAATCAAGGCATGCCGAATAATTGCAATTGTTATTATTCAAAAAGATACATAAAAAAATAGTGATTACGATTACGATATCGATTATACGATCCCAAACTCACAAGCTTGCAACAGAAGCTGTTCCAAGCACACCAATTGATATTTATCACTAATAAAACCTGAATGAACTCCACTTCCCTCCACATTCCTACCTGAGCTGCGATGCCACATTAGATCATCATAAATCTTAATTACGAACGTCAATCTTGATCAACATTATCCCACGCTACGTTAGAAACATCGTAGTCGTAGTTGTCGTTTTTGGTTTAACTCTGCTTGGCAGTCCCAAGATGCTGAACGTAAACCTGAGAGTTGAAGCCATCGTATTCCGAACACATCTTATACATACAGCATCCAATGGCAAAACATGCTCCGGACCTAGTGATGCAAACACAAGAAGGTAATGCTCAGCCATGTAAGTCACGTGCGGACCTTAAGAAAAAACCACTCTGCTTCCGTTCCGCATTCGGTTTGAATCATTTATGAAATTTTGGTGTGTTGCCCTTTTCCATTAGTAAGTGCCAACCAAACCGAACACAACGTGGACAACGACGACGACGACACAAGTGGCGCCTCGTGTAGCAACTTTTGAACTGTTACCACCAAAAGCCACAATCCATTCATCACCCTGCTGCTTTTGAGCGTTCGGCTCGGCTCACGGTTTGAAAAAGTCAAGCCAACCCAAAAACCGGAGGAAACGGGATCCCACAAAACTATTTAACCGTGACCAAAGAGTCCTTCTTCTTTTGTCTTCCTCACACACGGCTTTCGGCCCTAATGGGTCCCATTTTCAACAACTCGCCATGAGATGAAAGAGACAGAGAGAAAAAAGGAATCATCGTGCAAGCAAACACATTGGGCGGGTGTTGGGCCGCAGCAAATCCCATAAGGTTAAGGGTGAAGTGACAATGGACGAAAATGAAAATGTGAACCAGATGTTCAATGTAGTGAATCATTATGAATAATGAATGAGGAACAAGGACTATCGCTGTCACTTTTGGGCCACTCGGTCTCTGCAACCGGAACATCGTCATGCTCTTTGGTGGTGTGCCGTCGAGTGATAGTGTGATGTGGATTTGTATGGGAATGGCGCTTGTCGGGTTGGAAAGTATCAAAATTTGGAGCAACGATCGCGATGAAAAGTAAAAATTGATTTATCTTCTGTTACATTGAATCTGTCTCATAGTAGGGCGATTCAAAAATGTTTAAAAATCCAATTTTCCATATTTTTCTTACCATAGTCACAAAAAAAAATGTTCTGTGCAATTTTCAGCATTTTCGGTGATGATTTAAAGGATGCCCAAAGACATTGTAGTTTTAGATGGAAATTACTATGGAGAAATTTCGAAAAATGTTACGCACACGCTAGTACTTTCATGTAAGTACGGTTGCCGGTGTTTCTGGAAGCAATCCTGTAGTAGTTTTGGCAATGGCTGGCATTTCATATCACAACCATGATCAAATACCACCGCGGCTGATATTTTTCTAGGTCATCATCCATCACTTCTGTTTCCAGGAGAAGGTCATTCCGGAATTTATCGAACTAACATTACACATCGCTCTTCCCCAGAGCCGGATGTTGTCGGAATTGGTAGATCTAATGTAATGAATTCGACAGCCAGCGGCTGGTACTGTGGGGCTAATCGTCGTACAGGTAAGTTGTATTCCCGTTCAATCCCAAAAAAAGTTACTGCGGAACCCCTTTCTTCTCCAGCGAATCCAATCCTACGAAGGACACCAACTTCATCGTCCAGCTCTCGTTCAACCATCGATTGTCGTTCCGGCGACTGCTTCGCTCTGTAATGGAACCTTCGTAGTCTAAAGGCCAATATCAGCGAACTAAAGCTCCTCATCGCCGACCTGGAACCTTGCGTGGTAGCACTACAAGAAACCGTAGATGTTCAGCACCTAATTCCTTCCGACTTCGTCGTCAAACGATACACGTTGTGTTCGATGCTAGAATACCGTACACCACTGACAACACGAGGGAAGGTTTACTCTTATATAAAAAGCCAATTTACACCGTCTTCAGCCAAAGGCTGCACAGACTGAACGATCACTAACATCAGGCAACGGACAACACGGAACACACAGGAGCCCAGTGTTGAATTTTTCGTTTGATAAAAAGTTTCCACCGACTGGAGCGGGAATCGAATCCACGCCCCGTGACACAATACGCCTAAACATTTCAATCACCGTGCTTTGTTTACATGTTCGATGTTTCCAAAGCTGCTAAAGAAATCGTATATTTTGCGTGTTTAAGTACGCTTTTCCGTCGAATCTTATTTTGTTGCGTAGTGGATCGTTGAGTGCATCATTAGCAAGTGAAGATACCGGAAAGAGATCGGAATAATTTGAGAATATTATCCACTAAACTCTCGTCGCGTTTCTGCGTTTATCGATACGTGTTGGTCGTGAGTGAAAATTTCAAGAGTAACATTTGAAAAAATCCTATCAATATGTCACTGGTATGTTGTTCATGTGCTGGTGATATCGGTGATATCCAAGTCGAATGCCAAGGCTTCTGTAAAGCCATTTTTCATCCTCGATGCTGTGCGGTTGCTGCCGATGTGTTTGAAGAAGTGATGAGAAACAATCAGCTGTTTTGGTTTTGTCCTTCATGTACGGCGCTTATGAAGGATATGCGCCTTCGAAATACTGCACGTGCAGCTTACGAAGTGGGTCAAGGTCATGCCCTCAACTCCCATAGCGACATTATGAAAAATCTCAAAACAGAAATAATGGATGAACTGAAGGCGGAAATTCGAACCAACTTCGCCAAACTGATAAACTCAAGTACTTGTACTCCGAAATCTTCCAAACGCGTTGGTGTTGACCCCAGGTTCACCAGGAGTCGGAGGCTGTTTAGTACTGTTGCTAAATCAATCCCGAACCAACAACCACCTCTGTTATTGGGAACTGGTAGTACTCCCTCTCCGTCACTCGACATCGTTACAGTGCCTCCAAATCAACCAAAGTTTTGGTTATATTTGTCACGGATTGCTAGAGATGTATCAGTCAATCAAATATGTGCATTAGCTAAAAAACGGCTCGGTACTGATGATGTGCAAGTTATCCGACTGGTGGGCAAAGGAAGGGACATGAGTACATTGTCCTTCATCTCTTTCAAAATTGGAATGAACATGGAGATGAAATCTAAGGCGCTATCCACTTCAACGTGGCCGAAGGGTGTGGTCTACAGAGAATTTACTGACAACAGAACTGACGAAAATTTTTGGCGTCCTGTACCTGCTGCCGCATCCGACGATCCGCTGAGCCTTTCGACCGAAGATGTTGTTTTAATGGAGTAAGAATGGAAGAAGTCAACTCTTACTCCTCTCCGGGACGCAAACTTGCCACAAGTATTAAGGAAGCCTCTGTTCCTCTCACCGCAGTCGAGCCCCTCCCGCCAGCGACCAGCAGTCGTCCCGGTCCTGCGTGTGAGAAGGAAGATGAGGTCTTCCAAAATTTTTCAACAGGCAAGTACGTTATCCTTCCAAGAACTTCGTCTGCTGTACCATTCGTTGATTTCAGCATATCTCCATCAATCCAAATATTACCGACATCTTCAAGTTGGACACCGGGACGCATATTTGCCGCTTGCATCAAGGAAACCCCTACTCTTCTTACCGCAGTCGAGCCCTTCCCGCCAACGACCAGCAGCCGTCCCGGTCCTGCGTGTGAGCATGAGGATGGGGTCTTCCGAACTCCTACAACAGGCAAGTACGCTGACCTTTCGAGCATTTCGTCCGCTGTATCGTTTGTTGTTTCCAGCATAACGTCATCAATCCATTCACGTTCAACACCTCTGAAATCGACACCGGGGCGCACATTTTCCGCTAGTCTTAAGGAAGCCCCTATTCCTTTCACCGCAGTCGAGCCCTTCCAGCCAGCGACCAGCAGCCGTCCCGGTCCTGCGTGTGATTTGGAAGATGGGGTCTTCCGAGCTCCTATGAAAGGCAAGTACACTGATCTTCCGAGCATTTCGTCCGCTGTATCGTTCGTCGATTCCAGAAACCTCGTTCCGAAGGATGCACTCACCGACTCACGATTGTATGACCTATGGACGACTGCATTGGGCGATCCCCAATTGGCGATAGCGGGCCCCTCACGGAATTCTGCTTGTTTTTCTGCGATACCAAAACTTCAATTAACTGCGAAGTCGTCGATCCCATTCAATGTTTCTGGAGGATCTACACAGCATAAACGTCCGGAACGATGCCCTGAAAACCCAAGTGATATGCCATTCGATCTGCGAATTTACTATCAGAACGTGCGTGGCTTACGAACGAAAATTGATGATGTGTTCCTGTCTACGGCGGAATTAGACTACGATGTCTACGTTTTCACTGAGACGTGGCTTGATGAGTGCATTGAATCTCGTCAGCTGTTTTCTCCGGATTATTCTGTATTTCGGGTTGATCGTTGCGCTACCAACAGTTCTCGCCGTCGTGGTGGTGGCGTTCTTATCGCCGTTAAAGAAAAGTTTGGAGCGACAGTTGTTTCTACTCGAGCTAATATTGAACAACTGTGGGTTAAAATGTCGACTCAAGTGACTGATATTTTTATTGGTGCTTTGTACATTCCTCCTGACAAAAGTCAAGACGGAACTTTTATGCAACTTCATCTCGATGTTATTTCCGAGGTCTGCAGTTCACGCAGCGATGCAAGTCCGCTTGTAGTTTTTGGTGATTTCAACCAACCCCGTTTGGCATGGCTATTGAGCAACGGTTACGCTATCGTTGATGCACTAAACTCCCACATTTCATCGGCAAGTCAAATTCTTCTCGACAACATGGCATTCCAAGGCTTGCGACAACGTAATTCGATCCGTAATTCCAGTGGCCGCGTGTTGGACCTTGTGTTTAGCGATGACTCCAGTAAAAAAAGTGTACTTGCAACTCCAGCGACAGAACATGTTGTCCCACTTGATCGATATCATCCTGCTCTTGATTTCTCCGTGCAAATACCATCATCAATGACGTTCTACGAGGACATCGACCTTTCGGAACGAGACTTCCGTCGTTGTAATTTTGATGCACTAAACAGTCTTCTTTCCCAAGTTGATTGGTCCGAAGTACACCAGTGCTCTGATGTAGACAGTGCAGTAACATGCTTTAATGCCATTATTCATAATTACATTGCTGAAACAGTTCCGCTGAACAGACCGCCAAGAAAACCGGCTTGGTCTAACCGACATCTTGGTGTCCTCCGACGTCGACGTGATAAATTGCTTCAACAATACAATCGTCAAAAATGTGCACATTTCAAACGACAGTTGGACGAGGCTAGTCGTATATACCGTGGATACAATCGCTTTCTGTACAAAAATTATGTCTCCAGGAAGCAGAATGATCTTCGTCGGAATCCGAAGAGTTTTTGGAACTTTGTCAACTCAAAACGGAAAGAGCACGGCCTTCCAACAACAATGCACCGAGGAGATGTTTTCACAAGCAGTCAAGATGAAAAGTGTGCGCTTTTTGCACAGCAGTTTTCAAGCGTTTTCGTTGGCCGCATTCCTACTGTTCAGGATACTGAAGCTGCCACTTGTATAGTGCCACGTGACGTTGTTGACCTTGATATCTTTCATGTCAATGAATCAATGGTTTATGCTGCATTACAGAAGCTTAAATTATCGAATTGCCCTGGACCTGATGGTATTCCATCCTGCATCTTTAGAAAATGCGGTGCTTCTTTGGTGGCTCCACTGGTAAGCATTTTTAACAAATCGCTGCAATCGCAACTGTTTCCAACTGCTTGGAAAACATCCTACATGCGGCCGGTATTCAAGAAGGGCGATAAGACCGATTTTGCCAACTACCGTGGAATAACATCCCTTTCAGCAGGTGCGAAATGCTTGGAAACCATTGTTAATAAAGTAATGTTCAGCTCGTTCTGTTGCTATATTAGTGAGGCTCAACACGGCTTCTTCCCTAGGCGGTCGGTAGAAAGTAACTTGGTTGATTTTACTTCGACCTGCATTAGGTCCATGGATAATGGAGCGCAAATAGACGCTGTTTACACGGATATCAAGGCTGCCTTTGACACTGTGAACCACGAGATTCTGTTGGCGAAATTACTCCGACTCGGTGTTTCAACACGAATGTGTAATTGGCTGCAATCGTACCTTAGAAACAGGAGTCTCTGTGTGAAGGTTGGATCTACTGTATCGCATCCTTTTCACCCTGCATCTGGGGTACCGCAGGGCAGCAACCTGGGACCCTTATTGTTTTCGCTGTTCTTCAATGATGTGACTATCGTTCTTGCAAATGGCGGTTTGTTAATCTACGCAGACGACCTAAAAATTTTCCTCGTCGTGAGAACTGAAGCGGACTGCAGAGACCTCCAGGAGCTATTGAACCAGTTCGCACGCTGGTGTACCATGAATTTCCTGGCTGTTAGCGTTTCCAAATGCTGTGTGATTTCATACCGTCGCTGTAAATCACCAATTTTGTACGATTACAATATAAATGGTCAGGAACTCGAACGTGTGGACAAGGTCAAAGATCTGGGCGTTTTGTTGGATTACAGATTGACATTTAAACTGCATTATGCCACTATCATTGACAAGGCGAACCGTCAACTGGGCTTCATCTTAAAAATTACAAAAGAATTCAACGACCCGATGTGTCTGCGTTCCTTGTACTGTTCTCTGGTTAGATCCATTTTAGAATTTGCTTCTATAGTATGGTCACCTTATGAGGCAGTGTGGATAACCAGAATAGAAGCAGTTCAGCGTAAGTTTGTGAGACATGCTTTGAGGGATCTACCGTGGCGTGATCCGTTGAACTTGCCTCCTTACGACCATCGTTGCAGATTGCTGGGACTGGAACCGCTGCACGTCCGGCGCAAAAATAGCCGAGCTGTTTATGGATCGAAAATTGTTCGTACGGAGGTTGATTGTCCTGCTTTGCTTCAACATGTGCAATTTTATGCTCCAGAGCGCGTACTACGGACAAGGCAACTGATCCAGATAGCTTCCAGGAATACTGGTTATGGAGCAAATGATCCGTTAAATTCCATTTGCAATGAATTCCGACAAGCTTATGGTGTATTTGATTTTAACTTGACGACAAATACTTTTAGACAACGCTTAAGCAGAACACGTTTAATAAATTGACTATGTTTACATTTTTTATTGTGTTAGTATTAGTATTTCATTAAGACCATGATGTCCGATGGAAGTAATCAAATAAATAAATAAATAAATAAATAAATAAATAAATAAATCAGGCAACGGACAACACGGAACACACAGGAGCCCAGTGTTGAATTTTTCGTTTGATAAAAAGTTTCCACCGACTGGAGCGGGAATCGAATCCACGCCCCGTGACACAATACGCCTAAACGACTGACGCACGGCCACGAAGTCCACAATAGCCCACAATGTACCCGCTAGGTAGGATCCACAATACGAAGTCGCACAATTTCTATTGTTGTCCGAATACACGGTAGGAGCTGATTTTCATACTGCCGAATTGGATGCGTGCGCCAAAAACAAATGATCGTCTCCATTCCAAATGCTCCACCGAGAAATAGTGATTCTCACTGACTCAGCGAGCTGTCTGCTGGCCAAGGATGGAAAAAAAATCAGCTCTAACGACAAACAACACGGTATTCGAATGGTCCAAGAGGGCCGTCGCTCTTGCAGCAACATGATTTCAACACCTCACCACGCGCGCTAATCATAGATTTATCTTGCATAAACCCAGCAGAAATTGAATATGCGGTGAGGATCGAACCGGTCCGATTTTGTTGGATCGCTGAACATGCAGGGATCAATGGAGACACCGAAGCCGACCGACTTGTCAACGAGGCGCGCAGCCAACCGGTTATTGATATCCCCCTTCTAGAAGTGGATGCATTAAGAGCATTCAAGTAAGCGATACGTGATCAATAGGATAGCAGGTATCCGAAGCTCGAGACGTGAAGTTAAGGGAAGTGAAGAACGACACGTTTCGATGGCCAGACAATAGTAGCGTAACCGATCAACGATCCCGGAGAACCAATACAAATCAACTATAAATTTCCATATTGTGTCAAAAAAGTCATATTTATTCTAGGAAAAGATGACCATCGGAGACCTTTCTGGTCATTTTGGGTACAGGTGACACTTTGAGTCCAGTTTCGTAGCCTGTTTTAGGTTCCAAAAGGCCAATTTTTAACAAAAGAATGCAGTGTGTGATACATACATCATGCGAAACATCAAATAACACTGTTTCAGCAAATGCAAGCTTTAAGAGGTAAAGTTGGGTCATTTTGAACGTGCTTTTGTGTTGTGCTTAGTAGCCCCGATATTTGGTTTTGGAGTTAAAATTCATATTTTCAACAATATTTGAATTGACACATAAATAAAGACTCGAAGAAAACTCTCGTAACGAGAAATATAAAATATAAATGTTTCGTAAAAAGGCAAAACTATCAGAACCAAAATCATAGTCTTTTGGATGTATTCGATCATTGTATTGAAACTCAGGTTTAGTAACAATGTTCCAATGATTTATTTTTAAAAATTTCATCTCATTGGGAATCCTGGAAGAAAGGATGAGGATCCTAGAAAGTTTCGGATGGATCCTCTGAAGGATCTGTTACAATCCTTTCAGAATTCTCATCAGCATCCTCTCTTCGTGGGATTCTCATCAGAATTTTTTCATGATTCTAATCAGAACTCATCAAAATCAGGAGGATTAATATAAGATTCCTTGCAAGATTATCTTCCTAATTTTTAAGAATTCTGTTCATAATTTTCTAAGAATTGTTATCAGAATTTTTTCAGAATTTCATCCGCATCGATGCCAACTTCTCATATGAATCGTTCCTGAAATCATTTCAGAATTGCTCCAGCATTTTCATCAGAATCTCTACGGGGTTTCATATGAATTCTTTCATGATTCTCATCGAAACTTTTAAAATTGTTTGTTCAAAATACTTCCTTCCAGGTTATATATTCGCAACAGAACCAAGAATTGTATTCGAATCTCTACAGTATTCTGATAACAATCCTTCCTACCTACCTGGATTCCTACCAGGAATCTTTTTGGATGTTTATCAGAATTCTTTCTGGATTTTTTTTATCATAATTCTTCCAATATTAACATTATTTTTTCCACGATTCTTCCAAAACTTTCCGGGGTTCTCATCAGAAACATTGCAGAGACTATATCTGAAACTCCGGGATTCTTGAAAAGATTCTTCTAGGATGCACATTATAATATTTCCAGGATTCTCATGAGAATCCATTCTGGATTTTCATCAGCATCCTTCCAGTATTGTCATCATAAACTGTCCAGGATTTTTTTCAGAAACCTTCTAGGGTTCTTCTCAGAAACTAAATGAGCTGGCAAGACTTGATATTCATATACTTTCACATAAAAACATTCGATAAATATTGAGATTTTACTAAAAAAAAACTGATGGAATATGAGGTGTACACTACATTTCCAGCCATGTATACGGATCGGCCACCGGTATCCAAATCTTTGTGGATGCACTTGGAGGTACAACTAATCCCCTACACAATACTGTTAAAATTGTGAGAATTGATCAATTGAGTCAAATATATATGAGTAAAAGAGTGCAAAAAATTCGTCCACGCTTTTTAAGGGTTGAGGGAGCCCCCTCTATGAGATTTGACTGGCCCCCAAAAGCCCAAGCCCGGCACTGTGTATCACTTTTGAGTTACAGTAGTTTCTCGATTTAATTATAGCTCGTTCTTATTTTGCTTTATTATATCACTCTTGATTTTAGAACGGTTTCCTATTCGATTTTATCACGTCACAATAATTGTACGAAGTATGAACTGAAATCTTTGAGACTGTCCATAAAACACATGGTAGATTTTCAAACTCCCCTGCTCCCCATTGACCGTTTAAAGACCATGGTCAATTTTTTTTTCTGTTCGGAACATAAACCACTGCGACCAATATTTGGTCTATTGTAGTATATCCCGTGTCCTTTGTTTAGAGCATGTCGTTTTACCTTATCACTATTGAGAAATGATAAAGTATTCGGTTTTCTTACAGTTGTAATTCCTAACTTGATCGCAGGAAAGGATTCTAATTGAAAGGTTCCGCTATTTATACTCTTTGAAGAATATGGTGGGAACACTCTCCACAGGCGCGCCCCTTTATTAGTCATCGGATCCCTTGATAAAGCTAAGAAATTACACCGATATTGTCCATGCATCAGAATCCTAGTCCTTACTTCTTCAAACAAGAGAACTAAATAAATGAAAGATTAGAAAACAAATTGTTGCATTCGACTCATTTTTTTCCTTGTCTCAAGATCATTCTCGGCAACTGGGAAAACCGAGACTTATCACTTTCAACAAGGTTCAAAATGTAACAAGGACTAAAAAATGTTCCTTTGATTACTATAATATCTTGTTCTCTTCGTTTGAAGCAGTCAGGACTAGGGTTCACTGGTAGATCTTTACCCCATAACGCACCACGAAAAGGTGATCTACCCGCGTTATGGACCATGGTCAATAGATAGACCCTTTCTCCCCCATGGATGGCCACGTGGTTAATGGACGGCCCATATTTTGGAAAAAGTCTGCAAGTCATAGACAACTAGTTACCGTGTGGGATCGAAATCCGTACACTCGGTTAATTTTTCACTATTTCAGTATGAAAATTAATATTAAGTTTTAAGATTACAAATACAATTACAATAAGTTATAAGTTGTTGTTAATGCTAACAAAATATAAGCAGGCCATGATTTTAAAATTGAAAAATTTAAAATGTGATAGCCTGTCTTTGTGAGGTTTGGTTTGTGTGCCTTCTTGGTGATTTTCTAACAAAACATGATATAGTTTTCAACATATTAATAGTAAAATTTGCACATATTTTTAAACCAGTTGTTAATCACGTAAATGTAGTTTCTGAACAGCACAATAACTGTTTGGGGAAATTTGTGTGCTGTACGGATTTTGGTTCAAAATTTTAATTTGAATCTTAATCCGTACATGGCAAAACTTTAACATATTTCATTATGTTTCAGACAAAATTAATGATGTGTGAAGCTCAAATATGCTGAAAATGCTTGATACTATGCTGATGTAAAAAAAGCCGTTGAACCAGTGCACAATTGCACAATGGCCAACCATTCCAGAAAGCTGTGGATGCTTTTGGTATTTAGAAAAGCACCGATCTTTGAGCTACTACCAGATATTAGAAACCAGTTTTTAAAATTTTTAACTAAAAAATTTACAATATAATTTTTTTTCACTGAAATGCACTTTCAATAAAAACTTAACTGTCACATATTAAAAAGTAGATATTAGGAAAATAGAGTTAAAAGTTTGAAGTTTGTCTTCTTACACAAATATGTAGATTTTTTTGTTACATTTCTGCATGCCATGTTCAGTACATATCTACATGCCATATATCGCACAGATTATTCATTTTGCTTCTATTAATATAGATCCTGTTATGCTTTTATTTTTTTTTTTGCAATATGGGGCTACACTTATTTCATATTTTTCCACTGTGGGAAAAAGCCTCTAAATTTATACATTTTTCTTTATGTTCCAAAAAAAATAATTTTGATCTGTCATTAGCTTTACAAATTCCATGTATCTCTCTGTGCAAGCAAGATCACAAATGTGTTACGTTTTATGTTACCGAAATAGAAGAGAATGATAATACTTTTATCGAAAGTCCAATCGTAACTATCTTGAACAGTTTGTATTGTCTAATTACATTTATAACATTCCATAAAAAAATCCATCTCAACTATATAAGATATTTTAATTTATTTTCCCTTGTCTAGTGAAAATATATTGTATAGGTATAATTATGAGAACTGCAGTGCGGAGTAACAATGGGCCTAGGAGTGACTTTGACCGCCCTTTGCGATGTATCTCACGGCTAGTATAAACGTCGAAAGCTAAACTATGACCACCTAGTGACAATTTATAACGTACACACTGATTTCAATATTTTTGGTTTTAATTTGCTGTCAGCCCGCACGACGGTATTATAAAAACATAGCAGCAGTAACAGATTGTTGATTCGATAATAAACGCGAACAGATGAAAATGCCCAGTAATGACAATAATAAAAATAACAATATCTATAAACGAAGATCTTAAACTTCAAGTGTACCTCACCAGCTTAAGTAATGTCAAGAAGAAGAATAAAGAGATAAAAATACCTTCTTCATGCTTTGAATTTTAACAGCTGTACGGAATTCGAATCACAGGTGTACGGATTTTGATTCAACCTCATCAGGGTGTACGGATTTCGATTCAATACAAGCAATTTCAAACTCGTTAATTGAGGCTTATACTCAACTTTTGACTCATGTTGTGATTAATTATATTTAAAAAGATGTGAAAGTTATAGGAAAATGACTAATTGGTCACCTATTTTATATCCACATATTTTTAACAGTGGGTTTTATTTGCCTTAGTGCTTAGGTGTATGGATTTCGGTTCCACACAGTATCTGTTTTGATTTCAAGATATCATCGATTGGGTTCAATATTAGTGCTAAATTTAAGTACTTTTTACATACTTTTGACTATTACCATTCGCTTCAAAACAGGATTAGTATTCTTTGACAGATACGCGTTTTTGTCAAATTAAAAGTCGAGCCTAGCACACGACACTTCAGACGGCCTTACAGTTAAGGTCGAAATATGTATCTCTATCAAGGTATACTATTTTCAAATTCAGCTGTCTGTACAATTTTACTTGTTGGTATCATAACAATAATGTTTTTGAGCTACATGTGGAATAAAGCTAATCTCAATGGGATTTTGAATAAAAATGGCAAAAATTATATCAAGAATTTCATAATGATCTTTATCTCTAAGCCTCTAATACATATTTCAAGGAAACATTAAAATTTTACGAATCAAAAGGGAAAACTACTTGAGAATAGTCTTTTGCTGACAAGTTAAAGATAAAACTCCGAATATATTTTAGAGGAATCTAGAAAGATTGATAGAAAAAACAATAACATCTTTGAACCTAACAGTACCGTACTGGTTTTGCCATATTTTTGAAGATACTGCACAGCGCACAATTTTTTCAACACTTTTTCTACAGATAATTTGTGAAAATTTATTCTGAAAGATTCCAAACGCATTAAAGGATATTAATTTACTGGAATCATACTGTGAGATATAGATACAAAGGAAAGATAAGCTACTACTGAAGAGATTATTCTATCTTTGAAGATATTTGAAATCAAATATTGACCCTGACGTACTGAATAACTACGCCGAAGACACCATTTTCATATGATCCTGAAATATCTATGAAATAAGAAAAAGCGCCTCCTATTATCAAAGTTTTCAACTTAAATTCATGTCTACAACTGACTTATGCAGATTATATGTGTGTGATAAGTAAACACTTATTATGTAAACTGATTTCATAAACCTGAATCTTCAGGATATTCTATTATACTTAACCCGTTTAAATGAGGTGCTAGTCTTTAAGACATAAGAAGAAAGACAGAAAGATGTAGATGACGTCGTCGAAGAGGTAATAAGCTAAGAACGCCAATGCCTCAAAGTATAATGGATAACAGCAAGTGAATTTCGCATTCATTCTACTTGTAAGAAAAGTAGAAACAATCATCGTTCTTTTGGGTAATAGTACAACAAAAA
Organism: Aedes aegypti; assembly: GCF_002204515.2. Taxonomy (NCBI): domain Eukaryota; kingdom Metazoa; phylum Arthropoda; class Insecta; order Diptera; family Culicidae; genus Aedes; species Aedes aegypti. The sequence continues at coordinate 243,651,796 of NC_035108.1, read as the reverse complement.
AGCCGCCTTCACAAGTGGATATAGTAGAAACTGAAACGTGAGCACATAAAAAGCACTTAAATTCACCCCCAGAATGTACACGTTGTTAGTGGTGGGTATCGGTTTCTGGTTCGTTCTCCTCCACAACCCTAACCAAAATGGTGCATCGTCACAAAACTGAGAATCGCAGACGGTGGCAGAAGATCCAACAACTATTCGACTGTAACGACACATGAGGGTGAGCTGAGCAGAGCAGAGCACCACAGCAAAAGCCGAATGCAATTTTGAAAATTGAAAAAAGAAGTGCAGAACCAGAGCTACGCGCGGTACGAAGGAAAAAAAACGAGATCCAAAAACCATAAATTATGGTTTTTACAAGTTCTACACATGCATTTTATTTTATTGCACTTTTAAATCGTTTTGTTCGCTGGTGAACATCTTTTGTGTTTGCACAACAGTGAAATTGGTGAGTGCCGCAGTCTACCTACCCGAAAGCGAAGGGGACCGACTGAGTCCATTGACTGCATACTGGGAAAGTGTCCTGCTGGATCGAGCTGGACAAATTTCACGCTCCAAATTCGGACGACTGAACGTTGTGTCATTCGAGTTGAGTCCCTCTTCCGTTCCAGCACTCCGTGACTGACTATATATGGGTTCATGTAAATGTCACTGTGACAGTGAATGAATGTGAGTTGTAATTTATTTTTTGTTACTGTCACGCAAATGAGATTAACAACGAACGGGGAACAGGCCAGTGTGCATATCATTTCTTCGTATTATTTTTCATTTGCATATTGTTACAATGTAAACGCTTTTGCCAGTGTATATTAACCCATAAATACCCATGGTGATCTTATTTGAGTAAAAATAACTTCATATTTCTTTAATATTAGTAGGCACAATTTTTTTTAACACAAAAATATTATTTTTTGCCAACGCTAAAGGAGAATTTCAAACATTTTTAAAATTATTTTTTAGAATCCTGTGTATTTAATCATACTTTTATTGCACTACTACCAATACAATCTTTAGTTTGGGGCCTACTTAACCTACACACATAAATGGGAAGATTTTTTTTATATTTTTCCATAATACTATTTATTTAAAGTACTCCATTGATGAGAGCTTCAATGTCTACAAGTTCTACCAGAATATTTGCAACACGAGTTGGTTGAAGAAACTTAAAGATATAGCATTTTAAGAAAATGTCATCGTCCTGGGTCTTTACGGGTTAAATGAAGTTTGCAGCAAAGCAGCCATTTGGTAACGTAGATTTGTTACAGCTTAAAACTTATCGAAGTCATAATCCGCCATAATCCAGATTGTGTGAGCATCGTAAAAACTTTGCCTTTCAAAAATCAACCATCAGTCCCCCATTCGCATATTTACGTCATAATTTTTCGCAGTTTCGTCTGCATCCCGAACCCACCCCAACCATCATTTCGACCGCCACTGCGTGTGAATTTTATCAACTTCACCACAAGAAGACGATTTACACAATGATATGTTTACGACTTTGGAAGTGGAAAGTCGTAAAAAAAAGTTACATTCAAATATGGGCAAATTTATGACAGCCAAAACGATGGCTTTAAGAACATCCCGGCCGTAATAAAATAAAAAAAAAGTGACGAAGAACAATCTTGTAAAACCCAAACATCAAATGAAGAGGAAAAGGTTTAATAGACGAAAAGACATGAAACAAACGCCAGACAGCACCTTAAACCGAACGAAGATGATGATGATGATGAAATGATGGTGTTTAAAGCGATGTTTAAACAGGGAATAGCACAGGTCCCACCTTAACAACCACGTTACAGCACCAATATCAAACATAAAACGATCGTCCGGTCTTGCGTCTGGTTGTGGGAAGTTGTCGTTGCTCGTCATAATGAAATTATTCAATTAATTTACGATTTGTTCCTGTGTTTCTGCGATAGGAACGAATGCTCGATCATACAGTTTGGTCCAATAAAAATGCGAAAATCATCGTATAGTAGTTTTATGGTAGTTTTAATATGGATAGTAAAAACTAATCATACATTTTATTCAGCAGTTGGTTTATCTAATCTGTTTTAGACTATGTTTTCAGTTTTGGACATGATTTCAAACTGTTTATAAGAAAACAACTCATATCTGAGCTCAATGAATTTTGCACAAGTTCGCACTTTTTATGGCCCATACTGTATTCACGGTAACGTTTCAGTCGGCGAGTCGTGATGTCGTCGCGGTGATGTTAAACAGAGGTTTTTCGTTACGTTTTGTTTATTTCAATTTGATGGCTCTTTCCCCAACAAAAAACATAAGAATTGGAAACAACGAAGATGCGACGGAAGGAGCAACCATGAATCCCATGCATTTCCTCTCTCGCTCTATCCTCTAATGGTAGTGCTCTTGCTCGCTTTGATTCCGAACGAGAAGTTGGGTGGAACGGAAATTCCGACGATGATTTCACTTTACACACGTGCCACGTGCCTCTTCCGTTTCCAGATGATTAAATGCAGACAATGTGCTGTAAAGCCGAGCGTTTCCTATGTACAATAAATTTTAATGTGCGTGAGAGGGATTGGAAGGAATTCGTTTGATTGCTCAGGACGACGACTCATTAGGACATTAATTGTACTTAGGGCACTTGTTGTCGATGGTACTTTTGCAAACGTTTAGCCTTGCGTAAACTGTCAATCTTAGTTTGGACAATCGAATGAAAGAAACCTAGTCATGTTAAAACAAATATACTTGTAGATAACCCCTTTGATCTGATGCCGATGTACTTTTATTCAAAAAATCAAAGAAAAAGTAATTCCAGGCCCTTTATTACAAAATGTTTAAACATACAGAATTGGTGGTATAATACGAGAATAAAGAGAAGTAAAGGGCCCACATACTACCTCTAAGGTTAATCTGCACACTAGAATTTAGTGACATTTGACTTCACGAACACTCACATAGTCTCGTCATACACAGTTTGTTTTTGTTTCCCCTGAGAAACTTGCACACGCCCTCTGTTACACTTTTTCCAATACCGTAAATTCCGGTGAAATTGATCACAGTGTCACACGATTTTATTTCTTCCCATAGAGCACATATATCAGTGAATGAACGTTGTTTTACTAGGGCACCCAAAGAACGAATAAAGTGTCGCTTGTCATCACTAGAGCTGCGTTAAATCAAACAGAAGGGTGGCTATAGGGGTAACGACATATAAGACCATAATGTGACAGTTCACTACAATAGATCAAATATTGGCAACACTGTTTTATGTTCTGGACAGAGAAAAGGCGATTTACGTCACTAATGAAGATAGGTCAATGGCCAAACGATCGGGGTCAACGATCACTAGAACTACAAATTATTAGGCTGTTCCTCATTTGCTATTAGCGCCGCACTGCAAACGAATGCGTTTGATACTCTAGGCTTCTCCAGTGAGTTTACCTACCACTGAAGTCGCGAGTCCATCGCCACACTCAGGAGTAGCAGGAGATCCAAGAGAAGCTGCAGCTGAACGAAAACGAGAAGAAGAGAAGTGTCCTGTCCACTTTCTGACCATGTGAGGAGAAGGATCAACAGAAGAGCTTAGGGTTATCGGACGTACTCTTTTTAGAGTACATGTACTCTTTTGTGGTCTAAAAAATTGTGTACTGTTCTTTTTGTTAAATGGGATCAAGTGTACTCTTTTTCGGCATATCTCTCATAATTACTGATCAAATCAGATATTACTTTAAAGCAGGTAAACTTTCAAAATTAAGTTTTGGGAGTATAAGAAATATATAATACCTTAAACATCCTCCAGCTTTTAAACTTTTAGAACAAAACTCTTGCGAATTTTTAGTCAAAGACACTGGTTGATATGCTTTTCAAAGAAAAGGTTTAAAATAGAAGTTTCTTCTCAATCTCCTTGGTTTTTCTGTATTCTTTTACAAACGCATATTTTTATACATATAGTATTAACATGCATGCCACATGAATCAATTTTTGTTTTGAAAATGAATATCACAAAAAATTGAAAGCTATTTGCACGTGGAATAACATTAACGGATATGTACGCCATTAATAAGAATATTTTAGAAATCTATTCATCTGGAGTCAATGTTGGCTGCAGTAGTCATGAAAATCACAAAATTTCATTGAATTCCGTCCAACCTAAGAGAAAAATATAAATTGGTGCCCGTTAGACAAGCTCAATAATTTATATTTAAATGCAAAAATTGTTCTGATTATAAGTTTGACGAAATTTTGCATAATTTGGGCGGTAGCATTTCTAAATTAGCTTATTTGATACATTTGAAGTATAATTTCAACAAAGTGTAAAAGGATATTAGGATTTGCAATTCAAAGCGGTAATATAATTAACAATTTGAAAAAAATTAAAAATGTAGAGCGTTTATTTGGCAAATTATTCCTGTATTTTGGTCGATTTTTCGAATATTTTTGAATTTTACATGAGCATTAAATTTCAAATTTTCCGTAGCATGGTCTCAATTTTGGTGATCACCAAAATGAAATCCGGGCAAATGTAAGAATTGAAGATGCTATTTCTTCCGTAAGATTAGACAAATCGAAAACAAAAAAACAGGGCTTCTTAATTATTCAAATAAATAGCTCTACATTTTTGTTTAGTGGAATACCGTAAATTCGGATGAAATTGATCACAGTGTCACGCGGTACCCATAAATAAATTAATAAATCGAATCCAGTACTGTACCATTTGATTCCACTTTGTATTCTTCAATATAAACGTATATATCTTCAGTGTCGGGTACTAGACTCGACTTTAGTCATTTATTTCAACATTTTTATTTTCAACGACGGTTTGAAAATTTTGAAAAAAAAAAACTGAAAATAATTAACATAAAAAACAAACAAACACTTTACGAAAACTGAATTTCGGATTTTTGAGGATAGGCTTAATGTACTCTTTTGCACTCTTTTAGAGAGTTGACAAAAATGTACTCTTTTTTTTGTTAGAGCAAATATGGTAACCCTAGAAGAGCTGAAGAAGAAGGCTGGTATAATGTGAGATATCCAGAAGAACGTTGTATATGTAAAGAAGGAGTACAAACAAGAAAATGGAAGGCATCGTCCGGTATTGAGGACAGACGCAAGGAACGTTTAGAAGGAAACGCTGTGATATCACGAGCGTGTGATGCTTCCATGCAGAGAAAAGTCCATCCCAGAGAGAACAGGTCGCCGGTGTACTGGTTTGCCCATTACTGCATATTTGTAACATTCGACAAAAGTAGGCATTGAGTAAATGGAATACAAAGTGTGCATTTTATGGCAGTATGGGAGGGAACTGAACTTTCTAAAAATTACCAGGAACTCAAAAGTGCTTATTTGAGGCTGATATTTTGTACAGCTCATATCGCACACTAGGTGAATTGTCAGAAAATAATTCTGATAGTAATTTCATTGCTATAACATTACGAGGTTCATTTATAATCTCAATGTGACTGTTATGCGATTATTATAACCAATGTGATAAATCAACTTAGTATTTTTTTTTCGAATTTTCTAGAACAATCTCACAGATTTCAGTAAGTTGATCGAAAATATTTATCATTTGATGACCCTTCATGTTATTAACTCCAATTTGTAAAAATGTCGATTGTGACTGTTTTGCAGTTATGGGCAGTGGTGGTTCGAATTGATTGCAACGCACCCGCATAGAAATATAAAGAGAAGAACGCGGTACAGTATGCAGAGAGGCAAAAGCTCTCAAAAAAGAAATCATGAGTTGAAAATGGTTATGCTTCCGCAGGGACGAAAGTTCAGGGGCTTAACGGACCCCCTCCCCAGGACCTCTGCGAGGTGGGGAGTTGCCCAGGATGTGATGGAGTTCACAGCTAAAAATATGTTGTAAATTTAAGTTTATTTTCATGCACATATTTGGAGCATCAAAATAAACTGAAATGTCAACGATAAATCGATTATTTTTCAATCAAATGCACTTTCAATTTACACGATCCTGCATCTTTGGTTGAATACTAAATGAAATGCCGTAAAATAGATGAATTTGGTTTAAATTTACTCTATGCCTCAGTTTACACTACATTGGAATTTAAATATTTTTATCTGTGTTTACAGTGCACAGTACCAAAAAATAATGTGATTTACGTCTTTTAGGATGCACATAAAAGAAGCGAGCCGAATGACGTAAATTTGTGTCCATTATAAAATACGTTAGTGTCTGATTCGGGAAATGTCGATCACAGTTATATCGTTTTCGTGTCCTTTAACATGTAAAATTATATTTTTTGTTCAATACATCTTCAAGGACACGTTTTTGTGTCGTTCCATCACTTACATCATGTATCATTCAGTCATAACCAGAATTACGTGCAGCGTAATTTTCATTATTTTTGAGAGTGCGGGCTCTGATGAACCTTCATAAAAACCACAAAATACCGTATGTAACTCTGTTAAAGCGACCGGTGCCCCTTAAAGTACCAAATCACACTAGCCCAAACTTACAGGAGTGTCAATCGACATATCAGGATTGATACCAGTAAGATCCTGATTATGGCATACTGGTCGCGATACAAACGGATAAGGCATGGAACTACGAGTAGGAGTGCTTCGAGCATATTGGGACCAACGCTAGTACGGGCCCAATTATGTATACTGGCAGCGCACGACTAAGGATAAGTAACGGTATATGTGCTGGATAATATGCGTTGATACTAACAGCGGCGACGTTCTACTCCCTTAGTAGGGTCGGGTGACACTGGCCCGAAATGGCGAGTGGGCTAATGGCACAGGCTGACCCCGTCCAGTAAAACCGTGACAGGCCTTAGAGTAAGTTCCACATCCGTCGCTTAGTTGTTCCAACTGAGCGGAAGTAGGCTCAGATGCCATTACCTGACTTGCGCCGATCCGGCTCTGAACATAGTACACCATAAAGGACTATGTCAACCCTAGCATGGCCTCCCTGCATGCATATATAACTATGGGATCATAAAGGCGACTATTCCAGCGGAGATGGAAAGCGGCTCTTGGGGAGACCCATAAGAGATGATCAACCAAAACAAACAACTAGTGGAATGTGAAGGAGAGGCTTTTGGACCCATCAGTAACCGGCTAAGGTTTCCGCCAAGAAAGGAGGCGACCAACATAGACTTTAGTGAGAACAGTGTGGGTCAAAGCCTAGACACTGTGACGACGGCAGGCACTGGCCGCTTCAGTGCATCATGTGAGGTGACCGATGACCCGGGACTAATCGAGGCCATGGATTGGAACAGGGATTAGCTTCCGAAAATGCAGGTAGCTGCTGAGCAACTCGATATAATTAATGAGTTTGTAAAAAGTAAAAGCAATATCAGCAAAGACTTGAAAACAAGTCTACTGAAATTGTGACAATAAGTCATTGCTGCAAAGCAGGACTAAGAGAAAGCCAAGGCAAAACTTAGCAAGGTAGAAGGCGAAAGAGACACTGTCAGACTGAAATGTTTTCCTTCACAGGCAACGCCAATATGCTATTATTCGATACGCGATGCGAAAGAGAGGACCTTCCAAGGATGAATACGTGGCGAAAAGACCTATGGATGCTAAGGGAAAAGTAACCTACGCGGCAGTCCTCCATAGCGGAAAAGTTGACACGAGCCAAGCTCCACGATCAAAAGGACATAGCAACGGTGAAGAGGCCAAAACCAAGCCTAAGACCAAGAAAGCCAAAAAAAGAGCCACGGGATAGCCTGAACCATGCAGAGCATCCACAGGAACCACAGGCGCAAGATAACAGCAACCCGTGGATACGAGTCGGAAAAAAGAAAGAAAGAAGGAAACCGAAAACGGAGCCCAAGGAAAATGATAAACAGAAAACAGCGAAACGAAAAAATTCAGGTGAAGCCCTCGTTATCAAAACGGAGGAAGTGAAATACGCCGAGGTTCTAAATACGATATACGGCGGACTAGGATTGGTGAAATGATCCAAGCAAAAGTGTGCAGCATATAAATAACTGGCACAAGAAGTACTTGTCGACGAGGTTGATGTAAGATCCCTGACTGCAGAAGCGACTCTCCAGTGTAAAAATCTGGATGAGGTCACCGATGCAGCGGAGGTCTCGGATGCCCTCCAAGAGCAGTGTGACATCGACGTAGCCAGTAAGGCCATCAACCTTAGAAAGGGCCCGCAGGGTACCCAGATGGTGGCGATCAGGCTGCCGGTTGCAGAGGCCAAAAAAGTGAAGAACTTGGGCATACTCATAGTAGGCTGGTCGCTTTGTCGGCTGATCATACAACTGCCTCCTGAAGTTTGCTTCAAGTGTTTCGTGAAGGACCATAAGTCGTGGAATTTTATTTTATTTTTTATTTTATTGATATTTAATTCAACGGACTTCTTATGAGTCTAATTGAATGTACTATTCTAATAACAGACAACATCAAATATTACTGCTTAATACACATCGACACAGATAACAAAAAGAGAGGCTAAACATATCATCATAATCCTAAAACATCATACTAAGTACAATTTCGTAGCAAAATTACATATCGTCGGGTTTCCACGTACAAAGTCTTCGCTTTAATTCACAAAATTTGATATTTTTCGGCCAAGTAGACGACATCATCACTGCAGGCTTCCATTTCCGGTCAAGAACGATCTTGAACGAGACGAAATCCAACGTACTACAGTCGACCCACCGCGGAACCAGTTTCTTAACATTGTTGCACTCGTTATCACGGGCTCCTAAACATCGACAAACCATGAACATCTTCTTCCGAAACCGTTGCATTGATATTAGTTAGCAGCAGATCGAAATTATCATCTCCGCCAATTGACTCCGATAACCGACCAGGTGCATATGACGTTTCACTGATTAGGTTCGATCCTTTTACCGTGTCATCAAATACTATCGACGAGGTTGGAGTCGAGTGTCGAACCACAGAATCCGCATGTGAAGCAAGCATCGAGAGGATGGTTTCCACTTTGGACTTCAGATCTTCTACGTCACGTTCAAGTACGCATTTCGGCTCTGGATCGGGTGCTAATGCGATTGATACAGGTTCCGTTTCACACCGTTCTTTTCTCCATCGAACGAATTCAACCAGACATTCGTCACACAGCCATAAACTATTCTTGTTTGGCGGTGATACAGCAGCAAGTTGAACTGTATTTAATCCAACACAAATAGCGTGATGAACTGCGGCGCACAAACCATTGCAGTAAATGTACTGCTGATCTTTTGTGTTGACGGGGAGGTAGCACTTTTTACAATCCATGGCGAGACAAGTCGAACAATCTATTTCCACTTTAATCGCGAAAACGGCAGTCAATTTGTAGGATTTTATTCGTAATGATGATGCAGCCTCACAAAAACTGTACTTTCACAACGGTTTAACGGATTCTACTTGTACATTTAAACAGCAAATCAAATAATTCGAAGAGCGTTTTCAGAGACAAACAACCGACAGAAGCGACACAATCACGAATTGCAATGGTCCCGACAGAAGTAAGATGTGCACGAAATGCGGCACCGAAGGCCATAGGGCAAGCGATTGTAAGCAGGTCGCTAAGTGCCTAATATGTGTCGACAGAGCAGACCACGGACACTTAACGGGCGGGCCTAAATGTCCGGGCACAAGCGGAGTATCAAAGCAGCTTAAACGAAAATAACACAGTTAAATTTAAACCACTGTGATGCAGACCAGTAGCTGCTTTGGCAGCCAGTCTCGGAAACCAAGACGGACTTGGTGTTACTATCGGACCCATTCCGCATACCAGCGGACAACAACGCATAACAACGGGAACTGGGTGGCGGTTAGTGTCAACAGCTAGCAGCTATAGGGACGTCAGGGCGATATCTTTTATAAGTTTAGGTTCAAGATTTGGAAAAACACGTCTTCATTCTTTGAGGTATTCACCCTCTCTCAATCGTTTAGTCCGAGGTTACGTCGCAGTTCCTGGAAACGGGAAGTATCTAGCGCCTTGGTGAATACATCCACAAGTTGATCCTGGGTGCTCACCGGCTCGATCAGTAATCGTATTTCTTCTACGTGGTCACGAATAAAATGATGTTTCTTTATGTTTGCTGCATTTCGTCTCGCGATTCTTCGCCATACCAATGCAGCCCCGGTTATCTTCGTGAATGACAACGGGTTTCACTGTAATGTTCAAATCTTCTAGTATCCCCGTCAACCAGATGGCATCTGATGCTGTAGCACTCGGAGCGACGTACTCTGCTTCGCTTGAAGATGTCGTTACTGTCGTTTGCTTTTTGCTATGATACGGTAGCATTGAATACCTTGAATATGAAGCCACTCACCGACATTCGGTCCTCGTTATCTGCCAAATACAACCAGTTGTGCTGCATTTTCGTCACGCTTGAATTTCAGACAGAGCCCCATTTTTCCTTGCAGGTAACATACGATCCGATTCAATGATTGCCAATGTTGATTAGTTGGATTCTGCTGGAACCGTCCCATGTAGCTCACCGGATAGCAGATGTCTGGACGAACACATAGCATGGTGTACATTATGCTACCCAAAAGCTCTCTTTATGGTTCGTTGGTATATGGTCCGTCACGCTTCAATTGGAGTGCTTTTTCCATCGGAGTTTTGCACGACCATTCCAAATCGTTGTAGGATTTTCACAGCTACTGCGACTTGAATAACGGTTGCATCGGGTTGCTTCGTCTTCAATATCCAATCCAAAAAGTAGTCTCTATCTCAAATGACGGTTGTGCGATAGCAAAAATCAACGGCGTGTTCTATTGCAGTTGTTACACGCCCCCAAGGTGGTCGATTGAGGAATTTTTCCACAAGGTCGACAGGATGATAGCCAAACTAGCTAATCGGCAACCAATAGTGATAGCTGGCGACTTTAATGCATGGGCAGTGTAGTGGGATAGCCACTGCACCAGCCAAAGAGGTCAGCTATTGTTGGAATCCCTGGCCGCATTACACGTAGAGCTGGAAAATGTGGGTACAGTGAGTACCTTCCACAGAAATGGTGCAGAATCGATTATCGATGTGACGTTTTGTAGTCCTAACCTTTTAGGTACCATGAACTATCTCGTTGATGACGGTTATACTCATAGCGATCAAAAACACACAAAAACGGGCATGCTCCAATAGTCTATGCCAGAATGCCATCTCGTGTCCATAGGGTATTGCCTACAGAGTGGTATTGGCTAAGACTAACGATGCCATGGCGCCACTAGAGAAGTCGCCCGAGCTACTACTATTCCCGCATAATCTCACAAGCCCATGGCTCCCAGCGCCACATGCGGCAGATGAAGGAGAAGAGGTGGCGAGGGAGACGAACGAAGAGCTGTTAGAAGTCGTGCAATCATTCGCGTCAAATAATGCACTGGGACTCGATCTATACTCTAACAACTCTAACAACAACTTTTGGATTCAGGAAAAGTAAATCTACTCTGGACGCTATCCAGTTGGTCGTTCCGACAGCTAAGGTGGCAATCGAGCATTAAAGGAGCGGTATCCGTTACCGATGAAGTGCGCAGTGTAAATAATTGCTGCTCAGCTTGTGCTGTTGAACGCATTCTTCACATCCATAGTGACTACGATGCAGTTGTGTAAGCTTCTAGAAAGCTTTTTTGATGGGCAGAAAAGCGTTCGAATTACCGCGGGAGTACCTCAAGGTTTAATCCTGGGCCCACTGTTATGGAATACGATGTACGATGACGTACTGAGGCTGCCCCTACCGACGGGTGTTAAGATTGTTGGCTTCGACGACGATATTACCCTAGTGGACTATGGTGAATCAAGTGGAGTTGACAGCAGCGCACTCTATTTCCATAGCTAAGGAATGGGTGAAGTCTAGGAAACTAGGACTGGAGGTATGGAAGACCAATCTTGTAAATAAGTGCTTACAACGAGCAGAAACCTAAGCACGTACAGGATAATGTGCTTAAGAGTAGCAAGTGAATACCGAACGGTATCTAAAGAGGCCGTCCCGAGGAGGAACAAATAACTCCCCAATAACTTATGCATACCATATTTTGGTATCATACCAAAATTAGGTATTGTTCAGTTGTCAATACCACAATTTGGTATTATAATGGTATTGAAAAAAAAACTTTAAAACCATTAAAAATACTTCATTGAGGTATTGAACAGCTATTGAAGGTATTATTTGAGGTATTTTACCTCTTATGCAGGGCTCATTCATACCTCATTCATGTTGTAAGTATTGGAAATTATCTGGTATGGAATACCTCAATTTGGTATTCAGTAGTTATTTTCTTCTGCTCGGGGTGTGCATCATAGCCGGGATGACTCCCATCGGGCTCATCCTCAAGGAAGATGTTCAATGCTTCAACCAAAGGAGAGGAGTCGCTATCTTAGCTTATTCTTCTACATCCAAATCTTTACCGCGCGACAAATCCTCCAGAAGTGTCGTGAGTATCAAGTCCTTAAGCGCCACCTGTCCACCGATCGAAAAAGGACAGTATCGCTTGGGCTCAGATAGCCATAGAGGTAAACACACAGTTATTCAGCAAGTCCATGTTGGAGGTCGGAGGCTAAATGGCCTTCCTTAGCCGAGTGGTTAGAGTCCGAGGCTACAAAGCATAGCCATGCTGAAGGTGTCTGAGTTCGATACCCGGTCAGTCCAGGAACTTTTCGTTAGGAAATTTTCTTGACTTCCTTGGGCATAAAGTATCATCGTACCTGCCACACGATATACGAATGCTAAAATGGCAACTTTGGCAAAGAAAGCTCTCAGTTGATAACTGTGGAAGTGCTTGTAAGAACACTAAGCTGAGAAGCAGGCACAGTCCCAGTGAGGACGTTAATGCTAAGAAGAAAAAGAAGTTGGGGGTCATGGATTCAAATCCCACCGGTCGAGGATCTTTTCGAATTGGTAATTTCTCGACTTCCCAAGACATATAATATCTTCAAACCTACCACACGATATGCATACATATGTAAAAATGACCAATTGGCAAAGAAAGTTCTCAGTTAATTGGAAGTGCTCGAGGAAACTAAGCTGAGAAACAGGCTCCGTCGAAGGTGAGACGCAATGGCAAAGGAACGAAAACAACAGTTTCGTCCGAGTAGAGCTTCAGAGGATTATGAACAAGAAAAACGTATCCGGGTACCTCATAAGTATCATTAGAACAACAATTAATGATGTAAAAACCTGAAAATCTCTGGAAAACACTCCAAGTCATTAGAATCTTGCTTGGGACATGTAGAGTTAAACATTCGTGCTAAAACTAAAATGGTCTATGGGTGGTAATTTTGTCATATAAATTTTGAGGGAAGTAAACCCCAAAGAGTTCTCCCAAAGGTTGTTCAAGAAATCAGTCACAAATAAATTTGTTCTAGACTGTTCAACCGAATATTTTGGTTTAAGTCCTATATGTAAGGGGAGTGTTCAAAGCTTCACGTCAAAAACTTCAAACTTTCTCTTTTAAAAGAATCAATAATAAGAGGTAAAAGAATTGGTGAAAAACGCCCTAAATGCTGTGACGAATTCAGAACAAAACGCTTTAAATCATATTTCTTGAATTGAATTATACGATAACCGACAATATCACGACCGATTGAACCCGTTTCAACGAACAGGAGAAAAAAAAAACAATCACAGCTCGCAGCAAAAGAAAATGATTGAAAAATTGAGATATCGACCGCCTTGAACCTCGACGACAAACGATGGATGTCTGCCGGAGCATGCGGGATGGTCTTGTACCCGGGAGAAAAAAAGAAGTGGTCCCGTCAGCAAAGAAGCAACCGAAAACGAACGATTACTCTTCCCGCAATCATACTGTTTATTCGTGCTCAATTATACTCTTCCTTTTTGGTGAATTGCTCCTCACTGCCGAGACTGCTTGTGTCACCATTTTTTATGCAGTGGGTGTCTTCCTTTCACCCCATTACAAAACCAAAGACAAAGATTTTATGGTAATAGAACATAGGTTCCACAATCCATCCAAATGCCTTCGAAGTTGTCGATTCGAATGTCGCACCGCGGCGCGGAAATCTTTATCAATTGAGAACAAAAAGTGTCCGAACAATATAAAGACAAGCCGTTGAACAAAACGTTGTCGTGACGAAGATGACGACGAGACAAAAAAGAGAAGATTCGTCTTTGATGATCATCACTTAACGATGACAACGAAAGGAAACGATGATTTATGGGTGCAATCGAGTGCGGGGTCTGTTTGTCATTTGGTAAGAACAGAACTCACGGAAGCAGTCAGAAGCAATCACCGCCGAGACGTGATTCCGTTCCGCGATTGATTTGTCACGGTGGTGGGGATGTTGCCGTGTGATGGGCTTGAGGGAGGCTCCCATGGGTAGTGGAGGTGATTTATGAATCAGGTTAATTTATTACAATCTATACACTCTTAGTTTAGTCCATAATTAAAATGAATTCAAATGGTTGTCTAGAACAGACACAACACACGATGAGCACATTTTGATGGAATAAAATCATCTTTCGCTGAAAAGAACTCATAGGAATTGCTGCTCAATAACGATAATCTTCAAATTAAATTTATCGACTGGAAAACTGAAAGGTAGACACCACCAAAAGCCAGATGGAAAATAGAACACAAATAATAAATGAGGAAGTACTCATAGAGCTCTTACTGATAAGCAGACACTGCCCAAGTTTGGACGTATCGTTTGAGGAATAAATATAAGCAGCTTTTATCATTCAAATCTTCGAAGGTATGGTCGGTGTTCACAGACCGGACTAGATGCTATTTTGGCGCTTTAGGGCCCATTCACAAATTTCATAACGCTGAAGGGGGTGGGTGGGTGTCTTGAAGACGTTACAGGTCATACAAAATTGAAAAAAAATATTCTTACGTTACGAGGGGATGGGTGGGTGTCAAAAATTGTCATTTTTGGCGTTATGGAATTTGTGAATAAACCCTTAAATATATACGAAGAACTCCATCAATTTTAGTTTTGCCGATGATATTTTGCAACAGATAAGATGTATTAGGGGAAGGGGTGGTAAAATGAACACCTTAAGGAAATCATCTTGTTTCCGATATATAAACGAGGAATTTGTTTAGTTCTATCGCACAACATCAAAAATAGGGATGTAATCTATAGCAGCGACATGGATTCAGACTAAAATAGCTAAATTTTCACATATTTTCATCGCTATAAAAAGCGATGCAAATGTTCATTTTACCTGTACTATGTGGGTAAAATGAACAGGGGTTGGTGGTAAAATGAACACCATGCAAAAAACGTGAGCAAAACAAATATTTCTGAAAATTTTCATTGCCCCACCAAAACTACATCTATTGATGATTGTAACCCATTCAAAAAGAATTCGAAAGGTATCAGATTTGACATCAAATCATAACGATATTAACCTCACTGAAAAACCTCAAGTCTTCCGAGCCAAAAGTTACGTCAGTTCTAATTTTCAAACGTGGTTTTCTAAAATCTTAGTTTTCGTTGATATTTTCACTTCAATTAACCTACATATGAACTTGAACACTCAGATTTATGCTCTAAATCGTCCGTGCGTGATAAAAGTTTATCGAAATTTGTTTGTTCTCGGTAAAAGGCACGGTGTTCATTTTACCACCCCTGTTCATTTTACCACCACTTCCCCTATTACAGCAAATAATGCAAATATTTTGATATTTCGAATGTCTGGGGTACGCTTTCCTGAAGCTACTAAAAAACACTTGGTTCAGTCTGTCTGAACACCGACCATATAAGAAAACTATTTTTTTGTTCAATACTCTTCAAATTCGTCGTCAAAATACTGTTATAGTGTTGTAATGCGTGAATTTTCATATCCGACATTTGATTTAACCTTCTGAAATAATTTCTTTCGCTGACCGATATCCGTCAAATATTAGAATTTTGTAGGGTGTGGGTGTTATTTAAAAGATGCCTTCGCAATTTTGATAGCTATTTTTGAATTTGGTACAAATTCCATTCTTTCCCTTAGCCTCTTAGCATGGTAACACCATGCTGAAAATGTCTGGGCTCGACTCCCGGTCGGTCTAGGATCTTTTCGTAGCGGATTTTCTCTTGAATCCCCATGGCATACAATATCATCGTGAAAGCCATGCGATATATAAATGCAAAATGCCAACTCTGACATAAAAGGGTCACCCCCCTTTGGCTAAATGACCACATGCAAGATCAACCATGAGGTTTTATTGTGTGAAGAAAGGAAGTGCTGCTTTGGCATATAAGTGTTTTGGGTTGAGGTTTTTCAAACATTCTTAATCTTAATAGTATTTATATCCTTGAGCAGTAATCCTTTTTCGGTTTATTTTATACTACCACACATGATTAAATAATTACTGATCTCTAAATTACTCCTATAACTCAACAATCTAAATTTTGATGTTAAAACTTATTAGCTTTTCACGGTGAATAAGGACCAAAGCAGCTTAATTATCGTTACTACGTTTCGATACGACGGTCATCTTCAGACGTATCAGGCTGGTTCTAGCTTAATGCTTTCGTCAGGCGTAATAAACTTGCCTGACGGAAAGAATAGAGCCAGCTTGATACGTCTGAAGCTGACCGAAGAAAAGTAGGTCGAAACGCGTAACGATAAAAAAGCTACTATAGCCCTAGTATACCAAGACAAAACAATAAATTTTCACATTATACCTACAGGTAACGGTGATCAATTTCCATTGGTGGAAATCTTAATTTGGCCAAATTATTTTATCAGAAATCCTTAATATTTACAAATGACCATTGATAATTACTTTCCTTATAATGCCAACTGTCCGGTTTTGGTTATCATTATCTACCGAAGATCCCCAGAAAAATATTTGAATTTTTAAATAAGCCTTAAAACGGAGAAGTATGGATGGAATTCTTGGAGGTGTGACTTCTGTATTATACCAACATTTATCAAATAACTTCTATAAAGATGTCTTTGTAATTCTCATTAAAAATCTTTCATGGAATTTTTAGAGCTAAATATAGAAAAGAGTAGGTAAATCTATGTTTTTCTATCATTCATTCTGTAATAATCACAGGTCAGTGTAGTTCTCAGAGAAGTTTCTGATAAAAGTGAGTAAACCTCGAAAAATCTCCACTACATTCATGGTGGATATAAGTAGATAAATAATTGAAAACTTTTAAGGACATGTAGGTTATTGTTTCGCAGATATTTCTAAAAAATACCTTCGGGAGAATGCATCATTTATCATTTATTTTTTCTATAAATCACAAACGTCTTCTGCCATCTCCAATTATTAATTCCTCTACTAGCAGCATAATTTTTAACAAGAAATATTAAAATCGTTGTAACTTCTTTGTTTTCCAATATGGTTGCACCATTTTTTCACAAGTTCCCAAAAAAAACTCTTCTAGTTCAATAATTTGCCTCAATTTGATAATTTGATCATCATGGTTTCCTGGTCCGAAGATATTTTGACACAAAGCCATAACCTATGTAAATACCTCAGGCTACAGATTTTTTTTATCATGTTTGATTATTCACTTTTCGCAACAATAATTTGATAAGAGTATGTTGTGAAAAAATGAAGCAATTTGGTGCAATCGTTTTTAAATAATGCGCATTTATGTTTTTGCTTCAATCAATTAATATCACTTCAACCTGATTGCCGTAGATCTTTCAATGGTATAGTTTCACTATGTTCTTCAGTTTACGATACACTATATATTTTCTCCCACCAGTTCATCTTATTTATCTTGTCCCATGTGGATTTCAAAACTAACGCCCATTTTCATCGCAATATGCATACGAAAAAAATGAACGCATAACAATATCTGAAACTTTAAACCCCAATAGTAACTGTAAGACATGAATTATGTTCTAGTATACATATTTTGGAAGTCCATTGTGTTGTGGCGCTAAAGTACACTGTAATCTCAATTTACGAACTAAATATGAGGTGCGTAAATTTAAATGGTTTGTTAATTGAATCGATTCGTAAAACGAGGTTTTGTTTTTCGGAATCTATTTGTAAGAAATTATTTTTATTATTTCGAGAAATTATGCTTTTTTAGTATCCTAGGCATAATATTGATTTAAATGGTTCTTAATCAGGCTAAATTGTGTGCAAGTTAATGTGAGCTTAGTTACGGTACACTTCTTAGATTGGATACTAGCAACATCCATGTGTCATTTGATTATCTCATCCAGATTGCATTCAGGAACAAGGCTGCCGAATAAACCTTGGCCAAATCTTGAACAATATTACAAAAAAAAATGAATATTACTATTCCTGGTCACGCCCATCTTTACCGTAACTTGGGATAGGGGAAGGAAATGTTGATGTAGCACTTACTTAACAAGAAGCCACCGACTCAGCGACACCCTCATAAGTGCTAAGAGAGGTAGAAGGTCAGGATTCGCCTGAAAAGCCAGCAGTATAAACAGAGCAATTGTGGTTAAGTTTTAATAGCTTAATCATTTAAATGCCGGCAATCAAAGGAGAAAAAATATTTTTTTACAGTTTAATTGATTACATTTTAAACGGTTGTGATTTTCTGCTCAGTAAACAGTAAGAAGCAGAAGCTGATCCCTCCCCAAAATTTCACGCAAAAAAAACTATCGGGGTGGTGTAGCACCGACCGAACCAGCAGCGGAATCGCGAGAAGTTCTATCAAGGACGCGAAAAAAAAGGTGACGAGCAATGGATCATTGAAGATCGTTTTTGTCAATTCTCACCGCATCAAAACAAAGGAGCCACTGTATATGGGATTTAACATTGTGACAGCATTGCTGTTCTGTCAAACACACAAGGCTACGGTGGCGCTATCTATGCTTTCCATAGCGGCCGTTTTGGTTATTTTAATGAACCGTTCAAAACACGTCCGTTCACGGCAAGGCCTACTGCGTTTCCTAAATTGTGTGCAAGTTACTGTCTTCCAAAAACTTCTTGGAGTTTAGGCATATGATTCTGCATGAGTAAGTAAAGATCAATTTATAATTTCTAAGTAGATGAAAATGAACCCTAGAATATTGTTATGTTTTGATGAATTACAAACTATCAACGTCAAGTTCTCAGTTTTCATAACTTAGTAAGTACAATAGATGTCCTAGAGAGTAATGTGTGGTCTTTTGATTCCGTTACATGCTCCTGAAAGGTGAGCGGCGGAATCAAGTGTTTGGTTGGCGATGTGCAAAAAAGAAAAAAAAATATTCGTGTTCAGTCGAGAACAGATTATCAACTGGTGAACTCGTTTCA
Source organism: Aedes aegypti (assembly GCF_002204515.2). Lineage (NCBI taxonomy): Eukaryota > Metazoa > Arthropoda > Insecta > Diptera > Culicidae > Aedes > Aedes aegypti. The sequence goes on along the minus strand of NC_035108.1, from coordinate 243,632,695 downwards.
TGTTTAAGACAAGACATTTTAATCGTGTGAACGTCAAATTTATGTTATTTTTTAACAAACTATGGATGGTTCATCTACAAGTGTCGACATAAACCCTCATTCCTGTTTCATATTATTCTAATTTTATTAATTTTTAGTTTTTCGTTATTACTAAGAATAACCTTTAAAAAGTTCGACATTATAAATGTCGACGTACATTTCCAATTTTCTACCTATATCTACCACTATCTTTTTACCACGAGACAAAGATGCTAAACTATTTTGAATTAAGAGTCGTATTCCTCCTCCTAATCCATAGATCACCAAAGGTGATTCTCAGATCACCTTCCTCCCTCGCCAATAAACACCCTTCCCGTGCTGACTGTGGACATGCAGAGGTATTCTCGGTCTCTATAAGCAACAATCACAACACACTAAAATTCCTTCTCCGTTCCAACTGACTGTGAGGACATGGCCGGCGCCGTTATTGATCAATAATATGAAACTTGCTAAAATTGCACTTCGAGAATAGGCGTATCCTTCATTCATTTGGATCGAACTGGTAAGAATCAGTTTCGATCAATCACGGAGTAGCAATCATTGACATGTACAATCAATCTAAGCTATGCTATGCTTTGCCATTTATAAATTTTATGAGAACAATAAATCTCAATTTCTGTAACATGCGGTATTACTCCGGGGAGCGCATAGTGTGGCGTGTGGGTTCGATTTCCGCCTCAGCTATTGAAACTTTTCGTAATGAATGTTTCTCAGCTGTGCCACTGGTTTATACTTATCCATTGTCTAGTGTTAATCTACAGTATGTGCAGCAAAATGGCTAAAGAGAGTGTCCCTGCCCTATTGATAAGCTTTCATCACCGTGAATAACTATGCTGGCATTATATGAAAACGACACAAATGCCTCCATTAACCTTCAAAACGTCCACGCTGATACTTTCTGTACATCAAACGAGTTTTTTTTACCATTGTTGTACAAAATACACCGCAACCGTTGAAGTGTTAATGTGATGTATGCTATCTGCCATGTCACCGATGTTATAAAGCACATCAAACCCTAAAAATTCCAGAATTTTTATTCTTCTGGAGAACGAGTGATAGTATGATGGGACACGATGGTAAAGTCAACAAGAATGTTGTGAATCCGCCGTAACATGGAACGAATGCTCATTTGCGCCCCCACAAGTGCCACACACATCTCGCTGGGTTTTTTCATGCTTAGCGAGCTAAGCCTTTTAATGAAGATGTTTGAAATGACCACCATGAAGTAAATTGTGTAAGATGAGTTGATGACTTGCTCTTAATTTTACGGTTCCTTTGGATCCTGGTTTGCCAGGTTTAATTAATTTCAACAGATTTCCAAAGTGTTATATAGATAAGATTATTTACGTATGAGTTGATTATCTCTTTAAATCGACTCAAGGAACAACCACCAGTTTAAAACAAATGAAATCTCCGTCACTAAGTACATCATTAACTGCTGTGTAAACACTTTGCAATTAACAATCAAGTCCATTTGGTCCAAAGCAAACATCGATGATGAAGTCACCAACAAAACCACCACCGAAAGCTCCGCTCAATCAATTACTCAACCCTAATTAAGTCGCTCCCCGTCAGGGTGAGACCCAAATAATCTCAGCACGTGATAATCTTCAAAACTCGCCACCATTAGCCATGAATGAAATCGATTGCAAATAGGCGCGACCGACGAACATCTTGATCTCCGAACACATTTCTTCGACGTATCGAGCGGCAATATCGACGGTCAATATTTGCCGATATCGTTTGCTTCCTAATATTTCCCCGAGAGTACACCATCGACTCTCCGCGCCGTCATGGGAAGCAGACACGCAGCTCGGGGCCATGTTTGGGTAAACAATCACTGGGAAATTACATTCAAGACCACACTCGAAACTCACCTTGCCTTATGATGAAATGTGATTTGTTCCAGGTTTCAGTTATGGTTCTTCTTCTTCTACTGCGACGTCTTCGCCTGTGAGTCGAGTACCCGAAAATCAATCAATAACTCATCGACCTGCCGCTTATCGCACAATCACGAAAACCACGGTCTATCGGTATCGGAAATCTTCACATAACACTCAATCACTTCACAATGGCAAGCTTACACGTACGCACTCGGCGCTCGATAACTCGGTAGCAGCGCTCTTCTCCAATTTCCACAAGTAGATAATCTTATCACTGAAACATTCCTTCACAGCTCATCGAGCAATTTTCTTTTTCCCCACTTTGTCGTGGTCAACTTGATTGATTCCAATGCCCACTTGGACGGGGAACGAGGGATAGGACACTTGAGTAATCCCAGTAGGCTTCGATTGTTATCACTGGACCGACCAAAAACCTCAAGATTCCGTTCCGAGCGAATGACGGCCGCTTTGGGCCAGGTCCCGTAATCGCGTTTCGTGGTCACTGATTCTGTGGTCAACCGCAGCTTCTCGTAATCTAATAATGATTAAGCACTCGCCACCACATGCACACTTGGGACTCGTTGCTGATTATGCCAAAACGGAAGCTTTGCACTTGGAATCAATTTATAGCACCAACTAGCACAGCAGGGTCACCACCGCCACAAAACGCTCTAGCGAACACTCGGCGCTCTAGGAGGTTCCGAAAGGGCAAAATTTCTTGTGTGCACTAGCGTCGAATGATTTATTCATGTGCGTAACTTCTGGTCACATACAACGGCTACAGCTCTTCGCTCATGGGCTGACTCGGGTTGCACTTTGCGGTCAACGTAGATATAATTAATACGATGGCACTATAATTGATATTACACGAGGCCACTAGTCCTGACCGGGAGCATCAACAACAATTTTCAAGCACATTAACACACTTGAGGTCGTCCACGGCTAAAGTGGGCTCTCATAGGAATTTATACTATATGGGTGTGTAATGTATATTGACATAAATTAGACTCGAGCCTCGTTGTCTGGAGGTGATGGCTGCACTGACCTCTTCCTATCGCACCTTCCGGCCAGTCTTGGTCAACCAACAACTATCAGATTTCACGACCCCGCGTTGATGGCTTTTGCATCTAATTGAATCCGATGGATGTGTCACTCAAAACTGTACACTCCTTCCACAGCGATAAATTAACTCACGCAATTTCCCATAAACTTCACCGCCAGATGTTTGAGCAAAGTCGTCCACGAAACAATTCCGAGCACGATATCGATTGAAGTAGCTCCCCGGAATCTACTCCACACGGGACTGGGACTTGGGAGGGCCGTGAAGCACAAATATTTTCCTCCTTGCGTTGTCCTGTCGTGAGCAGTGCCCATAAACCGTTACACTTTTATCATTTTCTCGGTTCTTTAATTTATGCAAATTAAAAAATAATAACAACGATACACCCGACAAAAAGTATACCGCCCTCCCTGGTTGATCGTGAGGGGAGGGGCAGCACACGACAGTACCGTATCGACCCCAACCAGCAAGGATTCTTCCACTAACTACCCTTCGACGGTTTGCCCCTGCAAGTAGACTACGGAGCCCCCGAAGGCTCGCGATAGCTCCTGTTGCTGTGCTTCCTTGTCTTCCTGCTCGCTGCCGGCGCAATGTGATTTACGAACACGGACAATCCTTTGTACAGGTTCCAAACACACACCCTTGTCCTCGCAGGACACCAAATTTGCAATAAATTACTAAAACCCTCCGTGCACACGTATGTATAGTTGTATAGATCAATTTGTGCAGGTATAACCGCGAAGGACCACCGCGCGCGAAATGTCCACCAGTCGTGACTCGAGCTCGCTTTCCAGCAGTTCTGAACCTAACGAACCGAACGTCGAAGAATGACTGAAGGGACTTTACATACCCGACTCGGTCCGGCTGGAACGGCGGAACGACCGGCTTCGGGCACGCTTCACGATCGCAGCAAAACCCGACCCGATGGGAATCGTATATCCCCAAAGCATAAACAGAGCACGCGCATGAAATGCACACTTTCTCTCGCTCTCACGCAGCATCGCCTCCGATTGCTCGCCGCTCTCATCGCTATGACAAGAGATTATGCTGATGCAACTATGTTGCATTTGACATTGATAATAGGCATTCTCTCGCGAGAACAGCGCTCTCCTCTCCCACATCGCAACATAGTTGATGTAAAGGAAAACATTAATAATTTACTATACTCCTCTGCTGCGCTGCTGTCCATTGATGATGTTCGGTCAATGCGACGGTACGAGACGGGATGACTCAATGTTTCGCCCTCTTTGCCATCCCACACACGCTCAAATCATACTACAGAGCGGAGGGAAAATTGATATTTAATGTGCAGATGCAACTACCGTTGAATGAAGAAGTATCGTAATTTGTAATTTTTCACCGTTTTATAAATATATTTTTTATAGTTTTGACATTCTCAGACAACTGATAGCAGGAAAACAAGTACGACATTGAAACTAATTGACTCATTCAGAGTGTCCGCATGTTATCGGTAGACACTTTACCTACATGCAACCAATATTTAACATGGTTAAGAATCTTGATTTATTGTATATGAATATGACTTACTTCGATTTTTGAATATTTGAACCAAATTATTTTCTTTTATTAAGCCTAGCAATCAAAATGCTATAGATAAACTCAAACATTGATAAAACATTTAAATTAATCTCTTTCAAAATTCAGGGAAAAGGAGAAGATGCTACAATACCATATTTTTCGAATGATAGGTGCCAAATTCGTGGACATTTTTTTGTTAAGATGATTACAGAACGAAACCACACCACAAATTTTCAAGAGCACGAGACTTGAGAACCAAAAAGCGCTCCGCGTTGAAAATTTATCCCATTGTTCACCACCAGCAAGCAAGTAGTTTGATTGATTTTCAACGCGAACTGTTGTCAAATTCTCCAGTCTTGTGCACTTGAAAATTCGAAGTTTGGCTTCGTTTCATATCACCTTAATAACGGTTTCAGGCACACCGTGCTGTCAAAACTACACCGAACATGGTAATGCATTCTTTTTAAAGAAATTAACGTAAAAAACTTCACAACTAACAATTCGACAATACAGACAAACAACGTTTATTCCCAACAATTATGAGTGAGAAATGAAATCATCTGGCACGGAGATCAATTTCACCAGAATTTACGGTATTTCGGGTAGGGTATTCTAGGGTACGGTCAATCAGCAATCGATAAAATATCCTCAAAACTCAAAATTTATCTCTGGATACTGAAGAAAGATATCAGAGTATCCATAAATAATGTAGTTTTGGAGAAAGCCATAAATCATAAATTCGTATTGCATTTTGATAATTTCCAAAAAGCTTCAAAGGTTTCTTAATCAGTGTTGATTTCAATTTTAGTCAAATCATAACCGTAACTGCCCTACAAAGTAATTGACTTCGACCGTACCTCTCAAAGCTTTGTATCAATGAAGTGACCGAACAAAGTTATGTATCAACAAACGCATCGTGTCTCAAATCGGAGCACCGATTGTAAGTTCTCTCGTTCTCTCAGTTCAGGGTCAGCTCTTTTATTCTCTCGTGTTGCAGGCACTGTAATATGTGCGATTTCCACCCACAAAGCGACAAGACAAAAGTCATGCAACAATAATGGAATCATCTGTTGCATGTTTTATGAAAAGTGTGCTAGTGTGAGTGGAACATAGGTTCATTTCTATGAGAACTGAAATGGCAACCTGATGATGATACGCAACTTCTTTGTTTTTTTTTTCCTGATGTAACATATTTACGCTTTTCCCAAGAACATTTTATTGGAAATTTGGTTTTATTCTACACAACTGATATTACAATGAAAAACTAAGATTAAGATTACAAATAGCTGAATTCGAATTTGTTTGATGAAACGGATGATTAGTATTTCACAATACGGTTGCAAGTTTTTAGCTTCAGTATGAGGTTCACTCACAAGTTTAGAAAAAGGCTTTTTATGTGCAAAATTTCTCTTATAAGATGTCGCAAAAAGGCCTTCTACGTACAAAAGTGGAGGCGATATGCGTGCATATATTATGTGATGAATAATAACATACAATGCGAGTGTATTAATATTCTCCCGAACTAACCTGTTATCTTTTGCGACTTAACTTATGATAACAAATGTTGATTTGACAGCTGCTACGGATTGATTCGATTTACTTTGTACGAGTGTACGGGACGAAACAAAATGTATAAATGAACTCAGAAAAAAGTGTTCTATGCGAGGAAACTCATCAATTTGACGAGTTTATCCACGGTGTTTTGCGGGTTTGATGTAATTAGTAAGAATAAACGAGTCACAACGTGAACTTTCATGCGATTTCTGGTTGTCTGGGTAGTTTTCTACATAATTTTTCAATCGTCACAACTCAGCTAAAATATAGATTGCTAAAAAAAGCATTTTCAGTTCAACCACGTTGACATTGTATTATTGAGCCAAATGCTTAAATCTTACTATACATAAAAATCAAGAAAACATATAGAAACACAACCAATTATTCTAGGCTATACAGCTAACGGAGGGTTAGCATTCTTGAGAAAAACATAATTAAAAAATGAAGCGTATAGTTTTGAAAAATCTTCTTCTTGTATCGTTTCTTTCAAGCTATTACCAAAGACGCTGTAACTCGAAAATCAACGTTTTGAGATAAACAATTTTGATCATTTGACCGTTTTTAAAGGACATGGTTCTCTATTCCGAGGTTGGTCTTAAACCATTAACGCCCAGTGATCCATTCTGAGATCAGTTACTTTTATGAATACCGTTAAATTTTTAGATAAAATGGGTGGATGGTGTCTTCGGCAAAGTTGTAAGAGCCCTAGGGCAGTCTAATAACAGATTTTTTAATTCAAACTTCTGCCACTATGTAGCGTTGTATGCTTTTCAGACTCAATGTGAATTCTTATATTTCAGAATGGATAAAGAAATTCCAGTGCAGATCTTGGGATTCTAGTGCAGATTCTGTAGTTCCAGAGTGGATCCGGTGTAAATGCTGGTATTCTAGTATGGATTCTTTAATTCTACTGTGGATCTTGAAATTATATTGTGGATTGTAGGATTTCATTGTGGATTGGTATTTTAAATTGGATCCTAGTGTTATTCCTGGAATTTCGGTACACACTTCCAAAATATCATGTGATTTTACGTCTTTTGGATGCACATAAAAGAAGCGATAAGAATGAAATCTGTGTCGAACTTTCAATACGTTAGTGTCTGATTTGAGAAATTTCGATCACAGCTCCATCGTTTTCGTGTCCTTTAACATGTACAAATTTATATTTTGTGTTCAATACATCTTCAAGGACACGCTTTTGTGTTGTTGCATCATTTACATCATGTGTAATTCAGTCCTAACGAGAATTACGTCCACAGTAATTTTCTTTTTTTTTTCTATCTTTATTAACGAGATTTTTAGCCCTGGGCTAGTTCATCTCGGGACCAACGGCTTTACTTCCCTTCCGAAGGATTATTCTTAAAAGTGTATCCTGGTTATCAAGTGTCGATTCTGGTATTTATGTATGAATGCTAAGATTTCAGTGTCTACCCAGGCGTTCCTGTAAAGATTCTGGGATTCCAAAGCGGATGCTAGAATTTCAGTATAGATTCTAGGAAGCCAATATACATTCCGGGATTTTAGTGAGATACCCGCGTCGATTTTGAATTTCATGTGAGGATACTGGGATTACAGTATAAATCCTGGAATTCTAGTGTGGATTCTGCTATTTCAGTGTGGATGATGATATTCCAGTGAGGATTATTGAACCCCAGCGGGTTTAATGGGAATCCTAGGATTCCTGTGAGAATCTTGGGCTTTCAGTGGCTATATTATGAGAATCCTGTGAAAGTTATGTTGAAATATTGTGAAAATGTTGTGGAAATGTTTGCCCATACATTCATACACATATAGTAATAGTCGCATTCTCCTCCTTTATTTTACGCCAGCCTCGTTGGTATCAGATGGTTACGGATACATACTTATAACAAATTCCACAAATATTATAAAAGACAATTTACACCGTCTTCAGCCAAAGGCTGCACAGACTGAACAATCACGAACATTAGGCAACGGACAACACAGGACACCCAGTAGTCCAGTGATGAATTTTTCGTTTGGCCAAAAGTTTCCACCAACTGGAGTGGGAATCGAACCCACGCTTCGTGGCACAATACGCCTAAACGGCTGACGCCGCTAACCGCACGGCCACGATGCCCACAAATAATTATAATTTTTTGTCGTAATAAAAACCACTAAGGGTTTAGCAGGATTCCCAAGGTATTTACATATTGTTTTTACAAGACTCTTGAAGGTTTCCCACAGGATTCCCTCAGAATTATCGATGAATATCACATAATCCCAATTGAAATTTTTCCAGGATGCTCATGAAAAAAAAGCACGGAATTCCCATAAGGTTCATATTTCCCGCAGTATTTCTACACAATTCTCTGAGAATTCTCACATGACTCTTACCAATAAGACCAATCCAAATTGCCGAAGTATTTCTATGAGATTCTCTCAGGACTACTAACTGTTTGCCATTTAACTACAAGATACAATTTCCACAGGGCCCTCACAAGAATCCCAACATTCTCGTAAGATTTCCAACGTATTTTTAAACGATTTGCTCACTATTTCAGCAGAATTTTTACAACATTTGCACTGTCTTTCAACATAACTTCAACATGATTCCCACAGTATATCCTTGGGTTACCATCTAACAATTCCCAGTGGAATGCCAGAATCCTGGAATACAAGCATCTACACTAGAATCTCAAAATCTGCACTGGAAATCCATGATCTATGCTGGATTCCAAGCATCCACACTGAAATTGAAGGACACACATTAGAAACTCAAACTCTCCACTGGTATCCCCGTATCTCCCTGAAATCCTAGGATCCACATCTAAAATCCATGCTGGAAAATGTCAGGATCCGCAGTGGATTCCAAGGATCTACACTGGAAATGCAAAATACTCACTGGTGTTCAAATATATACACTGAAATCCTAAAATCGACACTGAAATCCTAGCATTCACATTAGAAACCAAGGACCCATGTTCCAATCCTGCGATTCACACTCAAATCGCAAGATCCATACTGGAGTATCAAGAAACTGAAACCCCAAGGTCCCTACTGAAATCTCAACTCAATATCCACAAGGGTATACCACGATCCACACTGACACAATATGATCTGAACAACAGTCCCAGGATGTACACAAAATACAACAAACCTAGTGGAATCCCAATATCCACGTTAGAAGCCAGAGATCCACAATGCAGCAACACAATCTACACTAGAATCCTATGATCCACACTGGAACACTTGGTACCAGACTGGAACACCAGGATTCACATTGTAATTCCAGGATCCACACTGAATTCCCAACATTCACACTGATCAATCCCAGAATCTACACGGAATTCCCAGAATCCTCACGGGATTCCCAGAATCCTCACGGGATTCCCAGAATCCTCACGGGATTCCCAGAATCCTCACGGGATTCCCAGAATCCTCACGGGATTCCCAGAATCCTCACGGGATTCCCAGAATCCTCACGGGATTCCCAGAATCCTCACGGGATTCCCAGAATCCTCACGGGATTCCCAGAATCCTCACGGGATTCCCAGAATCCTCACGGGATTCCCAGAATCCTCACGGGATTCCCAGAATCCTCACGGGATTCCCAGAATCCTCACGGGATTCCCAGAATCCTCACGGGATTCCCAGAATCCTCACGGGATTCCCAGAATCCTCACGGGATTCCCAGAATCCTCACGGGATTCCCAGAATCCTCACGGGATTCCCAGAATCCTCACGGGATTCCCAGAATCCTCACGGGATTCCCAGAATCCTCACGGGATTCCCAGAATCCTCACGGGATTCCCAGAATCCTCACGGGATTCCCAGAATCCTCACGGGATTCCCAGAATCCTCACGGGATTCCCAGAATCCTCACGGGATTCCCAGAATCCTCACGGGGATTCCCAGAATCCTCACGGGATTCCCAGAATCCTCACGGGATTCCCAGAATCCTCACGGGATTCCCAGAATCCTCACGGGATTCCCAGAATCCTCACGGGATTCCCAGAATCCTCACGGGATTCCCAGAATCCTCACGGGATTCCCAGAATCCTCACGGGATCCCAGAATCCTCACGGGATTCCCAGAATCCTCACGGGATTCCCAGAATCCTCACGGGATTCCCAGAATCCTCACGGGATTCCCAGAATCCTCACGGGATCCAGAATCCTCACGGGATTCCTAGAATCCGCACGGGATTCCCAGGATTCTGCACTGGAAACCCTCGATCCACATTGGCATCGCAGGATTTATTCTGAAATCTCAGAATTCACTCTGGAATCCCGGAATCCACACTGACTTCCGGCACAGGATCCATTCTATAATTGTTCAGGAATCTCTGATTTGCAAACCACGCTTATTGTAGTATAAGACGAGCGTGGTGCCGATAAGAGCTGGTGACAAAACAGATATATTTATGCTGACAACGCAACCTAGTGGAAGAAATCTGAATCAAAAAACCTGTCATTGGACTGCTCTTAAGGTCTTTCACAACTTTGCCAAGGATACCAACCATCCATTTTGTCTTAAAAATTAACTGTATTCAAAAATGTTACTTATCTCAAAATAGATCACTGGGCGTTAATGGGTTAAGAGCAAAAGCAATATCAGCAAAGACTTGAAAACAAGTCTACTGCAATTGCGACAATCAGTCCTAGCTGCAAAGCAGGACTATGAGAAAGCCAAGGCACAACTTGGCAAGGTAGAAGGCGAAACAGACACTAAGTTTTGTCAGACTGAAATATTTTCCTTCACAGGCAACGCGAATATATGATAATATTATTCGATACGCGATGCGAAAGAGAGGACCTTCCGAGGATGAATACGTGGCGAAAAGACGTATGGTTGCTAATTAGGGTTTTGGTACCGGGAGTACCAGTACCGAAAGCACCGGTAATACTGACCAATTTTTGGTACCGAAATACTGGTACTGGAAAACATTGAGTACCGGTATTTTCGGTACTGATGAAAAATCTAATAAAAGTTTGAATCAATATTTTTTTCACAATGGTACGTAAGTTTATTAAAGTTTGTTGACGGCAAACTTCTCAGGTCGATCAAGCAACGTGTTACATAAAGGCTTAATGTAATTATCAATTTTCAGCACTAAGGATGGTTTATCTCCGTACATAAAAACGTTAGAGTGCTCATTGTTTGAATCTTATTTTCGCTAAAACATGGTTTGGAACATTTAAAAAAAAACCGAAGGTGAAGTTGTTGAACGGAAATGATTCAGCAGTTGGTTTCCAACATGATTATCGAATCATCGATTATCGAACACAAATGAAACTGCTTATTGTAAATATGAAGCTTTCTAGACAACTTGGTACTAACATGAAGAAAAGTTGCAGTTTCAACTACGAGTCTTTCAAGCGAAATATTTGTTGACACGATGCATAGGCCACAATTCGAGCAACATCCCGATGGACCCAGAAAAAACTTCTCCGAGTCTGAATGCTTTGGTTCAAAAATATGCATATACGTATAGCAACTAAACATTTAACTTTGAAGATGCTTTGCATTTTTGAATTCTTCTGTAAGAATGAAAGCAAATTATTCATTTTTAAGAATTTTCCACACCACATACAATATTACACAATACGTTCGCAACCTTTTCGAATTTCCTATAAAACGTTTAACTGTGGGTGGATTTAAATAAATGTGGTTCGCCACGTCAGGCAAAACTTGGATTTCAACACACATTTTTGAGTATTTTATAAGTTTTAAATTTGAAACGGTTTATTCATTACCATTCTAATACCATATTTTGTTAGTGTTATATTTCAAAATAAGCTTCAGCACACTTATGTTTATTGATGAATTTGGAAAAATTGTAATTGTTTGTCCAATACTGTATGCTTAAAACCTTTCAGTACCGGTATTTTACCGGTACTGGGAGTTGCAGTACCGTAGAACCGGTACTCGTCAAAAGGGGTCGGTACTAAGAACCCTATTACTAAGGGAAAAGTGACCTACGCGGTCGTCCACCAGAGCGCAAAAGCTGGCACGGGCCTAGCTCCGCGATCAAGAGAACATGGCAACGGTGGTGAAGCCAAAACTGAGCCTAAGGCCAAGATAGCCAAGAAAAAAGAGCCACGGGATAGCCCGAACCATGCAGTGCATCCACAGGAACAACGGGTGCAAGGTAACAGCAACCCGTGGATACGAGTCGGAAAAAGAAAGAAAGAAGAAAACCGAAAACGGAGCCCAAGGAAAATGCTAAACAGAAAACAGCGAAACGAAGGAATTCAGGCAAGGCCCTCGTTATCAAAACGGAGGAAGCGAAATACGCCGAGAGTCTGAAGGCGATGCGAAGCAAGAATAATTTATCGCCATTGGGCGCAGATGTGCGGAGCATAAGGCGGACTAGGATTGGTGAAATGATCCTAGTCTTAAATAAAAACGCCAAGCTGAAGGGTGCAGTCTATAAACAATCTGGCACAAGAAGTACTTGGCGACGCGAGAGTGCAAACTCGAGTCCGTGGGGTGACGCCTACAGAATGGTAATGGCTAAGACCAAAGGTGCAATAGCGCCCCAAGAGAAGTCGCCCGAGTTGTTGCGGTCGAAAATCGATATACTCTTCCCGCATCACCCCTCAAGCAACCCGTCGGCGTATAGACCTATCCGTCTACTAGATACGACGGGCAAGTTATTGGAGAGGTTGATTCTCAACAGGCTAGTACCGTATACGGAAGGTACGGACGGCCTGTCCAACAATCAGTTTGGATTCAGAAAAGGTAAATCTACTCTGGACGCTATCTAGTTGGTCGTTCAGACAGCTGAGGTGGCAATCGAGCATAAAAGAGCGGTATCCGTTACTGCGTGGTTGTTGCTTTGGATGTGAAGAATGCGTTCAACAGCGCAAGCTGGGAAACGGTAGCCTACGCACTTCACCGCCTCAAGGTACCGATGCAGTTTCTAGAAAGCTATTTTGATGGTAAAATTCTACTGTATGACACAGAGAAGGGGCAGAAGAGCATTCGAATTACCGCGGGAGTACCACAAGGTTCAATCCAGAGCCCGCTGTTATGGAATGCAATGTTCGATGACGTACTGAGGCTGCCCCTTCCGGCAAGTATTAAGATTGTTGGCTTCGTCGACGATGTCACCCTAGTGGTCTATGGCGAATCGATGGAGGAAGTAGAGTTGACAGCAGCGCACTCTATTTCCATAGTTGAGAAATGGATGAAGTCTTGGAAACTAGGACTGGCCCGTCACAAGACTGAGGTGGTGGTCGTCAACAACGGCAGTTCCGAGCAACAGGCGCTTATCTCGATAGGTGATTGCACCTTAGAGTCCAAGCGATTTCTTAGGCATCTTGGAGTAATGATCGATGTGAATCTCAGCTTCGCTAGCCACGTTTAATATGCCTGTAAAAGGGCATCTACGGCTATAGCGGCGCTTTCGAGAATGATGTCTAACAGCTCTGCTATAGTTGCCAGCAAATGCAAGCTCCTGGCAAACGTGGTGCTATCCATACTAAGGTATGGAGGACCAATCTGATCAAAAGCGCTTAGAACGAGCAGAGACCTAAAGCGGTTGGAAAGCACGTACAAGATAATGTGCTTAAGAGTAGCAAGTGCATACCGGACGGTATCCAAAGAGGCCGTGTGCATCATAGCTGGGATGACGCCCATCGGGCTCATCATCAAGGAAGACTTTCAATGCTTCAACCAAAGGGGTACCAGAGGAGTCCTCGACACGTATAAAGAGGAAACGCTCAGAAGTTGGCAGCAGGAATGGGATAACTCCACTAATGTTAGATGGACCCATCAGCTAATACCAAATGTGTCACATTGTTATGGAAGAAACCATGGGAAAGTGAACTTCCACCTGACGCAGTTTCTGTCAGCACATGGTTGCTATAGACAGTACCTGCATAGGTTCGAGCACTAAGAATCTCCTGGGTGCCCCAATTGTTCTGGTGTGGAGGAAACAGCGGAGCATGTCGTGTTCGATTGCCCCCGTTTCATTGTTGTAAGAGGTCGCATGCTCGCTATATGCGGAGGGGCACTTCCCCCGACAATATTATAGAGAGAATGTGTGCGGATGCCGAGTGCTGGAATGCAGTAACTACGGTTTCACTCACATCATGCTAGAATTGCAGCGCCTATGGCACGCCGACCAAGAGTTGGCTGCAAAGGATTAGCCCTGCCAAGGCTGATTCCTTGTAACATTGTTTAAGTCGACTAGGAGAAGCAGTTTGCCTAGGCTACTTCTGCTACAAGTGTTGTGCTATATGCACTGGCCTCTCCCCGACGAAATACCGTAAGGCGGTTCCGGGGAGATAAGGGTCTGAGGCCAAGGGCAATGTCGATGCACTGTACACCACTTGAGCAATTCAAAAATAATTGCTCAAGTACAGTGCATGAGCTAGTTTAAGTGGGTCGTCGTTGGTGTGTCATCTCCACACTCTCTGAGTTACCTTCTCATTAGGTCTGTTTGCAGATTTCCCCCTTGTAAATAACAAAAAAATAACAAAAATACCTATACTTTTGTTTGGGAGGTTCGATACAAGGAGTATCGATGTTTTTTTTTTTTTTTTTTTGATTATGATAAAAAGCTATTTATTGAAACTGTATGATGTAACTTGCAAATCCTCCCTAGAAGCCTCTTCCTATTACAATCAAAGAGGTATATTTGGTCTCCAATAATAATGAATATCACAAGAATACCTTTTTTTTCATCTAACGACCGTAACATGAAAACGTAAGGGTTAAGGGTTTAAGGCGAAGTAGGCTGTCATTGAAGTTTGTACGCGTCGTTGATGATTGTTGTTAAATTATGTCATAATTTTGAATTGAAGAACATCACTTTGTATTGCACTGACGCTTCTGAAAAGTAACAGCATACTTTCAGCATGGCAGCGCATATAGTGATACTTTTCCAGAACATTACGTACTATGAGGACTGAGTTTTATCACTTTGAAATTGAGAACTGCAATGTCAACATGGCTGCCAATACGAATGATGGGCTACTTTGTCTTAAGGGTTCGTCATATATTTTATATTTAATATCGTTGTCGATATATTTGATTTTTAGTCTTCATCTAAAGATGATTTTTTCAATACATACCATGGTGCATCCAGATTTTATAGCTTCTGCAGTCCATTATGGCTTGACGTTTTGTCGTCCAGTTGAGAACAAAAACTATAGATTGCAGTAAATCAACTCAATATTGAAGGGACCATCGAAGAACACAAATTCAGTGCAAGTGCGATCCATGGGATAATCAATGAAAATCAGCTTTAACTATGATTCTCTAACTCGATATTACGATACAAAATATTGAGTGCCGTCATTGGAGGCGAGATTGAGTCAAAAAAAGAATATGCGAGGAGTGCGGGATCAATTCCTGCTGCAAGCAGAAAAAGGTTTTGTCAGAAACGTATTTTGTTTGTGCCACTGAGCATTGCATGCTAGTCCGTTGCCTAGTATGGTACAATGAGTGAAATTATCGGTAACGACGATAATCGAAAGACCCATGCCAAGTTCCGGAAAAAGCTTCTATTTCGCGATCTGTTTTCTGGTATGCCATTTTTAATCCGAAAGCCAGTCGGGAATGGTTTAGGCGAAAAATTAGGCGTTATGATTCTTGTTAATCGCAACGTGTTACAACATCCGACTAACGGTTTGTCCCGCGACAAATATTGCATCAGATGGTACATATATCCATACTATGCGTACGTAGTGAGCTATTCAAATTATGCTTCTGCAACGGACCTCTATGTTGCTATTCTATAGAGGCAATTTTGTCCATCCTTGAACACTACTAAACGATCGCGGTACTTTTTCGCTACGCGAACGTTGCGCGACATGTTTGATCCTGCCCTCTTCGCCCGCCCCCGCAGGAGCAAGCGTGAAGGTCGAAGGATCAAACACTACTCTTCTTCTTCTTATTGGCATTAATGTCCTTACTGGGACAGAGCCTGCTTCTCAGCTTAGTGTTCTTATGAGCACTTCCACATTTATTAACTGAGAGCTTTCTTTGTCAAATTGCTATTATCGCATTCGTATATCGTGTGCCAGGTACGATTATGTTCTATGCCAAGGGAATTCAAGGAAATTTCCATTACGAAAAGATTCTGGACCGACCGGAAATCGAATCCAGATACCTTCAGCATGGCTTTGCTTTGTAGCCGCGAACGCTAACCACTCGGCTGAGGAAGGCCCCTCTACTCTATGTGATCTAAATTCAGAGGAGTACATTGACTTTTGATTCAGAGGACTTACGAAAAACATACCGCACCCCAATGATCAGGAAAGTTGAGAAAATATCCCTTACAAAAAAATCTTGCTACGACCGGCAATCAAATCCAGGCAGTATGCCTTTGCTTTGTTTCCACAGATTTTTCTCAATACTTAGGAAGTAAGGCTCCATCTCTTCTCATCTTTTTCATAAGACAACAGACATTCAACCCATCATTTCATATATCCAAACATAAATAAAGCTAACTGAATTTACAGGAATTAGTTTTTATTCTTTCTTGTCGGACTAGACTGGACACTGATTCAAGGGGCAATGCCAAAATGTTCTTCTTCAAGATAACAACCCCAACTCGAAGCCAACAACACAAAGTAAACCCAGCCAAATCACATTCCATGCTGATAATAATTAGAAAATCAAATAACAAAATTACTTATTAACGAGTTTACCAGCACACAACCAAAATGAGGATGTAAATATATTTACACGGCTTTTTTTCCGCCTCGGCCCCGTCGACCATTGTTGGAATGTTTCGGGGTAAAAACTCCGAGAAAGAATCAGCAACAGGATGAGTTCCCGGAGAAAGTGGCATGCCATCGACACGACGTCGAAGCGCAGCACAATTTGAGGTGAACTTGTTTGCCGGCTTGTCGGAAGGAAATGCTGCTCCGAGTTTCAATAAGGTTCTACTTCATTCGTGCTTTCATCCTCCTCGGGATTCCGTTTTTCTCGCTTTTTTTTCTCTGCTTCTGTTATCAGTTGCACGGTGTGTTTTGTAGAACAACTTCAGAACAAGAGAAAACAACACATTCCAAACTTGGTCAGATTAAAGGGAAAATTGCAACTTTAATACAAGTCCAATACTAAAATATATCAAAGAGATTCCCTTCTTATTTATATTCTTGTTTTCATACAAAACATATGATTTTAATCATCTAAAAATCATAATTTTTAACTTATAACGTTTGTCACTATCTAGAATCGATATGAGTACGTTTTGGGCAATGATTTTTTTTGTCTTGAAAACACACCGCGGCGGTAAAACTCGACTTTCGACCTGGCAAGGGAAACCGACCGGCCAATTTCTGCCGAAAACGTAGCATGCAGCTTTCGTAAATGATATTTTCTTTTCTTTTTCAAGGCTGAAAACAAATATCCACGGCTTCCACACACGCACTCAGAAACAGCCCCAGTTCATACAGGAAAAATCTCTGGGAAAAGCTCCCCATGCCATGGGCTTCCTGGCCTGATATAATGAGATTATGCCTGATCTGAGATGGTTAAATATTCACAAGTCTGTTGAGTGGATGAGGATGTAACGCAATATTTAGCAAACGGAACGATAGGATATTTTTCTGATTCTGCTACACTCACAGAGTAGGAAATACTAACAAGATGAAATGTTAATTGAAAAACATTACTCTACATGTACTGCGTATCATTATTGAAAATAACCTTTAAATAAAACCTCGTTAACGATGTTACGCCAATTTACTCGGTCTATGGCTGTGTCTCTTCAACTTCGATTTTGGCCCACGTTCTCCAGATCTTGTTGCACCTGATCAAGCCACCTCGCTCGCTGTGCTCCCCGCCTTCTTGTGCCAACCGGATTCAACGCGAACACCATATTTACAGGATTGTTGTCCGGTAGTCTTGCAACATGCCCTGTCCAGCGCACCCTTCCGGCTTTCGCACCCTTCTGGATACTGGGTTCGCCGTAGAGCCTAGGGAGCTCGTGGTTCATTCTCCGCCGCCACACACCGTTCTCCTGCACTCCGCCAAAGATCGTCCTAAGCACCTTTCGTTCGAACACTCCAAGTGCTTGCAGATCCTCTTCCAGCATGGTCCATGCTTCATGTCCATAGAGGACCACCGGTCTTATAAGCGTTTTGTACATGGTACATTTGGTGCGGGGGTGAATCTTTCTCGACCGCAGCTTCTTCTGGAGCCCATAGTAGACGCGACTTCCACTGATGATGCGTCTCCGTATTTCACGACTAACGTTATTATCAGCCGTTAACAAGGATCCGAGGTAGACGAAATCATCAACCACCTTAAAAGGCTCTGTCGCGCTCAGTTCCCCCTATCAGCATGTACCTTGTTTTTGACGCATTCACCACCAGGTCGACTTTGGTCGCTTCACGTTTCAGGCGGGTGAACAGGTCTGCCACCGTTCCAAATGTTCTGCCGACAATATCTATATCACCCGCGAAGCAATTAAATTGGCTGGATCTTGTGAAAATCGTACCTCGGTTGTTGAACCCGGCTCTCCGCATGACACCTTCTATCGCTATGTTGAACAGCAGGCACGAAAGTACATCGCCCTGTCGAAGTCCACGGCGGGATTCGAACGAACTGGAATGTTCGCTGAAATCTTCACGCTATTCTGCACACCGTCCAGCGGCCATGTTATTCTTGAGCTGGTTGATGGCATCGTTAACTTCGCTCAATGTGAGAGCAGGTTAGTTTCCTTCATCCGTCGTGCTGGCGTAGTCACTTCCTCCGCTGTCGTAACCCTCTGCGCCTGTGTTCTCCGTGCCATTCAAGTATTTATCGTAGTGCTGCTTCCACCTTTCAATCACATCTCGTCCATCCGTCATGGTGCTTCCGTCCTTATCCCTACACATTTCGGCTCGTGGCACGAAGCCTTTTCGGAATGCGTTAAGCTTCTCGTAGAACTTTCGCGTTTCTTGTGAACGATGCAGCTGTTCCATTTCTTTACATCCCGCTTCTTCCAGGCGGCGCTTTTTGTCCCCGAATAGGCGGGTCTGCTGTTTTCGTATTCTTTTATATCGCTCCACGTTTTGTCGCGTTCCTTGCTGCAGCATTGCAGCCCACGCTGCATCCTTCTCCTCCAAAAGCTGCCTGCATTGTTTGTCGAACCCATCGTTACATGTCCTCCTTTCCACGTACCCGACGATGCTGCTTTTATGTTGCTCCAGCAGTCCTCAAGAGGGGCTTCGTTAAGCTCGCCTTCTTTCGGCAACGCTACCTCGAGATGCTGCACGTATGCGGCGGCGACGTTCGGTTGGGCCAGTCGCGCAAGGTTATACCGGGGTGGGCGTCGATACCGTACATTGTTGATGACGGATAGTTTTGGGCGCAGTTTCACCATCACTAGATAGTGATCAGAGTCAATGTTAGCGCCACGATAGGTTCTGACGTCAGTTATATCGGAGATGTGCCGTCCATCGATCAAAACGTGGTCAATTTGCGATTCTGTCTGCTGAGGTGATCTCCAGTTGTACCGATACGGGAGGCTGTGTTGAAAGTAAGTGCTGCGAATGGCCATGTGCTTGGAGGCGGCAAAATCTATCAGTCGTAGGCCTTTCTCGTCGGTCTGAACTCCTCCTCCTGGACAACCTGAGTGCTCAAATCACCTAGGATGATCTTGACGTCGTGGCTTGGGCAGCGGTCGTACTCGCGTTCGAGCTTCGCGTAAAATGCGTACTTGTCATCATCTGTGCTTCCGGAGTGAGGGCTATGCACGTTTATTATGCTGAAGTTGAAGAGTCGGCTTTTGAGCCTCAACTTGCACATTCTTTCGTTGATCGGCCACCACCCGATCACACGCCTTTGCATATCGCCCATCACTATAAAATCTGTTCCCAGCACACGTGTGTTGCCGCAGCTCTGGTAGATGGTATGATTACTTCTAAACGTTCGCACCATCGAACCTGTCCAGCACACCTCCTGCAGCGCTACGATGTTGAAACCGCGGATCTGCAGTACATCGGAGAGTATGCGTGTGCTTCCGATGAAGTTGAGAGATTTGCAGCTCCACGTGCTGAGTTTCCAATCGCTAGTCCATTTTCGTCGCTGTGGTCTTTGCCGATTGTTCTGGTCCGTATTCTCTTTAAGGTTCCTGTGCTGGTGTATTTTTACGGTTGGTTTGCGGGGCCTGAAACCAACCCCCTAGATTTCCGGAGGAGCATTCCCCCAAAATGTTCGGAGAACCAAAGTGCGCAGTTTAGCATAGAGTCCTTCTCTGGCACTCGGACGATGATCAGCCTCCCCTGACATGGGGAACAGACGCTGTTGTGAGACGCTCCAGGTTTGCAGAAGCAAACCCCCACTTCCCTGTCACCAAATCTCCCATCTGGGTTGCTTACCCGAGGTACCACGAGGAGGTAGGGATAGGAGTTGCTGGGCAAGAGGCTAAGGACCACACAATGGGGTCTATTTTATTTCTGTAGGTACGCGAGGTACCAATGGTACGTCATGCCCAGCCATTTTCGTTATATATTTTGCGCTAGATTGTTATGAGAATTTTTACTATAATCATTCCACTAATTTATTCCAGAAATCGTTCTAAGCAGTAGCTGAAATTATGCATCGAGTACCCAGTAAGATGATTTTCTGTTTTTTTTTTTTATTTTTTCTCAGAAGTTTCTCCTTGATTTCATTTGAAAATTCCCATGGAATCTCAACAAATGTTTTACAAAAAGTTATTTTTTTTTTCATGAAACCTAGACGAATGGAGTCCTGACGAAACATTTTTTTTTTTCAAGTTCAAGGAATTACATCATGAATTGTTTCAGTAATTCTAGCACGCAAAGTACTGGAAGGTTTGTAGGGATTCCTTTATGTTTTAATCTAAGAAGCCGTCCTCGGGAAACTATTAACATAAACCGATACAATGTACAATGGGAGAATGCGTTTTAAGATTTATTGTGAATAAAACAATGATTCATTTTAGGTTCACATAACAACGAACAATCTAATCAATTTAGAGCAAAGGAGAGATATCAGCCTACTATCGATAAAATGCTGTAAAGTAGGCTAGTCTCAGATTAAAAGAATAAATGTAATTTCTGTTTGTATACCCAGCATCACGGTATACTCAACAAGGTAAGCTATTCCCACGTGTGAACAACGATTTTCAATCAAAACATGTGTCGTCATTCCTATCGCCAAGCATGGGTTTAAAAGGATAGTAAAAGAGAGCAGGCTTTGCTCTCTCTTGTACTCGTTCGAGATTGCGATAGGAATGACGTCACTACCAAGTGTCATTTTACGGAATATAATACCTTGTTTCTTTTTATCGTGCCCAGTATGTAAAGACCTCTTGAGGCGGTAGAGTGCCCAATTCCGGGAAGAATTTCCAGGGAAATGAGATTTCCCGGGATTTCCGATTCCCTTTTCCCGGGATTTCCATATTTCCCGAAACCGTAAACCCCTCTTGCAGCAGCTAAATTTTTCACCGCAAAAAATATTCAGATCGCTATAACTTTTTTGTTTCTCAATATTTTCGTTACTCAAAAAATCCTGCAGAAGTTTGAGAATCCGTAAAGATATAATTCATTGGATATCTGGTTTTGAAGATATTCCAATTTTCCTTGGGGGACCGACATTCTCCATATAAAATGTCTTTGGCGACCATTTTATTTTTGGTCAACTTATCAAAAAATAAAATATAAAAAATAAAATGTGTAAAACATAAAAATTATATAATGTCAATTTAATCAAAAATAACTTTGATAAAATTATTCAAATCGGTTAAGTATGCTTGGAGATTTCTAAATATTACGATATGATGTTTTTTGAATTTCCAATTTTTTTTTTATTTAGCCAGCGTGGTACCAGAAACATTAATACTCATTACTCAAAGACTGCTGCACAAAATTGCTTATTTTTTTCACAACATACTCGCATTGATGATTTTTTTTTCCGAATAGTATATAGTATTGGACAAAACATTTGCAACTTTTTCGATTTTGAAATTGAAATTTTCACAGAACGTCAGACATAACTTGAATTTTAACATATATTTTTGAGTGATTTTTCCAATTACAGGTTCAAAAGCAGTAACGGTTTGACTAAAGTGAATTTTTAACATTTGTTTTTAAATAACAAAACTAAACATATTGAAGGAATGGCTTTATGGTATCTTCATCAAAGTTGTATATTCTAACAAGATGAACAAGTTTGCTGAAGACAGCTTTTGTGTAAGACTATCAGAATTTTAAATAAATAGTTTGGAATTGGCGTCAAAAATTTCACTTCAGTTCAATCGTTATTACTTTTAAACTGGTGATTGGTAGAGTAAAGTGGGGCAAGAGTTTCTTTTAAAGTTTTCTAGCTCAAATCAAATCAAAACTTAGAAATGTCATGGTAGTTCGAATGCTATTCAAGTAAGAGACTTTCACTCCAAATATATTTAAAATCGATTGAGATTTGGGAAAGTTTGGGCTATTTGTTGTTTTTCGACGTAAATATTGTAATATTTGGTCAAACTTTCGATGCATGGAACCAAATTAAGATAAAATATGTTTCAATATTTTATGTAAGGGCGTTTCTAGGCCTATCATAAGGATACTTTGACGTGTATGTGTTTTTCCATAAATAGTTGGAATCAATTTTTGGCCCATAGCGGGGCAAAAGTTTGAATCTGTGGGGCAAAAGTTCGACCCATGTATAAACCCACGGAAATTTTTTCAAATTTCCTGAAATCTACATATTATCTTCAAATTTAGCGAAATTTGCCTGATCGTGCGAAAAATGTCACAAAAATTTTACATTTTCACGTAGTTTTGCGAAAAACTGCTATTTTTTGGGTGTATTACAATTAACCCTGTTTTGGGCATTTTTTGATGAAAATTTAGTGTGTATTTTTCGGCAAACATAAGTTTACGGCTGGTATAAAGTATGCCTGGCATAAAAGTATTGATATTTTGTGTTTTAGCCAACGAACCTTTGCCCCACACTAGATTCGAACTGTTGCCCCACCGGTGGGGCAAAAATTCGTTTAAGACAATCAATTTTGAAACCGTTATAACTAAAAATGGGTAAATATGTTGACACAAGTTTGTTCAGCAAAGTTATAGTTAATATGTTGAAGGCTCGCTGTATGGTATTTGTTTTGTTTCATCTGCTATTATTTTCCTAGAAACTTTGATTATACCACTAAGGTCGAACTTTTGCCCCACCTTACTCTAACGTTGTTCAAAAATATATGTTGAAATTCAAGTTATATCTGATGTTCTGTAAAAATGTCATTCGAATTAGTTCATAAAACTAGCCTAATAAAATTAGTCATTCTGTATGGAAAATCGAAAAAGTTGCAAATGTTTTGTCCAACACTATGTATCCGAATTCGATAAAAATTCTACAGCTTGATAAACTTACATAGGTTATGGCTACTCGTCAGTTCCCCAAGGAAAAAACCAAGAATTGCTAAAATAAATGAAACTAATTTGGTTCATTTTCTTGTTTATGAGAATGTCCCGAGATCCCCGTAATTTCCAGGAAATGACAATTTTATATCCCTTTTCTCAAGAGGTCAAATTCCAGGAAAATTGGAAATTATAGTAAGAGGAACCTTTTTCAAGTAGTTTGGCTTAAGATATTTTATAAGTCTTTTGAAATGCTATATTTTACAGATTTTAATATTTAGGTAGTACCATCCAGGTCAGACCGATAACATTCCTATCATTATGACTTTTAACTAGTTTGTAATTCCAGAGATTCCAATGACAGTGTATCTTTTTTAACACAAATCATTGGAAATATTGGGTAATAACTGCGATTTCGCCGTAACATTTTTCACTAATGAATGGGTTTGTTTCAAATTCCTATCATTCCTGACAGTTTCTAAGAATCTTCAACACATCTCAATGGCCATTCGCTTTTTAAAAAGCCATACAAAACAAACAAACAGTCGATAAATCAAAAAACACGAGATAAGGGCTAAGCATAAGGGCCAGCCAAATATCCCACCGGATGGCTTTCAGCCAAACATCTTAAGCATTCCCTTCGCCGGTGGATGGTGTGGGGTCAGCTTTGGTGAGTTAAGTTGAAAAACACACTCGGCAAACAACCACAACCCATATAAAGTGATTTGAATGGAGAGCACACTGTAAAGGGGAAACATACTGACCGAAAGAAAAGTCCAAAACGAAATGAGAAATGAATACAAGAAGTTCGAAGATAACAGCTGAGATACTTATCTAAATTTGTTTTATTTGAAAACACTTTTCCAATTTATCAAGTTGTACGGAATGGTAGGGTGACTCTCTGTATTGAAGGCTTGCCTAATGAGGCTCACTGGAGGAGCCACCCCAGTTCAAACGCATGCCCATATGCATATTTCAAGTTCCACGGTTGTTGTTAAAGATCAGAAGGTGACTCTCAGGACTGAAGATTGAGTTCACTGTTAACGTTTCACAGTGACTCCAGTGGGTTCTTTTTATGAGCCCTCCTTAAGATAATAATCTGTCTTCGTTTGAATAAGTGGTACTCAAATGATCAAGATAAGATCGACAACGGTGATCGCGGCGGCACGAAAAATGGATGGATCGATCGCCGAAGTCTTCCGCTGGAATTTCGCTCCGCGTCAGACTGCGATCAACATGCTCGACTGTGAAGCGCCACCTCTCGTGGAAAAGGTTATTTCGTGTGGCTGGTTGCATTGCTGAAGACAAGCACGAAGGACAGCTTGTGCCCGTTCAGAGACCCCCTACCGGTAGTAACGACCAGATATGAGGAGTCCCGTCGAATTGGAGCTGCTGCATCTTGTGTTGTTCGACATTAGTCGTCGGGAGATGCAGTAAATATTCAAATGATATGCATCGAATCAGGTACAACAACTTGGCGGCAGAGCATCTCTAGAAAGTAGAAAGAGAGGAACGAAGAAGTCGCCCGTGGAGAACCCAGCCACAATCATAAAGTCAACCGCGATGAATGGCTGTTGAAATCTTGATCAACGATCGGGGCAAAGTTACTATCTGTCTTCGGGGCTTGGCTGTCTTCGGGGAACCGTCCATTCAGAGAAGTGGCCTAATAATGATTGAACGAGCGAAAGGAAGAAGCCAACCTACCTGAATCCGGCGATCGGCGGTCGTAAATTTCTGTCAAGTTTAATTATGTCGAACTAATATGGAAACGTAATAATTCACTCGATGAATGAGTAGCCAACAACGCTCCGGAATCGCTGATGCTCGGGAAGATAATAAAAATTGCATCCCATTAGAGAGGCTCACTAACACTGAATCTTGTATTGGGACTGTTTTTTTTTTTTCTCAGAAGCCTGACTCGTTTTTTATAGATGAATTATTACAATGCTGGGGAGTAAATTATTTTAACACAATTTTCACACTACACTGAAATGAAGTAATTTATTGAAGAGACATTATAATAAATAGGGTGTCTGATCCAGTCATAGTGTGTGTACCAATAATAGTGGTAGTGCCGTTTCAAGCGTGTTATAGCCAATCTTTATTTTTATGTGTATTTTTCTAACATGGACATTGTCAAAATGATATGAATGTGTGAAAAAAAATCTTGTGAAATAGGAAGGAAATAGTAGAAAACAATTAAAATCCTTAACTTTTTTGCTCCTTTGCACCAGTTATAGTGGGGCGTTCCTATAATAGTGAGTCTCAATGGGAAATCAATGTAAACCACTATTATAGGAACAAAAGTTAGCAAATACCACTATTACTGGAACGTGTTCCAGTAATGGAGGAAATGCTTTTTTGATAGATTTAATGATTTTATCATTCTTAGATTATTTTTTACGTGAAATATAATAAAAAAGCTTTCGAATGACGTATTCAGATATAAAAAACGAGTTTCCGTTATTTTTTGGCGATTTTTTATTCCTCAACCCTTTACTATTGCCACTATCACTGGTTCAGACGCCCTATTGCCTTGTATCAAGATCCTTTTTGTGCTTGAAAAACTCTATCTAGTAACACCTGTTTGTTGTTTCATCATTTTAGGTTGATTATCTTATATCATTAGAATTAAAAATCTTTGGTTAGAACAATTGGCTGCTCTGCAGGCATCACTGGATGCTGTGGAATATAGTAGGCATGATTTGTGGATGATATCCTCCGCGCTAGATGCAGCGATGTTGTCTTTTAAAAAGATATATAGGTACTGCTGAAAAAGAAATTCAAACAACTGGTTTCAGGTTATTTTTCAATGCAATACCCTAATAGTCCTACTTGTTTTTCCTCTTCTAGAAATCGACTCTTAGTTAACAATTGGTTACTCATGCTGATTTGGATTCTGATAATGTCCCTGTTACATTTCAAATGTCCCATGTAGCGATTCTCAATCCTATAAGCTCCACTATCAATCATTTACGAGCCTAGTTGAATACATATGAAAAGTGGACTTCAAGGCCGTGATGTTAGTGGTACCAATGGATCCAAGAAGTGTGGATTCGATTCCCACTGCAGCTCGGGAAACTTTTCGTCAGGAAAGTGTTTCGACTGTATCACTGGATTTTGCATGCTACTCCATAGTGTGGTGCTTCCTTCAAAGGACAAATCATCTCTTGGAAGTACGTCGAGTCTAGAACAAAACGCACTTACAGTTGAGGTCAAAATTCGCGTATCTGTCAATGCATACAAACTCTAGTGAAATTAGCATGAGGCATTTAGAGTTGACAAAACCAGGAAAGAGCTAAAATCGGGAAATTTTTGTTTGTCTAGTTTCAACATCGGGGACTGGCAAAATTGGGCACTAGCACTAAATTCGGTTTTTCATTTATTTAGCATTAACGTGTATTAAACCCACTTTTTCCCAACTAAAAAAAAAAACTTTTCAGATGGATCCTGACTCTAAACCCTGTTGGAAATTATCTAAATTACAATTCTAAACTTCAAAAGCAAATTCCAGCATTGAAAAAAGAAAACAAAATTATTACTAACTAATTGCGAAAAAATTCAAAAATATGCTATGCACTTCAAAAGTACGTACAATTTCAACTTAGAACTCACTAGCTCAATTGAAAATTAGGTTACAATGGATTTCGAAAGCATTCTTAATCAAGAGAACGTTTTCGAATGTTCCAGAGGGACTGATTTAGAAGACAATAAAACTATCATGAAAAAAAATAATAATATGAAATCTCCTTGCAATAATGGACTTTTTACATCCTCATCAAGAAACTTCCAGAAAGTAGCTTATCATTCTTTGTTGTTAAATATATACAAATGTTTTCAGTTGGTATATTTTTCTAACAAATGGAAACATGTCAAGGTTATACCAATTTCGACACAGACAACAATCGTGCCAAAACTTCTAGCTTTCATCTCATCAGCTTGCTTTACTCTATCAGTAAACTTTTTTGAAAAAGTCTGTTGCTGCGGGCGCCACACGTTCATCGTACCACACCATACACCAAAACGGGTAGTGCACTATCATTCAAATGTATAAAAATCAGGATTCATTTTAAATTTCTTACAAAAATACCTTGTACCAAAAATAGGAACACTGTTTCTTAAGTGGAGGTATTGATTTCTTATGGGACCCTCCACTATGGGCACTGATGCACCACTAACGGTGCAAAGGAGCAAAAAAAATAGCAAAATAATTGTTTTAAACTACTTTATGATTAAATTCCATGGATATTATCTGATTCGTTGTATCATTTTTGCATCGTACATCATTTAAAAATTTCATCATTCAATCATTAATGCAAAACATGTCAAAACACACTACCATTTGCATTTGGCCCAAATCTAATGTATGTCATCTTCGACGGTCGAACTGAATCACTTCTGAGTTCGGACCAGTGCCTTCCAAGTCAAACTTGTAGCTGTGAGTACAGTCACTCTATTCTTAGTCTGGCAGTGCGCATCGTACCTTCGTGCTGTGCGTAGGTAGGGTAGAAGCACTAGATTTCGCCCCCCTAAACCATGTAATCGCAGGAATAATAAATTTCTGACTCTATTAATCAATATCAAATAATGTTATTGGGTTTATTCAACTATTCATCTATTATTTTAGGATGATCAAGCTGCAAAGTTATCCAAAACAAAGTTTTACTATTGAAAAAAGTATAATTTTTGGATTGATGGTGTGCTTTAATTTTCGTCCCCCCAAATTCAATTTTCGCCCCACCCATGCTCTAATCTTCGCCCCCATTAATTGAAGTACAGGTTTTCGATAGTTTAATCAAGTACTTATTATCTTCTCACTTTTCATCTTCACTGGTACTTATCCTGCCTATTTCCACTATGTCTTTTTCTTTTTGGCATTACGTCCACACTAGGACAGAGCCTGATTCTCAGCTTAATTTTCAAAGAGTACTTAGTTCATAACTAAATGGTTTCTTTACATAAGTTGCCATTTCTACAGTCGTACCGTGTGGCAGGCACGATGACACTTCATGGACAAGGAACTCAAATAAAAATTCCATTACAAAAATATGGATTTGCTTTGTAGCCGCCTACTAACGAAGGCTATGGAAGGTCCTGATTTCCACTATGTATTGTTTTTATTTATTGCAAATTAATTATTTATGCTCTTGTAGCATTTATGTGATATATGCAGGGTTCTGAATTTTCGTATCAATGATGCGAAATCTACGATTTTTCTCACGTAAGGAGAATGCTTTTTTCGCTTCCTCACGTGAACATCTTTTATCGCTCACACTAATTTTCCCTGGAGCTACGATGGTGGATAACCGAAAACCACTCCACTCCGAGGATAATTTATTTTTCACTCCATCATATTTTCGCTCACCAACTGCTCCCGAGAATTATCACTATGTGAATAAACAAAAACTAGTGCCGGCGACGGGATTCGAACCTAGAACATTGCTAAAAACAACCGCGATGCGTGCACGCTAACCATGCTACCACCCCAACTTGACGAAAGGAGTGGTTAATTTGGTGCATAAAAGCAACTGCTTGTGGCGATGGATACAGGAAAAGCTGCTTGTGGCGATGGATACAGGAAAAGTTCTCCATAGATCGGAGAAAGAGAAAACAAACTTCTCACAGCTGCGGAAATGTGCAATTATCTATTTTCGCTTTGTTTTGTGGACGGATAAAATCGCAAGGCAGCTAATCGCTGAAAATTGCTGTGAGGGATAAATCCATTATCGTGAGAGTGAGTGAGAATTCGGAAGCCTGGATATATGTTATTATTCCCAGGAAGTCGAGAAATTTCCCAACATGAAATAATCCAATATCAGAATATCGGAATCAACCCCGATATGTCATACATAAAAGTTCTCCAATATTTTTTAAATAATTATATCAAGTACCGTTATTTCGGGAGAAATTTATTATATTCAGCGTTTTCAATCATGTTAGCAGTGCCAAAAACTGAATGCGGAAAAAAAGTACTGCGGTAAACCCATTAACTCATGTAGTGGTAAAAATAATATTTAATATTAAAAATCGGTTGATCATATTTCGTTTCTATTCCATTCTTGCTGAATATGGTGGGTTATTTGATTGACAATAATAAGTTCAATTTGTTCTTCGTCACAGACTATCAGTATAATGATGAGCAACAAATATCATACACTGAAATGAATTTTATTGTAGAAACTACTGAATGCATGGTAAAACTAAGAACTACACCAACAATTTTCAAGACTACATAAATCTGTTAACTTTTTTGAAGTGTAGTCAACATCAATACACAAGAAAGTTTATTTATTTAACCAGAGTTGCAATATTTATAACTAGAAATAAACTTGATCTGAACTACACTGTGCTGTACGGTAGGTGTCACGGATTGAAATGCTTCGTAGTTAATGCTACTATGGAAATGGTCACATTTACTGCACAGGATTTTTACCAGATTATGGTAAACTAAACAGATTTTAGTAGTCGGTTGAAAAACGTTGATGAAGTTCTTAATCCCACCTAATTCTAGTGGTAACGTCCGCGTCTACAAAGTAAAGCCATGCTGAAGGTGTCTGAGTTCGATTCCTGGTCGGTCGAAGATCTATTCTTAACGGGAATAATATTGACTTCGTTAGGCATAAAGTGTTTTTGTGCTTACCACAGAATAAAAGAATACGAAAATGGCAGCTTATGCAAAGAAACCTCTCAGCTAATAACTGTGCAAGTGCTCATATGAATACTGCTGAGAATATATTGCTAAGAACAGGCTCTGTCCCAGTGAAACGTAATACCAAGAAGAAGGAACCATTCGGTACATTTAGAAAATCCTTTAAACTTCCTGTAACCTCCTGTAAACAGTTAATAAATCAATGAGTTTGTTTTGTTTTTCGAACAATTTCGAGGAGGGGCGAAAATTAATGCACGCACCACTGAAAGAACGTTACAGGTAGTTTCGCCAGGGGCGAAGATTAGAATCGTACGAAAACGTGCTTTAGTTTTCGCCACCCTGAAAAAATAGTTTAAAACTGGTTATAATTGCTGAAATAGTTGAAAAAATCTATTCGTGTCTCTTGCTGATGCATGTCTTATCAGAACTATTCATTTTTTAAAGATGAAATAGTTATCTTAATATGTTTTCCTTGCCTTTTAAAATAGACGCTTTTCTCAATGAACGCAAAAAATAGCGTATCATTTTTCCCACATTTTTATATGTGATTATTTGGCGGTTTAGAAGATTACTTTAATTAGTAACATTTGGAAACTAAGTATATTTTATTCCAATCTTTTATATAAGTTAAAAAGTAAAACATTTTTATTTTATTACAATCTAGAACAAGCTAATGTTCTACCAGGGGGGCGAAAACTAGGGAGGGGGCGAAGATTAATACATCTACCCTACACGAATTCTCTCTGCTCTTGGAAGTTTTCTTGAAAACTACCTAAAGCAATAAAACAGTATTTTTCAGTGATAAAATTAAAAACAGTCCTATTTTTTCTACTATTGATCCCTTTACGATCCTTGTTTGGACCCGTGTCTTCGGTTTTTTGTTGGACCCGTTGGCGAAAGCTAGCGGTGGTAATCCTTCTTGGATACCGTCTTGGGAAAAAACCTCTTAGGAGGTCACGTCTTCTTCAGTTTATTAACTTAACGTGGTATCAACAACTAACAAACTTCCTTCCAACAAAGTGGAATTTAAAAAACTCTCACTAAACGTGACAAGAATGGAAGAAAGGACGTTTCCCCGGAATGCGAACTTTCTTCCAAGGGTGAAATGAATAATTGTATCGAAATGAGCAATCAGTTCGATGCTCTAGACAAATTTTCCGAACACCAAATCGAAGCAGCCTCTAGCCCAGGCTCTTTGATTCAAGTGAGGAAGCAAAGAGTGCCGCCTATCGTGGTCAGTTGTTCTGAATTTGCGGGATGCGGCAGGAGATCTTGAACTCCATTAGGGAAATCAAGGTTTTCTTCCAAATCGCAAAGAAAGGAGACTGTCGCGTTTTGCCGGAAACTCTTAAAGATCGCGAGCTTCTTCTCAAACATCTTGAAGAGAAGAAGCACAATTTTTTTACTTATGACGACAAAACTGAACGTTTGTTCAAAGTTGTCTTGAAAGGTCTCTCAAGTGACTATAAATCACCTGAAGAGATCAAAAATGGAATAAATGGTTTACTTGGATTTTCCCCTGTTCAAGTAATCATTATGAAATAGAGAACCTAATCTGGTATTGCTCGGAAAGGGCTTTCTCAAGAATATTATTTAGTTCACTATAACAAAAAAGAGCTAAATAATATTAAAGCTTTAGAAAAAGCAAAACTTATGTTCGATGTCCATGTGACATGGGAACATTTCCAGAAACCTGGAGGAAATTTCCAGAACCCCACTCAGTGCCGTCGGTGCCAAAAGTGGGGTCATGGTACAAAAAATTGTCGCATGGATGCTAAATGCATGATTTGCGGAGGTTCTTCTCACGCCAAGGACGTCTGTCCAGTGACAGAAGATACTACCAAGTTCATATGCTCTAATTGCGGGGCTAATCATAAGTCAAATTTTTGGAATTGCCCTTCACGCAAAAGAGTCGTTGAGGCTCGTGCCAGGCAGATGAAAGATAATAAATGGTCGTTTCCGGAATTTGCCTGGTAGAGCATCGAACAATGTTCACTTTTCAGTTAACGATCGCTTGATCATGAATCATACCCATCAGGAAGATCATAATCATGCTCATTCACAAACTAATTTTAATCCGTCGGGTAGCCGTTCGAATCTTTCAATTTCGAATGTATCTACCCACGGAAAATCCTTTGCCGATATCGAAGCAGGAGATTTGAACTCCTCCCCTGTTCGTACTATGAGTACCCATTCTACTTGTTTCAAATCAAATGGCTTCTTCGTCTACCGAAAATTTTAATGGGAATTCATCAGATAATGTACCCACTTCAAGTGACATGTCTGCCTCTGATTTTGATTTTCTAACTGAACAATTGAATCTAATGATTGATGCAATGTTCAAAGCCACCACTATGACTGAAGAAGTCCAAGAAGGTGTAAAATTTATAAATCACATTGTTATTGGATTACGTTTTCCTAATGGATCCAAATAATAATTTAAATATTTCAAATTGGAATGCTCGTTCTCTGAATGGTTTAATTTTCTAACGGTTAATAACGTGCATATAGCAGTTATTACCGAAACGTACTTAAAACCTGGATCTGAACTCAAAAGAGTTCCTAACTTTTTTGTTTATCGTAATGATCGATAGGCGTATAAAACATCAACTGTTTTCGTCATTTGTAACTTAAGTTTTTGAAACATTAGGTGTTTCTGTTGAAACACAGTTTGGTAAATATACTTTCATAGCTGCCTATTTGCCTTTTCAATGCTCTGGGCATCAAGTTAATTTGCTCCAAACTGACTTGCGAAAATTGACTCGCAATAAGTCAACATTTTTTGTCATTGGTGACTTTAATGCCAAACATCGGTCATGGAATAAAGCCTGTCCACGATAAATTTCGGACACGGATGGCGGGTGCACCACAGAAAGTTCGAGAATTTTACAGAAAGAAGGATTAACATCCTTGTCAACTGTTTATTTTGTAGATATAACTCTTTTATTCTGAAATAAACAATTGTTTTTGTTGAATTATGAGTAACTTTTTTTTGCTGCCATTATTTGGGTGTCCGAAATTTAACGTGGACAGGCTTTAATTTTCAAAGTAATTCCAACGGCACAATTTTATTTGATGAGTGCTTTTCAGGATATTTCTCAATGCAATACCCTGATAGCCCCACATGTTTTCCTCTTCTAGAAATCCTTCTACGATTGATTTGGTCTTAACCGACTCTAGTCATCTTTGTAGCCAACTGATTACTCGTGCTGATTTTGATTCTGATCATGTCCCTGTTACATTTCAAATATCCCAAGAAGCGATTCTCAATCCTATCAGCTCCACTTTCAATTATTTACGAGCAGACTGGAATATATATAAAACGTATGTTGACTCTATTCTTGATGTTAACATTTCTTGAGAAACTAAACTTGATATTAACAATGCTCTTGAAACTTTAACAAATTCCATTGTTGAAGCCCGGAGCATTGCAATTTTAAAATGTGAAGTAAAATTTGAATCCGTGATTATAGACGATGATCTTAAACTCTTGATCCGTCTTAAAAACGTGAGGAGAAGGCAATTTCAACGCACTCGCGATCCTGCTATGAAAATTATATGGCAGGATTTTCAGAAAGAAATCAAGAAACATTTTGCTCAATTAAGAAACAAAAATTTTGAAAAAAAAATTTCTCAATTGGACCCTGGCTCTAAGCCCTTTTGGAAATTATCTAAAATCTTGAAAAAACCTCAGAAGCCAATACCGGCATTGAAAGAGGAAAACAAATTAATACTAACTAATTGCGAAAAATCTCAAAAACTTGCTATGCAGTTTGAAAGTGCGCACAATTTTATTTTAGGACTTACTATTCCAATTGAAAATCAAGTTACTCAGAAGTTCGAAAATATTCACAATCAAGAGAACGTTTTCAAAAATGCCTGGGAGACTGATTTGGAAGAAGTGAGAACTATTATTAAAAAATTCAAAAATATGAAAGCTCTTGGCGATGATGGTATTTTCTACATCCTCATCAAGAAACTTCCAGAAAGTAGCTTATCATTTTTAGTTGATATATTTAACAAATGTTTTCAATTAGCATATTTTCCTGACAAATGGAAAAAAGCTAAGGATGTTCCAATTTTAAAACCAGACGAAATCTGCAGAAGCTTCTAGCTATCGTCCAATCAGTTTGCTTTCCTCCATCAGTAAACTTTTTGAAAAGGTTATTTTGAACAGAATGATGGCCCACATCAACGAAAATTCAAATTTTGCCAATGAACAGTTCGAATTCCGCCATGGACATTCGACCACTCATCAACTTTTACGTGTAACAAATTTGATCTGTTCCAACAAATCTGAAGGCTATTCCACTGGTCTTACTCTTCTAGACATAGAAAAAGCATTCGACATTGATTGACATGAAGGTTTGATTGTAAAATTAAAAAACTTTAATTTTCCAACACACATTGTTAGAATAGTTCAAAGTTATCTGTCAAATCGTACACTTCAGGTTAATTATCAGAACTCCAGATCTGAAAGACTTCCTGTAAGAGCTGGTGTTCCTCAAGGCAGCATTTTGGGACCAATATTATACAATATTTTCACATCTGACTTACCTGAACTACCTCAGGGATGTCAAAAATCTTTGTTTGCGGATGACACAGGCCTCTCCGCCAAAGGACGAAGCCTGCGTGTCATCTGTAGTCGATTGCAAAAAAGTTTTGATATTTTTTCTTCATACTTGCAAAAATGGAAGATTTCTCCTAATGCTTCCAAAACTCAACTAATAATATACCCACATTAACCAAAAGCTCTTTATTTGAAACCTTCAAGTAGACAGGTTGTCACGATGAGAGGGGTTCCAATAGATTGCTCAGATGAAGTCAAGTATCTAGGGCGCATGCTAGATAAGAATTTAACTTTCAAAAATCACATTGAGGGCATTCAAGCCAAATGTAATAAATATGTAAAATGTCTCTATCCTCTTTTCAATAGAAAATCAAAACTTTGTCTTAAAAACAAGCTTTTGATATTCAAACAAATTTTCAGGCCAGCCATGTTGTATGCTGTACCAATATGGACTAGCTGTTGTAATACCAGGAAGAAAGCTCTGCAGAGAAATCAAAATAAAATTTTGAAAATGATTCTGAGGCTTCCTCCCTGTTATAGTGCCAATGAGTTACATAGAATATCCAATGTTGAAACATTGGAACAAATGTCAAATAAAATAATGAATAATTTCAGGCAAAAACCGTTACAATCTTCTATTGCCACGATTAATGCGTTATATGTTTAGGTTAATTTAGGGTAAGTATATTCAAAGCGTTTTTTTTTCTCTTATAAGCAGGTGAAATCAACACACCTGTAAAAAATCTGAACTGCTACGGCAAATGAAATGCAACATATTGTTAACAAAATGTTAATAAAATCTTAAATTTGTTTTACCAAATAAGGATGATAGTGTTGTCTAATAACACAGAACACCTAGATATAAGAAATGAATGTAATGTTTGGAATGATACAAATAAAGAAAAAAAAAGTTTCAACGACTGAATTGCACCCATACTCCATGACACGATGCTCTTATTGACTGATGACACTAACCGCACGGTCACAAATCCCACTTTCATGCCCTTTCAAAATGAGCTAATATCCAATGTTTTGGATTGCTATATTAAATATACTATTCCTAGACAGATGTAACAATTATGTTCTTGATAAAAATGAGCAAAGGGTTACCAAAGAATAGCACTGCGGAACACGGTTTTG
Organism: Aedes aegypti; assembly: GCF_002204515.2. Taxonomy (NCBI): domain Eukaryota; kingdom Metazoa; phylum Arthropoda; class Insecta; order Diptera; family Culicidae; genus Aedes; species Aedes aegypti. The sequence continues at coordinate 243,596,970 of NC_035108.1, read as the reverse complement.
TCTCAAGAACCAAAATACCGCTATTTACTAAATAAGGGTTGCTGAGTCCATTGTCGTTTTCAGAAATATCATGGCACGTCTAGTTTTTGAGATATTGACGGTTGAAAATGCTAAATTTGACTGTTTTAGCCAACTTGTACGGCAATTTGTTTGCTAAATTTGTCACAGAATTCAAACTTTATACATAGAACAATAATTATCAATGAAGTTCATAATATTTTCGATGGTAAAATGTTATTTTTTGGTGGTTCAGAAAAGTTTTGTATTATGCCATATAAGAGAAACGAAGAATTTTATATGAAGACTGCAAACATGTTGAAAAAAATAGATTTAACCTAAATTTTATCGTAAAATTTCAACTGATTTGTATCTAAATTGAAAGTTCAAGTCCTATTTAGCATGTTTGGTAGATTATATCACAAAAAAGTTTGATAAATCATACTTTAAATTTCATGTTAACATCAATAAAACCAGTGTTTTATACAACTTTGGCGACCTGTAGCTAAAAATTGTGACGTGCTGGAACATTTCTGAGAACGGCATCAGATTCAGCGACCCAAAATCTACTAGAGACACATTATTTGATCCTTGAGACACGCGAAAGTGTCATTTTTGTTACGCTGTGTAGTTAAAATTCACGGATTACTATAGTAATTCATCATATTGATCGCATTCCCCATCAGTATCGTATCCCAACAGGATAACAACTCAACCAGTTCTCGAAATAAAAAACATAAGATCGCTGAAGTGGGTCGCAAACAACACCAGGCGGAGTAGTAAAACTTTTACGTTGAAGTAAAAAGTTTTTCCGAGCTACTGATTAAAATTTTCATAAATTTTTCACTGTTTTTATCCTTCACCCGCAAACACGTTCCGATTCGAGCAGGTTGGAATGGTCCGGTCTGAACCGGAGACCGGATACCGAACAGGACGAATAAACAAACATAATGTTGTGAGATGTTGTTTTTTGCTGGGCGGTTGGGCGGCGCGGCGGAAGCAGATTTCTCCTGTGGTCCATTTTTATCCCGCAAACGGAGGACGAAGAACGAGCACCGGAAAGTCTCTTTTTGCCTGGCTGATTTCGGTTGACATGCACGGTGTGTCTAAAATTGTAAGAATCGTAGAAAAATGATCATCAATTTTGCATCGACCATTCGAAAGATATTGCATTCTAGCATCTTATTGTTCTTTTTCCTTCAGCCATTACGCCTAAATTGAGACTTATACAGTTGCTGAGAGCTTTCTTTGCCAATTGACCATTTTTGCATGCATGTGTACTGCCGTGAATCGCAAGTCAGTCCCATCTGCATTTTCGTCAAAATTGAGTTGAATTCAGTTTTCAACATCTCCTTCAATGCTCAGCTGCACTAATGAGATAATAAGATTTCTTCGGAAAAAGTAGGAAAAAACAGCAAGTCAAATTGTTCCATAATGAAAAGTAACCGCATATCAGTCTCACTACAGACTTTCGCACCGTGGAACACAAAAATTGTAACTAGTTTAACTCATTTTTATATTTTTCTCGGAAAGATATCGTAGTTAAAAGCATGTTGTGAAAGTTTCATCAAGATCAAAACATGTTCCAATTCCCTGGAATTTTTTTAATATTCTTATGGAAACGAGTTTGAAGACTTCACAGCCCATTTTCTCAATGCCTACTTTTTACAGATGGGACTGACTTGCGATTCACGGCAGTGTATATCGTGTGGCATACTTTCATACTTCCCAGGGTTCCCAGGTTCCCAGATTCTCGAACGGTGGGGTTTGAACCCTTCAGCTTGATCTTGTTGAATAGCTGCGTGTTTACTTCTACGGCTATACATACATATAGGCTTCACAATTATACACTGTTAAAAATAATGAAAATTACTGTGGACGTAATGCTTGTTATGACTGAATGTAGCATGACATTAGTGATGAAACGACACAAAAACGTGTCCTTGAAGATGTGTTGAACAAAAAAATTAATTTTACATGTTAAGGTGGTTACAGAACGAAGCCACACCTCAAATTTTCAAGAGCACAAGACTTGAGAACCAAACAGCGCTCCACGTTAAAAATTTATCCCGTTGGTCACCAACAGCAAGAAAGATTGATTTTCAACGCGAACCATTGTCAGATTCTCCAGTCTTGTGCACTTGAAAATTCAAAGTTTGGCTTCGTTTTATAATCACCTTAAAGGACACAAAAACAATGGAACTTTGATTGGCATTTCCTGAATCAGAGACTAACGTGTTAAGAACTCGACTCAAATTTAAGTCATTCGTCTCGCTTCTTTTATGTGCATCCAAAAGACGTAAAATCACACGATTTTTGGGAGTGTTTAGCATCCTCACCGTGAATTTAAAAATGTTTGATCAAGGGAAATCAAAGCTATGATGACTTGAACATTTAGGATTATTTTCGAGGTATATTTTAACATGTGATAAGCAAGAGATTGTCTTTGATGTATTTACCTTCAAACCAACCTTTTCTTCTTCACGTTTCAACCTGGTATACTGCTCAACCAGCACTTGGAACGTTCTTCCGACAATGTTCGCGGTGTAAGCGAGGTCCCATTTAAGATATATTATCCTTAACACTTCAGTCGTCGCGCTGTTGTATTTTGTACAACACCGTTGAAAAAACCTTGCTTTTTATTCACAACAGCGCGGTAGTTCTGACGGTGGCAAACCGCGCGACGACTGGAAGGTAAAAAAAATTATTCTTAAAGAAAACCGCATATTCATATGGTTTATTAAATAAAAAAAAACTACAAATACAAATTTGTCAATTATTATAACTATTATGATTCTTCTCGATGAATCATTTTCAAATTCAAATCATATCATTCTTTCAAATGGAGGGTGCAAAATTGTTGGTCATTTTTTTAGTCGGAAACTGTTTCAAACACTCCGTGCATGACTTTCGCACGCGGGGGCGGAACTGAGCTGCCCTGGAAGGAAGGTTCGTCTTTTTTCGACTCCTAGTTGATGGTGTTGGGCCGTTAGGTGTTTTTTTTTTTGACTCTACTACGGTCGGTTGGTCGTTCCGCTTTCGGTGGTGATAAAAATTATTGTGTTTCATGTAAGCGGAAACTTTTGCCCTCCGTTGATGAAAAAGCTACCTGGGCAGTAAAAAAAAAAGATGTGTTGTTGGAACCGAGCGACAAAAAGTCATGCTGTAAAATGAATGTGTAATTTACACTTAGCTCGAAACATGACTGCAGCTCGTGAATTTGCACAAATTGCAATGATGAACGACGATGTGGTAGCAACAAATATGTATTACTGGTATGTATGTCAAATCTAGTTTGCAAAATAGAATGGGTGAGCAAATTTCTGCAAACAATAATTCTGACATTTCAGTGAGCTTCGTGGCCATGCGGTTGGTGTCGTCAGGCGGTAAGCGCATCGTGTTGTAAGGTGTGGGTTCGATTTCCGCTGCAGCCATTGAAACTTTTCGTCAGGAATGCTTCATGGTTGTGTACCACTGGATCATGCCTGTTCGTTGTTTAGTGTTAAGTTACAGTCTGTGCAGCTAAATGGCTGAAAACGGTGTCCGTGTTTTTTATAAAGAAATAAAAATATTTTGAGGAAAACCAACCAGAAACTAAAATAATTCTGGGGACGGACCTGGTGTAGTGGTTAGAACACTCGCCTCTCACGCCGAGGACCTGGGATCGAATCCCATCCCCGACATAGTCACTTATGACGTAAAAAGTTATAGTGACGACTTCCTTCGGAAGGGAAGTAAACCCGTTGGTCCCGAGATGAACTAGTCCAGGGCTAAAAATCTCGTTAATAAAGTCAAATCAATCAATCAATAAAATAATTCTGGTTCCTTTCAAAAGAATATTAGGAGTGATTCTTGGAGAAATTTCTTGAGATATTATGTCAGTTAACTCTTATAGTAATAACCGCTTAAATCTGTGAGAAGTCGTAAAAAAAAATTGAAGATTTTGAAAAAAAAACCGCAGGAGTAAATTTCGGCCTTAAAAGTGGAAAACAAATAATAAAAATCTAATTCCGCTCACAACTTGATATGCAGTTTGAAAGCGCGCATGATTTTAATTTAGATCACACATGACTAGACTAATTAGATGTGCTATGATATTTTAAGAAACGGCTATGGATTCAGCAACCTTGAATCAAGTTAATAGCGGTATTTTGGTGTTCCGCAGAGTAATCGTTTTATCTGTTGGAAAGCTACCTTTTGAGTCGTGACACATTGCAGAAGACCGCCGTATAGCCATTGAAAGTTGAGGGGGTTTGGGTTTATCAACTCTTGAGAGCAAACTCTGGTTTCAGTGTTTTAAGCTTTAAGCTAAAGTGCTTAAACTGAAATATAGATTTTTATTAATTAATTGCTGATGCGAAATAAACATAAAACTATCGCAAGCTTATAAATTTGGTGACCGATTTTATATATTAGCAAGTTTGAGTCGCTGATCCTTTACGCGCCGTGAATTACTGTGTGGCAGCTCTAATCAAACATAGAAGCATTAAATATAATAAATTTCATACTACACCCCCGCCCGTAAGCCTTGTTGATGATCTGGGCGCTCTGGATCTCCAAGGCTAGGTTTACACTACTTCAAGACATCAAGAACAGCTAATTTGGCCGCTGCTCTTCGGATGACCCCTGTCGACGTTCGCACCAACGCCTGTCGTACGTCCAGGGTAGACTTTCTCGATCCGTCCACGAATCCACTGGTTTTTCATCTTGCCGTCGACCACTAATACCAAATCACCCACTTCGATATTTTTCACATCCTTGAACCATTTGTATCGCCGTAAAATGACAGGAAGATATTCCTTTAACCACCTGTTCCAGAAATCATCGGTCATGAATCTAGCCAGCTTCTAGCTGCTTTGAAGTGTTGAACGATTGTCTATTGTTCCCGAGGGTAGAAACTTTGCACCAGAGGAATTGCCCAACAAGAAATGATTTGGTGTAAGAGCCTCTTGATCCGCAGGTCTGGCATTGATCATGGCTTTTGCTTCTAGTAAGACTGTTTCTAAAGTTTTATCACCGTGTCTGCGTGGTCCATTAATTATCGCTCTGATCGCCACCTTGACTGACTGAACGAGCCTCTTCCATGCACCACCCATATGTGGTGTTGCAGGAAGGATAAATTTCCATGTAATCTGCGGGCTTGTGATGATATTTTCAGAGAAAATTAAAAAAATTTCTATTATATTGTTCTCAATTAGGTATTTTTTTAATTTATTTTAGCATTGTACAAACACAGGCGGTAAACTTAACATCGGATATTAATAGATTTGAAACAAAAAAGATCTCATGAAAATTTTCAAACTTTTGATAGAAACTCTAATTTATGAACTAGCAACACGGCCGTGCTAGCAACAAAGTGCCCTGTTGCAATTCAACTCAACGTTGTGAATGTAGGCCTTTGCCAAAACGACCAATGAGAAGTGGTCTTGTTTTACAGAAATTGGTTTCATCTTTGTACTTAGACCTGACACGTCTTGTCTTAGGAACAGCCATGATACATGATTTCGTGCTTAAAGTATGTACCACTTCTAGGTGTATTGCCCTGGTAGTAAGGCAGGTGAAAAGTGCAACCCGCCGTTTGGAGTTGCTGCGGCCTACTTTCACAAGCACTGGGCCAAAGTAGTCTAGCCCGGTAAATGGCTGTAAATGGCTGTAAATGGCTGTACAAATGCTGAGAGACGCATTTCAGGAAGTAGAGCCATTGAAGGTGGTTTTGGAGCGGCTTTTGCTATGCGACACCAAACGCAATTTTTCTCGACTTGTCTACTAATCGTCTCAACGTTGAGATTTCGAACCGCTGACGGATCTCGTCCACGACTGTCTCACGGTTGGCGTGACGAAAGTAGCAGTGATACCTATCCACAATCAGAAGGGTAATAACGTGGTTTATGGGAAGAATCACGGGATAGTTCGCTTCTACAGATATGTATGGCGTGGCTCCTATTCGGCCACGATTCCGCAAGATTCTTCTTTCATCAAGATAGCGCTATTTTGTGTAGATATCGCTGCAACTGTCAACAACGTTGTGGCGGAGTTCAGGTGGACCTTGAGATTTTGCGAGAATAGCAACTTCACAGGGATACGATTCTACACTCTTAAAAATAATGAGAATTACAAGTGATGTAAACCTATTTGCACTTAAATATTTTGCAACTTAAACTGAAATACGACTTGAATTTATGTTTCCTTTGACGTATTATAAAATTCCAACGATCAATAATCTACTTTTACATCATCATTGCACTCTTAAAAATAATGAGAATTACAAGTGATGTAAACCTATTTGCACTTAAATATTTTGCAACTTAAACTGAAATACGACTTGAATTTATGTTTCCTTTGACGTATTATAAAATTCCAACGATCAATAATCTACTTTTACATCATCATTGCACTCTTAAAAATAATGAGAATTACAAGTGATGTAAACCTATTTGCACTTAAATATTTTGTAACTTAAACTGAAATACGACTTGAATTTATGTTTCCTTTGACGTATTATAAAATTCCAACGATCAATAATCTACTTTTACATCATCATTGAAAACCAAAGTTTCCACTTGAAATCTGGATATTTGAAGCCATGAAAATTAAATGAACAACTTATTCCTATGTTTATTGAAACGTAAAGTTACATGATAATAAACTTTTCTGAGGATGTTTTGCAAACCATCAAGTCTGCATTCAAACATGGCCGAGACAAAACGTCGCGCGTGATTCTTGCCGTAATTATTGAAAAAAATATCAAATTTAAGAACAGTTATTTACAATCGGATTGAGTAGAGCGTTGCGTGATAATTAAATAATCGTTGTGGTAAGCAAGTTGACCGGAAGATCGCGAATGGGAGCAGAAGCTGCAGTTTTTCTGGCTTTCGTTTCAGCTGCCGCAATGCTGAAAGTTTGAGAGTGAGTTATTGGAAGTGTTCCGTAGTGAATGTCTCGAGACAAATAAGAAACTAATAATTTAAGTGTTGTTGCTCCCACTAATTTGTTACATTCATAAGAATGCTCCTTGAGCAGTTGAAGTTCACAACGATTGATTATTCCCTACAATACATGTTTCCAGCTTTGTGTGAAATGAAAAGTGTTTTTGTATGGTATGGCAAAGTGAGCAGTGCAGTCGAAGAGACATTAACTATTGGATATTGAATATAAAGCGCGATATATTAACACAATCTGGGAGAACAAAATCCTTGCAACAGCCGCTAGACGGTAAGTTTTTTTTTCTGTTCTGTTTGGCTTGAGACATACAAAGCACACGGCATGGTGTGAAATCTATGGCGATTTATTTTTACGTCACAACGTAAAATTAAGTCTTCGTAGGTTTCAGGTCATGCCGTGTGTTTTTTTTTAAATGTTGGTATCATGTAATTTTAAGGATGTACGTAAAATTATGTCAAAAGATTCGCTTCTTTTATGTGCATCTTTGAAGACCTAAATTTACATGAAATTTTAGAAGAGTGTACTTGAGCGGACTTTCACAAAAATTCTTCAGAACGCTGAATTTCGTCACTGGTATGAGCACCGAGTTCTAGTCCTTGTTTTATTCTGACAAATATTATCGAAAAATCGCAACACATACGCCATTGTGCAATGCAGTTTTGTCCAATTGTTAAGCCAAAAAAGTCCAGAATCGGATCAGAATGAACAAAGTGGAAGGGAACAGGCCGCAGCTCTTCATTCGTTGGGCTAGTCTGTCACTGTTGCGGCCAGCTGCTTTCTGGGCCGTGAAGGAAACCAAGGGCTTTCCATAGCTATTTGAGGACCAATCCCCACTTGGTAGCTAAATCGGCGACGTTGAGCTTCGTTGGCAACCATTTCCACTCCTTTTGATCCGTTGAGCTTAATATTTCGCCGACACGTACTGCGACAAATTTGTGGAACCGCCTATGATCATGGGAGTGAATCAACGCAAGAACTGTTACCGAATCGCTCCAGCAGTAACGGCTATGGATTGTGAACACGTGATGGTTTTGGATAGTCTCCAACTAGCGAACACCTAGGACGGCCGCTTTCAGCTCTAGTCGAGGGTTTGAAAGTGTTTTCAAAGGTGCCACTTTGGTCTTTGCACCAAAAAGTGCTACTTGAGTACCATTATCGGTCTTCAAGTGAAAGTAGGTTACAAAGGAGTATGCCGCCTTACTCGTATCTACGAACAAGTGAATTTGAAGGCCATTGAGACTTGAAGCAAAGGGAGCGTGGAAATAACGTCGAGGTATGCGAAGCTGATGCAGCTGCCCAAAGAGATGAGACCATTGCTGCCACCGATTATTGGTGTCGTTCGGAATCCTTTGATCCCACTCTGTACCTGTCGCCCACACATCTTGCAGTAAATTTTTACCATGCACAAGGAAGAATGCGATGAATTCGAGTGGGTCGAACAGGCTCATGACGACCCTAGCGATCTCTCGCTTCGTAGGAACGTGGTCTTCGGCGAGTATATTTTGCAGATCTCGAAGACCTAGGGTGTAGATAAAGATGTCCTGGCACGGAATTCACTTCATCCCGAGCACCGATTCAGACTTCTCTCCTTGCTCTAGATCCAAGCTCTTCGGTTCATGCTTTGAACTCGCTCCAATTCCATCTAGTTCTTCAGATTGGTTGGAAGAGAAGTTCCGCAACGTTAATCCACCATCTGAGTGTACCAGTTTCACTTCGTGGACCACTACGATTGCTTCTTGGAGTGTCTCGAAGCTATCCAAATAACACTGCGGAACACGTTTTTGTCTCCAGCACCAAAATACCGCTATTCACTTAATTTAGGGTTGCTGAATCCATTGCCGTTTTCATAAATTTCATAGCACGTCTAGTTTTTGAGATATTCACTGTTGAAAATGCAAAAAATGACTATTTCAGCCAACTTGCATGCAAGTTTGCCAGCTTGTAAGGTAATATATTGGCTTAATTTGCCACAGAATTCAAACTTTATGTGTATAACAATAATAATCATCAAAGTTTGTATTACTTTCGATACGAAAAAGTTATTTTTTGATGGTTTAGAGAATTGTTGTATTTTGCCATATAGAAGAAACGAAGAATTTTGTATGGAGACTGCAAGCATGTTGAAAAAATCGGTTTAAACGAAATTTAATCGCGCAATTTCAATCAAATTATGTCTGAAATGAAAGTTCAAGTTCTATTTTGCATGTTTGGTGGATTATATTACAAAAAATATGATAAATTGTACTTTAAATTTTATGTAAACATTAATAAAACCAGTGTTTTATGCAACTTTGGCGACCTGTTGCTAAAAATTGTGACGTGCTGGAACATTTCTGAGAATGGCACCAGATTCAACAACCCCAAATCTACTAGAGACACATATTTTGATCCTTGAGACACGCAAAAATGTGATTTTTGTTACGCTGTGTAATCATCCGCGTAATGCTTATTTTTGATTGTGGCTGCCGCCCGTGAATAGCACTTGGAACACACTGCGTTCAGGTTTTTTATGTATGGACCAATGCACGAGTTCACTATCTGACGTTTAAGCGGTGCCGTATTATTTATGTGATCATTGCAACGAGTGCATTCGGCACCGCTCAAACGTCAAATTAGTGAGCTCGTGCATCGGTCCATTGTGCAGAGGCCGGAGCACAGGTTGCGCCGAAGGTGGCAACATCAATCACGTACACCGAAGGATGTTCTGATGGTCTGTCGCGGAATAAGAAGCGTTGGGACTGATTATCGGGAGCACGTTTCTTTATTTAGTGGAACATCTCCATGATGTCGCTACAAACGGCGACTGGGAACTGACGAAATTGGCGGAGAGGTGATAACAAGTCGGGTCCCTTGAGTAACTTGGAATAACAGCTATAAATGCTCCATCACAGCCCACATTTTGCGCCGATAGGATCTCTTGGCCCTCCTTTGGGAAGCGTCAATGGAACGCACAACCAAAGATTGTATAATCCTATCAATAATTTGGGATGAACAAGTTCGAAATATTTTAGGGGAAGACCACGCAGGTGAGTAAATTGTTTGGCCAAATCCCCATACTTAAGTGTTTGTGAGGGTTGGACGAGCCGATTTGCTTGTGTTTATTCTACGAGTGGAGTGAGGTTACAATTGTTGGTCTCGCATAGCAAGGTGACAATTCTCGACTCGAGTGAAGAGACTCTCCATTTGATTTACACGGCGAGTCACTTCACTCGAGTCGAGAATTGTCACCTCGCTATACGACACCGGCCATTGTCACCTCACACCACTCGTAGAATAAACTCAACTGTTCGCGCATCAATCAGCTTGTGGCGGGTGGTACCGTAAACCGGGGTAACATTGATCAGCGGGGTAACATTGATCGGGATGGCTCATCTTGTTAAACGTTCAAATAAAGATTTATTGATGAAGCATTTTCGAACCATGAATGGTGCCTCTCTTTCGTAGGGGGAGATCCCCCAGTACCGGACACTTAAGCCACTAAATTCATAATTCGAAATCTATTGATTTTATAGGCTCGTGTTACCCATTTATGATAAATGTTATCATTTTTAAAATGTACAAAAATAAATTTGAAAACAAAAATATGAATTTTGACAATGCATTTTGATGATGTATTTTTGTACCAAATTGATCGATCTTGAAAGGTGGCATCCAATACCGGACACGATCTGGAAATGCCTCGAATTCTGCAAATTTGAACATCATTGAATGTGTACAGTGTACAATTACCAATTCAATGCATTTGCAACATTTACAAGAATAATTTCAGTTTTTCTTAGTTTGCAAGATGCCTATCATAAACCTCTTCCATATATGATGAAAAATAGCACATTTTACGATGTTGTTCTGAATGTTCATTCTTCTTAATTTTATTGCAGGTTTGATACCATGATCGTCGGAAACCATGAAAAATGAAAGTATTTTGAGACACTGACGCAATTATTACAAATATATCATATAACAAATTAAACTGTCCGAAACTGAGGGACAGGAGGCGCTTAACGAAAATTGTAATTTGTCCATATTTAGTTCAATTATGGTACAAAATACATTCATACTATCAAATTAGGATTATTTTCGATCAAGCTTGCGTGATGCAAAGTATTTTTTCATATTCAAAATAATTACTAAATAAGCTCAAAATTAAGAGAATACGTCAATTTTTTAAAGATATCCAAACTTTTCTACTTTTTTAAAAAGGCATGCATATTTCAAGGATGTGTTATTCTACGCAAACATTAGTCTACATAATAGCTTTCTTTTCTACTAATACACCATCTTGATTGGACCATTATTTCTCAATGTTTCGACTTTGTCCGGTATTGGGTGCTGTCCGGCACTGGGGGATCTCCCCCTATATTCATAAGCTAATGATAATTAAGGTTTTTGCCAAAATTGCGTTTAGTTCATGCGCAAATTTGTCAACTTTTTGAAACAATGATTTCTATCATTTTCACTGACACTACCGAAAATGCATGTCTCACATGAGTTCTGCAGACGATGTGATCAAGGAAAATGCGGGTGTTACTAAAAATGGCATCGCCGAAAACGATTCCGTTGTCAAATCTTTCATAAGTTTATTCATTTAGGCAACATTAACTAAATACTTTTACGAATGTAGAATTTCCTGAGGAAATTGCCTACTTTAAGGCGTATTACGCGATTCAAGGTGTTTTTAATTTTGAAATAACTCAAAAAGTAAATAACTTGTAAGAGTTTGGTCTTCATATTCGGCTTCAGGGGCCCAGATTTTAGTAAGTAACGACATTTCCAATATTAGCGAACGTTGTTTACTTGTGTGATTAATGTTACCCCATATCAGCTGAATCAAAAAATCACTTAAAACATTTATTTAAACATGTTTAAATCTTTCGAAAAACAAAATAAAGTACATAGCTAGGAGCGGTGGATGCCAGTACTTTTTTTAAAAATATGAAACTTGTAACATTTGTATTGTGAAATGGAAAATTTAAGAAAAACTAAAAAAAATGATCAATGTTACCCCGGATTACGGTACATCATTTTCCGAAGATGTCAAACTTAGAATCGTCGCCTATCGGTCTGTTTCATATTATTTTGTCCCTCGGTTAAAACATTTTCATCAAACTCCTTTTTTTGTAAGATTGATTCGCTTTGCCCGATTGCCATCACTATGATTGAGCTTAATTTACAAGCTACCATCTTCAAAATATAGGATTGCCTCTTTTCATTTGCTGCTAGATACAGCCAATCTGTACTGCAGACCACGTACATATTTGCCATACTTCTCAGAACTCTCCAGATTTACGATTCGCGTTCCGCACGAGCCTTCTCTCACTCCTAAGGAAGCCAAAGTGAATTTTAACTAAGGGGTATGATTTACCGGGAACATCACCAGAAACAAAACCAATAAGTCTTAATAATACGAATATTTGCATAACAATACGACAAATGATATTCCCCCTTCTGCGAGTTGAGCCGGCGTCTTTTGCTTTGTCGTTCGATTTGCATTTCACTTTTTTTTTCTACTCTAGGTGGCCTCTCTCGCGAGCACGACCCAATCCGACACCGACGACGATGAAGAGGGTTGTCTCGGTCTGGGTAAGAAGATCCTGATGGGGGTAATAAGGAAGTCGCGACTTTTGTAAATGCACGCAAAAAGAAAAATTATTATTTCTGAAAAGCCACTTCATTACTGTTGGGGCATTGTTTTGCGGCTGTCATGCTTGTTCATTCCCGGTGATGAGATGGCACAAGAAATGAAATGAGAAACTTGTCATATCAAACAAATGCTCGATGTCAGGAGCAGTTACTCGCTTCGTATAATTGGTTGTCACTTTTGTTTTCTTCTTGTGAGTTTGTTGGAGTTCATTTCTGTACGGGGTACTATTTATTAGCTTCGGGAGAATTTCAAGTATTTATGTGAAAATTTTTAACGTGATTGTTTAACCGCGCTCTGGATGTATACAACCCGTTATTAAAAAATGACTTTTGACAGATGTCTTGAGTCATATATAAAAGTAATTTCCTAAATTTTTCCTCAAGCTAAAGCTCCACGTACCGAACTTCCAATCACTAGTTCCTTTACGTCGCTCTGGGGTTTTCGCCGATTGTCCCGGTTCGTATACTCTCGTTGATTATTCGTTGCTTGATTTTTTACGACTGGCTTGCAGGGCCTGATACCAATTCCTTAGATTTCCGGAGGAGCATTCCCCCTAAATGTTCGGAGGGCCATTGTTCACAGTTTAGCTTAGAGTCCTTCTCTGACATTCGGACGATGGTCAGCCGCTTGTGAGCCACCCATAACGTGGAGTGCAGATGCAAATCCCCGCCTTCCCTGTCAGCAAACGACTAAAGTTGCCACCGGGTTTGGTACCCGATATTCCCTAAGGTTACTCGTACCCCGGCCAGTACCACGAAAAGGTAGGGATAGGAGTTGCTGGGCAAGAGGCTGAGGAAAAGGGGTCTATTCTATTCCTGCATGTACGCAAGGAACCAATGCACAATGGTTGGTCTCCATATAAAGGAGCGGCCAAAACTGCCAAAACTCTTTTTTGATATTTTTATGGTTTTTATCATTTTAAAATATACTTTAAAAATAATTTAAATTTCTTTGACTTTTATGACGTCAAACTGACTGAAGTCAAAAAAATTAAAAATGTAACAATAAAATAAAGTAGAAAATTTATATTTAAGGAATGCAATATTTTCCCAAAGTTACAAACTACCGGAAAGCTTATAGTTCAACACTTTTATCGAGCATGAGGATGGAAAAAAATATTTGGTTGAAGCTTTAATACTGTTCAATATTACACTTTAGTAATTTTGATGATTGTGAACATGAAAAACAACTCTTGTCGCGTCATGTCGCCTCCATTTCGAGTACTGCACTTTAAAATGCATCCTTAAATCTCATAAAAAAACGTTTAAATTTTTTGCGGAAAGTTGCTGATTTGCAAGTTAGAGCTATTTGAATAATTCAATATTTTCATACATTTTAACGATATTTTTCATACAAAGTTGATATAAAATATATTTAACCACTCTTCATACAAATTTTGATCAAACTCGTTAAAGTAAAAACAAAATGTGTGCTTTTAGCCAAATTCAATTGCATTTCTAATAAAAAAAAACTTTATAAACAAATTTACGTAATATGTGAACAACCCCTTCTAAAACAATAAAAACGCCAAATAACATATTCAGATTACATATTTTATCGATTAAGGCGATAAAACTAGTTTTTGCCAAACTTCGTTTTTCTCCGAGCATTGTGCAATGGTGCGCCATGCCTAGCTATTTACCGTGCCTGCAGTAAAGCTTATAGTTTTCGAAATAATTCCAAAATGAATTTATGCTTTTCTTTCGCAAAACGAGAGATTTCATATAACTCGAAAGTTTTGAATCTGATTATATACCCTTGATAGATTCATTTACAGTCTACAAATATTATGAGTTTTATTTAAAATATTGTTAAACGACATGCAATTGTTATACAATATGTACTCAGTAAGTACAAATAAGAATAATGTTTCAATATCCATAACTTCTGATCATTTTTCTCGTTTCTACGCTTCACCAAGTAAAACAGAACCTGCTTCTCAGCTAAGTGTACTTCCAAAATTGTTGGCTGAAAGTTTTGTTTGTCGTTTTTGCATTCGCTTGTCATGTAGCCAGCACGAATAAACTATATGCTTTGGAAAGTCGAAAAATTTCCATGACTAGGAGATTCTTGATCGGCGGGATTCGATCCACAATCCTTAGTGGATAGCAGCGGGCTTAGCACTGAAGCGTTTCGGACCCTAGAACTTGTGATCTTTGAACTATCGAGAATGTTATGTTGATTATTGAAGTTTGTAAGAAATTACAAAATTAAATCGGCTCCGTAATGCCTTATAGCAATCCTTGGTGGGCCTGTACATATTCAGTTAGGTGTGGTAAGTACTTGTGAAATTTATTAATTTTATATAAATGAAAACATTAAAAACTTTTTTATTATTGATTAATTATAATTATAACTAAAACTCAACGTTTCAGACAGTTATGCCTTTAAAATAACGTAACTTAAAATTTTGTCTAAGGTTTTTTTTTTTTGAAAATCTGCCCTGAGGTTTATAATAGGTAAACTACCAAGCGTTTAAAGTTTTGATGGCTATTTTTGTTTTATCATGACGGTAAATAAAGCACTGTAAAATACTAGGGTAGGTGTACCAGCTATGGCCATAGTGGTTCCCTATTTCGCCATACGTGATATCTTGAATTCCTTCACATTTTGAAAAATCTTTTGTGTTTTAGCAGTAAAATAAAGGATAAATCTTTATGTTAAAACATTCAAAAAGATTAAAAATGTTAAAGTTATCTAAATTTTACATATGGTCAAATAGGGAACCACTATGGCCATAACTGGTACACTTTCCCTATATCCAAGCATTATCAATTGAGCATTATCAATTCATATATGACCAGATCCGGTCATATATAAATTGATTATGCTAAATTATAACATGTGTGTTTTTTGCCTATTCTTTAGTATAGATTCTTCAATGCTAGCAAATGAACTAGAATATTCTCATTATTATAGTGAAAATGAACCTAGAAATTAAAACCTCTACATCTTAACCATCGTAGTGGTAGTGGTTCGGAAGCCTATAAATTGTTACCGTGTGCCAGTAATACTACTTTTAATTACGACCAATTAGGCGAACGGAGCGAAATATTTGGTGCATTGAATATTTCATCATGTCACATCCTACCGCGTCGAATTGGTGAAAATCCAAACAATCATCAACGCTAATCCCATTTTGATGAATCACTGGAATTAAATGCTGACTGTGCGGCCAACCGATGGATGCGATGTGTTGCTGGAAACGCATGTTAAATTACAGGATACAATTTTCAGACCTTGTGTGCATCGATATTTTTACCCGCCTCAGCAGTTTGACCTGACACAATGCATTTGCACTATGGCATCGGGATTGGGAATGGTTTTGTGGCCAGTGTCGACCAGCAATGTCAGCGTCAGCCTTCGAAAAAAGGGCCCATCCTCACCGCAACATGATGCTGAATCGCGTCATTACGCGGCCTGTCATTCAAATTGCACTTTCCGCCATCGCTTCGGTACAAGAGCTGTACGTTTTGGATGCATTTCTGTTACGCTATCGATTTTAGTGTTTGTAAAATAACGTTTGCATAATAATTAAGCAGCGTTCGCTGGAAAAAAGGAAATAGGTTGAGCATTAAAATTATAATGGAATACAAATTAGAAAACCGACGTCGCTCGCTGCTGACTAGCCTCCGCCACTCATTGGCACTCTTGAACACGGGATTGCTGACTGTTGGATGCCAATATAAGGGACAATTTCCCAGCAACAACACAACGGTGGCTCTTCCTTCACTCAACGTGCTGCAGTTTGACTCCATGTGCAATGGCGTACCTAGGGGCGCAGATACCAGTAGCGCTTCAAATCCCACCGGTCGAGGATCATCTCGGATTGGAAATTGTCTCGACTACCCAGTGCATAGGGTAAGTTTGCACTTGTCACACAATATAAATATGCAAAGATGGTCAGTTTGCGAAGAGAGCTCCCTGTTAAATAACTTGCCCGTCGCACGCTATGCCCGAACCAGCAATTGTCCACTTTATAGCTATTTTTCCATACAAAACCCATGAAAATCACGTTTTCCTGCGCATTTCAGCTCATGCAACATGTATGGAAAAAAATCACCGATAGAATGTTTTCAAACCTACCAAATACTGATCTCTTGCGGGAAAACATCCGAGGTACATTCGATCTTCATAATCTGCTGCTTTAGACATAGCGTGCGTCGTATCTAGTAGTTTAAATTACGAAACATTGACATGTTCAGAAGCAATGAGAAAAATATTATAATTCATTTCATCGGTTATAGACCGCAAGTAAAAAACAGAAGGTTTTGGCGATAATTTGAGTATTGTTTCTATTTTACTGGAGGTGAAATCGAATTACACGTTTAATCATATGAAACCGAGACTGAAGAGCATTCACGGTGCTCCTCTGACCGTTATTATAAGAAAAAAATCTCCATCAAATCTCTGCGCACTAGTCGTTTTCTATAGCTAAGCTGCATGTCTGAGTAAAATTAAAAAAAAAGTAGGGCACGTTTTAAAGCTACACCCTTTTGAATGTGTAAGTCCACTAATTCAAAAGAAATCTGAGATATCTAAACGGCCATGATTATCAGAAGAAATAAAATATTAAAATTAGAATTAAAGTTGGTTTATGTAGTCATTTGTAACTTCTTGGAGGAGTTTTGAATGAGAAGATCAGTATAAATTGGGTTACGCTATTTTGGAAGTGTGACCATTAAAAACTAATTTCAAATATAATAATTAGGCATTCTTATACCGTTGAGCATGTTCAATTGTTTTCAACGATATGTTGCACTTACATGCCGCAAAAGTCTTTCACAATCAATTAATTTTTGGTAGGCTCAAGTACTTTAAGGCATTACGGAGCTAATTTCATCATATAATTAAATAAGTGCTCGTAGCATAATATTATGGCTAGTTTTGTGAACTCATGTACTCATGATTCAGATTATTTTACATGCAACTGATTGTTACCTATTGTATATTGGAGCGGAGTGTACGTCAAGGAATACTTTACGAGTTAAGTTTTCGGTAATGAGTAGCAGTGTATGGAATCAAATAAAATTAACAACGTAGAGAGCAGAAATATAAAATGGAAGAAAATAATGGAAAGTATAAAACATCCGTTATTCTTTTGTTCAATGGAGCTTAATTTTAAATGATTGTCTTTGTCAGTTTGAAAAACTGTGTTTAGCTCCCAAAGTATGATTTTTTCGTTTGTGAAGGGTCATAGCAGCTGGTGAGTCTTTACTTCACAAGCACAGATTGCGATCGAAAAAAAAAAATAAAAGTTTACATACAAATCTTTAGTTTATGTGCGACTCAAACCATATTGCCGTAGATAAACCAACAGGTAATCAAAAGGGCCACAGACAAATTTACGATTTTCCGGTAATCAACACTGGAATTCACGTAGAATCCATGAACAACTCTGTTATCATCATATTGTATATATCTTTTTAAAATTATACCCCCTAACCTTGAATTCCATTACCCCGAGTACCTGAAGACCATCATCACGAGTTCCAGTTCTTAGAATGGCATCACTTCGAATTCCATATACTCGGGACAATAGCATTCAGCGTAATAGTGCGTTCAGAGTGATGTCACTTGGGTTAATGAAATTCGAGGAAATGAAATTTGGAGTTAAGGTATACAATCTTCTCAAGCGAGTTTTGATATTTATGGAAAACATTTAACATCAGGCTCTGCAAGTGTTATGATTTTAAATTCAATGAAACCATGTACAGTCGACTCCTCCACAAATCAAAATTCTATGACTCGATGGATTTTTCGATCCCTTCAATTTTCCTTATAACGTGCTCTCCATTAGTCGATATTTCCATAACTTGATATCTCGACTAGTCGATGTCACATGAGAGGTAACTTACTCTCCGTACCTCGATATCTATTCAAAAATCCTTCTTATTGGGGCAAGCTTGCACTAATTCTTGTTTGGAGGTTAATAAATAGTTGCAAGTTGTAATAAAATTGAAAACAAGGCGAAAATAAAAATATTGATTGTCAGTAAAATGAACGTAATTTTCCAAGCATTTCGAAAAAAGTTTCCTTATAAAAGGTTTCAAATTTCTATCAACAATATAAAATTGCTTTACACAGAAGTGATCATAAATGTATAGGAAATACAGAAATTTATCCCTTTAATTTTGGGTTTTATTTTGTTGGTATATTCTATAATTTGTAATTCTATAAGTCGATGAACCCTTGAATATCGAGTTATAGAGAGTCGACTGTAATAACGCATGCTTCTTACTTTTCTTAAGCGTATTTCAAGTACTGAGGCTTTCTCTCTACTAGTTAGCTTGAAAATGGGTTGATTGATTTGTACAATTATTTCACTATTGTATTTATGCAAGGCTTTTACGTGTTTGTGTGATTGAAAAGACATGGAACCAAAATGTAAATTTGTAGATTTGTAAACAATCCATATGTGGTTCTGGGGCAGTACAAAGTTAGCCGGAACAGCTGAGAGGGTATTATTTTATGAATAATAATAATGACACAAAAATAGCTCCTTAATGCCTTACAGCACTTGAACCTTTGAAAATTTAATCAATTTTGAAAGACTTTGGCGACATGTAAGTGCAATGTATCATTGAAAATATTTGAATACGCTTAACGGTATAAGAATGCCTAAGTAATCTATTTAAATTTAGTGTTTTTTATGGTTACACCTCAAATAAGGCGTAACACCAAAGTTCGCCTAATTTCTCCTTCAAAACTCCATCAAGAGGTTCCAAATAACCAAACATACTAACTTTGAACCAAATTTTGATGATATATTTCTTCTGATAATCACGGCCAGTGAAAACCCGTTTTGAATTAGTGTACTTACCAAGGTACTTACACATTCAAAAGCGCGTAACTTTAAAACAGGCTGATGGAGATTTTTTTCTGATAATAACGGTCAGGGGAACACCGTGGCATTCCTTGTAGCACACATAAGATTAAAATATGCCATTTGAGGTATCTGACATCAGTTACAGTGCTTGATAGTATACAAAGAAACTAGAGAAAGGTTTTGATAATTTTACATTAGAACACTTCAAAAATAAAAGAAATAAACTTTTTACTACCTCCGTGGGGTGAATTGCAATAGCAATTTTAATCTCAATTGCTCCATATATATTTCGGCTTGCCATCAAAAACATGTGAGAAAGCAAAATTGAAAATATATTTTTATAGCTACGGACGTTGGAACGGATCAAATTTGTTACACGTAAAAGTTGATGAGTGGTCGAATGTCCATGGCGGAATCCGAACTGTTCATTGGCAACCATTGAATTTTCGTTGATGTGGACCATCATTCTGTTCAAAATGACCTTTTAGAAAAAGTTCACTAATAGAGGAAAGCAAGCTGATTGCACAACCTTAGCATTTTTCCATTTGTCAGGAAAATATGCTAATTGAAAACATTTGTTAAATATATCAACTAAGAACGATATTATATTATTTCTGAAAGTTTCTTGATGAGGATGTAAAAAATTTCATCATTTATTTTTAATAATAGTTCTCACTTCTTCCTAATCAGTCTCCCAGGAATTTTCGAAAACGTTCTCTTGGTTGAGAATGTTTTCGAAATTCTGAGTAACTTGATTTTCTATTGGACTAGTAATTCCTAAATAAAAATTGTGTGCACTTTTGAACTGCATTTTTTTGAGGTTTTTCGCAATTAGTTACTGAAAATTTGTTTTCCTCTTTCAATGCCGGTATTGGCTTCTGAGGTTTTTTTCAAGATTTTAGATAATTTCCAAAAGGGCTTAGAGCCAGGGTCCAATTGAGAAATTTTATTTTCGAAATTTTTGTTTCTTAATTGTGAAAAATGTTTCTTGATTTCTTTCGGCAAATCCTGCCATATATTTTTCATAGCAAGATCGCGAGTGCGTTGAAATCGCCTTCTTCTCACGTTTTTAAGACGGATCAAGATCATCGTCTATAATCACGGATTCAAATTTTACTTCAAATTTTGGTATTTCAATACTCCTGGCTTCAACAATGGAATTTGTTAAAGTTTTAAGAGCATTGTCAATATCAAGTTTTGTTTGTTAAGAAATGTTAACATGAAGATTAGAGTCAATGTATGTTTTATACATATTCCAGTCAACTTGAAATAGCTGATAGGATTGAGAATCGCTTCATGGGATATTTGAAATGTAACAGGGACATAATCAGAATCAAAATCAGCATGAGTAATCAGTTGGCTTCGAAGATGGCTAGGGTCGGTGAAAACCAAATCAATCGTAGATGGGTTTCTAGAAGAGGAAAAACATATAGGGCTATCAGGGTATTGAGTAGAGAAATATCCTGAAAAGCACTCATCAAATAAAATTTTGACTTATTGCGAGTCAATTTTCACAAGTCAGTTTGGAGCAAATTAACTTGCTGCCCAGAGCTAAGTTTCTAAAACTTTAGTGTCAAATGGCGAAAAAAAGTTGACGTTTTATGCGCCTATGAATGACGATTGCAGCTCTTCACATGCCCCATCGAGTCGATCATTACGATAAAAAAAGGTTTGGCTCTCTTTTGAGTTTAGATCCAGGTTTCAAAGAAGTTTCTGTAATAAGTTCTATATGCATGTTATTAGCTGTTAGAAAACCAAACATCTCGTCCTCATTACCATTCAATAGTTATAACATAATTATAATTATAGTATTGAATGAAAAGGGGGCTATCGTTCGATTCGTTTAGTTATTTTCTCCATCTTCTTATACATTGTGAAGATTTAAGGTAATTAAAGCATTAGGTAGGGCTTTGAAGCATTAAATAATTTATTCCATAGCCATTTGAGGTTACCTGTTTGAAACTATTCCATGATTGGAGAAATAGAAAACAGAATATAAGTATGAACTCAAACCACACCAGAATAAAAAGTCCAACTACGCCAACGTGCATGACTCTTGTTCACGACCGAAACGACACAACTCAGTCCAAATGCAGAAACGTGGTAGAATTGCGCTAAACTGTTGACGGGAGACATCATGAACCGGACCGGAGAGTTCTAGGCAATGGCAATAAGCATCGGTCACATGGGCCACCTCCTCGCCCACCCTCCAAGTGGCCCCAGTCACAATCGACATTTCCCATAAAGTGTCGATCTGCTTCTGACTTTCTGCATCGTGCTTGCATATTGATGAGCTTTAGCCAGAAAGGAAAAAACATGCCAAGGCAGCTCCCCCTGAACATTGTCGAACTGTGAGTGAGTGTGTTTATTGATTTTGGTCAGTGTGTTTGGTTCGGGGAAGACTTGTTCTTTCGCTTGGACGGTCTTCCGTTCCGTTCCGCCGTTGGCCATTCTTGTCCGAGGCCACGCCATGGTGCAGTGTAAATAAAATATACGATCCCGGAATTGCTAATGCGTGTGTGACGATCGACGAGTTGCATGTCGAATGAGACAAATTTTCGCGTGCTTTGCCATTAATGAAATCGAAAATAAAACTCGTCGCGTCGTCATAAAATTTGAAAGGCATTCTGTGGGAAGGATGAATGGAATTTTGTGAATTTTCCTTCATCACACGGTAGCGATTGTTATCGGAAGCATCAAAATTCATGTGGTAATGAAAAGGTATCGACTTTCTTATGGAAGATGATGTGATTCCAGATATCAATTATTTGAGACATAACCACGTGAATTGCATTTTGAGCAACCGTTTTCAATCAAGCTGATGGTTGCTAAAAACTAAAAACACCATAAACGTAAATTATATGTACACTACCCGCCATAAGAATGGAATCGCATCATCTAGTATTGCAACACCTCAATTGAATATTGCAGCACCCCCCAAAAAGTATAGCATCACCCGTAAACTATAACAATAATAACGCAATATCTTGGAAACCTTACTTTCTAGAATGCTGCGGTCTTCAGCAAAGTTGTTCAGAAGCCTTACGGCGTTCATCAGCTGAAATTTTTAATGCGCCATTTTGCCGCTACTTGGCGCTAGTGTGCATGTAATTTGGTCATATTCTAGCAGGCTCTAGCTCATGAACCTGACAACTTAGAATGTTCCTGTCTTCAGCAAAGTTGGTCAGAAGCTTAAAACCAATGTGAGGCAGCACTAATTGGATAGCAATTTTGCCGCTACGTGGTGCTAGTGTGCATGTAAATTGGTCATATTTTAGACGGCTCTTGCTCATGAACCTGACCACTTAGAATATTCATGTCTTCAGCAAAGTTGTTCAGAAGCTTACGAGCAATGTGAAGCGGCGCTGATTGGTTAGCCATTTTGCCGCTACGTGGTGCTAGTGTGCATGTAAATTGGTCATATTTTAGACGGCTTTAGATCATGAACCTGATCACTTAGAATATTCGTGTATTCAGCAAAGTTGTTCAGAAGCTTACGAGCAATGTGAAGCAGCACTGATTAGTTAGAAATTTTGCCGCAACGTGGCGCTAGTGTGCATGTAAATTGGTCATATTAAGTGGTCAGGTTCATGAGCAAGAGCCGTCTAAAATATGACCAATTTACATACACACTAGCGCCACGTAGCGGCAAAATGGCGCATTAAAAACTATTTCAGCTGATGAACGCCGTAAGGCTTCTGAACAACTTTGCTGAAGACCGCAGCTTTCTAGGAAGTAAGGTTTCCAAGATATTGCGTTATTAGTGTTATAGTTTATGGGTGATGCTAAACTTTTCGGGGTGCTGCAATATGCAACTGGGGTGTTGCAATACTAAATGATGCGATTTCATACTTATGGCGGGTAGTGTATGTAAGTTACATTTACGTTTCATCGCGTAAATGGATATTTTATGCATTTGAGGCTACGCAACATTTGTTTAGCACATTTGTGAACCAAGGAAACATCTTTTAAGTGACAATATCCTTCGTTATCATATAACAAATGTCTTTTTGAACTCCCAAGCTACTTGGAGTATAGGTTTTTGATTAATAATAGTAACCAGAGATCGTTGGAAGCTTTATGGTTACAATTCATTCTTATACGAAGATTCAACAACTGCAATCTTTTATGTTGGAGTTCAACGTCTACCTAAAGTTATCCTAGTAGGGTAGATGTATCAATAGTGGAGGTACAATGCACGATTGAATCTCATTTAATCGCCTACATTCAAGAGGCGCAATTAATTTACATGTTAATGTTGTAACGGGAAGTAACGACCATTGACTTAATGAGAAAAAATATTTTATCGCAGTAACCCACGGCAGGTTAGTGAAAAATAATACCTCCACTATTGGTACACTGTTCGTTTAGTTGCGGTATAGTTTTAAATTCTGGTCCTATAGTTGCGGTATCCGTGGTTTTCTTATGGGATCCTCCACTATAGGAACACTTTATCGCAACTATTGGTACGAGTGATAAAGTTTTTAGCAATTTTAGTGATATTTCATTAGTTTTAAAGCAATTTAAATGCTCTTTTCAACTATTCCGTGTATCAACAAGCCAATACGTCGATTGGCAGTGCCGGTTCTATGGATTATGTAATAAAATCAGTGAAAATGGCACTACCGCAACTATAGGAACACCCACAACTAATGGATCATTTACCCTACTCATTTCAATACAGGTCTTAAGGTCAATTACCTTTCTGACGTTTAAAAGTAAAGATGATATCCAAGCAGGCACAACAAAATATGTTCTATATAGTTTTAAGTAAGGACTTTTTTCGGTTATCAATTAACTAATTTGAGTGAATGCCTTCAAATGTACAGGCGTGACTAGTGTTTACACTCATTTGGGCTCATAAAACTATGTTTTACTAAGTTTAGATTCTAACTACTTTTACAGGTTATTAATGAATTCGTTTAAGTCTTCAGATTGACAAACATAACGAGCATAACAAGTAAGGATACCCAAATAAGCAAAATGGGCATAAAGTATTATTGTACCTGCCACACGATATACGAATGTGAAAATAGCAACTTTGGCAAAGAAAGCTCTCAGTTAATAACTGTGGAAATGATCATAAAAAACTAAGCAGGCTCTGTCCCAGTGAAGACGTAACGCCGAAAAGAAGTAGACTATATCAATAAAACACCGCTAGCGTATGATTACTCACCATAGTAGTATGTCCGTAAGAACTTGAAACTTTTGAGAACCGGAGCTACAGGCCCAAAGCCCTAATAAAGATGGATGGTTGTGAGGGCTATGACATGTACAGAACAAACGGACAATGCTGTATCGTGTCAGCACTGAGGAGGCAGTCCCTCTAGCACGATTAAGGTAGCGCAACCATGGTTTGGTGGCCTATCGAAGACTCTTCATAGACTGACCATACATCCCGTATTTATCGGGACAGTGCCGTTTTTATCACCTTGGCGAGCTGTTGTTTTTTCAGTAAATATCAGTTTCTCATTCAAAGTTGAACTAAATTTGTAGACAGTATAGGGGCTCCTGGGGTAATATGCACTGCCGGGGCAAAACGCACCTTGTTAATTTCTCTTAAATAAATAAGTTTTGAGAGAAAAACACTATGCCGATTGATGAAACGTTGCAATTTGTTGACAACCTGAGAATTTGATACATTTTGAAAAATTTAACAGGGAGAACAATAAATTTGAAAAGCACGATTCTGATGTAACTTCCCGATCATGTCACTTGCTGTTTTGAAAGCGATGAATTGATAATTTTTACAACCTTTCACCATAAAACAGATGATTAGAGACAGGGTAAGTTGTTGATGACAATAACACAACGATTTCTATTTTCCATAACATTTTCTGTTAGGCGCCCGGTTGGGGCAACATGCACTCCGTTGGTCGGGGCAGAACGATCCATTCCAAAATAAACTACAATCATAAAAGTTGAGTCATTTGAAGTCTTTACTAACGAATTTATACAAAATTGTATCATATTGTAGACGAAAATCATCCAAAACTAGTGTTTTTACGATAATTGAAATTACGTTTGAATAATGATGATGCATCTTGCCCCTTTTGCATCGTGCCCCTTTGTTTTGGTGCGTCTTGCCTCAATGTTGTGATGCGTTCTTCCCCAAAAAGCGGTGCATCGTGCCCCGCATCAATCTTAATTCACGCAAAACGAGTGTTTGAAAACAAGTTAAATTTTCCAACAATCTAATGCAATAATGAAAATTCGCTCAACACCATGTAGAGTGAACCCAAACCAACTAGATTCGTGCAATTCGTACAAGTGGTGCATATTACCCCAGGAACCCCTATGCTTCTTAATAACTTGTTGTGTTTGAAGCTTATACATATGTCAAATTTTGGCCGATTTTACAAACATGGTTGGTTCTCTTTTTATTTATTTTTAGACAGTTTCAGAATACTGCAGGGCTGTTACAAAAATCTTAAAATCGTATCCGCGAAAACCGCGACTTCAGAAATTTGATCCGCGCCTAGGAACTCCAATCCGCGCCTAAAAAAATCTGTTTATTTGCATATTTACAACTCATTATTAAAAATGCGTAAACGTGCTTGATCAAAAACTAGTTTTTAATGGTACTAAGTGATTATTTTCGCATTACCTTAAAGTATCTACAATTGAGCAAGACAAAAATACGGTAGGTATACGGATTTCTGTCAACACTAAGGGTGGAGTTAACTTATGAAATATATTTAATTTACTTCAGTTGCGCCACTAGGTAGAAAAAAAAGGCGAAAGCGGAAAAATCCAATAATTCGAGTTTTTCTTGGAGAAAATCGTCGTATTCAACAATATCACTCGAAGTTTATTTGTCATCAATACTTCAATATATTTTTTATATAAAGTCGTGCGATTCAATAAATGGTAGTGCCTAGTTTGCAACTATACTTACATGGATAGGCGAACACCATCATATTGTTTTAAAAAATAATGTTGCTACAAATATTTTTTTTTTATATATAAGATGAGGATAGTTAAACAATAAGTTTTAAATACATGCCAGTTATTGTATGAAAACTGTTTTTATTTTTATAAAACTTCAAGTCTTAATACTCAATTAATTTGAAGTAAAAATACAAGATTGTTGTGATAATTTAATATTTTTAACAAATTTCTGTGTTTACGAAAATCGTTACATTTTTTCAGTAATATTCATTAGTTATTGGCAGTACATTGGACTAAACATTTAAAACTCTCTCGACAATTAACACAAAATGCCCAACTCTACAGGGCAGATCTGAGTCACCTATAAAACAATTTCGATGAAATTTTTTTCAAGACCTTATAAATATTAAAACAAATAAAATTCCAAATTTTAACAAAAAAAAATATAAAAATTGGTTTGTAAACTACTCAGTTTAATTACGCGGACCTTACAATTTTACACAAAAGTATTGAAAATGTAATGTAGATACAGTTGTGTTCAGAATAATAGTAGTGAAAGCCGATTTTCATACAAAATTCTCAACTTTGGCATGCTGTAACTTTGTTTTGCTATGAGCATGAAATTTTGACAGGCAACTCTAAATATCTCTTCAAATTCATTATCACAAAATTCGTCATAATACTGCACACTTATAAAAACTAATATTACGTACGTTGATAAATTTGATGGCAAAAAAACTTAAATATACGTCATTCTTGTAAAAATACGTCCAATGTGATTGAAAATGTTTGTGATTCGAATAATATTCAGTCCATTGTGACGGAAAATTACGTAATTTGTGACTCAGATTCACGTCATTTTACTTGCTTCAATATGTCGGGAACATATGACGTAAATTTCAAAGATTTTTTAAGTGTTTGATTGAACAGTTAGGCACCAGGTAAAATCGCTCAAAATAATAGTAGTTTTGATATCAGCTGCATTATGCTTTTTTAAATTTTTCTTCACTCATCGGTGTTCAACCGTTTTCTTCAAAATTACAAATTTATAAATGATTCATTTTTATTACAACATTGTTGCTGAACAAAAATTTACTAGGCAAAACTACTTTTATTTTGAGCGATTTCACCAGGTGCTAACTTTTTAACCGGTGTGTTGTGGTGGTGATTCAACCGTTGCACTGAATTTCAAAGCAGATCGTGAAATGGTTTTATGGTGATCAGCTTACACTGCAAGACAATTATATTTACGTCAAATTAAACATTGAACATACATTTTTTAGTGCTGCTTTCCATTAACTTCAAGTAATTTGTATCTTCTATATTTACAATAATTATTCTTCACTGACAAAACTCTTAATTTGACTGTGGAGCTATCTATTATTTTAAACTTTTCTATCGATCCTAAGATTTCATAGGGTAACCAACTATGACTGCAGCACCAACACTCAGCCAGAGTGTCTGCATATTATCCGTACAAATTTTTACACGGTTCAATATTTTGACATATTATATTCATGATCAGTAAATTTGACACATTTCTGATTTTAAAGCCAAACCAAATATGCTGAGTGGTCTTACTGAGCGTCATTTTCTATGATTTTAAACGGAAGAGAAATGTCCTTCAAACTCACAGGATTTGAACGGTATAATTTTTTATTTCCAGTTTATCTTAAAGTCATGAACCTATAGATCGCCGTCAATAGAACATAATTTTAGATTAGTGTCATTAGGAATTGAGGGAGGAACTATCTCTTGATTGACTAGCGACCCTCGAGAGAAATAACTCAAAATAAAATGAAAATGATTTACAAATAAAATGTTACTGCTTTTAATATTTCCTTAAACAGTATTTTTTATATCAGTGACTATACTAACTGAACTTTACTGTTCTCAAGGAGAAGACGACTTAAAATTTCCGTTTTAAATAGAAATTTCCTAATTATGAAATCACGACTGTATGTATATAACTGTAATTTTTGCCGCATTATTTGGGAAATCCGCGATTTTCGCGACAGAATTTTATCTACCCGCGATTTTCGCGCTTGGCTGGCCAAATCCGCTACAAATCCGCGAAAATCGCGAAATCCGCGAGAATCGCGAAATTCGCCCTGTAGTGGTCCCGGCAAACTTTGTTTTGTTGATGACAAGACACGCTGTTGAAACACACCATGAAACGTCCCGTGAAAAATCACAGTTCCATTCGTCGAAACACTTTAGGAATATAATTATTGAAGAACTTTCAAAATCCGACAGCCCGTTCTTAACCCATTTTGTGACAAACAACTTTCATTTTTTTATATATGGACAATAAGTTGTAAGAATCCATGTTAAGCGAAGCATATATATTTGATAAATAAAATCTCGAAACCATTATTTATATTATCGGCCAAAATTTGAGGTCATTCATCGATATCATGTATTACTTAAATTTTTCAAAAAAAAACCTAAAAGGGTAAATTAAAAAAAAGCAGTTATCTTTAATTAATTAATCTTCTAAACCCCCTAGGTATACTATCTAACAGACATTGAACAACAATTTTAAATTAACTATTGATACGTAATCGAATAGCTAATCTTCAGAAAAGAGTGTGTTTAAAAAACAGTCTAAAGTTTAAGAAGAATTTACGTTTAATGATTTGATCATCATAATGAAAATATTTTCGTCTTTTCCAAACAAATTACAAATTCTACTTATTCAGGTTTAAATTTCTGCAGTGAAAATTTAAAAGAACTTTAAGGAATAAATTTAATTTAATTATTTGAGCTGTTTAGTGGAAGTAAATGAAAACTGCATTTAGCATTTTAGATTTAAGTGCTTAGTACCTTCCAAAATTAAAATTTAAAAAAATATATATGACTCAGAAATCTTCAAATATATTACTAGACAGTTTTCATTTTTTTTATACAGTGCTGTATAATAGCAGCGCATGTCGATTTTCATACAAAATGCTCAACTTTGACATACTCTAGTCTTGTTCCCATTCAAACAATCGAGATGAAATTTTCTCCACAGAACTATATATATGCTCATTTTTGTAATCACAAAATTTCAAACGTGAGACACAGGGTGAAATTTTTCGAAAAAAAATGCATGTTTTCAGTTATTCTTTTCTTCTACAAATATGTTTAACATTTTTAGTTTGGGCTCAAATAAGCCGAGACTCGGCATTCTAAATTAAGTGTGTATTTTTCTTCTCAATAAAATCATGAAATATTAGAACAATTTACGTTTATGAATTCAACAGCCCAACGAAAAAATGTTCGTGTAGCTTTTCTCAGGGGCTAAATCTACTAATCCAGAATCATTTTTTCGCATTAAAAATTGTAACTACTTTACTAGTCAAACTTTTGAAGATAGATATTTCTCAGAAATCATTGAATACATATGTAATTTCTATTATACATTTTTTATAAATCACGCAGAGTTTTCTTTTGGAGAGCTTTATCTTTGTTTTTTAAGATTGTCCCGTTTATGTTCTTCATTTGTCCCGTTTTCATCCGATTAGCTTATGGTCAGCCTAACTCTTCACCAACCAAGAAAGGCAAACGTAGAGCAAACGGATTGATGTTATGGCCCTGCAACGAATAAAGGACTACGAACTGTCGGATCTTGGAACGTGAAAACATTGAATGAACCCGCGCGTTTTGGGCTCCTGGCTCGTGAACTGCGGAATGTCGGCGTGAACGTAATAACTGACTCAAAACTGGCGTGAACGGAAATAACTGACTCAAAACCGGAGAACGTGAATTTTGAGCGATGGATCCCATCACCAACAACTTCATTCGTGTATCACATCTACTACAACGGCGGCGACAGAGCAAAACGTGGAGTTGACTTTATAGTGATAAGGAAGCAAGTAAAGCGATTTATTCGGTGGAACCGGTAAGCGACCGAATCTGTGTGTTGAGAATGAAGAACGATCAGCATACACTCCCGTGCATAAGTTTGGGTTCACCCCCTAAAAAACATGCAAAAGTGTTCAGTCCATATCTCTGTGATTACACGTCCAATTCAAACTCTTCAAGCCGCATTCCAAAGGCAAAGAGTTATTCTTACTTCGTATGTATTTTTCCAAAAACATTCTTTGAACTTTGTATACTAAATATGTACTTAAAATTGTGACATTTTTCAAAAAACACACTGAAAAAACAGTACTAATTTCCTCAGCATTGGATCGACCAAAATTTTAAAGCAACCGAACACGATGCTCGGCCAAGGATCCTCATCGGGATGAAACACGTTCAGGTCAGTCTTGTTCTCAAGAGTAGGGAAGGAAACATTGGCGAACCAGTGGCTGTGAAAACGCGGTTGGGCTGGATAGTATGCGGTGGTAAAGACAAGGAAGGAGACGATGCTGACAACCTTGTACACTATGCCTTTCATGTGTATTCTTGCGAACGGACAAGAGATGACGAGCTACATCAGGCCGTAAAAAAAGCATTTTTCTTTCGATAATCTCGGCATCACCAAACCGGAAAAGCTTCTTCTTTCTTATGAAGATCAGCGAGCGCAAAATCTTTTGGGGCAATTGACGACCTATGATGGAGAACGGTACACAACCGGACTACTGTGGCGTCATAATAACACTCGTCTGCCAGATAACTACGCAATGGCACTGCGACAACACCAATGCCTTCAAAGACGTCTCGCCAAAGATCATGAAATAGCCAGGGACGCTGCATAAAATGATAGCGGACAAACATCTGAAAACTATTCAAAATCAATTAAACAGTCAGTTAAGTCATCGTGCAAAAGTTTGGGTTCACCCCTCAGTATGGTGTATCGTGCAAAAGTTTGGGTTCACCTGAACTTACTTAAATCTGTGAAATCTCAAACCAATCATGTACGCGCCATTATTTGCTCTCAAAAAAGCTTTAAACTATTAAAATCGGTTGAAAAATGGCAGAGATATTGACAAAAATGATGTGCGTGTGGCTCAGATGAACCCAAACTTTTGCACGATTTGCATCATACTGAGGGGTGAACCCAAACTTTTGCACGATGACTTGACTGACTGTTTCATTGATTTTGAATATTTTCCAGATTTTTCCGCCAAAATTTCGTGGTGTCTCATCAAAGAATATAAGATTACGATTCTAATGACACTTTGAATTAAAATTTTGGTCGACCCAATGCTGAGGAAATTAGAGATGATTTTTCATTGTGTTTTTTGAAAAATGTTACAACTTTAAGTGAAAATTTAGTATACAAAATTAAAAAAATGTTTTTGGAAAAATACATACGAAGTAAGAATAACTCTTTGCCTTTCGAATTCGGCTTAAAGAGTTTGAATTGGACAGAACACTTTTGTATGTTTTTGAAGGGGTGAACCCAAACTTTTGCACGGGAGTGTATATGCACCAACGAACGATAAGCTCGATGGCATGATGGATGATTTTTTTTAGTGTAGCGGAAAATGTTATGTCTAGTTCACCCCTTGTAGTTAAGATTCATATTTACGGTGATTTTAATCAACGCAATATTGATTTTATACCAGATATGGACAATGATTATATATTACTCCCAATCATTGGAGAAAGTGAATTGCTACAGTTTATATATGACAAAATAGCAAACTTAGGTCTTAATCAAATCAACCATGTAAAATCAACAAAACTGTTATCTTGACCTCTTGCTGACGAAAGTCTCTGATGACTTTTGTGTTAATGAGGCATTGACTCCACTTTGGAGAAATGAAGTGTTTTACACGGCAATAGAACTTTTTCAGTTTATTTCTAGTACAGATTTATATATTGACAATGAATTTGAGGAAGTATTCGACTATGATTCAGCAAACTATGACAACATTTTAAATAAATTAATTAACATTAACTGGCAATCGATTTTGAGAAGCAATGATGATGTAAATAATTCAACTGAAGTTATCTACAATTGTTTGTTAAAATCATATTAGAAGAAGTACCAATCATTAAAAGAAGGTGTAATGGTTTTTCAAAACATCCTGTTCGGTTCAATAAAGAAATAAAAAATTTGAAGAATCGTAATCAGAAACTACATAATATTTACAAAAATCATAAAAGTCTAGAGAATTTACAAGTATATTTGAACATGAGCGAACAGCAATGCGTTTGGTATATGAGAACTACAACTCCAAAACTGAGCAAGAAATCAAAAACTGTCCAAAGAATTCAACTATGTTAAATCTAAACTGAAATCCAATAGCTTTCCTTCTGCAATGTATTTTAATGATAAGGTTGGCCATACCTCACAAGAAATATGCAACTTATTATCATTTTTTTTTTCAAGAAGTTTACACAACATACATAGCTGATCGTGGTTATGAATAAAAAAAATGAAGGGACAAAAGGTCGAATATCTTTCGACCTTTTGTCCTTTCGACCTTTTGTCTTTCGACCTTTTGTCCTTTCGACGTTTTTATCAACTCCCATACATGCCACTTCAGGGGTTCCACAAGGCTCTTATTTAGGTCCGCTTTTGTTTATGCTGTTTGTGAACGATCTGACGTTTATTCTTGACAAAATAAAAGTATTAATCTATGCTGACGATATGAAACTTTATTTGGAAATAAAAACTGCACAGGACATACATACTTTTAAATATGAAGTACAAACCTTCCACACGTGGTGTCAGAAAAGCCTACTACAACTGAATGTAAAAAAAATGTAACCTGATATCTTTTAACAGGAAAATCTTAAGAAGGAAAATTAGGTAATTGAATGTATTGGTGAGACTAGCGCATAAGAAACTTTATGTAACGGTCTACAACAAACGATAATAAATAAATAAGTTCTTTGAGAACCAAGATAATGCCCACGGAGAGTGCCCAAAACAAGATGTCAAGATAGTCATCGGCAACGCAAATGAGTATATCGGGAAACAAGACTTCTTCCGACCCGTCATTGGAACGGAAAGCCTCCATTCCGTTACCAATGATAATGGCATGTGGCTAGTAACCTTCGCTGCTGCTAGAGGGATGGCATTCAGCAGTACCTACTTCGCACCAAAGACTATGCGCGAACACACCTGGCGACACCCGTGTGGCGATTCCTTAGCTTAGAGCTTAGATTGACTGCACATATCAATGGTTGCTATTCCGTGATTGACCGAAGTCAGTGAAAATGCACAAAGAATCAACTAGAAGCTCGGCTGGGATTGGCCATAATCTTCTTCAGTGTGAATAATTCAGTGCCTCTATTTATACATGGTCAATAACGGCGCCGGCCACGTCCTTACAGTCAGGTGGGATTGGGGGAAGGAATGTTAGTGTGTAATCTTTGCTATTTGGAGACCGTGTTTGCCTCTGCATCTCCACAAAGGTTACTGGGAGGGATGTTTGTTAATGGGAAGGATCGTTGGGTCACAGGATTCACTTTGATAAGCAATTAGACCATGATAAATAATTATTTGTGAGATATAAACATGCTTATATGTAAATATAATATTTTCATTTGATATCACTTGTAAAGTGAACCTTTTGGAAGTCTACACTTGAAGTGTCGAACCATTCAAAGTTTTTTTTTAATTACAAAAATAAAAGTAAAAAGAAGAAGGTGTTTTTAATAAAAAAAAAAATAGGCAGAAATAATTTGTGAATCAGAGTTGATGTCGACACTCACAGTGACGAACCATTCATATTTTTTTGAAAAATCATATTTACGTCTCACCGTTTTAACGATTAAAGGTGCAGTCATACATATTTTATAGATTAGAAACAATAGCATGAAACGAGCTCACCAATTGATCCGTCATCCTTGAGCAGCAACATTCCTCTTTCAGCTTCACTCGTTTGCTCAGCTATATAAAAGCACTCAGAGAAAATAGGCGCGCAACCCGTGAGGGAAAACAACTGACGACTGCTGGGGCTTTCTTGACGCACTCCCCAGGAGCAAGCGTCAACGTCGGAAGATCAAAAAGAACTAATCGAAAGCGGCACTTTTTCACTTTACACGATCGACGCGCGACATGTTTGATCCTGTCCTCATCGCCGGCCACGGTAGGAGCAAGCGTCAAGGTCGAAGGATGAAACACAACTCTGGCGACACCCGTGTGGCGATTCCTGCTCCCAAATAGACCACATGTTGTTTTATGAGCCACATTTCTCAAATGTTATGGATGTCAGGACCTATCGAGGCCCTAGTATCGTCTCGGATCATTATCCAGTTGCAGTTAAAAATCGGACGCGGTTATCCAGCGTCACGAAGTCCAGAACAAACAGAATGCTGCGCTTCAATGTCCAACGCTTGTCGACTGACGGGGTAGCTGCACAGTACCGGCAAAGTTGTTGAAGAATTTGTTTACCTTGATACACTTGTGACATGTGACAGCGACATTTTCCGCGAAGTAAAAAGACGTGCTGCGACTGTGAATAGTGCCTTTTATGGACTACGTAGTCAGCTAAGGTCCCGCAGCTTGCAAACGGAAACGAAATCCACCCTGTATAAAACATCAATTCTTTCGATGGCTCTCCACCGGCACGAAGCGTGGCCGTTGAAAGAGGCAGACCGGAAAGCTTTCAGTGTTTTCGACCGTAAAGTGCTGCGCACAATACTCGGTGGGAAACTCGAAAATGGTGTGTGGCGCAGACGCATGAATCACGAGTTGTATCAAGTGTACAAAGATGCGAATATTATCAAGCATGTAAAATACGGCAGACTTCAGTGAGCTGGTCACTTAGTGCGAATGTCGGAAGAAAGAATTGCGAAAATAATATTCAGCAGGGAACCAGGTAGAGATCGGCGGCTTCCGGGAAGACCACGAATACGCTGACTGTACGCAGTGGAAGAGGACCTGGCGCCCCAAAACGTTCGGGGCAACTGGGGAAGTTTCGCCCAAGACCGACGAGCTCCATCGCTCTACAATACGCCCGGCAATAGCATGACACTACGCTGTAGCCATCAAGGTAAGGTATCAAGGTAAGGTATCAAGGTAGGTTACCAGGGTGAGAATTCCATTTGAGTTAAATTCTATTAGCGTACCCTCGAGCCACAACGTTTCAATTTAGCAGGATAACTAAATCAATTCTCGCGGAACATTACTAAAGGACCTATGTACAAATGAGAGATTCTCTCCTCTCTCGTTCTCTTTCGATTATAACAGTGGAATACTAAAGATTTTGGGAAGTTTTTCACTATAGATCGAAAGTCAATTTCCTTGACTAGCGTTTCATACAAAAAGCGCAACAGTAGAGGTTAGTGTGACTCAGTTATTAATGAAAGAGAAAGTAAACAAAGAGAGCCTCTCAATGTTAGATAGGTCCTTTAGTAATGTTCCGCGAGAATTTTTCACAAATATTCTATAAGTATACATATAAATCTAATGACATGTACAACAACCTAAAAGACTTTTTTGACACAACGCTGTACCTTTTCCGAAACAT
The DNA here is from genome assembly GCF_002204515.2 of Aedes aegypti. NCBI lineage: Eukaryota > Metazoa > Arthropoda > Insecta > Diptera > Culicidae > Aedes > Aedes aegypti. The sequence goes on along the minus strand of NC_035108.1, from coordinate 243,561,308 downwards.
ATTCTTTGTTCGATACATCATCATTTCAAAATTAACCGAGATTTACTAATTTGCAGCGTAGCAATTTAATCCGATTCCGAGTACAACTTTGCTGCATGTGCTTATTCTGTTCCAGATAGATTTCCCGCAACAAAATTTCCCTCTCAGTTGAGCACATGTGAGAACGCGAAAAATTTAATAAGTTTATTCATCATTAAATTAGCATACCGTACCGAAGCAGACACACGTATCTGATATCGTATTTTCGGAATTCACTGACGTTTTCCCCCCTCCGTGTCGGCATTACCCCTAAATTCATCGTACTTTTTTATGAAGGATGCAGCACCGCACCAGGCGAAACCCTCATCCAAAGACAAACGTAAAATTGAAATAATATTATGATTGATGAACAATGGCAAGACGGTTCATAATTTGAAGTGAGATCCCAACTTTGACAGGTATTGTATACGTTGATTCGAGCATGAGAAAAGGGACTAGCTCAGCTGCAATGATACACCGAATGGATGATAGGAAACCCTAATTGATGGAATATTTACGGGCACTAATTTGAAATGAAGGATGAGTGTGTTTTTCCAATGCGGCTGCTGTGTGAGTATACGTAATGCTGTTAGAAGAAGCGAGAAAGGATAACATGAGATGATGATGATGTGCACGATGTTTGAGTGGATATTTCAGTTTCGTAGAGTTTTAGAAAACAAACAGTTGGAGTATATCGAGTATAAACATCAAATCTTACGAAAGAAATCTAAGCAGCCTGAAACTTGATTGTTATATCGAAACTTTATTTTTGCAATTTCTCATCGTGGTAGGCTGTTTTTCATCACGCCAATCTGTCATGAAACGGCCTACTTACCTGCATTGAAGTATGCAGTGCGGGAATAGTCATTACGCAACTGAAACCAGTGCTGTAATGATTCATTACGCACGGTTTTCTCATTACGCAACTGTTTTGAGTTGCGTAATGAATCATAACACAACTATTTTTTAGAAATCGTGAAATAATGGTGAATGCATTCAGATATAATTTCTGATACCCTCAAGTAGGGTCGATGTACCAATAGCCGCATAGCTAAGAACAAATATTCGTATAAAATCGAAAAATAATGCTAGCGTCATTATTTTTACATCATCTTCTTCTTCTTTCTGGCGTTACGTCCCAACTGGGACAAAGCCTGCTTCTCAGATTAGTGTTCTTATGAGCACTTTCACAGTTATTAACTGAGAGCTTTCTTTGCCGATTGACCATTTTTTTTTGCATGTGTATATCGTGTGGCAGGTACGAAGATACTCTATGCCCTGGGAATCGAGAAAATTTCCTTTACGAAAAGATCCTCGACCAGCGGGATTCGAACCCACGACCCTCAGCATGGTCATGCTGAATAGCTGCGCGTTTACCGCTACGGCTATCTAGGCCACATCATCTGAAACCTTTTTATCTTGGTGTTGTGGGAAAAATATGAAAACTATGAACACTCATATGTTTGTATTTATAATCGCTTGTGCCACTATAGGAATACATGTGCCTTTAGTAGCACTATTTCTAATTTCTGCTCCTATAGTAGCACTAGCATCACGGCATTGGCAAAATACTAATCAAAACCGTAATTTTACAAAAATTTTATATTTTTCCTACAAAGTATGTGTCAAAAGCTTTCGTTTGATGTAAAAAAAGTTCTTAGTTTATCAATTATTTCGTATAATAAAAAATAGTTTCTCTCAGTAGTACTACCATAGGAACAATAGGTTTACTATAGGCGCAAGGGAGCTCAAATTTTAAGCAAAACTAGTAATTTCGATCATTTTTCGAACAAAATCAAGCTGTGTATCAATGGTACTTAAATAAATAGCTCCTGATCTTCATGTCAAAAAATGTTTTGAAAAGATTTATAGCAAAACGGCCGTAAAATGCCACTAGTGCGACTATAGGGGACTGTCCACCAAGGGAACACCGACCCTAGTCTTCTACGAAATTGCAAAATGTTGTACGTAACTCGTTGCAGAACTCGATTTTTACAGCACTCGTAGATAATATTAATATAAATTTTCGACTCGTTCTGTAAAAATCATCATTCTGCAACTTGTTCCGTAAACTACTATTTTGCAATTCCTCGTTTAGGCTGTTTTTCATCACGTAAATCTGTCATGAAACGACCTATTTTCCGTAACGCTTATTCATTATGCAAATGTTTTGAGTTATTTAATGAATCATTACACAACTATTTTCAGAAATAGAGAAAATAATGGTGAATGTATCACGATATGATTTTTGTTAACCCTCAAGTTCCTCTACAAAATTGCAAAAAATGTTGTACGCAACACGATGCAGAACTCAATTTTTACAGCACTCGTCGTAACTATCCAACTCGACAAGCCTCGTTGGATAAATGTACGACTCGTGCTGTACAATCGTCATTCTGCAACTTGCTGCGTAAACTACTATTAAAGTAAGGTACGACACACAGTGCGTTGCTTATATACTTTGAAGTACACCTGCAAAATATAGGAAGAAAAATATGAAAACTATTTGATAATAATACAATAGTTATTCGGCACGGTAAATGGCTGGACATGGTGTACCATTCGTACCTTACGTACCTACAGGAATAAAATAGATTCCTTTCTGTGGTCCTTAGCCTCTTGTCCATCAACTCCTATCCCTACCTCCTCGTGGTACTGGCGGGGGTACGAGTAACCTTACGGAAGATCGGCTGGGAACTCTGGTCTATGCTAACAGGGAAGGGGTGGATTTGCTTTTGCTTTTGCTTCTGCAAGCCTGGAGCGTCTGTACTCCATGTTAGGAGCGGCTCACAACAGTATCTGTTCCCCATGTCAGGGGCGGCTGATCATCGTCCGAGTGCCAGAGTGGGACTATTAGCTAAACTGCGCACTGTGGTCCTCCGAACATTTAGGAGGAAAAGGTCTCACGAAATCTAGGGGGTTTTTGTTGGCTTCCAATCGCTAGTCCCTTTACGTCGCTGTGGTCTTTGTCTATTGACCCGGTTCATGTTCTCTCGTTGATTATTCGTTACTTGATTTTTTACGGCTGGCTTACAGGGCCTGCAGCCGTAAAAAACTCAAGCAACAAATAATCAACGAGAGTATACGAACCGGGACAATCGGCAAAGACCACAGCGACGTAAAGGTACTAGCGATTGGAAGCTGGGTACGTGGAACTGTAAATCAATCAACCTCATCAGGAGCACACGCATACTCGTCGACGTGCTGAAGGACCGCTGATTCGGTATCGTAGTGCTGCAGGAAGTGTGTTGGAAGGGATCAATGATACGAACGTTTAGAGGTAACCATACCATCTACCATCAGCTTTTATAGTGATGGGCAATATGCAGTGGCGTGGTGGTGACCGATCAATGAGAGAATGTGCAAGTTGAGGCTAAAAGACCGGTTCTTTTACTTCAGCATAATAAACGTGCACAGCCCTCACTCCGGTAGCACTGATGATGAAGACTCTTTTTACGCGCAGCTCAAACGCGAGTACAACAGCTGCCCAAGCTATGACGTCAAAATCCTCATAGGAGATCTGAACGCTCAGGTTTGCCAGGAGGAAGAATTCAGATCGACTATTGGAAAGTTCAGCGCCCACCTGCTGACGAACGAAAACGGCTAATTGATTTCGCTGCCTCCAAGAATATGGCAATTCGTAGCACTTACTTCCAGCACAGTCTTCCATACCGATGACGGCACTTCTCCGACAATATCGACGTCAGGACCTATCGTTGCGCTAACATCGACTCCAGTGATGGTTAAACTGCGCCCAAAACTCACCGACGTAAACATCTAACGGTACCGACGGCCGCCCAGATCATCTTCCGTCGTCTGTCACCTGTAGTAAACGAGTTCGTGGGAAGTTATCAAGCCGTTGTTATCGTTGGCGGCCGATCGACAACGGACCAGATCTTTACTGTATGGTAAATATTATAAAAATGTCGTGAATACCAGGTCCCAACGCTTTTCCTTTTCATCGATTTCTAAATTGTGGACGAAAACAGCTTTCCCGAAAAGCTCACGAGACTGATAAGAGAGACGATGGAGGGTACATACGTGCAAAATTGTATTTCAGGCGAACATTCCAGTTCGTTTGCATCCCGCTGGGGACTACGACTTTCGTGCCTATTGTTCAATATTGCGCTAGAAAATACATGCAGAGAGCCGGGTATGATTTTTACGAGATCCAGTCAATTTGTTTGCTTCGGGTGATATGGACATTGTTACGATAGACGGGGATACGTTCGACGAGTTCGTCTACCTTGGATCCTTGCTGACGGCTGACAAAAACGTTGGCCGTGAAATACGGAGGCGCATCATCAGTGGAAGTCGGGCCTACAATGGCCTCCACAAGAAGCTGCGGTCAAAAAAGATTCACACCAACTGTACCATGTACAAAACGCTCATAAGGCCGGTAGTCCTCAACGGCATGAAACGTTGACGATGCTCTAGGAGGACTTGCAAGCACTTGAACTCTTCGGACGTCGGGTACTTAGGACGATCTTTGGCGGTGTGTCTAGGAAAACTTTGTGTAGCGCCGAAGAATGAACCACGAGCTCGCCCAACTCTACGGCGAACCCAGTATCGTGTGAAGGTAGCTAAAGCTGGGCAGACCATGTTGCAAGAATGCCGGACAGCAACCCTGTAAAGATGATGTTCGCTTTGGATCCTGTTGGTACAAGAAGGCGTGGAGCGCAGCGAACTAGGTGGGCGGATCAAGTGCGTATCGATATGGCGAGCGTGGAGCAGAACCGAGGATGGATATTGTTGATTCAGTGTTATCTGTTTAGATGTTAACTAAATAAATGAATAAACTTGTGTACGATACTCCATATCAAGGGATAAGCCCATACTTTAATAAAAAAAGTTTTCAGATTTTTCGCCCAAAATTCGCAAGTACTCTTCAATGTATATAAGATTGCGGTTCTAATGACGGATTGATTTGGAATTTCAATCGATAAAATGCTGCAAGAATAACATATGTATTTTCAGTGTATTTTTTGGATAATGTCCAAATTTTTTGGTAAAAATGTAGTACACCAAATTGGAAAAAAAATGTTTTTTTCAAAATAGCTATAAAGTTAAAATAACTCATTGTCTTTCAAATGAACCATAGAGAGTTTGAACTAGTCGTGTAATCACAGGGATGCGGACAAAACACTTTTGTACATTTTTGGAGAAATGAACTCAAACTTTTGAACGGGAGTGTACCTTCAAAAGATTTCGAAGTATTTGTGTTGACATCATTGCATTACATGCAAGGTTGGTCCACCTTTACAAAGCATACACAGAGAGATTCTTGGTTCAAAACAATTTGATTAAACTTCTTTCATCTGTTCTAGTATCATAGACAACACTTAACCTTATGTGTGTGTCTCAACTTTAAATCCACCCATGCGTTGTAAATCACTCTACCAAGTTTCTGAAATGCAATCCTGGTGTAGGAAGCGGAAAAAATTAAAGAAAAAATCTTGCTTGTGCTGTACTAAAGGTACGAAACCGATACCGCTGTTGGTTCCATCGTTCAACTGGAAATTGAGTGCAAGGCTATGTAACATCAAACAGGTTTGAACAAGAAAATCACTTTTAACGTGCACTTGTATTCTGTCACCCGAAGAGAAGATAATTAATTTTCATGATAAGTCTCTTGTTTTCCACCAGTTCTGTTGTTGGTCACATGAATAAACTTTGCTGAACGTGCTTGTCTTAATCACAAAATTGATTTGTTTGGCAGTTTTATTAAGGTCAGTTCAAAATTCGAAATGATCCTAAAAAACATATCATTTATTGTTCATATTTGTGTCATATGAATGTGGTAGACCATATACATGCACACTCTTCGATTTACTGAAGATACAAAGGTTTTCAATAGAATCTCTGCACTTGTATTAGAAGGATTCAAACGTACGAACTTTTAGAGGAAGTTATATCTATCATCTACCACTGCCGTCGCAAAAAATTCACTTCTGCGTCAAATGTATTTTACCTTTTCCATAGTAATCTCCATATAAACTTTTAATGGCGTGTGCACAACCAAATTTCTTCAGAATCACTTCAAATTTTGGGAGAATGATTGTAATCATAATTGACATCGTTTAAGCATAGGGAGCAGAAATTTCAAAATTTGCATCAGTCTAATGTACGCGTAGTTTGATTAATATCAAAATTGATTGTGGAAATTTCATTCACGACTAACAAACCAACATAAACCTGTTAAAACCATAAAGAAAGAGTCAGCGTCACAAATCTCATATTTCCATGAAATTACGAGGTGGCCAACCAAGCTCCGAATATTCAACTAGAGTTTTGGTACATTTATCAGCGAAATTTATTCCAGCCTAAGCGCATCATTTACGGGAAGCACAACAACACCTGTGCAAAGGTCCGTCCTCTACTTAAAATATACATAAATTATTACCAGTGTCTGGGTTGCTTACAAAGTCAAGAAGTGGAAGAGGTAAGACAAGAAGCTCCGGGAAAAACAGCAAATCCTACAAGCTTTCCTTTACTGTGCGGGAAAGTCATATTTGGTGGCACCACACCCATCGTCGAATGAAAAAAAAGCGATGAAGTCGCTCTGGGAAAGACAAGGCATCGTATCGGCTTCGCTGTTTGGCTCACCCGCAAATAAGGCAATGCAAAAACCCTTAACTTTTTTATTTTCCTCTCGAAACTTTCTCCCAGTTTGCAGATGGGATACCATGTTTATACCATCGCGGTAGTTTCCCAGTCGCAGGGCTGGTAGCAAGTTTCATTTTAGAGACTTTGTGTCTATTTTAATGCCGGTCCCTGAAAAGTCTCCACTTTCAATGGAAGATCTCTAAAGTATTCTGTTTTAGGCAAATTGGTTTCTGAAGTAGAAAATACCCTCTATATGTTTTTGTCTTGCCATTTTTTTGAATTTATGAAAAAAAAATCTTAATGAATTCTTATTTTATTATTATTATTATTATTATTTTTTTTTTTGATTGAAGAGTGCTGTGATTGAAAAAAATGGAGGATATCCGTGGAGGATATTGATTGATTCCAGGAAGAAGTCTCAGAAACAAAACATTTAATGAAACATTATGCACTTGATGCGAGATTTTTGCGGGAATTCTTGAAAGAATTGCTGGAGCAACAGCGGGAAAAATCATAGGGAAAATTATTGGTTTAATTCTTGAAGAAACCCTGAATGGAAAACTTGAAGGAACTCCTAGAAAAATTGATGTAAAAATCACCGGATGATCTCATGAGAAGAATCCTGTGAAACTATAGAATTTTTAAAAATGTCCTTCGTGCAATTCCTACCAGCCCTGCAGTCAGTGTCCTGGTGAAGTTATTTCACTTTAGAAGGGTGAAACGCAAGGACCAAAGGCAGTTCCTGGGGGACAGGCAAGGCAGTATGGCTATGTGCTTCAGAGTCAGGCCAGGCACGTGTCTGTGGTTCACGTCTGTTGCGCCGCTTCATTTTAATAAAATGTACACACCGAGAGTCTTAATAAAATGGATATTATTGAGTTCTCTCTGTTCTAGCCAGCGCACCTGTCACCTCCCATTTATTATAATGTGGCCGATTTATCTGCCTGATGCTGCTGCTGTCTTTCCCAGCAATGCTCACAAGGATACACTGAAGATAGAGAGGATAGCCACAAGTGCAACTAGTTGTACAAACGTACGACAACTTTCTTTGTCGTTTAGGGAGATTTCCAATAAGAAAAAGATGTATTACAGTTACTGAGATGGGAACTGTGTCATCAATAAAGAACAACTGGGCCTTCAGTACGTATATCGGCCACCTTTTATTGTTAGCATAATGGACAATTGGCATTACAGGAATTATAAGCTTTAATGCGCATCGTTCCCTTGTAAAACACTTAAACAGTACTTTTCCGTACTACTTGTTATACCCTTTTAGGTCCTTGTTTGGACCCGTGCCTTCAATTTTTTTTTCAGCGTCAGCGAAAGCTAGCGGTGGTAATCCTTCTTGGACACCATATTGAAAAAAAAACTCTTATAAGGTCGCGTGAATTATTCACTGAATAAGGTTGTTACCACAAACAAAAGGAAAGGTAAATTTCTGAATTACCAATTTTCTTCCAAAGAAGTGGAACGTTTCTCCGGAATGTACGCTTTCTTAAAATAGTGAAATGGTAAATATTTATGATTGCATCGAAACGAGCAATCAGTTCGATGCTTTAGACAAATTTTCCGAACACCAAATCGAAGTAATGTGTAGCCCAGGCTATTTTATTTAAGTGAGGATACAAAGAGTGCCACCAGGATTTAGGCAGGAGATCTTGAACTCCATTAGGGGAATCAAGGCTGCTTTCCAAATCGCAAAAGGAGACTGTCGTGTTTTGCCGAAAACTCTTGAAGATTGATTACTTCTTTTCACACATCTTGAAGGGAAGAAGCACATTTTTTTACTTATGATATGAGAACAATTCCGGAAACCTGGAGGAAATTTTCAGAATCCCACTAAGTGCCGTTGGTGCCAAAAAAGGGGTGATAGTACGAAACATCGCCGCATGGATGCTAAATGTATGATTTGCGGAGATTCTTCTTATGCTAAGGACGTCTGTTCTTTGAAGGAAGATACCAAAACGTTTGTATGTGCAAAATGCGAGGGCAATCAAAAGTCTTCACCAACCAAGAAAGGCAAAAGTAGAGCAAACGGATTGATTTTACGGCAACAGACCCAGCAACGAACAAAGGGCAACGATTGGAAAGTTGGATCTTGGAACGTGAGAACTTTGAATGAACCCGCGCGTTTTGGGCTCCTGGCTCATGAACTGCGGAAAGTCGGCGTGAACGTGGCAGCTATCCAGGAAATACGCTGGCCGAGAACCGGAGAACGTGAATTCCGAACGGTGGATCCCATCGCCAACACTTCATTCAAGTACCAAATCTACTACAGCGGTGGCGACAGATCAGAACGTGGAGTTGGCTTCATAGTGATTGGGAAGCAGATGAAGCGAATAATTCGGTGGAAACCGGTAAGCGACCAAATCTGTGTATTGAGAATGAAGGACAAGTTCTATAACTACAGCCTGATCAGCATATATGCGCCAACGAACGAGAAGCCCGATGACATGAAGGATGAGTTCTATGAGAGCCTGGATAAGGCCTACGGAGAGTGCCCAAAACAAGATGTCAAGATAGTCATTGGCGACGCATAGAGGATTTCTTCCGACCCGTTATTGGAATAGAAAGCCTCCATTCCGTTACCAATGATAATGGCCTGCGACTAGTAACCTTCGCTGCTGCTAGAGGGATGGCAATCAGCAGTACCTACTTCGCTCAAAAGAATATCCGCAAACACACCTGGCGACACCCAAGTTGTGACGCCTGCTCCTAAATAGACCACGTGCTGGTTGATAGGCGACATTTCTCAAATGTCAGGGATGTCAGGACCTAAAATTCGGGCGCGGTTATCCAGCGTCACGAGTTCCAGAATAAACAGAACGCTGCGCTTCAATATACAACGCTTGTCGACTGATGGGGTATCTGCACAGTACCGCCAGCAGCTAGACGAGCAGTTGGGAATAATCAACGTTGCTCGAGATGACGACAGAATGTGGGACCTCATCCACGAAGCTGTAACAACAACGGCGCGGGAAGTGATTGGCACTGGTCAACGACGGAGACAAAACGACTGGTTCGATGAAGAGTGCCAGAGAGTGACAGACATGAAGAATGTCTCCAGAAGCCGTATGCTTGTGGCCGGTACCCGACAGCACAGTGAGCCGTACAGGGCAGCGAGAGCCGAAGAAAAGTGAATCCACCACAAAAAGAAAAGGCAGCACGAAGAAAGTGTGGTAGCTGAAGCTCAAGAAAGCATGAACCGGAATGATATGCGGAGATTCTATGCAACGGTCAATGGTGCGCGGCACAATACCGTACCAGTGCCCGCCATGTGCAATGATCTAGAAAAGAATTTTCTGACCGATAAAACGGTGGTGGCTGCCAGGTGGTAGGAGCACTTTCAGCAATTGTTGAACGGTGGAAATGGAAATGTAGCGAGGAACAGGATGAACATAGATGACGACGATCAAGCTTTCGGACCCACCGACCATAGGAGAGGTTAAAAAGGCTATCAGCGAGCTGAAGAACTGTATGGCTACTGAGAGGGACGAGATCTCGGTCGAGCTTCTCAAGCACGGAAGTGAGCAGTTCTATCAGTCGATCCACCAAGTTCTTCTGAATGTATGGGAGGATGAAGAATTTCCCACCGGCTGGTTGGATGGCCTTATACGCCCAATCTACAAGAAAGGGCACAGACTGGAGTGTGTCAATCACAGAGGATTTACCCTGTTGAATTCGGCGTATAAGGGATGGTACACAAATTATGTCACGCTAAATTTCAACTTTTTCGACCACCTCCCCCCCCCTTTGTCACACATTTTGTATGAGTCCTCCGAAAATTTTGTAAGGCTTGTCACGCTTGGCTCAACCCCCTCCCCCCCTTGGAGCGTGACGTCATTTGTGCATGACCCCTAAAATTCTGTCGCGCATCCTGTTTAACAGACTGAGGCCGCTCGAGGAGTCCTTCGTCGGCGAATACTAAGCTGGTTTTTGTGAGGGCCGTTCGACAACGGACCAGATATCTAGCCTACGAATGATCCTAGATAAATTCCGGGAGTGTAACCTGCAGACTCACCATCTGTGTATTGATTTCAAGGCGGCGTACGACTCAGTGAAAAGAAATGAGCTGTGGCAGATAATGTCTGAACATGGTTTTCCGCCGAAACTAATAAGGCTGATTCGTGCTACGCTGGATGGTTTAAAATCAAGTGTTCGGATCGCAGACGAGGTGTCAACCTCGTTCGTGATGTTAGACGGTTTGGAGAAGGGAGACGCACTTTCGAATTTACTGATCAACATTGCACTCGAGGGTGCTATTAGGAGATCTGGCGTGCAGAAAAATGGTTCTATTATCACAAGGCCGCACATGCTCCTTGGCTTTGCTGACGATATAGACCTAATTGGAATCGATCGCTCAGTGGAAGAGGCCTTCGTGCCTCTGAAGAGGGATATAGCGAAGATAGGCCTGACCATTAGTTCTACCAAAACGAAGTACATGGCTGTAGGTAGGGATAGCGGCACGCTGGGTGGTGTAGGTGCTGAGGTAGTGTTCGATGGGGATGTGTTTGATGTTGTTGAAGGGTGTGTTTACCTTGGAATACTTGTGACATGTGACAACGACGTTCCCCGCGAAGTGGAAAGACGAGTTGCTGCTGCGAATAGTGCCTTTTACGGACTTCGTAACCAGCTTAGGTCCCGCAGCTTGCAAACAGAAACAAAATTCGCCCTGTATAAAACATTGATTCTTCCGGTGGCTCTCTACGGGCACGAAGCATTGACGTTGAAAGAGACAGAACGTCCAGGAAGCTCATCAACTCTTACGATTAACAAATTTGATCCGTTCCAACAAATCTGAAGGCTATTCTACTGGTCTTGACATAGAAAAAGCATTCGACAGTGTTTGGCATGAAGACTTGATTGTAAAATTAAAAAACTTTAATGTTCCAACATACACTGTTAGAATAATTCAAAGTTATCTGTCAAATCGTACACTTCAGGTTAATTATCAGAACTCCATGACTGAGAGACTATTTGTAAGAGCTAGTGTTCCTCAAGGCAACATTCTTAGACCAAAATTGTACAATATTGTCTAATCTGACTTACTTGAGTTACCTCAGGGATATGAAAAATCCTTATTTGCTTATGAAACAGGCCTCCCTGTCAATAGATGAAGCCTACGTTTGGATTTTTTTTTTCTTTTACTTGCAAAAATGGAAAATTTCTCCTGGTTGTTCTAAAACTCAACTTATAATATTCCCACATGAACCAAAAGATCTTTATTTGAAAACTTCAAGTACACATGTCATCACGATGGAAGGGGTTCCAATAAATTGGTTAGATGAAGTTAAGTATCTATAGCTAATGCAAGATACAAAAATAACTTTAGGAAATCATATTGAGGGCATTAATCCAAATGTAGCAAATATATAAAATGTCTGTATATACTTATAAATAGAAAATCAGGCTATGTTGGATGCAGTACCAATATGGACTAGTTGTAATACCAGGAAGAAATCTCTGCAGAGGATTCATAATAAAATGCTGAAAATGATTCTGAAGCTCCTTCCCTGATAGTGAGTAACAAGAATGTCCAATTTTGAAACATTGGAACAACTGTTTCATAAAATTATCAATAATTTTAGACAAAAATCGTTGAAATCTCCAATTGCAACGATAAATTAACTGTAAACAATCTGAATTGTAACTGTTATATGTTAAATTAATTAACTCATTACGCGTGGTAAAGATGGACAAATTATGGGTGAAATTATGAAAAAAATCCACGTGCTCGGCTGGGATTTGAACCCAGGACTCTTGTATGCTAGACGGGCGCTTTACCAACTTATGTAATATGTTGTTATCAAAAAGGTTATAATAGCTCAATTTAGTTTTACCAAATTTGGACAATACATAACACCCAAATATAAGAAATGAATGAAAAAAGAGGGTTTGATGTTAAATATGTTATCCTTCGAAACCACATTACTGTCATGATTTGCTATCCTTTGACATGGGCCATTTTTGTACCTTTCAACCAAACTCATTGCTTGAAATTCGTATTATTGTGGTCCACGACATTTTCAACGGCTAACCCAAATTCAAGTATAGAGTCTAAACACACCAAGTTGCCAGGCACATATTTTCAGAGTAAAATCAACTCTCCAACATCAAATTCAATCAATCTTTGATACCAGTCGGTAAATGAACAAACATAATTTCTGACCAGATGCACTTTATCGGTGCTTCGGACGCATTTTTTTGTTTGAGAAGGATAAACAAAATCAATATTTGCCGAAGTAATATGTCCCCAGGACAAGACTTTCAAACACACAATCCCAGCATCCTACATATGTTCCTCCTGATTCTAGGATACTCATGTATACAACCAGGAAATGTACACAAAAAATGAAAATGATCTCGCAGATTAATTATGACACAGCCAGTGCAGTCAAACAAGAAGGGTACAGTAAGGCAGCACCCCCTAACGTGCGATATGAACCCCACCCCTCACTCATTGCAGGGCACAATCAAGGAACTGAAGTACGACAGAATGTTTAGATTAGAATATGAGCCTTGTTTATTCGCTCGCAATAGCCTTAATCATGGAAATCCATTTTTCGGTCGGAAGGATTAAGCGGAGAGTGCATCCCAAATGTTTTACGTACATCGATGCGGTGCGGTGCCAGGGAGACTAAAACTAGATCATGGAAGAACCCTTCGTCGTTTATTGCTGAGAGTTGAGTGCTTCTGAAATATGGTTCTTCGATGGTAGGTGCTGTGGCTATGTAATTCGAAGACCGTAAGCTTGTTCAAACCAGGCAAAGATAACATACCAAATTGGAAAATAAACATTGCCGGAAGGGTATTCCAACCGAGCTGCTGAATTTATTCCAACACAATCCAAGCAGCAGAAAGACACTGCAAAACACGTTGAAACTAAATCGCTTCGATTGCATATTCCATCGATTTTTGATGAAGAGTGCTGCTGCCGTTCGCCGCATAAAAGACCCATGTACCAAAATAGGCAACCGAGAAAAACGAATTTAATGATTTAACACAAGTGTGGCTAGTATTGTCACAGTTTGTGATAAATTCAGATAAATTCGTTGCAATAGTAAAATGAATAGAGTGTACATTTGAATTGAAAGTAGATGGGAAAACTTAAATATTGGTTGGTATATTGATTTCGTCAGCAAGCTAAGAAACTCCTCTGTGGTCAGAAGTTTATCTTAGAAGTTAGGTTAAGTTAAATAAAGCGTTTTTCTCTTATATGCAGGTGAAATCAGCTCACTTATAAAAATTCTGAACTGCTACGGCAATTGAAATGTAATATGATGTCAATTGAATGTTAATAAACGCTTAATTTTGTTTCACCTACTTAGGATGATAGAGTTATCTAGCATAGAACACTTAGATATAAAAAATGAATGTAATTTTTGGAAAGATACCAATGAAGAATTAAAAAAAACATAGAGTTTACGTATCAGGCTTACTTTTTGTTAATGTCTCCTAGAATCATCTTCTTCTATCTGGTGTTACGTCCCAACTGGGACAAAGCCTGCTTCTCAGATTAGTGTTCTGTATGAGCACTTCCACAGTTATTAACTGAGAGCTTTCTTTGCCGATTGACCACTTTTGCATGTGTATAATCGTGTAGCAGGTACGAAGATACTCTATGCCCTGGGAATCGAGAAAATTTCCTTTACGAAAAGATCCTCGACCAGCGGGATTCGAACCCACGACCCTCAGCATGGTCATGCTGAATAGCTGCGCGTTTACCGCTACGGCTATGTGGGCCCTAGAATCATATTTATTTATATTAAGCAAACTATTAAGTGAAAATTTGACTACATTTTCGAAAATTAATATGAGACAATTATACCTATAACGGCCAGTGTTGGTACTGGGCATTTTTTTCCACTATCATCAACATACCACATTCAAGTGCGCTTCCGATCGACCCTCCGCTGAACAGCTGAACAGTTGTAGGGATAGGGACCTAATGGGAGAAGAAGCTTATAGAATTTGCTTTTCCATGCTAGGAAAGGGTGAGCACGAGGCGATGGCGAGGAGAAATAAAAAACATAAATTGGAATTATTGGCTTACGTTCGCATGCCCTCTCTGGGGAATGAAAAAGTGCGCAAAGGGACCTGGTGCAGTTACACAAAAAAAAAACAGGAAAATGAAGCTGAATCCTTTTTTGCATTTACTTCGTAATACCTCTTGCACTGGCCTACATATTATGCTGAACGCAATTACAACAACATTTACGATTGCTGTTTTGGTTGACTCAAAACTGCATTCTAGATAGAACTGTTTCGGAATATTTAACTGCGGTAAAATTGAAAGTTTTGTTAGAGTACAATTCGCTATGTTCACGGATTTTAATGACCCTACTGCAGGACAGAAGAAACAGTTTAACAAACTGCACAGTGGGACAATGGATATTATTGGACTTTGAGAATGGAAGGTATTGTAGAACAGGGTATCTCCGATAATTTTTTGATCGATGGTCCAACACCTCGTCCTTAAATCTCTTAGCGAACATAATTTTCACAAACTGGGGCCATTTTGTGATCAAAGTCAGATATTTTCAAATAACATAATTATACTTCTTTACTAACCTTAAAGTTTACCTAATTCTGTAACGTTCACACTTAATGTAAAAATAGAGGTAATTATGTTGAAACATTAATACATAAATTAATTAACGCGAATACTTGATTCATTGGTTATCGAGGATATCGATTTACACTCTTGAAAATTTTAAATTTGGCTTCGATTCATCTTCACCTTAATATTAAAAAATGCAACCTTCAATTGTTAACTAAGAAACAAAACTTAATCAATGAGTCAATTACTCTAGTTGAAAAAACAGTTGATAGATGCAATCAGGTTAGAGATTTAGGCATTATCATTGTCGCGAAATAACTGTTAACTGAACAGTAAAACAACGTTATTTATAAAGCAAAACACTTGCTTTTCATCAAACTGAACTATGAATGGTAGTAAATGGTCAAAGTGGTTCCGCAGTTATTCCGAATTATCGTGAGGTACCGAAATTGACCAAATCATCCATCCAACGGAAATCTCAGAACCCTGATGAGCTAGAAAGTGCCTTCAGCAATGTTGTTAAGCAGATCAAGGGCTATCTGGCAGTAACAAATCTAATTGGGAATGTATCCGCTAGGTGGCGCTAAGGATAAATTTTCCTTTAATTTTCAATATCTCGAGATCCTGATGCGCTAAAAGTTTGATAATAAATCTTCGAGCTGTTTAGTGGAATACCGACTTCCAAGTCGAGTCTAGTATACGACACTGAAGACGGCCTTACAGTTGAGGTCAAAATACGCGTATCTGTCAAAGGATACAAACTCTAGCGGAATTAAATGGTATAGTATTAAATTCAGTTTTTCGTTTATTTACAAGTTTGATGTTTTCGGAAAAGCTGTTCTGCAGATCAACGGCTGTGTAATTGAAGGTCTATCTGCTAGGCGACGCTAGTAACTTTTTTTTCGATCTTCTGTACTTTTTGATGGTTTCGACAGAGTTGTTCAGTACGTAGAGTAAAGTGGGGCAAAAGCTCGAGTGGGGCTAGAGTTTCTTTTTAAGATTTCTAGCTCAATTCGAAACTTAAACTTATTTGTATCATCGTGATTCGAATGCATATCAAGTAAGAGACTTTCACTCCAAATATCATGAAAATCGCATATTTGGAAAAGTTATGGCTATTTGTTGTTTTTCGATGTGAATGTTGTAATTTTTTCTCAAACTTTCGTTGCATGGAACCAAATTGAAATAAAATCTTTTTCAATATTTTATGTAAGGGCGTTTGAAGGCCTATCATAAGAATGCTTTGAGATGTATTAGTTTTTGCATACAGGCTTGGAAACAATTTTTGGCCCATAGTGGGGCAAAAGTTCGAATCAGCGGGGCAAAAGTTCGACCCATGTATAATAACTCACGGAAAAATTTGCAAATTGCCTAAAATCCACATATTATCTTCAAATTTATCGATATTTGTTTGGTTGTGCGAAAAATGTCACCAATATTTTACATTTTCACTTAGTTTTGAGAAAAACTGCTATTTTTGGGTATATTACAATTAACCCTGTTTTGGGCAATTTATTGATAAAAATTTAGTGTGTATTTTGATGCAAACATAAGGATATAGCTGGTATACAGTATGCCTGTCATAAAAGTATCAATATTTTGTGTTTAAGCCAGCGAACTTTTGCCCCACACTAGATTCGAACTCTTGCCCCACCGGTGGGGCAAAAGTTCGTTTAAGACAATCTAAAAACTGTTATAAGTAAAAACTGGTAAATATTTTGACACAACTTTATTCAGCAAAATTATAGCCAATATGTTGAAGATTCACTGTATGGTATTTGTTTTGTTTCAACTGGTATTGTTTATCTGGAAATTATGATTAGAGTAAAGTGGGGCAAAAGTTCGAGTGGGGCAAGAGTTTCTTTTTAAGATTTCTAGCTTATTTCAAAACAAATCTTAGAAATGTCATGGTGGTACGAATGATATTCAAGTAAGAGACTTTCACTCCAAATATCATGAAAATCTATTGAGATTTGGAAAAGTTATGGCTGTTTCTTGTTTTTCGACGTAAATGTTGTAATATTTGGTCAAACTTTCGATGCATGGAACCAAATAAAGCTAAAATCTTTTTCAATATTTTATGAAAGGGTGTTTCCAGGCCTATCATAAGGATGCTTTGACGTGTATTAGTTTTTGCATAAATACGTGGAAACAATTGTTGGCCCATAGCGGGGCAAAAGTTCGAATCTGCGGGGCAAAAATTCGACCCATATATAAACTCACGGAAAAATTTTCAAATTGCCTGAAAACCATATATTATCTTCAAGTTTAGCAAAATTTGCCTGATCGTGCGAAAAATGTTACAAAAATTTACATTACCGCTTAGTTTTACGAAAAACTACTATTTTTGGATGTATTACAATTAACCCTGTTTTGGGCATTTTTTCGATGAAAATTTAGTGTGTATTTTTCGGCAAACATAAGTTTACGGCATATATGAAGTATGCCTGTCATAAAAGTATTGATATTTTGCGTTTTAGCCCACGAACTTTTGCCCCACACTAGATTCGAACTCTTGCCCCACTGGTGGGGCAAAAGTTCGAATAAGACAATCCATTTTTAAAACTGTTTTAAATAAAAATGGGTAAATATTTTGACACAAGTTTGTTCAGCAAAATTATAGCCAATATGTTGAAGGTTCACTGTATGGTATTTGTTTTGTTTCATCTGCTAATGTTTTCCAGGAAACTTTGATAATACCACTAAGGTCGAACTTTTGTCCCTCCTATAGCCAACTTTGCTGAAGCCAGCAAGCCGTTCACTTTAAAATCTTGTGAGTAACAAGCGAATTTTGAGATTTTTAAGTGTATTTTTGAAGTGAATTTTCTCAATTCACAAAAATTACGTTCTCACAGTTTTGTATGGCCTTTCGAATGCCACTAAAAGAAAAATTTTATCGAACCAACTCCATAAGTTATGGGCATTTAAAGATTTCATAGTTTTTCACTTAAATTTGCTTATAACTTAAAAATCATAACAATTGCAAAGTTGCGATGCTCAGCAAAATTGTGTACCTTTACTTCTTCTGCAACTCTTCTCAAGACCACATTCACGTAAAACTGAAAATAAAAAATAAGACCAAAATAACTGACTTCCAGGGTCCACCCTAAGTCAAAACCTTCAAAATCAATTTACTTAGCTCAAATGAAGAGTTAAATCAGAAGTGTCTTCGACAAAGTTGTTCAAAATAACATTTTCTAAAAGTTTGCAGAAGAGTGCAGCTACAAATTTCATCAAACAAAAAAGTTTGAGTCAAAATTTTAATTTAAATAAGGGCCACCCTATTTAGCTATTTTCTTAAAAGATGCAAAACTCTGAAGGCATCGAACGTCTAAAATCGACGAGAACAGAGAAAACACTTTTTTCCGGCTAAATTGTCGATTCGGTCCATTGTGCAATGCGAGTGTATGAATTTTCTACCGAACTAACCTGTAATCTTATGCGACTTAACTTATGATAACAAATGTTGATTTGACAGCTGCTACGGATTGATTTAGCTTGCTTTGTACGAGTGTACTGGACGAAACAAAATGTATAAATGAACTCAGAAAAAGCGTTTTATGCGAGGAAACTCATCAATCTGACGATTTTATCCACAGTATTTTGCGGGTTTGATGAAATATGTATGAATTAACGAGTTATTACGTGAGCTTTGATGCGACTTCTGGTTGTCTGGGTATCGAAGCTGAACTCATAAGGATGGGCCCGGAAAGGCTGGCCATTAGTCTGCATCGGCTGATAGGCACAATCTGGGAAATAGAAAAGCACCGGAGGAGTTGAAGGAAGGAGTAATATGCTCCATCTACAAGAAAGACGACAAGTTAGATTGTGAGAACTTCCGATTGATTACCATACTAAATGCGGCCTACAAAGTGTTATCCCAGATCATCTTCCGTCATGTGTCACATGTAGTAAACAAGTTTGTGAGAAGTCAACGAAGCCGGCTTTCGTATGCGGCCGATCGACAACGGACCAGATCTTTACTTTTATCTTTTATGTACAAAACGCTTATAAGACTGTTCAGTCGTCTACGGGCATGAAACGTGGATGATGTCGAGAGGACCTGCAAGCACTTGTAGTCTTTTAACGCCGGGTACTTAGGACGATCTTTGGCGGTGTGCAGGAAAAAACGGCGTGTAGCTGCAAGGATGAACCACGAGCTCGCCCAATTCTACGGCGAAGCCAGTGGCTAGAAGATGGCTAAAGCTGGAAGGTTATGATGGGTATGTTGCAAAAATGCCTGACATCAACCCTGCAAAGATAATGTTCGCTTTGAATTAGAAATCTGTATTTAAAATTTTAGACAATTATGTACAATTCATACATATTCACATACAACATTTTTGAGGGCCTTCCTTAGCCGAGTGGTTAGAGTCCGCGGCTACAAAGCAAAGCCATGCTGAAGGTGTCTGGGTTCGATTCCCGGTCGGTCCACGATCTGTTCGTAATGGTAATTACCTTGACTTCCCTGGGCATAGAGTATCATCGTACCTGCCACACGATATACGAATGCGAAAATGGCAACTTTGGCAAAGAAAGCTCTCAGTTAATAACTGTGGTGCTCATGTGAGTACTCATAAGAACACTAAGCTGAGAAGTAGGCTCTGTTCCAGTGGGGACGCAATGCCAAGAAGAAGAGAAGATTTTTGTAGAAGTTTCCGTTTTTCGATTACATTATTCTGGAGAAAAAATCTGGTGAAGTTTGGCTTTTTTCAGATGACAGTCCAGATAAATTTTGGGGAAACTAAATATGCAAAGTGGCTTATTTTATCAAGGTCAGCTAGTGTTGTTTCACAGCCATAGAAATTAGGAAAATTAGATCATCAGTTTCCATCATGCCTCTATTTACATTATTTATTAGGAATTCTTCGGGCAACCGTTTTCCATCCATTTCTGACGCTGAAGAACATTTTTCCATTACTGCTGGGCCATATTTCCGGATGCCCTACTGATCTGCATGTTGGAAAGCATATTTCGCACAAACCGCAAATCTGCTAAAACCAACTCTGAATTCCAAACGAATTCCCACCACATCAGCGCACAGATACGCAAACAGCGAGTTGCTACCTTTGAAGCGAGAGATTACAAATTCTGAATGGAAATTGTTATTTTTATCTTGCCAATTTACTTCTCCCAGTGTCGACCGGTAGCAACCCACTCACAAAAGTTGAATAAGCTCGCAAGCAGTGGGTTTATCGCCGGCAGGTGCCACCTTTCCTGATCCGTGGTATTTGACCGAGTGATGCAGTTTTCCGAAAGCCCACCAACCGACATTCCTCGACTGGAAAGGTAAGAAGAGCTCGGAATCCACTCTTTCGTGTTTATGAATAAAATATTTCCCTTTTTCCGACGAGGCTCTGCATGCCAGAATCCCGGCGAAACGAAACAACAGTGGCGCCATTTTGAACGAGCAACACGGAAAGAGCAAGGCAAACTGGACGACACAAAAAATAGGGTTAGAGGGCATGCAGCCCATTCCTAGGTCCACTCATACCGAAAGCAACATGGCGGTGACTTGCAAAAGATGGATTTTTTGTGTGCGCCGTGCTTTCCTCGCCGTACGATGTTGGAATTTTCTGCTGGACGGAAGAATGTGCCGGCAGCGAAAAGAAGGATTAATCACGTTTTCAATTTTGGCCACATGGAAATTGTTGGTGGAATGATGGGAGAGTTTTCATTGTGCCACTTTGAGCACACAACCGGCTAAGTCGCCTCAGATTGAACAATCTCTTGAAAAGGTATTCTTCAACGATCTAATCTCGACCCACTCCAGACCAGATGTTCTCAAAAAGCTGTTTCGCTATTTTATGACGATATGATATAATAGATAAAATGGTGACACATTAGAAGATGCTCAACAAAATCGTATAATACGCATATATTGTATTCTAAATGAAAAATATGGAAGTAAAGCAAGCAACTAATGATTGGTCGTATTGAAGCCTTCTACTAAAACTCAGTCGAAACACCTTTTTTACTTCATCGATTTATTTCATCTATTATTTAGGCTGATACAAATATTAATTTTCTTTTATGTCACCCCCCCCCCTTCGAAAATCCGAAAATTTTGAAGGGGAGAAAAAAAAAGATTCATCATATTTTTGACATCAGTTAGGTTTTTTCAATTTACATAGTAAAAAACAAGTAAAATAATGAACCAGAAGACGTTTAAAAACAGTTTAACAACTATCATTAAAAATAAAAAATCAAAAATATAACTTTTTTTTCATTTTTATTTTTTTGTTCCTTATTTATTTTTATCCCCCCCTCGTGCCTTCCAAGTGGTCTCGGACATAAAAGAAATTTAATATTTGTATCAGCCTTAGTTAATATTACTATTTATAAAAGCCGTGGTCTGTCGTCATGTCTAACTATCTATTTGTCTGTCACTTTATATGTAATGCTTAGCAAACAAGACAGCAAAACTTGCATACAAGTTAAAAAAGGGGGGGTATACCTTTAGGTGATAGTTCATGCATATGAATGGGAGTCTAGGGAAGATGAAGATAAGTAATAAGAAAAATCAAGAGCGAAGCACACATTACAAAAATTATGTCTTTGGGCACCATGCCCGAGCAAAGTCGGATAACTGGATGATATCAAAATGGTAACAACTTGTATTATCGCTGTTATCATTTTGATATTCAGTTATCAATGATAACCGAATGATAACAATATTTCTTATCACACATCTTTCTCATAACATTTTTATAAAGCGTGTGTTAATAAACAAAGTTGACTTTTTGTCGTACAAAATTTTGTGAAATTATGAAGCGTAAGTTTATTCCAAAACTGAGTGTCAAAAAATTTCCGTGATTTATGACCATAAAATTCAAAAAAAATAATGATGTAACTTTAGTTATCAACTTGAACTCTGAACTAACTAACTTGAACTCAGTGATAACATAATTTACTATTACTTTGTTATTCGACAAACAAATTTGAGTTCTCATTTTTGTTATGTTGGCTGTTAATTCAACTAAGTTGGTGATAACAAAATCAGTTATCAAATGATGAATCAATCGGATTCGAAGCGAACACCATCATTGCTGGGTTGCTGTCCGACATTCTTGCAATATGTCCTGTTTATCGTCCCCTTTAAACTTTCGTCAACTTCTGAATGTTTGAGTTCATCGTAGAGTTAGGCGATTTCGTAGTTCATCCTTTGCCGCAACACAGAGTTCTCCTGTACGCCACCAAGAACATTCCTAAGGCCATCCACTTAGTCTAAATTTCAGATCCGTAAAGAACTACTTGATAAATTTGGAGCAGGTGTGAACCTTTTTGGCATCGGATACTTCTGCAACACGTAAATTATTTCCAAAAGCGATTTGCCAGCGTATTTCACGATTAACGTTTTTATCAACCAGAATCCAAGGTAGACGAAATCTTCGACCACCTCGAACGGATCTCCATCTATCGTCGTTATTTATTTGCTTGCTGAACAAACTTCGTTGTGCTCAATCTACTAACATGTACTTTGTCTTTAACGCATTTACCACCAATCCGACTTTAATGACTGCGCGTTTCAAGTGGTCGTACTGATCTACCACCTTTTTAAATGTGCAGCCAACAATGTCCATATTATCCGCGAAGCAAACAAATTGACTGGATATGTTAAAAATCGTACCCCGGATTTCCACATAACATCACCTAGCGCAATATTGAACAACAGGCACGAAAATCCATCGCCTTGTTATTTTCCCCGGCGGGATTCTAACGAACTGCAATGTTCGCGATTGGCGACCAAACCGGTGAAGCATACTCAAGTATGCTGCGTACAATAGAACAGAATAACGTTTTAAGACAATAAATATCGGTAAAATCGGAAGCATGACAACGGATGAAACCAAGCACGGTAAATGCTTTGGCAGTTATGATGCTTATGAGCTCGTTAAACCTCAATTTTGAGTCAATCGTAACATCCAGATCACAGATTGAGTCAACCCTTTCCAAAAAATCTAGTCCTATGTTATATTGATGGAGCAAAATGCTATTGGATCGTGAGAAGGAAATTAGGGTAAATGATGGCTTCGGCACCCTGAGGGTATTTTTGGCAGCACTAACTTATCGTCCTTGTTGAAATTTATCTACGGAACAAGAGTTACCTTCAATGTACTCAATATATTCCTTGAACTATAATCTTGCATGTAAATCTCATCTTTCATAAAAAATATTATATAACATAGCTTTATCATTAAATGAAATAAATGCTTACGAAATTATCGTCATTCGTGAGCTGCCGAATAAAACTACACAAGTACAGCTTAGAAATAACTCACCACTTTGAATAGTCCAATTCTCCGCTCCAATGCCATTTTGTCACAAAAGCTACGCACCGATCATTTAACACTATAAAACTTTTGATTTGTCTATAAAGCACTCCAAAATACTTCATTTTTTTGAAGCATAAAAATCATAAATTAAAATTATTGAACTTTGTTTTCCTCGGCAATCACTTTTTATTACGGGAGTAGGTTGACAGAAAACCATATTCAATTGCGGTGTATTTTTTATTCACAATTTAAATTCATAGAAAAAATCGAACACAACTAATTAAGTTATTGGAACTAGGCAACAAAGCATGGATTGGTAATAATTGAGCCTTTCAATACTTTCGTTATCTAAAGATTGTAGCGCATAAACTCCAATATACCGAGGTTTGGATTTTGATCCGAATTAGTTGATCGAATCACATTCGGAGAGTGCTATTCATAATCCAAAAAATTGTTTGATGCTACCATTCATTCTCTCTGTAATAACTTGGTGATAGAGCGTTCAAGATCAGTAACCTTCTTTGTTGACCTTTCGCATTTAAAGAAATTTGAAAACAACTGTGTAAGTACCGTCAACCCAATTTTGAGAAATGATTCGTTAGAAGTTTTTCGCCATACAAATATTTTTCGCGTTACCTTTTATCGATTTTGCGCGCATAGGCAGTAGCGCATGTGCGTTACTATGTGGCGAATAGCGAATAGAGGCATGCATGTAACCCATTCAAACGCAACTCTGAAATTCAAGTAATCCGATAATCGCGTTCCGTGATTTTTTCTCGCAGAGCACATTATTATGAATCAATTAACCATGACGTCACGCTACAACTTCTTGGCTGCATTCGCACCTGCTGCAAGTTAATAACCATGACATAGGCACATAGTGAGCTTGAATAAAATAAATATTCGACGAAATAAATGAAAACGAAATTAGGCAGCGTCCATTATGACGTAATGCTAAAATGTACAATTTTCGACCATTCCCCCTTTCGCAACGGTCTTTGTATGAAAAAAAAATAAATTTTGTCTTTGAGTCGCAACGTTTGAGCCTACTCCCCCTCCCCCTAGAGCGTTATGTAATTTGTGGACGGCGCATTAGTCTGCTCAAATTTAGTGGCGTTGTGTATTCAATTTGACTCTCTGCTATTCTGCAATGCTATTCTCAGTGTAGTTTGTATTTTTCTGAATTGGCCCTTAAGTAGAACAAACAAATACGAAAAGTTGCAAATACATAACCTAGTTTTTGTATAGTTTTGGATTGCCGAAGAGAACATTCGTGTTGCCGACAATAGTAATTGCATTGCCGATAAAAAAAAAAACAAGTGCCTCGTGACTTTGGTGAGGAAAAATAGATCATTTAAAGAACAAAATAGTGTTTTGTGTAGATTAATTAATAAATGATTAGTGCTCAGGTGTAGTTCAGGTGTCTCCTGCTAATCGTTGTGCTTTATTGTTGTGTATAATTGCCTTCTTAAAAATTCAGCTGCTTAGAATGCCGAGAATACGTAAGTTCTCCTATATCCTATAAATTTCACTGTAGAGCACGATTTTGTCTCAAGCACCAAAATATCGCTATTCACTGAAATAAGGGTTGCAAAATCCATTGCCGTTTTTGAAAATGTCATAGTACAGTTCTTTTTAAACATTGGCTGTGGAAATTCGAAATTTGACTGTTTCGGCCAACTTGCATACAAGTTTGCCAGCTTGTATGGCAATTTATTTGCTCAATTTGTCACAGTATTCAAACTTCATGCGTGTATAACAATACTTATCAATTATATTTGTATTACTTTCGAATCTCAAACGCTATTTTTGATTAAGAAAAGTATTGCATTTTGCCATATAAGAGAAACTAAGAATTTTGTTAGCAGACAGCAAACGTATTGAAAAAATAGTTTTATTTTAAATTTTATCGTGCAATTTCACTCAAATTAAATCTGATATGAAAGTTAAAGTCCCATTTTGCATGCTTGGTGAATTAAATAACAAAAAGTTTGATAAATCATACTTTGAATTTCGTTATATATAACTTTAACGACCTGTGGTTAAAAATTGTGACGTACTTCAACATTTCTGTGAACGGCATCAAACACAGCAGCCTCAAATCTACTAGAAACACATAATTTTATCCTTGAGACACGAAAAAATGTATTTTTTGTTTAAGTTTCGATTTCGTCGTAGTAATGTCAATGGTTTTGCAATGTTTAGTTTAAACAGACATAATTTAATTAAAAGGCTCAAATTTGGTATAATTTTTGCGGTGATGGTTTGTATAAAAATACTACAATTTTGCAGTCGTTAAATTATTTTTGACAAAATTGTCATCGATTCAATACGATGCGAAACTATATCGTTTACAAACGAGACCATTGCAAATTCACGATGTTTCTTCAATCTATGAATATTAATGACCATGCATCGTGCTTCATAAGATGGTAGAGGTAACCTTGTCCAACGTAATTTTCGAAGTACAAACAACAGCAATAGTTTTTTGACTGATTCTACACGATTTTCATGTGTTTATGAAAATGATGACAAACCAAGCTACAGTTTAACAACTACCGAAAAGCTGAATATTACATATACTTTGCAATTGAATTAAATGGACAAATTGATGTGAAGTTTTGCGGAAACGTTACACGTCTTCTCGGTAAGAATCGAACTCACGACTCCCTGATCTCTAGTTAGGGCGCGTTACCCCTACGACACGAGAGGACGCATGGACGCAGAAGTTAACCTGAATTCGATTTCAGCTCTATATTCACGTAGTCCTTTTTCGCAAAGTGCACCTCTTCCGGAAGAAATCGTGTAAAAGCCACTTTGACAAGCATGAGCTTCCTTTTGTTTAGTTTTAACACACTACTAACAAGCAGTGAAAACTGGCTTAATAGTAGCAAGCCTGCTTCCTGATCGGTAGGTCGGGAGTTCGGTTCCCGGCCGAGCCTTTTTTTTTTTTGTTTTTCTCTATGATTTTGCTCAACGGTTTTACAGATTGTTCAGTGATTTTTCACCGAACTTTCAGCTGTTGAGATTACGGTAAAATTTCACCACAATCCATTTTTTTAAGCGTGTATATCTTGTGTGGCGTTTACTATTTCAAGAAACAGTTTTATGAGAGCTTACATATTTTTAAGAATGAAGGAAGTGTTGTTAACGTACAAAATAAAGAATAATGGGCGTAAATGAGACCCAGTGTTGATAGACTCACACTCAAAATCTCAATCAATACGCTCTCCCGTGAGAGCAAACTCATTAGAGATCTGCTTCGCAAATCTCACGCTTGAGATTTTGATGCAAAATCAACTCAATCAACTCAAACCGTAAAAAATGATTCAGTCGCAAAACCCGTCAAAAACTCGTGAAACCCGAATGTTGTTGTTTACGTTAGAAAGGATTAACATAATTTTACCAGACTAACAAGAAATTATTGCCGTGTGTGAGTAAACTGTGGAAATATGAGACAAAGAGTTAAAAAGGTGAGCCAACTCATCCATGATTTTTTGACTGCTGAGTTGCATGATTGACAACTCACGCATGAAAAATCTCAAGCGTGAGTTGTGAGAAATTGAGTTTTTCACAACACTGATGAGACCCTTGAGGAACTCCCGATAACTTTAATTGGAATAGATTTTACTCCTTTGTATCTTACTATTTGTTGACGCAATTAGTAAGATAAGATTCTACCCATATGCGGTCGAAAGCTTTACTGAAATCTGTATAGAGAGCTTC
Source organism: Aedes aegypti (assembly GCF_002204515.2). Taxonomy (NCBI): domain Eukaryota; kingdom Metazoa; phylum Arthropoda; class Insecta; order Diptera; family Culicidae; genus Aedes; species Aedes aegypti. Next base: position 243,534,122 of record NC_035108.1, on the reverse strand, counting down.
TACGTGATTACCATTATCTATGGCTGTCAACGAATAATTAATGAACTCGAGCTAGTTTGTGCATGATGAGCGTCCCTTAAAAAAAACTCAGGTTTAAAATAAGGTATGATTGCTGTTTTCAAATGAAATTGCATAAGCTTTAAATGAAGCTGAAAAGTAGAACAAACCGTTTCGCATCCAAGAAGACGAACAATCTAACATGATGTGTACTCCTGTTTCAAAACCTAGAAGACAGCTTGGCTTTATATGACACAAGAAATCATCGCTACAGCTACAATAGTTCGATCCGCAATACATTCTACTGGTGCAAACATCGGCCACAAACCACAAAAGACAGGCCTTAGGCATTGATTCTTCCAGTTCCGCCCGGATCGGAACAATGAGGTGTACCTACCTAAATGCGAGAGGTTACCAAGGGGTAGGTAAGCTTTTCCTGACTTCCAGTCTGCTGTCATAAATCGATTTTCTGGAGGGAAAACGGATGCTCATTGTGCATGTCAGTGAAAAAAAAAAACGTCTACGGGTGTGAGATAGAAATTTTGCTAGATTTCCACAGAAAATGGGAATGCCCTTGAGCTATCGGCTTTTCGTCGTCCGGATAATGTTTTTTCTTCCTTTGTGGTTGATATCTGTTCGAAAATGTTAGCCTCTGCTAGTGACGGTGTTTAGGTCGATATAACTTTATAAATATGGAACTTATGGAAGAGTTACTTTAGTTAGAAGCTTTCAATAGATATTTGTTAAAGGTTGTGTGAATTTGGGTACATAAATGGATTGTCGATTTAATCAACAATTTTGAAGGATTGATTTATTTTATCCAAACTTGAACATTTAATATTGGTTCTGTTAATTTCGATAACCCTGCATTCTTATCTAAAAAATGGTAAAGTCAATTATGCAGATGATTTTGGTTAAGTTTTCAGCTTAAACAGATGTTTGATTCTCCAGATTCGTGCTCTTGAACATTTGAGGTTTGGCTTCAATTCATCTGCACCTTAAAACTGCAGAATTGCTGTCGTTTAGAACCTTTGTGACTTTTGCTTTTGAACAACTGAGTATGTGTTTTGAAGCGAAATAAGTATTCCTAGTTTTGTCTATAAATCGTAACAGTCTGTATTCTAAGATTAATTGAAACTACCTCTCAAAGTTTCAAGAGTACAAATCTAGATAATTAAACATAATTCAAGATGTAATCGCTTGTTCACGGTTAACGAGTTACTATAATCTATCACATTTTCAGCGTAAACAGTTGTTTTGTTCTCTAGATAAGTACTCTTAATGCTGTTGCTTGGTTTAGTATGATTTTTTTAAGTAAATTATAGTAGGTATATTTTCAAGAAAAACATTGAAATATTTAAGAGCATCAGTAGAAGTGACACCGAAGAACACGATCTGAAAACCGCTCAATTGAATGTGATGCTGTTTAAATTTACAGTTGAAATAGATAAAATGTGTAGTCGTAGAACAAGAATCCAGCCCTCATACTTATCTGTGAACTAACTGTGGGACGACTGAAAATTGAGGTTTCAATTATGTTGATAATACAAACTTTCCAACTGGTGGCTAACGTTGCTGTGGAGTCGGCTATACTTTCCTTACCTGATAATGTTCTTCAAAACAGACAGAATAATGAAAAATTTGAATAATTTTTTTTTTATTTATTTTTTTATATATTAATTTTTAATCTTACAACAAACAATCGTAGTTAATCAATGTTTTAATTACGCATGAATCCTATTGATTTCATTTGAGTCGTTTGCTAAGGCACTTCGCATAAACTAAATGAGCTCATCATCTCAGCGAGGGATTTCATGCATAAGGTATTTTTTTTTTATTTTGGGACGGTCTAACCTAACAGGTCTGTGCTTTGTATGCATATTTCCTTAGGTGAACAGATTTCGCTCATGCAAATCCCATCAGTTATTGACATAATTTCTTCTACAGTGCCCCACTTACCTACAGGGTTCACTTAGTTGATTTCCGCCGGTAAGTTTCATTTCTTTCAGGAAAAATTACACAAGTCCTACCCAGGCTGAGTCAAGAAGCACCTGCAGAGAAGTACTCTCCTAACTCTCAACGAACGAACGACAATCCAACCGGTGTGGCTATGGGCAATGAGGAACTCTGGAACAACATCAAACAAGAATGAAACAAATCTTATTAGGCAGGCAAATATTTTCCCAGCTCTCGTCATTTCTTACGCCAGGCAGGAGAAAGAGAGTGAGTAGCTGATGGCATCTTTTGCCATTTTTCCACGTGCGTGAGCTTTTCCATCATGTAGTCGAGGCAGAAGAGGAATAATAACACAAACCCAAAGCAAACAGGAAACACGAGAGAAGACGTCACTGTAGTCTAACTGCGCCACCGTGGGCGCTAGGGCGGTTCAAAGTTTTATAACAAGTTTGAAGATCCAATCTCATACCATCTCCATGATAAAAAAGCGTTCTGTGAGATTTTCAGTTTCTTCGGTGGTTATGTAAAGGTGGCCAAAAATATGTTTATACGGAAATTGCTTTGGATTTTTTTTTAATGTTTCAAGCATGTTAGTACAGTAGTGTAGGCATAAGCTTATAATCTCATAGCACAAATATTAATTATGCCAAACTACATAGCTAAAAATATGTTGTAAATTTCAGTTTATTTTCATGCACATATTTTAAGCATCAAAATAAACTGAAATGTCAACGACCAATCGCATATTTTTCAATCGAATGCACTTTAAATTTTCACGATCATGTAACATTCAAGCATCTTTAGTTGGAAATTGAACTTGCGGCTGTAACAATAGATTAATTTGATTTAATTTTACTATACTCTGCTGTTTACGCTACATTGAAATTCAAATGTTTTTATCTGTGTATGCGAAAAATTTCTTTCTATCAGTGTTTTAGCAGTAAAACACAACAAAAATAAAAAGGTCGCCTTGACCAGCTAACAAAAGTTGCGACTCCTTGTGTAAAAACAATTCGTCCAAAGGTTGTTTTTAGAAATTCCCGAGCAAACGAAAAATATATCTGAAAAAGTTACGCCCTTTTCATAACTCCTTATTTCGGCTAAATTGAAAAAAAAAACAATTAAAGTTTAGTAGTCAGGATCTGAAGTCAGAATTTTGGTTTAAATTCGATGACCTCGAAAATGTAGCACTGCCAAGTAACATTTTAAGTTGTTTCACTTACTACAAGCTATTGTTACAACTTTTCGTTGAAATTCATTTCACAATTTATTGGTCTTATTTATTTATTTGTTCCATCAACAGGCTAATACTAAGTCCTAATGATATTATATCTACAAAAAACTCTTTTAAAATTTTGCTTGATCGCTTCTCTTGACAGATGGAAATCGAAAAAATCTGCAACTCTATTAAAAAGCCTTAGAAGACCAACAATGGCCCCATAAGATCCGTAATTCGTACGCCGAAGGGGAATTTGTAGAAAACTCCGGTTTCGTAGGGTTCTTGGTTGCACCTGCAGCTGGATACTGTTGAGCAATACCTGGCACTCGATCCTGGAAGTGAAGACATCCGAAACGAATAACGCACGACCAACATTACGACGTATTGTCAGCGTTTCCAACTGTATGAGCTGACAGCGGCTCTCGTAGCTGGGTAAACTGAATGGGTTGCTCCATGGAAGGCGTCGGAGGGCGAAACGGATGAACCTTCGTTGTACAGCTTCAATCCTTTCCACTGCATTATTGTAATAAAATTCCAAACCAGCGAACAATATTCTAGGGTGGAACGCACTAGCGAGCAGTATAAATTCTTCAGGCAGTAGATGTCAGTAAACTCCTTGCCGACACGAAACAGAAATCCGAGGCTTCTGGAGGCTTTCCTGACCATGTAAGATATGTGCTGCTGGAAAGATAATTTGCTATCAAGCTGCACCCCTAGATCCTTCATAGATGGTTCTTTCGATATAAGTGCCGAAAATATTGTATTCGAACAACAAAGGTTCCTTCTTCCGGCAGAAAGATATGACGGCACACTTGCTTGGGTTGACTCTCATCCGGTTTGTACCGCACCAACCCGCAAAGTGTATCAAAGTGTATGTCTTATACAGCTCCTTTCGTATGAATAACAGAGCTTCCAATGTTACCTGGAATTGAATTTTCAAACTTTTCTAAATTTTGAACCACCCTAATGGACACACTACCGTAACCGTTCCGTTCCACTGATGGCAGCGAAACTCCGAGCGCTATAGAACCGAGCAAAATATCTTGTACCTACTGAATAAATTATTAATTTGAGGAGGAAAATTTTCTGCTGCTGCTGCTGCCTTTACGAACCAGCTCGGAGCGATGAGATTTTCCTTCGTGGAGCTCCATCGAAATTATAGAATAATATCATTTACCCAAGAAAAACAGTTGAAAAAGGACAGCGAGTTGGCGGGTTCCTTCGCATGTCGGAGTAAGTTAGTTGTTGACTATGTAAGTTGCGAATAAAGCACGCATTTGCGGAATGGAGCTTGTTTCGGGCGATACTCAGATGAAATATACTTATTGCATGCATCATTTAGCTGACATCGTTTTTTGCTTTCGACCGTAGAATATCATTCAATCAGAGTGACGGATTCCGTTACGACGTTTGGTAGAGTAATTGAATGAATGAAGAAGTTGCAGCATTTTATGTGGAACAAATTTCATTGGAATAACTTTGTAATTTTTGACCTTTCCTTTATATATGTTTCATTTAGATCACTTTTAACGTTATGGTATCCTTCTACTTTGATCCAACAGTTATGAATCAACATAAAGTAACTTTTTGAATAAAGCATGTTCAAGAACTAAGCAAGCCTAAAGCACTTAAAAGCTTCAAAGCTAGAAGCAAAGGTTGAGTGCATAGGGGAACTGTGGGAAAATGAACAGAGGAGGTAAAATGAACACCTTGCCTCTTACAATTAAATGACAAATTTCAACAATTTTTTGTCGCGCATGGACGATTTAGAGCATAAATTATAATGTTCGGGTCGATACGGAGGATGATTGAAGTGAAAACATTAACGAAAACTAAGATTTTAGAAAACCACGTTTAGATGTGATGTACTTTTAAGCTCGCAAAGCTTGAGGTTTTTCAGTTAGGTGAATATCGTTATGATAGGATGTCAAATAGGATACTTTTAGATATTTTTCAATGTGTTACAATTATTTATGGATATATTTCTGAAAACGCAATGGAAATTTTCAAAAATATTTGTTTTTCTCACGTTTTTTGTATGGTGATCATTTTACCACCAACAGCTGATCATTTTACTCACATAGAGCAGATAAAATGAAAATTTCGAACTTTTTTGCCAAAGTTTAAATAGTTATTTATGCAACAAGTTGCAAAATGATGATTTTCTCAGCGCGAGTTGTATAAATACAAGGCTCGCCGAGTGGGATAAATACAACGAGTACCTTTATTATTCACAAATAAACAAATTAAAATATAATTAAATTATGTTAAAATCAATGGCCTATCGATTTGGAAAATATTGTTTTGCTATTTGTTCACAAGACATAGAATCAACCGTTTTAGTTTTATTCATATTTTCTGTTGGAGCTGAAATTCTTCAAAATAATACAATGTGCTCATTAAGGCAAATATTAACGTCATTATAACAAAACAAGATATTTATTCAGTGCGTTGAATATTGCAGGAGATCTCCACTCAGTCAACTCATCGATTTGTTTTGATATATCAATGCTCTTGATGGAGCAGCCTGGATAATATTAAGGACATCAAATTCAAGTGTTATCGAAATTGTCCTATCATTCAGTTTTCTAAATCACTCGATAATTCAGCGAAAGAGCATTTTTTTATTGCATTGTTTCATTATGAGTTGTGTAAGAATATTTCAGTATGGGGAACGATGACGAAGTTTAGTTGAAATATTAACATTCAAAGATGATTGTATAATCGCTGATCTTTAAACATTCTAAAAATTGCAATTGTAATTTTTAACTATGTGGCCGATGTTTGTGAAATGGATTTGTATTTAGAGAATAATGACGAAGATCTATTCCAACTAAAAGTAGTTCGTTGATCATAGTCACTGAATCCTGTTTTCAACCACGAATAATTAGAAAAAAACTTCCAATTTAACAAAAGTTTTTTTTTCCGCTTACTCACTGCTCACTGCACCTTTTTTAACATTTTCAGCTGTAAACTTGCTTTAGGTTTTAACAACACAAAAGTAATACAAAGTAAATTAAACTGTATTAACTGGATCCCGAAATTATGTAACTTAAACAGGAAATCAGTTTAATAAATTTGTTCTCCAAATTATGTTTGAGCGCTACGGTATATAAAAGTATCATTCGTTAAATTATCCTGATGTTTCAGTCAGTAATTAAACGAAAACAAACGAGGGAAATGTACGGAGATCTGGGGATTTTTTTTTCCAATGCCATTTCTTACTCGAGCTGGTAAACATAGAATTCTCCCCGAAGTAGTACCGTAAGGTGGTTCCGGAGAGAAAAGTGTCTGAGACCAAGAGTAATGTCTGTGCATTCTGTACACCACTTGAGCAATTCAGTGAGTTGCTACTGAAAAAGAATCGCAAAAGAAATTTCTTGCCGATTCCTTGCAGAAATTTTCTACAGCGACTCCCATTTGAACTGACAGTTCTTTTCAACTGCGTACTGCGATCAGAAAAAAGCGCATTCTTGATCGATTCCTTGCAGAAATTTCACATGCATCCAGATAGGCCGAGAAATTACTTGTCAGCAGCGAATCAAGCTTTAAGCTAAGTATGCTGTTTCGCTCAAGAAAAGTAAAGAAATTCCTTGACTGAAAGGGTCTGGAATATATAGCACCGTCCCCTAAGAAGCCCTTCCGAAAGTTTAATGGAAGTTCAGAGCATCTCAAATTTGTAGAACGAGATATAAACAAGAAAAAATTACATATCTCAATGCTTGCTGAGAACGATTTTCCGAAATTTCAGTCCATTGAATTTTATGGCATACTATTATTATAGCACGTTTGGCACGCTTGGCGCACTTTGGCACTCTGAAGGCACAGCTGTGCCGACTAAAGTGCGTAGAGTGACCACCCCCTTGAGTCAAAAACGGTCGATCGGCTAAGTAATTAGCTAAAAAGAAAATCGATTAAGAAAAATCGATCACTGCAGTTACGCCCTTATGATACTAAAAGTAAGATCTGTTCAAATTGTTTAAATTTTTGTCATTTGTTCTTATTAAAATATCTTTAAATATTATATCAGTATTCCAAATAATGGTGCCAAGAACTAATTCAACCATATCTATAAATTCTGTGATAAAGTTGTTTACAAAACATTGCCGAGAGATCGACAGAGTTAAAGTGCATTTTTTCCTAGATAACTAATTTAAGGTCATAGCGATGAACTCGTAGCTAGGGGCCGTCCGTTAATTTTGTTAAGGATTATGGGGAAGGAACGTTTGAGATTTTTACATGGTTCACAATTTATTTTGAATTTTCATACATAAAACTTACCATAGTAAAAGGAGATTGAAACATATCATAAATTGTCTTACGTAATTAAAGCACAGCCCCTGAGAATTTTCTTAGGGTATCTTCGTGTTTGCAATACCTACGTTCTACAAATGCAAAAGAGTCAAATGTTCTAGAAAGCTCTTAGCACAGATAAATAAAAGTAACATTTAGAACAAGTTTCTTTGAAATTTATGACTCAATTCACACCACCATCATCTGGTAAGCATGTTGCACAACAAGACCTATAGATGGCGATAGTGTGAAACGTCAGTAATGACAAAAACATGCGCACACCGCTGCTTGCAACACAGTGAATTGTCGACAAGTTGTCGATGGAATTTTGTCAGTGTTACGTCTATTTGTTTGTGCTATCAGTTTATAACCGTGGATGTGCTAATAGGACAATAAATTGAGAATTAGACCCTGCCACAGTATAGCGTAACGCCTGAACAATATGAGCTCCGTGACCGTGCGGTTAGTGTTGGTTCGATAAATTTGTCATATGAAGTTAAGTATCTGGATAAAAATTTAACTTTCAAAAATCGCATTGAGGGCTTTCAAGTAAAATGTAACAAATATGTAAAATATCTCTATCCCGTTATTGATCGAAAATCAAAACTTTGTCTTAAGAACAAGCTTTTAAGATTCAAACAAATTTTCAGGCCAGCCATGTTGTATGCTATACCAATATGGACTAGCTGTTGTAATACCAGAAAGAAAGCTCTGCAGAGAATTCAAAATAAAATTTTGGAAATGATTCTGAAGCTTCCTCTCTGGTATAGTACCAATGAGTTACATAGAATATCCAATGTTGAGACATTGGAAGAAATGTCAAATAAAATAATTAATAATATTAGCCAAAAATCGTTAAAATCTTCTATTGCCACTGCCTGATTGGCTGACTCGATGGATACACTCTTACCTCATTGAGCGTAGTGCCTATGTGCGAATAAACGGAACCAGCTCAAACCCGTTTGAAATAACGTCTGGTGTGCCTCAAGGAAGTCACATGGGCCCTTTATTTTTTCTGTTGTTCGTCAACGATCTTTGCGAATCGATCAAATCGCAAAAGCTTATGTTTGCAGACGATTTGCTAGTGGAGTGCTGTGCCATCCAAACGGATATTGACACGTTACTAAACTGGTGCCTGTTAAACAGAATGGAAGTCAACACCCGAAAATGCAGCGTTATTACTTTCAGTCGAGTGAGAAACCCAATCAACTTTGAGTATAAAATGTCGTCAGAGATTATCGCCAGAGTCACCACAGTGAAAGATTTAGGTGTGCTACTCGACAGTAAGCTTAACTTTGCTCAACATATTGCTTCAACAACGGCGAAGGCGTACGCGGTATTGGGCTTTATTAAACGTAATGCACAGCAGTTTTAAGACGTTCATTGTTTGAAAACACTCTACTGTGCTCTGGTACGCAGCATACTAGAATATGGTGTGCTGGTGTGGGCACCCTATCACGCTGCTCAAAGCGCTAGGATCGAGCGAATTCAACGGAATTTCTTGCGATTTGCGCTAAGACGGTTGCCATAGACTGATCCTATCCGACTGCCGCCGTACGAACATCGCTGTAACCTGGTGCACCTGACGACGTTGGCTAGCAGGAAGGTTCTTTTGCAACGGCTTTTCGTTTTCGATATTTTTTTTTTTTAAGACACAGACACGTTAATGCTTCCAGTGGGCATTTTGCCCTTTGAAGGAAGCACCACACTAGACAACGGACTAGCATGCAACGCCCAGTGGCACAGTCGGAAAACATTCCTCGCGAATAGTTTTCCGGACTGAGGCGGGAATCGAACCCACACTCCTTAACACGATGCGGCTAAATGCCTTGGTGACACTAACCGCACGGCTACGAAGCCCACAAAAACACAATATTGACTGCTCTATGCTATTGTACAAAGTTAATTTTAATGTTCCAATCAGAATTACTCGACACACTGAATTGCTACGTTTACCTGTTCACCGTACGCTTTATGGTCAGAATAACCCGTTTGATGTTTGTTGTCGTCGTTTTAATGAAGTGTTTGTAAATTTTGATTTTAATGTGTCGAAACCCATGTTTAGAAGTAGAATTAGATATTAAGTGTATCTGTCTGTACGGTTAAAATCGAAGACAAGTAAATAAATAAATAAATAAATATAGTTATTATTAAAATATCTTCGTCAATACCACGCGCTACACAAAAAGATAATAAACGTTCCATCTTTATGCCCAACCTCGTGAAAATGACTCAGTTCATCTCACATCAAGATCTATATCACTACTTAGATGCTCATTTGACGTTAACATAAGAATGTATAATAGCTTAAAAGCAATCAAAATCAACATTTTAGTGCTTCAGACATACTCGTTCTACTCGTGCACCCTTATGGCAGTGGTAAAACAAACAAACTAGGCACATCAGTTGCAAGGAACGGGAATGCATATGAGTTCCTCGCAGTCGCTCAGGTTTATATAAACAGGCAAGCTTAGGAACAGCCACTACCCGAGCAGAAACGAATAATTTTCACCTGCCTATGCATACCATATTTTGGTATTGTTCACATCCCAATTGGATATTATTATGATATTAAGAATATTGCAAACAATGATTAAAAATACCTTCTTCAAGTATTCAAAAGCTATTGATGACTGCTTGAGGTATTGAACTACTAATGGTAAATTTCACTTATATATGAAAATTCATCATGTTTTGTTAAGTATTTCCATCCCTGATCCAATTTTTTGTTTGGCGTTTGTAGAATATGCCTAAGATATTATTTAAGGCTTATTACATTACACTGCGGAACACGTTTTTGTCTCAAGCATGAAAATACCGCTATTGACTTAATTAAGGATTGCTGAGTCCATTGCCGTTTTCAAAAATATCGCAGCACGTCTAGTTTTTGAAATATTGCCTGTTGAAAATGCAGAATTTTACTATATCAGCCAACTTGCATGCAAGTTTGCCAGCTGTATGGTAATTTATTTGCTTAATTTGCCACAGAATTCAAACTTCATGCATGAAACATCACTTATCACAAGAGTTCGTAATATTTTCGGTGCTTAAAAATGATTTTTTGATGGTTTAGAAAAGTATTGTATTTTGTCATATAAGAGAAACGAAGAATTTTGTATGGAGATAGCAACCATGTTGGAAAAATCGATTTAATCAAAATATAAACGTTCAATTTGCACCAAATTATATCTAAAATGAAAGTTCAAGTCCTATTATGCATGTTTGGTGGATAAGATTACAATTTTTTTTTTGATGAATCATACTTTAAATTGTATGTAAACATCAATAAAACCAGTGTTTTATACAACTTTGGCGACCTGTAGCTAAAAATTGTGACGTGCTGGAACATTTCTGAGAACGGCATCAGATTCAGCAACCCCAAATCTACTAGAGACACATAATCTGGTTCTTGAGACACGCAAAAATGTCATTTTTGTTACGCTGTGTTATATGCCTTATTCAGGTGGTAAGTATTGCAAATTATCTCGCATGGAATATCCTAGCTTAGTATTCTGTAGCAATTATATTCTGCTCGGGTAGTTAGTATTTACCCATAGGAACACGCAAGGAAAAAGCAGAAACCTTTCATCTTAGATTTCACCATCAGAAGCGTTGTATCTACCTTTTGTGATAGCTTGTGCATTTTATGTAGTCTAACAAAGCAGAACAGAAGCTTTTATTCGATGATACCTTCGCCAGATGCATCCATTCTTAGGCATTCAGAGGCAGTCGATGAGCACAGGTGCTATGGCATAAGATATCTAGCGTTCGATTGCAACAATTAATCGAGAGAAAAATCAAGTTGCTTTCTACATCGCTAGAAATCGGTTTGTTCAATGTATGTAGCAGCTTTGAGGTATGGTTATAATTGCTACTTGGTAAATGGTACGTTCTTCTTCATTTACTCCACTTCCAATTTATTTATTTCATCTTCTTCATTATTGGGTGTTACATCTCAACTGGAACTAAGTCTTCCCTTCAGCTAAGTGTTATCGATAAATCGCCGGAATGAGAAACGAAGAATACTTTTGCCTTTATAGACATTGGCGTACCCAGAAGAGGCAAAGTTAAACGGCGTCAAAATATACTTTTTGCAGAACTTGGTATCTAACTTTAGATCAGACTCCTGCCAAAGAGCTTACCGAAATCATTAAAATATTCAGTCAAGATCTTGAAAATAATCTGCTGAGTACTATGAAAGTATCGAACTTCTTCTACTATTTACACCCGATTCTGTTTTTGCACGGATTTTTTTTACACGGCCGTGCAAAAAAAGTTTCCATACAAAATTTTTTGCCAAAACCTTATTTTTACATGAAACGTCGAGAAAAGGTGTTACTTTTTTTACACGGTTTTTGAAATTTTGAACTGAAAACTTTTTTTGCACGGTACGCATCCCCCGTGCAAAAACAGAATCGGGTGTATTACCATTCCGTGATTGACCAAAACAATCGAAGTTGCACAGAGATTTAGTGAATGGGGCTTGGAATTAGCTTACCATTCTCAATATGCGCAAATCGAGAGTTCAAAGTTTAAAAGTCAATAACGGCGCTGGCTACGTCCAATATGGTAATCGGGGAAGGGGAGGAATGTTAGTTAAATTTGTAATTTTATTAATTCATTCAACGAAAACTTTTGATCAGGTCAAGGAAAAGTTTACAGAAAATTTTAAAGTGATCGGAAAAATTTGGTGTTGTCAAGAGAATTTAAAAATTAATCAGTACAATTACAAGCAAGATTTGTAGTTCCATCAATCTACGTGAAGCCTCTCTTAAACGCTGCAAGCGTCGATTGTTGCCTAAGGGCAAATTATTCCATGTTGAAGCTCCACTGATAAGCATACTTTTCCTACTGTCCGTCGTACAGTGTGGCAAGACGAAGGAACGTGCTCGGTTGTTTATTCCTGGTTGGAGGTGTTGTTGTAAGTATTGGGGTAGCTCTCGAAGGTATCCACGCCGTAGGAAGCAGCAGACATGCAGTCTATAATAGAGATTTCTGCCTTGAATCGTATGACGGATGACAGCTGTGGTGTCACGTCGGTGAAGATTGTAGACGAATCGTACAACTGATTTGAAGCTTCGGTGTAATTGTTCCTTTAGCGCTTCTGTTAATGCAGGATAGTACACCACGTCGCAGTACGTATACAGTGGTACGATGAGCTTTTTTTTTCGTGTGGGTAGCGATAGTACACTTCGAAAGCGAGTTCGTAGGGTGCCATAGACCTTTTTCACTACATCTTTGACTTGATGTGTCCAGTTGAGTTAGTTGTCCATAACAAGTCTCAGGTTAGTAACCTTGGCCAAAAATTGGATGGGTTCTCCACAAAATACTATACGATTTTGTGGGATGACGTCTCCCTCCTAACAAAATACGTTTGCTTAGGTTTTCTTAGGGTTAGGCGTCAGCATATTGCGTTGGGTCCTGGCTTCGATCGATTTCAGGTTCTGATTAATGATGTCAACCAGTCTGTTAACCTGATCGATAGATCCCGAAATGTAAACCTGGAGGTCATCAGCATAGAGTTGGTATTTACAGTTGAGATCATTCGGAAGGCTATTGGTGAACAGGCTGAATAATAGGGCAATCAAACACGAGCCCTGATGTGTTCCATCAGTCAACCGCATTACTCTAGAAGTAGTATCCCCATTAGACCTGTTCATATTTAAAAAAATGTTTGTAAATCTACCGGAATTCTCATGCCAAGAACAATGTCTGGTCAAATTTTCAGCTCATTTGATGAAGATTTCAGTATGCTTCAAGTTGAAAATGTGTTTTTGGACTTATTTCAAGGTTTGAAAAATCATAACTAGCATGTGTAAAACCAAAACCACTTGCTATTACCACTATTTGAAAGCTAATTCTATTCTGTTAAAGTTTCTCGAACACGCTAATAAGATTAAATTGAGTTTTCACATTGTTTGATCCAAATTTGTTCTCTACAGTACCCAGAAATTACAGTTTTCTCAATATACATGGTATATAAAACACCCATTGACATTATTTGTTAAGGCCCTAGTCAACGGGAATCAAACATAATACATGTATGAATTCATTGGCCATCAACAGCTTACATGTTGCTTAAGGCAATAAATTACAATAAATGTCCAAAGATCGAACACCGCATCGCAACCTGATGATAGTTAAATCATGCATGACACATGTACCGAAAACGAATGAATTGAACAAGTTAGCATTGCTTTTTCTGTCCAAGTGATGATTATTTTATTATTTTATTCCAAGGAATAGTATTTTATTATTATTTATCCAGAAATTATCCTTCTTTCAAATATTATTTCTTCTTTTGAGTTTCGCTATTGGAACACATTTTTGCACTGAAGATTTTTATACATTTAGCACAAATTTACCGTTCTTTTAATTGTTCTTTTTTTTTCGTAATATGATTGTTGGGTACTCAAACTCTCAATACACTCAGGAGGGAAATCGTCACACTTACCTCGTGATCGAGCCACCAATAGCCGTGCACATCACAGCCACAAGCAGTCCGACGCAGACGAGATTGCCGACAACCGTGCACGTCACGATCACCAGCGCAGGAAACACACCACCAGCAGCCGTGCACGCCACAGCCACCAACGGAATGCCGACAACCGCACACGTTGCGGTCACCAGCACAGGAACACTCCGACGAAGGACCACGGCAAGGATGCCGAAAACACGTTCACACTTCCAGCTTTGTGCCTCACACTTTCCAATTTCGGGTCGTGATCGCTTGCTCGCTAACGATAAATCACCAGGAGTGTAGCCTAATCGTGAAAACGACTCTATAATATTATCTTAGCAACTCCCGGCACACTCCTGTGAATCGTCGCATTAGCAATTTCGACCGAACAGCACCACCACAGCAGCTTCGCTTCACTGGAACAGCACCGCCGCACACCAATCGTTTGACGAACGAAGAAAAGAGGAACGCCGAACAAGACGCAACACGTTCACTGTCTTGCTCGATAACGCCGGCTCGGATGAGCGGCGCACACACACACTCTTCGCGATGACTCGCCAACGCTGACCCGAAAGGGAGAGAGACACAGGCACACTCGTCGCCGTCTCGGCTCACGATCTCGTGGAAGCAGAGAAAAAGGAAAGGGAAAAAATGCCAACCGATCGCCTCGTTGACCGGTCTGGCTCACTGTCACCACAATCTTCGGCTCTCGTTCAGAAAAGACTTTTACTTTTTGATGTTGTCGCGGGAATGGTTTTATTAAGACTGAATGAATATTGAAACAATGAAAGCGTTTATATATTTTTCTCTACGGCTGTAACAGCCAATCAAGTTGAAGCCCAAGCTCCACCCATTCGATGCACAAGTTGGTGGAAACCGTCTCGTTGCGTTGTTCGCTGGTATAAGATGGGCTGGTTTGGATGGATTGCTTGCATAGCTTATTCTGCACGCGTAGGGCGCGTACATACTCCCGCCGGTTGGAATGCAATTCCAAAAGCGGAAATCCTCTGCTCGTCATTATCGATGATGGGTAAGGGCGCTAACTTTCGGACGGAACGTCGAAACACACCCACGGCAGTCTTCACGTCGGCGACTCGGATCACTTTGTCTTTCCCCGGGTAAAGTGCAACGATTTTTCCCAGCCTCCAAGATTGAACCGGTAAATTGTCCTCCATCAGTAGTACAATGGTACCCATTTTCACATTAACTTCACTTTTCGTCCATTTTGCCCTTGATTGAAGCGATGACAAATAGTCTCTTGACCACTTAGCCCAAAACTGTTCACGCAAATGGTTCATATACTGATGACGGGATAAACGGTTCACTGGTATTCCGGTATACGATGGCTTCACAATCGGCTCCAATGGTCTTCCAATCATCAAATGAGCAGGAGTTATTGGAAGTGGATCGTTTGGGTCGTCAGACATTGAATACAACGGCCTCGAGTTCACAACGGCTTCAATGTGAGTTAGAACCGTTCCAAACTCCTCAAACGTCAAAATCGCGTTTCCCAAAGTTCGATGTAGGTGGGACTTGATAACCTTGACACCTGCTTCCCATAAACCCCCAAAGTTTGGGGATCTTGGCGGAATGAATTCCCACTCTATGTCACGTTTGAGCAGGAAATCGTCGATCTTTGCCTTCTCGGTTTCATCACGGAACATCAAGAACAGCTGGTGGAGCTCCTTGGATGCGCCGACAAAATTGGTCGCGTTATCTGACATCATTTTGCGCACCAGTCCACGTCGGTTGACAAAACGATCTAAGGCTGAAAGGAAAGCTTCGGTTGTCAAATCCGAAACTAACTCGAGGTGGATAGATTTCGTCGCAAGGCACACAAAAAGAGCGATGTATGCCTTGATTTGCTTCGGCTTGTATCTGCCTTCTTTCACTGTTACCGGACCGGCGTAATCTACACCGGTGAATTCGAACGCTGCTGCTGAATTCACACGTTCTTCCGGTAGATTTCCCATTAAGGGTTGAACATCTCGTGGCTTAGTCCGGAAGCATTTTACGCAGCTGCGTGTCACCTTTCGAATGGCGCATCGAGCGTTGACCAGCCAATACTTCTGCCTTATTGCTGCCAGTAGACCGGATGGTCCTTCATGAAGTCTGTCCTCGTGGTACTGACGAATCAGCATCTCGGTCACTCGATGATCTTTTGGAAGTAACAACTGGTGCTTGGCGTCCAATGGTAACTTGGAGTTCTGTAGACGCCCGCCAACGCGCAAGAAACCTTCTTCATCCAAAAATGGTTGCAGATTCGCAAGCTGTTTCGGCAATTCCTTGCGCTGAACACACTGCGTCGGACTGCTTGTGGCTGTGATGTGCACGGCTATCCGGCTCGAAGGACCAAATGTTGGGTACTCAAACTCTCAATACACTCAGGAGGGAAATCGTCACACTTACCTCGTGATCGAGCCACCAATAGCCGTGCACATCACAGCCACAAGCAGTCCGACGCAGACGAGATTGCCGACAACCGTGCACGTCACGATCACCAGCGCAGGAAACACACCACCAGCAGCCGTGCACGCCACAGCCACCAACGGAATGCCGACAACCGCACACGTTGCGGTCACCAGCACAGGAACACTCCGACGAAGGACCACGGCAAGGATGCCGAAAACACGTTCACACTTCCAGCTTTGTGCCTCACACTTTCCAATTTCGGGTCGTGATCGCTTGCTCGCTAACGATAAATCACCAGGAGTGTAGCCTAATCGTGAAAACGACTCTATAATATTATCTTAGCAACTCCCGGCACACTCCTGTGAATCGTCGCATTAGCAATTTCGACCGAACAGCACCACCACAGCAGCTTCGCTTCACTGGAACAGCACCGCCGCACACCAATCGTTTGACGAACGAAGAAAAGAGGAACGCCGAACAAGACGCAACACGTTCACTGTCTTGCTCGATAACGCCGGCTCGGATGAGCGGCGCACACACACACTCTTCGCGATGACTCGCCAACGCTGACCCGAAAGGGAGAGAGACACAGGCACACTCGTCGCCGTCTCGGCTCACGATCTCGTGGAAGCAGAGAAAAAGGAAAGGGAAAAAATGCCAACCGATCGCCTCGTTGACCGGTCTGGCTCACTGTCACCACAATCTTCGGCTCTCGTTCAGAAAAGACTTTTACTTTTTGATGTTGTCGCGGGAATGGTTTTATTAAGACTGAATGAATATTGAAACAATGAAAGCGTTTATATATTTTTCTCTACGGCTGTAACAGCCAATCAAGTTGAAGCCCAAGCTCCACCCATTCGATGCACAAGTTGGTGGAAACCGTCTCGTTGCGTTGTTCGCTGGTATAAGATGGGCTGGTTTGGATGGATTGCTTGCATAGCTTATTCTGCACGCGTAGGGCGCGTACAATGATATAACCATAATTATAAATTTCTCTTTCTTTAATGCATAGGCTGTTCTTTATAGCTATATTTTTAAAGTATTTTTTTGTTTCCAATTGATAAAAGGGCGTCAATCAATAACATTGATCTGCTCAAATTATCAGCGAAAAGAGAAATCGATTGCTGCAGTTACTTCGATGGGTGGTGCTACTTTTCCCCTTATGTTGGTCCCCGAACGCCAGTTCCCCGAATATCCCGTTTCCCCGGCTAGCCCACTTTCCCGAAAAGTTTTTAGCACTCATAATTGTCGTAACTTTATACATTTCAGGGTGGTGAACGAACTGACCATCTAATATGCACCCTTCTTTACTTAATTGGCGATTCTTTCGAGTTTTGAGTTTTACCGTCCTCAGAATTTTTGACGGGGTTGGTGGTCTGATGGCTACCGCTTCTGCTTCATATGCAGAAGGTCATGGGTTCAATCCCAGGCCCGTCCCTTTCCTCGTACTTTGTAGTTGTATATCTCTCACTTGCTTCTATCTTCCATTCTAAATATATCACACTCAAATTATTCGTTCATAGCAAACGCTAGAACCAGAGACGGACAAGAAACCGTTTCCCTAACGCTTCCCACTTCCACGCGCACGCCTGATACATAGGCAGTCTGCTAACCACAAAAGCAAACCTCTCTGCCATGCCTTTCCCCCATCCATACACTCCCCGCATGAACTGGCGTGGATGCAGTGGAATATACGGTCTATGTGGGAGCCAGTTCAATGCATCATCAATTCCTCCCCCTTCCCCTCATTGGTCAGCATTCTGACGTGGCAGATGCCATTGTTGCCTAAAAATAGAAGATCACCAGCACTTATACACTGAGGATGCCTGTTAGTCCCAAGCAGTCATTCGGTTGGTTCCTTGTGTAAGTGCAGCTGATCTGGCGATACTAGAGTGCATCCACGGGCGGCCAATCAAGCTCAAGCTCAAGTTTACCGTCCTCAGCATTTTTGCCAATATGTGTATAGCCGAGAATGACAGAATACTTCTTTTGACTTCTTTTTCGTTCTTTCTCGCCACCACTTTTCGGGGGAACCAGTCAATGCCGCAATATTTTTTGGCGTCCATTCTTCTACTGGTTTAATTGTAAATTTTGCCTTCCTTTAAAAATAGGCTGTTCTTTATATTTATACTGTTTTAAAGTTCATTATTTACTTAAGCTAAATGTTAACCATTTTTATATTTTGCTGTTTTATCAATTCTTGCCAGATGTGTTGTTATACTGATAATTATTTTAGAACCTGCCAATATTCAACACACTAGTTTTTGGGCAAACGCGTGATATTCTTTCGAGATATGCTCGAAAAAATATTATTGCAATCACAAATTTTCCCTTCTTTCGATAATAGACGGTGTTTTTCATGTACGCAAAATCAGAATTTATATTGAACTGTTGAAAAGTGTTGCCACAAACACTTTCTTTTAAAGATAAAATCAAGTTTATTGAGCTATGCTGTGAAAAGGTTTTTTTTGCGTTGGTGCCTTAAACATTTTAAAAGTAAAATAAACTGCTCTCGTACATAGGCTATTTCTGCATTAAGTCGCATTGATAGATCTTTGGATTAGAGCTTTTGATATTTTGCCAAAAAAATTCCATTCTCTTATCAAATAATTTTCATCGAGTGTTACGTCCAAACTGGGACAGAGCTTGATCTACAACGAAATATTCTATGAGAGGTCCCTTGATGAATAACTGCGAACTTTCTTTCCCAATTTAATGTTTTCAAATATGCATATCGCAACAAGCTCAAAGATACTCTATGTTCTGAGATGTAGAGACCCGTCACGAGTTTTATTAAGTAATGCTCTCCATTGTCACAACAATTTTTGAAATTCTTTGCTTGGATAATCTATGAGCGAACACCACGCTTGTTTAGAACCTACCAAAATTCTTTGGTATGGGCTCGGTGGTGATGATCTTGGTAAAAGTTTAAAAAAAGCCATTATGCCAAAAGACCATTATGCCAAACAACCATTATGCCAAACGTCTTTATGCCAAACGGCTTTATGCCAAACGACCTTATGCCAAACGGCTTTATGCCAAACGGGGTACAATCATTGATATGAAGCACACCTAAATTTACTCTAAAATTAGTGAAATTTTGGCCAGAAGTTCATTTTACAATGAAAAATCAAAGTATTGGTTGACTGGGAAGTTTCCAGACATTTTTGAAAATATGAATAGGTCTAATCCTCAAGCTTTACTACTTGACTCCACTGGCTCAGAAATGACTAGATCAGCTCGCAGGCCGCTGGAGAAAACCCGAATTATTCCTCAGGATGAGTCGATGCTTAACACAGTTGAAGGCTAACGAGAAATTAACCAGCACCGTCACTGTGCAGTGGTGATTGTCGAGATAAGCATAAATATTACGTTTTTTTTTATCTTTATTAACGAAATTTTTAGCCATGGGCTAGTTCATCTCGGGACCAACGGCTTTACTTTCCTTCCGAAGGAAGTCGTCACTATGACCTTTACATCATAAGTGACTATCTCGGGGATGGGATTCGATCCCATGTCCTCGGCGTGAGAGGCGTGTGTTCTAACCAGTACACCAGGCCCGTCCCCGCAAATATTACGTGTTACTTCTGCCAGTGCAGTTGTGGTGCTATAAACGCGTCTGTAGCCTGATTGATGTGAAGCCATGAGGTGAGGGTTGGAGTTGTCCAGATGATGGGAGATCTGCGCCAGCAAAATCTTTTTAAGGATCTTTGAAATCGATGGGAGAACGCTGATATCTTTGTGAGCCGTAGGGTTGGAACATTTGGGGATCGGTGTTACTACTGCTTTTTTCCAGGAAGATGGGAATGTTTTGTCAGCAATGATCGTATTGAAGATATAAATCAATAATGGGAGTATGAATGGGCTCAGCATCTTCACGAAGGAGATTGGGAGATTGTCACATCCTGTTGCATTTGAACTTATCTCGAACATGTGTTTGGCAACTTCCTCTACACTGGTGGGTTGGAAACGGTTTACGAACAAAAGATCGAAACGACAAAAGGTCGAAATTGATTTGCTTGGTGGGGAATTCTTCCTTCTTTGAAAAAAAATTTTTTCGACCTTTTGTCCCTTCTTTTTTGTCCTTTCGACCTTTTGTCTTTCGACCTTTTTTCTTTCGACCTTTTGTCATAGATGCGCGTCGAAGTCGTTGGAGGAATTTGTTTTCTTCGCATTGATATGTACTCCTTCTCTTCGCAAATTACTCCATAGCTTTTTGGCAGGAAGTTCAGCTTAAAAATGTGTATCGCCATACTGCTTTTTGGCACTATTAATTAGCGACTTCACTCGATTACGGGCACGTTCATATTCTCGCCACTGATTGCTATCTCTGGATCGGTTTGGATCACGGACGTATAACGCAAAAGCAAGATCTCTCTCAGCGATGCCTTGCTCAATATCTCGGGTGATTCGAGTTGTTCGTTTATCCCGTACTTGTATAACTCGCTCAGGAGCATGAGCGTCTAGTGAGAACTGTAATTTTGCCGTTGTCAGTTCGACCTTCCGGTTGACATCGTTTGTGTCGAAGATTTCCTGAAGATCGGTCGTTTGAAAGTCTACCTGCAGTCGAACCACATCGATTCTTCGCATGTTGCGGACTTTCACTGTTTTTGGGTGCTGCTCGTGGTACTCGGATGTCGGCAATAAGATAAACAACCTCGTGATCGGAGATGGAGCTTGCGTATTGAGTCTTAGACGTAGGGATCGATGATGGAGAATTGATCACCAGGAGGTCAATAGTTGTTGCGCTTCGCTCGGTGATTCGTGTAGCAGCTGTTAGCAGAAAGGTGAGATTGAAAGTAGACTGAATGCGAGCGAGGGCGTCTGCATTGCCACAACGGTGATGTGCGGCAACGTTAATGTTGTAGTCACCTTCCAGATAGACTCTATCAAAATTAAAATCTTGTAGGTCGACGAGAAGTTTTTCGTAGCGTTGGGCAAACAATGGATTTGACCCGCTCGGATTATACACAACCACAATGCAGATGTTGCAGTTGTTGATTTTGGTTTGTACTGCAAGGAATTCCAGTGGAGTAGCACTATTCTCTCCAGCTTCGTAGGTTGACATGATTATGGTAGTTGTTTTTATCCTTTTCTGGAGTATAGTCCGACACCACCGAATGCCCTTTATCTGTTTCCATGCCCAGAGGATAAAGAATGTCGGACAAAGTTGAACCCAGGGATCCGGATTGAGCCGGTGGCTGATGAAGGACGGAGCATAGTTTCCGTTACGGCAAAGAAGTGGTATTGGGAGGCATCGAGTAAAACTTTGACACCATCAATATGGCGTTCTTGACTTCTGACGTTGAGGAGCCCGATTCGGAGGTTAGCGTGATTGGTTCTAGACATAAGGCTTGGAATGTAGTTTTTTTTTTTTTTTTGGTCAGTTCGATGAGATGGCTGACATCTTTTACTTCATTGTAACGAAGTTGGTTCGGCAGACGAACAGAGACTGAACCGTTACGAACAAAAACCAACTGGATCAGCTTTCTATGCTTCATTCTTAATGGTTACGAATCTGGAATGTTGCGACGGAGAGTACTTCATAGAATGTGAACTGGTAGTCCAGCGGCAAATCGGGAAGGATCTGGCATTGTTTAACGTCATTGTATTTTTGGAAGTACTGACGTAGAACTGTGTCGCGTGCCTCGTGGTCATCCAGAATGATAATAGTAGGAGTGAGGGACCGATCAGACCATTTGGAGGGTTTGACTGGTAATCGGAAGCATTTGACAACGTGTGGCATTAAAGTGGGGATGCCGAGGAAACAAAAGAGCTACTATGCCCGTGACATTCTCTCCGGTCCGATATGGGATTTTGTTGACTGCTATTCTGAAGTGTTTCAGTCTTTGGGACCATGTTTGGGCGAGTTTGTCACCGGATTCAATTATTTCGAGTTTACGCCCTACATTATCCAAAACTTTCTGCTGCAAAGCTTGTCGTTCTTCTGCTCCGCTAAATGCTTGTAGGCGACTTTGAAAACGATCGATAAGTTTTCTGTTGTTCTATAGTAGTGAGTCGAGTTCAGTTTGCAGCTTTTCTATCTTCGATGTTAGATCATCGATGCGATCGGTGATTTGCTTAAGTTCTTCAGAAGGCGAAGCAGGTGAGGTTTGAGACGAAGGCTGCTTTGGAATAATATTTCCGACTATGCTACTGTCAGCACAGAAAAACCAGAAATGTGCTAAGACCGGTAAAATCACTTCATTGATACGCTCACAAGTGTGACACCATTTGGCACAGCTATCGCAACAAATCCAGTTTACATTTTCGGATTTGGTCTTCTTTGCGCTCTTCTTCCGTTTTCCGTATGTCGGAGGATTTTTACGGCCACATGCATAGCACGAGTCGGTCATGGTCTCACTTAATGTTCCATGTTAGTTCGTGATACGGACACTACAGGAGCATCGGCGGTTGCCAATAATCTTGGTATGAACAGCAAACCGTCATGACCGTGACGTTTTGCTGCAGAATTCGAACGGATTTTGTGCTATACACTCCCAGCAAAAACACCAATAAGCAGCAGTCTAATTTGTGCTTTGCTCCGTGTTCACTGTGCACTGCTGCACAACCACAACCTAGCGAATATACACAACCGTACACAACCGTACACAACCGTGCATCGACCCATCTAGATTTTTCCTCCTCTTTTCTTGCACTGCGGGGATCACAATTTGATGACTTTAAATTCTCTTTTATAGGCTCAAATCCACAGAATGACACCATCCGTGTACCGATTACGCTAATTGCGAGCACACTTTCGCGATTTACATACTTTTCGCGACCGAACTCGATCAAACCGATCCGTAAACCTGCGATTTATCCACAGCGCGAAAACACCACGCGACGGTCCAACAGTACAGAGTATCATATAATGCTGGAAACATTTTTTTTTATCTTTATTAACGAGATTTTTAGCCCTGGGCTAGTTCATCTCGGGACCAACGGCTTAACTGCCCTTCCGAAGGAAGTCGTCACTGAAATTTTTAGTGACTATCTTGGAGATGGGATTCGATCCCAGGTTCTCGGCGTGCGAGGCGTGTGTTCTAACCACTACACCAGGTCCGTCCCCTGCTGGAAACATTGATTATTCCACTAAGGTCTAACTTTTGCTCCACCTTACTCTAATGGCACTTCAAGGAAGTTTATTGACGATTTAGGAAATGCCTAAATCCTTACCTAAACGTCCAGGAATTACAATCGATCTTCTTCGAGGCATTACACACTTAGATTAAATTACTGGGGTCGGTAAAATTTTACTGGGTTTTGGAACTATCAAAAAAGTCAGTAAAATGAAAACTGTCGCCACGCGTAATTGAAAAGCAAATTTCACCATGTTTTATTTTTTATCGATATATGATATAAAAAGAAAGCTTTTTGCAAAATTTCAGTGAAAAAACTCTGTTTTTTAATTTCTGACATTTATTTTTAGTTTACTGACTTTTTCGGTAGTTCCATAACTCAGTTATTTTTACCGAACAGATTGAGCTTTTTTTCAGTAATCTTCTTCTTCTTCTTGGCATTCCGTCCTCACTGGAACAGAGCCTGCTTCTCAGCTTAGAGTTCAATAGGGCGATTCAAATTTTAAAAACGTTTGAAATTCCGATCTCCCATATGCTCCGTACCATTCTTACCATAAAAATAGTGTTCTGTGAAATTTTCAGCTTTCTATGAGGCCCAAAGACAATGTAGGTTTATATAGAAATTACTATGGAGAAATTTTGAGAAATGATCCATAATCGCAAGTACTGTAATGTGAAGTAGAAACTTATCATCCCATATTGAAAACTCATTCTTCAAACCTTAATGAAAGATGTTACTGAAGAAACAAATCCCTTTTTTGGCTAATTTTGTTTTGGATTTTTGTACATGTTTGCAGTTGTTTGTAATTTTTTGTTTTAAAATGTCAAAAACGAAAAACCGTTGCAGAAGAATAGTAAACAAACTCGTGAATATCTCTTCTGCTTACTTACTTACTTATTTGGCTTTACATCAATTATCTTGATAAAGCCTCGCCAACAATAATTCGCCAATTCACTCGGTTCTTGACCGCTTCTCTCCATCCTCGACTGTGACCCCACTCTCCAGGTCCTGGTGCACCTGGTCAATCCACCTAGCTCGCTGCGCCCCACGCCTTCTTGTTCCGACCGGATTCGTAGCGAACACCATCTTTACAGGGTTGTTGTCCGGCATTCTTGCAACATGCCCTGCCCAGCGTATCCTTCCAGCTTTAGCTACCTTCACGATACTGGGTTCGCCGTAGAGTTGAGCGAGCTCGTGGTTCATCCTTCGCCGCCACACGCCATTCTCCTGTACGCCGCCGAAGATCGTTCTTAGCACTCGGCGTTCGAAAACCCCAAGAGCTTGCAAGTCCTCCTCGAGCATAGTCCACGCCTCATGCCCATAGAAGACTACCGGTCTCTTCTGCTATACGTCGGATTGAATTTCTCTTTTCAGCCAATTTCTTTAATACGGTTTGAAGAATGAGTTTTTACTATGGAATAATAAGTTTGTGCTAACATTACAGTACTAACGTGTTTGGAACAATTCTCAAAATTTCTCCATGGTAATTTCCATATAAACCTACATTGTCTTTGGGCTACCTAGAAAGCTAAACATTTCACAGAACACTTTTTTATGGCAAGGATGATAAAGATCATATGGGAGATTGGATTTTCAAACATTTTTAAATTTTGAACCGCCCTAGTGTTTAATGAGCCTTCCATAGTTATTGACTGGGAGCTTTCTTTGCCAAATTTGGCATTTTCGCATTCGTATATCATGTGGCAAGTACGATGATACTCTCTATACCCAGGGAAGTCAAGGAAATTTCTACTGCGAGAAGATCCTGGATCAACCGGAAATCGATCCTAGACTTATTTAGTATGGCTTTGCTTTGTAGCCGCAGACTCTAACCACTCGGCTAAGAAAGGCCTGTTAAAATATTTCTTGAAGTAATTACAAGGGCGATTTCAAAATTTAAAAATGTTTGATAATTTACTCTCCCATATCTTTATCATAAAAATAGCGTTTTGTGAAATTTTCAGATTTTTCAGTGGTGATGTAAAGGTAGCCCAAAGTCAAAGTAGGTTTATATGGAAATTACTATGGAGAAATTTTGAAAAATGTTTCAAACACGGTCATCGAGAAGTGAAGGAATGTTATTGTGTCATTCATTGTTACTTGAGACCAAGATCACCTCTGCATCACTATGGTCATCATGGGAAGGAGTTTTGTTAGTGGGGATCCCTCCCAGTATGATCAAGATTCACCTTGGTAAATGATAAGATTCATGCAAGCTCAGTTCATAAAATTACCTTTCAGTACTCTAAAAACAACGTGAACATACAGTAAGTCGCCACTTGTAGCTTCGAACTATTCAAAGGTTATTGTTTTATAACAATAAAAGGTAAAAGGAAAGGTAAGGGGTTTTTGATGTTAATATAAAATATTTTATGTTGACACCTACAGTTATGAACTGTTCATATTATGATAATTCAATTCATTTAGGTAACATTCCCACCGTTGTCATAATCAAAATACGTTTCATAATATATTGTGTCACATGTCACATGTCACGGAATTGCTTAAGATCTGGCGAGTGGATTTGGGAAACTATGCCACTTTTTTATTGTTCAAGAATTTCAACATGTTAGTGTGAGGAGAAGATTTAGGAAATCTCTTCGGAATAGCACGAAAAATGGAAGAAAAGTTTAAGTGTAAATTGTATTGTAATTTAAACTTTTTCAACGATGGCAAGACAAAGTTTTCCGGGGCCACTAGTTTGAAATAAATGCATTAAACGAGCTCATCAAATTGGTCATCCATCCTTGACTGAGCAGCTGTAAGCTATTTTTATCAGCATGCTCATTTCACAAACGCAAAAAAATACTCCAGCGACGCGAAAATCCGAACCCGATTGCACTCAGAACGCGTGCAAACTACAACGAGCAAAAAAAAACAAGGCGACGACGCAAAAAAAAGTTTTTTTTTTCTTAGGCTTCAACGAAACGCTGCCCCAACGCGTGCAGAATAAAACACTATAGCTTTATTTCAGCTATAGATTCTTTACCAGAGAATTTTTAGAGACGTTCAAAACATGACAGATCATTTTTCAAGACCCATTCCAAAAATTTCAAGCACATATTAACAATAACTATCGAAATAATATGAAGAAAAACATGTTTTAAATACCGTTGCAAATTTGCCTACTTTTCATCAAGAGAACATAACATAACACAACATAGCTGCCTACTTTTCCTACCAAAAGAAATAGTGCTTAAAAGTGCTACTTTTCTGTTTGACAAACCGAATTGATTCTTATGTAGAGTCAGGAGCTAGCTGACTATGAGGGATTCCTAGTTGAAATAGGACATAGAGGTGCAAGTAAAATATGTAAGTTCACTACAAACACAGACAGGAGCATTCTGTGGCGGTTCGTGTAGACGTATTTACAGACAATGCAGCACACGAAAGACTAATAATATGGCTGAAAACTGTATACGGCGTCTTATCCGACCTTTCTTTGAAAATTGAATGAGCAATGGAAGAGTGAAAATTTTGTTTGAGAAGTTATGCATGAATGCCTATATGGGTTTATTCTCCAAGAACTAATCCATATGTAACGGCATTTTCGTAATTTTTCTAGATATTGTATGCAACTCGTTTCAAAACTCGATTTTTTTAGCACACGTCGTATTTATCCAACAAGATAATCCTTGTTGGATAAATGAACGACTCTTGCTGAAAAAATATCATTTTGCAGCTTGTTGCATAAATAACTGTTTATAGAACAAGGCACTTGCATTTAAACTATAGATTTTAATATATTTTCTATGCAATCCATGACGTTTTCCTCAGGTGGCCCATATTGCCCCGATCACACTATGTCGATATCGTCCACGAAACCTAGAAGCATATACGAACGTGTGATGATAGTACCTTTCCTATGCACACGGGCTCTCCATCTTGTGTCTTCTAACGCTTTGTTGAACATTAGGTTTGAACAGGTTAGGTTTGACATGTAGAAATTATGAATATCTAAATTTGGTCACATTTAGAACTTGTAAACGTGTTTTTAGAAAACTAAGATAGGAAACAGGCTCTGTCCTATTGAAGACGTAATGCAAAACTTGAAGATGAATACAATTTAAAACTATTCTAGGAATACCTACTTACCTTTAAGAAAGCTCTGCTGAAAAAAGATAATGGATTCGCTGATAGCTTGTACCGCCGTATACTGCCGTGAATTGCAAGTCAGTCCCATCTGTAAAAAGTAGGCATTGAAAAAATGGGCAGTAAAGTTTCTAAACTCGTTTTCCATACGAATATTCGAAAACTTCTAGAAAATTGGAGCATGTTGAAATCTCAATGAAACTTTCACAATTTGCTTTTCACTACGTTATATTTCCGGGAAAAATAAAAGGATGGTCAAAAGACCGTTCATTTTTGGGTTACACGGTGCGAAAATCTGTGGTGGGACTGATATGCGATTACTTTTCATGATGGGACAATTTGACTTGGTGTTTTTCCGTAATTTTTCCGAACAAATCATATTATCTCATTAGTGCAGCTGAAAGAGCATTGGAAGAAATGTTGATAACTGAACTCAACTCAATTTTGACGAAAATGCAGATGGGACTGACTTGTGATTCACGACAGTATACTTCTCGAAATTTCCTCATTATTCTAATTTCACAAATTTGTATCCGTTAGAAAACATTCTGGAAATAAACATAAAGCTGACAGCCAAACCCTCGTCCAACCACAAATATACTTAGCATTTTTGCCATTGCTCATGGATCGCATTCATGTAATAATTTCATATCAATCTTCATTCCCAGAAAACCATACCACGGCCAGGCTTACGACGACGTCCGTAGCATTGTATCAAAAATAGCTCTACGCTTCTAGTTTACCTGCTTTGCCCTTCTAAGGTCTGCATCCAAAATAATCCTCGCAAAATCCGGAACATTGTGCGTTTCCACATGATGCCAGATTCCGACACACGTCATTGCTAGCTGACAGGATTTGTGCTTTAATACGCGTGACCTGGAGTGGAAGCTACGTTCCACGATGGATCTAGCGTAGGAATGGCAAAAAAAAATATTCTACAGCGCACGTCAGGGAGAAAATCTCAACGTTTGCCGGAGAAAAGAATTTACAAGCTTTCTGCGCTCGAATGGTAATGCGGCACTTGCTTGCGAATAGAACAGATATGAACCAGCATCATGTTTCTTCTTTGCCCCAGTGATTCAATTATGCATTCAGTGTAACAAAATATGACAATTAAATCTCAATTATCGTTCTATCAGAGACTCAAAATTATTATATCGAATGATGTATCTATCAAAAAGCTTTAATATCACCAATCATCTTAGTTTTTTCAGTAAAGCTTTAACAAGGTCCATCAAAGCATAGAACAAGACCCAAATTACCAGCAGAATTTTCTTATCACATTACCAGTTGGCCACATGGAAGGACGACACCCATTACGGTTGACCTAAAATTGATTAATTTCTTTCTGTAGCAAAAACCAACAACTTTCTCCTTGTTGACGAAAGCTGGCGATGGTCGAGGTGTTTGCTCAGCGACGCATAAAAAGGTTTCCAATGAAAATGTTATTCTGTAATTAGGCTAATTCAATTATCATTCTTTGGCAGGTGTTTTCCGATCAAAGTGAGTGAGCCGTGAAAGTCCGAAGGCATCACATCATATCATAAATGGCCTTTCCTGGCTGGACAGAACGCTGATACTGGGGACCGCAATATTGATTTAGGACCAATCGAATTTTTCGTTACTGGAACATTTGAGGATCGTATCGTTATCATAGCATAGTATATTAACAGTAAAAATGAGGCTCATTTTAGACAGGTTTCTAAAGATATGTACGTTTGCGATGTGAATTTTTTTTGTACCATGAAGTACACATTTATTATTCACTAATTAGTCACTAAATAATTACACAAGAAAAAAAGTCACACTTCATAGCGAATCAAACGCAATACACGCTCAAAAAAGCGTTCTGGAAAACGTGAACTGTCAAAAATAGGGGGAGATCCCCCAGTACCGGACACTTAAGCCACTAAATTTATCATTCTAAAAATATTGGTTTCATGTGCTCGTGTTACCCATTTATGATAAATATTATCATTTTTATAGTGTACAAAAATATATTTGAAGATATAAATATGAATTTTGACATTGCATTTTGATGATGTATTCTAGTACCAAATTAATCGATCTTGAAAGGTGGCACCCAATACCGGACACATTCTGGAAATGCCTCGAATTATGTGAATTTGAACATCATTGAATGTGTTTATTAATATGAATAGTATATAATTGCCAATTCAATGCATTTGCAACATTTACAAGAACAATTTGAGTTTTTCTTCGTTGCAAGATGCCCATCAAAAACCTCTTACATATATGATGAAAAATAACACATTTTACGATGCTGTGCTGAATGTTCATTCTTCTTCATTTTATTGCATGTTTGATACCATGATCGACGGAATCCATGAAAAATGAATGTATTTTGAGACACTGGTGCAATAATTACAAAGATATCATGATGTAACAAATCAAGCTGTCCGAAACTGGGGGATAGGAGTTGCTCAACCAAAATTATAATTTGTTCATATTTAGTTCAATTATGGTACAAAATACATTCATTCTATCAAAAATGGATTATGTTCGAACACGCTTGCGTTATCTAAATTATTTTTTCATATTCGAAATAATTACTAAATAGGTTCGAAATTAAAGCGATAGGGCAAACGCTCCCTTAGTGGAGGTAGCTCCAATAGTGGAGGTAGTGTGTTTTGGCATGTTTCGCGCTAATAAATGATTATGTGATATTTTTGTATTATGTACGATGCGAAAATGATACAAGTAATCGAATAATATTCATGAAATTTAACCGTAAAACTATGTAAAACAATTTTTTTGCTTAATTTTTTTTTGCTCCTTTGCACCTATAGTGGTGCATCCGTACCCATAGTGGAGGGTCCCATAAGAAATCAATGGTTTGCGCCACTAAAGGAACCATCCTTAAAATATACCTCCACTAAAGGAACAGTGTTCCTATTATTGGTGCAAGGCTTTTTGCAGGGAAATTTCAAATGAATCGTGATTTTTATACATTTGAATGATAGAAGGATTTGAGATCTATCGAATGATACGTTAAAATCATATATTTCATGATCTTAACACCGTGTTTTAGCAGTTTTCCCTTAGGTGCACCACTAATGGTACACTTGCCCTAAGTCATTATTTTTTAAATTTTCAAACCTTTGTCCTTTTTAAAAAAGGCATGCATATTACAAGGACGTGTTATTCTACGCAAACATTAGTCTCCATAATAGCTTCCTTTTCTACTAATACACCATCTTGATTGGACCATGATTTCTCAATTTTTCGACTTTGTCCGGTATTGGGTGCTGTCCGGCACTGGGGGATCTCCCCCTACACCGTGAACTACCATGAACGATCTCGTATACAAGATCTAGTTCACGGTGTATTTTTGCTTGTTGACGAGTTCACGCCTGCTGTTCACGGATACGAGAACGGATTTTTTTCTGAGTAACGATTTGATATGCGATGGTATTTTTTTTTAAGTTTGTTTGACACATTTTTTGACAACCACAAGTGACGCATTTTTTTGAAGTTTGTGGTTCTAAAAAAGGTGTAGTCAAATTCACTTGGAAAAGGTATAAAAATACGTGTGTCAGTTACCATTTAAAAAAATTGCAAATTAGGTTTCCGAAATTATGACTAACTTCTACTGCTTCTTTGAGAGTCAATCTACAAAGCAGTGTTGTGAAAAACTCAATTTCTCATACAGTGAGAGGCAAAATAAAGTGCCCACCTTACCAGTTTTCGAATTTCTCTCATTGATTTGGTTCAAATTAAAGTTAACACACCTAAATCTTTTGTGATATTTTATTTTTGATGTTCTTTTAAAGTTGCACTTACGAAATTTTGATTAAAAAAAGAATTTTACTTAAAGAAAAAGAAAATCAATTTGTATTGAAAAAAAAGTAGTGACAAAAATAAGTGCCCACTTCCTTCTTGGCCCCAGAAAAGATGATTTAAGAAAAATAAAAAGCAATTTAATAGTTAATGTGTCCTCCTTTGGCCTTAAGGACTTGCTGGAGGCTCTTCGGCATGCTTTTCACCAGGTTTTGTAGGTGTTGTGGATCTAGTTCTTCCCAGGCGCGCTCCAAGGCTTCAAAATAATTATTTTTGTTGGTAACACCAGTTTTTTCAACCCTAGCATCGAGAATCGCCCACAAATTCTCGATGGGGTTGAGGTCTGGGCTTTGTGGAGGCCATTCCAGCGGTTTAATCCGACAAGACCGGAAGAAAGACTTGGTCTTCTTTCCAGTATGCTTCGGGTCGTTGTTCTAGAGAAATATGAATTTCTCTTCAAGGCCCGTCTGGATCAGCGAAACCTCCAGATTTTCCAGCAAGATGTTAATGTAGGAATCTGCCGTCATTATTCCGTCGATTTTCACGACGCTTCCTACTCCACTCCATGAAAAACACCCCCAGACCATCACATTTCATCACATCACACTTCCATGCGTCACCGTTCCTTGGATGTGGCGCTCCTGAAGCTCGAGCTGTCTAACCGAGAGCGGCGGGCTCGTGTGTGATGCAGAGCACCACATCCAAGGAACGGTGAAGCATGGAGGAGGAAATGTGATGGTCTGGGGGTGTTTTTCATGGAGTGGAGTAGAAAACCTCGTGAAAATCGACGGAATAATGATGGCAGATTCCTACATTAACATCTTGCTGGAAAATCTGGAGGTTTCGCTGATCCAGACGGGCCTTGAAGAGAAATTCATATTTCTCTAGAACAACGACCCGAAGCATACTGGAAAGAAGACCAAGTCTTTTTTCCGGTCTTGTCGGATTAAACCGCTGGAATGGCCTCCACAAAGCCCAGACCTCAACCCCATCGAGAATTTGTGGGCGATTCTCGATGCCAGGGTTGAAAAAACTGGTGTTACCAACAAAAATAATTATTTTGAAGCCTTGGAGCGCGCCTGGGAAGAACTAGATCCACAACACCTACAAAACCTGGTGAAAAGCATGCCGAAGAGCCTCCAGCAAGTCCTTAAGGCCAAAGGAGGACACATTAACTATTAAATTGCTTTTTATTTTTCTTAAATCATCTTTTCTGGGGCCAAGAAGGAAGTGGGCACTTATTTTTGTCACTACTTTTTTTCAATACAAATTGATTTTCTTTTTCTTTAAGTAAAATTCTTTTTTTTATCAAAATTTCGTAAGTGCAACTTTAAAAGAACATCAAAAATAAAATATCACAAAAGATTTAGGTGTGTTAACTTTAATTTGAACCAAATCAATGAGAGAAATTCGAAAACTGGTAAGGTGGGCACTTTATTTTGCCTCTCACTGTAACTCACGCTTGAGATTTTTCATGCGTGAGTTGCCAATCACGCAACTCAGCAGTCAAAAAATCATGGATAAGTTGTTTCGCCCTTTTGACTCATTATCTCGTATT
This sequence comes from Aedes aegypti, assembly GCF_002204515.2. Classification (NCBI taxonomy): domain Eukaryota; kingdom Metazoa; phylum Arthropoda; class Insecta; order Diptera; family Culicidae; genus Aedes; species Aedes aegypti. The sequence goes on along the minus strand of NC_035108.1, from coordinate 243,501,251 downwards.
TCCACAGTTTTCCACACGTCAATAATTTTTTGTTAGTCTGGTAAAATTATAGTAATCATTTCTAACGTAAACAACAACATTTGGGTTTCACGTATTTTTGACGGGGTTTGCGACTGAATCATTTTTTACGATTTGAGTTAATTGAGTGATTTTTGCATCAAAATCTCAAGCGTGAGATTTGCGAAGCAGATCTCTAATGAGTTTGCTCTCACGGGAGAGCGTATTGATTGAGATTTGATGAGTGTGAGTCTATCAACAATGATTGGTCCAATACCCTATTCCAAGGGATTGCTATGAGCACCTCTTTTTGTTGCCTCTTATAAACGATAGCAGGGCTCACCCACACGAATGTGCACATCATCAAAGTAGCTGGTGCGAAGGAGGGGGGAAAACGAACTACGGCACATAAATTCAACGCACGCTAAGACAGCTCCACGCAGCGCATGTGTTAAAACTACACAGAATGAGACAAACAATGCAGGACTCTCTGGCTGAGTGAAAATTCTGTGTAATTCGCACTCATGCTATGTGTAACCGATGTGTTGGCCATTGGCTGTGCGCGAATCGATGGAAATGGAACTGTCAGTCATCTCCCGCGCGGCAGCAAACAGTTGGCCGTTGGTAAGATGGGGAGTTTTCAGGGAATTTTTCCAGCGAAAAGCCGGAAGATGGTCGCAAATGAGAAAGTTTTTCCTCCATTTGCTTCCGCTTCGGCTATTCGAATGAAAAAATCTCTGAAAAACTTTAAAATCGGAATGTTTTTTTAAATGTTTTCAGAAGCAAAACAAACATGGAAGCGAAATCCGCATTCCAAGCGTTCCTCCTCTGTGCGCATTTCACTCATTCGGTTTGTTTACCACCGTTTGCACAAAACTGTGAACAGCCCCCTTTGCACAGAATCTGTGCTGCATGAAGAGAGGCCGATTTTGTGTACTCGGCACTCATTTCTGAGCAGATAAAGTTTAGCGTGATCACTTGCGTTTCGTTCTCAATAGTTATTTCACACTTCTTTTTTGTCAGTTATCCATTGTCTGATTATCCCAAAGAAAATTCCTATGGAATATTTGGGTCTCTGTAGCTCATTACCATATATCAGATCTAGCTAATTTTGTAGCGCTACATGCGTTTTGTTCTGTTCTCCCTTGTAGGGAAGGTAAACATCCGAACAATGAAACATGTGTGAGTGGAGTTTGATACTGGAGTATAAATTATGCTCCCGATAAGGAGACACAGCTTAACCTGTCAAATCCCATAGTGAAAAAATACGATGTCATCCCTCTGCCCTATTCAGTGCAATCAGACTGTAAATCCATAATGCATACCTGGTCATGTTCTAAAATGTATGCATTTTTCTGATTCTGTTTTGCAGCAAGCATATCCAAATGGTCTTCAGCTCAGCTTCCATCTCAAAAAAGCATTAGTGAACTCCGAAACCCTCCGAGCGATGGTATAAATCATAATTAAGAAAGACACTTCCCTAGCAGGTGAAAAAAGCTCAGCAATAGCTCATTTTGATATGGACATCTAAAAGTGATATTAACTTGATAGATATAAGAGATAAAAGATCTGAAAATGATATCTAAAATTTACTCCTAGAATATCATTAGCATATCATATTTAGCTTTTGTAAGATCTAACCAATATCAGCGAGCTATTCATTTGATCTGCAAACAGTTAATTTCGATATGGCTTAGAAGTTCCAGGAATAAAATTTAGATATTATCTTCAGATCTTTTATCTCTTATGTCAATCAAATCAATATCTCGATTTGATGGTCAGAACTTCGCTTCTGCTCGGGTTTTGATGAACATCAGTCAATGTCATTCTACGGTTGTCCTATTACCTTTCTCCACTCTCAGAATGGCCCAGTTTGCTGGACCGATTACCTTTTTTGGTACTTTCTGGTACCAAACGGATGAAGCATGTAAAAAAGTTTTCGCCACCCTCCCGAAAGAAACTCTTACGTGCTTTCAGAAATGTGAAGTTCTGTTTTGGCAATGAATGTTTGATGAAGTGGATCTGAATATAAGCTCGGTATTTCCCAAAAGCTTTTAAATGGAAATAACAACCTAAAAAGATAAACAAAATTGATACATGTATGATTAGATGATTATATATATTGTTATTAAAATCTGTCTAGATTTTTTAATTATACCGGTCTTATACACGAAATGTACAGGTGGCAGGATAAATGATTGTAACATCTGACTCTCTTGATCAGTGGTGCTCATCCTGCGACCAACGAACCGCAAGTGGTCCGAAAGCCCTAGATACATTTGTGAATATTGCATTCTAATCATAAATTCATAATGAGGATTGTTTAACTGTTTAATTGAAACATAGATTATTAGACTGGCCCTTCAACAAAAAAGTTGTAAATCTCAACGGAGCACCCCCTAGATGTGTGTCTTAGGATAAGAAAAAAATTCTCCCAATTTTTTTTTTGTATGGGATATTCGTTTACAATATATTGAAAGATGACCCTATATCACTGTTTCGTTACGTGTACTAATTGATCGCATTCAATTGATCCCAGAATGACAAATTCACTAATTGATACCCTAATGAACATAATTGCAGAAGGTTGTATCTGGATTCAAGCTAATTTTCATTAACATTTCAGTTGTTGAAAGTTAGGCTTAGGCCAGCACTCGCGTACTATCAAATATATGCATGCGCCTTGTGCAACAGCTCGCCCAGCGTCATAGGCGGCTATGATGCGCTCAGTGGCTATGTTGAAGAAACACAAAGTAGTATTGCATAAGCTCAACAAATATGCTTCAGATAGTTAAAACACCAATTTTATCAATTTCAATCACGATACAACCTTCTACAATATTGTTCGCTATGGTATCAAGTAGTGGTTTTAACATTCTGGATTCAATTGAATACGATCAACAATTTTCCTGAACCAGACAGTAGGTGATGTGTTGTTTCCCATATGTTTGTTCTGGAAATCCATATTACTTTCAATTCAAATCCACCAGCTCATGGATCGTCCAAATGAACTGAAAATTTCAAGAAGGATCCCTCTAACCTTAAAGAATAATCCTGAGGGGTGCCCCGTGCAATTCTACAACTTTATTTTTCTCCCATACCGAACTGGGCCAGTTTAATAGATTATTCTGAATACCTAACATTAGAATGGTTAGATACATTATTTCTACGAAATCTGAATCGATATTTTAAAGCACAAAAGTTTACAGTTTTTGCAAAAGTTACAGAAAAACTAAAGAAAAATGAAACATTGTACAAAAACCTTACAAAAAATTTCATGAATTCTTTGTATTTTTCTGATTCTTAAATCTTGATTCTGATTGGTTTTCATAAAATTCAAAAAAATGTACCTATCCTCAATCTCTCCGTAACAATTATTTTTCCTCTTCTTCTTGGCATTAAGCCTTCACTGGGACAGAGCCTACTTCTCAGATTAGCGTTCAATGAGCACTTCCTCAGTTATTAACTGTGAGCTGTCTTTGCCAAAGTTGCCATTTTCGCATTAGTATATCGTGTGGCAAGTACGATGATACTTCATGCCCAGGGAAGTCAAGGAAATTTCCATTACGAAAAGATCCTGGACCGACCAAGAATCGAACTCAGACATCTTCAGCATGGCTGTGCTTTGTAGTCGCGGACTCTAAGCACTCGGCGAAGGAAGGTCCCCTTCCGTAACAGTTATGTAGAACAAATAATATTTTTCGATTAAAATAAATTGATAATCAACATATGACAAAGTAAATCGGATTCATTCATTCAGATAAAAATATATATGTTATTACGAATTTGGAAATTTTGGTTAAAATTTTTCGTCAAATAAAAATTTGTGATTTGGCTCGCAATATGCTCTAGCTTGAGTACCACTGCTCTATGTGTTCGATAAACAAAAGAAGTTCGTGATATGTGTTGTCCCCTCAATCGCTGTCGATGAAAAAGCCCCAAAAGTTGCCAGCATCTGAAGTGGCGCCTAATCCATTTTCTCGTCGACAAAACTCGTAAATTGATTCCTGAACGGCACATAGAAAGCACTAGGAATCACATCCCTTGAGATGCTGAATCTAGATAGATACATTGCTAGTCACAAGGTTCTGAATGAAGATGTCCAAGGATAGGACAAAAGAATGTTCGGCAGCGAAATGGACCCACAAGGGGGAAATCCTTTTTTCGTATGCAAGACCGAAAATTTCCTAATGCACAAAGGTTAAGGCGACAAACAGCGAGTCAGATGTTCCTTCCGGGAACGAACCATAATGAATAATAAATGAGCCGAGCGAGGGATTGGCTATTGCCATTTGCGGCTTCTCGAGCTGAAAGTTTGCTTTATACTCCTTTTTGCAAGGTGACCTGTTAAGGTTGCAAATAGCATCAGATGAAAATTTCTAGATTTGGAATATTTCTCTTTAATCTCATCAAGATTGAAAGACTGAACAAGATTGGGAAAAGGCAACCTTCAAAATATTCTAATGGTGAGATAGGGTCTTACAGTTAGAGTCCGCGGCTACAAAGCAAAACCAGTCTGAAGGTGTCTGGGTTCGATTCCCGGTCGGTCCAGGATCTTTTTGTAATGGAAATTTCCTTGCCTTCCGTGGACATAAAAGTATCATCGTATCTGCCACACGATATACGAATGCAAAAATAGCAACTTTGACAAAGAAAGCTCTCAGTTAATAACTGTGGAAGTGCTGATAAGAACACTAAGCTGAGAAGCAGGCTCTGCCCCAGTGAGGACGTGATGCCAAGATGAAGAAAAACAGAAAATAATAAATGTCTTGAAAATGATGATAACCAAAATTGATCTCTGAAATATATTAATTGTTTCAAAAACCTGTTAAGATGTTTACGATATGATTTATATTGCTCGACTTGCAATTATTTCCATTTGACAATGTACTAGACAGCATACCTAAATTACTTAATTCTATATTCTTGAAGCAGTTTTACCCTGTAAGTCAAATATATGGCTTGACATATATATTAAAGATTCAAAAAAAAATGCGATGAGACTTTTCAATGTATATTCGTGATTTTGGCTGTGAGCTTTTTCGAAAATTATCTAAAATTGAAAAAACCTCAGGAACCAATTTATGCATTGAAAAAGGAACACAAATTATTGCTACACTAAAACCTCAATTTACCAAACTTTTTTTACGAAAACTAAATATTCATCATTTTTTTTTTTTCAAGTATATTCAATTTACGTCACTTTTTTTACCTAGTGCGTAAATTGAGTTTAGACAATCATGTTGGAAGTTATGTAATGGAATGAACTCCGGTTGGGGAAAATCGTTGAAAACCTATGCAATATGGGTATTTTCGGAACGTGCTTTAGCTTCAGCAAACCTGGAGCGTCTGTTCCCCATGTCAGGGGCGGATGATCATCGTCCGAGTGCCAGAGAAGGACTCTAAGCTAAACTGTGCACTATGGTCCTCCGGAAATCAAGGGGGTTGGTGTCAGGCCCTGCAAGCCAGCCGTAAAAAAATCAAGCAACGAATAATCAACGAGATAATACGAACCGGGACAATCGGCGAAGACCACAGCTAGCGGGGACTAGCGATTGGAAGCTCGGCACGTGGAACTGTAAATCTCTCAACTTCATCGGGAGCACATGCATACTTGCCGACGTGCTGAAGGACCGCGTATTCGGCGTCATAGCGTTGCAAGAAGTGTGTTGAAAGGGATCAATGGTGCGAACGTTTAGAGTTAACCATAACATCTACCAGAACTGCGGCAACACACACGAGCTGGGAACAGCTTTTAAAGTGATGGGTGATAAGCAGAGGCGCATGATAAGGTGGTGCCCGATCAATGAGAGAATGTGCAAGTTGAGGCTCAAAGGCCGGTTCTTCAACTTCAGCATAATGAACAACAGAATCATAAATCGTCCACGATCAGGACCTATCGTGGCGCATCGACTCTGACCACTATCTGGTGATGGTTAAACTGCGCCCAAAACTCTCCGTCGTTAACAACGTACGGTACCGACGGTCGCCCTGGTACGACCTAGAGAGGCTCAAGCAACCGGATGTCGCAGTGGCATACGCGCAGCACCTCGAGGCTGCATTACCGGAAGAAGACGAGCTGAATGAAGCCCCTCTTGAGGACTGCTGGAGAACAGTGAAGGCAGGAGTCGATGGAACGATTGGTTTGACGAGGAATGTAGGCAGATTCTGTAGAAGAACGCCACGCGGGCGGTTATGCTGCAGCCAGGGACCCGCAGAACGTGGAGCGTTAAAGATGGAAACGGCAACAGCAGACCCACCTCTTTCGGGAGAAAAACGCCGCCTGGAGGAGACGGAGTGTGAGGAGTTGGAACAACTATGCCAGTCTAAAGAAATACGCAAATTCTATCAGAAGCTCAACGCATCACGCAACGGCTTCATGCCGCGAGCCGAGATGTGCAGGGATAAGGATGGGAGCATTTTGACGGACGAGCGTGAGGTGATCGAAAGGTGGAAGTAGCACTTCGACGAACATCTGAATGGCGCTGAGAGCACAGACAATGAAGGACGGGACAACGGAGGAAATGCCTTCATCGGTACTGTGGAGGACGTAAACTTTGAGGGAGGTTAAGGATGCCATTCACCAGCTCAAGAACAATAAAGCTGCTGGTAAGGATGGTATCGGACTTGTACACTAGACTGATGCAAATTTTGAAGTTTTTGCTCCCCTATACTTAAAGCGCGGAGTGCAGGAAAACGATGTGTGGCGGCGAAGGATGAACCACGAGCTTGCCCAACTCTATGGCGAACCCAGTATCCAGAAGGTGACCAAAGCTGGAAGGATTCGATGGGTAGGGCATGTTGCAAGGATGCCGGACAGTAACCCTGCTTAGATGGTGTTTGCTTTGGATTTGTTTGGTACAAGAAGGCGTGGAGCGCAGCGAGCTGGGTGGGCGGATAAAGTGCGTATCGATTTGGCGAGCGTGGGACAGAACCAAGGATGGTGATGCGATCCGTGATATATTCACGCCTAACCGTATTCTCGAAATTATCGCGAGCGACGCGTAACACGATTAATCCTGACCGCACCATCCGCCCCGCAGGAGTAAGCGACACGGCCATCGGATCAAATTCTACTCCAAAAACCATTGCTTTCTCATATTACCACGATAAATGCTTTTTATAGTTAGTTTATGTTAGGTTAAGTTAATTTAAAAGCGATTTTATAAATTCGGGATTTTGTAAGAAACGAATTTGACTCCTTACTCCGTGGTATATCTTAGAGATAATTCAGGACTATCGATGATCGTCCTCATGAATGACAAATTAACATTTGTGTGGTATGAAGCCAAAAAAAATAATTAATACCTAGTTCATCGATGCGATTAATTTGGATTTAAAGCTCAACATGTATGGATTTGGACTTTAAAGATAAAGATGAAGCGAAGTCACACTCAAATATCATTAATTGATCACTCGATGGTGGCGACCAATCGATCAAATTTTCAGCACAGTTTGCACGTTTGTTCCTCTAGATTTGAGCTCTTGAAAATTAGATGTGCGGCTTATTTCCGTCACCACCAGCACCAGTAAGATTCTCGAAAATTGACCAATGAAATAATAATAAATTTATTTGTTCGCCAATGCTTCTTTTCGATAAATAATTTAGAAAAATAGCTTTAATCGTTTAGAAATACCTACTTCGTTAACATCGTCCATAAATAGTTTAAATATTTGCTGAGATATTTCAAACTATGCTTTGACTCATTAGATATCATTAGATAGACCCCTTTGCTGCATCAAAGGTATATTATTAGTGTTTCGGCGAGCCTTGTATAAATTTTCAATTCGAACTGTAAAAATCATGATTCTGAACCTTATTGCGTAAACTACTGTTTTCCTGTTGGAAAATCCCACATACCGCGAGTGAACAGTATGCGGCCCCGAAACCACTCATCCCCATCCTGTCGTTCAATGGGATATTATTAATTCTCTCCGATAACCCTAAGCGATCCACGGTATCATTAATCTCAAGGAGAACATTGCAACGTAATTTTTCACCGAAATGTGTTTCTGTGGTTTATTTTTCGTTTAATTTAATTTGTTGGTTGGAAACCTATCCCAACTACCCTCCATGGATACATTTCGGCGTAGAAGGAATGAAGGGTGCAATGCAAGTCACACTCTCGTCACGTAGCGACCAAAACCCAACCCCTCACCGCTCCGAACAATTTCGTCCAAAGAAAACATGATAAAATCATCGAGGTTTTTAGGGTATCTCACACCACGCGCCATCCGCAATCGAACTTGACTCTGGGGGGTGGTGGGGAGGGGAAGATCGTGGAATTTTCGAACACTCGATTGAATAAGAAATAAAAATAAGAGCCGACTCCACTTCAAATGTGATGGTGCACGGTGGTTCCCTGACCGTTAAAAATACATGTCCAGGTAAAAATAAAAAAAATATAAATCGTGCCCATTTTGAGGTTACGCCCTTTTGATAATATTGGTTTGTACAGGTACCGTAAACAGATACCCCTGCGTTTGATAATGCGATTTACTTTGAAAGTACGAAACGCACAACATACTAAACAAAATAACATAATTTCTGTTAAGCAAAACGAGTATTAGTATAAAATAATATGAAAAATCGATGTGATTTTAGCATTTCTGTAACCTTTACGAACAATCGGTTCTACGATCATTATTTGATGAATTTTTCAAGAGTTCGTTGCTTATCCCTGACATCCCAGTAATAGTAGAACATGAATCCGGTCTCAAATCTCTTAGCGAAAATCATTTTCACAAATTGCGGCCACTTTTGTACTTGAAGTCAGAATTTTCCATATTATGTGAAACGCCTAGACGTATGCAACCCCCTATTTGCTCTGAGTAATTCATTCGGTTTCGATCGAAATATACTTTTTTATGTTTCAAAAACGTTTGATTTGTGGTCAATTCAATGTCTACAAGGTAATATCAATGCGGTCAAAAACGATTTACAACCGCACTATATGTGCCATGTACAAAACGCTCATAAGGCCGGTAGTCGTCTACGGACATGAAAAGTGGACGATGCTCGAGAAGGACTTGCAAGCACTTGGAGTCTTCGAACGTCGGGTGGTTGGGACGATCTTTGGCGATGTGCAGGAACACGGTGTGTGGCGGTGAAGGATGAACCACGAGCTCGCCCAACTCTACGGCGAACCCAGTATCCAGAAGGTGGCCAAAGCTGGAAGGATACGATGAGCAGGGCATGTTGCAAGAATGCCGGACAGCAACCCTGCAAAGATGGTATTCGCTTCGGATCCGGTTGGTACAAGAAGGCGTGGAGCGCAGCGAGCTAGGTGGGCGGATCAAGTGCGTATCGATTTGGCGAGCGTGGGGCAGATCCGAGGATGGAGAGATGCGGCCACGAACCGAGTATTGTGGCGTGAAATTGTTGATTCAGTGTTATCTGTTTAGATGTTATTAACTAAATAAATGAAAAATGAAGTTTGAGAATACCTATGCAAACCAACTTTGAGCAAAGTTTTTATTTCTTCTAACAATAACCGTCAAAGAACAACTGCGTTGATATCATTGTCATCATTTGAATATGTGGGTATAAAACATCACAAGAACGTCACTTCAAAACGAGTACTTTAACTTTCCCCAGACATGCATTATAGTCATACAAAACGAATGAGTACAGATTTTATTTTATTTCCACCGTCTTTGACATGAAGTCACACAGACTGAATTACTGTACTGCATATTCTAAATATTAACTCTAATTCTACCACGAAATACATTTTTAGACAAGTTAAAATCAAATACATTGCTTTTGACGTTAAACACACGAAGACAGGCATCGAACGGATTATTCTGACCATAATTTGTTCTGTGATACGGTATGGCCAGGAACGGGTAGTTCCGTAGTTGCCGTGTTGGAATATTCAGCGGGACCTGTTCCAATAGTGCAGGGCTGTCAATGTTCCCTTGCAAGACGTCGAAAATAAAGAGACACTGCATTTCTACGCGTCTACTCCTCAATGTTTGCAGGTCAATCAATCGACATCGATCAGGGTAGGGCGGTAAGTTTGACGGATCATTCCACGGAAGAGTGCGCAGCGCAAACCGTATGAATTTTTTCTGCACACGTTCAATGGCAAGGATATGTGTGGTGTAGTAGGGGCACCAAACTGGGACAGCATACTCTACAATACTACGCACCAAGGAACAATAGAGCGTTTTTAAGGCGTAGACATCGGTGAAGTCAGCAGCGTGGCGGCATTTTTCCGAATAATAACGTTCTGGGGATCACCGCGGGTTTATTTGCCGTGCAGTTCAGCAGTAAAGGTAAGGGATATCGCGGAACGGCGAACGACCCCTGCAAGCCAGTCGAATCGATGATGTACCGTATTTGACGACGGTCGGTGTGTGGAATCGATGGCAACCACCGGTGACGACTGCGACGCTGAAATGCAATAAACGTAAAATGATTGTACCTAAGTGTTGTAAAACAATAATTTATGGTTTCGATTTAAGGTGTGTGTAGTGTTCGTACGTTTTCGGGATATCAATTTGTGCGAGAGCATTTACCTGTGCGGTTGATCTGACAAGTGGTCCTATAGAAACTTATGGGAAAACACGTAAATATCTATTGGGAAACTTTCCAGATGTAGATGGAACAGGGGCGTGGTTAGAGTCCACGGCTACAAAGCAAAGCCATGCTGAAATTGTCTTGGTTCGATTCCCGGTCGGTCCCTGGGCATAAAGTATCATCGTGCCTGTCACACGATATACGAATGCAAAAATGGCAAATTTGTCAAGGAAAGCTATCAGTTAATAACTATGGAAGTGCTCTTAAAAACACTGCTGAGCAGGCTCTGCCCAGTGGGTACGTAATGCCAAGAAGAAGAAAATTGAAGCATAAGATGTTGCTCTAGTGTATTTTTCATAAGCATATTTCGATTAAGATGATCCATGATATTTCAAAGTTTGATACAAACGTATTAATGCACTGAGTATGTTTTTAAGATTTCATCTTTCGGCACGATGACTATCATAAGCTTTAACCATTTTTTTTATATATTTTTCAGGGCTGGTACACAACAAATACACGATCGTTTTATTTAGGAATGGTAGGGGAAGAGGCAGTAAACTGAACACCCTAAGCATTTCATCTAATTTCGAATAAAAAATAAATGAAGAATTTGTATAGTTCTATTGCACAACATCATAAATAGTGTGTTATCTGTGTTGCAAGCATGAATATACTCTATGTTCTGGAAAAGCAAAAAAAATCTCATGAAAATACAGGTCAGACTCGAGTATCCAGAGTATCGATTTTTTTTCACTCCGGATAATCGAATCACTAAGAAAAAAATAAAATCTTCGATAAAGGAACTTAAATATTATCTTTGATCGTTGTTTTATTTATATGATGAGGTGGCGTAGCCAGAAATTATTTATATTAACAGTAGGGGTCTTTACAAGAAAATAAATTTTTTGATTAGTACACAAAAAAACACTTTTTCAAACCCACCTTTTCTTATATACGTTCAAATCGGCAAAACCATTCAGATTGTATAATGCTATATCAAATTATCTCAGATTTATGCATAAAAATTGAAAAACAAAAACATGAAAAAACAAATTCCGGATAATCGAGTCTAAAACTCCGATTAATCGAATATCGGATAATCGAGTCTCCGGATAATCGAGTCCGACCTGTATACTGGACTGACGAAGTCCGAAACCAAGCTTGGTCATGTGCAAGCTTGCCACTACAACTATCTGACTCCCTTACCACCTTGCGAACCTATATTCTTAAGAATTGACCTAATTTTATAAGAAATCGAAATGCTAAAATCTTTGAAAATAGCAAGTACAATCCAACGTCACACACTCTATATACATGTCATAAAGAGTCATACAACCAACTGTGCAAGAAGCTTCTCTAGGCGTAAAAGCTATCTAAGAGCAACGTTCATGCAACATAAGCAAACTCAAAACAAACACAAACAATGTTGCATTTCATTGTCCTTGCTCTCTACTACAGCCGAGCGCCTAATTTACATCAACGTAAAAACAGCTGAGCAGGAAAAATCACCCAGTAGAGACGAACAGTGATGGAAAGTGACGAACGCTTCATCTGAACTGGAACAAAAACAAAACCAAACGCTCCCGAGCGTCAGCGCGCTGGCTTACTCGCATCTGTCGACTCCCGAGTAACTGAAGCTAAAAGTGATTCGCGAACGTGTTCGGAGCTGCTCAGAGTCATATTGTGCTTTTGGGAAAAAAGCTGCTTACCCTCCGAGATTTATGGTTTTCAAGGGCTTTTGACTACAAACGAGTAGTTTACTGTCGATATGATGGTTATACAATTAATTTGTCTGTCAAAACCATAATAAATCACACCTTGCTCGGTTACTCGCGAGTAAACGCTCGCGAGCTTGTTGTTACTTCTTTTGACATGTTCTCCCGAGCCGACGGGTGCGGGCTTACTCACACCTAGCCAGCTTCCGAGTCTGTGATGTTTGTTATGCGTTGTTATACACTCGTGAGCTGCTTCGTGATGCGAACTTTTCCAGCACTGGCAACGACGCGAAAGTAACACTACAAAATATTGTAGCATCGCTTGAGGAGCTTTCAAACCAAGATACAACCACATGGTTCATCAATGGTGCGTCATCCCTTGATGAACTCGAATGATGATGAACGTATCGACAAAAACGAAAGCTTAATGATGCTATGCTTGAATTGTAGCACAAGGATGAGGTTTGAAGCTGAGTGACGAGTTTGAAGGCGTTACATGCAATACAGTGTATATCATCTTTCGAACGTAATCAAGGTAAGTTCTCGCTTAATTTATGACCTCGCCCTAAATGTCATTGGTAGCCAAGTGTGTAGCTTGATGTTCCTGAGCAAAAGAATTGATTTACACATTATTTAACAATGCTACAATGGAGAGAAGATCCTCTTCTATCTCGAAGTAGTGATAGTTTTTAATTTTGTCCATTCATTTGCGTAAAACAATGAGCTCAACACTCGGTTACCAATGGCTTTAAGAGTGAGATTAAAAATTATGCGAGTAATGAGCAGCGTGAATTAAAAATATTTTTTCCACTGCATTTATATTGTATATGAATAAAAATGAAACGGTCTTTTTGTATACCACGCAATGCTCTCAGTTCATAGCTGTGAGAGTACTCATTATTCTTTCTAACGTCACATCCCAACTGAGACAATGCCTGCTTCACAACTTATTGTTCTTATGACCACTTCCACAGTTATTATCAGAGATTTTTTGCCAATTGACCATGTTTGCATGTGTACATCGTGTGGCAGGTACGAAGATACCCTATGTCCCTATATCCTCGACAGGTAGGATTTCAACCTACCACCCTCAGCTTGGTCTGGCTGTATAGTTGTGCATTTACCGCTACCACTACATGGGCCCTCATATCTCGCCTATTTTAAGCTAATGTTCTAAATGCCATTGGTAAATCGCACTTCAGAAAAATAAGTACCCCTGATTAACTTGGTTTTAAATTGGACTTGAAATTATGCGCGGTTTCAAACTGTTTAGGAAATGTTAAGTTTTGTTCGCCTTTGAGTAATACTATTTTGTTTTCCTTTAACAAGTCTTCAATTGTGAGATTTGTTTTTCATTCAGGAGACCTAATACAAAAATCATCCTTTTTTCTTTGTGAAAATCCTGGTATTCGATATTCAGAGCACGATTGAGAATTCGCGAAAATTGTCTTCTTTACACGATTTAAAAGCCCAATCAAGAGTTAAAGACCGTCGGATATCGGAGTCGAATTTCACTTCATATTTTCTTACTGCAATGTAATTTGTTAATGTTTTGAGTGCATTTTCGAGCATAAAATTTGTTTGTAGGGATTTGTTTATATTTGTGAAAAATCCTTCAACACAATGTAGAACTAGCTAGATTGTTAAAATTCACTTAAATAAGGGGTCGTTCATAAACCACGTGGACATTTTTTCTGACTTTTAACATCCTCCCTCCCCGCTCGTGGCTCTGCGTAGTTTAGGCCAATAAGCACCCCCCCCCCCCTTTCCCAAATGACCATCTGATTTTTTCATGAACGGATTTTAAATTTGAAAATTCAAAAAAAAAAACAAAACTTAGTTTTTTGGTATTCGTATATCCAATCACCAATTTCGCATAATTTTATGGGTGGACGTTTCGCATAATGGACGTTTGGCATAAAGAGAATTATATGCCTTCTTTAAAATGCTACCTCTTATTATATGAAACTGCTTTATGCCAAACGTCCGTATGCGTAACGTCCTTATGCGAAACGTCTTTATGCGAAATGGGTCACCCCCACTCCTCCGATGTCCTCATGTCTACCCATTAGACTATATATTGTTTTTTTTTTTCAAAATTGTTAGCCAAATCGGAATTTTAAACGAACCAGGGAAATTGATGTATCCTTCCTTCAATTGATTATTTGACATCAGGACCGTTGCGTTTCAATATCAACAGAAGATGTAGCAGACGAGTACCACCGGAAGCTAAATAAGCGGATAAGGGGAACCAACGTAGGCGACAACCTCAACAATCTGTGGCAGTCTATCTTCGGTGCGATGAGCACAGCAGCGCGAGCGGTACAAGGAATCAAGAGCAGCCGAGAAAAGAATTCACCGCAGAAAGAAAAAGCAATATTAAGGAGATATCATTACTGAAGCGGAAAACAACATGGAACAAAATGATATGCGGTAATTTTACGAAACTGTCAATGGCGTACGGCGAAAAACAGCGCCATCTCCCGTTATGTGCAATGACCGTGAAGGTAACTTGCTGACAGACACAATCTTTGTGGCTGCCGGGTGGAAAGAGCACTTCGAGCAATTGTTGAACGGAGAGAACATGAGCGTGTCTGAGAACGACTAATCATCAGCAACGATGGACAAGTTGTGAAGCCCCCTACGCTAGATGCGGTTAGAAGAACGATCAAGGAGTTGAAGAACAGTAAGGCTTCTGGAATAGACGAGCTCCCGGCCGAACTTGTCAAGTATGGTAGTGAGCAGCTTTACGAAATACTGCACCGTACTTTGTTAAAGATATGGGAGGAAGAAGAATTGCCTGCTAGCTGGCGGATTGGAGTGCACCAATTACCGAGGAATAACGCTCCTAAATTCGGCGTACAAAATAATGTCGCGTATTCTGTTCAACAGGTTGAGACCGCTGGAGGAGTCCTTCGTCGGCGAATACCAAGCTGGTTTTCGTGAGGGCCGATCAACAACGGATCAAATGTTTACCTTGCGAAAAATTCTTGATAAGTTCCAGGAATACAACTTGCAGACTCACGGCGCAGAGGCGGCGTACGATCCAGTAAAGAGAAATGAGTTATGGCAGATAATGATAGAACACGGTTTTTCGACGAAACAGATTAGATTTTTTTTTTTTTTTGTACATTAGTAGAAGGTTAAAAGTCTTTTCAAAACACTTCACACGTATTTTCCGGAATCTATTTGATTTTGCCACAAAAATTTCATTTTTATCGATACGGTGTCTAAAACATTAAAAATGAGAGTGAGATTGGGTCAAAGAAGAACAATGGTGAATGAAATCACAAGTCTACTTTTTAGTCGTTTTACGGTGCCATGTGTTCTTATTCTTCATTTAGATGTGTTTATTTTTTCTAAATACAGCATCGCTGAAACATCAAACAAGGGTTGAGGTTGCCGTGCATTGAAAACAATGCAACGCATTTTGACAACTTCTCAAACCAGCAACTGTTTTTCGTGCGCAATAACATCGTGTATTTTATCAAAGAGTTTTTTTTAATTTAATTATTTATTAGTGTTTTTATATTATAGAAACAACTCACGGAAGTATAAATGAGTTGAATCGCTGAAATACCGGGATTATGACGTCAACATCTGCCTAAAATGTATTGATCGTGGAATGTCCCACCGAAATTAAAGGTTTAAAATAATCACTGTTTCTGTAAACTTTTGAGGAAACTGAATAGGCTTTATGGCAATGGGAATGAGACTTTGAAGACAATTTGAGGGGAAAAACAAAAAAAAAATTGTGTAGACTTGACGATAAATGCTGGGTTTACATATTTTTTCTCACAGTTCTCCAATTTTTGCAATAATCGTTTTTTACAGTGGTTAAACCCTACTTGTGAAACATCTTGGATCTCTTTTCGTCTTTTTTGCATCGTATTTCATCAATATTTTTCAGCTGTGAATGGTTTTGCAATCATATTCTCAAAAACAAGCTGTGGGGTAAGATTGGGTCATTTTTCATACACTTATAGCGCCGCAGTGAATAAATATTTTTCTATATTTTTTGTGACAGTTGTTAATGTACCATCAAAGTATATACACATCAAATTTGAAATTTATTAGAGTTAAACTGCGAAAGTTATTCAATAATTAAATGGTACTTATCCGTTTTTGACCCATTGTCACCCCCAACGACGGTATAAAATTATCTTTGATTTTTTGTGAATGCTCAGGACTTCTGACTAAATATTTTGACAAAATTAAGATTGTTGAGGAATATGGTCTTTATCAAGATCAGTCATCAACAAATTATTTATGGTAAGGATTTCGAGAAGAATATTTGAATAAACTGGACAGGAAGAGGATTACATGAATAGAAGAGGATAAGTTCTTACAGTCAGTTAGGATGGTGAAGGAATGTTAGTGTGAAATGATTGTTGCTTCTAGAGACCGAGAATACCCCTTTCATATCCACAGTTATCAGGGGAAGTATGTTGATTAATTAGAGACGAAAGGGATCTGAGAGTCCCCTTTGGTCGGTGATGCGATCCATGGATAAGGAGGAAAAATATGACGCTAGCAGCTTTGCATTTTTATCTTGCGGTTAAGTATTCAAAACGTCAAACCATTCAAAGTTTATGTTTTAGTAATGACGAAAAAGAAAGATGTGTGTGTGTATTAAAATTATATAAAACAGGAGTAATAGCTCATGTCGACATTTGTGGTGACGAACCATCCATAGTTTGTCACGACAAAGAGGTCACGGTGTCTTTGTGGAGTAACTTTATTACAAAAAAATAGGTAAGTCTGAAATTTCGAACTAAAAACAATTAGACTTCGCTCTTTCATTTGCGACAAAAATCAAAATAATCGGTCGGGGGGTCCAGAACATTTTTTTTTATTTTGTGTGAAGTATTCATGAATATGTGTTTTTTTTACCGACACACATTGCGTTGAACATAGATACGGGACAAACTGCAAGATCAAACCATTTGAACACCTTGGCTTGGAAGTTAAAGTTGTCCTTGCTCAAAAGAGCTGTAATAAGCATATATGACATATGATATACGCATAATTGCAAAACTGTCTCAAACGTCATTTTAGTTATTTTCCACGAAAAACCTAGAAAATCGTACTTAAATTGGTCATAATGATGTAAGAAGTTATTAAAAAATATTTTTAATAGGTGAAGATGCATCGATATCATACCTCAAATTTTCAAGAGCTTGTTTGTAGATTTGTATCTTGAGAACCTGACAACCTTTTGCGTTGGACATTTTATTGATTAGTCGCCACCAGCGAGTGACCAGTGAGTTACCGGTTGTCTGCTTCTCTAGACTTGTGCTTTTGAAAATTCGAGGTTTGGCTTCTATGTATATTCACCCTTAAAACCATTGATGACCGAGTGTGTACCTCGTTGTTATTAAGCAGATAAACGGACCAAAATAAATACTGTCACCGCTGGGAGACAGAGGAGGATCTTCTCTTCGTCGTAGCATTGTGAAATAAAGTGTAAATCTATTTGTTTGCTCAGTAATAACAAGCTATGGCTTTTAGGACGAGATCATAAATTATGCGAGATTTCTCTTTTTACTCGTTACAAAAGTGACTTATCCGCCTTTCAAACAACACAATTTGAGTTATTCGAATTAACTAGTAGAGGGCTTCGCATGTGATAAACCTTGTTATAAGGCATGTAATATACTTGCTCCATGGTGCTGAAAAATACTCTAATTTGGATGGTATTTGAGAAGTTTCAAATCTTATATTTTTTATGTTACTTTCTTTATGGCACAGTGCTTATGAAAAAATCAGAAACTAACATCAGAAGGCTAAAATGGGTTTGGGATGTTTGTACTTGTTTGCAGTACTATAACCCCATATTAACCCCTCTACCGGCAGCTTCATTTTTCCAAAATATTCAAATCGCGATAACTTTTTTGTTTCTCAATATTTTTGAAAAAAAATCCACAACTTCTCAAAAAACTCTCTTATTTTCAGAATCTGTATCGGTTTTGAACATTGGTCATCTATATTCGGAGATATTCCAAAATTCCTTGGGGGACCGACGCATAGCCATTACTCTCGTAATTATCTCTGGCTACAGATTTTTTCTCATATTCGGTTATTCGCTTTTCAAAACTAAACTTTGATTAAAGTCTATTGTGAAGAAATTAAATAAATCGGTGTAACTGTTTTTGAGCAATGAGCTTTTATGTTTTTGTTACCACTTTAGCCGTAACGAGATCTTGAAAATTTCTTAAAACATCATA
Source organism: Aedes aegypti (assembly GCF_002204515.2). NCBI lineage: Eukaryota > Metazoa > Arthropoda > Insecta > Diptera > Culicidae > Aedes > Aedes aegypti. Next base: position 243,482,784 of record NC_035108.1, on the reverse strand, counting down.
TTGAAATTTTATATGGGAAGTGTCGGTCCCCCAAGGAACACCGAAATATGTTTAAAACAAGTTGACCAATGGTCAATACCGACATAGATTCCAAAAGTAGAAGAGTTTTTTGAGAAGTTGTGAAAAAATGGTGGAAAAATATTGAGAAACAAAAAAGTTATCGCGATTCAAATATATTTTTGTGCTGAAAAAATGAAGCTGCCGGTAGAGGGGTTAAGCTAAATAATAGCAAACAAACTCATGATATCTCTTCTGCTATCTGTCGAATTGAATTTTTCTCTTCAGCAAATTTCTTTATTATGGTTTCAAGAATGAGCTTTTACAATGGGATAATTAGTTTGTACTTACATTACAGAACAAGCGTGTTTGGAACATACCTCAAAATTTCTTCATAGTAATTTCCATATAAACCTACATTGTCTTTGGGCCACCTTAAATCACCACCTAGAAAGCTGCGAATTTCACAGAACACTATTTTTATACTAAGGATAGTAATGAACATATGTGAGATTGAATTCTCAAACATTTTTTAATTTTGAACCGCCCCAATGTACATAAACACATAAATAGGCAAATTCAAACATATGTGCAAGTCTCTCGAAATCAAAAAAAAAAAATACTCTGGACCCCCCGACCGATTATTTTGGTTTTAGCAGCAAATGAACGCGAGAAACCTAGACTTTATTGTGGAGAAGTTTCAGACTTACCTATTTTTTTGTAATAAACTTGTTCTACGAAACACACCGTGAGGTATTAATGAAAATTAAGCATTTAACAGCATCTTCAACTAAACACGAATGTCTTTTCGCACTTGCACAAATCGAACCGGACACGATTGACCCTGATTCCGCTGCTCGTCCCAAGGAAGCATGCAACAGAAAAAGGCCAGGGCCTTCACAAAGCACTGCCGAAGTACTTATTCAGGAAAACTGCTGTTTATACAGCATCTTTTCAGCTGAATAAACAGTAATTCAAGGGGCCCAGATAGCCATAGCGGTAAACGCGCAGCTATTCAGCAAGACCAAGTTAAGGGTCGTGGGTTCGAAGCCCATCGGTCGAAAATCTTTTTGGGTTGGAAATTTTCTCGACTTCTCAGGGTATAGAGTATCTTCGTACCTGCCACACGAAATACACATGCAAAAATGGTCATCGGCATAGTAAGCTCTCAGTTAATAACTGTGGAAGTGCTCATAAGAACACTAAACTGAGAAGCAGGCTCTATCCCAAAGGGGACGTAACGCCAGAAAGAAGCTACCAATGTTATCTGGGTAGACAAGAAATATGAGAATCTACGAGGGCCCTTCATAAACCACTTGATTATACATCGAGCTGATTGAACCGTGAGGTACTCCCGCGGTAATTCGGAGGTAATTTCATGCCTCTTTTCTGTGTAATACTGTAGCATCCTATTATCAAAGTAGTTCTTTAGAAGCTTACACAACTACACCGGAAATTTAAGGTCTCCCAGCTTGCATTGATGAACTTCTAGAGTGGCAACCGAAATGTATTCGATATGTAGGACCCCACACGCAGATGATAATGATGATGATGACGACATACCTCTTCAATGGTTTGAGCTAGTTACAATCATTTCTACCTTCAAAAAAGACACAAAATGATGAACATTACATTAACGGATTAATAACTAATAGTGATGGAAATGAAAACTTTACCCACAGCCCCAGAAGTACGTTGTAATCATGCCACATACAATATGTAGTAATGTATCATCTCTCATCCGGGTATTGTTTTTGTGCATCATCAGCCTCAACCTGCGCTCCGAAGTGCACCCCGTAGGACGCGGATGTGGTTGCCTCTGGCCCCGGACGCTGTGGCCAACCCGACGCTTTGTGTCGGAGACTCAGATCAGGAAGCGCGTACGGGATGAAAAATAGAAACAGCTCCGGATTCACTCCGGTTCGCGGTCGGAAAGAGAGGAAAGCCGGTCAGGACGTGGACGTTTGCTGGTTGCAATTGCACTCCCGGGCTCAGCCATCATGTTCCTCCATGAGCACACTGCACTTGCACAGCACTGCACTGTCTCGTATACCCGTGGGGGCTGTCGGCGAAACGGAAATAAAAACTCGTAAGCATGTGTCATTAAAATTACCCTTATTTCATTTTCAATTAAACACATTATGCAAGGGCGCTCCGGAACAAAAAGCATAAAGTGATCATTTCCCTTCGGTATATTTGTACTGTGTGGGTAAAGTGCAGCCGCCATTGTCACCCACTCAACCCATATTGCAACGTGCATACAATTTCGTTCGGAGTTGAGTAGGGCACCATATTGCACTGCTGCTGGCCACCGTCATCCTTTCCATCAGTATCAGAGAACAGTAGAGCTGTAGTCAGATGCACCGCAATGCAATGGAAGAATAGACCACGGAACGGACAATGGAGAATGGCGCAGGGGATGTTCTAGCAATTCACTCATTTCATTCGGTTATTCGCAAGGGGATGATAGTGGTGCCCTGCGGTTAATTGTGTGCGGAATATTCGTGCAAAATATCAATATCACAACAGGGAACGGTCCTCTTTCATTCTACCGCACGTGTAGATATGTTGTGAAGTTCACTTTGACATACAATTGTAGATTTTCAACTTTTGTGTTTCATGTGATTGAAGAAAAGTGTTTAGAAACTCGATTTGATCCGTCGGGGAAGACCAAGTTTAACAAATATTGAACAGAAAATTCGTCAGTCCTCTCATTGAAAGGCAAATATTGTTTGTTTTTCTTAAATTCCGATATTCAATTCAATAATCGTTTTTTAAAATTTTCTTTATTTTGATTGAATATGTTTTTCTTGTTGAGCTTGTGTTAGCCTAGACTGACAACGTGATCCGAGGTTAAATTGACCACAGAAACAATCAGATCGATACCAAATAGCATTTCCTTTTAAGGTTTTCCAAATGTTTCATTGGCATTACAGACATTCATTGTTTTCTATTTTACAAATATTTAATGAAATCAAGTGTCTTATTTTTATTAAGATAAGTTTTGAATAGAAATATGCACAGTTTTTAAAGTGTAAGCAATACTGTTGGAAAAGCCAGTATCGTCCAGAGTAATATTGATCGGAATGACTCTTCTCGTAAAAAGCTAGATTCAACATTTATTGATGGAAATTTTTTAAAGTATAAATTATCTGTTTTATATTCATGAGCTAATGCAAATTATGGGTTTTTGTTCAAATTTCATATAGCTCAAGCGTAAATTTGACAAGTTTTCAAAATAATTATTTTTCTCATTATGGATGACACTACTGAAGATTCATCTCACATGAGCTCTACAAACAATATAAGCAAGAAAAATGCAGTTGTTGTCTTAGCTTGTTTGGCTTAGCTTAGCTTAGCTTAGACTGACTACACATATCAATGGTTGCTATTCCGTGATTGACCGAAGTCAGTGAAAATGCACAAAGAATCAACTAGAAGTTCGGCTGGGATTGGCCATAATCTTCTTCAGTGTGCATAATTCAGTGCCTCTATTTATACAAGGTCAATAACGGCGCCGGCCACGTCCTTGCAGTCAGGTGGGATTGAGGGAAGGAATGTTAGTGTGTAACCTTTGCTATTTGGAGACCGTGTTTGCCTCTGCATCTCCACAAAGGTTACTGGGAGGGATGTTTGTTAATGGGGAGGATCGTTGGGTCAAAGGATTCACTTTGATAAGCGATTAGACCATGATAAACAATGATTTGTGAAATATATACATGCTTATACGAAAATATAATTGTTCATATAATTTCTATGTAGAGGAAAATTATGCCGACACTTGAGGTGACGAACCATTCAAAGTTTGTTGAACAAATACCTAAATGTAACATTCCTACAGCTGTCAGTACGAAAGCATGTGTTATCATACTTTACTCATTTGAAAAGAAACAAAAGACTCAATTGGTTGGGACATCATAGAACACTCTTATTCTTATACCGACACTTACAGTGGCGAACCATCCAAAGTTTGTTGAATAAAGTGAACCTTTCGCAAGTCTACACTTGTAGTGTCGAACCATTCAAAGTTTTTTTTAATTACAAAAATAAAGGTACATAAGGGGTGTTCTGAAAAAAAAATGTTAAACATAAATAAATCATGAATCAGAGTTTGTGTCGACACTCACCGTGACGAACCATCCATAGTTTGTTGAAACATCATATTTACATCCCACCATTGTAACGATTAAATGTGCAGTCATACATATTTTATAGATTAGAAATAGTAGCATGAAACGAGCTCACCAATTGATCCGTTATCCTTGACTGAGCAGCCACAATCCACTTTCAGCTTCACTCGTTTGCTCGGCTAGCACTCAGAAAAAAAAATAGGCGCGCGACCCGAAAAAAAACACGGACGACAGCTCGGGCTTTCTTGACGCACTGCCCAGGAGCAAGCGTCAAGGTCGTCGAAAGATCAAAAAGAACGAACCGATCGCGGCACTTTTTAACTTACTCCAACCGAACTCCCCGATCACGCCACTTTTTCACTTACGAGATCGACGCGCGACATGTTTGATCCTGCCCTCGTCGCTCGCTCCGGTAAAAGCAAGCGTCAAGGTCGAAAGATCAAACAGAACTACAGTTGTTGTCTTAGCTTGATTGGACGACAAACACAAAGGAAACAAATACAGTTGTTACTAAAATTTGTTACTGCGGCGTCCAATTTGAATAAGGTTGTCGGCAAAGTTGTAGCTGATTAATGATCTAACAATATCAGCATATGTAGCTCTAACCCCCCAGAGCACATCGGCAAACACTATGACCGATTGTCTGAATTGCTTACTTTTCCCATGCAAACATTAAAGGACTTGTGCAGTCTCAGTTTCCATCTAAATGAGCTCAAATTTTGGGAGGACACTCAGAATGAGCGGTCTGGATCAAAAACGATTTTTTGAACCGATTGTATCCCGTTTGGCATAAAGTCGTTTGTTTGTGAAAAACGTCTTTTATATGTTCTTTTACCCTACCCAGTTCACATTCACATATGCATGTAACCAAATATAGGGAAGGTGTACCGGTATTCGCCATGTACCAGTTATTCGCCACCCCAGATTATATACCGTTTTACGAGATATATTATTGCCAACTGTTTAGTGTTCGCTAAATTGCTTTAAGATGATACGGAAACATTCTTGGAAATTTTCTCAGAAAATAGAAAAAAATCATTTTCTTTAAAATGTTTGCTCCTTTGCACCTATTTTTTGCCACCTGTTCCTGTTTCGCCACACTCCATAAGAAATGAACGTAAGTGGCGAATTCAGGAACCGAAATCAAAATCATGGCGAATACTGGTACAAGTGGTCCAGTATTCGCCACCACAATTTTTAATACAAAAACAAAGTTTCTGATTAGTTTTTATATTTTCCCCGCTGAGCATTGATTGAAAGCTTTCGTTTGATGTATTGACAGTAACCAAAGGTCGTTTGAGTTATGTATAAACAATATTTTTCCTTAGGGTGGCCAAAACTGGTACACCTACCCTAGTGTGATATCAAATAAAGATATTCAGAAGATCTTATGCCTCCGCCATGGCAGGACGGCCTGATAATCGATCGTGTTTTATCACTTTTCATCCATTATATCACAACGTAAAGAGGGTCCTATCCGTTGCGCGATCATCGTTAGTTAAAAGGCCGTTTGGCATAAGGTCATTTGGCGTGAAGCCGTTTGGTATAATGGTTGTTTGGCATAATAAGTGCTTCAAAATGAGCAGATTCAAACACAATGTAGCATATACAATTAGTGTTGTTTTCTACACTTTTCTGCACCACCGAACTCATAGCAAAAAAATCTGACTAGTTCTCAGCAAGCGTTGTATTCTTTTAGAGCAAGAGGCAGTGACAACAAATTCTGAGCGCAATTAAGGCTGTATTAACATCGTATTGTTTAAACCAAACCAATCTGATAAAGTCTAAGAAACAGTCAATAAAAAAAATTGAATCCTGAGTAAAGTTTTTAATTGAATTTTGACAAACATTGTTGCCCCATCACATTTTATCGAAAAATAATTTGATTTGAACAACTTTGCCGAAGACGCCATCTGTCTAAGTGGTCGAGATATCCGCGAAATGAAACACTCACTAGCACTACCTGGTGGCAAAATTTTTAAATAAATAACCCTTTAGCTACTGAACAACTTTGTCGAAGGCGCCATCTTTTTTGGTGGTCAGGCTCCTGAAATATTTACAAAACAAAACTTTCATGCTCATTAGCGCCGCCTGGTGGCGGAATTCCATATCTGATGGACCACATCATATCAGCCCTTGATCTCCTTAACAACTTTGCCGAAGATGGTTTTTCTATATATAATCTATATCGCGAGGTATTTCATAGTGTACATAAAAAACTAAGGGTGTTGTATAAAGTACAACACGCGACTATTCGCGTTACAAAAAACTTGCACAACCCAAAGGTTAACGAATTACTATTAGAAAATTGCCTACTTTAAGGCGTATTCCGTGGTTCGAGGTTTTTTTAATTTGAAAATAACCTTAAAAGTAGGTAAAATACTTGTAAGAGTGGGTTTCGTGGCCGTGCGATTAGCGGCGTCAGTCGTTTAGGCGTATTGTGAATGTCACGAAGCGTGGATTCGATTCCCGCTCCAGGCGGTGGAAACTTTTTGTCAAACGAAAAAATTCATGACGGGGCTACTGGGTGTTTCGTGTTGTCCGTTGTCTAATGTTCGTGATTGTTAAGCCTGTGCCGCCTTTGGCTGAAGATGGTGTAAATTGTCCTTTTTCAAAAAATTTGGCTGTATGTTCGGCTTCAGGGGCCATGATTCAGATAAGTAACAACAATTTCAACATTACTAAACATTGTTTACATGCATGATCAATGCTACTCCATATCATCAGAATAAAAAAAAATGGGTTAAATCATTTTTTAAACATGAGTAATTTTTTTTTTGAAAAACAAATACAGTATAAATCCAAAGGCGGTGATTCCCAGCACCGATTTAAAAAAAAATGAAACTTGCTACACACCATAAGATGTCATTCTTCTCGGCAGATCCGTGAACGAGAAATAGAAAATGGGGAGGATTCGATATTCATCTTTCTCTGTTTTTTCGAGCTCCGGTGCGATAGTGGTTTATTCAATTATGACAACAAGCACAATCATTAAAGATTTTTTAAGGTCTGCTTTACTATAGAGCTATCTGGCGGTGGGGCATATGTTCAAAGTTACTCATATTTTATGAGAAATGTTTCATTTTTTTATATAGGTATCACCGATCTTCTTGTCAGTTTTCTAAAATGTTGACAAAACAACTTATTAGCTCATGTACGAAAATTTTCTAGCTCATATCATTTTACTGCTAAACAATATCTCTAAAATTAAAAAATCGAGGTATCTCATTTCGGGGTTAAAATGATCACTCAATGCAATGATTGTTAATTTTCAAAACAACTCTACATGCTAAATTTGAGCTCCCTGAATCCGAATATGTAATCTTAATTCTTAACAGTACAATATTTGAAGAAATAATGAATAGTTAAATTTCAAGAATTACGCGGAAAACGCCAAAATGTATGCAATTTTTTAAGGAATTACCCGATATCTAACATAAATTCAATCAAATCAACCGAAAGTTAAAATTGGTACGAGTTTTGATGATGAAACATATTTTGGGGGTATATCTTAAGCATTCTTATAAACTTTCAGGTTTATACCATGGACAAATCTTTGTTTAGAATTAGAAGTAATGGGAGATCCCCCAGTACCGGACACTTTAGCCACTAAATTCATAATTCTAAAAATATTGGTTTTATGTGCTCGTGTTACCCCTTTATGATAAAAATAAATTTGAAAATATAAATATGAATTTTGACATTGCATTTCGATGATGTATTTTAGTACCAAATTGATCGATCTTGAAAGGTGGCACCCAATACCGGACACGATCTGGAAATGCCTCGTATTCTGTAAATTTGAACATCATCGAATGTGTTTACTTTAGGAATAGTATATAATTGTTAATTCAATGCATTTGCAACATTTACAAGAACAATTTGAGATTTTCTTGGTTTGCAAGATGTCCATCAAAAACCTCTTTCATATATGATGAAAAAATAGCACATTTTGCAATGTTGTTCTGAATGTTCTTCTTCTTCTTTCTGGCATTACGTCCCAACTGGGACAAAGCCTGCTTCTCAGATTAGTGTTCTTATGAGCACTTCCACAGTTATTAACTGAGAGCTTTCTTTGCCGATTGACCATTTTTGCATGTGTATATCGTGTGGCAGGTACGATGATACTCTATGCCCTGGGAATTGAGAAAATTTCCAACCCGAAAAGATCCTCGACCAGTGGGATTCGAACCCACGACCCTCAGCATGGTCATGCTGAATAGCTGCGCGTTTACCGCTACGGCTATCTGGGCCCCTGATTGTTCATTCTTCTTCACTTTATTGCATGTTTGATACCATGATCGACGGAATACATGAAAAATTAATGTATTTTGAGACACTGGTGCAATAATTACAAAGACACCATATAACAAATCAAGCTGTCCGAAACTGGGGGACAGGAGTCGCTTAACCAAAATTGTAACTTGTCTATATTTAGTTCAATTATGGTACAAAATACATTCATACTATCAAATTAGGATTATGTTTGATCATGCTTGCGTGGTCCAAAGTATTTTTTCGTATTCAACATATTTATATGGCTCTGAATTTTGCACCATGAAGAAGATTATGGCCCATACCAACCGAACTTCTAATTGTTTCTTTGTTCACCTTCACTGACACTGACAGAAATAGCAACCATTGATATGTGTAGTCAGTCTGAGCTAAGCTAAGTTACAACGATATTATAACAGTTTAAAAAAAACGGTGTTTACAATGATTCAGTAACATCGAATTTTCAATTGAAATTAACGAAAACTAATGTTTAGGTTATTAGTTAATCAGTTTCGAATAAAAACGAATAAGAAACCTTACCACCAATCCCATAATAAATTTGAACAAAATAAAACATATTAAAATATTTCTTTTCATAAGCTTACTGAAAAGCCCATTCTGAATAAAATAATTAATCAGAATGGTCGTTTGAATGATACACAGCAAAAATTTGTGAATATTAAGCGGCATGCAATTTGGACATCGACGGAACATTACGGCAGGCATTTTATTTTATTTATTTGTTTACACCAACAGACAATTAGTCCCAATGATGTGTGGTTACTTAAATTTACGACAAAATAGGTCAAGATATATAAAAACAAATACACAATAAAAATCAAACAATTCTTCGAGTAAGTATTTCGGCAAAATTACGGCGGACTGTATGTCTTGGAAGATGGAACACCCATTTATAGCTACATTTTGTCCAAAATTAGTTCGTCGTAGAGGTGGTCGTAACATAGAATTAGCTCGCAAATTCCGGTGGCGAGCACTTATATCTACCTGTCCAAGAATAGCGGGGCAGTCGATTCTCCCTTGTAACAGGTCAGCAACTATCATCGCTCTGTTTATGTCCCGGCGTGACTGTAACGTCTCAAGATGGATCAATTGGCACCTACTATGATAGCTTGGTAATCGGTGTGGATCGCGCCAAGGAAGTCGGCGGAGTGCGAAACGAATAAAACGACGTTGAACCGATTCAATCCATTCAACGCTGTTCTGATAGTGTGGGTGCCAAACCGTCGAACAATATTCCAAAGTCGAACGTACAAGCGAACAGTAGAGTGACTTGAGACAGTATACGTCGGTGAATTCCTTAGTGATACGGAAGATAAATCCTAAAGTCCTGGAAGCTTTCGCGATGACGTAGGATATATGGTGCTTGAACGTTAGTTCATCCAGAATGACACCTAAATCCTACACATGATCAACTCGTTGAAGTATTTTTCGAATAACTGGTAGTTGAAATAGACAGGCTCTTTTCTTCGTGAGAACGATATAACATTACACTTTTCAGGATTCACCACCATGCGATTCAAACTACACCATCCTGCAAAAGCATCCAAATCGTTCTGTAGAGTTATAGCATCACAGATGGAACGGACACGGAGATACATTTTTAAATCGTCGGCATAGCTTAATCGTGGCCCTTTAATTACGTAGTTCACATCGTTAAAGTACAATAAAAAGATCACAGGACCCAAATGACTTCCTTGAGGTATTCCAGAAGTAAAAATGTAAGGTAAGTAAGGTGGTAAGACAGCCGAGGGAACTCGGGCGTGTAGCTATCGCTCCAAAGGTCGCGAGTTCACTTCCTGTTTAGAACTTTTTTTATATATTCATCTAGCTTGGTAGCTAATTATAGCTCATTTTCAAACCAGCAGCAATGTAATTTTAAGATCGCACGTAAATATCTATCATATATGATGGAGTCCTTTTTTTTACATTCGACTCGCTATAATTTTACAGGTTTCGTTCGTACTGTGTAGGTTACACAGCTTAACAAAAATGGTATTTTTGCGTGTCTCAAGAATTTTGTGTCTAGTAGATTTGGGGTCGCTGAATCTTATGCCGTTTTTAGAAACGTCCCTGTACGTCAGATTTTTTAGCTACATGTTGCCAAAATTGTATAAAACACTGGTTTTATTGATGTTTACAAGAAATTGAAAGTATGATTTATCAAACTTTTTTGTGATCTTATCCAGCAAGCATGCAAAATTGGATTTTCATTTCAGATATAATTTAGTTGAAATTGTACGATAAAATTTAAATTAAATCAATTTTTTAAACAGGTTTGCAGTCTTCATACAAAACTCTTCGTTTCTCTTGTATGGCAAAATACAATACTTTTCTGAAACACCAAACAATAACTTTTGATCGTCGGTAGTATTATGACTTTGCTGTTAAGTATTGTTATACAGAAAAAAATTGAATTCTGTGGCAACTTAAGCAAATAAAATACTAGCTGGCAAATTTACATGCAGCTTGACTGATATAATTAAATTTTACTTCAGGCACGAATGCCATGAAAAATGATAAATTGTCTTAAATAAAATATGATAATAATAATTAAATTTTGCATTTTCAACATGCAATATTCCAAAACCAGACGTGCTATGATATTTTTGGATACGGCAATGGATTGAGCAACCCTTACTTAAGTAAATAGCGGTATTTTCATGCTTGAGACTAAAACGTGTTCTGCAGTGTTATTGCTGTTTGCGTTTGAGGTGCATATCCATTCTAACTGGGCTTGAAATGCGATAACACAAAGTAACCAAAAGATGCATAGCAACCATGATCAATATCACCGCCAACCTAGCAAAGAAAATCAATCTTTGACTTCCCCTTCCTTGTTAAAAATCCTACCGCGTTTGGTGTTCCCGCATTTGGAATTTGCATTTCAAACTCACACAGCAATATTTGAGTCGATCGGTACGCCAAATATTGTTTCATATTGGTTCCACATTGACAATGAAGCTGTTCCAACACCGAACGCTTTAGGCATTGATGGGAATTTTTAAAACACTTCCATGTTTTATGTAGAAAGATCACATGAGATAAAATTCGTTAAAAGCAAATTGTCATCTGGCCCCTTAACAAATGAACTAGGTATTATGCTACCGAATGACCTTCCAGCACATAATTGATTGGATAATCAAGCCCATAGACCATATCAATTATAGCCGAAATGAAAGTGAGCTTTCGCCCATACATGTATCGCTTGCTGAACAATTTGGTCGAACTACAAACTTACCTTCCCTATTTGTGTGCGATTTCCAAACAACATCATTGGGTGCATTATTTATTGCTTTTATTCAGCATGTATAACACAAACAATGTCCGCTCATTTGACCATTATTTGTTGTGGCATTCCCATCAGAATCGAAACCCCACAAACACAACCAGGGCCGGATTTAAGGGGGCCGAGGATGCTATGGCTCTCGGGCCACCACATTTTTGGGGTTCCCTGACATTTTACGTCACGGCAAAAAGCGTTTGCGATAAAACTTTAAAAACAATTTGCTGCCGATGAAGTGACACTTATCTTGTTTCGTTAAACATTTGAAACTTGTGCAGAGATTAGGCAAATATCAAATTATTATATTTGTTAAATTCCTTTATTAGCATAATTTCCAACATTACATTTATTTCTTATATCAAGATGTTCTGTTTCGTAATATTATATCAAGCTATTATTAACATTTCGTAAACAACATATTACATTTTATTTACCATAGCACTTCCGATTTTTTACAGATTAATTGAGTTATAACAGAAAAGAAACCCTTTCAATTGACTTAACCTAACTTTACCTAAACATATAACGCATTAACCGTTGCAATAGAAGATTGATTCCAATGTTTCAACATTGGATATTCTATGTCACTCATTGGTACTATACAATTGAAGGAGGTTCAGAATTATTTTCAAAATTTTTATTTTAATCCTCTGCAGAGCTTTTTTCCTAGTATTATAACAACCAGTCCATATTGTTACAGCATACTACATGGCCAGCCTGAAAATGTGTTTCAAGGCTTGCAATTTCACAGTAATAAAACTGCAATAGTTCATATTGATCCAGAAAAGTATCACTATATGCGCTGACATGCTGAAATTTTGCTGATACTTTTTCAGATGCATCAGGGCAATACCAACTGTTTTTTATACATTCTAAATTGTGACATGATTCAGCAACGATTCTCAACGACGCGTACAAATTTCAATGACGGCCTACATCGCCTTAAGACATTTTTTGATTTTCATTAGATTTATTTGACCCACATACTCACCATATTCTCATTGAATACTTTCTATCTGAGCCACATTGAAGGTATGTGCAGGATTTACTCATGTGTATTCCATACCACATGGTATAAACGAAGATGGTCGCCGAAAAAGGATTACATCGTTTTCCATTGATACCTTGAAGGTATTTATTTGAATATAAATCATTTAAAAATTCTTTATTAATGATAATTTATCAGCACATAACGTCTATGCAGGTGTGGAAACTGTAAGATACTCTGGCGAGTTTTGGAAACAGCTATCAGAAAAGGATGAGGCTTTGGCGAGAGCAAAATAAACGTCACCTCGTAAAAAAACCAAAAAACTGTAAAATAAACATGCTAATGGTCTGGAGACATTATCTTGAGTGTATTATGTATTTAAATACGTTATTTAACCCGTATAGTCCTGAGTGAAAGCAAAAATTCCAAAACCCTCACCACTCAGCGAATTCTGAATGGATTCAAATGATTTTTTGTCAGTATACTAGCATACATTTCTAGTTTCTAGAAGTGGACAGAGGAACGCGGAAATATTCTTGTGGCCGGACTTATTCCGATGGATCACTGGGTCAGGTCGGGTGAGAAGGATACTGTGCGTTTGTGCCTCTGAAAGTAGGCAAATTTCAAGTCACAGATAATTTCCGGAATCGGCTATAATGTGGCCACTACATGACGGAATTTTAGGAAAACTGCATCAGTGTAAACCTTTTGAGAAACGATTGAATTGGATTAATATGAGTTTTGCATCTGATTAATCCTACAAATGATTATTTTCGGGTCCCGGGACGCCTCAAACTTATGATTAAGTGTCCAATTTGTATCTGAACATCTGTGCCAAGCTTATGGGAACGCATTTTTGTGCACAATTATGTTTGATTTCAACTTTTCGACAGTTGAAACGGTTTAGTATCTAACAAACCTAATGTCGGCTCTTCCGGGCATTACGTCCAAATGGCCACATCCGGTATATTTTAAATGGTGCAAAACTCTTCACTTATAAAGTTGAATATCAGATCTTTGTGATTTATGCAAATTAAAATGATTGTCGTTGCAAATAAATACAGGTAACTTGGCATGTCCCAAAAAAAAGCCCTTTTTTACCCGACTTGACCCAGTGACCCACCGGAATAACTCCGGCCACAGGAATATTTCCGAGTTTCTCTGGCCACTTCCAGAAACTATATATGTGGGCCAATGAACTGACAAAAATTTATTTGAATCCGTTAAGAATTCGCTGATTGGTGAGGGTTTAAGAATTTTTGCTTCCACTCAGGCCTATACGGGTTAAAAATCTATAGTCTGAAAATGAATATTTTGTTATTCGATTTGACTCAATAACAAAACATTCTTACGAAAATTTTTACACTAGTTAAATGAGTTGAATTTATAGGTAGCTGGGTAGGATCCAATAATGGAATAAAAAAAATTGAACTGACACCCTGGAACAAGATTCTGTGGCCCGGGACCCTTCATGTGTAAATTCGGCCCTGTGCACATCTCAGCACAAATTCTCCTATTGACAAATACCAGCAGCAGGTAGTGACGTAGGCATATCCCAGTGACAATGGGGGCGTTTTTAGGAGCCTCAGTTCCAACGACTCCTCTTCCATTTGACCGCCCGAGACGAGACTCTGCACCCAACTGTAAGTTCGATGGATTCAGTTTGCGAATGTTTAGAGCAATGAGCTCTGCACCCAATTGCAGCGGGTATTATCCAAACAAACAAAGCCCAAAAAGAGGCAACCTAAGCGTAATCGTCGTTTATTGCTTCATTTGTAGCAATTATAGCCGTTCCGTTGATCTATGGCTGCAAATGAGAGGAATTAAAGGATGATTCTGGGGCGAGAATGTCACTCGTAATGATCTATCTACAAAACAGATAGAGAGCAGACCTATTTTATTGGCAGATTATTTTTTACCTTTTCCGTGAAATATTGCAATTTTTAATAATTTTAAGCTTATTTTGAAACAGTGGCTACTGATGGGAATTGAGTTAACGAAAAAAAACCTTTTAAACGGCGAGTATTTGCTTCCCTTGTCTCAGGCAAACCATCTAAGGGGCCGTCCATAAACCACTTGGTCATCTATGGGGATGCATGGTTTGGCCAAGAGCACGGCCTTTACAAATTTATAAGCTGCTCTTACATATGTCATACTATTATACTGTTTATGATCAAACTTGACCCAAGCTATTGGATTGTTTTTGTTTTCATAGTTATTCTTCCGTCTTTTAAAATTGGTTGTTCTTTCTAATTGTATTTTCAAAGGGTAATTTGTATACAAAATAAACTGATGGAACTTGTTGTTCTGCTTTCATAGAATATTCTTCCATCTCTTGAACATATGCTGTTCTTCCTAGGTTTATTGTCTTCGTAATTATGAAGATTAATGGAATATAATTACACTAGAAAAATTCTCTTATCTTTGGTAACTTCTTTTCATAGCAAAACTAAAGCTACAAAAGATCGTAGTCTATGTGCACTAGGGTGGCCCATATTATTCAGACTACAATAAAATACTGTAAACATTTTAACAGAGTTCATCAACTCTAAGGAGGGACTAAACGTGCTTGAAGTTTGTAAGGAGAAAATCGTCAAAAATATATAAAAATTGTCCAATAGGTTCAAATTACATTTTTGACCATAGGTGGCGCTGTATTTGATGAATTTCTAGAATTTTGGATTTACAGATTCTCCAGTCAAAAAATGAAAGACTGCAAAAAAATGTCGTTAAAAAAAATACGAAAATGTTTTACCTATGAAAACTATAATTTGTTGTTCCTCGAATTTTGCAGTTAAATGCGTTCACTATATACTATTATTCATTTAACTGGATTTTAACACCCCAAAAATCTCTTGTTATTGTCTTGTTATTCTGGGAAATGGCGCTCTGGGGAATGTCGTTCTGGGGAACGTCATTCTGGGAAATGTCGTACAATCTGCTGATGTGGCCAAATTTGAGCCTCATATATGATATCAAGCATTTAATCTTAAGATATGTCCTTGAAAATATGATACTATATTATTTGGTAATTGTAGTTTTAAGACACTTGTGGCCGACACTGGCCGATCCGGGGAGAAATCATGCGGCTTTTAGCGCCACTCCGTGAGGAGACCGCACAACAAGATTAATTTTGCCCGGTTGAGACTCTTCAGGGCGAGTCCATTTAGAATCCCCGAATAAGTTGAGGATCGAGCCAGCGTGCCTACAACCTACACAAGAACTGGGGAGTCTACCCTACGCAACAACATATACTGTCGCACTCCAAAATCATTCCTCCAAAGCACGCAGTAAGACAACACCCATACCTAAGACAGTGCAACACTATCGCACACTAATGTCTCATCACTGGCGGTTCCACTACTGTCCGCAAGAGGCGCGACCAGTGTAGAAGGGGATGCGCAAGACGGCAGTCAAATTGCGCCACGCAAACAACATTAAAATTCACACGAAGTAACGGGACAACATTTCTCTATTCTAAACGGTCATTCTCAGAACTAGGTAATAACTACAAGCAGATAATTCATTAACGCAAATAATTGAATAATTGAAACGAAATATTTATTTCAATAGCATGCTAATTTGTGTATTGGTTTGTATTATTTACATGTGTTCCGTCTCCTACTCTAAAGTCCTACTCTTGTGCGTTTTTCCTATCTCTCTCTTTCTTCTCTCTCCGTGCTACCATGTGCTCTATCTATGTGACATCTCCATTCAGTTTCCCACGACGATGCGACAAGCAGAAGCGGCAAGCTAGTTCGCACCCGGGTGGCTTACACAATAGGGTTGGATGGGCCGGCCATAGAATACGTGCGCACGTTTTGGCTTTAACAACCACCCAACCTCAACATTTTACGGACGCTTTACTGGCCAGACGTCCAAATGGTACTCGACCTTAGGTCGGCAAAAAACAACTCCGAGGCGTCCTCACCGGACGCCCCACTCCACAAAAAAGAAAGCGATGCGAAATGGAATCGACTCACCGAGTTATCACTGGCGAAGGCTGCGGTGGGGTTCCTTGCTGGATTGCTGTTGGCTTTCTGATGGTTCTGCGCTCCTGGTGTGTCGCGTTGATGGGAGGCAGGGGTTCGTTCGCTGGTCCACGTGTGATCGCGGGTTCACGTGGCCAGGTGTACTCCCGGTTGACCTTCGAGATGGCGGCCACCCAGTGGCAATTGACGACCACGGCTGTGGCTCGAAACGGCGTAGTGGCGGACCGTTTCCTTTGGCGGGTTTGGATCGCCAGAACTTTCCGATTCGAAAGGCAGAGAAGCGTCGCTAGTGGGGAAGAAGATAGCCGCGGGCTATTCCACAACAATTAGCACATGCACGGATTCTTAAAGACGAGCACAATGAGCACATTACCTGGGAATACTATTATGGGAAACGCACAAAACCTGACGCACTTATTTCTCTAGACTTGGACTTTGATCTAGGAACTAACAAAAGAACAATGAACAATTAAAATACTGAAATATCACCACGTTACTTTCACTCACATTACACAGCTTCTTCAACAGATAGACCACGACACTTCTACACTAATCTGCGGATCGAACGAAAGTAAAATGAAACCGTGATCCTCAGATTAGGGAAGGTGCCATCGACCGAACTCAACGGAATTTCGATATTTCCCACGAACTTCTTCGAAATAATTCGGGAGTGCCACGGTTTATGTTGAATGCTCGCTCAAGTTCGGCTTCGGCCGCGACTCATTCTTTCCCCTACTTTCTCCGGAGATTCTGAATTTCCTTGACCTTCGGAGAACTCCTTCATGGCCGTTTGAGAGCTTATGAGCTTTTTTATGGCAGATTAACTAGCTTATGGCGTAGAGGTAATTCAAAATTGAATTAGCTTTGGCGTACCTCAACCTTACCTGTTTTATAGGTCTCTTTCTATCTAATCTGATGAAATAAACTGAATGAACTGATTAACCATGGAGCAACGGCTACACACTATAGAAAATACAAAAAAAAACATTTTTTGCTGAAACATATATTATTTTCCGTGTATCTAACGGGAAAATATGTTTTATAACATTTTAATACCAAAAGACTATTGTCCTGTGATAGGTTGAATGTAGAAAACTTTGAAATGAACAAAGTTTAGTATTACACATTCAATAAGAACCAGACAATGTCAGACTTTCGTCGGTTATCAATTGCTTCATTTTCCTTAAACAGTGTAGATTAAATTACTCGAAGAAAATAGACTTGTATTATTTAATTCCATCAACTTTTATGAAGTGAATTTTTTTTGCAAAATTAAAAACCCGTTTTTTTTTTAAACAGTAGATTTTTGTCAGTTTGCTTCTAACCCCCTTAACTCAACTCATTGGAGTTATCTGATAAACAGCACCACAGATACATAAGTGGTTTTCACTTTATTTTTATTTTCAATTACTGGCTCTCGTGTTCATCGTTGAACTATCGTTGGACTATCGTTGGTACTTTGTCAACTCATGTTCATCAGAAATAGCTTTGGTTCTATTTTCATTAACCCTGCTCTCAGCTAGGAGAATCGATAAACAAAGTGGACTAACTTTATCAGGGGTGATCGCAATTTCGGTGATTGCTTTTCTAGTGGGGTTAGTTAATTGAATGTATCGCTCTTTGTATATTTTCGTATGTCATACTGTGCACTTGAACCCTGTTAGACTGATGGTTAATAGTGTGTCAGATAAAGTTTTCGTTTGGGAAAGGGGGTTGAAGGATTTTGTTTTGCTTGGCATATAACTGAAATTACATACGGGATACTGCATATATATCACAGCTAATTACAAAATAGACTAAAGTTTACAGCACGAGTCGTACAATTATCCAACGAGACTTTCCGAGTTTCGATAATTACGAAGAGTGCTGTAAAAATCGAGTTCTGCAACGAGTTGCGTGCTACACATGTTTTGCTATTTCGTAGAAAACCACTTAAGGGTATCAGGAATCACGTCGGGATGCGTACAACATTATTTTGAATTTTTTGAAAATTGTTGTGTAATGCAAAAGCGTTTCGTAATAACCATTACGTAACTGAATCCAGTTGCGTAATTTCTATTACCACATTGCATAATCCAGTGCAGGAAAAAATAGCGTGATGGAGAACAGCCTATTACGATGAGAAGTTGAAAAAATATACTTTGAATAATTCGCAAGGCAATTTTATTTGATAAGTGCTCTTCCGGATATTCATCAAATCAGTACCCTGATAGCCCAACTTCTTTTTCCTCATCTAGAAACCCATCTACGATTGATTTAGTCTTAACCGATTAATGTAATCATTCAAGCATTTGGACGAGCAAAAAAGTTTGTTATCTTCATTTTTGGGTTTCATACTGTTAGACGATTTCATACATTTTAAGTGTGTGGGACGAAAGCAATAACTACAAATTAAAAGTTTATTTCGATTGTTTTCGATTTCTCCACATATTACACACGACTCTGTTTTAGGGACCATTCTGAACACTTTCAACAACCAAACAAGTTATACTATAGCAAGTCAGTGTATATTATGAACGAAACAACATTTAAGACACAGATCAATACATGCAAGTTTATATGTTCAATGTGTAGTAACTGGAACAGTACTAGACTATAAGAAGTGTTGCAATTTTTATTTTTCTGCGAAACTTTCTATGCGGATAGTCTCACTTAGTGGCGACACAACTGATGCAACTTTTTTGTTGATGAGATGAGTACCTACCTGGATGCCACACAGCTACTCAGTACTCGCTAACAAACCCACATGCACTTTATCAGTTCTTTCGGTCACACAATCAAATTCAGCTGTTAAGTGAACCAGAGTCTTCTAAATGAATACCAACTACTGGGTAATAGCAGTATACTATAGCGACCCTACTCGAAGCAGCCAGTACCACCACAGAGTATTGAGGACGTACTAGAGTCGTAAACTTTTCCGACCACACAATCAAATCGGGATGATAAATGAGCCAAAGCCCCTCTATATGTATACCAACTACTGGGTAATAGCATAGCATAGCATAGCATAGACTGACTGTACATGTCAATGGTTGCTACTCCGTGATTGATCGGAACTGGTAAGAATTGCACTACGATCCAAATGAATAAGGGATGAGAGTTTCCGCTTACTCTCGAAGTGCAATTTTAGCAGATCTAATATTATTGATCAATAACGGCGTCGGCCAAGTCCTTACAGTCAGTTAAGATGGGGAAGGAATGTTAGGGTGTAATGATTGTTGCTTCTAGAGACCGAGAATACCTCTGCATCTCCACAATCACTACGGGAAAGGTGTTTATTAGTGAGGGAGGAAAAGATCTGGGAGTCACCTCTGGTCGATGATGCGGGGGAAATGTACGACTTATATTTAAAGCTAGTTTTGTATTTTTGTCTCGAGAAGTTTTTGGTAGAAGCTTTAAAAAATTCGTCAACATCTATAATGTCGAACAATTCAAAAGATGTTTTTATTAATGATGGAAACTGAAAATACATGTATATATTTTAAATTATATGAAACAGGAATAATGCCGACACAACAGCAACAACAGCAACAGCAGAATCAACAACTTAAGCACTACCACTACTATCCAACAAGAAATTTCTTCCAATCGATTTTTGAACAATTTTTATTCAGGTATTATGCAACATTAACACTCGCGCTTAGTATATTAACGTGCACTAGAATCAATTATAAGCCTTTAGCCACATGAAAATACGCAAACACAAATTTATGAGTACGTTATTCAACGTAATTTTCCAAAAATACAAGAACCGCTTTAATCACAAAGAAGTGTTCAGCTTTCTCCTCCTTCTTGCCATTAGTATGCATTTGAATTGTACGATCAATTGAAGTGTATATATCCCATATTCATTTTTACTGTTAAATTGCATCCTATATTTTTTTTACTTACACATAAAAATGTTTGTTGAAGCAAACAAATAAATATCCAAACAATTCAAAATCCAAACATGAAAACTGACATCACTTCCAATCAGTGAGTATTGCGCGATCCTTTCATGAACAATGTTCGCATTCCGGTGCTGTTTTTCGAGCACAAATTGATAAAATTTATATTTATAATTAAAAAAAAAATTTAATATTAGTGATTTATTGTTCCCAGGAGCACGGTGCGAGAAAAATCAAAGTGTATCAAGTATCGCATCAAATATTTGAATAGCTACGGTGAGTAAAAATACTATTAAAAGTGAATTTAAGAACGGGCACAGAAAAGCCAACAAGTTTTGCCTTCTTAGAATAATAGACTGTTCTTTATATTTATACTGTTCCAATTTTTAGCGACACTTAGCTTCTTTTAATTATAGGCTGTTCTTTCACATTGTTTAATCGTAATTTCATTAAAGTTAGTGATAGTAGCTACCGTGAGTCTATTGATCCTTAGAATCTATTATATCTTGCACTATATAATTAAACCTCGAGTCTTTCTTCTACATACTTTTACCCTCTTTAGACGGGGTACACTTTGGAATTTTGTGTATTTTTTCGTAGCGTGGAAATCAAAATGATTTTATTTTTGGCATGAAAGAATTAATGCTATTTTTCAACTTGAAGATATGCAAAACAATCATTCAGGTAACAAATAAGCGTTAAAAAATCCTACTTGATAATTTGTTTTTGAAGCAAATTTAGCTGAGATACTGGCTCTGTTCCGGTAGGGACGTAACGTCAGGAAACAGAAGAACAATAAAAAGAGTAAGTATAACGGTAGCATTAGAATTCAACATGTTGAGTGCTAAGAAGGTGAAAACTCATTCTACTACTTAAAACCAAGATGGCGTCAAAATCCAAGATGGCCGCCAGATTTTATCACTCAAAATAATACTCCTATTCTTCATCTGACTCGAATAATACACCAACGATTAAAAACTTGTTTCTTTGTTGTACAAAAAATGATGTTTGCATTGATTGCACTCGCCATATACGTCAAAATCGTAGAACATGATTAAGAAAATCGTTCATTTCATAGGGTAAATACCATTGCTCACCTAGTTTTTGCAGCCTATTTTACGCAATTTCTCCTCAGCTTTCTGATGGTGATCTCAGAATTCAAAATTAGCGGTGCGCTAATGGTGAAAACACGATTTTTCTAACAAAGTTCAAAATGGCGGCCAAATTCAAAATGGCCGCCAATAATTTTCTTTTTAACTTCAAATGAAAGCTATATCCTTTTTCTATACGATGCCACTAAGTATCGATCCTCTCTTTCGCTAAGAACTTCGCTAAATTAGAGAAATCTGCAATAATTCATGATAATGAAGCAAGATATGGTGAATCTTTATCCTACATCACGAAAATATGTTAATCAGTTTTTTGTAATAACTCAAAAAGAGCAACGGTGAAGAGAAATCGATGAATGCAGATAAGCTTCTATTTTTTCACGATTCTCAGCATAATAAAATTTGAATACCAAACTTATTTTTTTTTTTAACATATTTTTAAATGCAGACCTGCCAGTAAAAACTATTATCGATTTCCAATCCTGATATTTCATCTTTCGTTTTTCAATTTAAGTCATTCATAAGAAAATCATTCGTTTGAAGTGATTATCAAACTTGCTGAATACAGTTTATTACACCGATAATTATAAAAAAAAAATGTCTGGAAAAAGCTTTCGGGGAGACAGTACATTCGGGGAAACAGCTCATTCGGGGAAATGGTTTTCGGAAGAAAATCATTCGGGGCAATGTTGGACAATCTTATTTTATTACTACCATAGCAAAAATGTATAAAATATGAGGTGGTCCGAAATAGAACATGGAGGGGCCCTCCTTATCCGACAGGTTAAAGTCCTCGGCATGCTGAAGGTGTCTAGGTTCGAATCCCGGTCGGTCCAGGATCTTTTCGTAATGGATTTTTTTGTTGTTTTCTCTGGACATAGAGTATCTTCGTACCTGCCTCAATATGTGCGAAGACGAAAATAGTAACTTTGACAAAGAAAGCTCTCAGTTAATCATTGTGGAAGTGCTCTTAAAACACTACGCTGAGTCCGGCTCTATCCCAGTGGGGCCGTTAATGTCAAGAAGAAGAAAAAGAAGAAGAAGGGTTCTAATTGGAACAGGGTTGCTGAGGAATTTTGTTTAAGCATCTCTAGTCATGTCTCGGTGGGAGATAGAAAAAACTGTCTGAGAGAAAAGTGTGATCGCTGAATTAGGCTGTCACAAAACATAATACTTTTTATGCCGTTTATCGTGCTTAGAAGATATGAGGATGAGCTTGAGCATATACATATATTATTCAATGAACGCATTGTACGCCGAACAAGTGTCCATCGATTGGCCTTGCAAGATCAAGTGATACGATCAAAAGACCAATCACTACTAACGCGATCCACGACACTATTTCATCATGTTACGCGAGCGACGCGCAACACGATTGATCCCCACATCACCCGCCTCCGCAGGAGGTTTTTCGTATTTCAAATTTATTGGCTAAAAACTGTTACCTACTAGGTCCGAATTTGACTAAAACAAATCAACTATTTCATCTTATTACCACAGTCTTCAATCATAGTAGAGATTGGAATAGCTTCCCTTTGGTACGAGTAAGAAGAAATTGATACTCTACATTGTGAACTCTACTAGCAATTCTCAAAGATAAATAAAATTTTAATATGAATATCGATACAAATTAAACATTGAGGCACGAATTGGTACCATATTTATATGCACTAGAGAGATTACACAGAAGATGGCAAGAAATGTGCAATTCCTACCAACCAGCACCAGCAAGTACTGAGAGCAAGGCTGTCATCGATGTGACCAGCATTTTTAATGAGACTATTTATCACAGTAAAAGTTTACCTAAACATCTAGAGTGGAAAAAGTCGGAAACTATCTTTCTCGGTTCAGTGCGTCCTGGCGAGTGGTGTCCGAAAAACTACTGCTTGAAAATTTGTTCCAAGTCTGAACCGGAAGCGATAGTGTCCCTAAACTCCACTGCAGACTGCAACTGGTACTATCCGTGCGGAGTGTAACAAACAGGGTAAACATTTATTCGTTTTTCCTGAGTTACTATTTTGCTTTCGTCGTGAATTCTAACCGTCGCCTTCCGGTTGGAATGCAGGTGGATGTACATATACAGATAGATTCACAAGGCTCACATATGGCGATTAGGGATGAGATGCAGCCCTATGATTCACGACATCTTTGTCCTGTTGTGTTCCTGAAAAGTTTACTCATTCGAAGAAGTATAAACCACAATCGAAGACCTGGTGAGTGCGGTTTGGGAGAGGAGCCTCCGAACGATTCCAATATGTAGAGCGATATTAGGAAAACATTTACAGCCATAGGTGAGCTGGGCTTCCGGGATAGAGGAAAGAAGTTTTCCGGATAAATGGTGTATTTATGTTTTATGCTATAAGTTTGTGTTACCCTGAAAACAGATTTCTGAGTATACTGGATATTGAATGTGCTGAAATGCAAACATGCTTTCCGATGCAGAATAATCTGGACATGAAATGTGAATTAGGTACCCCTAGTAACATTGCGGCTAGCATTTGCCAAAAAAGTGACTACAAAACTTCAACACCTCAACAGATCGTTCAATTTGGGCACCATCATATGCAATCTTTCATCATGGAACTTGTTCCAGGACTTATTGCTTCCGGAAGGACCAAGCGACAGTAAAGGCAAGGCAAAAGGTAGTGAAGTCTTGGTAGATAAAATGGTGCAATTGTGTATCCTGTTTACAGTTTCCAATCCAATCCAACTGTCTGCTCGACTGCTTTTGGCTTATGGTAGATACCGATCAGGTTCATTTGCGTTGCAATTTTATTGCCCCCATAGTGGCGGAGAATAGGCAGAGTTGGGGTAGGTTTATTTATTCCGCCGAATGGAATGTCTTTCTGCTGCAATACGGTTCTAGTCCCCGAAGGCCAACGACTGAACTGAATGTCTTCATTACAACGGACATGCAGCATCCGGACGGAACAAGTTATTTCTTTTCGTGTGCTGTTCTGCATACCTGTTTATGGTCTGTTGGAATTTACTGTGTTTTCGTTGTGTCTTGGATGGATGGCGTGGTTGATTTCCCGCTATATGAACAGCATCGTCAAATACCAAGTTCAACAAATTCTGTTTTGAATTTTGAAAGCATTGAATATAATTCATTTTACCAAAATCACAGATTTGTTTATTACTGTACACTCAAGAAGTTTCAGACGTTTCAAAGGTATGAATTTTTGTCTTCGAAAGTGTTCAAAAGTTTGACTTGTGGGTATCAGAATTTTCCAAGATTTTCTAGAAGATTTAAATTGAATTTCCACATAGAAAAATATTTATTGAATCACGTCGTTTTTTATTAACTAATGTGAACATGGATTGAATTCTGAGAAAAAAAGGAAAGAATCTCTCACTTATTGCTTTCTGTAACAATCATAATCATCATGAGAGCCTGTTTATCGTATACTGTTACAGCTCTGGTTAGTGTAGTATAAGAGATTGAGCAATAATGAAAGTGAAAAAAGCAAGCATAAGCTTTTATATGACACAGTCTTCCACGTCATGCGACTGTTCATTGGTTGATCGACTGAACCAATCAACAGACAGTTGTCAAGGATGGACGGGAAAGCAAACGTATAAAAGGGCACCGCCTGATGCGGTCACATCAGTTTATCGACGAAAGTTGAAGCGAACGGACGAAAAGGAGCAGTAGCAGCAGCAGCGGAACAACAGTGGAGAAAGCTACTCCGCTCCGACGATGAGCAAGCGGGTGGCACCCTCTGTTCGTCGGAGCGTCGAGAAACAGCAGAGCAGCAATCGGCGCCCAGTGAGAGTCTTCCTCACTGCGGCCGTCGAAAAAAGCGGATTTGATTGAAATAAAGCTGCTCTGGTCACGACAGTTAGATCGGGAGGATAGCAGTGCATGATAAAACCCTTATGAACATGCACCAAACCTGAGGGACATTATTGCTATCGGATGTTCGAGGATAGTTTATCGTGCAAGTAAAATGAAACACCTACCTCCAACAAAAAAAGAAAGGAAATGGATTTTATCATTGCTCTCTCATGGGGGTTCTCGTTCGCTATTTATCAAGCTTGTCACAACTTGCGAAACATTGCCGATTATGGACCTATGCACAAGTTCACTCGGTGACGTTTTAGCGGTGCCGTGTTATTTACGTGACCATGGCTACGAGTGAATTCGGCACCGCTCAAACGTCTAATTAGTGGACTCGAGCATTGGTCCATGGAGCGATAAAAATGAGATGTTTTTCTTTGCTTCCTTCGATCGAGTTTCTTAATCAAATAAGAACGTACTCTGCCATGCCTGGACGTGAAAAACGACATGATTGGTCTATTCATGTTGTATAATAAATTTTATAACCAAGATTCAATTGTCGGATCAGCGCGTTCAGCACCGCCATCACAAAGATACCACGGGGAAGTAGATCGAGTGGCATGCGAATGATGTTGCTCTGATAGGGAGCTTAGGTAGGACAGCTGTCATGAAAAAGTAAAAAGTCATGCTTGCATTAAAGTTAGTAGAGTGCATCAATTTGTTACTACTTAAACTACTTAAAAAAATCTATAATTTATTATTCTTAATTAATCCTAAATTTGTGAAATTATGTGAATTGTGAGTACGAAATGAATTATATATATAACTATATATATTCTAAACACAATTCTGGACAAAC
Organism: Aedes aegypti; assembly: GCF_002204515.2. Classification (NCBI taxonomy): domain Eukaryota; kingdom Metazoa; phylum Arthropoda; class Insecta; order Diptera; family Culicidae; genus Aedes; species Aedes aegypti. The sequence continues at coordinate 243,456,462 of NC_035108.1, read as the reverse complement.
ATTTCAAAAGGGCACATCGACATTGGTAAACATTGGCTTTGCAAGACGCTGTTGAGCCCAATTCAACTCGATCACGCTCACCAATACTACTATCAGGAAGAGCTAACGCCAATCTTTCTGATAGTGGTGTTAGTTTGCGTGGGCGGGCTAAGAAGGGCTCAACAGCAACGTTTCTAAAAAAAAGGCTCAAGACCTCTTGGGCCCTTTTCAAATGTTTGTTCAGAATTAATAATACATTTAGCCTAAACACAAATTGGAACAAACCTTACTGTTACAAACGGCGGACAAACTAAAGTTGAGGACAAATCAATGTAAGTTAACATATAAAAAGAAATGTAAAACATATTAACTAAACTAGTTATAATCAATTACAGCTTAAAGCATACTCAACCCTAAATTACGAGTTTGTTCTGAAGACGTCCGAAACTGGTCCGCTCTCGTAACAACAATTGGTCGGGGTTCTGCTAAACTGCACCAAGTGCCATTTTTTCCTAAATTGAGTTTTTTACATCAAAGGACTTAAATAATCATAACCTCTCTACCATAAAAATATCGAGTGATTTGAACAATCCCTTGTAATCTTAGATCATAAATTTAATTTGGAAGGACACGTAAAACTGTAATTTTGTTCAGCCAGAGTGAACCATAAACCAACGCACGTCATCAGAGGGAATTCATTTTTCAGATATAAAGCTATGTTTTTCCAATTTCCTTCTATATTCTTACAATTTATCCATTCCAAGCAACTCATAGAAACAGAGGCCAGTGAAATTGGACAGCAATTGATTTATTAAAATTAAATATTGTTTCGGTGGCGTTGATCTATTTTCTTTGAAATTTTATCCAACCACACCGCACTAAGTACTGTTTATCTGAAAATCACATTTAGACATGAAGTAAAGGCATTTACATACCATAAATATTTGCATTTGCTTGTTATATAACATGTTTATCAATCCACACAGAAGCCGTAATGAAAAAAAAACGAATTAATTTAATCTGTTATTGTGTAAACAACTCAGGTGGACTTGGTGCGCTTTAGTTGTTCAGAAAATGGCATTTTCGACATCAATCCCCGTTAGACAAAGTGAACATTGCTTGATACAAGTTAATCACCATTCCTTCAAGGAGTGAAGATGACCTAGTGGTAGCACTCTAGATTACCACTCAGAAGGCACGAGTTCGAATCCCGCTGAAACTTTTTTTCTGATGTTCTATCCGATGGTGGTGGAAATCAAACAACTTTTAGATTCTGTGGTTATTTTTATATTGCAGTAAAACATCAGCAGGTCATTGTACATCTGAAATGATGGTCATTCCTGGTGAACACTTCACGCATTGAACTGTGAACTTGATCAGCAAAGGTGCACCAAATGGGAGCAACTTGGTGCGCTTTGGCAGAGCGAATTCATGGTTTTCTTCGATCATTAGGATCTATGTATGAACACGTGAGAACCTTGATTCAATACATACGAATCCTTCCCATAAATTCTTGTAACATGGATTCCAACATGCAACATTTGTCTCCAATTTTACTTGTGTTGTTGAAAACTGTGAAATACATCCAACCATACCAAACCAAGAACCAGAATTTTCAATTTTTGTTCAGCCAGAGTGAACTGAGTGATTCATATTGTTTAATGAAATCCAATTACATCATCAATTTTGGATGATTTACTAGTATATTTAATCTTGGTGTACTTATTGAACACTGTTAATCGCATGTTAGTGATAAAAAAATTAAAATTATCGTCCACGATAAACTAGTACAGGAAAAGACTTTAAAGTTAAATATCTCGGAATAAAGATTTTGGCACTTGGTGCGGTTTAGCAGAACCCCGACCAATTGTAATTCTAGACCATAATAATTGCAACATTTTCTCCTAAATGTGTACCTTTTTCAGAATTGTTGTGCATATATATATATATACATACTAGCTTACCCAGCGTGGCTAGCCACGCTCTAACAAAATTTGAAAGCGGAAAGCTATACATAATCACTACTCATTTTTTTATATGCATAATCTTCGAAAGATTGATAATGTCACAAATAACAGACGTTGAAGTCCGATATTAAAACTGTGTAAGACAATTAATGGTCATTTATAATCACCTTTACATGACCCGACATTGACACGTATGATACTAATGACCGCCAAATCGCCTAAATTTATGCTCTGACTATACTCTATTTAGCACGTGGCATTAATGTTGTTGTAATGTTCTAATCTGGAATAATTACAGCCCTAATGCTGTCGTAGTGTTTCTTCAGCTGTGAAAATTCGAAAATTCCAGAACATTCTATTGTTGTAATGACGCATGGAAATATTGACTCATAGAACAGGAATAATTTGGAAAGCTGTTATGTCCCCCATAACAGCTTTCCAAATTATTCCTGTTCTATGAGTACCTTAGTAACCATGAAATGTTGTTGTTAGTATGTTTTTAGTTTCACTGTAAATAAAATAAAAACTATTTGGCGGGCAAAAATCTGATTCAAACTCGTGTTTATAGGTTGGAACTGTAGAAACCCCTTCTGAACCACATATTTTACCCCAACCGAATTCAAGTTCGACCGAACTACAATTTGCTTGAAGTTTACGATTTGATCACCGAACAACACGTTTCATCGAAGTCACACAAAATCGAACGTTTCAATCAACCAATCATGTGTGAAATGTCAATACATTCTGAAAAACTGCTCTTTTGATGATTTCCTTCACTGTATATTGCACAGCGCTTATCAATGTAATATGAAATTTTTGAAGCAGCATATATCTGCACAAAAATGATTTTGCAGCATGAGTGAACATAGATATATTGGTTCAGAATAGCTCGATTTTGTTTAACTTTTTTAAAAGAGCAGTTCCCAAAAATGAAAACGACAACGATGAAAAGTTCTAGAATATTCTACGAATGCGGAAGAAACATGGTTCATGAAACTCTAGAATATTCTGTAAAATAACTGTTATAGTTCTCTACAATTTGAAATTGTAATGTTCTAAGAATCAAATTCACTGTTGTAGCGCTCAGCGAAACTTTTTGGTGAAATATTTCAAAGCGTTACTGACAGACAGACAACTCTGGGATATTATATATATGATGATGATGATTCTCTATGGAATTGTTGGTTGATTTTTCGAGCAGTTAGATATTTTTAAACAAGTTGTCGAATAATATTTTATATTGCGCATTTCTTTCACCACTGGACTATCGCAGAAGTTTTTACAAGTGCGAAAATGCTAATAGAAGTGCGCAATCGCATCAAATTGGGTAGGTGTCTTCGGGGGACTTATTCTTCGTAAATCAAAGAATAAGTGCTCTGAAGACACCAACAGGATTCAATGCAATCCCGCACTTTTATTAACACTTTCGCACTTATGAGGCCGCACTTCGCAGTCCAGTGGTGAAAGAAGTACACAATATAATGTTTTTTTTTTATCTTTATTAACGAGATTTCTAGCCATGGGCTAGTTTAACTCGGGACGAGCTTCACTTCCCTTCCGAAAGATGTCGTCACTACAACTCGAATGTCATCAGTGACGAATCTATGACAAAAACCACTACACCAACCTTTTCAAAATATCATGCATCAAAATAATATTGTTAGCTTACAGATATTGAGGATTGAATATTAGGACTTTTTGTGTCGATTTATTAAAACTTGATAATTCTATAAGGGGCTGTCCATTAACCACGTGGACAGTTTTTTGGGATTCCAGAGATGGGACCCTCGCCCATCGTGGTCATCTGTCCACACACAAAAATTAAAATTTGTATGAACCGTGGCCTTTGGCCAAACCCCTCCTCCTCCCATGAATGAGCACGTATATGGACGACCCCTAAGTCGAAAGTCCCTTGAATATTGAGAGTTTACTATAGTTCGTTTTATCTATTTTTCTTTTCACACCGATGACAAGTTTTATCATTTAAATAAAATAATAGGAGGACAAATTTTGACATCTATTTGTTTGAAATAAATGCCGAAAGGGTTTCGACAAAAGAACAAAGTAAAAAATTAAGAGCAAAAGTTTTGAGAAAAGAATGGTTGCTGGAGGAGACACCTTTGTACGGACGAAACACCTATTGGCAGCAGCTTTTTCGTTGCGCAGCTTCAATGCTGTAAAATTCATTTATTTATTAATCTATAACACTATTCTAAACTAAATAAAATATTGTTCAGTGTTGCCAGTTTCACAGAAAATTCCTCCATAACAATGGCAAAATAAATCATTATTAGATAAGGGGAAATAGGCTATGATGAGGTGTCAACTGTTGTTTCGTATAAAAGGTTATAAACTTCTTGGCAAAAACCAAATAAGTTGCGATAATGAGCAATATAATCTTGTCTAGATGAATGATGAAAGTTTAGATGATGAAAGTCTAGATAATATCTAAATTATTTCTGATGGTAAAATCTGTTTTCGTTTAGTTTTAGATTTTCCATTCACCTCTTCCCGGAAAACGCATATAATCCACAAACACCTAAACAGCAGTGAAGTAAAGATTTTCTGAAAATGTTAATCTCTTTTTTCTAACCAGTTCACATTTATGAGAGTTTTTAAACTGACTTCTGGTGTATAGAACCCTACCCAGAACATTACCCACAAAATCATTATTCTCACAATGCGCTTCTGCTTTTTGGTATTCAAAGCTCAATTACGCAGCGTAAAAAATATTACATTTTCGTGTGTCTCAAAGATCAAATTATGTGTCTCTAGTAGATTTTTTTCGCTGAATCTGATGCCGTTCTCAGAATGTTTCAGAACGTCACAATTTTAAGCTACTGGTCGCCAAAGTTGTATAAAATACTGTATGTATGAATCATCAAACTTTTTTTGTGGTCTAGTCTACCAATCATGCTAAATATGTCTTTGACTTTCATTTCAGATGTAATATGATTGAAATTGCATGATAAAATTAAGATTAGAACGTTTTTTTTTTCAACATGCTTGCAGTATCCATACAAAATTTTTCGTTTCTCTAATATGGCAAAATACAATACTTTTCGAAACCATCAAAAATAACTTTTGAACATCGAATGTATTACGAACTTTGTTGATAATAATTGTTATACACAATAAGTTTGAATTCTGTGGCAAATCAAGCGAATAAATTGCCATACAAGCTGGCAAACTTGCATGCAAGTTGGTTGAAATATTCAAATTTCACAATTTTAGCAGTCAATATCTCAAAAACTAGACGTGCTATGATATTTTTGAAAACGGCAATGAAATTTAGTAAATAGTGATATTATGGTGCTTGAGACAGAAACGTGTTCCGCTGTGTTATAAGTAACATAAAGATGCTAAAGTAAAACAAAAAAAATCATCCGATAAATATAAATTATCAGCATAGTCAATCCACACATTAAACAAAAAAAAACTTCTTGATACTTTTATTCGAACAATTTAATTTTGAATAACAGATTTACCCCCACATCATCGTTGTCAAAACATGATTGCCTCTTTCAATATCCAATGTTTTTCTCTGCAAATCCAATCTAACGTTGCATCTTTCCAGCTTTTAATCAACAAACACTCCACCTTACCGTGCGCTAGGTAGCTTCTGTGAGGTTTCCAGTTTATAAAGTTATAAAATACTTTTATTAAAAATTTCCTCTGGCAAACATTCCAATTTCCTATTTTACCTCGTAGGGTTCGCTTGGGTTGTTCCGAATCGCGCCAACCGTATCTACTCCGGCATCATTCAAGCCAGTGGGGAACATACGGAAGGTGCCTCGCCTCCCATAGAATGAACGACTCGAAGTGAGTTAGGCTAAATATGCTGCTGCAGCTCCACGCCCAACTATGTGTATCTATATTCAAGATTCTCCCTACACTTCGTTGGCTGCAGAGGTAAAGTGGTGTCATAGTAACGAAGTTACGCCCTGTCTCTTCCTCCTGCCGTGCATGGTTGTAGCCAGGGGGCAAAGAATAGTTTCGTCAATAACCATTCCAAAAATTTCAGTGTTTGGATTTTCGTCCGTTTAAGCCGATCGAACCATATTCGGAGATTGCAGTTCGTGGCATATCGCTTTCGGAGAGGTACGTGGCGCGAGAACATTCAAGAGCAGCAACTCTCAAAGACTACAACAGTATCGAGCCAATCGGGTGATTTATGTTTTGCATAAAATTGGTTATAACTTTCATTTTTTCTGGTCGTCCACGAACGATAAATGTCATGCATGTTGTATGAATGCAGGCGGATAAATGGGATGAAATTATGGTCCGTGTGTCAATGATAGTTAAATTTTCCAAAGCCTGAAAAGTTTATACCAGAAATTGTTCTTGGGAGTAGATCAATTTTCTTCATGGAGGCCTCAGAAATATGTCAAGATATTTGTTTGACACACTACATTGCATTCGAAAAACAAAATTTTGAAATAATCTGCAGTTATTATCTAACATTTCCGAGGTAGACTCATCTCCGTCGATCGTCACACGTATGACGTCGATCGTCACAAGTATCAATCAGACCTATATTACAAGAAATTCTTGGGTGACTAAGAACATCCCTTGAATGTTTGTTTTGTTTTGTTTTATTTACGACATTTTACACCGCTTGGTGCATTCGTGTCGAGAGATAAATTTACACTATTTTTTCTTAGACCTAGTATTATAAACTTTCCAATCCGAATTCATGAACTCTTCTTCCACTGTGCTCTCGCATTCCTGGTCACCCTGATTGCATGTTCGCTTTGGTTGATTATCTTCCTTCGTGCTGCTGGACGTTTCAGTTGACAACCGCCTTTTACTTTTTGCTGTAGGTTTTAACTCGACATCGGTTTCGTTTGCGCTACTGTCGTCGTCATCGTTGTTGTTGTTTCGTCCGTTGCATTCATCGGATTCGCTTGCTTCAGCTGGGGATCCATCTGCTACCACGCGCTGCTGCTCGTTGGTTGTCTTTCGATTGTTTGCTGGTTGTTGTTGTTCCGTTTCGTGAGTCGGTTTTGCGTTTGGGCACGAGACAAATGTGCGCTCGTTGTCGATTACGATGTACGACGGCACTTTTTTCTCCATCCTCATTCGTACTACTCTGACACCGTTCGGCACCCCCTTGAAGTAATTTTTCCATACCTCGTTGTGGATGGAGATAATTTTGCCGTACTGCTCCATATGATCCCAGATGATGGTATTTGACATCGACGGTGGAAGGTCATGGATCCTTACTGTAGTAGTAGGTCCATCTACGTAGATTGGGATGTAATACTTCAAACCCTCGCGAATGAAGCAGTGTTGGAGATGATGTTCTTTTTGCAGTCGCGGGGCTACACCGGCATTATTCATCTCGATGAAAACGCAACTTTTGAGGGTGTGCAGTTGTATATTCCGCACATCCGCCATGTCGAGTTTAACGAACTTTTGGAGAAATTCTTCCACTTGTTCGATTGCGGGCCTTTTCGGTAGGACACTGAAGTCCACGACGAGCGTGTTTTTTCTGTGTGAATGCATTTTGCATTGAATGCAAAAGTTTCACAACAGAAAAAAAGGAAAAAAAAACTGACTGAACTAAGTGTGTACGAGCTTGCGAAAAGACGTGTATCACGCGCGGAGAGCGGTTGTCAACTGATCCCTTGAATGTAACACAACAATACAACAACAAATTCATATTGCTCATACATATTTCTCTGAACTTCTTTGCATGTGCAGATTTTAAAGGTTCGTAGATCACGCTTGTAGATCTGTAGACTATATTCGTGAGTATTCTGAAGTTTATGGCAGGTATGACCAAAAATGTGTTATAATATTTCATAGGTTAAACATGTCTGACCTAAACTACAAAGCATAAGTTGAAAACCAATCAGATTTCTGTTTAAGTCGTCAACCAGTTCGGACGCGTTTATAAATTGCTCCAGCCCACCTGTGCGCGTTTTCATTTGTCATTAAATTTTTATTACATCAGCTTTAAGTAGCTACAGGTGCCGTGCGCGATATTGTTTATAATCGAATCATTTTTTTTTGTCACGCGTAATGAGTTGCGAAATTTGTGCTTGCGACACTTCTGTCGACTCGGTCTTGTGGTCATGCGTAGGCTGCCCGCGGAAGTTTAATGCAAACTGCATTGGTGTCACCGTGCAGAGGGGTTCACTGCGGAGAAGAGACAGGAGGTAGTGGACTTTAACTCTTACGTACTTCCATGCTGTGAATCCTGTCAAGAGCTAATCCAGGCGAAGTTGGATTTTACCGGACTATTGGAGCAACAAAAAGTTCTCGAAAAACAGCTGAATGCCAATACGGAAGTGATGCACAGACTCTCGCTTCATCAAGAAAAACCAAATGTTGTCCACGAAGCTTGAAGGTATGGAGATTTTGCTTACTAGCGTGAGAAATTAACTGGCAGCAATAAATAAAAACAGTAGCTTGGCTGGGAGTGTCGTTGCCATCAAGAATCATATTACCGGCCTTCTTGATACCGCAATAACGGCAACTACTGAAAATATGTACTCCACGCTAAAAACGGTGACATCCGATATATCTACTGACCTGCGCAACATAAACGACGAAATTAGTCAATTAAATCAATTATCAATTGACACAGCGGCAAGTTGTGCGATGAATTCAAATCCAATGCTGGGGCTGGACATACTCGATGAATTGAAGTCTTTGTCCGCAAATATATTGACAAATAAAAATACGTCGGCTCCACCATCAATAGAATATCCAAGTTTGGAAGCCGAATTGAATAACAAAATTGCTGAAAAGTCAGGATGTCGCCTACTTGGAAACAGAAAAGTTTGGAAAGCTGATTAGACGCAATATGACATGCGCAAAAGCTTTCACAAAAGGCAGCAAAATATGGCCGATAAAGCGAAAAAGCGTAGAAAGCGGAGAATCAGGAACGCTAACAAAAATTGTAATAAGAACAACATTCACAAAAACGACGTGAAAATTAATCACCATTGCCATAATAATGTCCCATCCAAAATTCATCACAAAGTAAGCAAACAACAGAATAAGAATCACGGAAATTTCGCCTTCAACAATAGCCAGGAAAGGAGTCATCAACTTCCTCCTGACAGAGAGCTTCTTGCAGCAGCGAAACATCATTTCTCAAGACCGCCAACAAATGATCGACCAACCATGCAGTTTAAAAGAGGAGAAATTTTAAACCCATATCCGGCGAGGGAGGCGCCCCGGCAGTCCGTTGCAGTACCACCCGCGAACTGGACGACGGAAGGATCTTCAACTGGTGGATCTTGTGAAGCATGTGGTGCATGCCGGCATTCGTGTTTTCTACGGAATTGACGGACCCCTCAGAGGCAGAAAATAATGCAATTCAACCCGGTGAAGCTAATCAGCACTTGGTAACAAATAATAATGTTAATTCACCATATGGTTTAACAGACTTAAATAACGAACTACCAATAATTTCTTCTGAAACACAGCCAACTGAAATTTTAATCTATTGTCAGAACTTTAATCGCATGAAAAGTGCTTTTAAAATTAATGAAATTCATAAAAATATACTAAGTTCATCGTACTCAATTATTTTAGGAACAGAAACAAGTTGGAATGATGATGTGAAAAGTGAAGAAATTTTTGGTAGCAATTACAACGTATTTCGCAATGATCGTGACTTACTTTTGACACAAAGAAGATCGGGCGGAGGAGTCGTTGTTGCAATATCATCAAATTTCAGTTCTGAAATCATTGATTCACCTAAATTTAAAGAATTTGAGCATGTGTGGGTTAAATCAAATATTGGTAATGAAACTCATATTTTTGTATCAGTTTACTTTCCCCCAGATCAGGCTTGTAAGTCAACATACGAGAGTTTTTTCTTGATAGCTGAAGAAATCATAACTCAACTTCCTCCCGAAAACAAGGTGCATATTTATGGCGATTTCAATCAACGTAATGCAGATTTCATTCCTGATTTTGAAAACGAGAGTATTCTACTCCCTGTTATTGGCGATAACGAAACTTTGCAATTGATTTTTGACAAAACTGCATCCTTAGGCCTTAATCAAATAAATCACGTAAAAAATAAACAAAACTGTTACCTAGATTTTTTATTGACAAATATGCATGAAGATTTCTGTGTAAGTGAGTCAATTTCACCATTATGGAAAAATGAAGCGTTTCACTCGGCAATAGAATATTCTATGTTTATGCATATTTATCATACTCCTCACGAATATGTGTATGAGAATATTTTTAATTATAGTAGAGCCAATTATACTAATATTAGATTAAAATAAGATAACGCAAATTGGCAATCTGTTTTGAGAAATCAAAATAATATTGAATGTGCAACAGAGATCTTTTACAATTTATTGTGGGAAACCATTAGGGAGGAAGTACCTGTTAAGAAGAGACGAAGGAATCACAACTCAAAAAATCCAATTTGGTTCAACAAGCAAATCATAAATTTGAAAAATCGAAAACAAAAAGCTCACAAAGTTTACAGAAGATATAAAAAAACCAGACGATTTAGAAAAATATTTGGTTATTTGCGACCAACTCAATTTAGCCATTTCTACAGCACTTACCGAGTACAACATAAAAACTGAAAATGAAATAAAGTCATGTCCAAAGAATTTTTTCAGTTACGTTAAAACTAAACTCAAATCGTGCAACTTTCCATCAACAATGACTTTGGATGAAAAAGTAGGAAATAATTCTGAAGATATATGCAATCTTTTCGCAAAATTTTTTCAAGAAAATTATACAACATTTTCGGAAAACGATCGAGATTATTCTTACTTTTCACATTTTGCTGACATTCCGAGTGATGTTGGCGTTAATTCTATAAATGTTCAAGACATTTTGTTTGGTCTTAAAAATTTGGACGCCACTAAAGGATCAGGGCCAGATGAAATTCCACCCGGATTCATAAAAAACTTAGCAACTGAACTCACAACTCCATTATTTTGGTTATTCAATATGTCTCTTCAAACTGGCCAATTTCCAAAGGTATGGAAAAAATCATTCCTCATACCAATATATAAATCTGGTAAGAAATCGGACATTCGAAATTATCGCGGTATTGCTATTATGTCATGTATTCCAAAACTTTTCGAGTCAATTGTAAACAAAAATATGTTTGCCCAAATAAAAAATCGTATAACAAACGCTCAACCCGGCTTTTTTAAAGGTCGTTCGACCACTACGAACCTTCTGGAATTTGTAAGTTACTCACTGAGTGCAATGGATAAAGGTTACTTCGAAGAAGCTCTTTACACTGACTTTAGTAAAGCATTTGATAAACTTGACATTCCAATGTTGACTTTCAAGCTTGGGAATCGAAATGAGTCTCCTTAAGTGGATCAAATCCTATTTAAACGACCGTCAGCAAATAGTAAAATTCAATGGGAAAAGATCAAATCAAATACATGTTACATCTGGAGTACCTCAAGGCTCACACTTAGGCCCTCTTCTTTTTATTTTATATGTTAATGACTTTTTTTGTATTCTAAACAAACTGAGGGTTCCTATATATGCTGACGACATGAAGCTATTTTTAGAAATAAAGAATGATGACGATCATAATGTTTTTAAGAACGAGATACAAATTTTCTACACGTGGTGCTGCAAAAGTTTATTGGAATTGAATATAAAGAAATGTAACCTCATAAGTTATAGCAGAAAACGAACCACACCAAATATGTCTATTGTTTTAGGAAACGAACATGTAAATAAATGTGATAAAATAAGAGACTTTGGAGTTATCTTAGACTCAAAACTATCATTTGTAGATCACTATAATGCAATAATTCATAGAGCAGGAAATATGCTCAATTTCATAAAACGATTTGGCCAACACTTTCGTGATCCTTACACATTAAAAATACTATATGTTGCATATGTAAGATCAATATTAGAATATTGTAGTATTGTTTGGTCACCTTACACAAAAAAACATGAAGAACGTATAGAATCGATACAAAAGCAGTTTTTATTATACGCACTACGTTATTTAGGCTGGTCAGTACTTCCTCTACCTTCATATGAATCACGATGCATGCTTATCAATATGAAATCACTGAAAGTGCGTCGTGATTATGCTATGGTTTCTTTTGTTAACGATATTGTTTCACAGCGCATTGATTCTACTGATATACTTTCAAAACTGCATTCTTATACTCCAACTCGTCACTTGCGCAATCGTTACTTGTTTACAGTAGGTCATCATCGCACGAATTACGCTAAATTTAGTCCGTTGAATCAGATGATGACTATATATAATCAGCATTGTGAAATGATTGATGTTAACATGTCTCGAACAAAACTGAAAAAATACTTTTTTGATATACAAAACAATAGTAACTGAGGAATGAGTATACTCAACAAATTTATAATATATAAACACATAGATATTAAGAACACAATGTAATTGAGAATGGTCTACAAAATGCTTGACGTCAAAATAAATAAATAAATAAATTATGTCTGCGAAACTTAGCATTCCAATTCATAACTACCATCTTAATAATCTCAACCCAATTAACGAACTTCGTAAAAAAAAGTACGAAAATTCAATATACATACGTGAAAAACGACTTTGTAAATTGTGGTTTCAGTGCATCCCTGAAAAAAAAACCTGGTAGAATCTTGAGTGTAATTCCTGAATAAGGCAATTTTCGAAGGAATCTGCTTAGAAATGGAATGTTTCATTGGTGAAATTGAAAAAAAAAACCTAAAAGAATACAGAACAAAAATAATCCAGATTTTTTTTTCAGCAGTTCAAGGAAGCTTTTTTTGCAATAAATTTACATTTGATAGAACACATACCGGAAGAAGAACTAAAAATAAATCCTAATAACCAGGGTAAAATTGCTGGTCATTAGCTGAGACAGAGGAGACAGCTGGCTTGGATTGCGAGCTCTCAAAAGTCATGGGAATCTATCCCCAACTGTCACTGAAAAACCGCACATTCGAAGGGCAGAGCGTGATAAACCGTCAAAATTCAAGTGAACGTAATTAAAATTTCTAGGTGTTTTTCGATGATTTTACATTTTTAAATGTTGCATACTAAAATATAGTTGTGTTTTGGCTAACTGATATTGCTTTTTTATTAATTTCCTTTTTCATAGTGAACAACATTCAGTGAATATGATTTTGACTAGATTTAGTTCATATGACCGTTGTGCCAACCCAAGAACTAAAGAAAGAAGTCAAAGAAGGCAAGAAAACATGACAGCTGTCAATGTGCTATCTCCTTTCTCTCTCTCAAGTTATTAGTATCTCTACCATCTCTGGTAATTTTCCAAACCGGTAGTGAATCAATGAATCTGAAACAAACAACGGCTCCCTCCCCCCTAGCGGAAATCCTGGCTACGCCATTACTCCCGTGTAAGGATTTTTCTCGTCCCTACCGGTTGAACCATCTGGAATAGAGGGAAAACCAAGCTGACTGTAGAGGTATCCCCACATTCGCAACCTATGATTTGATTCCTTCACGTCACGTTAGCAAATAAAAAGGATTCGCCTGCAACTGTAGATACATACGTATATGGGCTTGGCAGTGAGGTTTAGGCATTGCCGAAATAGAATGACAGACGTTGCGCTCGGTGACAGGCAGGCAGGTAGATACAAGATTTCAAAAATTGAATTAATTTTCATAACAACCATGCGTAACGGGAATCCAACGATCGCAACAGAACGTATCACAGAGATTTGCCACCAAATGTGCCACTGAAACCAAGCCACCAGTTTTCAAATGAGAATTTCTTGGGCTCATTTATCAGAGTTATTGTATCAAAGGATGGTTGACACAAATTAGCTGCTTCCCCACACTGATGAAAACGTTATCGAGAAAAATCATGTTATATAAAAATTTTAGACATAATTTAGTTAAAATCGCACGACTAAATTTAGATTAAACCGATTTTTTCAACATGCTTGCAATATCCATACAAAATTCTTCGTTTCTCTAATATGGGAAAATCATAACTTTTTAAAACATCAAAAAATAACTTTTCTGCATTGAAAGTATTATGAACTTCGTTGATAAGTATTGTTTTACGCATAAAGTTTGAATTCTGTGGCAATTTCAGCAAATAAATTGCCTTACAAGCTGGCAAACTTGCATGCAAGTCAATATAGTAAATTTTGGCATTTTCAACAGCAAATATCTCAAACACTAGACGTGCTCTGATATTTTTGATAACGGCAATGGATTCAGCAACCCTTACTTGAGTGAAAAGCGGTATTTTGGTGCTTGAGACAAAAACATGTTGCGCAGTGTAATTCATCAGTTTCTCTGAATTGAACACATTAATTGAAATTTTTGGCATTGGAATCGTTTCCAGCAATCCCATTTTCAATATAAACAGCATTTACCTTGCTTATTTCATGTTGTCATGTATTTCATTCACTCAGAGAACTTGGAGAAGTTAAAAATGTACGCATGAGCAAATCTCAATTTTCTCAAAAGCTAATTTTTTGTAAGGTTCTGAATACAAGACAGAAAGGCGCTTTTCATACATTAAAATATTTAAAAATAAATGTTAACTATTTCGGCTCTGTTTAACTATATTGCACTCACTCTAGGGTGCCAGTGCCAATAGTGGACATCCCCAGGCAAAAAAATCATTACATAATAACGAAAAGTCCTAAAAGAGATTGTTTGCCAACAATCGATAGATTTCAACCTCTACTATAAGGGAAAATATAAAAAGATAATTAAATTATGTTTAAAGTATAAAAACGCGATACTATTATATACGTGTCGTGGTCCAGTAGTTGCGCTAGGGCTCCAGTAGTAGCCGTTTGGTAATAATGAAAGGAATTTCAAAGAAAATAGTAGATTTTAAATATTTAAAAACCGCTTCTATCAGTTGACCCACCCACATTTTGAAAAACTTAATTATTTATATGAATTTTTGATAAGATAAAAAAAAAACTGAAATTTGGAAAATCGACTACACTAGAAGCAATCTATCCACCAAAAAATATCGCATATCGTTTTTATCGAAAAATATACGTTTTATTCCATATTCCAAACAACTTGAAAATTAAAACCATTTGTACCGGCACTCTATTACCAAATAAAAAAATATGTAGATACAGTGTTAAGGCACAAGCTTAGAAGACCAGTACATGTTTTAAATGTTTAAATGCATATTTAACATTTTGATTTTTGAACAAAATTTTCAAAAATAAATACCGTAAAACGAGGTACCTTTGATATTTTTTTCGAAGAAAGCTTGAATATTTATGCTTAATGTTTCAAAGAATTACAATTTTTTTTTTTAAACAAGTACTGGTATGTTAGTTATCGATTGCAATTGCTAGACTTCCATAAGATTTATTTTGAATGGATCTATAATTTTTTATATAATCGAATGACGGTTTTCTGTTTTGGAGTTACCGTAAATTCGGGTGAAATTGATCAGTAGTTTGAAATTGATCACTGTGTCACACGATTTTATTTCCCTCTAATAGAGCACAGAAATCAATGCAACCTATGTAAATGAACGTTGTTTGTCTTAACTATTGTCGAATTGCATGTTGTGAAGCTTTTTGTGTTAAGGAATGTTTATTTCTATGAAAATCCAAGTTCTTTTATAGCTAGGTTATCAAATATAAGTGACGAACTATCCAAAACTACATCAAATAATGATTATAGAACAGACTGTTTGTAAACGTTTCGAAATTGCTAAAGTTACATCATTTTTTAATATTCGTATTTTAAGTTTCAAATGTTCTCGATTCAAATGAAAATAGCTTTGACATGAAGTGTCACACTAATATTCTTCACTTTTGCATTCTTTTTGCTTAACTGATTAACAGATATTATCTTATTTCTTTCAGCATGTGGTGAGTCCCACACTATCAAAGTTACCCGCAGTATCAAGATTCTACCCCATTACCCCGAATGCCATTAACCCGAACGTCATTACCCCGAATTCCAAAACCCCGAATGACATTACGCCAAATTCCTATATCATGGTGAAATGTCATCAATATCATCATGTCAAGATTATTGTAAATTCGGGGAAATAGCATTCGGGGTGATGGAATTCTGGGTAATGGAAGATTCGGGGTAATGGAATTCGGGGTGATGGCATTCGGGGTAATGGGGTAGAATCGTCTTTCCAGTCAATCGGAGCACTAGAAGCCTCCAATTAGATTAGTGATAATAAATTTCTTCTCAACCTATATTCATTTATTCAAATCTTTTTTCTAATAACATATTATTGTCGAGTATTCGGCTAACTGCTACTTGATTCAGTGTTATCTGTCTAGATGTTAACTAAATAAATGAAAATTTGACTAACTCGGCAATCGATCGATGTCCAATACATTCACTTGTCGAACCCTATATTTTTCTCTGTCCCAACGTGTGTTTCTGTCATTTGTAGCGTTATGAAATCGAAATTAAACTTTTATGCGATGAAAACGAACATAAAACTGATAATTACGATAAAAGCTTTTACTTTTACGAACCGCACTTGCCTTCGGAAATATGTTTTAGTGGTGTTATGACGATTCACATACCTACTCTGGAACACGTTGTGCGGTTTGATGGCTGTCGCTTGACCTGGGGGTCGTTGGCTGGAAAACGAAAATAATAGGGGAGGAATATGACACGGGCGTCCGGTGGTCATCATCGATTTTTGGGTGTGGACGCAGCCCTTTGGATGGCCAAATGCAATTCGAATATCCGCTGCTGGTTGAACAGTCACTGACTGAGTTAGCAAGTCAGTCGGCCGTAATGATTTGATTATGTATATGGAGAGGAATTGTGTTGACTTGTTTAATTACTAAGTCAAAGTCTTCCATAAATTTTGTGACCGTTCATTTCTGTAATTGAATAGGCTAAAGATGTCAGGTGCAGGCATGGGCTAACGACATACGATTGATAATGCGGAGTGAATTTTTTTTTTTATTCATATATGTATTTACTTGGTCAATTTTCTTGGTAAAACCTCGTTAACGATGTCACGCCAATTTACTCGCTCCATGGCTGTGTCCCTACAACTTCGATTTTTGCACACGCTCTCCAGATCTTGTAGCATCTGATTGAGCCCGCCTTCTTTGCATGGTTGCTGTCCGGCATTTTTACAACATGCCCTGCCCATCGTACCCTTCCGGCTTCCGCCAGCTTCTGGTTACAGGGTTAGCCGTATAGCCTACACGCTGGAGTTCTGGAAAACGTCACGGCATAAAAATTAACAAGGCAGGCTATTTACTGATGTAAATATCAAGTTTGATTGTAAACATGTGACGTCACTCCTATCTTACCATATACCTTCCGGATCACTAGATCGTTTTTTTTGCACATTTGTTCGAGGTGGATAGGAATAACGTCGTCGAGTAGCTGTCAGTTTTCGGAATATATCATTTTCTTAATATAGTACACCGTGGAAAACGTGAACTGTCAAAAATACACCGTGAACTACCATCATGTAAACATGAACGTTCTCGGAAGTAGGCAACGCGTTCATATAAACATAATCTAGTTCACGGTGTATTTTTGCTTGTTGACGAGTTCATGACAGCTGTTCACGAATACGAGAACGGTTGTTTTTTCTGTGTAGCATGCTCGTGATTCATTCTGCGCCACCACACTCCACGCCGTTCTCCTGCATTGCGCCAAAAATGACACGTCGCACAGTGCGTTGCTCCATAACACTTGTGGATACTTATTATCTGGCGATAATAAGTATCCACAAGTGTTTATAAATAGCATACGTTATTGAAACAAGTATTTATAAGCTATACAAAGCACTAAAACTACTACAACAAGCGTTGAAAGCAAAATCATATTTTTTAAATGTGGTTTCCTAGATTTTATTCCAATTTTATAAAAAAAAAACTGGAAAATTGAAAAAAAAACGATTTTTCTGCATGAAGGCGTATAAGTCACTTTTGCAGCTACGAGTGGGAAGAGGCATATTTGCAAATAACTTCTTACATCATTATGAGCAATAAAAACACAAATTGCAAGATTTTTCTGGGAAAGTTATGAAATTGGCGCCAGTTTTGCGATTATGCGTATATTATATGTCATCTATGCGAATTGTAGCTCTTTTGATAATAAACAACTTTACCTTCCATACCAAGGTGCTCAAATGACTTGATCTTCCAGTTTTGATTTTTGTCCCACATTTCCATACACTCAACGCACTGTGCGTCGTTTGAACACTCCAAGTACATGCAGGTCCTCTTTCAGCATGGTTAATGCTTAATGTCCATAGAGGATCACCGGTCTTATTAGAGTTTTGTACATGGTACATTTGGTGCGGGGGCGGATCTTTCTCAATCAAAGTTTTTTTTATAGAGCTGTCAGTGAGTGAAGTACAAGTATATAAAGACTGTTCATTTTATATAGTGGACACCTTGTCTATGCTATATCTTTTTCATTTATTGATAAAATTGTTTTCTGTGTATCGTTCAACTGTGTATCGTTCTACAATGCTAAGAAAATTAAAAATCTTACAACATGCTTGTTGTGGAGGTTTTATGTTTTTGGTAAAACTGGCAACACTGATGGAGCTATACATGAATTCTATTACTGTTTATGACCAGTGGAAATTGAGAGAAAATCAAGTAAAAGCTAAGTTGATATTTGGGTAGTTGCTCTTCGGAATGCAAGAAAATTCTAAAATGTAAGTCCTTCTGTAAATTTAGTTAACTTAGTTTAAATAAATTATAAAATAAATTTCCAGCATTGAAGCTGATCAAACAGAATCTGCTGTCAATAAGTTTTGAAACGTTCCGAAGCTGAGACTACGAAGACTTATACTGTTGGAGGAGGAGAATAAATCTTTTTTTTTTTTTTTTTTTTTTTTTTTTTTTTTTTTTTTTTTTTTTTTTCAAGGCACTCCGTGCTCGTGGCCACTACTGTGCCGGAATCAGTTTATCTGTATCTTCCTTACCGATACAGTTCTATTTTTAACTAATCTATATTTACATTTGCTTTCACTCTCTTTTGCTCTCACACCGAGCAGGTAGGAGAGTGCTCTGCTGTTGGTCCAATCGATTTTCCATAAGCCATAGTCCATTGCTCTCGCGGTGGTTCGTTTTGCCGTGTTCCTGAGTCGTTTGAGGCTAGCTGCCTGCGAAGTGGGTCAGTTTGTCTCAGTCACCATCTGAAACTGACGGAGGATGGATGTGCTCCCCTCCTAAGCACGGTCCTCCGTGCGGCGTCTTCTGGTGGCTGGACGGGTTATTTTTTGGAGGGGCTGGGAATTGAATCCATGACCTTCCGCTTATGAAGCGAAAGCGTAACCTCAAGGCTACGGACCCCCCTTGAGAATAAATCTTGGAGGGTGCATTATGAGGAGGAGCAGAGGCGTATAAAAAAGGAGTACGAACAAGGGTTGATCAAAATTAGGGAAAGTTTTAAAAAGGCTATTGAAAAGGTCAATTTAGTATTCTGTGCTAAGAAGAAAGCAGTTGAAAGTCAGTATGGTATGGCAAATGTTATAAGGCCTAGCTGCCGCAGTGATTCGGAATCCAAATAATGAGCAGCAAAAGTGTTCTATAGGCACTGCCTTCGCTCCACAAATTAAACCTAAAACAAAAAATTTTGATATAGTTTACATTGATCAGAACAGATCGATCGTTTTTCGCGAAACGAAATACAACAAACTGTTTATAGATCGCAATCAATTTTGCATTATACTGGAACCAAAAATACATGTGAGAGTTGGCCATGTGAAATTGAAAAAAACTGAACAGTGAACTAATATCACTAAGCTTCCTTCATCAGTTTCAATTGTGTGGAGCGTTGGTACTTTTCGATCCAGGTGGTGTCAATTGTCGACAAGAGTGTGTGGATAATAGACGTTGCTGTGTTGATAGTAGCAATTCCATGGGAAATGGGAAATCAACAAAAAGATTCGACGTGTTACCAGTTTCACGGGGGGGAGATTGTTGTGGAGGTTTTTTGTTTTTGGTGAAACTGGCAACACTGATGGAGCTATACATGAATTCTATTATTATTTATGACCAGTGGATATTGAGAGAAAATCAAGTAAAAGCTAAGTTGATAGTTGGAGAGTTGTTCTTCGGAATGCAATAAAATACTAAAATGTAAGTCCTTTTGTAAATTTAGCTAACTTAGTTTAAATAAATAATGAAATAAATTTCCAGCATTGAAACTGATCAAACAGAATCTGCTGTCAATAAGTTTTGAAACGTTCCGAAGCTGAGACTACCCAACAATGCTATTGGTTGAAGAACTAAACAGTTTTCCAAAAAATCTTAAGAAAAACTGTACATTAAAGTTAAGCACTATTTTAAGCATAACAATATTTTTTATGAATAAATTGTGTATTGGCATATTTTACTATTCTAATACCGTGATGAACGACACACATTCAAACTTTTATTTAAGTATGTTTTGTTGGAATATTCTTAAAATATTAATGTTCAACACATTCTTCTTCTTCTTTCTGGCGTTACGTCCCAACTGGGACAAAGCCTTCTTCTCAGATTAGTGTTCTTATGAGCACTTCCACAGTTATTAACTGAGAGCTTTCTTTGCCGATTGACCATTTTTGCATGTGTATATCGTGTGGCAGGTACGAAGATACTTCTATGCCCTGGGAATCGATAAAATTTCCTTTACGAAAAGATCCTCGACCAGTGGGATTCGAACCCATGACCCTCAGCATGGTCATGCTGAATAGCTGCGCGTTTACCGCTACGGCTATCTGGGCCCCTCTCAACACATTCTTACAAACCAGATATTCATAAAACTGATGAAATATCCGGTAATAATCACGATTTTTACAAGAAAATTATTAAAATATTGATGCTTAACCTGTCTTTAAATCCGGACACAGGATGCAAAAAATGTTTTCAAATCCGGACACTGTTGAAACGAAATCCGGACATCTGTGTTAAAACATGATTAAGTGTCAACCACGAAAGATTTAAGTATACGGTTTATTTCACATTTAATCGTATTCTGATAACTCAAACCACATTTCATATATTCTTTCTTTGCAATTTTTCTCAATATTCCCAAAAAAAAAACACTTCTACTATTTAAAATCAGACCTTCCAAATAATGTCCGGATTCAAAACCACTGACTCGGAATCCCGGACAGTCTATCAACACACCGTAAAACACAAATTTTCATCAAAATCATCAACAGAATTGTTATCGAACATTCAAGAAAGCATTATGTAAACTACTCTGTTCAAAACACTACATAAAACATGTTTCACACACTGGGGCCAAGATAGCCGTAGCGGTAAACGCGCAGCTATTCAGCAAGACCAAGCTGAGGGTCGTGGGTTCGAGTCCCACCGGTCGAGGATCTTTTCGGGTTGGAAATTTTCTCGACTTCCCAGGGCATAAAGTATCATCGTACCTGCCACACGATATACGCATGCAAAAATGGTCATTGGCATAGTAAGCATCTCAGTTAATAACTGTGGAAGTGCTCATAAAGAACACTAAGCTGAGAAAGCAGGTTCTGTCCCAGTGGGGACGTAACGCCAGAAAGAAGAAGAAGATGTTTCACACACTATTTCTTTAAGAAAACGTTGTTCGGGCTATGGCTTGTGCGTCCATAGCTTTTCGAACTTGAATTTACATGGACCGCGATGAAATGACGTCCAATAGGAACTACCTGGAACGAGACTTGCGAAAACGGTCTAGTCCTATTCTGTGATTCCACTTTATGTTTATACCAATTATGTGCAAGCCGTTCAAACCCTCATATGAACCTCTCAGCAAAAAATGATTGTTTTTGCATAACACCGAATCATAAACAGCCTTTTGCGTGAAATTTAATACCGTAATCCGGGGTAACATTGATCATTTTTTTGAATTTTTCTTGAATATTTCGTTTGAAAATTCAAATGCTGCAAATTTTATATTTTTGAAACTAGTACTGCCACGCATAGCTCGTGACTACATACTGTATTTTGTTTTTTGAAAGATTTGAGCTTGTTTTAAAAATGTTTTAGGCGATTTTTTTATTTAGTTGATATAGGGTAACATTGATCACCTATGTAAACAACGTTCGGTAATGTTGAAAATGTCGTTACTTACTTAAATCGTGGCCTCTGAAGCCGAATATGAAAACCAAACGCTTACAAGAAACGTACCTATTCCTCAGCCGAATCGACAACCCGTGCGATCATATGGGGATGTAGGTACAATAGTGTTGCGTTTTCTCACACCGACTGTATTCAATGCCGGCAGATAGAGATATAGTGAGGGATAAGTGTGGTATATTGGACTAGCAAGATTGTGGGGCTTGGGGATGCTACAAAGGTCATTAGCCAAATACTTCAGTTTACCGTAGCGTAGCTGTAGTATAATTGGTAATGCGTCCGTGTACAGAATGGAAATTGTGGGTTCAAGTCCCGCCGGCTACATAATCTTTTAGCACAATATTACCACAATTACACTTAATTTGGCAAACATATCTCTATCTGCCGATATTGAATACCTTTCCCCTAACAGTTATTCTTAATGAAACTGTATCAATAGTATGAAGTATAGCGTGTTCACTAGAATCAAGAGTTTGTATTGTGGGAAAAAGTAAATTTTGCAACGAAATTCAAAGTGAAACTATTATGCCAAGAAATACGAGGCTTTGGGTTAATTTATACGCATAATAGTCCCACTGATAGTAGCGATCTATTATGTGCTAAGCATACTAATGACCGTTCTTACGTGTATATGTTACCGAATATAGAGATACATCCTATATTATATGATAATTTATTTATTTTATTTTTTTTTGAGGGGGGGGGAAGGTATTCAATATCGGCAGATAGAGATATGTTTGCCAAATTAAGTGTAATTGTGGTAACATTGTGCTAACAGATTATGTAGCCGGCGGGACTTGAACGCACAATTTCCATTATGTATTGTTAGCACAATGTTACCACAATTGCACTTAATTTGGCAAACATATCTCTATCTTCCGATATTGAATACCTTTCCCCTAAAAGTAAAAATAGCTGACTGCAAAAGTCGAAAATAAAAAAGATATGATGAAGAATTTAATGAAGGCTCAAGTGACATAAGACAAGCGGAGCCACATGTGTAGAAATGAGGAAATATGATTTTATACTTTAGGATAGAAAGCATTCTGTATGTGAGATAGGGAGAAAATTTATGAGTTAGTGAAAGAAAGAGTAGATGAGTAAGCTAGAGAGTTAATAAGATTTAGGGCCGATTTCTTCACCTTCGCTTAAGCCGTAAACCACGTTTACCCATACGATTAAACCAGGTTTAAGGCTTAAGCGGTGGTGAAGAAACCGCTTATTAGTAAAGTTGATTAATTACTATTGCGACATTTCTAGCTGCAGGCTTCACAGAAACTTATATCAGGTATCAGAAGGGCGGCTCCAGAGGCACGTTCCCCGCCATTTGGGAGATTTGTGCCATCGCCATATTTGAGCCTATTTCATCATCTACCCGATGGGAAAGGAAAAAGAAGGGAAAGATGGGAGGAAAAAGGAGTGGGGTCCCTTGAAGAGGGAAAATCGCATAAGCGAATTAAGAGCATGTAGCTCCATACCGCAATGGGTTCGAACAGCGCCCTAAAAAGGGCACTGCAAAACGCATGAGCGTAAAGAGAGCCTATAGCTCATTACCACTGCGGGTTAAGAATACCAGAAGGTCCTGAAGATTCAGTTTTCTGAAATCAGTTTCACTTAATAAGTGTTTACCAAGTAATTGGAATCGCAATCACGCGAAAAATTGACATTTACAGATCAGGTGATAAAAAGTTCCAGTATCGGAATCACAACTACCACACACAAATGTATCAACACACTGAATATTTGCCATGTGGTAGTTAAGTCAGCAGTGGCCAGTCAAGGTTGTAACCAAGCGACTGCAATTCTGCTTTGACAGATTTGTTTAATACTTAGCCACCCTTTTGGATGGCTTAGTAATATACAGACGTCCACTCGTCCCGCGAAGGGAGTTGTGAGGAACATTTCCTACAAGCAAAGTAACAAGCAATTGAGAGATCACTCGAAGCAAGGGCAATTGTGTCCCAATTCACCGGAAGTGGAAACATCCAAATCACTAGAATTTCCAATGGACGGAGAAAATCCATGGAATTTGGTCACAACCAATTCCCAGTTTGTGGAGTATAACAAATGCAAAGTCTGCGAATTTACATTCTAATGTTCATATAGAGATGTAGCGATGATCAGATAATGATTCATCATCTGATACATGCCAATTCGTCAACTCGTGACTGATTCTATTCGAGCAGAGCATTATGTCTAACACTTCTTCTCTGGCAGATACCATGAAGGTAGGAGGATTTCCTACAATAAGTAATCCAAGATTTGAACTACTTAAGCATTCTCTGGAGCATTTGAACTGGAGCTTCTCAAATTGGTATCATTGCCCACAAACAGCAGAAGGCCTTTTCATAGGCAGTGAACGAAAACTCGTTTGAAATCATCCATTGGGGATGGTTCATCATGTGGTAAATACACCACAAAACGAAAGACGTATTTCCTATTGAGGTCACATACAGAAATATCAATTGTGACAGCATATACATCTCTGGTTGTTAACTCAGAAATGAGTATGGCGACGTCAGCGCTATTTACGAGCACGCATGCACGAGGCATGGCACGCAAATTTGCCATTTCATGTTTCTGAAAGAAGCAAAAACTGGGTCCACTAGGTTTCCTAGATAAAAGTTTACAAAAGTAAGGTTTTTGAACTAGCGCCACTTGAGCTGTACCATTTGCATGAGTCTACAAAGATTGATCATTGCTGACATTTTATGCTGGAGATTGATCTAACTAAGCTATCCTAGCCGTAGCCACTACCCAAACTAGGCAAGATTAAGCTTTTCGCAATCTCAGAACGAAAAAGATCAGCAGCGAACAAAAACCAAATCGGTATCTCTTAAAAGTCGCCAAAGGCGGCGAAAAGCACAGAATACACTGTGTAAAACGCATAATGCGAAACCATTGAGGAGAAAATTTAAACTAAATTACATTAAATGTATTAATAATCCCTCCCTTATTTAGTCTCAGCCTTGAGACTGAAGAAGGGCAGCCGATTATCTCGGAGAAACACAAGGTCACCTACACCATTGCTCCGGGTAGCACAGGAAGGGCATAATACTGTAGAGGGCGCCCTGGAACTCCACAGGCTCCGTTTGCGGCTAGGTTTTATTTAGACCCCCCTAACCATTCATTCTTAGGCACGGTAAGCTTAAAGCCGTATGAATTAGGGGTTACCTGTGAGGTGGACTTTTACCACCGGAACAGGCAGTCCGTAGTGTTAATTCTTAGCCAGTTAAAACAACCGCTACCGACACTACGCGGCTATCTAGGCTGATCGGGAAAAGGAAGTTAACATTGATTATTAACTCCTGACGTGCCCAAACAGCCCCAGGGGACTTGAACGCACAATTTCCATTATGTATTGTTAGCACAATGTTACCACAATTACACTTAATTTGGCAAACATATCTCTATCTTCCGATATTGAATACCTTTCCCCTAAAAGTAAAAATAGCTGACTGCAAAAGTCGAAAATAAAAAAGATATGATGAAGAATTTAATGAAGGCTCAAGTGACATAAGACAAGCGGAGCCACATGTGTAGAAATGAGGAAATATGATTTTATACTTTAGGATAGAAAGCATTCTGTATGTGAGATAGGGAGAAAATTTATGAGTTAGTGAAAGAAAGAGTAGATGAGTAAGCTAGAGAGTTAATAAGATTTAGGGCCGATTTCTTCACCTTCGCTTAAGCCGTAAACCACGTTTACCCATACGATTAAACCAGGTTTAAGGCTTAAGCGGTGGTGAAGAAACCGCTTATTAGTAAAGTTGATTAATTACTATTGCGACATTTCTAGCTGCAGGCTTCACAGAAACTTATATGCTTTTCAAGTTTGCATCTTTTCAATCTATATACTTGATTGGAAAATTAATGAATTGCATAAATAATGACCTTTTTCCATCAGGGAACTGGGTATTTTGGAACAACGCAATATGTGGTCAAGTTATCTAAAAATGCTTGAACTTTTCTTCTTTAGATTTAGTTTCCTAAAACATGAACTTAAATGTGCCACAAGCCATACACTTGCAACTAAAGTGGTTACTGTTTTTTTAGGTTGGGTTAACTCAGTATTCTCTGTTATCAATCCAGAATATTAAATTCAAAATTAAAATAAACCCCGATGGTTTGTAATGGATATTGTTACAATAAGTGGGAGTTCACGGTACCATGAGCTTTGTAGATGTCTCTAGAGGCTTGGTAATAATAAATGTTAAAAACAAATGTGAAACAGCACCTGTAGATCCAGTAGATATTATCAATCTTGTCATCAGAGTAATTTCAAAGTCATGCGATAAACAATAAGATCATAAACAATTGTTTTGGCCTACAACGTAATTTTATGATCAAGTATGGATATATTAAAAACATCTTGTTTGATTAATAAGTCAAGCTGTATACCGAAACTTTTGCCCACTACTTCAGTGTGTTCTGAAGACCTTAAAATTTACAATCTTCATTGTAGTACACTTTCCGAGCCTTCATGGGTAGGAATGAGAATTTTTCACAAGAATTGGGTGAGTATGGACTATAGTAGATTTTGTAGATCAAAAGGACCTGAACTCCAGAACAATTTGGATGACTTCCAATATCCAATATCTTGTCAAAATTTGTGTCCACGTCTGTTAAGCCGAGTGCTTTAAAGCACTAAACTTAGACATCACTCGCATAAAATAATTTATGAACCTGCGTAGATGATGGCCAAAATTTCAGAATGTTCTGGAAGCCTTAACATTGTTCTAGGTTAATTATATATTTCTAAATTCCCTGGTGCATCGTAACTTATTACAAATAACTAGTCTGTACACTTTTTGTATGAAAACATTTCGTTTTCAAATGATAAATGAGTTCTGAAAGGAAGTTTATGTGATTTTTTACCCTACCTGACCCAGAGATGTTCTGGAATAACTTTGTCAACAATACTTCAAATGTGTACTTCACCATTACTCATGAAACTACAACTAATAGTGAAGCAATCCTCAAAATTTCATGAAAAAAATATTGTGTTATGCTCAAATACGAACAATTTGAATTTTGTATGTCAGCCCCGTAGCCTACGGGTTAAGTATTAATTTTACTCTTTATGGTCGCGTTATTCAAAAATTTCATACTTTTAAAAGCATGTATGCATAGGAGAAGCTAGTCCAATTCGGACCCTGTTCTAATTCGGACCATCAAACATTTCTCAATACTGCACAATGGCGGCCAAAACTACCAAAAACTTTTTTGAGATTTTCATGATTTTTTTAATTTTAAAATATACCTCATGTGTTATATTATTATGATCCTTAACTGAAATTAAACTAAAATTTAAATTTCTATGATTTTTATGACGGCAAACTGGCTGAAGTCA
Organism: Aedes aegypti; assembly: GCF_002204515.2. Classification (NCBI taxonomy): domain Eukaryota; kingdom Metazoa; phylum Arthropoda; class Insecta; order Diptera; family Culicidae; genus Aedes; species Aedes aegypti. The sequence continues at coordinate 243,429,138 of NC_035108.1, read as the reverse complement.
AAAAATTGAAAAATGTAACTATAAAATAAAGCACAAAATTTATAATTTAGGAATGCAATATTTCCCCAAAGTTACCCACTATCTGAAAGCTTATGGTTCAACACTTTTATCGAGCATGAGGATGGAAAAAAATATTTGGTTGAAGTTTTAACACTATTCAATATTACACTTTAGTGATTTTGATGATTTTGATGATTTTGAACATGAAAAACAACTCTTGTCGCGTCATGTCGCCGGCATTTAGAATATTGCACATCAAAAAACATCCTTAGATCTCACAAAAAACCTTTAAAATTTTTGCAGAAATTTGCTGATTTGCAAGTTAGAGCTATTTGAATAATTCAATATTTTACATATATTTTGATGATATTTTTCATACAAAGTTTATTTAAAATATATTTAACCACTATTCATACACATTTTGATCAAGCTCGATGAAATATAAACAAAATTTGTACTTTCAGTCCAGTTTTATTTTTAAAAAATCTTTTTTTCAAAGTTACGTAATTTGTGAATAACCCCTTCTGAAACAACAAAAACGCCAAAGAACATATTCAGATTACATATTTCATCGATTAAGGCGATAAAAATAGTTTTGGCCAAACTTCACTTTTTTCCGACCATTGTGTACTGGCGCTATTGTAAAGATCGTGTGTACCGTTTTTCTACCCACCGTCTGGCTAGGATCTAACACAATACATTTGACGCCATTCAGTTAATTCGTTTGATTTTTATATTAGTTTGTTGTTTTGAAGTGCTCTAGTGTGCTATCGGTTAGCATTATTTCCAAGCTTCTGTAATTGACAATAATTTTCCAATATTTCTGTGTTATTTTATAATCGAATCCCCTAAGCCTAAGCTTTCATCTGACCATATGGTTTTGATATCTCTATGCACTGTTCGTGCTCAGCTAGTTTGAAAATCTCAAAATGTGTGTTGGTCCAATCCGGAGCTTTAAATATGGTTCAATACGGACCTCCTAATTATCAAAAAGCGGTAACTCTATTTCATAAGCTCCACACCGTGAAAGTCTTTTCGACTTGCTAAAAAATCACAGAAGTTGTAATATTGATTGATGGTACCTTTGTTTCTGTTGCAGTCAAGAAATAGTCTTCGAAAAAATCTAAGAAATACGGCAGTCCACCCAAAAAAGGAATCAGCTACTTGAAAAGCATCTCCATTAACACCACAGCCTATTTTGAATACAGCTTTCAAAAAAAAAATAGATACGAAAAAAACGATTACGAGTGCTGAGAACAATACAATCAACTTTTCCTTACCTGATATAATGTGTTTGGAGCATAAAAATTTGAAGTTTGACATAATTTTAAAATCACTTTAATATAGCGTACTTTGAGCCTAAAATGTATGTTAATACTACTCCAACTTGTTGTTCCGAGACTAGCTGAAATGATTTTTAACCTGATATTTTCATGACATGATACAATATGTTGAAATTTTACTATATTTTAAGCAAAAATGGCTTTTCCAATGAATTTTGGCAATATAACAAAAAGCTCTAGAATTAAAAAATATGTGTTCTTTATCTCTTTATCTTCCATACACGATGGTCAATTTAAAATCGATTTAGAGAAAGTTTACTGTACTCAATTTTGAACAAGGTTCGGATTTCACCCATGTTTTTTTACGCAAATTCACATTTTACTTCAGCTAGTTCTGACTCGAACTAAATTGGAATTTTTCACACATTGAGTTAATTGTTTATGCTTGCGCTTATAAAAGAAGTTCAACTAGCTTTGATACTAAACAAATCGGAGTTTTTTTTTTTTTTTTTTTTTTTTTTTTTTTTTTTTTTTTTTTTTTTTTTTTTTTTTTTTTTTTTTTTTTTTAAAGATATTATTATTAGTATCATTCCAAACATTACATTCATTTCTTATATCTAGGTGTTCTGTGTTATTAGACAACACTATCATCCTAATTTGGTAAAACAAATTTAAGATTTTATTAACATTTTGTTAACAACATATTACATTTGATTTGCCGTAGCAGTTCAGATTTTTTACAGGTGAGTTGATTTCACCTGCTTGTAAGAGAAAAAAAACGCTTTGAATATACTTAACCTAACTTAACCTAAACATATAACGCATTAATCGTGGCAATAGAAGATTGTAACGATTTTTGCCTGAAATTATTAATAATTAATAACATTAATAACATTTGTTCCAATGTTTCAACATTGCATATTCTATGTAACTCATTGGTACTATACCAGGGAGGAAGCTTCAGAATCATTTTCAAAATTTTATTTTGAATTCTCTGCAGAGCTTTCTTCCTGGTATTACAACAGCTAGTCCATATTGGTACAGCATACAACATGGCTGGCCTGAAAATTTGTTTGAATATCAAAAGCCTGTTCTTAAGACAAAGTTTTGATTTTCTATTAATAAGGGGATAGAGGCATTTTACATATTTATTACATTTGGCTTGAATGCCCTCAATGTGATTTTTGAAAGTTAAATTCTTATCAAGCATGAGCCCTAGATACTTAACTTCATCTGACCAATTTATTGGAACCCCTCTCATCGTGACAACATGTCTACTTGAAGGTTTCAAATAAAGAGCTTTTGGTTTATGTGGGAATATTATTAGTTGAGTTTTGGAAGCATTGGGAGAAATCTTCCATTTTTGCAAGTATGAAGAAAATATATCCAAACTTTTTGCAATCGACTACAGATAACATCCGCAAACAAAGATTTTTGACATCCCTGAGGTAACTCAGGTAAGTCAGATGTGAAAATATTGTATAATATTGGTCCCAAAATGCTGCCTTGAGGAACACCAGCTCTTACAGGAAGTCTTTCAGATCTGGAATTCTGATAATTAACCTGAAGTGTACGATTTGACAGATAACTTTGAATTATTCTAACAATGTATGTTGGAAAATTAAAGTTTTTTTAATTTTACAATCAAACCTTCATGCCAAACACTGTCGAATGCTTTTTCTATGTCTAGAAGAGCAAGACCAGTAGAATAGCCTTCTGATTTCTTGGAACGGATCAAATTTGTTACACGTAAAAGTTGATGAGTGGTCGAATGTCCATGGCGGAATCCGAACTGTTCATTGGCAAAAATTGAATTTTCGTTGATGTGGGCCATCATTCTGTTCAAAATAACCTTTCCAAAAAGTTTACTGATGGAGGAAAGCAAACTGATTGGACGATAGCTAGAAGCTTCTGCAGGATTTTTTTCTGGTTTTAAAATTGGTACAACCTTAGCATTTTTCCATTTATCAGGAAAATATGCTAATTGAAAACATTTGTTAAATATATCAACTAAAAATGATGAGCTACTTTCTGGAAGTTTCTTGATGAGGATGTAGAAAATTCCATCATCGCCAGGAGCTTTCATATTTTTGAATTTTTTAATAATAGTTCTCACTTCTTCCAAATCAGTCTCCCAGGTATTTTCGAAAACGTTCTCTAGATTGAGAATATTTTCGAACTCCTGAGTAACTTCATTTTCAATTGGACTAGTAAGTCCTAAATTAAAATTGTGCGCACTTTCAAACTGCATAGCAAGTTTTTGAGCTTTTTCGCAATTAGTTAGTAATAATTTGTTTTCCTCTTTCAATGCCGGTATTGGCTTCTGAGGTTTGTTCAAGATTTTAGATAATTTCCAAAAGGGCTTAGAGCCAGGGTCCAATTGAGAAATTTTATTTTCAAAATTTTTGTTTCTTAATTGAACAAAACGTTTCTTGATTTCTTTCTGCAAATCCTGCCATATAATTTTCATAGCAGGATCGCGAGTGCGTTGAAATTGCCTTCTCCTCACGTTTTTAAGACGGATCAAAAGTTTAAGATCATCGTCTATAATCAAGGATTCAAATTTTACTTCACATTTTGGAATTGCAATGCTCCTGGCTTCAACAATGGAATTTGTTAAAGTTTCAAGAGCATTGTCGATATCAAGTTTAGTTTCTAAAGAAATGTTAACATCAAGATTAGAGTCAACATACGTTTTATATATATTCCAGTCGGCTCGTAAATAATTGAAAGTGGAGCTGATAGGATTGAGAATCGCTTCATGGGATATTTGAAATGTTACAGGGACATGATCAGAATCAAAATCAGCATGAGTAACTAATTGGCTACAAAGATGACTAGAGTCGGTTAAGACCAAGTCAATCGTAGATGGATTTCTAGAAGAGGAAAAACATGTAGGGCTATCAGGGTATTGAATTGAGAAATATCCTGAAGAGCACTCATCAAATAAAATTCTGCCGTTGGAATTACTTTGAGAATTATTCCATGACCGATGTTTGGCATTAAAGTCACCAATGACAAAAATTTTTGACTTATTGCGAGTCAATTTTCGCAAGTCATTTTGGAGCAAATTAACTTGCTGTCCAGTGCATTGAAAAGGCAAATAGGCAGCTATGAAAGTATATTTACCAAACTGTGTTTCAACAGAAACACCTAAAGTTTCAAAAACTTTAGTTTCAAATGACGAAAACAGTTGATGTTTTATACGCCTATGAATGATGATTGCAACTCCCCCACATGCCCCATCAAGTCGATCATTACGATAAACAAAAAAGTTAGGATCTCTTTTGAGTTTAGATCCAGGTTTTAAATACGTTTCGGTAATAACTGCTATATGCACGTTATTAACAGTAAGAAAATTAAACAGCTCGTCCTCTTTACCATTCAGAGAACGAGCATTCCAATTTAAAATATTTAAATTATTATTTGGATCCATTAGAAAAACGTAATCCAATAACAATTTGATTTGTAAATTTTACACCTACTTGGACTGCTTCAGTCATAGTGGTGGCTTTGAACATTGCATCAATCATTAGATTCAATTGTTCAGTTAGAAAATTAAAATCAGAGGCAGACATGTCATGTGATTTCCCATTAGAATTTTCGGTAGACGAAGAAGACCTGTGACCTGTGACGGTAGGGTTTTTTCCATTTGATTTGAAACAAGTAGAATGGGTACCCATGGATCGAACAGAGGAGGAGTTCAAATTTCCTGCTACGATATCGGCAAAGGATTTACCGTGGGTAGATACATTCGAACGGCTACCCGACGGATTAAAATTAGTTTGTGAATGAGCATGATTATGATCTTCCTGATGGGTATGATTCATGATCAAGCGATCGTTAACTGAAAAATGAGCATTGTTCGATACTCTACCAGGCAAATTGCAGAAACGACCGTTATCGTAACGGATATTATCTTTCATCTGCCTGGCACGAGCCTCAATGACCCTTTTGCGTGAAGGACAATTCCAAAAATTGGACTTATGGTTAGCCCCGCAATTACAGCATATGAACTTAGTGGTATCTTCCTTCACTGGACAGACGTCTTTGGCGTGAGAAGAACCTCCGCAAATCATGCATTTAGCATCCATGCGACAATTTTTTGTACCATGACCCCACTTTTGGCACCGACGGCACTGAGTGGGGTTCTGGTAATTTCCTCCAGGTTTTTGGAAATGTTCCCATGTCACACGGACATCAAACAAAAGTTTTGTTTTTTCTAAAGCTTTAATATTATTTAGTTCTTTTTTGTTAAAGTGAACTAAATAAAATTCTTGAGAAAGCCCTTTCCGAACAATGCCAGATTGGGTTCTCTTTTTCATAATGATTACTTGAACTGGGGAAAATCCAAGTAAAACATTTATTCCATTTTTGATCTCTTCAGGTGATTTATAGTCACTTGAGAGACCTTTCAAGACAACTTTGAACAAACGTTCAGTTTTGTCGTCATAAGTAAAAAATTTGTGCTTCTTCTCTTCAAGATATCTGAGAAGAAGTTCACGATCTTTAAGAGTTTCCGGCAAAACGCGACAGTCTCCTTTCTTTGCGATTTGGAAGGAAACCTTGATTCCCCTAATGGAGTTCAAGATCTCCTGCCTAAATCCCCCAAATTCGGAACAACTGACCACGATAGGCGGCACTCTTTGCTTCCTCACTTGAATCAAAGAGCCTGGGCTAGAGGCTGCTTCGATTTGGTGTTCGGAAAATTTGTCTAGAGCATCGAACTGATTGCTCATTTCGATACAATTATTCATTTCACCCTTGGAAGAAAGTTCACATTCCGGGGATACGTCCTTTCTTCGATTCTTGCCACGTGTAGTGACAGTTTTAAAACCCACTTTTTTAGAAGGAAGTAGTGAATTCAGAGATTCACCCTTTCTTTTGTTTGTTGTTGATACCATGTTTAATTAATAAACGAAAGAAGACGTGACCTTCGAGAGGTTTTTTCCCAAGACGGTGTCCAAGAAGGATTACCACCGCTTGCTTTCGCCAACGGGTCCAACGAAAAATCGAAGGCACGGGTCCAAACAAGGATCGTAAAGGGATCAATAGTAGAAAAAATAGTACTGAAAAGTACTGTTTTAGTAGCACTGAAAAGTACCGTTTTTAATTTTAGCACTGAAAAGTACTGTTTTATTGCTTTAGGTAGTTTTTAAGAAAACTTCCAAGAGCAGAGAGAATTCGTGTACGCACAGCACGAAGGTACGATGCGCACTGAACAAATCGGAGTATAAAACGCTAAAATATAGGCTGGTCCGAATTAGAACATGAGGAGTCCAAATTGGAACAGGGTTAGTCCAATTCGGACCTTTTGGAGAATTTTGTACAAACATGTCTAGTCATGTCCTGGTAAGAGATATCACAAAACTCTCTGAGAGAAAAATGCTCGCGCTAAATCAGGCTTTCAAGAACACATAAAACTTGTCATGCCGTCCATCGTGCTGAAAAGATATGGCCAAAAAACTGTTACTAGGTCCGTATTGGACCATGTTCCCCTATTTATCAATCTACAGCAAATTGTAGAAGTTTTAATATTTCGATCGGAAATCTCAGAATGACATATTATGAGAATAATACGTGGAAAATAAATTGGATTTCATTACAGCACTGTGACACGGGAACTTAATAAGCAACTCTATGAAGGTATAGGTTATTTTCATATTAATACCATATTTGTACTTCCGCCAGTGCGTACTTTGAACCTTAAATGTAGGTATACTCATGTCAATTACTTTCCAACCTAAAATATTTTTCTTCAAAAAAATCGGTGAAAAAATGATTTTTTGATATCTGATAAATTGTTACACCAAAAATAACTTGATATTTTGCAGCATACTTTTAATTGATAATGCTTTCGAAGAACAAGCCTTTTTTGAAAATAATTTCAAGTTTCTTATAATCATTGGTTTTGATAACCTCCAAAAATCGACCGTTCTAAACGTTGTGCTTTATTCGCATGACATTTAATTATGTTGGTGGCTTTTTTATTATTACAATATTGTACAACATTGTTGTCAGATTCTCCAGTCTTGTGCACTTGAAAATTCGAAGTTTGGCTTCGTTTCATAATCACTTTAATTTAAGACAAAAGTTATATATTTAGGTTAAGTTTTTTAATGTTATAAGTGAAATCAACTCACCTTTAAAAATTTTGAACTGCTACGGCAAATGAAATATATTGCATTTCAGTTGTTAACAAAATGTTAATAAAAGCTTAGTTTTGTTTTACTAAATTAGGATGATTTATTTTTTATATCTAGGTGTTCTATGTTAAGCAACACTTTAACATAGAACACCTAGATATAAAAAAATAAATGTAATGTTTAAAATGATACTAATGTTCTAATGAGCACTTCCACAGTTATCAACGTAGAGCTGTATTCGCCTATTGACTTTTTTTAATTCGTGTATCAAATGATAAACACGACGATACTTTTTGCCCTGAAAAATCGAGTAAATTTTCAAATTGATCCCTCTACCTTCGGCATATAGTCTTGCGAAATGGATAAGAGTTCTATTCAATTTCTTAAAACCACTTCATTTGCATAATGACAAGTAACTATGTTGTCAGTATGAGTCTTTTCAGCAAATGAATCGACTGTTTTAATTTATTATAAATGAATTCTTGTTCGTGATATCCTTTGTCAACTTGGCCCTTGGTGTGCTCGGTTCAAAGGACTTGGCTGCCTTTTTCAATTTTCTTTTTATCTCTATTTAATACACTTTTATGATGTTCTTTTTTGGCGATAGCTACCTTATTTTTCTCCTCGTTTTTACTCTGCGAAACGATCAGCAGCACTCGGGGACATATTTAGCGACACTGCCTACATTCAGGCGTACAAAGATGGTTGTTGGCTTGCATCCAGATACAAACCTGTAAAAAAAACTCACCGGTACCACACGTCGTCGGTCGTGTAAATGTTTACAGTCGAAGCTAAACCAACATCATTTTCCCAAATCACCCTCTTGCTTCTTTATTCAATATCCTGTCTGCACGAAGGGCTTCTTCCCTCGGAATGACGGTGGTCTGGTATTTGGGTGGGGAGGGATGAGGACGACTATGACAGGACACGGCAGACACGATCACGAAATGGCAACGATGACGATGTTGTCGGAGATGATAGTCATTACGGACAAAGTTGATGGTATATGAAAAGTTTGGAATGGCAAACAGAAAATAAAGCCAGGTGAAACCACCTGGGGAGACCCCAGACTGAGGTTGTTATGATGATGGAGTTTATTTTCCAAGCACGCTCGGTGCCAGGGAAAACTTAAAATCTGGCGTTAGACATTTGAAGTGTTGCTTTTTCATGTGAGAGTCTGGGAAAAAGTTCCCAAAATTATAGGTCTTCCCAAGGCTTACATGTACAAAAAGGATAGATTTATCCTCAATCAAGCTGAAGCAGTTTTGGTGCACGAAGCATTCATACATTCGATTTCGGTTACACCTGAATAATTAATATTATCGCTGTGATTGTTAAACCTATCGCCTCTCACCCCGAGGACCTGGAATCGAAGGAGATTGGGTAAAAGTTCCAATAGTGGAGCTACTAAGCACTCGTCAACTTCATTTAACCGCTCAACATTCACAAAGTGCAATAATTGTATATATTATTATTTTAATTAACTCATTACGCGTGGTAAAGATGGACAAATTATGGGTGAAATTATGAAAAAAAAATCCGCGTGCTCGGCTGGGATTCGAACCCAGGACTCTTGTATGCTAGACGAGCGCTTTACCAACTAAGCTACCGAGCCACTTGGTGACCCAATAACTGAGTTGGTTACAAGTTTAGAATTCAAATCCCTACAGACCACGCGGACCCCTTTCATAACCCATGTCCAACCATCTCATGTTACTACACACACGAATTGAAGAGGCAAGCGTGACGATCAAGCCTGAAGCCGACGAGGACAAACGGGCCTTACAAATATTGCGGTTTGCTCTCGAAATGCTGGTCTTATTTAATTGCATCATATGAAGAGAAGGGTTATGCTCAATGGATCACTGCTTCAATCAACACAACACAGTAAAGTATGGTACTTGTTCTCGCTTTCGTACAGAATCATAGAAGGCGGAGGAGGACCGCTAGATTTGGGACGCTGCTGCTCGGGTTGAGGGTGTCTCTTTCAACGGAATGATCTTGGAAGGACCTGATATGCTGGTATCCCTGTTTGCAGTGTTGATACGATTTCGTCAGAATAAACATCGCATTTGTGGCGATACCAGAGAAATGTTTCATCAGATATCCAATCGCAGTCCCGACAATTAGGCGCAACGTTTTCTCTACAAACATTCTTCAGATCGACCCCCGAAAATCTACGTTATGGATGTGGAAACGTTTGGCGCCACCTGTTCACCTTGTCGAGCGCAGTACGTTAAAAATCAGAACGCTAACAACTTAGCGGACCAATTTCCAACATCAGCAGAAGCAATAAGAAGGCTCATTATGTAAATGCCTACCTAGATAGTACGGATACTGTGGATGAGGTGGTACAGTTATTATCTGATGTGAAATCCGTTCATTCCCAAGGAGAATTCGAAATTAGACATTTCTGCTCCAATTCGACAGAAGTTCTTCGACGAATGGGTCAAAGCAAAAGTCTCGACTACAAACCAACGTAGGGCGATTTTTTGGAATGGTTTGGAGATTGACCGCGAATGTGTTTTCGTTTGACATTTCCATCAGACCGGACATTCTGAAACTCCTAGATGAGTCAATCGTACCCACCAAGCGGGAAGTTCTACAAACGGTTAAGTCCCTGCTCGAGCCAATGGGTTTGTTGGCGCATTACATCCTCCTTCTTTGTCGGGTGTTGAATCACTGCGTCCAATTAACTTGAACTATTGTTATATCCCCTTTTACTGTATGTATAGTAAATACATACATCATCCAGTGACATGTATGTCACTAAATGATCTATGTACTTCTGAGCTCATGAACACCTTATTATTGAGAAATAATGGTCCTAAGCTGCAGTGTGAGAATTCCCCCAGTCTGGTGCAATTAGCTTAATAATGCCTATAACATTGCTGGGGGTTGCGATCCTTATATCGGCAGGCTCTTAGAAGGGCTTACCAAATATCCTGGACCTACAATGGATTTGTGCACTGCAATAGCAGATGAGGTGTTCTGATGTTTCTCGCTCATCGTCACAGAAGCGACAGTTGGAGTTTTGAACAACACCGATCTTTTGTAAATGGTATCTGCTGGGGCAGTGTCCTGTTACTAGACCAGTGTATAAACTGAGATCCCTTTTGCTGAGACCTAATAGTTGTTGGGTTTTCTTTGGGTTTATATTTACAAGCCTTTTTGACTGACTCGTATTAGGAGATGCATCCCAGTTTGATGAGGTCTGGCTAACCAGCCAGTTGTTCAGTTCCATTTTTAAGAAACTGTCAGATATTCCGAAGAATGTCTCGGGGCCAGTGAACCTATTAGCAGATCCGTTTCTGGCCAGCTCATCAGCAATTTCGTTTCCCTCTAGACCCGCATGCCCTGGGATCCAATATAAGTTAACTCGATTGCAGAGAGCTAGTTTTTTCAAAGCTAGAATGCATTCCCACACTAGTTTTGAGTTACACGTGTAAGTGTTAAGCGCCTGAAGAGCCGCTTGGCTGTCGGAGAGAATACATATACTTGCGTGTCTGTATTTCCTCTTCAGGCATAGTAACGCACATTCTAAGATAGCATATATTTCTGCCTGAAATACTGTAGACCACTGTCCTAAGTGAATTGAGGTTTTTGTTCGGGGTCCATAGACTCCAGAACCTGCCAGATTATTCATTTTGGAACCATCTGTGTAGAATTTTATAGACCCTGGAGGGATGTTGGGTCCACCTTCTTCCCATTCTTGACGAGAAGACATGATCACCTGATAGGGTATGTCATAGTTGACTACCATTTCCATCCTGTCACTACACTTCTCTACAATTGGATTTATAGAAAATTCATTTAATATACTGAGGTGACCCGTAAGATCACCTGATAGTAGGGTTTTTGTTCGTTTCAGCCTCAACGCACTTTTCTCAGCGTCCAACTTTATGAATTGATCCAGCCGGGGCAGATTAAGCATCGCGTCTAAGGCAGAGGTGGGTGTACTGCGTGCTGCACCAGTAATTGCTATACAGGCAATACGTTGGATTTTGTTTAACTTTGCCCTTGCCGTAGCCTCTTTTGTTTGAGGCCACCAAATAAGAGAAGCATAAGTTGTTCTAGGATGAACAATGGTTTTGTAGATCCACATAATCATGCTTGGTTTCAGGCCCCATTTCTTACCAAGTGCTCTGGAGCATACCCAGAGTGAATTGAGGCCTTTTTGCACCACTGTTTGAAGATGTGAATTCCAATTTAGCTTGGAGTCAAGTATGACACCAAGATATTTGGCTTCCTTTGAGCAAGTCAGTTGTGTTTCGTTTAGGAGAAGGGTTCTCAATTGTACCTTCCTACGTTTTGTGAAAGGTACGATGGTGGTTTTGGAAGGATTTATTCCTAGTTGCTCTCGTTGACACCAGGAAAAGGTATGATCAAGAGCTAGCTGCATCCTTTCGAATATAACATCTTTAAATTTGCCTCGTACAATAATGACCACGTCATCTGCATATCCTACCACTTCGAAGCCTCTCCTTTCTAAGCTATCTAGAAGCTCGTCCACCACCAGTGACCAAAGCAACGGTGAAAGTACCCCACCTTGTGGGCACCCCCTTGTAGCCTTTACAGTGACGCACGAACCACTTAGCTCAGAGGAGATCTGTCGATTGGTTAGCATAGCATGTACCCAGGTAGCAATGCATGGGTCGAAATTCCTCCTCAACATTGCCGATCCTATAGACGAGTAAGAAGCATTATCGAATGCACCCTCAATGTCAAGAAATGCTACAAGAGCGATTTCTTTAGCTTGTAGAGTTTTTTCGATCTTATTGACTAACGAATGTAGTGCTGAGATCGTGGATTTGCCACTCTGATACGCAAATTGGTGTTGTGAAAGAGGCATTGCTTCCATAAATTTAGAATTTATGTATTCGCACAATACCTTTTCCATGATTTTAAGCATCACGGATGACAAACTGATCGGCCTAAATGCTTTGGGATTTGTTTTGTCTTTTTTACCTGTTTTAGGAATGAAGACAACTCGAACTTGACGCCAATCATCTGGAATATGCCCTAAAATCAAGCTCGCCCTAAAAATCTCTACCATGTGTGGGATTAGCGTTTTCTCCGCTTTTTGGATTAACGCTGGGAAGATCCCATCCATGCCAGCAGATTTGAATGGCTCAAAAGATCTCACAGCCCTTTCAACTCTGGCACAAGTAAAAGCTTCTTTGGCAACCTTAATTGCGTCTCTTTTTGTCCCAGAAACCAAAGATATGGTCTCTTGTGGAACTGAAACAGCAATCTCAGTACCGTAATTTCGGGTGAAATTGATCACTTTTCACGGTTTCCCATGTCTGTTTTCTATGATGTTGCCAATTCCAAACAACTTAATGCAGGAAAACAAGTACGACGGTGAGCCTCATTGGTTTATATACTCAAATTTTCATACAGTTGTGATTATAGTGCTGAAAATCGTCTCTAAAATAAAAAATCAAGGAATTCCATTTCGGGGTGAAATTGATCACCTATCAAAACAATTACTGTTAGTTTTGAAAACAACTTTACTTATTTAATTTGGCCCTCCTGAATCCAAATATGCTTGCCAAATTCTTAACAATGCAAAATTTATGGAAATAATAAGCAATTTATTTTCAACAATACCGCAGAAAACGCCTAAATGTAGGCAATTTCCGAAGGAATCCTCTGATATCTAGAAAAAAATTCAATTATCACAACAAAATGAACAAATTGGTAAGAATTTTGGAAATAAAATTCGTTTTGGGGATATATTCCAAGCATCCTTACAAATTTTCAGGTTGACACCATGTCTAAATCCTTGTTTTGAACTATAAGTTTATTGATGTCTGTCAATACCACACAGAACACGATTATGGAATTTTCTATTATTTTCACAGAAATAAACATTCCTTAACACGAAAAGCTTCACAACATACAATTCGACAATAGTTTAAACAAACAACGTTCATTTACACAGGTTGCATTGATTTCTGTGCTCTATTAGAGGGAAATAAAATCGTGTGACACAGTGATCAATTTCACCCTACTGATCAATTTCACCCGAATTTACGGTACCTTCGTCACTTATTCTTGATTGAGGAATTGAGTCAGGGAAGTGAATTCTTAACATTTCACTCACTGTATCGCTTGGCTCTACAGTGAATGAACCGTCGACTCTACGGATACTACCCAGACCATTGGAGTGTTCTTTTGAGAGTGTTTTTTGAAGCCTGGCTACCACGGGGGTCATCTCTATGTTCTCGCAAATACTAACCCATGATTTCCGTTTTGAGCGCCTTAGCTCCTTATTATAGTCTGTTAAAGCTTTTTTGTATAGGCTCCAATCGGAAGTACGCTTAGCGCGGTTAAATTCTCTACGCGCTGTTTTTCTGAGCTTATCTAGAGTTTTGTTCCACCATGGAACATCTCTACTCGAACTAGTTGTTCTAGTCGGGCAACTCTCTTGATAAGCATTAAGAATTTTGTTTTTAATGCAGGCGGACGCCGATTCCAACTGCATTATGGATTTAATATTATTTTCAATTATGTATGATTCAGATTGGAGAATTGCTGAATAGGTTTCCCAATCAGTTTTCTTAGGATCTTTAAACGTTCTTTCTATCGTTAGACCCCCTTCCCAGTCGAATATTATGTGTTTATGGTCTGACATTGATGTTTCATCAGAAACATGCCAATTTTTTATTTTATCAGAAATAGATGGACTACATAAAGTCAAATCCAACACTTCCTGTCGAATGGAGTTTGAAAATGTAGGCTTGTCGCCAACATTGCATATATTGATGTTTTTGGAGGAAAGAAACTGTAAAAGATACTCACCTCTGGTGTTGATATCTGTACATCCCCATACGGTGTGATGCGCGTTCGCGTCGCAACCAATGACGAACGGGATGTTGTGGATACGGCTGTAATGGACAATCGCAGCTATTTCTGGTGGAGGAATATTCTCCGCATCGCCAGGAAAATACGCTGAAACCATGAGGATCTCAGATTTTCCCCTAGCGGTGGGCACCTCCATCCTGACTGCCACGATGTCCTTTTTAATGAATTCTGTAATAGGAAAACATTTAGTGTTATTGCGTATTAAGATAGCCGCTCTTGGAGATAGCTGGCTATCATCATATACCAACTTACATGAGTTTAGTTGAATACCTAGTATCCTGGTTTTATTGACCCACGGCTCCTGAATAAGCGCCACCGTCAATTTTTCTTTTGTGAATCTCCGACAGAGTACATCTGTTGCACTCTGTGCGTGGTGGAGATTCACTTGAACTGCCTTAAGCACCATATTTAGGAGTTCCGCTTTTATCCAGGTGAGCATCGCCCTTCTTTGGATGTTGCGGATCATCACGGTTTTGTTTCGGGTTAGGTTTCAGAACTTTGTTTTTCCCACCCATCACATCCAAGTCAAGACTTCACTCATTTCTTTTCCACTGCTTTTTTTAATACCATTGAGTTGGTACCACTTGAGCAGGGAATTGAAGCTGAGCTCGGAACTTTTCCTTTAGGAGCGGACACGCTAGCCTTCATGGTGGTCTTTGGGCGAGAAATTGCGTTCCTTTTACCGCTGTTTGAATCAGGGGCTTACTCAGAATTTTCTTGAGCCAGCTCCTTATTCGGCTTGTGGTTGGAAACGGAGGGTGTCCTCTTAATTTTCCTCAACTGGATTTCTCCCAATCGGTAGTTGAGGATGAACTTGGATTTCGACAGCATGTCCATTGACGATCCATCTACCGTAAAGATCCATTCGACATGGATGTCATTGAGGATGGACCTTTTCACGATACGCCAATTCGTTGTTTTCAACCCGTTCTGGCTCTCTATGAGAGCCTTAATGCGTTCGTCCGCGAAGGTTGAGCTTTGAGGGAAGAATGCTCGAAGAAGCTCTTGGCGGGGAATGTCTTCCTCGTTCAGTGCAACCAACTCAGCACCTTCCCAGGTATTTATTGAAGGTGTTATTTCTTTCACCCACTCAGCTGTCTCTTGATCCTTGCAAATTAGAACCATGTAGCCAGATGTGTAGACAAGGTTACAGAATTTGGGTTTCAGAGGCTCATCACGCTGTTGTTCCACTTTAAGCAACAGAGCATCTTGTAGAACGTCTAGTTGAGCCGTCGTGAGCTGGGCGGTTGGAAAGTCTTTGGGTATTATCCCGACCTTCACACGCTTGGTCATATCGCTGTAGCTCTGACCAGTGGCTTGTCGTTTGGACCCACCTTTTTGTGGCACTGAGCTTGAGGATTTTTCAGCGCGCTCTCGGGGATCTAACTGGTGTTTCATCTTCTTCGGCTTTGAATCCTCTTCAACCGTAGCAGATTTATCAAGGTCGTTTCTCGTTCGCTTAGAAGAAGCAAGCACAGTACCCTCTTTCGCCAGGATTTTGGATAAAGCCTCGTTTCGGCTTAGTCCGCTTTCCGCTTTCCGCTTTCGCGCATTACATAATCCAAGGAAAAATCCTCAAGCAGAATATCTGGAGGTCATGAACAGACTGGGATGAGCCGATTACGGAAAATCTGCGAGGACAATTGTATAGATAGAGTTAGCTGTTGTGGAAGCTTAACACAGTTGAGGTCCCACGATGTTTCTTGAATGGAATAAGCAAGGACGCACTGGATGGATTGCAGATACAGTGATACTACGTATTCATGTGTTGCCTATTTGCGTATTGTTGAAAGCGGTGCACCTCGATGTTCTCTGGTTGCCGCCAAAACTACAGTTGCACAACTAAAACCCTTCTCGATACCGCAACTGTAACTACAGGCAGATATGGTTGGTAGTCGGCCAATTAACCGTCTTTGTACATCACTCAGTCGCTGATGAAGCAACGAAGTGAGGGTCAGGACCACAGTTCGATCCTGATAGTCGGTGGTACAAAGGCCCATCGTTTGTGCGGGAGTTAGAAGAGGATTGGCAGTTCAACATTCCTCATCTGCGTCCGATGCTTACCACATTGAGGAGGTGAGGAGAAAGTTGCTGTGTGGTTGATAAAATCTGACAGCCTTGGTAACAGAAGGGTGACTAGCAACGAAGCCCCAGAAACCATTCGATAACGAACTGTATGACGTAACACATAGTCACATTGCAATGGGTTGCTGTGTGAAAACACGGTCGATTCACTATTACAATAAAACAGTTGTGTATTATACAAAATCATCTCCTCACCTCTATTTAAGCACATTGTCCGATGCTCAAGCAAATTCGCTCTAACGAAGGTACGGTGCTGCGATCTGGAAAAAGTTTACTCTATGCGTGAAGCGTCGAAAACTTAACCCGGCAAGGTATAGGAAGTGAAATTTCAAATGCTGATATAAAATTAATTACAATAGCTATTTAAATTCTTTTCAGTACATGTTGATAGACTATTGATGGGCTACATTATAGACGCATTATTTTGATTTTTATAGTTTTTCCTCAATATACTGCGAATTCTATAGCTTATCATAAATCTAACCCCGAACACTTAACAGGATTTAATTAAATTTAGTTTTGATTTTTTTTCGAAGCATTTGAAAATTGACTTCCTATGCTTTGCCATACAAAGAAATCGGAGCTTCACGCATAGGGTCAACTGTGGTAATTGCCTCCGTCATCGCGAATAACACGGGTTCGTCAACGGTGTGGCATTAAAAAGGCAGTTCCACTACCACAGATGATGGCGACAATGCCACAATAATGACTTACCGTTTTGATTCGAATCCCGGACAGCTTCAACTTCCGGACACTCTACTTTGTATGGGAAAGATTTCACTCGAAATGTTTCAAAATGCGCCGTCAAAAAGTGCCCAATTTGAAGGATGATTTTTATAAACATTTTACAAACCAATCCATGAAAATTTACTATGTTCAACTAGTTTTAACGACTTTCTTACGGCTTAGTGCGTTTAATCAATGATTCGACTACCGTGCACCCCCGCTAATTTGAACGGTAGCTCATGCAAACAATTGGAATTCATTTTTAATTTGAACATCTTGTCGCCCTAGAAACGTGTTTCTGGTTACCTCTTTCACTGTTTTGTTTTGATTCTGCGTTCCGTTCCGCAGCGTTCCATTTCACTTTACTCCGTTCCATGAGCTAAATGACGTTTGAACCATTTTTAGTCTGAACGATTTACAAATTAGCGGGGTACAGATTAAAAAACGGGGATACCCGGTATTCTGTTCGTGTTTTTCAAGAGGAATTCGAATCAAAGTGTCCGGAATATGAAGCGAAAGTTTGATTGTGTCCGGAATAAAAATCATGAAGAGGCCGAACATTTTTATTGATTCAAGTGAATTCAAGATGTGGATTCCGAATCTTCACCCATCATTCGAAATGTAAGTGTTTGCAAGGCTTGTTTACGCTAAAGTTTTGTACAGAACGATTCAATTTATATGTGTAGAGATTAGTTGTACTTCACTGAAGCCTTAAGTGTCCGTAATATGAATCAAAACGGTACATCATTCGTTAGGCCGCTTTTTACATACGGGTGTGGACTATATTAGACCCGTTCTGGAGAAGCAAGGAAAGTGTTTAGTGAAACGCTGGAATGTACTGTTCACCTGCCTCACTATCAGAGCAGTCCATCTGGAAGTTTCATATAGCCTCTCCACGCAGTCGTGTGTGATAGATATACGACTAGAGTCATCGATGTTCAGAAGGCGAAGGACGGCCTAGTACGTAGTGCGGTGGTTTGAACCCGAATGCTCCATGAGCCGTCACTCTGACATCGATATCAAGAATAAAACCAGTCATGATCGAAAAACGTCAGATGGAGCATAAAATGGAAACGTGTTTATGCTGGAGTAGTAGATAACAATAACTTCACTAGAAAATTGTTCGATACTGGAGTATTATTTACTGTATTAAATTCGGTATTATTGAGAGTGAATTCGTCAAGTGGCAGTCAGTTAGTAAACTTGCTCGATTAGTGATGTAGGTCAGTATTGAAATTTAAGGTTAATAAAGTTCAATTAGAAACTAATATAAAATATGTCTTTGTATAGCTCAAGTCCGCTTCCCAGTAAGATACGCACAGTTAGTCGTGGGAGTTCTGAACAGGTTTGGTTAAACCGCACTGAAATGTAAGAGTTTGAATTTATGAAAATGAGCCCCACAACCACTAAAAGATTATTTCAATAAACTTCAGCGAAAAGTTGGTGATATTTCCATCCAGAACTATGAGAGTTAATCTCATTTTTTTCATAATTCAATCCCTGATTGTAGATGTTATTTTGCACTTATTCGATAATTGATCCATTCAAGCAACTGAGTTCTGTTTGATCCTTCGACCTTGACGCTTGCTTCTTCGGGAGCGGATGATGAGGACAGGATCAAACATGTCGCGCGTCGCATGAGCATGAGCATGATTGACCGCCCGCAGATGCTACTCCGTTATTGCAAGAACAGCTGTACTTACACAGGGAACCAACAGACGCTACTCGGGATCAGTAGCACCCTTTCTGTGTAAGTACTGACTGGTGCTCTCATTATTATAACAAACAATAACGGCGCTGGCTGGGTCCGAATGCAGGTCAATTTGGGGATGGGAGGGTAATGTTGACATGTTACTTGCTTTATAGAAGCCGAGGAGTCCTCTGCACTTCCACAAGTAGACACTGGGAGTTTGGATATGGGAAAGGGTGGGGTAAAGGATTCGTTTTGGTAAACGATAAGTACAGTCACCCCACAGTTATGGATAGCACACAGATATGGAGAATATCTCATCAAAAATAGTTGCAATTACGCAGAACACATTTTATCTACGTGAACCATAAATCTGTACAGCATTGCAATCAATCATAACATCTTCTAGCATATTTTATTCGTCCGTATAAAATAAAATGCTATCCGTATTCATAGAATCGTTGATTCATAACTGTGGGGCATTGAAACCCGTACCACAGTTATGAATCAACGATAAGACGATTCCTAAAGAAACGCCGAAACGTATACTTTCACTAACACACCATTCGTTTGCTACACAGATAAATTGCTTTTATAGTGTTCTGATCCATAATATGAGTCGATTTGATCCATAATAAAAACCCTCCTGTTCCACTGATCCGCATCTGTGGGATGGACAACGTTTGAAATTTCTTTCGAAATCGACACTTTTTCGTAAATAACCGCGATTGTTTATGTATATTCTCAAAAAAAATAATATTGGGCATTGCCAGGCGGGTAAATTTGTGTTGTACAAGGTCACCATGGCTTGTAATCATATTTTGTTCTAAAAAATGACCCTTTGCTGATCCATAACTGTGGGGTGACTGTATATAATTTGAAATTAATGCGCCTAACCGGATTCGCGATATTACTCGATAAACGCATTGAACGCCGAACAAGTGTTCGTCGCCCGCCCCCACAGGAGCAAGCGACAAGATCAAAGGATCAAACACTACTAACGCGATCCGCGATACTATTCTACCGTGGTACGCTAACGACGCGCGACATGTTTGATCCTGCCCTCGTCGCTCGCCCCCGCAAGATCAAGCAACCAGATCGAAGGAACGAACAATACTCGGATCGAACATGTCGCGCGTCGGTGAAAAAAGTGAATAGGTCCGCTAGTTCTGTTTGATCCTTTGACCTTGACGCTTGCTCATTCGGGGCGGGTGTTGCGCGTCGCTCGCGTGGCACGGTGGAATAGTATCGCGGGTCGCGGAACGCGTTAGTAGTGTTTGATCCTTTGATCTTGCCGCTTGCTCCTATGAGGGCGAGTGACGAACACTTGTTCGGCGTTCAATTTGTTTATCGGGTAATATCGCGAATCCGGTTAGGCGCATTCATTTCAAATTATATATTTTTCGATTACTTTTTCAAATCGACGTAAGTAAGTTTTATACGGTTTTGAGAAAATTAATTAGGAAAAATCACAATCTATCTTCTAAAACTGTTTTAAAATGAATCACCTTTTTACCATTTTTTTTGCCGTGTACTTCGCTCAAATTTTGCATACACTCAGCTCACGTTCAAAAACTAGGTAGTTTCTATTATTTCCCACAAAAATAATTATAAGAAAATGATAAGCCGTTTCATTCAGTTACTTTCGACGTTTTTCTACCAGTGTAAAATCGGCTCAAGTAGTGTTTTGTTTTGATTCGTGGTTAAGTCACTTTATCTCTCCATACAGCGGGGCGGCGAAAGTAGTGGTTAGGTTGCGAAAGTTGAAAATCTTACTTTCGTCGTTTTGTAAATCCGGAAATTAAACGTCCTAAAAGTGAAAATTTGAGTTGGTACAGAGCGGTACGTGTAGAATTCCGCCTGCTTAACACGTAGGATCGATAAAGTAAGTTTGTATACTTTTTTGACTTGAGCCTGTATGAATAAGTTTTCGAGATTTATCGTTTACCAAAACGAATCCTTCCCCCATATCCAAACTCCCAGTCTTTACTTGTGGAAGTGCAGAGGACTCCTCGGCTTCCATAAAGCAAGTAACACGTCAACATTTCCCTCCTATCCCCAAATTGACCTGCATTTGGACGCAGCCAGCGCCGTTATTGTTTATTATAATAATGAGAGCACCAGTACTTACACAATGAGGGTGCTACTGATCCCGAGTAGCGTCTGTTGGTGCCCTGTGTAAGTACAGCTGTTCTTGCAATAACGGAGTAGCATCTGCGGGCGGTCAATCATTCTCATGCTTATGCTCAATTGATCCATTCAAGCAACTTTATGAATGCTTTGCAGCATTAGTTTAATGCAACATTTTCCAACATCTATTCATGATGATTCAAGGTTCAGTAGATGCTAATAAATTGTCTTTGATAATAAGACTCCAAACCCCACAGAGGGGGAAACATGGAAGACTGCCGTTGCAGAGTCAAGAAAGAATTCTCTTCGTTTAAAACCACGACGTATGTAGCAGGTGAACACTCTATTTTTTGTTTATAAGGCGCTCTTATTCAGAAGTATCCGAAGAGCACCTATAGCACAGGGTATCGGCACGACAGGGATCCAACACATCCTCACCATCATCAGGTTCGAATCTAGAAATACATATTAAAAAAAAAAACAAATCGTTAAGGTAAAGATGAACCAAAGCCAAACTTTAAATTTTCAAGAGCAGAAATCTGGAGAACCAAACACCCGTTGGAGCTGAAAACTCAATCGATTGGTCACGACTGGCTGCTGGTCACCAAACAACCGTTTGGTTCTCCAGATTTGTGCTCTTGAAAATATCAGGTTTGGCTTCGATTCATCTTCACCTTTATGGAGGATCATTGCAACCTAGTTGATGAATGCGTACTTTTGTTTATTTGTGATGCAAGCCCTAAATGTACATGAGTTATAACTAATATACATCATAAACCACGTGAGTTTTTGGAAACAAAAAATACCTCAAAAATGTTGTAGCAGCGGGTCGTTGGATTGAATCCCACCGGTAGAGGAGATGAAAATGTTCTGCTTGCCACACGATATACGCATGCAAAATGGTCAAAATAAGCTCTCATTTAATAACTACGGAAGTGCTCATTAGCCTGGGACACGGTTATATGAAAAATTTTGATTCTCGCTCCAGTCCACTTTTTGGATTGCATTTAGGTCCCATAACAACTGTGCAAAATTTCAGCTCGATCGGAGAAACTATATTTTAGCGCCAGCCGTTCAAAGTTTGTATGGGATTTACTGTGGGAAAACATGTTTTAGCAAAGAAAAATCGCCAGAGGTCGCCCATTGAGCTCTATAAAAATTCTGAACACAGATTTCGATAGGTATTTCTACGATGAACAACATTGCCGAAGACCGCAAAGAAATCCGATGCCGGTGAAAAAAGTTATTAATCATAGACTATTGGGCAATTTTGCCCGATTTTGTTATTATTGTTATTCCTTTACGTGTTAATCAACATCGCTTTGCCAATAGGTTTTCATTGAATAACTTTTATCACAAGTGTCGGATTGTTTCGCGGCCTTCGGCAATATTCTTCATCGTAAAAATAACTATCGAGGTCTGTGTTCAGAATTTTTATAGAGGTCAATGGGCGATTCCTGGCGATTTTTCTTTGCAAAAGTAAGTTTTCCCATAGTAAATCCCATACAAACTTTGAACGGCTGGCGCTAAAATATAGTTTCTCCGATCGCACAGTGCGTTGAATGTATGGAGATGCGGGACAAAAATCAAAACTGGAAGATCAAGCCATTTAAGCACCTTTGTATGAAAGGAAAAGTTTTTTCTGGTGAGAAGAGCTGCAATTTGCATAAATGACATATAGTATACGTATAATCGCAAAACTGTCCTAAGCGCCAAATCCATTATTTTCCAAGAAAAACCTTGTAATTTGTACTATTATTGCCTATAATGATGTAAGAAGTAATTTGCAAATATGTCTCTTCACACTCGTAGCTGCAAAAGTGACTTATACGCCATTATGCAAAAATATCGCATATTTTTAAAATTTTCTAGTTTTTAACATAAAATTTGAATAAAATCTTGGAAACTTCATTTAAAATATATTATTTTAAACATAAACTTGCTCTGGTGTAATGTCTGGTTCAGCTTTGACCACATAGCGTTGCGAGATTTCCGGTTTTCTTATCACAAACAACTCATTTTCATACTTCAGCTGGTTAAGGAGTATACCGAAAAATAGTTGAAAATCTCGAAGAGTTGCAGGAAGTTGCAGCTGTATCTTTCAGACCTCTTAGAGGACACTCTGAGAAACATGTCTGTGAGTGATTTAGGGTGGAACTCGGTGGAACTTTTTTTGAATCGATTACCAAAGTTACATGTTAGTATTTCATAAGTTTGATTTCATAGCCAACTCATCGTGCCTATTTCTCATATTCAAAGTTAAAATTGGTGTGCTTATCCCATAAAATATACTTTTTTAACCTTCAAACATGTTCTCTTTCAAATTTTGATTGAATGGATTGGTTTCAACATCCTCCGTACTAGTTGAAAGTAATGTTGAAAACATGCGACAATATTTAGTTTTTGTGCTACTCCGACATCTGTCCTTTTCAACGCTTATTGTAGTCGTTTTAGTGCTTTATAAATCTTATGAATACACGTTTCAATAGCCGATGTTATCTATAAACACTTGTGGATACTTATTATCGCCGAATAAAATAACTTGAAATTTGATTTTTGTCTATGGAGCAACGCACTGTGGATCGAGCTGAAATTTTGCACAGTTGTTATTGGACCTAAAGGCAATCCAAAAAGTGGACTGGAGCGAGAATCAAAATTTTGTCCCACACTAGTGCTCATAAGAACACTAAGCTGAGAGGCAGTCTCTGAGACGTAACGCCAGTAAGAAAATAAAAAAAAATATTGTAGGAACTTTATTCCACTTTGCGAAAAAGATTGTTCCCACGCCGTTCATTCAAATATTCCCAGACGCTACTTTTGCACCTCTCGACTTGATTCGCCGAATTGTGTTCCTGCTTGCTCATCGATATTAACGACAGATTTTCCTTATTACTGTTGAAATTCACTTTTCCCCAGACCCAAGCACCAGCATTGCAAATAGCCAAATCCAGCGAGCAGACGACGATTTGCAATACTCGAGCGGACGCGAATTGCCACAGATAATAAGCGCAAACGAGAAAAAGTGCTATATCAGTATGTAAAACATCATTACCGAAATAATCCTTAAATTATTAAATACGAGGGGTGTTAAATGTGGGAGGCAAATGGCCATTTTGCTGATATTGAAAAAAAAGTGTCGTAAAAAGTTAGGCGACAATATTTTATTTTATATATTTTCGGATTCCTTTTTTATCTGCTACTCTGGTATTGAACAAGACTCGTTATTGCTCTTTGCAGCGCTCGGGGAAAGTTTTTCGCTGCCTGTTAGGAGTGAGCTGAAGCGCGTCGAATACTTTGCACTGCAAATCCCACGAGGGAATCCATAGCAATAGGCATCAACGCCAGCACCGCCGCCAAGAGTAAGCAATAGGCAATAAGGGTGCAAATGTGACCACTGAATTTGATATCCGAGTTTCCAAGTCCACAGAAAAGGGAGAAATATTATCAATGTGTAGCAGCAAACTTTTAGTTGAATTTCAGTCTCGTAACGAGTTCAACAGCAAACTACCCACCTCAAACTCCCATCATTGAGCTCTTCCTAAGGAAAGAAGTGGAAAGAAACCCTCAACCAAACCGTGGAAAAATGTATCTCGCGAGTAATGAAGTCGGTGATAACTCTATTTCGCAATATTTATTGCTTAAACTGCACTATCGGGATTTGAGAGACGGCGGCATGCATCATAGCGAGACAGTCATGCCCCAAATTGAATTCAGCGCGCAAATTGCACGAGGACAAATTGAGTTTCACATATTCACAGCCAGTCAGGAAAAAATCGTGGGAAGTGTAACTAACGGTGCACGGTTCTGCCAGCTACTATTGGAAGCTGGTCTGCTCTGGTGGCGGTTTCCACACTTTTGCTACATGGCTATAACGACGACGACGGTGTGGCGCTCACTTCTTTGAATATGCGAAATTGCTGCAATCATTTCAATCGCATTTTGAATGTTTTATTCAGTTGACATCCCAAGGAGTATTATGTATGTTCTACCCACATTATGCTATTTCGCTTTCTCCTTCTTTCTGACGTTACGTACCAAATGGGACAGAGCTCACTTCACAGTTTAGTGTTCTCATGAGCACCTTCACAGTTATTGACAGAGAGCTTTCTCTGTCAATTGATCATTTTTACATTTGCATATCTGGGAAGCCATGAGCAGGGTTGCCACATTCAAATCTGCAGTTTGTCCTTGGAATATCTGTATTTCTGTATCCTGGAGTGAAAAAAAATCGGTATTTCAAATCTGTATACCTAAAAATTGATATAATCCTGAGATTTGACAAGAAATTCAAGACAATACTAATCATGTGTAACTTAAATGCACAACAATCACAACAGGTTATAACTCAGCTTAAATTTTAAGGCTTTCAAAAATATTGCTCAAAAATCTGTACAAATCTGTATAAGTTTAGCAAAAATGTGTATACAAAATCTGTATGTTTTTTTTTTTTTGCAAAATGTCTATTATCTGTATATACAGATTCTTGGTCATAAAATATTCGCAAAAGTCTGTAAAATACAGATCAATCTGTATATGTGGCAACAATAGAAATATTAGTAATAGAACGCTAGTGGCGCTATTGTCACAAAACTGATTTTAATTATTATTACCTTAAATTATGGTTTTTCATTGTTTGTTCAATGCCTTGTCGTTGTTTATGCTTTTATAATTAATTTGACACTTTGATGCCCGGTACTCACGCTGTCAGTTCGTGGCAAACTAGATGTTGGTAACACGAACAGCAGCGACATTAGCATTCTTAGGTTAATGCTTCTACTGAGCAACCCTGGCCATAAGAAGCCTAGAAATGTATGATCAAAAATAATAATAAATTTCTAGAAACAGGCGTAGCAACAGAAGGGTGGGGGGCAAGGGGATGCATAAATATGTTTACTGCTTAAACTATATTTTTCCAAGAAAACTTATTATTTCATAAAATATTTGATTAATTTTCAACAGATTTAAATCAAAACTTTTTGAGATTCTTTAACAAATCTATTCCGGAAAATGTTCCCGTATTTATTTGAGTTCAGTTTTTTTCTCGCAATTCATCCATTAATTCTGTCAAATATAATACAGAGATATTTCGCTGAAAGTTCTATTCGAAATTCTTCAGTGAATTTATTTAAATAGTTTTCCCAAAAAATATATTACAAATTCTTCCGCGAAGTTCATCAAAAGTCCTCAAGACATATTTCCAAAATACTTTACAAATTGCGTCAAAGTGACATTTGAACACACGTAGACTAGCATACGCTTGTCATACACAGTTTGTTTTTGTTTTCCTCGAAAAAACTTGCACACGCTTTCCAGACTCATCAAAAAGCATATGGAAACCCAATTTGAAAAATTTATACCCGGATTCTGGGTGTTTTTCAAGACAGAGTGCATATTGTTTTTCTCTAAGGTTCACAACTACTCGGAGAAAGTCGAAAATACTAGCTAGTATATGATATATTATTTTTCCACCATTAAAGGTTTTTAATCATGGAGAAGATTAGACATTAATCACCGAATCATTATGTTTTATACTTCACCTTGCATATTCATGTTTTATTTTTGGACGTGCTTATGTAGATAATCATGTTACTCTGGAAACTTATTATCTCATTTCGGTCGGATTCTCTCCTATAAAAATCACGTCGCGCTATTCCTAAAACTTTCAGTATTGTTTTTGAATAATATTCAGCAATTTCAGCAAAGTTCGATTCATTCAAGTCAAGTGTTATTTCACCGTGTTTTTCTGTGATCGCATAATCATTTTCTCAAGAGAAAACCAGTAAAAGAAAAACGAGAACTTGAGCGGAAAATTCTTCTGTGAATCACCCACTGCCGCCATTATACCGTTATAGCCGCTAGTGTATTGCGTCCAGCACAAACCTCGGAATAGCATCATTTAAATGTGGAAAATGATAGCGATATTGATGAACGTTAAGGTAAGTTCCTTTGTCTTATTAACATCGGCATGAAATCATCGTAACGTCCACTTTTCCAGGTCAATTCCAGGTGCAAGTCCGAACTATGCGACAAAACTGAGGATAACAGATTCTTATCGAAGACGAACAAAAATCATCAGATCGGTAGATTAATCAACGATTGGCAGCATAAAAATGTATATCCTATCACATGATTAAAATGAAAATAAATACTTTGCATGCGTTATTACATTCGCACATTTTATCTTGCTTTTGTTTACAGCAATCAAATAAAAATGGCTAATTATATTCAGAGCACTGGATTTTAGAGCTTTATACATTGAATGCATATTTACCGAAAATTCATTTATCTATATAAAACACGTTTATACTAGCCGAGCATAATTCGTTAAAATGCATCGCAATGAGTGAATAGATCAAATATGGTTTTAGCATGGTATTTAAACTAATTAGTGTATTATTTCTTTAGCGTGACATCTACACTAGGGCACCCATACCATTGGGCGTGATAACCACTATGCGGCGTTACTCAGATGTCAAAGTCAATAGGGTCCTGAAATGTTTAATGAAATATTGTTTTTATTTAATAACACGAAAGAGCATGTAACTGCAACTACCTTAGCAATTTTTCCCGCTCAAATAACGGTTATATCATATTTAAACTTCAATTTAAAAATTGGGTCCATAAATGAACCTTGACACTTAAGATCATGTTTGATGTTCGCTTAGTCGACAAAAACACCACAGGGGTTTTAGCACTGGGGTTGTTCCTATCTGACATTTCGGAAGGGACACGGAAAACAAAATACACCCAAAAATTTGAGTTTAAGCCAAGGGGTGTGATAAAATCAAAAAAATCATAAAACATTTTTTTTTTTTGACTGAAACAAACGAAAAACATCAAAAAATTGAGTAAACATGTGTTTTTGGCCAAATTTGGGACAGGGCTTTAGGACCCTATTAACATTTTTTAAGGTTTCTTAGATTTTGTCACACCCCCTGGCTTAAACTCAAATTTTGGGTGTATTTTGTTTTCCGTGTCCCTTTCGAAATGTCAGATAGGAACAACCTCAGTGTTGAAACTAAAACCCCTGTGATGTTTCTGTCGACTAAGCGAACGTCAAACATGATCAAAAGTGTCAAGGTTCATTTATGGTCCCAATTTTCAAATTAAAGTGTTAACATGTTATAGCCGTTATTTGAGCGGGAAAAATTGCTTAAATAATTGCAGTAACATGCTCTTTCGTGTTATTTAATAAAAACAAGATTTCATTAAAATTTTAGGACCCAATTCTAGAAAGATTTTTAACGGGATTGCAAAAAAAATGAATCTTTTTCGTAGCGAAAATTGATGTACCGCTAAATGAGATAAAATAACAAATTAATTAAATCAATACAATCTGATAACCCTACAAAATTTGTGAAAATCTTGATTATTGCAAAAGGCATTGTAAAGTACAAGTACTTGGTAGGCCCCACTAGGCCCCAGAAAAAATCCTAGCTACGCCAATGAGGAGACGTACACATTTCTATAGGAGCTAAGGTTTGCTGATTCCATACATTTTTTTCTTTTGACATATCTCACGTTTACCAATTAAAATTATAAAATCAAACATCTCTTTTAACCTTTCAGTCGTCTCGCGGTTTGCTACCGTCAGAACCACCGCGCTGCTGTTGTGAACAAGAAGCGAGGTTTTTTCAGCGGTGTTGTACAAAATACAACAGCGCGACGACTGAAGTGTTAAAGAATACTGACTCGGTGTTTCCATGAGTCAATAGCCCCTTCTAGTAATCCTTTATAAGAGAGATTCGCGGAAGCTGACATTTTTGTCAAAGCGTGAGCCAAACGAACATGCGTTATATTTCTTTTGAACTTTTCTTGAAGAGTAATGTAATCCGCTTGAATTTATTTAGCTTGCATAATTGTTTGTTTTGTTTGCATTTTGCATAACTATTGTTTTGTATAAAATCAAAAATATGAAATATTTTCCTTTTATGAATTTTTGTCAATGCGATATTTAGTTGTTGATTTTTTCTGCCGTTTATTGGTTTGGAAATGTAGCTCAAAGATCTATAACGAAACAAAATACACTCTTTAGCATTGAGGAAGTCATGTTCGTGTTACAATATTGTTCTCAACACCAAGAAAACTCAGCACTGCTGGTCTGTTGCTAAGTTATTCCAATTTACTTCCGCTTATCTCTTATATAAAGGATCACTAGCCCCTTCAATATCGACAGTAGAAATAATAAACCATAGAAGAATAAAGTCCCCTGTGTTCCCTTTGTTCTCGCTCAGAAACATGTTGGGTACATAAGTGTCAAACTGCATACATTTTCGCGTTGACATTTATAGTCCCGCCTATCTCCGCCAGCAAAAGATGTTCCTACTGCGACGCCAGCGACATTGTTATTCTATGATTTATTACTTCTATTATATCGACTCGTGGATGGTTGACTGCACTTATGATTATGAGAACAAACATTATAAGATATTTGACAACGTGTGTTTAAAAAAATAAGCATATTGCACTTATTCATTCAAAAAGCTTTTGCTTGTTGAGCTAATCTGTAAACGTTTCAGAATCTTATATTATTTATACACGGAGAAAAAAAATGGTAAACACAACCAAATTTTAGGTTGTTTCAACCAAATTTACGTATTAAAATTTACACAAACAAATTTACACTTTACTTTAACAAACCATCATGTTCAAAACAAACTAGAAACGTAGGTAATTTTTTATATTGATTTGAACTTTATTTCAACAAATATATGTTAACAACAAACAAAATATTGGTTGTTTGATTTTGACAGCTGAAAAATTCTAGGTAAATTCAAACAAATTCTTAAATTTGTTTCAACCAAATTTTAGTTTGATTCAAACTAAACGGTTGTTTGAAATAAATAAGGATACGTTTGAATCAACTATGGATCTTGTTTGATTTGACTAATAAAATGGTTGAAATTAAATGAGGATTTGTATTACCTCTGAAGCATTTCATGTTCTATTTCTATACAATAAAACTGTCGATAATCACAAAACTGGCCTATTTATTTTAAAAATCTATAGACCAATTATGCGTTCACCGACAGAGAAGCACCGAACTCATATGTTTGCATAAGATTGATTTATTTAATTTTGTATTGCATTGATTTTTGTTTTACAGCGTACAATTTATATACAGTATTGGACAAAACATTTGCAACTTTTTTGATTTTTCATACAAAATGGATTTTAATGAAATTTTCAAAGTTCTTCAGAAATAACTTGAATTTCAATATGTTTTTAGAGTGATTTTTTAATCATAAGTTCAAAGGCAATAACGGTTTAGCTATAGTTAATTTTTTTTACAAATTTAAATAATTACAACAATAATACCGAAGGACTATTTTCATCAGTTGTCGTTTTGAGGACATAAACAAGTTTACTAAAGATAGTTTTTGTATAGGTTTTTCACATTTCGAGATACAGTGTTCGTTCGGTTTTGGTAACATGTACATGTACCGTAAAACCGGGTAGCTTTGATAATAACTTCACCCATAATTTACACGTTTTCTTCAAACAATTTCTAGGTTGTAAAAATTACTCAAATATATAGGTTAACATTCAAGTTATGTCTGACGTTCTGTAAAGATTTCATTCAAATCTGTCCATAAATAACTGAGCCTCAGCCTACCAAATTTTATATGTAAAATCCAAAAAGTTGCAAATGTAATGTCCAATACTGTACATACTATAACTAGTTAACAAAGTCTATTCACGTATTGTAATAGTTACACAGTCGCATATACATAGTTCCATTAACATCATGTAAATTAATGCGCTCTGACTCACATGTTTCAATGTTGTCTACTAAAACAGTTGTTGTTTGTGTATTTAGCTCGTAGGACTGCAAATGTTCGTTAAATTTAACAAATTT
Source organism: Aedes aegypti (assembly GCF_002204515.2). Taxonomy (NCBI): domain Eukaryota; kingdom Metazoa; phylum Arthropoda; class Insecta; order Diptera; family Culicidae; genus Aedes; species Aedes aegypti. Next base: position 243,398,349 of record NC_035108.1, on the reverse strand, counting down.
AAATTTCTCACATAGGATAAGTATTCTATTATCATTGTTAAGAAAAATTTCTATTATTTTGAAAATATTAGCTGTTTCCTTTCGAATAATAATAAAAACCGATCCTCTGTTATACAAAGTTTCACATTTCACAAAATGTTTCAAAAATCTGACCGATTCTTGATTAATATTGTACAAATCGAAATCAATACACTGATGATGTTCTGATTTGAATCGGTTTATATATACCTGACTTCTATCGTATGTAAATTTAGGAAAAACGAAGTTATTGTTTATGCAATTATACGCAAATTTGAAGTTAGCTTTAATGGCTATGGAAGAGCACATATTTATACGATTGCTGTTAATTTTACAATATGCTTTAGGTTCTCGATGCTTAGCCTCAAATCTCATAGACCAATGTGACCTAAGAGCTCCACCTTTTAAAATTGCGGTGGGATAGTGCACTAAATTGTGGTGCTTTGGCTTGAGAGTGTCTTTGAACAATTTCACATATTGGTGATGATGATAATCAATTAAAGATCTCAATTCTTTTACTAAAGCATAAGGCACTTCTCTTAAGGTGAAGATGAATCGAAGCCAAAGTTCAAATTTTCAAGAGCACAAATCTGGAGAACCATACACCCGTTTGAGCTGAAAACTTAATCGATTGGTCACCACCAGCTAGTGACCAATCGATTAAGTTTTCAGCTTACACGGATGTTTAGTTCTCCAGATCCGTGCTCTTGAAAATTTGAACTTTGGCTTCGATTCATCTCCACCTTAACAGAGTAATATGTACGATTTTTACTAAAGCACATGCTAGTTGCCAAACTTCATCAAATTCTGGTATTAAAGGACCTACAAGTAATGGAAGGAACGTAATCAATGTTTTCATTTCACTGGCAGTGCATTTCAATTTTTTCAGTTTTATATGATATTCTTGGATGTCATGAATAATGTTATCAGAGTGTTGACTTCCATAAATGAAAGCGTTTTTTCTCTCGTTGAAGCTACTGACGCTAAAGTAATGTTTGATGTAAATAAAATAGTATAACATGTGTTGAAGATCATAAATTGCTACCCCTTCAAAGATATCGTGCATAATATCGAAAACAAAGTTGTGTGTGTTTCCGAGACTGTCGCCAATTGAACGTCATGTTCATAACTAGTTATCGTACGAAAAACATCCGGGTATTCTTTTGTGTCTACCTCCGTCTGAGTTCTTCTTCTTTTGCACACTCTGCAGAAAAAGTTAGCTCTGAAGCTTTCAACGTAATCTAGAATCTAATTCACACCTAAGTTGTCACCAAGGACAAATCCTAGAACAAAAAACACCTTTTGGTCCTGATCACCTATTCTTACTGTGATGCCTTCAACCTCTAAATCTACCAACAAATCGATCAATTTGGATAGTGTTTTATCGTTGTTCATTTTTTTCCTATCCTGGCTTTTAATGAACCCTACGCTTAAAATATTATTCAATTTTCCTTGTAGGTAAGCTGGCATACATGGTATATTCAAATAAACGGCGCAAATGGAAGTTGCTTTAGAATGACAAGAGGATGTGTCACTTGTAGTGAAATCGTCGAAATAGATATTTATAGGAATCACGGTTCTGCAACACATGCTTGCAGTTCTCTCCTGCCAAATCGAACCATCAATAAGCGAGCGGATCAGTCCATCACTCGATAGCTTCAAGCTGTTAATAATCATGTTGAATACACCATCTCTTTCTAAATACGTTCGTAGCATAAACTTAACAGGCATTAGCGCACCATGAATTTGCTCATCTCCCTGTAAAAAATGAAAGAGAAATATAAAATTTTATACAACTACAATTTTGGGTTCATGTTTTACTATCTACCTTGTAGCGCGGATCGGATAATGGCAGAGGTTCCTCACTTATATGGAAAAAGGTCGGGTCTTCGTATAAACCATCTCGTTTCAGCTGCTGTATACATTTGTACTCTGAGGTACAATCATAACTATCAAGCATAGTGTCAAGAGCCTGTTTACACTCAATAGTCATGGCTCCAGTCATTTGTAGATCTTTGATCACTGAGCTCAGAGGGCCAACGATGTTCTGTTTGATGTCATTATTTATTTCAAAAGCCACTTTTCTTGCCAATCCATTTTCACTCAGCCACTTTAATGTCATATTCATACTTAATCGGTTTGCGTTAATAGCTGCTAGTTGCGCGGTATCTGAACAGACGACAAATTGATTCTCGGTTTCAATTTTATTTTGATCATTTTCTCTGAGGCTGCTTTGATCTTCCACTTCAATTTTATTTTCGATATAGGTTTCACGTTGTTCAATTTTTGTTACAGGGCGCTCTGGTGTGGTTTTATTTTTCTCTTTACAAGATAACACAAGGGGTGGATCACTTCTGATGCATCTGATATATTGAAATTATTTCATGCATTCAAATGCATTTAAATGCACACTCAGAAAATTTGCAATTCATGGCTTACTCCAATGTTTATTTGTTACGCTTGTTTGAATGTCAAACTAACTTTTCTACGAGCTCAAGAAAAAGTATTGCTCACCCAAACAGGGCACTGCATTTAATAGGCATCTCGTCCCGTAACCGGCCATGATGGCCCTTCGTTCAGACAGACAGAGATCGGTGCAACCCGCTTGCTCATAGGCGAAGCGAAGATGATATTTTCTGATGCAGGCCACAGTGAACAAAACTCCAAATATCTTACGTTTGACCAGGTCCGGAATGGCTACTTCGAAGAAGCCTCTGACCAGCTGCTACTTCTCGGATTTCTTGGAGCATCGGATATTGCCATTTTGAGCTTTTTTATCCTTTACATAAGATAATATATATCCGAATCATTTATTTTTAGAAGCATCATTCCGGTGATCTCCCCTGACGAGCGTTGAACTAGTTTTAAGTTAAAAATCACTACAATAAAGAAAACAAAAGCTTATCATTTATCCGCTAATACCACGAAATTTAGTATTCAGTACCGTTATCTCCCGTCAGTCTGTAAGTTAGACCGCGTAGTAACAGAGTGCCCAGAAGCGAATTTTACTGTGAAAGTTGTGGTCTTGAAGACGACTTGAACTCAATTGATCCCCTTTACCTACACTCATGTTCCTTGATCTCATCCAAACGTTGAAGTGATCATTCCGGAGAAGAAATATTCATTCTGCTTATGATACTTTAAAGGGGAGAATATCAATGTTAAGTGCTTGAGCTTACCGTTCCTTTCTTGTCCCCAAGATCCCCGGGAAAAGGAAGTAAAACAAGTTATTAGTACAAACAATATTATATTTGCTTTATTTTGTTATCCTTCATTTAAGAATCATGTGGATTTCTATTTGTCTCCAGTAAGTCATAGTCTCCAAGTTTCTCGGGAAGGAAGATTCAAAGGTTGCGATTAATGCTGGTTAGTTCACAAAAAAAAGATGCCTAATATCTTGAAGGTGTAGAAACTGATTTAATCAGGCTTGTAATTTAATATATTTTCTCGTTTCAAAATTATATCTTGATTATCTGAAACGAATAAAAGATGTGATTAGTTGAACAAATCAGTGTTGAGTAAAACAATTTTCAAACTTCCACAACAAACAATGACGCGTTGCTATAGCACGATACTATGGCATGGGCCAGGGCTAAGTTGATGAATATGAAAAAAATGCATTTAATGCAATCTGATGTACATTAGATGTGCACCGAACAAGTGATCCACCCCTTGAGATAACATATGTTTTCGAAGGCTTGTGATCGATGTTAGAATGCGGCCACATTTTTGGATACACATGTATCCATTCATTGGCTCGTGCATTCGTTGAACGTGACAATAATACTGATCGATCGAAATGCCCTCCCAGTGACAGTCTGATGATGGACAGTTGAACATCTTTAACTTCTGGAACTGATCACATTACTGATCGATAGTATTTTTGCGCGACAAGAGGATTCTACCGGAAACTCGTAAATGACGTGATTGATGAGATTCCATGATCCGGCACATTCCGCAGCAAATGGTAGGCTGTAGGTTTTGTAGAATTTATAGCAGATGTCCAACGCTTTCAGAAAGGTAGGAAACTGGTAGAATGCGTCACCGAAGGATACACTAAAGGTGTTCAACTTTGATAGGTCTGGTCCAACTACGATCACCAGTGGACATTGTGGCATTCCTCTAGTCTCAGAACGTGAAGTGTGGTGAGCTTTAACTTTTGACTGTAGATCGATTATGCTCTGTACCCAGTAGACAAAGCTGTTACGATTTTCAATGTAACTGGGTTTCCACTTGCCTTTGTCCGACAGGGTCAGTACAGCACAGGGTAAGATGTACGGCAGCAACATTGAGTACACCGCATCCCGACAATCTTTAACAAAAGAATACAACAGAGTTAGATTATCAGTTAATTGAATATTAAACTATTTACCTTCACTTAGTTCACCTTCCAGTTGATTTAGAATAGTTTTGCCGCTTTTATCGCTCACATCGGCAACGAGAATAGGCTTGAGCGATTCGATGAAAGAATTCCATTTCTCGAATAATGCGGAGCTTTTGGTTGGGAACATTGTATCGAAATCAATTTGTCCCAGTTGGTATCCGTCGGGACTGCGCAGTGTCGGATATAAATCCAAAATCAAACCACACGTTCGTTTTTTCCAATTTTGAAATCTCGTACAATCGAATTACGCTCGTTAATGCCCACTTTTGCATTACTGCTGGCCATTCGTCTTCATGATGCCTGATCCATGTTTTCGTTTGTTGGTATTCAACCCCTGAAAATACGTTGTCAATTAGATATATTAGATAGACAATTGTAATTGAAATGACTTACATTCAGCTTCAGAAGGCGAACATAACGGTGTAATATTTTCACTATCGTTAGACTTTCGCTGCGAGACTTTCGGAATAGTATAATTGCAGTTACGGTCATAAAGGCAACCTTTTGGCAAACGACCTATTCTAGTCTTTTTCCCGCCGACAAACGAAAAAGTTGGCTGGTACCAAGACTCCTGAAAATAAAACATGGATTCAAACTATTAGGCATTTTGAAATGGAAGGGAGCCCTACATTAATTACGTAAAATAATTGTACATTAACCCAGTAAATAAAAGTTTCCGTAATAACATGTAAATTTGAATATATCACCTTCAAAATCTCAAACAATCCCATCTACCAAAAATCCTTACGTAATTAATGAATGGCTAAGTATCGATAAGTTTTTGCTGGAGTATATCGACCAATCGTGGACTTCTAGCTATTTCACTGCAGAGTATGTCTGGAAAGTTTTAAACGGTTGGATCAAGTTGAAATACTATTTCGAATGTTATGTCAATATATGTAACGAGGATTTTTAAAGACAAAAATGTGTTTAGTAACTAAATGGTTCAGTTTCATTGATAGTGAACATTAGCTATTTTAACGGATCTACTATTGGTAAATTTACCCTTTATGGTATGATAAATGAATGGATTTTCACCTTTGATTCTGATGGAAAATGTTCGTTCAGCTCGGATCCTCGACTCAGAAGCTCATTATGTGAGAGTTTGCCAAAAACATCTTTAAATTCGTCTACGACAATATGAGTTATGATTTTCTTTTGTATTTTTGTGAGAATTTTTGATGAGTTGTAGTTCGCGAGGATTTGCTTTCCTTTGGCCGAGTTATGAATGAGGAATCGTGCTGAATAATTTTCTCGATCCATAGCTCGATTCATAATCTCTGGATGTTGTTTACTCTGAATTACATTTTGAACGGATTTCAGCGGAGAGGATACGGGAGGAAGGTTCTAAAATAATATGGTATTATTGTATCGAAACTTTTCAGTTGAATGTGAAATAACTGCCTACCTGTGATTTTCGCCATACATTCAATCCATGGATAACTTTTGTCCTATCTCCAAGATACGGTTCACAAAGAAGTTCCTCAATTTCTTGTCTTTCAATAACTCGGAGAGATTCCAAATCATATCCATTTGCTATATCGATAAGTTACTTTAAATATCATTTTAGACATTATTGCAACGTAAATCTTACCAATAAACTTGTTTATTACGTCTATCGAGACCCGGAATGATTGCAGTAGTTGTACGACAGCAATGCTTTCAACACTTACTTCTTCGTACGATATTTCTGCCTCTTCGTTATCATCGTCTTCGTGGGCCATTGGGTCCGATCCCTCCGAAACATTTTTTTCGGGCTCTACTTCTTTTTCAGGATTCTCGGGATTCATAGTTGCTCGAAATAAAAAGTTAATGCACCCTATTTCAAAAAATCAAAACATATGAAATTTTTTTTAAACTTGGAGGCTCTTTGTGAATTGGATAATATGGTATCGGTCATTCCATAACAAAAAATATTGCAAACTAGACGACATAGACGAACTTCAGCTACTTCTTATGATGCAGGGCTGATAGTGACTGACTGCTTTGAAAATAGAAACATTAGAGACTTCATGTCTGAAAAATGAGTCCAGACAAGAACCAATAAGAAACCACACATAAACCAGGAGATGATACTTTTTAAGTGTTTGTTTTAGATAATCCGACCACACATTTCTGTAATCATGTTTTTAACAGTGTTTGGAATTTCGTCGTAACATTACGACAAGAATGACTGCTTGTAATACTGTATGTTTTTTTTTTCATGGTTTTCTCCAAGAATTTCATCAGGAATTAATTCAGGTATTTTGAAAGATTCCTGTAGATATTTATCGGAAGATTTCTGAAGGAGTTCATATAGTGATTTAACGAACTTTTAAAGAAATTCCTCCAAGAATTTCGTTCAAGATATGCATAAGAGTTCAATCAGCTTTGTTCTCCAAGGATCATCCCAGAAATCAGTTCAGAAAAAGCTTCACGAACTGTTTCAGCGAATTCTCCAAATAATCGTACAGAAATTTCCCAGGGAAGCCCAAAAGTGCTTGATCCATTGATAATTTTATTTATTTTTTCTGTATTCCTTAACAAAAAATTAAATATTTATATGTCCAATAAATATGTCTCTATTTAGAAAATTATCAAGGAATTTATTGAAAACCTTCTGAAGAAATTTCTGAAAAATGGCGGGAATTTTTTCTAAAGATAATTCTTAAGTAAACCCTAATTAGGGCTGGTAGCGACTGAGTACATTGATAATAGGAACTTCAGTCTTATGCTTGCAAATATAGATAAGAATGCCAAACAGGTACAAACAGGAACAAACAAGAAACCGAATGTGAACTAACACTATGTAGAATATACAGGAACCACTAACACAAAAAGAATCCAAATTGGAATGAGGAGATAAAAGTTTCCATATATATATATTCGATATATATAGATATATAGAAAATCCGACCAGACATTTTTGTTTGAGTTTATTTTTTGGAATTACAATCCAGCTCATATTTATGTCTGCATTATTTTTTCAGCAGCTTCATCAAGCATATACTGGTATTTTTTCAAGAAATATATTTACTTATTTTTCAAAGGCCTCCTTAAGAAATTCTTCCATGAAATTTGTTCATGATATCTTCAAGACCTTAAATCTGAAATTTTCTAAGAATAACCCCAGAAATAACTCTACAAACTCTACCATGAACTTCTTTAGGAATTCGTCCAAAGAATTTTTCACAAATGTTTCAAGAAAACTCTGGAGTTCATCCAGTGATTCTTCAGTGTCTTAAAGATTTCAATCAAGAATTTTTATAAGGATACATGTAAAAATTACTTTAGAGATTCCTCCTATGATTTCTTCAGAAAGTCTAGCAGAATTTTTCCAGATATTCACCACGTAACTTCTCGTAGAATTTACTCAGGATTTTTTTCCAGGGCATTGTAAAAAAATAAAACATTTATGAAGAAATCCCTAAAAAACCTAAAAGAATCGCTATAAAAAAAATAATAATCGAAGAAACTTCTGTATAAATTCCTGATGATCTCTCGCGATGATCCCTGAAAAACTCCCTAGCTTCTGAAGGAAGTCTTGCAGGTTTTAGTAGATGAACTTGTAGGATGGTTTAATAAAAAATATTTGAATCCTTCGATGAAATCCTGCACGGTTTTCTGGATGTGGATGCACTAGGGAAATGTCTCGAGAAATTATTGGAAGAACTGCAGTAGTAATTACTACGTGAAGTGAATGTGGAATGTCGAAATGCATCTAGTTGCTTCTTGAGAAACCTCTGACCCAATTTATTGAGAAAATAGAGAAAGAAAGGTTTTGATAGATTTGTTTAAATAACCCTGACGGAATTTATTAAGCAATTTCTAGAAGAAACTGCTTATGATTTTTTTTTTAATTTTTAACATTAACTGGAAAAATAACTGAATACAAAAACGGCATATAAACTCCTGAATGGACTCTTGTTAAGTTTCCTGAAAAATACTAAAACGATTTTTTTTTAAATAATCTGAAATAAATCTTTTTTTTTTAGATTTTCTTGGGAATCCCCGGTACAAACTGAAGAAATTGGTTGAACCTCAATTGTAGAAAAAGCTAGAAGAAAATCTGGAAAATTTATTAGAGTATTTCCTGTTAAAATTTGCAAACAAATTAACGTTCAAGAGCTAAAGAATTTTTCTTAGAAAATTACTTTCAGCATCGCTGGACGAATCTCTGGACAATTGAGAGAATGCCTCTGGATGAAATCCCTAGATATATTGCTAGAGAGATCCCTGGAGGAGTTCCTAAAAATATTCTAGAAGAAATGTTTCGCACCAGGATTAATTCACAAGGAGAAAATGGGAAATAAAGTGACTTCAGAGACCTACATCAAAAATAGAGACCGTTTCGAGACTTACATTAAACTAGGGATCAAGTCCTTAACAAGAGAGCTACTACCAGCCCTGTAAATGTATAAAATACGCTAAATCGAATGCAGTTCATACGAATCCTACAAATTTGGGAAAATGGTGTTTACAATCGAATTGTGCATAAGCATAACAACATTGTCATTACGGAAAACATTATACCGCTACCCCTAACCTCAACAATAACAATCTCGAATCGCGGTAGTATTTTCGGCACATAATTTTGTAATCCAGTAATACTGGTAATATTTTTTCTCTTACCTTGTGTGTAGTATGTATTTTCGATGATGAACTTGAAGTTTTTTTGTAATTTAAGAGTAGAAACTGCCTCGATGCAGCTGGATTCTTTCACTCACGGACCGACGAGTTGAAGAATTGAATACAGAGTTTCGAACAAACCAAAACAAAACATAATATACTGTACTCGAGCAATATGGATTGTGTGGAGTGATCGAATGCGCTTATTTGAATTTGCATGGAAACTCTTTGACGCCTGGGAAACAGCCGAGTAGTTTTCCATTGCTTTTTTTTGTATTAGAAATTCTATACCCAAATTAGAGTGCCTGTAAACAAGAGTGACGTCATGTTCCAGTTTTGACAGGTCTCCTGCTCGATTGGAACGCGCATTTGTATGGAAATGACAGTTCACCGCTGTTCCAATTTTGACATTGACGCCACTCTTATCTAGATCCACTCTGACCCAAATGGGTATAATAGCCTATTCAATTGGACAAATGCGCCATTTGAGCAGAGTTCTTAGTCAAAGCCAGACGTGTTAAGTACTATTAGACTATTACGGAAAGTCATTAAATTGTTAAATCATGTGCAAAAGCTTATAGTACTGTGAAGAGTGAAGCAATGTAAGTAGTGTAACTTCCTTTTCCCGATCAGCCTAGATAGCCGCGTAGTGTCGGTAGCGGTTGTTTCAATCGGCTAAGAATTAACACTACGGACTGCCTGTTCCGGTGGTAAAAGTCCACCTAACAGGTGACCCCTTATTCATGTGGCTTTAAGCTTACCGTGCCTAAGAATGAATGGTTAGGGGGGTCTAAATAAAACCTAACCACAAACGGAGCCTGTGGAGTACCAGGGCGCCCTCTACAGTATTATGCCCTTCTTGTGCTACCCGGAGCAATGGTGCAGGTGACCTTGTGTTTCTCCGAGATAATCGGCTGCCCTTCTTCAGTCTTCAGCCTGAGGCTAAATAAGGGTGGGATTATTAATACGTTGTAACTTAGTTTAAATTTTCACCTCTATGGTTTCGCATTATGCGTACTACACAGTGTGTTCTGCACTCAGGCAAATGGACTATCGATAATCATAGGAACCCCTTATGAAAATTCGCCACAAGAAACCGGATTGAAATTCATAAATTTGCCTTATGAAACCAGAATTTGAAAACAAAAAACGTTTTCGTGGCAACCTGGAATCGAACCAACAACCTTGCGATCGATAGGCCCGAGCGTACACCACGCGCCTATCGACGCCTTGATGTGGAGTGATGCAAAAACAATACATAAAGCGTTCGTATTGCAATCATCGTTCCACCTTTCATAAGGCAAAATGTATGAAATTCGATAGTCCAGTTCGCTGCGTGTGTGATTTTCGCCTTTGGCGACTTTTAAGAGATACCGATATGGTTTTTTCGCTGCTGGTCTTTTTCGTTCTGAGATTGCGAAAAGCTTAATCCTGCCTAGTTTGGGTAGTGGCTACGGTTAGGATAGCTTTGTTAGACCAATCTTCAGCATAAAATATCAGCAATTATCAATCTTTGTAGACTCATGCAAATGCTACAGCTCAAATGGCGCTTGTTCAAAAACCTTACTTTTGTGAACTTTTATCTAGGTAACCTTGTGGACCCTACTTTTAGAAACATGAAATGGCAAACTCGCGTGCCATGCCTCGTGCATGCGTGCTCGTAAATAGCGCTATCGTTGCTACACTCATTTCTGAGTTAACAACCAGAGATGTATGTGCTGTCACAATTGATATTTCTGTATGTGACCTCAATAGGAAATACGTCTTTCGTTTTTTGGTGTATTTACCACATGATGAACCATCCCCAATGGATGATTTCAAACGAGTTGTCGTTCACTGCCTATGAAAAGGCCTTCTGCTCCTTGTGGGTAGTGATGCTGATACTCATCACATCATCTGGAGCAGTTCAGCTATCAATTTGAGAAGCTCCAGTATGATAAAGTGCTTAAGTAGTTCAAATCTTGGATTACTTATTTTAGGGAATCGCCCAACCTTCATGGTATCTGCTAGAGAAGAAGTGTTAGACATGATGCTCTGCTCGAACAGAATCAGTCACAAGTTGACGAATTGGCATGTATCAGATGATGAATCATTATCTGATCATCGCTACATACACTGGGAATTGGTTGTGACCAAATTACATGGATTCTCTCCGTCCATTGGAAATCCTAGTATTTCGGATGTTTCTACTTCCGGTGTGTTGGGACACAATTGTCCTAGCTTCGAGTGATCTCATAATTGCTTGTCACTTTGCTTATAGGTAAATTTTCTACACAACTCCCTTCACAGGAGAAGTGGACGTCTGGCTGTTTGTAAAGTATGTCAGATAGTCAGGCTGCTATAAAAGCTCTTGCTTCGGCCAACTATAGGTCGAAGCTAGTTTTCGCATGTCGAACTCAAATTGAGGAACTTAATTCAGTCAACTCTGTAAACCTTGTATGGGTACCTGGCCATTCTTCCATCGCTGGAAATGAATTGGCTGATGAGCTAGCTCGCGATGGAGCATCGCATGACTTCATTGGCCCTGAGCCGGCTATTCCAATTTCGAAGTGCTGGGTGAAGCTTCAGATAAATTCTTGGGCAGCAACTCAGTGCAAGCAATTTTGGAATAGTTTGGAGTCGTGTCGTTAAACAAAATTGTGCATTACTGAGCCATCACCAAGGGTGGCGAAGTATTTAACAAATCTGTCAAAGCAGAATTGCAGTCTCTTGGTCAGAGCGTTGACAGGACACTGCCGACTCAACTATCACATGGCAAATTTTCAGCGTGCTGACTCATTTGTGTGTGATAGTTGTGACTCCGATTATGGAACTTCGTATCACCTGATATGCAACTGTCCAGTTTTTGCGCAAATGCGATTCCAATTATTTGGTAAACATTTATTAAGTGAAACTGAATTCAGAAGCCTGAATCTTCAGGACATTCTGTTATTCTTAACCCGCTGTGGTAATGAGCTATAGGCTCTCTTTACGCTCATGCGTTTTGCAGTGCCCTTTTTAGGGCGCTGTTCGAACCCATTGTGGTATGGAGCTACATGCTCTCATTTCGCTTATGCGATTTTCCCTCTTCAAGGGACCCCACTCCTATTTCCTCCCATCTTTCCCTTCCCTTTCCTCTCCCATCGGGTAGATGATGAAATAGGCTCAAATATGGCGATGGCACAAATCTCCCAAATGGCGGGGAACGTGCCTTTGGAGCTGGCCTTCTGATACCTGCTACCTGTATTAGAAATTCTATACCCAAATGGGTACAATAGCCTATTCAATTGGACAAATGCGCCATTTGAGCAGAGTTCTTAGTTAAAGCCAGACTTGTTAAGTACTATTAGATAGTAACGGAAAGTCATTAAATTGTTAAATCACGTGCAAAAGCTTATATTACTGTGAAGAGTGAAGCAATGTAAGCAGTGAGCGAAAGTGAATAATTCAAACTTCTATAACGTGTAATAATCTTATATCTAGATCTTGAGTTAATTTGACGTTGAAGCGCATTTTTGTTGCCTAGTAAACCGGTTAGCTGTGACCAAGTTTAAACAGGCTTAGGTAAGCATTTGAAATCGCTTGTTAGGCGTATATTTAGCTTTTAACATCCCGTTGAACAGGACACCCTACTCAACGTGGGGTGCTGGTGCGGACTCAACGTCTAAGAACAATACCACGTGCTACCTCGCCCGAACCGTAGGACGTCGGTGTGATCTGTGGCTTCAGTAAACGTGTCTGTGGCTTCCAATTAGTTTCAAGCACCACTGCTTAAGCTGATCAGCGTGAAACCTTCGTTAGAAACCACGTGCTCGACGCCCAAATTCCGTGACTGTTAAGTGCTCGATTCCAACGTTTCGGTTTCCGCCTGTGCGTTCATTCCAAGCGCAACGCTTACACCAATCCGACACTCAAGAAAATCTGCTCGAACGGAAGGCTATGCTATTCGGCCTTATCTCAGCGCATTCGAGCACGGAGTGGGCACTAGACAAGCTAACCGTCGTGGTTTTGGGAGCCACGGTCCAGACACCTTCGAACAGATCATCCAGCTGGAAATAGATTTATGCGATCGCCAACGAGAAACATCGGCCGAACGATTGACGCGTCGTGGGAGTTCACCACCCTCAGCCAGGTTTAGCGAAGAATTAGGAAATCTGCCCCTCAATAAATGTATGCCCCTAATATAGAAGAGAGATTAATACAAGCGACCGTTTGGGCTAATATTATCTAATTTCTTTGGTCAAATGGTAACATTTTCTGATTTTATTCTGAATCTTTGATCGGTTTGCTTATTTGGAAACCATTGTTAATACATTCCCTTGCTCAACTCGTTAATCGTAACAGGTACATTCTCAATACAGTTGGTAGACAAAATTAGTATGAGAGAATGGTGAATTGGAAACGGTAAACATTCTTAACAACCCGTTTCTCGTATGGTAAATTTAAAAATGTTTGAGAATCCAATCTCCCATATGTTTCTTAACATCCTTACCATAAAAATAGTGTTCTGTGAAATTTTCAACTTTCTAGGAAGAATAATATTTCAATATGGGTTGATAAGTTTCTACTTACATTACAGTACTACCGTGTTTGGAACATTTCTCAAAATTTCTCCATAGTAATTTCCATATAAAACTACATTGTCTTTGGGCCACCTTTTAATCACCACCTAGAAAGCTGAAAATTTCACAGAACACTATTTTTATGGTAAGGATAGTAAGGAGCATATGGGAGACAAACATTTTTAAAATCTGAATCGCCCTAATGATCAAGTCTTGAAAAACTGTATTCACTAATGTTAAAACATTACCCCAGTAATGTCATGTTATGGTTCACAATACCATATCCCTTACGGTAATAAAAGTTGGTTTATGCGGGACCCTATGGTCAAAGCAGAATTGCAGTCTCTTGGTCAGAGCGTTGACAGGCTACTGCCGACTGGCAAATATTCAGCGTGCTAACTCATTTGTGAATGATAGTTGTGACTCCGATTGTGGAACTTCGTCACCTGATATGTAACTGTCCAGTTTTTGAGCAAATGCGATTCCAATTATTAATCTGTCCGCTGGATATGATGCACCGCGCGGTTGTTGTAAAGTTTCCAAAAACGCGCATTTGCCCAAAATTCCACGCGGCAAATGATCCAGGAAAGGAACAACCGCGTTTGATGAAACACCGCAATGTTATCTCCCATAAGAATGAGGTAAAAAGGGAGCAAAACCGCGGTTGTTCCTTTCTCCTGGGGAACGCCGCGTGTCCTTTCGAGCAAATGCGCCAATACTTGGTAAACATTTATTAAGTGAAACTGAATTCAAAAGCCTGAATCTTCAGGACATTCTGTTATTCTTAACCCGCTGTGATAATGAGCTTTATGCTCTCTTTACGCTCAAGCGTTTTGCAGTGCCCTTGTTAGGGTGCTACATGCTCTCATTTCGCTCATGCGATCTTCCCTCTTCAAGGGACCCCACTCATATTTCCTCCCGTCTTTCCCTTGCCTTTCCCCTCCCATCGGGTAGATGAAATAGGCTCAAATATGGCGATAGCACAAATTTCCTTACTGGTGAAAACGTGCCTTTGGAGCCGGCCTTCTGATACCTGATACCTGAACGTTGTATTGAAGTCTGAACATAGAACAAGTGTATGTATAAGTGCGTTCCGTGACGATTTGGGTTCCAGATGCGTTAGCATGGAGCATTTTCACCAGCAGTCAGTCACTCCAACTAACGGGTTGGATTCGCTAGATAGAAGGCAGTCGTGTTCCAACCAGCGTATCCTCGCTGTAGTTGAAATCAGATTGATGAAAATGATTTCTGTCAAATGTACCAGTCGGTGGATCAAACGAAAAATTCATCAGCACGGGGCCCATTCACAAATTTCATAACGCTTTAGGGGGTGGGTGGGTGTCCGATCGTTGTTACGACTCATACAAAAATAGCAGACTATCAATACAAAAATCGTCACGAGTGGGTGGGTGGGTGTCCAAAATGGCCAATTTAAGCGTTATGAAATATATGAACAAGCCCCATAGGGTGTTTCGTGTTGTCCGTGTCTAATGTAAATGATCGTTCAGTCTGTGCAACCTATTGGATGGAGACGGTGTAAATTGTCTTTTTAAAAAGGTGATGGTATTATAAACTTAGATTTTTTTTCTGAAATTCATTGGTAGTTTCAAGAATGGGTGTAGCACAGAGGAACACTTAGAACAAATCGCGATCAAAATCATAGTCACGAAATCATGTACGCCCAATGCTAAAAACACTGTAGTTGGCCGATGGATCAACAGGTGGCGGTAGTGTGTAAACGTCAAACACGAACAAAAACGATGCGAGCGCTGCGGGAGGTTGATTGACCACCTACCCAATATTTGAATCGATCGTTAAAAAGTTGGTCGATAGACAGCGATGAGAGTGTGACGTCAGTTTGTCTGTGGTATAAACGTCAAACACGAACAAAAACGACGCGAGCGCTGCGGGTGGTGGACTGGTTTCGAATCGATCGTTAAAAAGTTGGTCGATGGACAGCTATGAGAGTGTGACGTCTGTTTGTCTGTGGATGTAGGGAGCTACACGCAAAAAAAAAATGTGCGGTAAAAACTACAATTTTAGGGGGTTAACTTAAGCGCTCGCACCGGCAATTTTCAGCAGACCAGGAATGCGCTTGATTTTACCATGTCTGTAGTTGGAATCAGATTGTTGTAAATTATTTCTGTCAAATGTACCAGTAATGCGGTGGAGTGTACCGTGAACATAGTAAATTGGTTAGTATTTCCATGGTAGTTTTAAGAATGGGCGTAGTCAGCTAAGGGATCATGCACAAATTACGTCACGCTCCAAGGGGGGGGAGGGGGTCGAGCCAAGCGTGACATGCCTTACAAAATTTTCGCAGGACTCATACAAAAAGTGTGACAAAGCGGGGGGAGGGGGTCGAAAAAGTTGAAATTTAGCGTGACATAATTTGTGTACCATCCCTAAAATAGTTATTTTAACCACAGAATTTTTTCCCGTGTAAAATAGTCATTTTAGCACAAAAATTTTACCCGTGCATTTTTTCCAGGCTATCGACATGATGGAGACACCATCTTCTATGGTGACAGAGGGCTCGATTGGCTTGTCAGATAGATCGGGCCCGGGACATCCTGTCTACTGCAAATCGCTGCAGTTGATATAGGACATGTCTATTGCCTGATTTTTTCCCAATGTTTACGTTTTATAGTAGGCCCCTTTCAAATGTTACATCAGACCTTTTTTTCTTTTCTCACCAATACATACATAATGGACTGATGCACGAGTTCACTGTTTGACGTTTGATCGGTGCCGTGTTATTTACGTGACCATAGGCCAGGAGAAGTGGATGAACTTTTCATTCATTTTTCTGTCAATTCTCATACAAAATCTACTTTTTCTCTGACAGAAATTCACTCTAGGTGAACCACTTCCCCTGGCCTATGGCAACTAGTGAATTCGGCACCGCTCAAACGTCAAATAGTGAACTCGTGCATGGACCTATGCACGGGTTCACTATTTGACGTTTTAGCGGTGCCGTGTTATTTATGTGATCATGGAAACCATTGAATCCGGCACCGCTCAAACGTCAAATTAGTGAACTCGTGCATTGGTCCATTGGTCCATGGACCAATGCACGACTTCACTAATTTGACGTGTAAGCGGTGCCAAATTCGCTGCTCTCCATGGTCACATAAATAACACGGCACTGCTAAAACGTCAAATAATGAACGCGTGCATAGGTCCATAGGCCAGGAGAAGTGGATGAACTTGTCATTCATTTTTCTGTCAATTCTCATACAAAATCTACTTTTTCTTTGACATGAATTCACTCTAGGTGAACCACTTCCCCTGCACGCAAAAAAATTGTGCGGTAAAAACTACCATTTTAGGGGGTTAACTTAAGCGCTCGCACCGGCAATTTTCAGCAGACCAGAAATCCGCTTGATTTTACCATGTTTGTAGTTGGAATCAGATTGTTGTAAATTATTTCTGTCAAATGTACCAGTAATGCGGTGGGGTGTACCGTAAACATGGTAAATTGGTCTGAATTTCCATGGTAGTTTTAAGAATGGGCGTAGTCAGCTAAAATAGTTATTTTTACCACAGAATTTTTTCCCGTGTGGCCTATTGTGGGAATCTGTTACCTTGCTTACAGGTACTTTGCCTCTCCGCCTGATGAACAAAGAACAAAGAGCTGGATGTGTACGTGCATATACAATTCATAGTTGTGTGTGTGTATCCTGCATCTTCTCCCGCCAAAAGGAAAGTAAATTCGGTGTGCACCTCGCATGGCAAGGACGACGAAAGTGCTGAAGTGTGGCATAAAATTATAGTTTTTACTAATTTCGTGTTATTTTTACGTTTCGGAACGTGTTAAATTAAATATAGTTGTACCCTAGATAAGTTGCATTGTTGCGAATGCGAGTTTTTCTGTGGTTTTAAATTGTGAGAAAAAAATATAGAGAATAGATAAAGAGTAACATGGTGAAAATTTTGAGTTCCAGTGCAAGCAAGATGTACCGAAATTCCGAACAATACAGCGATTGTTCGAACCTGTTAATGAAAGAAGGTAAATTTGACCGCTTATTTGTGCTTCTAATACGAGTAATATAAAATAAAGATCCACTAAACGCATGTGATGATCCTCAAGTTCTACAATCGTTCGACCTCCATTTTGTACTAAAAACTTCCCCAGATGATCCTTCGTTGGAAGAACTTGATCCTGCCATCTTGAGCTGCGGTTTGCCGGCGATCATTCTGTCCGATGTCCAGCCGGCAGTTTATGTGCCTCCGATAAGCTACTCGATCGACCAGCTGCTAGCCATTAGAAAGTCCTCGCTCTGTTCTCGACGCCCGGCCGCAGCAGACGATCCCAAGGTTTCGGCATTAGCTGTTTGGAGAACCAATCCGAATCCTCCCTCTTACCGTCGTGGCAAGAGGAACCCCACCGTCAACCCACAGCAGAACAACCAGAGCGATCAAAACAGCGGAACCAGTAAAGAACAGTCGCCGGAACAAATCGGCAAGTTTAGACATCATGGAACGGAAAACGGATTCGTTGGGCCACGGTAAGATTTTAGCTTGTAAGGGCACGGCCAGGATAGACGCGAATTGCGAAGCGAAGCGAAAATGCACAGCAAGGAATAACAAACTCCAAAGGATTTTCGCGTCGTTTCGCGTGACGCGTCTACTCTGGCCGACACCTAAGAATTAACGCGTGCGATGAGTGCGATGATCTCGTACACTGTCCATAATAGCATAATAGTCTCATAAGGATTTTCCAAATTTAGTTTACATAGAACGTATTTTATTTTTGTATGTTGAATATTCTCAGCATTTTCTAAATTTTTAAGGGCCGATTTCTTCACCTTCACTTAAGGTGAAACATCTCTATTTCTAGGGAAGAAGCCTAGCGACCTCTATGATGGTGGCGTATTCATTAAATTTGCCTATTGTGTTGTTCTGCATGCATAGATCGCTGCTAGTTTATTGAGTTATTATTTCACGTGCGTTTTTGATATTCGTAATCGAATCTACATACTACTAAATAGCCTAATTTTGTTGAGTTGGACAATTTTCATTTAAGACTATTCTTACGTAAAATGCAGGAGTAAATACAATAGCATGACTAAAAAAGACAGGCGAAGTAGGCCGTCATTGGTATTTGTACCCATTCGTTGATGATTGTTGCTAATTCATCTAACGATTTCGAATCAAAGAAAATCAGTTGGTTTTGCACTGACACAGCTAAAAAAGTATCAGCATACTTTATGCATGTTAGCTCGTACCAGTAGTGATACTTTTTCAAGCCAATATAAACTATCAAGACTGAGTTTTATCACTTTGAAAAGCAAGCTGAAAAGTCATCATTATTGCCAAAACGAATGACGGGCTACTTAGCCTTAAGTGGCAAATTATTCAAAATCATTTCGACTCGACAGTATTAATAAATGATATTATTACACTACTACTTCAAACAAATTCTGTTGGAGTTTCTGATTTTCACAATGCTTATGGGTACTTTTCAAAAACTACCACGTCTCAATACTAATAAAAACGGTGTTCATGTGGGCGCCATTGCCTAGTCCGTCTGAGTATTGGTCCTGGTATAAGGGAAACTTGGCAAAAGCCAGACCGAGGGTTCAGCCTTGACAAGTCAAGCTATCAGGCAGCTCCAACTGAATACTACACAAAAAAAATGTATGCAATTGAGTTGTTCACTTTTATCTTAACATGCAAGTCGTTTAAGGACGATCCCGATGTAGGTACTAAATGCTCGTCGTTTTTATTTTCCCACAGATTCAGACGAAACTACGAATTCAGCAGCAGTAATCATCATGTCATTGTTAAGAGTTACCGTTCCGATAGTGACCAGCACCATCTCCAAAACACCGTTATCGAGGAAGAACCCGAATGGGTATCGGCTGGTCCTACCTCGCGCTTGGACACAATAGAACTACGCGGCTTCGATGATGACCTGTCGGTTTCGCAAGCGTCTTCTGACAAGACTAGCAATGGTGACGGCAAAAACTCCAGCAAGAACTCGGGAAAGCACATCTCATTCTACGACGAGCTTCACCATTATGAGCATGTTCATGCGAAGAAAAGTGGCGGTGGAATTCTGAAGCCACACGATTCATCTGGCCGTGAAAATGACGTTGAAAGCGTGACCACGTCCAATACCGGTTCCCCTCCGCCGGCTCGAAGTACCCCAACGAAGCACATGGCCGAGTTCAACCATATGATGGAAGACGCCCAAAGACATAACAGCGGAGTCAATGTGAACAACTTTGAGGAGTTCATGAAATTTGATTCATTGCTCGGGGTAAGTTACTGATGGGAGTGGGCACTTGGCATAATTTCGATATATGAAAAGTAAGGTTATTTGGCATAATTTTGAATTACCATCAATGCACCTGTACAGGCCCATTCACAAATTTCTTATCGCTGAAGGGGGTGAGTGTCCTTAAGATGTTCAGCTAATGCAAAATTTAAAAAAAAAATCACGCACAATGCGTTACGAGGGTGTGGTGGGTGTCAAAAATGGCCATTTTTTGGCGTTATGAAATTTGTGAATGAACCCTACTCGCTCCAGTACCCCACCCATACTGAAAAAAAGATAAGTTTAAAATAAAAAAAAATTATAAACTATATGCTCAAGTACGATATTTCTTCGGGGAGGAGCCAGTGCATATAGCACAACACATGTAGCATAAGCAGCCTAAGCTAACTGCTTATCCTAGCCGATTTAAACAATGTTACAAGGGATTAGTGTCGGCAAGGCTAATCCTCTGCAGCCAACTCTTGGTCAAGCGTGTCATGAGTGCTGCAACTCCCCATACTAATGACAAGCGGAGAATAGGCCTTTTCGTGTGACAGCTATAGTGGTTATCACGCCTAATGGTATGGGTGCCCTAGTATAGATGTAGTTGTGAACCTTAGAGGAAAACAATATGCACTCAGAGTCTATGAATGGAGAGTTGCGCGAAGAGTGAAACCAAATCTACCTATCGAACTGTCAAACCGTATACCTATCGAGCAGCCCAGCAAAACAGATAGGAGCTATTTTTGAAGATGAAGAAGAATAACCATTCAAAGAAGTCTCTTCGCGCAACTCTTCATTCTTAGACTCTGTATGCACTCTGTCTCGAAAAACACCCAGAATCCGGTTGTAAAATATTTCCATATGCATTTTGATGAGTCTGGAAAGCGTGTGCAAGTTTCTTTGAGAAAAACAAAACCAAGCTGTGTATGACGAGCGTATGCTAGTCTACGTGTGTTCAAATGTCACTAAGCTCTATATGCATTTGTTTATATCGATGGAGGACCGGTGTTAAAACGGGACTGTCACTTCCATAGAAGAACTGTCAAAGAGCTTCCCGATCAGCTGATTTGAAACGTCTTGTGAATAGGCCTATGGCGCCCTAAATCTTTATAATTGCCGTGCATTTTATTTGGTATCATTATTCATATTTCATAATTCAACTTTCATCCTAAAAACAATTAATATTTTGTCTTGCGTCTAGGCAAAAAGTTGTTTAAAATACCAAAAATTGTTTTTTTTTTTTGGCAGAATGTAACAGAACATAATACGATTTAACAGAACTACATTTTAACATAATTTAACAAAAAGGAAATTTAGTTTCATAAAGCGAAAATTACGACGATGCAAGGTGCTCACTAAGTCGTCCCACATTGCATGTCGTAATCTAAAAACAATCAGAAATATTCGTGGAGAAATGTCTGGTCGGATATTCTGAGAAAAAAAAAATTATTAAACTTTTATCTCCCGATTCCTTTTTGATTATTTTTCTTTTCTTGGTTCTAGTAGTATGATCTATTTTTGATTCATGTTTAACCTTTTTACAGCATGAGATTTCTAAAGTTCCTATTTTTAAAACACTCAGTCGCAATAAGCCCAAGATATAGCAGTGGAGTGCTGCATAATGTTGAAGTGTTTTTCTGCACCGGTCTTTTTTTTCTCTACCTTCTTTTTTGACCTGTGGAGAGTGTTTCGGGTTGGCCGAAGCCGCGAGGTTATTTTAGAATCTCTGTGAGAATTTTCTTCTCGGTTACCACGTGTGAATGGCACGTAGTGAAGTGTTTTGGTGTCTCCAAGCGCAGAACCTTTTGTTGGACAGTTTGAAGAGAAAGGAGCGATGAATTCAATAGGGACTTCAAAGGGAAATCGCTGAAATTGTAATGTGCGCGAGAAAAAATAATCGAAATCAAATATGTTCAGTGAGAAGCGCGCCTTAAGCGATAATTTAGAAGTAGTGCGGATCGCGTCGGTAGTGTTTGATATCTCGAGTGTGTAGCTTACTCCTGCGAAGATGAGCTCAACAACGGTATCCATAAAGTAGTGGAAAGGAACAACAAACTGGTGAGATCGTTCCTAATTATATAACCTTTAGAAACCATTAAATACGTGCCAGAGTCGAAAATTTAATTTTCGATTCAGGAAGTGTGAACTCATTTCAGATATCCATTTGATATCTGGGTGTTTTCATGCGGGGCTTACTGCAGTGAAAACGACCTCAGAATGTGTGTGTATGAACAGCCATTCTTGAAATGGGTCGTTGGAATTGCAGTAGAGCTATCACCTTCCATCTCCAGGGCTAAAGTTGTCTGCATCTATGTAGACATCTAAGTGTCTAGATAAATAGATGCAAACAAATTTCTTCCATAAAAGCACTGCCGGTCAGTGGGCGGTGGATTGTAAACACACACACACACTCAGTCGCAATAAGCCCAAGTAACCTAAAAGCACTTTAATTCTCCCTGAGTGCTAATATATTGCTATTATACAGCTTACATACCCTATATTAGCGGGCTATCGGTAAATTAGGAGTGTTAGAAGATAAAATAATCATAGTAGGCGTTCAGACCGAACATTAATCGAAGTAGTCTAGATTTAAATTTGAATTAAATTTTTCACTTCTGTTTCTACCACTGCCAAGAGTAGTTTGTTTTACTGCCTACTTCAATAGGTTATAGGTTATGGCCCAAGTATTGTTTCAAAAGAAGATTCTTGAAGCAGAAAATGTCTCTCAGCGGAGCTGGCGACAACCAAGCGAAACGAATTCCGCAAATCCAGCAGCAGTTTCAAAACCACTCAAGCCTTCCCCCGTTCGAACGGTTATGTGGTCGTGAAAACTGGCCCACGTGGAAGTTTGCGGTGGAAACTTATCTAGAGCTGGAGGAGCTGTGGGAAACAGTGAGGGCGCCGATTCCCAACGCGGTTGGAACACTGCCGGCGATCGACGAGAGGAAGTGCGAAAATTATTCTCCATCTGGATCCCATCGCCTACGTGCACGTCAGGGACGCGAAAACGGCCCGTGAGGTTTGGACGAAGCTTGAAGCAGCATTTGAGGACATCGGCTTGACGCGCCGGGTGGCGTAGCTCAGGAAGCTCATCACCACATCGCTTTCGTCGTGCGGTTGCGTGGAAACGTACGTTACGCAAATCATTTCCGCCGCTCACCATTTCCGCGGCGTGGGATTCGAAATTTCCGAAGAGTGGATCGGATTACTTTTGCTTGCTGGTTTTGTGGAGGAGTACAAGCCGATGATCATTGCGCTGGAAAATTATGGCATCTCCATCACCGGCGACAGCATCAAGACGAAGCTGCTCCAGGAAGTTCAAATCTTCCTTCGTTGGAAGAAAATCGTTTCCTCCGAAAACGAAGCAAAGCGTACCCAAAAACCGGTCAGCTGCGCATGGTCAGCAGTCACAGCAAGAGCGGTAGAATGAACGTCGACAAACACAGAAAAGTGTCAATTGAATGTCATCTGATACGAGAAAATTTGCATAAATCATAAGTTTTGCATAGAATTCAGACATCGGATCATAAACAACATGGATAATTTGATCTTGTCTGTTATGTCGAATGTAACACACATACAGTGAAAGCAGAACAGAAACAAACAACACCATAACGCTTCCTAACATTGCTATCGTGGTCAGTGGCATTCAATAATAGAAATATTACATTTAGAACGCTAGAGGCGCTGTTAGATTCATATAATGGCTGTGATGGGGATAAATCATCCATAGTAGCCTTGATTTTGTATGAGCACAACCCACCGGTACTCAAAGTGTCAAATCATTTGTTTTGTTTTTGCCTAATATGGAAAGGGAATGTGAAGTGAAATTAGTAAAACGAGTTCAATAGCTAGAATAACTGACGAATAAAAGACCAACATAGCTGAGGATTAGAGTCACTATGCTCGATACGCTGCATCTGAAATTGGCATTACATGGAAGCTTTTGTGTTACCCACGAATGAGAGCCACAATTTCTGAAATACGCAAAATACAAAGTCGCAAGTCGAATTATAAAGCAGACCGAAAATTGCCTCTTTTTTTAATAAAGCTACGTTTATTTCATTCTTCACATGAGAAAACTGCATTCATTGTGTAAAATTGTATATTTCCAATGATTCTTAAATAATTCACAACCTTTGTGGTGGGCTACAGGACCATCCGGTGTCGATGCACCTACATTTTATTGCGATGATTGCGTTTCCATTTACGTTGGAGTTCAAAGTTTTCTTATACGCGGTTGAACCGCAGTTCTAAGTATTTCCTTCTTATAGATTGATGAAAGTAACTGTGTCCCTGCATGGCATATTTATTTAGCTTCCGAACTCAATCACACCGTCCCTTGTGAGGCCATCACTTAATCTGGGATGAAGCTGGAATAGATAACAAGGAGTAAAGCCATAAGAATTTGTTTTCGAAACACCTAGGTATTCAAAAATGTTTACCTTCGGAACAACACACAAGCTCTTTTGAGGAACACGAAAATTCATAGTACAATTAAACACAACACGCGTTTGTGATGGCAGGATAATGTGATAGGATAATTGTTTTGATTTTGAAAGCAGGTTGCTATGGTTAAATTGCAGACGAGTTGACACTTTGAGTACCGCTTCCAAAATACACATAATAGATGTTGGTCACAAGATTAGCAGCGGCATTAGCCGTCTAATTTCTTATATGTCTATTCATTCAATTGACATTTTTCTTTTCGACA
Source organism: Aedes aegypti (assembly GCF_002204515.2). NCBI lineage: Eukaryota > Metazoa > Arthropoda > Insecta > Diptera > Culicidae > Aedes > Aedes aegypti. Next base: position 243,373,816 of record NC_035108.1, on the reverse strand, counting down.
TTCGTTTGATCGCTCGTATTGTGAATGTTTAAGCGAAGCGCTGCCGAATATCAGCGAAAACGTGTCGACTACCGTGATTGCTTACAACACTGGTCATGGCAGCCGATAAAGGTGTGATGGAAATAGCTGCGACCGGGAACGCCAAACTTTTTCCTAAGTGTTGCCCGGAAAATCCACCGATAGATGTGAACAACGTCAAGTTCATGCCAACAATTTTCAGCAATCTGCTCTCGGTGAGTCAAATCGTGCAACGAGGTCATGAGGTGCGGTTTTGTGAGAATGGCGTGAAGGTGATCGATTCGTATGATGTCGTCATTGCAACCGGTATCCACGATGTGTCGAATGGACAATTCCGTTTCGTCGAGTGTGAGGAACAGACGGCTCTATCACTCGCAGCATCGCCAGTCAACTTGGACGTCTGGCATAGAAGAATGGCTCACCTCAACGTACGCAGCCTGAAGCTTCTCAAGAACGGCCTTGCTACCGGGGTCGAGTTGCAGGAAACAGCGATCCACAACAAACTGTTCGGTATGCGCCATGGGAAAGCAAACTTGTCTTCCATTTTCAAGCAGTGATCATCGTGCATCCGAGGTGTTGGAGCTTGTCCATACGAACATTTGTGAACCAATGGAGCAAACCTCGTTAGGTGGAAGTCGGTACTACGTGTCATTTGTGGACGATTGGAAGCGGCGCATATTTGTCTACTTTCTGGAGACGAAATCCGAAGCATGCTCTACTAGGCGAAACTACCGACGTCTTTCTAAGCGGAAGCGGTAGCAGCTGCAACTTATCGGTCCCCCACCAAAGGTCACAATTTAACAACAGAGGAGGCATGGACCGGTCGGAAGCCCGATCTATCCCACGTGCGAATTTAGTGAAGACGATGGTCCACATTCCCAAACAAAAGCGGAAGAAGTGGTATGCGAAATCGACAGAGTGCATCCTGGGCGGTTTTGACGAGTTGAAAAAACTTACCAGCTATTTACATTACCCGGTGAAAAAGGACGTAATCAGGAACCGTGACGTAGGTTTCCTGAACGAGCTGCCTCAAGCCGAGCTGAAGGCTGTGGGCTTCGTAGCCGTGCGGTTAGCGGCGTCAGTCGTTTAGGCGTATTGTGCTACAGAGTGTGGGTTCGATTCTCGCCCCAGTCGGAGAAAACTTTTCGTCAAACGAAAAATTCTTCATTGGTCCACTGGTCGTTCCGTGTGTCCGTTGTCTAATGTAAGTTATGTTCAGTCTGTGCAGCCTATGGCTGAAGACGGTGTAAATTGTCTTTAAACCAGCTACTATGAAGAGCCAGCCAACGCGAGCACGGACGTTCGTCAATTTGGACTGCGATGCCAGTCCGATAAAACCGATTCCGCAAAATGAACCAGTCCGGCCTACACGTGAAGAAGAATCATTCGATGAAGGTGCGTCTGGATCCGACGAAGATTTTCATTCGCGAGCTGAAACCAGCGGTGGCGAATACTCAGAAGGTGCTGAGGGTGACATGGCAATTACGGCGCTCCCACCGCTACAATTTTAAAATCCACCCGAGTCACGAGCGTTGAAGCGCAGCGGTTGGGAGTGCGCAATTCCAGTCAAGTACAATGATTTTGTATTTCCGAGAAAAGGCTTTCCGTTTTCCCCTTCTACAGAGCAGCCCGACCAAGCCGGTCAGAGCAATCGGCAACAAGGATTGAAGGCGAGTAAACGTCCGGCGAGCAAGTCGGGCGATCCACAAACGACGACGCGTCGCAGTGGCAATCCGCCATGGACGAAGAGTTTCGAGCGCTGATTGACAACGACATTTGGGAGTTGGTGCAGCTTCCGACCGACAAAAAGGCCATCGGCTGCAAATGGCTCTTCAAAACTAAGCAGGACGAGAAGGGCAACGTGATCCGTTACAAAGCGAGAATCGTCGCTCAAGGCTTTTTGCAGCGGTACGACTCCGACTATGACGAGGTCTTCGCACCGGTGGCAAAGCAAACGACGTTCCGGACATTGTTTACTATTGCCAGCCGAAGAGGTTCCATCGTAAGGCACGTCGACGTGAAAAAGGCGTACTTGAACGGTGTGCTTGAAGAAACCGTCTACATGCGTCAACCAGAGGGACGCAGACGAGAGGACGATCTGCCGTTTGTGGAGGGTCTGTATGGCCAGCGCGCGTATGGATTCGCAAAGTAGATGCAGTTCTCAAAATCAAACCGAATCGGATTCTTGTTTGTACTTGCGACGTATGAATGATTCGTTTGCGTATATTCTGATAGACGTCGATGACATGATCATCTTAACGAAAACGACGAAGGAGTTCCAGTCCATTCTGAAGGCGCTTCAGGAACATTTTTCCGTTGCTTTTTTTTCCTTAGAATTATTTGGCTTTACTTATAATAACACATAGCCTGCCTAGTGATAATTCAAGTATAGTACTATATATCAACATCACATGCGATAATAAAGTTTTCCATTAAAGACATTAGCCATTGGCATGCAAGTCGAGAGTAACGCAACGGTGCATGCTCAACCAGGAAATGTACATCCGCAAATTGGCCGAACGGTTCGGCATGCAACAGGCGAAACCGTCGAAGATACCACTCGATCCGAGCTACCTACAGCAGAAGGAGGAGATGGATCAGCTGCCGAACAACCATGACTACATTAGCTTGATAGAAGGTCTCCTGTATGTAGCTGTACACACGCGGCCAGACGTATCCGTGAGAGTGTCGATTCTGGCGCAAAAATCCAGCTGCCCGAATTCGCAAGATTGGGCAGAAGCGAAGTGAATTCTTCGGTATTTGTATACCACCAGAAATCATAAGCTGCAGCTTGGTGCTTCCAGTGCTGGATTGCAAATGTTCGTCGATGCAGACTGGGCCCGTGTCGCTCGCGACCGAAAATCGAATTCCGCCATGATTTTGATGTTCGGTGGAGGACCAATTTCGTGGTGCTCACGGAAGCAAACATGCGTTGCTTTGAGTTCGACCGAAGCGGAGCTCGTGACGCTCGCTGAAGGGTATCAGAAGCTAATATGGACCAAGCAACTGCTGAAGGAGATCAGTAAAGCAATCGAGGTTCCGATCCCCGTTTTGGAGGACAACCAAAGTTGCATCAAACTGGTGAAAAGCCATCGTATCGAACGGCGCAACAAACATATCGATACAAAGTTCTTCTTTGTACGAGACCTGCAAGAGAAAGGAAAGAGTAGATTGCAGTACTTTCCGACGTAATCAATGCTGGCCGACTTGATGATGAAACCACTCCAACGGGTTCGTCTGGACAAATTACGACCATTACGACTAGCTGTGCAAATACGTCCGAATCTGCCCGAGGAGGATTGATAAATTAATCATAGTAGGCGTTCAGACCGAACGTTAATCGAAGTAGCCTTGATTAAAATTTGAATAATTTTTTTTCACTTCTGTTTCTACCACTGCCAAGAATGGTTCGTTTTACTGCCTACTCCAATTGACCGTTTAACGAGAAACTTGCGACGATCGACGCGCCACCATAATTCATAAACGGAGAGTATTAGAACTAACTTGGAGGTAATGATTTCGCAATTTGGAGGTTAAAATCACCTCCAAACACTAGCGATTTTGCGGTGGGATGTTGACGTTTGATCACGAATAGGGAGCCCTACATTATGCCAAAAGGCCTGTACTTTACAAGTTGTTTGAAATTATGACAAATGTCCTTCATGGCTAATGACTCTTTGATTACCAGGGTGTCTACTACCTGGAAAAACCTGGAATTATCAGGGAATTTTATTCAACCTGGAAAAACCTGGAATTCTCAGGGAATTTCGGCCATAATCAGGGAAATTATGTTGAATCAGTGCTACAAGGTAGTATCCTTTTTATGACAGAAAATCCTCTCAATCAAAACAAAAATTTGAGGTTCGTAACTAAAACCATATTTTGCCAACAACAAAACATAATATTTTTGGTCAATAACTTTGATGCATTCATTCAATTTCATAAGTTATGTTCAACCTTAATCAGATAACACATCAATATCATTGAACTTGGAACTCCTGCAAACGCAAACCGTTTTATTTTAACTGCTAAATCTTCAATAGTTATTAATCCTGTTTGGAAACTATCAATACATTGTAAAATTGTCTTGAAATGATTTTTATATTTTTATCATAACCTTTATATTTGCAGTTTACGAATCCTATAAGCTATGCAGAGCTACTGTATAAATAATCTATAATTTAAGGATAATTTCAACAGGCTTTCTGTTTTAATAGGAGAAATGGCCAATTGATGATGATGATGATGATGATGATTATTTAGCCACCATCAGCGCAAGGATTACCTATGGCTGCAGAATCAAACCGGGATGAGGAGAAATGGCCAATTTGCCCTAAAATTAAAACACTACAACAAACAAAGTATTTGCATGCAACACCCAGTGGCATGATCGAAAAAATACTGAAGAATAAAAGTGTTCCAGTATGGAGCGGAAATCTAACGCACACTTTATAACACAATGCGTTTTCGGGCACCAAAACCAAGGTCGCAAAGTTTTTCAAAAAGAGCTCAGAAATGACAGAGTATATACATTGAGTTGCACAAAAAGGCTTCTTTGAAAGATTGTTATCCTTCGTCTTCAAAAAAGCCCCTGCTGGTCTGCTCGATAGGTGGACAGACGGTTTGACAGTTCGATAGGTAGATTTGTTTTCACTTTTTGGGCAACTCTTCATTTATAGGCTCTGAAAAATTACAAAATATTATTTACCACTTCATAGGATTATCGCTAAAAGCATCAATGGTTCCACAAGTTCTGAAGGAAATTTCCAGAAATGCTTCAGATATTCTAGTGATTATTTCTGGAATATCTTTATAAGCTTCTCGAGGGATGCTCAAATGGATTCCTTCACAAATTTTGTCAAGAAAATCGTAGAGCTTTGCAACATTATTACCTCCAGTAAGTTTCACATAGATCACTCTAAAAATAGAAGTAATTATCCCAGGATTTCTTTCTATTTTTTTTTCCATTGATTCATTCAGCGATTTTTTTTCAGTTGTTACTTCTATGAGATTTATCACATATCCTAATGAAGTTCTTCCACAAAGGTTTGTTCCATAGTTTCGATAACGCCGATTTTTTTCATATGTATTCTATGAAAAAAAAATAGTCACGATTACTTTCAGCAGAGTTGCTTCTTTCAGACATTATTCGATGAAATATTTTATGAATTTTCCCAAGAATTCCTCAGAAAAATTTACCTGAAATTCCTCATTAAGTTCTTCCAGAAGTTTCTCTCAGAATTTTTCAAGCATTTCAACAAACTATCATTGCTGTGATTCAAACATTTGTCTAATATTTTTTCAAATAATATTTCCAAATTCCATGGATTCTTCAAAATTTCATTCAAGGTTCTACATCAGAAAATCCTAAGAATAATTTCATCAAGCATACAGTAGTATTTTCAGAGATCCTCGTAAGAAACATTTTCTTGAGAAATTCCACGCGGATTTTTCTCAAAATTTCCTCCAAACAAATCTGAATTAAACCCTTGACATTTCTCTAGAGAAATTTCTGGAAGAAAGACTAGATTTTTTTTTTGATTTCTTTTGGAATTAAAAAAAATAACAGGAATTACTGAATGAATTTTGAATTTTGAATATGTTCTAAACGGGAATGTTGGAGAAATTCCTGGGAAAATTAATGCATATATTTTTTGAGAACCTGAGTTTCCCTTTGAAAATTTCTCCAACGGTCTTTGGAAGGATTCCTGATGGAATCTCCGAAGTAGTGTCTATGGTTATTCCTATAGAAAAACTCCAGATTGAGTTCTTGAAGATATCCAAAACTAAATTCTTGGAAGAGTTTCTTAGAAATTTCTTGAAAAACCACAAAACAAACTCCTGCTGAGATCGTTGGAGTGAGATGTGAAAGAAATCCACAGTAAAACAGGCAGTAATACTTGTCGTAATGTCAAGGAACTCAAAAAAAATCTTAAAATCATTCTTAGTGGACTGTCCGTTTAAATGAGGAACCAAAATCTCATGACGTGATTCATGTTGGGTTTCTTTTCGTAGTCACGTCTGTTTCTTTTTCAGGCAATAGGTATTTAAAATTCTATTTCCAAGACGATCAAACGCAACCAGACCCAATTTCGCCAAGACAAAACCTTAAAAAAAAAACGAAACGCCCTCTAGAGAAATGTTGTGGGTGTATCGGTGATGTCCATAATTTAGAATCCCATTTCAAGGGAAACGGTTTTTTCCCTTAAGGTGAAACATCTAGGAATCCAAAGATCACAATCAGAGTTTCCACATTTAAATCTGTATTCTTATCTTATTTCTGTATCCTGAAGTAAAATATCTGTATTTTAAATCTGTATCCCCAAAAATTGAGATAGAAATTACATTTCCACAAAGCATAAAAAAAATACCAGCCATTAGCAATTACAATGCAGAATTGTCACATCTCAGATTAAATTTAAATGTTTTTAATAATATATTTTTTCAAGTTTGCTAAGAAATCTGTATAAACTTTGCAGAATTCTATGTACAGAATCTGTTAATCTGTATATACAGATTCTTGGTCACAAAATATTCGAGAAAATCTGTATATACAGATAAATTTGTATATGTGGCAACCCTGGTCACAATGGCCGACTTTTGACCCTACTCGCGTTTTCAAAGGCACTAAACTGGAGAAATAGTAGGCAAAATTTTTCTGATCTTATTTTAAGCTTTCTGCCAGTGCCCAACGCCAAAAATGTAAAATGAACTATTCGTTAATCATTTATGCATTTTGGAGAATTTATACAACCTGGATTTTTTTTAACCTAGAAAAACCTGGAAATCTCAGTGAATTGCATTTCTGTAAATGAGTAGACACCCTGATTACATTATGTTTGGTATTATGCCAAATGACTTTCATTTCCCACACATTTCGGAATTATGCCGAATATCCGTTATGCCAAATGTCTCAGACCCGTATCAAAAAATGTATCGTTAACTTCATTGCTTTATTCCCCAAATTTTAGTCTGATTCATCTCTTGCACCTAATGTGCCGTCCGGATCGCGATTCAGCAAATGGTTCCGCCGTAATGGAAATTCGTTCAACCCTTCTTCCGTTGGCAACGGTTATGAGTCCCGCAGACATTCCTTCCATTTCCCAGCGGACAACGTTGCTCCGGCCAATAACAGCCGTTACCCAGTGGACCGTAACTATCCTCAGCAATATGGACCTCGTTTTAATTCGTTCCCCAATCAAGGACCAGGAGGAGATCTGCCGCCGGATTCGAACTCGGCCTTTAAGCGTCTGGTAGATATGATGGCTCAAAATCGTGCCAACAACAACCTGGTAGCTCAACAACAGCAATATCTACTGCAGATGCTCAACAAGAATCAGCAAAGCGAAATTCTGCGTCGTATGTTGATCAAGAACACGGTGGACAATGCATCCGACGCTAATCAACAGCCAGCAACGCAGACTCCACGTGTTCCGACTCAACTGGAGCTTCAGTTGCACACGCAGTCCATCATGCAGAATGCCCTTCTCCGCAAGAAGTTGCAGGACCAGCGGAAAATGATTCTCGATCAGAACAGCCAAATGGCTGAAATGATGATCGCATCCGCGGGTAAATCGAAACCGAATGCCGAAGTTCAGCAGTTCGTCAAATCAGTGTCCCCGAACATTCAGCGCAGCTTGTCGCTTCTGAGTCAAACGACCAGCAATAATGGTGCAGGTAATCAGTATCGCTCATTCAATCAGACATTCCCGGGGGGCAATTCCACAATGAACAATCCGGCCTTCAACGGAGCATCACATCAGCAGCCTGATCTGTCGGCTTCTTTGCGTCAATTATTGCTGCCCCACAATCAGCAGCAAGGATCGCGTCCTTATGGGAATCGACGTCGGTACGAAAAGCGTTCCGTCACATGGAAACACCCCAACTAAGCGACCGAAGGCCGCGCATTCCACAAAATATTATCCCTCATTGATGCAACTGATGATCCTTTAGTTGGAATACTGGTATTTCGAGCATCATCTTCAAATTCGCAATTTTCGTTTCTCATCATTTATGCGTGTCTTGTTTTTACTTACCTTTAATTACTTAAAAAAAAGTGTCGCGTTTGTTTTTTTTTTTCTGTATCCAACATTTATTTTACACCAAACGGCATTATTCGACTTCAGCGTTGTCGGTAAAGTCCTCGGGCACAGATATTTGCTATTTCCTTCATACACATTAGGAAAGTAGTTTTAAGACGATTGTGTGTACTTTGCAAGAACCAACGGTAGTTCTATCCTAAAATCATATTCCTTCATATTTTTTCCTAAGAACACTTATCATTGTTTGCTCACAAATTTTTGTCACATGATTGTATTATTTCAGCAAGAAACAGATACATTAGTTTTAACAGACTGAATTGGCTATAGTGGATTTACATTTTGAATCTAAGACTTAATAATAAAATATTGAATTGTGCAATTTGTGTGTTATAAATTGAGTAATCGAAAGAACTTATCATTTCTTCAGTATCCAATCCAGAGTGTCAACGATTACCGTAAAAGAGAATGAATAGAAAAAATAGGGAGAATAAAAGAAAAACAATCTACTGTCTGAAATACAGTGGGATTCCGTTCTTGGCAACAAAATCGCAATTTTCAGTGTGACGGGACAAATGCTATCAGATAGCATATTTTTCCGAAGACCCTCTCCTTGGTTATGCGACCTTGCCGCGATGGGCATAATCCATTAGCCCATATGATGGAAACCAAAGGCGTAACCTGTAGTGGGGGTATCACATTTTGGCATTTTTGCTTAAAGCCGCGTCATAATTCATAAGGCATAGATGCAATAATATCTCGGATGTGATCCAACGGACATTCTGCGTCATAGATAGAATTGATGCCCAATTCAAATAATGAATCTATTCGAAGTGGACATTAATACTATTGGTGACGTTCAGTTTGTATTTTGCTAACCAGAATGATCCGTAGCCACTCTTATAATAATGACTATGGAAAGTAAGACGCTGAGATCGATCATTAGGGTACACTTGCTAGTTTCGAGAAATTGTTGAACGGACAAGGAAAGTGACTTTTTTCTTCAAGGATATATGAACGCAATGACCAATATATACTTATAACAACAAAAAACGAAATTAACTGAAACTACTACTCAACAGCCTAATTTTGTTAAGACTTGACGACAATTGACATTTGGGATGGTACACAAATTATGTCACGCTAAATTTCAACTTTTTCGACCCCCTTCCCCCCCTTTGTCACACTTTTTGTATGAGTCCTCTGAAAATTTTGTAAGGCTTGTCACGCTTGGCTCGACTCCCTCCCCCCCCCTTGGAGCGTGACGTAATTTGTGCATGACCCCTTTGAGACTCTAATCTTACGTAAAAGACAGGAGTAATCAGAATAGCACTTAAATGACAGATTATTCAAAATCACTGTTCGATTAGACAGTATTAGTAATCACACTACTACACTTCTATTTCAAACAAATTCTGATGGAGTTGCTGATTTTCACAATGCTTCCTTTTCTCAGAAGCAAGGGAATATGGGATTTTTTCAAAAACTACCACGTCACAATACGAATAAAAAACAGTGTTCATGTGGGCACCATAGCCTAGTCCGTCTGTGTATTGGTCCTGGTAGAGGGAAAACTTGGCAAAAGCCAGACCGAGGGTTCAGCCTTGACAAGTTAAGCTGTCAGGCAGCTCCAACTGAATACCATACAAAAAAACAAAAAGTTAGCATATTTTTCCGAAGAATGCCAAGATTTCTCGCATAACCTGTGATCTCGCCCTAAAAGCCATTGGTAACCGAGTGTGTAGCTTGTTGTTACCGAGCAAACGAATGGATTTACACGTTATTCAACAATGCTACGATGAAGAGAAGATTCTCCTCTATCTTCCAGGAGTGATAGTTTTCATCATGGGCCATTTGCTTAGAAACAAGAAGCTACACACTCGGCTACCAATAGCTTTTAGGGCGAGATCACAAGTTATGCGAGATTTCACCAATTTGAAACCGGACAATAATCCTGCCGAAGTTTACATCGTCCAATCGGCTGGCTTTTATCAATAAGTGAACTTTAAATAAAAGTTCTTTCGAACAGAATGATGTTCCAAAACAATGTTTGACCCATGTACATTCGACAACTCTCATTTATATTCACCTGATGATATGATAATGATGATATTTTGAGTAGATGAGGTTCGTTGTCTTGCCCTGGGATTACCTACCTGACACGTTCTCCAAATGTTAGGAAATCGAATAAATGTTCCGTAGATCGTCAGATTGCGCATTAGATATTAACACTGATGAATGAAACTGCTGCGGTTAAGCTGGAAGACATTTACTTACTGGACAAACCATCTAATTAACAATTACATTTGCGTTTAATACTACTGATGAGCTTAGATGTCATCTGGCTTAGCAGTAGCTATTTAAACTGGGACATAGGAAGGATATTGTGTTACGCTGCATGGTTCCAACCGCCCAGTCAACCCCTCAACTTGACGACATTTGGCATTTGGTTAAACTCTTCCTGCATTCATCGTCGTCGTCGTCGTCATCTTGATCCTTCTCGTTCTCGAACCCAAAACACGTGAACCAATTGAAGATGAGGATTAATATTCCTGCAAGATAGGCAGATTACATCGATAAATTCAGCGTGTTTGAACAGTGGCATGGCACCGCCTCAGAACAGCGTATAGGTAGGTACACGTCTAATCTACTCCGGAGCAGTGAGAATGCTCTTAATCAATGTGGCGGACGGGAACAAACAAACGGTCAGTTAGTAATCTGATTCTCACTCACTAGCGTGCACAGGACAGTTTGAGAAGGGGAAAATTTTGGTAAATTTTGTAGGTTAGTGTATGGCAAAGTTCGACCTTAGTGGAATAACCAATATTTCCAGAAAAGTTATAATAATTGAAAGGAAATAAATACCTCACAGTAAACCTTCAAGATATTAACTGCAATTTTGCTGAACAAACTTGTTCTAAAATATTTATCCATTTTAAGTAATAGCAGTTTTAAAATTGATTATCTTAAACGAACTTTTACCCCACCGGTGGGCAAGAGTTCGAATTTAGTGTGGAGAAAAAGTTCGCTGGCTTGAATACAAAATATTGATACTTTTATGACAGGAATACTTAATATCAGCCATGAACTTATGTTTAAAGAGAAATACACACTATGTTTCCATAAAAAAATTGACTAAAACAAGTGGGTTTATTCTACGAGTGGCGTGAGATGACAATTGTCGGTGTCGTATAGCGAGGTGACAATACTCGACTCGTGTTAAGTGACTCTCCATTTGATTTGCACGGCGAGTCACTTCACTCGAGTCGAGAATACGATACCGAAAATTCTCACCTCATACCACTCGTAGAATAAACCCAAAAAATATACCCAAAAATATGGTAAATTTTGTACCCTATCGTACGCGACGATTTGTAATCGTCGCCAGCCAACCAACCGCTGTGAATTGCCAACATAGTGGCAAATCACCTCCTTTGATTTATTTTTTGGCATTTGATGTTTCACCAGTCTTGTCGACGCAAATCCAAACCACCTCCTTTGATTGGTTGGCTGGCGACGATTTTTTTATTCAGTCTGTTCGAAAGTCGGCGGCGCGTTTTGTTGTGAATGAAACAGACAATACAGGTATGTTCCGTTTTTATCACGTTCCGATTTTGTCACGCTCCGATTTTGTCACGTTCCGATTTCGTCAACAAATTATTCCGTTTTTATCAACACAATTTTTTTTATTTTTTTTTTTATTTCAAAATGCTAAGAAAACAAACTTAAGGCTTATTTTGAAGCAATTTAAATGCTTTTCAATAGCCTCAGAGTTGAATTTTCAACATTATGTTAATGTTGAGCACCTACGATACATGGTAGGTATCAAGTCATAAATGATTCAATAAGGTTTGACTCCTTTTTAACCACTAATCAATTGGAGTTTTCAAATTTAGCATGGTCTGCTGGACAAGATTAACCCATCCCATTAACAACAATCGAGAGTTTCTCTGGCCACGTCCTAGCAACAACTGGAATTTGTGATTAGTTAAGTACGTACCAAAGAGAGTTGCAGAGACCTCTCCGTTCTCTTATATTACATGTCCTCAAAGAATTTTCTATGAAAAGTTGATAGACATAGGGGCTGTCCTTTAATTACGTAGGACAATTTTGACAGTTTTTCGACCTTCCTCTCCCTATGATGATTTTTTTTAATGAAAATAAAATGAAAATAATTTGTACGGCACGTAAGATATGGTGGGGATTGCTCATCAAACCTTCCGGTCCGCCTCATAGTTACGTACTATTTGGTGCTGGGTGTAGTTCTTGTTTTTCCAGCTGTATTGAAAAGCATGAGCCATAGTCTTTGGCATACAATCGGATCTTTCTTTAGCAGAAAAGAACCGAAATGTCTATCGACGACCGGTGATTGCTAGCAGATATAGTGGAGAGCTTGTCTTGAAACGTTCATCGCTTCAAGCTAGTTGAAAAACTGAATACACTGATTGCCTGTCGATCAGAGCCGAACTAGGCATAGATCGTATACATACATCTGAATCTACATGTCTCCGATGTATTACATCGTTCCAGGTGGGAGTTATCTGATATGTGAATATGGTACCATAACAGAATTTTCCATCTGAACGAAGTGATAAATCATAATATTCCGCAAACTGTATCACACATCTACAGAATGTATTGCGTGAAGTTAAGACACAGCAGAGTATTGGGTACATAGGACCAAGTCCCTGCCGGGTGGCGCGAAACTGATGAGCGATAGACAATAGAATCAACAACACTGCCATAAGGGATAGTAAGCATGTGACTATTGTCGAAACTATGATTAGGAGGCAATCAACATCCCTAGATCAAATTTTTGTTACAACCAATGTAGGTATTATTAAATTAGGCTGTAGAAAATGATAAATATCTGCAAGGTAATAAATGCTCGTAGTCTGTTTTCTTCGAATACACATGTATAAATTGTTAAAATTGACGAATCATACGCGGAATTTATTAAACGGATCATGAAATTAGGACTGAAAGCATAATGATGATAGATTATTAACTTTCCTTTCGTCGTGCTATTTTTTTACTGTTAGAATCACCAAACTGATTGGTTTACCACTACATACACCAATACAACAGCACAAAAACTGAAGTATTATAATCGCGCGTTGAAACTTATTCAGTGAATTCTTGTATATAGCTAGTATAAATGACAGAATCATCAACTTCTTAAACTTTCTTTAACTGAAAACAGGTTTATCAAACATGCTTAAAACTTGTTTATCAAACATGCTTAATCTGCACCTAAAATCTCGGATCCAAATAGTTTTCTAAATAAAAATTGTGTCTAAATAAAACGTGCAGGCCAACAAAACATAATTGAGTAGGAGTTTACAAGTTACTTAGCACATGAAAAGCATTTTGAAAAGGGATTTTGACGGTTCGATTGGCGGCTTACCGCCTACTCGCATTTCTCCCTTTTAGGATCTCTACTCACAACAAAAATTATTTAACACAAACTAATATCAGATGGGCCGCCATTCTGTGGAGTGATGTGGCCCCTTCCTTTCCTTGTTTTATTATCTTTCCAGAACAACCGAAATGAAGAAGGAAACCTCCAAGCCATTGTGGAGAAGTGATGTCACAACAGGAAGATACGCATACCCGGCACGCAAATACCCCCACCTCAAGATCGTGGAAGGTCGTAAATCGGTTTGATTACATGCATAATAATAAATATTTACACCCTGACAGAACTGCCTATCTCAAAAATAGGTAAGAAGGGCGGGACGATGGTGCGAGCCTACCCACTCTGTCATCGGTGGGCGTCGGGCGTGCTAACGGGTATAGCAAGGCCTATGGGGCTCTGCCTGAACAAATCATGTTTTCTTTCTCTTTCACTTTTTGTGAATTTGCTAACAACAATGCCATTAAAGTAAATCCAATACAGGAATGCAGTGCAGAGCCTCATAACGCCGTTTTCGGTAAACGTATTTCCCAGCGTGGGGGTTTATAGGGATGTTTGTGTAAACAACGCAGATTGGCCATGGCTAGGGGGTGCGTTGATATTAGCAGATTAGCAGAATTTGTACGGCACGTAAGATATCTCAGGATGGAGGAGGGGCTCCATAACCTCTTACGTGATAAATGGACGATCCCATATATGTTCAGTTATTTTTTATAAGGAGTGCACATGGAAATGAACTTAAGAATGTTTAGAAAACGGCAAGAAACATGTTTATATTTGATAAGACTGTCGACCCCGTCATATTTTAGACATTATCTTCTATCTCTAAAACTCGATAGCATTGCATAAGTTATAGAAACAGCCATTGATTAGATCCTGTCAAAGGATAGGGGAAGAGGTACAGCAAAACTAAGCAATCTATAGAAAATTTTGGAATCTCCCTATAATAAGTTTGAATCTTTACCATCTTAAGGGATGAAATGGCTGACAATTGGAGAGAGTGTTGATACCGGACGTTCCCACGTCACGCACGTTACAATCCCAAATTTACTGGAATCTTGATCTTTGAGCAGACATGAACCCCTTCCCCAATGAAGACTATAAGGTTAATTAGGAGTCTTACATCAACAGCTATACGGTTATTCATAAAACTTTACAAAAGAGTTTCTTACCAAAAAGTTCTACTTTGGTGATGCTTGTTCTAGAGTTAACACACTTTTGTGGTTTTGATGAACTTTCATAAAAATTAAAAATGGAATGATGTTTGTTTGAATTATATGATTATTTCTCTGTTGCATTGGTCAAATGTTCCTACGTATTTGAGTGAAGGAAACTATTTGGAAAATTCTCTAGAATAACTGGAAAAACAACTGAAAACTAATCTGTCGTTTTGTATGAGAAATTTTATATCATCCCGCCAATCTGTCGTGAAACGGCCTACTATGCAGTGCGGTATTTATCCATTACGCAACTGTAATCAGTTGCGTAACGAATACTACACAACGCTTTTTCATTTCGCAACTGTTTTGGGATGCGTAATGAATCAATACATAACAATTTTCAGAAATTTCAATATAATAGTGAATGCATTCTGATATGGTTTCTGATACCCTCAAGTGGTCTTCTACGAAATTGCAAAAAAAAAAATGTTGTACGCAACTCGTTGCAGAACTCGATTTTTACAGCACCCGTAGTAATTATCCAACTCGGCGAGCCTCGTTGGATAAATCATTATTCTACAACTTGTTGAGTAAACTACTATTTCAGCAGCCTACTTGATGACAAAACGAAGTTTGACGGGACCACTAGTATTTAATTTGTAGTTTACGGAACAAGTTGCCGAATGGTGATTTTTACAGCACGAGTCGTAATTACGACGAGTACTGTAAAAATCGAGTTCTGCAACTATTGTGTTGTGTACATTTTTTGCAATTTCGTAGATGACCACTTGAGGGTATTTTTTTTTTTTTTTTTTTTTTACAAGGGGGAAATCTGCAAACAGATCCCCTGAGAAGATAACTCAGGGAATGCGGGGATGACGCACCAACGACGACCCGCTAAAACCAGCCTATGCACTGTGCATGAGCAATTCATTTAGAATTGCTCAAGTGGTGAACAGTGCATCGACATGACCCTTGGACTCAGACCCTCATCTCCCCGGAACCACCTTACGGTATTTCTTCGGGAAGGGACCAGTGCATATAGCACAACACGTGTAGCAGAAGTAGCCTAGGCAAACTGCTTCTCCTAGCCGACTTAAACAATGTTACAAGGGACCAGCCTCGGCAGGGCTAATCCTCTGCAGCCAACTCTTGGTCGGCGCGCCATAGACGCTGCAATTCTAACATAATGTGAGTGACAGCCGTAGTTACTGCATTCCAGCACTCGGCATCCGCACACATTCTCTCTATAATATTGTCGGGGGACGTGTCCCCTCCGCATGTAGTGAGCATGCGACCTCTCACAACAATGAAACGGGGGCAATCGAACACGACATGCTCCGCTGTTTCCTCTACACCAGCACAATTGGGGCACGCAGGAGATTCTGAGTGCCCGAACCTATGCAGGTACTGTCTATAGCAACCATGTCCTGACAGAAACTGCGTCAGGTGGAAGTTCACTTCCCCATGGCTTCTACCATACCAATCTGACACATTTGGTATTAGTCGATGGGTCCATCTACCCTTAGTGGAGTTATCCCATTCCTGCTGCCAGCTTCTGAGCGTTTCCTCTTTACACGTGTCGCGGACTCCTCTGGTACCCCTTTGGTTGAAGCATTGAACATCTTCCTTGATGATGAGCCCGATGGGCGTCATCCCGGCTATGATGCACACGGCCTCTTTAGATACCGTCCGGTATGCACTTGCTACTCTTAAGCACATTATCCTGTACGTGCTTTCCAACCGCTTTAGGTTTCTGTTCGTTCTAAGCGCGTTTGACCAGATTGGTCCTCCATACCTTAGTATGGATAGCGCCACGCTTGCCAGCAGCTTGCGTTTGCTGGCAATTACAGCAGAGCTGTTAGACATCATCCTCGAAAGCGCCGCTATAGCCGTAGATGCCCTTTTACAGGCATATTCAACGTGGCTAGCGAAGCTCAGCTTGTCATCGATCATTACCCCAAGATGCCTAAGGGATCGCTTGGACTCTATGGTGCAATCACCTACCGAGATAAGCGCCCGTTGCTCGGACTTGCGGTTGTTGACCACCACCACCTCAGTCTTGTGACGGGCCAGTCCTAGTTTCCTAGACTTCATCCATTCCTCAACCAGGGAAATAGAGTGCGCTGCTGTCAACTCTACTTCCTCCATCGATTCACCATAGACCACTAGGGTGATATCGTCGGCGAAGCCAACAATCTTAACACCCGTCGGAAGGGGCAGCCTCAGTACGTCATCGTACATCGCATTCCATAACAGCGGGCCCAGGATTGAACCTTGAGGTACTCCCGCGGTAATTCGAACGCTTTTCTGCCCCTCCTCTGTGTCATACAGTAGAATCCTACCATCAAAATAGCTTTCTAGAAGCTTACACAACTGCACCGGTACCTTGAGGCGGTGAAGCGCGTGTGCTATTGCTTCCCAGCTTGCACTGTTGAACGCATTCTTCACATCCAGAGTGACAACCGCGCAGTAACGGATGCCGCTTCTTTTATGCTCGATTGCCACCTCAGCTGTTTGAACGACCGACTGGATGGCGTCCAGAGTAGATTTACCTTTTCTGAATCCAAACTGGTTGTTGGACAGGCCGTCCGCACTCTCCGTATACGGTATTAGTCTGTTGAGAATCAACCTCTCCAATAACTTGCCCGTCGTATCTAGTAGACAGATAGGTCTATACGCCGACGGGTCACCTGGTGGTTTCCCCGCCTTTGGTAGTAGCACCAATTTCTGTCGCTTCCATACATCCGGGAAGATTCCTTGATCAATGCAGCGTTGCATCGTGGTTCTGAACATGTCCGGATCCGTGTTCACTGCCGCTTTTAAGGCAACATTCGGGATACCATCGGGTCCTGGTGCCTTGTTTGACGCGAATGATTTCACGACTTCTGCCAGCTCTTCGTTCGTCACTCTCGCCACTTCTTCTCCTTCATCTGCCGCATACGGCGCTGGGGGCCATGGGCTTATGGGATGGTGCGGGAAGAGTACATCGATTATCGATCGCAGCAACTCGGGCGATTTCTCTTGGGGCGCTATAGCTCCTTTGGTCTTAGCCATTACCACTCTGTAGGCGTCACCCCATGGACTAGAATTGGCACTCTCGCATAGACTTTCAAAGCATGCCCGTTTTCGACTCTTGATTTCCTTTTTGAGAGCCAACTTTGCCTCTCTGAATGCTGCACCGCGTTCCTCTCTTTGTGCTTCTGTGCGTGCGCGTTGCATTCTTCGTCTAGCCCGAAGGCAGATTGCTCGAAGATTTGCAATTGATTCGCACCACCAATACACTGGCGGCCTGTTCTCTCTAGGAGGGGCTTTTCTCGGCATGGAAGCATCACACGCTCGTGATATCATAGCAACTAGCTCTTCACCGTTTAGGTCCAGAGTGTTTCGTTCGCGCCTCAGGGCTTCAGTGAATACTTCGCCGTCGAAGCGCGCTGTTTTCCATCCTCGGGCTTGGGTCGAGTTACATCGCGCTGCCTTCTGCCCGCCTGGTATTATACTATAGCGAATCGATTGATGATCGCTATGAGTATAACCGTCATCAACGCGCCAGTTCATGGTACCTAAAAGGTTAGGACTACAAAACGTCACGTCGATGATCGATTCTGCACCATTTCTGCGGAAGGTACTCACTGTACCCACATTTGCCAGCTCTACATTTAATGCGGCCAGGGATTCCAACAATAGCTGGCCTCTTTGATTGGTGCAGCGGCTACCCCACTCCACTGCCCATGCATTAAAGTCGCCAGCTATCACTACTGGCTGCCGATTAGCTAGTTCGGCCATCATCCTGTCAATCATGTGGGAAAATTCCTCAATCGACCACCTTGGGGGCGCGTAACAACTGCAATAGAACACGCCGTTGATTTTTGCTATCGCAAAACCGTCATTTGAGCTAGAGACTACTTCTTGGATTGGGTATCGTCCTGTCGTCCCTATAGCTGCTAGCTGTTGAGACCTATCCGCCACCCAGTTCCCGTTGTTGGCTGGTATGCGGTATGGGTCCGATAATAACACCACGTCAGTCTTGGTTTCCGAGACTGACTGCCAAAGCAGCTGCTGGGCTGCATCACAGTGGTTTAAATTTAACTGTGTTACTTCCGTTTTGGCTGCTTTGATACTCCGCTTGTGCCCGGACATTTGGGTCCGCCCGTTAAGTGTCCGTTGTGTGCTCTGTCGACACATATTAGGCACTTAGCGATTTGCTTACAATCGCTTGCCCTATGGCCTTCAGCGCCGCATTTTCTGCACATCTTACTTCTGTCGGGACCATTGCAATTCCACGACTTATGGCCCTTCCCGAAACACTTGAAGCAAACTTCAGGAGGCTGTTGTATGCTCAGCCGGCAAACCGACCAGCCTACCTTGAGTATGCCCGAGTTCTTCGCTTTGTTGGCCTCTGCGACCGGCAGCCTGATCGCCGCCACCTGGGTGCCCTGCGGGCCCTTTCTAAGGTGGATGGCCTTACTGGCTACGTCGATGTCACACTGCTCTTTGAGGGCAGCCGAGACCTCCGCTGCATCGGTGACCTCATCCAGATTTTTACACTGGAGAGTCGCTTCAGCAGTAAGGGATCTTACATCAACCTCGTCACCAAGTACTTCTTGTGCCAGTTGCTTATAGACTGCACCCTTTTCCTTGGCGTCCTTCTTTAAGACTAGGATCATTTCACCAATCCTAGTTCGCCTTATGCTTCGCACGTCTGCGCCCAATGGCGATAGCTTCTCTGTGCTTCGCATCGCCTTCAGAACCTCGGCGTATTTTGCTTCCTCCGTTTTGATAACGAGGGCTTCGCCTAAATTCCTACGTTTCGTTGTTTTCGGTTTAGCGCTCTCCTTGGGCTCCGTTTTCGGTTTCCTCTGTTTTTTCTTATTTCCAACTCGTATCCACGGGTTGCTGTTGCCTTGCGCCCGTGGTTCCTGTGGATGCACTGCCTGGTTCCGGTTAACCCGTGGCTCCTTTTTCTTGGCTTTCTTGGCCTTAGGATTGGTGTTGGCCTCTCCTTTGCTGCCATGTCCTCTTGATCGCGGGGCTTGGCTCGTGCCAGCTTTTCCGCTTTGGAGGACGGCCGCGTAGGTCACTTTTCCCTTAGCAACCATACGTCTTTTCGCCACGTATTCATCCCCGGAAGCTTCCCTCTTCCGCATCGCGTATCGAATAATATCATCAGATATATTCGCGTTGCCTGTGAAGGAAAACACTTCGGTCTGACACGACCTAGTGTCTTTTTGGCCTTCTACCTTGCCCAGTTGTTCCTTGGCTTTCTCGTAGTCCTGCTTTGCAGCTAGGACTGATTGTCGCAATTTCAGTAGACTTGTTTTCAAGTCTTTGCTGATATTTGTTTTGCTTTTAACATATTCGATGATGACATCAAGTTGCTCAGCAGCTACCTGCATTTTAGGGAGGTACTCCCTATTGCGATCCATGGCCTCGATTAGTCCCGGGCCATCGGTCACCACACATGTTGCACTGGAGCGGCCAGTGCCTGCCGTCGTCACAGTATCTAGGCTTTTGCCCACACTGTTTTCAATAAAGTTGGTCGCCTCCTTCCTTGGCGGGAACCTTAGCCGGTTACTGATAGGTCCAGAAGCCTCTCCTTCACATTCCGCTAGTTGTTTGTTTTGGTTGATCATCTCTTATGGGTCCCCCTAAGAGCCGCTATCCATCTCCGCTGGAATAGTCGCCTTTATAATCCCATGGTTATCTATGCAAGCAGGGAGGCCATGCTAGGGTTGACATAGTCCTTTATGGGGTACTATGTTCAGAGCCGGATCGGCGCAGGTCAGGTAATGGCATCTGAGCCTACTCCCGCCCAGTTGGAACAACCAGGCGACGGATTTGGAACGTACTCTAAGGCCTGCCACGGTTTTACGGGACGGGGGCAGCCTGCGCCATTAACCCACTCGCCGTTTCGGGCCAGTGTCACCCGACCCTACTAAGGGAGTAGAATGTCGCCGCTGTCAGCCTCAAAGCATATTATCCAGTACATATACCGCTACTTGTCCTTTGTCGTGCGCTGCCAGTATACATAATTGGGGCCGTACTGGCGTTGGTCCCAATGTGCTCGAAGCACTCCTGCTCGTAATTCCATGCCTTGTCCGTTTGCATCGCGACCAGTATGCCATAATCAGGATCTCACTGGTATCAATCCTGATGTGCCGGTTGGCACTCCTGTTAGTTTGGGCTAGGGTACTTTAAGCGGCACCGGTCGCTGTGACAGAGTTGCATTCGGATTTTTGTGGTTTTTATGAAGGTTCATCAGAGCCCACTGCGAACTTCACCACATCCTGGGCAACTCCCCAACTCGCAGAGGTCCTGGGGGGGGGGGTCCGTTAAGCCCCTGGACTGTCGTCCCTGCTGCCCCAACAAAAAAAACGCATAATGCGAAGCCATAAGGGTGAAAAATTTAAACTAATTTACAACATCCTTATAATCCCACCCTTATTTAGCCTCAGGTTTGAGACTGAAGAAGGGAAGCCGATTGTCTCGGAGAAACACAAGGTCACCTGCACCATTGCTCCGGGTAGCACAGGAAGGGCACAATACTGTAGAGGGCGCCCTGGTACTCCACAGGCTCCGTTTGCGGTTAGGTTTTTTTTTAGACCCCCCTAACCATTCATTCTTAGGCACGGTAAGCTTAAAGCGGCATGAATTAGGGGTCACCTGTGAGATGGACTTATACCACCGGAACAGACAGTCCGTAGTGTTAATTCTTAGCCAATTGAAACAACCGCTACCGACACTACACGGCTATCTAGGCTGTTCGGGAAAAGGAAGTTAACATTGATGATTAACTCCTGACGTGCCCAAACAGCCCCAAACAACTTGAGGGTATCAGAAATTATATCGGAATGAATTCACCATTATTTTACAATTTCTGAAAAATTGTTGTGTTATGATTCCTTACGCAACTCAAAACAGTTGCGTAATGAATCATTTAAGCAGTGGTTTCAGTTGCGTAATGACTATTCCCGCTCTGCATACTTCAGTGCAGGAAACTAGGCCGTTTCATGGCAGATTGGCGAATTGAAAAACAGCCTATTACGATGAGTAATTGCAAAAATTATTTTTACATAAAAAAAAACTAGAAATTTAGATTAGTTTATTGTCAGTCTCTTCGTATTCTAACATAAAGCTAAAAAGCAATGGTGGCGCTGTTCTAGATTAGCGATCAGTGCATCCCTGTTCCTGGTGTTGACAAAAATGCAAAATATGTACCTTGACAAAAAAGCTCTCAGTTGATAACTGCGGAAGTGTTTAAAAATACACTAAGCTGAGAAGAAGGCTCTTTTTTAGTTGGGATGTAATTCCAAATGGAAGAAGAAGCAGGATGAGGAGGATAAAAAATGGAAAAGAAGTTGTTTCTTGTTCAATATTTCTTGAAAAAACAATGATCAGCTTGACCCACTTCCTTGTAAGTATTTTTACAAATATGATACGAAGGACAATTATGTGATTATCGTTTTAATATTCTACATTACACTTATCGAAATTTTAATGAAGAAAACTAAAACTATTATTGATTTATTACAAAATCATATTTATTGATAGGAATATGCAATCAACTTTCATTACAAACCCATAGGAATAAACAGGAATGACAGCTCCTAAATATCAGTACTGTGCATTTATATGATGAGAATGTTAGTACCTGACAAAACTGAGAAGGATAGTACCTGACAAAACTGCAATTTTATTTTCAAATTTGAAATTTTTTTGTCTAAGAAAATTATTCCGTTTTTGTCATGGTTCCGTTTTTATCAACTGAAAATTGCCGATCGTGTTGATAAAAACGGAACATACCTGTAGCAGTTTTTCGTCAAACTTGAGTAAAACGTGAACTTTTGGTGACTTTTTTCGCACGATCAGGCAAGTTTTACTAAAATTAAAGATAATATGTGAATTTAAGGCAATATCAATTTATTTTGCAAGATGATATATGGCTCTAACTTTTGCCCCACTAGGGTACCGCTACCAATGGTTGTAATGTACCAGTAGATTGGACTATGGAATAAAACGAACATTTTTCGATAAAAACGACATGTGCTATTTTTGGTGGATAGATCGTCTCTAGTTTAGTCGATTTGCCAAATTTCAGCTTTTTATCTTATCAAAAAGTCATATAAATAAATAAGTTTAAGCAAAAAATTTGCTCCCTTGCACCAGTAGTAGCCGTCGTGTTCCAGTAGTGGATCAACAGATGGAAGCAGTTTTTAAAATGGCTGTATAAAAATGAAGAAAAGCCCTAGAGATGATCTTTATGCTTCATTCGAAAGATATTAATTGTTGTTCCGAGGGAAAAATGTTAAATCCATGTAAAAAATTACCATTTTGTTCAAAATTCATTGTACCACTCCCGAACGTCTACTACTGGAGCACTAGCGCAACTACTGGAACACGTGTAGGGTCAGGCGGGGCAAGATGAGCACCCTAAGGATAAGCGCGATTTAAGCCTACTTAAACGTTATTATTTTGGTAAAATTGGTAACCATCCTTATCTTTTACATTATTACTTTGACCTCCAACCATTAAAAGTTTTAAAAAGTGATAAATAGTTTTCCAAATAACACTTTAAAAATAGCTTTTTTATCATCGGTCAAAAAAACTGCGGGGCAAGATGGGCACCCCCATAAAAAGATGCAATTTACTAAAGAAAACTATTATTTTTCAATGCTTGCAATATCATAAGATATTATCTTTAATATCTGATAATATTTATCTTCAACTAGCTTAGTTTTTAAAACTTTTATCAGAAAATAAAAAAAACTTTTCATAAATTGCTAAGATTTTACTTAAAAAACGATTAAATTTGTTGTCTGTTTGTATAATTTTGAGAAAAAATGTTTTGTGCAAAGAAGATACCGTAAGTCAAGCTCACAGCTAAATGTGGTTCTATAATTTCACACTTTTACTTAATTTTGAACATAGTGCTCATCTTGCCCCAAGGGTGTAAATTTATTAATATAATCAAAATAATTGAAATATTTTTTAAATTTGATAAAAAGTTTTGCTCCTGATTGTCTACAGAAGATTATTCTATAACTATACGGCCAAAAACGTATGAATTAATTTGTTTACGCAACAAAAATATCACTTTTAAATGAACAAATCTTATATGAAAAGGTAAATCTTTGGACTTCTATGTATTTTGGACAATATTTACGTTGTGCTGTTGATTTTTTAGCTGAAATTTATGGCCATCATATCAATTTAATGATATTCATTAGAACCCCAAATAATGTATTGAAAAAAAAACGGTAGGAACGACACAAACTAGGGGTGCCCATCTTGCCCCGGGTGCTCATCTTGCCCCACATTCCCCTACCAATAGTGGCTCAAGCAATTTTATGTTAAAATTTAGTTTTATCACTCTTTTTATATTTTCCCCCCCCTTATCGCATAACAGTCCCATGTCGACTTTTGACCGATTTGCGTTTTTTGCATAAATCAACTCAACATCGTCAGAAGATCGATAAAAACTGCTAAAAAGTAGCCTTTGTTTCTAACTTGTACAAAAACAAACCCCATTTGTGTTGTCTCATCTTGAAAATATTCGCATAACAGTCACATCAAAGTCCGTATAGTGATCCGGCTCAGAATGGGTACCAATTCTAGTACTACTACCCCTATTCTTGTTTACGTACGAATGCGCTTTCGATCGAAAACCCTTTCGCATTTTCGTTTACGCCAGCAAAATCAAATGGGCAATGGATTCGAACGAATAGGATTCGATCGAAAGTTGGATCCGCCGTAAACAAGAATGAGGGTGTACATTCGGACTCTCGATTAGACTGGCCCACCTTAGTATGGGAAAAAAATAAAGTTGTATAATTCCACGGGGCACCCGCCAGGATTATTCCATGACTCGATGTTTCCATGAGTCTATGATTCCTTCAGATATCGACTCATGGAGGTTTGACTGTATTTAATACATACTTGCTTACGACATTGTAAATGTCAAGTATTCACGTTGTTTTGCAAATATTTTTAAATTAGTGGATATCACACATAATTATGTATTTTCAATTACGATGCATTACAAATTAATTTTAAATAAGGCTTATACAAATATTAATCTTCTTTTATGTCCGTAGGTAACCATTTGGGTGGTAAGGGGGGAAATAATAACAAATGAGCAACAAAAAATAAAATGAAATAAAGTTCATTTTACATTTTTTATTTAAATTTTGTAATGATTCTTTGCTGGTGCTCAGGAATATCGAACTAAAACTTATTTTTGCGTTTTTCGATAACTGGTAAATTTGATTTGAGGAGTACTTGCTTTTAAGTGTGCAAAATAAAAATTTTTCAATGCGAAAGCAAGATTTCCATATAAAAACAATCAGCAAACACATCGTCTTCTTCATCTGCTTATTGGGAGAATACAGAAAGGCACATCCCACGAGCCACTGTATTTTAGATCTGCGGTCAAGGCTTACAGAAGTTGCCTGTAAAATTTGTTTCGTCATTCTGGATCTCCCATATAACAGATTAGCTAGGTTGTTCTGGAACATCTCGAATCATTTCCATCGGATTCCATTTCCGCATTATCCAAAAGATGATCATCTGGGTCTCTCATGACTGTAAGCGCATTCCACATCATAACGTGTGTTTTGAGAAATCATTCAATCCGATGTTTTTTTTTATCTGGTGATTCATCCATGGACTGGACATACAGTATACTATCCGAAACTGGCTATTCCGTATCTCGATATCGACTTATAGAACGTGTAGTAAATGTGGGTTTTCATGGATACCTCGATGGTCCCTTCAACCAAAGTTACCCTGATTTTGTGTTCTTTAACACGATGTTTCCCTAACTCGATAGTCGCCTTAATATCGAGTTACGGAGAGTTGACTGTACTATAATAACTAAATTTTTACGGCCAAAGAACATAAATAGCAAATGAAACAACCAGTGCATTAATAACAATGAGTGTTTTAGTAGCTGTCGAACGATCCGATGAACATGATGGGATTGGTATGCAATTACATTAGTATATTAGGGTGCAGAGCTACTTGGGCACTTCCATGATTCACTTTGGCATGGGGGTTTTTCGTGGCTGAGTTGTCTGAAACTTTGCAATAAGAAGCATTTCGCTGCGACGCATATTGTGGCTAAAAACGAGCTCAGTAGCATTCGGAAAACCCCACTGCCGAAGTGAATCAAAAGTGCCAAGAATTGGATCCGGCTCCCTATATTGTATATAATCGCATAACAGTCTCGCTACGATTTTTGTGCATTTTAAGGCAAATTTTTACCTTGAATTCAAAAGAAATTTATTAGGTTTGTTCTTGTACTCAACAAACAGTGATATGTAGCAATTTAACACATTTTAGGCCAAATAAAAACTCAAAATGGAGCGAAATTGTTTCCACATTTCAATCGTCTTTTTCTCAGTTTGTCGTTTTCCAACATGGGACTGTTGTGCAAAGAGGGGCAGTATAGTAGAGGTTGAAATCTTTCTGTTGACGCCAAAAGATCTCTGTTAAGGCGTTTAATTATTTTGTTATGATTTTTTATAGCTTAGGTAATCCACTAATGGCACCGGCACCCTACGTTAAACAAATAGGTCGTTTAACGCTGTATGAGGTTGGTTTTAGAGAAAAATGTTCTATGAAGAAGTAGTAGTGAACCGTTTGGACTATAAGAAAAAAAATATACACTGAAAAAATATTTTATTTATTTTCATGAATAAATCAAAAATAAAACTTAAATTTTAAATTACACAAAAACCCCATTTTTAATATTTTTTAAATTTTCACGAATAACTTATGAAAATGGCCTATTTTAATATTTAAACAATATTTTTTCCATTAAACTTGATATAATTCGAAAATAGCTACTTCTAGAGAAATTTTTCATATAATCATTATGGCTTCGAATCATTTTGAGATGCCAACTGTATCATCATAATGTATTTATTTTGACAAAAAATCAAAATTTTGAAAATCGACCAAAAGTTGTTCTTAGAAAAACTTTTTTATTAAAAATTTCTCCATCATGAAACTTTGTCCCAAACATCTGTTTACTATCAAGATTCTATGGCGAAAATTTAAAAAAATATTAAAGATGGGGTTTTTGTGTAATTTGAAATTTAAGTTTTATTTCTGATTTTTTCATGAAAATAAATAAAATATTTTTTCAGTGTATATTTTTTTTTCTTATAGTCCAAACGGTTTACTACAACCTTTTCATAGAACATTTTTCTCTAAAATCAACAGTTTCGGAGTTAGAATTTTTCAAAAAAGTTGCAAGCAAAAAATTATAGGCCGATTTCAAAAGTTACACCTGAGTCAAAATAATCAATTTTTCTATGGAAAACACATATTCTACCATACCAAAAACATGTGCAAAATTTAATCCAAATCGAAGACTATCGAGCACGATTTTTATTTATTTTCGACTCATTCTGGATGGAATTCGTCTAAAGTTGCTATTATTGTGTTTGAAATAAGAGTTAAAATAACTAGAAATAATGACTAATGCGTGGGCTTCGTGGCAGAGCGGTTAGTGTTACCAAGCATTTGGCCGCATCGTGTCAAGGAGTGTGGGTTCGATTCCCGCTTCAGTCCGGAAGATTTTTCGTCAGGAAAGTATTTCGACTGTGCCACTGGGCGTTGCATGCTAGTCCGTTGTCTAGTGTGGTGCTTCCTTCAAAGGGCAAATCGTCCACTGGAAGCATTAACGTGTCGGTGTCTTTTAAATTTTGCCTCTGGACTATCATGATGATAAGAAATTAAGATCCTTGAATGACAAACCAGTAACTCGAAGTTATTGATTTGCCATTTATATAACTAAGGGGTCATGCACAAATTACGTCACGCTCCGAGGGGGTGGAGGGGGTCAAGCCAAGCGTGACAAGTCTTACAAAAAAATCGAAGGACTCATACAAAAAACGTGACAAAGGGGGGGGAGGGGGTTGAAAAAGTTGAAATTTAGCGTGACATAATTTGTGTACCATCCCTAATTTTGCTACTGTAATGTTTTACACCGCTAGCGCTTGACGGCTTTCCATAGAAGCATGTCCGAAAGAACTTGAAAATATTGAGAACAAAAGCTACAAGTCCAAAGCCCTGATAAAGGTGGATGGTTGTAATGGCTATGACTTTGACCGTGGTCATCATGTAAAGAACAAACGGACAATGCTGTATCGTGTTAGCACCGAGAAGGCAGCCCCTCTAGCACGACGTAGGTAGCGCAACCCTTTTTAGGTGGCCTATCGAAGACTCTTCACCAACCAAGAATGGCAAAAGTAGAACAAACCAATTGTGTTTACGGCATTCGGCCAAATGGCCGGACACCTGTTTCAAGCTTGATTTGAAATGGATTTTACAATTGCTCAAAAGAATTTGTGTACAAACTTTATTTGTTATGACGTTTAGATTTATTGAATTTTAAGGAAACTTTCCCACTTACTCTCCTGTATGTGCACGCCAATGAGTAGATATTCCAGCTAAATTTTGAACGCTATTAGTTACCGTGAGCAAAAGGGGTCCAGCCGAGACTGCCAGTCGGTGAGATGAATCAATATTCACTTTCAGAAGCAGCTTCGCTAATGACTGTGGCTGCGTTTGTGGCGGTGGCCGTTGTTAGAAATGTGGCGCTTAGTTGAAGCTGGAACAAGGGATAAAGGAAACATACAACGGTGGCAGGCACATATTCTCAATCAATCTAGGACTAGATATGTGATAACGGAAAGGACATTACCAGCCAAAGCAAAACACACACACAGATGCAGATGAGTTTTTGTTTTTGGTAAAAATGCTTTTATCATTTATATTTTTAATCATGGTTCCATTAATAATGATTATTATTACTGGTAATATACATTTTAGCTAGTTGGTTTTATTCGCACTCGATTTTCTGGTACAAATACATTTCACATGGGTCTAAAAACCTTACATCAGTTGGAGTGCCTTTCTAATAGTTGTTGGCCTTATACTTTCGCGTATAAAGACAATGTCACTTATTTTCTTGCTACACCTAACAAGCACTTGTAAATAAAATTGTTTTAAAACTTTCAAACTATTTTCGTTTTCTCTGGGAACGACAGAAACAAATCACTCTTTCTCATTTCATAACGCATCTAACTAAAATCCCGTATCTTTTGCTCGTTCGTTGCATGCTTGATCTTCTAAATGCCTTGCTCATCTCTCACCTTCTAAAGTTGCATTTCACAAATTAAGGTGAATTAGAAATAAAACACATCAAAGAACTTGTCTCTTACGAAAAGATTTTACCAGTGGAAACACTTCTATGTATTATTGATTTGTTTTATGATCTGCTTTACGACATTTGTATAATGTTTTGTGTTATCTTAACTGTCTACGTATGGTACACTAATATTGATGTCACATTTTGCTCATTTATTGACATTCTTCTTTTTCGGAAGCAACTTGTTATTACATGTGTGGGAGGCTTATTTTTCATGTTCGTATCATTTATTTCTAACAATACTTACAAAATTCAGCTTTCGTTTGGAAATATGTTTTCATGACATTTCAAATTTCAGACTTATTCGTCAAAAATAATCGTGTTAACGGCA
Organism: Aedes aegypti; assembly: GCF_002204515.2. NCBI lineage: Eukaryota > Metazoa > Arthropoda > Insecta > Diptera > Culicidae > Aedes > Aedes aegypti. The sequence continues at coordinate 243,344,634 of NC_035108.1, read as the reverse complement.
TACTTTAAAGCTAGAAAATAAAAATGTAAATGGTATTTCAAATACCATTTTGTATACTAGAAACGTGTTGGAAGCTCTTTGGAAACAGAAAAGAAATTAAAAAAATATATATCAAACGAACAATAAGAAAAATATAAAATGTAAATATACAAAACGAATTTCAGCTTCGCAAAGTGATGTATAAAACTGAGTCTTCTAAATAAATTGACTGAATTAAAGTTTCGGGACAAACACGTAGGTATGTATACAGTCATATAAAGGTGTTATTCGCTACAAATCGCATTTTCATGGGTAGGGTCGATACGGACAGGGTAGGGTCGATAGGGTAAGGAAAACGTCTTGAAAAGCATAGAAACACAATACAAATTAATCATCTCATAAGATGAATTTGTAGTTTAAAGTGTCTCCTTTCATACTATTACTACATTTTATTTAGAAGAGTAGGGGAAAGTGTGACAGTTTGGCCACCTTAAGGAAAAGTTGATAGAAACCTGAGAGAGAGGAGACAGCTGGCTTAGATTGCGAGCTCCCAAAAGTCATGGGAACCTGTCATCAACTGTCACTGGAAAACCGCACATTCGAAAGGCAGATCGTGAAAAACCGTCAAAATTTAGCCAAACTAAAACTGGATGTGATTGAAAACTTAGGTTGTTTTCCTGTGCTATCGCATATAAAATAGTCGCATATTTAAATATTGTCGATTGGACTCCAATTGCTATTGAAAATTTTTAATTTTATGATCTTTTTGATAACAAACGGGATGTGAAAATGGTTATGACCCAGTTTGTGCTCTCCGAACCATTGTGCACAACCAAAACATGAGAAGAAGAAATCAAAGAAGCCAAGAAAGTGAACCAGTTGTCAGTGAGCTGTCTCCTCTCTCTCAGATAGAAACTAGTGTTTGGTCCATCAATTGAAGCACACTCGTTTGGCATGCAATGTGTATTCGAGTAATATCGTGAATCCGGTTAGGCGTGAGTTTCATCATGGATCCCACCTTATCCTACTAACCCAGTATCCTTTCCATGAGAACAGCGGAGATTCAGAGGTCTCTAGTAACAATGGTTGTCTAACTAACATTCCTTCCCTTATCGATGACCGCATTGGGCGTTGTTGGCGCCGTTATTGACTTATAAACTTTGAACTCTCGATTTGTGCACATTGAGAATGGTTAGTAAATCTCAATCACCATTTATTAAACCTCAATTTCGATTGTTCCAGTCATTCACGGAGTGCAACTACGAAGCGGTTATCCATGCTCATGCTCTTAAGGAAAATTTAATGGAATTTCTGTATGATTTTTTTTACAATTATAAGATCGATACTCTCAATGAATGAAAGATTTTTAAAAAAAATTGTCATTTTTAGAGTCGATTTTTTGCCGATGGGTCATATCACCGCATTTATGGATGTGGTTTATCTCACATAATCTAAAAACTCAAATAAAAATCATTACCAATTTGAAATATATTAATATTTATAAACACTCCACCAAAGAGATTAAGTTTTGAAAACATTATATGTTAGAATTTCCAACAGTCTAACATCATCATTATAAAGTGTTTAAATTTGAAAGAGCCATTCGAAACAATATGGGCAGTTTTTTTTTCAACATTATTTGATCAGCGTTAAATCAGAGTGGATCAAATAAAAAAACTTGGGAACATTGGATTATTCTGTCATTAGTTGCAAAATTACCTTACCTCCATTTTACTTTGATCAGATTAGAAGAATTTTGTAAACTGTGAGAGATATGGAACAAACTTACTTAGGATGATCAATAAAAATCGATAAAAGTATGCAGTCAAAGTGGACCAAGTTCTTTTTACCATAACATCGAAAACGATCAGCGCGCTGAGGAATTCGAGAAAATGCAAGACATTTTAAGTGATTTCTGAGTTTTTCGGCATCAATTCATAAATATTACATATTAAGGTGCATCTGATTTTGATATCTGGCCATTTACCCTATTTGGATAGTTGGGCAAAAATTGCAACAATTTCTATGTAGACAGAATTAAACCAAGTGTCAAAAAGCAATGAATTGATTGATTGTTGCAGTTTGGTAAAGTCGATTCCAGATTCCGATTCACATATTCACAATTTTTCTCGTATGAAATCGGTTTTTACGATGATGGCTAGTTGAAGCAGCCTTTATGAGGTCCTAAGAATATCGGAGTACATCGATTCAAGTAAATGTAAGAAAAGTTTTAATTCGATAACAAGTAAAATGGAATCGATAATTTTCAGTGCCATACCAAGTTGTAGGTAATTCCACTAATGAATTTCCAGTATTGCAGTCAACTCTTACACAAGCTGGTGATTTTATCCCGTCACTTTGTCGCGGAGCGGATAAAGAGCATTCTCCAGTTGTGGATTTTGGCGCATGTTTCATATACTTCTACAGTCACCCCACAGTTATGGATCAAGTAAGAGTCATTTTTCAGAACAAAGCATGATTGAAAAACATGGTGACGCCGTACAATTCAAAATTACCTCCCAGGCACGGCGGAATATAGTTGTTTTTGAGAATACACCTCAAAATTTGCAGTTATTTACCGAAAAGGGTCGATTTCGATACAAATTTCAAACGATGTCCACCTCATAGATGTGGATCAGTGGGAGAGGAAGATTCTTATTATGGATCAAATCGACTCATATCATGGATCAAATCGACTCATATTATGGATCGAAATACTATAACAACAATTTATCTGCGAGGTAAACGGATGGTGTGTTAGTGAAAGCATACGTTATGGCAGCAGTAAAGAGCCGCAATTACCTCCCTTGATGGCGTTTGTTTCGAAATCTTTTTATCTTTGATCCATAACTGTGGTATGGTTTTCAATGCCCCACAGTTATGAATCAACGTTTCTGGGAATACGGTTTGCATTTTATTTCCTACGGATGGAAAAAATATGCTTGAGCATTTTAGAATTGATTGCGATGCTATACAGATTTATGGTTCACGTGGGTAAAATCTGTTCTGCGTAATTGCAACTCTATTTAATGAGATGCTCCCGTTTTGATCCAACTCTGATTCACATCTGTGTGCTATCCATAACTGTGGGGTGACTGTTCTTACATAAAATAAAAGTAAAGTAGACGTTTCGAAGCGATTATCGTTATTATTTCCTAAAAAAAAATAAGGAGGAGACTGGGGGGACCATCAAAAAAGTGTTTTTTTTTATTCTAAAAAGGGAATTGTCACATTAAAAAACAGTGTAATTTAATTCAAAAAATGGAAGGTGAATTCAATGCAAAAATTTGTTGTTTCAAAAGAAAAAAAAAAGTTGGAACAAAAAATAATTCTATTGCACCGCATTCAACGCAGCTGTCAAAATCAACAATTTTTATTTTTGAAACAAATTGAGAGTTGTTATTGATGAATAAATCAAATGTTTATGTTTTTTTAATCAAAAATTATGTACGATTTTGTAAAACATTTCTTATCTTGTTTACTAAGAAACCCTTGTTAATGTTAGTAAATAACCAAAAACCTTATCGTCACACGTATAAACCTCAACTTTTACACCGTCTTAGCACAAGCGCTAAGGAGTGGCTCTGCCAAAAATCAACATTTTTCTAAACAAAACTGTGTTGTGAGAAGTATATATGCGGTGTATTTGCAAAAAAGGTATTCTAGTAAGTCCATTAATTTTCCATACAATAATGTCGAATTTTTATTTGAAAAAAGCGATAAGCAATGTTAGGCCCCAATTTTAACATGAGGGTCTTAATTTTTGCGCACTTCTAGCAATTCAACATGGCACGTAATAGTAGTTTACGAAACAAGTTGCAGAATGATGATTTTTACAGTACGAGTCGTACCGGCCTGCCGAGTAGGATAATTACAACGAGTGCTGTAAAAATCGAGTTCTGCAACGAGTTTCGTACAACATTTTTTGCAATTTCGTACAAGACCACCTAAGGGGATCATAAATTATATCGAAATGCATACACCATTATTTTACAATTTCTGGAAAAATGTTGTGTTAATATTCATTACGCAACTCAAAACAGTTGCGTAATGAGAAAGCGTTGCGTAATTAATCATTACAGCACTGATTTCAGTTGCGTAGTGACTATTCCCACACTGCAAATTTCTGTACAGGAAAGTAGGCCGTTTAATGACAGATTGGCGTGTTGAATAACAGCCTATTACGATGAGAAATTGCAAAAATACATTTTTGCAATTTCTCATCGTAATAGGCTGTTTTTCCTCACGCCAATCTGTCATGGAAAGGCCTACTTTCCTGCACTGAAGTATGCAGTGCGGGAATAGTCATTACGCAACCGAAATCAGTGCTGTAATGATTTATTACGCAACGCTTTCTCATTACGCAACTGTTTTAGGTTGCGTAATGAATCATTACACAATATTTTATCAGAAATTGTAAAATAATGGTTAAAGCATTCCGATATCATTTCTGATACCCTCAAGTGGTCTTCTACTAAATTGCAAAAAATGTTGTACGTAACTCGTTGCAGAACTCGATTTTTAGAGCACTCGTCGTAATTATCCTACTCGGCAAGCCTCGTAGGATAAATTTACGACTCGTGCTGTAAAAATCATCATTCTGCAACTTGTTCCGTAAACTACTAGTACGTCATTGCAAATAATAAAAGCTGTCAATCTTACCAGGAATGTTCACTCAATCCATAAGGTAGCGGCTACACATAATATTCCTGAAAGTACCTTTGTATGAAGCTGAAGTCTTTGTCGGAAGAACGTTCCAGGTGGTTTCTGAACAGTATACCAGGCTGAAACGTGAAGCAGATCGGGTTGGATTGAAGATAAATACGTCGAAGACGAAATGTCTGCTGGCTGGAGGAACCGAGTGCGATAGAGCTCGCATTGGCAGAAAAGCGTGATGATCGACGGGGATGAGCTCGAGGTGGTGGACGAATTTGTCTACCTCGGATCATTGCTAACGTCGGATAACAACTACAGCCGAGAAATCCGAAGACGTATCATTGCCGGAAATCGTGCTTACTACGGACCCCACAAGACCTTGCGGTCTGGTAAGCTTCACTTCCGTACTAAGTGTACCATGTACAAGACGCTGATAAGACCGGTAGTCCTCTACGGGCATGAGACGTGGACAATACTCGAAGAAGACCTGCAAGCGCTAGGAGTGTTTGAACGACCTGTGCTTAGTACGATCTTCGGCGGAGTATGTGAGAACGGCGTATGGAGGAGAAGAAAGAACCACGAGCTTGCGCAACTCTGCGGTGGACCCAGTATCCAGAAAGTCGCCAAAGCTGGAAGGGTACGATGGGCGGGACATGTTGTGAGAATGCCGGACAACAATCTCGCAAAAATGATGTTCACCTCAAATCCGGCCGGTACAAGACGAAGGGGAGCGCAACGAGCAAGGTGATTTGACCAAGTGGAGCAGGATCTTGGAAGTGTGGGGCGATCGAGAAATTGGAGGATAGCAGCCATGGACCGAGTTAGTTGGCGAAACATTGTGGCGCAGGTTATGCCTTGAAGGACGTAGAGCCAGCAAAAGTAAAAGTAAGTATGAAGCTGAAGTCAAGGTGTGCATCGAAAAATATCGGAAAACCCACTGTATTGACGCAGGAGGAGACTTTTACTGTAAACATGGATAATTGATAGCGATTGGCTTCCCAGTTGATGGACAATTATTCACGTTCCAGTTGTCTAGTTGTCTAGTAAAAAAGCTAGTTCAATTATGGAATATCCAGTACGTATGGCAATAAAAAAATATAATGAATCGCTAGTGATCAACGAACTAACTGATGCTTTCTATGAATTCGATTTCAGTGGAAAGTAAGGGTCCATCCATTAAGGGACAGCCCCTAAACAACCTGCAGCTGAAAATACTAATGGACAGTACTGTAAACGAGAAAACTCTCGAGCAAAGCTCACCTGACCTTCAGTTGAAGCACATCACTGCTAAAGACTCGTCAAGTTCATCTGGAAATCCTCCACTTCCAGCTGACGACATGTACAACAGAGAAGATTTTCTTTAAAAAGCTTTCAAATTGTGCGAAATCGAATCATTCACGACCATTAGCAGTGAATACGAACGTCGAATTTGCATAGTTATTCAAAGAGATGGAATAAAATAAGAAAAACGAGAAACATTAACAACAAGAAAAAAAAAGGTTAAGAATTAAAAAAAAAACAAGAGAATAAATTATTTAAAGCAACGTACGAAAACAAATAAGCATAGACTACGGCTGTAAACTATATTGTTTAGATTGTAATCTTGTGAATATATAATAAAAAATAAAGAACAGAGTAAATCACTATTCGTGGCCATTCTATGTTTGAGGTGGATGAACAAATTAAACTGAAATTCACGGAAAAACTCCTGATGAAACTCATATTAGTTCTACCCTTTTTATTTAATACAAAACCAGTAAAAAAGTAACATTATTTGGAGCAAACGAGCATTTTAAGGCATGCGCAAAGTTAGGAACAGTTCAGATTTTGTGCGCAATGTTAGGCACAAGATATTGTGGCGAAAATGTTTTTACTGCCGTCAAATTGAAAACAAAATCTTCGGTTTTATTATCTAATAATATTAGAATATAATTGTTATGTTCAAAAAGTGATAGTGAAAAAATTGAAGAATGGAAAAGTGTTCTCGTGTTCTAGGTACTGTGAATCAAATGGTTTTTGGTTGCCCATGTTTTGCAACGAACCGTCCGGAAGTTGCATGCAACACAGGATTTCAGAGAATCAATCCGGTGAGTTTGTTCCAGTTTGATACTTCTTCTTTCGTAAGTTTTAAGGACCGTATTTTTTTGTTCGTTGTGGAAGTTCTGGTCGTTTCTTGAACGAAAATTGTTTTTTCGGAGTTTGATATTTTTGTTCGGTTCGCGTGTTCTGTCCGGGAGGGTGTTACGCAGCTTACAATGGGTTGTGGGTGCTTTTTTAATCGTTCGATGACCCTGGAGGGATCGATTCTGCTCTTTGTATAATTCTGAGCAGAAAAACATAGTGTGTTGTCATCACTGTTTAGTTCAAAAGCACTTCCTTTCTGCTTTCGACTCTCCTAAAAACCGTACCATCGGTACTTTTTTTTGGCGGTCGGCTATGTTTGTGTTTTACGCGTATTATATTTTTTTACAAACGATGACCCTGGAGGGATCGGTTTTGCTCATTACTGGCTATTGAGCAACAAAAAATATTACCGCAATAGACAATCATTACTAAAAATTTATACAATAAATAAACTGTTGTTTTCTCTTTTGATTGCCGGCATTCAAGACTAAATAATTACCACCTAACCACAAATGCTCTGGGTCCATCGCTAGCTTTTCGAGCGAATCCTGACGTGACCTTATACCCCTCCCAACCCCCACCTCCGTAGCACTTATGAGGGCGTCGCTGAGTCGGTGGCCTCTCATTAAGTAAGTGCTACATTAACATATCCTTCCCCTTTCCCAAGTTACGGTAAAGATGGGCGTGGCCGGGAATACCGATATTCATGCTTTTAATATTCTTGTTTATGATTAGAACAAGGTAAATTCCCCTACCTTGTTCCTGATAGCAGTCAGGATTAGATTATTAAATAGATACATGAATGTTTCTAGTATCCAATCTACGAAGTATACCGTAACAACGCTAACGCTAATTATTTTTTATGAATTATTTTCATTCTTTTTAAATCATGTGTTCTACTGAAGGGATTAAAGCCTATCGTTGGCAGAAGTTTGGATAAGAAATACATATTTTAGCCTTATTTGTAGCAAAAACAGGATGAAAATTTCTTAACTGCGCAAAGTTTGGTGCGTACACGGTAATTAAAATCTATTAGCGCTAATAGCAAGAGCACAATCATTCCGTTGCGATATATATAAACAAGTTCAATTTCATGCTGCCTTTATCGAGCAAAAATGCAAACCCCCGAAAACCGGAAAAATCGTGTCACTACTGTGCTCGAGTCATTTCGCATTCGGGTTTGAAAAAACGTTAGGAAGAAGAAGATTACAGTTTTGAAGAGCCGTGACATTTTTTTTGTTTTGAGCGGTCATGGTTTGCTTTGGATTTTGATGGTCGTGTATAAACATGTGAATGTCGAGGTGGTAAATGTTTGCTACAGTACATTTCCCATCCCTGCAAGAGGGTCCATAATACGCATTTCCAGGTGGGTCCATAATAGGAACGTCGGCAGCGAGCCGGAGTACATGGGAATCAAATGAAGGGTCCATAATAGGAAACGTCAAATCTGTAAACCCCGGGAGGGTCCATAATAGGCATACGAACAACAGTTTTCAAATGCATATTTTGCTGGAAAAATCGAATGATTTTGTATGTTTCAAAGGCGTACCATGAAGTAAAAACATTGAACTTGTTGTTACGACTCCACAAAACGTATATACAGTGCTGTTCTGAATAATAGCAGCGCATGTCGATTTTCATACAAAATGCTCAACTTTGACATGCTGTAGTTTTGTTCCCTTTCAAGCAATCGAGCTAAAGTTTTCTCCACAGAACTACAAATATGATCAATTTTGTAACTACAAAATTTCAGTTTTTTCTGAGTCCCTGCCGAAAAGTGAGACACTAGGTGAAATTTTTCGAAAAAATAGCAGTTTTTCATTTTAAAATTTTTCTTCTACAAATATTTTAAACATTTTCGGTTTAGGTGTAGCTTTGATATGTAGGAGGAGATTGTTCCAATGGTAAGTGATATACAATTTAAAACTATGATGTCAAGCCGAAATTCTAATTTTTAAAACTGCTATTTTTTCGAACAATTTCACCTAGTATCTCACTTTCCGGCAGGGGCTTAGAAAATTTTGAAATTTTGTGTTTACAAAATTGGGCATATTTGTAGTTCTGTGGAGAAAATTTCAACTCGATTGCTTGAAAGAGAACAAAACTACAGCATGTCAAAGTTGAGCATTTTGTATGAAAATCGACATGCGCTGCTATTATTCAGAACAGCACTGTACGTCTGAGATATCATTGCGGAAAAGCGTCGAGAACGAATTTCAGCTACTAAGGGGTCCATTACTAGCATTGAAACCCTACGTTGTAGTTGTAGGCGAAATAATTTCCTTCTCTATACATACTTTTGGTTATTGTCCCAAAACCTCATGAACAATCTTTTGTATGACTTGTAACTTACCCATCTGTACAATCAATGATGATGTCAAAATGATAAAGTTGACTTTTCTTACGCTCTGTCCGCATAGTATTGTACTTAAAGTCTAAAAACAAGAGACACATATTTTTACAAGGTAATAATGGTAACACTTTGTGCTCAATTTGAAATTTTAAAAACTTAAAAAAAAAATAGGAGAAAATATGTGCTTTCTCACAGTTACTTGAATGCAGTATTTCTTTTTAATATGTATACGAGAGAAGATATGATGCGTTTGCTACACTAATATTTGATCTCAAATTATGTTCAGTACTAAATATTTTCGACCGCATTACACAAAAATTACAATACAAATCAATGAATACTGAATTCACTGGAATCATGCACGAGTCTCTGATATCGTTGACCCGGATTGATTGAAGCAAAACCGCGATATTCATATAACTTCTACTATAATATCACAGATCTGGTGGGTATTTGCGTTCTATTAAGAAGATTCGACAAATAAAAAATCAGGAAGCGATCTCGTCGTTCTGGCAAAAAAAAAACAATCCGACATCATAATAAAACAGGGCCCGTCAGTCCGTCATGCATCTGAGCGGTTCCACAGAAAATGACGACTTTTTCCAAAATTTTATTTTTATATATTTTGATTTGGATGAAATTTTGCACATGCTTTCTTTATGCCCAAAAATACCTTTTTGCATCACCGGTTCGCCATTTTGAGAAGGGCCTAAGAAAAAAATCCTTAATAATTTTCAAAAAATTATAACTTAGAAACGGTTTGTTCAATCATTTAGGTGTCATCCGCAAAGTTTTAGGTTATTATTGGGACTATCTGGAAAAAAATATACACTGTAAAAAAATGTTGTAATTTTTTATATTTCGAAAATAAAGCTTAAAAATCAATTTTCTCAAAAATCGTATTTTTGATTTTTTTTTTTAATTTTTTTTTATATGTTAAACTAGTGGTCCCGGCAAACTTCGTCTCGCCATCAAGTAGGCTATTGAAAACCGCTATGAACTGTCTCATACAAAATGACAGTTCCGTTCAGTCCCGTTTTTCCTACTTTCCCGGTGAACTTCCTGGAACTTTTATACACACAAACACGTCGGAACCCTTGACGAACAAAATGGAGGAAGAATCATTCAAATCCGTTGCCCCGTTCGTGAGCCATTTCGTGACATACAAACACCATTCTATTTTTATTTATATAGATTAGACAAAAAATGAAGTATTTTACACAGTGGGTCAAGATGGAGAAATCATGGACAAAAAAGTTAGGTTTTTTAAAAAAAAAAGGTGAATTTTTTAAAACGGTCATAATAAACTTTTTAAATGTTTTTCAACTCCATTTTATGAAAGTACGCAAAATTTATACGGGAAAATCAGGCCAACTTTTACCGTTTTAAAGATACAGCGATTTTCATACAAAATTATGATATAATTTTTAATTTTCTGTCATTTCCGAATGTTTTTCGAGGCTCATAAGCCTAGAAATTTGTTCATTGTCGGAAAGAGGAGATAATTTTTGACTAAAATGTTCAAAAAAATATTGATTTTTTAACGAAACACAACTTCAACATTCAACATTGTGATATTTTGATATGTAATTATCAAGAAAATATGGAAAAAATGTTTAAAGTTAAAAAATAACAAAATAACGAATATAAAGCAATCAATACGTGAAATGCATTTATATCGATTTAGGATAATGAAATATTTCCATTCGAAAACAAAAGCTTTAAGAGTAGAGGAGTAACGTGCCCACACGCAAAAAAATTGTGCGGTAAAGACTACCATTTTAGGGGGTTAACTTAAGCGCTCGCACCGGCAATTTTCAGCTGACCAGAAATGCGCTTGATTTTACCATGGCTGTAGTTGGAATCAGATTGTTGTAAATTATTTCTGTCAAATGTACCAGTAATGCGGTGGGGTGTACTGTAAACATAGTAATTTGGTCTGAATTTCCATGGTAGTTTTAAGAATGGGCGTAGTCAGCTAAAATAGTTATTCTTACCACACAATTTTTTCCCGTGCAGTTGTCTCACACAAATATACCTGATATTTTCTTAAAGTACAGCACGTTGGTATATTTTTGTGGTCGGACAGAAACGTACCTAATAGTTGATTCAAGTACCCATGTTGGTATAAAAAAAAGCTGATGCAGCAAAGACACAAGCAAGTGATGATCAAGTGAAAAGTAAAAGATAGCTTAGAACAATGAAGTATAAAATGAACACCATCAACAAAGGTTGTGTAAATGTGTTTTCAAAAGTGTTCAAAAAGTTACCGAAATCTCACAGAAAGTAATATTGCCAAATTAGTTGAACTAGGATTTGCAGATGAAAATAGGCTTATAAACAATTTAAAATTTGCGATTCGTGTCGTTTACAATTGGCCAAAAGAACAGCATTATCAAGTAGTGAAGAGGAAGATGTTTGCATGGAAGAGGAAACAATAGAAGCATCAGCATCAGCAACTTCAATACAGTCAACGGATTCCAATATGAATATTCCTAGTCATGAGTCATTGGAAGCAACGTCAGCAACTTCAATAGAATCAACGAACTCCAACTTGAATGTTTCTAGTAAGGAGACATTAGAAGCAACGTCAGCAACATCGATTGAGACAACGGTTTCCAACGCCCCTGAATACATCCAAAAAGTGAATATCGATATTTTCAATGGATCAATATCAAGTTTACTCGTAGCGCCGATCGATAAGACAAAAATTAGTTCTACTAAATATGTCACGAAAAAATATCACGAGATAGTCAACAGCATTAGACAAAACATCTTTGCGCTAAATAAGGAAGCTAAATTGGATGAAAATAGAACCGGCGAATTCTATGAAATAATTGAGCAGCTCAAAGAAAAGTTTACAAGTGAAGGGAGCCAAGCTGTTCAGAAAAGGCTCATGACTACCACATTGCGAGAGGCCTACAACCGATTCCAGGAATTGAACACTGAAATACAAATCCGGATTTTCATCCTTTGCTAAACGTCGGCCTAAAAACTGTTAACTCTTAACTAGCTCTGGAACTCACAACGTTTGTGTATGTACCATTCACAAAAATGTGAATCTCATATCCCACAGCTTAAAAAAATACGGTTTATCTAATGAATTTAAAGTGTTTACAGATAGTTTGACATGTGAAAATGCAACAGTAGACTGTTTTTTACGCCGATGTGAAAATTGCATTGACACAACTTCCTTAGAAAAAAAGTTATTAGAAGAAATGGATGAAAAATTTGTTCATGAAATTATTTTTAAGCAACTGATAGATGCGATATAGAGACGTTCACAAAACAGAAGAAGGAGTTTGTTTCCTATTTCATTCAAAAGTTAGAAAAATTGATACCATATGATTTAATTAAAAAACATTTTTGAAAATTAAAAAAAATACTGATTTTTCAGAAAATTACACTTTTGTACTTCAGGATGAAGCCATCACTGGAATGCGCAGCAAGCAACTATTCATCCATTTGCGATTTATTTTAAGGAAAATGGCATGCTCAATCATTTAAGCTTTGTAGTAATTTCCGAAGATTTGCGGCATGATTCTATATCCGTTAACTTATTTATCTCAAAAATGATTAATTTTATACGCCAAGAAAAGCACTTAAATTTGAACAAAATTTATTTCATGTCCGATGGAGCTGCATCACAATATAAAAATAGAAAGAACTTTTCTAGTCTTTGCCAATTTAAGAAAAACTATGATACACTAAAGTCTTTTTTTACACGGTTTTTTTTTGCACGCTTTATTTTTACACGGCTTTTTTTACACGCCTTTCGGAATTAACACGGTACTTTTTTTGCACAAAATTCGGAAATAACACGGTTTTTTCCTATTCACACGGATTTCAGAATTAACACGGTACTTTTTCCATGGATTCTAGAATTACCACGGTTTATTTTAACACAAATTCCAGAATTAGCACGGTTTTTTTGCACGGAATTTTTTTGCCCGGCACGGGGGACCGTGTAAAAAAACCTTAATGTATAGATGTTGAATGGTATTTTTTCGCAACATCGCATGGCAAAGGGCCCTGCGATGCATTAGGGCACGGTGCCCCGACAGACCGTTATGTAAAAAAATTGTCCATCAAATCTGAGTACAGGGCTCGATTCCTGAGGTCATTCTGCACCTCTGGACCAATTTTTAAAAAAAATCCCTAGGCGGAATCTCAAGAAATCCGGATTTTAAGTTTTTGACTTAAAATTTCAATATAATTTATATACAAATTACACTATAGCGCCGGGAAATCCTAAAAAAAATCGCTCAAAAAGACGACCAAACTGTTCTCAACTAGTATATAATTGTTATAGATGTTATATTTATAAATACTTTTTACTGACTAAACTAATCAGAGTGGTTTGAGTATGTTTTTATATGGCTTAAACTAGTAAGCTTAGTTCAATGGAATGAAATCTGAAAAACTAAATTTCAATTTACTGTTGATGCTCTTTTCGAAAGAAGTAAAGCTTTCAATGGTTAATAATATTTATTTACAGCTTGTTTTACGACTTTCACACTATGTGACCAGCCCACTGAAGTCTGCCGTATATATTTTTCTTAATATTATTTGCTTCTTTGTTTGTCTTGTACTACTTTTAATGTACCGGGTAACCCCGTTGATTTTTTCACATTTAATCTGAACACTTTTTAATTTGTACCCCGCTAATTTGCACATCGTTCAGATTAAAAATGGTTCAAACGTCATTTAGCTCATGGAACGGAGTAAAGTGAAATGGAACGCTGTGGAACGGAACACAGAATCAAAACAAAACAGGGAAAGAGGTAACCAGAAACACGTTTATAGGGTGACTAGAAGTTCAAATTATAAATGAATCCCGATGGTTTGCATGAGGTATCGTTCAAATTAGCGGGGGTGCACGGTATACGTCTAGTTTTCCACCGAGTATTGTCCTTGAACTTTACGTTAAAATTAACGTATTCTGTACTCTCGTCCACAACATGATTTTGACTACTCGGAGAACATCATTGTCACTTGTCGGAAGTATTCTAAGATTTACAAAGTCTACAACAATTTCAATGCCTAGTTCTATCCGAGTTTCAACATCACTTGAACTCCCACTCTCTAGCTCTGCTATCATGTACTTTAATTATTATTATTATTATTTTCGAAAAACTTTTCAGTTCATTTTCTACGATAAAGCATCGCGATATCGTAAGATAGAAGCATTGCAGTGATGTTTATTTTGGTGAAATTATTTACGAAAGAGAGAACGTATGAAATTAGATAAGCTTTTATTGAGCAACAGTGTAGAAATTTAGTTTGCCATTGCAAGTAACGGGTTCCAAAGCTAATTACGTAATCCGTAAAAGTTGATAATCGTAGCCAGAACAAGTGTTTTTTACTGCAAGGGAGACATAATTGTCCCACGTCCAAGGCTCTTCGACAATTTCAACTACATCCCCATCAAGCACTGCCTCAGGCACAACACAACTGATCCTGCTTCTTTCTCTTCATGCAACCATGTACGTTTGGGTAGATTAAATGGTATCACAAGCTTATCTTAGTTGTCTGTCTTCAAGATAGTGAAAGCTTGCTCAACTGCGCTGCGTTCGATTCCAATAAAGTCATCGCCTACAATGCCAGCAAGTGTATATACAACAGAATGTAATGGTAACTAGTAAATTTCGAAATGCATTTTTTATAATTTATGTAATATCACAAACGAAGTTTAGCTATCTATACACTTGATTGTATATATCAGCTTAATCAGCTTTCCCAGTTATTGTTAAAATATTTGCTGCCACAGATAGATTTGCGTCACTGTGTCGAACGCGACCTTGAAATCAATAAACAGATTACAAATAAAAACAAAGTACATAGTAGCAAGTAACGTAAGTGAGGTTCAAACTTTGGAGTACTTATTGGGGATTTGTGTGAAGTTGTTGAAAACTATGTTAATCTGTGTTAAAAAGTGTTCCATTTTGACATGTGGGAATGATGCTCTACGTGTAGTCAAAACCCTGTTGTGGTTAAGAATATAGAATACGTTAATTGTAACGTAAAGAACTGAGGACAATACTCGGTGGAAAACTAGACGTATACATCTTGAGTAGTACCATATGTATAAAGAAGCTAATATCATTAAGCAAAATAAATATGGTAGACTTCAGTGGGCTGGTCACATAGTGTGAAAGTCGTAAAACAAGCTGTAAATAAATATTATTAACCATTGAAAGCTTTACTTCTTTCGAACAGAGCATCAACAGTAAATTCAAATTTAGTTTTTTAGATTTCATTCCATTGAACTAAGCTTACTGGTTTAAGCCATATAAAAACATACTCAAACCACTCTGGTTAGTTGTCAGTAAAAAATATTTATAAATATAACATCTATAACAATTATATACTAGTTAAGAACAGTTTGATCGTCTTTTTGAGTGATTTTTTTTTTTTGAGGTTTTCCCGGCGCTATAGTGTAATTTGTATATAAATTATATTGAAATTTTAAGTCAAAAACTTCAAATCCGGATTTCTCGAGATTCCGCCTAGGGATTTTTTTAAAAATTGGTCCAGAGGTGCAGAATGACCTCAGGAATCGAGCCCTGTACTCAGATTTGATGGACAATGTTTTTACATAATAACGGTCTGTCGGGGCACCGTGTAGGGGGAACAATAAAACGCATCGCTACAAAGGCTAGTCTAGCTAAAGAACGTGAACATCCCATCAAAAATGCCAAGGAATTATTTGATTGGCCTCAAAAGCGAAAGGAGGAGCAACTAACACAAATTTTCTTTTCTTATGCAACTACAACAGAATATGAACATATCAAGGAGCAGCCTAATGAACAATATTCGAAAGCAATAACTATTCAGGGAACACAACAATACCATTCATTTATTCCAGTTTCCGTAAATAAAATAGAAGTTAGGCAATTTTCAAAAAAAAATTGTAAACATTATGAAAAAGTAAGAAATCTGTATCAAAATAGGACGCTCCATCATCGTATAAGAACATGAAATAAAAAGCTTTCAGAAAAAAATATTCTTTATTTTATCAACTCGAAAAACATCAGAAAATAACCAAAAGTTGTGAATTTTCAGTAAATTTAATTTTAAAATCGCTGTATCTCGGAAACGGTAGCAATTAGCAAAATTTTCTCATATACCTTTTTTGTTGCAAATTTTGCGTACTTTCATAAAATCGGGTCGAAAAGCATTCAAAATAGTAGTTTACGGAACAAGTTGCAGAATGATGATTTTTACAGCACGAGTCGTAAATTTATCCTACGAGGCTTGCCGAGTAGGATAATTACGACGAGTGCTGTAAAAATCGAGTTCTGCAACGAGTTACGTACAACATTTTTTGCAATTTCGTAGAAGACCACTTGAGGGTATCAGAAATTACATCGGAATGCATTCACCATAATTTTACAATTTCTGAAAAATGGTTGTGTAATGATCATTACGCAACTCAAAACAGTTGCGTAATGAGAAAGCGTTGCGTAATGAATCATTACAGCACTGGTTTCAGTTGCGTAATGACTATTCCCGCACTGCATACATCAGTGCAGGAAAGTAGGCCGTTTCATGACAGATTGGCGTGCTGAAAAACAGCCTATTGCGATGATAAATTGCAAAAAGTTTATTTAGACCATATTAAAAAATCAACCTTTTTTTAAAAAAAATCATAACTTTTTAGTTCATGATTTCTCCATCTTGACCCACTGTGCAAAAGTATCTTTTTTTGTCTACTTTAAAATATAAAAAAAAAGATTTTTGAGAAAATAGATTTTTAAGCTTTATTTTCGAAATAAAAAAAATACAACTTTTTTTTTACAGTATATATTTTTTCCAGATAGTTCCAACAATAATCTAAAACTTTGCGGAAGACACCAAACCGATCAGACAAATAGTTTCTGAGTTTTAATTTTTTGAAAATTGTTAAGGCTTTTTTTAGGCCCTTCTTAAAAGTAACGCTAGAATAAAAATGGCGAACCGATGATGCAAATTAGCATTTTTGGGTATAAAGAAAGTATATGCCAAATTTCAGCCAAATCAAAAAATACAAAAGTAAACCGACATTCGAATTCAAATGGAACCGCTCATCTGCCTTTTTTTGCAACCACGTGAACGCGTTACTAGGAAGCTTGGCAAGCACATACACGCACGCACAGGATGCAAATTAAAATCCGTCTGATCTGCGTCTGACACGGTAAAAATCAATTTCGCACAAATTGCATTGAATCTGGTATTAATTCGTTACACACCCGGTTAATTAGTATTTTCAATTAAATCGCGCACTGGGCAGTGCGAACGGCATCCCATCGGGGGCAACCATCCGAGGATGGATTTCCCTGCCCTGGATGCGTGCGTACCCGAACAGGAGCAAATAACTCGTACATACCATACTTTGGTAGTATATGTACCTTAATTAGGTATTGTTCAGTAGTCCAGGTATTGACCACGGTTCAATTTGTTATTATTATGGTGTTGGGAAGCTATTGATAAATGTTTAAGGTATTGAACTACTATTGAAAAATTTCACTTCTATATGAAGTTTTATCATGTATTATTTAAGTATTGCAACCAGTGGCGCGGGAAGTTAGTAGGACAGGTAGGACAAGTACTACGCACAAAAACACCTGGGTAGGACAGTTCAATGATTGTCCTACCCACGATTTAACAAAAAAAAGTTCAGCAGAAGGCTTAAAAATAAATTTAACTATTTATCATCTGTTTAAAATACATACAAACTATTTGATGGAGTTTTAGAGCGATGAAACATTTTTCAAGCACCTACAGTTTCTTCTGAAAATACTACACAATTTAACAGAATTTTTGCTGTTCATTTGTTATCTAGAAATAGATGAGCAATTCAGAGCAACCTCACTGGTTGAACAGGCAAGCAGTTTTGTCTATTTTTGCCAAATGTATTAAACACATTGATTCAAAAAGGACAGTTTTATACATAAAGGATATTTTTTTAATATGAATGATAATAAAAGTTGATCCAATGAATCCTAAGGACAGGACTGATAATAGTTTTTTTTTTGGACCTGGTCTCTGTTTCAATGTTAGTCTCTAAAATGTCTCTTTTTAATGGAATGTCTCTAAAATATCTATTTTAATTAAAATGTCTCTAAAGTCTCTTTTTTCTTTATTCTGCTTGCTTTGAGTCCTGATGCAAAATTGTACAGGCTTCAAAGAAATCTTCCGGGACTATAACGGGTTCAACAGGTTCTTCAAGAATTTTGTCTCAGATTCCCGAGGAAAAGCTTCAGAAATTATTAGTGATTTTATTTAGAATACATTCAGGGTCTCCTACAGGGATCTCTCCAAACATTCTTCAAGTGATTTTTCTACCAATTCTACAAGAAAATATTTCAGTGGATTTTCAAAAAATGCTTAAAAGAATTTCTGCCAGATTTTGCACTAGGAAATCCTTGAGAATTCCAGAGCTACTACCTCCAGTGATTTCCTCAGGCATTACTTAGGATTCTTTTTCAAAACTGTCCTAGAATTTCCTCCAGGTATTTATTTCACTTCAACTGAATTCTCCGGTTGTTATATTTCTACAGAATTTCCTCTAAGGAAACCACAAAGTTTTCCAAGAGTTTTCAAAAAATAGCCTGATTTTTTTTTTTTTTTTTTTTTTTTTCAAAGAAACCCTGCAAGCTTTTTTCCGCTTGTTCCTTCAAAAATTTATCCACGTTTCCTCTCAGAAATCCAAAATTCCTTAATTTCTCCAGCATTTCATTCAAGTTAAAAAAGTTTCTCTAAAAAACCCAATCTTCAAACAAAGTTTTCACACTAGTTAATAAATACGACAGCAATTTTTCCAATGATTCCTCCGATCATTCCTATACAAATTCCTGTAGAGATTCTGTTCAACGTTTTTCGAGAAATTTCTTGAGAAAATACTGCGTAGCATGCCAGCTTCTCGTTGCTATTGATAGTATAAATTCGTGGCTGCAGATCTCGTAAGAGCACACCCTCGAAGGCCGGGACGGGTTTGATATTATCGCACGTTTTGATCGGGAATCTTCAAGGATTTCCCAGGGAAATCGATGGATGAATCACTTTATAAAATCTTGGAGGAGTTAGGACTTCTTTGACAAATCCATCAAAGAATTTTTTGAGGAATTCAGGTTCTTCTTGGGAAAATCTAAGTTGAATTCTTGAGTTATCCTAAACAAAATTTTTGTGGAAATTTCCTAGAAAAATTCGTCTCAGGAGAAATTTCTTGGGAAATATTAGCTTAAACCACTTTAGAAATTTTCGGAATACTATGCAAACATTTAGGCAAATAACTAAATGAATTTCTAATGAAATTCCAAGAGAGAATAATGAAAAAAAAATACAGTAATACTTGTCGTAATGTCTCGAGGAATTCTAAAAAATGTATTAGATTTTAGAGAAATGTCTACTCTGATGCTTAGAAGAATCAAACTCTTATCTTCTGGCTCCTATTAGGTTTTGTTTTGTTTTCTTGGTTACTTTTATTTATTTTTTGTGGCTTTATTCAGACAAGAGGTTTCTAATTTCCTAATTCCTAATTGTTAAGAAACTCAGTCGCTCTAGTTTAATAAAATCCATTAAAAAAACTGTTTTGAATTTTTGTCTGTAATTTTTCATTCTATGGGAGTCAAAATAATAACAAATCTTCTAAGAATTACCTATGTATTTTTTTCTGTTGGGCAATATAATTTCCTCAACTCAACTCAAAACCGACCAAGATGTCACTTACATCCCTTGCATTTGAGCTCCTCAAATATAGTAACTTTCAATTTCCAGCCTAGGATTCCATAGGATTAATATTTTTCTAAGTTTCACTGTGCAACAAATATTTGCGAACGTTTGTCCTACCCATGGTTTCGAACGTGGACGCGCCTGATCCAATTATCACTTTAATATTTGTAGAATATGCATGATATGTTGTAATTTAAGGTATTTTACCGCTTATACAGGACACTTTCATACTTTATTCATGTGGTAAGTATTGAAAATTATCTAGTATGGAATACCTGAGTCTGGTATTCTGCAGCCATTTTCTTTTGCTCGGGTCAGCTCAGAAACAGAAGCCTGAGTTCTTTTTTACCTTTTCGTGTAGGTACACTAGAAAGGGTATTATCATAAAATTTAAACAATTCAATGTTTACCTTTTATTTCACAGAAAATAGGCAACAATTATTATCTTGATCTTTGCTTTAGTGATCTATCTGAAATGGCATATGCTTTTCATACAACATTTCGCGTCAAATGCCTAGAAGTCATCTAGATAAATCGTTAAATATTTTATAGCCATTCCAAGAGTTACTTTTTTCAAGTGGCAG
The DNA here is from genome assembly GCF_002204515.2 of Aedes aegypti. Classification (NCBI taxonomy): domain Eukaryota; kingdom Metazoa; phylum Arthropoda; class Insecta; order Diptera; family Culicidae; genus Aedes; species Aedes aegypti. The sequence goes on along the minus strand of NC_035108.1, from coordinate 243,324,225 downwards.
TCGCTGAAAGGCCCTAGCGATTTGGCGAGTCAACTCGAATGAAGTGGTTCTATGGTATCAAAGACTTTCTATAAATCCCTCGAAAAAAATTCCCCTTATTCTTCCAAATAAATAATTTGAAGTTATATTTTGAATATTTCTCCATGTAGGGCCGATGTACCAATAGCCGCATAGCTAAAAAAAAATATTCGTATAAAATCGGAAAATAACGCAAGCGTCATTATTTTTACATCATCTGAAAGCTTTTTATCTTGGTTTTGTGGGAAAAATATGAAAACTACGAAAACTCATATGTTTGTATTTATTATCGCTTGTGGCACTATAGGAATACATGTGCCTATAGTAGCACTATTTCTAATTTCTGTTCCTATAGTAGCACTAACATCACGGCGTTGGCAAAATACTAATCAAAACCGTATTTTTACATATTTTTATAGCTTTCGTTTGATGTAAAAAAAGTTCTTAATTCATCAATTATTTCGTATGATAAAAAATAGTTTCTTTCAATAGTGCTATAGGAACAATAGGTTTACTATAGGTGCAAGGGAGCACAAATTTTAAGCAAAACTAATTATTTCGATCATTTTTTGAACAAAATTAAGCTGTGTTTCAATGGTACTGATATAAACAGCCCCTGATCTTTATGTCAAAACATATTTTGTAAAGATTTATAGCAAAACGGCCGTAAAAAGCCATAAGTGCGACTATAGGGGACTGTCCACTAAGGGAACACCGACCCAATCTATAAAGATTTTTTAGATCGCAGAAAAGTTTCGAAAAAGGACTTTGGTGAGTTTGGTCTGATCAGCAGTGCATTATCACAAACCATTTGTCGACCTGATCGTCCACCGAACGTATCCTATGGCACTACCCTTTCCAAAAACATTCCACAACATCCTGTACCACCTATGAGAAGTCGTATAGTTCTCTGCATCTTCCTTGAGTAGGTGTTCAATTAATCATCCTTTCCCATTCCCCAGCCCTCACAAGGACGTGGCATGGACAGCTCTCGATTATTGGAGGATACGTCAATCTTGTTAGAGTTAGAGGTTAGTCCCAAATTTCTGACTTTGGTAACGGACGGTAAGGAGGCAACCCTCATGCAATGGTCTAGGACTGTGCCATCTACGAATTTGTGCGAAATGCTTAATGCTAATGTATCTATAAAGAGGTCTATCGCAAAGATTCCTCAAACAAATTATCTACAGGTCCTAGAATCTATAAGATTCTTCTACGAATATCTATCTATATAAATAAAAATGGAATGGTATTTGTATGTCACGAAATGGCTTATAAACGTGTCAACGGATTTAAATGATTAAATCTTCTTTTTGTTCTTCAAGGGTTCCGACGTATTTGTGTGTATAAAAATTCCAGGATATTCAACGGGAAAGTCGGAAAAACGAGATTGGATGGAACTGACATTTTGTATGGGATCCATAGCGTTTTTTTTTCAACAGCCTACTTGATGGTAAAACGAAGTTTACCGGGATCACTAGTCTTCAATAAATAACCCAGAGATGTCTTAAGAAGTGCTCCAAGAACTTTTAAAGGCCTTTTCATGTGACAGGTCCGTCTATGCATTTGATTACATCGGTGGAGGACTGGTGCTAATACGGGACTGTCATCGCAATAGAAGAACTGTCAAAGAGCTTCCCGATCAGCTGATTTGAAACGTCTTGTGAATAGGCCTATTCATGAATATCATTTTAAGGGATTTATGTAGAAATTCCTCTAAAAATCACGCTATAAATGTTCTTATGGATACCTCCAGATTTGTTTAGAGTTTGTTTCCGAAATTACTCGTCGGATTCTTACATTCAAAGATTACTCTAGGTAGGAATTCTATAGCACATTGCTTCCAAGCAGTCGTTCACAGTTTTTTTTTCTCTACTCAATAAAAAACCTTGTAAAAATTTATTCAATAATCTTTGAAGAAAATGATGGAGACATTAACTATTCGTAGGAACCATTGAAAACAAATTTTGAAGGGCATCGTAAAGGTACCTCGAAGAAAAGTTTAGGCATCAAGGTAGAACATCGAGCCTTGTTGTACTGAAAGTTTCATTTGTCTTTCTGTAGTAGTTTCAAAAACATGGTATAAATAAATGTATTATTGCAAATCATGAAAAAAGTAATTGTCTTACTATGTTTGTACCTAAAGCGGTATTTATTATGGAATTTAAATTTCTTCCACTGCTAAAATTGAAGTTCACACTGACTCAATTTCGAGGCAGCAAAAACAAAAAACGCTCGAAATATAGAGCAAATGAACTACGCCTGAATGTGCAGATGCAGGATCAGCATGAAATTAAATTCATTCCATCGGAAATATGAGGGTGCGAATCAGTGACCATCCGTTTTAAATGTCGGTTTAATTGAACAAAGGGGGGGCTACCTTTTTTTTGGTTGCTGTTTGCTGAACAATGTTGACCGAAACATACTCTCCACACACAACAGTAGTGCTGTAGTGGAGGAAAGGCTTATATTTGTGCAGCCGTTGTTGGTCGGCTTGCACCTCGTTCATTTCGTTGGTTTTATATCCGATTTGGATCCCGAGTTTTAATCATCATTATCGACTTAAAGGTTGGATCCCACATTTATCGTTGAATCAATATCTTTCATTCGATTTGCTTTGATAGCGGAGAAGTACAATCTTCATGGCAAAGAATATATGTTGAAGATAGACAAATCGTTTGAAAGAACACAATTTTATGTTCTTGCTACCAGACATACCAGTTAAAAAATGAACGAACTATGGTGATCAAATTTGTAAATCAACAAAACGCACTCGAGGGATTAATTTGCATCATTTATCAGTACCAATAGGACAACCATTGAACAGTAGTTTAGCTGAATTGTCACGACATACCAAACAAGGGCTAAATTTTCAAATTACTATATACTATGTAAGAACTTTGTTTCAAAAATTGACGTAAATTGCCAAACAACCTAGACCAACAAAGAACGAGTTCGGCTTCCCGATGACCTTACTTGAAATAAACTAAAAAGTATAATCCTGAAACAACACCTCACCAGTAAAACTTAATCTAAAGTATAATTTTCTGGCATCACTGTCGTAATAGTTGTTGACAATTTTTAACCTGAAGTATTTTTCCGATTTTTTGTGTTTTATTTCGTTTATTAAACTTCACATAGTGATTGTTTGATTGATTAAGATCCTCGAATTTAGTAATCTCTCGAAGTAACTGCTATTCGTCATTAGTTATTGTGTTTTTCAACGGATTTGTCTTCTGTGCACAGTTGAGATTCATTCTCTCAGTCATTATTCAACAAACGTTCTGTCGACTTGCCTACGTCACATCTTCTATTCATATTGAACGCAAGTTGTTGCTATTACCGGAAGCCTACCTAAAGGCGTTTGTGCGAAACAGAAAATATGGTTTGCAACATTTGTCAACAAGCCGTTTCGGATTCAGACCGCATTTCGTGTCGCGGCTACTGTGACAAGTCATTCCATATGAATTGCGTCAATGCTGACTACGACCTTCGTGAGGTTTTAGCTACACACGAGCGGAATGTATTCTGGATGTGTAATGATTGTGCTGATTTATTCGCCCGAGACCACTTTCGTCAACTAACTGCAGGTTGCAGCAATAATGAAATACCAGACATTTCCGCCATCAAGTCTATCAAGGATGACATCGCAGGCCTGAAGCAAGCTTTCGGTGAACTTTCGGCTAAAGTTGATTGCAACCCCTGTACTCCGACCCTCAAAAATCCTTGGCGAGCAGTTGGTCGAATTGAACGTACTTTGCCCAATACACCAAAACGTGCGAGAATGGAAATACAACCTGTTATCGAACGCCCCATCCAATGTGGTACTAAAACAGCCTCAACAACAGTGAAAACTATTTCACCACCAGAGGATCTGGTTTGGATATACCTATCGGCTTTTGATCCTAGCACCAGCGATAAAGATATTACGAACCTAGCGAGGGAATGCCTGGGTATGGATTCTAATGTGAATCCTAAAGTTGTCAAACTGGTTCCAAAAGACAAAGACGTGTCTACACTAAGCTTCATCACGTTCAAAATTGGACTAAGCAAAAACCTTCGTGAAATCGCTTTATCGAATAACACTTGGCCGGAAAATGTGCACTTCCGTGAGTTTGTAAGCTATTCAAAAAACCAGCGGCCAGTAGTCAAGGTTGCAACCGTGGCAGCCCCGCCGAATACTGGAGTCCAGTAGAATCACCTTCAATCAACCCAGAGCGCGCTGCCTGTAGCTCTATGGAAGCCCCTAATCCTCCCGACCCAGTCGTGCTCGTGTCATCATGCCAACAAAGTCGCTCTGGCCCTGAGGTCGAGGATGGTGTCGGGGTCTTCCAAACTCCTTTTGCAGGCAAGTACCCGCTTAATGACATTCATTCGCCACCTGAAAGGTTTTCAATTCCTAGTACTGTCGCCGATTTCAACTCAACTTTACTCCCCGTTTCAACACCGGGCCGCACTGTATCCAGCTTAATGGAAGCCCCTTATCCCTCCGACCTAGTCGAGCTTTCAACAGATTCCCGTCATCACAGTCGTCCCGGTCCTAGTGTCGGATGTGGAGACGGGGTCTTCCAACACCCTTCTGCAGGCGAGTATCTATTCCATCATGATTTTTGGCCGTCCAATAGTTTTCCGGCTTTCAGCTTCATCACTGATGTGTTCGGAAGTAGAGATGGGGTCTACCAACATTCGACTTCCAACGCTGTCTCATGCCCTGGTAATTTCATCAATGACGTGGAAAATACAACATCTGCTTTCGAGTTGTCAACGGAAATCTCAGGTGATCCAGAACGCACTGCCTGCCGCACTGAGGAAGCCTCTGACCCACTCAACCCAGTCGTGCTTCCTGATGCAGTTCTTCCAAGTCGTTCTGGTCCTGTGGTTGAGATCGGGGACGAGGTCTTCCAAGCTTCCTTATCAGGCAAGTATTCGTCCATTAGAAACAATGCTCTGCTTGATAGTTGTTTGACTTTCAGCCAACCCTCTGGCAATCATTCACCACAACCTGACATTTGTCCTGGACAAAATGGATCTCCTGCCCCAGAACACGTGCTGACGATTTTCTATCAAAACGTACGTGGGTTACGTACTAAGATCGAGGATTTTTTCCTAGCAGTAACTGATTCGCAATACGATGTCATCGTTCTCACCGAAACCTGGCTCGACGATAGAATTACTTCGGCCCAGCTATTCAACAATCAATTCACGGTTTTTCGAAACGACAGGAACCATCTCAACAGTAATAAAGCTCGTGGTGGGGGGGTCCTGATTGCTGTGTCCAGGCGACTAAGTTGTTGCCTTGATCCTACACCGGTTAGCTCTTCTTTGGAACATCTGTGGATCAAAATCAAGACCCCGTACAGAACTACAAGTATTGGTGTTATGTATTTACCCCCTGATCGCAAATCCGATGTGCGCATCATTGAGAGCCACATTGATTCGATTAATTCTATACTCTCGCATTTGGAAGTGAATGATTTCGCGCTTCTGTTTGGCGATTACAACCAGTCTGGATTATTGTGGAACACATCACCGAACGAAGCTCCTTCCATTGATGTTTTGCGGTCACACTTTCCAATTGGTTGCAGCAGTCTCCTTGACGGATTCAATCTCAACGGTTTAACACAAATCAATTCTATTTTCAATAGAAATTTGCGTATGCTTGATCTTGTGCTTACGAATGAATCTGTTCTACCATACTGCACAGTTTCCGAAGCGTTAGAACCGTTGGTCAGCCTTGATCTAGATCATCCTGCGTTAGAAACGTCTGTGAGGTTACCCTTGCCCACTCAATTCGTAGAGATGGCTGATTTGCCTCAACTGGACTTTCACAGAACAGATTACGAATCCCTAAAACGTATCCTCAACAATGCTGACTGGAATGCAATCGAAATGTGCACCTCCGTTAATGAAGCAGTGGATTACTTTGTTATGGTTTTAATGCAAGCTATTTCGATTTCTACCCCTCTGCGCAGACCTGCTCCGAAACCTCAATGGAGCAATAGTCATCTACGTCATTTGCGGCGTCAGCGTTCTAAAGCACTACGAAAATACTGTAAATCTCGTAACCCTTACAATAAGCGAGTGTTCTCTTTGGCCAGCAATGAATATCGGATATACAACAGATACCGGTATATGCTTTACACACGTCGCACACAGGAAAATCTCCGAAGAAACCCCAAGCAATTCTGGTCGTTCGTCAATGAGAAAAGGAATGAGGGAGGCCTCCCAACTGAAATTCATCTGGGACAATTGGTGGCTCAGACGCCGCTGGAGAAAAGCAATCTTCTGGCTCAACACTTCAAAAGCGTATTCAACGATTACTTTGCAACTCAGGCTCATGCTGAGGAGGCTACAAGAGCAACTCCCACTGATGCATTCAACTTTACAGTCTTTGACGTTTCTCCTGCTCTTGTTGTATCTGCTATCAAAAAGCTGAAAAGTTCTAATGCTTCTGGTCCTGACGGTGTTCCATCCTGTATAGTGAAAAAGTGTTCAACAGAGTTAGCCGAACCTTTATCGATGTTGTACAACCTCTCCCTACGGCATGGCGAATTTCCGCGACAATGGAAGACATCCTTCATGTTCCCAGTATACAAAAAAGGCGATAAGCAAAACGTAGAAAATTACCGAGGCATCACATCACTTAGCGCCTGCTCAAAAGTGTTTGAAATCATCGTTAACGATGCTCTCTTTGCTAGTTGCAAGAATTACATATCCAGTGATCAACATGGATTTTTCCCAAAACGCTCGGTATCTACGAATCTTGCTCCGTTTATTTCGTTATGTGTGAGGAGTATGGACGCTGGAACTCAAGTTGATGTTGTTTATACAGATCTTAAGGCGGCGTTTGACCGCGTTGATCATGTGATACTGCTGGCAAAGTTAGAAAAACTAGGCGTGTCCTCACAGTTGGTTCGATGGTTCAAATCATACCTAACTGATCGTGTTCTCTGTGTGAAACTTGGTTCTGCTCAGTCGGACACATTTACTAATCAGTCAGGGGTGCCTCAGGGCAGTAACCTAGGACCATTGCTGTTTAGCATTTTTATTAACGAAGTCGGAATTATTCTTCCACGAGGGTGTCGCTCTTTCTATGCTGACGATGTCAAACTATATTTAGTAGTTCGATGCGCCGAAGACTGCCTTCGGTTGCAAAATATGATAAACTGCTTTGAGCAATGGTGCTCTTCTAACTTCGTTACATTGAGTACATCAAAATGCAATGTTATCACCTTTCATCGCAAGCTGAAGCCGATTCTACATGAATACAAGATTGGCAGTCAACTATTACAACGAGTTGATAACGTTCGTGATTTAGGACTCCATCTCGATACAGCTTTGACTTTCAACATTCACTACTCGGACATCATCGCTAAAGCAAATAGGCAGCTGGGATTCATCTTCAAAATTGCTAGCGAATTTCGTGATCCATTGTGTTTGAAAGCTCTATATTGCTCCCTCGTCCGGTCGATATTAGAATTTAGTGATGTAGTTTGGTGTCCATATCAAATAACCTGGATTACTCGAATTGAGGCTATCCAGAGAAGATTCATTCGCTATGCTCTACGATCGCTACCCTGGGACGATCCTGTTAATTTGCCACCTTATGAAGACCGATGTCAGCTTTTGGGCCTTGAAACTTTACAGAAGAGAAGAGCTGTCAACCAAGCAGTATTTGCAGCTAAATCCTTATTAGGAGAATTAGATGCTCCCGCATTATTGGACGAATTCGAGATATACGCTCCAACCAGGAATCTCCGCTCCAGAGCCTTTCTTAACCTTGGACACCGATCCGCCAACTATAGCTTGCACGATCCAATACGGTTTATGTCAGCCAGATTCAACGAGTACTACGAGCATTTTGACTTCAACCGATCAGCTCTCGCCTTTCGACATAGCTTACAACGTAATACGGTACCGTAGGGCATAATCTCTTGATACAGTTGTTTGGCGATTGGCATTATGTTTAATTGATTTTAATATGTTTTTTTTTTTGTTGTGCTTAATTGTTATTGTTAGATATAAGTTGTAATTCTTGTGTAATGTTTTGTGAAGAAAAGATATGGGGTTTTTATGCTTTTTTGAGCAAGGTTTATATGTCAACCAACTCAAGGGGGCTTTTCCTCATCATATATTTCATTAAGACTGAGAGTCAGATGAAATTAAATAAATAAAATAAATAAATAAATAAAGGTATGTTTGTTTCTTTTAGATGTTCAGAAAAATAAAAACAGTTTCATTGTTTGATATCATTTTACAAATTACACTAGGTAGGTTTAATGGATCTAAAGTGAAAATATATAAATTAACAGAAAACGAACAAGTGTACATGTATACATAGATGCACGTGATTACGTACCGTTAATCAATGATGACGTCTGCTATATGATATGAAAAATGCATGAATAGAACATTAGTAGTTTCGATTTTTGATTTGATTTTCTGAGGATGTCTAGTATGTATGCTCACTATCATCACTGACGAGGATGAGAATAGTTAAAGTTGTTCAGTTTTAGTAACACTAATCACCCACACGCATGGCTGCACAACGCAAACATTCCTAAAAACTATCTAAACACAAACGCTCCGTTGAGATTCACTTGCTATCGCACACATTTAACAGCGCAACCACGACAGTCGGTGTGAGTACTTTTTATAGTAGTAGCATGTAATAGTAGTAGATTTCGGTGAGAGTTGAAAAACTAACAAGGTGAATTAATTTTTCAAACAAGACAGCGCTAACTAACTTTTTGCGAGGGCCTTCTTCTTCCTTTGTACTAGGATGTCGTGAAACGGGTTGTGACTGATGGACTGATTGAGACACTTGATCCACTCCTGTTGTTCCTCCTCGTTGGCGGCCGACATTCGATATACCGTATGCTTACCCTCGACTACCTTCCCTTCGGAATCGGTTTTGCATGCTTTGATAATTTCCGCACCACCGCTGGCATGCAACTCGAAACAGAACTGTTTGCTGCGGTCTTGCACTTCACGTACCTGTGAAAGAAGAAGTAACTCAGTTATTCAAGTTATTTGAAATAAGCAGTAACAACAAAGAGATAAAAAAAATCAAAGGCAGACTAAAAAGGAACCACAAAAAAAAAAAATCAAACGGGGACCAAAAAGAAATTACGAAGGAATGAAGCAAACAAAAAGAATCCAAATAGAAATCAGATTTGTTTTTTTTTTTCAGCGATTGCATCAGAAATTAATTCAAGTATTACTCCGAAGGTTTCTTAAACAGTTTGTTCAATGATTCCTTCAACTTTCTTTTTTCCATGGTAGCTTCAGGGCTCTACTGGTTTTCGACGAACTTGAGATAAACCGAATTAGATGAATACTTAGAAATAGTCACTAGAATACGATTATATACTCAACAGATTAATCCAAAAGTCAACTAACTGTTTCAATAGTGAAACTATTGATATACAATCAATTTACTATTGATAAACAATCCATTTTTGTTTAACCGATGTCGGAAAATTTAGACCATTTGGTCATAGAGTGTCATCGTACTTGCCTCCCGTTATACAAATGCAAAAATGGCAACTTTGGTAAGGAAAAAATCTCAGTTGATAACTGTGGAAGTGCTCATAACAACACTTAGCTGAGAAGCAAGCTCAGTCCCAGTGAAGACGTAACGCCAAGAAGAAGAAGAACAACAACTACAAAATTTGGCGTAGCAACTCATGGAGGGATTATTAAAGAGTTGCCTGGAAAATCCCTAAACACTATTTTCAAGAACTGGAATAACCCAAGTAACCAAAAGTTCGGATCATACGCCAACTTTGGGGTGCGAAACACTTTTGCCCCTTCAATAATTTTCCAAAGATGCGAAGCATAATACTAGCCACACCCCCCCCTCCCAATAATTTTGACGATAAATCTTTGAAATTCCTAAACCGTAATCAATTAAAACAAAATTTAAACTACCTGTACAGAATATATGTCACGTTCTATAAATGTTAACTTCTGGCGTTTGGAAAGCAATTCACCCAAATGTGAATTCAATTCCTTCGATAACACTGAATTTTGAAAAATGTTGCATAGCCCAAATCATTCACCCGGCGTGATTCAAAGATTTAACCTAAAAATTTATCGAAGACAAGGACTTGATTATTTTTAAAGGCGCTTTTTGCAATGGAGTAAATTGAGTTGTTATTGAAAATTTGGTTCTCTAAGTCTTAGAAAAATGGAATATGTTTCGGCCAGGACGTCATTTCATACGTTGTGTTTTATGGTTTAACGATCGCCAAATCAAATGACTTCAACTGATTTATTGCCAACGAGAGGCAGCGTGTCTACTCGGCAGGGAAAACGAAAGAAACTACATTCTTACAGGTTAAATGGGTGCGCCTTACATAGGCGCACAATACGGACAAACAATAATTTATATATTCATTTAGCGCGCACGCTGCCTTCAATAGATTGGTGCCAACTAGAGGGGCTGCACGCTGGTGGAATCTTCCGCGCTGCTGTGAATGGCACAATAGGTAGTCGTTGTAAAGCATAGGTTCCCAAACTTTTTAGATGCGCGACCCACCCAGCCATCATGCGTCTTCTTCGCGACCCACCAGAGAGAAATTATTGTACAAATGAGTTATTTATTGTAACTTTCATTGTCTTTCGATACTTTGTTTATAATTAATGACAAGGCGCGATAAACATGCTCAAAATCAGTTGAAAGTTTTAGTTTGAGTTGGAGTTTTAGAAAAATGAAATGTTTGAAAGTCGTTAGTTTTCATTCTTTTCTTACTTTACCGTCGAAATAAACTACTTTTTAACGAGAGGTTAATAGAAATTTAAAGAATATTTAATTTTAAAGGACTAATTATCATATACAACCATTTTTTTGCCAAAAAACTAAACAACTTTTACCATTAAATCACAATTATTTTAAGAACGTGATAATGTTTTTAGCCTGCTATCAGTAAACAATTTCCAAGCTGGACATTTCAGTATAACAGCAATTTTACGATATTTATTTTTTTGTTGAAGTTTCCAAATATACTTTTAATAATTGGAAATTTGTTGCGACCTGACAACTTTGACAGAAAAAGTTAAGATGTGTCCACTGACCTAAATAAAATCTATGAAAATAAAGATTTTTATGAAGTGACAACATTCAAAACGAAGAAAATAGATAGAAAATATGATTTTTTTTTCGCGACCCACCAGAGACTACCTCACGACCCCCCTGGGGGTCGCGACCCACAGTTTGGGAAACTATGTTGTAAAGAAACCTTCAATCATTTCCTTTGAAGAACTCATGTAGGTATTTTTGGAAGATCTGCTACACTCAGGCAAATGGACTAACGAAATACATAGGAACCCCTTATGGGGAATTTGCCACAAGAAATTGGATTGAAATTCATAGACTTGCCTTATTGAAAAATATTTTCACGGTGACCTGGAATCGAAACAAAAAAGACCTCGTGATCGATAGGCCCGTGCGCACACCACACGTCTGCCGACGCCTTGATGTGGTGTGATGCTAAAACGATACATAAAGCGTTCGTATTGCAATAAACGTTCCATCTTTCATAAAGCAAAATGTATGAATTTCGATAGCCCAGTTCGCTGCATGTGAAATTACTAATGGAGACATTAGTGGATGAATTCTTTGAAAAATTTCTAGAGTAAATTGTTGCAGGTAATTGCGTTGTACATACTTCCTGGAGCAAATTCTGGAAGAATTCCGCTAAGTATCGCTAGAAATATTCTGGAGAATTTTCATGACGTATTTATTGGAGAACTGGTAAGGATGAATGTCTGAAGGATGCCAGGAAGAGTCACGGTATTATAAAAGAAATCTCTGGAAAAATCACTAGAAGAATTTTTGAAGTTTTTCTTCGAGGTATTAGAGGAGAAGTTTCTGAAGAATCTGTAACATAATCGCGTTAGAGTCTCTAGACGTAGAGCCTCACAATTTTGCATCAGAATTCACTACATGGAAAAAGGGGGCGGAAAGTGATTTTTGGAAAAAAAAACTTTTTGGGTAAAAAATACTCTCAAGACCTTGAATTAAAACTAGATACTTTTTAGAGGCATTAAAATAATGAACAAATCTCTAAAAAGAGTACTGCTACCAACCCTGACATTGTGGAAAATTTTCGTATATGAAATCTCACCGTACAGCACGACAAACTGTGGCATACGGTCAACACATGGATATCGACGAAGGTGTTCTGTTGTAATCAAGCGAGTAATTAGATTCACGGAAAATCCCGCAGAATTAGCGGAAGAACTGGCGACATCTAGCTACCATCGTTCTATAGGGTCAAAATGGAAGCTGACATGGCGCAAACGAGGTCTCATAATATATGTGTTGTAAAGCGTTCTTTTGGACATTTGTTTCGAAAATCTGGAGAACGGAGTGACACACGGGTTTGTGCTGTCAGTATCTTGTTCCTGGTTGCAATGCAGGCTATCTTCCAGGTCCACCGAAAAGAGTCGACGTTCTTTTGTACGTCGACGACAACCGTTTTGTTGTACGAGCAACGGAAAATGAAAAGTTGCGCCGAAAACTACAACCCGCCATGAAGGTTAGGATAGAAAGCTGGGCGAAGACCGTCAGTTTCGCCACACGCAGTGGCACACGATATCACCATCGAACGAATTCCCGTACCGCAGACCAACTGTCTAAGGGTTCTTGGTATGATCCTAGAAACCGCGAAACTAACCTATGGCATAGGACTGTTGAGCAGAAAGACCAGAACTTTGCAAATCCACGGCCAACCGTACAATAAGATTGTTCTTTTTGCTTCCAGAATTGCTGGTAACAGAGTGGACTGGACGACCATCCGAGTAGTGTCAAACCATGATAACAGTCTACCGTCGATTCGGTCAACAACAGATCCCTGGACACACAGGCCTAAATGAAAAAAAATCTGTGGCTGATCGACCAGCCAACGAGGCTAGAATTAATCTGGCCATTAATATCCCTCTTCTAGGCGAAAACCAAAGCGATCAAAATAACAAAACGCCACCTATGGGATAGATACTGGTACGAAACTTAAGATGCGAAGCCAACTGCGTGCCAGGACTGAATATCGGCCACTTGCGAGTGCTGCGGAACGACTTTGAACGTATTGCATATAATTCTAGAATTCTGGAATGACATCGAAGTAGTAGTCCGAAGTGCGCTTATTTACGAAGAACGCAGACCAATTTCGCAGACCAACGCAGATAAAATTCCACTTACCGCAATGTTTTCGAGCGGGATAATCCCTCTTGGTTCCTTGTCGGTTGTGTACTCGAAGTAGTACAAGCAGTTGTCATTCAGAATGAACCACCTTCGTTTCCACGATTTGTATCTGCAGTAAAAGAAAGAAGAAGTCTATCAGCAAAAGTAATCGCACGATAGATAAGAATACAGACCGTCCGCCTTGCTTCCAGAGCCATCCTTCCTTGTCTGGATTGAAGAATGTGTGCATTAGGTCGTTGCCATCGTCCTGAGGTATCTTGAACGGCTCTGTCCGGATGGATTCATACAGAGACTATAAAGCAGAAATTGAATTGCGCTTTAAAATTATGATATAAATTAATGGTGAAAAACGTAAGTTCTCCTAAATAACAAAAAAAAACAAACAAATTATCTAATTTCAATTGCATTCAAACCGTAAATATAAGATAAACCAGTTTCACTCGCGTGTAATGATGCCTATGGTTATATATAATTCCTGATAGTTTCAATCGACATTTCGATAATTAAACTGTCTATTCTAATCCTATTATACTTCTTGACACACTTACCTCCAGCAATTCTCTCGGTAAATCTCCTCCATTGTTGATGCCTCTATTCATCGATATGAATTGCTCAACGGTTGGTTTCTCTTTCACCTGTAATATAAGGAAACATTTGGATTATGCACGCATAACGCTGTACTGTAAAGACATTTATCATTCATCAAGTGCACTGAAGGGTAAAACGTGTGTGGTCCAAACGTGATTGGCAAATAAAGCCTCCCATGTGAACGGACAGTTGGTAGCAGACAACTGAAAGGGTTCATTCATTTATTTCATAACGCCGAAAATGGCCATTTTTGACACCCACCCACCCCCTCGTAACGCTTTTTGTATGAACATTCTTAAAATTTTGTATGAGCCGTAACATCATACGCACCCACCCCCTTAAGCGTTATGAAATTTGTGAATGAGCCCAAAACGTATTAATTTCAATCGACTGCGACACTTTCGGAAGAGTCAAACGTTGCAGAAACAGACTGAGTAGGTAATACCTAGGAGTGAAATTAAAACTGCATATTTGATTTATTTCACTGTACAAAGTATTAATGACATAACAATAACATTATTTTCATTATGATGATCCGTAAATAATTAACACTCCCGAACGCAATAGGTAGATTTTTATTCATGACACTATAAGTTATTTAAGGAATGCTCTTGCAATGCCTTCTAAAATCTTCTTCTTTCTTATTCTCGAATTTCAACTGGGATAGAGTAAAGTGGGGCGCGATATTTTTAGGATTTCTAGCTCGATTCAAAACAATTGTTATACATGTTATGATGGTTCGAATGCTATTCAAGTAAGAGACTTTTACTCCAAATATTATAGAAATCGATTGAGATTTGCAAAAGTTATGGATTCAGTGTTGTAAGCAATCACTGTAGTCGATACGTTTTCGCTGATATTCGGCAGCGTTTCCCTCCCATTTACAACGAAAGTCGGAAAGAAAAATGTCAATTGAATGCTTCAATTTGTTTGTGTTTGTCGATGGTCATTCTACCGCTTGTGCTGTATGTAAGAGAATGTCGAAAAATAAAATGACTGCTGACCATGGCAAAGGAACGAACGTCGCGCAGTGTCGAATGTTCACACCATTGAATTGAACAAAATAAAAATAAAATATTATTCGATGTTTTATGTAAGGGCATTTCAGGGCCTATTATAAGGATGCTTTGCGATATATTAGTTTTTGCATAAGTGCTTGGAAGCTATATTTGGCTCATAGTGGGGTAAAAATTCGAACCATATAATAACTCGCAAAAAACATGCAAGTCCAAAAGTCATCAAAATACCACTTTTTACTTAGTTTTGTGAAAAACTGCTATCTTTGGATATATTATACTGCCGTGAATCGCAAGTAAGTCCCATCTGCATTTTCGTCAAAATTAAGTTGTGATCACTTTTCAACATATCTTTCAATGCTCTTTCAGCTACATTAATGAGATAGTATAATTTGTTCGGAAAAATTAAGAAAAAACAGCAAGTCAAATTGTCCCATAATGAAAAGTAATCGCATGTAAGTCTCACTCAAGGTCTCACTACAGATTTCCGCACCGTGTAACACAAAAATGAATCGTGTTTTGATCATCTTTATATTTTTTTCGGAAAGATATCGTAGTGAAAAGCAAATTGTGAAAGTTTCAATAAGATTTGAACATGTTTCAATCCTGTGGAATTTTTAGAATATTCGTATGAAAAACAAGTTTGGAAACTTCAAAGCCCATTTTCTCAATGCCTACTTTTTACAGATGGTACTGACTTGCGATTCACGGCAGTGTAATAAACCTTGATTTGAGCAGTTTTTTTATGATTACTGAGTGTGTATTTTTATGCAAACATAAGTTTATGGCTGGTGGAAAGTATGCCTGTCATGAAAGTATCGATATTTTGTATTTCGACCAGCGAACAATTTCCCCACACTAGATTTAAATTCTTGCCCACCGTAAATTTTAAAACTATTACAACTCAAAATGGGTGAAATCTTTTTACACAAGCAAAATTATAGCCAATTTGTTGAAAGTTCGCTGTGTGGTACTTATTTATGTTTCAACTATCATTATTATCTTTCTGGATATATTGATTATTCCACTAATGTCGAACGCGAAAGTTCTACGAGAAGCTTAATGCATCCTGAAAATGCTCCGTGCCACGAGCCGAAATGTGTAGGGATAAGGATTTAAGCATCTTGACAGAAGGACGTGAGGTGGTCGAAAGGTGGTAGCAGCACTACGACGAACACCTGAGTAACACGGAGAATACAGGCGCAGAGGGACACGACAACGGAGAAAGTGACAACGGCAGTACAGCGGATGAAGGTAACCAACCTGTTCTCACAATGAGGGAATAACTCAAAAATGCGGCTGGTAAGGATGGTATTGGAGCCGAAATCATCAAAATGGGCTCGGAACAGTTGGCCGCCTTACTGCACCGGATGATTGTCAGAATATGAGAAACGGAACAGCTACCGGAGGAGTGGAAGCAAAGGAATAATATACCTCATCTACAAAAAGGGCATGGTCCAAACTGGAATGTGAAAACTATCGTGCGATCACTATCCTGAATGCCGCCTACAAAGTGCTATCCCAGATTATATTCCGTCATCTATCACCAATAGCAAATGAGTTTGTGGGAAGTTCTCGAGCTGGTTTCATCAACGGTCGCTCGACGACGGACCATATTTTCACTGCAAGGCAAATCTTCAAGAAATGCCGTGAATATCAAGTCTCAACGCATCGCCTGTTCATCGATTTTATACTGGTTTATGATAGAATCGACCGCAAAGAGCTATGGAAAGTTATGTAAAACGAGTACAGCTTTCCCGGGAAGCTCACAAGACAACGATGGACAGCGTTGGACGAGTACCGTGCAGATTTCGGGCGAACATTTCAGTTCGTTTGAATCCCGTCGAGGATTTGACAGGGTATGGACTTTCTATTAGAGGGGTAAATTAGCAGAGAGAACAGTAAAACACGTCTTTACAAATCGAGGCAAAACACTTGAATGAGCTTTATTCATTTCCTTCTTTCCATTCACTTTTGAGCTTCATTCAGTCAGCTCCTTTTACACTCAATTGGCGCGTGATGCTGAATGGCGCAGGGCTGCCATCACTCCTCCTCATCGCGCAGAGATCGCAATCCAATCCTCTCGCGTATGTCCTCCAATTTTACCCTGTTCAGCGGTTTCGTAAAAATGTCCGCCAACATATCCGCCGATGGGCAATAAGTTACATTTACGTTGTCGTTTTCAGCCAAATCCTTCACGAAGTGGTATTTGGTGTCCACGTGCTTCGAACGCTTCAGTCCTGCATTCTGCTCCAACATCTTGATGCAACTTTGGTTGTCTTCGAAGATCTGTACTGGTTCCTGTACAGGCTCCCCGAAGTCCTTCAATAGTTTTTTCAGCCAAAGCAGCTCCCGACAACTTTCAGCTAACGAAATGTACTCCGCTTCCGTCGATGAAAGTGCCACACACGATTGCTTTCTGGCACACCATGAAATCGGGCCACCACCCAGTTGAAACAGGTAGCCCGAATTCGATTTTCGGTCCTTCACATTTCCGGCCCAGTCTGCGTCCGCGTATCCTGGAAGTTCTTGTCTGTTTACAGCCAATTCCAACTTCAAATCACTCGTAGACTTCAGGTAGCGCAGAACCCGTTTTGCTTCCGTCCAATCCGCATTCGTTGGCTTGCTTACCTGCCTTCCAAGAATGGATGTACTAATAGCGATGTCGGGCCGGGTATTTACTGATAGATACAGCAAACCACCGACGAGGCTCTGGAACTTCTCATTGTTCGGTAGACTCTCCAGCTCCTCCTTTTGCTGTAGGTATCCGACGTCCATAGGAATCCGTGATCCCTTAGCATCCGCAAGTCCGAACTGTGCAACCAACTTGTCGATATAAGCCTTTTGGTCCAAGCAGTAGGCGTTGTTCTTCCGCGTCACTCTTATTCCCAAAAAATGTTTCACTTCACCAAGTGTTGTAATCTGGAACTCGCTAGCTAAAGCCTTCACAACTCCTTCGTAGTCTTCATCACGTGATGTAGCGATTAGCATATCATCCACATACACCAGGATATACACTGTGCCGCCGCTCGTCTTCCGCACATATAAGCACGGGTCAGCATCCGCCTGCCGGAATCCCAGTCGCTTCATAACATCATTCAGTTTTTGGTTCCAAACTCTGGCTGATTGCTTCAAACCATATAGGCTCTTACGCAAACGACACACCTGTCCTTTTTCAACTCGTAGTCCGGGTGGTACCCGCATATAAATGGTCTCCTTGAGATCGCCATTCAAATATGCAGTTTTCACGTCAACGTGCCTGACCTGCATCTCATCTCGTCCAGCGATGGTCAGCAGTGTACGAAGCGTCACTTGCTTCGCGACTGGGGCGAATACCTCGTCGTAGTCCAGGCCATATCGTTGCGTGAAACCTTGCGCAACTAATCTCGCTTTATATCGTACTAGTTTACCTTGCTCATCCTGCTTCTTCTTATAGATCCAGCGGCATCCGATGGTCTTGCTTCCTGGCGGCAACGACGTCAAGTCCCAGGCCTTGCACTCCCGCAATGACTTCAGCTCGTCGTTCATGGCGGCCTTCCAATGGCCATTCTCAGGATCACTCACTGCCTCTTGGTAGCTTCGGGGTTCACACTGCTGACTCCTAGCCAGTTTACCATCCGCCACGTAACGTTCAGGTGGAATACCTTTCGTTGACCTTCCAGAACGACGAGGTGTAACGGCGAATTGCTCCTCCTGCAAGTAAGTCGACTCCCCCTGGATCGAAACTAGTTCGTCGTCCTGTCGAGAGACAACACTGCCATTGGCATCTTCATATAAACTCCGATCTGCTGGATTTTCAAAACCAAGATCCAAATTGTCGCAAGATTCTCCTTCAAACCCACGGAATTCTTCCTCATCGTCACTATCTGCGTCCGGCTCATCTTTGGAATCTTCATCGGACTCGTCCGACCCTTCATGCTCCATGTTGCTGGACGGTTTCACCGGAGGCACCACGAAAATTTCGTCATCGACTGCATCCGGAATCTCTCGATCACTTGACGGCAAGAAACGAGCATCACGACTGAAAACGATTTCGTTTGTCTTCAAGTCGATGAAACGCCATGCTTTATGCTGCTGGGAGTACCCAACAAACGTCAATTTTGTCGCCGTCGATTGCAGCTTCGTCCGCTTTTCCTTCGGGATGTGCACATAAGCTTCCGAACCAAAAATCTGGATCATGCTCATGTCCGGCTTCGTACCGTGCCAAATCTCGTAAGGCGTCTGCTGCACCGGTTTCGTTGGCAACATATTCTGCAGATGATTGGCCGTGTTAACCGCCTCGGCCCAGTAACGATAATGCAACCCAGAATCGATGATCATACACCGTGCCATCTCTACCAGCGAACGATTTTTGCGCTCCGCAACTCCGTTCTGCTGTGGCGTGTATGCTGTCGTAAACTGCTGCTGAATTCCTTCCTGCTTGAGAAACTTGACCAACTCTGCGCTGCGGTACTCTCCTCCTTGATCCGATCTGACGATCTTCGGGGATCTACCAAAACTGCGTTTTCATCAAACGTACGAAATCTCGGATAACGTCCACGGTATCCGACTTCTTCCTAAGAATGTATAGAGTGGTGAAGCGGCTGTAGTCGTCGATCAGCGAAAGAAAATACCGACGGCCTCCAGGTGTGGCCGTTTTCATCGGCCCACACAAGTCACTGTGGATCAAATCCAACACCGCTTTCGACTTACGCCTCACTTTCTTAGGAAATGGTCGCCTTGCCATCTTTCCCTCCAAACAGGGTTCACAAGAATAACGAACAGAGCAGTTTACGTACCTTGATGCCTGTTGCCAAAGCTTTCCGCTCCAGATCCAGGATAGCTTGAGTATCACGATGTCCCAGCTTCCTGTGCCACTCGTGTATGCAGTTTTTCGTATGACTCTGATCCGAAACTGCACTAGCACGTTCAACCATTTGAAGATGGAACAGACCCTTGCTTGACGGCGCAATAGCAGCAATCTTATCACCGTTCGCAATTCTACATCCGTTCTTGTCGAAGATTACGCTCGCTCCCTTCTGAACGAGCCTGCCAACGGACACGAGATTCATGTCGAGATCAGGAACGAAAAGCACTTCACTCAACAAAATTCGCGTTTTCTGCGCCACCACCTCCGATGCAAAAAATCTGGCACAATCCGACGCCTTTCACCGCTGCATGTTTACCGTCGGCAACCGTAACCGATTTCGGAGTGTCCATCCGCGGTTCATTGAACGACACGAAAAACTTCCGATTTGCGCACATATGCGAACTCGCACCGGAATCGACGATCCAGTCTTTCGCCGCGCACTCACTGGCAACAAACGCACTATTTCTCGGTTCTACGTTCACATCGGAATTGACGACACAACCATTCGTCACACACTCTCTGGCAAGAAAAGTAAATTCTTCCGATCGCGACGTCGCAAGCTTCGCCTTCGCGAGCTTTTTCGACACTTTTCTCACTTCGCTGTGCCTGCTCACTGCTGAGCTACTGTCACCTTCTTCTTTCTTCTGCCTCAGCCACAAGCTGCAGTTTGCTTTCTTATGACCGGGCTTCTCGCAGAAAAAACACACTGAGTTTTTCTTCTTGTCTTCCGCTTTGAGAACAACCGAATCCACTACCGCCGGATCACGACGCTTGTGCACTTCGTTTATGATCTTCCCTTTCACAAGATGCATCGTTAGCTCATCATCGGCTCGGTTCTCTAGCGTCGTCGTCAAGGCATCGAACGAACTAGGCAAACTTCGAAACACTAAAACCACCTGGAGATCTTCGTCTAGTTTTGTTCCAGCATTAGCCAGCTTCTCGAACAAATCCTCAAACTCCATCAGGTGTTCTTCGATGTTGTCCCCGTCGTGGTACTCCATGTCGCAGATTCGCTTGAGCAAATGCACTTTGGTCGTAAGCGTCTTCTTCTGGTGCTGCTTTTCCAAATTGTCCCACACTGCTTTCGCGGAATTCGTATTCCGGATATGCCCGTGTTGACTTTTTGTCAGCAATAAACCGATCGTCGCGCGCGCTCTCTGGTCTCCCTCGTCCCAGGCAGCCAGTTCCGCAACGTTCGAACCCGAAGCAACCACTTCCGGCTTCACTCCCGGCGAGACATACTTCCAAAGTCCTTCTCTCACTAAACAAAAACTCGACTTCCAATTTCCACGAATCGTAATTATCGTTCGTTAACTTCGCGATACCAATTTTCTCCATTTTTGTTGAATTTAACACTTCCGGAAAAATTCCAACAAACACGCCACGACTTGTCTGAACGTGTTCACTTTGCACAAAAACAAAATGGCTACTTCACAGGCCCATAACCTATTAGAGGGGTAATTAGCAGAGAGAACAGTAAAACACGTCTTTACAGATCGAGGCAAAACACTTGAATGAGCTTTATTCATTTCCTTCTTTCCATTCACTTTTGAGCTTCATTCAGTCAGCTCCTTTTACACTCAATTGGCGCGCGATGCTGAATGGCGCAGGGCTGCCATCACTTTCGTGCCTGCTGTTCAGCATCGCGCTAGAAGGTGTCATGTGGAGAGCCGGGTTTAACAACCGAGGAACGATTATCACACAAGATCCAGCCAATTTGTTTGCTTCGCGGATTATATGGATATTGTCCTCAGAACATTTGGAACGGTGGCAGTTTTGTACACCCGCCTGAAGCAGGGGACGCGCTGCTGCGAGATAGCACTCAAAATTCGAAAGAGACGTGCAGGAGTATTTTTTTTCCGGACTGCACCCTGGCAGTGCTGACTCGCAATGAGTTTTGGGATGCATGGTATCGAGTTGTCTCATTTTCACTCTTTGCGTTCCGTACACGCGTAAACAAATTCACTTGAATTCATTTCATTAATAAGTGCCTGTCAAAGCTCTGTTTCTGACTTTACCAAATATGTCAAGATCCACAACTATAAATTATTGCAAAGCACATATTTAGCTTGTCCGCTTTCGAAGCATACTTTGTGTAAAATATTCCAGAGTGGATTTTGTGCTTTCACGAAAGAGACTGAAAGAGTAGAGATTGTGCTTTGCTTTGTCTAGCACAAAAACAAATTGTCTCCTGTGCCTTGCTTTGAGTTTACTCGCAAAGAATGGGAGACGCACAATCAATTTCTGAGTGGCACGCATGTTTTTGGCACTGCACTGAGTTTTCAGACATTACCTGCCTGAAGGTGCAAGCAAAAATGGTGCAAAAGTCAGAACTGAAAAAGCAGTTTTCTCTTTTTGAATAGACAAATCGAAGAAAATAAAAACACATAGCTCTTTTATTTTCCAAATAAAACAGCAGTGTGTTATTATTTTCTCCGATTTGTTGGTTTAAAAGGAGAAAAACTGCTTTTTCAGTTTTGACTTTTGGCCCAGATAGCCGACCACGCTGAGGGTCGTGGATTCGAATCCCACAGGCTCTGTCCCAGTGGGGACGTAAAGAGAAAGAAGAAGAGCCATTTTTACTTGGACCTGAAACGTGAAGCAACAAGAGTCGAATTGGTGGTGAATGCGTCAAAAACAATGTAACGTGACCGCCCCTAGCTCTGCGCACTTTCACAAAATTCATCAAAATCTGGTAAAATCCTTAATTTTTATATATTACTACAATAATAATTGAAAAGTACGCAGATAATTTTCTTGACAAATTTTGCGTTTATTACTTTAATAAAAACATAAAATAGCCTTGAAAATATTGAAAAACTTCCCAAAATCGCCTAAAATATAATGTAGATATGTATCCTAAATATTTTACATTAGCGAGGTATACATAATTATCTTACAATTCATATTAAATTTGTATGACATATGAGTAATCGTTAAATATTCAAGCCTTTATGATTCAAAACCTAGTCTCTTAATATTCTAGACTCAGTTGTAATTACAGTTTCAAGGCGAAGATTATCATTACTAATGCAGACAAGAAAATCTAATTTTTTTTTTGCATATTAGATTTTATGGAATTTCACGGAAAGTGTCGTACTTGATTTAGAATATGGAGAGAGTTCAATTGACCGTGAGTAACACGAGTTTAGTCCTCATATATCGACACTAAGGAAAATGCACACTACGTAGGTAAATAATATTAGTAATGCCAGAATCGTACGCAAGCGGAGAGAAATTGACCGACGTCATTTTTGCGTACGTGGGTCGAAGTTTGCAGAGGTGGACACAGTTCCCCTTCCCGCTTCCAGAAACCGAACTTACCGATGGATTATGCAACGACGTGTTTAGCATAATGATTGCAAAACTAAGCACATAGCATGTATCTGTGTTAGTGAAGATGTCCGGATTGAGCTGGCAGTACCGCTGTGCGAAGCATTCCATCATGCGGTCGATCTTCTGCGCTTCACCGGGTAGCCTGAATGACCAGAGAAATTGTCTGCAATACAGATAATGTTAGAGACAATTAACCAGAGACCTAAATGATGATGTATTAGGTATAACATACCTTAAAGCTTGCACTAGAATAAGGTTGGTAAAGTCATGCAGATCCACGAAGGCCTTCAGCACCTGCTCGTTGAAGTCATTCTTCTCGCCTAGATAATCGCCTGTAAAGAAGGTAGTAGTAAGAATGAAACATCGAAAAGCAACCTTTTTGGCTCGAGCTGCAAAGTGTTCATAAAGAGAATGCCGCCATGTAAAATTAATATGCCAAAAAGCACTTCGTGCCCATTCGCTTCGAACGCAACGCAATTCAAACAACCAAACGCAAATGGTCAGTGATGGATTTATTTCGTGGCTTAATTTCTGTAAGCAACGTCAGAGATTCCGCAAGGTTTATGTTTCACTACATGAACAAACCACAAACAAATTGAAATACATAAATAATTTGAAAAATTTTAATTACTTTTATCAACCGAGTATTAATTATTTTTGTTTATTGTTGCGTCCCATCGGACCATGATCATAAGTGGAATACCGGTGTGGAAGTGCAGCATTGTGGATTTTTGTTGTATACAAACTCCGCGGTTATTATTAATTACTCGTTCCACATACCAACGACTGCTGCAATGGAAATACTTTATCATTTCGATAGTACTGTCATCCAGGGAAGCAGTGACACAGTGGCCGTTTAATAATGGGCGAATGCGAGCGAATGGCTGAAACGGTGTGATGATAGGTGCACTAGCAATCACTTTAATTTATTCATTCTCTTCATTCACCAGAGAGTGAACCAATAATATTCATCATCCAGCTGTCGCTGTTAATATCAACTAGGTAACTATCGTGATCAAACGTCCAACATCCCACCGCAAAAGCGCTAGTGTTTGGAGGTGATTTTAACCTCCAAATTGCCAAATAACCTCCAAATCATCACCTCCAAGTTAGTTCTAATAACCTCCGTTATATGAAATATGGTGGCGCGTCGAACGTCGCAAGTTTTATCGTTAAACAGTCAATTACAACTGCGGAACACGTTTTTGTCTCCAGCATCAAAATACCTCTATTATTAAGTAAAATAGAGTATTTTGATGCTGGAGAAT
Organism: Aedes aegypti; assembly: GCF_002204515.2. Lineage (NCBI taxonomy): Eukaryota > Metazoa > Arthropoda > Insecta > Diptera > Culicidae > Aedes > Aedes aegypti. The sequence goes on along the minus strand of NC_035108.1, from coordinate 243,299,943 downwards.
TTGCCGTGTACATAAATATCATAGCACGTCTAGTTTTTGAGATATTGGTTGTTGAAAATGCAAAACTGACTATTTCAGCCAACTTGCATGCAAGTTTGCCAGCTTGTAAGATAATTTATTTGCTTAATTTGCCACAGAATTACACACACAGAATATACACAAACTCTAGTGTATAACAATACTTATCATCAAAGTTTATAATACATTTGATGCGGAAAAGTTATTTTTTAAGGTTTTAGAAAAGTCATTGTATTTTGCCATATAAGAGAAACGAAGAATTTTGTATGGAGACTGCAAGCATGTTTAAAAAAATCTATTTAATCTAAATTTAATCGTAAAATTTCAACCAAATATATCTAAAACGAAAGTTTAGATCCTCTTTTGCATGCTCGGTGGATGAGATCACAAAAAATTTTGATAAAATATGACTTCAAATTTTAGGTAAACATCAATGAAACCAATGTTTATACAACTTGGCGATGTGTAGCTAAAAAATGTGACGTGCTGAGAACGGCATCGATTCAGCAACCCCAAATCTACTAGAGACACATAATTTGATCCTGAGAACGCGAAAATGACATTTTTTGTTGCGCTGTGTTTATATGTAGAAACAGTCAATCAATCACTTTAATTTATTCATCTCTACATTCACCAGAGAGTGAACCAATAATATTCATCATCCAGCTGTCGCTGTTAATATCAACTAGGTAACTATTCGTGATCAAACGTCAACATCCCACCGCAAAAGCGCTAGTGTTTGGAGGTGATTTTAAACCTCCAAATTGCCAAATAACCTCCAATCATCACCTCCCAAGTTAGTTCTAATAACCTCCGTTATATGAAATATGGTGGCGCGTCGATCGTCGCAAGTTTATCGTTAAACAGTCAATTACACTGCGGAACACGTTTTTGTCTCCAGCGTAAAAATACCTCTATTATTAAGTTAAATATAGGTATTTGATGCTGGAGAATTGCCGTGTACATAAATATCATAGCACGTCTAGTTTTTGAGATACTTGTTGTTGAAAATGCAAAAAACTGACTATTTCAGCCAACTTGCATGCAAGTTTGCCCAGTTTGTAAGATAATTTATTTGCTTAATTTGCCACAGAATTACACACACAGAATATACACAAACTCTATGTGTATAACAATACTTATCATCAAAGTTTATAATACTTTTGATGCGGAAAAGTTATTTTTTAAGGTTTAGAAAAGTATTTAATTTTGCCATATAAGAGAAACGAAGAATTTTGTATGGAGACTGCAAGCATGTTAAAAAAATCTATTTAATCTAAATTTAATCGTAAAATTTCAACCAAAATATATCTAAAACGAAAGTTTAGATCCTCTTTTGCATGCTCGGTGGATGAGATCACAAAAAATTTTGATAAAATATACTTCAAATTTTAGGTAAACATCAATAAAACCAATGTTTTATACAACTTTGGCGATGTGTAGCTAAAAAATGTGACGTGCTGAGAACGGCATTAGATTCAGCAACCCCAAACCTACTAGAGACACATAATTTGATCCTTGAGACACGCGAAAATGACATTTTTGTTGCGCTGTGTTATATGTAGAAACAGTCATAATCGAGCGAAATTTGAAAAAAGCACATGAGTTGTTGTTTTGTAGTTCATAATTTTGAAGCAAAAGACCTTTGAAATTTACTATGATAATAATAAAAAAATGAACAGTGGAAACAGGACATCGAACTGATTTTTAAAACATTGATGTCGACTTAATTTAATGTTTTTTTTTTTGTAATTTTTCAAATAAATGTTAATAAATTGTTAGGTCACAAAACAAATAATTATTTTTTGCCCAATAAAGCATATTTGGTTTGTAAACTCCTAGTATTACGGTATATATACATTTTTCTCGTAATTGTTTTCCTAAAAGTCTTTGGTATCTAATGAGAACTTTATCCTTCGCTAGTTCGTTTCCAAATGTAGAGATATCGTATACTTACCAATGGCTGTCTTGTTGAGGCCCTCTCCTTTATACAAAAATTGAGCTACGTCTTGCGGGTCCGTCCTCAGAAGTTGGTTTTCATATAAAAATTCTATGCCTGAAAACAAAACAAAAAAAGGAATATGTAAACGCTTATATTTTGCTTGGCAAAGGGATTATAGCAACGAGTCTGGAGTAAAAGCAAAGAGGCGAATGTTCACCGATTTGGTAAGTCTTCTTGGTGCGCTGCTGATAGGATAGAATATCGATTTCTCTTCTTTATTTTTAAGGGTACCTAACTTGGATCCATCGGCCGCGGCTATAGACCATCAACTCCCCTTAAATCCAGCCATGAAGGAACGTTAGGATCATTTCAACAATTTCTGTTGTGATTCTCGAATAGTCTGTATTGTTTATGGTTTAACTCCTTTACCGGCAGCTTATTTTTTTTAACACAAAAATATTGTAACAGCGATCCTCCGGAAATCTAGAGGGTTGACCCTCTAGCAACGACAGCTGCCCAAACCATGACGTCAAATCATCATAGGAGATCTAGCTTTCGGGAGAAAAAACGTCGCCTGGGGGAGACGGAGGAGGAGTTCAAACCGACGATTGGAAAGTTCTTGGCCATCCGCTGACGAACGAAAACGGCTTACGACTAATTGATTTCGCTCCAAGAATAAGGCCATCCGTAGCACCTACTTCCAGCACAGTCTATCCATACCGATACACCTGGAGATCACCACAGCAGACAGAATCACAAATCGACCACGTTCTGATTGATGGGACGGCACTTCTCCGACATTATCGACGTCAGGACCTATCGTGGTGCTAACATCGACTCTGACTACTATCTGTGATGGTTAAACTGCGCACAAAACTCTCCGACGTCACCAACGTACGGTACCGACGGCCGCTCCAGTATGACTTAGAGCGGCTCAAGCAATCGGATGTCACCGCGGCATACGCGCAGCACCTCGAAGCTGCATCACTGGAAGAGGGTGAGCTGGATGAAGCCCCTCTTGAGGACTGCTGGAGAACAGTGAAGGCAGCCATCAACAATGCAGCTGAGAGGCAACGTCGGGTACGTGGGACGGAGTCGACGGAACGATTGGTTCGAACGAGGAATGTAGGCAGATTCTGGAGGAGAAGAACGCAGCACGGTCGATCATGCTACAGCAAGGGACCCGGCAGAACGTGGAGCGTCATAGACGGAAACGGCCACAGCAGACCCACCTCTTTCGGGAGAAAAAAACGCCGCCTGGGGGAGACGGAGTGTGAGGAGATGGAACAGCTGTGCCGGTCTTTAGAAACACACAAGGTCTATCAGAAGCTCAACGCATCCGCAACGGCTTCGTGCCGCAGTGCCGAGAATGTGCAGGGATAAGGATTGAAGTATTTTGACGGAAGAGCGAGAGGTGATCGAAAGGTGGAAGCAGCACTTCAATGAACACCTAAACAGCGCTGATAGCACAGGCAATGAAGGACGGGACAACGGAGGACATGTCTTCGTCGGTACTGCGGAGGGACAAGTTAGATTGTGAGAACTTTCAAGCGGCCTACAAAGTATTATCCCATATCATCTTCCGTCGTCTGTCACCTATAGTAAGCAAGTTCGTGGGAAGTTATCAAGCCGGCTTCATTGACGGCCGATCAACAACGGACCAGATCTTTCATGTCCTCCAAAATGTCGTGAATACCAAGTCCCAACGCATAACCTTTTCATCGATTTCAAGGCGGCATACGACAGTATCGACCGCGTAGAGCTATGGAAAATCATAGACGAGAACAGGTTTCCCGGGAAGCTCACGAGACTGATAAGAGCGACGATGGAAGGTGTGCAAAATTGTGTGAAGGTTTCAGGCGAACATTCTAGTTCGTTTGGATCCCGCCGGGAACTACGACAAGGTGATGAACTTTCGTGCCTGTTGTTCAATATTGCGCAAGAAGGTGTTATGCGGAGAGCCGGGCTCAACAGCCGGGGTACGATTTTCACGAGATCCAGTAAATTAGTTTGCTTCGCGGATGATATGGACATCGAGGATGGAGAGATGCGGCCGCGAACCGAGTATTGTAGCGTGAAATTGTTGATTCAGTGTTATCTGTTTAGATGTTAACTAAATAAATAAAAATGGAAAATGAATCCGGAATCAGATGCCCAATGATCAATATCGACAAAGATTTTTTGAGTTTTTTTGAGGGCTTGTGAAGAAATGGTGCAAAAATATCGAGAAACAAAAAAGTTATTGCTAGTTCCTTCTAGTTCTGCACTCTTTTACTAAAGACTATTCTTACACTTATTTGAACTGCATTACTTATCGGTTAAACTGGCCATTCGGGGAAAATGGCTTTCATAACGCTGAAGGGGTGGGTGGGAGTACTAGAAATGTTACAGTCACACAAAATTTGTGAATATTCATACAAAAATCGTTACGAGGGGGCGGGTGGGTGTCTAAAATGGTCATTTTTGGCGTTATGAAATTTGCGAATGTTCCCTAATTTTAATTTGTATAAAACATTGGGATTTGAAATTCAACAATATGAAAGAAGAGTTTCGGCCCGTTCAGAATGTACTGGATGTACGAACTTAATGTCCGGAATAATCGGCTATACCGTTGTTGGATACTGAACCGTTTCAAACCTCAAAAAGTAGAAATCAAACAACATCGTTCTCAAAAATGTGTTCCCATAAGCTTGACACAAATGTTTAAAGACAAATTTGTCACTTTATAATAAAGTAGAGGAGTCCCAGGGAACCGTAAAATGGACATTTGCAGGATCAAATAACAGTAGACAATATGATCATCATATTCTATTGTTTCTCAAAATGTTCACACTGTTGTGTTTCACTTAAAAATCTGATAAAGTAATTATATTACAGTAAATTGCAGAAACTAAAAGTTTGCCTACCCACCACAGGGGTAAAAAAGCACAGCAAACAAAAAATCCAAAAAACCCGATTCGGACCTATACGGGTTAAGAGATAAGAAGTTTTTTTAAAGGTATGTAAAGAAAGCTCTCTGCAATTATGGAAGTGCTAATAGAACAGTACGATGAGAAGCAGTATGTGTTCCTGTTGGGAAGTAATCCCAGAGAAAAGATAAAGACAGTGTTAGATCCATCAATATCTCATTTTAATTGTTATCTGTTGAATAAAAAAATGGTAACACTTGGACACTTTTTCGGTGCATTTAATTGCTTTTATTAAAGCGCTTTGGAATTCTTAATCAGCTTCATCAACAGAGAACATGGGCTTGCTTTTGCTACCGATGCCGACTGAAGCGCATTTAGTCATTCTTAGGGATACATTATGTGGTTCTCTTTCACTTCCTTGCCTTATGCTCATTCATGTCAACATTTTCAAAAGGGTTAATTCGATTTTATCGAGCCAATGCCTTTGATGATCAACATGACGAAGCTACTATGTATGTGTAATAGGGTAAACGCATCGACTTCGGTTATGTGCTAGCAATGGTATAGTCACCTAAATGGTTATGAAAATCAAGTATTCGCACAATATTAACATTTTATTAATTTATAAATTGTTTCAAATAAATTTTGAATGAAAGATAATGAACCAAGAAGAAGATTATTGACGCTACCACAAGACTAAGAAAAGTCTCGTTTTTAACATATTGTGGTCAAATGGGTGACGTTTACCTTCCCCACATATATACACATCGAACCAACGACTCCCAACACAGTTGTTTCAAGCTGGCTGGTTAAGTACTAGCTTGGTACAATGTAGCATATGAACGACGGAGCAACAGATGAGATACGTGTGGATCAAATTGTTTCTGCCCGATAAATTCTGTTCATCGTGGTTTCCGATTCAATAACTTCGACTAGCACAGGGGGGACAGTTTCAAATGGGTTAGAGTAGGTATTGCTAAAAAAATATATGACATCAGGCCATACAAATTTAAAGCGAAGTGTAAGTAAGTATATTATGATTAAGAATCGGTGTAGTGTTCCACGGTGTAAAATTTCCAAACGTTATCATCTTAGTTTAGATATTCACTTAATCATTTCCAAAATTCAAAAACTGAAATTGTCCACTTGAGTAACACAATATTTCATTTATCTGTTTATGGTTGAAAATATAATTTAATTAAACTGACTAACTAAACTTAACTGACTCGCGTTTAGTGTCACAACGACGTATCTGCAAAAAATGATTACTAATTTGTTAGTAACTTGTGAATGTTTTCGATTATTATTCTTGTCTTGTTTCTTTTTCATACTGTATTGTGAAATCTACCGTGACACGACTGGGTTTCACGTAACAATTCAAAGACAAAATCGATGGAGGTAAATCGATTGCCGCAGATACACCGTTTATGATACTCGATGCAGGTATTCAATTCCGCAAATTGGATCCAACAATCCCAACCATTTTCCGAAGGATATCTTCTCTTCTTCTTCTTTTGGCATCCTCACTGGGGCAAATCCTGCTTCTCAGCCTAGTGCTCAAAGAACACTTCCACAGTAATTAACTGAGATCTTTCTTTGCCAAACTTGCTATTTTTGCATTCGTATATCGTGTGGGTAGGTACGATGATACTGTATGCTCAGGAAAGTCAAGGAAATTTCCATTTCGAAAAGATCCTGGATTGACCGGGAATCGAACCCAGACACCTTCAGCATGGCTTTGCTTTGTAGCCGAGCAATCTAATCACTCGACTAAGGAAGACCCCCCGAAGGTGTCAATAGAAGCTAAAATATGTCTTACCTTTCTTTGGGTCCATGTTGAATTTCTTACGTCCTAATGCCATCTGCTTATCTTTATTGGAATGTTTGTTCTCTTCCTTGTTCTCATGCGCCCTCATCTCCGACTCCACTTCATTCAGTTCATCGTTAATTTGCTGTTGCAAAAAAGTAAAGAAGATGAGATTAGTAACTATAAAGAATGCATTTTGAAGGCAAATGCAAAACATTATTAAGGAACACATGAATATTGTAGCCATTCCTTCTAATTTACCTTCTTTCGATGCGGCGAACTAACGGTTCCCTTGTAGACTAGATTAGATTTGTTTTTGCAGTTATTACATTTTCTAAGAACTTTTGGTGTTGAGCTTGCCGAATTGGCGTGGACGGCAACATTGTTGCCCGTGTAGTTACGGTTAAACAAGTCAGCACTATCGTCAATAAAGTCGAAATTACTATCATCCAAAATGCTAAACTGGCGCTGGCATTTGGAATCTTTCGGCAAGTTATTGTTAACCTCTTCCTTAATTGTGCTACTGCTTTCGCTGGAAGCAAGTTCTGCCTGCTTGCTTTCCCTCGAGCAGCTGTCGTAGGTCAAGATTGCTATTCAACAGTTCACCGTTGTCACTGAAGATTAAACCCACGCGGTAGGTTTTCTGTTTTGTTCACAACCGTAGTTTTTGTTACAGTGGTTACGGTGGTTGAGGTATAGACCTGTTCCTTCCTCTTTGGTCTCCTCCGAAGGCTGCTGGTATTATTCAACGCTAACAGGGCAATATCCTTGAGATCGTTGGCACTATCACTTGTTAGATTATCTTCCGAAGAGGGCGGTTGGAAGCAGATGGTATTTGTTCTCCCGTAGACTTCTCGACACTGTTGTGCTAATTGTGGCTGAGGTACTCGAGGAGGATTCTGGCGAATCGGAAGAAAATGAAGGCGATGGTGTAACTTTCACCCACTCACATGTGCAGATAGATCTTTTTGCGGCAGGATTGCTCAACGGGTCGTCCGCTGGACTACTGTCGGCCGCTCCTTGGGACTGACTAGAGCTGTCTTCACTGTTAAACAGACTACCCGAAGTTAAATCAACACAACTCTTCTGGGTCAATTTTTCAGCGACCAGCGCTGTCTTCTTGGGTTTTGGTTGACGACGAAGTGACGAGAACCAGTTCGTCGTCTTTTTTGCATCCACATTCGACGAGAACATTTTTCAGGCTTCTGGTTTTCTCTTTTTGTTTAATTAATTACCACACTTGAGCGACTCGCAACAGAAATATTTGTTTATTTTTGGGATCTTTAAACACTTTATATCACAATAAACTCAATCACATAGCGGGATTTACGATCTGTTCACATTTCGATATGCTTACAGCCGCTACTTATGGCTCACAAATTTTTGGCTGTCGAATACCACACAATGATGAGAATCTTCATCGTCTGAACTCTCCTGCGATTTTTCTTCTGTGCTTCCACTATCGTTCATTTGGTTTCGTTTGAATACAATTTTTTAGCACATACGCACTCAAAACTTCATCCGTTTCTGACTTGCTTAAATCACGAACCTTCACGAGAAATAATTTATCTATTTAATGATAGATTGTTTCAATTGCCAGCAGCTGATCGGAAGTTTAAATCAAATCACGTCTTTCGTATCAAAAATAATAAATTCACGGTCAAAGGCAGCGTGTCATGGAGCGAAACGGAACTGCAACTCGAACTCGCGAGTTGAGCTTGTAAATCCTGTGTGCAATGGATGCTTGTGAATTGCTACTGAAGGTGATATCGAGTTCCGTGTTCAAAACATCCTTGGCTACACACCTATCAGGTGAAAACTGTACAACTCGATACGGTTATTTCCTGAAGCTGTTTCACTCAAGCTGTCACGGCACAACACCTCCTACACTCTTTGTGCATCCTCAAATCGGAGTGGTTACCAGGGAAATATTGTTATATGGCACTGCCAATGGTGGAATTAAATATTTAGATTTGCAATATATTTTCAGCGTTGTGTATCCGTATGCACATGTCGGTACAATAAATTCGGCTATATTTAATTTTCATAAAGTTTAAAGCTAAATCGATATGCATGAATACGAGTTTAACATGAAATACATCATACTATAAATTAATTGAAAAATTCCGGAATGTGTGAGCAGGTTCGGAACTTAAACACGCATTACGCATTATCATCCGTCTCATTAACTATTTCTATGATACATCCAAACATTTCCCAAGGACTTCATAACGTATTCGTCTGAGAATTCCACTTATGGCACCTCCATGACTTCCATGAAGGAACCATGTGTTTAGTCTTAAATTTCTTCATACTACACTTTTTATATTAAATTTAGGGGAGGGATTATTAGAGTATGTTTAAAAACTACAAATTAAACTTTAACACTTCATTTTTGCAAAAAAATAAAATACTAAAATCACTTGTAAGGCGAGCAAATACCTTTAAACTCTAATATGTGTTGCTTATCTTGACAGATAGGCCTATTTCGTCTGCGACTTACAGACTTCTTCAGTGTCGAGTGCTCGACTTGGTAGTCAAGTTTTATTTTATTTTTTTTGCAAAAGTGAAGTGTTAAAGTTCAATTTGTAATTTTTTCTTCATACTGTTTAACTTTTTTGACGTAGGTTTACGTCTTTCTTCTCTATAGGGTAAACAGGTATAATACGCCCCCCTAACGAAAAATTGCTCTATTGCAGTGGAAAATGGATTACTTCTATTGTTATTGGTGTCAAAGTGTTGTTTACTTAGTTGGTCAGGCTCTGCATGCAACTTTCTCTTGCCAGGTAACTTCTAAAAGAGTACAAGACGTTTTCTGTAAACGGTCCAAATCTTGACGTTTCAAAACAAACCGGGCAATATGCCCCTCCCGTAGAAAAAGTTCCGCAGCGCTGTAGAAATGTTTTCAAGGAGAATTCCACCACTTGCTAAGCTTAAAAGGGTCTATTAGCAGTCTTCTTCCGGTAACAGTTTTTGAAATAAGTACAATAGTAAAGGATGGGCTTCATTTACAACGAGGCTTCCCTATCGAACCCAAAATTTTACGCCAAAAAAGCTGATTTTCGATGTTTTCGATATTTCTATTGATTGTTCATACTTCACAAAGATCTTATATGTGCAACATCAGTTTTTCGCGGATTTTCAAGGTGTGTAATCATATTTACGTGTCAAATAAGCCTTAATCATTAGATAATGAAGTGGGGCGTATTGCTCGGTTGGGGCGCATTATACCAATTTACCCTACAGGAATGAAATTGGAATTTCAAATCCAAGAGCGTTACATTGGCATGAAATATTTTAAACGTTTATAACTTTTTGCTGGCTTAACGAAATTCCTTGATTAGCACTTAATCGAAAGACAAGACATCAAAGGTTCATATCGTTTACTTACTGAATCTCACATACCTGTCCAAATAGTTTAATAACTGTTTTAAAAGAAAACGTTGATTTCAAGCAAATCTATAAATAGGGGTGCTAGAGAAAAGTTGACGTTTTTTGCTGAGTTGCTGGTCCGAGGAGCTGCTAATCGCGCGTTGGACTAGTGAAATCGCTCAAGATTTCAAGAGTGAACAACGTTTCCAGATTTCGACTTAAGCCCGGTGATCCACTACCCGTTTCTGTTGTGCGCCATCCACGCCACGAAACATTCAACTGGTTCGTCGTATAAGCAAATGACTTGCTCAAGTTTATACATTTGAGTTGAGGATTCCCCGTTTAACCATGGCAATCAACTGATAACATCCCGCAGTGTTATTTATCTGCAAGAGCATCGAAGCTAACAAAGCCATCGGCCCTTTTCAGGGCCATCAAATTAGAGGAAAAGAGTTAAAAGAGAAATATTTCTGACTTTATTTATGACTTCTTATATTCCTAAATCAATTTCACAGCTTCATACAAAATTTCATGTTTATGACTCAGCAATTTGAGACTGTACTCGAGTACTTGAGAAGATTATTTCATGTAACAAAATTGCGACATATTTAGAATGCTTTTGAAAACACATTCTCATTGAACAATTGTAGGGGGAGATCCCCCAGTGCCGGACAGCACCCAATACCGGACAACGTCCAAAAATTGAGAAATCATGGTCCAATTAAGGTGGTGTATTAGTAGAAAAAGAAGCTTTTATGGAGACTAATGTTTGCGTAGAATAACACATCCTTGAAAAATGCATGCCTTTTCAAAAAAGTACAAAAGTTTGAAAATTTTTAAAAAATTGACGTTTTGCCTTAATTTTGAGCCTATTTAGTAATTATTTCAGATATGAAAAAATAATTTGGATCACGAAAGCATGTTCGAACATAATCCTTATTTGATAGTATGAATGTATTTTGTACCAAAATTGAACTAAATATAGACAAATTACAATTTTGGTTGAGCGCTTCCTGTCCCCCAGATTCGGACAGCTTAATTTGTTATATGATGTCTTTGTGATTATTGCACCAGTGTCTCAAAATGCATTCATTTTTCATGGATTCCGTCGATCATGGTATCAAACATGCAATAAAATTAAGAAGAATGAACATTCAGAACAACATCGTAAAATGTGCTATTTTTCATCATATATTAAAGAGGTTTTTGATGGACATCTTGCAAACTAAGAAAAATTCAAATTGTTCTTGTAAATGTTGCAAATGCATTGAATTGGCAAATATGTACTATTTCTATAGTAAACACATTTAATGATGTTCAAATTCACATAATTCGAGGCATTTCCAGATCGTGTCCGGTATTGGGTGCCACCTTTCAAGATCAATCAATTTGGTACTAGAATACATCATCAAAATCCAATGTCAAAATTCATATTTATATTATCAAATTTATTTTTGTACACTATAAAAATGGTAATATTTATCATAATTGGGTAACACGAGCACATGTAACCAATATTTTTCGAATTATGAATTTAGTGGCTTAAGTGTCCGGTACTGGGGGATCTCCCCCTAATAATTTTTGCACCCATGGATCAGAAATTCACCTTCATAATAAAGAAAACGATTGATTATCAATAGTTTGTATTGAATATTTAGTTAATGTCAACTCTTCCAACAATTCAAGTTCGACCAATTTTTCACGTATTAAGGACTGTTCATTTAAGAAAGTGGACACGTGTTTTTTACAGTAAACTGTTTATTTTCGAGCAAATTCATGAGTTTACCTAAAATACATGGAAATCAACGTAATTTCGATCAAATTCACATAAATTTGAACATTTATTGAGCATTGCTGGAGAATGCTCTTACTTTTCTTTTGATACCTCCCATAAAATTCTGCACAACTTTTTTCGGAACTTTTCGAACTGCTTTTTGAACTGCTGACCACATTTTCTTGAAAAAATCGATGGAGCTTGCTTCTCTTCCATCCTTCTTAAGATGCCGTTTGATTATTGCCCAATATGTTTCAATGAGGCGTAGTTCTGAGCAATTTGATGGATTAGATCATTTTTCTACAATTTCGACTTATTTTTTCTTGAGCATCTCCAAAGTAGCTGAAGCATAGTGAGCCGATGCTAGGTCTGGCAAAAACAATGGAGGCATGGTATGCTTTCAGTATATGGGCAGAAGCCATTTTTTAATGCATTCAGTTCTGTAATTTTTGCCGTTGATTGAACCCGTTGTGAAATATGTAGTACTTTCATACCGCAAATTGCTTGCCATACCAAATCATTTTTCCCAAATTTTTCTGTTGGGATGTATCGTACGTCGTCAGGAATATCTGTTTTGGCCACAGCGTTGGAAAAATTCAATTTGGACACTTCGCGATTTAAGCCAAATCTCGGAACGGCAGTTTTTCTGTACACCATTTGTGCAGAAAAAAATTGAGAGTCGTCATGTCAATTCGACCCATCGTTTAGAATTTATATTTTTTTTATGTCAACTTTTGTCTGCTGTCAAAATAAACACTTGAGATCACACTGAAACAAAATTTTATTTGTTTTTATGCAATATTTACACCAAAATGCTAATATTTAGGTTTCCACTTTCTTAATGAACAGTCCTTAGCATTCTCCGCAATTTTCAAGTAATTCTAAGCCAACACATTATTGGCACATACCCATTTCCCAGATTGGTCGAACAGAAAGCGAAGAGCATCATCTGCAGTTCTAAGGTTATAAAACATGCTTCCTTCATCGGATTCAGTTTCATTCCATTTCCGCTTTTGAGCTGGTAAGAGCTCCTCCGAACTTGCTTAGTGAGAAGTACCTCGCTGCTAGAAACCTGCTGAGCTGTTAATATTTCGAAACATGGTCGGCGATGTTGTAAGAAAAGTGAAACATATTTAAAACGCATATTGTAACAAGGTAGAAAAAAGTCAAAGCATGAAAGTTACTTGCTTAAATTCGCAAATGCTGAATTACAATTCAAACGATTTTAAACGATTTTCCACAATTTCTGGTGTGCAGATTTATAGCTCGAAAAGTTACGTTCAAAACGATTTTCCCGGTGACCATCTCAAATTCCCGGTAGAAACGAATTCCCGTTTTTTTTTTTCGCTTTTCCTGTTTTCCTAGGTTCGGTGGCCACCCTGGCTATGAGATGCCTTGCTATGCAAAAAATATGTATTTATTGAGAAGTAATTTTCAATTTACCGCTAGGGCTTTATGTTTATTGCATTAAAACAAACATTTAGTTTGGTAACAACTAGAGCGTTTATAATAAATACATTTCTAATGAAATCCATTATATTTCTGTGTTCTAACACAGTTTTGAGGAATTCTTCAGTTCTTGAATGACAATAAATTATGATTTTGTTGTTTTTACATGGATCATGTATACAAACAGTATTCATAAAGCCGATTAAACATCATTCAAGCCAATTTAGCAATAAAAAGTAGGTTGAACGCCTGTCACAGTCAGCAAGACGGGTCTATAAGTGTATAGCATAACCTATATACCTTACCTAATCTACTTTAAAGTTTACCGTTCCGAAGTCTGGCTATCATTTGGTTCTATGAGGATGATATTTTTGAAATTTGAAAAAATGGGTTCCGATTTTTGCACGGTTCCGTTTTTTGGCAACTGAAAATTTCGTCTTTGTTACCGACAACGAAATCCAACTGTATTTATGAAAATCTATCATTGTACTGCGCTTGCCTATCTGGAATGCAATGAGATGATTTTCATGAAAATTCCTTTACACTTGAATAAAAAAAACTGGTTTTCATTTTTTGATGATTCCCGATAATTGAATGATGGATTCTTGAACCTCAATATATTAAGCCAAAGTTGTGGTAAACATCTTGATTGTTTTAATTTGAAAATCCAGCGCGAAGTTTTGCCACAATGCCTAGCTAACAATAAAACCGATTTCTACGAAAACCACTAAAAGTTTTTAAACAAATTAACTGCACCCTGCAAACAACTATAAAATAATACTGTTAAAGTTACTAGAACTTTTTATTACTTCCATCGAAAACTGCAAAATTTTTTCAATATTAAATCTAAATAACTCAAAACACAACTTTATATTCATAGCTTTGAATCTTTGATCAGCTGACCTAACGAGAATTCAAAGAAGATTCATGCAGAAAATGCGGAGTTTTACCCCAAATGACTACTTTATGAATAATTTTATTAGGATTTTGAAGATTCCTCAGAGAATCCCTGCCGACTTTTCTCAGATAGCACTTCTAAGAATTTCTTTGGGTAACATTATGTTAGGGTTTTTTTTATCATTTCTTGTGGAATTTCATTAGAAATTAATTCAGGCATTTATCCAAATTTGTCTTGGGTTTACATCCATCTAGCAATTCGTTAAACACGTTAAATACACTTCAGGAACATAACTATCAGATTTCAAAATCTGATAACCCATTCTCAAATCATTTAATGACATACAAACACCATTCTATTTTTATTTATATAGATTTATAATGTTTGGTCATAAGAATGTGCGGTAAGAATAGTAGGGAAAAATATCTAACTGCGATCGGTTTATAAGAAGTCAGATGATGAACGATGATCCTTAGCCGAGTGGTTAGAGTCCACGACTATAAAGCAAAGCCATGCTGAAGGGGCATAGAGTATCATCGTACCTGCCACACGATATACGAATGCGAAAATGGCAACATTGGCAAAGAAAGCTCTCAGTTAATAACTGTGGAAGTGCTCATTAGAACATTAAGCTGAGAAGCAGGTTCTGTTTCAGTGTGGACGTAATGCCAAGAAGAAGAAGAAGATGATGAACGAAAATTTTCAAAACAGGCAAGCATATGAAGTATATGAAAAATTTCCACATTTATTGTGTAAAACAATTGCAATTGCACAGGGGACCCTATTTGAACAGCACTGATTTCATTTGGCGTCAAAAACAAGGATGCGGAAAAGTTCAAAATAAAAGGATTGATACGTTTCACACGCGAGTAAAAATGCAAACGAGGAATAGCGAATGTACTCCACATCATTCCCTAGTAGCGGATAAAGTTCACTGTCAAAGTCAACTCAGCGAAAGTGGCCAGGATCGGGGGTGCTACTTTTGACACGCGTCAAAATTTCCACCCCCACTAACAAACAATCGACCCTTAAAAAGAGCTCACGCAACGAAGCGTTAAATAAGCCTACGGGTAAAGAGGCAGAGGGAGCAGCACAAGTGGAGGCTCTCTATTTGTGTAACCCTCATATCGGTATCCTAGCTATAGAACGTTGGCTGAAGGCCATTATCAGAAAAGTTTGCTAATTTAAGAAGGGACGTTAAAGTACGAAGAAGAATAGAATGTAGGTTAAGTGCATAATAAAACGACACTAACATTGGCAGGATCTATAAGAAAATTAGGACGAAAAGAATAGATAATAACTGGGAGGAATTCAAACAGGGGTTTCCTCTTTTCAAAGGAATCACATCCCCACAGGGACAGAGTCTGCTTCTCAGCTCAGTATTCTAACAGCATTTTAACAATTATTAACTTAACGCTTTTTGACGTAGAAGTACGTCTTTCTTCTCTATACAGGAGTGAAATTGGAATTTCAAAACCAGGAGCGTTACGTTGGCATGAAATATTTTAAACGTTTATAACTTTGCACTGGCTTAACGGAATTTCTTGATTAGCACCTCAATCGAAAGCCAAGACATCAAAGCTTCATGTCATTTACTTACTGAATCCCACATACCTGTCTAAATAGTTTAATAACTGTTTTAAAAAAGAACGTTGATTTCAAGCAAATCTATAAATAGGGGTGGCTAGAGAAAATTTGACGTCATTTGCTATTCACTCTCCGATTGGCTCGCATCTCAGCAGGCGACAGATCGGCTTGCTCTGACCGGACGTGCTTTTCAGGCACAGACATCGATAGCGAAGGACGCCCCCGTTTGTCTTGCTTCGCTCAAATCAAACTGTCGAGCGAGCGAGAGAAGATGCCGTCCGAAGCTAAAGCCATCACCGCTGCCGCCGCCTAGAAGAAGAAGAGGAAGCAGTCCACAGGAGAAATTGCGGTCGAACTGTGAACACGGTCGGGCGAGTCATTCTCGCTTTGTGGTTCACCGCTTGTTTGCGTTCACCCAGCCATCGTCATCGCCGCCGCAAATTTCATCGGCCGAGAAGCTGTTGACCCGCGCTTCAAAATTTCGACTCGTGATGAAATCATCATTGGTGGTCAAGAAGCAATCCCGTTAGGAGCAAATACCAGAAGCCCCCTGAGTTTTGCTGGTCCGAGCAGTGTTAGTTATCCGTAACAACATCGAAGCTAACAAAGCCATCGGTTCTTTTCAGAGCCATCAAATTTGTGGAAAAGAGTTAAAAGAGAAATATTTCCGATTTTATTTATAACTTCTAATATTCCTAAATCAATTTCACAGCTTCATACAAAATTTCATTTGTCACGAATAATGAGCTACGTTTCCAGATTTCAACTAAATCCCTGTGATCCGCTACCCTGTTTCTGTTGTGCACCCATGAATTATTCAGCTGGTTTGTTGAATAAACAGAGAACTTATTCACATCTTCTTCTTCTTGGCATAACGTCCTCACTGGAACAGAGCCTGCTTCTCAGCTTAGTGTTCTTATGACACTTCAACAGTTATTAACTGAGAGCTTTCTTTGCCAAAGTTTCCATTTTTGCATTCGTATATCGTGTGACAGGTACGATTATACTCTATGCCAAGGGAAGTCAAGAAAATTTCCATTCCGAAAAGATCCTGGACCGACCGGGAATCGAACCAAGACACCTTCAGCATGGCTTTGCTTTGTAGCCGCGGACACTAACCACTCGGCTAAGGAAGGCCCCAACTTATTCGCATGCATTTGCAACTTTTTCGATTTTCCATACAAAATGACCAACTTTGGTAAGTTAGATCTCATTTATTATGGAAATATTTTCGAATGAAACTTTCACAGAACATCAGATGTAACTTGAATTTTAACATATATTTTTGAATAATTTTTCCAATCACAAGTTTATAAGTAATAACGGTTTGACTAAACTGTAATTTTCGACGAAAAATTCAAAACTTTTTATCTTAAAATTTCATAGCCTTACACAAAAACTGTCTTCAGCAAACTTATTCATCTCGTCAAAGTCTACAACTTTGCTGAAGATACCATGATGCTATTCCTTCAATATGTTTAGTTATGTCAATCATAGAAAATCGTCAAAATATTCACTTTAGTCAAACCGTAACTGCTTTTCAACGTGTGATTGGAAAAATCACTCAAAAACATATGTTAAAATTTAAGTTATGTCTGATATTCTGTGAAAATTTCATTCAAATCGGTCCATAAATAACTGAGATATAGTTTATCAAAGTCGGTCATTTTGCATGAAAAATCAATAGAGTTGCCTTTTTTTTCTCAGCGAAGAATTACACCATCAACGAAAATAGCGCGAAAGCAATAACCAATCGCGTGCGAGTAACCAACGGAGTGACGAAACAACCAAGCGAGAACCCCACCACTCGCCATCGGTGAACGGAGCTCGAGCAAATAAAACCACTGGTTGTTCTGCTCCCAGCTCATTCACAAATCGAACGGCATAATGAACGGATCAAGCAGCGGAGCAGCAAAGAAGAGCGCGTGAAAGCCACAGCAGTGTGCGAGTAGCGAACTGAACCAGAGAGCAACGAAGCGAAAGCAACAACTGAAAATCATTCAGTGGACGGATTAGTAGTCTGCGCGAACCGGCGACCTGTTGGAAAGTAACGCCAGCGAAATATACACCATCTGCCTCTCCTTACCATTCATATTCTTGTACATGATGAATTCAATGAAATGGTTTGGTTTGGCGATGAAGCAAAGAGTTATTAAGGATAATTTTACTTAACAAAGAGTTGTTGATAAATATTCCAATCAATAAGAGTTGTTTTGAAAAAGTTCACTTTTATCAGAATTTTCCTCGGAAAATTTCTGCTTTACCAAAGAGTTGTTAATGAAATTCCTGCAGTAAAGGGTCGAGTTTCTCCCCACGAATATATCCAGCCAGGACCAGTCATGGAGGACAATCCATCCAGAGCATCACGGCCCCCGCTTACAAAATTCTCGAGTACGGAAATTGGAAAATGTATTAAAATTGCGACATTAAAATCAATAAATTGTTCAAGAATTGGTCAAGAATTGTAATGAGCAACTATTGATCTGAATTGATTTTTCTACATGTTGTCTATTACGTTAATCTGACAAAAAAAAAAAATAGAAAAAGAAAAAGGCTATATGAAATTGATTTCTTGGCAAGGGATGTACAAGATGAGCATTATGCTGTTATTGCATCCCGACGGCACTGCAGCAGCGTTCTTGGAACATCCTCAAATTGTCGTATTGTCGATTATTCGTGATAAATCAGATATTGTATGATGCTACGAGATGAATTAAGAGATTATAGCAAGTTTTTGGTAAGCACATTAAGAAATATTACTAGCTATATTATCACGAGAAGTTCTTACTAGCTCGAAAGTGTAAATGAAATGAACCGAATCCTGTTGTTGTTACAGAGGGATTTTAATCCGAAGGTCATTCGTCCCTTAAATGAACCGAATCTGTCAAAGATAGTATGTTTTACATAATTTGAATTGCAGACGATGCTCCTCCCTTTCGTATTCTTCGCCTTCTTCTGATTGACCAATCTAGGATAAGGTACATGAAGTTGATGTCTTGGTTAGGGATTTACATATCTTGGAAAATTCACATGCGCGTTCGTATGGACAGTAAAAATATCAACATTATTTTAATAGCTTACAATAAATTAAAATCACGCATGATATTCAATAGTTTTCTTTATTATGACGGTAAATTTCTGATCCATGGGTGCCAAAATTATTACAATTGTTCAATGAGAATGTCTATTCGAATGCATTCTTAAAATGTCGCAATTTTGTTACATGTGATAATTTTGCTAATCAAAGTGTTCCCACAAAATATGGAACATCAAAGACGCTGTTGGAAATGCCACTCTATTTTACAATTGTTGTGGAATGTTGAGCACTCATCCCGATGGCACTGCAGCAGCGTCCGCGATTACAGTCTCAAAATGTTAAGTCATAAATTATTCATGACAAATGAAATTTTGTATGAAGCTGTGAAATTGATTTAGGAATATAAGAAGTCATATATAAAGTCGGAAATATTTCTCTTTTAACTCTTTTCCACCAATTTGATGGCCCTGAAAAGGGCCGATGGCTTTGTTAGCTTTGATGCTCTTACAGATAAATAACACTGCGGGATGTTATCAGTTGATTGCCATGGTCAAACGGGGAATCCTCAACTCAAATGTATAAATTTGAGCAAGTTATTTGCTTATACGACGAACCGAAAGATTCGTGGCGTGGATGACGCACAACAATAACAGGTAGTGGATCACCGGGCTTAAGTTGAAATCTGATGATGGCGGCGATGACGATGGCTGGGTGAACGCAAACAAGCGGTGAAGCACAAAGCCAGAATGACTTGCCCGACCGTGTTCACAGTTCAACCGCAAATTTTCCTGTGGACTGCTTCCTCTTCTTCTTCTTCTTCGTTTGATTTGAGCGAAGCAAGACAAACGGGGAAGTCCTTCCAGGTCCGTCCCACTCGGGCTCAGATTGGGTACCACTTCTAGTACTGCATTTGGTCCCTCGGTAGTGCAAAAGGTACCCAAGTTTGACAGATCGCAGTACACTTTGAACGGCATTCTAGATTACCTTATGTGTCATAAAATTTTGGGTAACTGCAAGGGACATGGGGGTCTTTAATTTGTCTTTGGTCCTTCGCTATCGAAGTCTGTGCCTGAGAAGCACGCCCGGTCAGAGCAAGACGATCTGTTGCCTGCTGAGATGCAATCCAAGCGGAGAATGGAAAGCAAATGACGTCAAATTTGTTGTTGTTGTTTGAGAGGGACTTTAACCCGAGGGTCATTCGTCCCTTATCGCTGGGTTTTACAGTTGGTCCAGTAATCCGGTTGCAGTCAGGAATCCAAGAAGATCCGTTTCCTTTGTTGTTGATAGCACTTCATCCAGGGTGCCACCCAAGTTATAAGCCAAGCGTTCATTGTTGTAAGTTAAGCAATCAATTAAAATATGGCGAACAGTTAGTGGGGAATTACAAGAAGTGCAGATTGGAGGGTCAACTTTATCGAGGCGGTATTCATGAGTAAGACGGGTATGGCCAATTCGAAGACGGGTGAAAATTTTCCGGTGTTTGGGGTACGTCAAATTTTCTCTAGCCACCCCTATTTATAGATTTGCTTGAAATCAACGTTCTCTTCTAAAACAGTTATTAAACTATTTAGACAGTTATGTGGGATTCAGTAAGTAAACGACATGACCCTTTGATGTCTTGTCTTTCAATTGAGGTGCCATTCAAGGAATTTCGTTAAACCAGAAAACAGTTATAAGAGTTCAAAATATTTCATGCCAACGTAAGGCTCTTGGTTTTGAAACTCCAATTTCACTCCTGTATAGAGAATTTTTATTTTACTTTCAAACTGTGCGGCATAATCAAAGGCAAACGCATTCAGTTCCCGATGGTTAGCGCCTGTGCTTTTACTGTTCATAAGTCGCAAGGTGGAACTTTCCCCGAGGTCGTGTACGACTATGACAAAATCCAGGATCAGCAATTGGTATATGTTGGTTTGTCGCGGGTTACTTCACTGCAAGGGCTATTTTTAACAAACTCTTCCAATTTTTTGACGTTGGATAACGTCTTACGGCAACATACTGGGGTACAATTTCGAAAAACGAAAAATCGCTCGCGTCACGAAAAGTTGTTAGATTTTGATTGTTAATAACTTACTAACGCCCGGATAGATTTTCAAGATTCTTGCACCAATCGATTGGAAATCTTTCGAATCTACTCCAACAATGAAAACTATTGATTATCATGACTAAACTATTGAAAAATTGGGAAATATCGAAGCATGTCTTATTTTTTATAGAAAAGCACATTTTTCTTGTGTATTCCTGACACAGACATCATTGCGCGATATCTTAGCCACTTTCGTCATTCAAAGGGAAACGCCCCTTTCGGTCTTCTTCTTACTTCTCTCCATCATCTCGTGTTCAGTCGAAGCCAACCAAACTTGACTTCACGCGCGCATCAGTCAATCGTTGACCAGCAACCGGAGAAGGACTCATATCGGAATAAAATTTACACGTTCGTCGCTGCTGCTGCTGTTTATTCCCAAGCTAAAAGCTGCGGGTTCCGTGGAATCGCTCATCATGGCCCTTGGCATCCAGCTAGCCCATCGAATTCGTGGAGAATGCGTCCAGAAACCTTGATAATTACCGTCGGAGGAGTGAGCAAACCATCGAATACAAGGATGGACAAGAGAGCACAAAATTACCGACCGCATTTTAATTTAATCGTTTTCGGTGATCTTTTGGTGTGTTTCTGTCTAACAATGGAATGAAAACCCAGTTTGATCGACGGTGACTACCACCAACCGTCCTTTTCAGGACGACAATTTCATTTTAAAAGAGTTGTGAGAATTTTCCACCGTGAAGAGCGACATTACTGATGATTAAATGTGATTGATTCAGATTTTGGTCAGTCATTTGCACGCAACCATAAATGGGAAATAAATTTCCCATTGTGCGCGCCCGGGGCGATCCTCGACAGTGTGTGCATGAGTCGGATAAATTGCGAACGGCACTTGAATGAAGAATTCCTCCCGGTTTGTTTCGCATTTAGAGATGATCGCATAATGTCGTTGTCGCCGTCGCTACCTAAATGATACTAGAGCGATCAGTATCAACTCGTCGAACACAGAGCTAAAACTAATAAGCAACCGCTTTGTTGACGTTTCGATTTGGTAAGACATTGTCGAACGAATGGAAATACGCACACAGAAAAGACTGCTACCGCCGAACGACGGGAACCTATGTTAAACTTTGTTTGCCATTTATCTCCGTTGAAAACTAATCATCCGAAACTATAATTGATAACTAAATAAATTATTGAATCAATTATGGCCCTGAAAAGGGCAGTTGTTTGAAATTGTGCTTCAATGCAATTGCAGCACGTTCGCCGCGGATACGACGAGTATCGAAAGGCTTCGGAAGCAATCAATCTTAGTGGATCATGCGTGGACCTTCAAGCGGAATATTTGTTTGTTGAGCAAAAGTTATCGCTCATGCTTCTTCTTCCATCGACCGGTTGAAGTGTTAATCGAACCAACCAAATAATAACACAAAATGTTCATAATATGTCAGAATTGACATGCAACAAATAGTGTGAAAATTGATTAGAAGAGCACTTATTTTCGACCTACAAGAATTCTGTGCCAATTTTCGGATTTTCATACAAAGTTGGCCAAAACCGTATCGAAAATCGGTCGAAAGTTAGTGTTGGGTCGAAAATTGGTGCTGTTCTCTCAGAAATCTTTCATAAGTTCGTGACGGTCTCAAGCCAGGAAAAAGAAGATGCTAATGTTATCCAACGTCACTTTGGCGGTCGTATCTCGGAAACAACCTCTTACTTTTTAAGTTCAATCACGCCAAAGGCAGCAATTCTACCAAGAGGGTTGACTTGAGGAATGAGCTGCAGCGCTTAGGCAATCATCGATTAGTGACGCTTTGAGACGAACTGCGTGAAATACTGGATATAGCGGCCAAGCCTGCATATTGATGAGTATCAATGTACAGAGCCTAAATGCTCATGCAATGGATATTGCTACAGACCAAAGCACTGGACCGATTCTATCGATTATCACGATCGAAGCACCCGAGCTATCAAACATCTAATCTACTGGAGGAGTTTGGCGAAACCGGCCAGAAACCAATCACCCAACCAAGCAACACAAGGAAGCAACAAACAAATTCAATCATCTGGCATTATTCCTAGAACACCAAACACTGGTTCTCGGAACCACAGAACGACAAATGGTTCTTTTCAGGACTACCAAAATAAGTCCAAAAAGAGTTAACTTCTGAAAACTTCATCCGATCAATAACAACACAAAACTAGTACACTTACAAATTCATACACTTGACAAATCAAATTATTAATCATCGTAGTTCTACGTCAACCCCGCGGTAATGTAATAGACATTACCCACCCCAAATTTTTTCTTGTACCTGTTATTATGTTCCAATCGGGACGAATGCAGCTTCTTAGCATCTACAAAACTTCTCCACTGAGAGTTGTCATAGCCAATTGATCATTTTTTACATTAAAATATTATTTGCAAGAACGAAGAGACCCCATGCCCATATAGCTTTGTGATGGTGGTTACATCCACATATCATGGCATTCCACATCCTCTAATGGTGGACAATAATATAAAATAAAAAAAAATGGTAAAGCACACGTAAGATTGTAGAGGTTGGTTTGAAAAAAGTTTTTTCGTACAAATATTTCATTTCACATTGAAGCACATCATCAATTTTGGTTTCAGCTTTCAATTTATGTGAATGAGTACAGTGTGGGACCGAAATCCGTACACTTCCCGCAAAACATGAGTATGCGGTAAAACTACCATTTTAGGGCATTAACTTAAGCGCTCGCACCGGCAATTTTCAGCAGACCAGAAATGCGCTGGATTTTACCATGTCTGTAGTGGGAATCAGAAAAAAATAACATCGAGTGTTAAGATCATGGTTTGGTTGATTTCAATCAGAATGAAAAGTGTTGCAAGTCACCCCGTATCATTAACATAGTAAATTGTTCTGAAATTAAATGGAAGTTTTAAAAATGAGCATAATCAGCTAAAATGGTGGTAGGTCATTTGGCATAAAGTTGTTTGGCATAAAGCTGTTTGGCATAAAGTCGTTTGGCATAATAGTCATTTGGCATAATGAGTCTGAAACCAAGAATTTATTAAGATGACATTCGTTTTTACGTTTCTATTGAATCTTTCTGATGGCATCAGGCTTGTTTTGGTGTCCATTGATACAAAATGGCACTTTATTCAACAATCATATGCTCTTGAAAAAGCTAAACCATATTAGGAAAGTTATTACCAATAGTATTTTATTATTTATCCAGAAATTACCCTTCTTCAAAATATCAATTCTTCTTTTGGGTTTCGCTATTGGAATATTTTTTTGCACTGAAGATTTTGATATACTTAGCACACATTCTTTCAAACATTCTATGTTTTTTCTAAGTATGATGTAACCATAATTATAAGTATAAAGACTGTTGATTTGAAATTTAAATAAATTTCATCTACGTTTATACATAGGCTGTTCTTTGGAGCTATTTTTTTCCAACTGACAAAAGGGCGGAAGATCAATGTTATCGGCTCAAGTGATTGGCGAAAAAATCGATTACTGCAGTTACTTCAATGGGCTGTGCTACTTTTCCCTAATCGCCAGTTCCCTGAATATCCCGGTTCCTCGTTTAGCCAACTTCCCCGAAAAGTTTTTAGCGCTCATAATTGTTGCAACTTTATACATTTCAGGGTGGTGAACGAACTAACCATCTAATATACACCCTTCTTTATTTAATTGGCGATTCTTTCGAGTTTTACCGTACTTAGCATTTTTGCTAACATGTGTATAGGCGAGAATACCTTCTTCTATTGATTGCTTATTGTTCTTTCTCGTTCACTATCTAACCACTGAAGACTATTATAGCACCTATATTTAAATTACACCACTTTTCGGGGAAACCGGTCATTCGGGGAACTTGCATTCAGGGAACCGATGATTTTGAACGCAATTTTGATGTCTTTTCGTTTAATTAAATATGCCGCAATAATTATTGGCGTCCAATCTTCTATTGGTTTAATTATAAATTTTGCCTTCTTGTAAAAATAGACTGTTCTTTATATTTACACTGTTTTGAATTTTATTATTTAGGTAAGCTAAATGTTAACCATTTTTATATTTTGATGTATTGTCAGTTCTTTCAAGACGTGCTGAAAGAATGATAATTACTTTAGAACCTGATCCCCTGTTCATTTGAGTTATGCCATGGGAATATTTTTTTGCGTTAGAGCCTTAAACATTTTAAACGAAAAAAAAAATCTGCTCACGTATTTAAGCATATTGCAATATGCAATAATAGGTCTTTGGATTAGAGCTTTTAATATTTTGCAAATAAATTTTCCCTTCTTTTATCAAGTAATTTTCATCAAGTGTTACGTTCAAACTGGGACAGAGCTTGATCTGCTGCGAAATATTCTATGAGCGTTTCCTTTATTAATAACTGCGAACTCTCTTTGTCAATTTAATATTTTCAAATATGTATATTGCAACAAGCTCAAAGATATTCTATGTTCTGGGATTTTGTTATGCTCTAATGTCACAACAATTTTTGAAATTCATAGCTTGGAAATTTTTTTAACGAACACCACGCTTATTGAAAACCTTCCAAAAAAAATTGCTATGGACTCGGTGGTGTTGATCTCGGTAAAACCCTCAAAAATGCCGATATTCATTCTAAGTCAATCATTATGCCAAATGGCTTTATGCCAAGAGACCTTATGCCAAACGACTTTATGCCAAACGGGGTACAATCAGCTAAAATAGTCATTTTTACCACAATTTTTTTTTTCATTTTCATACAAATAGTAGGCATTTTGTATGAAATGGACGGATTTAGAATCTTTTCTTAGATGTACAAATTTAGATCCCGCACGGTATAAAAAATAGATAATTCTAATCTGGAACCAGTGTTGTAAGCAGTCACGGTAGTCGACACGTTTTTGCTGATATTCGGCAGCGCTTTCCTTAAACATTTTCAACACGAGCGATCAGACGAATGTCGAAAAGAAAAATGTCAATTGATTGCCGCTGACCACGATAGCTTCGCTAGGGAACGTTACGGTTTTGTTTGTTTCTGTTCTGCTTTCACTGTATGTGTAATACATTCGACATAACAGACAAGATCAAACCATTCATGTTGTTTATGATCCAAAGTCTGAATTCTATGCAAAACTTATGATTTATGCTAATGTCCTCGTATCAGACGACATTCAACTGACACTTGTTTTGTGTTTGTCGACGTTCATTCTAAAGCTCGTGCTGTGACTGCTGACCATGGCAACGAAACGAACGTCGCACAAAGTGTCGAATGTTTACAGCACTGTCTGGAACACTGAATCACGCGTGTATGGATCAAATTCGAATAAAGGTGCAGGTGTCAAATTAACTGACACATTGTTTTAAAAAGTAGCACATCAGCGGAATGACTCGGTATATTTGTCGATCGATTGGACAAGCGATAAGTCCCGCGCTATTTTTTTCCCTGTAAATAACAATCAACAATGAATGAAAGTCCTACGTAACAAATCTCACCTGCTGGCTCGAGCCGCCGAGTGGGTGTTCGATATTTGCATTAAATTACCGTTAAAGTGGATTTCAGAGGACTTCCCTTCTTCTTCTTTTTGGCATTAACGTCCTCACTGGGACAGAGCCTGCTTCTCAGCTTAGTGTTCTTATGAGCACTTCCACAGTTATTCACTGAGAGCTTTCTTTGCCAAATTGCCATTTTTTCATACGTATATCGTGTGGCAGGTACGATTATACTCTATTCCCAGGGAAGTCAAGGAAATTTCCATTACGAAAAGTTCCTGGACCGACCGGGAATCGAACCCAGACACCTTCAGCATGGCTTTGCTTTGTAGACGCGGACTCTAACCACTCAGCTAACGAAGGCCCCAGAGGACTTCTCCAAACTATCAATCGTTGCACCTATGCTAAGAGCAGATTATGTCAAGGGTGGAGGGCGGCTGTCAACTGGGAGTAAAATTGAAAAGCCGCCAACCTAAGTCCAGAACCAGTTTTAAGGCTTAACGCGGAAAAGTAAAAATCATTCTTCGCAAAATTACAGGTAATCAATGCGCTTGAAAGAAATTGTTTGCAAGCAGTTATTTGCTACGTGCTACTGCAGTGCGCTGTTGGCAATTTAATCAGAAAATTCTGCTAAATTCCCAAAAAAGATGTTTGTCAGAAAATTGAATACGCCGTCACCATTGTTTGGTCGTTGTTTTGTATGGTTGTTTACATTTTAGAACCAGCGACACGTCGGGGTAGCGATAAAGAGCCGCCAGTTCCACCCTTGGATTATGTCGATGAAGTGGTATCCGATTGGGGCAGCACTCAATATTTTTATGCAATGCAAAATTGGAAATTGCAACAGGGGAGGATTTTGAGCTGAGGGTCGTTTTTCATAGAAGTCAACTAGTAATGACACATTTACTAATCCTGTGGGCTTTCTGTGGAAAACAAAGGTAAGCCTAGCAGATACAGGTAGATAGATCAAAAACGAAATGCTAATTAATTAAATGAATTATGGTTTAGGCAGTGGATACCATGTCAATGTTTTCCATTACCCCATTTCAATTTTCAATTACCGTTTTGTGGTTTGACAAACTAGGTGGCTTTTTGAACCCTACACTTTGTACTTATTGGCATTGGGTTTCCGGAAAAAAGAGTGTCATGAAATTCCAATAACAGTGGCAAATAAGTAATTGTTTTTTGTTGAGAATTGGACACGCGGTTGCGTATCACAATATGATTCTTTTTTTGTTTGGGCTTATATTCAAAATACCACCTTATCTTAGATTGTTATTCTACGAGAACTGCATTAAATAGCTGATATTTTTTGCATTCTAAAATCGTGTGACAGATACAAAGATGTTTGTAGAGTTCTAAAGTTTCCGAACTCGGAATATCCTTTTGCATGTCGAGCCCCAAATAGTCGTAGCAAAAAAAAACGGAGTTATTCAGCAAGGGGATCATGGGTTCAAATTCAACCGGTCTTTGTGAAAATCTTTATTTACTATATTTCAGAAATCCAGTTGAATGCAGTGATAGATTTTCATGAATGGTTTATAACATTTGTTAAACGATGGTGATTCTTTGCCTTCTACTAAATTCATTACGATTAAGGTGAAGATGAATCGAAGCTAAACCTTAAATTTTCAAGAGCACATATCTAGAGAATCGAACATCCGTTTAAGCTAAAAACTTAATCGATTGGTCACTAGCTGGTGGTGACCACTCGATTAAATTTTCAGCTCAAACGGGTGATCGGTTCTCTTGATTTGTGCTCTTAAAAATTTGAAGTTTGGCTTTGATTTATCTTCACCTTAATATAAGTATAGCCATTTTAACTCAATTTAAAATATGTGATTATCTAGGGAAAAGCACAGATTTTTGTCCTACAAGAATTCTGTGCCAATTTTCGTATTTTCATACAAAGTAGGCCAAAATCGTATGAATGGGTCTAAAATTAGTGATGGGTCGAAAATTGGTGCTCTTCCCCTAATATCTTCGAATCTATACAGTTTATATATGTAAAATATTATAAATATTTTGCAAAGTAAATGAAGTTCGTGTCCACTCTTAGTCACTGATTGTATGATGTCTTTGAAACAACATTTAAACTCAATTTTGAAATGCAACTGAATAATTTCATACACAGTGACGAGCCATCAATTATCATTTCAGCAGGCAATGCCGTATTTCAGTTACTCTTGATCTTGAGTTATGTGTCTCGACAAGCGCCACACTGCACACAGAGACATGTATTCATGTGCATCGTCCAGTCATCATCTCATTTAACAAGAATTCAAGCTAGTAAATATGAAACGAATCGGAAGTTGAATCACCTGTGGCAGAACGAACAGTGTGCTTAGTGGAAATGTCTGTAGTTTATGTTGTAGTACATTATTGTTTTCTTAGCAATCATGAAAGATTAAAATCATTGTTCCACCCCCATGCAATCATTGAACTTTCACTACTGAATCTACCATGAGAGAAATAAAATCCTTCCTTATGTACAAGATATAGTCCTTCCAGCAAAGCTTTTAGCTTCTCGAAGTGAATGCATACATAAAACTACATTAGCATTATATTTCTTGGTTTCGTTATATTCTCGACAACGTGTTTCTTCTGAGCGGTTCTCGTGGTGCACATTAGGGGGGCTTGTGAGAGCCTGGATATGACTCCCTAACCGGTTGCAAACGGATGTTCAACTCATGAAGGTACGATATAGTGCTATTTATAGCATGGCTTCAGTCATTCATTTTTATTACACAATTACACGTAAATAACTGGCAACGTGACCTTGCAAAGAATTTATGTGCAGCGTGAATTTGTAATTAATCAGAATAAATCGAACTCGCACATTCTTCGCGCTTTCCTAAGCTAACCATTAACATTAGTTGGTTCTTGCGAAAGGATATACAACTGAGTTCAAATCTCACCTTTCAGAAAAGGTGAGTTAGTTATTTATGCAACAAACTACACTGTTACTGGTACCTATTCCAATAATGAAGATATGGCTTTTTTGAAAGATTCAATGATTTAATCATTCTAAGTAAACAAGCTTCCGTTATTTTTTGGCATTTTTTTTTAGATTTTTTTTTAGTGGCATTGAATGTGGACTTCATTTTACGAGGTCCTGTGAATGATCACGGGACAATAGGGCGATATTCAGAACTGGAAGGCAATAGATGGCTCTTTTTCAGTGGTAGTAAAAAGGAAATCCTGAAGCAAAGAAAACACCAAGGAACATGAACTACAAACAAATAGTTATCTATTCACATTGCGCTTGATTTCTAATCACTACTTTTTCGATCCAGTTTCCTAATTGCTAGTAATTTAAATTTTTCATTAACTTCCATACGTTTCGACAGCTCTCGACTACCATTCTTCCATGCAATTGTGTTGGGAGTTTGTACCTTCGTGCTGTGCGTACACGAATTCTCTCTGCTCTTGAAAGTTTTCTTAAAAACTACCTAGAGCAATAAAACAGTACTTTTCAGTGCTAAAAAACAGTACTTTTCAATGCTAGAATTAAAAACGGTACTTTTCAGTACTATTTTTCTACTATTGATCCCTTTACGATCCTTGTTTGGACCCGTGCCTTCGATTTTTCGTTGGACCCGTTGGCGAAAGCTAGCGGTGGTAATCCTTCTTGGACACCGTCTTGGGAAAAAACCTCTCGAAGGTCACGTCTTCTTATTCACTAAACATGGTTGCAACAACAAATAAAAGGAAGGGTGAATCTCTGAATTCACAACTTCCTTCCAAAAAAGTGGGATTTAAAACTGTCACTAAACGTGGCAAGAATGGAAGAAAGGACGTTTCTCCGGAATGCGAACTTTCTTCCAAGGGTGAAATTAATAATTGTATTGAAATGAGCAATCAGTTTGATGCTCTAGACAAACTTTCCGAACACCAAATCGAAGCAGCCTCTAGCCCAGGCTCTTTGATTCATGTGAGGAAGCAAAGAGTGCCGCCTATCGTGGGCAGTTGTTCCGAATTTGGGGGATTTAGGCAGGAGATCTTGAACTCCATAAGGGGAATCAAGGTTTCCTTCCAAATTGCAAAGAAAGGAGACGCGTTTTGCCGGAAACTCTTAAAGATCGCGAACTTCTTCTCAAACATCTTGAAGAGAAGAAGCACAAATTTTTTACTTATGACGACAAAACTGAACGTTTGTTCAAAGTTGTCTTGAAAGGTCTCTCAAATGACTATAAGTCACCTGAAGAGATCAGAAATTGAATAAATGATTTACTTGGATTTTCCCCTGTCCAAGTAATCATTATGAAAAAGAGAACCCAATCTGGCATTGTTCGGGAAGGACTTTCTCAAGAATATTATTTAGTTCACTTTAACAAAAAAGAACTAAATAATGTTAAAGCTCAGTGCCGTCGATGTCAAAAGTGGGGTCATGGTACAACAAATTGTCGCATGGATGATAAATGCGTGATTTGCGGAGGTTCTTCTCATGCCAAGGACGTCTGTCCAGTGAAGGAAGATACCACCAAGTTTATATGCTCTAATTGCGGAGCCAACCATAGGTCAAATTTCTGGAATTGCCCTTCACGCAAGAGAGTCATTGAGGCTCGTGCCAGATAGATGAAAGATAATATCCGTTACGATAACGGTCGTTTCCAGAATTTCCCTGGTAGAGTATCGAACAATACTCATTTTTCAGTTAACGATCGCTTGATTAGGAATCATACCCATCAGGAAGATCATAATCATGCTCATTCACAAACTAATTTTAATCCGTCGGGTAGCCGTACGAATCTTTCAATTTCGAATGTATCTACCCACGGTAAATCCTTTGCCGATATCGTGGCAGGTGATTTGAACTCCTCCCCTATTCGTACTATGAGTACCCATTCTACTTGTTTCAAATCAAATGAAAAAAAAAAAACCCTACCGCCACAGGTAACATCTACTCCGCTTCTTCGTCTACCGAAAATTCTAATGGGAAATTATCAGATAATGTACCCACTTCAAGTGATATGTCTGCCTCTGGTTTTATTTTCTAACTGAACAATTGAATCTAATGATTGATGCAATGTTTAAAGTCACCACTATGACTGAAGCAGTCCAAGTAGGTGTAAAATTTACAAATCAAATTGTTATTGGATTACGTTTTTCTAATTGATCCAAATAATAATTTAAATATTTTAAATTGGAATGCTCGTTCTCTGAATGGTAAAGAGGACGAACTAAAACGTTAGTAAATTTAAAACACACTTTAAAAAAAATACAAAATAAATCAATTGTCTACTTAATAACACATAAACAAAAACATGAAATATTTACTGCTTTAACACTATGATAAGATCAATACAGAATGATAATTTATTCCTTCTATTAATAGTTTAATGTTGGGGCCTTCCTCAACCGAGTGGTTAGAGACTGCGATTACAACCACGCTGAAGGTGTCTGGGATCGATTCCCGGTCGGTTCAGAGTGTTTTCGTAATAGAAATTTCCTTGACTTCCCTGGGCATAGAGTATCATTGTACCTGCCATACGAAAGCGAAAATGGTAACTTTGGCAAAGAAAGCTCTCAGTGGAAGTGCTCATTGAAAGCTGAGAAGCAGGCTCTGTCCCAGTGGGGACGTAATGTCAAGAAAAAGAAGAATAGTCTAATATTAAATTAAATGCAATTTCATAAATTATTATAATTGTTACTTATCAAGCATTTTCATTTTTTTCTTAAATGTTGATTTGTGGATGGCGGAAGTGAAATAGTCACCAAAACACAACTACATAGCAGAGTTGCTTAATATCAATCATATCAGCTGATGGCTGATGGTCTAAAACTATCAATATCACTTGCGAGCTATCAATATCACTTTGATCTGAAAACCATCAGCAGTGATGCGACATCGCACTCTAGATCAAAATCACTGCAGAGTGAGTGATCACGTGGTCATTATCCATGCTATTAATGTTTTTCAGTGACCAACACATAGTTTCAATCTATCTGCAACACTGCCGAAAATATCGTACTGATAAATTGCCATTTTATCTGCTTAATTTAAAGCTAAACTTAACTCATCAGTGATATCCATAGTCTATCGCCATCAATGCACTGGTGATGGAGTAGACAGCATGATGTTGATGTGATATGGAATGATCCGATTTGTATCGCAGTCGGCCTGTACAAATCAGCAAATTTTAAGCATTGATAGATACATCGAGCAACTCTGCTACATAGCTTTCAATCTCTGGTTGATCATCAAAGACGTGTCAAGTAACAATTGCGGTCATTTGCTCTTTCAATGTTTGAACATTTCCCACGGGCCAAAATGTGGCCTTAATTAAATTTTCTAAATTGCTGAAAGATGAGCAAGAACTTTTCATCCCAGTCAATGTACCAGACTATAGCCGTATAGCGTTGCGCAGCTACCAGACATACGAGAAGAAAATTAAAGAACGAAAAACGGGGCTCGCCTTCGTTAGTAGCCGGTGGTCTCACATAAACAACGCCTGCCATAATTATAGCGCGATACATTTAGCAAATCTTAATTTCATCAGCTTGAACGTTCGTCTCAATCTTTCGCCGGCGTCTGGTTTCATGTTACGCAAGAAAATAACGAAAATAGAGTATACTCTACTAGTAGACGATAAATTGGAAGTGAATAAATTCAAGAACACGATTGTGATGGCTTGAACCGTAGTAACGGAATCGTCGAATGACAAAAATGGTATACTTTAGTATTGGTATGCTACTACATTCAGCCGAGGTTTTATTAAAACGCAATCAGGAGTTTTCCTTTGCAACCTCAAACAAATCTTTTCTGTTTTCGTTTCTAATTTCACAGGAAACATATATCACTATTGAGGGGCCTTCCTTAGCCGAGTGGTTAGAGTCCGCGGCTACAAAGCAAAGCCATGCTGAAGGTGTCTGGGTTTGATTCCCGGTCGGTCCAGGATCTTTTCGTAATGGAAATTTCCTTGACATCCCTGAGCATAGAAGTATAATCGTACCTGCCACACGATATACGAACAGTGAATCAAATTATCATCAAAACAGACAAAAAACAAACAACAAAACAAGCTCGCTCACAACTGTTGCTGATAAGGACACAATCAAGAGAAAAATTGTCATGACAATCACAGAGCGCAACATTGTTGCAACTTTTCCAACTCGCGATTAATCAGTTATCTTAATCACAAAACCTAATTCGTTTTATGGATGCTGTTTGATAATGTGTCAATGTTTACCAACACGGAGAAAGTTCTCGAAAATTGCAATGCGAAGCACAGAAAATCGCTGCGCACGTGGTGATCGATCTTTGTCATATTCTATTCAAGTGATGATAAACTCATGTTGCGGAATAAAATTGTTGCAACAAGGATAGGAGGTGACAATGTCTTTGTTGCTGCGTGTTGGGTGACAATTGATTCACGATATACGAATGCAAAAATGGCAACTTTGGCAAAGAAAGCTCTCAGCTAATAACTGTGGAAGTGCTCTTAAAACACTACGCTGAGTAGCCGGCTCTGTCCCAGTGGGGACGTTAATGCCAAGAAGAAGATATATCACTATTGACCAGGCTTGGGAACTGTGACCACTATTTACCACAGTTCATCGATTCTGCCAGTCAACCAAAACACAAAGCAGCAGCAGCATCAATACCATCAGGTATTTTGCTGCCAACGGTTCACACACTGCTTGACTGTTTTTGTCTCTCCTCTATGACCGTTTTCGGGCAGCCATCTCGAGGTGAATGATTGGAAAAAATGTTAAATAATTCAATCGCTAATATTTCGCTTGTGTTTTAAACTAATTGAAATCTATTAGCGCTAATAGCAAGAGCACAATCATTCCGTTGCGATACACATAAACAAATTCAATTTAATGCTGCCTTTATCGAGCAAAAATGCAAAACCCCGAAAACCGCAAAAATCGCGTCACCACTGTGCTTGAGTTATTTCGCATTCGGGTTTGAAAAACGTTGGGAAGAAGAAGATTACAGTTTTGAAGAGCCGTGACATTTTTTTGTTTTGAACTGTCATGGTTTGCTTTGGATTTTGATGGTCGTGTAGAAAAATGTGAATGTCGAGGTGGTAAATGTTTGCTACAGTACATTTCCCATCCCTGCTATTGACACAATATAACAATCCGAATGATTCATTAAGATAATTAACTCATTGTGCATTTGAGGAAGTGAACAAATTATTAATTAAATTTATAAAAAAAATCCACTAGCTCAGATATAATTCGAACCCACAACTCTTTTATGTTAAACGAGTGCTTTATCAACTAAACTACTGAGCCACTTGATGACTCATAAGATTAGAAGGCTACAAGTGTTGAATTAAAATTCAAACGATCCACGCAGTCTGAAAATCCGCATAATACGCATAGGGGAAAAGCACCAATTTTTGACCCATTCATACGATTTTGGCCTACTTTGTATGACAATTCGAAAATTGGCACAGAATTCTTGTAGGTCGAAAATTAGTGCTTTTCCCCTATCACTCTTTACAGAATTACTTTTCATATATCACTGAAAACAGAATCCGTTGCATCCTAGCTATTCCATGTGTCTAGTGTGTCAGTTTGGTGAATTTCAGCGGAAAATCCAGAAAAATTCAGCAATTTTATTTGTAACAAATTTCAGCAAAATTTTCATGAATCCAACGAAAAATAATTCGGTGTGTACGAAAAGGAAAAGTGAGAACAACTTCGACGTGCTTTTGTATGCAGGGAGTCTATATCCTAGCTCAGATGCCTACGTTTTGTTCCCTAAAGTTGACACAGATTCCGAAGGACAGCATACATCGAAGTAGGGAAACTGGGATACATAAAAGAAAAGAGGGAGCTTTTCATGTTGTTGT
This sequence comes from Aedes aegypti, assembly GCF_002204515.2. Taxonomy (NCBI): domain Eukaryota; kingdom Metazoa; phylum Arthropoda; class Insecta; order Diptera; family Culicidae; genus Aedes; species Aedes aegypti. Next base: position 243,264,816 of record NC_035108.1, on the reverse strand, counting down.
TCGTAAACAAAGCCCCGTGAGATCATAATCATAATGTTTCTGCTCGTAAAAGTTCAACCATAAAAAAGGAACTGGGTCACACAGTGGGTGTCGGATGAAATGTGTTGTTCTGAACATGAATTAGGAACTGCCCTATTTTATCAAACAGTGGTTATAAATTTTGAGAAATTTATTTTTAGCTATACCGTTGATTTAATCCGAGAAGCGTGATTATACACAGATTTTGACGCCATGAACACACTAGATTGAATCAAATCATAGTGTCATTGAATAACACACTATTGCCCTCGGAGGGGTGCTCGACAAAGAAAGAACATCAAAGCGCCATTGTTGAGCATATTCTTCCCAATTGAGAGAATAAAAGATAAACGCTGCGCAGAATTTATAGCTTTTGTGAGGTATGCGTCACTCGCTATTTCTTCATAAAGATGATCCAACGAGATGACAATCTTATTTTGTTCAACTGCTGCTATACGATTTCAACGAACAAGTGTGCGGACAGAATATATCAATAATTATAGGTTGACTAGCTTTTATTTCAACGAAACTCATCATATCCAAAATGAGACCAAATGCAAATCAAATGCAACAAATGTAGCACAATTTTCTGAGAAATCAATATTTATGAAAATTTATTCCATCCACTGAAACTTGAGCACCCTTCTCGTGTACCGTAATTCGGGGTGTAGTTGATCAGTGGGGAGAAGTTGATCATTCACGTACCCACATGTATAAACTGTCAATAGAGCTATGATTTGATTTCAATTAGCACAATTCCTGTGACGTCGTATTACCCGATGACTGCTCTTGATGTTCCTAAGTTCGGTTTGACTTTCAAGATAATTATATCATGAAAAAACAGATTTTTTATGAAATGTCTGATGAACTGTTGAAGGGTTCTTCTCCAAACAATCGACTATTGACAAGGCTATATAAAGACACCATTTAAATAAACTATTTCTTACATTGCAGGTATGTTATGTAAATCCAGTTTTAAATTTGCATTGTGGATAAACAATCATTTTCTGAGTAAAAATGTATTTTTTTGTGCGCGAGTTGCTAATTTCAAGAAAAATTGCATACCTTTAGACGTTTAATGTGATGTGTTCTGAAATTTCCAACATTCAAATTCAAAATTGACCGATATATCATTAAGTTGTAAGATTTTTGGGACTTGTTCCAGATTCAGTGACTCCAAATTTAGTGAATAGCATATCTCTTTATGTTAGGAAACTTTTCGCAATAATTGATCAACTTCACCCCGGAATCAAAAACTTCACTTTTTGATTTAAAATAAATGGTTTTGAAATTAAGTGAACATTTCGTCAAAATTTCGTTTGTATAATTCGATAGATATCCAACCAGTACATGTTTTTAAAATATTTGGATAATAATACATGAATTCTACAAGGAGTTGTAGAACAGAATCGCTCGAAAGTGATCAACTTCACCCCATTTTACAGTACTGTTGTATTTGATTCAATGCCTGCCAACAAAGATCCAAGTGTTCAACAGATTAGGTCATATCATATGACTTGTGGCATTTTGATGAAAGGGCAGACGCAGAAGAAAAGCACTATCGTCGTTCTTCAATCTAGAATGGCATGTGTGTACAAACCGCTTATTATGTGACACCCAAAGATCGAGAAGCACACATTCACTGACACTGACTGATGGCGATGGGCTCATCAATAGTCGGGCAAAGTAGTCACTCTATCTCAGGAATCAGTCTCACAGCGCAAATACAAACACAATATGCTGACAGTCTTTTCAAATAAGATTATCCATCGGCAAACTTTGAGGCCTTTAGTGTGATCATGCAAGCATCCTTTCGAAGCTGAAATGCCAAGACAGCATCATGTTAAACTGGAACATGGGCAAAGAGGAGACAAAACCTATAGCGGGATATGTTAAATTCCTTCTTCCAAACAATCGACTGGCACGCTTCAGGAATCTTAAAAAGGTTTCGCTTGTGAAGGATGGTCTGCACTGTGTCTCGTACTTACTTCTTAGAAAGACATTATGCTGCATTTGACACTCGAAGGTATGTCTGTCTATGAACATGGCATTCAAACACTGGAGGGGTTAGCCAGAGTGTTGTGAATTGCCTAAGAATGTAAAGATGACACGACAATGGCAGGCCTACTTCCGAACCTGGGATTTGAGGTTCAATGAACGTAACAAAATTGTTTACGAGTTTACTTCTTATACATTCACGACACGAATATCGTATAATGTTAGATTCATTGGAAAGCAATCAACTTGTTTCAAATTTATAGCAAATGGGTATGAGCTTCAGTTCTATACGAGCTCAACTAGAAGCAAACGCGGAATCAAATTGCTCAAAAGCCAATCAAGATGTAACATCAAAGCATAGCAAAATGAAAACGGAATAAAATATTAGATTTTTTTAAGAATGAGGAATATTATGATTTTAATTTCATATTATCCCATCCAAATTCGATTTGAAATTGATGAAATTTGACGTAATTAAGAGCGGCCGTACCCGAATTAGGATCGCGAGTGGACCTATTTATTGAATCATATAATCCTTGGTATATGGTTATTGGTAGGTCTGTTGATAACATTCAAAAATAGCTATACGGAATGCTGTGCGTAAATCCATTCTCAATTTTTAATAGGCATACTCATGATCTAAATTGATCCGCTTATGATCCAAAGGCTCCTTTGGGCTGTTCACGTTGCCCATATGCCGGAAGAACGACAAGCAAAGATAATATTCAACAGAGAACCCGGTCGAGGCCGCCTACTTCGTTGTATGCTTTTGGCAGTTGAAGAGGACCTAAGGTGAAACATTTCAGAATCCAAAGATGGCCGCCACTTGTGCTGACTTGTGCCCCTACTCACATTTTCAAAGGCACCAAACTGGAGAAATAGTTGGCAAACCTTTCGGATCTTCTTATTTAAAGCTCTTATTTTTTTACTTTCTTTCTGCTAGTGCACAAATAAAAAATTAAAAAGTGCACTGTTGTTGGATGCTTTCTTTCGGTGATTTGTGACTTTGAAGTTTTAGTGCAATATTAGAGGTTGATTCCAAAATGTTTCACCTTAAGGGCACTTAACGGAAGCGATTGGCCCAGGATCGAGCCCAGTGGAGAAGACTCATCCATTCGGCGCAGATACATCGTAGCGAATTGTAGCCCATCAAGTATCTAGTGAGCATGATCCAAAGTTGAAGTTCAGATAGGTGCGAATTATAATATGTTACATGAATTAAATTTAAAAAGGTTCGAATTGTCTACCGGTTCGGAGTAATGCCGGTGGATCACTGGATCAGATCGGGTAGAAATAACACCAACTTTTACCTAACTCCTTAGTGAAAATCTGACTCCAATTCAACTTATGTTTATAGTTTCAACAACGGAAGTCCATTAAGAGCTAATTAAGCTAAGATCAGCTTCAGCCGTTGTATTTTGTTCGGTTATTTACGGGGCCTCTTTGGGACAGGCCCAAGATAATTCAATTTTATTTTTCATCTAAACTGTCGAATTTGGAGGTAAACTTCATCATTTTCAAAAGCCAAACTTAGACATGGTCGTGAATAATTATGTAAAGGATCTTGGCCACCTAGATGACAGATCCAGTGACTTAGTTATGAACCAGGTTTTCTACGAAATGGGAAAATTTTGAACGAAGGGAAAATTGTCAAATTCTTCTATTTCTATCCAAATGCTGACAAACTTGCATCTTGTCACCTTTATTAACAGAAGCGAGGATCGATGAAGAGAAATCGATCATGCGACTTGCCCTCTTATTCCAGCACATGAATTTAGTTATCGCATACGTATTCGATATTGTACAAAACAAGTTGAGTTACACCAATTAGTTTAGTAAAAGTTGAATAATAAAAAAAGTTGAGGTTATTTTTACCTGATTTGACCCAGTGAAAATTTACGAGAAACTTAAAAATAGTTGGCATTTTCAAAAATTTCCAATGACCCTTCGAAAAACTAGAAATCCAGGCGATTCCATTACAGCTAAAACGAAGACAATCCGTCGTGCCGAAAGGGCAACAAATTAGCGTTAGCGTTAGCGATAGCGTTGTTACGGTATACTTCGTAGATTGGATACTAGCAATATTAATGTTTTTTTCTTTTGATAATCTCATCTAGAATGCCTTCAGGACCAAGGCTAGGGAATAAGCCTTGATCCAATCTTAAATAAGAATACCAAAACCATGAATATTGCTATTCCCGGCCACGCCCATCTTTACCGTAACTTGGAATTGGAGAAGGAAATATTGATGTAGCACTTATTTAATGAGAGGTCTCCGACTCAGCGACACCCTCATAAGTGCTACGGAGTTGGGGGTTGGGAGGGGTATGAGGTCATCAGGATTCGCCTGAAAAGCTAGCGATAGACCCAAAGTAGTTTTTGTTTAATTGTTTTTGATTTAATCTCTTGAATGGCGGCAATCAAAAGATAAAAAATGTTTGATTTACAGTATAAAAAATGTTGTTTCACGTCAAAATAGTCGATTACGCGTTCAACGGTAATAAAGATCCGCTTTCTACCTAGTAAAAAGCAGAAAAGATCCCTCCAGGGTCATCTAAATAAGAAAAAAAAATGTTATGATTCACATGGAACTGTCATTTACATGAACATACAACCGACCAAAAAGCACTCGCAATGCATAGCCAATTCCGCGATAAGCGACCGGTTGAAACGAGTAAATTGCCGCACTTCAAATAAACGAGAAAAAAAAACCCGGGACAACAGCATAAACATGTCGCACTCCGAATCGTGAAAATCTGATCACGAAACCGTTACATCTAAAACAAATTCGGATATTCTGTTTAAAAGGAACGAACTCACCAAATGCTTGCAGCCTCCGGAAAAAAGTTACTTAATCCCCCGCCGCGGCGCCGGTCAACGTCCACCACACTCTTGATCCAGATAGAAACGTATTTGTTTTCCCAGGTTCAGAAACTGAATGCACCCAGTTGTTTTTTTTCAACGCGAAACTGAACAACATTTAAAACGCGGAAGAGCAACAATTTCACGCCGAAAGAAGATTTCCACTATTCCACTGTCACGAAGAACAATTCGGCAAATTTAAAACGATTGCGGCCAACTTGCGATTGCCCGTCGTGCCGAAATGGCAACAAATTGAACTTTTTCTCCATTTGCTTGGAAGATACGGGTTAAAATATCTAAAAAAATATCAATTGACCTCGAAGTGTCTTTTAAGGCTTAGTAAAATACTACTAAAATCAAAGTTTTCATTTTATTAACCTATTTAGGTATATACATAGAGTAAAACTTAATGAATAAATACATTTCGATTAAAATAACCTTCATATACAATATGGCCCAAGACACTTGTTAGTTATTCTTAGGCGGCGTCCATTTATTACGTAACGCTAAATTTGGAAATGTTTGACCCCCTCCCCCCTACGTAACGCTTTTTGTATGAAAATTTTTAAATTTTTGTATGAGCCGTAACGCTTGAGCCTACTCCCCCCTCCCCCTAGAGCGTTACGTAATTTGTGGATGCCGCCTTACAGGTGTTATAATAATATGAATGTAAGAAATCTATATAATTAAAAATGTACTGGTGTTTGTATGTCACGAAATAACTTACGAACTAGTCTACAGATTTGGTTGATTCTTTCTCCGCTTCGTTCGACAATGGTTCCGACTTGTTTGTGTGTATAAAAATCCAAGGATATTCACCAGGAAAGTCGAAAAAAACGAGAATGTACGGAACTGTCATTTTGTATGGTGTGATTCAAATCGTTTTCCAACAGCCTACTTGACGAAGTTTGCCGGGGCCACTAGTTTCTAATAAACTGTGTTAGCAAACAAGTCTAAACACTTAGTACTGTCACCCAAAGTTCAAGACAATATATTGTGTTTTATTTTTTGAAAGTTTGAATCATGTTAATACGAACATTAAAGTGAAGCTCCTACAAGTGATTTACTTTTTGAATTATTTCATAATTGAAAACACTGTAAACTTTGAAATACGCATACAAGTAGGCAATGTACTAAGGTAAATCCGAATTTTTACAATTGGGTAAAAATATATATTTAACAGAGCGTAACACGTATAAGATTTGGAAATGTATGGGAAAATCAAAAGGAATAGCTCGGAAATCAAAATGACTTTATTTTTGACTTAAACCATGGCTCGATATAAGGAGTTTTTTATTACTTTTGAAACTTTTTTTGTATTTTTGCTACGGATTCCTGGGTCAAATCGTAATTTTCAGCTTATTGTTCTATGAACATATTCACAGTTATTTACCGAGATGTTTTGATAAAGTTGTCTTTCTCTGTCAGAGAAGTCAGGTAATTCCTTTTACGAAAAGTTAATGAATTATCACCACATCTCTTAGTTGAGCAATGACCTTTTTTAAGGGTTCATTCAAATATTACGTAACGCAAAATTTATCAACTTTAGACCCCCTCTTCCCCCACGTAACAGCTTTTGTATGGATAATTTCAAATTTTTATATGGACCCTAAGACCCCCTCCCTCCCCCTATTGCGTTACGTAATATTTGAACGGTCCCTAATAGGAAACTAACGTTAAACAAAAGAAAATTAACCTTCCGCCAGTCGCTCAAAAAAAGTTACACCAGCGGTCGCATCGTGTACTGAGTACACGAGGAGCAATTTTGATTATATAACTGAAGCTAGGCACGATAGAATATTGCTGTCGTCGGTTAATTTGTTCAGTTCAACGGTACCAATTGGTAAATGAACAAATAAAACTTTGAAAACATCTTCACTCTTCAGTGGCCATCGGATTGTTCCCCGGGGGAGCCGATGAAGTGGACATTTCACAATGCAACATTTCGAACACAAATATATCAGGATCTAGATTTTTAGCAAGATGGTGTATTCGACAAAGTTGTTCAGTAGGTCAAGGACTAACATGTGATAGGCACTAGGCAGCTTGTTTAGAAATTCTGCCACCAGTTGGCGCTAGAGAGCATTTAATTTTTAAAACACAGATATCTCAGGATCCTGATAACCTAGAAAGATAACGTCTTCTACAAAGTTGTTTAGTAGGTCAAGAACTAACATATGATAGACCACCTCACTTGAAATTCCACCATCATATGGCGCTAGCGAGCATTCAATATTTTAATCATGAATATCTCAGGATCCCGATTTTTTAAAAAGATGGTGTTTTTGGCAAAGTTGTTCAGTAGTTCAAGGACTAACATGTGATAATATGTTTCATTCGGAATTCTTTCATCAGATGGAGCTAGTGAACGCAGAAGTTAACCTGAATTCGATTTCAGCTCAATAATCACGTGGTCCTTTTTCGCAAAGTGCACCTCTTTCGGAAGAATTAGATGCCCATCCAAACACAACGCTTTCTATATATATCCAATGCCTAGCCCGAGAGCGCAGTTGCTGGCTAGTGTAGTGTGCTATTCCTATACCTAAAAAACAATGCCACAAACTTTTTTGTCCCTTCAGCGTTTCGAAATTTGTGAACGGGCATTAATAAAATAAGCCTGAAAGGAATTCGAATCCATAACCCTCAATATGGTGTTGCTTAACATATGCGTAAAAACCGGTATTTGGACTTGTTGGTGGTGTTCATATTTCAATTTTGTTTTTGAACAAATATTTTTCTTTCTTATGAATATAGGTTGTGTCATAGCATCACGTTGTTACAGTGATCATTCACATCATAGCTGCAAACATTTCACCAGAAATTTTGCCCTTCTTTTTTAAATAGGTTGTTCTTTCACGTTTTATTGGATAAGCTAGTCACTAATATTTCCATATAGAACAGCTTTTTATAAAGGAATATATCTTGAAGGCATTCACTAAAGTGATTCCTGCTATAATTCTAATCGGAAATTTTCCCTTTCTTTTATCTTCTTGTATTAAAACAGACAGGTCTCTTATGGATTTACTCACCACTTTTCTGCCATCATCATTTTTTCATTATCTTGAATCAAAAAAATTTTTTTTGTGGTTATTTCACAGAAATTCAAATCAATGATCCCACAAATCAACAAAAGTTCTTACTGTAGCGTCAATCAGAGGCCGCCGATTTTTCTAACATGTACAAGTGTACAAGTGCGATAGCGGAACGGTCGTCTATTAGGTTGGTTTTTAGGCGGGTTCCATAGAACAACACTTGCAGCGACTATCTCAGGGTGAACTTACATTATCATCGTTTACGAAACAAAATCTTTAAGAAGATCTTAATCTTAATGCCCGACACCTTTAAAAATGAGTAAAGGAAGTGGCTACCGACGTCCAATAAGACTTTATCACATCCTAATTTTGTGCATATTACAGCTATCCTTCTCATAATAAATTCACCTTTCTTTTCGAAAAAGGCTGTTCTTCAGAGCATTGCAATGTGGCTGTGTGAATCTTCCCAAAATTAGAGGACAAAACTTAGTGTGTAAAAATTATTTGCTGAACAACTAGCTGCTTTTTTATCTTCTAATATTTGAAAAATACATTTTTGAGCCAAACTCGTGAAATACTCAAAAGGAATCGTACAATTATCTCCCCACTCTCTAACTAGAATATGTCTCAAAATGTTATCCATTCGGGGTAGTGGCGTTCGGGGTAGTGACCCATTCGGGGTAGTGGCGTTCGGGATAATGACCCATTCGGGGTAATGGCTTTCGGGGTAATGGCGTTCAGGGTAGTGGCATTCGGGGTAGTGGCGTTCGGGGTAGTGTCATAGAATCAATACTGTACAATTTACTATAATTGATAATAATTGAAGTAGAATGGTTTTGTTTATGATAATTATGATACTGACGACTCCCTCGATAGCATTCCTGGCAAACGCAGCTCAGGTTTCGTGAACCAAACTCTGATAATGAGATGAAGTGTCAGAAGGACTTCATATCAAATAAAATGTAGGTAGGTAAAAAACATGGCAGTACCTGTTGGTGAAAAATGTTCATCAGTATAATTTATTTTCCTTTGATTCCAGGACCACAAAAATGCTCATACTGATTCCGTTCATCTAGAATACGTCCTCAACTGTGTCCAATGCTCACATAGGAAGGTTATTTTTTTCATTTAAGTTAATTGGATCATAATTGTCGTCGATTGTTGATACAACAAGGGATCAATCAGAACAATATGAAATTGTTTGAGACTTTCTGCCATATATTGTATATTTTACAATAGTTTTCTCTGAATGTAATTTGAAAAGTATTAATATTTTTATGTGTATATTAGAGAGATGCAAATTTTGAAAGCTTAGCTCCCCTATGCTTAAGCATCGGATTGCTTCGAGGTCTTTAACAATGTTGTTTATCGTAGAATTATCTATCGAGGTCTGTGTTCAGTATTTTTAAGAGGTGCCCATTGACCTTTGGCAATTTTTCTTTGCAAAAGTAAGTTTTCCCATAGTAAATCCCATACAAACTTTGAACGACTGGCGCGTAAATATAGTTTCACCAATCGAGCTGAAATTTTGCACAGTTGTTATAAGACCTAAATGAAATCCAAAAAGTGGACTGGAGCGAGAATCTATATTTTTCATACAACCGTGTTCCAGGCTAGGGCCCATTCATAAATTTCATAACGCTGAAGGAGTGGGTGGGTGCAGTCGTGATGTTACAGCTCATACAACATTTGACAAATATTCATACAAAAAGCGTTACGACGGGGTGGGTGGGTGTCGAAAATGGTAATTTTCGGCGTTATGAAATATATGAATGAACCCCTAGTGTATATACATATTCGTTTTACTTAGTTGACGTCGCAAGATGTGCTATCTTACAAATGTTTGTGGAATCCAATTAGGTTTACACAAAAAATCATCTGTAGAAAAAATGGAATTGGAATAACTGTTTCCTCAACTATTACGATCTGTAAGTTTAGGATAAACAGGTATAATACGCCCCCCTAAGGAAAAACTGCTCGATCGCAGTGGCAAATGCATTACTTCTATAGTTTTTGGTGTCAAAGTTTTATTTACTTAGTTGGTCATGCTCTGCATGCAACTTTTTCTTGCCAAGTGGCTTCTAAAAAGAGTAGACGACGTTTGTAGAAATGTTTCCAAGGAGAATTCCACCACTTGCTAAGCTTAAAGGGGTCCATTAGTCGTCTTCCGGTAAAATTTTTTGTAATAAATACAATAGTAAAAGATGGGCTTCATTTACAACGAGGCTTGCCTATCGGACCCAAAATTTTACGCAAAAAAGCTGATTTTCGATATGTTTGGTTTTTCTATTGGTTATTAATACTTCCCAAAGATCTTATATGCGCAACATAATTGTTTTGCGGATATTTAAGATATGTAATCATATTTACGTGTTAAAGAAGCCTCAATCCCTTGAAAATGAATTGGGACGTGTTGCCCGGTTGGGGCGCATTATACCAATTTACCCTACATGTTCACAGCGATGTAAAGACCCACATTTTCCACTACACAAAAACACTGTCGCCGTCGTGGAGCGTCGCTTCCTGTCAGTCTCGTCGGAAAAGATGTATCGATTCGAAAATATTTAGTTTTACGTACGATAAATACAAGACCGCCACCGCCAACCTCTTTTCGAGTGCGTCGCCGATGGGTTGGTTGTGTATGTCTATGAATATAGTTAATAATGGAAACATTATGATGCGATGTTATCTTCTATTATGGCGAACGCGTGCTTTACACTCTGAAGACATTTTCTAGCATTCACAACACTGAATAGCAAAGAGCGAGTGTTATGAAAACACATAGAGGCGTGCAAAACATATGTTTTGTGCTTTGCCGCCGGATTGAGGGTGCTATTTGGTTTGTCCTGTGATAGAACTGCCCATGTTCGCATAATCGACGTAAGCGCCAATATGATCAACATAATGTTTTTTTTTATTGTTAATGCATTTCTATAACTAATAGTACATTCTTTGGATAAGCAAACAATATTTATGTGTTTGAAAATATTAGATCAATATTACATCAATTTCCGAACATACGTACGTTTTTTCTAGCGTCTATTCAGACAGTTTAGCACTATGGAAGTGACCAGGAGTTTACGTCAATTCATGCATATGATCGTTTATCAAACTTATTGATTGGTCGCAAAAACTGATGCGTGCGTTTTAAGATGACAAAAGAAAGAAATTTAAAAACATATCAACTCGGCTTTTAAACTTCGATCCTTGTTAAGCGCACATATTATTTTACCAAATTTATTAACAGATGCAAGAATACAGTCGGAAACACAAAAACGCATTTCCCCTTGCAATGATACCCGGGTAGAGGTGAAGAACAAAATAATGGTAAAATAAGAACAAATTTTTCAATAATATCTACTTTAACCATTATGATGTTATTAATATATGACATTAAATATCTCATCAATAGAAAAACATACAATCATAGCAAAATTTATCATTGATATGTTATTCTTGAAAGTCATGTAATAACTAATCAATAACAAAATATACTATCATGGCAAAATTTGTTATTTGTGCAAAAAATACTAAAAACCTTAAATATCTAAAGAATAACAAATATCGCCATCACAGTAAATTATGTTATTATTTTGATATTTGAAAACATTATTTAAATAATTCATGAGAACAAACCAATATCAAATTTTACCATAATAGCTCATTTTACTATTCGTATAATATTCATTGAAGATTCAAAAAGCAAAAGTTTTTAGCAGGAAAGCAAAAAGTTCATTTTTCAATCATGTTAAATTAAGATATTAAAGTGAAAGAACTAAAATTGCCATTATTTTGATCTACTTGTGAATAGCTTATTTAGTTATTATTTCGTTATCAATATCTAAATAATAACATATTTTGTTATTTACGGTTGCCTATATTTTTGCTATTATTTTGTTATTACAATGGCAAAATATGTTATTATTTAGTTTTTATGCCATACAAACTTAGTTATTATTTTTGTTATTTTATCTCTTATTTCAAACAAACAAAGAACAAATTTTGCTATTCAAACATTTTATTTTAATAGTAATTTTTTTTATTATTTTGCTATTCTCCTCTACCCGGGTAGTACTGGTGGTTACGTCGACCATGCGAACATGGGCAGGAAAGTTTTTGTAGAAATAATTGTATCTAAGTTTTTATCAAGTACATTCTACAATGGTACAAGCAAACGACGATAGGGGCATAACATGCCTTTGATAAGAAGCAGCTGCAAATACTGTCGATTTGCTGTAGGGTTGTGCGTTTGTCAAACAGTTTTCTTATCACATTTGCGGTGAACGGCGTTATCTTGGTTGGCTATAAAAAATGTGAATGCAAATGGTTGCTTACATGGAAATATAGATAGGCGTTCGAATTAATTGGTGTTCTATTTAGCAGCAAATCTATCAAAATTTTTAGTTTTGTTATGATTGATAGCATCGCAACAATGACAGTACATTCAGGTTCCTAATAATCAGAAATGAAAAATTGTCGTGAAGTTTTAGTAAAATTAAGATTTTAAGCATTTTAAATATATTTTTTTGCAATCTAAAATTGATCTTACAAGCGATCTTGACATGATAAAAAAGCTGAAATACCTGAGGAATCTCTGAAGTTATTTTAAAAATATCCTTCGATGAATTGAAATTGAAGTAGTGATAAATGGAATCCTGGAAAAATCCACTGAAAACTCACTGAAGATTCTTGGAGGATTTTCTTTAGAAATATCTTGAATAATCTGCCGGAGAAAAATTTCTAAGAGTATGTACATGGATGTCCTAAGTTTTCATCCGAGATTCTCGTTCCAAAAGTTTATAAGTTCAAACAATAATATACTCAAAGATATATGTAATCATTACTTCACGGGTACTTGAATTTTCTCAAAGATTCTCAAGAAATTTAATGGAGTTTTGTTTTCAACCAGTGTATCTTTCACGGAATTTCTTCCTTCATACTTCCAAAAATTTCCCAAAGAATTACTCAAATAATTTGTTCAAACATTTTTCCAGTGAATAAGCCAGGAAACTTCTCAGAAATTATGGGAGGAATTCTTGAAAAGGCATACAGGCATGGTTTATTTCTAATGAAATCTCAATCTCTTATGAAACATCTTAAGAATTATATGATACTCTCCTGCAAGGATTCCTGAAGGAACTTCTGGATCCTTAGGGAAGCCTCAGAGGATTTTTCTAATAAATTGTTGGAATGATTATTAAAAAAAATGCCAAACAAAAGCTTTGTTTATGTTATTGTTTTTTCATAATTTTCTGGAGTAACCTCTTCGGGTTGAGTCCATGGAGGTATTTGCAAAAAGAAAAAAAAAATACGGAGAAAAATGTTATTGACAAATGTTTAAAATAATATGCTGGATCTGGAAGCTGGAGATATCCTTAAGAAATCTATGGAGGAAATTCCTGGAGCACCTTCATAAGGAGACCCTTGACGAATTCATCGACTAAACTATTTTAGTTCTGAATTTAATTTTTCGTTATCTAAAATAGATCTGAGCACGGTTTGGGCAATGGTTTATTTTTATTAGCAAATTTAAGAATTTTGGTGTTTGATTTTTCTATTATTTGTACATTCCTTTTTATTTTTCTTGAAACCTCTTCTTTTTGGTTACCGATTTTTGGCAAAAATAAACTTTTGAATTTTTACGATACTCTTGAAATTATGAAGTTTTTATTTTCTTTTCTAGAATATATTTCATTTTCCGTATCACTAACGGAAAAACAGGTTTGAACATATTTTAATACCCCCAGGCTCCAGGGTTTTTCAAGCATTAAAATATACAAAAATGATTCAAAAATTAAATGCGTGTTATGGTCCAAGGTGTAAGTAAAACAAATACTTTCGAACTACGAAAGAATACAAAAAAATCCAAAGTGTAGCCCGTCTACAGACGGGCTTGGGTATTAAGGGTTAAGGAATCGGTTGAAATATTCCTAGATTTAAAGTTACTTTAAAAAATCGGAGTACGAATTCCTTTTATAATTGTTGTAAAATTGAATCCCTAAATGAATTTATTTTTTTGTGGGTTTTTTTAGAAGAACTTCTATATTATTTTTTCAAAGACCTCCCTGAGTAACAACTGGAGAAATCAATAGAAGAATTGCCCTGTGGATGAAAAATTTGCTCAAGAAAATCCTTTAAAAATCCCGGAGGAATTTCTGCACAAAACAAAAAATAGTCAAAAGCTCTAGTAATGTTACTTGAGGAATTTCTGAAGAAATTCTTGCAGTTGTCTTTTCTACTGGAATTCCTGAAAAACTCGTGTAGTGGCGTTTAATTTATAACACTAGGATAATGTGCCAGGATTCTACCTCGAATTTTCATACGAGAAAATACCTGAAATTTATCCCGATATTACATTAAAAAATCATCCAAAGATCTAAAACAAATCGTCTATATGTTGCTTAATGCATTCCGCTTTAAAAGATCCAGGGGTTACTTCAAATATATTTCATGTTAATTAAAGAAAGCCTCCCTTGCATATGCTACATGTCCAGTATAACGACGATTCCTATACCTACAATATTTCAGGTCGAAGATTTATCCATATAGGTCAATTTGGTAAGGCCAAGAAAAAAAAACATATCACAAAACGATGAAGTGTTTTTATGCAATTATTGCAAATGTTATGGCCTATCATTTGATCCCATTAAAAGTTAGCTTCATTTAGCATGTATAAAGATTACTCCTTTTACGGTACCTCCAGCAAAGTTCACAAAAAAGTGTAAATTAGAAAATTTGAAACGCCGTCGTTCAAAAATTTCCGACAAATATTTACTCTGTCCGCTCCAGATAGCATCGCCTGGCCTGCCGATGAAGTATAGCTATTGCCCAACGCGCGAGGAACATCAATTTTAGCAAACGATATCGCACGAGCTGTATTTTTACGATCTCAATAGAGCTTGTTTGTTTGGATGTCTTCTTCACTTGTCCTCTCTTGGTCCTGCCTACACACAAATAGCGATTTAGTTTCGAGCACGCTGTTGCTGCCGTTTCTTTCCTCCAGTTTTCACAAAACGAGAATCAACCAAAGCCACGATGACGTGATTGGTGACGATTTTGTATAAACAACACACAAGGCAGCGTCCAATTGAGAAATACTGCATAAATCTGTAACACCACCGTAGACTGTGTCGCTGTGTGACAATTCAATTTGATAATCTTCTTTATCGCCGGCCGAGCCATGTGAGCATCTGACTCACCATTCAGCGCATCAGGCTTGAGTGAGTAATTTTAGCACTTCAGAAAAGGAACACTTTTACACATTTTTAACGTTCATTTGCTCCTATGGGGAACGCTTGCTGTTTGCTCGATTGGACGGACATGCCAATCGACGATACGACACCCGGTGCTGGCAATTGAAGCAATCTTCGACGTCCTTGCGTTAGATCGATACGTTTGAACTTATTTTATTCTTCACATTGTTTTATTCGATTCGGTTGATTATATTTAAATATATGTGATTCCATGTTCTTTCAGATAACTCACAAACTTTGTTACACTTCTTTTATGCAACTGTATAATTTGAATCGTAATAACGAAATTTGACTCAAATCACTTAATTCCGTTTTCTTTTGGGAATGTTTACTGTTTCTCATGGAATGACACTTTCGTTTATTTCGCCACTGCCTCTCAACTATACAGAACTTCGATAACGCAAGATGTTGAGCTGTTCTTATACGAACACATTTGTAGATTACAACTGCGCCACTTTCAATATTCATCATCTAAAATGCACATTATTTTAACAAGTATCCGCATCCGATGAGTTTACACAAGACGTATTTTCCATTTCCTCAAATCGACTTTTCTCTGGTGTGTAGTTGACGTACTTCCTCTTGATGAGTTTCCACTTGGGTACATAGATTCATAGCATTCACATGGGTGTATATTTAAGCTTCCCACCAACTGATAAAAACTCACTACACAAAACAGGCACAATATGTGGGTACAAGTGAGTCACTGAAACTCGCCCGAATCGCTGCGCAACCTTTGCATGCAGGTGACAAACCAACTCTCAGATTAGAACTCGCGACAG
Source organism: Aedes aegypti (assembly GCF_002204515.2). NCBI lineage: Eukaryota > Metazoa > Arthropoda > Insecta > Diptera > Culicidae > Aedes > Aedes aegypti. The sequence continues at coordinate 243,248,871 of NC_035108.1, read as the reverse complement.
AGGTTATCAGCGCCCGATCTGAGCGAATTCCGCGCAAAAAGAACGGATCGCAAACTCGACTCGACGACACCCAATGGCTTGTGCGACCTTCTATCTCGCGAATTATTTAAAAACTGAGAATATACCCTAGGCCAGTGGTTTGACTGACGTATGCGACTTGGGTTAGCACAACAATTGCGAACACCACAACAACTCAGGAAAATCCACTATACCCGTTCCGATCAACGATGAACGACGACGACAACAACCAGCGACTACGGAGCTATACTTTGTTATGTGTACTCTTGTTGTGACTTCCCCCGGTTCTAAAGCATGGACAAAACGGCGACCGGACGTGGACGGATAGGTAGATGTGGGAGAGCGCTGAGTTTAGTTGAGCAGCAGCAGCACCACAGTCGAAGTCGGTCGGTGGTATGCGAGACGTAAAATAAAAGCACAACACACAGAAGAGCAAAGTCAACGACAGCAGCGGATCTGAGGAAAAAAGCAACCAAAACACATTGAACTTGGCGCGCTGCTATACATACTAAATTGTGTACGGACACGATGATTTCTCTCTTTAGGTTCTTCTAGCATCCCTAGACGGATGGGGTTGTTCTAGGAAGAATAGCTAAATTAGAATTATATCTTATTCAGCCCAAAAACTTGTTCTATATTCTACATATATTTCATCAATCCATTCTCTCGGAATATGCATATCCATACTCCATGAGATCATCGGCTCACAGAGGTTCATTTTACAGCAAACCATCCATGAGCCGATATTGAAGAGACCATCGATTAACAGAAATATCGAATCATAGAACAGATATTCTCTGGCATGATGTTTGAAGGGATAATCACAGTTTTTAGTATAGTTTCATTTATCAACCGAAATCAAATCAGAGCTGAATAAAATTCAATCCGCGGCAGATTTGCGCAAAATTTAACAGTTAAAAATAACATTTCTTTTTGCTCAGTTGTGTAGTTACTGAACCTCTATAACGTCAGCATTACACTCCCGTGCATATGTTTGGGTTCACCCCCTAAGAAACATGCAAAAGTGTTCAATCCATGTTTCTGTGATTACACGTCCAATTGAAACTCTCAAGCCGCATTCAAAAGACAAAGAGTTATTTTTACTTCGTATGTATTTTTCTAAAACCATTTTTGAACTTTGTATACTAAATTGTTACTTAAAGTTTATTTTTCAAAAAACACACTGAAAAAACATAGCTGATTTCCTCAGTATTGAATCAACCAAAATTTTAAAACAAGGTGTCATTAGAATCGTAATCTTACACACTAAGCTCTTACAGTGAATTTCACCGTAATCTCAACAGCTGAACAGTTCGGTGAAATAAAACACCGTAATTCCTTCGAAATTTTACGGATTCCGGTGATTTTTATCGGAATACTGTAAAAATTTACCGTACTCCGTTAATTTAGTTCACCGAACTGTTCAGTTGTTGAGATTTTACAGGAATCCGTAAAATAATTTAAGTGTGTACATTCTTTGAGGGGCGCTCATGAAAATTTTGCGGAAAATTCTGAAAACTATTCAAAATTAATGAAACAGACATTCAAGTCATCGTGCAAAAGATTGGGTTCACCCCTCAGTATGGTGTATCGTGCAAAAGTTTGGGTTCACCTGAACTTACTTAAATCTGTGAAATCTCAAACCAATCATGTACGCGCCATTATTTGCGCTCAAAAAAGCTTCAAACTATTAAAATCGGTTGAAAAATGGCAGAGATAGGGTGATCAAAGTAATTTGGACAGACCGTTACGCGAATATAATTTAGCCATTTACGGCAAAATTAAATGGAGGTGGCCAAATTATATACGCGTAATGCTCTGTCCAAAATACATAAAACACCCTATGATGTGCGTGCGGCTCAGGTGAACCCAAACTTTTGCACGATTTGCATTATAATGAGGGATGAACCCAAACTTTTGCACGATGACTTGACTGACTGTTTCATTGATTTTGAATACTTTCCAGATTTTCCCGCAAAAATTTCTTGGGGTCTCTTCAAAGAATATAAAATTACGATTATAATGACACTTTGATTTGGTCAATCCAATGCTGAGGAAATAAGATAGGATTTTTCAGTGTGTTTTTTTGAAAAATGTAACAACTTTTAGTAAAAATATAGTATCTTCTTCTTCTTTTCTGGCGATACGTCCCCACTGGGACAGAGCCTGCTTCTCAGCTTAGTGTTCTTATGAGCACTTCCACAGTTATTAACTGAGAGCTTACTATGCCAATGACCATTTTTGCATGCGTATATCGTGTGGCAGGTACGAAGATACTCTATGCCCTGGGAAGTCGAGAAAATTTCCAACCCGGAAAGATCCTCGACCGGTGGGATTCGAACCCACGACCCTCAGCTTGGTCTTGCTGAATAGCTGCGCGTTTACCGCTACGGCTATTTGGGACCCTAAAATATAGTATACAAAATTCAAAAAATGTTTTTGGAAAAATACATACGAAGTAAGAATAACTCTTTGCCTTTCGAATGCGGCTTAAAGAGTTTCAATTGGACGTGTAACCACAGAGATATGGACTGAACACTTTTGTATGTTTTTGAGGGGGTGAACCCAAACTTTTGCACGGGAGTGTATGTATTACTGTTTCGATTCTTATTCCGAACACTTAAGGCATACAGTGACTTTAAATGCATCTGGTAGACATAAATCAGCAAATGTTTGTGAAAATTTTAGTTCCTTCGCAAAACCCAACTGTAAACTGCTGAACGTACTGATAAAATCATTGATTTCTCCTTGCTACTATTAATATTACGCAAAAGTGTAAAATCACATTTTGCTTCAAATGCCGAATAATGTGCTCAATCTGTCTCATATTCCGAACACCTTGATTTCAATTCCGAGCAGTACGAATAAATCGTATTCAAATTAATAATGTCGCAAATAAACCTATCTGAGCTGGTTACACTGGCCTCGAACTAGACAATCATTACAACTCCCAGAATATAAAATAGTCTTAAAGACATTTAATTCGAGTTGCAATTGGCTGCCACTTCCTAGAAAATTGATGACACATTTAAGAGGAATATTTCAAGCACATCGCCATACAAAATCCGAGTGTTTGGAATTTGAGACAAAATGTTGGGTAATACTCTATGAATTCCCGATACATATTTTGTTTTAAAATATGTTTGCACAGTTTTTTAATTAACACATCTACTTCTAAAATCTGTGCGGATTGTAATCTTTAATCACCTGGTTCCAGCCAGTTTGTCTAAAATCAGTTTTTATAAAAATAATAATAGCTGGGTCATGCAATATCGAGTATTAGGAAGAATGTATGCGTTTTACAGTATGGCCCATAAAATGCGAAAACAATACAAACGTGAATTTAGGACTCACAAGCGTTATTTTTATTTTATTTTATTTTTTTGATGAATGTGAATTCTGATTATTCATTAGTACATACTAACATTACTTCGCCATATAGTATATTTTTTTACTATCCTTGTAAATGTGTTAAAGCAAAAAACAGGTTTTGTTCTAAAAAACTCAAAAAAGTCTTTGATTGTTGCATACTCTGGTGATCAACTTTATACTTTAAAAAAACGCATCTAATTGTAGAAAATAAAAAAGATCGATCTCAGAGGATGGAAAAAGTCTTAGAGAACTTCCTTTCAAAAACTCTAAAAAAAATTTATGCGTGGGTCATGATTTTAGAAGCAATTGCGTCTTATGGGTTTAATGAGCCTTGATTGTTTTTCAAAGTTTAATCAAACGTAAAATAATACAAACTTTTTGAAAGAGAAAAAATGATAAATGAAACACAAATCACGGTTATTCTGAATATCCGACTTAAGCTAACATATTTTAAGTCTTTGCACTTCAAATATAAACTATTTTTTTTTAATATTTGACAAGTGCGAATGTTAGAGACAAGGCCTGTAAATAATTGCACCGGATCGTGGAAATTTTCAAAGTTTTCATCAAAAGGTATGGAACTCTATGACTACATCATAAATTCAGAAGGTATGTTCCCAAGCCCTCTCACTTAAAAAGAAATAAAAACATAAAAATCATGTCCAAAACGAAAACCGATTCTAAACAGACTAAAGAAATCAACTGATAAATAAATTTAATGATTTATTTTTCATATAAAAAACTACCATAGAACATGATATGATGATTTTCGCATTTATTATGGGCCATACTGTAACGTGTAGATGTGGGCTTCGTAGCCGTGCGGTTAGTGTCACCGAGGCATTTAGCCGCATCGTGCTAAGAAGTGTGGGTTCGATTCCCGCCTCAGACCGAAAACTTTTCGAGAGGAATGTTTTCTGACTGTGCCACTGGGCGTTGCATGCTAGACCACTGGAAGCATTAACGTGTAGTGTCTTTATTTAAAATGTCGGTTTATCGAAAAATATACGTTTTATTTCATTAAATTTTGCAATATTTCTTTTATTACATTTTTTCTACCATAGATACCACCAAACTTTTCGGTGGATCAATTAAAATTTGCTCTGGTAATTTTGACAAATTTAAGCCAGAAATGAAATAAAGTTGAGCTTGAGCTTGATCTTGAGCTTGATTGGCCGCCCTTGGTTGCTACTCCAGTATCGCCAGATCAGCTGCACTTACACAATGAACCAACCAGATGACTGCTTGTGATTAACAGGCACCCTCAGTGTATATATGCTGGTGATCTTCTATTTTTAGGCAACAATGGTACCTGCCACGTCAGAATGCAGACCAATGAGGGGAAGGGGAAGGAATTGATGATGCATTCAACCAGCGTTGCCAACCTTCCAGATTTGTCTGGAATATTCCAGATTTTTGAGCCCCCATAATACAAAAATCTGGAAGATCCAGATAAAATTTTTAATGAATTTGTAAGGTTTTGTAAATAATTTGTAAGGTTCTCCATATACGACATAAGCGATCCAGACTTTTCCAGACAAATTTTCAAAAACTTCCAGATTTCTGAAAAATTGACTTGGTATCCCTGCATTCAACTGTCTCCCACGGTTGAACGTATATGCCACTGCGTCAACGCCAGTTCATACGGGAAGGGTGAAAGGGTGGGGTAATTTTTATGGCAGAGAGGCTTGCTGGTTTGTTTAGTAGACTGCCTATGTATCAGGCGTAAAGGAAGGCATGTTATAATGATGAACGAATGGGAGCGTAGGGAAACGGTTTATTTCTGTCCGTCATGGGTTCTAGCGAATGCTATGAACTGTGATAGATACATCAACTGTGATATATTAAGAGTGGTAGATAGAAGCAAGTGAAAGATACAACTACAAAGTACGAGGAAAGGGACGGGCCAGGGATTGAACCCATGACCTTCTGCTTATGAAGCAGAAGCGGTAGCCATTAGACCACCAACCCCGTCATAAGCCAGAAATGAAATAAAGTTAAAGAAAAACAACATTTGAGGATATCAAAACTTATTCAAATTTGCGTAAGCAGTGTGCCAATGTATTATAATAATACTTGACCCGGTTACCCCATCACATTTAAAAGTACGGGGAAGTGTACCATGTCCAATATATTTGTATTTATTGATAAAAATCATATTTTTGTGATCCATTTGATTAGAACTTAAATGTTTACCATGTGAACTAATAGTATTCGATTTTAGGCAGAATTTTATCTCTGGGTTTTTGATTGTCAGAAAAACATCTATATAAATAAAAATGGAATGGTGTTTGTATGTCACGAAATGGCATCCGAATGGGTCAACGAAATTGTACATTTTTTTCACTGTTGTATGCATGTAGGGTTCCGACGTGTTCGTGTGAAGACAAAGTTTAGAAAAGTCGCCGGAATAGATAAAAAATTGGGTGTAAATTTATCTGTCAATTTGTATGGAAGGGTGCATGCCATTTTCCAACAGCCTACTTAATGGCAAGACGAAGTTTGCCGGGACCAATAGTTTTGAATAAAATGGTTAAAAACAAAAGAATTCTTTAAAATTTGGAAACTCTGATAAAAGAAATTATGATTGCTTGAGCTTGAGCTTGATTGGCCGCCAGTGGTTGCTACTCCAGTATCGCCAGATCAGCTGTACTGAGCGTAGCGAAACGGTTTATTTCTGTCCGTCTCGAGTTCTAGCAAATGCTATGAAGCAAGTGAAAGATACAACTACAAAGTACGAGGAAAGGGACGGACCTGGGATTGAACCCATGACCTTCTGCTTATGAAGCAGAAGCGGTAGCCATTAGACCAACAACCCCGTCCCAAACGAAAGAATTTATGATTCCAGGGGATAACAATAAATCCGACCTCTAACAAAATTACTCTGCAAAGACGTAGAATTTGAAATTACAAAATCAGCGCGAAAGGTCGCTTTTAAATTCGCGAAAACCGTGAAATCCGCGTAGCTGTAACAATCCTTTGCTTGACTGTAGATAAGATAACACTTGTGAATTTCAAAAGAAAAATGTGGTTCGTCCCTCTTTTAAATATTTTAAACCCTCTGAGAACTGAGCACAATCTTCAACAAAGGAATTAGGATGAACCAGGGTGTCCATTCAGAATATGCTTCAGGATTTTCCCAGGATGTTCAAAATGTTTTCATGATTTTTCCAGGAAGGATGTATTTGAATCTAATCACTAACCTTAACCAAATGCATTATATTGAATTTTGTCTAGTATAATATTGAACATTGCGTTTGCCACTTTTTCATTTCTTCATATAAAATTGAACAGAACTTCGAGTTCATACTTATAAATGTTCAAGTATTAACAAAGTTTGAACAAACGAATTATAGAAAAATCTCAGGTAGATGCAGGAAAGTATGCCGTTTCGATATAAAAACCAGTGTGTTACAATGACAAACGAGAGAACCACCCTATAATCGCCGTCCGGTAATCAACACTGCGAAGCGAGTAAAATTTATCTAGTACGCTTCTACACCTCAGTATCATTACATACAAAGCAGATACTACGTTGCTTGGTCGTAAAGGAAAGCGTATATCGAAGATAGTATAAAGGTATCGTTTGCTCAGTAGCGTAGATCAACAGAAGCCTCAACTCACAGCGGGTTGCTTCGTTGAGCTCGATGTTTATCGTCATCATTCGACAGTAAGGCCACTCATTCTGATATCATTATCATACGGCAGCAGTTGAACAATGAAGGGTTTTGCGATTTTAGCTGCCTTTTTATTAACATAAACATAGCCAAATTTAAAGTATTTATATCATTGTTTTAAAACATTAAAATATTAACTGTAAACACCACATTGGCTGGCGGTGCACAGTATTAGTTGGCGTAATTTTTACCTTAATCATGGATAAAAATTACGATGAGTTTGTTTTGGTTTAAGAAAAGCATTAGAGAGATAAGATGGAATAACAGAAAATATTTCGAAAAACAGTTTGATATGTACCTGAACATATGTTAAAACATGTATCCCTAATTTGTAAACACGAAATAATAAAATAAATTGTTAATTAAAAGAAAAAAAAATCCAAATTGCATATGAATTCAACATATAATTTCAACACAAGTTTATACTGCGAAATTTTTCCACGCTCTATGAAACCTTATTAATTGGGGATAGTTATGCGATGAAAAGCAACATATCTATCGCTACACAAGGGCGTTTAACAAAAAAAAACTATTGAGCCGTAATATTACTCCAAGGCAAATCGTATACTACAAATTGAGTTGAAGGTATTCAAAGCTCATCATATATCATGAAAATCGTGTAAGTTGTACTTCAATTTGATTTTGCTACATTTTCCCCAAACCTCCTTAAACAAAATTCACATAAATTTAATATATTGGTCTTCTTTTCTTGGCATTGCGTTCCCAATACAACAGATCCTGCTTCTCAGCTAAATGCTCTAAGGGCACTTCCACAGTTATTAACTGGGAGCATTCTTTGCCAAAGTTGCCAAAGTTTTCGCATTCGTATATCATGTGATAAGTAGGATTATACCACAGACAAACAGGTGTAAAACTTAGTCCACTTGATTAAATACGTCAAACACAAACAACAACGATGGACATTGATGAGAGTGTGACGTCTGTTTGGCTGTGTAATACTGTAAGCCCAGGTAAGTCGAGGAAATGCCCATTACGAAAACATTCTAGATCGACTGGGAATCAAACCCAGACAACTGCAGTATGGTTTTGCTGTATGGGGATGTCCTCCAGTACCGGACAGCACCCAATACCGGACAAAGTCGAAAAATTGAGAAATCATGGTCCAATCAAGATGGTGTATTAGTAGAAAAGAAAGCTATCGTGGAGACTAATGTTTGCGTAGAATAACACATCCTTGAAATATGCACGCCTTTTTAAAAAAGTAGAAATGTTAGAAAATCTTAATAAAATTGACGTATCGCCATAATTAAGAGCCTATCTAGAAATTATTTTAAATATGACAAAATACTTTGGATCACGCAAGCATGATCGAACATGATCCTCATTTGATAGTATGAAACTTTTTGAATTTTTGTTGTTATTTGTAATCGTCTTTGGCTTATTATAGTATATTATAGTATATAGGCATATAGTGGAGTTTTGATGATGTTCTTTCAGGAGGCAGGTTAAGGATTCCTTCTATAGCCGTAGATTACTGCAGAAAGTTCACTGGTAATTTATTCAGCACGTCTGTAAGATATTAGTCCTGCGTTGTGTCAAAATTTATCCAAATATTTCGGACAAAAATTTCTTCCCGAAGTCGCTTCCTAAGTTTTGCCAATATCTTCTCCAAAACTTTTCTCAGGAAATTTTTACATTTTCCGTTGGAAATGTCTAGGGAATATTCACCTGAATTCTTCCAGAAAGTTAGTCGGAAGTCTCTATTTTACTTGAGTCAAGAATCTTAACACTTTGATTTCAAAATCACACTTTAGTTGCCCTGATAATGATAAATATCCATTTCTTGTTGATTATGTTTGAAGAGCTATCCCTGTCTAAGATTTCATTATCATCTGATCACGAAAAAAGTGACTTTAGTGACCATTTTCCTGAAAATAGTGACTTTAGTGACTTTTTGTCGAAAATAGTGACTTTTTAGTGACCAGGTCGAAAAAAGTGACCAAGTCACTAAAAAGTGACTTACTACCAGCCCTGATTGGGTGCCACCTTTCAAGATCGATCAATTTGGTACTAAAATACATCATCAAAATGGAATGTCAAAATTCATATTTATATTTTCACATTTATTTTTGTACACTATAAAAATGATAATATTTATCATAAATGAGTAACAGGAACATATAAAACCAATATTTTTCGAATTATGAATTTAATGGCTTAAGGTGAAGATGCATCGAAGCCAAACCTAAAATTTTCAAGAGCACAAATCTGGAGAACCGAACACCCGATTAAGCTGAAAACTTAATCGATTGGTCACCGCCAGCTAGTGACCAATCGATTAAGTTTTAATCGGAAGTTTAGTTATCCAGATTTGTGCTTTTGAAAATTTTAGGTTTGGCTTCGATTCATCTTCACCTTAAGTGTCCGGTACTGGGGGATCTCCCCCTATATAGTGGCATATTTGCCAAGGCCGAAAAGCCACTAAAAAAGGATAACTAGGCTAAGAAAGGCCCCTAAAATACTTCATATACAATTACTTGTTCTATTTTCAGCTAATTTGTTATCTTCGTCATGGGTATCTTTAAAGCTATTGGGCTAGAGATTTGCATAAATACTTTTAGCATATAAGTTTCGAATTTCAGGTGATTTGGTCGACAAACGAGAAGAACAAAACGGCAGCAAATACGTAAGTTCCCCTAATAATACATATACAAACAGAACTTCCATTTATAAACAAAGCAAAAGAAGAACTACCGGAAATGCGTTTTCCATTTACTTCCGCGGAAAGCTTCGCTTCTCGTCTTACGGTATGTAGGTATACAATGAAAACCAAAACATTCCGCACCCATCTGCAGCCTCTCTTGTTCTGGTTGGCTCTCTTCGAGAGGAACCCCAAAAGTCACGTTGTTCAGTGGCATGTGCGCAGGAGAAAAACAAGATGTTGAAAATGATATTCCTAGACAAGCCACTGAGAGTCGTATCCGGATGTTTGGAAATCAGTCGTTATAAGGCTAACGACATTCAAGTTGTAGGTATATTTGGGAAAACATATGAACTTTACGTATTAAGTGTTTCAAAATAAGTAAGTTTTGAAAACTTCTTTGATTTGAACCTTTATTAAAACTTGAAAAAAAAAAAACAATTTGGATCAAGCAAAATCGAATACTAGAGGATATAGTAGATATGCATATATATTTTTTATTCATTATCGAAGCTAGTGTCATTGATGAAATCCAGCCATCCGGAAAGACACTATGGAAAGAAAACGTGCAAAGATGAAACTGAGAGCCGTGCGAGAGCGTGAAAAGTTGCACTGGCCCCATGGTTTCATATTTCCACCCCAAACCCTCTCATTCGATTTGCACACTTCCAGAATCCAGCGCCCGCTCGCTGTGAAGTAAACAGAGACGTTTTAATAAGCCAAAAAAAAACAAGACCCAGAATCCCATATGTGCGAGTCGAGAGTAAACAGATAGATATGAAAACAGTCGGACGTATAGACATGAAAACATACCCGCTTCACACCCTTTGCTAGATACATCCACCCAACTCTCCTTACTCCAATAATCATCATCACAATCAAAGAAGAAAAGCTCCACCGGGTGCGAATAGTTTATACTCCAATAAAAGCATCAGCCAGAAAGCGGAAAAGAAATTGATATGGTTTTGGTTGCTTTTCCTCTGTGTATTGCTTCATTTCCTTGTGGCGGAAAAACGTGGTCATGCTTTCGGTGGTATTTTGTCATCGTCTTCCGCATTTGCAGAACGGAAGCGCAAAAGGGATTTACCTACCAAGCCCAATTTCAATCATTGAGTGATGGGCTTAAGTACGATTTGAATTTGAACGAGAAAATTGATTTTCTGATTGCATTGTCTGCAAAGCTTGGCGTTATTTAGTTTAGTTAGAGATACTCAAGTCGAACAGCATTGGACAAAACATTTGCAAGTTTTTCGTTTTTTCATACAAAATTATCAACTTTGGAGGCTCAGATCTGGGATATTTATGGACCGATTTAAGACATTTTGACAAAACGTCGAAGATACTTGAAATTTAACATATATTTTGATTTTTTTTTCTATTCGCGAGATCAAAAATAATAAGGAATCAACTAAAGTTAAATTTTTGCCAAAAAAAATCAAGAATTATCTTCAGCATACTTGTTCAATGTTCATCTTGCAAATGTTTAACTTTGCCGAAGATACTGTCAAGATAAATCATCAATTTTATGAGTTATGTCAATTATTGAAATTAATCAAAATATGACATTAGTTAAACGTTAATTGCTTTTAAACTCGTGAAAGCAAAAATAAATAAATGTTATTATTCAAGTTATGTCTGAGGTGCTGTGAAAGCTTCATTCGAACCGGTCCACCAATAACCTAAATTTAAGCCTCCAAATTTCACAATTTTGTATGAAAATTGAAAAATTAGCAAATGTCTTGTCCAATACTGTACCTAGTGAACTTCAGTCAGATTTTCTATTTTTTTTCTATTTTTTATATATCGAGCGCATGAAGCTCTTTGCGAAAAACTTTATGGATGGATTATAGTGCTCTGGGCGATTTTTTTTTTTTGCTTTAAGGTACAGTGGGGGAAGTGTATCAGTAGGGTAAGTGGATCATTTGTCCATATTAAGCATAAATACTTGAGTATGTTGAATGTTTTCGCACCATTGCTTCGTTTTAGGTTTTGTCCTTACGTCCACACTGATACTAATGCAAAACTTGTACTACACGTACACTAACACAAGCAAACTTGTTAGCTGCAAAAATAAACTGATTTGAAAATTGTTTTCCGTCAACCTTGGTGAACATTTCAGTTCTAATTGAATGAATCACAATAAAAAATATGAAAAATATGCAATTTTTATAAATAAATACAGATATATTGAACAACACTTACCCCTACTATTAATGGGGTGGGGTAAGTGGATCAAGTATTATTATTAGGGACAATGGAAATTCGCGATTTCGCGGAAGCCGCGAAATCCGCAAAATTTAGAATTCGGCGTGAAATTCAGGAAATTTCGAAAAATGCCGCGAAATTCGATAACTCTAGAGACTTTATATAAAAACCACAGTAAATTCCAGTTTTGTGCTTATGATTTCGGTTTATTATTTTCGGAGTCGATGTTCTACCAATATTTTTCTTATGGTTTAGTTTTAACTTAGGTGTCCTTCCGACTTATATTATTTTGTTTTAAATTTTGAATCGTAACTCTGGTAATACACATGTTATTCCAATTTATAAAACAAAAACTGTTATTAATGAAATATCGCCTAAATTCCAAATTGAAACAAATAATTTCACTGAAAACATGCATTTTCGTGTAAAACTTAGTGAAAAGTATGGGACCGCGACAAAGCCGCGAAATTTTGATTATATCGCTCTAGTCACCCGCGAAATTTCAATAATTTTGCCGCGAATTTCCATTGTCCCTAATTATTATCGTATATTGGCAAACTGCTAATGAAAATTTGAATACGTTTGAATACTCTCAAATGTTGTTTTGTTTTTACTATATCTCATTACTAGCTTGAATTTGTCTAATCGACTATAGACAATTTGAATCAATCCACCTAAAAGTTATTTCTAGTATAAGAAAGTAAAAAAAAAATGAATATTGCAAAGTTCAAACTAAACTTTTCGTGGTTTATTGAAACTGAGTTGCAAAACAACAAAATATACAAATTTTCCAGTTGAATCCAAATGAATCGTACATAATTTGACCATATAAATTGTTCTAGACAGATGATACAAATACATTCATAAATAGAGTAAAAGGATTTCAGTTTGTTAAACAAAAATAAATGTAATTAATATTTTTAAACTACGAGTGTTTTTCGAGACCATCGTTAGGAATAATCCTACAATACTACAGTATAACTGATGTGTTTAAAATGATGAATTTTCTCCAAATTATTCTAGCTACAATGTTTTTTTTTTTTTGTTCGAATTAGTGTGAACTAATGTATAACCCTCCCCTTGGTTATGCGACCTTGCCGCGATGGGAGGGCATAATCCATTAGCCCATATGATGGAAACCAAAGGCGTAACCTGTAGTGGTGGTATCACATTTTGGCATTTTTTGCTTAAAGCCGCGTCATAATTCATATGGCATAGACGCAATAATATCTCGGATGTGATCCAACGGACATTCTGCGTCATTGATAGAATTGATGCCCATTTCAAATAATTAATCTATTCGAAGTGAACATTAATACTATTGGTGACGTTCAGTTTGCCTTTTGCTAACCAGAATGATCCGTAGCCACTGTTACTATTAGCTAGCTAGATACATCGTTATCATATACGACGTAGGGAATACTTAGGAATTCTTAGGAAAATGACTAGTAGATTCACTGAGTAGAAATAAGTGGCGACAATCTTATTTTAATATGGTTTTTACATTGCCATAATAAGAAATACCTCTTTTGTAACAGCGGTATAAATAATCTAATTCCAGCTTCATTTTCGCAAAATTTACAAGTAGAAAGTAGGCGTTGTGAAGCATTGCATTTGCCACCGAAAAGTGAATCTTGTAGGAGACTGTAATAGAAGCCTAAGGTAACTTTACTCTTCAATATTCACTATAAAAATGACTATGGAAAGAAAGACGCTGAGATCGATCATTAGGGTACACTTGCTAGTTTCGAAAAATTGTTGAACAGACAAGGAAAGCGACTTTTTTCTTTAAGGATATATGAACGTAATGACCAATAAATACTTTTAACAACAAAAAATGAAATGAACTAGAACTACTAATAAACAGCCTAATTTTGTTAAGACTTGACGACACTTGACATTTAAGACTCTAATCTTACGTAAAAGACAATAGTAATCAGAATAGCACTTGTATGACAAATTATTCAAAACCATTTCGACTAGACAGTATTAGTAATGCACTACTATTTTAAACAAATTCTAATGGAGCTGCTGATTTTCATAATGCTTCCTTTTCTCAGAAGCAAGGGAATATGGGTACTTTTCAAAAACTACCACGTCACAATACTAATAAAAAACAGTGTTCATGTGGGCGCCATTGCCTAGTCCGTCTGAGTATTGGTCCTGGTAGAGGGGAAACTTGGCAAAAGCCAGACCGAGGGTTCAGCCTTGACAAGTTAAGCTGTCAGGCAGCTCCAACTGAATACCATACAAAAAAAAAAATAAATAAAATAAAAAAAAAAAAAATAATTAGTGTGAACTAATGTATAAATATTTTTAATAATATTTTGATAAAATAAAGCTACCTTTTAATTTTTAAAGTATGAAAACATAACATAACTAGCATCAATAACAAGAACGAGAGTGATATCATTCTTAGTATACATAATTGCTCCATATTAGTTTTGAGAATAGATTTTTTTATTGGTGATCCACTTACCCCACCATGGTGGGGCAAGTGGATCATTTGGCGCATATTTTCAAGTCCTTCATACTCAATACATACAAATCAGAAAAATCGTAATAAATCACGATTTGAAGTATATTAGTCTCTCATTTGTTGTCCACAGAAAAAAGTTTGAATTACATTATTCACGTAAGCTGTACATAACAATGAAGTTGACTATTGATTTTTCTGTATCCACTTACCCCACGGTACCTTATTGCTAAAGAACCGTGTGGGACCGAAATCCGTACACTTGATTGAATTTTCATTATTTAAATATTAAAATGAATAAATATACAGTTTTGAAACTACACATCTAATTACAATAAGTTAAAAGTTGTTGTTCATGCTAATTTCATACAAGTAGGCCATGATTTGAAAATTGTAAAAATCAAAATGTATCATCATTGCGATGATTGGTTTATGTGCCTTCTTAGTGATTTGCTAAGAAGAGTGAGAAATGTTTCCAACGTAGGGTAACTCGGTGTAATACGCCCCACCGGGGCAATACGCCCCTCTGAAGTTTCACGGGATTGAGGTTTTTTTTACACGTAAATATGATTACATTTCTTAACTATTCGCGAATAAATTATGTTGCGCATATATGTTCTTTGAGAAGTATAAACAATCAATAGAAATTCTAAAAATATCGAAAATCAGGTTTTTGGCGTAAAATTATGCGTCCTATAAGCAAGCCTTGCCGCTAATGAAGCCCTTCCTTTACTATTGTACTTATTGCAAAAACTTTTACCGGAAGACGACTGCTAATGAATCCCTTTAAGCTTAGCAAGTGGTGGAATTCTCCTTGGAAACATTTCTACAACGCTGTGGACCTTTTTTCTATGGGAGGGGCATATTGCCCGGGTTGTTTTGAAATGTAAACATTGGGACGGTTTACAAAAAAACATCTAGTACACTTTTTAGAAGCAACCTGGAAAGAGAAAGTTGTATGCAGAGCATGACCAACTAAATGAGCACCACATTGACATAAAAAACATTAGGAGTGATGCATTTGCTACTGCGATAGAGCAGTTTTTTCTTAAGGGGGGGGCGTATTACACCTTTTTACCTTATTAAAAGTCAAATTAACACTTTTTTTGAACCAACTGTTGATCATGATGGCTTCTCACAGTGAGTATTTGTAATTCTGCATGAGTAAATGCTATTTCTGAACAGTTCAATTACTGTTTGGGAGGATTATTGTGATGTACGGATTTTGATTCATAATTTCAAATTGAATCTTAATCCGTACAGTAAAAAACTTTAACATATTTCATCACGTTTTAGCCATTAAATATGATAGTATGAAGCTAAAATATAACGCTGATGAGTTAAGAAAAAGCGTTGAAGCAGTGTACAATGGCTAATAATTCCCGAAAGCTGCGAATGCTTTAGGTATTTTAAAAATCACCGTCAGAGATGCCTTAATACAGGGGATAGGCAAAATTATTTATATGAGCAAAATTTTGCCTAAACTGAAATGCTTATAACTTTACGAAAAAATGATGAAATTAGATGCATCCAGGAGCAGTCGACGGCAAATTTGGTCTTATTTCACTACAGTTTTATCTTTTGTTCAGCCAACCTGAATGATATTGATTAAAGGTTATTTAAAGCTTTAATCAAATCAACAGCCATTGTCGAAAAATTGTTCACCTGTATGTTGATAAAAATATACATACCGAAATATATACCTACATTGGGTCGAACACTAAATTAATTATTATAAAACTGAACAACAAATTTTTCACATCCCGAAGCAGACATGCTGTAAACGCACAAGGGCCTATCATTTGTCGAAAAAAAATCATGAATCCGGCATCGATGACCTTGTGTAACAACAAGATAGAACACTACACTCGATGACGCAGATTTCTTCGTAACATTTTTAATTAACTGTACGAAATCGAAATCATTACCAACTTGCGTTGACAACAATTGAATAGCAGAAATTAAAAATTACCGAGGATTCTATTTTGAAACAAAAATCACAACACAATAATTGGCCATTTCTACCAGGGTACTTAAAACCCACTATAATGGTTCTGAACATGCTGCTGGAAGCATCATTTTAATAATTGATGCTCATTTGGAATAAAAAGACTAAGATAAAATTGACGTCATTAGCATTTAAGGTGATTATAAAACAAAGCCACACCTCATAAATTTATCCCATTGGTCACCACCAGCAAGCTGGCAGTTTGATTGATTTTAAACGCGAACTGTTGTCAAATTCTCCAGTCTTGTGCACTTGAAAATTCAAAGTTTGGCTTCGTTTTATAATCACCTTAAGTTTTGAATGTTGGGCAGCTGTACGGATTTCGAATCACTAGTGTACGGATTTCGATCCAAGACAAGTGATTTTATTTCCTGTTGCTTAAGGTTCCAACTCGTCTTCAGGTTCATTTTGGGATTAATTATGTCTTAAAAGATGTGGTAGGAGGACATGGGGCAAGAAGGACACCCGGGGCAATAGTGCCACCTCTAATTTCACGTAGTTCAAATCAATTTTTTGATGTTTAACGCAGGATAAGTATAAATTGAGTACTAATTGAGGGTTGTGTAAATATTACAGTTAAAAATGTTTAGTACAAAAAATTAGAAAAATGTCTTTAACTCACCAACGCAAAATATGCGAAATATTATAAGAATGTAGGACTGGAAAACAAGGTTTAACTCCCAATAAATGCAAAACATATTGATTTTTCCGCACAGTATTGATGATTTTCAATTGTTTAATATAGCTGTGAGGAAATTTTTTCGAAAAAGTACTTTTGACATTAAATTTTATATTTATAATAACAGTATGTCTTATGGGGCAAGAGGGACACCGCAATTTTCTCATATAAAATCAAATGAACTTTTATTTTTCTTGTTTAATATTGCATTCAATCAATGTTTCCTACTAAATAAAATCAAAATAGACCATCTTGGACATTCAAAATGGTTTCTGAAAATTTTTACTATTATTGTTACAGTCAAATAAGATGAAAACTAAATTAATTTCGTAAAATTACATTTTAACTATAAGTCAACTTTTATCCCTCAGTTTTTATCTTTACTTACTCTACAATTTATCGTTTAGGCGGGGAAATAATAATATACAAAATTTGTGGCATTTTGCTCTGGTGGTCTTCTTGCCCCATACGAGTGGCACTCTAGCCCCGTGCCTCGTTTAAAAACCTCATAAGAAGGGACATTTTCAAAAATCTCAAATCATCATGTGTTTCTTATATTTTTGAAATCTATCGATATCATCATTTAGAACAAGAGGTGAACTTGCCCCTACACTGGAATAATTTTCAAAAATCGTGCTAATCAACCATGATTTGAACCTATATATCTTAAGGTGTCCTTCTTGCCCCCAGCCCTCCTACTCCTAGAAAAAGTGTGATTAACTGCCTTTTACAAATCCAAATATTTTTTACAGAGATTTTTATTTGGCTTAGTGCTTAGGTGTACGGATTTCGGTCCCACACGGTAACTGATTTTTTTCTTCTTGTACGAATTTTCAATGGAACTTTGTTATGCCGATCAACATCAATCGATTCAATATTTGAACTCCACACTTCAAGTAAGGATTTTTTTAGTAGATGCAAATAGTATATGTTAATTTATGTTGTATACCGATTAACGAATACAACAATTGGTTCGACGAGGAGCAATACAGATTCATGAGGAGAGCAATGCAGCGCGGTCGATCATTTTGAGTTAGGGAGCCTTCAGAACGTAAAACATCATACCCGGAAACGAAAAAAGAGACGGCTCTTCGAAAAAAACACCCAGGAAAGAGTCTTTTGGTGGATTGAGAAGAACTTAGTCAGTAGTTTTTTTTTTGCCTGGCTGCAAATGAAAACAAGTTCACCCCA
Source organism: Aedes aegypti (assembly GCF_002204515.2). NCBI lineage: Eukaryota > Metazoa > Arthropoda > Insecta > Diptera > Culicidae > Aedes > Aedes aegypti. The sequence continues at coordinate 243,230,583 of NC_035108.1, read as the reverse complement.
TTAACTCAAAATTAGGTTACCGCATGAGCCTCCCGGATTGACCTATGGTTGCTACTCCGTAATTGATCTGAACTGGTTAGAATTGCACTTCGATCCAAATGAATAAGGGATGAGACTTTCCCCTTATTCTCGAAGTGCACGTTTTAGCAGATCTCATATTATATTATAACGGCGCCGGCCAAGTCCTTACTGTCAGTTGGGATAGTAAAGGAATATTTGATATTATATATTGGCTTTTCTCGGTGACAACAGACCAAAACAGCATATTTTGCGTTACGCGTTTCGGCTTACTTCACTTCAGCCCTCATCAGACGCCTAAAATTACATTTATTAAACAGTTACATATTTTTTTAACAATAAAACGAACATTTCAATTTTCACATAAACACTTACAACATGCTGAACGCAACCATATAGCTTGGTCTGTCACAACTATACTACTGGTTTTCCCAAAACCCCAAATAACGAGCGCACCTTGCTCATCACCCAGTTTCATTTTCGTCAATGTTTCCTCTCTCAGTCGTCCGTGTATGTGGCTCTCCACGCAGTCTCGCCAATAGACCATTGTACGTGGAGTTGAAATTACCGCACTCACGTTGCAGGTTTACGGTCTCTCTTTCTCCCTGCTTTTTGATATGGAAGACCTCTGCGATCATCCTGGTCTCTGGGTTCTCCAAGTTTGGGTTATCACGAAAGGGGACAAAGGAAGTAAGACGGTGATTCTGGATGCGGAAGAATACAACACCAAGATGAAGAATCTACTGGATGACGAAAACACGTACAAGAAGCTATCCACAAATTCAACCAACAGAATTCTCAGGAAAATCAACAGTTTCCTCGACGATTGGAAAAGGAGAGGATACATCGATGTCCGTACCCAACGGAAGCTAAATGAATCAAGCTGTAACCCACCAAGGATCTATGGACTACCGAAGATACACATGGAAAATCGACCGCTTAGACCAGTGGTTTCCACGATAGGATCAGCAACATATAACATAGCTAAATACCTGTCGAACATAATCGGAAATGTGGTCGAAAAAACGGATTTTCATGTACGTAACAGTTTCGATTTTGCCAACGAAATAACAGGAGTTTATACGGAAGAAGGAGAAATTCTGTTCTCGCTGGATGTTGTATCTCTGTATACAAATGTACCAGTGGATTACGCGATAAGGTGCCTGGAAGAAAGATGGAGTGAAGTGGAACAACACACGAACATAGACAAGGAAAGCTTCATTGAAGCTGTCAAGGTAACACTCGAATCAACCTTCTTTGTGTACCAAGGGACGGTATACGGTCAAACGTTTGGGGTCCCGATGGGTTCACCATTGCCACCAGTAATCGCCAACGTTGTAATGGAGAAGCTAGAACAGGAGTGCATGAAACACCTGGAGGAGAAAGAAATTCAGATGAAAGTCTATAAACGGTATGTAGATGACTGCATGTGTATTGCGAAGCGTGAACACATCCAAACGATCGTGGATACGTTTAACAGCTTCCACGATCGAATACGGTAGAAATTGAAGTTGGTGGGAAGATGAAATTTCTGGATATGATGTTGGAACGTGGAAATAACCAGATAACAACATCCTGGCTTCCCAAACAGTTAGATGGAAGATATCTGGATTTCACGTCTAAAATCCCATTCCAACACAAACAAAATACTGCGATCGCACTAATTTATCGTGCGATTAAGCTAACGTGTGGGGAAAAACGTGAAGAAGCGCTTAACCAAGCAACGAAAATCCTGCGGAAAAATAACTACTCACCGTGGTTTATAAACAGGGTTAGAAAAAAACGCGTACACAGACACTATAACACAATGGAAGTAGATAGTACGTTAGATCAACCCCACAAATATGTGTCTACGCCGTACATACCGTGCCTGAGTGAAAAGCTTGGGAAAATCCTGCGGAGAAATAACGTGATCCTTGCTTCCCGTCCGCAAAACAAGATCAAAAACACTGTTTTCAGTAAAACTAAGGATCCCATAGCACCAGGGAAGCAGAATAATGTTCTTCTTCTTTCTGGCGTTACGTCCCAACTGGGACAAAGCCTGCTTCTCAGCTTAGTGTTCTTATGAGCACTTCCACAGTTATTAACTGAGAGCTTTCTTTGCCAATTGACCATTTTTGCATTTGTATATCGTGTGGCAGGTACGATGATACTCTATGCCCTGGGAGTCGAGAAAGTTTCCAACCCGTTTCCAAGCGCGTTTACCGTAAGTGCTGTGTTGTTGTCTCATTTGAGCGCGTTTGTATATTAGCTTCCGATTCTTTATTACCGTTGCAATTTGAATGTTTAATTCTACAATCTACGTGGAAAGGCAAAAACGTAGTTCTAGAGCTTGTTTATCGTGATCATAAAACCATTGTTGTAATAAGGTGTCGAGAAAATTGAAATATTCGAACGAATCATGGATTGTGCCGAATGCCATCTTCACATCGCAACGGGAGAGCTGTTGTACATTGTGTGCAATGGATTGTGTAGCAGAACGTACCATGCCGATTGTGTAGGAATGGACAAAAGCAAGCTCGATGCAGTATCTCCGCCGAACAAAAACAGCTTTTGGCTGTGCGATGAATGTTTGACCGAATTTGTGAAATGGAGAGCGGGCCAGAAGAAAACAGACGTCCCGAAATGTGTCCCGAGCATCGTTTGTGATGCAAATTGTTCACTGCAGCTAGATGTTGAAGAGTTAAAAATTAAAGTTGCGGCAATCATGTCAACACTTGCTAGGAACGTAGCTTACAACTCTTTCAATTCCGTGGAACGTCATTCAACTCCATGCTCATCATATCGTCTAGGAAATGGGACCAGTGGGAGAAAGTGTAGTGAAACTTCATTTCGGCCTGACATTTCTTCACACTCAACCGATCCAGGAGACACCGATGGTGATTTTGCTCTGCTGTTGTCCAACATCGATGTAAGGGTCTCTGAACAAGAGGTTAAGCAGATGGTCTCTCGATGTTTAGGCGCCTGTGAAACTGATTGCAATAATGTAAGAAAGCTAGTTCCGCGTTCAATAGATTGCAGTAGCTTTGACTACGTTTCATTCAGAGTTATTTTGGATCGTAAATGGAAATCTTTAGCGTTAAAGTCATCAACATGGCCGAGGAACATAAGATTTCGTGAGTTTGTCAGGAAACGTTGTACGTGGAAACCAGAAGACTTGTAGTTCAGTTTTGATGATTGTTGTTTCATATGTATTTGTTCATAACTGCTAACGCTCTACTTTCCATATTACTGAATTTATGTATCTGTAATCGTATTTTGTATGTTATATGTAAGTACGTGGCAATTTTGAAATCTGTAATGTTAACGCTGAGTGTTAGAAATCATTGTATTAATATTAGTTAAATCATTCAATAAGACTATAAAAGTCAGTTGGATTAATTACTGAATAAAGAATAAAGAATAAAGAAGAGACCATGTCTTTGTTTTCGAAAAAACGACTGTTTTGGAACGCATCGAGAACCCAGAGACCAGGATGATCGCAGAGGTCTTCCATATCAAAAAGCAGGGAGAAAGAGAGAACGTAAACCTGCAACGTGAGTGCGGTAATTTCAACTCCACGTACAATGGTCTATTGGCGAGACTGCGTGGAGAGCCACATACACGGACGACTGAGAGAGGAAACATTGACGAAAATGAAACTGAGTGATGAGCAAGGTGCGCTAGTTATTTGGGGTTTTGGAAAAACCAGTAGTATAGTTGTGACAGACCAAGCTGTATGGTTGCGTTCAGCATGTTGTAAGTGTTTATGTGAAAATTGAAATGTTCGTTTTATTGTTAAAAAAATATGTAACTGTTTAATAAATGTAATTTTAGGCGTCTGATGAGGGCTGAAGTGAAGTAAGCCGAAACGCGTAACGCAAAATATGCTGTTTTTGTCTGTTGTCACCGAGAAAAGCCAACATATAATATCAAATAGAAGTTCACGGTGATCAATTCAACCAATATAGTAGGGTGATGTGCTAGTATCCATCGTATTAAGCATTGATCAGTGAGAGCTGCAATTTTCTCAGCATTGCAGTAAATGATGCTGATACAAACCGATGCCAAACAATTCTTTCTCAAAACGGCTTTAGCATTGTACAATAACATTTTGATAAATCTTGATCTGTTTTTGGAAATAATGCAAAGAAAATGCATCTTATCGTATTCTCAATCCGTCGTATCGTTTTCAACTCCGTCGCAATCAGTTTCCAGATTCGTCCCACAACTTACGGCTCACTGTGATGTATTGAGTGGTTAAAACACAATATATCAACGCTATAATAAAATGTTTTACTAGAATATATAGATCTACGGGCATCTCCCTCCATTCCTTCAGCATGATGGAATATACTAATTTCCTTTAAAATTCATTGTTCGTCATCAAAATTCAGCCCAAACATATGAACACAATTCCTTTTGACCATACAATTATGGCATTTGCTCACAGAACAGCGAAAACAACACAATCAAAGGAACCGTATTTTTACGTCGAGCGTCGCGCACACATTGATGCGCACAAGCTTTTTTTTCTCAGTACGACGGATTGAACTTTGTTTACATTCTCAATTATACGCGGCGGTTTAGGAAATTTCGTAAAGTTTGGTGATTAATTGAAGTTTTACGGCGTGTGATTGGAATGAAATCCTTCAGTGAAGAAGTACGAAGGTTTTCCATAGTGAAAATAAGTGCCCGGCGAAGTAAGTCACCCACAGGGGCGGGAAGAAACTTGTGTTCGAAAGTGGTGTGACTGATGTCGATCGCTAAGCATTTTTCTCAAATCGTGTTCGTCCATGCGATTTCGGTGAAAAAGTGAAAAGTGGATAATTTATCGACATACAGTAGTTTCATTGCATTTTTGGTGTACAGGTGGACGAATCATAAAAGCTTTCACAAAATTACATTCGGAAAATGAATCTATGTTGCAGGTAAGTTGGAATACCCGCCGTAGTGGAACATTTTAAGTTTGATACGACGAAGTAGAACGAAACCCTAAAGGAATGTTAGGGTGTAATTGTTGTTGTTTCTAGATACCGAGCATACTACCTCTGCATCTGCACAATCACCATGGGAAGGGTGTTTATTAGTGAGTGAGAGTCACTACGTGTTTTACTCAAAACTAGTTTTGCCTTTTTGTCTCGAGATGAAAAGTTTCTGGTAGAAGATTTAAAAAATACGTCAACATCCATAATGTCGGACCATTCAAAAGATGTTATGAGACAAGAGAAAAATATATGTATATTGAAATTATATGATAACAGAAATAATGCCGACACTTGTAGTGAAAGTGTTAGAAGTGCTGTACCGAACTCAAGAAACGCGAAGGATCCTTCAAAATATCTGGTTATGGTTAAGATTTGAGGTTCTTGAAAATCACTATTTTTAGGGAGTGTTTTCTCTGAAAAACACACCTGTATAAAAATTTCGGATTTTTAATTTCCAGAACATGATGACTATACATATCTAAAACTCAATCCCGATTTAAGTTACAATTTATCTTACGAAAATAAATTATAAAAAATAGGAAATTAGAAAGCACTTTTATAAATCCGCTGTGGGTGAGCCAAGAGCACCACCGTGAACTTTGGCGGGTGTAAAAAATGAACACTCTAGCACTGCTTTTTCTCAGTCGATGATGATGATTGTTTTCAAATCGTTCTGAATTGTCAATGAAATGCGATCCAAACAATCATCACTCAGAAAGAAAAAGCAATGCTAACTTGTTCAATTCATTCATTGGTTGGTACATGTGGTCGGGGTTCTGCTAAACCGCACCAAGTGCCAAAATCTTTATTCCGAGATATTTAACTTTAAAGTCTCTTCCTGTACTAGTTTATCGCGGACGATAATTTTAATTTTTTTATCGCTCACATGCGATTAACAGGGTTCAATAAGTACACCGAGATTAAATATACTAGTAAATCATCAAAAATTAACGATGTAATTGGATTTCATAAAACAATATGAAGCACTCAGTTCACTCTGGCTGAACAAAAATTGAAAAATATGGTTCTTGGTTCGGTATGGTTGGATGTGTTTCACAGTTTTCAACAACACAAGTAAAATTGGAGACAAATGGTGTTTATCATCACCGTGCCTGTTGGAATCCATGTTTCAAGTGTTTATGGGAAGGATTCGTATGTATTGAATCAAGGTTCTCACGTGTTCATAGTAGAGATGGTCGGGTTTCACATTTTTCAAACCCGAACCCGACCCGTACCCGACTTATTTTATTTCTTCAAACCCGGACCCGACCCGAACCCGGGAAAATAATTGAAAGGCAAACCCGGACCCGACCCGAACCCGAAATTATGTCACTGTTCAAACCCGAACCCGACCCGAAACCCGAATTTTTTTGTAAGAAAAACCCGAATAAAACCCGGGCTCGAAAAGATGGTAAACTCATCGTTTCTGATGCATAGGGAAGCTTTCAGGTTGCTATTCTGTTTACAATTCTCACGAAACCCGACCCAAACCCGATTCAACCCGACTTTTTTCAAGCCCGAACCCGACCCGTACCCGATAATTTTGTAGCTTTCAAACCCGACCCGAACCCGAACCCGAAAATTTTCAAATTTTCAAACCCGAACCCGACCCGAACCCGTCGGGTTCGGGTTCGGGTCGGGTTTCGGGTTTCAAAACCCGAGACCCGACCATCTCTAGTTCATAGATCCTAATGATCATAGATCCTAATGATCGAAGAAAACCATGAATTCGCTCTGCCAAAGCGCACCAAGTTGCTCCCATTTCGTGCACCTTTCCTGATCAAGTTTACAGTTCAATGCGGAAGTGTTCACCAGGAGTGACCATCATTTCAGATGTACATTGACCTGCTGATATTTTACTGCAATACCTATAAAAATAACCACAGAATCTAAAAGTTGTTTGATTTCCATCACCATCGGATTGGACATAAGAAAAATAGTTTCATCGGGATTCGAACTTGTGCTTTCTGAGTGGTAATCTAGTATGCTACCACTAGGTCATCTTCACTTCTTGAAGGAATGGTGATAAACTTGAATCAATTAATGTGCACTTTGTCTAACGGGGTTTGATGGCGGTAATGCCACTTTCTGAACAACTAAAGCGCACCACTTGAGTTGTTCACACAGTATCAGATTAAATTAATTCCTTTTTTCATTACGGCTTCTGTGGCGATTGATAAACATATTATATAACAAGCAAATACAAGTATTTATTGCATGTAAATGCCTTTACTTATTGTCTGAATGTGATTTTCAGATAAACAGTACTTAGTGCGGTGTGGCTGGATAAAATTTCAAAGAAAATAGATCAACGCCACCAAAACAATATTTAATTTTAATTAGTCAATTGCTGCCCAATTTCACTGGCCTCTGTTTCTATGAGTTGCTTGGAATGGATAAATTGTAAGAATATACAAGGAAATTGGAAAAATATAGCTTTGTATTTGAAAAATGAATTCCCTCTGATGACGTGCTTTGGTTTATGGTTCACTCTGGCTGAACAAAATTACAGTTTTACGTGTCCTTCCAAACAAAATTTGTGATCTAAGATTACAAGGGATTGTTCAAATTACTCGATATTTTTATGGTAGAGAGGTTATGATTATTTAAGTCCTTTGGAGTAAAAAACTCAAATTGGGAAAAAATGGCTCTTGGTGCGGTTTAGCAGAACCCCGACCATGTGTCATGCGTGAATTAACTATCATCAGGTTGCGATACGGTGTTCGATCTTTAAGCATTTTTTGTAATTTATTGCCTAAAGCAACATGTAAGCAGTTAATGATTAATGAATTCATAGATTTATTTAGTTCGATTCCTGTTGATTAGGTTCTGAAAAACTAATGACAATGCGTGTTTTTTTTTACCATGTATATTCAGAAAACTGTGATTTTTGGGTACTGTGCAGAACAAATCATGATCGAACAATGTTTAAACTCAATTTAATCTTATTTGCGTGTTCGGCAAACTTGAAAAGAATAGAAATTAGCTTTCAAATAGTGGTAATAGCAAGTGGTTTTGATTTTTCACATGCTAGTTATGATTTTTCAAACCTTGAAATTAGCCCTAAAACACATTTTTAACTTGAAGCATACTAAAATCTTTATCAAATTAGCTGAAAATTTTACCAGACATTGTTCTTAGTATGACAATTTAGGATACTGCTTGACCGGTAGATTTCCAGACATTTTTTCAAATATGAACAGGTCTAGTGTATGGGAATAAGGATAAGGCGGCGTTCACAAATTTAGTAACGCTCGAAGAGGGAAAAAGGTAGGCTCAAACATTACGACTCATACAAAATTTTGAAAATTTTCATAGAAAATGCGATACGGAGTGGGGGAGGGGGTCACAAATTTCTAATTTTAACGTTAAGTAATAATTGAATGATGCATAAGAGCATATTTACGATTGAATGTGAGGTGATTGAAAGGTGGAAGCAAGTATCATGCTGCCAGAGTGCAGGCAAAGAACGCCAAAACTACGTCAGTTCGACGGACCATAAATGCCAACCAGCCCCTCAAAGTGAGAAGATAAGGATCCTATTCAGCAGTTTAAAAACAATAAATTAGTAAATAAGCATGGTATCGGAGCTGAACTGATAAAGATGGACCAAAAAAAGGTTGTCTACTACACGGAGAAAAATGCGGCACTCTAAACAAGAAAAAGGAGTCATGCTTTTGGGAGGAACGTATATCTTTGTTATCATGACCATCATGACCAAAAGTCATAATATCATGAATCATTTTACAGAAACGTCAGCTGTACGTTACGTTTTCTATTTTTAGTGTCAATTTAAATCATAACATCATGAAATAAGAATGCTGGAACCATGAATGAAGTTCATGAAAACATACGCATTATTCATGGATTTTGTTACCAGTCATTTATGATTCTTATTTTTATATAAAAAGTGGCAAATTCTGTCATGAAATCATGAAGCTGAACCTGGACTCTTGAATACAGTTCATGAAAACATAAACACTTTTCATGATACTTGTCAATTATCATTCCGATTTTTATGATGAAAAGTGGCAAGTTGAGTCATGGGGCAGTATCCCTGAATAATGAACTCATTTTATGAGAACAAATAATATGCGTCAATCAATATTCCATTCTATATTTGACATAGGTAAACAAATAACATTAAGATTGAAAACGTTCCGGCTAGTAGTGCCGTAAAGAGTGCCACAAAGAGTTTCATGTCTCTAGCAGGAACGCGAATATCCGATCAATTGAATTGGCAAATCGTTCCAGGGCTGGTGGGTGGAACTGGAACATCCCGCTTGTGTAAGTCTTTCTGTTGTAGATTAAGATGTGGGGGAACTTAGCACATTCGAACAGTTAAAATCGCCGACGAGCGTGTCAAGCAAAATCTTCACTTAACGTGAATCATTGCCGGAACGGCATTGGTAGAATCACAGATTGCAAATACATTTTATACATCTAACAGCACCGGTAGCTTAGTTGGGCCGTGAAACTATTTGGAAACTCTCGGAAATGCCGCCAAAAGGCCATCGAAACAATGGCAAGGTTCTGAAATGCATGGTCTCCAGTTTACACTTTTTCAGGACAAAAACATGTTTATTAGACATGCAGGATAAGAAAATACATTGAGTGTTACATCTGTTTGTCTGTGGATGAACCACAGCGAGCACGCAAATCCAATTTTATTCAAAAGGTTGCTGAAGTTGAAAGAACAATAGGCATGGCATGTTGCAAGAATGCCGCACAGCAACCTGCCAAGATGGTGTTTGCTTCGGATCCGCTTGCTACAAGAAGTTGTGGAGCACAGCGAGCTAGGTGAGCTGGTCAAGGGCACAACGATTTTTCGAGCGTGGGGAAGAACAAAATATGGAGAGAAATGTGGCCAAGAATCGAGCAATGTGACGTGAAATTGTTGGTAGAGTGTTCTGTATAGTGAACTAAATAAATAAATGACTACGAGGTCGAATCCAGCCGGTCGAGCAAATTTTCTCAATTTTCCAGAGCGATATTCAATGCTCATCATCATCATACGATATATACATGCGAAAATGATCAATTGGAAAACAAAGTTCTTAGTTCATAACTATGGAAGTAGGTACTCATAAAAAAAACATTAAGCTAAAGAGCAATGTCTGTCCTAGTTGGGACGTAAAGAATAATAATAACAATAAGTATCAATATGCGTTACACAGTTGTAAATTATTGTTATACGACTGTAGCGTTTCAATTTGTTTAGTCTTGTTTACAAGTTTTGTATAAAAACAAAGATGAATTAAATAAAAATAATTAAGAACAATAAAAAATGATTGTTAGAGCCTAACGCCGAAAACAAAAATGCTCAAATAATTTTATCTATGGAAAACTACCCTTCCACGATACACTCCAATACTCGACTAACCATGCAAAATAATAAAAAGGAAACCAAGTAAAATGATTGTGATTCGGGTGCAAATAAAAAAAATACAGGAAATAAAATTTTTAGAACGAGCCGGTGTCTACCTACAGTTGCATACCTACCGCAGTGCAGAAAATGGATTTTTGGCTTTTCGTTGCCATTGAACACGGAGGGCTTGCAACCAGGCGTTGCAGAATTCGCTCTCATTTGAGAATGAAGCACGATCAAAGCAAGCAAAGAAAAACATCCCATCTGTTGCGGTCCACGATCGTCATTGTATCGCAAGGTGTAACAAGTCTGATAAATGGAAGCAGCGAGCGAGAGCCCCAACGAGAGAGCGATGATAAAATCCATTTTTCTCGCTTGTTTACCGTTGGGGATAGGTGTTTTTCTTTACTGGCACGATAAACAATCCACGAACTTCCAATAACAACAGTGTCCCCCAGGCTTGGAGCATGTTTAGAGTGGTTTTATCATGCACTACTATCCCCCCAATCTGCTCAAACTTGTAGCAGAATACGATAAACAGTCTCTCATAATGTGCAGCATATTATGATAGTTACAGAGAGCGATACGTGAGAGATTCTCTCAATTTTCTCAGGATTCAATCCCTGCTTGCAACACTAAATTTGATATTTTTGTTCAAATAAGTGGTTTATAATTTCTTGTCATTGTTAGTTATTTATGGTATGACGAGCCACCAAAAAAATAAATAATTATTTCCTATAAAATTACAGTTGAAATTATTGGAAAAGTGTAAAAATGTTTCAAAAGTGTAAGTTATTTTTTTTTTTCATTTACTTTCATTGCATTTTATTCAATTAGTTTTTTGGTATAAAAATGTGTGAATACTGCAGTTGATGCACGACACAAAAGATGAAAGACGCAGTTATATATTGCGAAACACTACGCTGATAATTTCATTTTATTATTCGTTGAATTCGCTCAACCAAAAAAAAAATGTTCTCACGAAGGTATTCGTTCTCAAGCCCCCTGTGAGCAACGAATAGTTTAAAAAGTACTTCCATGCTTCCACTAATGCACACCTTCAACGGGTGTCATCATACATGACAACCGCGAATTTCCGGACCGACCGGTACTTTAGCAGCAAAACATAAGCAAACCAAATCTAGGATACTGGCGGAGCATTCAATTAGGTTCTGATTTGGAATGTATTTTCCCATACCTACACAAGCATCTTTTCGACGTCGATAAAAGAGACTATAGGCTTATAAGGTTATTCTATAAGTGCCACCATAGGTTTTCCGGATTCGCACCGGTAAGCAATAAAAAATAGGCATTTGTGCGTGTTTGCCACTCAAGTTATAACTTTATCTCTCGGAAGTGCCATAAATTGGTAATTTTATCGTATGGATTGAGGCAACCAGAAATCCACTGAAAAAAATGTTTGATATATCATGAAAAGTGAAAACATTGTTATACAAAATATTGCTTCAAGATTTTGGTGATTAATTCCAGGTAGGTATGTATGTTTTATTTTTCAACGTTCAACGCTCCGTTATCGTAATCATCGTCATCATCGCAGCAGTTTTTCTGTTCAGAACTCAAAATTTTTCGATGAAAATGTGTTCACTGTGTTTCGGTTGAAGAATACAATACAGTGAACACATTTTCCAGTAAATTTTCTTGATTTTGAATGAAAAAACTGCTATTGAAAATTCCGAAATCAATGACGGATCCTGCCCCCAAAGTGTCGATTATAGCGGCATAAAAATGGTTTTTAATAACACGGCTATTGATTGATAAAGTAGTAAAATGCCGTGAATCGTAAGTCAATCCCATCTGCATTTTTGTCAAAATTGAGTTGAGTTCAGTTTTAAACATATCTTCAAATACTCTTTCAGCCGCCCTATTTTTTTTTTTGTATGGTATTCAGTTGGAGCTGCCTGACAGCTTAACTTGTCAAGGCTGAACCCTCGGTCTGGCTTTTGCCAAGTTTCCCCTCTACCAGGACCAATACTCAGACGGACTAGGCAATGGCGCCCACATGAACACTGTTTTTTTATTAGTATTGTGACGTGGTAGTTTTTGGAAAATACCCATATTCCCTTGCTTCTGAGAAAAGGAAGCATTGTGAAAATCAGCAGCTCCATCAGAATTTGTTTGAAATAGTAGTGTAGTAGTGTCATTACTAATACTGTCTAGTCGAAATGGTTTTGAATAATTTGTCATTCAAGTGCTATTCTGATTACTCCTGTCTTTTACGTAAGATTAGAGTCTTAAATGTCAATTGTCGTCAAGTCTTAACAAAATTAGGCTGTTTAGTAGTAGTTCTAGTTAATTTCATTTGTTGTTGTCAAAAGTATTTATTGGTCATTACATTCATATATCCTTAAAGAAAAAAGTCGCTTTCCTTGTCTGTTCAAAAAAATTTCGAAACTAGCAAGTGTACCCTAATGATCGATCTCAGCGGCTTACTTTCCATAGTCATTTTTATAGTGAAGAGTAAAGTTACCTTAGGCTTCTATTACAGTCTCCTACAAGATTCACTTTTCGGTGGCAAATGCAATGCTTCACAACGCCTACTTTCTACTTGTAAATTTTGCGAAAATGAAGCTGGAATTAGATTATTTATACCGCTGTTACAAAAGAGGTAGGGGGACATGGGGCAAGAAGGACACCCGGGGCAAGAGTGCCACCTCTAATTTCACGTAGCTCAAATCAATTTTTTGATGTTTAACGCACAATAAGAATAAATTGAGTACTAATTGAGGGTTGTGTGAATATTACAGTTAAAAATGTTTAGTACAAAAATTTAGAAAAATGCATTTAACTCACCAACGCAAAAAATGCGAAATATTATAAGAATGTAAGACTGGAAAATAAGGTTTGACTCCCAATAAACACAAAATATATTTATTTTTCCGCACAGTATTGATGGTTTTCAATTGTTTAATATAGCTGTGAGGATTTTTTTTTTCGAAAAAGTTCTTTTGACATTAAGTTTTACATATATAAAAACAGTATGTCTTTTGGGGCAAGAGGGACACCGCAATTTTCTCATATAAAATCAAATGAACTTTTATTTTTCTTGTTTAATATTGCATTAAATCAATGCTTCCTACTAAATTAAATCAAAATAAACCATCTTGGACATTCAAAATGGTTTCTGAAAATTTTTACTATTATTGTTACAGTCAAATAAGATGAGAACTTAATAAATTTCGTGAAATTACTTTTTAAATATAAGATAACTTTTATCCCTCAGTTTTTATCTTTACTTACTCTAGAATTTATCGTTTAGGTGGGGAAATAATAATATACAAAATTTGTGGCATTTTGCTTTGGTGGTCTTCTTGCCCCATACGAGTGGCACTCTTGCCCCGTGCCTCGTTAAAAAACCTCATAAGAAGGGACATTTTCAAAAATCTCAAATCATCATGTAATTCTTATATTTTTGAAATCTATCGATAACATCATTTAGAACAAGAGGTGAGGTTGCCCCTACACAGGAATAATCTTCAAAAATTGTGCTAATCAACCATGATTTGAACCTATATATCTTAAGGTGTCCTTCTTGCCCCCAGCCCCCCTATTTCTTATTATGGCAGTGTAAAGACCATACTAAAATAAGACTGTCGCCACTTATTTCTACTCAGTGAATCTACTAGTCATTTTCCTAAGAGTTCCTAAGTATTCCCTACGTCGTATATGATAACGATCTAGCTAGCTAATAGTAAGAGTGGCTACGGATCATTCTGGTTAGCAAAAGGCAAACTGAACGTTACCAATAGTATTAATGTCCACTTCGAATAGATTAATTATTTGAAATGGGCATCAATTCTATCAATGACACAGAATGTCCGTTGGATCACATCCGAGATATTATTGCATCTATGCCATATGAATTATGACGCGGCTATAAGCAAAAAATGCCAAAATGTGATACCACCACTACAGGTTACGCCTTTGGTTTCCATCATATGCGCTAATGGATTATGCCCTCCCATCGCGGCAAGGTCGCATAACCAAGGGGAGGGAAATACTCTTTCAGCTGCCCTAATGAGATAATAAGATTTGTTCGGAAAAAGTAAGAAAAAACAGCAAGTCAAATTGTCCCATAATGAAAAGTAATCGCATATCAGTCCCACTATAGATTTTCTCACCGTGTAATACAAAAAATAACCGTGTTTTGATACTCTTCATATTTTTATCAGAAAAATATAGTAGTGAAAAGCAAATTGTGAAAGTTTCATTAAGATTTGAACATGTTCCAATCCAATCCTATAGGGGCCCAGATAGCCGTAGCGGTAAACGCGCAGCTATTCAGCATGACCATGCTGAGGGTCGTGGGTTCGAATCCCGCAGGTCGAGGATCTTTTCGTAAAGGAAATTTTCTCGAATCCCAGGGCATAGAGTATCTTCGTACCTGCCACACGATATACACATGAGGTGGCAATCGAGCATAAAAGGAGCGGCATCCGTTACTGCGCGGTTGTCACTCTGGATGTGAAGAATGCGTTCAACAGCGCAAGCTGGGAAGCAATAGCACACGCGCTTCACCGCCTCAAGGTACCGGTGCAGTTGTGTAAGCTTCTAGAAAGCTATTTTGATGGTAGGATTCTACTGTATGACACAGAGGAGGGGCAGAAAAACGTTCGAATTACCGCGGGAGTACCTCAAGGTTCAATCCTGGGCCCGCTGTTATGGAATGCGATGTACGATGACGTACTGAGGCTGCCCCTTCCGACGGGTGTTAAGATTGTTGGCTTCGCCGACGATATCACCCTAGTGGTCTATGGTGAATCGATGGAGGAAGTAGAGTTGACAGCAGCGCACTCTATTTCCCTGGTTGAGGAATGGATGAAGTCTAGGAAACTAAGACTGGCCCGTCACAAGACTGAGGTGGTGGTGGTCAACAACCGCAAGTCCGAGCAACGGGCGCTTATCTCGGTAGGTGATTGCACCATAGAGTCCAAGCGATCCCTTAGGCATCTTGGGGTAATGATCGATGACAAGCTGAGCTTCGCTAGCCACGTTGAATATGCCTGTAAAAGGGCATCTACGGCTATAGCGGCGCTTTCGAGGATGATGTCTAACAGCTCTGCTGTAATTGCCAGCAAACGCAAGCTGCTGGCAAGCGTGGCGCTATCCATACTAAGGTATGGAGGACCAATCTGGTCAAAAGCGCTTAGAACGAACAGAAACCTAAAGCGGTTGGAAAGCACGTACAGGATAATGTGCTTAAGAGTAGCAAGTGCATACCGGACGGTATCTAAAGAGGCCGTGTGCATCATAGCCGGGATGACGCCCATCGGGCTCATCATCAAGGAAGATGTTCAATGCTTCAACCAAAGGGGTACCAGAGGAGTCCGCGACACGTGTAAAGAGGAAACGCTCAGAAGCTGGCAGCAGGAATGGGATAACTCCACTAAGGGTAGATGGACCCATCGACTAATACCAAATGTGTCAGATTGGTATGGTAGAAGCCATGGGGAAGTGAACTTCCACCTGACGCAGTTTATGTCAGGACATGGTTGCTATAGACAGTACCTGCATAGGTTCGGGCACTCAGAATCTCCTGCGTGCCCCAATTGTGCTGGTGTAGAGGAAACAGCGGAGCATGTCGTGTTCGATTGCCCCCGTTTCATTGTTGTGAGAGGTCGCATGCTCACTACATGCGGAGGGGACACGTCCCCCGACAATATTATAGAGAGAATGTGTGCGGATGCCGAGTGCTGGAATGCAGTAACTACGGCTGTCACTCACATTATGTTAGAATTGCAGCGTCTATGGCGCGCCGACCAAGAGTTGGCTGCAGAGGATTAGCCCTGCCGAGGCTGGTCCCTTGTAACATTGTTTAAGTCGGCTAGGAGAAGCAGTTTGCCTAGGCTACTTCTGCTACACGTGTTGTGCTATATGCACTGGTCCCTTCCCGAAGGAATACCGTAAGGTGGTTCCGGGGAGATGAGGGTCTGAGTCCAAGGGTCATGTCGATGCACTGTTCACCACTTGAGCAATTCTAAATGAATTGCTCATGCACAGTGCATAGGCTGGTTTTAGCGGGTCGTCGTTGGTGCGTCATCCCCGCATTCCCTGAGTTATCTTCTCAGGGGATCTGTTTGCAGATTTCCCCCTTGTAAAAAACAAAAAAAACACGATATACACATGCAAAAATGGTCAATCGGCAAAGAAAGCTCTCAGTTAATAACTGTGGAAGTGCTCATAAGAATACTAATCTGAGAAGCAGGCTTTATCCCAGTTGGGACGTAACGTCAGAAAGAAGAAGAAGAAGATGTTCCAATCCTCTAGAATTTTTTGAAGATTCGTATGGAAAACAAGTTTGGAAACTTCACACACTATTTTCTCAATGCCTACTTCTTACAGATGGTACTGACTTGCGATTCACGGCAGTAAAGTACTGACAGAAAAAAGTGTTCAACACAAATATGTTTCACTCCTCGTTATAATTGTAAGTTTCAATGTATGAATAGAAACAAAGTGTATTCAGAAAAAATGAAGGTCTCCATATACCCTGTATCGTGAATAAGTAATATCAATTAAAGGTATAGTAAAATAAGAGATATAAACTCCTATCATAATGTATATTGTTCATTCAGCACGTGACAGAAAATAGTGCTCACAACACATAACCCAGAAAAATCAACAAAAATACGAGAAAAGTCTTCTAGCCCTCCTTAGTCATATTTGAACCAATTTAAATATAAAAAATATAATCATTTGTATAAACTATCTGAAAAACTGTTTCAGAAGATCGAGGGATACCTTCTGGAAAAAATGTTCAACGTTTATGAGATTTTACCAATTTGAGGATGTTTTTGAATATCTCGTATGCGTTAAAAGATAATGTGGGCTTCGTGGCCTTGCGGTTAGCGGCGTCAGTCATCTAGGCGTATTGTGCCACGGGGTGTGGGTTCGATTCCCGCTCCAGTCGGTGAAAACTTTTCGTCAAACGAAAAATTCATCGCTGGGCTACTGGGTGTTTCGTGTTGTCCGTTGCCTAATGTTAGTGATCGTTCAGTCTGTGCAGCCTATGTGCTGAAGACGGTGTAAATTGTCTTTTTTTTTGATAACACATAACTGTCTTTGGTTTCAGTACTTAGTACGATCTAGTAGAGGCGCTTTTTTAACTTGAACTATAGGAACCTTGAGGGATAAGAATATATGAACGTTTGTAACATACGATATATTTAGACCTTCATGATTTAGAATTTTGGTATCTTCTGCAAAGTTGTTCAGTAGGTAGCTCAAGGGGTGACATGCAGTGGTCATTCAGATACGGAATTCCGCCACCAGGCAGCGCTAGTGTGCATAAAACGTTTTTTTTTTTTTGCAAATCTCTCAGGAGCAGGCATTGCAGAATTCGCTCTCATTTGATTTTGAAGCACGATCAAAGCAAGCGAAGGAAAACATCCCATCTGTCTATGATCGGCAGTGTATCGCAAGTTGTAACAAGTCTGATAAATAGGAGCACGATTTACTGGCACGATAAACTTCCGATAGCAGTAGTGTTCTCCAGGTTTGGAGCCGTGCCCATTGCTGTTTCTCCCGATCTGATCAAAGTTGTACCAGTATAAGGTACCGCGGGGTAAGTCGGTAAATGGGGTAAGTGAAAACAATTGATATATTTTACTGAATATGTGAATTAACGTTTTAAATTCATGCGTAAACCTTTGAGGCCATTCAGAACATTACGAGAGGTAAGAGATTTCTGAGATTTTTCAGCCATTTTTGCATAATACAGCGAAAAATTGTTACCTGTCAACTGTTACTCCGTAACAAGTTGGCGGCGTACAATCTAATTTTAATTTTTTTCAGTGGAAAAAGTTGCGGAAAATAATTTCCTGTACCACTTCTTAGTTGTCCTCTGTGACAGTTTCAAACCGCAATAAAAAAAGTTTTAGAACTAATTTGACGTAGACCTAAAAATAACTAGATTTAAACACCGTCAATTTTGTTATCAGGTGGGGCAAGTGAAAAGTTTATCATTAGAGATTGAATTTGAGTTTTCCTACTTAAGTAACCATAAGTAAACATGGTTCGCAATTATCATAGAAAAACATAACGTGCTGATAATTCAAAAAACACTATACTCAAGCGTTGAAAGCTATTACAAATCATGGAACTTCTCTAAAAGATGTTGCCAAACATTACAATATTAATATGTCTACTTCGGGCAGCCAATTAAAAGGAAGACGTTGATTGAAAAGTTGCAATATAAGAGAACACACGGAAATCTCGTGGAATGTCTATGTAAACTAGTTCAAAACATAAAAATGGGGTATAGGTCTATCCACATAAAAAAGATTCTAAATACGTTATTGAAGAATTCCGTTCGATTTCTCCCGAAGAGTTACCCGACGTCATATTCGACTTTCTCGAAAAAAAATAACGAGCGGTGGAAATTCTACAGAGCAGAAATGCAATTGCTGTCCTATAATGTAAGAACTAACATTGGAAATGTTGCAGTTATAATGTTGTCGAATCATTTCAACTAACATAACTGAACAGAAGAAAATTCAAGTGAAAAGAATAACATTTTCTTTGTTTACATGTTACTTGTGTTATTGTTCATTGGGAAGCCTTAAGAAATGTTAAAGCTAATAGAAATCGTGAATATAACCTTTTGTTTTTGAAATTATTGTTCAAAACGGTAAACTTTTCACTTGCCCCACGTTTAGGGCAAATGAAAAGTAAGGAGACATTTTTCAAAAACTTTTTCTGTATTTTTTTCTTTAATTTTTCATAAAAATTAATTTCAGCATGCTGCTTATATTTAGTGGGAGTCAAGCTAAAAAATATACACGGCCTCATTTGTTTCAATTTTAAGTCTCTAGAATTTGAAGAATCTCAACTATGCGAATTCCATTACCCACTTGCCCCACGGTACCTTACCATAAACAGTCTCTCTGTGCTGCATATTATGATAGTTACAGAGAGCGATACGTGAGAGATTCACTCAATTATCTCAGGATTCAATCCCTGCTCAGGAGCATGACCAATTAGAAAGATGAAGTCTTCGGCAAAGTTGTCAAGTAGTTCAAATGCTGTTTTTATTTGATTATGCCACCAGATGGCCAGACTTTTGTTTTGCAGATATCTCAGGAATCTGACCTGTGCTAAGAATGATAATAGTAGTAGAATTTGTATTTTTTTGTGAAATTACATGCAATGCGCACGTAAAATCATACCACAAAAAAAACTGAAACAAATAATCAATAAAAAAAGTGTCTTTTGATTTTTATGGAGTCATAGGGGATGCTGTGTCAAATCTAACGATTCCTAGTAAACTAGTAAGATTACTATGCCGTCCTGTTAATGTCTAGCGGAATACTCTGGATTTCTAGTTGTAGGTATTTTGAGAATTTCTGGAAAAATCTGTAGATGTATAGATTTCCGCTGAATTTGGAAATCGATTGCGGTAGTCTTGAAAGTCCTAATAGACTTTTGAGAATTTTCGTCGAAGAATTTTCAACAATATCGCAGTGGATTCTTGAAATTCTATGCGAGGTCTTCAAAATTCCCAGCGAGCTATTGCACAGTGGTTTTATCTACAGAGGAGGGCGGTCATAAATACGAAAGTCGGTAAATTAGTCATAATTTCATGCAATTTGATATGTATTCGTGTTCTACATGCAAAGAATTTCTTTTGAAAAAAAAAAATGAATAAAATCGCAAAAGCTGTACAACTAAGGCTTTCTACGTGTATTTTTGAGCAGCCTACTAAGATTATACATTTAAAATTCAAAATTAGGACACTTGACAGCTACCGTTTGCTGTTGATATATGTTATGTTTTTTTTAAACTGGACATACGACACTTAAGCGGTTACCACCAATCTGGTCGCAAACGGTCGTAGCTGCATTTATGTGCGAAATATAATATAACTATATATGTAAGTTTCATAGAAGAATGCATGAAGGGATTTGGAGGGGAAACATTCGTTTCGGCTTAGTGAATGTTTCTAGAATTTCGTTTTTTTTTTCAAATTAATGTTGTATATCAGCGATGTAGTTTCCAAACAAAATATGCAAATTTTAATTATATTTTTTATAGAGATCAATTAAAACCTTATTGAAAACCAGTACCATTGACAGCTTACTTGTAAAGTATCGCTAACATTTATGACAGCGTAATGAAAGTGTTAATAATATTTAGATTTTTATGATTTATGTCTTCACTTAACTCATCTCACTTAAATGACCCATATCGAAACGTAAAAGCAAGAGTTCAGCAATAGTAGTTTACGGAACAAGTTGCAGAATGATAATTTTTACAGCACGAGTCGTAAATTTGTCCTACGAGGCTTGCCGAGTAGAATAATTAAGACGAGTGCTGTAAAAATCCAGTTCTGCAACAAGTTAAGTACAACATTTTTTGCGATTCCGTTGAAGATCATTCCGTTGAAGAGGGTATCAGAAATTATATCGGAATGCATTCACCATTATTTTACAATTTCTGAAAAATTGTTGTGTAATGATTCATTACGCAACTCAAAACAGTTGCGTGATGAAACAGCGTTTCGTAATGAATCATTACAGCACTGGTTTCAGTTGCGTAATGAGTATTGCCACACTGCATACTTCAGTGCAGGAAAGTAGGCCGTTTCATGACAGATTGGCGTGATGAAAAACAGCCTATTACGATGAGAAATTGCAAAAAAAAAAAAACAATTATGGAACCTTGTTCTATAAGTGTTAAGGCCCAAGTAAAAATGGTGCAAAAGTCAATACTGAAAAAGCAGTTTTCTTTTTCAAAATAGACAAATCGAAGAAAATAAAAATACACAGCTCTATTATTTGCCAAATAAAAAGGCTGTGTGTTCTTATTTTCATCAATTTATTGTTTTAAAAGGAGAAAACTGCTTTTTCAGTTCTGCCTTTTGGGCCATTTTCTCTTGCACCTTAAGCATGATATCATTGAACAAATATCCCGATTTCGTTGAAATGGAATTTTTGGATTTTTGACCTATGGGGGAACCTCTGTGTGTTAGGTAGATTTAACAAGATCTTGTGAATAGTGAGCCAGATCCTGTGGATTCTTAGCGTGCTATTTCAAATTCCTGTGAAATCTTGTTGAATTTATATGGTTGACATAAAACATACAAACTCAACTTCAAATTTGGAATGAATAAAAATGATTAGAAGCTTACTTATTCGTTCGAAATTACGAGCCATAGTTATGGATCAGGGGCACCACTGTTCTATACCGTTTTGTAAATATTTCTCGAGGAATTTCACAGCCTTATTACTATGAACAATCCTATTGAAGGCTTAGTCAGTATTCTGTTGCGAAAAATATTTTTTTTTTTGCATAACAATCGATTTCAGCTATTTAAGGTGTTTTTTTGACTGCAGTCAATTATTCGATATTAGATGCCTTGCTTAGCCGAGTGGTTAGAGTCCGCGGCTACAATACAAAGCCATGCTGAAGGTGTCTGGGTTCGATGTCCAGTCGGTCCAGGATCTTTTCGTAATGGAAATTTCCTTGACTTCCCTGGGTATAGAGTATCATCGTACCTGCCACACGATATACGAATGCGAAAATGGCAACTTTGGCAAAGAAAGCTCTCAGTTAATAACTGTGGATGTGCCCATAAGAACACTAAGCTGAGAAGCAGGCTCTGTCCCAGTTGGGACGTTAATGTCAAGAAAAAGAAGAAGATGCATTGCTATGCAAGAAACATAATTTTGAGGAGTCATTTACAAATTACAGAATATTGTCGAATTGACGATTGGGTTTGAAAATTTATCAATTTTGTAATAACTACAAGATTTTCTGAAAAGTTTTGATTGTATTTCTATAGTCTTACACTACTTTGGTCCAGTTCTTGAAATAAAAACACCTGTGGGATTGTTGATTTTGGCTCATGCATACAAAAAGAATACAATGTTTACAAGAATACTTGTTTTTCTTGTGTCATGTTTTCGTATGCAAAATTTTCATGTTTTATGGTAATAAGAAAATAAGGTCATTGGGGCTAGTTGAGCCTGTTGATCAAACAAATAAATAAATAAAGCTTATAAAACATCATTTAAGGCATTTAACTCTCTCTTTACCATGGTAACACAGGGAATCCACCGATTTTCGACAAACGCTAGCTAAATCAAATTGGTACAATTAGCTCAATAATGATTGGAATAAATTTATAACGCTCATTTGTCTCATCAAACATCGAAATAATGTTGCTTTTTGACACGAAAAATCAATGTTTACACTAGTAAGCGGTAATACATAGGGGCATGAGCGGCTACTGTTGCACTGGTGATGGATAAGTGGGAAATTAACGATTTAAGGTGAAGATGCATCGAAGTCAAAACCTCCACTTTTCAAGAGCACAAATCTAGACAACCAGACAACCATTTGTGCTGAAAATTTTACTCACTGGTCACACGCTGGTGGTGACAAATTGATCAAATTTTCAGCGCGAACGGTTGTCAGGATCTCTAGATTTGTGCTCTTAAAAATGCAAGGTTTGGCTTCGATGCATCTTCTCCTTAAGAATATGTTTAATTCTTTGTTTGCATAAGACTGATCGTGACTCACAAAGCACACCAAATTATTAAAATTCTCCTAAATTGGATGAAAGGTGATTTAGGTTGTTGTAAAAGTCATTGTCAAATGTTTTCTTCTTTCTTCTTTTTGGCCCTACGTCCTCACTGGAACAGAACCTGTTTTTCAGCTTAGTGTTCTTATGAACACTTCCACAGTTATTAACTGAGAGCTTTCTTTGCCAAAGTTGCCATTTTCGCATTCGTATATCGTTTGGCTGGTACGATGATACTCTATGCCCAGGGAAGTCATGGAAATTTCCAATACGAAAAGATCCTGGAATCGAACCCAGACACCTTCAGCATGGCTTAAGAAGACCCCTGCTACATATTCAAATTTCAATTTAATGAAAACAATAATTCATGATTTTTAAATCCCCGTATAACCAGTATTTTGTATATTCGACGCATTAGAGATAGGAATAGAAAGGAATGGCTCCATACATATTCGACAGTAACAAAAGTTTTAACACTATAATAAAATGCACTTACCTGTATCTCCAATAAAATCTCCTGTTTCTTTCGCCTCAACTCGATCAGTAGCTTTTGTTGTTCTGGAGTGAGTTCTAAAATAAAAAGAAAAAGTTTTAATTTCAATGATTACCAAAAAAATCAGATTAGTATTCCGAGCTGTGGCATCATAAGCTAATGTTATTAATAACAAAAAGTGTGTAACAATCGAAAAGTACAATGTAAAGCGTTTGCATTGCCCGAAGTAATTAGAACCATGCTAAGACCAAAATATAGCTGATCGGTTCTCAGCAACTAGTGTGTTGTTTGGGTTTACCTAAACCAGAGGAAGATTTGTATTTAACTTCTTCAGTTATTACGTACCCCCTTTCTGAATGACTGGTATGTACTGTGACTAGCCCGAGTATCATAACATCTACATCAAGAAGACTAAACATAGAAAATAATAACATAACACTGTGAGAAAAACAACGTACTACATATTTTTTCCTAAGATTGGCGACGCTCTAACGTTGAACGTTGAACACCTTTACACTATATCATTCAGTAGTACACATTGCGTAACCGTTCAGGGACAGATGTACAAGAATGCACATGTAAGATAATGGAAAACACACTCGTGTCGCTATATTAAAAAGTTCAAATAGTCGTGAGGCTCAAATAGCTGTAGCACAGCAAGAACAGCCTGAGGATGAAGCGCATATCTTCCGCCGGTCGAGGATTTCGGGTTGGAAAATTTCTCGACTTCTCGAGGGCATACAGTATCTCCGTGCTTGCCACACGGTACAGAGAATTAACAGCTTTTCAAAATAATAAATATTATTTTTGTTTTCAATAAACCTTTTCTATTTGTTGCTATTAAAAACGCGTTGAAACAACAATATTTTTAATCAGAATAAAACACAAATATTGTTGAAGCAATCCTTACAAGAAATTTGTTGAAACAACAAAAGAAAAACTTTACATCAAATGAAAGTTTCATTTTCTTCAATTTCCTTCATGGTTGATTAAATTTATCATGCGTATACTGCCCATATTCGCATAACAGTCCCATGTTGACTTTTGACCAATTTGCGTTTTTTGCATAAATCAACTTAACATCGTTAGACGCTCAAGAAAAAATGATAAAATAGTAGTCTTTGTTCCTGACTTGTACAAAAACAAACCCTGATGGTGTTGTCCCATATTGCAAATAATCGCATAACAGTCACATTGTTAGTGATTCACTGAATATAAACGAAATGATACGGGATAATTTTTTTTTCAAATGCCATATGATTACGATAATAAGATAATGCGACAATGCGTTGTTTCAGATATATTTTTGAAATTCATGAGTGTTTATTTTTAATTCTAATAACAGCATGTTCGATAATATGAAACAAAAAATAATTAAAGATTAATCACTTCCCGTCTGCTTCGAAGAATTTTTATGCTTCGATTTATGTTTCCTGGCGTTCTGGAATATCGATCCAAAACTTCTTTTGGTGTTCTTCGATGACTGGTAAAATTACCCTGAGAAGCGCTTGCTTGCGGGTGGGGCATATTCCAACAGGAACTTTTCGACGCGATAGGATGCTTTCCAACTCAAAACTATCATCGGTTACCGTCTTCATCTGCTTCTTGGAAAAAATACAGCAAGATGTCGACTCGACATCATCATCCAATGAGCCACTGTAGCTCATCTCGTAGCTGCCTTTTTTTAATTTGATCTTCCTTATATTTTCAATATACGGTCGAGGCTTACACTGGTTCAATAGGTATTGAGACACCGTCATTCTCAACTCGAAGAAATCAGTAGCTGCCATGTCCATCGCAACAACATTCTTCTTCGCTTTCTGGACTACGTCTTTGAATTCTGGAAACGTCGAGGCTGGCGATCCATGGCGCATACCTTTTTCTACGGCAGCGTGAAAGCTGTCAGCTGCCATAAAGGTATGGCCGGATTCGAAATATTTGAGGATTATTTCGTTTGATTTTACTTTTTCGGAATTCAACAACAACGTCAAATAGAGGAATAAGTTCCAGTTCTTATTCTGACTGGAACAGTTGTCCAGCCAGAAAGTGATTTTTTCGAATTCTTGGCAACACAATACAACTTTGCCGAAACAGCTCGCAATATCGCCCGCAGATCTCCCTGAAGTTGATTCGTTCCATACACATGCAACGACCGGATATGTTTTAGCATATTCACCAACAGGTGCGAAAGTCTCATTAAAGGCTAACACACGTTGAGTGAACACAATTGATTTTAAGCCTTCAAGACGTGGTAGCTGGATAACCTGTAAAACGATGAAGAACCGAATAGTTTGATGTAATTTATTTATAGACAATTATTCAAAGAAATTTACCTTTTGCAGGTCCACTGAAAACACTATTTCTTTTGCCCGGATTTGATCCCCATCATTTTGGTAATCAGCTCGAGAAAGATTTTTCAACCGGGAATGTTCTACATGCGACTTACAAGTAGAACACACTGTAACGAAACGATCCTCTTCCTTGTGCCCTGATGAGTTTTGGTGTAGCGTTGCAGTAACACAAACCTCGCATTGTTCATGACCGAGTTTTACAAGTGAAATGTTCATCTTCGAGATCATACTGCAATAAAACTGGTAGCTGACTCGTAATGCGGGACTGGCTGAATCTTGGTATGCTTGATGCATTGAAGCCTCCGTCAAATCGGATGGAAGGTAGAATCTATGCGGCGCGTGTTCCCGACGATAATGCGAGACAGACGGATTGTAAGACAAAATGTGGGTCTTAACGGCTTCACGTTTTGCTTTGCTTCTCTCGTATTTCCCTCGTTTGGTCGGATTTGGGTTTCCATCGAAATCATGTTCCAGGCATCGATAAATGATGTTTCTAAAAGATAAACAAGAGAATAATTATTCGTTTTAAAATATGCCATTTAAATTGAACTTACCCGCAGTTTTCTCCGTATCCAATGACAGCCAAAAAAAACTTTCGACAGACTTTCAATTTTTCACCATTTATCAAACTGAGGTTGAAAGTATATGAAAAGTTTTTCTTAGGATGATTTGCTACGGTCCGGTTCGTGCGTCTGGTTTGCACTGAGCTGCGGTGCACATTTTCCCGAATGAAATTGCATTGCTCATTGGGTTCTAGCTTCCAGAAACGGCTGTGGATATTTACGCGTTCGTCTTTGGAAAAAATCTGGTCACACTTTTTCTTGCATCCGCATTTTACAATGCGCAACTTGTGGCTGAGCCGTCGCCGTTTTGTGCGCTTTTCTTTTAATTTTTGCCGTTTTGTTTGTTTCCGCTTCCTTTTTTCTAATTGAAAAAAGCTTCCATCGGATCCCCGATCTTCCTCATCGCTGCCTGATAGATCGTCACGTTCTGTCCCGGATTCCATCTCCGCGCTATCCGATGGATGATTTTCCGGATGTCTCAGGTTGATAGCGGAAAGCGCATTCCACATCGCGGTGTGTTTTGAATTATTGGCCGGAAATTGGTCATCACTATCACCAAATCCGATGAATTCTTCATCGGAGGATTCACCCTCACTTTCACTTCCGTATACTTGTAATAATTTTAACGCGGACTTTGTATAATTACTGAATTTCACAGCCTGAAAACAGCGAACAGCGAACTAAGCAACCGGTAGCCAAACAGTAGCTGTCAAACAAGACGATGATCACAATGGGACTGATATGCAATTATATTGGCATATTATATTGTATATCTTCGCATGTCAGTCTCACTTTACTATTTGTACATTTTTAAACAGAGTTCCAGTTTTATTCAATAAAAAATTCTCAGGGTAGTTCGTGCACTCAACAAACTTTGATTATTTAAAAATATAACACATTTTAATTCAAGTGGAGACACGAGATGAAGCAAAGTTGTTTGTACATTTAAATCGTCATTTTCTCAGTTTGCCATTTTCCAACATGGGACTGTTGTGCAAAGAGGGGCAGTATAACATAAAAAACTGGCCCGTCATTTTTGTTTTGATTGGAAACGGCGAGAACTTGGATATTTCTAGTGCATTGAATAAGACCAAAGTGCAAGACGTGCAGAAAATTTATGTTTAAGGAATTCAGGTCATCGATTTTTCATCACAGTTTCGGAGTATCCATATACAATAATCTAAGCTATTTATGGTAAAGTTTGGCCATTCTTTCTTAATTTTTGTTTTCACTAAAGAATTTTCAATTATTGCAGTCAAATCCTACACGAGCTGATGATTTTATCCTATTGCTTTGTCGCGGAGCGGATAATGCTCATCTTCCAGTCAAACGGATTATGGAGCAAGTTTCATATACTTACGTAAACTGAAAATAAAGTAGGATGTTAAAAGCGATTATCGTAATTTATTTCATTAAAAAAAAAACAAGGTTCCTGGGGACTGGGAGCTGCAAAAATTAGTTTTTATTTCAAACAAAAACATTATCACATCAAAAAACGTTGTTATTTGTTTCAAAAACGATAGGTTTTATTTTAATGCAAAAAATTGTTGTTTCAAAAGAAAAAAAAAGTTGAATCAAAAATTAATTTTGTTGCGCCTAGAGTTACTGTGCACGTGCTGTAGCCTTAGGTGCAGGAGCCTCATTGCTTGCAAGCACACGGGCGCGCTGCACATTGTGAGACCTTTTTTGGTGCGCCTCATTTTTCTTGCGATGTGTCTCACTGCGGTCTCATGCGCTCCGTCACATGTGCTGTTTATAATTAAGCAGTTGTTTCACAACTTGGATACCGATGGCGAGCCATAGCGCCGAGCAGCGCATGAGACGAGTCTCCCCGAGAGCACATCACCTAGCGCGCGCTTTTAGAATTTTCGTGAGCCTCCGTCTAGCGCAGCACACTAGGATTCCGATGAGCTAAGAGACGGTTTGGTTGGAGGCTCGTCAGTACATTTATGTGCTCCTGAGAAATAAGTAACTCTAGTTGCGCCACAATAAACCCAGCTGTCAAATTCCACAATAAATATGTTTTAACCAAATTACGAGTGGTTATTGAAACAATGAAAGGCAATTATAAGTCGACAAATGATACAGATATATTGTTGTTATGATACAGAATATATTTGATTTTAAAAATGTTTTCTCTGCGTGTACAAATGCAAAAAATGGTTTCGTTGGCCGTTGAGTACATACGTCAAGATTAAATGATCAATATTAATTTATTTTTATTCCGATTAACTTAGAAAGCCGTGTAATGTCGGTAGTGAGATTTTCAATGTTCTAATAATAAACACTATGGGGGTACAAGCACACCTCACGGGTGACCCCTAGGAATGAATGGTTAGGAGAGGGGTCTGAATAAAACCAGCCTGTGGAGTAACAGGGCGCCCTCCACTGTATTGTGCTTTTCCAGCGCTACTCAAAACAATGCTGCAGGTGAGATTATAATTATGTTGTTATTTAATTTAAATTATCATCTAAGGTACCGCGGGGCAAGTGGGTAAATGGGGTAAGTGAAAATAATTGGTATATTTTACTGGAATCTGTCAACTATCACTCCGTAACAAGTTGGTGACGTGCGATCTTATTTTAATATTTTCAGCAGAAAAAAGTTGCGGAAAATAATTTTCTGTACCACTTCTAAGTTGTCCCCTCTGACAGTTTTAAACCGCAATAAAAAAAAGTTTAAGAAATAATTCGACATAGACCTACAAATAACTAGTTTGAAACACCATCAATTTTCTAATCACGTGGGGCAAGTGGAAAGTTTCTCATTAGAGATTGAATTTGTGTTTTCTCTTTAGGTAGCTATAAGTATACAAGGTTCGCAATTTTAATAGAACAACAGAGCGTGCTGATAATTCAAGAAGCACTTTACTCAAAGCGTTAAAAGCTATTATCATGGCCAAACCATGGAACTTCTCTAAAACAGAATGCGAAATATTTCATTTTCATTTTGCAGCGTTTGGTGGGGCAATGAGAGCGCAAGTCAGTCCAAAGCCGATAGGTAATAGCCGTAATAGTCTATGCGGACCGCTTGAACACCATCGGATAGGAAAGGGAGGGTTGGGGTAGGGTATAGGGAATTGGATAAGACTTGACACAATAATGCGAATAATGAGCTTGAGCTTGAGCTTGAGCTTGATTGGCCGCCCGTGGGGCCCAGATAGCCGTAGCGGTAAACGCGCAGCTATTCATCAAGACCAAGCTGAGGGTCGTGGGTTCGAATCCCACCAGTCGAGGATCTTTTCGGGTTGGAAATTTTCTCGACTTCCCAGGGCATAGAGTATCATCGTACCTGCCACACGATATACGCATGCAAAAATGGTCATTGGCATAGTAAGCTCTCAGTTAATAACTGTGGAAGTGCTCATAAGAACACTAAACTGAGAAGCAGGCTCTGTCCCAGTGGGGACGTAACGCCAGAAAGAAGAAGAAGAAGGATGCACTCCAGTATCGCCAGATCAGCTGCACTTACCTTACACAAGGAACCAACCGAATGACTGCTTGGGACTAACAGGCATCCTCAGTGTATAAGTGCTGGTGATCTTCTATTTTTAGGCAACAATGGCACCTGCCACGTCAGAATGCAGACCAATGAGGGGAAGGGGGAGGAATTGATGATGCATTGAACTGACTCCCACGTAGACCGTATATTCCACTGCATCCACGTCAGTTCATGCGGGAGTGTATGGGTTGGGGGAAAGGCATGGCAGAGAGGTTTGCTTTTGTGGTTAGCAGACTGCCTATGTATCAGGCGTAGGAAAGGCGTGCGCGTGGAAGTAGGAAGCGTTAGGGAAACGGTTTCTTGTCCGTCTCTGGTTCTAGCGTTTGCTATGAACGAATAGTTTGAGTGTGATATATTTAGAATGTAAGATAGAAGCAAGTGAGAGATATACAACTACAAAGTACGAGGAAAGGGACGGGCCTGGGATTGAACCCATGACCTTCTGCATATGAAGCAGAAGCGGTAGCCATCAGACCACCAACCCCGTCCTTGACACAATAATGCGAATAATGCTGCAAAATGTAAATGTGCTGATAGCAACTTAATTTTAGTTTTGAAATTTGATTTGCTTATTAAAATTTGAAATAGACTGGCAAGGAAGAATGGGCTGATCGTTTTTTATAAATTTTATAAACAACAAAATAAGAACAATATGAGAGTGATGCTAAGGATTGCTCTTACTACGCTTTAGAAGTTTTTGATAATGGTTGAGCATTACTATAAATAACGTAATTCAATCGATGGTGACGACTTTTCAAACTTTATCTGTTTTTATCATGTACTGAAATATAATTGAAAGTACTGATTTATATGAAGATATTTGATAATATTAGTTCATTTGTTTGTGTGATTTAGCAGTTAATAATGAAGAATTGTAACTTACTCTTGATGATAATACTTCCCTGACCAGGATTATCTTAGGTTTGAGCACCCTTTTCGAAGCTATTCTGTCCAGTTATCCATGTACTGCTTACAATCCTGAAATAATTCTTATTGTGCATGCTCATGCACAATATTAGTAATGATCATAATCATGCAACAGATAAGAATGTGAAAAAGAGAGAATATAGGGACAGTGATTAGTAATCAGTTGATTATGTAATTTTGTTAAACAATTCAACAATGTAACAGTACTGATGAGTAGCTTCAACAGAATGATTTTGCAGCATAGCTGAGCCTTTCGGATCGTAAGACCGATGTATAGAAATTTGTTTCGAAATTGTCCGCGTGGTCTACTAGTGCCCCTGTTAGATAAGAATCAGTCAAAGATATACATATCGAATGTTCGCCATGACCCTATGACCAACATTTGTATATGTATAGACTTAGGTGATGTGGCTTTTCTAATAGGCAGTTCTTTCACTCATTGATTGTCTTCAAAACCTTGTCAAGTATAGAAAATTGAATTTATTTCATTGTATCACTGTTGTAATAAGTGAAGCTACATTGTACTTGTTAAGTATTAGGTATTATTTTATGTTTTTATCACTAGTGATATTATCAAGGCCAGAATTCCCAGTGAGTGAAGAACTTTATAGTACTAGAACACCATAGAAGATCGCTAAACATTACCTAATCATGGAACGGCTTTTGGTCTATTATTTTAAGTAGATGCTATTGATCTCCCTTCGCTCCTATCCGCAACCTGGTGCACGCGCCCTGTTGGGTTTCGAAAACCTTGTAGAAGATTACAAACCGTCAATGGCATTCCCCGGCTACCCCAAGGGTCAATTGTGCTCATAAGCCACTCTCAGTTTGTTATCTTCTCGCCAGCTTGAAATTATATTTTCCCGAAGTGAAAGTAATTTTGATGAGTGATAGCCGTACTATGCAGTAGTTTAACCAGAATCTTTAGGTCAGAAGATAATATCTAAATTTTGTAATAAAAAGGTTGCCATTGCTTTGAAATTTACCCAATATCTAATCAAAACTACTAACGACAGCGATCAATTATCAAAACTCATCGCTCCCTGGAAAATATAATCCAAAGCCCAGGGTAGCCTAGTTTGATATTCGCCCCTGTGAGAATATACACTGTAGTCAATGAGAGAGATTTGTATGTATTCGAAATATTATTTCCCACATTTACATTTCATGACGAAAATTCCAGACAAAATCGTGAATATCTTGCTCAGGAGTTTCGCAGTTCAGCACTTCAGCATGGCTTTGCTTTGTAGCCGCAGACTCTAACCACTCGGCTAAGAAGGCTCCACGATATACACATGCAAGATTGATCAATTGGCAAGCAAAGCTCTTAGTTGATAACTGCGGAAGTGCTCACAGGAATTATTCTTTCTCAGTAGAGACGTAACACCATAGAGAAGAATAATGTAACAAGGATTGTTCCACTACCCTAATTCTGAATTAAACAAAGGCGTTGGCGCTCAAAAAGTGGATTAATCAAGGCTTCTGAAATAACAAAAACAAATAAACCTGTAAACGCCCCATTTCAAAAAGTTGCACTAGCAATATAGTTTGCTTTGTGGACGGATGGATATGAATTAACTGTAACTCCATGAATGACGGTACTGGATTCTATTTTTGGTAATCCGGTCGGTAGAAAAACGTAAATGAAGAAAACAAATTGAGCATGCAGCACTAACGCAATGAGAACGAATCGATGTGTGAAAGCTATCTATTCCCAAGAAAGCTAATTGATGCAAGGTTCGTCCCTCAGTTGGTGCTAATTCTTTGTTATGTTTTTATTCACAAACAATCAAAAGTTGGTATTTGATTACTATTCGATCAAACTAATATTATCTAGTATACATGTTCTATTGTCTCTTAGCATCACTATTTTAATTACTATCCGAGAGTTTTCAATCACTCTGCATTGTTTTGTTCGGACAATAATTTTCTCATATCTGTGCCACAGGTCGGTCAAATCGGGAGGGGGAGGAGCCCCAGAAAAGAAAATACCAACTTACCTGGCATTGGGAAGTTTTCGCTGTGCTGGGAGATATTGGACATCGTGGCGTAAGAGTTTTCCATAGTGTTCACCATATTTCACCACTATCTACGCGTTCTATTCACATGAAATCGACCGAAGAATTCACTGTCTGGCGATTAAAATTCTTTCTCAATCAATCCAAACACACAAAACTGCTTGCGACGATCACTTCAACACCATTTTTCAGTTTTCTTCTGTCGTCATTCATCATTAATGACTGTTGTGATTAATCAACCACTGATGTTTGGCGCAAGACTGTCAACAGTCGAGGTTCACTTCCTTCGATGTGCAAAAATCTGCATTACCGGCATGTCGACTACGGAAAATCCCAGCTAGGGTAAAGTTTACAATAGTCGTCCGTTTACAATCGCTGTTCCAAAATACCATGCACACGAATTCTGAAACAAAAATTGCATAAGGTGACATAATTTTAATTTTAAAAATTAATTTCTGATTTGATTTACTGAATTTGAAAAAAAAAACATTTTCTTGCAAACGGACAAAAATTCTAGAAAAATATAAGCGTCCGTTTCATCATTTTGTCAACGAACGTTCCTGGTTTAAGGTGAAGATGAATCGAAGCCAAACCTCAAATTTTCAAGAGCACGGATCTGGAGAACCAAACATCCATTTAAGCTGAAAACTTAATCGACTGGTCACTCGCTGGTGGTGACCAATCGATTAAGTTTTCAGTTCAAACGGGTGTTCGGTTCTCCAGATCCGTGCTCTTGAAAATTTGAGGTTTGGCTTCGATTCATCTTCACCTTAAATGATTTGTTGATCAATCGGAAGAAAGCTGCTTTTTAAGTTTTGACAAATGTTCGATACTTACTAGAGCCTTGAAAGATAGGTTCAAAGAGTACACTCAGAAACACGGGTAGTCACAGAATAACTAAATTTCAGTAATTTATGACTATTTTATATCTAGGGAACTTACGTATTCTCGGCAGTTTAAGCAAAGCTTTGTAATTTTCTCGGACATCAGCAGCCAAATTCCGTGTTTGTCTGTTTACATTTATGCGTTACTCAATCCTCTATCGATTCACACCGACAGACTTGTCAAAATGCTTTTGGAAACGTTTTTACAACGCTGCGAACATCCCTTGTCAGTGTGACTATTGTCGGCAGCCTCAATCCCTTCGGCAACTTTCCCATAAGGGGACACGGGAGACCGTGTTATTTTCCCTATCTTTCGTCTCACTCTAACAATAATCATCGAAACTTTGTGGGTCTTAAATTTGTTTTACCAAATTAAGATGATAGTGTTGTCTAATAACACAGAACACCTAGATATAAGAAATGAATGTAATGTTTGGAATGATACTAATAAAGAAATAAAAAAAAAATCGAAACTTTGTGGAAGCAAATCTCGAGTTTTAGTGAACTGATGAAGCTGAAAATTTATCGGGTTGTGCACTACATATACAGAATCATAGTGATACATTTTCGCATCGATATATGGACTGGTTCTTGGGATTTGCTTCTTGAAATGGATAGGGTGATTATGATGACGTCCCGTGCGGCCATAATAACTGCTGGTGAATCTCTTCGGCAGCTCCAAATCAGTCCCATTTTGTGGCGTGCTTATTTGAATTGATGAATGAAAGAATCATCTGAATGTTTCCACTGATGTGTTTTGATAGAAAAATACTGTATATTTGGCGTTTGAAATTTGATTGCCGATAATAGTCGAATGGTGCCGAAGCCGTAAGTCTCCCTACCTCTCTTTCTTTCTGCTGGAAATTTTATTCCTATTTGTCAATTCGTCTGGGTTGAAGCTAGGGGGTGCGGACTCAAAGATTTAGTTTGTTCAAATTGAACACAATCTTTTCCACGAGTGCTAACCGTTGTGTGTTTGCTTGTTTCGTAGGAAACCACATTCAAAATGCATACTTAAAATACTTCACACAAAGCTCCATCAGTTCAATGCAGGAAATGAATCCAATGAATAGACTTAAGGCGAAGTAGGCCGTCATTCAAATTTGTACGCGTCGTTGATGATTGTTGCTAATTCATCTCACGATTTTGAATCAAAGAAAATCAGTTGGTTTTGCACTGACACAGCTGAAAAAGTATCAGCATATTTTATGCACGTTGGCGCCTACAGTGATACTTTTTCAAGTCAATATAAACTATCTAAAATGAGAGTTATCACTTTGAAATTGCACGCTTCAAAGTGATCATTGCTGCCAAAACGAATGACGGGCTACTTTTCCTTAATCAGAAAGATTCTGGCCGTATGTTCGTAAGAAACATATTTTTAACAGTTGTACAAGACTTATGCATAATTTGGACCAAACACAACAAGGGCTTATTCACAAATTTCATAACGCTGCAGGGGGTGGGTGGGTGTCCTCATCATGTTACGGCTCATACAAAATTTTAAGAATATTCATACAAAAAGCGTCACGAAGGGGTCGGTGGGTGTCAAAAATGGTTGTTTCCAGCGTTATGAAATAAATGAATGAGCCCCAATTCTTTGTGTTGCATAAATTGCGTGTCGCTAAGCTTCAACCCAGTCGAAATGACAATTAGTGTAAAAATTCACAGCAGAATAAAAGAGCGGCAGATAGAAAATAGTCATTAATGTATAAACTTTAGTAATTTTGTGACTATTTTTATTTCTGAGTGTAAGTTAGTACACAGAGAAACAGACATAACAGTTAAACAATTACAAATAAATTGTATTGTCGCGCCGCCACCAAACCGGATTGCGCCAGTGTGACTCGGGATGCGCCTCAATTCGTCGCATTTTGAAATCAGTTTTAAGGTGTGGCTTGGAGATTGAGAAAAAAAAATGTTTGAACTTATTATGGTCGGATCCATAATATCATACAGGCGTGTGGATTGTTATACGAAGTTCAATAGATTTTGGTAACATTTTGAGATGCAACACTTAGAAACTGTAGAAGACATTTAATAGCTTATTTTTATTCATTTTGAAGCTATATAATATGTACCATATTCTAATCGAAATCTACAAAATATGCATTTTGCGACTATTTTATAAATTTATTTCTACTATCTGGAATTAAGTAAGCCAATGCATATTTTGTAGATCAGCAATAAGCTCGGGCACCACGCCGGTAGTTTAATCGACATTATTTATTTATTTATTTATTTATTTGGCTTTACATCAATAGGGTCCTAAAGCCCTGTCCCGATTTTAGAGCCAAACGCTTAAGTTTAGGCCAAAAACACATGTTTACTCAATTTTCCAATGTTTTCCGTTGGTTTAAGTCCGAAAAACATTTTTTTATGTTTTTTTAGACTTTGTCACACCCTTTGGCTTAAACTCAAATTTTGGTTGAATTTTGTTTTCCGTGTCCCTTCCGAAATGTCAGATAGGAACAACCCCAGTGTTAAAACTAGAACCCCTGTGGTGTTTTTGTCGACTAAGCGAACGTCAAACATGATCTCAAGTGTCAAGGTTCATTTATGAACCCAATTTTAAAATTAATGTTTAAACATGATATAGCCGTTATTTGAGCGGGAAAAATTGCTAAAGTAGTTGAAGTAACATGCTCTTTCGTGTTGTTGAATAAAAACAAGAGTTTATCAAACATTCTAGGACCCAATTATCTTGATAAAGCCTTGCCAACAATACTTCGCCAATTCACTCGGTTCATTTCCGCTTCTCTCCATCCTCGACTGTGACCCACGCTCTCCAGGTCCTGGTGCACCTGGTCAATCCACCTAGCTCGCTGCGCCCCACGCCTTCCTGTTCCGACCGGATTCGTAGCGAACACCATCTTTACAGGGTTGTTGTCCGGCATTCTTGCAACATGCCATGCCCAGCGTATCCTTCCAGCTTTAGCTACCTTCACGATACTGGGTTCGCCGTAAAGTTGAGCGAGCTCGTGGTTCATCCTTCGCCGCCACACGCCGTTCTCCTGCACGCCGCCGAAGATCGTCCTTAGCACTCGGCGTTCGAAAACCCCAAGAGCTTGCAAGTCCTCCTCAAGCATAGTCCACGCCTCATGCCCGTAGAGGACTACCGGTCTTATGAGCGTTTTGTACATCGTACATTTGGTGCGGGGGTGAATCTTTCTTGGCCGCAGTTTCTTCTGGAGCCCATAGTAGGCACGACTTCCGCTGATGATGCGCCTTCGTATTTCCCGACTAACATTGTTGTCAGCCGTCAACAAGGATCCGAGGCAGACGAACTCGTCCACCACCTCGAAGGTATCTCCGTCTATCATAACACTGCTTCCTAGGCGGGTCCTGTCGTGCTCAGTTCCACCGCCAACCAGCATGTACTTTGTTTTCGACGCATTCACCATTAGACCGACTCTTGTTGCTTCACGTTTTAGGCGGGTGAACAAATCTGCCACCGTTTCAAATTTTCTCCCAATAATATCCATGTCGTCCGCGAAGCAAACAAATTGTCCGGAACTCGTGAAAATCGTGCCTCGACTGTTAAGTCCGGCTCTCCGCATAACACCTTCAAGCGCAATATTGAACAATAGGCACGAAAGTCCATCGCCCTGTTGTAGTCCTCGCCGAGACTATCGTATGCCGCCTTGAAATCGAACAAATGGTGCGTAGGGACCTGGTACTCACGGCATTTCTGGAGGATTTGCCGCACGGAAAAGATCTGGTCCGTTGTCGAGCGGCCGTCGATGAAACCTGCTTGATAACTTCCCACGAACTCGTTTGCTATAGGTGATAGACGACGGAAGAGAATCTGGGATAGCACTTTGTAGGCGGCGTTTAGGATGGTGATTGCACGATAATATGCACACTCCAGTTTGTCGCCCTTTTTGTAGATAGGGCATATAACGCTTTGCTTCCACTCCTCCGGTAGTTGTTCCGTTTCCCAGATTCTGACTATCAACCGATGCAGACAAGCGGCCAACCTGTCTGGGCCCATCTTGATGAGTTCGGCTCCGATACCATCCTTGCCAGCGGCCTTGTTGTTCTTGAGTTGTTGAATGGCATCCTTAACTTCCCCCATCGTGGGAGCTGGTTGGTTTCCGCTGTTCGCTGTACTGACGTAGCCATCGCCTTCGTTGTCCTGACCTTCTGTGCCTGTGTTCTCTGCGCCATTCAGGTGCTCATCGTAGTGCTGCTTCCACCTTTCGATCACCTCGCGTCCGTCCGTCAAAATGCTCCCATCCTTATCCCGGCACATCTCAGCTCGCGGCACGAAGCCTTTGCGGGATGTGTTGAGCTTCTGATAGAAATTCCGCGTTTCTTGAGAACGGTACAGCAACTCCATCTCTTGGCATTCCACCTCTTCCAAACGGCGCTTTTTGTCCCGGAGTAGGCGGGTTTGCTGTTTCCGCTTCAGTCTGTATCGTTCCACGTTTTGCCGCGTACCATGCTGCAGCATTGCAGCCCACGCTGCATTCTTCTTCTCTAAAACCTCCTGGCACTCCTCGTCGAACCAATCGTTTCTTGAGCTCCGTTCCACATATCCGACAATGCTTTCGGCAGCGTCGTTAATGGCTGCTTTGACTGTCCTCCAGCAGTCCTCAAGAGGGGCCCTATCGAGCTCGCCCTCATCCGGCAACGTTGCCTCAAGATGCTGCGCGTACGCATTGGCGACATCCGGTTGTTTCAGTCGCTCGAGATTGTACTGGGACGGGCGTCGGTACCGTACATCATTGATGAC
Source organism: Aedes aegypti (assembly GCF_002204515.2). Taxonomy (NCBI): domain Eukaryota; kingdom Metazoa; phylum Arthropoda; class Insecta; order Diptera; family Culicidae; genus Aedes; species Aedes aegypti. The sequence goes on along the minus strand of NC_035108.1, from coordinate 243,192,213 downwards.
GGATAGTTTTGGGCGTAGTTTCACCATCACTAGGTAGTAATCGGAGTCAATATTAGCGCCACGATAGGTTCTGACGTCGGTTATGTCGGAGAAGTGCCGTCCATCGATCAAAACGTGGTCGATTTGCGATTCTGTCTGCTGAGGTGATCTCCAGGTGTACCGATACGGGAGGCTGTGCTGGAAATAGGTGCTACGAATGGCCATATTCTTGGAGGCGGCAAAATCTATCAGTCGTAGGCCGTTCTCGTTCGTCAGCCGGTGGGCGCTGAACTTTCCAATCGTCGGTCTGAACTCCTGGCCAACCTGAGCTTTCAAATCTCCTATGATGATCTTGACGTCGTGGCTTGGGCAGCGGTCGTGCTCGCGTTCGAGCTGCGCGTAAAATGCGTCCTTGTCATCATCAGTGCTTCCGGAGTGTGGGCTATGCACGTTGATTATGCTGAAGTTAAAGAATCGGCCTTTGATTCTTAACTTGCACATTCGTTCATTGATCGGCCACCACCCGATCACGCGCCTTTGCATATTACCCATCACTATGAAAGCTGTTCCCAGCTCGCGTGTGTTGCCGCAGCTCTGGTAGATGGTATGATTACCTCTAAACGTTCCCACCAATGCTCCTGTCCAGCCCACCTCCTGCAGCGCTACGATGTCGAAACCGCGGGTCTTCAGTACATCGGAGAGTATGCGAGTACTTCCAATGAAGTTGAGAGATTTGCAGTTCCACGTACCGAGTTTCCAATCGCTAGTCCTTTTTCGTCGCTGTGGTCTTTGCCGATTGTTCCGGTCCGTATTCTCTCGTTGACTTTCCTGTGCTGATGTGTTTTTACGGTTGGCTTGCAGGGCCTGACACCAACCCCCTAGATTTCCGGAGGACCATTGCCCCTAAATGTTCGGAGGGCCATAGTGCGCAGTTTAGTTTAGAGTCCTTCTCTGGCACTCGGACGATGATCAGCCGCCCCTGACATGGGGAACAGACGCTGTTTTGAGCCGCTCCAAACATGGAGTACAGACGCTCCAGATTTGCAAAGGCAAAAGCAAAAGCAAACCCCCCCTTCCCTGTCAGCATACGACCAAAGTTCCCACCGGGGGTTGGTTACCCGATCTTCCCCAAGATTACTCGTACCCCGGCCAGTACCACGAGGAGGTAGGGATAGGAGTTGCTGGGCAAGAGGCTAAGGACCGCACAAAGGGGTATATTTTATTCCTGCAGGTACGCGAGGTACCAATAGTACGCCATGCCCAGCCGCGACATTATACATTCTATTTTCATATAAAAAAAAAAATATTATTTTGAAACAAGTCCGGAAATAAATACGCAAAAAAGCAAAAAAGTGTAGTGTTGTTAAATGGTCAGGAGGTTTCCTGGATTCCACATAAGCAAGATTACAAGCACAGACAAACAGACGTAACACTTAGAACAAATTTATTCAAAATCCATCGCCCAGTTTACACCATCATCATCTGGTGAGCATGTTGCACGAAAGGGCGTTTCGTGCAACAAGACCGGCAGATGGCGGTAGTGTGAAACGTCAAACGCGAAGAAAAACGATGCGCGCGCCTCTAGTTGTGAGATTTGTAACATAACGAATTTGAAATGATTGTTAAATGAGTGGTCGATGGTAATTTCGTCAGTGTTACGTCTGTTTGTCTGTGTTACAAGTAAGCATTAATAATCAGCTCAGCACACGGACTCTAGTTTTTCATAAATTGTTTTTTTTTGGTTAATCGATGCAGATCCCAGCACACACCTACAAAATCATAATCAAAAGCATGATTATATCGAGGATTTCACCAACAATTTCACCCCATCTGGAATTAGCAATGAAGGACCTGCAAGGATTAGTGCTACCACTTCAGAACGGCGAAGTCTATGCTCTGTCTGGGATTCTGTCCAATGATTTGGCCATTACAATTTTCCGTCATTAGGTTGTTGCTACTGATTGCTCCCTAGTTATGTTGTAATTGAATTACTATTATTTTGCAATTATGATGATAAATAAAAAAATAATGCGCAATGGCTTTAATTAACAATCGGCTTTTAATAATTTCTTTAAATTTTCGATTCCAAACAGGTCGAGATTAATCTCAAAGTGCATAAAAACTATTCATTTTCGATCGAATTATTAATCATTTTAGACTAAAACATTTTAGACTAAAAATTACTAAAAAAATATATATTTTGCGATAGTTAACTGGAGTTAGTTTACTCTGTCTTTCTAGTTTTTAGATATTTTATGCATGAATCCAGTCAAACATGAATTATGCATGAAAAATAGTCATAAATGACTTTATTTATTTCTGAGTGAACATGACGAAGGACGATGAGTATTTGCTACTGAATTGAAAATAGCAATTGAATTGAAAACATTCGCCCAGCCAAGCATTTAGCCATAAAGCAAATCGATGAAGAGAAATCGATCATTGCAGTTACGACCTTATGATACTGAACGCGAGAAATGCAATACGAGCGCCCTGAGTGAGCATGTGACACACTATCAAAGAGGTGGTACATTAATTACGTAAGAATTTTTTGGCGATTTTTCAAACCACCCTCCCCCCAGGGTAAGATTTTTTGTATGAAAATTAAGAATAATTTATATGGCGCGTAAGAATTCTCAAACCCCCCTCCCCCCATAACTCCTTACCTAATTAATGGATGGCCCCAAACATAATAATTGGGGTTTTGAGTGGTGTTGAGATTATTTCGTTTTCAGACTCTTCGTTCAAACCTGACTCCAAAACTAAATTTGCAATATATGTTGAGCCCTGTGCAAAGCTCAAAGCAGGTCCGTCTCACTCGGGCTCAGATTGGGTACCACTTCTAGTACTGCATTTGGTCACTCGGTAGTGCAAAAGGTACCCAAGCTTGACAGATCGTAGTACACTTTTCACGGCATTTTAGATTACCTTATGAGCCATAAAATGTTGGGCAACTGCAAGGGACATGTGTCTTTGCTCAAAGTACAGACAAACAGACGTAACACTTAGAACAAATCTTGATCCAAATCATAATCATAATCCAAATCGAGGACATGTATGCTCAATGCTAAAATTAGTGTATTTGGCCGACGGGCCAACAGATGGCGGTAGTGTGTGAAAACGTCAAACGCAAACAAAAACGATGCGAGCGCTGCGGGTGGCAGATGTGCCACCTACCATATTTTTAAATCGACTGTTGAAAAGGTGGTCGATGGACAATGATTAAAGTGTGACGTCTGTTTGTCTGTGCTCAAAGCATTTAGCCAACCCTTCGCCATTAGAGAAGCTGTAGTATACAGGACACTTCGATGCTTACTGACTTTAAAATGGCTTGCTCAATTTTCACCACCTAATAAAATTTCAATTCTGTCGCTCGCTTGCGACGCCTATATCCACCTATCTTCTATCCAGCTTTTTAAAAGCGCTAATGGCTGTCGCAAACACGCTCACTTTCAGTAGGGATCAGGCGATTTGACGTTTGGCTTGGGTCGTTTTATATTGAACGGACCAAGCCAAACGTCATATCGACTGATCCCTACCAGAAAGTGAGTCTGTTTGCGGCAGCCATTAGCGCTCGTTAAAACCTGGATAGACTCCCTTTAGCTTTGAGTCGCATTACATCTATAGCCGAAACAAAAATAATACCTAACAGTATAAAAAATGTAAAATACAATATTGAAATTTTGATTTTTTTATTCACCCAATTTCTTAACGCAAAAAAATAGTAATTTTCGACAACCACCCACCTCCTACGGAACGCTTGTTGTATGAATATTTTATTAATTTTGTATGAGCCGTAAAATTACGAGGACGCTGGAGGGGGTTAGCGTGATGAAATTTGTGAATGTGCCCATAGCATTAAGGAACTGTCAGGGATTGAATCTTGAGAAAATTGAGAGAATTTCTCACTTATCGCTCTCTGTAACAATCATGATTTGCAGCACATCATGAGAAATTGTTTATCGTATACTGCTACAGCTCTGATTAGATCGAAGGATAGCAGTGCATGATAAAACCTCTCTTAGCAAGCTTCAAACCAGGGGGCCACTATCGGATGTTCGGAGATTGTTTTGGGGCTCTCGTTCGCAGTTGTTATTTATCAAACTTGTTACAACTTGTGATCAATGAATCAAATTGTCATCAAAACAGACGAAAAACAAACATCAAAGCAAGCTCGCTCACAACAGTGTGTCCCAACTTTTGCGTATAGGGATACAATCAAAAGCAAAATTGTCATGACAATCACAGCGCGCAACATTGTTGCAATCTTTTCAACTATCGATTAATCGGTTATTTTAAACACAAAACCAAATTTGTTTTATGGATCTTATTCGATAATGTGACAATGTTTACAAAAACGGAGAAAGTTATCGAAAATTGTAATGCAAAGCCCAGAAAATCGATGCGCTCGTGGTGATCGATCATTGTCATATTCTGCTCAAGTGATGATAAACAGATGTTGCGGAATAAAATTGTTGCAACAAGAAGAGGAGGTGACAATGTCTTTGTTGTTGCGTGTTGGGTGACAATTGATTCACCGCTTGTGATTCATTGTCGATCATGGACTGATACAGATGCGATGTTTGATCGTGCTTTAAAATCAATTGAGAAGAAATTCTACAATGCCTGAGAATTGAAAAATAGTTTCCTCGCATCATGTATTCCTTTGCAAACCATTAAAATTTTCAAACAAGCGAGCAGTCATCGTGTTATCCGTCGTCAAGGAGCGAAATGTTGATTTTGCAATTTGTGTTGTTTTCTCGCTGTTTATGTCCAAAATTTCTGAAAAAATACTGTTGTGCTCAGAAAACGTTAGGCTATTAAGTTGAAATAAAATTTGACAACTTTTGGAAAAATTCAAAAAAATAATTGATAGTTATTTTGCTGTCCGATGAAGTAAATCTGAATGTTACGTCTGTTTATCTGTGGTTATTATTATTATTTTTATTATTATCTTTATTATCGAGACATTCAGCCGACTGGTTCGTCTCCGATCTGTGGTTAATATTTCCGTGATGATAGTAAGGTGGGGCAAAACTTCGTCCTTAGTCGAATAAACAATATTTCCAGAAAAACTATAGCTGCTGAGAAGAAATAAATACCAAACAGAGAATCTGCAACATATTGGCAATAATTTTGCTGAACAAACTTTTGTCGGAATATTTACTCATCTTTAGTGAAAAAATATTAAAAAAAATGATAGTCTTAAACGAAATATTGCCCCACCGGTCGAATCGTATTTAGTAGGGGAAGTGGTGGCAAAATGAACAGGGGTGGTAAAATGAACACTGTGCCTTTTACCGAGAAAAAACAAATTTCGATGAATTTTTATCATGCACGGACGATTTAGAGCATAAATCTCAGTGTTCAAGTTGATACGTAGGTCAATTGAAGTGAAAATATCAACGAAAACTAAGATTTTAGAAAACCACGTTTGAAAATTAGAACTGACGTAACTTTTAGCTCGGAAGACTATAGGTTTTTCAGTGAGGTGAATATCGTTATGATATGATGTCAAATCTGATACCTTTAGAATTCTTTTTGAATGGGTTACAATCATTAATGGATGTATTTTCGGTGGGGCAGTGAAAATTTTCAGAAATATTTGTTTTGTTCACGTTTTTTGCATGGTGTTCATTTTACCACCAACCGCTGTTCATTTTACCCACATAGTGCAGGTAAAATGAACATTTGCATCGCTTTTTGATAGCGATGAAAATATGTGAAAATTTAGCTATTTAAGTCTGAATCCATGCCGCTGCTATAGATTACATCCCTATTTTTGATGTTGTGCGATAGAACTAAACAAATTCGTCGTTTGCTATCAGAAACAAGATGATTTCCTTAAGGTGTTCATTTTACCACCCCTTCCCCTATGGGGCAAAATTTTGCTAGATAAAACACAAAATTGATTACTTTTTCAAATCGACTTAAGTAACTTTCATACGGTTTTGAGAAAATTAATTGCGAAGATTTAAAACCCTGCCCCTAAAACAGATTTTGTCGCGTACATTGCTTGCAATTAGCTCGAATTCAAACATTAGTGATTTCCCTCAAAAACTTTATGACAGAATGATACCAAAGATGAAATAAAGACCTCCATGTTTACTTTTCAGAGGTAAGTCAGTTTAAATACTTTTTAGAGAATTGTGCGAACTCATAGGGTAACTCGGTGAAATACGCCATATCCGATATTTAACAAACCAGATTCAATTTAAAATTGCAAGTGACTGGGAATCCTTTGTATTCACGAGTCAATCTCGTTTTGCCAGCTATTTCGTACCGCAAAGCATAGAAAATTCTAAACGTATTAAGTCAAATTTCAATGTTATTTCTCACGTAGTTTGTTTAGGCACTTTTGTAATTTAATTGATATTAGTACATTTTCTGAAAAGAACACGCAGCCTTTCCTGAGCAAAGGAACAACCGCAGTGAACGTCTTTGGAAGCACTACACCGAATTTCCCAACAGCACAGTAAGTAAAAGTGTGACAAGAGGATAAGGGGATGTTTGAAATAAATTTTGCTGTATACCAATAAATTACCTGTAAATGCAAGTGTAGTCTGCCCCGTGGTTCGACTTTACAACTATTCTTATATAGCGATGCGGACTCGATGATCTGGCAGTAAAATTGTATGCTTGTAAAAAATCTTCTTGGGCGTTGAATACAAAATCTCCAAAGAAAAAATCTTCGTTTGTTTTCGCAGTAGAATCCGAACCCTGTAAGTGTAATTATGATGTTTTCCTGTTAATAAATCCAATCGTGATAATTTTTGTTTAACCAAAACAAAAAAAAACATACCCAAACCGAAAACCTTTGCATGGCACTTTGACTTAATACATCAGGAACGTTATTGCTAGGCGTATGCTCAACTGTTAAACCTTCAATAAAAATGTTAGCCATGAGTTGTATAACAATAACTGCTGAAGATCCATAAAACGCTCGACAATGTCCTATGCAGTTGTTCTGTTGAAAAATTATAAGAAAATAACATTCTGACAAAACTAACAAAATAAGTTACCTGAATTATGCAACAATGTACATTAGACACTTTGAATCGGCCTATTTTGAGTTTTCGCTCAATAAAATCCCATATAAGTGAGCCTCGCAATTTTGAAACAACACTGACCACTTTTCCTCCAAGATCTGATGATGCATAATCGGTTCTTCCAAATTTATCGTAATTTATCTTTTCCAGAAAATTGACCCGATCTTGGAGAACGTCGATTACTTTCCGTGCTTCCTGAATTTCCGTGATGACCTGATCTCTAAAGTTTAGTCTTGTTAGCTGGGATGATTTCTGCCCATCAGGCGTGTATTTTCCGTGTTGAAGTCCGACCGGAGAGAAAATTTGTTTCTGAAATATTCCGATTTTGTATATAAATATGCATACTGATAAAAGTTATTCATCAAAATGTTATAGCACAAAATTCACAATATCTTTGTAACAAAACACATTAATGAAAACATTCAGACGATTGTTTGTTCTGCCAGCTTCCCGTTGACGATATTTCCAATATTGAACAAACAATTTTGCCAGAGATAGCCCGTCATTCGTTTTGAAAAACAAGAGATAAAACTCAGTCATCATAAGTTCTATTGATTCAGAAAAGTATCAGTACTTGCGCTTACATGCGGAAAGTATCCTAATACTTTTTCAGCTGTGTCAGTGCAAAACCAAATGATTTTCTTCAATTCGCAATCGTTAGACGAATTAGCCACAATCATCGATGCCTACTTAGCCTTAAGATGAAGATAAATCAAAGCCAAACTTCAAATTTTCAAGAGCACGGATCTGGAGAACCAAACATCCGTTTGAGCTGAAAACCTAATCGATTGGTCACCACCAGCTAGTGATCAATCGATTAGGTTTTCAGCTTAAACGAATGTTTGGTTCTCCAGATCCGTGCTCTTGAAAATTTGAAGTTTGGCTTTGATTTATCTTCACCTTAATGGAATTTGTTCTAAGTGTTACGTCTGTTTGTCTGTGCTAACATGTTTCCGTTTTGAATAAAGTAATATGGGGCTCCGCACAAAAATCAGTCCCTCTCTTTCACTCTTCCATGAAATATGTAAACAACAAGGCCAGCAAACGTCAAAATCCTATACGAAATGAAAACAATGCCCCATATTACTAACTAAATTCTGCTGACTTTCGTTAGAAGGCGTGACCGTATCACTGTGGTATCATTTTTGCAACGATTCGAGAAAGATGTTTTGGTTCAGTGTAATGGTCCTAGAGATCATCCGAACCCTAATATTAGTACATTTACCCTACTCACCATGAGTTCTCCGAGATTCTTCTGCAGATCATCAATCTGGTTTGCTTGATTGTGGTTTTCCTTGTAAGAATAGCAAACAACGATACTCACCACCGCACTTAGCACTATAAAAGACACGTATTTAAAATTATCTCTATCAGGCACTTGATTATTATCTTGTCGAGCCATTTTATTTCGTTTATTGCAGTAGAAACAGACATTTTGAACACATTTGAAAACATCCAACGCCTGCTGTGCTAGAGTCGACATAGTTGACCCGCTGTCGGTCGACATTTGCACGCCAGAAACAAAAACAAACCGAAAACGCATCGTGTGGTCGAAGTTATCCCAATTTTCTTCATCGTCGCGATCAGAATGCAATTTGACAGATAAACAAAAGTCGAATACGCAAAAAGTAGAACGAAAATGACTGCAGCTGCACTTTGATGTGATTTTTACGTGAAAATATTTGAAAAATTTACTGCACAAAACACGATTTTTCTTCAAATGAACGAGTTATTTCACAAGACAAAGGAACAAACTTCAAAATTGTGGTGAAAATTGTGAATTTGAGTGCATATCAAGCGTTTAAATGAGAGATGAAAATGTGATCTAGAAGACATTTTTGTCTGATGGGTAAAAATATTGCTAATCCAAACTAGTGAAGTGATAATAACAAGATCAAATGGAGGTTGTTAACGATTGTTAAAATTAAAGGTGCACATTACATCATCTAATTCTTTCCGCAATTACAAAGGCACTTGAAGTATGCGCGCTATGATGGACAGCAACGAGAATGAGAATTATTGCTACCAAAAGCAGCAGCAGCCAATTGCGAAAACCGGGAACTTAAGCAAAGGGGCGATTCCGAAGGCGGCCACCGGCTTAAAATGCCAGAATCAGTTCAACAACAATAACAATATCGCCGAGCAGGAGAACCTAATGCCGCATCTGCAGGTAGCAGGTGGCACCGAGAACGGCGATGGGCCCAATTGTACGAGCAACGGATCCGGTATGATATTTTGTTAATATGTATCTAGTTTCAGGGACAAAATTTCACTCTGTCGTGAAACTTGAAGACTCAACTTCAAGACTGGTAGCAGGTCTCGTTTTAGAGACTTTGTCGCTATTTAAATGCTAGACTAAAAAGTTTCGATTTTGGATGGAACGTATCTGACGCCTGAGAAAATGGTCTCAACACTCACTTTTTTTGTTTTTCTATTATCGCCTTGTGAATAAATCCTGGTGTAAGATTCTGCCGGCCATTATAAAGGTTCTTATGGAATTTATTCATGGATTCATCAAGGAAATGCTCATCAGCCAATTCATTTCCAGCGATGGAAGAATGGTCAGGGACTCATACAAGGTTTACAGAGTTGACTGAATTCAGTTCCTCAATTTTAGTGCGACATGCGATAACATGCTTCATCCTTGAGTTGGCCGAAGCAAGAGCTTTTATAGCAGCCTGACTATCTGAACAGAAGTATATGACTTTACCCATTACGCGCTGTTGAAGTGCTGATTGCACTCCACACATAAGAGCAAATATTTGCGCCTGAAAAACGGTGCAGTTTCTACCAAGTGAGTAAAACTGATTCAGCCTTAGCTCACGAGAACATACACCAACACCAACTCTACCTTCAAGATGGGAGCCATCAGTGTAACATACTATATATTTTTGTGACGTAGGACTACGTCTTTCTTCTCTATACAGCAGTGAAATTGGACTATTAATTTGAGTGGTTTGTGCTAACGTAAGAACAACACGACATTCACGAAACGCGACGCGAGACAACACTTATAGTTCTTACTATCGTCAAACAAAACTTAAAAATTACCTTTCTGTCGACCGCTTTCGGGCGCGATGTGGCCCATCTACGGGACAATGTCCGACTGATTGCGTTTTGTTTTGTAGGCCGTTTTCGTTCGTCAGCCGGTGGGCGCTGAACTTTCCAATCGTCGGTCTGAATTCCTCCTCCTGGCCAACCTGAGCGTTTAGATCTCCTATGATGATTTTGACGTCGTGGCTTGGGCAACTGTCGTACTCGCGTTCAAGCTGCGCGTAAAAAGCGTCTTTATCATCATCAGTGCTTCCGGAGTGAGGGCTGTGCACGTTTATTATGCTGAAGTTGAAGAACCGGCCTTTGATCCTCAACTTGCACATTCTCTCATTGATCGGCCACCACCGATCACGCGCCTCTGCATATCACCCATCACTATAAAAGCTGTTTCCAGCTCGTGTGTGTTTCCGCAGCTCTGGTAGATGGTATGGTTACCTCTAAACGTTCGTACCATTGATCCCTTCCAACACACTTCCTGCAACGCTACGATTCCGAATCCACGGTCCTTCAGCACGTCGGTGAGTATGCGTGTGCTCCCGATGAAGTTGAGAGATTTACAGTTCCACGTACTGAGCTTCCAATCGCTAGTCCCTTTACGTCGCTGTGGTCTTCGCCGATTGTCCCGGTTCGTATTCTCTCGTTGATTTTTCGTTGCTTGATCGGTAGAGGTAGGTTTGCGGTAAATTCCAAATTTCAATGTGTTGTTTTCTTTTCTACTGATCAACAGATCGAGAAAAGGTAGTCGGCCATCAACTTCTTTCTCTACAGTGAAATTTATTGTGGCACGTTGAGAGTTCAACAAATTCAGCGTTTGGTCTATGTAGCGCTCTTTCACTGGGGCAAATATATCATCCACATAACGCCACCAAATTCTTGGAAATAAATTTTCTTTCTGAGCGTTAACCTCAGAGTCGCTCATGAAGACATCCGCCAGCAGAGGGGAAAGTTTGCTACCCATGCTGAGACCAAAAGTTTGATGATAAACCTTTCCCCTGAAGGTAAAAAAAATCTGGTTCATACACACCTGGGCAACAGAAATATACGCGTCGATGTGTTTTGGTAGGACTATATTCCGTTCCAAATGTCGTCGGAGGCTTTGCAGAGCTTCGGGGACTGGTACGCTTGGAAATAATGCTGAAACATCAAACGAAACCAGAACCTCACCTCTCCTTAGCTGGAACCCTTCTAGTTTGTTCACTAGATCGACGGAATTTTTCACGCTTTTCCGTGCATCACAGGGTACTTCTGCATTTCGTTCACAAGCCAAGCTGCCAATTTTTCCGTAGGCGTTCGGACGTTGAAGGAAATGGGGCGCATACCAATGGGATTTTTATGAATCTTCGGTAGGCAGTATAAAGATGCAACCGTTGGATTTGGCACATGAAGCTTTCTTTCAAGCTTTTCTTCGCCCATCTAATGGGCCACTTTCTGCCGATAGCGAAGAGCGCCGCCTAGTGGCAACATTTTGAATCAACTAGCTCGAACAATGATAGTCCTTAACTTACTAAACAACTTTACCGAAAACGCCATCCTTCTAAATGGCCAGGATTCTGAAATATCTGCAAAACAAAAGTAAAACATCCATGCCGACTAGTGCCACCTAGCGGTCAAATTTCGAATTAAATGAGGTACCATCAGATAGCGTTTCACCTCCAGAACAACTTTACTAAAGACCCCAGGTTTCTAAATTATCTGGATTTTGAGATATACCGATTTCAAACTGTAGTTTACTTGAACCGTATATAGTGCGTTCATTATTATGCGACTTCTTTGTACATTTGTTGAACATACCGCATTATAAAGCACCATACTGTAAATAAAAACTGTCGAGTATTGTTCTTAAGAAGATTCTTGGGGAATACATTTTGGTTTGGTGTCGATAGATAACTTTGTTGCAAAATGATAGCATATAAATCACAACCGTTGTACAAAGTACAACAGCGCGACAGCCCGAAGGTTAATGGTCACAATTTTGAAAGGGAAGGATATGGTAAGGATTGAGCTTAGGGTTCTCTGCAGCTCATCCGGGAGGTATGACGTGGTAGCTCGATTATGGTATCATGGTTGGTACCAATTTCTTGTCGGTATTCGTCTGCTGGATGGCCAGGATCCTCAATCCAATACAAAAGGGACAACACAGAAAAAAAGAACACAAGAGAATTTAACTTTTATACAAGACAAGCGAAGGAAATCGTAAATTGCGACCATATAAATAAGATCGCGGGTGCCCAACACATCTGGAACATAGGGTTGTCTACCTCGGGCCGCAAGGGTATCCAAAAGTTGCGGATATGGAGGCGTCCATATCCGGGCACTGCCAAACTACGTGATCGATGTCATCATAACCGGAACCATACCTATTACAAATATTGCTCAGCGCGAGGTTTATCCTGTGTAGATGTGCATCTAGCGAGTAATGGTTGGACATAAGTGTTGACATCACGCGAATGAAATCTCGACTTACTTCCAAACCTTTCCACCAGGCTCGCAAGGAAACTCTAAGAATTATGGAATGTAACCACCGTCCCAGTTTTCCATTTAGCCAATCGATTTGCCAACCGTGAAGAGAACTTTGACGTACTAAATGAAAAAAATCATCGTGTAAAATTCGTCTATCATGAATCTCACCTTCATCAGCGCCCACCTTTGCGAGAGAGTCCGCCTTCTCATTGCCATATATTAAGCAATGTGACGGGACCCATACAAAGGTAATCTTACATGATCTTTCGTCCAGAGCACACATCTGCTCTCTTTTTTTGTAAGAAAGTAAGATGCATGCTTTACAGGTTTCATCGATCGGAGTGCCTCAATCGAACTGAGACTATCCGAGAAGATGCAGAAGTGGTCTGCGGGCATGTTTGAGATCATCCCCAAAGCGAAGTTGATTGCTGCCAGCTCAGCAACATAAACCGTGCAAGGTTCCTGAAGTTTTCGGAAGGCGGAAGAGTTTTCATTGAAGACACCGAAGCCAGTGGATTCATTGATACGGGACCCGTCAGTGAAATATCTCCTGTAGGAATCGGCATTCTGGTACTTTGCGTTAAAAATACGTGGGATGGTTTTACATCGAAGTTGATCTGGAATTCCATGAATAGCTTGTTTCATGGACAGATCATATTCAACAGAGGAACTGTCATTGGTGAAGCGTACACGTGGAGGGTGTTGGGTTTTTCCCTCAAACCAAAAGAATATAGAGCCACAAAATTAATTTCGAAGCATTCTGTATTTTAGCGCTCCCACACACATCTATCACACGCCTGCGATAATGCTAACTCCTACGCTAATGCCCTATGCTATGGTCTTCGGCCAGATTATGGTCTCCTTCTTGCCCTGCGGGCGATCATCACTTGTGCGCATGCTATAGTGTACTCACGGCTTCTTCTCCCTAGAGTTCGTCACCTCGTCTAGCTCGCCGTCTTCTTCGCGCCGACAATGGTCGACAGTCTCGCTGTTCGGACCTTTTTGCACCGCCTCCGTTCCTCTAAATGCCCCTCACTGTGGAGCTTGGCTACGTTCGCGTTCGATGAACCTCCGTTAGCAGACACCGACCACTCTGTGAATGCCACCAGACAGGTATTTGTTCTGGCCGACGGGTTTGGATCTCTTGCCGACAACCGAGATCTGTTAGGTCCTCGATCCAGCGATTCACCAGGATCTCCCACGGCCAAGTGCTTGTCCGGATTGGATGCTTTGCTGCCTCGGATTGAAACGTAACAGAAAAAAAGCGCCCTAAACGGCCTTCATTAGTAACATGCGGACGCTTCCGACTAGAGTGACTCACCCGTGGATTTGGGACGCTTTTTCGGAGTATTTCTCAGCGCTTTCCTCGTTCCCAAACGGACGGTTGGAGATTAGGGTCGACTTCTGTGTGGAACGGGAAATCGTCACAAAACGTTACGCGCATGTTAATGTCGGTCAAAATTACCTCACGCTAGTTCCTTCAGAACTTCCTTGTCCTGGCTACTTTTTGCCGTTGGTTTTTGCCGGATGATGCTCGGAACGGATTCCTATTTTGGCAGAGAGTCGGTGGTTAACAATCCATGTTATACGGCCATTGCGATCTAAATTACCTTGGCACAGTCCCTGAACACAGCCGTGCTCTTCTCACCGGTCCCGCAGCGCGTGTGCTGGCGTTTTTTCCTTGATCCGGGCTAGGCGGTCCGAATCCCGTTAGCTGCTGTCCCGTCGAAATCTGGAACTTTCCTTTGGTCCGCGCGTCCTGGCACCGTGTCGGCAAGGATTTGCTTCGATCAACTTAGTCTGCCACGAGGAGGCAGCTATCTCGGCAGCTTCGAGCACTAGCACCTCTTCTCTTGCTGCTGCCAGTGCACTTTTTGTCTGCCACAGCGGAAACAAACTTTTTCCTGTGTTGTGGTAGTACTGATGATGACAGATGTGAATCGTATTCTCAAAGGGCGTGTTCGAGTTAATCGCTTTTGTGTACAGTGTAATTTATGCTCGAAATTAACTAAATTCGAAATGAACGTTACACAACTTCACTGTGGGGATTGAATTTTTCATGAATCGGTAACAGCGATTCATGAAAAATTCTAAACTTTCACTTCCGTTAAGAAGTTTTCTAGAGACTGAACTGATCGTGTAGTTTAGCTTGAACAGACTTCAAGACATACAAAGAGGCACCAAAATCCAAACTAAATTTACGCAAGTCGCACCACTTGCCAGAGAGGGTACACATAATCCAAAGCTTCAAGTTTCTGATTAACGACAGCGAGTCCTGTCAGATGAATTGATCAGACGCCAACGAAGTCTTGGCAAATGGTCTCTAGAGAAGTTCTTGTCCATCATCTCTATGCTAGCTGTCCCACAGTGGAACATTCAAATAGATTATGTCTAGTTGTAACTAAAACTAGAAAAATCTTACATCTACACAAGAAACATAGAGGTAAATTGTTGTATTGGCTAAATTACTTAAGGCTAGGACATCATCGATGGTATGATTCCTTATAATTGCCTATTTTCGTGCCTAATGGCTTAGTCACTGAGCGAAGTCGAGTGCATAGCTTGTGTAGTTGGTTCGGAAAAGAGCGCATTTCCTCGCCCTCGATGTGCATGGGTCCAAGAATAGGGTTCACAATTCCAAGTTACCTTGGAATATCCGCGCCCCTGGTCGCGTTGCTTTTGGGTGATACCCGGGATGATAATGCCATGCAATCGCCCGAACACTACGAGGTGCCGAGAAGACCTTTGTTTGACAGATTTACAGGAATGCGTAACACTTTGGACCTGATCGATATTTGCAGCTGCTGCTGCCGCCAGTACACCATCCAGGGCTTGTGACTTCATTGCTTCCACGCTTGGTGTCTTTCTCGAGCTGAACTCCTCGTAACTGGTGTTGTTCATAGCTGATCTTGTTTGGTATTTGGAGCCACCTTACTCACTACAGGCTTTCAGGGTCCCAATCTCCCGTGCCTTCCGTAGGCTTTGTCCTGTCGTGTTGTTGTTGTTTTCGTCGTTGGTATTTGGAGCCTCCTTACTCACTTTAAGTTTTCAGGGTCCCAATCTCCCGTGCCTTCCGTAGGCTTCGTCTTGTCGTGTTGTCGCTTCAGTTGCTGGTATTTGGAGTCTCCTTACTCACTATAAGTTTTCAGGGTCCCAATCTCCCATGCCTTCCGTAGGCTTCTGGACGTCGTGTTTTCATAGCTGAAGGTCTTGTCGAGGTGGAGAGGTAGTCATGAAGAAGTTGTTGCTCATCACACCTGACTTGGTGCCATTTTCCCGATTTGGCACGGATTTTCGGAGCGTAGAACTCATTGTTGACAGGGTTTGCCTGTGGACATAGCTGAACCAATAACGTTTAGTCCGCCTTGATGTCTTTTGCGTGATAGCGGCCTTGCTTCCCATCCGCGACGTCTTCCAGCATGTAGATGTTCTTCCCCAAAATCTGTTTCACTAGTGCCGGAACGTACTTTGGATCCAGTTTCCTGTTTACGTGATCTGCTTTGGAGGACTGAGTGAAGGTTCGCCTCCAGACGACGTCGCCTATGTTGAAGTCCACCTGTCGCGTGCGTAGATTGTACCTCTGCTTCGTTTTTTCGTAGTTCTTCCTAATCCGCTGTAGCACGAACTCTTGGATTCTCTTCATCGCTGACAACCGCATGTCCTGTGCCACTTTCGGATCTTCCGGTGTATTCATGTTCGCTTGTACGTAGAGGTCCGTATGGAGTATCAGGTCTCGTCCGAAATTTGCAAAATGCGGGCTCACTCCCGTCACTTGATGCTTAGCACTGTTGATGGCTGCTGTTATCGCTGCCAGATTCTCGTCCCATCCTGCATGGTTCTCATCCAGAAGCGCTCGAACACAGGTGATCAGCACTCGATTCACGCGTTCGGCGTTATTCACCATCGGCGAATAGAAGGCCGTCTTCATGTGCGTGATCTTGTGCCGTGCCAGAAGCGATTTGAACGCGATGGACTCAAACTGTCTCCCATTGTCTGAGAGGATGATTCTTGGCCGTGAGAACTTCAGGAAGACATGCTGTTCCAGAAACTCCACCATCTTTCCAGAATCTGCGCTGCGCATGGGATGAGCGATAACATACTTCGTGATCCAATCCACCACAACTAACAGTACCGTGTTGCCGCGTTTTGAGCGAGTAAGAGGTCCCACGAAGTCCACTGACACCAGCTCCCATGGTATTCTGGCAGGTTTCAGACCTCCCATGTCTGGCATCATGGCAGAGTTTGGCGCTTTGCTAGCTTTGCAAACTTCGCAACTCCGGACGTACTGCCCTATGTTTTCTCTCATCTTCGGCCAGTAGAAGTGAGACTGAACCTTGTCTAGCGTTTTGTGGAATCCTAGATGACCGGCCGTTGGCGCGTCGTGGCAGCGCTTGATGACCTCCACGCGATTCTTCAACGGCACAATCCGCTTCCATTTATGCGTTGTTGTTCCTCCTTCTCTGCAAAGACAGTTTTTGTAGATCTCGTTGTCCACCAGCCTGAAGTCTGGGTAATCGTCTCCTTGAGTTTTTATTTTGTGCGCCAAGGCTTCAAACCATGGGTCCTCTGAATCTACGCCTGTAACGAACGTGGTTACTGCTACAACCCGCGAGAGCGCGTCCGGAACTACGTTGATGCTTCCCTTCCGGTACTTGATCTCGAAGTCGAAGGCATTCAATCTTAGGATCCACCTGCTCATCAGCGCTGTCGGGTTTTTCATGGACAGTAGATATGACAGTGCAGCATGGTCACAATACACAATGAATTTCACTCCTTCTATGTACCCTCTGAATTTTTCTACGGCGCGGATTACTGCCAGGCATTCCCGTTCGGTTACCGAGTATTTGCGCTCCGATGACGACAGCTTTTGCGAAAAGTAGCTTACCGGATGTTCTTCTCCGTCTACCTCCTGCGTTAAGACCGCACCAATAGCGATGTCACTGGCGTCGCATGCTACCGAGAATGGTTTGCTGTAATCCGGCATGATCAACACCGGAGCTGACACTAGCGCGGCCTTCAGGTTTAAGAAGGCCTCCTCTGCTTTCGCCGTCCAGCGGAACTTTATCTTCGTCTTCGTTAACTCGGTTAGCGGGGCGGCGATCCGTGAGAACTCCGCTATAAACCTTCTGTACCAGTTACACAGGCCCAGAAATCTCTGCACTTCTTTTCTGGTTGTTGGTGCTGGGTACTTTACGATGCAGGCTATCTTTTCATCGTCCACCTTCCAGCCGTCTTGATTCAGCACATAACCAAGATATCTTATCTCCTCTCTGCCGAACTTCGATTTTTCTGGCGAAATTGTCAGGTTCGCACGCCGTAGTCGGGCCGCTACCTCCGTCAGCATTTCCAAATGCTCTTCGAAAGTACGAGAGCAGATGATGATGTCATCCAGATAATGGAAGACTCGAGGCTCTAGGTCTGCAAACAGATGCGTCATCAATCGCGATAGAGCTTGGCTGGCCGTGCAGAGTCCGAACGGGACTACCTTAAACTGGAAGTGTCCTCGTGAGGGTACGGTGAACGCCGTCAACGGCCGGGACGCCGCTGCTAGTGGTAGTTGCCAAAAAGCATCTTTCAAGTCGATCGACGAAATGTACGCACATCCCCCAAGGTTGTTGATGATGGCAGAGATTTGTGGAATCGGGTATCCTTCGTTGGTCATGATCGAGTTCAGATGTCGCGCATCGAGGCATACCCTGTAGTTCCCGTTCTTTTTCTTAACCGCCACGAGTGGGTTGTTCCATGGGGAGAACATCGCTTCCTCTATCACGTCTAGTGTCACCATCCGGTCGATCTCCTTGTTGACTTCGTCCAGCACGTACTTGGACATCGGGTAGTGCCGTTGCTTTTTGGGTTTTGCTTCACCAACATCTATTCGGTGCTCGTACAGGCTGGTTCGACCTAACTTACCGTCCTCCGCAGTTGGAAATGTTGCGATGACTCGATGTAATGCTTTTCTCTGCTCTGGTGTCAACTCCTTCATCGAATCCTCTTCTGGTGTTTTCGCTGTCTCCGGATTAGTGTCGATTTCGATGCCTTCTTCTTCTAACGAACAGCACACCGGTTTTACTCCGAATGTTCTCCAGAAGTTCATGCCGAGCACAATGCATTCTGGTAGCGATGGGGCCAGGAGTACTGCGATTGTCTGAATTCGGTTGTTGAAAGCTATTGGAAGATATACGAAGTTGCGAATGTTGTGCGCGGTACCATCAACTGTTTTTATTTGACCTTTTGCTTCTCCTTTCCGCAGTCGGAGTTCTTCGATGATCTTGACCGCGTTTCCGCCAAGAAGGGAACAGCTTGCACCACTGTCCAGCAGTCCACGTAACTTCTTCCCCAGGATTGATATCTCTGCATGCGGGCGTTCGTCGTCTTCGGGGTTGATGATGATGGAATTGATCATGGCTTGGTTCGGGATGTCTGAGGGATTGTAGAAGTTTTGCGAGGATCTCCTTCCCTCGATTAGTGATTCCCCGCGACAGCGTTTCCCAGACCTGTTCGACAAGTCGGACAGCTACGCAGCGAATAGCCTTTGTGCCCACAGCGATAGCAAAACATGACCGCTTGAGGCTTTGGACAGTCCATGAACCGATGTCCTTCTTCATCGCAATTCCAACAGATCAAACCAGTTCTCCTTTGATCGCCAGGTTGTTGCTGATGATGTTCTTGCAGCTCTTGTTCCTGTTGATGCTGACTGCGATGTGGTCTTTCTTCCCTGTTATATTGTCGAAGTTTTAGTGCATTCACTTGCTCCGACAGTTCCAGAATTCGCTGCTGCCAGTTGTCCTTTTCTGCTGCCGATTGCGTTTCCATTGACTTCTTTTGACTCTCGCTGACGTTCGCGTTTTTGCTTGGGTGGGCTTGTGGTTGACAGCTGCAAGCTTCTAGAGGACTAAAATCCTCCTCTGAGTTCAGCATGTGCACTCGCCCGAACCGCGGATTTCCTCGATTTAACGGCGTTGGGCGATTCGCTGGCGTTGCTAAGTTCGGTTCTAGCAGACTGCTCTGCGGAAAAGGAACTCGTTTCTGACGGTTTAACAGCATGCGCGTTTCATCATAGCTGCTACACACTTCCACCATGTCTTGCAGAGAGAGTGGTCTCGCTGCCGTAACAATCGTTGCATAGTCCGCATTCATGTTTTTCTTCACAATGAAGAATTTCTCTTGTTCGCTCATTGGTGGTTGTATGAAGCGGAATAATGCGGATATGTCACGGTAGTACTTTGCGAAAGACTCATCCGGAGCTTGGAATCGGAAGATGGCTTCTAACTTGAGGATCTGCTCGTAACTACTTGGCAGATATTCCTTCCGTATCTCGTTTTTGAAAGCTGTCCATGTTACCAGCAGGTTCTGCGATATCGCTCGTCCATACCAGTCCAACGCATCGTCTAGTAGTAGATGTTTGATGGACTTCAGCAGCGTATCATCGGAAAGGCCTTCTGACCGTGCGAATGTTTCCACTCTGTCGAGAAAGGTGTTGAGAGATGTGGTGTCCTTTTCGCCCTTGAACTTGAATGGCCAGTTGTGAACTGCTTTGAGACCTCTCCCTGCGTCTTGCCGATCTTGCGTGTGTTGTTCTCGTTGTAGTAGCTGTATGAGCAGTTCATCTCTCAAGCGATCGGTTGTACTGTCGTGAGCTATTTCTGGTCCAGCTCGATGGTAAGCTGGAGGAGGTGTGCCTCTCGGTTGCGAAGAATTCCTGCCAGGTAGTGAGAGATTGATCGCAACTCCACGTCCCCTTCCTCTGCCTGCTCTAATCGGCGAACTCGTCGCACGGATGAAGTCGTTGTTCAGCCCTTCATTGCTTTGCCTGTTCACAACACCCGTTTGCGCTGCTGCCTTCTGTGGTTCGTTGATTCGATGCTGGTTTTGTTCTCTTTCCGGCGATAGAAGAGTGTTGTAGTGCTGTTGATATTCCAGCGATCCCGCTCCTTCCGCTGGTTGTGACACTTGTTGACTACTCGTGCTGATCAACGGATCACCAAGTCTGTCACTGATGTCTTCTATTAAGAACTTCACTTGCATTGACACTGACGCGTGCATATCGATCAGGTCTGCCGGAGGTTTCACAATTGACAGACGATCTCGATAATGAATCATACGAGATCTAGATTGGATTAGGAAATCTGTGTTACATCTTTTGAGTGCCGTTTCAATCATTGGAATCAGTAGTCTGACTTGCTGTTCACAACGATGAATGTTCACATCTGCCGGCATTGCATGCTCGGATGAGGTGTATTTTACATTCTCGGCAAACTCTTTTTGCATCAGCGCTCTGAGCTGCGTGCCTTTGATTCTGCGTGTGGCAGAAGTAGGTTGGTTGCTTCGGCGCAAAGCCAACTCGTAATTTAGCTCCTCATCACTGAGGTATAAAGGATCCATACTGTCTAAAGTATCTTCAACACGAAAAGTTAGCCAAATGGACAAAGCAAAATTTCTCACAAATTTTTGAGTATTATTCTATAAGATAATAATACTACGGGCTCGTTTTGGTTGGGCGCCAATGTTGGGTTTTTCCCTCAAACCAAAAGAATATAGAGCCACAAAATTAATTTCGAAGCATTCTGTATTTTAGCGCTCCCACACACATCTATCACACGCCTGCGATAATGCTAACTCCTACGCTAATGCCCTATGCTATGGTCTTCGGCCAGATTATGGTCTCCTTCTTGCCCTGCGGGCGATCATCACTTGTGCGCATGCTATAGTGTACTCACGGCTTCTTCTCCCTAGAGTTCGTCACCTCGTCTAGCTCGCCGTCTTCTTCGCGCCGACAATGGTCGACAGTCTCGCTGTTCGGACCTTTTTGCACCGCCTCCGTTCCTCTAAATGCCCCTCACTGTGGAGCTTGGCTACGTTCGCGTTCGATGAACCTCCGTTAGCAGACACCGACCACTCTGTGAATGCCACCAGACAGGTATTTGTTCTGGCCGACGGGTTTGGATCTCTTGCCGACAACCGAGATCTGTTAGGTCCTCGATCCAGCGATTCACCAGGATCTCCCACGGCCAAGTGCTTGTCCGGATTGGATGCTTTGCTGCCTCGGATTGAAACGTAACAGAAAAAAAGCGCCCTAAACGGCCTTCATTAGTAACATGCGGACGCTTCCGACTAGAGTGACTCACCCGTGGATTTGGGACGCTTTTTCGGAGTATTTCTCAGCGCTTTCCTCGTTCCCAAACGGACGGTTGGAGATTAGGGTCGACTTCTGTGTGGAACGGGAAATCGTCACAAAACGTTACGCGCATGTTAATGTCGGTCAAAATTACCTCACGCTAGTTCCTTCAGAACTTCCTTGTCCTGGCTACTTTTTGCCGTTGGTTTTTGCCGGATGATGCTCGGAACGGATTCCTATTTTGGCAGAGAGTCGGTGGTTAACAATCCATGTTATACGGCCATTGCGATCTAAATTACCTTGGCACAGTCCCTGAACACAGCCGTGCTCTTCTCACCGGTCCCGCAGCGCGTGTGCTGGCGTTTTTTCCTTGATCCGGGCTAGGCGGTCCGAATCCCGTTAGCTGCTGTCCCGTCGAAATCTGGAACTTTCCTTTGGTCCGCGCGTCCTGGCACCGTGTCGGCAAGGATTTGCTTCGATCAACTTAGTCTGCCACGAGGAGGCAGCTATCTCGGCAGCTTCGAGCACTAGCACCTCTTCTCTTGCTGCTGCCAGTGCACTTTTTGTCTGCCACAGCGGAAACAAACTTTTTCCTGTGTTGTGGTAGTACTGATGATGACAGATGTGAATCGTATTCTCAAAGGGCGTGTTCGAGTTAATCGCTTTTGTGTACAGTGTAATTTATGCTCGAAATTAACTAAATTCGAAATGAACGTTACAAGGGTTACAGCAGGGAAGGCTAAGGGACTGTCCATTAATTATGTAAGACAATTTTGGAGGTTTTTAGAACCCCCCTCCCCCCATAAACCCTTACGTAATTAATGGACCACCCCTAATGTCAGATGACATGTAGTAGAGATAAACCACAGACAAACAGACGTCACACTCTCTTCATTGTCCATCGACCACTAACGATCGATTCAAAAATATGGTAGGTGGCCAATCCGCCACCAGCAGCGCTTGCATCGTTTGTGTTCGTGTTTGACGTTTACACACTACCGCTATCTGTTGGCCTGTCGGCCAAACACAGCGGTTTTAGCATTGGGCGTACATGTCCTCGTGACTATGATTTTGATCGAGATTTGTTCTAAGTGTTACGTCTGTTTGTCTGTGGATAAACTCTAATGAATTTTGTTCGAATCCCACCGGTCGAGGATCTTTTCGGGTTGGAAATTTTCTCGACTTCCCAGGGCATAGAGTATCTTCGTACCTGCCACATGATATACACATGCAAAAATGGTCAATTGGCATAGAAAGCTCTCAGTTAATAACTGTGGAAGTTCCAATTTAAGTAATCAGGTGGCAGTCAGAGTTGCTCGCTGTCACTATCAAGACATAAAATTTGTTGATTTCTACAGGCCTACTGCGATACAACTCAGATCATTCTGTATACCGTTAACATCATGCTGGTTATTCCATCACAAGTGCACTGATGGTGATAGAATATGGATAGGGGAAGGGGTGGTAAAATGAACACCTTAAGGATATCATCTTGTTTCTGATAGAAAAACGAGGAATTTGTATAGTTCTATCCCACATCATCAAACACAGGGATGTTATTTGTAGCAGCAACACGAATTCAGACTAAAATAACTGATTTTTCACATATTTTTGTCGCTAGCAAAGAAAGATGTAAATGTTCATTTTACCTGCACTATGTTGCTAAAATGAACAGCTGTTGGTGGTAAAATGAACATCATGCAAAAAACGTGAGCAAAACAAATATCTCTGAAAATTTTTATTGCCTTATCGAAAATGTATCCATTTATGATTGTAACCCATTTAAATAGAATTCTAAAGGTATCAAATTTGACCTCATATCATAACGATATCCACCTCACTGAAAAACCTCAAGTCTTCCGAGTTAAAAGTTACGTCAGTTCTAATTTTCTAACGTGGTTTTCTTAAATCTTAGTTTTCGTTAATATTTTTACTTCAATTAACCTACGTATCAACTCGAACCCTCTGATTTATGCTATAAATCGTCCGTGCTTGATATAAATTTATCGAAATTTGTTTTTTTCTCGATATAAGGCAAGGTGTTCATTTTACCACCCAGAGGCGTCCCGTGAGGATTTAGATTACCTGTGCACTGACTCGCATAAACCGTTTATTTTGAATACGAATTTTTCAATTGATTTTTTAAAATGTATTTCAGCTTAAAATGTAATTTCTTATTATTAAAACCTTAAAATGTAATTTCCAATACTGTATGCAATCTTAAAGCACAGAGAAACAGACGTAACACTTGGAACAAATCTCGATCAAAATCATAGTCGCGAAAAACATGTACGCCCAATGCTAAAAACACTGTAGTTGGCCGATGGACCAACAGGTGGCGGTAGTGTGTAAACGTCAAACACGAACAAAAACGACGCGAGCGCTGCGGGTGGTCGATTGACCACCTACCAGATATTCGAATCGATCGTTAAAAAGATGGTCGACGGACAGCGATGAGAGTGTGACGTCTGTTTGTCTGTGCTTAAAGTGTCTGGAAGCTATTTTTGTTGCTTATTGGGCGTATTTTTTGTTTGATTTCTTCGTTCCAATCACTAGATGTAAGCAGGCATGGGAAAAGTCATTCATTCACGTTCTTCTTTATGAATCCGTTCGGTGCGTTGTCAGGCTCCAACTGTTCATTCGCAGTCGCATGATTCCTCTCCCAATGGAACACTACGACTCTCAATACAGATGAACTACCGAAAGAATGAGCACAGCGAATGACTAACGCAAAAAGAAATGAATCAAAGCGATCGTAGTTCACGTGTTTGTTTTGGATCGCAGGATTGTCACTCAAACATTCACAAGTGATTCAATTCTTGGTTCACAACTGAATGCGAAATTGCATTCATTCTTTCGATCCATAGCATTGCTGTTTGATTCCGCAAGTTGTGCAGCTGATGTTGCGTTACATACATAAGTAGTAGAGATGGTCGGGTTCGGGCTTGAAAATTTTATTTTGTTCAGTTTTGGGAGCGGGTCGGATTTGAAAGGCTAAAACATAAATATCGGGTAATGGTCGAATTCGAGCTTGAAAAATATCGGATAGGGGTCGGGTTTGGTAAGCATTAAAACAGATCTACAATCGGAACGCGTCCTTATTCATCAGAAACGATGAATGCATATGTATACTATTTTTTCAAAATCGATTTTTATTAGGGTGTTTCTTCCAAAAACAAATCGGGTTCAAGTTTAAACAGTGGCGTTTTTTCGGTTTCGGGTATGGTATGGGTTTGATAATCAATTATTGTCTCGGGTTCGGGTCGGATACGGGTTTGAAAAAATGGTATAAGGGATGGTACACAAATTATGTCACGCTAAATTTCATCTTTTTCGACCCCCTCCCTCCCCTTTGACACACTTTTTGTATGAATCCTTCGCAATTTTATAAGGCTTGTCACGCTTGGCTACACCCCCTCCCCGCTTGGAGCGTGACATAATTTGTGCATGACCCGTAAGCCGGGTTCAGTTCAATAAAATATAAAACCAGGCAATCTCTAATAGATAGCAAAAACAAAACATTTTTTTTGCGTTTATTAGAGAGGTTTTAGAGCAAAAAAAAAATATGTATACCGCCAATCGAGGCTTCTATTGACTTAACATTCTTCAACTTTGTGAATTTCTAGCTCTAAGAACTTTGGCAGGGTTTTAATAATTCTTGCATGTTTCTTAGTTGTATATGTACGTAGCAAATTTGCAAAGTATGAGTCAAATCCATCAAGCAATAAAAATTTTGCATTATTAGCAAAAAATGTGTGTCCTTTAAGACAAAAAGGGGCCACTTTGGACACTTTTAGAAGTCAATATTGATTTGATAATCGTAAAAAATGATTTTTTAATGAATCTTCAACTGATTCTATAATTATTGTCCATTGTGATTTTTCAACGTTTTTCATTGATAAACATAAAATAGAAAACGGTTAAGTTCAAACACTTTACACATACCGTCGTTGGGGGTGACAATGGGTCAAAAAGGGATATGTGCGATATATTTTTTGAATAACTATCGCAATTTAACTCCAATAAACTTCAAATTTGGTGTGTATGTACTTTGATGGTACATTAACAACTGTTCAAAAAATTAAAGACAAATATCTATTCACAGCGGCACCACAAGTGAATGAAAAATGACCCAATCTCACCCCATAGAGGGGGTGACATTGGGTCACTGTAATTGAAATAACTTGTTTTTGAGAATATGATTTCAAAACCATTCACAACTGAAAAATATTGACAAAAAACGATGCTAACAAGACAAAAAGATATCTAAGATGTTTCACAAGTATGATAAACCCACTTAAAAGAAAGATTATACTGAAAATTGAAGAGCTATGAGAAAAAATATGTTAACCCCACATATATCGGCAAGTTTACATAAATTTTCTTGGTTTTTCCCTCAAATTGTCTTTAAAGTCTCATCCCCATTGCTATAAAGCCCTTCCAGTTTCCCCAAAGGTGTACTGAAATAGTGATTATTTTAAACCTTCGCAAATAGTAAAATTTCGGTGCGACATTCCACGATCAATAAATTTCAGGCAGAAGTTGACGTCATAATCCCAGTATTTCAGCAATCCAACTCATTTGTACTTCCGTGAGATGTTTCTATTATATGAAAACACTGATAAATAATCAAATTTAGAAAAAAAAACCCTTTTGATAAAAATTTACGATGTTGCTGCGCAAGAAACACAGTTGCTGGTTTGAGAAGGTGTCAAAATGCGTTGTATTGTTATTCAATGCACGGAATACTCAAGTAGACTTGTTTGATTTTTCAGAGATGCTGTATTTAGAAAGAATAAACACATCTTAATGAAAAAAGAGAACACTCGGCACCGTTAAATGTCAAAAAAGTGGACTTGGAATTTCATTTACTATCGTTCCTGCTTGACCCAATCTCACCCCCATTTTCAATGTTTTAGACATCGTACCGAAAAAAATGATTTTTTTGTGGGAAAATCAAACAGATTCCGGAAAATACCTGTGATGTGTAATGAAAAGACTTTCAACATTCTACTAATACAACGATAGAGGCTAGAGTACATGCGTGATACTTTATACAGGAAAAATTTAATGTTGTAAATTTTATCTAGTTTCAACATGCAAGTTTATTGATGCAGTACACGACAACTACTATTTCTAAAAATGTATATTGTTATGAATTATGTGTAATAATATATTCCTCAACATATGAATTATTTATTTTAGTAATATCAGTGTTATTAGCTGAAATATTTCACAAAACATATTTTTCCGTTTTGACCCAATCTCACCCCCTAGACCCATTGTCACCCCCATCGACGGTATATAAAACTTTACAGCAGACCGTGCTTTTAATAATTTTTTTACTTTGCAGTATGAAATTTCTAGTTTACCTTTTTTAATGGAACTGTCAGTTACGAATGCTTTATTGTTTAAGTTGATACAAACGAATGATGTAACTGCCAAGTACTGCGATGATCAAATAGTTATGTTCAATAACATTCGTTCTGATGTCATTTGAACGCTATGAAGAAGTATCGCATTAATTCTTGTAAAAACAAAAAAAAGATTTTCATTACAAGTGCAATCTATTGTGTATAAGAATAATTTTTCTAACGATCGCAATCAAGCAAAATTTTGATTTTGTAAGAAGCTTTGTGGTTCTCAATAGTTTTAAAATGGCGTAAGAGCAGTTCATTTTAGCAATTAAAGGATACAAAAAACGTAAATCTATAAATCAACACTTGATAATGAAATAAAAGTCTTAAACCTAAGACCTTTGATCAATATTTCAGCAATATTATTTTGATAAAATTTTAATAGAACAATTATTTTCTACCTTAAATTTTTATAAAACATGACGATTCGATAGTTTTGCGATGCTCCCAACAACTTCGCGAGCCAAAAACTCAAAATTTAAAAGTATCGCAGTTGGCCAATTTGCTTATTTTGTTTTTATTTTTGTTGTTTTCAAACCCCTATTCCCTCTGCTTGATAATTTCATAACGCTCATTCAAGAATACCCTACTTCGTTTAGCAAATTGATTTTAAACGTATGCGTACATGGTGCATGTTTTTTCTTAGATTTAAACAACATAACTTTCTCTCGTCTGCTAAGCTAACTGTTTTATTGTTGTAGAAGTTTATACTATCAGTTGTGTTGTAATTGATTACGAAACGTTTACCCTTCTTGTAACAGCAGTAACGAAAAATTCACCCCCTTCATACGTTGCGTAATTTGTGTACAATACTCTGTTAATTGTGCACTAGGCCGTCCCTTATTTTCGAAAATGCGAAAAGTTATAAGTTCGTCATTGTAAAGTGCTCGTTTTGGTAAGAAAAAAATCAGGTAAAAATTTGAAGTCCGTACGTGGACGCTAAGTGGTTCCCCAACGGCCCAGAAGGTATTAGGCGTAGATGACCCCGTGTGCAAAATCGAGCTCGCTGCTCTAGTGCACGCAACATCAGTACGAAAAGCCACCAGTAACAATTATTACGTAGTATTAAGGTCCGTACAAAAAATTTAAATTTCTCGTACAAAAGCTGTTACGTGGGAAAGGGAGGGGGTCTAAAATTCGTAAATTTTGCGTTACGTAATATTTGAATCATCCCAAAAGAAAACAAGCTTCTATGCTGATTATCAACGCGCGCAGAACAATTTGTTACTAGTGGCTTTTTGTACTCATGCTGCGTGCACTACAGCAGCGAGCTCGATTTTGCGCACGGGGTCATCTACGCCTAATACCTTCTGGGCCGTTGGGGAACCACTTAGCGTCCACGTACGGACTTCAAATTTTTACCTGATTTTTTTCTCACCAAAACGAGCACTTTGCAATGACGAACTTACAACATTTCGCATTTTCGAAAAATAAGGGACGGCCTATTGTGCACCCCCATCCAGTAACTAGATGCTGAGCATATTCCATACGAAGAATCGTTTTAATTTATTTTGTTTGCATCGGATTCCAGCACAAAGCGCGACCAACAAACGTTCGCGGCAAACAATCCCCCAAACGTTCCCGAAAGAATCACGGAGAATGAAAGATTGCATTCACTTGTGACTGTGTTGAGATACATTCGCAGCGCGACTCATATTGATGTGAATGAATCAAAAAATGAACACACACATCAGAGAGTGTTGGTTAATTTTTCTTACCTGTGTTTTATCTCTCTCTTCGGGATGAACGCGCGACACTCTCTATGTAGTGTTGCTGTGATCGGGGTTCACAGGAGACACACGCTGGCTCAGGAGTGCAAAATGAATGTAACGTGAAACGATTTTCCCATGCCTGGATGTAAGTTTTAAGAATTTTGGATGATTCCAATATACAATGTTTAGGAACAAGGAAAATTCCCAAAATTTCGCTGATATCAAGGTGACGAAAGAAAAATTTTGCGTATTAATCGCGGTCCCATAATTTGATAATATATGACATAAAAATGTATATTTACAGTAAAAATGACCTTTATATTCGTAAATTTCAAGCATTTTTCGTATTTTGCGAACTGAGATAATAAGTTTAATTTCATATTATCAATACAAAATTTAAAGCAAGAAGAAAGACGTTTAACTTGAAACTAAACGATTAGCACTTTTTTTTTATATGAAACTCGGGTTACAAATAAATAAACCATTCTCATGAGCAAAAATCTGAACTTTTCTGAGATTATCATATACAGGGTGACCAGCGCACCGGGAAATCGGGAAAACCGGGAAAAAGCCGGGAATTTCGAATCACCGGGAGAAAACCGGGAAATATACGGGAATTTCAATTAGCACCGGGAAAATTGTGCATACCAAGTAATGTTTTAACCAGCACGATCTAAACTTTAGTGGATATTTACGAAAGCTTCTGAATTCGAATAAATCAACAAAGTCAGGAACATATTCTTTATATATTATTTTGTTTCATGGTTGTAGCGGTCATGCGACTCAAAGCTGAAGGGAGTCTATAGGAGCAAATGATGGAAATGAATAGGTGGATAGGCGTCGCAAGGGAGCGACAAGATTTAAATTTAATTAGGTGGTGAAAGTTGAGTAAGCCATTTTAAAGTCACTAAGCATCAAAGCGTCCTGTATTTTGCCTAGCTTCTCTACTGGAAAAGGGTAGAGTAGCGAAGCTAGGCAAAATACAGGACGCTTCGATGCTTACTGACTTTAAAATGGCTTGCTCAACTTGGTAAAATTCTAATTCATTTCAGAATTATGACTGTTATTTTTTATCAGAAATAATTGCCCTGAGAAAATGTTCCAGATTTGTGGGGATCAAACATAACAATAAATTCTATGCTGATGACCATGGAACGAAATGTTGAACAATTGATAAATTCATTTTTATGTCTACCAAATCTGTGACCGTTTGAAATTTAAACTATAATTCATTCAAAGATTGACTCGATCCCATCATATAAAAAAGGGTCAAACTTTTTTAACACTGAACTTTTTTATAACAAATTCCACGATTACTTAAAGTGATCGTCGTAAAATATCGTTTCATATATTGTCGCGTCACCACCCATCCGGATCGCGCCAGTGAGACTCGCGACGCACCTCAAGTCGCCGTTTTTCGAAATCAGTTTTTAAATTTGGCGCTGCATTCTTACGATGTTTATGTTTACACAGCGCGCTATTGAAATATTAGTCGCGACGCTTGAAGATTGACAAAATAATAATTAAAAAAAGGTTTGTCCTTATTTCTGCCGGATCTATTTTATCAAACTGGAATTTAGCAGAATCAGTATAAGCCCAGGAAATTTGAATGCACAACAAAATATCTGATTTTCGTCTACCTCTAATAGAAATGCTTTGGTTTATGACCAAAAAACTCGTACTTAAAAGCCTTTTTAAATGGTAAAAAAAATCGCAATAATGTTTCTTAGCATATCATCAAACCGGGAATATTTTTGAAATACCGGGAAAAAACCGGGAGAAAACCGGGAATTTGAAATTGACTTTTCACTGGCCACCCTGCATATAAACCTTCAGAATTCTACGCGTTATTTTCCAAGTTTCGCGATGAAGGATAAATTCCGTGGATTTCGTGGCTTTCGCGAAATTCCGAACCTATTATTCCTAACGTTGTTATTCTATATAATAATTTTTATTATTTACAGCTTGTCAATTGTATCACGATATCTTAGCTTTTTGACGATGTCCAGCGCTGGTACATCTCTTTGTATACTTTTGTTGATACATCAAAGCTTTTAAGTGAAATGATGACTGACTGTTGAACGCTGAAACCCACTTTACGCCCACCGCAATTTATCAGTTGTCGGTCTGTTGAGCAAGAAAAACTATATTCACACATAGTTTATAAATCAATTCAAAGCCACATAAATTTTGTGTATTTAATAAGATAAAACATAATCTATTTGGCCAATATGTTTATAACATCTAGTTTTGGTTCCAATCAATATTGCGCCTACTATCGCGCGACAATTGGAAGCTCCATGCAACATACATACACATAAAGCATGTATGACGTTGACGCTTTCTCTTCCAACAGCAGACGTCGTGACGCCAGTTGCGCGCGCTTTCTCAATTCTTGCAAACCAATGCGAGCGTCATGGGCAATTTCTCTCTCGGGTGCACAAATTGGAGTGAACCAGATTTTACCTATACAAATACAACGCCACTTTTGCTCTAGAAATGCCAATACAAATGCACACTCCTGCTGTGTCCATACACGCTATTTTCGTGCACTAGAAAGAGTGCACGGCTGAAATGAACATTCCCTGCAATGGACCGATGCACGAGTTCACTAGTTGACGTTTCAGCAGTGCCGTGTTATTTATGTGACCATGGAAACCAGTGAATTCGGCACCGCTGAAACGTCAAATTAATGAACTCGTGCATTGGTCCATACGATGGAGACGCATGGCAGTTTGTCTTGTTCGCTTTGCTGTTTTCGCTTGCTGGTTGAGTAAGAGCATGGGGGGGTGGAGAATCGAACGGTTTGTTCACTGAGGGCGATGCACCAATTGAAGGTGAAGAAATCAAACAACATTTTCAAGCAACTACAAATTATGAATGTTGGAAGTATTGAGAATTATAATATATATTTAATTTGTTAGTTTGAAATCTTTGACTGTGCAGTGCACAAAAGTTCACCTTAGGACGAGACGCCACTGTTACCACCTCTTCCCCTATCACTGAAAGCTTAAGTTGGGTCTTAAATTAAGTTAATAAAACGGCAACTTATCAGCACGATATTTTTGATAGTACTGTGGATGGATGGCAATTATTTGTTGGTCACCGAAAAACAACAATAGTTTGGATAATTACCACGTGGTCACTCATTCCGCAGTGATTATGTTCTAGAAGGCGGTATCGCTTCACTGCTGTTGGTTGTCAATTCAAATGATATTGATAGCTCGAGAGTGATATTGATAGTTTTAGACCATCAGCCATCAGTTGATATGAATGATATTGTCATCTTAGTTAATTTTGAACCGAAGTAAAAATGGTTTGCAATTAATTCGACGTTGACTCAAAAATAAATAAATTTAATTAGCTACTATTTGGAGGTTTCATTTTCATATTTCAACATATTTCCAGAACCTTTGTTCCAGTCAACGATTACCGGCGTGGTCAAAACGGATTCCGAAGAAGCTTTCCTAAATGGAAAACAGGAAAGTGTCCAAGATTCCGCCTTCAATCCGGCGGATGGTGCTGAAGGTGAAGCGGATGGTGATTCCGATAACAATTCGCTTGGAAATCTGTCCTACATCAGCGATAATGGTTTGATTGAGGAGATCATTCTGCTGCCCAATAATATCTACTCGGATGACGAAAATGGTTCCGCATCGGATGATTGCATCTACGCTTACCGGGGGGATGACGATGATGCTCCGGCTTTGTTAGAATATCGTGAACAACCCGCGGATGATGAGACTGATTTTTTAGAAATGGATTTTGATCCAGAGCCCAGTTCGGAGTTGGAAAACCTTAACGAGCATCCCGAATTGGACGGCGATAGTGTCTTTCAGCCCACATCCTTGCCGGCGGAAAGGATTTCTCGACAGGATATAGTTCGGTCACCCCTCAAAAGCCCAAACTTTGAAAGAGATTCTCCAAATCGAAGACACGGTGATGCTTTGGATGAATTGGATGGGGTTGCAACTGTTCAGACGGTTCCCATTGAAATGAAGAAAACTGGTGCGATTCCTAAGAAGTTCTCTTATTCTCAAC
Source organism: Aedes aegypti (assembly GCF_002204515.2). Taxonomy (NCBI): domain Eukaryota; kingdom Metazoa; phylum Arthropoda; class Insecta; order Diptera; family Culicidae; genus Aedes; species Aedes aegypti. The sequence goes on along the minus strand of NC_035108.1, from coordinate 243,159,386 downwards.
AATCTACCATTGAGGCACGGGACTACGAACTTGCTGGGCCCAGCAAGTCATCATTGAAAGGCAACTCCAAGAATTTAAAACTGGATCTTAAACATTGCACGGAAGGAACCGGCGTTTCAAGTGGCTATCGATATCACTATCCCTACTACGACGATTCCGAGTATATTGCCGACGACGACGACGATGACGATTCCAACTGCTGTTTGGATTGTACCAAGAAGAAGGGACTGCTCATGCAAACCAAGCAAGACCTGAGCTTACAGAAAGTGTGTCGATCGTGCCATGCACGTAATCAGCATCTACATCACGGGGGAGCATCCGTAGGAGGACCTCACTCTGACTATTTTGCGGACACTCTGCAGTCATTGAATACGAGCACTTCGGAGGCCGATCTGATGAGCGCTCGGGCGGAGCAAATTGTTCTTCAGGCACTGAACAAAGTCAATGAGTTGAAGGCCACTCCGCCGAGCATTGGACTCTCGAAGAGCATGGAGGAACTTTGTGTCGAGCTGGAAGCGGACCACAGGGATCAGGAAGTTCCGGATGATTTCACGCAAGATGTAAGTATAGTTCGATTGAAGTGTTGTTAGGAAGATCAAATTATTAATTCTAATTTCTCTTTAGCTTTGTGCGGATAACACTGTGACAATATACACCATGAACTGCGGAGAATTGACGATAATAGAAGCTTTGGTAAGTGTTAACGGGCCTGGTATAACAAACGTTTGGCATAATATCAAACCATTTGTGAACTAAGGGCAACATTTTCCGGAGAGTGGAGTTTACTGGGAAAAAATCGATACAACCATTGCAATTGTTTTCTGGTATCTTTTTGCTGATTTGAAAAAACCCTTAAAAGATTCCGTATTGGGATCATTGTAAGAAATCACAAAATAATTATTTCGGGAATCTTTTGACTACTATCAAAAGAAACATCAGCAGTAAATTCTGAAGAAAATAGAATATTTACTGGTAAAATCCCTGTACATTTTTTTGTATAAATTCTGATGGAAGAAACTCATGGCAAACATGGGCGGAAAGGCACTTAAATGAAGATAAATAATAACAATAATATTTACCAAGTAGGCATGAATTATTTTTTTTTTTAATTTTCAATTTTGTAATGCTCTCAATTCAGTCTAGAAATAGTTCATGGGATGATCTTCCAAACAATAATTGAAGAGTCAGAAAAAAATCTGTGTATGAGTACCGTCAACGTACCAGTATCCGCTCATGTTCCAGTAGCCTGCTCACGAGCTTAAAAAGTAAGGTAATTTGAGTAAATACACAAAAAATGTCCACAGTATGATTCAATTTGACGATTTGAACCGTATAGCGGCTATAGTTTTCAAATTTACTTTGAGTAAACTTATCTTTTTTCAGTGTGAGCGGGCTACTGGAGCATGAGCGGATACTGGTGCACTGATGGTACGTATTTAAAAGATTTCTCTCTTGAAATCCGTGAAAAATTTATTAGAGAAATATTGTAAGAAAGTTGAGTACAGTATTTTGGATGTTAGTTTTGTTACTACATAATTGAAAGTTCTACTATTGTGTTCAATATTAGTGACATGCTAGATTTTGTGTTACTCCTGTTGGGTAAGAGATGAAATCAAGATCAATCGTGTTGGGGACGCGTTGCGCGAGTGCGAAAAAATATTCGCATTCAGTCAAGAATAGACTGTCAACAGGTGAGCTTGTTTCATGCTTATAATAACACATTTTAATTGTGACAAAATGTGTAAAATGTCGAAAGTAAGCTAAAACCATATAACTTCGGTTCCTTAATTGGCCAATCACATTGATTTCTTATGATATTGACCAAATTAGGTGTATGGGAGTTAAAAATATAAGGAAAATTAATTGTTTTTTTTTTTTAATGTTTTGAACCCATTCGGATGAGTAAATGAATATAGCTCAATCTTGTGAATATGATGTACTGAACACAAAAGGTTTCATGCTAATTGGCTATGTAAGACGGTGTATAATCCACTATGGCTACAACTGGCGTATGGCCAAAATCGGTGCTTCTACCCTACAAAAAAAGTGGGTAGTTCGACATTATGAATGTCGACGTACATTTTAAATCTTCTATCTCAATATATTTTCACGCCGAAAGAAAACTGCAAAACTAGTTTCAAGCAAAAATCGTATTCGTAGTTCTTCTAATTAAGGATTTGCTGAAAGTTGTTCGGTCTTACGATCCAAATGGCTCAACTATGCTGTAAAGCCATTTTTTTTAAAGCTATTCATTAGTACTGTTTAATTGTTTATTGTTTTATTACAAAATTACATTACAACAAAACTTATTACAAAACTACATAATTAACTGATAACTAATCACTGTTCCTATATTCTCTCTTTCTCACCTTCTTATCTGTTGCATGATTATGGTCTGGTTATTGATGTGTTTTCGGGCATGTTCCGAATTGGCCACATCCCCCGGGGTACCTGGAACCTACTATAAAGTGGTTATGGCAGCCGGTGATGCTGGAAATGCTTCGGAAAGCATAACCTTTGAAAATAATGAAGTTTGATGCCCATATTGATATGGTTCCGGATATGTTCCTAATTGACCACTTCCCCCAGGGCACCTGGAACGTTCTATAGAGTAGTCTGTGCATCTAATGGTTCTGAATACGCTGCAGGAAACATCATTTTTAAGGTTGGTGTCCGCTTGGATATAGCTCCGGATAATATTTACATGATTGGAAATACAAACATGACTGACCATGCTTTCCGGAACCAGTTTTACGGAAATGGTCATATTTCTGAAGATTTCCAACCAATCTTAATGCGTCCGGTGGCATTCAACTTCCTATTAGTTCTAGTTTCTAGGAAAATTGCAAACATCTATCTAACTTTACACCACATAAAAATACAAGCGACAGAAAAAATGACATTTGGACATGACCTCAGAAAATCCGGAACATCTCCGGTGTACAGTGGCCAATATGCATGGCCAAGGAAGTTCCTAAAACTGGACCAAATTTGCCGTCGACTGCTTCCAGATGCATCCAATTTCATCCATTTTTCATAAAGTTATAAGCATTTGAATTTGGGCAAAATTTTGCCTATCTCAATCATTTTGCCTATCCCCTGTAATTCTGGTCAGGGAAATATTATTATCAAGAGTAAGTAAAACTTCTTCATTAATAACTCCTACATCACACAAACAAATGAACTAATAATATAAAATATTTTTTATATCAATCAGTAAATTATATATATGTGATACTCAGTCAATCAGTAATTGTATATCTGTGATAAAAACAGATAAAGTTTGTAAAGTTATCGCCATTAATTGAATTGCATTCTTTATAGTAATATTCAATCAGTATCAAAAGCTCCTACAGCGTTGTATCGTGCCATCAGCAGCCCTTAGCATCACTATCATATAGTTATTATTTTGTTGTTTATAATATTTCTAGAAAGCGATCAGCTCATTCTATCTTGTACAATGGCCGGTCTATTTAGAATTTTAGTACCGTCGTTGGGGGTGACAATGGGTCAAAAAGGGATATGTGCGATATATTTTTTGAATAACTATCGCAATTTAACTCCAATAAACTTCAAATTTGGTGTGTATGTACTTTGATGGTACATTAACAACTGTTCAAAAAATTAAAGACAAATATCTATTCACAGCGGCACCACAAGTGAATGAAAAATGACCCAATCTCACCCCATAGAGGGGGTGACATTGGGTCACTGTAATTGAAATAACTTGTTTTTGAGAATATGATTTCAAAACCATTCACAACTGAAAAATATTGACAAAAAACGATGCTAACAAGACAAAAAGATATCTAAGATGTTTCACAAGTATGATAAACCCACTTAAAAGAAAGATTATACTGAAAATTGAAGAGCTATGAGAAAAAATATGTTAACCCCACATATATCGGCAAGTTTACATAAATTTTCTTGGTTTTTCCCTCAAATTGTCTTTAAAGTCTCATCCCCATTGCTATAAAGCCCTTCCAGTTTCCCCAAAGGTGTACTGAAATAGTGATTATTTTAAACCTTCGCAAATAGTAAAATTTCGGTGCGACATTCCACGATCAATAAATTTCCCTGGGCTTGGAATTATATTTTCCAGGGAGCGATGAATTTTGATAATTGATCGCTGTTGTTAGTAGTTTTGATTAGATGTTGGGTGAATTTCAAAGCAATGGCAACCTCTTTATTACAAAATTTAGATTTTATCTTCTGACCTATAGATTCTGGTTAAACTACTGTACTATGCAGTTGGGCTGCACTACGCTATCACTCATCAAAATTACTTTCACTTCGGGAAAATATAATTTCAAACTGGCGAGAAGATTACAGACTGAGGGTGGGTTAGGAGCACAATCAGACCCTTGAATGTGCAATGTGGGATAGTAATTGGGAATGCCATTGACGGTTTGTAATCTTCTACGAGGTTTTCGAAAACCAACAGGGCGCGTGCACCGGGTTGCGGATAGGAGCAAAGGGAGATCAATAGCATCTACCTAAAATAATAGAGCAAAAAGCCGTTCCATGATTAGGTAATGTTTAGCGATCTTCTATGGTGTTCTAGTACTATAAAATTCTTCACTCACTGGGAATTCTGGCCTTGATAATATCCATAGTGATAAAAACATAAAATAATACCTAATACTGTAGTAATAAACGAAATAAAATCAATCTTCTATACTTGACAAGGTTTTGAAGACAATCAATGAGTGAAAGAACTACCTATTAGAAAAGCCACATCAGCTAAGGCTATACATATACAAATGTTGGTCATAGGGTCATGACGAGCATTCGGTATGTATGTCTATGATTGATTCTTATCTAATAGGAGCACTAGAAGACCACGCGGACAATTTCGAAACAAATTATTTTTATACATCGGTCTTATGATCCGAAAGGCTCAGCTATGCTGTAATGTCATTTTTTAAGCTATTCATTACTGCTGTTTAATTGTTTATTATTCTAACAAAACTACATAATTACTCATTACTAATCACTGTTCCTATATTCTCTCTTTCTCACCTTCTTATCTGTTGCATGATTATGATCATTACTAATATAATGCATGAGCATGCACAATAAGAATAATTTCAGAATTGTAAGCAGTCAATGGATAACTGGATAGAATAGCTTCGAAAAGGGTGCTCAAAACAGAATAATTCTGGTCAGGGAAGTATAAACATCATGAGTAAGTAACACATTTCATTTTAATAATATCAAATATTTTTATATAAATCAGCACCGCCAATCAGTGAATTGAATTATAATTTTATATCTGTACATAATAAAAACAGATAAAGTTTGTAAAGTTGTCTTACTTGTACATCGATTGAATTGCGTTCTTTTTAGTAATGTTCAATCATTAGCAAAAGCTTCTAAAGCGTCGCATCGTGCCATCAGCAGTTCTTAGCATCACTCTCATATTGTTATAAATTTCTATAGAGCGATCAGCTAATTCTTTCTTACTTGTACAATGGTTTCGAATTTTAATAAATCAAACCAAACTCCAAAACTCAAATTAAATTGCTCTCAGCACATTTACATTTTGCAGCATTAATCGCATTACTGTGTCAAGTCTTCTCCAATTTCCTATACCCTACCCCAACCCTTCCTATCATTTCCGATGGTGTTCAAGTGGTCCGCATAGACTATTACGGCCATTACCTATCCCTTCCCCCGGCTTTGGACTGACTTGCGCTCTCATTGCCCCACCAAACGCTGCAAAATGAAAATGAAAAATGACATTCCACGATCAATAAATTTCAGGCAGAAGTTGACGTCATAATCCCAGTATTTCAGCAATCCAACTCATTTGTACTTCCGTGAGATGTTTCTATTATATGAAAACACTGATAAATAATCAAATTTAGAAAAAAAACCCTTTTGATAAAAATTTACGATGTTGCTGCGCAAGAAACACAGTTGCTGGTTTGAGAAGGTGTCAAAATGCGTTGTATTGTTATTCAATGCACGGAATACTCAAGTAGACTTGTTTGATTTTTCAGAGATGCTGTATTTAGAAAGAATAAACACATCTTAATGAAAAAAGAGAACACTCGGCACCGTTAAATGTCAAAAAAGTGGACTTGGAATTTCATTTACTATCGTTCCTGCTTGACCCAATCTCACCCCCATTTTCAATGTTTTAGACATCGTACCGAAAAAAATGATTTTTTTGTGGGAAAATCAAACAGATTCCGGAAAATACCTGTGATGTGTAATGAAAAGACTTTCAACATTCTACTAATACAACGATAGAGTACATGCGTGATACTTTATACAGGAAAAATTTAATGTTGTGAATTTTATCTAGTTTCAACATGCAAGTTTATTGATGCAGTACACGACAACTACTATTTCTAAAAATGTATATTGTTATGAATTATGTGTAATAATATATTCCTCAACATATGAATTATTTATTTTAGTAATATCAGTGTTATTAGCTGAAATATTTCACAAAACATATTTTTCCGTTTTGACCCAATCTCACCCCCTAGACCCATTGTCACCCCCATCGACGGTAAGTCAAATCAAACTTCATAACTCAAATTATATTGCTTTCAGCACATTCACACTTTGCAGCATTAATCGCATTAGATTGTCAAGTCTTCTCCAATTCCCTATACCCTACCCCAACCCTTCCTATCCTTCCCGATGGTGTTCAAGGGGTCCGCATAGACTATAACGGCCATTACCAGTCCCTGTCCCCGGCTTTGGACTGACTTGTGCTCTCATTGCCCCACCAAACGCTGCAAAATGAAAATGAAATTTAGGCTTAACCAGAGAAGATGGCTCAATAACGCAATCGGCTGCGGTCGGAACGGTTTCATCCACTGCTGACGTAGCGTCGTCGCCGACGAGTGGATTATTGTGTGCGGCTGCAAATGTTTCAGCTTTCTGTGTGGATGTCACTACTAGTCTACCATTTACCTTCAAAGGTGGGCTATGCTTCAGGTGATTGCGAAGACTTTTACTGAACTTCCAAACTTTGTTGCTTCCGTTATCAAGGTTTTTAATCATATTTTCGATGTTTTTAGAACTGTGTTCAGAGCATTGTTCTCGAATAGTGTCATTAAGTTGTGACACTATTGTGCCCAGCATTGTGTCACGAGTACGCATACACTGACGTCTTCGTACGTTTCTTAGGTGAATTAGCATGGATTTTATGGATTCGGGAAGAGGGGCTTTGTGATGGTTGATCGTTACCATCGGAACGCTTTCATCCTCAGCTCGTAGAACGACTTCTTCAAATAAAGAAATGTCTTCTTCAATGTGCTTAGATGGTTGACAAATCCAAAGTGTGTGTCCAGAGTTGAAGTCTCCCACATAGAACAGTACTTCAAAGTTGGTCAGCGTTCGGATGTCACGTCTTAACTGCTGAAGCTGGACTTTCTTATTCGAACCGGCAAAATATACTGCTACGATGTTTACTGGCGATGTACCGGGTTAATTGAAACTTTAACAACTTAAATAATCGACGTGGATAGATCAAGCTGGGTAAAGGAGATACCCCTCTTGATGAAGATGGGACTCCTCCACCGCGCCTGCATCAGCATGCTGGCGATCCAGGCGAACTGTTGAGTAGTTGGGACTGTACAGCGAATTGTGACTGCGTAGCCAGGTTTCAGTAACCACTGCGATATCAATGTCGTTGGATTCCACAAATTTGAAAAAATCTGCCACTTTGTTATTTAAGGAACGGCTGTTCCAATTCATTAGCTTGAGAAGATTATTCTCGGACATTGTAAACGTGTTTTAGGGCAAGTTCAGACAGAACTGAGAATTTATTTATTTATTTTTTGTTCCTTATGTTTATTTGAATAGGCACTCTGTGTTCATGGCAGCCACTGTGCCGGAATCATAGTTCTTTACCGATACAGATTATATTTTCAACTATTCTATATTTACATCAGACGGGGTTGGTGGTCTGATGGCTACCGCTTCTGCTTCATAAGCAGAAGGTCATGGGTTCAATCCCAGGCCCGTCCCTTTCCTCGTACTTCGTAGTTGTATATCTCTCATTTGCTTCTGTCTTCCATTCTAAATCTATCGCACTCAAACTATTCGTTCATAGCAAACGCTAGAACCAGAGACGGACAAGCAACCGTTTCCCTAACGCCTGCATTCTTCCACGCGCATGCCTTTCCTTACGCCTGATACATAGGCAGTCTGCTAACCACAAAAGCAAACCTCTCTGCCATGCCTTTCCCCCAATCCATACACTCCGCATGAACTGGCGTAGATGCAGGCGGACTCCACGGTCTACAGTGGGCTAGTGAAAGTGCAACATCATTTCCTCCCCCTTCCCCACATTGGTCTGCATTTTGACGTGGCAGGCGCCATTATAGCCTAAAAATAGAAGATCACCAAAGTTCCCAAGCAGTCATTCGGTTGGTTCCTTGTGTAAGTGCAGCTGATCTGGCGATACTGGAGTAGCATCCACGGGCGGCCAATCAAGCTCAAGCTCAACTATTCTATATTTACATCACTTTCTTCTACTCATTTACTCTCACACCGAGTAGGTAGGAGAGTGCTCTGCTGTTAGTCCAATCAAATTCCATATAAGTCATAGTCCATTGCTCTTGCGGTGGTTCATTTTGCCGTGTTCCTGAGTCGTTTGAGGCGAGCCGCTTTCGAAGAGGGTCAGTTTGTCTCAGTCATCATCTGATACTGACGGAGGATGGATGTGCTCTCCAAAGCACGGTCCTCCGTGCGGCGTCTTCTGGTGGTTGGACGGGTTTTTTGTCGAGGGGCTGGGAAACGAACCCATGACCATCCGCGAATGCGTAACCTCAAGCCTACGGATCCCCCTAGAACTGAGAATAGACCATTTCTGTCAGATCTTACCCCCTATTTTTATATTTTACTTCGAAAGTCGATTACTTTTAATGATTATTGACGCTTTTAGAACTAATTTATATGAACTCATTATTTTATTATAATTTTTTGAAAACTTTGATATTCACCACTTTTTATGTAGAAATTACCGTGCGGCACAGTTGTTTCAACCCTGTGGGTATACAAATTGGAGATTTTTCCACAAATTTCAATCTCACCCCTGCGTTGAGTGTTTGTAGATAAATTGAAATGTCAGTTTCAAATCGGACACACGGAAGAAACGGAGAAATCCATGTTTTGGATCAACTCAGGTGACGAAGATATTGGATTCATGCCACTAGTTTTCTCTTTTATTCTTCCGCTATGCTTATGTTGAGCTAATAGTGACGTCACTATTTGCTATGCATAAGCACAGCGAAAAAATAAAAGATGGAAATAGTGACCCGTATCCATTATCTTCGACACCTGAATAAATTCAGAACATTGCGGAGAAATCTGTCGTTAGCCCAGAAGCATTTATGTGGCCAAACGGTCACCATGAGTGCTTCCCGGTTTAATATTCCTCTCATAGGTCTCCCTATAGAATTGTAATTTTCGCAATCCATTCTACCAATCTGAAGGTCCTCCGCCACCACGAAATTCTTCACGACCACATCAACTATCCTCTTTATCTTCCTGTCCGCTGCCGCTGCGGTGCTCCACGATAGTTCACAAAAAGGGTTCTGCTGCCCTCCGGCCCGTGGCCGGCAGCAAAATTGTGGAAGGGACGAAGATTTCTCCACGCGACATTTTGTTCTGGTCACTTGATACATCGAGGATCTCTTGCAATCTTCCGGATTTGTCGTTGGGGTAGAACAGCTTCAAATACAGTATGCTGTTGCGCGGTGAAATTCTTATCGCCAGTCCCCGGTCGACCATAAAAACGGAAGGGAGCAGGACTCTTTTTATATTTAAGGAGCATCACAGCAGCCCCAGGCGAAGGAGATGGTGGTTGTTTCGTCGTGAAATCCAAATCCATCATCAAACCAAAACGGCATCCAAAAATATTAACAAAGTGAAGACTGCACAGGAAAACTTCTCATCTTCTTTCCTCTTGGTGAAGCTGCTGCTTGTGATCAGACATATTTTGAGCAAATAGAACATAACCTCGAAACCCCATATAAAAAATATCAACATTTTCCGCAGGGAATGTCAACTCCGCACAAACAAATATAAACAATTCCAGTAGGAACGTCAAGAGCAGGACAGTCAATTGAGGTTAATGGAAGAGAGACAGAGATGGAGAATTTTCCGCGACGTCCCCATGAGTGCTTCTATCTGTCATGATTCATACGAACCAGCTGATCGATATTCACCACGATGTGGAGAAAAAATCGTAGGGGAAAAAAGGGTCGGATAAAATTCGGAGAGAAATAAATTGTAGGGGACCAAGGGGTGAACTAACGTGCCGCAAGTTTTTCATTGTTTTCCAATAGTTAGAGGCTTCAAAACATACCGGTTCCTTAGGAAAGTTTGTTCAGTAAATTGACATAAAGCATATAAGCCAATAAAAAAATCCACGGAAATGGTCTATTATTTCACCGACCTCAGTAAAATTTTTCGCCGAGAACCCAACAGCTGAGAATCCGGTAATTTTTAACGCCGAATCTCGGTACTTATTTTACCGAGATTTCGGCAATCGGCAATTTTTAGCCGAGATCTCGGTGAACGTTACCGAGATTCGATAAACGTTTACCGAGATCTCGGTAAAAGTTTTACCGAGAATCGTCAAATTATTACCGAGATATCAGCTGTTGGGTTCTCGGCGAAACCGTTTAAGTGTGCAGAAGCGCGATTTGCCGGGCGACCGATTTTTCCTTTCCTCCAACCTCTTCAGGTACTGCAAACGGGTAGGACAACCTTTAAAGTGAGCAGTGTGGTTCTGGCTGTAGTTGGCACACTTTAACTTCGCTTTGGTCGTTGGATTATTTTCAGCCTTCGTTGGTAGTTGGCAGTCTACTGTTTGATGGAGTTCACCACATATCAGGCATTTTGCTTGGCGATTGCAAATTACATAAAATCTTACGATTCATACGATTTATACATCTTGTGTTACCTCTGAGATAGGTCCCAATGTTTAATTTCTTCTTTTTCTTATGTAAATATTTATTCTTCGTTTATATTTTGTCTCCTTTTGTAAATACATGTAAATAATTATCCCCTAACTATAAAATTTGTAAATACTTATATAAAGCTATTCCCTAACTATAAATTTGTATATATGAAATCTGTAAATAAAATTTGAATTCAAATCCCGTCCCATAAAACCCTACATCGTCATTCCTTCCTCTTGCACTAAACTAACATGGCGCACAATACCAACTGCGCAAAAACAAATTGCTCCCGCGAAATGTTCCGCGAACACAAATTTTAGCAGTATCATGAATTTGCTTAAAAGCCAATGTTGGAGAAGGCAAAGGCCTCTTTTCGGAACAAAGTTATAAGTTTTGTGCGACGCGAGTGGTCCCAAGTTGTTGCGGTTGTGATTGTGCCGATGAATCAGCCCTGGAATCCAGTGGGAACGTATCGAAGAAACTGCATACCACCCCTCGACCCTTCGCGACGAAAGGCCGTTAGCTACCCCTCGCCCGTCAAGTAGTGCGCCCAGTGCCCAGCTCGAGAGTCGACATCGAACCCGTATCCACTACCCGACAGGTCAACAGGTAACACTACCCGACAGGTCATCACGGAGTGTCCGAACTGCGATTCGCCCGACTAACCGACCAACCGGCGACCGACAAATGCCCGCCAACCGGCGCCAGGTGATAAAAAGTGCAAATCATTCCAAATAACCCTATTTCCCTTTCCTTAAGAAACCTAATAAACCTAACAAATGAATTTAAATTTTATATAATCTTTGGAGTGTTTAATTATTTTGCTACGATTCCCTTTTTTTCTATCTTTTGTTGAATTCCATTTTGCTGAATTATGTCGAATTCGTTTTTGAACCTAGGTTGGAACTGGCGCAACCCGTTCTGAATCACAGTTTCAACCCCAACCCGATTCAGGTTCGACCGAACTACAATTTGTTTGACGTTAGTTTGTTTATGTGTTGATCACCGACCCAGTTCCTAAAAACGAAAACAACATTAGTGTGGGAAGTGAGTCCGCCCAGAAGATAAACGATTCTCCCGGATAGACCCTGAAAGGGCTTAAATGTAAATAATTCTGTAAATTTCTTAGTGTTAATTTTTAATTAGTGTATTTTTTATTTAAATTTTTTTCTTAGCTTTAATTGAATTGATTTAATTTGAATTTGAAAAGTAATGTGTGAATTAGAAAAATGTCTTACACTTGCTAGTAGTATCTACAGCACAAACTTGTCAAAATTGTGTTGAATTTGATACACTAACATTGAAATGCAAAATGTGAATTTTTTGGGCTTCTATTAAGTGTCTTAAAAATCCCATTATCACACAAAATTCATATGATTTTGACTTCATAAACTATGTTTTTAATAAGCAAAGTGACAAAAACTACTTCATTTCATCAGTTTTACTTTATTTTACGAACAAAATATAAATTTGTTGAAATTGTATGAATATCATATAGGAATCTGTTCATGTGCAGGGTGAATACACATTATACATTGTGACATTCACATAGTTTCTAGTTATGCCAAATGGTCCGCTCTTAGTTCTAAGTTTCGTAATAATTATAGGAATCGAAAGAAATATTCATTTTTTTCTCCTTTTGTAGACGCGAATCGGTGTTGCACCGAATTTAGATGTCTTGCGGCAATACTTTAACGAGAGGTACTCAATAGACACGAGTAAGATGAACATCCCGCAGTACCTGTTGTATATGTCGAAACGCGATTGCAACTTTAAAAAGCTAATCGATGCCATTAAATCGTGCTGTGATGAACCGTTGGATGTACAATACTATCCGGTAGGTTTAATTCTTGACTCATAAGTGATGGTTTTCCCTTTAACGTTTTTCTTATGCATTTGTAGCTGGACCCATTTTCCGACATACCGGAAGTGGTTCCAATTAACTCAATCGAGATCACGAAACGATGGAATGCCAACACAAATCTGCGGCAAATCATCGACTTCAAACACAAACACTTCCACACGTTGAATGTGCTTGGTAAGTTTTAAATTACGATTATTCCCTTCAAAATACTTTAAACAGCAATTTTTTCATTTAGGCAAAATCGTCAACATACTTCGGCAGCCATCGAGAGGCAAGCACACAAACCAGATCATCAATATTCCTCAATACTACAAGAGTGGCTCCATAACGATAACTAGGATAACCTGAGCCGGCTAGGCAGAATCGATTACTAAAGCTCTCTCTCTAGTACCCTTTTATCCGAGCACTGCTTTCAAACCTTGCTTTGTTTATATAGGAATGACCATTGATTCAAGCAAAGAAACTGAAGTTACAAAGATTCTCATTTAGTTCTACATGTATCAGGCTTGAAAGATATATTAAACCGAAGCTTGCTGGCACAAACTAAAAGGTCATGGTAATAATTTATTAAATTCCGCTTCTGCTTTCTCAATTGTGAAAACAAATGAAAATCTACCTAACTTATCTTGTATCTTGCGTAAAACTTTTGTACATGAGCTTTCGCACTCAAGTACGTTGATATATTGTAAATATAGATTGTCAAATATTTATTATTACAAAGTAGCGTTTAGTAAACGGCATATCCTTGTTAGAATGTATACACAAAATGGGGAATCTGAAACAAAGATTCAAATAGAATTAGACTGTTTCTATCAATGTATATCCCAGTTTACGAGAGGTCGGAGAGAAAGGACGGTTCACAATAAACAATAGCCTTGTCACAGAGGAGGTTGACGCAGAATGGATTTCCTATTCCAAACGCCACGAGCAACTGGTTATTTTACTGGTTGTTGAAATATTTATATAAACTGCAGCAATTTGTATCACTAAACAACCCACAACAAACAAAAAACTACCATGAGTAAGTTACATCTATCACGCTGAATATCTCACAATTACTACATTGCTGAAACAAAAAATACAAGTTACAATTTGATGGAAGGTGTTGCTCAATCCTAAATTATACCGAAATCCCTGTATCTAATTAAATGGTGTTACAATTTTGGCCTCACCCTACATAGTGTTAGAAAGTAATTATGAGGTATCATTTATCAGGAAGCCGGATCCAGGGGTACGTTCCCCGTCAATTGGAAGATTTGTATCATCGCCATATTTGTGCCCATTCCATCTTCTACCCGACGGGAGGAAACAAGGATGGATTTGAAAAGGGAAAAACTTACTAAACGAAATGAGAGTACTATGTAGCTTCTTATCACAACGGGTTAAGAATAACAGAATGTCTTGAAGATTCAAGCTCCTGAAGTAAGCTCACTTAATTGTAGGAATAGAAAGCGTTGTGTTTGAATAATACTCTCAAAAGAGAACCACGTGTTTATTCAGTTGAAATTGAATTCTTAACTTCTGCGTTCATGAGACCTCTCATGGCGTAGCGGTAACTCGCCCTGTCAAATTCATTGAGAGTAGTGAGTTCGATTCACTCCGAGAAGATGTAACTTATTCGCAAATTGTTCTTCAATTTGTTCATTTAATGTTCACTGTGTTTGTGTGATCAGTTGGTCCGAATTTGGAGGATTTAGGCAGGTGATCTTGAACTCCATTAGGGAAATCGAGGCTTCCTTCCAAATCGCGAAGAAAGGAGATTGCCGCGTTTTGCCGGAAACTCTTAAGGCGAAGTAGGCCGTCATTATAATTTGTACACGTCGTTGATGATTGTTGCTGGATCATGTTAAAATTACGAATTGAAGAAAATCTGTTTGTATTGCAGTGATGCAGCTGAAAAAGTATCAGCATACTTTCTGCATGTAGAGTGATACTTTTTCGTATCAATCTTAACTATGAGGACTAGGTTTTATCACTTTGAAATAGCGAGGCGCAATATCAACATGGCTGCCAAAACGAATGACAGGCTACTTAGTCTTAAAGATCGTGAACTTCTTCACGTGAAGAGAAAAGGCACATTTTTTTTATTTATGACCAGGGCTGGGAATGGTAGTAGTAGTAGCGTTTCGCAAAAATCACGTGGCTTTTCTGATTACAGTACTGCCCATACTCGCAATACAGTCCCATTAGGAAATTCAGCATGTCAAGAAAAACGCTTCTAAACATATTTTCAAATGTCCTCGTTTCGCCACTTCTGAAAGTAGTAAATCGTGGTGGCATCACTCAACACAATATCTTTGAAGAATTATAATACCGTTAACAACGAAAATACAGTTGAGATGGTTATTTTTCAAAGATTCAAACCAGTGGGACTCGTTATCCGAGTATTCAACTTGCCCGCATACCAGTCCCATTACTTGGGATCTGCTTACTTTGTTATCGGGTACCTTGACACATTTACGTTTAGGTTTACAACATTTCCCAAATTTAAATGGCCTTTGAAATTATCAAACTATATAATGGTGAAAGTGATAGTTTTAAAGATGTCCCAGGATTTGATTTTACAGTTCATGCAGCACGAAAATGTTGGATTTGAACCATACTATAGGTAACAACGGAGTAAGTGTTGATAAGTCTGATGACGGCAAAGCTGTTGGCGATTCTCTATATGTGTATGATCCTGCTATGCCCAGAATCATCTGATTTCTTTGCATTAGATGTCGCATTTTGCGCTTCGCAAATACTCAGGTTAACTTTGACAATGGAAACCCTATCGACCCTATCGGCGATGAGCACTGATTTCTAGACCCTCAATCGTCATGCTGTTGAAATATGAGCCTGTCGTAGAATTCGTTGGGAATTGACCAGAGAACGATATTACTGATAGCCGTAACATTGATTCAGGGTAAGTTATCTTGCTAATTTTTGTTTAGATGCTCACAAGAAAAAAACTTCAATATGTGGTACTACGTTTACCACTTATTGCAACAGACGGGAAAACTTTCATGTCGAGCAAATATAAGAATTTTACGTGAATTAACATGGTTTTAAACACTGTAATTTATATTATTATCTTTTAATTAATTAAAAATCACGATGACAGACAACATAAATTATCATAAGAATAGGTTCCCTTTAATTTTCCCATAATTAACGAATGGGACTGTTATGCAGGTACTTTACTCGTATCCACTCATATGGATACGAGTAACTGACACTGAAGAAGACTGCAAGTGGTAGTCGAAATACGCGTATCTGTCAAAGATATGCATTTAAGAGCGGAATTAAAACGGTACTCCATCTACTTTTAGGTAAGTTTCTCTATTGAGATTCTGCTCAGAGGATTCGAACATTAATTAAAGAGTAATAAAAGACACATAACTTTAACCAAAAAGCATCAACATAATAGAATTCGATGCATTCGTATGCTTAAAACTATATAGGGAAAGTGTACCAGTTATGGCCATAGTGGTTCCCTATTTGGCCATACGGGAAATTTCGAGTACTTTTACATTTTAAATGTTTTTGAATGTTCAAACATCAAGATATATCTTAAATCTTACTACTACAACACAAAAAAATCTCTCAAAACGTGAAAACATTCAAGTAATCCCGTATGGCGAAATAGGGAACCACTATGTCCATAACTGGTACACCTACCCTAAATGGCCGAAACGTTGAGTAAAATTACTATTGTTTTACCTGCACTCTATGCCAACAGCCTGCATTTTAGGTTCACTGAAATGTTCCTCAATATTTATGCTTTTCTTGTGTAAATCCATTGTCTGGTAACTAATAACACTTATTGTTATGTTATTTTAGTTTTGCATCGATTCACATAAAAATGTTTTCCAAAAGCTCAATAAATATAAGGTTTTTACGATACGTCCGGGTTAATGATCACTACCCTATAAATCCGGACAGCGTTCGAGGCATCCTATTTTCACACCGCATATGCTAATTTGCACAAGTTTCTCCACTTTTTCGTGCACTACACATCGAACTATTATTCCGAACACTTTTCAGAAACGTACAATATTAAAACTGTATGATTAAGTAGCTTCATCGTAAGACCAGAGTACCTGACGTTCTTATCGAAAACTTCACTAGTGGATTCGGTGCTTTGAAGGAACGACGTTCAACTGTTTTTATTTTTTATATTTCATTGCTAAGGATTACTAGATGCAATCAAAATGAAGAGCAATATTGAAAGATATGAATATAAATTACAAACCTACATTTATTGTTTGCTTTCGTATTTAATTTTGATAAATACTTTCAAAGTGTCGGGATATTGGTACCGCCCGGATTTTGATTCATCACGGTAATTGTTTTTAATCCACTTCGATACCGTCAATCCGCCCCCAAATTGGATGGCGTACAAATCACTCAGCTCAACGCAATTTATGTATTGAGATGTATATATAAGTATATATTAGTTGTGGTGCTAGAGGACTTCTTGAAAATCCACTGAGATTCTTTCAGAAACCCTTCTGAAATTATTATATGTAGTTATTTCTTTCATCGCCCTGATTCTTCCAATAACCTCCTTGGGATATTCCGAATGGATTTTGAATGTGTTTTACAGTGATATCCAAAAGAATCCCAGAAGTTATATCGCAAGAATCCCTGGAAGATTCAAAGAAAAGTCATAGACATCCAGAAGATTTCATGAATATTTTCCAGAATAATTCCGATGTCCAGAAGAACTCCAGAAAGATTTACGGAATAATTTCAAATGAAATTTCCGGAGCCATTTAAAAGTAACTTTCAAAAGATGCTCAGAAAAAGAAATCAGTAATCAATGAATCTCATAGGTATTTTTTAAAGTCCCAGTGGCTGTCCGATAGTTTTCTTGAAGGATTTCCATTTGAATTCAAGAAGGATTTTCAGAAGATTCCACCAAGGATTTGAGAAAATTTCCAAGGAAAATCACTAATAAATCACGAAAAAAAATCAAAAACACTTCCTTATGAATTTCCAGAATAATCACCGTTTTTTCTCAAAGAATCTTAGAATAAAGTTCTAAAGAATCAAGAAGAAATTTTCGGAAAAAATCTGGATTTACAAAATTATCTCAGGCAGAAACAATAAATCAAAAAAATCAATAACAATAAATGTGTAAGAATATAAGAAGGATTTATTTAAGCATATATGGAGGACTTTCAAACAATTTCAGACGAATTTTTGGATGATTTCCATAAATAAAGATTAAAAAAAATCATCGATTAAAAAAAATCCGACATCTTATCAGGATTTTTGGAAGCATTCCACAGGGATTTCTTGGCGAATTTCATTGGGATTTACAAAATAATCCAAGAGGAATTTCCCAAAGAATCCCAAGAATTTGGACGGAAGAAAGTGAAGTGAAATAATAGATTTTTTTTATCATAGTCTCAGGCGTCTTTCCGAGAGTATTCCAGAATAATAGGTATAATCTAAGACATTTTTCTGAAAGCTCAGAGGGATTTTCGAAGAAGTTTCAAAGAGTTTCACGGAAGAACTACTGAAGGAAAATATCCAAATTTAAATAACAACCCCGAGAAATTTTGTGAGAATCCCCGAACCCAGATGAAACCCAGATTTTTTAAATAGATTCCATTCCACTGGAAAGCAATCATTTTCGGCAGAATTCCAGAATTTTACAGAAGAATCCTGAAAGGATTTCCATAATAACCCAAGATGGGTTTCCGGGATAATCCGAAAGCATCTCAGGTGATTTCCGGAAGAATACCAGAAGTATTCTCATATTAATCCCAGAAGTATTTCCGGAAAAAAGCCAGAGTTATTTTCGGAGGAATTCTCGAAGAATTTCTATTAGAGTCGTAGTACATTTTTTGGAAAAATCCTCTAAAAATATCCAGAAGAATTGCATCAGGATTTTTGGTAGAATCTTCCATTGAATTTCCGAAAGAATCTTCGAGAATTTCTATTCGAATTTAATTTCCAGGATTTCAAAAGTAATCTCTAAGGAGATAAACGCAAAATCACATACAGATTTCTGCAAATATTCCAATAAAATGTCCAGAAGAATCACAAAGGATATCCGAAAGAATCTCAGAAATAGTACCGGAATGCTAACGATTTTTTTTAGATGAATCCAAGAGCCATATCTGGAAGTATTCTGTAATTTCCAGAAGAACTTAGAGAAAAATCAGAAATAATCTCAAGATTTCCAGAACAACCTCAGAGAGGTTTTGAAGGATTCCTTAGTGATTTATGGAAGAATTCCAGGGGAAAAATTCCAAAGAATTCTAGAGTAATTTCTGGACCAATGTCTTTTTTATATGCTGTATCAATATTTACAAGTAATTATAATAAATAAGTATGTATGGAACAGTAACAATTTTAATTTATCGCCATAGTTGAACGACAATTTTAATTAGAATGTGCATCCACCACATCATCCCTCTCAGAAAAATTTTGATTCTCAATATTTTTTTGCGGTGATTCACAATTGTAATCACATACTAGTTTAATTGTATGTGGTGTCATTCAATATTTAAAATAAGATTCGTTAAGCCGAACATGTTGATCATTCGACATGAACCATCGAGCATTGCTTGAAGTTATGAGATTTTTTCGATTACTTTGATTACTGATTTTCTGAGAATCTTCTAAAAGTTCTAAAATGGTTCCGGAAATTCATTTTGAAATTATTCCGTGAATCTTTCTGCAGTTCATGTGGACATCGGAATTATTCTAGAAAATATTCATGAAATCTGTGAATTTCCTTTAAATCTTTCAGGAATTCTTGCGAAATAACTTCTGGGATTCTTTTGAATATCACTGTAATTTGGATTTAGAATTCTCATGGGATTGTTTCAGATACTTACGAAAATTCTTCATACAGAAGTGATTCTTCTGTAAATCAACCTGGAATTCTTCCGGAAACCCTTCTATAATCCCAAAGCAACTCCCAGAAAAAAATCTGAAGGATATTTTTAACTGCATATTCGACATTTTCAACAATTTGGACAACAATACCGTGAAGAGTCATCGAAACTTTCGATCAACTTATTGAAATCTGTGATATTCTTCTAGAAAATTTGAAAAAAAAAAAATACCAAGTTGTTTTGTCACATTGGTAATCGCATAACAGCCACATTGAGCTTACGCACGAGCCTCGTAATGTAGTAGAAATGGAATTTCTAACAGAAATAATTCTGTCTAATCACTCAAAATGCAATATAAGCTGTACAAAATTTCAGCCTCAAATAAGCATTTTTGAGCTCTTGACAATTTTTAGAAATTTTAGTCTCTTCCCATACTGCCATAAAATGCACACTTGGTATTCCATTTACTCAATGCCTACTTTTGTCGAATGTTACAAATATGCAGTTATGGGCAGTGTGGACTTTTAAGGTGAAATTATTAGCGGTATTTTTCAAAAACATTGCCGAAGACGTCTCTTGGTAAAATACGCAATGTAAGATTTTACCGAATTTAGATCTTGGAGGAAATTTTTGCTTTACTTCGAAATTTTGTTGAGGAATTCCTGATGGACTTTCAGAGATCAGGAACTGTACACATGAAAAACCAGCAATTTTAACTAGATTTATTTTTCTTTAAAAAATATTATTAAAATTCAAAATATTGTAATTTTCGTATACATGGTGCTGCTGCTGGGATTCAGAATGTTGTGATAGTATATGCATGAAGAAAACGAACCTCAACTTTTCAATTGTTTTATTTCTAATTTCAAAGTTATTACATTTCTCTAGATGTCTTCCCCAAGTTCAGTTTATCTTATGTATATTATTTTTTTTTGACTTAATTTAAAGTTCTTCCTTTGTCTCTTGTCGTCATTTTCTATTGAACTTATCTTCCTCAACTTCGAGGTGGTGGACCATAGCTCTTTTGAATGGTTGAATCGCAACTCTGCTCGGCTGCGTCCTTCTCTTCTCCTGTCACTCATTTTGTTTGTTTTGTGGTAAATGGGTTCAGATAGATAATATGTATAATAATAAATGCAGAAATCAATAACTACTATGTATCATTTTCATTTTTGTTATTCGTTATATAATTATTTAATAATATACTCGCATCCTAATATATTCGGCGTGTGTCACTGCTTCCGATGTCTTTTGCAACCAAATCGGTTGGCTTATGGCGTACAATGCTTATAAGAACACACTTCGAAGAAAAGTATCCACAAAAGTAAGATTTGATCAAAATGCCCTCTGGAGGATGATTGCAGCACAATTTCACGGCGTGGCGTGCTGTCGAACCGCGGTACGATCGAATCAGTCGAATTTCTCTTATTACGTGATGATGTGTATGGTTTGATCGGCTTCGTGTTTGGAAGATTTCTACTTTTGGGATATCCTGCACCTGCGTTCGTTCGCATTTTGTCTGTTGTGCGTTTCAATCTTCTTTTTCTATGTATGCTTTACTTTTTTCTCTTTCGAACCAAGCAAAATTTGAAAACACAAATTGTGTTATAAACTTAATATGTTAGCGTGGAGTTCACGCCTCAAGTAAGAAATTTTTCTAATAATTTCTTCGGAAGGCTCAGCTCCTTTCGTACTTTCTTTGTGTTTGCTTAAAATTGTTGTTTCCATGTTTGTTACATACTAGCGTTCCTCGTTTATTTCAACCAATATACTGTATATATTTTTGTTCTTTTTTTAGATTTTTCCTTTAGAATTTATTAGAAAGTTTTTGTATAGTACTCGTATTAATTAGATTGAAGAAGAAATCCTATAAGCCTTTTCCCTAATAGCTAGCAAAGGATGGCCACCATGTTTGAAGATGGCGACGCTTACTTTCCTTTTGGCGTGTTACGTATCTTTGCGTTTTGCGCGGACATTTTCCGAACAAGAAAAAAAATGCGATAATTTTGCGAGCTTAGATCTGGACTATCAATGCACACAGTGATCCAGAATGCAACTATCCTCTTGACAAGAATAGTTAGCAAGTAAGACGATTCTTGGAAGTTGACTCGGATGCTCTATTAAAAGTTCAACGTATCCAGTGAAGAGAAGATCGAAAGGTGGAAATAGTATATCGACGAACATCTGAATGGTGCTGAGGGCACGTTGGTGCGGCGAATAGTGGAAACCAACTATCTGTAGTTAAAGATGTTATTGAATAGCTAAAAAAAGCACTACAGTTGCTAGGTATCGGAGCGAAACTAAAATGTATCCGGAGTAGTTGGCTAAGTCATAAAAAGAGCGCAAAGAGTTGTACTCTATGTACAAGAACATTGGTTAGTTGAACGGTGAGAACGATCGATATTATCCAGATTATGTTCGTTTTTCTGTCATCTATGAGTTTGTGGGATGTGAACGGCCGCTAAACGACGGGCTCTTCACAGTGCGACAAATCCTGCGAAAATGCGGAGAATATCAAGTACCTATACATCATTTGTTCATCTATTTTAAGGTGACATATACCAGTACCGAGCGCATTTAAGATCGTGGACGAGAACAACTTCGCCAAGAAACTCACAAGTCTAAAAAGAACAGCTGTCGGCATTCCATCCCATCGTTCTGCTGGTGGCTGTGACGTTAGGGTGGGGCTTATTTCCAAAAATCTTTCGTAGTCAGGATTTACAAAGTGGAAAATGATCATCGGTCCCAAAATAACATCCTGTGAAAAAATGAGAATTTTTAGTGAAGGTTTAGAGGTGGCGCAAAGGGCGTATGTGCAGTTTTCCCATTTTGGTGAACTCTGAAAAATTTTGGTATGCTTTTCAGCTTGTTTTGGTGATTTTAGGACCCTTAAGGGCAAAAAATCACCTCAAAATTGCGATATCTCCACTCCTTTAGATGATATTTGACGAAATATATTTTATGCATGCAATTTTTGGCCCTTGAATAGGTTACAGTGACTGATTACTATGAACCGGAATAAGAATAGCTGGGGAGGATTCCTATGCTAGTAGAATGGAACAAAGAGCAAAGAAGAATGATAGAAAGAACAAAGAACACAGAAGAATGTAAGGTGGGGTGGGTTAAACAGGGGGGAGGGTGTAACTGATGATATTATATTAGAATCAACTATGGAGCCGTGAAAATATCTCGGTTGGATGTATGAGATGTGATTATATGCAAGTTTAACACTCATTTAGTATTTTAGAATGTCCGTTTGATATAACTCCAGCAATTGCTTTTATAATCTGAAAGAAATTACAGAGGGGCTCCAATCCATACAGGCTCAAAATCCGTACACTTCATACAAATAGAAGGAGTTTTATATGAAGTGGAAGGGTTTAGATTCATTTCTTAGGTGTTCGGATTTTGATCCCACACGATATATCCTTATTAGGTAAATCCATAAACGGTTTTTTGCTTTCCAGCAATAACACTTCTTGTTAGAATTTCCACAGGAATTTCTGGATTATGATGCCATTTCAGCAATTAATTGCGTTTGGGGTTCCAATACTTCACTTTCGCCACAACACCTTCAACATAACTTCGTACAAACGAAAATGCAGATGAAGTTCAATACATCGTTCTACATCTGTATTCAAAATCGATGTGTACAAACAACAGCAGAAGGAAAAAAAAATCGGTAGCCAAAATTCAAATTAGTGCACGAGCTTCTATAGGGTGCAAGAGATAAAGCACTTCAGGTTGAAAACCTCTCAAATAAAACCAAAATTAAGTCGTCACAGTTCTGAAACATATTTTTTAGGACAGAGCTACATGAAGGAATTTTCACAGGATGTCCTATGTATATATAAATAATTATATAAATTAGTTGTGAATTTAATAGATACTGCGTGAGGCTGAATTTCCAGGATGTAAATTTTGCAACGGGCCCTTTCGATATATTGCTATCATCATTCAGAAAAAAAATAACCAAACGATTATTGAACTAAAGCAGTAAAGTGACGTGCATTTATCTATATCTACCAGAAGAATAATGATGAAACTTCGCATGGAATTAAGAACATTTTAGCAGTTATTGAAATTTTTCCATAAAGCCCAATAAAGTTGCAATAAGTTCCAATAAAATCGTATACATGGGTCGAAAACTAGAGATGGTTAAAAAATTGGTGCTCTTCCCCTACTTGAAGAAAAATTGCTCGAAATATTTCTGAAGTAGGTAATATTAAATAGAAGTCAAGGGGTCGGACCTGGTGTAGTGGTTAGAACACACACCTTTCACGCTGAGGATCTGGGATCGAATCCCATCCCCAAGAAAAAAAATGAAGTCAATAAATATAATCATCGTTTTCTAGATTCCTCAGCCACCCTCCCACCTGTTTAACCCACCCCACCTTATATTCTTATGTGTTCTTTGTTCTTTCTCTCATTCTTCTTTGCTCTTTGTTCCATTCTACTAGCATAGGAATTCTCCCCAGCTATTCATATGCTTATTCGGGTTCATATTAATCAGCCAGCGTAACCTATTCAAGGGCCAAAAATCGCATGCATAAAATATATTTCGTCAAATATCATCTAAAGGAGTGGAGATATCGCAATTTTGAGGTGATTTTTTGCCCTTAAGGGTCCTAAAATCACCAAAACAAGCTGAAAAGCATACCAAAATTTTTCAGAGTTCACTAAAATGGGAAAACTGCACTTACGCCCTTTGCGCCACCTCTAAACCTTCACTAAAAATTCTCATTTTTTCACAGGATGTTATTTTGGGACCGATGATCATTTTCCACTTTGTAAATCCTGACTACGGAAGATTTTTGGAAATAAGCCCCACCCTACTGTGACGTGCACGGCTGTCGGTGGCTCGATCACGAGGTGAGTCGGCATGTGCGCTACTGTAAAAGGTCAATGCAACAATTTGCCTCTCTAGTAAAATCCCCAACGAGTTGAGTACCGTAATTTCGGGTGAAATTGATCATTTTTCACGGTTTTTCTAGTCTGTTTTCTATAATGTTAACAATACCAAACAACTAAATGCAGGAAAACAAGTACGAAGGTGAGCCTCATCGACTTATGTACCAAAATTTTCTATCAAATGTCATTTTAGTGTTAACAAATACCTCTAAAATAAAATATCAGAGGATCTCATTTCGGGGTGAATTTGTCACTTGTCAATGCCATTATTGTTAGTTTCCAAAACAACTCTATATGATAAATTTGAGCTCCCTGAATCCGAATATGCTTGTAAAATTCTTAACAATGCAATATTTATATAAATAACGAATAGTTAAATTTCAAGAATTAAGCGGAAAACGCCTAAATGTATACAATTTCCTAAGGAATTCAATGATATCTAACAGAAATTCAATTATTTCAACCATATAAGCTAATTGGTACGAGTTTTGGTGATGAAATCTGGTTTGGGGATATATCTCAAGCATCCTCACAAACTTTCAGGTTTATACCACGTTCAAATCCTTGCTTTTGAATAGAAGTTCATAGCTGTTTGTCAATACTGCACCGTGCATGATTTTGAAACTTTACGTTATTTTCATAGTAATAAACATTCTTTAACGCAAAAAACTTCACAACACACAATTCTACAATAGTTACGACAAGCAACGTACATTTACTGTAGCTCACATTGATATTTGTGCTCCATTACGAATAAATGAAATCGTGTGATACGATGATCAATTTCACCCTTCTGATCAATTACACCCGATTTTACGGTACCCAACAGTTATCCTAAGAGGCAGCGGTACACTATATGGAAATACTTTCAATGTGGTTGATGATACTAACAATAACGTTAAGGCTTAAACGCAATGCCAATGGAATAGCAACATAAACCGGTTCTAACCATACCATCAAAGCTATGTTCTTCGCAAAGATCCTCGACCGGTGAGATTCGAACTCACTACCCTCTGCTTTGTCCTCTGCGTATTTACTGGTACGGCCTCAACATGTACTATTGGACTGCTCGAGATTTGCAGCTGCTAGTCAGCAGTGAAGAGATACCGTTGAAGCTCAAATAATCGTCGACCATCGCACTTAACTGTTTAAGGGCACGCTTCGAAGATATTGTGCGTTTTCCGATGTAGATTTCAACACTCTTAACCACTTTGTAGTCGCTGACACTGGGACAAAGCCTGCTTCTCAGCTTAGTGTTCTTATGAGCACTTCCACAGTTATTAACTGAGAGCTTCCTTTGCCAAAGCTGCCTATTCTGCATTCGTATATAGTGTGGCAGGTACAATGATACTCCATGCCTAAGGAAGTCAAGGAAATTTCCATTACGAAAAGATCCTGGACCGACGGGAAATCGAACCCAGACACCTTCATCATGGCTTTTCTTTGTAGCCATTCGGCTAAGGAAGGCACCAGGTCGAACATCTATCAGCTTTACCGTTAACATCTTCATCTATTTAAGGGACTTTTCGATTATCATCAAGACGACATGAACGACGACATGACAACCATCATCATCCACCAGCAGCATACACTCCTGTTTTATCTTCATTGAAAAGTGATCATCTGTTTGACGGTACCAAAGAAACGAATGCGCGCGATTCTATGAGCAGTAGAGACAAAGGCACATTTGAGGCTCGAAATGATTTCAGAGATACGTTCTCTTTGTTTATAACCAACGTTGATCGTAGTACAACAGATGATGATATTTCCAAGCTTGTATGCGAATGTTTGAATACGGATGATCATGATGAATTTAAGGTAAAAAAGCTTGTATCGAACCAGAACTTGCATGAATTAGACTACATATCCTTCAAAATTACTTTGGACAGAAAATGGAAATCCTTGGCTTTGCAACCTTCAACTTGGCCTAAATATCTAAGGTTTAGAGAATTTGTGAACCGTCGTGCCATCTGGAAACCTAGTCACAGATAATTTGATTTATTTAATGTTTGATTTTGCTTCTTCAAACCTGGAGCGTCTGTACTGTTAGGAGCAACTCACAGCAGCGTCTGTTCCCCATGACAAGGACTCTAAGCTAAACTGCGCACTATGGACCTCCGAACATTCAAGTGGAATGGTCCTCCGGAAATCTAGAGAGTTGGTGTCAGGCCCTGCAAGCCAACTGTAAAAAAATAACAAGCACAGGAACGTCAATAGAATAATACGGACCGATGCAATCGGCATAGACCAATGCGACGAAAAAGGACTAACGATTGGAAACTCGGTACGTCGAACTGTAAATCTCTCAACTTCATCGGGAGACAACGCATACTCTCTGATGCATTGAAAGACCGCAAATTCGACATCGTAGCGCTGCAGGAGGTTTGTTGGAAGGGATCAATGGTTCGAATGTTTAGAGGTAAGCGCGTGATCGGGTGGTGGCCGATCGATAAAATAATGTGCAGGTTGAGGATCAAGGGCCGACTCTTCAACATTAGCATAATCAACGTGCACAGCCCATACTCCGGAAGCACTGATGATGATAAAGATACATTTTACGCGCAGCTCGAACGTGAATACGATCGCTGCCCAAGCCACGATATTACGATCGTCATAGGAGATTTAAACGCTCAGGTTGGCTAAGATGATGAGGTCAGACCGACGATTGGAAAGTTCTTCCCACATTATCGACGTAAGGACCTATCCTGGCACTAACATCGACTCAGACCACTACCTGGTAATGGTCAAGCTGCGCCCAAAACTCTACGTCGTTACCAACCTACAGTACTGACGCCTGCGTCGGTATGACCTTGAGCGACTGGCGCAACCGGATGTCGCCACAGCATACTCCCAGCATCTAGAACAAACGTTGGAGTAAGAGGATTCGCTCGCTGAAACCCCTCTTGAGGACTGCTGGAGCACAATAAAAGCAGCCATCAACGTCGCAGACGAGAACATTGTTGAGTACGTTGAACGTAGTCGACGGAACGATTGGTTCGACGGGTAGTGTAAAATGATTCAGGAGGAGAAGAACGCAGCACAGGCAGTAATGCTACAGCAAGGTACTCGACAGAACGTGGAAAGTTGTAGACAGAAGCGGAAGCATCAAACCCGTCTGTTCCAGGCGAAAAACCGCATGGAGGAGACGGAATGCGAAGAAATGGATCTGTTGCGCCACACCAAAGAAACGTGAAAGTTCTACCAAAAACTTAACGCATCCCACAAAGGCGTCGTGCCGCGAGCCGAAATGTGCAGGGATAAAGGTGGGAACATTTTGTCGGACGGACGAAGGTGATCGAAAGGTGGAAGCAGCACTACGACGAACATTTGAATGGTGCTGAGAGCACAGGCACGGAGTTCACTTCCAATCGGGCAGGTACAAGAAGGCGAGAAGCACAGCGGGCATGGTGGGCTGACCAAGTGTTGCAAGATCCGGCGAGTGTGGGCCGCTGCCGAGGATGGAATGAGGCTTGGCTCTATTGCACTGCATGTCTTGCTCTTTGGGTCGGACCGGTTGGATGCCGAGGTCGGTCTTGTGATTCGTCGTGATCGGTACTACTCGAAATAGTTCCCGATGGCGAAGCTAGCCTATTCCGATAGAGAGTTCCGCAACGGATGAATATCTCCCGAAACCGGTAACGTTAAGCGTTGTTTTTACTCCAGTGTTGGCCTGTAGAGTGCCTAAGTCGGTTCCCTGGCGCTCCAAAGACTCAAATCGGTCATACTCAGAATAGTCCCCGGCGTTGGATCTATCCTACTCCGGCATCGGAAGATCTCCCAAACCAATGCTATCCGGGTGATTCTGTGGAGGGAAACTTCCAGTTCACAGCAGATCCGAAGATCTGTAGAGGTCCTACCGCCTTGTAGTATACAGCAGTGCTCAAAGGCTAGAGCCAGAGAACACAGAAGAATGAGGAAATGCCTTCTAGCTATGACAGTGTCTGTGAGTGTTGCCATGTTGCTAGGAGCATTGCTAAGCCAGGGAAAATGAACACAGGAAGGAGAAAGGAGTGAGATCAGTGGCGGTCGCAGTCCTTCTGAAGAGAGGGTCAATCCGAAACAAAAGCATGATATGGAACGAAGAACTGACTCTGCCATCACGATAAAGGAAGCAAAAAAGTGTGGAACATAGGATATAAGTTGTAAGAAAATTAGAGAAAAGTTCTCATTGATGTCAGATAGGGGGCTCGGGCTTCCGCATCAGCTGATGATACTTGAAAGATGTAACATAATCATCAATATGCAGCATAGAAATGTTAAGCACCAGTCCTTTTACAACGAGGTATATGGTGACGAGTAGAGGCATGAGCAAGGTCAAAAAGATCAAAACGCCATAAAGGCGCCATAATTGATATTACGACTAGTATTCAGATTAGCCTAAATTTGGACGCAATGGATTCAATAGGATTGATAATTTTGCATTTGGTTGAAGTTACAATAGTTCACAGAAAGTGTCTTATGTTCTATCATATTCCCGAGTTCTGGATCACTTCGTGCAATGATTTGTTAATTGGAGGCCATCACAGATAAATTATGTCCGGTTCGCGTGGCTTACCCAACCTAAGTATCCAATCTCAGCTAGAAAGCGAAAAGCCGGACATTTGATAATTGGCCTGTCTTAAACGGTCAGTCCTCTTCTTTATTGCCTATGTTGCGCATTGCCTGCGCACAAATTCGAAATCCCGACTCTTCCGGTTGTCATTCCTAACTGCGTATGGAATGATATCTTCCTTAGTTTCCCTACGATGCAGAAAACGGTAACCTAATAGCAATAAAACTTACATCTCAAACAGTAAACTCAATGGTTATTTTCTAGAAGAAGCTCGAAGCAGAAATGAGTTACGTTGTTTTGTAGCGTTAAGTTTCATTTTGTCCTAAGTAGATTTTCTTTTTTTCACGAAATAGAATATGAACTATGCAATGAGAGTGTTCAAACGAAATATGTTCTGTTTTCCCTCTACAATACAGCCACGTTCGCGAAGTTGTTTTTTTTTAATTTTATCCTAAGTAGTTCTGTCTTACCGTTAGTCGGTGTTCTTTTTGTAAAATTTGAATGAGTTTTTGGATGAGATTCGTTATCAGCTAGTTTGTTTTACTTTTTCGACACTTTTACGCGTGTGATCCTATTGTGAGATGAATTCAAAATCCATGAAATCGTGAAATGTGTTGCGTCGCAATGAGACGAATTATTTTTGGTTTGGGATTTTTGTTTTTGCGTTATCTATGAGTAGTAAAAGTTTTCTGTACAGTTTTTGTTTTGTTAGACCTGGATAACCGGATTTCACTTTTTTTGTATCTTTGAAAAAGATCTTTGAGAGCGTGACGTATGACGTGATACTATGCTCAGTTTAGATACTGAAAAACTTGTATATCAATATATTGTGCATTTATTTATTTATTTACTGCTTTAGTCAACAGGTGAAGTTCCCACCCCAATGACAATTGATCTTAAGTCTAAAAGCAAAAAAACCAAAACAAACATTTCACATGAATTAACATAAAAATTGTCTAAAATTACACTTATTTGTTCCACGCGACACATTAAAATTAAACACATGATAACAACTATTAAACACACGGGACATGCTACGCATTGGTTCGTGAAGGCCATAATTTGTTCTGGCGGAAGGAATGTTCAGAAATGGATGAAACCGGAGATTTCGGCGACGAGTGTTGATGTCCAATGAACTGAGCAGCAGAGGGCTGTCTATCGATCCTTGCAAAAGGTCAGAGATGAAGCACGCCTTTGCTACATTGCGTCTAGGTTCCAGAAGGTCCAGATCAATAAGTTTGCAGCGGCTTTCATAGCTTGGCAAGTGGCGTGGAAAAACCCTTTAAAATGTCCGCAGTTATCATTCGATTTCCGAAAAAGTCACTGAATAAAGCTATAACAGCTGCGGAGATCTACAAGCATTTCAATGTCATTTTGCGCAAGAAAAATTCTCACTTCATGTAAGACCCCAAAAATGTAACATTATTCTGAAGATTTACACGGCCATACTTTGAATAACACGTTCATCAGTATCTAGTTTGAACACAGTAAGAGACTTATTAGAGGCAGTTTATGTATTGTTTATGTAGTTTATTGAAACAATGCTGCCCTTTACCTTGCGTGTTCGTGAATCTACGGTGCGCGTTCTCATAAACGTTTGTAGTGCTTTGGAGGTTCGGTTATGAATTTTTGGTTGTGCAATGAGCGTGGTCTGGTATTTGTTACGACAATAGAACAGAAGCGATGCTAACGGATTCATTGGCTTGACTTCAACAAAAAAATTATCGCTTACCGAAAATTCTAGGATGAAGATATCTTCTTCAAGGGATTTTACAGCGAACGATCTTATCTTTTAACATATCTCTTCTTTGACCATTCTTGAAAACATTAGTGACTCGCTGACCTCATCTAGCCGCGAACATACGTGATTAGGTGATGAGTGAATAAGTTCGAGTCATGGAAACCGAAGCATTGAAGATCGACCTTAGTTCTCACTCCTCCATTTGATGTGTACGTCTTTTTACCCCGATCCGGCATCCACGTGGATAAACGGTTCAACTGCAGATCTGGATTAACCACTACGGCTCGGCACCGACCGCTATCTAGTCAAACCTCGATGCTA
Organism: Aedes aegypti; assembly: GCF_002204515.2. Taxonomy (NCBI): domain Eukaryota; kingdom Metazoa; phylum Arthropoda; class Insecta; order Diptera; family Culicidae; genus Aedes; species Aedes aegypti. Next base: position 243,128,227 of record NC_035108.1, on the reverse strand, counting down.
TATGCACAGCTACGATCCCCACTACCACCTGGATACTGATCCGAGCTTGCTAATTATCTTGGAGATCTATTGGCGATGTTGGCACCCCTGTGGATAGTTCCGGGAAAGGAGAAGATTAAGGAGGAGAGGAACTTTGAAGAGAGATCGGAAAGTGTTGAACAACCGACGACGGAAAAAAAGGAAAAAAAATCGGAATCGAGAAGAAAAGATTTGGCGTGGGAGCCGTTGAACGAGCGACAACATGGACATCGGACATCGCGAATCAAGTGCCTCTGTGGAATTCCGTACAGTGAGAAGTACCCCTTGTTTCACCCTGCCATATTCCAGTGTCGACAAAGGCCGATAAAGTCTCCGCTGCCATCCCTAGCAATATGGAATGGACGCAACGGACGAGCTCCGTGCTGGTGGCCGACGAGAGGACGTTATCGTTGGACCACACGTTTCGGGATGACGTCCATGAAAGTTATGGAGGTGAGGGCTCTAGTGGGGTCTGGAAGATTACGAGCACGTGGGATGTCGACAGCCAAGAACCGTTACAAGCCATCCGCCTGGACAACTAATCAATATCGGTTCCCGTTTGAAGCCCACAGCCCTGGGCAATCTCGGAGGGCAACCCGTAGCATAGTAGGAACCTCCACCTATCGTTCTAGAAAGCGCAAGTGTACTATATACGGGTGGCTCACGACAACGTTAACTTAATGGGCAGTTGATCTTCGCCTGTCTTCCAGTGAGGGTATTTAAATACAACTGTGCACCATGCTCATCAAAAATTTTTGCTAATTATTTTACGGATTCCTGTGAAATCTTAAAAGCTGAACAGTTCGATAAAATATATTAACGGAGTACGGTAATATTTTACAATATTCGGTAAAAATTCACCGGAATCCGTCAAATTCCGACAAAATTACCGTGTTTTATTTCACCGCACTGTTCAGCTGTTGAGAATACGGTGAATTTCACTGATTTCCTGTAAAATGAGCTTAGTGTGACCAATGTTACTTGGGTAGTTTTCTAGCAGTGTGAAGGGTTGCTTTTCAAACCAGTGGCTGAGGTGACTACAAAACGACCGGGTGCATGCAGAACGGAGTTCATCCTCCACCGAACTACATTCAACTACAGAACTATAGAACTCGAAGTTCGCCATCGAAGTAAGATAGGTCCACCGCCGGGGTCCAAAAAGATCACTAAGTAGCACTGCCAAGAGTTCGTTGAAGCTCATGTGAACTAGAAGACACCCTCCACCTAAATCACAGGACCAAGCTCGGCAACTAACTAGATCACATCGGTTTTGGAAGATCTTCCATCGCCGGGGAAATCTTCGTCGGTATAAGGGTTCGATCGTGAACAACTACCTATAAGCCTTGGATCGTGGAGATCATGGACGAGAACAGCTTTCCCGGGAAGCTCACAAGATTGATTCGAGCAACGATGGACGGTGTGCAAAACTGCGTGAAGATCTCGGGCGAACATTCCAGTTCGTTCGAATCCCGCTAGGGACTTCGACAAGGTGATTGATTTCCGTGCCTGTTGTTCAATATTAATACAGTCGAGGCACGATTTTTACGAGATCCGGACAATTTGTTTGCTTCGCGGACGTCATGGATATTATTGGGAGAACATTTGAAACGATGGCAGATTATTTTAGCCGCCTGAAACGCGAAGCAACAAGATGCGGGATAATGGTGAATGCGTCGAAAACAAAGTACATGCTGATTACCGGAACTGAGCGCGACAGGGTCTGCCTAGGAAGCAGTGTCACGATAGACGGGGTCGGTGGTCAACGAGTTCGTTTACCTCGGATCCTTGCTGACGGCCGACAACAACGTTAGACGGGAAATATGAACGCGCATCATCAGTTGAAGTCGTTCCGTGGTCTAACTATGGGCTCCAGAAGAAACTGCGGTCAAGAAAGATTCACCCCGCACCAAATGCACGATGTACAAAACACTCATAAGACCGGTAGCCCTCTACGAGAATGAGACGTGGACTATGCTCGAGGAGGACTTGCAAGCTCCTGGGGTTTTCGAACGCCGAGTGCTAAGGACGATCTTCGGTGGCGTGCAGAAGAACGGTGTGTGACGGCGAAGAATGAACCACGAGCTTGCCCAACTCTACGGCGAACCCAGTATCCTGAAGGTAGCCAAAGCTGGAAGGATACGCTGGGCAGGGCTTGTTGCAAGAATGCCGGACAACAGCCCTTTAAAGTTGGTGTTCGCCACGAATCCGGTCGGAACTAGAAGACGTGGGGCGCAGCGAGCTAGGTGGATTGACAAGGTGCACCAGGACCTGGAGAGCGTGGGTCGAGGTCGAGGATGGAGAGAAGCGGTCATAAATCGAGTGAATTAATAAAATATTGTTGGCGAGGTTTTATCAAGTTAATTGATGTAAAACCAAATAAATAATAAATAAATAAAAATAATAAGCCTTGGATCGTCGGGAGCTAACGAACCGGAAGCCGTCCTATTACTAAAATCGCAATAATATGCCGTGCAGTTACGCAGAACATCCAGTACAGCCATCAAGCAACCTCAAGGATGCCATACGTTGTCGTGAAGGTATACATTGGGAATGAAGAGGGCGTGAAAAGCGTGAGGCGATGAAAAAGCGTACTTGGAAGCATATCGTGGCTACTTTGGACTCCACAGAACTCTTCGATCGAATAAGGTTCGCCATCGTAAGAAGTTGACTATATCTACAACATGCTGTTCAGGTATTGTCGTTATCATTTGAATTTCACCATCATTAGTCGTTCTAAAGCTCACTCATTCCTCCCTAAAACTGTCATCATTCCTTGAACCAGATAATGTGCCGAAGCCTGTGCCAGCTTGAAGTACCGACGGAAGTGCACCATGGATATCGTTATAGTCTGGGATATACCAGGATTCATGGACCGCTCGGTTGACCGCGTCAGTTATAACTAGACGCCAAGAATATAGGCGGTCATTTTTCAAACGGTTTATAGTGAGGGAGTTGAACTAACCAGTCAGCCATCCAGCCAATATGAGAACGTGTAGACGCAGAAAAGCAAACAGGTCGTAGCATAGGAAAGAAGGTGAAACAGACGAGAAGACAGCAGATAGTGAAGTAGGGGAACTTACGTATTCTCGGCAGTCTAAGCCGATGCCACGCTTCTTTTGTAATATCCTCGGACATCAGCAGATAAATTCCGTGTTTGTCTGTTTACATTTATGCGTTGCTCAATCCTCTATCGTTTCACACCGACAGACTTGCCAAAATGCTTTTGGAAACGTTTTAACAACGCTGCGAACATCTCTTGTCAGTGTGACTATTGTCGGCAGCCTCATTCTGTTCGGCAACTTTCCCATAAGAACTGCTGGTGAATCTCTTCGACAGCTCCAAATCAGGCGCATTTTGAGGCGTGTTCATTGACGTGTTTTGATAGAATAATACTGTGAATTTGGCGTTTGAAATTTAGTTGCCGATAATAGTCGAATGGTGCCGAAACCGTAAGTCTCCCTAATACCAAAAATTTTGTAGCAGATACCATATGGAGAAATGTAAGAAATTCAGGTAAGTACTTTATTATGCAACATTGAGAATAAAAATCGAGCTCTTGAGCATGTGTTCGGCAAAGTTCATCGAGTGTATAGTTACACACAGACGCAGGCTCTAAAGCTGTTGAACAGGAGGATCTCAACAGTACTGGGCAGGAATCGGGATTAGTGTAATGTACTTATCTAACGACTACACGCAAGTTCTATCCGAATATTATCACAAGCCTCTTTGCTTTGTGACGCATTCTGAAATGCGCAAATACATGAAGTCCTGAAAGTCAACGCCCAGTAAGTTGCTGACAAAAAATCTAATTTTGGGTTCCGTGGTCTAGCTTAGCTAAAGTTTTAAGGGAATATTCTCAGGAGGAAACTGATTCATCGTTTGCTGGACCTAAACATGTTATGTAAGCCCTACTGCTGCAACACGTCTTATATTTCACGAGAACGTCACATGCCACGAGTGTTAAAATCTGAAACAGCCAGCTTATAGAAACATTGATGGAATGTCTGTGCTCAAAAAAGATGACAAGTTTTATGTGAATTAAAGGCTTCTCCAAAATCAGCGACAGCGACAAAAAACGCCAAGATTGTCGCTGCAAGCACTCTTATATGGAGTCATCTAGACTGGCACGACGAAAATCACTGCGAAATCGTGTCGCTGTGGCTTAGACAAGAGCATGAAACTGGCATGTGCCGAAACATCAGCGAAATCGAAGCGATTGTTTTTTCGCTGTCGCCGTAAAAAATCGCATTGATTTGGGGGAGCCTTTCGAAGTGATATCCATTCTGAACGTCTGAAAGGGTTACAGTCAACGCTCCATAGCTCGATACTGAAGGTACCATCGAGTTATGGAACACGACATGAATGCAACTGCGTTTTAAGGACCATCGAGGTAGCCATCGAAACCAATTGTTTCTATGGTTCTCTAATTCGATATCAAGATAGGAAATATCGAGTTAGGGAGAGTTGAATGTATCTTAATCAACCTTCTGTGGGCTATTATCTGTAGAAAATGAGTTTCTGTGAAACTATTGGAATACTGTGAAACTGTTTACATATTGTTGTAACAAATGCCTTACACCACGTCTATTATTGTTGAACTATAATTAACAGAAAACCTTTTTTTACTGCAGTCCAATATCCCCACACCAGAGTCGCTTCCAAATTGCCTATGTATATGAATAAATTCAATGATTTTCCTCATTAGCTCCAATTAATTTTTTCGTCACTGTGTGCTTGCAATTTGTAATCACACGTTTGCTCATCGGATCTGAATGGTAATATCTCATTCGCCAATCGTTTTTTTTTTGCATCCTTTCTCTTAATCATTGAATAAATATTTGTTTTTTTTTGCTTCAGAATTTATCTCGTAATAAATACTAACAAGTTTCTAATCTCTCTATATTACAGGCAGTTAAACGCAAAAACTACTAGTTTAGGAAAGTAATTCGCAAATCATATGTACACTAAAACTTTCACAAACAATAATTTCAGTGCATTGAATTTAGTAGTTTCTCTGTTTTGTTGGGGTTTCCTAAACTTTTCGATTCTATTCGGTATATGATGTCTGTACACAGGCTAGATGATTTCTACAAAGAGTTCCTCTTCTGAGTTGAGTCACAACTGAAACATTTCTATAAAAAACTCGCTCAACAAAAATCAAGTTGCTCATATCTTTTTACAGTCGACTTTCTTTATTAGCTTTCGGCTTCCCTTTGTACTTTATACAACTAGTTACAGTTTATCCCATTTGTGATACTTCACATTATTTTCAACTCAACAAGCTTGAACAGCCCAAAATTTTGTAGATAACAACGCAATATCATAATCCCTTGACACTTCAGCATTGAGCTAACGTTTTGTCTCACCTATTTAGCACTTTTTTCTGAACATTCAAACGTGTTTTTAATTTCTTCAAGATATACAAGGAACCTAAAAATAAGAACTCCGCAATTCCCATCCGAAACAACAGAAAAAAGATAAATCTCTCGCTGATTAGCTTCACTCATCTTTGCGCCTTGCTCGTTTTGCTTAGTTGTTATGATTTTCGGCATAATATATGTTACTTGTTCGAATGAATACACTTTTTTAAATTTAAATTTCAGTCTTTCTTAGTGTTTTCCTCTATTTACTAGTTTATTCTTCGCCAGTTCGCATTTCAGTAATTGGAGCTGAAAATTTCGCCTTTGGTAAATCAGTTTGGTTTTTCTTTCCGTTTGCTTGCTGTTTGTGTAGAGCAGCAGCATCTCTTAATTACTGCCGGCTGCTAAACTTTTCCCTTGCAATCGCATTTGGCCCTTGCTAAGGCGACGACGACGACGACGTCGACCAAGTCTTGACCTGGAGAAAATGTTTCTCTTTTTGCTTCCCGTCCTGTGCTCTCGTCTTGTTAAAGTTGTGAATTTATATCGTTTATTTACAGTGAATTTCTTGCACGAGAGTTTTCTGCTGGATGAAATTTATGCTTCTTCTTACGGTTAGCTGATTACGATAAGAGGGTGCGCTTTAGGGTGAGACTTGTTTTGTGAAAGGATGTCGATTTGACTTACATTGGTGTTTGGGTTTGAAGACCTGAGCCTTTCTTATTTTCACCAAATTCAAAAACACCGTGGTCTGAGGGAAAACTCGATTAGACCACAGACATTCATATTGCCAAAACAATTACCAATTTTCTAGAGTTATTAATGATCGGTGTTCACACAGACTTAACCAAGTGCTTTTTCATGGTTTCCGAAAAACGTACGCAGGTCATTCGAATTATCTATTTTTTTTTTGCATTTTTGCTGTAATAATGTAACTTATCTATTGGATAACGCATCCGTTTCAAAATGACATAAGAAAAATCAGAATCAATGGAGTCTTTAACGTACCTTTAGAACGCCAAAATATCATCTAGTTCAGTCTGTCTGAAAACTGATCAAATATATATTAGCATAAATTTCAAAATTATGTCTCAATAACCATACCACTTTATGTCTCAATAACCATACCATTTTAAGGCTCAAGAATCCATCAGTCAATCATCAGCAATCATCAACAATGAAAAACCAGTTTTTTTTCATTCAAATTTGAAGTTATCTTCATGATAATCTATCACTGCATTACTGATAGCAAGAGCAAAACAATGATAGATTTTCATATATATATTGCTTCAGTATTGAGCAAAAAACTGTTTTTGAGAATTTGCAAAACGATGATGATTATTTTCCTCTTAAGGTCACTTTTCCTTTGTTTCTTGGTTGATTATATTATTTACAGTCCTCTGACTATGAAATTTATATAAAAACTCTAACTACTAGAAAAAATACAAAGAAATGCAAAAAATCGCGTTGAACGCCTGAAGCCACTCGAGCAGAAGGAAATTACTAGTGAATACGAATCTAAGGTACTCCATACTACAGGGTGATTACTATATCCTGTCAGTAAAATAAGTAATCATAGAAAAAATATGGTTGTATGAATTTTAATTACCAGTGCATATTCAGTTTTGGACATCTAGAACATTTATTTTCGCGATACGTAGATAACATATTATTTTTTTTACCTTAATTTCCAGCGTTGTTTCAGAAGCATTACAGATAACACGAACGTTATTCAAAAGCATACATTTTAACCAAAAAAGACATATTATTTTCGCTAAATTTTTCCATAATCAGTCTTATGCTATTTCATAGTTAGTCTTAAAGATTGTGGTAACATGCTGTTTCAATCAGGCAATTTTTCCAGCGGAGTTTAGTCAAAAATACAAATCTGTGGAAAACGGCTAATGGCTAAAAACTAAGGTAAATGAAAAAAGATTTAATCTTTACTTTGTCAAAACAAACTTTATAGATATGCAAAACAGGATGTACACTGGAAATTAAAATTCATACATACATCTTTTATCTACGATCATTTACTTTACTGACAGGAATTAGTAATCACCCTGTACATAGTTTCATAGAGAAGTATCAGACCCTGTGAGAATAATATCCAAGATTTTATAAAAGTTATACTCCTAATTCTGTCAGAGTCCAACCTAGCATTATTAGAATGACCCAGAATGTTTAAGAATCTTGATGAAGCTTTTACGAAAATCTTGGTCAAAATTTCCAGAATTTTACAACAATCGTGCCCATGATTCCTTCAGAATCTCACCCATTATTTATTATGAAATCCAATTTTATTTTGTAACCTTTCCCAGGATTTTAGAAAATTACGTATTGAATTCGTCGAAAATTATGGCAAGAAGTCTATGGAATTTTGTTGGAAATTCTGTCAGAATCCTGTCCATGTTATCCGTGATAGTCGTGTCAAAAAATTCTTCAAAATCCTGTTCTACATTTTGTTAAAGACCTGTCTTTTTTATCAAGCCAAGGATTCTCCGTGAATCATGTCCAGGTGTTGGTAGAATTCATTTAGAAAACCCTGTGAGAGTATTAGTCTATTTTTCAGTGAAATTATATTTGAAATTGAAATATACTAATAATACATAATAATCTAAAATATTGTTTTTATTATGATCCTCAAATTATACTCTCAAGTCAGATTTATGTGCTGAGCTAATATAACCGTTATAAAAACTTCAATCGAAAGGGCTTAAAATCTGGCTGCAAAACGCCCAAATTTGCAGAATTACAGTATGGCCCATAAACAATGCGAAAACTGTTTGAACGTGAATATAGGATCGACAAGCGTTATTTTCATAGTTTTTGTTAGTGAATGTAATTTCTGATTATTGTAGTATATTCTGACATAACTTCGCTATCCAGGACATTTTTTGTCATATTTTTCATACTGTCCTAGATAATGTAATAAAGCCAACGATGGAGAAGTTCTTAAAGAACGTGTTTTTCATGATCACAATAAAATATTTTGCCAGGGTCATAGTTTTGAGGGCATTTGCGTCTTATAGGTTTGATACGACTTTATTTTTTGTTAAAGTTGAATAAAAAATAATTACGGAGGCCTATAATAGATTTTTGAGGATGAAATTTGTTCCTTCGGTTAAAGACAACTTATATCAATATTAGCTCATAGGTTTTGAGCAAAACGGAGCCGCTTATCACACTAATATGAAGGTTCAAAAAAAGGTTTCCAATATGCATAGCATAGCATAGCATAGACTGACCGTACATGTCAATGGTTGCTACTCCGTGATTGATCGGAACTGGTAAGAATTGCACTTCGATCCAAATGAATAAGGGATGGGAGTTTCCGCTTACTCTCGAAGTGCAATTTTAGCAGATCTAATATTATTGATCAATAACGGCGCCGGCCAAGTCCTTACAGTCAGTTGGGATGGGGAAGGAATGTTAGGGTGTAATGATTGTTGCTTCTAGAGACCGAGAATACCTCTGCATCTCCACAATCACCACGGGAAGGGTGTTTATTAGTGAGGGAGGAAAAGATCTGGGAATCACCTCTGGTCGGTGATGCGATCCATGGACAATGGGGAAATACACGACTTATATTTAAAGCTAGTTTTGTATTTTTGTCTCGAGAAGTTTTTGGTAGAAGCTTTAAAAAATACGTCAACATCTATGATGTCGAACAATTCAAAAGATATTTTTATTAATGACGAAAACTGAAAATTACATGTATATATTTTAAATTATATGAAACAGGAATAATGCCGACATTTGTAGCGACGAACCATACATAGTTTGTTTGAAAATTACATATGAGTATTACTGTGCATTTTGTCTCGATATGGAAGAAGTTTTAAAAATACGTCAACATTCACAATGTCGAACAATTCAAAAGATAATTTTTAAAAATGTCAAAAAGAGAAATATATATGTATATTGATATTGTATAAGAAAAAGCATAATGCCGACACTTATAGTGACGAACCATACAAAGTTTGTTTTAATATTATATCAAAGTTACGCTTTCAAGAAAAAATGTGTTATCATAAGCATGAAACGAACTCACCAGTTGGTAATCCATTCTCGACTGAACACAAAACTGACACTGACAGCAAAAAAACTTCTTGGCGTCCCGAAAACAAACCGTCTTGCTTGGGCCTTCCCAAATACCTACCCAGCAAGACGCTTCAAAACAGAAAAAAAAATCGGCGACGAAACCACGCGCGAAACCGTGAGCAAAACCTAACTGCCCACGCAAAATTGAACCGCCCTGCTTGGGCTTCACGAAGCACTACCTAGCAAGACGCTCCAAAACAGGAAAAAGAAAAAAAATTCTCCGGCAACCAAAAAACGCGCGAAACCGTGAGCAAAATCTATCGGACGACGCACTGTTCAAAAAAAGCTTTCCAATATGAGTCGTTTTTTTTTCGAAAATTTGTTTAAGTCTCCAATAACTCAGGTATGAACCAATTCTATCATTTGATATGGGCGTATGCTGAAGACAAGGCCTGTGGAGAACCTGACGTCATCGTTGATGTTTTAGAAGCTTTCATCACACAGATATTGAACTCGACGTCCACATGATAAAATTTGAAGGTATGCTTCCAACTACTCTCTGGTAAGGTGAAAGTAACAGATAAAAATTATGTCCAAAGCGGAACACTGAGTCTAAATAGATTAAACAATACAAGTAATGAATAATGTTTATATTCCATTCACATTTTCTATGTAAAAACTACCATAAAACATGATATAACGATTTTCGCATTTTTTATGGGCCATACTGTAGGATCATTCATAATATGAAGTATTTAAAAAAATTGAAAAAAAAAAACAATATAAACAATTAAGCGATTAGTCTGGATATGTTCTATATTTGGATTGGTAGAAGAGTCAACGGGCCAAATATGAGAAGAATCTTCGAATGCTCCACGGACCGTACTAAATAAGGTCAAGGGCCGGATGCGGCCAGCGGGCCGTACATTGGGCAGCCCTGCTCCAATTCGATAACTTGCATGTTATGTATTAGCATTTTTTTAATTTTTTTTACGAATTATTGTGAAAAAAATATGACTTTACTTAAAAGGTTTCAAGTTTTTCGGAAATACTTCCGAATGTCAAAATATCACGGATATATATATATTTTAATATATTTCAGATATCTGAATTCAAAATTAAAAACTTTTTCATACGAATAGAATACACTTATTGTTATTTTTACCATTTTACATACTACCCTCCAAAGTCGTCAAAGGTATCAAGAAGTTGGACGTCAAAAGAACCTGTATACATACTTTCTGTTACCCAGGTGTTTGAATAACTAGAAAATTTCATACAAATGAATTGCTCTTGTGTCAGCAGCCCAATTGAAACTTCACTGTGGCCTATTATGCTATTTTTTTGCCGACGTATTGATATAATTGCACGGAACTTTGAGACGATGGTGGCTACGTACTTCCGACTGCTGGCAAATCGGACTGGACATCGATGTGCCGGAGAAGAAGTACCTACATGGTAGTGAGAAACTCAAATTCTCACAACTCACGATTGAATTTTTTCATGCGTGAGTTGTTAATCACGCAACTAAGCAGTCAAAAAATCATGGATGAATTTGCTCATCTGTTTGACTCATTGCCCCATATTTCCACAGTTTACTCATACAAACAATAATTTCTTGTTAGGCTGGTAGAATTATAGTAATCCTATCTAAAGTAAACAACAACATTTGGTTTTCACGACTTTTTGACGGGCTTTACCATTGAATCATATTTGACGACTTGAGCGTGATTGAGTGATTTTGCAGGAATAACTCAGCAATGAGATGTTTGAAGATGATCTCTAATGAGTATACTCTCACGAGAGACCTCATTGATAGAGATTTGAGTGTGAGTCTTCTCAACGCTTTAATAGACCCCCATCTCGAATTCATATTGACGGTGATGAAATCGCGGCAGCCAAAGATTTTGTCTACTTGGGTTTACTGATGATTGCCAACATCGAAACCAGCAGAGAAATCCAAAAGTTCAGAATGGCTGGAAGTCGTTTAGAAATCGCAAATTACGCAGCATTTAACAGTGTATATCAAAAATAAAGTGTTATAAAATTAAATTATCACGACGTAAATAACAATTCAAAAATGTGTTATGAATATGGTTTCTCGAAACTCTGTGAGGCCAAACCCCTTCTGATATGCGGAACGCCTTGTGAAATTACGCCGCGCTCCATCGTTTCATTCGACGACTAAATGGAACGGTGGAGGCGCAAGGTTATTAGGGTCGATAGGGGCAGTATGGGCCACCTAAGAAAATTAAAAGCATAGAAACACAATAGGAGTCAATCGTCCCATTTCTTAGAAACATAGTTTCACTCTATATGGGGCTATAATGTAGCTGAAGACAATATGAATGTGAACAATTTGTACGAAAACTGGGTGAAAGTTTGATTTGAACTATGCGAACCTCGAATTTACAAGAGCACAAATCTAGAGAACCAGGCAACCGTTTGGTTTACCTTAGTTATCAAAATTTCTGTGATGTCGCATTGCCTGATAGCTGCTCTTGATTTTCTTAAATTTGGATTGACATTGAAAAAAAAAATTATATACCATGAAAAACAGGATTTTTAGAAAACTTTCCATGAACTGTTGAAGGGTTCTTCTCCAAACAATCGACTATTACAAAGGCCTTATAAGTACACCACTCAAATGAACTGTCTCTTCTGTTCTAGATTTGGTTTCTGAACCTTGTTTACAATTAGCATTGAGCATAAAAATGCATTTCCACACACTTAAATTATTTTACAGGAATCTGTGAATTTCACTGTAATCTCAACAGCTGAAAATGAAATGAATTAACGGAGTACGGTAAAATTTTACAGTTTTCGGTAATATTTCATTGGAATCCGTAAAATTTTACCGAACTGTTCAGCTGTTGAGATTACGGTGAAATTCACAGATTCCTGTAAAATAATTCAAGTGTGCAGAGGAAACAATGTTCTTTTATGATCCTGTTCGCAGAGCCGTAGCGTGGCCTCACGGCGCCCTTGGCAAACCTCCCTTTGGGCGCCTCCAAGCCAATTTTGTTTTCATGATGCGAGTTTGTATGTGATTACCGTTTACGTAAAACATTCCAAGTAATTATGCTACTCAAGCTGTAATTTATGCATACAAACATATAAAGCACATAAAGCTAGCACTATACTATATAACTACAGTTATAAGGAATTTAGAGTTTAGACGAAATTTTGAAAGAGGGAAACCCCCTTTGATTTCCATTCGAAATTTTTCTCAAAAAGACACAAAACCTCTTCATCTTTTTATATAACGTAACAAAAAAATAAGAAAACTCAAAACTAAAGGTTCATATGGCAAAGATATTTGAGTTAATATTATAAATTATAACTTCAATATGACTCTAGAAGGGCCCTTTCCCTCTTTAAATCAACTTTAATTGTATCTATAAAGTAATCCAGTTTTATGTTTACCGTTTATATGCCTGAGGAACAGCTTGCTGCTGAAGCTTGGTTCTCAAGAAACTAGTCAATTGTCATTAAAAATTATTTTTAAAATAGTAGAAGAACTACGATATGGAAGTATTATCGAAACCATAAAAAATACTATGCTGAGACTTAAGTATTTACTTATTTAGAGAATATTAAAATATTTGATAAATATCAATGAACAATGCACAGTGGTCCAGGAATCAGTTTTACGCGGAAAGATGCATTTTGAGCTTTAGAATGAAACATTAGACAAAAATGGTCTTCTACAAAGTTGTTTGTATTAGTTAAGCCCTTTATTTGGTGTAATTGAAAATTAGGGTGGACCACATTTTCATAGAAATTGTGTAACTAACTTTCTTATTTGTAGAAATTATATTATACATGCTTCAGCAAAGTTATAGACCATTCAATTTCAAGCAACTTTGCCAAAAACATTTTTTGTATCTCTTGAATTGACCGATTTAGAGCTTTTTTCCTGCAGTGACATAGGGTGGTCCGAACAAAACTGGTTTTCTGGATCTAGAGTTTTCAATTCAAATTTCTCATCAAAGTAGTCTATGAAACACTTTTAGAGCTTTAAAAAATGCGTAATTTGGTGAGTGAAGAAACTCGCTATCTCCTTCCGTTTAGGAGTTATTGTTGTTTTTCTCTCAAAAACATGCCCACTTTGATTGTGAATATCTCTGATTGGGGCAAACATAAAAAATATCTTTTGACGGCATTCAAAAGACAAAATACAATTGTATATTATATCAAAAAATTACAGATGTGTTATATTTGTAACTCTAATAAAATGCCTTTAAAAACAAAGGTTTTTAAGCAGAAAAACTTTAATAACTTTTGAACTAAAATAGATATCATCAATATTTTTGCATGAAAATTTGCGTTTTGTTAAGTTCTTAAAGTCGTTCATAGACGGCTTTGACGAGAAATCTGAAATAAGAAAGATAGGGCTCTAAAACTATTTTGAAGATTTTCATGGTATGTATTTCTTTATTATTTTACATTTTGAGCATGAAAATGAAATTTTAGACAAAAATGATCTTCTACAAAATTATTTCTAAAAATGTAAGCTTTCATACTGTGTCATTTGAAACTAGGGTGGTCCACAATATCACACATATCATATAATCAACTTTTTTATTTGCAAAAATACTGGTATATGCTTTTAGGCAAAGCGGTAGAACTTGAAATTTTGATCAACTTTGCTTAAAAAAGTTTTTCTGTAGCTCAAAATTTGACCAATCTAGAGCATTTTTTCCTAATCATCGCAGGGTGGTCCAACAAAAATAAGTTTTTTAACTCTAGTTTTTTTAATATCATTTTCTCGTCAAAGTCGTCTATGAACGACTTTTAGAACTTAATAAAACGCAAATTTTCATGCAAAAAGATTGTTAATATCTATTTTAGTTCAAAAGTTATTAAAGTTTTTGTGATAAAAAATGTTTGACTTTCAAGACGTTTTTTAGAGTTACAAAAATAACACATCTGTAATTTTTTGATATAATATACAATTTTGTTTTGTCTTTTGAACGCCGTCAAAAGATTTTTTTTATGTTTGCCCCAATCAGAGAAATTTACAATCAAAGTAGGCATGATTTTGAGAGAAAAACAACAATAACTCCTAAACGGAAGGAGATAGCGAGTTTCTTCACTCACCAAATTACGCATTTTTTAAAGTTCTAAAAGTGTTTGATAGACTACTTTGATGAGAAATTTGAATTGAAAACTCTAGAGCCAGAAAACCAGTTTTGTTCGGACCACCCTATGTCACCGTAGAAAAAAAGCTCTAAATCGGTCAATTCAAGAGATACAAAAAAACTTTTTTTGGCAAAGTTGCTTGAAATTGAATGGTCTATAACTTTGCTCAAGCATGTATAATATAATTTCTACAAATAAGAAAGTTAGTTTAATCATTTCTATGAAAATGTGGTCCACCCTAATTTTCAATAAAACCAAACAAAGGGCTCAACTAATACAAACAACTTTGTAGAAGACCGTTTTTGTCTAATGTTTCATTCTAAAGCTCAGAATGCATCTTTCCGCGTAAAACTGATTCCTGGACCATAGTGCAATGTACAAACAAAGACAGATTTTCTTGAGAACTGTTTAAAATCTGATGTTTTGAAGTAATTCATAAGAACATTATTGTTCTTGAGACGCATCTGCAGAAAATGCTGAGCTTAGCATTAATGAAATTCTTCTTGAAATCGCGGACACAATGTGCTAACTATATTTTTGTTTGCTTAGAAAAATGCAGAGGCTTCTAGATATTTCATAATAATTTTGCTTAACAACTCCTCCAGAAAACATTGTTTTACTTGTTTTGCAAAGATGTTTCCGAAAAATAGAAACAAATTCTTCAAATCTTTTTAAAAGATTCAATGAAAAAAATTTTTTAAATTTTATTTGGTGAAATTTTTAATTTTAATTCCCAAATAGTAACACGAAAAATAGAAAATTGTTTAATTACACAGCGTAACAAAAATGACACTTTCGCGTGTCTCAAGGATCAAATTATGTGTTTCTTGTAGATTTTGGGTCGCAGAATCTGATGCCGTTTTCAGAAATGTTCCAGCACGTCACAATTTTTAGCTACAGGTCGCCAAAGTTGTATAAAACACTGGTTTCATTGATGTTTACATGAAATTTAAAGTATGATTTATCAAACTTTTTTGTGATATTATCTACCAAACATGCTGAATATTACTTGAACTTTTAATTTAGATACAAATCAGTTGAAATTTTACGATAAAATTTAGGTTAAATCGATTTTTTTCAACATGTTTGCAGTCTTCATATAAAATTCTTCGTTTCTCTTATATGGCATAATACAATACTTTTCTGAACCACCAAAAAATAACATTTAACCATCGAAAATATTATGAACTTCGTTGATAATTATTGTTCTATACACAAAGTATGAATTCTGTGACAAATTGAGCAAACAAATTGCCGTACAAGTTGGAAAACTTGCATGCAAGTTGGCTGAAACAAATTTAGCATTTTCAACAGTCAATACCTCAAAAACTAGACGTGCCATGATATTTCTGAAAACGGCAATGGACTCAGCAACCCTTAATTTGGTAAATAGCGGTATTTTGGTTCTTGAGACAAAACCGTGTTCCGCAGTGTTATTGAACAAGCGCAGAATTAATTACGATTTTTTTTTGCATTTCAGAAATGATATTGTAATGTGATCTAAAATTGGTTAGTGCTTAATCTTCTCCAGTAATAAAAACTTTTTTTTTGTTGTGTTTTCTTTGAATCATCATCAAGTGTATTTGGATACTTCATTATTTCTTCTCAAGATCATTTAGAGATTTATCAAATAATTATAATGTTAACTTTTGAAATAAATGTACAGAAATCATTCAAAATATAAAAAAGTCTATGGAAGCAATTCAGGCACTGTTTAACTTTTCCGTTATTACGTTAAGGAATTTTTTTTGAAATTGTGGCGTGAGAGACGCCCTCATTTAATAAATCTTTTTCAAAATTCAGCATATGCTTGACGCATTTTGGCGCCCCCCACAGGCTGGCGCCCTTGGCGGGTGCCAACCTGGCCAACCGCACGCTACGGCACTGCCTGTTCGCTATTTCAAAAAATATTGTCTACATCAATTTTAACTCCTAATTGTAACGATTTATGCGTAGTATGCACCTGAAACGTAAAGCGCTCAAGTAAAATTTCTCCTTTTTACCGAAGTAATTTTGACAGCTGATCCAGTATGAGTGAAATGTCACTTTTACTTGCGGAATAATTGAGCGGCACATTTTTCCGTACGGAAAAGTGACAGCTCCATTTGATTTGTACAGCAGGCATTACCGATGTTATGAAATCAGCTCTACTTCTCAGCAGCGTACAGCTCAAGTAATTTCTGTAGCGGAATCATTCCTTGACCGTTTCTTGTCCTATCCATTTGCACAGTACTTATGTTCAGCGTACCGGCCATTACCAAAAAGTTGTAAGATTTTTGAGACTTGATTCGGATTCAGTGACCCCATATTCAGCGAATAGCACATGTCTTTTAATTTTTGGAAACCTGTTACAGTTATTGATCAATTTCACCCCGAAATCAAAAATTTCACTTTTTGATTTCTAAAAATTATTTTTGTTGCATTGTAGGATTTTGACAAAATTTCGTTTACATAATTCGATAAACATCCAACCAGCACTGGTTTAAAAAATATTTGGATTATAATATATGCATCCACTAGATGCTCAAAAGTGATCAACTTCACCCTTTTTACGGTATGAAGACTTATAACTCCTGCACATCATTTGGCCGAAGGGGCCGGATCCTATTCTTGGCATTTTTTATTCACTTCGGCAGTGGGGTTTTTGATAAAAAAATACTGGGCTCATATTTGGTCACAATATGCGTCGTATCCAAGTGCATTTTACTGTAAAGTTTCCTGCATTCCGACCGAGAAAAATCCCCCACGCCAAAGTGAATCATGAAAGTGCCCAAGTAGCTCTGCACCCTATATGTTTTCTCAAGCGTCATAACATTTATTTTAATTTTTATACCTTAGGGGTAAGACTTGACTATCGTTATTTATGGACAGCCCCATGGCTTTGCTTTGTTGTCACAGACGTTACTACTAGGCTAAGGAAGGTTCCTTCCTGATCTTAATGACATAGTTGCAGAAGTACAAAAATGACTCTTGAGATATGCTTCACTTACCATCTTCGCTTCCTACTTTTTATCGTACGCTAAATAGAAATTGAGTCAAAATCCAACTATTGCAAATTTCCCCAAAGTTTGCAAATTATAAACTTCAAGGTGTTTAGCACATACTTTAAGGCAATTAGTCTTCAACCGATGAATGATAAATCATTTAGCAGTGATAAGTCATTCATAAACGATTACAGTATATACTAGACACTTTGAAGTATGCGATAAAATAATTACGAGTTTTATTCATCATCGATAAAAAAAATGCAAAACCAAGTGTTAAAGTTTGAAACTTTAAGTTATTTCCAACTCAAACCATGATAACCTAATCAAGCACTCTGTCTCAAAGATTATTTCTTTCACAAATAAATCCCACCCTAGCGTACCTCTTTTCAGCGTTTCAGCATGTACCTGTTCTCATGTTCTATGTGGTAAGAATTTTTGCTTCAGTATCCAACTTTAGACTTCATTTCATCCCTAAGCTTGGCTTGGCTAAAGTAGAAAAATGTCTCCCAGAACTGTACAGTATATAGTAGATACAGTGTACTTACAGATGTGGTTTATGTTTGCGCATGTGTGTGATTTATTAGGAAACTGTTGAGCCTAGTATGCATCTCAACTATAATGATCTTTTGTATTATTCTTAAATGTTGATGCTGAATTGACTTCTTGTATACCGTTTTCCATGTATTTTTTTTCGCTAGTAAATGAAAGATGTGAAACGAAACCAAGAAAACAGGACGTGTGATATTTATTTAATAAAATGAATGAAAAATATATAAAAATAAATATATTGAATCGAAAATTATACCTATTACTACGGTTTGACACAGTCTGCGCTGAATAACCAAACAAAGTAAAAATTAAAACCATTACAAAACCAAAAGTGCCTAGAAAAATTCGATAAACTAAATTCACTCTTGCACGTTGCCAGCAATTCATTTCTTTTCGATACATATTTTACATACTCCGACTGGTGCACAATTTGAAGCCATAAATCAGACTAAACGATCTCTCTTATCAGAAGGAATTCACTTAAGGTAGAAATAAAAATCATCTCCCAGTATTTTTGTTCGCAGAACTAAGAAACTAATGTAACAACCAAACATAACATTTGAAAAAATATTAACTAATGTTCAGATCGACTTTTTTTCATGAAATTGGTTCGGATTGAATAATGTCCTAGTCCCTGGCCTAATATCTAAATAATTGCTCGGCATCACTTTTGCCACAAAATGTATAAATCAGCATGAAATTTGTTATCGTGAGAGTATTAGGATATATAAACTTTTTGGGATGGTGAATCATGAACAATTATTTGATATCACGAAAAACGTGTTGGTCAAAACAAGATTTCAACAGACTTAAGGTCGCACAAAACTGACTATAAAGGAGTCCAAATCGTGGAAATGTGCATATTTAGTAAACGAATATGTGTGTCTGAGACTGCAAGAATTTGAAAAGAATTCAATCATCAATTAAAATTTATAGTGCTTCTGAAGATTATAACTCACAGGTGACTCCATTAAGAATGTGACACCAATGTAAATGTTCTATGATCCACGACCCAAAAGAGATTTTTACTCTTTTTACAATGAAATCAGTATTCGTTACGGTTTGGCATGAACGGAGGAGTTTGACGAAATCGGACGAAATCAAAAGTAACTCTAAATGAGATGATGACGTTTAATGTACTTACTGTGATGAAGCATACCTACTCAGCGTTTGAGGATTTGGCTCGTTCACGGCGGCACGGCTTCTCATCGAACTCGTTTTGGTTTTCTTCCCTATTTGTATAAGATTATGTTCTCTTTTTTAATACTGCAGCAAAATGTGTTTCTATATAGTGTTCTGCTTATTCAGCAATTACAACACGCAGTGTAACTCGTAACACACTGCAAGACTATTTCTGATGCAAAAATCCCTAATAGTTTGAAGATTATAATATATATGCACTGTATATCGTATGTACACCCGAGTATTCTGCGTTACTCCCACCAGATCTTTCCGTTTTTTAACATCAGTTGTTATGGATGCGTGTCTTTTTGCGTAGCTTTTTAAATGCTCTAAACTTAGGCGGATGCATATACCCTAATTGTTGCTTAATGGTTGGTTAATAGTGAATGAAAGCGATTAAATTATCTCTCCTAGTTTTTTTTTATGATAAGCATTCCCATTGTTGTGACTCTGGTTTCTCATCGCTTGAGGTTGTCGTTTGTGCCTGTTTTAGACCAACCGGTCAATATATTTGCTGCAACGACACAAAGAAATGCGCAGCAAAAGCTTCAGCAAAAGCCAAAATCAACTGAACCGCAATGGAAGCCATGTGTTTAAAAACTTTCATTATCCTCTAAATTTTCCGTAGTTTTGAGTACTAACATGTCGAACTCCTTGGGGTCCCCGCTGGCACTGTTGCGGCGCGGTGACATTCTGCTTGTTCTGTGTCGCTCGTAAGGTTTCTGCTGCGACTGTCTGCTGCCGCCACTGTTCCATAGCCCACTATTGCCACTGCCATCTCCCTTCTTGTGACGTCGTCTTCTTCGCTCCTGCTCCTCTTCGTCGAAACGTCCGCCGCCACTCAGATTACCGGCCTCCAGATCTGCAGCTGTACAGGTTACGGCCGATTCAATCGAGTGGTACGAATCGTTTCGCGTTGTGCTCTTGACCGTATTGCTTTTCAGCATGAAGCTGAAGTCGTTCCATTTATCGTTGAGGTTGGCCAGCTTTTGGTTGAAATTGTGTGCCAACGAGAGGCTAAGCGCCATTTTGAGGCGACCTCCGACCGGACGTTTTGGAGTTGTGGGTGGTGTAATGATCGAAAGTGAGGACGAAGTTGAAAGACGATTCAGTTTTCTGTTGTTGGTGTCACTGCTGTGGCTGTTTCTGTTGCGTAGAATAACCGTTGTCATCGCTGCTGCCGCTGCTGTTGATGCCTCTTCGCTATCTTCGTGCTGGAATGGGGCGACGGGTCTGTTGTAGCTGCTTCTGCTGCTTCTGCTTTGATGATGATGCGGGGGTCGCAGTGGTGGCGGGGGTTTATTTAATAATCAATCTCTATAAATATAACTACAGTTTTTTGGGCTCTCTTGTGGACTAGGACTGCTCGAGGGAGGCGCCGGACTAGAACTACTGTTGGACATGACTGGGGAAGATCCGGAACTGGAATTCTGTGGACTATCGGAACGATGTTGCGTTACTGTGAATGAGAGATTGGAACGTGTTGATGGAATCGTTCGAGTTAACGAGGTATCTCTTAGGGCTTACCTATGCCATGCCGGGGCGGCTGCCTTTTCATTCGGCCGAGACTTCTGTTACGAGTGTTGTTATTAAGGACCTATATAAAAATGCTATTTTTTAATTATTCTCCATAATTAACAGTTGGTAGAGGTTTCTAAATACAAAGCAACTAACAGAAATGTGTGTAGTTTGGAAACAAAAAAGGACACTTGTTTTTAATTATGAATCTTGGTTTACGGCTAACCAGCCGAGTGGAAGTTTAACAACTACCGAAAAGCCAAACATTACATATAATTTGCAATTGGATTAGATGGACAAATTGATGTGCACATCAATTTGTCCATCTAATCCAATTGCAAATAATATGTAATGTTTGGCTTTTCGGTAGTTGTTAAAAAAGGACACGTTATGAAGCAACAACTAGCGGAATGTGAAGGAGAGGCTTCTGGCTAAGCTTTCCGCCAAGAAAGAAGGCGACCAACATCAACTTGAGTGAGAACAGTGTGGGAAAAAATCAAGATACTGTGACGACGTCAGGCACTGGCCGCTCCTGTGCAACATGTGAGGGGATCGATGGCCCGGGACTAATCGAGGCCACGAATCGTAATAGGAGCTACTGAAAATACATGTAGCTGCTGAGCTACTCGATGTCATCATCGAGTTTGTTAAGAGCAAAAGCAATATCAGCAAAGACTTGAAAACAAGTCTGATGAAATTGCGACAATCAGTTCTAGCTGCAAATTAGGGCTATGAGAAAGCCAAGGCACAACTTGGCAAGGTAGAAGGCAAAAAAGACACTAAGTCGCGCAAGAATATATTGTTTTCTTTGACAAGCAACGCAAAAATGTCAGATGATATTATTCAATACGCGATGCGAAAGAGGGAACGAATACGTGGCGAAAAGACGTATGGTTGCTAAGGGAAAAGTGACCTACGCGGCCATCCTCCAGAGCGGAAAAGCTGGCAAACTAAGCTTTGCGATCAAGAGAACATGGCAACAGTGGAGAGGCCAAGAAAGCCAAGAAAAAAAAACATGGGAGAGTCAGAACAAGGCAGTGCATTTAAGAAGCAACAGAAGAAACCGAAAACGGAGTCCAAGGAGAACGCTAAACCGAAAACAGCGAAACGTAGGAATTAAGGCGAGGTCCTCGTTATCAAAACGGAGGAAGCGAAATACGCCGAGGTTCTGAAGGCGATGCGTAGCACGGAGAAGTTATCGCCGCAGATGTGGGAGTATAAGGCGGACTAGGATTGGTGAAATGATCCTAGTCTTAAAGATGGATGCCAAGCAAAAGGGTGCAGTCTATAAGCAACTGGCACAAGAAGTACTTGGCGACGAGGTTGATGTAAGATCCCTTACTGCTGAAGCGACTCTCCAGTGTAAAAATCTGGATGAGGTCACCGACGCAGCGGAGGTCTCGGTTGCTCTCAAAGAGCAGTGTGACATCGTGGTAGCCAGAAAGGCCATCCACCTTAGAAAGGGCCCGCAGGGCATCCAGGTGGCGACGCTCAGGCTGCCGGTCGCAGAGGCCAACAAAGCTAAGATCTTGGGCATACTCAAGGTAGGTCGGTTTGCCGGCTGAGCATACAACAGTCTCCTGAAGTTTGCTTCAAGTGTTTCGGGGAGGGCCATAAGTCGTGGAATTGCAATGGTCCCGACAGAAGTAAGATGTACAGAAAATGCGGCACCGAAGGCCATAGGGCAAGCGATTGCCTAGTATGTTTGGATAGAACAGACAACGGACGCATAATGGGTGGACCCAAACAAGCGGAGTGCAGCCAAAACGGAAATAACGCAGTTAAATTTAATTCACTGTGATACAGCCCAGCAGCTGCTTTGGTAGTCAGTCTCCGACTGACGTGGTGTTACTGTCGGACCTATATCGCATACCAGCTAAGCTAGCAGCTATAGGGACGACAGGACGATACCCAATCCAAGAAGTAGTCTCTATCTGAAATGATAGTTTTGCAATAGCAAAAATCAACGTCGTGATCTATTGTAGCTGTTATTCGCCCCCAAGGTGACCGATTGAGGAATTATCTCACATGGTAGACAGGATGATAGCTTAACTAGCTATCCAGCAGTCAGTAGTGATAGCTGGTGATTTTAAAGCATAGGCAGTGAAGTGGGGTGCAGTGGCACCAACCAAAGCGGCCAACTGTTGTTGGAATTCCTGGCCGCATTAAATGTAGAGCTTGCAAATGTGGGTACAGTGAGTACCTTCCGCAGAATTGTTGCATAATCGATTATCGACGTCAAGTTCTGTAGTCCTAATCTTCTAAATCTTGTAGGTGCCATGGTTATATTCATAGCGATCATCAATTGATTCGGGCAGAGGGCAGTGTGATGTAACTCGACCAAAGCCCGAGTTTGGAAAACAGCGCGCTTCAACGGCGAAGTATTCACTGAAGCCCTGAGGCGCGAACGGAACACTATGGACCTAAACAGTGAAGAGCTAGTTGTTGTGATATCACGAGCTTGTGATGATTTCATGCTGGTGGTGCAAATCTTCGAGCAACCTGCCTTCGGGCTAGATGAAGAATGCAACGCGCAAGCACAGAAGCACAAAGAGAAGAACCCGGTGCAGCATTCAGAGAGGCAAAATTGGCTCTCTAAAAGGAAACCAAGAGTCGAAAACGGGCATGCTTTGATATTCTATGCCAGAATGCAAATTCGAGTCCGTGGGGTGACGCCGACAGAGTGGTAAAGGCTGTGACCAAAAATTCCATGGTGCCTAAAGTGAAGTCGCTCTAGCTGATGCGAGCGATAATCAATGTTACACTTCCCTCATCACCCCACAATCGCATGAGCACCAGCGCCGTATGCGGCAGATGAAAGAGAAGAAGTGACGAACGAAGAGCTGGCAGCAATCGTACAACCATTCGCGTTAAACAAGACACCGGGACCCGAATGTTGCGGTGAAAGCAGATCCAGACATGTTCAGAATCATGATGCAACGCTGCATAGATCAAGAAATCTTCCTGAATGTATAGAAGTGACAGAAATTAGTGCTACTATCAAAGGCGGGTGACCCGTCGGCGTATAGAGTTATCTGTTTGCTAGATACGTTGCCCGTCGTTGTTGGAAAGGTTGATCCTCAATAGGCTAGTATCATATACGGAAGGTGCGAACAGGTCAACAACTAGTTTGGATTCAGGAAAGGTAAATCTACTCTGGATGCTCTCCTGTCGTCATTGTTCAGACAGCTGAGGTGGCAATTGAGCATAAAAGCATAAATTGAGCGCAAGCTTGGAAGTGATAGTCCACGCACTTTAGCGTCTCAAGGTAGCAGTGCAGTTGTGCAAGTTTCTTCTTCTTCTTCTTTCTGGCGTTACGTCTCAATTGGGATAAAGCCTGCTTCTCAGATTAGTGTTCTTATGAGCACTTCCACAGTTATTAACTGAGAGCTTTCTTTGCCGATTGACCATTTTTGCATGTGTATATCGTGTGGCGGGTACGAAGATACTCTATGCCCTGGGAATCGAGAAAAATTCCTTTACGATAAGATCCTCGACCAGCGGGATTTGAACCCACAACCCTCAGCATTGTCATGCTGAATAGCTGCGCGTTTACCGCTACGGCTATCTGGGCCCCTTCTTGTAGTGCAAGCTTCTAGAAAGCTATTTTGATATTAGGATTCTACTGTATGACACAAAGGAGGGGCAGCGTTCGAATTAATGCAGGAGTACCTCAAGGTTCAATCTTGGGCCCGATGTTATGGAATGCGATGTACGATGACGTACTGTGGCTGCCCCTTCCGACGGGTGTTAAGATTGTTGGCTTCGCTGACGAGATCACGGTCTATGGCGAATCGATGGAGGAAGTAGTGTTGACAGCAGCGTCCTCTATCTCCATAGTTGAGGAATGGATAAAGTCTAGGAAACAAGGACTTGTGGCGGGTCCAAGATCAATAACCGCAAGTCCGGTAGGTGATTGCACCATAGAGTCGAGGCGATCCCTTAGGCATCTTGGGGTAATGATCGATGACATGCTCAGCTTCGCTAGTCACGGTCAATATGCCTGTAAAAGGGCATCTACGGCTATAGCGGCGCTGTCGAAGATGATGTCTAACAGCTTTGCTGTGATTGGCAGAAAACGCAAGTTCCTGGCAGGCGTGGTGCTATCCATACAGAGGGCCAAACTGGTCAAAAGCGCTTAGAAGCAGAAACCTAAAGCGATTAGAAAGCACGTATAGGATCATGTGCTTAAGAGTAGCAAGCGTATACCGAGTGCTGGAATGCAGTAACTATGGCTGTCACTCACATTATGTAGTTGTGTAAGCTTCTAGAAAGCTATTTTGATGGTAGGATTCTACTGTATGACACAGAGGAGGGACAGAAAAGCGTTCGAATTACCGCGGGAGTACCTCAAGGTTCAATCCTGGGCCCGCTGTTATGGAATGCGATGTACGATGACGTACTGAGGCTGCCCCTTCCGACGGGTGTTAAGATTGTTGGCTTCGCCGACGATATCACCCTAGTGGTCTATGGTGAATCGATGGAGGAAGTAGAGTTGACTGCAGCGCACTCTATTTCCCTAGTTGAGGAATGGATGAAGTCTAGGAAACTAGGACTGGCCCGTCACAAGACTGAGGTAGTGGTGGTCAACAACCGCAAGTCCGAGCAACGGGCGCTTATCTCGGTAGGTGATTGCACCATAGAGTCCAAGCGATCCCTTAGGCATCTTGGAGTAATGATCGATGACAAGCTGAGCTTCGCTAGCCACGTTGAATATGTCTGTAAAAGGGCATCTACGGCTATAGCGGCGCTGTCGAATTTGATGTCTAACAGGTCTGCTGTGATTGGCAGAAAACGCAAGTTCCTGGCAGGCGTGGCGCTATCCATACAGAGGGCCAAACTGGTCAAAAGCGCTTAGAACGAGCAGAAACCTAAAGCGATTGGAAAGCACGTATAGGATCATGTGCTTAAGAGTAGAAAGCGTATACCGAACGGTATCTAAAGAGGCCTTGTGCATCATAACCGGGATGACGCCCATCGGGCGTACCCGGGCCCCAAGAGGTACCAGAGGAGTCCGCAACGCGTGTAAAGAGACAGCGCTCAGAGTTTAGCAGCAAAAATGAGAAAATTCCACTAAAGACAGATTGCTTAAACATCATCTTAAACTAAATGTGTCTTATTGGTATAAAAGAAACCATGGGGAAGTGAACTTCCACCTGACACAGTTTCTGTCAGGACATGGTTGCTATAGACAGTACCTGCATTGGTTCGGGCACTCAGAATCTCCTGCGTGTCGCAATTGTGCTGGTGTGGAGGAAACAGCGGAGCATGTCGTAATCGATTGCCCGCGTTTCATTGTTGTGGGAAATCGCATGCTCGCTACTTGCAAAGGGGACACGTCCCCCGACAATGTAATAGAGAGAATGTGTGCGGATGCCGAGTGCTGGAATGCAGTAATTACGGCTGTCACTCCCATTATGTTTGAATTGCAGCGCCTATGGCGCGCCGACCAAGAGTCGGCTGCAGAGAATTAGCCCCGGCGAGATAGGTCCCCTTGTAACATTGTTTACATCGGCTAGGAGAAGCAGTTACCCTAGGCTGCTTCTGCTACATGTTTTAAGTGTTATTTGTATTGCCTCCCCTCCTACCTCTAAGGAAAACCGTAATAATAAGAAATACCATAGTTCCGGGAGAAAAGGGTCTGAAGCCAAGGGTAATGTCGGTGCACTCTGTACACTACTTGAGCAATTCAGCGAGAATTACTCATGTACAGGGCTGGTTTTAGTGAGTCGTCGTTGGTGAGGCTTCCCACACTCCCGGAGGTACCTTCTCAGGGGTTTGTTTGCAGATATGCCCCTTGTAAAAAGGAGGGTTAGTTCTAGAGGATACTTCTGTTAAAGTGCTATATGCACTGGCACTTTCCAAAAGTAATACCATACGTAAATCTCCCACCCCCTGATCTATCTTTTCAGGGGTACTAACATCCTTGCCTGCATTATTGTTCGATTTCTGATAATGAAAAAAAAAGACTCTTGTAAAGCTGGACAAGAGGGAATTTTTACAAGGGCGCCTATGATGTTTATTTTAATGATCCGTCAGGATACCTTGGGGCAACGATAATTAAGATATGGATTAATGGGTAGGTTACCATGTTTCAAGAGTTTAGACATTATTCATGGTTTTATTTTTGTCAAATGCTACCTTATAGGTAACTAACACTTTAGACGCGTATATTCCTCATGTTAAGCTTCTAGAAAGCAACATAAAGAGTAGGAAAACAAGATGATAAGATCCACAAGCAAAGGATAACTAAACTGTATGCATTATTGTTGGTACTAAATCCATGAGTAATATTTACCATATTTTGATTGATCAGTCCCTGGCTGGTCTCAGCCGCCCCGTTCCCGTCTCAGAGATACACCTGTGGAATAGAAAAGAAAGTACATCATTTACACCGGAGGCTTGTCTCTGTGTGCCACAACTTGATTGAACTGTTCAACAGGTGTTCTGTCGTTATACACTGTAAAATACACTGACAATGCCACCAATCAATGCAACGAAAAGGGAGTGTTGGACCCGGGGTTGGCTGTAGATCATTAGTGGTAACTTAATTTAAACACTTCTAAGCCCTTACAATCTACAGCCATCCCCATAGAACAGTTTGATGGATTCGGGAAGGATATGTTCAGCAGCATAACAAGGAAGCATATAAGGATGGTGCAAATTTGGGTGGTTTGGCCGTTCAATGATCGGTTTGTGCAAACCGCTCGATTGTGGCATTATTTCCGAACGCAATCAAATTTATATTAGGGTAGTAGGTGAAGTGCCGTGTTTGCGAAAACCAAATATATCTATTTACGTATGCCATATCGCAAGCCAAGCGTAACAATCCAAATTAGCACGGTGGGATGAACCAAAAAACAAATTATCATCGAACTGAACGAACAAAATGGGTCGGAAAAGTTTTGCATTTCTCGCTCTCTTCTCCCGTGCAGGGAAATCGCTTTGTACACCTACAGGCTACAGTAGTTTATGGCAGCAGCAGCAGCAATCGCAAAATGATTTATTTCGTTTGAAATTTCATTGAATCGGGTTTTACAAAATTTAATGCAAACGATGTCACGGTATTTTGAATAAGTACATTTAGAGCAAGCGAAATTTGGTCACAACAACTATGCGAACGAAACTGAATGAATGAACATTTTTGCAAGCGAAACGAAATGTGAGACATTACATTAGTGGTGGTTTATTTAGGGGTTGAACGAATTTCAAAATTATGGGTCGCGAACTTTTGTCGGTGAGCAGGGGTCTAGTGTGAGTCGACGATGCGGTTCAGGCCGTCGGTTTGGTGAATTACCAGATTACGAGTTATTTTACCAGCGCTAGTCGAATACGAATAATTTTGTTCCAGGCAATAAATATTCGACTGATTTTTACATCTTTGATATTGCATCAGTTTGATATTTCTTCTCAGATATGCATTGTTTGGATTATTTAACTTTCTTGAATTTCAGTATCATTAGCCAAATATGTATTGCTTGGATATGTTTTCGTGTAAGCGTTAATTATCACTTTTGTGAAATGGGAAGTCGTACTTAATGGTTTGCATAGTTTTACTGAGATATAGAGATGGATCCCTAATGCGTTATATGGGAGCACGGCATACAATATAACCAAGGCAGGCTCCTTACTAGAGTAAACATCAAATTTGATTGAAAACATGTGACGTCATTCATATCAGAGCATTAAACTTCTGGACCAAATCTTCTTCTTCTTGGCATTAACGTCCTCATTGGGACAGAGCCTGCTTCTCAGCGTAGTGTTCTTATGAGCACTTCCACAGTTATTAGGGGAAAGAGGGGCAGTTTGGCCACCTTAAGGAAAAGTCGATAACAGTGCTGAAAATATTTTGGAATCTTCGGATTTTTGCATGATTTCCAACAATTTTTAGATGAATACACTAGATATGCATGATTTCCGTTGTCTTATAAAATTCACGGAAAATGAATCATTTTTCAAAATTTGTCATTTTTGAGTCGATTTTTTACCGATGGGGATGAGCACTCTATTTTTGGTTGTAGAATTATCTCACATAATCTAAAAATTCAACTTTATTCTACTACACTTGACAGTTATTAGTATTCATAGATACTTCGTGTAAGAAGATTATTTTTTTAAGATTATTCTAACAGACAAACCTCATTATTCTGAAATGATGAAATTTGAAAGAGCCATTCGGGGTAATATGAGCCGTTTTTTAGAAAATCATTTATTTCTTTTTCTTTAAGTTTAAAACACTGACGTATACTTTGCTTATTGCTTCACTTCCTTGGCAGCTTTAGGGTTGCATTTTTTTTCAGATGAAATTCCAAGAATTTATGTAGTTTTCAAAGGGTGCTCAATCCACCCCATTGGCCAAACCGCCCCGACTACCCCTAACTGAGAGTTTTCTTTGCCTAAATTGCCATTTTCGCATTCGTATATCGTATGGCAAGTACGAAGATACTTAATGCTCAGGGAAGTAAAGGAAATTTCCATTACAAAAATATCCTAGACTGACCGGAAATCAAACCTAGACACCTTCAGCATGACTTTGCTTTGTAGCCTTCTGGGCCACTAGATCATTTTTTAACAAATTTGTTCAAGGTGGATAGGAATGACGTTGTCATTTTGGCAGGAACTGTTTCACGAGTTTCCAAGGATTTTTTTCCTGATTTCCTTTCAGAGAGGGGGGACGGACCTGTGTGGTGGTTAGAACACACGCCTTTCACGCTGAGAACCTGGGATCGAATCCCAGATACTCACCTATGATATACATGAATGTTAGAGTGACGACTTTCTTGGGAAGAAAAGTAAAGCCGTTGGTCTCGTTAATTAATAAAGAAATAATAACTTATCAGATTTTTCTTGAAATTTCCACAAGACACCGGATTGTAAATTGATAAAATATTTTCAATGGACTTTTTCTAAAATTTCTTTTTGGATTTTGACGCTAATGACCCCTCCATGGTTCACTCGAGGAATCCTTCCAGACATTTTAAAACCGCTTTAAAGATTTCCTTGAGAATTTATCATTTTTTTTCTCAATTTTTCTAGAAATTCAGAGATTTCTTCAAAAATTCGAATAGGATTTTCCCAAAATTACATAAGTTATTATATAAGGATTATTGTTTTGCGAATTTTCAAGTAATTCCTTCAGGAAATCGTTGATTTATCCTTGCGGAGTTCATTTGAAAGCTTCTTCGAATTTTTTTTTCAGAACTTTGGAAAAAATCTCATACAATTCTTTAAAAAATCACTGAGATTTGATTTCACTTTTTTTTACCTAAAGATCCCTGCGAGATTGACCCTGGACACTTTTATTTAAATATCCTTAGAAATTTAAAGAACTAGGAACTTTTGAGGAAACCGTGGATAAGTTATTTGTGATTGTCTTGTATTTTTTTCTATTATTCCTGACGAAAATCTTCGAGTAACTCAATGGAAGTTCTGGAGTAATTCTGAAAAAAAAGGATGAGTAATGCCTGAAAAAATCTCCAGAGGAAGTGAAAATATTTAGAGGAACTGATGAAGTAATCTCAGATAGCTGTAGCGATAAACTCTAAGCTATTCAACAAGACCAAGCCGAGGATCGTGAGTTAGAATCTTACCGGTCAAGGAACTATTCGCTAAGGATATTTCGCGACTGTCCAGAGTATTTATAGAGTATCTTTGTACTTCCGTTCATCTTCTTCTTCTTCTTTCTGGCGTTACGTTTCAACTGGAACGAAGCCTGCTTCTCAGATTAGTGTTCTTATGAGCACTTCCACAGTTATTAACTGAGAGCTTTCTTTGCCGATTGACCATTTTTGCATGTGTAAATCGTGTGGCAGGTACAAAGATACTCTTATGCCCTGGGAATCGAGAAAATTCCGTTAACGAAAAGATCCTCGACTGTTTTGAAAGTTTGCGACTACTTTTCGATACACTCCTTAGTGGAATTCTAACCCACGACCCTCAGCATGGTCATGCTGAATAGCTGCGCGTTTACCGCTACGGCTATCTGGGCCCCACCCGCACTTCAGTTCATACTTCGTTCTTAGAGCCAAGTAAAAAGTTATGAACAAAAATTATTTTAAACGAGTTTTTTCATGCAAATTTGTGTACTTTGTGTTAAAAAATTCGTAACTCTTTTACAAGATTTTTAACATTTTTCATGTCTTCTACAAAGTTGTTGAAGATCTTAAAACGCGTGTTTTTGCTGAACATTGCACCTCTCTATCTCTTAAAGTAAAAGAATTACCAGACGAATTCATTTTAATAAGACTTATTTGTTTGATAGTAAAAACCCATGCAAAGACGCCTATAGACAAAAGTTTTTATCAACTGCCGAAAGGGGAGATATGGTACTTTCATGATTTGTAAGAGTTGTCTGCGCCATTTTTCGCCGAAGCCAGTTATAGAGGCCTAAACTACCCTTTAAAAAAAGAGTTATTTATGAATAACTTTGTTATTCAAAAGATAGGGTGATGAAATGTTCAGCAAAAACACGAGTTTTTTCATGACAAACAACTTTGTAGAAAACACAAAAAATGTTAAAAATCTTGGATAAAAGTTATGATAAAAAATATGATTTTTTGGGGTCATTCACATACAACGGCATATATCTCAAAAAGTATAAGAGATAGAAAAATCGTGTCTTGGACAAAGTTGTTTCAAATAGCCATTTCTACAACTTTGCCGAAGACACCATAAGTCTATCTAAATGTTTTGAAAAAATAGTTTTTCTATCTCACTGCTAGGTGGATTGATCACAAAACTTTTTGCATCAAAAGATGCGCTTTAATACACCAAGAAACTTCTCCGAACAAACTATATCGCTAAAATCAATGGTTTGGGCGCTATTCAAAAAGCGCATGGAATCGAGAAAATAAAACACAGTGGCATGTCCCAAAAAATAGATGTTTTTATCTGACTTAACAGAGTGATCCATCAGAATATCTTCGACCACAGGAATATTCCCGGGTTCCTCTGGCCACTTTTAGAAAATAGATTTGTGTGCCAGTACACTGACAAAAAAAAAAAAATTTGAATCCGTTAAGTATCCGCTGAGCGATGAGGGTTTTAGTATTTTTGCATACACTCAGGCCTATACGGATCAATGAATAATTCAAAAAACCATTCATCTTTCAGACCATCAATAAAATTATATACAATAAAGAACAGTGTATAACGTTTTCATGAAATATGCACATTATGAGAGAATGAGGGGAGTCTATATAATCCTGGAGGAGTTGATTGAGATTTTTTTTAAAGAATGACTAAACATCAAAACAGAAGACAAGTAGATTTGCTGCAAAAGCCTTATGAAGGGATTTCAAAATCTGTATTGTCCCATAATAAATAATTTACGGTAGTGAAAAACTGTCAGAACATTTATTCCATTTATTCATTTTAATGTTTAAAAACATGAAGATTGCGAAAACAATATTAATACTGCTTCTTATAATCTAAATGGCCAAAGTGCAACCCTCGGCGTAGCTCTCACCCGAAAGAACACATGGGCTGGGCGAACGCTATGACCGATTGAATGAATTGCTTGCTTTTCCCATATAAACTTTGAAGGTTTTGTAAAGTCTCAGTTTTCATCCAAATGAGTTAAAATTTTGGGAGGACACTCAGAATTTGATATAGAATCGAATAAGCGGTGTAGAGCAGAAGCGATTTTCTGATTCACCCTAATTTGTATTCTGCGATATTACGACATGATTCGCATTTATGGATCTCTGTTCACTGAAATTTTAGGTGTTATTGGAAAGCAGCTCAGAATCAGCTTTAATTAGGATATAGTGTCAGGTAAATTTTGCAATAAAACGATGCTATTTAAAACATATTTTTTCTTCTTTCAAAACTATTTTACTATGCAAACCAGAAGAGTACGCCAGGGAACGGAATTAAATATTTTACAAGTTTAAATAGTAGAGCTGGAATAAATACAGATCATGTACTTCAAAAAAGGATATAAACTACATGCAAAAAAGGTAAACATGTTCGACAGACAGTTAGAAGCAAAAGTGCACAAAATGTTCAAAGATAAGTTAGGAGGTATAATGTGAAACAAGAGAAAATGGCAAACGAACGAATGGGAAAAAAGTGATAATTCAAAACTGCTCGTGGTATAATTAGTCGAAAGGCGTGGAGTGGGGGATGAAAATGCACAATGCAAAAAACGAGCGCTGCTTCCAGTGCCGCGAAATTATTCTCTGATTGGTTCGTCGACGGGTTGTGAGATTGTGAGGGAGGTTTTCGGTCGTGGGGGAGAATGGCAAGAAGATGACAAATTTGTGTCGGTCTGTTCTAAGGTTCGCTTCGTTATTTTCGACAAAAGTTACTGCAATATCCTGTGACCTACTTTTTTCACGCTTCTCGTTGTTGAGAATCCGTCACCGCGACGATAATTATCACCCTGTGAAAAATGACAGCGAGAAAGCGGGAAAAGTTTAGTTTTAGTTCACTACGTCAGCAGGTTAGCGATTCTTCTTCTTTTTTTGGGCGTTTATTTTCTGGTGGCGCAAAATTAATGAGCGTGGGAAAGTGTGTTTTCTAGATATATTTGAGGTTTGGTGATTGGTGGTGTTTCTTGGCATGGCGCTTGTGAGGTGTCAGGTGGGTGTAAAAGAGGGTGGTGATAATGATGCTGCCTCTGACTAGTTTAGAGAAACCGCAAAATTAACGATGTCGATTCGAGTGACGAGGGCGATTACTTACTTGGTGGGATCGGAGGGTACCAAAGTTGTCGCGACCCCGGTAGTTGTCCCGAGCGCTATAGCCATCTGGCTGGAACTTGGAAAGAGAAAAATGCCCTCGTCATGATTTTTTATTTTGATGATTTAATCATTTCAATATTTTGCTCTTGATGTTAGGATTTAAATATCCTGTTTCACACATACCTGGAAAAGAGTTTCCGAGTTGACACCGTGGTGGTGACCCATCGGTTTCCTTAACGTATTTTTTGGCGAATGCTGCATCTTATTCTGACTAGATGGCTGAGGTAATAGTACGGGTTCAGCGTAGGTCACTTCTTCGACCTGTGGAAGGAGCTTCGGTTCGGTTTGTATCCTGTGAGATAAACATACAAATTACATAGAGCAATACGTTTCACGTCTCTAAACTTACCGATTAACGTTCTGTCGCTGTTCGAAGTACTCATATTCCGTATCAGGATATGGCAGGTTGTCGTCCTCATCCTTGTGGCATCTCCGGCCGCAGAAGTAACCGGTGATGAATCCCACCAACAGGGCGAAAATGGCACCAGCTAGCACAGCCATGACCAGCGTTTCCACCGTGTATTGAGCATTTATCAGATCTGGAGTTATTTGCGGTCCCTTATCGTCGTAGCCGCTCTTATCCTGCATTATGCTGATCATGTCGTTGCCGGGTTGATCTTTGCTGGGTCTTTGAGGATCGTAATCAATGTCACCTAAGGGGATGATGAACATTTCGTTTAATAATGACTATAACTGATGTCTGCTCAATATTTTACTTTTTATCCGGTTTTTTTTTTGTTTGGGTGCATTGCCAACTGGTGAGCTCGTTTCGTGCTTTTGATAACATGTTTTTTATCGTGGCAAAATAACGTTTATGCAATTTTCAAACAAAATATGGATGGTTTGTCATTGCAAGTGACGACATAAACCCTTAGTCCTGTTGCATATAATGTAAATATACACACAACACAAAACTTTCTTTTCCGCCATTACTAAAAATAAAGTTTGAATAGCTCGACCCAAATCTTTTAACCACGGGACAAAAATGCAAAACTATTTTGAAGTAAGTATCGTATATTTTTCTTCCTTATTCATGAATCGTATCACCGAACAGAGGTGACTCCCAGATCTTTTTTCTCCCTCACTGATCAACGACTTTCCCGTAGTGATGGTAGGGATGCCGAGGTATTCTCGGTATCTAGAAGCCCCAATCACACTTTAACATTCCTTCCCCATCCCAACTGGCTGTAAGGACTTGGCCGGCGCCGTTATTGATCAAAAATATGAGATCTGCTTAAATGTGCACCAGAGTAAGCGGAAAAGCCCATTCATTATTCATTTGGATCGAAGTGCAATTCTTATTAGTTCCGATCAATCAAGAAGTAGCAACCATTGACATGTACCGTCAGTCAAGGCTATGCTATGCTTGAAGATGACTTATTAAAATATTATAAAGCATATATTTGTTTCTAAAAGAATTTCTACAGACCTTTAGACTACGGCTCACGTAGGGCAAACAGTTTCCTATAATCTTGGGTCCAGCCATATGATTGTCCACATGCTAAGATTTAAGATGGCGCTCACTTCGGCCATTGGTACGGAAAACTGTAATTGACTTTTATTGCTATTTGCAATTCATAGTTTATACAAAAAAAAAAGCTTCTGTAACTAGGGGATACACTATTTACACCAGTCAACCTGTCAGCCAACTAGGCCACATAACAAGTTATGAATCTTATTAGTGTTCCTTCATAGAATTTCTACAAGGATTCTTTAGGAAATTTTGCCAAGAATTCATAGAAATTCCTTCAGTTATTACAGGAATTTTTCAGGACGTTTCTCCACGAATGAGAATGGAACTGGAAGAATTTCATCAGAATATCCTTAGGAAATTCCTTAGGATCTTCAATGGAATTTCACGCAATTTCCTTCGGGTTTGTTTGGAATCTTCATCATCCTTTGGAGTTTCCTTTCGAAATTTTCTTTAGAATTCCCTTCAGAACTTTCTTCTGAATTCCTTATGGAACTTCTTTGGAAATTCCATTGAAATTTTCTTAGGAATTTCCTTTATTTTTTTTTTCTAGTTTTCTTTGCAATTTCTTTTGGAATATCCTTTGAAATTTTCTTTGTAATTTCCTTAAGAATTTCCTTTGAAATTAACGTAGGGATTTCCTTTGAAATTTCGTTCGGAAATTCGTTTGGAATTTCGTTCGGAATTTGCTCTGAGTATTTCTTTTAAAATTTCCTTTGGCATTCCTTGGAATTACCTTTGAAAAATAAAATTCCTTTGGAATTTCCTCCGCAAGTTCCTTAGGAATATTCTTTGAAATTTCTTTTGGAATTTCTTCTGCAATTCCTTCCGAATTTCTTTTGGAATTCCCTTCAATATTTGCATTGGTATTTACTTCATAATTTCATTTAGAATATTCTTTGGAATTCGTTTTGAAATTTCTTCAGAATTTCCTTTAGAATTTCAATTGATATTTCCTTTGGAATTTCTATCCAAATTTCCTTAGGAATTTTTCTCGGACATTCTTTTTTTTCGGAATTTTCTTTGGAATTTCTTTTGCATATTCTTTTGAAATATCTTTTGGAATTTCCTCCTGGAATTTCCTTTAAAATTTCGTTCTGAAATTCGTTCAGAATTATCTTCGGAATTTCCATTGTATTTTTCGTCGCAATTTCCTTCGAGGGTTTCTTTTAGAATTTCCTTCGGAATTTTTTGCAATTTCATTTGTAATTTCCTTTAAGAATTTCTTTTGGAATGTCCCTCAAAATTCCTTTCGGAATTTCTTTTGGAATTTCCGTCTAAATTTTCTTTGGTATTTACTTTGGAATTTCCTTTGGAATACCTTTCATTATTTCCTTCAGAATTTCCTTAAAAATTTCCATTGAAATTTCTTATAGAATTTCCATTGAAATTTCCTCAGGAATTTTTTCAATTTTTTTTCCGAATATCCTTTGGAATATCCTTTTGAATTTCATTTGGAATTTCCTTCTGGAATTTCCTTCAAAATTTCTTTCGAAATTCACATTAGAATTGCCTTTGGATTTTGCATTGGAATTTCCTACGAAATTTCTTTCGGAATTTCTTTCAAAATTCCTTTCTGAATTTCTTTTGGAATTCAATATACTTGGAAATTTATTTTGGAATTTCCTTCGGAGTTTCCTATTGAATTTGCTTTCACATATTCTTTCAATCCAAAGCAAATTCCGAAGTAAGCCATGGGTGTTCCGAAGGAGGTCCCAAAAGAGTTCCTTATCACGAAGGAAATTTCAATGGAAATGGCGAAGGAATATTCAAAGAAAATTCCGAACGAAATTCTAATGGAAATGCTGAAGCAAAATGCAAGGAAAATACCGAAGAAAATAAAAAAAGTCCGTAGAATGTTCCAAAGGAAATAGAAAATTCAAAGGAAATTCCGTAGGCTAACGAAAAAAATTCTAAAGTCCGAAGGAAATTCCGATGGAAGTTCTAAAAATTTCCTAGGAAAATACCAGAGAAATTCGGATGTTTAACGGCAGGGAAATTCCGATGAAAATGCCGAAAGAAAATTCAAAGCATACACCGAGGAATTTCAAAGGAAATGCCGGAGAAAATTCTGAAGAGAAATCCAAAGAAAATTCCACAGGAGGTTCTGAATTCCGAAGGAAATCATGAAAGTTCCAAACGAGTTCCTAATACCAAAGGAAATTACAAAGAAAATTCTGAAGAAAATTTCGATGAAAGAAAATTTTGAAGGAAACTCAGATAGAAATTTCAAAGCAAAATCCACAAAATCCAGAGGAAATTCCGAAGAAAATCCCAAAAGAAATTCCGAAGGATGTTCCAAAGGAAAATCCGATGACAATGCCGAAGGAAAATCCGAACATAATTCCGAAGGTAATTCCAATGCAAATTCCTATGGTGTTCCAATGGAAATGCCAAAGAATATTCTAAAAGAAATTTCAAGGAAAATTCTGAAGGAAATTCCAAATAAATTTTAAAGAAAATTTCATATAATTATCAAATTTCAGAAATTTCGAAGGAAATTCCAAAAGAAACTCCAAAGGAGATTCCGATGGAAGTTTCAAAGGAATTCCAAAGGAAATTTCGAAAAACAATACTGAAGGAAATCGCAAAGTAAATTCAGAAGGAAATTCCAAAGGCAAAAAAAAATCCTAAAGGAATTAAGAAGGAAAATACGAAGGAAATCACCAAGGAAAATCCGAAGGAAATCCCAAAAGAAAATCCGAAGGACATTCCAAAGGCAAAAGAAATGCCGAAGGAAAATCCAAAGGAAATTTCTAAGGCAATTCCAAAGGCATATCCAAAGACAATTCTGAAAAAATGCACAGAAAATTCCAAATGCCGAAGGAATCTCCAATAAAATTTTTAAAGAAAATTCTGAAGGAAATTGCTGTGAAAGTTCCATAGGAAATTTCAAAGAAAATTCTGAAGGAAATCTCAATGTAAATGCAGAATTGAATTTCAAAGAAAATTCTGAAGGAAGTTCCAAAGGAAATGAAATAAATTCCATTGGGAATCCCGAACGAATGTATAAAGGAAACTCCGAAAGCAATTTCACAGGGAACTCCGAAGGAAATCAAAATCTTGAAGGAACATGCCGAAAAAACTTCCCTAAGGAACATCCTGAAGCAACTTCCTGGAGGAATTTGCTTTAAGAACTTTTAGAGGAATCTCATGGATACACTACCAGAAGGAACTGCCGGAGGAACTTTCTTATGGAACTACCAGTACGAACTTCACGAAACACAACGCGGGCTACATCGCGCCCGAAACCGGTCGTCAGAAATGTAATTTTTAAGCTTTCTCGACGTTAGTAAGAACTTTTTCTTCTTCTTGGCATTTACGTCCTCACTGGAACAGAGTCTGCTTCTCAGCGTAGTGTTTTCGTGAGCACTCCCATAGTTATTAACTGAGAGCTTTCTTTGCCTAAGTTGCCATTATCGCATTCGTATATCGTGTGGCAGTTACAGGTATCAGAAGGCCGGCTCCAGAGGCACGTTCCCCGCCATTTGGGAGATATGTGCCATCGCCATATTTGAGCCTATTTCATCATCTACCCGATGGGAGAGGAAAGGGAAGGGAAAGATGGGAGGAAATAGGAGTGGGGTCCCTTGAAGAGGGAAAATCGCATAAGCGAATTGTAATGTAGCTCCATACCACAATGGGTTCGAACAGCGCCCTCAAAAGGACACTGCAAAACGCATGAGCGTAAAGAGAACCTATAGCTCATTACCACAGCGGGTTAAAAATAACAGAATGTCCTGAAGATTCAGGTTTCTGAAATCAGTTTCACTTAATAAGTGTTAACCAAGTAATTGGAATCGCAATTACGCAAGTATTGGATAGTTACATATCAGGTGATAATGCGAGCTAATTCATAAGCCAATTCATTACCAGCAATGGAAGAATAGCAAGGACCCATATAAGTTTTACAGAGTTCACTGAATTCAGTTTCTCAATTTGAGTTCGATGTGCGATAACAAGCTTAGACCTTGAGTTGGCCTAAGCAAGAGCTTTAAAAGCAGCCTGACTAGCTTACATATTCCTTTACAAATAGCCAGACGTCAACTCGTCTCGCGAAGGGAATTGTGAGGAACAAAGTGACAAGCAATTGTGGGATTCACTCGAAGCAAGGACAATTGTGTCCCAATTCACCGGAAGTAGAAACATTCAAATAACTAGGATTTCCAATGGACAGAGAGAATTCATAGTATTTGGTCACAACCAATTCCCAGTTTGTGGAGTATAACAAATGCAAAGTCTGCGAATTTACATTCATATGTTCATATAGAGATGTAGCGATGATCAGATAATGATTCATCATCTGATACATGCCAATTCGTCAACTCGTAACTGATTCTGTTCAAGCAGAGCATTATGTCTAGCACTTCTTCTCTAGCAGATACCATGAAGGTTGGGCGATTCCCTGAAATAAGTAATTTAAGATTTGAACTACTTAAGCATTCCATCAGACTGGATCTTCTCAAATTGATATCTGAGCTGCTCCAGATGATGTGATGAGTATCAACATCACTGCCCACAATCAGCAGACGGCCTTTTCATAGGCAGTGAACGACAACTAGTTTGAAATCATCCATTGGGGATGATTCATCATGTGGTAAATACATCACAAAACGAAAGACGTATTTCCTATTGAGCTCACCAACAGAAATATCAATTGTGACAGCACATACATCTCTGGTAGTTAACTCAGAAATGAGTGTAAGTAGCAACGTCAGCGCTATTTACGAGCACGCATGCACGAGGTATGGCACGCGAGTTTGCCATTTCATGTTTCTGAAAGTAACAAAAACTGGGTCCACAAGATTACCTAGATAAAAGTCCACAAAAGGAAGGTTTTTGCGCCATTTGAACTGTACCATTTGCATGAGTCTACAAAGATTGATCGTTGCTGATATTCTATGCTGAAGATTGGTTTAACTAAGCTATCCTAACCGTAGCCACTACCCAAACTAGGCAGGATTAAGCTTTTCGCAATCTCAGAACTAAAAAGACCAGCAGCGAAAAAACCAGATCGGTATCTCTTAAAAGTCGCCAAAGGCGAAAAGCACAGACTACACTGTGTAATACGCATAATGCGAAACCATAGAGGTGAAAATTTAAACTAAATTACAACGTATTAATAATCCCACCCTTATTTAGCCTCAGGCTTGAGACTGAAGAAGGGCAGCCGATTATATCGGAGAAACACAAGGTCACCTGCACCATTGCACATTGGGGAAATCCGAACCCAAAGGTGGAAAAAATTGATAACTTTCACAATAGAGAGATAAAAAATAAGTTTTATAGCTTGTTCGAAAGGAAATTTTCTCAGGAATCGTGATGGTGATGGTTTCATGAATGTGGGACCGCTCTGGGATAAGCAATGGTGCCCGTTTTACCCCGATTCCTTGAAAAATTTTGATTTTCATGTTGTTTTGTGTAAAATTGTTTTATTGTGGAGAATATTTCCGATGAATTCCATCATCCCTAATTCATTCAACATTTTTTTATAGATAACCTTATAAAAAAATGGAAATTTAGGGGGTTATAGGGCCAAATGATCAAAAAAATATTTTTTAAGAGGATTTATTGTTTTTCATTCTTTCAACGTGTTTTTTTTTTATTGAAATAAATACAAAAATAGTAAAATAACCATAAATGTAGCTTGCAGAAACAAGTTGTAGTGAAATTTATAAGAAATGTATGATAATTAATTATGCTCTATGCACAATATTGTGAATAATTAACCTTCTTATATCACAAATTCCAAACATTTCCAAACGATATGCAATAGTTTGGGTACACGTTATTGATCTAAATGATCGATTGCCGTTAGCCTCATTGATAGCAGGTAGTGGGAGCATATAGCTTTTTGGCTATTTTTGCCCCAATTCCCCTAAAAACGATTTAGTTCAGAATTAATTAAACAGATATCTCAAAATTAAATTTATTATGTACTGATTTGTTTATTCTGTATCTAATCCAATATTTAAAGCATAAAACGTAGGAGATTATGGGGATCTTTTACAAACAAATTAAAAAATAACCAAATAAAAAAACAAAAATGAATCCACCAAGAAACCATCTGTCGTTTTCTTCTGATTGAAACAAATTACATATCATGTTAGTTACACAATCACTACTGTAGTAATTTCATGAAAGTTAAATTGCATTTTACAAGAAATTATTCGGGAATAATTTTGTCTTTTTACGGATATTTGGTATTACAATATTTCAATTGCCATCATACACTAGAGAAAAAGTGACAATAAAAGTGAAAATGCAGTTGCTAACCATGCTCAATTCTAGATTTTTTCCAAAATCGATCATTCATTCAATTAGTATAATATATACTACTATGTTTGTTATGTTTCCGCCCTCTACAAACAGATTGCTTGTTAGTTGACATTTATGTCCCTCTTGGTGAATCATATTGTGTTAATATTGTAAACAGTTATTATGGTTACATCTGTTTGACTGAATGTTAAGCATGTTCAATAGCTTTCTAAAATGCATAACATAAAGAAATTATTTTCTTGTTTTATATGTTTTCATAAAAGAGTACGAACAAACTTGAATAACAAAAAGATAAACGCTGAGTCACCAGATAGCATGCATTTATATATCTTAGTTTGTTTTCATTTCGTTGAATAAGCAGGCCACATAACAAACAAAACATAAATTATACTAATGAAATGGATAAATGAGTTTGAAAAATATTGAGAATTGAGCATTGCAACTACTACATCTTATACAATACAAATGTGCCATATTTAAATATATGGAAGACTTTGTTTGTTCACTTTTATGACCACTATTTCTGTAGTAGGGTGTAGAGGTACATAGGCACTTCCATGATTCACTTTGGCAAGGGGGATTTTTTCAGTTAAATTGTCTGAAACTTTGCAATAAGAAACACTTTAATACGATGCATACTCTTACCAAATATGAGCTTTGTAGTTTTCAAAAACCCCACTGCCGAATATTGTTATAATAAACATTTGTAAAAAGACAAAATAATTTACCAAATAATTTCGTGTAAAATGCAATTTTACTCTCATCAAATTTCTACAGTTATGCTTGTGTAACTAACGTAATCCTGAGTGATTTGTTTCAGTCAGAAAAAAACTGCAGAAGGTTTCATAGTGGATTCATTTTTGAGTTTTTTACTTGTTTAGTTTATTTTTTTTTCAATTTATGTGTAAAAATACCCATAATATCCTATGTTTTATTATTGAAATACTGTATCATCCTGAATACTGAATAAACAATTTAGTAAATAATAAATTTAATTCGGAGATATCTGTTCAATTAATTATGAAACAAATCGTTTTTAGGGGAATCGGGGCAAAAATAGCCAAAAAACTATATGCTCCCACTATCTGCTATCAATGAGGCTAACGGCAATCGATCATTTAGATCAATATCGTGTACCCAAACTATCGCATATCGTTTGGAAATGTTTGCAATTAGTGATATAAGAAGGTAAATTATTCACAATCCTGTGCAAAGAGCATAATTAATTATCATATATTTTCTATAAATTTCACTACAACTTTTTTCTGAAAGCTATATTTATGGTTATTTTACTATTTTAGTATTTATTTCAATAAAAAACACGTTGAAAAAATGAAAAACAAAAAATCCTCCTCAAAAATATTTTACTGTTCATTTGGCCCCATAATCCCCTAAATTTCCATATTTTTATAACGTTCTCTGTTGAACATTGTTGAATGGACTAGAAATGACGGAGTTCATCGGAAATAATCTCCATAATAAAACAATTTTACACAAAACAACATGAAAATCAAAAATTTCCAAGGAATCAGGGCAAAACGGGCACCATTGCTTATCCCAGAGCGATCACACGTTTATGAAACCATCACCAATCGATTCCTGAGAAAATTTCCTTTCGAACAAGCTATAAAACTTATTTTTAGTCTTTCTATTGTGAAAGTTATCAATTTTTTCCACCTTTGGGTTCGGATTTACCCAATGTGCATTGCTCCGGGTAGCACAGGAAGGGCATAATACTGTAGAGGCGCCTTGGTACTCTCTTGGTACTTGGTACAGGCTCCGTTTGCGGTTAGGTTTTATTTAGACCCCCCTAACCATTCATTCTTAGGCACGGTAAGCTTAAAGCCGAATGAATTAGGGGTCACCTGTTAGGTGATTTTTTATCACCCGAACAGGCAGTTAGTAGTGTTAAT
The DNA here is from genome assembly GCF_002204515.2 of Aedes aegypti. Taxonomy (NCBI): domain Eukaryota; kingdom Metazoa; phylum Arthropoda; class Insecta; order Diptera; family Culicidae; genus Aedes; species Aedes aegypti. Next base: position 243,085,015 of record NC_035108.1, on the reverse strand, counting down.
TCTTAGCCAATTGAAACAACCGCTACCGACACTACACGGCTATTTAGGCTGATCGGGAAAAGGAAGTTAACATTGATGATTAACTCCTGACGTGCCTAAACAGCCCCATTAACTGAGAGCTTTCTTTGCCTAAGTTGCCATTATCGCATTCCTATATCGTGTGGCAGGTACGATGATACTCCATGCCTAGAGTGGTCAAGCAAATTTTCTTTACGAAAAGATCCTGGACCGACCGGGATTCGAACCCAGACACCTTCAGTATGGCTTTGCTTTGTAGCCGCGGACTCTAACCACTCGGCTAAGGAAGGCCTCTAAAATTTATATAATGTGCCTAAGAATAACAATTGTCCATCTTGTCCCGTTACGACGTTAATTCTTTCACTATTATGGGAAAATTTTACGTTATATTCATGACGTGAATGACTAATAGCATGCCTTCCATGTTCTAAAACTCATTGAGATAACCTAACCGCCGGCTGAAATCTTGATAATAGAGCTAATAACAATGGTCTTAACCATAACATTCAAGGGAAATGTGTAAGTTTCTTGGATTGCCATTACTAATGCAAGAACGTGTTTCGGTTTTAATGGAATTATTTGATAGCAACATCCGTTCAAAATAGCGCATTTCATGTAATGTGTCTGCTTCACACGTGGAAATTAATATATCATCTGTACTCTGATACAGGCGCATTCAATGCGGATACTGCGGATATCGACGCTTCCACTCATATCATAATCCATCTGAATTGCTTAATGGCATACTCTGTGACTTGAGAACTTTCCACCGGAAGCATGTTGGTATGTGAAACTACAGCACTTCCCGGTTCCAGGGCTGGGAGCGACTGAATGTCTGGAAAATAGGAAATTTAAAGATCTTTTGCCTGGAAAAAGAGATCACACATAAAAAAAAAACTAAACCTAACAGAAACCAGGAGATAAGTATTTCATTCCGCATAAAATCAGATCAGACATTTCTCTGATAATATTTCTAAAACTTTTATTTTGGAAATTCTTCATGACAGTACCGTATGCATTTTTTTAAATAATGGAAAAATATCTGGGAGAACTGGTAGAGGAATCTTTAGAAGAATTTCTAGAGGATCCCTGTCGAGGTCCCTGAAAGTATTCCAGATGAAAATTCTAGAGAAATCACTAGGCTAACTCGTGAAGCTTTTCTGGAAAAAAATGAAAAGAAGTTCTTGAAGAACCAGTTGAATAGTTCCGTAATAGTTTCAGAAAGTTTCTCTGGAGCCTTTAAAATTTTGTATCAACGTTCACAATAAACAAGAGCCCTTATAGACCATTATGGTTGCAATAGAGACTTGAGAGACCTTTCATTAAGAATAGTGTCTTTTAGCAACTCGCATAAAAATAGAGTCCAAACATCTAAAAACGGACCTGCTACCAGCCCTGTGGTTTGTGTTCGTCAAAATGGAATGTAAACCCCATTAGAGATAGAGATCCATGGTCGCCCACATCCGCAGTCAGCGTCACCATCGTTGGACGGTGAAATACATTATCCGTGTTTCAATCAATAATTGAGAATCATACATACCTCTGTAACCTTGCTTCTCCGCGTTGCCATCCTTGGGCATCTTCCCGGACGGACAGGCAGCGTGATCTCCGGTGGCAACACTCTGGTAGAAGTAGTTCTCTTCCGACCACCGGGGAGCCCCATGTGATCGGCATTTGCCCGCAATTTTGTCCCAGGCACAGTACGGATCCTGCAGCGCCACGCACTCACTGGAGAAAGGGAAACGGAAGACGTCAGAACGAGAAACAGCACATTAGTGAAAATATTGGGCCGTTTACCAAGGACTCCCGCCATTCCATCTTCGGTCATCAGGGCACTGTGGGCCAGTGATATGGAGTAGTATTGACTTTTTTTTCATTGATATATTATGGACTTTAGAGTAATACAAGAATGCACTTATTTTCGAACTTGCATTAACCTCCAGCTTTACTTCCCTATCAAAGATGTTTTTTCATGAAATAATATAATGGGTTTATGCAAGTTTATAATAAATGCATTCTAGCGCACCGTTCATGTCAACACTATAGTGTTTGATGTGAAATTAAAAACTGCGGCCCACAGTGCCACAAGAGAAAGGCTACGAAAATGGATGAGCTTGGCAATGGTGAAAACCATAAAATGAAAATTTATTTCTCTCGCATTTTCCCCGTTTCCGCTCAATATTGCCGCCACGACACGGCGTTGCGTTGGAAGTCGTTGAAAGCGGCCGGAGAGGTCCAACCCGATAAGCAAGAAGGGGTATTTTTTCCCATCGTCGTCGACGCGTTTTAACTTTCAATCACCATAAAGCTGAACGGACACACGTCTTCGTTTTGCCCGTCTGCTCCTTTTTTACGTGCCCCCTGTGTTTAATTACCTGCAACTGGTTATCTTTTCACTGCTGCAGCGGTGTAATTTAATCGCTATCACGGTTGTATCGGTGACTATAATTAATTTTCCATCATCATAACTTCCGTCCTTTGGCGTGTCTGTAGATAGGTTTTTTTTTTCGCATCCATTGTGTTTGTGTCCGATTCCGATGAAGGGGGTGGTGGGTGGATCCGTTAAGGCGATAATTAAAAATGATGGAATAAAAAGAGGGAGAGAGATAGTGGTGTGTTATTCAAAATTATTATACATTATGTCATGGATGATTGAAAGGCAAAACATTGATTACGGGATAGTCGAGAAATCTGATATTAGATATGTCGATATTTATTCTCTTTTGATTGGTCATTCATTTGCAGCATTTATATATGCGAATCATTACCTAGAATAAAAAACAATTATATTATCGATCATTGAATACAACGCGTTTATGACAAAATTGACATTGGTTTGAATACTTTTAAACTCAATTTGTATTCATAGTGCTCATTATTTCACTTAGCATTAAGGGCAATATCGGTAGCGGTAAATGCGCAGCAAGTTATTCAGCATGACCATGATGAGGGTTGTGGGTTCGAATCCCGCCGGTCGAGCATCTTTTCGAGTTGGAAATTTTCTCGACTTTCTTGTGCTTGGAGTATTTTCGCAAGAAAGAAGAAGAAAATGAATTCTTAAACAGGGCATTGAATGCCTTCAAATATTTGAATAGAGAACGCTTGACCTGTGAAGTGCGGTCTCAAACATTTTGGTCATTCAATTTGAGCACAATTTTTTCAAGCTTCTGCAGCTTGATGCAGGCAATAAGTTCAAAAATCAGCTGAATTACATACTTTATGACCGTATGTTAGTGTTGCTTGACTACCGGACCGCGGGGGGAATTCTTTCGTATAAATAACCTCCAGAGCAAATGTGGTTTTAGGGGACGGACCTGGTGTAGTGGTTAGAACACACGCCTCTCACGCTGAGGAACTGGGATCGAATCCCATCCCCGAGATAGTCACTAAATTTTTTTTCAGTGACGACTTCCTTCGGAAGGGAAGTAAAGCCGTTGGTCTCGAGATGAACTAGCCTAGGGCTAAAAATCTCGTTAATAAAGAAAGAAAAAAAAAAAATGTGGTTTAGCTCTGTATTGGAAGATTGTAAATTTCCTACATGAGAAAGTTTGGAATACATGAAATGGAATGGTATATAATTTTTGTAGCCTAAATCCGTTATGAAACAGCATAAGTAGCATTGAGTCTTATTAGTCTAGTCTTAGTATTTGTCACTTACGTTTAATATCCCTTTTAGTAATATATCCGTCAGTCCTGTCAAGTCTAATGTCGTTATGTGATGTGGGGCGGCTGTGAATGTTTTATAATTGTGTTTTAGAAGACATTCAACGTATTTAGTCTTGGGAAAAATAGCAGCTCACCAACTTTGCAATGCACGAATTCTACAATTCAGGTTTGGCACACATTGTCACCTATTGCTCCCGAGTAGTTCGACTGCTAATCGTACTAAACAAACTATTTTCAATAATGGGTTTCAATTCAATAGATTACAAATCACCTGGTATTTTATATCGATTTTAAAATTTAGGTAGAATAATAAATTCGATAATATAATTCACTTAGAATGTTTTGATGCCATCTATTCATCTGTTTCTTTCTTCAATTTCGCTACTCACGGTTTCTGACACCTGTCACTGTCGCTCTAATCCAGGGCCGTTGTTGGTTTTATTCAGTTGACGTTCAAACTTACGAAAGCGCGTGCTGTCCAACAGGGGCAGCTTACAGTTAGTTAAAAACATATTTCACAAAAATTCTGAAAAACTTATGCATCAATTAGACCGAGTAACCGTATTTCAAAAGATGATATTTTTTGTGTCACATAAAATGTATAGCCATTTTTTAGCGTGACGAACTAATGACCGCACATTCCTAGGCAAACTCGGATCATTTTGATGGAAATTTTTGCATGACAGCAGACTGGCTGCTTGTTGATATCCAGCTCGTCACCCCCAGTGCTTGATCATCACATTTTTCAAAAAGAAATGCATGGTTGCTGGTAGATACAGTCGGAGTTATTGTTATTTATTTATTACTAGTGGTCCCGACAAACTTAGTCTTCCCATCATGTAGGCTGTTGTAAAACGTCATGTAATTCTCTATACAAAATGACACATGAGTCTTGTCCAGTTTTCCCTATTATTCCGGAGACTTTCCCAAACATTTTTTTCGCATGATCACGTCGTATCTCTTGTTGAGTGCAACTGTGAAAAACTTCCATCAATCCGTTCATTCGTTCTCAAGGCATTTCGTGACATACAAACACCAGTCCATTTTTATTTAGACTTTTTTTTAAATTTGGTTCTACATCAACTATCTTGACAAATCCTCGCCAACAGTATTTTGCCAATCACTTGATTTACGGTTGCCTCTCTGCATGATCTGCTGACACCTATCCTTTCGAAGTCCTGGCGCACCTTGTCAATCCACTAAGATCGCTGTGCTCCACGCCATCTTGCTCCGACCGCAGAGAGGTTTCGGCTTATTTATTGAAAGTTCTCAAAAACAAAAAATCGTACGTTCTTCTGCGCTTAAATCACTTTAAAGAGGAACTTCAAAGTTAGCGCCAAAGTTAATAAGATTGGCGCAAACAAAGTTATTGAAGGTGGCGCAAGCAACTTGAAGGCGAGTTTTCATGTTAAAATATATGATTTTCAATGAAGTTTACATAAGTTTGAAATTCTTATACCAATTTAGAATCTTCTTATGACATTATCTCCAAAGTTTGTAGAAAATGAAATTTGTAGTAGACTATCTAGTATTAGTGAAAAGTAGTATTCTACTAATTTTTCTTATTATCCTTTAGATGCTTTGGTTTCTATTCTGAATAGTGTTTGATCCTTCGACCTTGTTGCTTGCTCCTGCGGGGGCGGGCGACGAGAGCAGGATCAAACATGTCGCGCGTCGTCCTGTAGTAGTGAAAAAGTGCCGCGAGTGTCAGTAGTGTTTGATCTATTGGTCGCGTCGCTTGCTCTTGCAGGGGCGAGTGATGAAGCCTTATTTGGCGTACATATTTAGGGGAACATGGTCCAAGACGCGCACTGATGGGGTAAAATGGCTCACCTCATTAAATCATTCCCAGAAGGTTTCAATTTGTATTCTTTGCCAAACGATGTTAAAATATGTTTACCCCAGAGTTGTCGCCACAACCCTTGGACATAAACTCATAGATTTTTCCTTAATTTTCCGATGAAATTTAACATTTTTCCCTTTTTTGCCTAAATTTTAAGGTTTTCCTATGATTTTATTAAGGAACAAGCGTTTCCATACCACAGAGCAAACTCATGGAGAAACATGGTTGCTAACTACTAGTTCTCCATATTAAATGGCATCCTACCCCATCCATTTGGTCATTTTGAACCACCCCAATTTTTCAACCAACTTTTATACACGATTTAAACCCGTTAAAAAACTCAAATTTGGGAAATGTTTTCATGATGGTAGCTAGCAAATATTGTAAAGTTATATTGTCTTCTTCTTTCTGGCATTACGTCCAAACTGGGACAAAGCCTGCTTCTCAGATTAGTGTTCTAATGAGCACTTCCACAGTTATTAACTGAGAGCTTTCTTTGCCGATTGACCATTTTTGCATGTGTATATCGTGTGGCAGGTACGAAGATACTCTATGCCCTGGGAATCGAGAAAATTTCCAACCCGAAAAGATCCTCGACCAGCAGGATTCGAACCCACAACCCTCAGCATGGTCATGCTGAATAGCTGCGCGTTTACCGCTATGGCTATCTGGGCCCCAAGTTACTGTAAGGACTTCGAATGGCGTTGAAATGTGGAGCTCATTAGGAGAAAACGACACTAATCCTTAAAGTGGCATTTTGGACCATTTGACCCTACTTTACTCTTGATGGCGCTACGTCCTTCAAGACATGACTTGCGACACAATGTTACGCCAACTTACTCGATCCATGGCTGCTAACCTCCAATTTCTCGATCGCCCCACACTTCCAAGATCCTGCTCCACTTGGTTAAACCACCTAGCTCGTTGCGCTCCCCTTCGTCTTGTACCGGCCGGATTTGAGGTGAACATCATTTTTGCGGGATTGTTGTCCGGCACTCTCACAACGTGTCCTGCCCATCGTACCCTTCCAGCTTTGGCGACTTTCTGGATACTGGGTTCACCGTAGAGTTGCGTAAGCTCGTGGTTCATTCTACTCCTCCATACGCCGTTCTCACATACTCCGCCAAAGATCGTCGTTCAAAAACTCCTAGCGCTTGCAGGTCCTCTTCGAGCATTGTGCACTGTGCACGTCTTATGCCCGTAGAAGCCTACCGGTCTTATCAGCGTCTTGTGAATGGTACGCTTAGTACGGAGTGAAGTTTACCAGACCGCAGGGTCTTGTGAAGTCCGTAGTAAGCACGGCTTCCGGCAATGATACGTCTTCGAATTTCTCTGCTGCAGTTGTTATCCGACGTTATCAATGATCCGAGGTAGACAAATTCGTTCACCACCTCGAACTCATCCTCGTCGATCATCACGCTTCTGCCAATGCGAGCTCTATCGCACTCAGTTCCTCCAGCCAGCAGATATTTCGTTTTCGACGTATTTACCTTCAATCTAACCCGTTCTGCTTCACGTTTCAGCCTGGTATACTGTTCAGAAACCATCTGAAACGTTCTTCCGACAATGTCCACGTCGTCAGCAAAACATATGAACTGGCTGGATTTATTAAATATCGTGCCCGCATGTTGATGCCCGCCCGTATAACACCTTCTAGCGCAATACTGAACAGGAGGCAGGAAAGACCATCGCCTTGTCGAAGTCCTTTGCGTGTTTCAAACGGGTCCGATAATGCACCCGATATCTTCACACAGCACTGTACACTATCCATCGTTGCCTTGATCAGTCTAGTCAGTTTCCCGGGAAAACCATTCTCGTCCATAGCTTCCATAGCTCTTCGCGGTCCATGGTATCATAGGCCGCTTTGAAATCGATGAATAGGTGGTGCGTAGGGACTTGATATTCGCGACACTTTTGGAGGATCTGTCGCAACATAAAGATTTGGTCTATCGTCGATCGTCCGTCCACAAAACCTGCTTGATAACTTCCCACAAATCTGCTTGCCAGTGGCGATAGACGGCGGAAGATGATTTGAGAAAGCACTATATAGGCTGCGTTAAGAATAGTGATCGCTCGATAGTAGTGCTGTTTCCCCCTTTTAATCACCTCACGTTCGTCCGTCAAGATACCTCCATTCTTATCCCGGCACATTTCGGCTCGCGGCACAAAGCCTTTGTGGGATGCATTAAATTTCTTGTAGAACTAACGAGTTTCTTGAAAACGATACAGCTGCTCCATCTCTTCGCACTCCAACTCTGCCAGGCGGCGCTTTTTATCCCGGAATAGATGGGTTTGCTGTCTTCGCTTCTGTTTGTATCGTTTCACGTTTTTGCGTTGTTAATGGCTGCTTTGACACTACTCCAGCAGTTCTCAAGAGGGGCTTCGGTGAGCTCTCCCTCTTCCGGCAACGCTGCTTCAAGGCTTTGCACGTAATTTGTGACTTCGGGTAGCTTGAGTCGTTCCAGATTGTACCGTGGCGGGCGTCGGTACCGAATGTTGTTCACAACGGAAAGTCGGTGGCGCACAACCGTCACAAGGTAGTGGTCCGAATCGATGATTGCGCCGCAATAGGTTCTGACGCCGCTAATGTCCGAGAAGTGTCTTCCACTTTGGCGTACATGCGAGTATCGAATAATATCGCGAATCCGGTTAAGCGTGATTATAGCATGGATCACATCGTTACATTGGTGACTCCCAGATCTCTACCTTATCCCACTAAGCCAATATCCTTTCATGACAACCGGGGAGATGCAGAGGTGTTCTCGGTCTCTAGTAACAACGGTAGTCACACTAACATTTCTTCCCTTCCCTGATGAACGTAAGGACGTGGCCGGTGCCGTTATTGTCTTTTAAATGTTGAGCTCTCGATTTGTGCACATTGAGAATGCTAAGCTAATCTCAAGCCCCATCAATTAAATCTCTGTGCAACTTCGATTGTTCTGGTCAATCACGGAGTAGCAACTACGAATTGTACGGTCGTCTATGCTCATGCTTTAGATGTTTTGGTTTCTGTTCAGTTATAATGTCTTGCAGAAAAAGTAGAAGTTTTTATTCCGGAGATTTTTGAAACAAATGACCTACCATCACTCGTTGAGAGTTAACTGAAAGTAAATCAAATGATATTGTAATGTGAGGATGAGCTAAAATGAGCCGAATGTTATTCGAAGAGAATAGAGAAGAAATCGAATCTGAGTCAACAGTAAGTTTTGAAAGTGAAGAAGAAGTTGAAAATAATGTATGTGCGTCGTATGAGAGAGTAGAATTAATTGAGAAACGATCAATACAGAGTAGAGTGATATTAAAGAACTAGAAAGCTGAAAATAATCATAAACAGTTAAAATTGAGTCGATCCTTCTCCGACAACAAAACAAGATTCAGTGTTGAGGAACGCTATAAAACATCAATATGGTTGGATGTTCAAGATGAAGACAAAAAGAAGTGACGGTCAAAAATCGAAATGCTAAACGTGTATTCAGGAAGACAATGTGGTTGATTCAAAACCCGCCGTGCGTATTAACTAGTTTTAAATTTTCAATTTTTAAATTCTGTTTAAACAGAAAGATTCAGCGGAAGACAGCGACAAGAATAGACAGTTTGAGAGGGAAATGAGCTACAAAAAAAATCGAAAATTAATATCAACGCTTCTAAACTGTCATTGTTAGGTCAAACAGAAAACTTCTGAATTAATTGGTGAGCTCATTTTATACTATTTTTCTACTTTTTGTCTTTCTTCATACATGACAGTATCGCATAGCCGATGTAGGTGCCATTACAGTTTTCAGTATATTTTTATTATTCGAACGACAAAAAACAAATTCCTACTTCTGGATTTTTTCCTCAGGAATTTATATGAGGGTTGGAATAAGCGTCCCATTCATATAAAAACATAAACACAATTTTCGTGTATGGTACACCTTTGAAGATATTTCTTATCATTTTCAGTATCCTCTATTTAAAAAAAACCTTTGTCGTGACCGCAAATTAAATCACTCACATCTATACGTAAACTAACTCGCTCAGTCAGTAGTAACAAATGAAAACAAACGATTGGGAAGAATAAAAACTTTATTTCACTTTTCCACTTATCACTTTTGCCATCTTAGTTGAATTCAGCCTCCTCTGCCATTAGGACGTCCCATCCATTGAAACCCCACTCGATAGTTAAAAAAAACTTTCGATCCGTCTTGATCTGTCAGACACAGTCCTCAACTGGTTGGCATTGGTTGCTAACTGCTCTCCGGAAAGGATAAATCTTATCCGTTCGTTTTGCTATCCCAGCTAGGTCAAATATTTTCCCAGGCTAAGGCTACAACGAAGGCCATCGAAGGAACTCCTAAGCGCTGGAGACTGGTTTCGAAGATTTCCCACCCCCTCCTTAGGAACCAACTTCTTTCTAGTTGGTACAATCGTGCCTTTTTTCGTTCAGCAGCCACCATTGCTTGAAATCAAGTTTTCCTTTCTGTTTCAGTTTTTCTTGCGGATTTTGCCATTCAGCAATATATCTTTCACCCGGTTCGAGAACGACTGCTGCTGCCACACGAAGGGTGCAATTCCTGTAGCACAGTAGCAATTGCATTTCGAGTGAACTATAAGCAGTGCACAAGAAAGCCAGAACCAACAACTTTCCGAGCCGAGTAATTACGACTTGGTCAAACAAAACTCTAAATTATAATTTAATTGATGTTTGCCAAGATTGTGCAGTTTGCCAAAATACATAAGTTTCGTTCGGTGCCTTGAAGGTTTAACAGAAACTTCAGGGGGCAAAATGAGGAAATCATTAGCCGTCGGAAGTTTAAGCACAGACTTCCCCCGGGGAGATGAAGGAATATCGATTGCACTTCCAGGGTTCAGCCGTATGATGATGGTGAGATGTTGAGTTGAGCAGAAGGATATCCTGGTGCCTAATTCGAAACGGATCGACGCAGACTTGAAATTGGGGGAAATATTAAGGGATTATGTAGCATTACCATTGTTATTTTCTCTTACTTAATTATCACGAAGAGTATCAGCTATCAAGTAATAATTTTTCAGTTATGCTTCCAAATTTGTTCATTCAAATTCCAGAAGGTCGTATCGCAAAATTTTCAGCAGGAACTTGGTGGTTTCTACGATGGTCTAAGGACTGTTAATTTTATAAAGTGGACACTTTGTTTTTATTATATATTTTTTTTATTGATAACATCGTAATCGGTTTTCTGTGCATCGTTCAACTATTATTGTACAATGTAATGAAAATATAAAATCTTACAAAATACTATTGGTTGAAAAACTAAATAGATTTTCCAAAAACTCCTAAGACAAATTGTTCGTGAAAGTTCAGCATTATTTCCTACACTAGTTTACTCTAGTGACTTGTCCTTTGTGTCAAAATTTGCTGATACGACATCCTTTTACTCCCAGCTTAATAGGAAATTATACTCTTATCAGTATCATTAAAATTTAAAATATTTTTCTTCATAAAAATCGATAAAAAAAAAGATATCTGGAAAATTGTTGCCCCAAAAATCTGATTTTTGGCTTCTGATTTTTTTGAAAACAAAAAATATAGATTGTCGAATTTTCCAGCTAATTTATAATAATAATTGATTTCGATAACCTACAAAAATCGACCGTTCTAAACGTTGTGCCTTATTCGTGTGAAGTTTAATGATTTTGGTGGCTTTTTATCACAACATTGTACAATATTAGTCGAAAGATGGAAAGCGATTTCATTGATAAATTAAAATGATATACCTCTATGAAAGTATCCACGTTACAAAATGAACAGTCCTTATAGGAGAAACGAGTTTGAATTTTGTATGGAGAAATTTGATCAATAAATTATTTGAGAAAACATGTTCCAAAGACATTTTAGGTAGCAATATAGTCGTTTATTTTCTTTCGTTTCGGCTTGAAGATTATTTAATTAATAGAGAAGGGGATTCTATACAATTTCCCGGAATACCATTATCTGGAATTAATTTTACCGGAAGACTACTTACCGGAATGTACCATTATCCGGAAAAATCATTTACCGGAATGCACCATTGCCCGGAAGGACCATTTACCGGAAAATTATTTCTCTACAATGTTGAATTTTTCCATTAACGTCCTTTTAATAGATTTATGGTCATTCAGGTCAGTATGTTGACTCAAAAATATTTGAAATGACCACCAAAGATATACTGGAGAATCGAGAAAGGACCGCAAAATATTGGAAGTTTTAAAATAGCATGTTTTTGTGGATTTGACTGTTTTATCTCGGGGAACACGAATTTCAGTTTCTCTATGACAGTAACTTGTTAGAAATTCCTATAATTTTAATGATTTTACGAAGTAACATTTTCACTTCCCTAAGTTCATGGCCAAGGATTCATTACACAAAAACTGAAAATATGTGATGCGTTCGGAAAACTTTCACGTATTCTCTTATTTTATATCAGTAATCAGCAAGACTGTTCGCAGTACTGTAGTTCAAGATTTAAAATTTCAGTTTCAGAATAAAAGAAAAATCTCTTGGATTTGTTAACAAAATGTTAAGATCATCATTTAGTAATTGAATAATTGCAAGTGATTAAAAATGAACTTGTTGCTACACAATTCCAATATTAAATTACTTATTTTATAGCAAAACATACATTTTTCTGTTTATTGCGCGGAATATCATTTTCTATTAGAATTTTCTTATAATTGATAAAAAAATACTCGTAATTAAATGAGCAAGCCTCGTCGGATAAATGTACGACTCGTACTGTAAAAATCATCATTCTGTAACGAATTGCGTACAACAATTTTTGCAATGTCGTAGAAGACCGCTTGAGGGTATCAAAAACCATTTCGGGATGCATTCACCATTGTTCTGCAATTTATGAAAGTTGATATGCAATGATTCATTACGCAACTCGAAACAGTTTCGTGATGAAAAAGCGTTCGGTAATAGTCACTACGCAACTGATTTCAGTTCCGTAATCAATATTATCACACTGCTTTATTCAGTGCAGGAAAGTAGGCCGTTTTATGACAGGTTGGCGTAATAAAAAACAGCCTATTACGATGCCCCATCTTTAATATTTTTTAAATTTACATCATAGAGTTTCGATATTAAACAGATGTTTGGGACAAAGTTTCATGATGGAGAAATTTTTAATAAAAAAGTTTTTCTAAGAACAACTGACCGGTTTTCAAAATTTTTATTTTTTTTTGTCAAAATAATATTTTGAAATATAATGATTATACGGATAATATCTCTAGAAGTAGCCATTTTTTATTTATATCAAGTTTAATACAAAAACTTTTATTCAAATATTAAAATAGGCCATTTTCATTAGTTATTCGCGATTCTCCATCAAGGAAAATAAGTGAGTGGAAGGAAATGAGGGTTTTATTCTCGAAAACGTATTATTATTGTTGGAGAATCGCGAATAACTAATGAAAATTGCCTATTTTAATATTTAAATAATATGTTTTGCATTAAACTCGATATAATTCGGAAATTGCTACATCTAGAGAAATTGTTCATATAATTATTATGGTTCAGAATCATTTCAAGATTCTCTTTGTATCATCAGAACGTATTTATTTTGACAAAAAACCAAAATTTTTAAAATCGACCGAAAGTTGGTCTTAGAAAAAAAAATTATAAAAAATTTCTCCATCATGAAACTTCATTCAAAACATCTGTTTACTGTCAAGATTCTATGGTGAAAATTTAAAAAAATCATAATGGGGTTCTTGCGTTATTTAAAATTTAATTTTTACTTTTGAATTTTTCATGAAAAAACATAAAATATTTTTTAGTGCATATTTTTTTTTCTTGCAGGCCAAACGGTTCACTACAACTTCTTCTCTATAATCAACAGTTTCGGAGTTATAATTATTCAAATAAGTTGCATGCAAAAATGTATAGGCTATTTTCATAAGTTATTCTCGAGTCAAAATGATCGTTTTTTCTATGGAAAACACTTATTGTATCATACCAAAAACATGTGCAAAATTTACTGTAAATTGAAGATGGTCGAGTTCTGACCGATTTAACATGGAATTCGTCTTGAGTATTATAATTTGAAAATCACACATTGGTGCAGAATTAAACACCTTATAACAAAACAGGTTTCAAAATCCAAAAATTTCAAATCCATAAAAAAATTCACTGTATGTTAATAAGTAGTGTTGCATGCTCCTTGTGGGCGAGCGACGGAATCCCGATCCATTGTGTCCTGTTTGCGTTTCGCGGAAGAAAAAATGAAGTGTGCCGGTGAAAAAAAAAAGAAAAACAAACGCGTCAGTAGTGTTGGATCCGTTGAATCTGTTGCATGCTCTTTGTGGGCGAGCGATGGAATCCGGATCCATTGTGGCCGGTTCGCGTTGCGCGGAAGAAAAAACGAAATGCGCCGGAGAAAAACAAAAAAAAACGCAACGAAATAAGTATCGTGTCCGGTTTGCGTAGTAACCACACTATCAGTGTCGGTCATTCGTGTATATGCTCACGTATTCATTTCGAATTATATATTTATCGTTTACCAAAACGAATCCTTTCCCATATCCAAACTCCCAGTGTTTTCTTGTGGAAGTGCAGAGGACTCCTCGGCTTCTATAAAGCAAGTAACACGTCAACATTTCACTAACATTCCCAAATTGACCTGCATTCGAACGCAGCCGGCGCCGGTATTGTTTATTATAATAATGAGAGCACCAGTACTTACACATTGAGGATGCCACTGATCCCGAGTAGTGTCTGTTGATTCCCTGTGTAAGTACAGCTGTTCTTGCAATAACGTAATAGCAACTGCGGGCGGTCAATCATGCTCATGCTGAATTTGAAAATGATGTCAAAATTCTTACAACTCGTGTATGTAAACATTTTAATGCAAAACTAAACTTTGTAAATCAGCATAATACGCCTAATTGTACGCAATTTTACTCGAAATAAGCACGTTTTTACGAGAATAAACGGTTTTATGAATGAAAATCTATGTCTGTAATGTTGTTTGATTTCAAAAATAAGTTCAGCAATTCACACTTAAGCTCACAAAACATTTCAAACTAGCTCCTTTGAATCCTTTTTATAACCTTTTTAAAATTACTTCATGACCAAAGGGTCCGCTCTTGAAAAGCTTTTCCATTGCATTTAAAGTTCTTCTTCTTCTTGGCATTACGTCCTCACTGGAACAAAGCCTGCTTCTCAGCTTGGTGTAATAAGAATACCTGGGCATAGAGTATCATCGTACCTGTAACACTATATACGAATGCGAAAATGGCAACTTTGGCAAATAAAGCTCTAAGTTATTATCTGTGGTTTTATCCTTGTGAGGACGTAATGCCAAGAAGAAGAACCCTTATGGAATGGAGAGTTAAATTTACAAACATGAACAAATTAAGAACGTAATGTCAATAAGACAAGAAAAAGGTTAAAATAGCTGCATTCGATTTTTTTTTGTTTGTTTTGTATGGTAGCTCCATCAGAATTTGTTTGAAATAGTTGTGTAGTAGTGTCATTACTAATACTGTCTAGTCGAAATGGTTTTGAATAATTTGTCATTCAAGTGCTATTCTGATTACTCCTGTCTTTTACGTAAGATTAGAGTCTTAAATGTCAATTGTCGTCAAGTTTTAACAAAATTAGGCTGTTTAGTAGTAGTTCTAGTTATTTTTTGTTGTTGTTAAAAGTGTTTATTGGTCATTACGTTCATATATCCTTAAAGAAAAAAGTCGCTTTCCTTGTCTGTTCAACAATTTTTCGAAACTAGCAAGTGTACCCTAATGATCGATCTCAGCGTCTTACTTTCCATAGTCATTTTATAGTGAATATTGAAGAGTAAAAGTTACCTTAGGCTTCTATTACAGTCTCCTACATGATTCACTTTTCGGTGGCAAATGCAATGCTTCACAACGCCTACATTCTACTTGTAAATTTTGCGAAAATGAAGCTGGAATTAGATTATTTATACCGCTGTTACAAAAGAGGTATTTCTTATTATGGCAATGTAAAAACCATATTAAAATAAGATTGTCGCCACTTATTTCTACTCAGTGAATCTACTAGTCATTTTCCTAAGAGTTTCTATGTATTCCCTACGTCGTATATGATAACGATGTATCTAACTAGCTAATAGTAAGAGTGGCTACGGATCATTCTGGTTAGCAAAAGGCAAACTGAACGTCATCAATAGTATTAATGTCCACTTCGAATAGATTAATTATTTGAAATGGGCATCAATTCTATCAATGACGCAGAATGTCCGTTGGATCACATCCGAGATATTATTGCGTCTATGCCATATGAATTATGACGCGGCTTTAAGCAAAAAGTGCCAAAATGTGATACCACCACTACAGGTTACGCCTTTGGTTTCCATCATATGGGCTAATGGATTATGCCCTCCCATCGCGGCAAGGTCGCATAACCGTCTCTCCTGGCTACTGTTGAAAATCCATAAGTGTGCTTGAACATGGTTGAAATTAAGAACACGGTGAGGTTTGCTTTTCCTCCGGAATCTGCGCGGCCCTCTTATGAAGAAATCGCCAAATTTGTCAAAGCATTAAATATTAGTACCATCGAAATGGATACGCTGTACAGACGAGCAGAAACTCACAGTGTTTACTTGAAATTCAAGAATCAAAAAGCGTTCAAGCAAGCAATGGAGAACAATGCACATCCACTTCGTTTTGAATACGCGAATGGGACGACAGTGGTGGTGCAAGCATCAGATGCGGAAGGCAATTTTCAATACGTGCGAGTGTGTGAACTACCACCGGAGCTGCCCGATAAAGAAATATCGTTGGTACTAGGCAAGTACGGAGAAGTTAAACGTGTGATACGGGAAAAGTTTCCTGCTGGTCTTGGATTGGACATATACAACGGCGTTCGTGGGGTGTACATGAACGTCAAATCTGAAATACCACCAGTGCTTTATTTCCTCAACTGGAGAGGTAACATTTTTTACTTCGGAAACAAGGAAAAGTGTTTTATTTGTGCTGAAAAGGGACACCAGATGAGCGCCTGTCCCAAGAAAAAGGTTCAACGACGGAATGGTGACACGGAAATGGGAGAACCATGCACCTATGCTGGTGTAGTGAAAGAAAATACATCAATGGAAATTGAAAAAGTAACGGAACTTTTGGAGATAGAGGTTTTAGAGGAGGAAAACATTGTGCCGGAAGAAATATACGCGGAAACTCAGGAGAAGGAAGATATACCGAAATCCAAGGCCAAACCAGTGCCAATAAGATTTTGGAGGGCCAACGGAAAGACATATACGCAGTATGCAGGGATTGCACAGATTAGTGTGGAAGACGAAACGGAGCCGCAGAAGAAACGTGACTTGGAGGCCAAGGCGTCTAGGAGTATTTTGCCACCTAAGGAGAAAAAGCAGCGAAGCTCATCCCGACTGTCGTCTATCGGTTCGAAGTCCGATATATCGGATTAGTCCGCATGTTAGTTTTTCATATTATAGTTTAATTGAAATTGTACAACAACAATACAATTTAAATGACCATTGGCTCCGTAAAGTGTTAAACACGTTTGAGCCCAATAAATAAACAATTAGAAAAAAAAGGTCGCATAACCAAGGGGAGGGAATTAGCTGCATTCGATTTCCAACTAATATTCTTCGAACATGATGCCTTTTGAATCAGTTTTGGCACAATTTAACGTTATTTCGGACTGATTGAACTCTGGTGAAATTGAACTAATGACAATAATCGAAAATTGGAGAAGAAGAAATGGGTTTCATTTTCTCCCAACGATTGCCGCCGTTTCGTTGTACAAACCATCTCATCATCATCAACGTCAGCAAAATGGATAGCGATGTGGAGTGTTCTTTCTTTTTTTAAGGATACTGTTTCTGGTAGGAAAAAATCAAGCGCCAAGGAACGGAAACAACCAATGGATGCTCGTCATTTGAGTTTTGTCTTATCTTGCTTTCCATCCCATTGTGCGATTGTGATAAATCATTGCGTTTTTCTAACCTTTGTTTGCATGGCGTATCGCATTGCATCGGATTGCGCCACCATGCAGTCGAACAAAGGAATTATAATGAACTTGGGAGCTGAACTAGATAGTGAACTTCAGGAGATACAGTGATAGATACAATGTTAAGACCACCAAATTAGTTTTTTTATGTTGATCGATAAATTGCTACACTTTAAGCATATTGCTATTGTGATTGTAAAACATTCTTTCGTATATAAATGCAAATTTCAAAAATTAGTATAAGATGCTTTTTCTCAAAAAAAAAAATAAATGAGCCTTGAGAAAGAAAGTGTTAAACTGCATTGTACTGCTGGAAGAATATTGTACTTACAAAATACTGAAAACCAACGATTATGAAACTAAGAGGTGTTCGTGAAGTTTTGTCCATCACTGTATATCATATGATTCTAAATTAATTTTTGTCAAACATCAGATTTCTCGTCTTACCACTTTATGAAGGAACATATCAAACTTACCGTATTGCATGGTTCTAACGATTTCCAAGCTCCGCACCGGTTCACTAGTTGGAAGAGCATCGATCTCCTCGATGACAACCGAGGTGACCTTCTTGTTGGAGTCGGCTGATTCTGCATTCACCGTTTTGATGATTTTTCCGTGGTCTGTAAGATGGATCGAATTAAAAGTTAACACCCACTCAACTCAGGTCTCATTAACTTTGGCCCTTACCTGTTCCGACGAATATCACATCGTAGGTTTTCCCGCCGGGAGTTTTAATTTGCGGATCGACGGCGATGGCGGTGAATCGATAGCTGGTAGGAAAAAAGGCATGCAGCGGAACCGGAAAGTCAAGCGAAATGGGACGAAAATTAGTATGGAGAAACACGTTCACGCCTGACAAGGTGCAAATCGCATAAATTATGCGCATTTCATAGCCGACCGCAAGATTTAATTAATCTCGTCAAATTAGCATACACCGTGAGCGCGCGAACGGTAATGCTAAATTAACTAACAGAGTGCAGGCGACCGCGGCACTGTGGGCCAGAAATCAAAATTTCGCGACGAAAGTCCAACATCTTTTTCGAATAGAATGAATTTTGGAGACAAATTTCTCATTACTGAGACCATGTGTTATTGTATACAAACGATTTTTTTAATTTATTACATAATTGCATTGACGCTTATATTGAGCTGTTCGGTAATCCAATCCGCATGGTTATTAAATTATTAACTCATTACGCCTACGCGTCGTAAAGATGGACAAATTATGGTTGAAATTATGAAAAAAATCCACGTGCTCGGCTCTTCTGAATCTTCTCCGAAAATGACAGAAACCTAGTGAGCTCAGTACACACAAAACTTCAGGTTATTTGTAGTTCGTCATCCAAATTTCAGCAAATTCGGCCTACCAGAAGCTGAGATACAGATTCCCAAACTTGGGAATTTTGTATGGAAAAACAGCATTTGATTATTAACTTTTGTCATTGACTGTAGACTCAATCGTTTCTTACTCGAAATTTTCATGTCTGTTGCCTTAATTTTTTATCACTTTTAGGTCGAGTTTTGTTCAGTAGGAAAGTGCTTGGAATTTCGTCGCGAAATTTTCATTACTTGCACATAGTGCGCGACCTCAGTAAAAAAAACCTAGCATTTATACTTACACCGTGCTGACTCGGGTCAAAATCGGTGAACCGAAAAACGTTGGCACATTTTCATCCATCAGCGAATGTGTCTTTTTGAAGTTGAGTGTTAGATCCGGCAGGGTTCGTGAATCGTTGTGACACGAGCCAGGACGTGGATCCGGTACCTGTTTGGTTGTGAAAAATGAAAAGAAAAAAACGAGTTAGAATTGCATGCCTATTAGAAACTTTCTACTTTGATATGAAATTAAGATTCTGGAGTATTTATGTGAGGACTGCATCGAAAAGTAATTAGTGACACATTTCATTACCTCAGAGAAGCTGCGTAGATCTTAGGAGGTTTTTTTTATTCTCAGGGCTGTGTACATATATCTTCTATACAGAAAAATATGGTTGTGCTTTGCCATTATTTGTCATCATATTTGAAAACTTTTCAAAATAATGACTATATGCACCAAAAAAATCTTAGACCTCAAAATACAAAAAAAAACAGCAAAAACCGTGTAAACATGATTGATGTGTTAAGAGTAAATTCCACTTACAGGGATACCTCGATGTAACGTAACTTGCTTTTTATTTTCGTTACGTTATACCGAAGCAAAATATGTGTTTCTAAATTTCGTTCAACATGTATTTTCTTGATAAGAAAATGAACCTTCGATTGATTTTATTTACCAAGCAGGCATTTTCAGTCCTTCTTTCATTATTTTTAATAATTTATGTTTACGTCTCCTTTGGAGTGATTCCTTAAGAAATACATTCCGGAAATTTTTTTGGAGGATTCCTTGAACACTCGAAGAAACTCTAAAGAAATTAATAGATGAGATCTGTCAGAAATCGTTAAAAAATAATGTTGAGCAGATCATGAACATTTATAGTTTTTGAGGTTTTTGGCCGAATACATGCACGATTTTTTTAACATCAAGAGCATTCCATGAATTATTTCTGGATTGTTTTTTAACACGGCTACTGGAAATAACCGTGAAAAATTGTTGGAATTCTGTTTTTTGTTTTATTTGCGACATTTACACCAGTTGGTGCATTCATGTCGACAGAACCAATTTGTGAATCTCTAGACATAAACTCCTGCAGAAACTCTGGAAAATGGAAAGTATCGTGAGCGGAATGATTTGAATTATGGTATAATTCACTTTATATTCTGGAGAAATTATTTGGTAAATTTCTTGATCAAAGGCACAGTAGCAGTGGCGCGGGAAGTGGGTAGGACAGGTAGGACATGTACTACGCACAAAAACATCTGGGTAGGACACTCAAAGGATTGTCCTACCCACGATTTAGCAAAAAATATATAAAAAATAAGGTCAGCAGAAAGCTTGTAAAATAAATTAAACTATGCTTCAGAGAAATTTTAGAGACTATAAAGGGTCCAACAGGCTCTTCATGAATTCTATCTCAGAGACCCCTAAGAATAGCTTCAGGAGGAATTCTGATGAGTCTCCGAAGAAATTCTATTTCTGTGGTTTTCTTTGGGTAAATCTAGGTTGAATTCTTGAGGCATCCAAAACAAAATTCCCTAGTCAAACTCTTTAGGAAATTTTCGGAGTAACATCTAAACATTTTATCTTAATAAATTGCAGATGAAATTCCTGGGGAAAATCACGTAATTCCAAAAAGATCTTGGATCTTGAAATGCCTTCTCTGATGCTATGAAGAATCAAACTCTTCAAGAAGGAACTGCCTGAACTCCTGGCTTCTAATAGGTTTCGTTTTGTTTTCTTGGTTCCTGTTACGACTGTTTATAACCTCTTTCTGAACCTTTTAAAGTCTCTTTTTTCAGGCAATAGGTCTCTAATTTCCTATTTTAAGCCACTTGCGTAGTCTGGCGTGAAAATGAGGGGGTTATAAGCAAAGGGGTGTCAGTGAAAAAAAAACTCATTTTTGAGAAAATCTACTTCGAACTTTAACTGAAATTTTTCATTCCATACAAATTGTATGAGAGCCATAAAATAAAAACAAGCCCGTTTTCTAACAATCATGTTATTTCGTCTAATGAGCGGATAAGTCACTTGAAAATATCTTTAGAACGCTTGGAAACAGAAGAATTTCCTCAACTCAAAACCGACCAGAATGTCACTTACACCCCTTTGCGTTTGAGCCCTTTGAATACGGTAACTTGAAATTTCCAGTCTAGGATTCCATAGGGTTAAAATTTTTCTTAGCTTCAATGTGCACCAAATATTTTCCAACGTTTGTCCTACCCATGGTTTCGAACGTGGACGCGCCTCTGCACAGTAGAATTCATAGATGTATCTTTCAAAAAATTGCTGAAATGCCAGATTCTTGAAAACTCAATCCAGAATTCGTTGGAAACAGTTTTAAATACATCAAGGTAAAAAAATAGCGCTATATCGAGGTAAAAATTACGTTATATCATTTATTTACGTTATAAAGAGGCTACGTTATATCGAGGTTACGTTACATCGAGGTATGATTGTATATGTAAGAATAATCATGAAAAGTTACTGAAGAACACTGAATACCGACGAACATTTGTAGAAATTATTGAAAATATCCGTTGAAAAACAAATTGTGGAGCATACTTGAATTACTTAGCAGGTTTTGGTTCCAAAAACGTTGGAATTTAGCCTGAAATAATTTGTAGGCTTATATAGCAGGGATAAGTAGGAAAAGCAAAATAAGGATGCACAGAGGTCTAGTTTTTCAAAAAGCTGACAAAACACAATTTCCAAACATATGTTAAAGATGTAAAACATAGTCATAGATTCATCTACAATATAATATTGTTAAGACAACATACAAGAATTTAAAAAGAAAATTATTTTGTAACATTTTAGAACGTGAAATAGCAGTATATCTCTACAATCCTTTATTTTTGTATCAAAACCCGACTAATTCACCTTAACCAAAAACGGTGTATATTTGGGTTTCATAATGTTTGGCATAATGTGCTTTATTCGATGACGAATTCTTAAGCATTTTCGGATGCAAATATATTAGTGTCGTTAACCCTCTAATACCCAAATTTTTATTTTCGATCTAAATATCATTTTTAGTTATTTAAAATCGTTCTAAACACGTTTTGGGCAATGATTTATTTTTATTCGCAAATCTATGAATTTTGGTTTTTGATTTTTATAATTTTTATTTTTGAACATCCCTATCCTTTCCTAGAAGCCTCTTCTAGTTACTGATTTTTGGCAACAATAAAAATTCAAGTTTTCACGGTACTTTTAAAAATAATAAATTTCAAATATTTTTCTGAAAATATTTTTATTTTCCGTGTAATTACCGGAAACACAGGTTTGGAATTATTTTAATACCACCAAGCTCTTCTTCTGTAATAGGTTAATAGTAGAAAAATAGAAAAGGTACGATTTTTTATATTTAACGTTAAATTAACCCCAGGCATTTGTAGATTATATAAGAATACAATTTTTCAAACAATTTTCAAAAATACAAAAAAGTTTCAAAATTCATAAAAATCTTGTCTCATATGCGTGTTATGAGTCAAGGTTTAAGCCAAGTCATTTTGATTTCCGAGCTACGAAAATATACACAAAATTCCAAAGTGTACCCCGTCTAAAGGCGGGGTTGGGTATTAGAGGGTTAACCTTATTTAATCAACAGTTTTGTGATTAGGTATGCCGAAAAATAAGAGGATAGCTTCTTTGTTCCGTAAAAATCGCTTCCCGCAGCTTCCCGCGGAGATATTTGGCACAAACACAATTTCAAGACTAAGGACTCTATTGAAGAAGATTCCTCTTGCCTAAGTTTGACTAAACGTATTTTTTTTTTGAGAAATTTGAAAGCTTCAATATGTATGGTATATCGTGGGGCCCAGATAGCCGTAGCGGTAAACGCGCAGCTATTCAGCAAGACCAAGCTGAGGGTCGTGGGTTCGAATCCCACCGGTCGAGGATCTTTTCGTAAAGCAAATTTTCTCGATTCCCAGGGCATAGAGTATCATCGCACCTGCCACACGATATACATATGCAAAAATGGTCAATTGGCATAGAAAGCTCTCAGTTAATAACTGTGGAAGTGCTCATAAGAACACTAATCTGAGAAGCAGGCTTTGTCGCAGTTGGGACGTAACGCCAGAAAGAAGAAGATGTATGGTAAACAGTAATTTTGTAATATGGGAACTAAAAATATGTGAATTTTCCAAAATAGAGTCTTCAATTCTTAATCCTGTCCCGAAACAATATTTTTGGCTAAAAAAAAGTAAAATATTAGGAATGCAAATTTTCTGATAAGAAATTTTAAATCTGAACCACTGTGGGTGGGCTATTTCTCAAAAAGACGTTATAATACGATTATCCATAAAGAAACCAGCATGTTAAGCTTCATAAAGCGTTTCAGACACAATTTTCGGGATCCATATACGATTAAAACCTTGTACATTGCTTATGTAAAATCAGTTCTAGAATATTGTAGTGTTTCGTGATCTCCACATATAAAAATACATTCATCAATCAAAAGCAACTCCTATTAAATGCCTTACGCAAATTAGGCTGAACAACGTTTCCACTGTCATTATATGAGGCTTGATGCATGCTTATTGGCATTCAAACTTTAAATGAGCGTCACGAATTAGCCATGATTTCATTTGTCAATGATATTGTAGCGTATCGTATTGATTCCACCAATCTTTATCAAGTTAAAATTTCTAACGCCTGCAGGACGGTTAAGAAATTGGAATTTATTTGCATCAAATAATGACCGAACTAACTATGCCAAATTCGGCCCGATGATTGCAAAAGATGTCTCTTTACAATCAGCATTGCACAGAAATGGATCCGACGATGTCACGAACAAAGCTAAGACAATATTTTAACTCCTTAAGATGTAATACAACATAGACTTAAGCAAACATGTCGTCTACAATTGATTGATGAAATAAATAAACAGTGGGATTCCATTTTTGACAACACAGTCGAAATTTCCAGATGCCAAAAACGGTAACAATGCCAGAATTGGAACGTTTATTTTATTTTTAAATTAATACACTATTTGTGTGTGTGTGGGTCATGTGAAAGCAGTAATCGCATAAGTGACCTTTATTCAAGAAGTGATCAGTAAAAAACAATGAAATTTATTAATGTATTCTTATAACAACGTATTAACAAAAATGGTCTGAGGTTCACAAAACCGCATAAGTTTTTTTTTACTTTATTGAACATTTAAAATCTGTTCAACTTTAAGGCCCTCGCCTAAAATTTGACAAGATTCGGGAAGTTGGAATGGCTTCTTTGCTTTATGTTTCCGACAAAGTAAAGCATCTCATAACTAATGATTGACTGCAGTCAATAGGGCAAACATGAACAGCTATATCTCATGATCCATAAATGCTGTCCGTAATTTCCTAGAATTTACATAGGCTTCTTGTAATTTGTGTTTGAAATGAATTCTTATGGCTTTTTTTAAGAAGTTGAGCTTGATATATGTTTTAACTAACCTTATGGAATCAACGGAAATTCACAGGATTCTGCTATAGAACCTCAAGAACACGAAGATAATCTTTAGGTGCTAGTAAGGAAGCTACTGGAACTAGAAACCTGTTAAAAACCCCCAAGATTTCGCCAGAAGTACTCAAAAAACCACTAAAAATTCACAGTACCCCGAAAGGAGTTTACAAAACGTTCTAGAAATCCTGAGAGTTTATAAGGAATTATCATATTTCGCTCAGCATCCCAAATAAATATTTATTCGTTCTCAGGATTCCACAAGAACTTTTCAGTGTCCGCTAAGAATCACCAGACACTCTTAAGAATCGTTTGAAAGTTCTGAGGAGCTCCATAAAATTCAAGAATCCCTTAACGACTCTCCAGGGCACAGTTAGGAATCTCATAGACCTAGCTCGTAAGAAACATTCTTGATTGAAAATCTTGTATAGAAGAGAAGATCCAATCTCTTCTAAATAATCTCTAACCAAGTAGAAACGTACAAGGGAATTAAAACACTCTTAAACGTATGTATCGTACGATTCAATTATATTATTGAGTAGTTTGGATTGTGCTAACATTTGTCATGGTGGGCTATTATATAACGCATTGGAATAAAAAAAAATAGTAAAATATGCACACTAGGGCGATTCAAAATTTGAAAAAGTTTGAAAAACCAATCTCCCATATCTTTCTTACCATCCTTACCATATAAGTAGTGTTCCATGAAATTTTCAGCTACCTAGAGGTTATTTAAAGGTAGCCCAAGAAAAAAGTAGGTTTATATGGAAATTACTATGGAGAAATTTTGAAAAATGTTACAAACACGTTAGCACTTCAGTTTTAAGTACAAACATATTATCCCATAGTGCAAACTCATTCTCCAAACCATAACAAAGAATGTTGCTGAAGAGCGCGATAAAAGAAGAGATATTCACAAGTTTATTTGCAATTTTTTAGCTTTATATGGGATTATAGCCCTGTAAATATCTACAAATATCCCACACAAAATTAGCTCATAAGAGATTTGTTTGTTCAGCAACATTCTTCATTAAGGTTTCCATTTTGTTGCCAAAATGGGGGGGGGGGATTGCTAAAAAGGGAACATGGCAAAAACAGAGCATACCAAAACAAAGGGATCCCGAGATCCTTAAAATTAAACAAAGTTTAAAAATACAATCTTCCATATTTCTTATCAATCTCATGATAAAACTATAAAATTTTGAGGTTTTCCGGAGGAGTTTAAAGGGGGCCCAATGACGATGTAGGTTCACTATCGAGAAATTGAGTACCCTATCATATAAGTATAAAGTTTAAATTTATCATGTCATAGTGAAAACTCATTCTTTTAATCATAATGAAGAAATAAATCCTTTTTGAACTAATTTTATTTAGAATGTATGCATAAGTTTGCCGGACTGTAATCTAACGTCTTCTTCTTCTTTTTCATTTTCGCATTCGTATATCGTGTGGCAGGTACAATGATACTTTATGCCCAGGGAAGTCAAGGAAATTTCCATTACGAAAAGATCCTGGACCGACCGGGATCGATACCCAGACACCTTCAGCATGGCTTTGCTTTGTAGCCGCGGACGCCAACCACTCGGCTAAGGAAGGTCCCAATCTTACATGTAGCTAAATATTAGAAAACAAATTCATAAATATCTTTTCTTGCATCCATCGAATTGAATTGTTTTCTTCGCCAATTTCCTTCATTATGATTTGAAGAATTGATTTTAACAAACATTTTAAGAATAATTTCCAAAAATTCTCGATACTAATTTTCATAATCTGCCTGCAACGTCTCGAGGCCACCTTAAAATCACCTCCAAAGAGGCTTAAAATATTTCGGACTACTATTTTTATCGTAGTAGATATGTTAGATTGGATTTACAAAGCTTTTTGAACCGCCCTAATGCGCATGTTAACTTCTTGAACTAAAATTTCACTTTGCTATTCACAAGGCGCTTTTCCATGACACTTTGAACAGCTGCGTAATAGGGATCATCAGACTCACGAAACTATTAATACATCCAAGACATGTCATTAAATGTTATCACTTGGATTGACTTTTCATAGAACCATCGCAAAGAGCTAACTTGGGTATCCGTTTTCTTTATCTATCGTTAAAATGTTCCGCAAAGAAGCGTGAGAGGCGGAGTTTGAATATGTAACTACCCGTCTCATGTCTAAAAAGTATCAAAGAAATTACACTCCATCGCGGTTTGGACCAGACGACGTGGATGCATGACGGGGAAATCTTCCTTCTCAAAGTGCCCGTGAGGGGCGATATGCTGCAAAGAATTCAACACGGGCTTCAGATTTGATGCCTTTGATCATTTACATCAAAAGCACCTATTTGTAAGAGCTTTGGAAAGCGAACCTCTTCTATGCTGCCGCCTTACGGCCCGAAGGCACCTCAGCCAAGGTGTTTGAGTGTACCGAATGTTGGGTTCGGTTGGATAGAAAATGTTAAAAAATATAGTGTAAGGTGTGGCCCAATTTTCTTTTTAAGATTTCTAGCTCAATTCAAAACAAATCTAGAAAACTTAGTCAAACAGGCTTAAGTAAGAAAAGTAAACAAACTTACTCTATCAATCCTACATGTTTTGCAGACAAAATTCTACATGTTTCGCTCTAAACCAACTCGATTTTTCACTTTTCGATCGATTAATTTCAGGATTTAGTAAGTAGAGTAAGTAGAGGCGTAAGTAAGATTTTCAATGTTCGCAACCTAACTATTACTTTCACGTTGTATGGAGAGAAAGTGACTTAACCACGAATCAAAACAAAACACTATTTGAGCCGAGTTTACACTGGTACAAAAACGTCGTAACTGAATGAAACGGCTTATCATTTCGTCATACAATTTTTGTTGGAAACGATAGAAGCTTGTTTTAATTAATTATGATTCGTGGTATACGGCTAACTAGCCGAATGGATGTTTAACAACTACCGTAAAACTAAACATTACATATACTTTGCAATTGGATCAAATGAACAAATTGATGTGAAGTTTGCGAAAAAGTCGGTGAGAATCTAACTCACGTCTCCCTGTTCTCTAGATAGGGCGCGTTACCCCCTACGCCACGAAAGGACTCATGGACGCAGAAGTAACCTGAATTCAATTTCAGCTCAATAATCACGTGGTGCTATGAACTACCTAGTATTTTAACGCGAGCTGATTGCATGCAACATTTAAGCGATGTACACGGCGATAAAATGTTGAAAAGGGAATTCATTTTAAAACAGTTGATTATTCCTAACTAATTTTCTCAAAACCATATGAAAGTTACTTACGTCGATTTGAAAAAAGTATTCGAGTAATGTTATGAATATCATGGTGGTTTGAATGCTATTCAAGTAAGAGACTTTCACTTCAAATATTATAGAAATTGACATTCGGAAACGAAATGGCTTTATGTTGCTTTAAGACTTGAAAATTGATTAATGTTCGATTGCATGAAACAAAATACTTTTGGAGTGTATTAGTTTTTGCATAAATATTTGGAAACAATTCTTGGCCTATAGTGGGAAAAAGCTCGAATCAGCGGGACAAAACTGCGGGCCCAATGTATTATCAATGTATCTGATCGTGTGGAAATAATCACCAAAATAATACGTTTTACCTTACTTTTGCGAAAACCAATAACACTTTTTTCAGCAAATTTCCGATCAAAATTAAGATTGTATTTTTATGCAAGAGTCACTTTGTTACTGCTAAAAAGTATTTCTGTCCACAAAATATCGATATATTGACAACCGGTGCGGCAAAAGATCGATGAGGACAAAAAAATTCAAAACTGATATAACTTAAATTGAGTTATTATTTTGATCAGCAAAAATGCTAATACATTGAAGGTCCACCGTGTAGTATTTATTTCTCTTCAGCTGTGATAGTTTTTCTGAAAATATTGTTTTTCCCACTAATGACAAACTTTTGCCTCATCTTACTCTACAGCTAGGCTCTGACTGGAAAGCTCGGCCAATAAGACAGGACGAAAAATGAGCAACATAAAATGAACAAATAAATGGCCCCGGTG
This sequence comes from Aedes aegypti, assembly GCF_002204515.2. Classification (NCBI taxonomy): domain Eukaryota; kingdom Metazoa; phylum Arthropoda; class Insecta; order Diptera; family Culicidae; genus Aedes; species Aedes aegypti. The sequence goes on along the minus strand of NC_035108.1, from coordinate 243,056,471 downwards.
TTGAAGAGAGAGCGAGCGGCGTGACGGAACACTTACCTTCGATGGGTTAACAGGTAGCCAATTAGAGTTTAATCCACTCTGCTCCTTGAAGTTGCCTTCAAACGTGTCGGCGATATCCTGTGATTGCGATAAAGAGAAGAGAAACGTATCTAATATTAATACCTACTACTGGAATGGGTGGGTGGCGGAAAAGCCTTGTGGAAAGCGTGGAGAATTGATTAGGTTTTAAAACAGTTTGAGTAAAGCCTAGAGTAAAGCTAATTGATATCAACCGATAATAACACCTAGGATCTGATATTTATTTAAAAATGTAAACAAGATTTTTTTTTGTGAAAATTACAATAAACAGTACTTTTTAGTCCTATTTTCCTACGATCCTTGTTTCCACCCGTTAGTGAAAACTAACGGTGGTAATCCTTCTTGGACACCGTTTCGGAAGAAACCCACTTCTTCTTTCGTTTATTCACTAAACATGGTTGCAACTACAAACAAAAGGAAGAGTGAATCTCTGAATTCACAAGTTCTTTCCAAAACAGTGGGATTTAAACCTGTCACTAAATGAGGCAAAAAATGAAGAAAGGACGTTTCTCCGGAATGCGCGCTTTCTTCCAAGGACGAAATGGATAATGTTGATAATTGCATCGAAACGAGCAATCAGTTCGATACTCTAGACAAATTTTCCGATCACCAAATCGAAGCAGTCTCTAGCCCAGGATCTTTGATTCAAGTCAGTTGTTCCAAATTTGGGGGATTTAGGCAGAAGATCTAGGGGCCCAGATAGCCGTAGCGGTAAACGCGCAGCTATTCAGCAAGACCAAGCTGAGGGTCGTGGGTTCGAACCCCACTTAAAATAAAAAAATCTATTTCTGGAATTGAAAGAGGGATACAAATTATTACTAACTAATTGCGAAATAGCTCAAAAATTTACTTTGCTGTTTGAAAGCGCGCACAATTTCATTTTAGGACTTACTGGTCCAATAGAAAATTAAGTTCATCAGAGAGTTCTGTTTGATCTTTCGACCTTGACACTTGCTTTTGCCGGGGCGAGCGACGAGGGCAGGATCAAACATGTCGCGCGTCGGTCTCGTAAGTGAAAAAGTGGCGTGATCGGTGAGTTCGGTTGGAGTAACTGAAAAAGTGCCGCGATCGGTTAGTTCTGTTTGATCCTTCGACCTTGACGCTTGCTCCTGGGCAGTGCGTCAAGAAAGCCCGAACAGTTTTTTTTTTATTCTTTTTGGGTCGCGCGCTTATTTTTTTTTTCCTGAGTGCTTTTTTATAGCTGAGCAAACAAGTGAAGCCGAAAGTGGATTGTGGCTGCTCAGTCAAGGATAACGGATCAATTGGTGAGCTCGTTTCATGATACTATTTCTAATCTATAAAATATGTATGACTGCACATTCAATCGTTACAATGGTGGGATGTAAATATGATTTTTCAACAAACTATGGATGGTTCGTCACTGTGAGTGTCGACACAAACTCTGATTCATGATTTATTTATGTTTAACATTTTTTTTAGAACACCTCTTATATACCTTTATTTTTGTAATTAAAAAAACTTTGAATGGTTCGACACTACAAGTGTAGACTTGCGAAAGGTTCACTTTGTTCAACAAACTTTGGATGGTTCGCCACTGTAAGTGTCGGCATAAGAATAAGAGTGTTCTATGATGTCCCAACCAATCGAGTTTTTTGTTTCTTCTCAAATGAGTAAAATATAATAACACATGCTTTCGTCCTGACAGCTGTAGGAATGTTACATTTAGGTATTTGTTCAACAAACTTTGAATGGTTCGTCACCTCAAGTGTCGGCATAATTTTCCTCTACATAGAAATTGTTCATATCAAATGAAAATATTATATTTACGTATAAGCATGTTTATATCTCACAAATCATTGTTTATCATAGTCTAATCGCTTATCAAAGTGAATCCTATGACCCAACGATCCTCCCCATTAACAAACATCCCTCCCAGTAACCTTTGTGGAGATGCAGAGGCAAACACGGTCTCCAAAAAGCAAAGGTTACACACTAACATTCCTTCCCCCAATCCCACCTGACTGCAAGGACGTGGCCGGCGCCGTTATTGACCCTGCATAAATAGAGGCACTGAATTATGCACACTTAAGAAGATTATGGCCAATCCCAGCCGAACTTCTAGTTGATTCTTTGTGCATTTTCACTGACTTAGGTCAATCACGGAATAGCAACCATTGATATGTGTAGTCAGTCTAAGCTAAGCTAAGCTAAGCAATAGAAAATTAAGTTCATCAGAATTTTTAAAACATTCTCAATCAAGAGAACGTTTTCGAAAATTCCTCCAGACAAAACTCCGCAGAACCTTCCAGCTATCGTCCAATCCGTCCAATCAGCTTGCATTCCTCCATTAGTGAACTTTTAGAAAAGGTCATTTTGAACAGAATGATGGTCCACATCAACAAAAAAAAAACAGTTTTTGCCAATGAACAATTCGATTCCGCCATGAACATTCGACCACTCATCAACTATTACGTGCAACAATTTGTATTCGTTCCAACAAATCTGAAGGCTATTATACTGGTCATAGAAAAAGCATTTTACAGTGTTTGACATGAAGGCTCGATTAAAGAATTAAAAAAACTTTTTTCCAAAATACATTGTTAGAATTGGAATGTCAGACAGAAACAACCCCTGTGTTAAAAAGTAGAACCACGATGGTGTTTTTGTCGACTAAGTGAACGGTCAAATATGAACAAAAGTTCAAAAGGTCATATTCGGAACAATTTTTGAAATTATAGTTTTGATATGATATAGCCATTATTTGACCGGGAAAGCTTTTATCATAAATTTTGGGACCCTATTGTACGGTCATCTATGCTTATGCTCAACTCTAATTCCAATTTAATTTGAAACTTGAAAGCAACATGTAACAGTTTCAAATTAGTCTTATTTAATTAGGATGCTAAAAGTTGTGGCGAAGAGCGGATTCAGGTTAAGGTGGAACAGTTCAAGCTATCATACAATAAAATAATTATTAATTTTGTTTTAGTGGAAGATCCTAACTTTAATAATAAATAATTTGTACACCTATAACATTCGATCATCAAACCTACTATTAGCTTTTTGACTTGCACCTAAGATCGAAATTTATAATAGTTTTCTTGAAAAAACAAATTAATAAAAAAATCTTTTTATGTTTTAAACGAGAGAAAACATTTGAGAAATCATTGATATGAATGCACCGAATTTTGTTTTGCAAAACTTAAATGAAAACGCAATCCGACCATGTTGGCACTCATTCGGCCCAGAAACAACCGACCTTAAATAAGATTTTTGCGCTAATGCACGCTCTGGTACATGCTCAATTCCGCGTATACATTTTAAATACCAATCCTTTATCAGTTCAACACTCGGCGCTACAATTACCTTCCTGCCGGTATAGAAATTTGCAAGCGAATTCCAAACTATACGGCAATGCGTGCCGGCATATCAATTAGGATATATTTTGCACCGCAGAGCTTTTGAAAAGTAGCCATCGAAAATCGGAAACAGGCTGCCGAAAGGCGCTTTATTCGGAAAATTTAACAATTACTGGTTGCACTCAATAACGTTCTGGGGCTGGCAGTGCCTGTACTCTCGTGTAATTGAACACATGTAGCCTAGCAGCCTAGTTATTTTAGGAAAAGGTTTTTGTTACCTGTAACGAGAATGCGCATATCGCCGATCCTGCTATCGCATTGGTTGATGTCGAGAAAACGGAGTAGATTAGCTTGGAGTTTCCGTTGCCGTAACGTCCTTCGACCAGGCTGCTAGTTGATTCTGGAATTATACGAACAAGAGAGGAAGAATAATTAAAAATAGTGTGCTGATACCCGGGTAGAGGATGATAGCAAAAGAATAACAAAATTTACCATTAAAATAGAATGTTTGAATAGCAACATTTGTTCTTTGTTTGTTTGAAATAAGAGATAAAATAACAAAAGTAATAACTAAGTTTGTATGGTATAAAAACTAAATAATACCTTATTTTGTCATTGTAATAACTAAATAATAGCAAAAATATAGGCAACAGTAAATAAAAAAATATGTTATTATTTAGATATTGATAACAAAATAATAACTAAATATGCTATTCACGTGTATATCAAAATAATAGTAATTTCAGTTCTTTGACTATAATATCTAAATTTAGCATAATCGAAAAATAAACTTTTTGCTTTCCAGCAAAAAACTTTTGCTTTTTAAATCTTCAATAAATACCATACGAATAGTAAAATGAGCTATTAGGGAGCCGAATCCTATTCTTGACACTTTTGATTCACTTCGGCAGTGGGGTTTTTTGAAAGCTATTGAACATATATTTGGACACAATGTGCGTCGTATTGAAGTGCTTTTGATTGAAAAGTTTCAGACCATTCGGTCGAGAAAAACTCCCCATGTCAAAGTGAATCATGGAAGTGCCAAGTAGCTCTGAACCCTATGGCAAAATTTTATATTGGTTTGTTCTCATGAGTTTTTAAACAGTTTTCAAAATATTAAAATAAAGACATATTTTACAGTGATGGCGATGTTTGTTATTCTTTAGATGTTTAATGTTTTTTTTATTATTTTTGCACAAATAACATATTTCACGCTGATAGTATATTTTGTTATTGACTAGTTATTACATAACTTTCAAGTATATCATATCAATAACAAATTTTGCTATGATTGTATGTTTTGCTATAGATGAGATATTCAATGTCATATATTAATAACATAATAATGGTTAAACTAGATATGATTGCGTAATTTGTTCTTATTTTACCATTATTTTGTTATTCACCTCTACCCGAAAAACAGATTGAAACAGATATATTTAAAAATGGTCACAGGGGAATACCACAATCCGGGGTATCATTGATCAGCGGGGTAACATTGATCGGAATGACTCATCTCGTAATAAGTTGGTATCATCATTTATTGATGAAACATTTCCAAAGCATGAATGTTGCTTCTCTTTCATATATTTATGGGCTATTAAAAATTAGGATTTTTGCAAAAATTGCGTTAACTTTATGCGTAAATTTGTCAAGTTTGCGAAACAATGATTTCAATGGTTAATGATGGTACTACCGAAGATTCATAACTCACATAAGTTCTGCAAGCGATATGAGCAAAGGAAATGCGGTTCTCACTAAAAATGGTATCGCCAGAAACGATTCCGCTGTCAAAATCTTTCTAAGTATGTTCAATTAGGCAACATTGACGAATTACTGTTAAGAATGTAGAATTCCCTTAGGAAACTGCCTGTCTTTAGGCGTATTCCCGCTGTTCGAGGTGTTTTTAATTTTAAAATAACTCAAAAGTAAATGAGATGTAAGCGTTTGGACATTATATTCGGCTTCAGGGGCCATGATTTATGTATCTAACGACATTTTCAATATTACCGAACGTTGTTTACATGGACGATCAATGTTATCAGCTAATTGAAAAAATCGCATAAAACATTTTTGTAAACATGCTTAAATCTTTCAATAAACAATATATATATATATATATATATATATATATATATATATATATATATATATATATATATATATATATATATATATATATATATATATATATATATATATATATATATATATATATATATATATATATATATATATATATATATATATATATATATATATATATATATATTATATATAATATATATATATATATATATATATATATATATATATATATATATATATATATATATATATATATATATATATATATATATATATATATATATATATATATATATATATATATATATATATATATATATATATATATATATATATATATATATATATATATATATATATATATATATATATATATATATATATATATATATATATATATATATAGTCACGAGCTATGTGTGGCAGTACTTATTTTAAACATATAAAACTAACAACATTTACATTTTTGGATGAAATATTTAAGAAATATCCTAAAAACTGATCAATGTTACCCCGGATTACGGTACTGCTTATTCAATTCACTTCGTAAGCTAATTTACGATTAGTTTCACTTGTGTGTATTCTGTCGGCAAGTATCGTAACCAATCTTCTCGGTACAGTTGAACCATAATAAAACAACAGTTTAGTGGTTATAGTTCAACCGAAACTCTGGTTGAAGACCATTTGCATAACTAAATATTTTATGTTATTAGCATGATTAGATATAAAATTCCACCAGGTGCCGCCCAGTAGTAGCAATCGCCCTTGTCCCAACGTCACTGCCAGCTGTGTCAAATTGCTCTGCAACTGCATGGCACTTTCAGCCAAAGATAAAGGACATGCAGTCGAATGAGTATGTCCTACTTAGGCAACGATGACGGGCCCTTTTTTCAGCTCTTTGGAATGGGTGACAGGACCCGACGGAAAGCAGGAGCAAACTAAAGGTGTTGACTTGACAGGAAATTGCCCGGAACAGCATTAGTTTGGACCGTACGATATGGTCAAAAGATGCACTTCATGGCACGTACATGAATTCATAATCTCGTTGTCACTCGATTGTATGTGTCGGTCATTTCAGTCTGTGTGCCTGGATTTTGTGACGCACCAGTAATGGTTCGGAAGGGGTCGAAACATGTGAACCGAAACTGCACTCCAGGGTCATGAGATAAGACGTGATCTGGTGGAGCCTGGTCAGCAACAAGTTTCCTCCATCCGTCTCCAAGGCACTTTCTGGCAAAATTGGCCATTAGATTATAATAGCTCATCAACAGCTGCGTCGACGACAACGATGACTATGTTGCAGTCATGCTGTTTTATTCAATTTTATTCCAGGAACGGAGGCTGTGCACAACCCAACCCAAAACGAGTCAACACGATGAATCCCCACGAGGCGTTTAGTGGGACAGCAGTGCTCAAGTCACGACCCACACTCGTTTGAATCTGAGTTCTGGGGTTAGCAAACAGTTTCGTTTTTATCTTCTGTTATTTTCTGTTTCACAAGATTCACAACATGAGCTAAATTAAGGTAGGTTTTCCACATTTACGTTACAACACAAGCATAGTTTTCCGTCACTATTTTCCATCAGTTATTCTCGAAAATGGCGCTGATTTCAACGGAAATTTTGTGCAATTAGGCGCATTATGATGGTAACAAAATGGTGAAATACTTATTGTAAGAATTCCTTCGTTTTTTTTTCTGATTCAGGGGACTTAATTTTTGTAGATTCTTAAACCTTGTTTGTTATCCTTCTTTCTGGCGTGCTTAGTGGTCTTATGAGCACTTTCACAGTTATTAACTGAGAGCTGTCTTTACCAATTAACAATTTTTGAATGTGTACAGTAGACTGATACAGTAGACGGTGTCAACTATAATAAAAATCATTCTCCCAAAATTTGAAGTAATTTGGAAGAAATTTGGTTGTGCACACGCTATTTGAAGTTTATATGGAAATTACTATGAAAAAGGCAAAGCTTCTGTGTTCAGTCCTCTAACTGCTCGAAATAATAATCTATGGAAAAGTGAACACACTCTTCTCATGTGAAATCTTCCCAGCTACAACTTTGCCGAAGACCACATTTTGATGGGACGTAAGTATAATTTGGCATTATTGATAACAAAGTCTAAATCATGCTGAGATGATCATTCACTTACTTTCAGAGCAACACTGCTTTTTTGCTGTAGAACATAGTAGCCTGGATTACTTTGATCTATTCTACCCACCAGGAGCATAATGCATACGCAGTTTATGATTACGAATAGCAATTTATCCTGAAGTCCAATCAAAATGTGGTCCTCACCAATTTTGTAGCTGGAAGGATTTCATATCAGAAGATTGTGTTCACTTTTCTATAAAACATTATGACGAAGAGATAGAGGGTCGAACACAAAAGGATGGCGTTTTCAATAGTAATCTCCATCACAATTTTAATTTAGGACTTACTAGTCCAATTGAAAATGAAGTTACTCAGGAGTTCGAAAATATTCTCAATCAAGAGAACGTTTTCGAAAATGCCTGGGAGACTGATTTGGAAGAAGTGAGAACTATTATTAAAAAATTCAAAAATATGAAAGCTCCTGGCGATGATGGAATTTTCTACATCCTCATCAAGAAACTTCCAGAAAGTAGCTTATCATTTTTAGTTGATATATTTAACAAATGTTTTCAATTAACATATTTTCCTGACAAATGGAAAAATGCTAAGGTTGTTCCAATTTTAAAACCAGACAAAAATCCTGCAGAAGCTTCTAGCTATCGTCCAATCAGTTTGCTTTCCTCCATCAGTAAACTTTTTGAAAAGGTTATTTTGAACAGAATGATGGCCCACATCAACGAGAATTCAATTTTTGCCAATGAACAGTTCGGATTCCGCCATGGACATTCGACCACTCATCAACTTTTACGTGTAACAAATTTGATCCGTTCCAACAAATCTGAAGGCTACTCTACTGGTCTTGCTCTTCTAGACATAGAAAAAGCATTCGACAGTGTTTGGCATGAAGGTTGAAAAATTTTAATTTTCCTACATACATTGTTAGAATAATTCAAAGTTATCTGTCAAATCGTACACTTCAGGTTAATTATCAGAACTCCAGATCTGAAAGACTTCCTGTAAGAGCTGGTGTTCCCCAAGGCAGCATTTTGGGACCAATATTATACAATACTTTCACATCTGACTTACCTGAGTTACCTCAGGGATGTCAAAAATCTTTGTTTGCGGATGACACAGGCCTCTCCGCCAAAGGACGAAGCCTGCGTGTCATCTGTAGTCGATTGCAAAAAAGTTTGGATATTTTTTCTTCATACTTGCAAAAATGGAAGATTTCTCCTAATGCTTCCAAAACTCAACTAATAATATTCCCACATAAACCAAAAAGCTCTTTATTTGAAACCTTCAAGTAGACATGTTGTCACGATGAGAGGGGGTTCCAATAAATTGGTCAGATGAAGTTAAGTATCTAGGACTCATGCTAGATAAGAATTTAACTTTCAAAAATCACATTGAGGGCATTCAAGCCAAATGTAACAAATATGTAAAATGTCTCTATCCCCTTATTAATAGAAAATCAAAACTTTGTCTTAAGAACAAGCTTTTGATATTCAAACAAATTTTCAGGCCAGCCATGTTGTATGCTGTACCAATATGGACTAGCTGTTGTAATACCAGGAAAAAAGCTCTGCAGAGAATTCAAAATAAAATTTTGAAAATGATTCTGAGGCTTCCTCCCTGGTATAGTACCAATGAGTTACATAGGATATCCAATGTTGAAACATTGGAACAAATGTCAAATAAAATAATCAATAATTTCAGGCAAAAATCGTTACAATCTTCTATTGCCACGATTAATGCGTTATATGTTTAGGTTAAGTTAGGTTAAGTATATTAAAAACTTTTTTTTCTCTCTTATAAGCAGGTGAAATCAACTCACCTGTAAAAAATCTGAACTGCTACGGCAAATGAAATGTAATATGTTGTTAACAAAATCTTAATAAAATCTTAGATTTGTTTTACCAAATTAGGATGATAGTGTTGTCTAATAACACAGAACACCTAGATATAAGAAATAATGAATGTAATGTTTGGAATGATACTAATAAAGAAAGTTAAAAAAAAAAAAAAAAAAAAAATAGTAATCTCCATATAAACTTCAAATGACCTGTGCACAGTCAAATTACTTCCGATTTATTTCAAACTTCGGGAGGATGCTATATATCATAATATAAGTCGTTTAAGCATAGGGGAGCCAAAATTTCAAAATTTGCATCGCTCTAGTGTACAGGGTACGGGCATCGTTTACGTCGGTACATTTTCATTACTTTTCGTGCTTTTTGGAGGTTATACAATGGCTATGGCCCGAGGGTCTGTCTTTAGCTCTTTAATGCTCCAAGATTTTTTTTGGGCATACAATTTGACTAATTTGATTAAAATTAAGCCAGGGAGAGTCAAATCAGGATCTCCAAATTAAAATCAAATTTCCTATATGCTTGACATCAGATGTCCATGGAATTTTCGTTGCAGAAACTAAACAATTTGATTAGCAGTGCGACATGGAGCACATGTTATTGAAGGCAGTAACCACCAAAAAGTCGATATTCTGGTGCATTGTTTCTATGTAAAATTATTTATTTGTATTTAATTGTACTGAATTGTCGGTAACAAAACATGTTTAGTAGCCTGGGACACGGTTATATGAAAAATTTAGATTCTCACTCCAGACCACTTTTTGGGTTGCATTTAGGTCCCATGACAACTGTGCAAAATTTCAGCTCGATCGGCGAAACTATATTTTAGCGCCAGCCGTTCAAAGTTTGTATGGGATTTACTATGGGAAAACCTCTATAAAAATTCTGAACACAGATCTCGATAGGTATTTCCACGATGAACAATATTGCCGAATACCGCAAAGCAATCCAATGCTTGTGAAAAAAGTTATTATGCATAGACTATTCGGAAATTTTGCCCGATTTTGTTATTATTGTTATAGTTTCGCCGATCGAGCTGAAATTTTGCACGGTTGTTATGGGACCTAAATGCAATTCAAATAGTGAACTGGAGCGAGAATTTAAATTTTGTCCCACACTAATGTTTAGCCAAGTCGATTGGTAATAAATGTCAAAGTTATTGAATATTAACATACCGACATAAAAGATGGCACATCCTGTATAGCGTGAGGCAGTTACGATGATACTTTATACCCTGGGAATTCAAGGAAATTTTCAATTCGAAAAGAACCTCAATCGGTGGGATTCGAACCCATAACCTCAGCTTGGTCTTGCTGAGTAGCTGCGCGTTTACCGCTACGGCTATTTGGGCCCCTCGATCTCTTTTGTAATTTGATGATCGATTTCACCCCAGTGTGTAATTTTCAATTTTGAATATTCTGTATAATTTTATAAAATATTTAATTTCGTAAAAATCAACTGCCCACACTGATAGAGATCAATGAAGTATTGATTTGGCAGAGATCAGATTGATAATATATTAATCTTGAGTATAGTGTAACAGATAGGGGCCCAGATAGCCGTAGCGGTAAACGCGCAGCTATTCAGCATGACCATGCCGAGGTTCGTGGGTTCGAATCCCACTGGTCCAGGATCTTTTCGTAAAGGAAATTTTCTCGATTCCCAGGGCATACAAGTATCTTCGTACCTGCCACACGATATACACATCTCAGTTAATAACTGTGGAAGTGGTCATAAGAACACTAATCTGAGAAGCAGGCTATGTCCCAGTTAGGACGAAACGCCAGAAAGAATAAGAAGTGTAACAGACGGATAATGCTGTATCGTGTCAGCACCGAGGAGGCAGCCCCTCTAGCACGATGTAGGTAGCACAACCCTGGTTAAGTGGCCTATCGAAGACTCTTCACCAACCAAGAAAGGCAAAAGTAGAGCAAACGGATTGATTTTACGGCAAAGGACAACGATTGGCAAGTTGGATCTTGGAACGTGAGAACTTTGAATGAACTCGCGCGTGTTGGGCTCCTGGCTCGTGAACTGCGGAATGTTGGCGTGAACGTGGCAGCTATCCAGGAAATACGCTGGCCGAGAACCGAAGAACGCGAATTCCAAGCGGGGGACCCCATCGCACAGTGGTTCGATCTAGAACAAATGTCGGACAAAACCTCAAACTCTCTTCAAAATAGCTGAAATCATATATTTGACATATTTTTTTTTCTGTTGTTGGGATTTGAACCACTGCGACCATTAAGTTGATCTATTGTGGTATACCCCTGTTTATTTTTTCGCATATTTTCAGGACGACAAGTTACTATTAAGAGTAACTGCCGTTGACTGATAGTGCGACGTACCCCAATCTGGAATGATTCTTAAAATGAATTCAACTACCTTATTGGGATTTCCTTGCCAAATTTCAAAAGGACTCAGTATGCCCTTGTTGAAATACTGTCTTCTTTGCGCAAATAGTGCTGAGCATTCACAAAGCAAGTGTTGAGAGGTCTCTATCTCACAGTCGCAAAACCGACAGAAATCAGTTGGACTTCGACCCATCTTCTTTAAATGATATCTAGCTGGACAATGTCCTGTAAATAGTCCAATAACTATACAGAATGATTTTTTATTTAAGTTTAGAAGTTTTTCTGTAATTTGTTTATTTGGAGTTATAAACAGTTTAGACTGTCTTGATGTATTTGTATCAATCCAGTTCGACTGTATCATATTACGCTCCCATTTTGTTATTTCCATTTGTATTACACATTTTGAAACTCCACAAAAGGGTTCTGGTCCTAAAAACTGAGTATTCGATCCTCGTCTAGCCAGAAAATCAGCTTTCTCATTTTTTTCGATTCCACAATGGCCTGGTACCCAGTACAGGGAGACCTGGTTTTTCATAGCCAGTTGCTTCAATACTTGTATGCATTCCCAACAGTTTTGATTGGCATGTATAGGATTTTAATGCGTTCAGAGCCGCCTGGCTGTCTGAAAATACGCAAATCCTTGCATGTCTATACTTTCTTTTAAGACATATAGAAGCACACTCTAAGATGGCGTATATTTCTGCAAGGAAAACAGTTGTCCATTGTCCCATTGGTATTGAAACATTAACTCCTGGGCCTGTTATTCCAGCCCCTGTATTATCACTCATTTTAGAACCATCGGTGTAGAACATAATCGATCCTGGTGAAATACTAGGCCCACCCGATTCCCACATTTGGCGGTCTGTTTCAACCACCTTATATGGTATATCTAGGTTTAGGGTTTTTTCCATCCAGTCTTCGTTCATGACTACTAATGGATTAATATGAAAATCTTTAAGTATACTTAGATGTCCGGAAAGATTTCCTTCAAGAAAGATATTCGTTCTTCGCAGTCTTAGTGCATTCTTTTCAGCTTCCATTTGCACGTGTTGATGTAGTGGAAGCTTATACAGAACTGCCTCTAAGGCCTTTGATGGCGTACTTCGCATTGCTCCTGTCATAGCCATGCAGGCCAAACGTTGCAATTTTTCTAGCTTTTTTTTGGGCTGTGCTTTGCTTTGTTTTAGGCCACCATACTAGTGCGGCATAAACTACCCTGGGTCTTACAATAACCGTATAGATCCAATGAATCATTTTAGGTTTGAGACCCCATTTTTTTACCAAAAGTATTCTTACTCACCCACAGGGCAATAGTGGCTTTGCTTATTACCTGCTCTAAGTGCAAGTTCCAATTAAGTTTATCATCTAGAATAACTCCTAGATATTTTACACTGGATGCATATTGGACAATACATCCCTCAATTGTTATATTTTTAAAAGTTACTTTCCGTCTGCGAGTGAACGGTACCAAAACGGTTTTCGATGGGTTTATATTCAACCCTTCGTTTTGGCACCACCGCGAAATGCAGTTTAGTGCAGACTGCATTAAATCTGTGATGGTATGTTCAAACTTTCCACGAACTATTATGGCCACATCATCAGCAAAACCGATAACTTCGAAGCCTTGTTCTGTCAATTTATTAAGAATATCATCAACAACAAGCGACCATAATAAAGGCGACAATACGCCTCCTTGAGGACATCCCTTAGTGGTCTTTATTGTTATAGATGATACTCCCAATTCAGCAGATACTTCTCTATTTTTCAGCATTTCCATAATCCAAGCTATAATGCCAGGATCGAAATGCCTGTTTTCCATTGACTTTTTTATTGAACTGAAAGACGCATTATCAAAAGCATATTTTATGCCATATTGAACTATTATGGACTTTTATTTTCGATTTTTTTTTTTTGGACTGATAATTGGAATATTCAGGTTTAGACAATACATTTTCAACTTTTCCAATCTTCCATACAAAATGGTCAACTTAAGCAGGCTGGTTCGCAGTTATTTATTGACGGATTGAAATTTTCACAGCATTACTTGAACTTCAACATATATTTTTGAGTAATTTTTCCATGCACAACTCCAATAGTAAAAACAACTGGACTAAAGCGCAATTTTTGACAAAAAAACATTAACTATTCATCCAAAGATATGGAAGCTCTACACAAAAACCATCATAAGTAAATATATTCATCTCGTCTTAATGACCACCTTATTTATTGAATGCGCCATATTTTCAAATTTGTAAAAAATACACTACGATGAACTCGTGATTGGAAAAACCACTCAAAAATATATGTTGAAATTCATGTGACGGCTGAAAAAAAAAAATGTGAAAATGTCATGCACATTTGTCCATAAACATTGCAGATCTAACCCTGCCTTTATGCAAGTATCATTCATTTAATCCGTTTCAGCATATCATGTCTTTAGCTTCAGTCTGTTATCATACTTGTTTTAACAGCTAAAGCAAGTCCACGTAGGGAATGATTTTTTTCCAATTTGTTTCATTTTATCTGGAGGCTGCATGTCGAAGGAAATAGTTTCGTTAAACCATCTTAATAAGCCGAGATAATTTGTGTTATTTTATTTAGTGACAGCTCAAATTTAAATTCAAGGTAGTTCAATATCCTAATAATATCAAATAAAAGTATAGACAATATTTAACTAAGGTATAACACCAAAATATTGCATACATAGGGGCCCAGAGAGTCCTAGCGGTATACGCGCAGCTATTCAGCTAGACTAACCTGAGAATCGTGGGTTCGAATCCCACAAGTCGAGGGTCTTTTGGTAAGGTAAATTTTCTCGACTTGCCAGAGCATAAACTATCATCGTACCTCCCAGACAATATACACATTCAAAAATGGTCAATCGGCAAAGAAAGTCCTTAGTTAATAACTGCGGAAGTGGTCATAAGAACACCTGCCTGCTTAGAAGCAGGCTTTGTCCCAGTTGGGACGTAACGCCAGAAATAAAAAGAAGAAGTAGAAGATCGGCGCGAGTTTTTCGTTTCTTCTCGGGACGGGATGCAATTCATGGCTACTGCGATTGCAATGCACGTACTAGCGTATTACAGGATTATTATTATTTAATTAGAATTGCACTCCGTACACCTTCAAACGCGTTGAAAATGGTCTATCGCAAGTTTTCGCAAAATAATTTGTACCCTACTTGAAAGCTCTTGTTTTTAGCTTTCGAATGAACTTATTCCCATCGCGGGCATTCGCGGGCTACTAATGTCTTAGGGTACTTTTATAAAAAATAATATGTTTTATGAACAATTTTAACTCTAATTCACTTTGTATAAATATAATGAAATTTTTTATTCAACTCAGGTGTGCTTTATGTATATACAAACAACTTCTCTGAAGATACCATTGCGGCTTGAGCTCTCTTTAAAATCATAAATAGCTTGTGAAAAATGGATCGTAAATATTAATTTTCTTGAAAAATCATGTCCACGGTCCACTCAAGGAGCTGTATAAAAATCAAACTCTAATGAATCTGCTTCAAACCTTGGATTTGAACAACAGAAGTGTTGAGGATGTCGGGAAAAATAGTACTGTTCGGATAAAACAACTTAAATTTTTGAGGTTTTGGCCGCCCTCGGACCATTGTGCATCGCCAACACTTCATTCAAATACCACATCTACTGAAGCGGTGGCGACAGAGCAGAACGTGGAGTTGGCTTCGTAGTGATTGGGAAGCCTATGAAGCGAATTATTCGGTGGAAATCGATAAGCGACCGAATCTGTGTGTTGAAGATTAAGGGCAAGTACTTCAACTACAGTCTGATTGACATATATGCGCCAACGAACGATAAGCCCGATGCCATGAAGGATGACTTCTATGAGAGCCTGGATAAGGCCTACGGAAAGTGCCCAAAACAAGATGTCAAGATAGTCATCAGCGACGCAAATGTGTAGATCGGGAAAGAAGATTTCTTCCGACCCGTCATTGGAATGGAAAGCCTCCATTCCGTTACCAATGATAATGGCATGCGGCTAGTAACCTTCGCTGCTGCTAGGGGGTGGCAATCAGCAGTACCTACTTCGCATGAAAGAATATCCGCAAACACACCTGGCGACACCCGAGTGGCGATGCCTGCTCCCCAAAAAGACCACGTGCTGGTTGATGGGCGACATTTCTCAGATATCATGGATGTCAGGACCTTCCGAGGCCCTAATATCGGCTCGGATTATTATCTCGTTGTAGCTAAAATTGAGGCGTGGTCAATGACAAGGTTATCCAGCGTCACGAGTTACAGAACAAACAGAACGCTGCGCTTCAATATACAACGCTTGTCGACTGATGGGGTAGCTGCACAGTACCACCAGCAGCTAGACGAGCAGTTGGGAAGAATCAACGTTGCTGGAGATGTCGACAACCTGTGGGACCCTATCCACGAAGCTGTGATAATAACGGCGCGGGAAGTGATCGGCACTAGTCAACGACGAAAAAAGCATAAAACGGAATGATGTGCGGAGATTCTATGCAATGGTCAATGGTGCGCGGCACAATACCGTACTGCCATGTGCAATGATCGAGAAGGGAATTTGCTGATCGATAAAACGGTGGTGGCTGCCAGGTTGAAGGAGCACTTTCAGCAATTGTTGAACGGTGAAAATGGAAATGTAGCGAGGAACAGGATGAACATTGATGACGATCAAGCTGTGGAACCACCGACCATAACTGTCCCATATGGATTTTCGAACCAACACCTTGTTAGCTTTGCGGACGATATAGACCTAATTGGAATCGATCGCAGATCAATGGAAGAGGCCTTCGTGCCTCTGAAGAGAGAGACAGCGAGGATAGGCCTGACCATTAATTCTACCAGAGTTGCGAATATTATCAAGCGTGTAAAATACCGCAGACTTCAGTGGGCTGGTCACTTAGTGCGAATGTCGACAGAAAGAATTGCGAAAATAATATTCAGCAGGGAATCAGGTAGAGTTCAGCGGCTTCGGGGAAGACCACGAATACGCTGGCTATATGCAGTGGAAGAGGACCTGGTGACCCTAAACGTTCGGAGCAACTGGAGAAGTTTCGCCCAAGACCGACGAAGATGGAGCTCTACAATACGCCCGACAATGGCGTGACGCTACGCTGTAGCCATCAAGGTAAGGTAAGTGTAACAAAAAGTATTAAAACAGTAATCGATTTGCCCACAGTTTACGGTACGGAAGGCGAGGAATTTTAGCAGTTTTGTAGGCCCAGATAGCCGTAGCGGTAAACGCACAGCTATTCAGCAAGACCAAGCTGAGGGTCGTAGGTTCGTATCCCACTGGTCGAGGATCTTTTCGGGTTGGAAATTTTCTCGACTTCCCAGGGCATAGAGTATCTTCGTACCTGCCACACGATATACACATGCAAAAATGGTCATTGGCATAGTAAGCTCTCAGTTAATAACTGTGGAAGTGCTCATAATAACACTAAGCTGAGAAGCAGGCTCTGACCCAGTGGGGACGTAATGCCAGAAAGAAGAAGAAGGATTCACATTACAGACACTTAAGCCTAAGTAGACTATCACTCATCCAAAAACATACGAATTCAAACAATCTGTATGATCTGTGTATCTTAAACTTTATTAAGCTTAATCAATACTTGACTTTCGAATAGTGGGTGAAGATTCGGATTCTACAACTTAAATTACCGTAAAATGGGGTAAAGTTTATCACTTTAGAGTGATCCTGTTTTATAAGATCTGGTGGGATGCATGTATTATCCTCCGAATATTTTTTAAATCAGAACTTGTTGGACGTTTACCGAATTATGTAAACAAAATTTTGACAAAATGTTATCATAATTACAAAACCAATTTCCCGAAATCATAAGTATTTTTTTAATTCCGGAGTGAAGTTGATTGATTATTACGATATGTTGCTATAAATAAATTAATATGCTATAACAGAATGATGGCCCACATCAACGAAAATTCAATTTTTGCCAATGAACAGTTTGGATTCCGCTATGGACATTCGACCACTCATCAACTTTTACGTGTAAGAAATTTGATTCGTTCCGAAATTGAAGGCTATTCTACTGGTATTGCTCTTCTAGACATAGAAAAAGCATTGGACAGTTTTTGGCATGAAGGCTTGATTGTAAAATTAAAAAAAAAACTTTAATTTTCCAATATATATTGTTAGAATAATTCAAAGTTATCTGTCAAATCGTACACTTCAGGTCAATTATCAGAACTCCAGATCTGAAAGACTTTCTGTAAGAGCTGGTGTTCCCCAAGGCAGCATTTTGGGACCAATATTATACAATATTTTCATATCTGATTTACCTGAGTTACCTCAGGGATGTCAAAAATCCTTGTTGCGGGTGACACAGGCCTTTCCGCCAAAGGACGTAGTCTGCGTGTCATCTGTAGTCGATTGCAAAAAAGTTTGGATATTTTTTCGTCATACTTGCAAAAATGGAAGATTTTTCCTAATGCTTCCAAAACTCAACTAATAATATTCCCACATAAACCATAATCTTTTTATTTGAAACCTTCAAGTAGATATGTTGTCACGATGAGAGGGGTTCCAATAAATTGGTCAGATGAAGTTAAGGATCTAGGGCTCATGCTAGATAAGAATTTAACTTTCAAAAATCACATTGAGGGCATTCAAGCCAAATGTAACAAATATGTAAAATATCTCTATCCCCTTATTAATAGAAAATCAAAACATTGTCTCAAGAACAAGCTTTTGATATTTAAACAAATTTTCAGGCCAGCCATGTTGTATGGTGTACCAATACGGACTAGTTGTTGTAATACCAGGAAGAAAGCTCTGCAGAGAATTCAAAATAAAATTTCGAAAATGATTCTGAAGCTTCCTCCCTGGAGTACCAATGAGTTACATAGAATATCCAATGTTGAAACATTGGAACAAATGTCAAATAAAATAATTGATAATTTCAGGCAAAAATCGTTACAATCTTCTATTGCCACGATTAATGCGTTATATGTTTAGGTTAAGGGTTAAGTAAATTGAAAACGTGTTTTTTTCTCTTCTAAGCAGGTGAAATCAACTCACCTATAGGAAATCTGAACTGCTACGGCAAATGAAATGTAATATGTTGTTAACAAAATATGAATAAAATCCTAAATTTGTTTTACCAAATTAGGATAATAGTGTTGTCTAATAACACAGAACACCTAAGTATAAGAAATGAATGTAATGTTTGAAGTGATACTAATAAAGAACTGAAAGGTTGTGCAAATTATCCAAAAAAAATCATGTGATTGAAACATTTTTTATGGTAGAGGGTTAATCATACTTTTGTCATATTGCTGTTTAAGTTGTGAACCACCAACACATGCTTTAACGGGGCACATGAAATAATCGACAGCGAACCTTGAACTTAGGAACACGGAAAATTTAAGAACTGCTTCCGCAGCATAACCATTCGAATCAAACGAAGGAAAAAATGTTTCGACGCTTCGAATTTATTTCGTCGCAAGAAAACGCTACAGGGCAAACGAAAACTAGCAATTTTCTCAAACTACGGAAAGAAAATTCCACTTATGAGAAACAACTTTTTTTCCCTCGCTGCTCGTCATTCGTGGGACGTTTGAGAAAAGGCAATCATGGCGTAGTGTTTTGGAAGCTTTACCATCGGAGGTCCTGCAATGGAGTTGGCTCTGTGTGGCAATCGATTTTTTTTTCTGTGTTTGCGACTAGTTCCTCCGACCGAACATTTTTCAAACTTGTGTTGATTTTATTTTTCTCATCAGCTTCTGTTGCGCTATTTCGTTCTGTTTCAGTCGTTGGTTTTTTTTTACTATTCAAAAGTTGTATCTTATTATTGGAACTACTGAAAAAGTTTTTTTTTCTACACACGTCTCGCAGTCATAACGAAACGACATTGGTCGAAGAGTATATTTCTAACTGCAGTCGGTGCAGAAAGTAGAAGTGACACTTTAATGTGCAGCATTTCGGTGTATAAAATTGTTTTTCTTCTCAAATTTAACAGTCTGAACTAATGTTCCAATTTATAAATTTGTCCAAGTACGTTTGTTCTACTACAGTTGACTCTCCACATCTCGATATTGAAGGGACCATCGAGATAGGGAGAAATCGAGACATAGAACGCATTTTTAATGAATACTAGATTGAAATCCACTTAGTTACCAGGAAAATGATAAACAAACAGACGTCACTTAGTGTTTCTAACCTGTTTTAAATCAATGAAACCGGGTCTAGTAACCTTTGAAAATGGGCATATCGACATACGGAGAGTAAATCGGGAACGAAATTTAACCAGGAACATATCGAGATAGGGAGATATCGAGATATAGAAGATATTGAGATACGTAGAGTGGAAATGTATCCAGAATGAAGTGACCGAAAAAATAATCGACATAGGGAGAGATATCGAGATGTAGTAGTTAGAAAGGTATTTCATGTTTTAAATAACATTTATCGCCAAAGCGAAAAGTTTCACTTTTTTCTACATTCATAAATATCTTCATGATTTTGTTGGCGCAATTTGGGAGTTGGGAGCAAGATTAGACCAGAAACTTTAGTGCTCAGCTTAAAATATTGTTATAGGGATTCTTAAAATACCATTGCATTCTATCAAGTTAGGGGGAATATCGAGGTACAGGATATCGAGTAAACGAGAGTTAGTTAGGCCGCTAGGCATTAGCAAAAATTCTAAACCCTGTTTTGTTGTCTGGTGATTAATTTCGCTCCAATGTGTCGTTTTTAATTTTCAATGTATTTTAATTTTGAATATCGGCTACAACATTTCAAAAGGGTGCAACTGCTTTTACGAACAACACGTCTTCACGTCTCTATGGAGCGAATATCAGCCCAGCCAGGCACTCCATCGCATCGGAGCCCTCTTTCCGTTAGTGGGATTGGATTACGAAGTCAAATGCGGTGTCGAGCTCAGAATAAAGCAGATACTGTATCTGTAGTTTTGAAATATTGTTGCCGATATCTTCATGTTTATCTTATAAAATTGTCAATGTTATTCCATAAGAAATCAATTATGCTAAATTATAGAGATTTTGTCGAAAGTATTTTGACAATGTTTAAGTTCCTAAAGACAACATAACAAAAAGATTCAAACCCAAAATATCAATAAAACAGAATAGACTACGAAAGTATACTTACGGATTTCATCGAAATAGAAGGGAAAATCGCCCGGCATAGAGCAGTTCAGCCGCGACTTCAGATAGGTCGTCCACCGATTTTTGTACCGATGGGGCCCACCTTTATCCCATTTGCAAACTCGTGCCACTCTGCTGACGACGGCCTGTCCGCGGAAAGGGGGAAACGAAAAATGCATTTTTAATGACTTTCTCAGGAAACTCTCCGTCGTCGGCATCTTCTTCGTCAGAATAGAGGTTTGCAGCCTCCCACTTACCTTTCCGCAGTTGATGAATTCGACGGCCGTCTCGCGGAAGAAGAAGTAGACAAAGTCGCCCTGCGTGAACGATCCGACGAAGTTGGGTGCTGAAATATTTATGAACGTGATAATGGTCAATTTACACCTGCACACTTCGAAAGGGGATATTAATTATTCATTCATTTGTCGATTATTATTAAAACAAAAATAATCCATAATAAGGACGAATGAGGATAGGAAGGCGAGAGAGAGAGAGAAAGGACTCGGAATGAGGATTTCCTAGACCAGTGGTAGAATGATGTAGTGGTCGGCATTGTTTGGCCATCGCAGTATGTTAATGCAGCCCTCGGGAACCATTGCCAGTTTAATTATTATGATTGATTCTAACATAAAACAGGCGAACAAACAGGATGATACGTGGCTGCGTTCGGACGTTGTAAATGAATATCGATATCAGGGTCGACAATAGTGGAATAGTATGACAGTTTTTGTAGCCCACGCAGGTATTGTTCATTAAATGCGGACAAGGGATAATCAGCAGACCAATTTAGATTGTTGGGCATATCAAAATAATGGCTATGTTAAGAACGTATTGAAATCAAACGATGTCGTTGTCAACTATAAAAGAGTGGAAATTTATATCTGATGCCATTTATTGTAATTTATACTCATTAGTGACTTTTATTGAACATCCAATTATCCTATGTAGGATGAAGGTATAGAACATGAACAAAAAAAATCATCTAATAATAAAAGCCTTGCATGCCAATTAGGTGTATAGGTATAAACCAAATCAGGAATTAAGTATACACTGCACTGTGGACGAAAAAAGAACTAAATACTCAGTAAGAAACGTACTCTCGTGCTGTGCGTTCACAAATTCATTTCGCTGAATACAGTTTTGTGACTATATAAAACAATAAAACAGTCCTTTTTAGTGCTACAAAACCGTATAACTTTTCAAGCCTTCCCTTTCCGATTCTTGTTAGGACCTATAACCCATATTTCGTTAGACTCGTTGCAAAATTAAGATTAGCGTTAGTAATCCTTTTTGAACACCATTTTGGGGAATGATCTTTTAGAAGGTCTCATATTCGGTTGCTACCACGAACAAAAGGAAAATCAAATCTCTGAATTTACAAGTTTCTTCCAAAAACGTGGGCTAGACCGGCATAAATAAAATAAAAATCATTAAATATTATTAACTGCAGGTCGAAGCAGCCTCTAGCCTAGGCACTTTGATTCAAATATCTTGAAGCGAAAAGGCATAAATTTTTTAGTTGTGATGACAAAACTAAACGGATGTTCAAGGTTGCCTCGAAAAGGTCCCTCAACTGCCATTATACGCATAATTGTCCCATGTTCCAAAATATGAAGCCGAGAAAAACGCGATTGAACATTTTGGCACATTTATGCTCCGTATTGATGAAGTTTATAACAAATTTGAATAATTTCTTCATAATAATATGAGACGATGGGTGCTTTTTAGAGTCAAGAATTGGTTTTAGCGAAAGATTTTGAATGAAAATCAAAGTGGGCAATGCCTAGAAATACTGAGCTTTGGGTCCCACTAATCGTAGCAGATCGATTTTGGCCAAGCATATTGCTCTTGATGATAGCTTTGACGTTTATACCGAAGTGGAAGATGTGTATTGTAAAACCCATGTTGAGGGTCCAAACGAAGGCGCATGTGTCATGTAGCAAAGTGGAGCCGTATATGGGTATCAGAATTAATGTTTGTTTGTTTGTTTGTTCATTGTCCAGTAGCGTAAGATACTTATCTTTTAAATTACTACCTCCGGTTTCGCACTCGTTAAAACTTTACATACTAAACTAATGCTATAAAACTAGCCTACTATAGCAAAATTACAAATCAATTTATCGCGGTTCCAAAAGTCGATGCAGCCTCTCTTGAATATTACTTCCGAAGATGAACGTTTCACTTCGGGTGGTAAGGAGTTCCAATTTACAACACCTCGAACGAACAGTGAACTCGCGTAACATACCGTATTATTTGCTGGGATTATCAGGTTCAGCAAACGGCGACCACGAGTTTGCATTAATCTACGGTGCAGTATAGCTGGGGAGTTATTCGTCAGCAAACTTCTCAGGAACATGCAGGAGCGGTAAGCGTCGAATCCTTCAGGGTTGCAACCAAGAAGATTCTGTTGCAGATGACTCACATGATCAAAACGTCTCAGCCCATAGACGTAACGTACGCAGCAGTTTAGGGCCACACGAAGTCTGCCGAAGAAACTTGCACTAGGACAAACGAGAAGGACATCCCGAACAAGAGATGTGGCAGAATCAAGGCATTGAGAAGTTTCAGATGTGTAGCAATCGTCGCAGTGTATGTACAATTATACAAGGTTTGAAGCCTCGCGTAAATCTTTCCGCATTGCTGTGCTATAAGTCCATCGCATAGCAGATCATTCTGGAAAACGAAACCAAGGTTGATTACACTTTCCGTCCATGCGATTCTATTGCGGATGCCGGTGAAACGGGACTGTTAACTTTGCGTCGTTGATTTGCAATGTACATTGCCTTAATCTTAGCTGGATTTACGTGGAGTTCGATCCGCCTCGACCAATCCGCAACTACTGCAAGATCGGTATTCACCATCGTGACTAACTCGCGACTACAGGGACCCATGCGACTGACGGGAAGTTGCTCATCATCGGCGTATATTTGAATGGATCATAAAAATAACCAAAACGGCCGCTATGGAAACATAGATAGCGCCACCGTAGCCTTGTGTGTTTGACAGAACAGCAATGCTGTCACAATGTTAAATCCCATATACAGTGGCGCCTTTGTTTTGATGCGGTGAGTACTAGCAAAACTACCTTCAATGATCCATTGAGCAATATCTTAGCACAGTTGGTAGATCGTTTATGTGGCAACAAAACATTAACGGTCCAAGTAATGAACCTTGAAGTACACCAGACGACGCCTCAGCACTGCTTGGCATACGATTACCACAGAAGACAGTCTGCCTTCTATCGACCAGATACGATTGTTTTAGACTAACAGTGGCATTGGAAAAGTTGAACTGTGATTCCAGCTTGTCCCGAATTTTTCCATGCGGAATAGTGTCAAATGCCTTCGAAAAATCTAGTAGCACTAGTATACCGGTGCTTTTTTTTTATCGACGATAGCTCCTAAATCATCGTGAACTCTGAGGACTGCCGTTTTGATGCTTTTACGGAAACCAGCTTGATACTCGGAAAGTAAGCTGTTGTTTTCAATGTAAGACGTCATTTGCTGTTTTAGTACTTTTTCAAAAGATTTTAACAACGCACAGAGAATGCTGATCGGTCGTGGTTAGCAAGGACGCACAAGCGCTTAAATGCGAAGTTATGGGAAAAGTTCTAATGGTTCTGGACATACTCCCGGAAGCTCTTGAAATATAATGTCCAGTTGAATATGGTTCCGTATATTATATACATAATTGAATTTGGAAATACAACAAGACTGACCATTAGAGTGCGGCTCATTTTTCGAAAATTTTCAATACCAAAAATTCGTGTGCGCTTCTGTATTCAAATTACAGAAAAAGAGAAAAGCTCATAGATTGTTATATAGTTTTCATAACTATTATTATATTTATGAACAATTGTTAAGCTCTTAGCATCATTGTCTTCAAAAATAAATTTATGGAAGGTTTGTGGAACATCTAATTCTTCTAAGCTCGAAACTAGTTGGGTAAAAGTAAATTTCTCCAAATGTTTCCTCTTTTAAATAAAAAAAACATCTTTGTTTGACCATAACTTCATGAACCGTTTTCGAATCTTTTAACATGCTTTTGAAGTTAATTAAGTTGTTTTCAAACTGTGTCAACATTTAATTTAAACATGTTTTGAGTTATTTTTTCAACAAAAACTACCCAAACCATGATTTTATGTTGGAAAAAAAAATCTAATTTCTTTGGATTGTTTAAATTTTCACTATTTAACTAAAGTTTATACAGCATCTTATTATACCTACAAGTTTAGTACACAAAAAAATTCTATAAATTACAATAATATTTTTGTCAGTTAAGTTATGACAAATTGTTTCAAAAATCTTGATTCGGCTGATGGTGCTACGCCACTTGTTTTAGTTTTACAAGTATTAATTTTCACGTGATTTGTAGTAAAAACAACAACAAAATTATGATGAATTCACTGAACGTCATGTTTTATAACTTAAAAATTCACCTTTGAATCGCTCGCGCCACCTTTAAACTTTAATGATTTTAGCTCAAATTTTGAAGTTTCTCTTCTTATGGGATTTGGATTCAGAAGAACACACGATTTGTTTGGCTTTGGGAGCTCTCGGAAAATGAGCCGCACCCTACTGACCATATTTTACAGAACCAGTTTCAAGCAAATGGCAATTTTTGGGATGATTTTGAACGAACCTGAATGAGTCCACTAGCATTCAATTTTCAATTGGTTGTGGTTTCTAGGAAAATTTATAACACGAATACGACTTCACACTGCTCAAAATGCAAGCGACAGAAGAAATGTGCTTTAGACATAAACTCGGAAAATCCGGAACATCTAATATGTCCAGTGGAAAATATGCATGGTCAAGCAAGCTACTTAAACTAGATCAAATTTGCAGGCGAATGCTTCCGGATACCGTTCTGATTCAAATTCCGGACAGCTTCAAATTACGGATACTCACCTTTGTATGGGAAAGATTTCAATTGAAATATTTCAAATTTGCCTTCAAAAGCTCCCAATTTGGAAATTCGTTTTAATAAGATTTCCATAGCAATCAGGTTTTCTAATAGCTGGTAGTACTTATTTAACGATTTAACTTTTCCAACTTTGCATTTCAAGAGCTGTCCGGAATTCGAATCGAAAGCGTCCGGAATGAGAAGCAAAAGTAAGGTGGTGTCCGGAATAAGAATCATGAAGAGGGCACACATTTCGATTTATTCAAATTTATTGAAGTTGTGGAATTCAAATCTTCACCCACCATTCGAAAGGTAAGTGTCCTGATAGCATGATAACGCTGAGGTATCGTAAAGAATGATTCAAATTATATGCTTTTAGGTGGCTCATACTTCAAAGAGGCCTTAAGTGTCCGTAATATGAATCAAAACGGTACATCCAATTTCATCCAATTGGATAACTTATACCGTTTTGATTCATATTACGGACACTTAAGGTCTCAATTAACTACAACCCATCAGGAAGCATAAAAATTAATCAATCTGTATGATTCCTCGGTTATATCGTGCCTTCAAAACACTTAACTTTTGAAAGGTGGGCAAATATTTTGATTCCGCTACATGAATAATTTTAAATAAATGGAAATGTGTGGACTTTCCATGATTCTTATTCCGGACGCTTCCTTACTTTTGCCTCATATTCCGGACACTTTGATTCGAATTCCGGACAGCTCATGAAAATCATAAAAAGAAAAGTCAAATCATTATTTGAAATCGACAAACCACTAAAGGAGCGTCTAAGGCAGTTGAGTATTATAAATTTTCAAAGATATCTGTTAAAAAAATCATTAAAACGAGCTTCGAAAGTGTGAACTTTTGAATGGCAAAAATTGAAACATTTCGTGTGAAATGTTTCCCATACAAAGCAGAGTGTCCGGAATAAGATGCTGTTCGTAATATGAATCAAAACGGTACCGTAATTCGGGGTGTAGTTGGTCAGTGGGGAGAAGTTGATCATTCACGTACCCACATGTATAAACTGTCAAGAGATCTATGATTCGGTTTCAATTAGCACAGTTTTTGTGACGTCGTATGACCTGATGACTGCCCTTGATGTTACTAAGTTCGGTTTGACATTCAAGATAATTATACCATGGGAAAAGAGATTTTTTATGGAATGTTTGATGAACTGTTGAAGGGTTCTTCTTCAAAGAATCGACTATTGACAAGGCTATATAAATACTACATTTAAATAAACTGTTTCTTACATTGTAGATATATTCTGTAAATCCAGTTTTGAATTTGCATTGTGGATAAACAATCATTTTCTGAGTAAAAAATGACTTTTTTGTGCGCGAGTTGCTAATTTCAAGGAAAATTGCATACCTTTAGGCGTTTAATGTGGTGTGTTCTGTAATTTCCAACATTCAAATTAAAAATTGACCGATATATCATTAAGTTTTAAGCTTTTTGAGGATTGATCCAGATTCAGTGACCCCAAATTTAGTGAATAGCATATCTCTTTATTTCAGGAAACTTATCGCAATAATTGATCAACTTCACCCCGGAATCAAAACCTTCACTTTTTGATTTAAAATAAATGATTTTGTTATTAAGTGAACATTTCGTCGAAATTTCGTTTGTATAATTTGATAGATATCCAACCAGTACATGTTTTAAAAATATTTGGATAATAATACATGCATTCTACTAGGAGTTACAGAACAGAATCGCTAGAAAGTGATCAACTTCACCCCATTTTACGGTACCAAAAAATAACAAGCATTTGAATTTATGTAAAATTTTGCCTATCTTAACCAACAGGCAATGTTCAACATGGGATGTAAAATTAAAGTAAGAAGATGATATAACGATTCAACACTGTCTTATAAAAACAATAAATTTAGCACTCTATTTGAAATTGGTGCTGAGAATTACTTAGAGGGACAGATATGCGTAGAAATTCAACAGTTGGGCAAATTGACTTGGTATGCTTTCCATAGAGTCTTCGAACAACGTACATTCTCTGAAATTGTCTTCCAATAATATAGATTAAATAGATTTTTCGACTACAAAAACAAAAAAAAAATACAAAAAGTGACATGGGACAATTATGCATATAACGGCAGTCAAATGGTTATAAATCACCGACAATTTGACGTGTAACTTTATTCCAGAAGTTGACAAGAAGTTTGCAACAATTTTTTTTCGAATAATAGGAACCCGTTCTGTCATTCCTACCGTTGTTGACTCGAGAAACGGATGTTAACTTTCATCCACCAACACAGATTTCACATGCTGAAAAACACACTGAAATGTGCAAAGCTTTTTTGTTTCTTTATGGATTTTATTAATTTTTAGAATTTACTGAAAAGCTCTTCTAGTTTATGGTCCAAAGCAATATGGTCCCGGTAGTTCCGGATTGTCTTGGGGTACCAATATTGCCCATGTAATCCATTCAACGGATATCTCAAGAACCAGACGAGTTAGAAGGTTGTTGTCCTCCGCAAAGTTGTTCAGTTGATCAAGGGCTTAATGTCAGAAGTACACCTGATTGTGAATCCATCCGCTAGGTGGCGCTTGTAAGATTATTCGATATTCTGATGAGCTAGCAGGTAAGTGGGAATAACTAGTAGGAATCCAGCCATTAGGTGGCACAACTAACATTTTTTTTTTATTAATTTCTATTTTCCAAAGTTCAATCACCGCATGACTTTATCATAATGCGCTTTTATTGGTTTTTTTTCGGTGAACGCGATACTACTCAAGGTGGAAGGGAGCAAGGAAATTAATGAAAGAAAATGATGGATAGAATCGCAAGTGAGGGATGAGAGCAATGAATAGAAGTTGAAAACTAACAAAGGGCCATATATGAACAACATAATCGAAACGACAAACCGTTGCCTAACGTATTGGTCTTGAACGGCTAGATGTTGTAGCGTTGGTCACTACTAACACTAAACAGGCAAAAATTTGTCGCCTCGACCTGTTAACTATATTGTTCGGGGGATGTTACAGTTCTATCGATCGGTGGCATATTTTCGGGGATTCATATGAAAGCCGCGTTACTTTTTGATTTTTTTTGCGCCTCGTCTCATATGCCCTTAATTTGCCCAAGTGATCTTATTCGCGACACAGGGCTCTCCGCCAAACAACGAAAATTCGTAAAAAAAACTTAATTCATCTTAAATTTGAAGAGAATTACAAGATTGTAAATAATGTTCTCCCTTGTTCTCATATAAGCGACATTTTCCACTTCTTTCCGAAGCACAACTTGTAATTAGATCTCGTTGGCAATTACTTCGAGTGTTATCATCAATCATCGCAGCACCTAGCGGTGATTTCACGTCGCTTCAGTGGAACCGTGTGCCGGTATTCGACTGAGCTTGCGGTTAGTTTTTCCTCACGTCAGTCAAATTATGGCAAATCATGATTCAGCACACTGAAGATAGCGGAAATTTACGAATAAAAACCAAACGCCACTAGCTGGAAGGAGCAGGATGTCAGGATCGCGTGGAGAAATGGAGGGAAGTTGGGTGGATGGGGAACTTTACTGGTACATAACCATAAATTAGTGACATTTTATTACCGTTGAGGCTCAAACTGTCGTACTGCTCGGTCTGCAATGGTTCCCGGTAGATAATTGGGTCAAGACCGCTGAAGTCAGCCACCGTTCCGGAATAGAGTTCGTTATCTGGAAAGGAAAGAAAGAAGACAATAATGAGAACGACGACGACGAAGGCGAGTGAATATAGGGCGGCAGAAGGAAAATGATTTCTTCCTGCCTCAAGTGTGGTATAGGGGGAACATTGAAATATATGTAGGTACGTGCGGTATTTTGCGATGTGACAATCATGGGGCAGGTTTCCTGCGCAACGTGTATTGGTCGTTGCCAATTTACCCCAAAATCGATATTATACGTGATTTCGTGTCCTGCCAGGAGTGTTTTTGGAACGGAATGAAAATGACATACATCAATTTCCCCAGAGGAGTACAAAATGTGTCGTATGTAACAAGCGAATCTGATCATTGAATGAGTAGACATGAATTGCCTTCAATTTTTGCTGGATGAACATGATACATTATGACAGATTTTCAAAATCTGTGTAGGGGTGCCTGGGAGAAATTCCACCATTTAAGAAAGATATGCCGAAATACCACATCTAAAGATACAGTGTACTAATAGATGAAGATACCGTAATCTGGCGAACATGGAACATTATTTCTAAAAAAATTAATTTGAAAATGCAATCGTTGCATGTTTTATATTTTTAAAACAAGTACTGGCACCCATCGCTCGTGATTGTATTTTGTTTTTTGGATTTTTTGAGCATGTATAAAAAATGTATTTGGTGATTTTTTGATTCAACTGTGATATGTGGCAATATTGATCACCCATGTAAACAATGTGCGATAAATTTACCGAAAATATTGAAATGTCGTTACTTGCGTAAATCATGGGCTTCAAACAGAATAAGGCCAAAATTTTACAAGTCGTTTGACTTTTAAATTATTTTAAAATAAAAAAAACCCATGGACAACTGCACTCGTCTAAAGGAAGGCAATTTCCCAAGTAAATTCAGTACTTAGGGGAAGTGATGGTAAAATGAACAGGGGTGGTAAGATGAACATCATGCCTTTTATCGAGAAAAAAACAAATTTAGATGATTTTATATCACGCACGGACGATTTGGAGCATAAATCTGAGTGTTCGGGTTGATACGTAGGTCAATTAAATTGAAAATATCAACGAAAACTAAGATTTTAGAAAACATCGTTTGAAAATTATAACTGACGTAACTTTTAGCTCGGAAGACTTGAGGTTTTTCAGTGAGATGAATATCGTTATGATATGATGTCAAATCTAATATCTTTAGAATTCTTTTTGAATGGGTTGCATTCATTAATGGATGTATTTTTGGTGGGGCAATGAAAATTTTCAGAAATATTTGTTTTGCTCACGTTTTTTGCGTGGTGTTCATTTTACCACCAACCGCTGTTCATTTTACCCACGTAGTGCAGGTAAAATGAACATTTCCATCGCTTTTTTGAAAGCGATGAAAATATGTGAAAATTAAGCTATTTTAGTCTGAATCCATGTCGCTGTTATAGATTACATCCCTATTCTTGATGTTGTGCGAAAGAACTACACAAATTCCTCGTTTTTATATCAGAAACTAGATGATTTCATTAAGGTTTTCATTTTACCACCCCTTCCCCTACTTGATACTTGAAGGGCAGCAATTCCTTGCTATGGCGTTGAAACTATGCCGAATGGAGAAGCCTTCTCCACTGGACCCGGTCCTGGACCAATCGCTTCCAGTCGCCCTGAACGTTAAGCGACCTAAAATCCTCCTCAACTGCAAAAATCCATCTGTTGCGCGGTCTTCCACGGAGACAACGGCCTCTCCCTAGTTCTCTGCTGAATATTAGTTTAGATTTACGTTCCTCCGACATGCGAGCTACATGCCCAGTCCACCGCAGCCAGCCTTGTTTTATACGCTTAACAATACCCATTTCTTTATAGTCTTGGTATAACTCGTGATTCATGCGACGTCACCCGATGCCATTGTCCAATTTACCATCGACTAATGTTCGCAGCATTTTACGTTCAAAGACCCTAGAAGCTCCCAGAGCTACCGGAAAAATTAGAGTCTTGTACAACGCGAGTTTGGTCTTCGTCTGTAAGCTGCGGGACTTTAGCTGGTTACAAAGTCCGTAAAAAGCCCGACTCGCAGCTGCAATACGCCTTTTTACCTCGCGGGTAACATCATTATTGCAAGTCACTAGAGTTCCAAGGTACACTAATTCTTCAACTACTTCACTACCAACATCCCACCGGTGTCTACCAGTGACCATTTGCTTTGTCTTTGTGGTATTAAAAATGAGCCCAATTCGCGTTGTCTCCCTTTTTAAAAGACACGTATGCCTCTACCACGGCTCGGCGATCAATTCCGATTATGTCGACATCGTCAGCAAAACCAAGGAGCACATACGAACGTGTAATAATAGTGTCATTCCTATGCACGCAAGCTCTCCCTACTGCTCTTTCTAACGCTATGTTGAACAATAGATATGAAATTGCATTGCACTGCTTCAATCCGTCTGAGGCTACGAAGGATGGTGAAATCCCATCCGCAACCCGTATGCTTGATTTCGATCCTTCCAACGTTGCGCGAATCAGTCTAATCAGCTTCGCCAGAAAACCACGTTCCATCATTATTTACCACAACTCGTTTCTTTTCACTGAATCGTACGCCGCCTTGAAATCAATGAACAGATGGTGAGTCTGCAAGTTGCACACCCGAAATTTATCGAGGATCTGTCGCAGGGTAAACATTTGATCCGACGTCGATCGGCACTCTCGAATACCAGCTTGGTATTCGCCGAAGAAGGACTCTTCATGCGGTCCCAATCTGTTGAACAGAATACGTGACATTATTTTGTATGCCGAATTGAGGAACGTTATTCCTCGGTAATTGGCGCACTCCAATCTATGCCGTTTTTTGAAGAGAGGGAAAATACAGCCTTCTATCCAGTTAGCAGGCAGTTCTTCTTCCGTATTCTATGCAGCTGCTCACTACCGTGCTGGAGAAGTTCGGTCGGGAGCTTATCCTTCCCCGCAGCCTTGTTATTCTTTAGCTCCTTAATCGCCTTCTTAACTTCATCTAGCTAGACCATCGTTGTCGATGTTTATTCTGTTCTCCGATGCTGTATCGTTCCCTCCATTCAGTAACGTTTCGAAGGGATCTATCCAACTGGCAGTTTTATCTATCAGCAAATTACGTTCACGGTCTTTGCACATGACGGGAGATGGCGCTGACTTCCTCCGCATGTCATTGACAGTTTCATAGAATCGTCGCATATCGTTCTTTTCCATACAGTTTTGCGCCTCGACTATCACATTCTCATCATACTCTTTTTTCTTCCTGCGATAGATTCGCTTTTCGGCTAATCTTGGTTCCTTGTACCGCTCTTTGTTCAGCTTTGTTCAGCCTGGTACCAGACACTAACATCCGACGTTTGGCCACGTTCTTCTCATCCGTCACCCTCTGGCACGCCTTGGCGAACCATTCGCTTATGGGGCGTCTTCGAGCAGTATCTATCACTTCTCGCGCTGTTTCACTCATCACTCCATGGATTGCATTTCATAAATTGTTGAGGTTTTCGCTCATATTGACCTCAATTATCCACTTGTCCAGCTTTTGGTGGTATTCAGCTGTAACAACGTCTGATGAGAAGCGCTGGATATTGAATCGCATTGTTCGCTGTGGTCTTGAATTCGCTACAGTTGACAACCGCGCTCGGATTTGACTGACAACGAGGAAGTGATCCGGGTCAATCAATGTTAGGACTCCTGAAACTCCTAACATCGATGACATCTGAGAAATTTTGGCCATCCACCAGAATATGGTCTATCTGGTTGCAAATACCACCATTTGGATGCCTCCAGGTGTGCTTCCGAATATCGTTGCTTGCAAAGTAGGTGCTGCTGATGGCCATCCCCTTGGCAGCTGCGAAGGTCACTAGTCGTAGGCCGTTGTCATTCGTAACGGAAAGAAGGCTCTCCTTATCGATGATCGGACGGATAAGTCCTCTCTTCCGACCTGCGCGTTCTCATCTCCGATGACGATTTTCACGTCGTGTTTTTAGCACTCTTTATATGCCTCCATAGAACGCGTCCTTAACGTGATCAGGTTTGTCGTTCGTCGGTGCATAGATCAACGACTGTAGTTGAAGAATTTGCCCCGTATCCTCAGTACAAAGATTCGCTCCCTAATCGGTTCCCACTTCACAACTCGTATTATCTGCTTCCCAATCACTATGAAACCGACTCCATGTTCTGCCTTATCGCCACCGCTGTGGTAGATGTTTTATTTAAACGTAGTGTTGGCAATGGGATCAACCGCCCGGAATTGACGTTCTCCAGATCTCAGGTCGGTTGCGGAAAATATCGTTCGTTATTTCTTCTTTCTCCATTGTTCGCGGCAGGTGAGAAATTCAGTATGCTACCTTACCGGGGTCACGCTACCTACATAACGTTGATGGGGCTGCCACTTTAGGTTTATTTGACGTGATACAACATTTCAAACCCAACCGCTGGATAGACGCTGTTTCACCACCTGGTGAACAGGCGCTCGGGGCGCACCCCTCACTCTAGCTGATGTCAGAGAGACTACCACTACCAGTTAAGTACGCAACCCTTAGTTGGCAGTTTTTGTCATCGTTAGACCCGTGGAAGCGTGAGGTGAGGGCCTGCGAGGACCAGAGCTATGTTGGACGCTCCTTCCTGGTTGTCGACTCACCATTTTGTAAAATTCAGTATTCTCTATAAAACTTCGTAAATTTGAGAGAAAACAAACTACTAATTAAATTTTAACACTTCACTTTTGCAAAAAATAAAATACTAAAATCACTGGTAAGGCGAGCAAATACCTTCAAACTCTAATATGTTGATTATCTTGACAGATACGCCTATTTCGTCTGCGACTAACATACTTCTTCAGTGTCGCGTGCTCGACTTGAAGAGAACATCTCATGGATCAATTTCACATGCTCGAATGTGACGTCACACGGTCCGTAGCCAGTTTTTATTTGATTTAGAATCCAAATAATTTGAAAAACCGAAATGAATTGAAATACAAATTGTAAAGCTCATTAAATTTATTATTTAGAAGCAATATTTTTTTGGTCCGTAGATTTTTTAATAAAATTCAATAATTACTTCGAGTTTGGTAAATCCACTCTATCAGACCGTATTCGTTTATTTTTTCAATCTCTAATTTAAACTACGTTTATTTGGCTTTCTCAGTCATGGGAAAAAATCAAAACGGTATGTTTTGCTTTGCCCGACGTCGGGCAAAGCAAAACATACCGTTTTGATTTTTTCCCATGACTGAGAAAGCCAAATAAACGTAGTTTAAATCTCAAACATCCCAGTCAAATTCAATCTCTAATTTTTTTCGAGCTCTAATTCATTGTAAGACTATCGCTCAGTATTGTAGAGAGTTTAAATAGTTCAACATAATTTTAAAAATTCCCTCCGTTATTATTATTACTTGTTTTTTGAATTTTGGTTTGGTTAATTTACGTCGCGTTATTTGAGTCATAGTTGTGGATAAGAAGTTCCTACTGAATTGTTTGGCCTGCCCTGACCAGGAGTTCTCATACCGGGTTATGAACAGACGGTCGTTCATTCTGAAGGTGGCGCTAAAGCCGTTAGCCGTGTGTCAAAAATGATTTTAGCGTTACGTAATTTGTATACCATGGCTTACTGCGTTGAAATTATTTTTCTCGTAAAGCAAATCTGTCCATAAACGCATAACTGTCCCATATGGAAAGAGTAGGCATTGCAGAAAATGGCGCTCAAAGAATAAATTTTGTCTTCTCATATAAATGTTAATAATTTTCTAGTATATTTCTGCATGTCATATTCACCACCGCACAGATAACTCATTTTGCTTCTATTGATAAGCAAAAAAAAACTTAAATTAAAGGGGGATTTGAAATTTTCTACGCGTCATACAGTTTATTTTTAGTACAGTCAAACCTTCATGAGTCGATATCTGAAGGGACCATTGGCTCATGGAAATATCGAGTTATGGAACATAAGTTACTTGGAAAGCAGTTTGAGGGGACCATTATAGTAACCATGAAATTTTGGTTTTAGTATGGTTCCATGAGTCGATATCGAGTCATGGACCATCGACTCATGGAGGTTTCACTGTATTTACATATTCTATGAAATTGATGAACAACCCCTTAAAGCAGTTTATTATTTAAAAATCTAACACCCAAATCCGTTTTAGTCGTAAAACAAAAGTGCTTCACGCCTTGAAATTTCTCCAAACAGAGTGTTCCTGAACGTTCTAAAATTCCTCTTGCCCAGTAGCATGCCTCAAATACTTGATGCGTTTACCGGCTAAAGAGAGGGCAGCAAAGAAAGTATTTCAGACGACAGGTTAAAACCGAGACATCAGTAAGGAAATGCAAACTTGGCGAACGATCGTTTGTGCCATGCAAATAGAACCCCCTCCCCAAAATATTGAATGCATGTTAGATGTCCTCAGCTCCGGCTAGTAGCGACGACAGTTGCAGGGTGGAAAATTGCGAAAGAAAATTGAACAAGGAAATAGTTTTAGAATTGTATTCTGGAATAATAACAGAATGCCAGCGGCAAAGTCGACAACGAGTTCCGAATTCCATTGGGGTTATTCCACCTCCCTCACAAAGTGCTGCCGGCTGCGGGATGCATCGGGAAAAGTCATCATTTTCCAAGAAAATTATATTAGTTTTTTTTCTCGGTTTCGTTTCATGCTGCGTTCTTGCTTGGTTTGCCGAATTCAGCATCATTTCCCGACATAACATCCTTTTTGTTTTAGAATAATGTGGTACCTACACTAGCTCGAAGATACATCTTGGTTTAGCATTCAAACATGGAATATCATTCGCATTAAAAGCGAATAATTGTTCCATCAAAGGAGGGAGATAGTTATTAATATTATCCATAATTTTTAGAAGAGAAGTTTTGTGTAGAATGAATAAATGCAGTCGTTTCTAAGATTTTTAAAATCAAATACAAACTCTGCCCATCCTTCTGACCTTTCCAGATGACAGTCAAATCTTAATCACTAATCCGATTTTTTTAACCTCCGTTTCACAGGAGAGTAGGAGGTACGCTAAGTAAGACCTCATATTCCAATATTCACTTATGATTCAAACAAAATGATTCGCAAAACATTATTCTAGTTTTGGTTCTGCATTAATCTCGTTAATGCCGGGGTACACAGGAAAAAAAATCCAACAACTGACGGCGCGGTCATCATTGCAGATTCATTGTAATACCAAGTTGGGACGATACGTTAAACCTCTTTAGGCGCAGATAAATGAATGTTCTGACCAGCATCTACGGACAGAATGGAAGCCAAGCAAAAAAAAAAAACAAATGACGCTATGATCCACTTTCGCTTGACGAGATGCCATTGTTCAGCACTTGGTCCTTCTGGCCGGCCGTTTTTCTATCAGTCATTTACCTGGCGTGGACTGGTGCTGACTGGTTTCATTTCAAGCGAGCTTTACGCCACACAACCCGAGCAGAAGAAAATTTTTGCTGAACGCCAAACTTTTCGATACATACCACCTGAATACGGTATGAAAGAGCTCTGCATAAAAGTTCAAATACTCCAATTAATATCTCATGTAAATGCATTTAATCACCGAACTGATAATTGGATCAGGTATTGTAATACCTGAATAATATCAGATGAATTATCTAATACAAATGAAATCGTTCAATAGTATTTCCATATTTGAAGCATTTCCCAATAGCTTTCTATTTAAACACAATTGTGCCAATTCAATGCCAATGATACCAAAATCAGGTATGCACAGATAAGTGCGAGTTATTCGTTCCTGCTCGGGAATCCCCTGCCTCTTTGGCAACAGTGAAATCAGTGCCAAGGATTTGCGATGAAATGGATATCCTATCTCTGTCTCTGGGCCCCCGTCAGAGCTTTCGCGTAGACTTTACCTCGATTCTATTGATGCTGGCCTCCAATGTTCATTAGAGTGCAAGCGACTCTCGTGCATAAACGTGGTGGGGAAAAAATGAACAAAGCACCATGCCCCCTTCGCGAGTTCGTTTCTAACGCCATTGACACGCTAAGAATTGTTGGCACTTGCTCGTCTTACTTTAGAGGAATTCGCGATAAACCAACAACAATAAGAAAATAACCAATGAAATTCTCATGTGCAATTTTAAACCCCAATTGGAGAAGGTATACACAAACTCTGACCTTTTCACTTTAATACACATTTCATAAATCTAGTTTTAAAATCCTCATCAATACCACACACATCTCCTACAATTCCCCTAGCTATTTCGTACTCAAAAAAATCTATAAAGGTTTCGCCTAAAACGCACTTGAGAATGCCACTATCGCCCAATGTTATGAGCCTGTTATCGATATTATTTTCAGTGTCGCCTATTACTTTTGCGCCGTGTTTACATTCTGGTTTCAATTAAGCCCGCCATGTACGCCTTGTTTATTTTTTGTTTGCAGTGTCGCCGTGTTTTGATTTAGATTTCAGATGCGCTCATCACTTTGATAAACAAAAACACAGGCGTAATCAATAAAGTGTGTGGTTCACGAATCTTTCTAGTTTTGTAATTTAAGTGAGAGAATATTTTAAGTCAAAATAATTGTTTATTCCATAGAGTAGAATTCTTTGACATCATAATCAATAATAAAATTAGAAATATCAAAGAAGAAAACAAATTCTAACGAGTTATTCGATGGGACACCTCTAACTCAATGTCATGGGTGTAGTAGCCAGGATTTTCGTTAGGAGGGGCAGGCATCCTCGATAGTAAATTCATGTTTTTACGTGAAAACTATCATTTATGACACACTCCGCACGCTGTCGTATAATTATAATGAATTCTTGCGTGAAGCGAGGCACAATGACAGACATCTACTGTCCTCTTCCATTCACAATAGGCAGTAGATTTTGAAACGTGGCTCAGTTGTATACTTCTAGACCGCTTGGACCATTTAGTATTGAATAAAGTCTGAAGATTTTCATTGGGTGATTATCACGCGACACGGGATTAATATATATTCCATAGCATGATTGCTAAATGATGAAAATATTCCCGATCAAGGTAAAGCTCATCTAAAGTCCAAAAGTTCTCTAGGATAATCTTTCTAAATTTCTATCAGTATAAATCCAGTTTTTTTTTCCTTGAAGAGTGTTTGATGTATTCATCCAATAAATTCAACACAAATTTTGCTTCGAATTTATCTTAGAACTGTAGAGATTTTTTATGGAATTCTCTTATATGCCTGTAACCAGAAATTATTTCAACAATTATTTTGAAAATATAAAGAATTACTTATGAGCTCTTCCAGAAAATTCTTAACAAATTTCCTATGTATTCCACTACCTAAATGTTGATTTGCTTTTTTGGGGAGTCTCACTCGAAATGTCGCTGGGGATTTTACTAGAGATACTGCCAAAATGTTTTCAGAAATCTTATTCAAGTCTTTTTTTTTATTTATTTCATTACAATTATTTATCACAATTCATCCAATTCTTATTATAAGACATTAGGATGTTTCTTTGGAAGTTAGTCTTGATACATTTTTTATTATTCAAATTATATGTCAAAGCAATCTTCTGAGAATATTCTCTGCGATAACTCCTGATGTAACTATTAATAGAATCCGAGAAATAATTGTTTGATGTATTTTTGAGAAATTTTGGTGATATTCTTTAGAAATATTTTCCCATGCATCTTAGGCTAGATGAATTCTATGAATAAT
The DNA here is from genome assembly GCF_002204515.2 of Aedes aegypti. NCBI lineage: Eukaryota > Metazoa > Arthropoda > Insecta > Diptera > Culicidae > Aedes > Aedes aegypti. The sequence goes on along the minus strand of NC_035108.1, from coordinate 243,017,314 downwards.
CTCTTACATTTATTCAATGCATTCCTAGAGGAACGTCTATTTAAAATTTGTGGGGAATTCTTAAAATATTGGAGTAATCCATAGAAAAATGCTGATACTTTTTGTAACAATGCAGTGCAAAACCAATCAATTTCCATTGAATCGAAATACTGAAATGAATTAGCCACAATCATCGATGTTATGTACAATTTCCAATGACGGCCTTTCGCTTAGCTTGGAATTAACTTAGATAATGGCATGTACCCGAAACGTCGGATGTAATCAAAAATCCGTTTTTTTGGGTTTTATTGAAGACTTTATTATAACTCCGGAAGAAAATCAAGATACATTGCCTGGGAGAATACCTGAGAGGAGTTTTTAGTTAAAATATTGGATTATGTCCTGAAGCCAACAATGAAAATCCCTGAAATTTCATTAGGATTTTTAGAGGATTTGGAGTCTTCAAGAGAACGTCAGAAAGAATTCTTTAGCAAAATTCTTGATGCTCTTGTCTGCAGAAAATGTTGGAGCAATTTGTGGGACTATTCAAGAAGGGGTGGATGAAAATTCCAATTACTTGTTTTATTCTTTCAAGAGTGAAATCCTGAGTAGTATCCAAAAACTACTGAAAATCTGAACCCAAACTACTGTAACTACTGAAAATCTGTGTCTCTTATCAGAATCTTGCTTGTAGGTTGCTTAATGAATTTCCTGTTAATTTTTTGAATGATTCCTGAAACAATACTTCAATAGAGTTCTGTTTCTTCCTTCGACCTTGACGCTTGCTCCTGGGCAGTGCGTCAAGAAAGTCCGAGCAATCATCAGTTTTTTTCCCTCTCGGGTCACGCGCCTATTTTTCCTGAGTGCTTTTATATAGCCGAGCAAACGAGTAAAGCTGAAAGTGGATTGTGGCTGCTCATCAAGGATGACGGATTAATTGGTGAGCTCGTTTCATGCTACTATTTATAATCTATAAAATATGTATGACTGCACATTAAATCGTTACAACGGTGGAACGTAAATATGATTTTTCAACAAACTATGAATGGTTCGTCACTGTGAGTGTCGACATAAGCTGATTCATGAAATATTCATGTTTATTATTTTTTTTTCAAAACACCCCTTTCTTTTTACCTTTATTTTTGTAATTAAAAAAAAACTTTGAATGGTTCGACACTACAAGTGTAGACTTGCGAAAAGTTCACTTTATTCAACAAACTTTGGATGGTTCGCCACTGTAAGTGTCGGCATAAGAATAAGAGTGTTCTATGATTTTCCATCCAATCGAGTTTTTTTTTGTTTCTTTTCAAATAAGTAAAATATAATAACACATGCTTACGTCCTGACAGCTGTAGGAATGTTACATTTAGGTATTTGTTCAACAAACTTTGAATGGTTCGTCACCTCAAGTGTCGGCATAATTTTCCTCTACATAGAAATTATTCATATCAAATGAAAATATTATATTTACATATAAGCATGTTTATATTTCACAAATAAATATTAATCATGGTCTTATCGTTTATCAAAGTGAATCCTGTGACCCAACGATCCTCCCCATTAACAAACATCCCTCCCAGTAATTTTTGTGGAGAAGCAGAGGCAAACACGATCTCCAAATAGCAAAGGTTACACACTAACATTCCTTCCCCCAATCCCACCTGACTGCAAGGACGTGGCTGGCGCCGTTATTGACCCTGTATAAATAGAGGCACTGAATTATGTACACAGAGGAAGATTATGGTCAATCCCAGCCGAACTTCTAGTTGATTCTTTGTGCATTTTCACTGACTTCGGTCAATCACGGAATAGCAACCATTTATATGTGTAGTCAGCCTAAGCTAAGCTAAGCTAAGATTCCTGAAAAAATAATTCAATAATCTTCGTAGGCATTGTTAATACATTTATCAAATAACTTTCTGAAATTTTAAAACGATCTTGCATCTAAATATATCAAATTTTATTTTTAAATATCCTTGTGAAATTCTTCATGGAGTTTCTGAGAAAAATAATAAATTTCTGGAATAATTTTCTGAACGAAAATTTGAGAAAATTTTTGCAGTACCTAATCATTAACAGAATTCTTAGAGGAATTCCCAGAAGTTTCTGGTGATAACTTTTTCTTTGAGTCCCAGGTTGCATTTCATCCAGAATATCCAACAAAGAGATTTAGGGGAAAATCTTTGAAGGATTGTCAGGACTAAGAAAGAAAGAAATATCCTAAGGAAATACTGAAGATGTCTTTAGAAAATTTAGGCTTGAATGAAATGTAAATTTGCTTGAAGCGTCTTAAAAAAGTCTTCAAATAATCCCTATTCGAGAAGATGTAGCAATACATCTAGGAAAGCATTAGGGGGAATTTTCAGGCAAATACATGGAGGAATCCTTAAAATTCTGGAATAATTCACGAGGTCAGTTCCTTGTTTTTATTGGAAAAAGAAATCCTCTTGAATTACTTGATGTATTTTTTTTGTTAAAGTTTTGAAGGAATTTTATTGAAATTCACGGTCGAATTAACAATTTCCAGAATGGTTAAAAAGAGAATACCCTAGAAAACTAAATGAAGAAACTTGGAGTACTATCTAAAAGAATTTCTTGGAGAAATCCTGTAATAATTCTAAAAAGAATTTCTGAAAAAATACGTGAAACTGTCCATGTAGGCGAATCCTTCGGAGAGTTCCAAGTTTTTCTGCTAGCAAGATCCTTAGCAGACATTTTCGAGTATAATTTATATTTGACAGATTCCTTATGATAGCCCCATAAGATACACGGTATTTGTTTCGGAATTGTTAAATAAGAGTTGGGGGTGGTGTTGCTTATACAAAATATATCCCAGACAACCAAAATGTACGTTCACGCCGAGGACCTGGGATCGAATCTTATCCTCGACATAGTCACTTATGACGTAAAAAGTTATAGTGACGACTTCCTTCGGAAGGGAAGTAAAGCCGTTGGTCCCGAGATGAACTAGCCCAGAGCTAAAAATCTCGTTAATAAAGTCAAACCAACCAACCAACCAAAATGTACGTATAACGAAATCACTTGGAGGCTTTGCATGTGCAAAATTTCACTTATAAGATATTGCGAAAAGGCCTTCTACGTACAAAAGTCGAGGCGATATAGACTTGGGTTTGAAGGTAATTGCGAAATTCACGGCGATCAAATTATCCACGTATAAATAACGTGATAGACGAAAATTTTACAATTTCACGAAGGAAGAAACGGGGACAACCGTACCAACCGTTTCATTCAGGGAAATACAGGTCAAACCGTTGGAAGTGGCGTTGCTAAGAAAGTCAATGCACACTTCATTGATGAGATCGGTTTCCTGGGATGGGACAAAGGTTTTTCTTACTTATGCCCTGGCATTACAGCCTCTGAAACGAAAAGAAAAATTGTCCCTCTCCCATTATGTAGAAATTTACTTTCGTAAGACAAGATTATCGATCATCAGCTTAAATCGATTATCACTAGTCTTCTACTAAATTAAAGGATGGTAAATGGAAAGCTCTCACCGAACACTTTGAAAAGTCTGAACAGGAATGGAATGTCCGCTAGGGGTAGACTGCTCCATTCATCGAAACCCTACTGCATTTTCTTGAAGTCACCAAGCTTGATACTTCCAACACACTGTTACCCCTTCAGCGCTGCTTCGGTCTTGAATGTTGTACACATTTTTCGTTTAGTTTAAACACTATCCACATTTAATCACTTCAACTATGTTACTTTCATAAAATTGGATATAAAAAGGATCAGCTGAAACACCAAACTATTTTATTTACAGCTAGTGAGAAAATCCCTGATCTTATGCGACTTATCTTATGATAACAAATGTTGATTTGACAGCTGCTACGGATTGATTCGACTTATTTTGTACGAGTGTACGGGACGAAAAAAAATGAACTCAGAAAAAAGCCTTTTTTTACGAGGAAACTCATCAATCTGACGATTTTATCCATCGTGTTTTGCGGGTTTGATGTAATTTTTATGAATAAACTAGTTATTACGTGAACTTTTATGCGACTTCTGGTTGTTTGGGATATACCGTGGTATTTAGCCAAGACCCCCTTCCCCGCAAAAATGACCACGTGGATTATTGAGATTCGTTGGCAGAATTCTAAATTTTTGGTGAACTTTTCAATGTTTCAAGAGTTATATTATAGCGTAGGGTGTAGAACTACTTGGGCATTTCCATGATTCACTTTGGCATGTTTTTTTTTGGCCGAATTGAAATTTTGCAATAAGAAGCACTTCAATACGACGCATATTCTGGCTAAATATGAGCCTTCAAAATAAAATAAAAATCTCTGCCAAATTGCATAAAAAGTACCATGAGTAGGATGCGGCACCCTAAATATTTTAGAAGTTTGAATGATGTACGGTACGGTAAAAATCTATTCATTCAGCGAAAGCACAACATTTTGTTTGAACGATTCTATGAGTGGACAGACCCGCGACAAAAAAAAACTATCCTAGCTACGAGAATTGGACGAAGCATTTACCCGACGAGAAAAGGGCTACTAGCTACAACAAGAACATAAACCTTGTCATTTACAGATGAAATCCCCTTTTGACGTGGCCATTGTTGACAGAGTGGGCGAGGGAAGAAAAATTGATACAATTATTAATACAGCAGCGATGTCATTTGGAGCATTTTGTTGCAACCGGCTGCCGGAGCTAGTAGGAAAAGGCAATGACCGATGGCTGGATTATTTAATGGAGCTTTTCGTTGTCATTTGTTTAAGTAAGTTTGTTCGTATTTTATTTGATGGTTGGGTATTTATTACAAGTGTGATTCTTGTCGGAAATAATAAATATACATAGCATTTTTCTATCAAAACAAACAAATAAAAAATTTCAGATGGTTTTTTGTTCTGTCACCTTTTCGCTGACGAGATTTTCGAGATGGAATAAACAATTTCGCCAGAGATGCCATCAATTTAAATGAATACGCCTCAGAATGCGACTAATTTGGAGCTCGGCAGCTCCATTCGCCTGCAGCTCTCATGGGAAAGCTGCCGAATGAGGCTGCCAACAATTGACAAGAGATGTTCGAAACGTTGTAAAAACGTTTCTAAAAAGCTTTTAACAAGTTTGTCGCTGTGAATCGATAGAAGATAGAGCAGCGCCTAAATGAAAACAGACAAACACGTAATTTGTTTGCTGATGTTCGAGAAAATTACAAAAAAATCGCGGTGTCGGCTTATACTGCCGAGAATACGTAAATTCCAATGTGATATATATTTGGATGATTTATTTTTTTTTTAATTCGGAGGTATTTCCAGATTGAGGTCTTAATTTTTTGAAGTATGTAGGGTAATGATCTAATTCGCATAATATATCACCTGTTTTAGTCTGGAGAGTATTGCCTACAAATGCAACGAATGGTTTATTTACACAGACACAGAAAATTGGTAAAAGAAGGTATCAGATCATTAAGATGGAAGTGTTTGTAAACTGCTGAGACTATTCTCCATGTTCCTATTGGTACGTAACGCCGGAAAGAAGAGGAAGGATATGAGAGGATGTGTATATACTGCTGTGCGGAAAATCATGAGATTTAAGCCGTCGCGCCTCAGGTTCCAAAAGGGGTCATTTGGAGTCTCCAATCTGAAACAGGTGATCTGTTGGCCAGGCCCCCTCTAGAATCGTCCAGCACCCCTCACCCCCACAGATTTTTTATAATACTTAAAACAATATGATTCTAACGCCTTCCTTAGCCGTGTGGTTAGAGTCCGCGGCAAAGCAAAGCCATGATGAAGGTGTCTGCGTTCCGATTCCCGGTCGGTCTAGGATTTTTTCGTAATGGAGATTTTCTTGTCTTCCCTGGGCATAGGGTATCATCGTACCTGCCACACGATATACGAATTCGGAAATGGAAACTTTGGCAAAAAAAGCTCTCAGTTAATAACTGTGGAAGTGCTCATAAGAACACTAAGCTGCGAAGCAGGCTCTGTCCCAGTGGGACGTAATGCCAAGAAGAAGAAGACGACGAAAAAGATGACAATAGTGGGAAAACCTCGCTTGTCGTATGCAGCACCAGCGTGGTGGTTCTGATATCGGTAAATCGTGTGACAACCGAAAAATTAACCGTCCGGCTGTCCCTAGATTGAATACCGTTAGAACCAGCATGTTGTTGTATGCAATAAGTGTAATTTTTTCGACATTTCCGTTATAAAAAAAGCCATGGTACAAAAAGCGTTAATATCCTGGAAATTTGGTTCCCAAAATTCGTATTTCTGAATAATGCAAACTATGATTTTTAAATGTTATAGCATAAAGCAGCATATTTACTGCATTATAATTTCCCATGTTTTTTTTTCAGGATGCATAGCCCGAGGTGTCCGATGTTGAATTCACTTATAAGAATTCACTAGAAAAATCCATATGTTAGCTACAACTCGTAAAATGCTCGACAAAATTAATAAAAAAAGGCAAAATTCTAAACGAATTTCTTAGAGAAAATACAGTGGAATTTTTTAGAGAAATATAATGCTGAATTTATAACAGATCATTTCAAGGAATTTCAACCTGGCTTAGTTTTCTTCAAATGGATGGCAGCAATTCAAACAAAATTGATCACATGATTCCAGCAAGAAGTTCTTTCTCTGATTTTGTTTCAATACTTTACAGTAATTTATAATGTTTTAAATTTTTAGAAAATTCCAACAGTAATTTGACTAGTTTCCAACAGATGTGTAGCAATTTTTTTAACCACCGTTCTATATTCCATAAAAAAATTAGTACAATAAAATTCCTCAAGGAATATTGAAGGAGGGCTTCAAAACTTTTGATACAAATTTCTTGGAAATTAGTCAAATAATATTATGAGATTTGCTCACTCCTTCAACGTGAACTCTTCCTGGATGACAACCATTCCTTCTATATCTACTTTTTACCAACAAACTAATTCAGGAATATGTCCCGGATTTACCTAACAAAAATATTTCATACTAACAAAATATGTTATAATTTTGGCTGGTTAGTAGTTAAAATAACAAAAATTATAACACAACTTGCAAAATATGTTATAATTTAAACAAAAATGTAACTCATTATGTTTCAAATGAAACAATAATATAATTCATTTTGTTATTGTTTATAACTAAATTATAACATAATTTGTTATAATTATGTTTTAAATTTAAACAAATTTAAAACACTTTTTGTTAAGTAGATGAAAACCCGAATTTAGTACTATACAATTTAATTCCACTAGAGTTTGTATCCTTTGACAGATACGCGTATTTAGACCTCAACTGTAAGGCCGCCTTCAGTGTCGTGTACTAGACTCTTCTTAGTCGAGTCTAGTACACGACACTGAAGACGGCTTTACAGTTGAGGTCGAAATACGCGTATCTGTCAAAGGATACAAACTCTAGTGGAATTAAATGGTATAGTACTAAATTCGGTTTTTTCATCTACTTATAGGTATTCTACTAAACAGCACGAAGATTTATTATCACTTTTTGTTATTTGTAACAAATTTTGATATAATTATGATACAATTTAGTTGTAATCCACTGGTCGGGTAGTGTTTCCAGAAAATCCTAAAGAAATTATAAATGAACAACTTGGTGATGTATCAAACCAACAATTGGCATTTATAAGTAACTAATGGCCCCGGCAAGCTTCGTTTTGCAATCAAGTAGGTTATTGTAAAACAACCCGAGCAGAAGAAAATAACTACTGAATACTAAATTGAGGTATTCCATACCAGATAATTTCCAATACCTACAACCTGAATGAGGTATGAATGAGCCCTGCATAAGAGGTAATATACCTCAAATAATACCTTCAGCATATTATACAAATACCAAGCTGATAACTAGACCAAGTATTGTAATACCTAAATAATACTTGATGGATTTTCATATAAAAGTGATTTTTTTCAATAACTGTTCAATACCTCCAGCAGTCCTCAATACCTATCGAATACCAAAATGAAGTATTTTTAATCGTTTTAAACAATTTTTTCAAATACCATTATAATACCAAAATGAGGTATTGACAACTGAACAATACCTAATTATGGTATGATACCAAAATATGGTATGCATAAGTTATTGCGAGTTATTCCTTCCTCCTCGGGAATACAAATCCCGATTTCCAGATTATTCCGGAGACTTTGCCGAACTTTTTTCCGACACTATCACATCGCATCCCTTGTCGAGTACAACAGTGAAAAATTTTCGCCGTTCATCTGTTCTCAAGCTATTTTGTGACGTACAAACACCATTTCATTTTTTTTATTTATATATTTCGTATTCGCGAATTCTTCAAAACAATTTAAATAATTTGATGGCGAGATCAAAAAAGTCTAAAGAAACTTGAGGAAAAATCTGTTGAATAATAACAGAAACCGGAAATTATTTTTCGTTTGAATCCCAGGTGTACTACAGTGAAAACAAGTGAAGGAGATCTTGGAGAAAACATTGGAAAAGTAACAGTTCATGAAGAAATCACACTGAATATGAAAATTGAAATTAACAAATATCACTGATGAGCAGCGATAACCAAGGAGGAACAAATAACTCGCCAAAATCTATGCATACCACATATTGGTATCATACCATAATTAGATATTCTTCAGTTGTCAATACCCCCATAGGTCTCCTCCAGAAAGAAATCCTAGCTGTCAATGCCAATTAATCAATTTAATATCTTAAACCAACTTTTCGGGTGCAAAATCGGAAAAGAAAACGAAATCGGAAAAAAGACAATTCTATCGGAAAATATCTTTACTTCATATAGGTATCAGTTTAAACGAATAGAAAAATTCAACTATTGCTCTAAAAAGCACTATTATAATAATAAAATATTTTTCAAAAAGTCACTCTTTTACAAACCATTTTTTATACACTGCCAAAAACATCTCCGTTGATATTGAGTATCATTTTCGGTTTAATAATTTCATTGCATTACTTTATTTTACATTATTTAATTTAGTTGACATTATATATATAATCTTAAAAATTATGAATAGGAACATTCCCAATATATTTTTTTTGATCGGTCGATATTGACGTATGTAAATAGATCATAAAAATCGAAGTCTATAAAAAGCCATAATTTTCGTAGTTTGCATTTGCTCTATAAAACTGATGTATGTTTTTCTATACTTTTTCACTATATATGTCATGAAATGTCTGCTAAAGAATATATTAGTACAAATATATGACAATTTATCTTCAACATTGAATTGGTTGAATATGTGGTAATTCAACCAGTTCAATATTTTTAGAGGTGTGATATTTTTTTGTTTGAAATATTATCATACAAAAAGGTGTTTTTCTTTTAATATTACCCAAAATTCGCTTTCCTAATTTCCTAATTATAAAATTGCATTGACTACTTTTTGATACGCTTCGCAGATCTTTACGAAACAGTGAATCAATTATTCAAAATAATCATATTTTTATTTAGATATTTATTCGTTCCTTAATGTTTTTCATCGCAACAACACCTCTTTCTGATTAGTTGTAAATGAACCAATTGCTTCAAATGAGGTTCAAATTGTTGCAAGCAAATTGATGGCCCTTGATTAACCCCTCTACCGGAAGCATGATTTTTTTGCAATAAAAGTATTTAAATCTTTGCTTTTGATAATGTAAATTGTGCACCTTATCAAACGCGACGATTTGTAATCGTCGCCGGCCAACCATCCGCTGCAAATTTGATGTTTCACCAGTCTTACCAACATAACCGAAAATCACCTCCTTTGATTCGTTTGGGGTGACGATTTTGTCGGTATGTTGAAAAACATTGGCGGCGCGTTTTGTTGGCCATGAAACAGACAATATTTTTACACCATTTTATCACAGGTTCTCAAAAAATCTTCTATGATGACATTTTCTGTCCATTTTGATCATTGATCACTTGGTTATGGAGATATTTCGAAGTTCCTTGGGAGACTTCTACTTTCGATATCAAACTATTCATGTGAATTTAGAAAACAAAACAAAATAAAATATGATCAAACATTTTGCTTTAGTAGAGGGATTAATACCACATGCATTGATGTCAAATTATACATCATAAGAACCTTCGTATATCGATAATAAAGAATTTTACCATCTATTGTTGGTCAACATTAGGAATCCCATGTGAGCAGCAGAAGACTCTGCTCTCGTTGATGCAGTAGACTCTGCTCAACAGACAGTTTTAAGCATGAAACGAGCTCACCAGTTGACAATGCATCCTCGACTCAACTTGAATATCTTTTCGCACTCACACAACGCAAACCGGACACGACTGATCTTGATTTCATCGCTCGTCCTACAGAAGCATGCAACAGAATCAAAAGACCACGCACTACTCTCTTGAAAATTTGTTTGGTTATCTTAGGTATTAGAAGTAAAATTAACTCATCGCCTTCCGCATGTTTTGTAAACATTTCTAATTGGACGTGTTATCACAGAGATTTTGATAAAACAATTTTATATGTTTTTAGTGGGTGACGCCAAACTTTTGCACTGGAGTGTAGGTAGAAAACTTTGAACAAGCCCCAATTTCCAACGCTCTTACACACTATATCCCATATGGAATCAAGGATACTGTTATCCGTGCATTTTGCACATCTTATCTAAACAGGCAAACCTTCCATAAATCGTCCCTTCACAGCCGACAAAACAACGGTTCTTTGATGTTTTTAGTGACGCCAGGCCGTTTGTCGAAGCAACGAAGCGTGTAACCTCGAATCGGCCGATTTCATCGATGCTTTGCGCTTTGCGCCAAGCCAAGGACCATGAAGCTCCACCGAGGATTCCAGCCTTGCTTGCATCGGTCGTCGTATTCAAAGGCAGCTTTTATGCGGTTTTCCACAAAATTTGATCTCTGTTTTATCGCTGGGAGGCTGTTTTTTTAGTGCCGTGCAGGAGTCGTTTGACTTGCGCCACGGTCTGCTTCTCGGAACAAGAGCAGACATTGCGCCACGTGTTTTTTTCGGGTGGGGAATGTCCTACCGGAATCGGGAGAAGGTGTGTGTGTGTGTGTGTGTGATTTTTTCCAATGAAAAAGGGTGGAAATAAAGAACAATTTGAGGCCAGGGCCATCGGATGACGTGCGAAGAGAACCGAGATGAGAATTGGCCTGCTTCCAACGAGTGGATCGTAATCGTGTTATTGTAATTGATTTTCTAACCAAATATGTTTTTCAATCTGTCATGCTTGATGAAAAATGGATGTTATGGTCTATTTTAAGAACATTTGCAAGCTTTCAATCAAATTAGGATTTCAGCTGATGGATAAACAATTTATGTTTACGGATTAAGTTTTGTTCAAAACTGTACGTGTACGTATACCATTAAAATGAATCAGATTGCAATTATCAAATCTAGAGTTTAATCCTGCATGCTGCAATGCATACCACTTCAATAATTATTATAATAAAACGTGGCTTACCCTTTAACCCCATAAGTAGTAATCATGTGATATTGTTTTCAATGCTTCAAAACACAACTTTTCTACCGTTCACTAAGGCCTTAAGTGTCCGTAATATGAATCAAAACGGTACTTCTATTTTATTTTTTTCTTACTAAATGTGTTACGGATGGGGGGTTGAGATGTATTATGATATGTAATGAATGGGAGCTGCCTGATACTAATAAAGTGAACAAAAAAACTCAATGAGTGTAATTTAAAGAAGATACTTCCATCACAAATCGCCCCAATTACGCACGCAATCTGCAAATTTGCTTGCACAACAGCCATACGCCCCAAATCACATTTCAGTGCATATATTTGAAGAGCACTTGTCATAAATTGGCTTACACATAATGGTGGCCTTATGTAACCGGACACAGCACAAAACTCAGCTCAAGGCCCCAAATCTCTGGGCTGGGAATGTGATGCATTCCCGTTTGTTCTCACATGGAAGCGTTCGTCCATGGCAGCCATAGCGTACTCAAGATTTATGATAAGAAAAGAAAGGGATACACCAGGCGAATGCAGATGATGCTGCATGATTCGAGTTCGAGTGCAGGTTGGGTATAAGGTCGAAGGACGTGTTCTCAGACACGATGGAGAGCAAGAGCAAATGCGATGCCTGGAAAAATCAACAATTGCATTATTTCGTTCGTAGTCCTCGTCGTCTTGGCAATAGTTATAGTTGTACGGATCAGTGTTAATCATGCGAGGGCATTTTCTTGAAACGTGACAGGATTATGCGAACGACAGGGACAATAACTGACATTCGATGTGTCATCGTATGTGCATTGGAGCATTTATTTGCAGAGCTGGCAGGAGCTTTCTGTCTTAGTTCATTATTCAAAAATGATGCTCGAGCATGCAACAGGAGACGTGAAAGTGCACATATGTTCCATTTTGAATCGCCCTAGCGTGGTTGGAACGAAGATATTCTGTGCCCAAGAAAAGTAGAAAGTCGAGAAAATTTCCAACCCGAAAAGATCCTCGACTGGTTGGGTTCGAACCCACGACTCTTCGCTTGGTCTTGCTGAATAGTTGCGCGTTTACCGCTACAGTCCTTCACTGTAAATACTTGTTCGAAAATCGATTATCCGAAAGTCCTAATTGGGTGTATTGAACTCCAGACATAAAAATAACAACAGTTGTACTTACCGACAAAAACAGCCGTCGAGTTGTGGGCCGGATCGTAGGGACACACGGCTTGACCGGGTTTCTCCGATTCAATTGAGTAGCTGTTTCCGTTGATTCCGTACATCCGGCACATCGGACGGAACGCATTGGTGCCACAGCCGAGCAACGTCCCAGGTGTGGGAAGTGCCAGTACGCGAATATAATTTTGGCACAGATCCTGCGAATTGCAAAAGAGAAGAAAAAAGAGCATAAGCGAAGTGAAAACTCAGGTAATTAAAAATAAATAGCGCTGAAAAATTGAGTTTTTCAATGTTATCCTTGGGGGACTTTTGCTTTCTATATTTTTTTCGGTTATGATGCAGACGAAAGCATTTTCCAGTTTTCACTTATCGGGCACTTGGAAAGGAGGACTGGTTGGTTGCCTTGTCAAAGTGCGATGGTGTGCATAATTTTAAATTTATGTTGCTTTTGTCTAGAAAAGTGAGCATCTCGAAAAAGGTGAAAGCGTGATGGAAATAAATCGCTCAACAAGCAGCTTTTATTAATTGAGCTGATGGAAATGAGAAAATATAGCTCTTAGAAATCGGTGAGTGTAAATTCAAAGGGTAGCAGTTTTTTTTAAGAAATTCAATTTATAATTTCATCTTTGCGGGTGAATATTCTACTTCAGATATGTCCCAGATTACCAAGGACAAACAATGACATTTCCGACAACGGCACTTACGCAGAAAGCGCTTTGAAGAACAAGCTTGAGTAGTTATTATTGCCATACTACAGTAACATTGTTATGATTATCTCTGAACAAACATTTGAAGCTTATACTTCACTGGAATTGTAATTGCATGATACGAACAAAGCGGAGGAATTTCTTGATCTCAAACCGATACAGCCCCCATTGCATGACATACTTCCAGATATGGGACTTATGTGAAGAGGCTCATGTGCGTCCATATCTCGTGTTTCATCTCGATATATTAAGCAAAAGTAATCTAATATGCATCTCACAGAATACTGTCTGGGTTCTCTGGGTCTGGGCGCATCCAAACCGATGGAGTGGAGTATCGTATCAGTATTCTAAAGCCACACTGAAGTGATTGTATAATAATCAAATTTAATCGGAGAACCTTCGACTAGACACAGGCAGGTATTTGGTTTGATGCTGGCTGCTGTGCAAAGTCAGCTCTGGTGCAACGCTTGGATTTCTCATAATGGTATGTCATGTGACCAGGGCCAAGCCGATTATTCCTCGGGGGGTGATTAGAATTTTTATACATCATCATGAGAGACTCTGATTGCAAATCCAATTAGGCGCCTCCCTTTTCTACAGATGTTGGCAGTACATTTGCATAACTGGAAACCAGGCCTGTGCGTTTTGTTGTGAAAGATACCAACCGAGGGACGAATGATACGAGGAAATTTTCAATGCAATATGCTGGGGTCAGTGTTGAGTTGATTATGGTTGCAAAAATATTGTTTATCACTGAATTTCGCCTTGTTTTGTTGATTTCCTCAAAATTCATATATTTAAGAATATAATCTGAACTACTTTTGAGTGGAACGACACTCTCTCACACAAGATTTGATTCATTGATTGACTCTTTATTGTGGGGAAATTCAGCCTGAGGCTGGTTCATCCCCGTCACAAGATTTACAGAGTTAACTAACTATGTTCCACAATTTAAGTTCGACGTACAATAACCTCAACTTTGAGATCATCAAAGCAGCTTTGATACTAGTCGGGCTATCTGAATAGAAGTATATTACTTTACCCATTATGTGTAGGAGTGTTTATTTCACTCCATACAAAAGAACGAATATTTACGCCTTGCGCATTGTCTACCAAGTGAGTAAAACTGATACAACCCTATCTCATGAGAATATACATCAGTACCAGCTTTTCTTTCAAGAAAAAGCCATCATGGGAGTCTCCATCCCGAAAACCAACCGGTTTAGGGTTCTAGGTGTCACCCTGGATCATACGTTGACATTCAAGTCCCATTGCAAGTTTGCCAAGAAAGCATACGAGACACGTCTACAAACCCTAGATGATCGGAGCCAAATTACCCCGAGGCAATCAGACAAGTTTTTGTCACTAGTCCGATAAACTCGATCATGGCCGAAGCGAGCACCCTACCATTTGAACTGCTGCTCTCCTTTTGAGGGCACATCTGACCATTTGGAGGAAATCACCGACAAATCACTCCCTGCAATCGGTCAACTTGTGAGACAAGGCGATCGAGCTGGGAACGAACGGAAACCCTCAATTGTATGGAACCAAGTCGTCCAACATTTATTGTCGACTCGATTCCACAACTCGACCGTTGTCTACACGGACGGTTCCAAGCGTGATGACACGGTAGGAGCCGCGTTCTATAATATTGATCTTGTTCGGACTTTTGGCCTACCAAAAGAATGCAGCATTTTCTCTGCAGAAGCGTTTGCGATGAAGAAGGCAGTTTTAATCCCCAACATTAAAAACGAGCCAGTTGCCTGCAGGCCCTGGAGGCAGGATATTCAAACCACATAGCCAAATATCCAATGAAATTGTGTTGAAAATTTGTTGTAAGAAAAATTACAAGCAATCATGAGATCACTTGGAGCAAGGATAATATTGCCGCATTTAGAATAGTGATCGCTCGTAAGTTCTCACAATCTAACTTGTCGCCTTTCTTGTAGATTGGGTCTATTTCCTCTTCCTTTAACTCCTCCGGTAGCTATTCTGTTTCCCAGATTGTGCCTATAATCTAGTGAAAACAAATGGCCAGCCTCTCCGGGCCCATCTTTATGAGTTCAGCTCCGATACCATCCTTACTAGCAGCTTTATTGTTCTTGAGCTGGTGAATGGCATCCTTAACCTCCCTCAAATTGGGGGCTGGTTGGTTCCCATCGCCCGCAGTACTGACAAAGGCATTTCCTCCGTTGTTCCGTCTTTCATTGCCTGTGCTCTCAGCGCCATTGAGGTGTTCGTCAAAGTGCTGCTTCCACCTTTCAATCACCTCACGTTCTAATAGAACATAGTGTTTCATGAGACCGACACAGCTGTTCCATGTCCTCGCACTCCGTCTCCTTCAGGCGGCGTTTTTTCTTTCGAAAGAGGCGGGTATGCTGTTGCCGTTTCCATCTATAACGTTCCACGTTCTGCCTGGTCCCTTGCTGCAGCATAACCGCCCGCGCTGCATTCTTCACCTCCAGAGTTTGCCTACATTCTTCGTCAAACCAATCGTTCCGTCGACTCCGTCCTACGTATCCGATATTGCTTTCAGCTGCATTGTTGGTGGCTGCTTTCCCAGTGCTACAGCAGGGGCTGCATCCAGCTCAACTTCTTCCTGTAATGTAGCCTCAAGGTGCTGCGCGTTTGCAGCTGCGACATCCAGTTGCTTAAGCTGCTCTAGTTAATACCGGGTCAGCCTAGGTGCCGTACGTTGTTAACGTTAACGTAAAGAGTTTTGGGCGCATACCATCACCAGATAGTGGTCAGAGTCGATGTTAGCGCCACGATAGGTCCTGACGTCGATAATGTCGGAGAAGTACCGTCCATCAATCAGAACGTGGTCGATTTGGGATTCTGTCAGCTGTGGTGATCTCCAGGTGTATCGGTATGGACGGCTGTACTGGCAGTAGGTGCTACAAATGGCCATATTCTTGGAGACTTACTTACTTGATACTTGATGGGCTACAATTCGCTACGATGAATCTGCGCCGAATGGATGAGTCTTCTCCACTGGGCTCGGTCCTGGGCCAATCGCTTCCAGTCGCCCTGAACGTTAAGTGCCCTTAAGTCCTCCTCAACCGCAAAAAGCCATCGTGTGCGCGGCCTACCACGAAGTCGGCGGCCTCGTCCGGGTTCTCTGTTGAATATTATCTTTGCTTGTCGTTCTTCCGGCATACGGGCAACGTGACCAGCCCAACGCAGCCTGCCGTGTTTTATGCGCTTGACAATATCCACCTCTTTATACACTTGGTACAACTCGTGATTCATGCGACGCCGCCAGATGCCGTTTTCTAGTTTACCGCCGAGTATTGTTCGCAGCACTTTACGTTCAAACACCCCGAAAGCTCTCCGGTCGACTTCCTTCAATGTCCATGATTCATGGCCATAAAGGACAACCGGAAGGATCAGTGTCTTGTATAACGCGAGTTTTGTTTTCGTTTGCAGGCTACGGGACTTCAGCTGGTTACGGAGCCCGTAGAAAGCCCGACTCGCAGCTGCAATACGTCTTTTCACCTCGCGGGTAACATCATTATCGCATGTCACTAGTGATCCAAGATACACAAATTCTTCCACCACTTCAAACTTATCACCACCTAGCACCATTTCGCTACCACTAACACGTCCGGACCCACGTTGACCACCAGCTATCATGTACTTCGTTTTTGTGGTGTTGATCGTGAGCCCGATTCTCGCTGTCTCCCTCTTGAAAGGCACGAACACCTCTTCCACTGCCCGACGGTCAATCCCGATGATGTCGATATCGTCCGCGAAGCCAAGGAGCATATGAGAACGTGTGATAATGGTACCGCTTCTCTGCACACCGGCTCTCCTGATAGCACCTTCGAGCGCTATGTTAAACAGCAAGTTAGAAAGAGCGTCACCCTGTTTCAATCCATCTAAGGTTACGAACGATGATGAAATCTCGTCCACCACCCGCACACTTGATTTTGATCCATCAAGCGTTGCACGAATCAGTCTAATCAGCTTCGCCGGAAAGCCATGTTCGGACATAATTTGCCACAACTCGTTTCTCTTCACTGAATCGTACGCTGCTTTGAAATCTACAAACAGATGATGAGTCTGCAAGTTGTACTCCCGGAATTTATCTAGGATTTGACGCAGGGTAAACATTTGATCCGTCGTTGATCGGCCCTCTCGAAAACCAGCTTGGTATTCGCCGACAAAGGACTCCTCATACGGTCTCAATCTGTTGAACAGAACTCCAGACATGATTTTGTACGCCGAATTAAGGAGTGTTATCCCTCGGTAATTGGCGCACTCCAGTCGATGCCCTTTCTTGTACAAAGGGGAAATGAGACCTTCCAACCAACTAGTAGGCATTTGTTCTTCCTCCCATATCCTCGATATGATACGGTGAAGGAGTTCGTGTAGCTGCTCGCTTCCGTGTTTGAGAAGTTCGGCCGGGAGCTCGTCCTTCCCAGCAGCCTTGTTGTTCTTCAGCCCATTGATAGCTTTTTTTACCTCATCTAGCGTTGGAGGTTCCACAGCCTGTCCATCGTCATCGATTTGAATTCTGCTACCAGATCCACTTCCATTATTTCCATTCAACAATGACTCAAAGTACTCTTTCCACCTGGCGGCCACCATTGTCTTATCCGTCAGCAAGTTTCCTTCTTGGAGACAGTGATATCAATTAGTCGTAAGTCGTTTTCGTTAGTCAGCTGGTAGGCGCTGAACTTTCCAATCATCGGTCTGAACTCTTCCTTCTGGCCAACTTGAGCATTTAGATCTCCTATGATGATTTTGACGTCGTAGCTTGGACAGCTTCCGTACTCGGGTTTGAAGTGCGCGTAAAAATTTCCTGAGTGAGGGCTGTGCACGTTAATCATGCTGAAGTTGAAGAACCGGCCTTTGATCCTCAACTTGCACATTCTCTCTTTGATCGGCCACCACCCGATCACGCACTTCTGCATATCATATCATCACAATAAAAGCTGTTCCCAGCTCATGTGTGTTGCCGGAGCTCTTGTAGATGGTATGCTTATTTCTAAGCGTTTGCACCATTGATACCTTTCAACACACTTCCTGCAATGCTACAATGCCGAACCCACGGTCCATCAGCCTATCGGAAAGTATGCCTGTGCTCCCGATGAAGTTGTGGTCTTCGCCGATTGTCCCGGTTTGTATTCTCTCGTTGATTATTTGTTGCTTGATTTTTTTACAGCTGGATTACAGGGCCTGAAACCAACCCCCTAGATTTCCGAAGAACCGTTCCCCCTAAATGTTCGGAGGAACATAGTGTACAGTTTAGCTTAGAGTCCTTCTCTGGCACTCGGACGATGATCAGCCGCCCCTGACATGGGGAACAGACGCTGTTGTGAGCCATTCCTAACATGGGGTACGGACGCTCCAGGTTTGCAGAAGCAAACCCCCCTTCCATGTCAGCATACGACCAAAGTTCCCACCGGGGTTGGTAACCCGATCATCTCTAAGGTTGTTCGTACACCGGCCAGTACCACGAGGAGGTAGGGATAGGAGTTGCTGGGCAAGAAGCTAAGGACCACACAAAGAGTATATTTTATTCCTTTAGGTACGCGAGGTACCAATGGTACGCCATGCCCAGCTATTTACCAGCCGGCGTAATGATATATGTGGTTTTTCTTCTTTCTGGCATTACGTCCTCACTGAAACAGAGCCTGCTCCTCAGCTTAGTGCTCTTATAAGCACTTCCACAGTTATTAACTGAGAGCTTACTGTGCCAATGACCATTTTTGCATGTGTATATCGTGTGGCTGGTACGAAGATACTCTATGCCCTGGGAAATCGAGAAAACTTCCAACCCGAAAAGATCCTCGACCGGTGGAATTCGAACCAACGACCCTCAGCTTGGTCTTGCTGAATAGCTGCGCGTTTACCGCTACGGCTATCTGGGCCCCCATATATATATATATATATGTGGTTATTAAGACCGTTATGTAAGTAAGCATGAGCATTACGGCGATTCAAAATTCAAAAATGTTTGAAAATCCAATCTTCCATATGTTCATTACCATTCTTACCATAAATATAGAGTTCTGTGAAATTTCCAGCTTTTTCGGTGGTGATTTAAAGGTGGCCCAAAGACAATGTAGGTTTATAAGGAAATTAATATGAAGAAAGTTCGAGAAATGTTTCAAAAAAGCTAGTATTTTAAAGTAAGTACTGACTTAACATCCCAAAGTGAAAGCTCATTTTTCACACCTTAATGAAGGATGTTGCTGAAGAGACAAATCCTTTTTGCGCAAATTTTGTGTGGTTTTTTTAGATGGTTGCAGGGCTATGATTCCATATTAAGCCGAAAAATTGCATACAAACTCATGAATATCACTTCTGCTATCCGATTGATTTTCTTTCTTCTGCAAATTTGTTTATTATGGTTTGAAGAATTCCAGTACAAACGTGTTTGAAACATTTTACAAAATTTCTCCATAGTAATTTCCAATTAAACCTACATCGTCTTTGGGACTCCTTTAAATCACTATCTAGAAAGCTGAAAATTTCACAGAACACCATTTTTATGGTGAAAATGGTAAGGAAGGTGTTGGAGACTGGAGTTTAGAACTTTTTTTAAATTTTGAACCGCCCTAATGAACATGAGCATGAGTATAGATGACCGTACAATAGTGTCACAAAGTCCTGTCCAAATTTTCGTACCAAACGCTTACGTTTAGGTCAGAAACAAATGTTTGCTTAATTTTCAAATGTTTATCGTTAGTTTGAGCCCGAAAAATCATTTTTTTTCGGTTTTTTTTTGGATTTTGTTACACTCATTGCTTCCAACTCAAGTATTGGGTGTATTATATATATCAGATAGGAATAATCCCATTGTTAAAAATACGAACCCCTGTGGCGTTTTATGTCGACTAGGTGAACGTCAAACATGATCTAAAGTGTCAAGGTTCATATTTGGACCCATTACTTAAATTGAAGTTTAAATATGATATAGCCGTTATTTGAACGGGAAAATAGAGAGCAAGAATACGTTCTATTGTGTTATTGAATAAAAAAAATATATTATCTAACATTTTAGGACCCTATTCCTAGTTACTACTCCGCGATTGACCAGAGCAATCGAAGTTGCACAGTGATGTAATGAATGGGGCTTGGGATTAACTTAAGATTTTTATTATGCACAAATCGAGAGCTCAAACTTTAAGTCAATGACGGTGCCAGTTACGTCCTTACGGTCATCGGGGAAGGGAATGAATGTTGTTACTAGAGACCGAAGAATCTTCTGTATCTCCACAGTTATCATTGGGGAGGATATTGGGCTAGTAGAATAAGGTAAAGATCTGGGAATCACCTTTAGTTGGTGATGCGATCCATGATATAATCACGCCTAACCGAATTTGCGATATTATTCGATAAGAGCATTGTACAAAACAAGTCCAGGATCCAAAAAACAAACACTACTAACGCGATCCACGATTTACGTCACTATTGTACCGTGCTACACGAGCGACGCGCAACACGATTGATCCTTATCGCATCACTCGCCCCACAGGAGCAAGCGACACGGCCAAATGATCAAACACTCTTAAGACCCTTATGTAAGTAAGTAAATAAAAAGTCGACTTATATAGGGGAAAGTGGAGAGGTATGCTGTTTTCATCATATCACCGTATTGTTATTCTTAGCGATCGCTATAAACGCTACGTTTAGCACAGTTATCTAAAGACTGATCGAGAAAATCATTAACTTTTAATTCTCAACATGCATGGATGCAGGCATTTTATGTAGGGTATGTTGTCATGTTAACAATCAAGTAACTTTTGAATTCTATTCAGCCCTGTCGTCGTAAAATTGGAGCTACTTAGTCGTCTTGTTTTTTTGGGGGCGTTACTATAGCTCAGAGGGCGCTACTTCTCCCAGGCGTTTATTAGGTTGTTTGTAAAGTCTAATTTCTGATCAAGATTAATGTTTAGCTTTATTAAACAGACAAAATAAATAATCTAAATCATGTTTTATTCTTCTAGTGCATTGTCCCTACAAGAACAGAGACAGGTTTTTATCTCTTAATTTTATATGGACAATTGTAATGCATTATTTGTTCAATCAAAAATTCAATCAAATCGATGCGTTGTAATTTACTTATTTACCTTACCGGTTAGGGTGAGGCCATGGCGGCCGGAGACATCGGGGTCCATGGCTGCCGGTCTTTAGCCACGCATTTTTTGAAGAATCCGCAAATGATCCTCATCTTGATCGACCCATCTTGCTCGCTGCGCACCACATCGTCTTGTGCCGGTCGGATTATTTTCGAGAACCATTTTCACCTGGTTGTTATACGATATTTTGTTCACATGCCTGCCCACCACAACTTCCCAATTTTTGCAATGTTCTTCCAGCAGCTGGTGCAATTCATGGTTTATTCGCCTATAGGACGTCTTCATTCTGTACTCCACCGTAGTAATCTACAAAATCTTCCATTCGAAAACACCAAGCGTTGCGATTGGCGCGTTGGTTCTTTGTACGAGGGGTCCATGTTTCGTGCCCATAAATGAGTACCGGTTCAATCAGCGTCTTGTAGATGGTTAACTTAGTGACGAACTTTACTCGATCAAAGAGTTTTGCGGAGTCCAAAGTAGGCACGATTTCCAGCAACGACGTGTCTCTGAATTTCTCTGCTGGAGTCGTTGTTGGCGGTCACCAGTAAGCCCAAGTACACGAATTCTCCGACCGCCTCGATTTCATCTTCATCAATATGACCTCGAGGTGGGGACATGTATCTTTTGAGTCCCTGGTTATCGTACACATTGATTATTCGACACATTGATGTCCGATTCACCTAGTTTCAGACCTCAATCAGTTGTACGTATCCGCCATCTTCTCGAAGTTCCGTGCTAGAATATCAATATAATCGGCGAAACTAAGTAGCTGAACGTACTTTCGGAAAATCGTGCTACTCATGTCTGTAGGCCTTTTTACGAGTCGTTTCAAATCAGCTCACTTTAAAGAAATTTGACAGTTCTTCTATCGAGATGACTGCGCGTTTGAACCGGAGCTCCACCGATGTAAACTTTTGCATAGACGGACTTGTCGCATGAAAATGCCTATCCCCGCTCTTCTTATCACACCCTCTAAAGTAATGTTGAACAGCAAGATTCGAAGAGACTTGAGGGCGTCCCTGATACTCTGGAAATGCACATCACTCGATCTATCATCGCATTGATCAATATTAACAGTTTGACCAAAAAGCTGTATATTTGCATAATCTGCCATAGCTGGTCTCGATCATATGTATCGTAGGCTGATTTGGATTCGATGAATAAAATTTGTTTAATGATGTGTGGTTACATTGTACTCCCGGCAATTCTGCAACAACAGGCGACTAACGATGTCTCTCGTCCTGTGTTGGTGTTCCTGGAGTTGTAACTTAATCCTGTTGTACCGTTTTGTCTCAAATTCCGAACAGACTCATATTCCGAACACTCTGTTGTTATATGGCGATGTGGTTGAAATGTTGTTGCGTTTCAAATTGTGGTGTAGAAATTTATGACCGTTAGAATAGTTATGGTGGAAAAAAGCATTAGAACAGTTTAACATGTAACCAGAATCTATACAAAAATAGCTCCTAGCCCTGTCACTAGATTGACAAGAAGCGAGAGCGCCAAATTTTCTTGCGCTGCTGCCCTCTCAGCCAACCGTCACGTACAATGACAGCTGAACTTCCGTTGCCACCACAGTCACAAGAGAAGGAGAAAACTTTGTGTCGGACAGAAGAGTGAGCACGAATCATATCGCGTGCAGTTCGGTCGTGAGTCTCGTTGGGAAAAGTCGTTCCGGCGTCGTGCAAAACCCACGACATATTAGAGTTGATCCGGGTCCTCGCAGCACATCAGACCGCTTCAAGACGAACCGAAAAATCGCTAGAACAACGCTCTAGCGAGCAGAAAGAGCAAATTTTGGGAACAGGGAGTGCGCACGAATTCTGGTCCCAGTCGTAAGTCTCGCATGTGGGAAAACTTAACCTCATTTGTAATACATCCCCTCAACGCAGATTTTCTGGTCGGTTCTGGAACACCACAAGAACTCGTCGCAGTGAGGTCATCCGACTGCGTAGGACGTTAGGAAATATCAACTCACAACCGTAAGTTGAAAGCATTCGTGTAAGCGAACCCAACGAGTAACTCGCACATTCTAACAGGAACGTCCACAGAATCCCAGGAGGAGAGTCACGAGATTAGTACTCCTACAATCACTCAGTTTCACCCGAAGCAATCCGGGAGGACAGAAAGGCCCCAGAAGGGTGAGTCTAGCGAGATCTGAAGACAATTGACGTTTTCTAACAACCGCTGTTTCATAGGGCCTTTTTCCACACGTGGGATACTGCATACTAGACCTCCGGAGAGACGACGACGCAGACACAGGGCTGGAACAAGGATTCGTTCTGTAGGCCTTCTCCAGTGAACGAACGCCAACGGCCCGCGGTGCTAGTGGGTCGGCCCCACTCGACGATGCGGATCGCACACCGATTGCAAGTCGAAGGACGTGTAAACTGACCGGAGAGGTTGATACCAGACAGACACGACAGCGCGTATTTCTTTGCCCCAGGTGCCCAGCCTCAACTCCAAGCACGAACGGCCATCTAGAGGGTCCTTCAGGTTTGCATGCCCACGAGACACGGCGCGAATCGAATCGCCCAGCGAGAAAGGATCCTGCGCAGCGGACGGCATTGGTACAGGGTGAGGCAGCAGAGCGGTGAGCAAATGCACAAGTTACTCTAAAACCACCAAAATGAAGCATTATGTTAGATTTTAAGAGAAATTTGCTCGATATGAGCCGAAATTAGGAGTTTTAGGGCCATAGGATTAGATATAACCTATATCGGGTGAGCAAACCCAGAAAGGCAAATAAAATCATGTTCTTATAAGCTTATTCAGTCTGGTTTAGCGTGTTTTGAGTAAGCCGGAACTGTCCAGGGGTGTTCGCTTCTCCCCTAAACAGTTGACTCTTAACAATGTTTCGCTGAAATATGTCACCAAATAACTAGGACATGGCAGTCAAGTGCAATTTAGTTTTAGCGTCCCCAATATAATTTATACCGCGGGAGTGGTGATGATTCTCTAGTTTTAGACCAGTAGAACAAACTTAGATAAATCTATTTGCGAAATTATTAATTTGAGTACGATTTATTCGCACTGTTCGGAATTTGAATCAAGGTGTTCGGAATATGAGACAGAATTAATACAGTGTTCGGCATTTGAATCAAAATGTTGTTCCATACTTATACGTAAAAACAATACTAAAACTAATTAAATCAACATTATTATTGGTACACTCAATAGCTTTTAGTTAGAATTTGCAAAGAAATTAAAATTTACACTAATATCAGCGAATTTATGCCAATCAAATGCATTTGAAATCACTGTTGGCCTTAAGTGTTCGGAATATGAGTCAAAACGGTATGTTAAAGAATAATAAACATATTGTTGTTATCATCTGTCGTTTTATTTTTGCAAAAATAAAGAAATGTAACAGTTTTAGAGGTAAAACACTTAAAAAATTGCATTCCTCTTATCAGTTCAACAATAGATTTTAGCAGGCATTGAAACTTTCAACACTATATGGACAATATTTTACTTGAACAATATTGTTATAAGACTGAGATGCTAAATATCAATTACTATTCCAGGTTAGTTGATTAGCGAATTTATAAAGAGATCGTATATTTTCGTAATACATATCCCCAAACCCTTTTTTAAAGGTCACACCGTTGTAATTTCTGAACCTTTTTTTTAGGTTGGCGCCATGCAAAAGTTTGTTAGTAAAATGCACATCTAATTCAAGAAGGCTCCAGATTTCCTGACACATTCTTAATTTTCGTTAATAAAGTATTGAATTGCATGCCACAATTTGATCAAAAATCAAACGAGATATAAGAGCAACTCCTACTCAGGAGTTT
Source organism: Aedes aegypti (assembly GCF_002204515.2). Lineage (NCBI taxonomy): Eukaryota > Metazoa > Arthropoda > Insecta > Diptera > Culicidae > Aedes > Aedes aegypti. The sequence goes on along the minus strand of NC_035108.1, from coordinate 242,992,161 downwards.
ATTGTCTACTGCGTTCTTGTACGAATTTTGGTCGCCTTCAATAGTATACAAATCATTGTCGCCGACGCGGATTTATTTGGATTGACCCAGAAATTCTTCTTGAAGTCCTACAAAGCATTCTGTCCATAAACCACTTTATTTGGTTCTTGTCCAAACATTTTTCAATCTTTTCAAAAGTCTTAAAGACTACGTGTTTTATTTTTCTAAATATCTGTTCAGATAATTGAACCATAAATTTATTAAATGATTATGAGAAAATCAAGGGATCAGGTGCATTTTATTGTCCAATAAACAATCATATATTCAACTATATCAGCACACTGGGATAATATTTTCTTTTCTTACGTAGAACTGTGCAGAACCATATGCAACAATAAAATTTCCGGAATGTATTAGGGCGTTAGCATGCTCATAACCTCGAGAAGATCTGTGTGAAGCAATATTTAATTACTGAGGGACATTGATACAGCTTAACAGCATCTACATGATCTACGAGAGATACGACCACGTTACTTCAGGGCGTGGATAAAGCTTAGAAATTTCGACTTATGGTTTTCAGGACATTACGATGCACCTGGTCTACTAAGGATAAGATCAAATAATTACAGGGCCTTGATACAGCTTGGAATTTTTAATTGCTATCCTCAGGGCGATCTGAGTTACGGCCAAATAACTTCAGGGCTTGAATATCCGGATGCCAATGATACCATACATGGCGCCAAGTAGACGTTGTTCACATGGGATAATGTCGAATAACTCCAGGGCGTTGATGCAGCTTAGAATTTTCAATAGTTGTCCTTAGGGCATAATGATGTACCTGATGTACATACGATAAGGTCAAACTACTCCAGTGTGTTTATACAACTTCAATCAATGTCTACAGGGGTTGAGATGTAGATAAGCTACGTGGGATGAGCTCAAATTACTCCAGGGCGTTAATATAGCTTCTAATTTTCCACTGATGTCATACAGGGCGTCAAGAGGCGCCAGATCTTCGTGGGATAAGGTCAAATAACACCAGATTACTGTATTACTCCATTGTTGATACAACTTGATCTATATAGGATAAATTACTCCAAAGCATTGGTACAGCTTTCAATTTTCAATTAATGTCCTCAGGAGGTTGAAATGCATCTGATCTATATCAGTCGAAATAAAATTACTCCAGGGCGTTGATACAACTTTGAAATTTTGAATGATGTCATACAGGGCGTTAAGTATACTTGGTCTTCGTGAGATAAGGTCAAATCACTCCAGGACGTTGATACAACTTATAGTGTTCAACTGATGTTCCACAGGGCGTCAAGTTACTTGTGATCTACATCTTGTGATGTTAAAGTAACGTCCTCAGGGCGTTGAGGTGCATCTGATCTATGTGATATCTGGTCAAATTATTCTAAAGCTGATGTCTTACAGGGCTTTAAGATCCATCTGGTCTGCGTACATTAAATTTAAATTACTTCAGGACGTTGAGATATCACATAATTCCCATTAGACGTCCTACAGGGCGTCAAGATGCATCAGATCCATCAAGCATAAGATTTAATTACTTCAGAGCGTTAATACAGCTTGGAAAATTAGATTGATGGCTAACAAGACATTAAGATGCACCTAATCTATTTAGGACAAATTGCTCCATGGCGTTGGTACAGCTTAAAATTTGCTATGGTTGTCTTCAGGGGGTTGAGATGCATCTGATCTAAGTGAGACAAGGTCAAATTATTTCAGAGCGTGGATACAACTAGGACATTTCCATTGATGTCATACAGGGGGTTATTTACATCTGGTCTACGTGAGACAAGGTTGAAAAACTGTAGGGCGTTCATGCAGCTTATGATTTCGAACTGATGTCGAACAGGGCGTCAAGATGGTTCTGATCTACGAAGGATAAGGTCGAATAACTACAGGGCGTTTATACAGCTTAGAATTTTCAATAGTTGCCCTCAGGGCGTCAAGATGTACCTGATTTACTTAAGACATGGTCAAATTACTACAGGGCGCTGATACAGCTTGGACATTCAATTAATGTCTTCGGGGGGTTGGGATGCAGCTGAATTTCATAGAATATGGTCAAATTATTCCAGGGTGTTAATACAGATTATAATTTGCAACTGATGCCCCACAGGGCGTCAAGATGCATCTGATCTTGGTGGGATAATGTCCAATTACTCCAGAGCTGATACAGCTTGAAATTTTGTATTGATGTCTAACAGGGCGTTAAGATACACCTACTAAGGATTAATTACACATGGGCGTTGATATAGCTTGCAATTTTCAATTAATGTCCTCAGGGGATTGAGATGCACCTGATCTACGTAAGACAAAGTCAATTACTCCAGGGCGTTGATTTCGATCGATGTCATACAGGGCGTTAAGTACATCTGGTCTTTGTGGGATATGGTCGAATTTCTTCAGGGCGTTGATATGGCTTATAATTTCATTGATATCTTAAAGAGAGTCAAGATACACTTGATCTACGCAGGGTAAGGTTGAATTATTCTCGGGCGTTAATACAGCTTATAATTTTAAACTGATGTCCTACAGGGCACCAAGATTCACCTCATCTACGAAGGATAAGGTCAGATAACTGCAGGGCGTTTATACATCTTGGAATTTTCAAATAATATCCTCTGGGCGTTGAAGTGCATCTTATTTACGTATATAGTCAGCTTATTCAAGGGCTCATGTCATGTTTCAGATGCACCTACGTCTACGTCAAAAGTCAAATTACTCCAGGGCGTTGATATAGTTTGAAAATGTCTATCGATGTCTTACAGGGAGTTAGGATGCACCTAATATCGCTATGACGAATCACTCTTCCTATATTTTTAATGAATCAGGGTGAAAATTGTAAAAAAATATGAGAAAAGCTTCTTAGTCGTCGACTAAGCGCGACTAAGCAGGACGACAGGGCTGATTCTATTAAGAATTGGCATGATTTTTTTTCTGCCGAAACAAGTATTGTTTCTACTGAAACTTTTTGAGCCTAAATTATTTTAAGAATAAATCCATGACGAAGTTAAGAAAGGCACTGATAATAAATAGGTTGTTATATTATATTTTAGAAAATTGCATGTCATGTAACGCTCAAAGCTTTTTACGGAGGTCACCCAAAATGTATAAAAATGGCTAAGAATTGTGATATTTTTGACCGCTTCCGTTTTTATAGCCCCTATATTAGTATGAATGTTTCTGCTGCTCATTACAATTAAAGATTTGAGTTCTGCCGTTTCTGCCCGTATCTAATTTTAATGAGCACTTTACGTGATGAAATTTCATTTCAGGCCCAGCCGACGCTTTTCCGCCAGACCAGCTGGGCGTTCTTCAAAAGATTCCAGAATCGGACTGAGCCCAGAGAATCGTCGTCCCTCGACAAATTTCGACTTCGCTGGTGGCCTCATGTCAACGTCGTCGTCGTCGTCGTCGTCGTCGTTACAATAATCCTACATATTTATCAGTCATATTTGCATAATGGATGCCTCTACCGGGAAGCAAATATTATGGCCGCCCATTAGTGTGAAAGACAATTGGTTCAAAAGGTCATCGTTTGGTACGTGTTATGCTCGTTGTAGAGGTGCCAACTTCTTGACAGGCCGACACGTGTACGACGCATTATTCAGGACCGTCGAGAACCTCCCAGATAGTCGTTTGGATAATTTAGTGATTGTTTGAATTTTAATAACCCCGGCTTCCTAAAGTGCACAGCAAAAAAATAAATTAATGTCGATCGACATAGTTTTAAAATCGACGAAAATACCAAGAATTCCTTTTTGAGTCGCAACACAAAACATGTAGCAAATAGAACTTACTTCATTTATCGTTATGAGATGACTTAGAAATATCGGATACGATAGACTACACGCTTAACTTTTTTACGCATTAGATGAGTTCTTTCCTTTGCCTTTTAACAAAATTTTGTGTAATGGTAGATCTACACATCATCAATGTGTAGATTTACCCTTCACGCAAAATTGTGTAAAACAGAATGAGTAATTTTCGGACGTCGTGAGAGATTTACAAATCTAATACGTATCCAAATTTAAGCGTGTAGTTTTCAAAGCGGTTATATCGATTATTAGACTTCGATTTTCATCACTCGCCGGCTGGTTATAAACGATTAAAAACTATTATTGTACACTGTATTTGCGACAAGATTTATGTACAGCTAAAATCACGTGATATTACATTTTATTTTTTGCTGTGTTACTGCATTTAAGAAAATGGGCCTTACCTCGTCTTTCCCCTTCATCACACACATCTTGATGTCATCCTCCGATGAGTACCACACTAACCGGGTCTGCTCGCTTAGATCGTATATGCTGAGATTGTACACAATGTTTCTGCAAATGGGGAAAACATGGAGAAAGAAAAGTGCAATTAAAAAATGATCTGGTTAAGGATCGTTTTTTGCAGGTTAATGGCGCAGATAAAGAACGCTACAAAGATGCAAGAACGATTACTCGAACCACAATCGTTACGATGCTATAATCGGAGAGCACATGGTTTTACACAGACATTTTATTGTCGTGTCATCTGGGTGTCGTTGATGGTGATGCTGATGATGACGGAATAGTGAGAACAGTTAAGTATCCGAGCAGGAAAAAAAATACAAAAATTAGACAACATTCTTTGTGCCGAACATGAGTTTGTATAAATTTTGTGATTTGTCGAAAAATTGTTATACAAATGTAAATGAAATATTTTTGTAGGCAGTAAATTTGTGAAATATCACATTGTGTTTCATTTTTATGCTGATTTGCTACTCAGAAAAATCTGCTTGCCAATATACGACATGGTGTCACTCTGAATTGAGCTCAAAACGTTCACTTCGAAAGACCGTATGGAGCCAATAAACAGTACATTAAACACACATTAATGATAACAAGTGTGCACCATATTTATTGTACGTTGATTTATTGCATAAGTGTCAAAGGACGACTCAGGATGAGACACGTGAGATCTGTTGCACAGTGGGCTTCTAGACAGTGGAATTAGATAAACAGCATTAGTTTAAAGATTGTCACGATTGAATTGGAAAAATTCCGCGTAGGAAACAGTTTTTGACATTCGTTATGCTGCAAAAAAGAAATTATGAACTTTTCTTACAAAAAAATGGTAATTATGCTATTAACAGTTAGACCTTGCGTAGAAATTAAAATTTTCACAAATATGAGCTAGTTAATGCCCACCAGATAGATTTGAATTTCCTGTTGGGCTCAAGTGTTCGGAATATGAGTCAAACGGTATTTTATATTTTCTTTGTGTTGGTATTTCTGGACTAGTTAAAAAGTAAATTTTCAACAAAAACAATGGAAGTTGTTTTGGCGAATTTCTATGACAATTTGAGGATCAATTCCCGATGTTTTTAGTGAAATGGACAGAACTTAAAACTGAAAAAGAAAACCAAGAACAAATTCTTATCAAAACTACTGAACGAATTGTCTAGTGAGTTTCAGAGGAGTTCCTTGAATAATATATATTTGAAACAAGAGTTACCTTTCTAACTCATCCTATGAAAAAAATATTTGTACTTTTTTAGAAGACAGGCCAGAGATCCCTTCTGTTTATAATGGGAATGAACCTGCCTACGGCAGTAAATCCCTTCAATAAAAAGTAATTCAATTCAATTCAAATTCTCTCCTGGCTATCTGCCTAATTTTCCTCATAAAATTTTATTAGCAATTTGTCAAACAGATCTGACGAATATACTTCATGAGTTTCAATCAAAAAACACCTCACTCATAAAATTATGTTCAAAATTGTTCTACATGTTTTAAGTGAGTTATCACCACAAATTTAGCCTTAAACTTGACAAACAAATTTCAGACTGTTTACTATAAATTTTGCCCGGTCTTTTGCAGAAAAATCGCCAGAAATTCCTCCCTTTCTTAACATTTCAGATGTCAAGATTTAAAATATTGTTTGTTTTTAGAATAACGAAAATACTTACGTCATGCTATTTTAGTTCAAAAATACTGAGGCCGCTTTATCTTTACATCACGAAGATAGTGACTTTAGAAACCAATTTTGTAACAATAGTGACCATAGTGACTTTTTCATGCAAAAATATGGTTGATGTCTACTTACATGATATATATTTGAACTTACCCCTTGTGACAAAAATTCAATTTTTTATCAAAGGCTTTTTGTTTACAAAAATAAAAACTGTAATTTTTATAATATAAATTTTCATTTGAAAGTTGTTAGATTTTAACATTTTTTTTAACAAACCAAATGGACGTTTTTATTTTGCAAGAGAAAACATCAATAACTTCAACATGGAAAGGGGTGGCGCGTTTTGCCATTTTTCTATGAATACGATTTTCAAGGCTCTGCAAATGGTTCATGGACTGTTCTGAATAGATATTATAATTAAAGACGTTGGAGCCCGAAAACTATGCTAAGCCAACATAGGAAAAGAACTCTAAATCGGCTAATTTGAGAGCTACCGAAAAACTTTTTTGGTAAAATTTATTGAAATTGAATGTTTTACTACTTTGATAAAGAATGTACACTACGTTTTTTTTTACGTCGGATGATGTCCCGCGTAAAAAAACCGCGTTAATTCGAAAAAAAGACGTAAAAATGACCTCATGTTTTTCGACGTTTCACGACCATACGAATCATAATGTAGAACATTGTTTCGTACGGAAAAAAATGACTAAGGTACCGTGTAAAAAAACGTGTAGAAAATATAAATACTAAATATAAATAAAACTTCAGGGTATGCCATAGTTTCTACAAATAAGAAGTTGACTTTTTCATTTTTATGAGTATGTGGACCACCCTAATTTAGCCAAAGGACCAAATAAACAAACAAAACAAACAATTTTGAACAAGACAGTTTTGGTCTACAGTTTTACTCGTGCTCTGGAGTAAATGTATTTTTCCGCGTAAATTTGCTCGCTGGACCACTGTGCGATGGTCAAACGTCAAAAAAAATCAAGGGACCATCGAACATTTTTTTTGTGAACTTTACTGGAGGTACCTTAAAACGAGCAATCTTTATACAGTCAACTCTACCTTACTCGATATTGAAGGGACCATCGAGTTAGGGAGGTATCAAGTTACAGAACACAAAACCAATGCAACTGCGATCCAAGGGACCATTGAGTTAGCTATGATAACCAACTTTTGCTATGGTTCCCTAACTCGATATCGAGATACAGAATATCGAGTAAGGGAGAGTTAACTGTACATGCTAAAGGAAGCTTACTTTTAATGGTATCAAATGACAGGCCATAACATTTGCAACAATTGCATAAGAAACACATCGTCGTTTTATTGTATTTTTTTTTCTTGGCATTACCAAATTGGCCAAATATGAATAAATCTCTAACCTGAAACATTGTAAAACTGTTCTTGACTGGAATCTTAGAAATTTGGCATAGGAATCGTCGTTATACTGGATATGTAACACATGGGATGGTGGCTTTCTTTAATTAACATGATATATATTTGAACTTACCCCTGGATTTTTTTAAGCGGAATGCGTGAAGCGACATATATACGATTAATTTTAGATCTTCGAATAATGTTTGAAGTAATCTCGGAATGAATTTCTGGTATGTCCTCTTATGAAAATTCGTGGCACATTATCCTTGTGTTGTAAGTTAAACGCGGCTGCACGGGTTATTCAGGAATTCTTGTAGAAAGAGCTTCAAAAACTCTTCAAAAGAGTCTTTCCACGAATATACTCAAAGATCTTAAGAAGAAATAAGCATCGCTTTACCAAATTTCGCACATGATCATCAAAATGCTGCTACGTTAGACTCAACTATGAATACAAGCGTTTGAGACGTTTCTGTTTTCATCGCCATCAGAGCGAAATACAACGCCGACTTAAATTGCATCCCAAATCTTTATGGAATTACGTGAACGAACAGCGGAAGGAAGTTGGTTTGTTATCGTCCATAACATTCAACGGCACTACTGGGTATAATCGAGAGGACATATGTAATTTGTTCTCATTTAATTTTGCAAGTGTGTTCGTAAACGAACGGCTTTCCGTCGATCTCATCAATACCGCGGCCAACAATGAATGTGCATTTGGCTAATCAAAAGCTTAGCAGTATTCATCTTCCTCAAGAAACGATCTCAAAAGCGGCATCTCAGCTCAAAACTTTGTTCAAGCTGGGGCCAGACGGTATCCCAGCTGCTTTTGTGAAAAGAATGATCGGCAGCAGACTTGTTGGAAAACAGCCGAAATGTTTTCCGTGTCGGGTCAAATGGTCCAAAATGCCACTTTAAGGATTTGTGTCGTTTTCTCCTAATGAGATCCAAATTTTAACACCATTCGAAGTCCTAACAGTAATTTTACAACATTTGCTAGCTACCATCATGTAAACATACCCCAAATTTGAGTTTTTTTACGGGTTAAAATCGTGAAGAAAAGTTGGTTGAAGAATGGGGGTGGTTCAAAATGACCAAATGGATGGGGTAGAATGCCATTTAGTATGGAGAACTAGTAGTTAGCAACCATGTTTCTCCATGAGTTTGTTCTGTGGTATGGAAACGCTTATTTCTTCATGAAAACATCGGAAAACCTTAATATTTAGGCAAAAAAGTGAAGAGTGTTGAATTTCACCGGAAAATTAAGGAAAAATCCATGAGTTTATGTCCAAGGATTGTGGCGGCAACTCTTGGGTAAACATATTTTAACATCGTTTGGCAAAGAATACAAATTGAAACGTTCTAGGAATGATTTAATGAGGTTAGCCATTTTACCCATCAGTGCGTCTTGGACCATGTTTCCCTATAATAAAGGACACAAGCATAACGTTAACTATCTTGGGATCATATCGTTGAACGCTGTAGCTAAGCTGTTCGAGCTGGCGGTCATGGATTCTCTAAACGCACACTGCAGACAGTATCTGAGTGCTGATCAACATGGATTGACTATTGGCCGCTCTACTACTACCAACCTGCTATTCCTTACGTCGTACATCACTGAGAGCACGAATGTTCGGGCCAAGACGGACGTGATTTACACCGATATATCTGCGGTATTCAAACTAAACCACGATAATGCAATCGCCAAGCTCGATAGGCTTGGAATTGGGGGTAGCCTTTTGTGGTGGTTCAACTCATACCTCACTGATCATGAATTGTTGGTAGCTTTAGAAGAATATCGATCGCCCTGCTTATACGCGTCATCAAGGCATACCGCAAGGCAGTCATCTGGGTGATTTATTTTAGATTATTCTTCGTCTTTCACAATATGTGTCCAGCCCACTAAAGTATGCCGTATTTATCCAGCTTAATAAAATTTGCTTTTTTGTACATCTGGTACTACTCTTGATGTTTTCGTCAAGTTTTCCCTCAGCACTTCACGTAATAATTATCCTGTGCTACATTCTCAGCCACAACAAGATTTTAACTACACGAGAAACATGATTATCATATGTCACATGTGTTTGAATATTAACAAAATCTTTAACAACTTCAAATAAATCCCCAATAAGCACTACTTAAGTATACCATCATTTGGACTTCCACTCTCTATACCTGCAACTGAACGAAGTAAAGAACAGAATTCATCGTCAATCTGTTTATTGATTTCCAGGTCACGTTCGACTCAGAACATAAAACTATCTGTGGCAGGTAATATCATAGATGGTGATATCTAAACATGAACTTGGATAGCTGTACAATCAAGTGTAATAATTGTAGACGAGGTGCCTAATTTATTTTGTAAAATTACATGGGATGGAAAGGACATGAGTTTCCGAATTGACTGTGCAATATTGCGTTTTCTCGCGTATACTCCTTGATTTGGAAGACGATACTTTATTAGAATCTTATATTACTTAATTGCTGAAAAGGGAGAAAAATGCCAAATTTTGCTGAATATATTTTTTTATTTTTATTTTTGAAATACGAATTCAAAATTGAGCAAAGAAAGAAATAAAATTTAAAATGCATAATGAGAACGATTACTTTTCTATTTTTATTGAACTTTATTGGCTATTTCTACCAAATTTAGTAGTTGCGGAGAACAATTCCATCCAATTAAATGGTTTTCCGCCATGCATAATAGTAATAACAGAACACATTCAAAAATTTGTCAATTATTGAAAGTTTATTTGCTGCATTTCGATTGATAACTTATAAATGATACTTTTGAACATGTTTTAACATTTGAACATGTTTTAACGCTTTTTGTGGGAAGTTTTTAGTAAAAATTAAATGCGATGTGACATATTATTAAATGCAGGGTTTCTTCCTGAAAAGTTACGTATTTTATGATTGATCCTTTCTGTACATGGAATATGTACTCAAAATAAAATATCTATGTTTTATCAATCCCATTATTGCAACGGTTGACTTACTGATGGGGTTTTACGCACGAAACTGGATGTGTCCCACTTGCCCCGTTTAGCGGGGCAACTACGTCTAATGGCTCATTGTACATCTTTCTTCTAAGGTTTTAACAATTTCGAAATTATTCGATCAAGTTCATGCACACACCAGCAAATATGTTGCCAAAATGTGACCGTGTTGTTGGATTTGCGAAATATTAACATTTGAAAATTATTCTGAACAATTTGTTTGAACTATCGTTTTTTTATGTCCCACTTGCCCTAGGGGTACCTTATATGATTGCATGTAGAGAACGAAGCACATTTAGTTGTGTTGGTGCTGAAGCTGTGCTTGATGAAACACATACTTAAGCAACTCCGGTAAGTTGAGTCAGTTGTAAATATGTCTAATTATAACAATGATAGTAACTGTGTAGGTTGAAAGTTATGAGCAATTTATTGCACAATAAATTGATAAATGGCGCCAATGTTTTAGGAACACTTAAAATCACTTTTTAACGTATCGCACTATTTCTGAGAGATATTGTTGTACAAATTTGGTGCTAGGTGTGAAAATACATTAAAAAGAAAAAAAATTAAAAGAAAATATATTTCTTAGGGCCGGTAAGATTGTTGGTATACATATTACTTTGAATTAAAAATTTTAACTTAGGTATAAGAAATTTGAAAGCGAGCAAAAAAAAAAATCGATTCCAACTGTGGTTAGCCTGTAATCCGGGGTAAAACAGACATTATTTGGTAAAACTTTCATTAAAAAGTGCAAAAGGATTAATGTTTTATATTTTCGAAAGTAATACTGGCATTCAAACTTGTAAATACATAGTGTATTGCTGTGTGCGTTTGAAATGCAAATATCAAATGCGGGAACACCAAACGCGGTAAGATTTTTCACAAGGAAAGCAAAGTCAAACATAGCTTTTCTTTGCTTGGTTGGCGGTGATATGGATCACGGTTGCTAGGTGTCCTTTGATTAGTTTGTGTTACCGCGTTTGGAACGCATTTGAACTAGATTTGCACGTCAAACGGAAACAGCAATACTTTCTTTTAAAAAACTTCAAAGCATGTTTCAAAAAAATTTTTTTTTTTTTTAATTTTGCGAGGTAACATTGATCACCCTGGTAAAAATATTTATTTACGGTCTCTGAAGCTGAATATGAAAGCCAAACTTTTTGCATTTTGAGTTATTTTATGAATTAAACTCCAAGAATCGCGAAATTCGCCTAAACATAGACAATTTCATCACACTTTTAATATAAAAAAAAATCGATGCTTATATTAGTATTAGAGCTTGCGTGAGACATATTTAAAACATATTTGCTCTAATAAGCTGTTTTTTCCGTAGGCCAGTGTTGCATTTGAACGCGTTCATGCGTTCCAGTTCAAACCTTTGAACGAGGTATCAAGTAGGCTTGAACATTGAGCAGTTCAAAAATTTGAACCCGTGCGAGCTGAAAATTGAACGCGCAATGGACACTGTCGTCATGGCAGACACACGACATATTTTAATGCGGAAATTTTGCAAAGATATTTAGAACATTTAAGGTTCCATTTATTTGTAATGATAGGAATTCAATATGTTCTGATGTAGTATTTTTCAGGTTTTAACTTCAATGTGCATTTTGAAGTGAACTAGCCGTTCATGAGCAGGTGCAGAATCTTGCACGAGAGTTCAATGTCTCGCGTTCAGTTTAAAATGCATCACTGCCGTAGGCTAAATATTGGGATTTCCGAACTATTCGAACTAGTGTCATGCATTTCAATTATATTTCGATCACTCCTGCGCCACCATGTCTATCGATTTTACTGACGAACCTTCTCCATGATCCAGATAATCCTGATACATCGACAAAATTCCGAGTAACTTGAATATCAATTCGATGCCCGCTAAATCATGATAGAGTGCACCCACAGTGCGTCGATGGTATGACTTTGTCCCCTCCTCATAAATGGTACATTGTCCCACATGGTGGCCGTCATAAATTAATTTCGTCTGACGAAAGAAAGGAGCCAAGCGCGTGAAATCTGTCTCCGAGCCCCGGCAGCAAGCAAGTGAATTTCAGTAGCATTAATTTGAGGCCAAGATGAATGGACCATAAATTTGATGGTGGATCCCTTCCCTCGAGCTGCTGCTGCTGCTGCAGCCTTCACTATGGGTAGTTTCTATATAGTCTGACGGATAAAAACTTTTTCTTCCATATTATATCATATTTATGAGTTTTGTGATGCATGTTTGATGTTTTGTTCTCAAGAAAAAAAAAACAAGTTTACGAGATAAAGCTTTGAATAGGGTTTATAATAGTGGAATGATGAGTTTTGTAATATGTAATAAGGAATAAAAGGCCAGTTAAGCGATTGACGTAGCGAAAACAATTATAAGTATTATAATTTATAGTTTCGATTATATGAATAATTTTGGGGTAGTTATAAAATATTCCAAGGAGCAGTATATAGCTGTTTTTAAAGGAAAATGGTTGGGAGGACTGAAAAAAAGTAAGTAAGCCCTAAATGAGAAAACAAATGTTTGGCTAGAACAAGTCATTTTTCGGTATTCGGCCACCTGATCGCCCATAGTGGGCTTTGGTGGCGTGGGAGGGGGAGAATGGGGGCCGTGGAAAAGCAGCATCCCCAGGACAGCAGTCAGTAGTAGTAGCATGCTCATCATTTCGACGTGTCTCTTCAGCTGACTGGATGTCGGTCGGTCGGCTAGCAGTGAGAAACAAATTGATATAATGAATACGACTACGGCTATAATTTATGGGTCGTCGTCGTACTTGGGAAATGGCATCGAAACGATTGTCTGTACGCGTGTGTGTATGTGTGCGTTATCCCCATGCGGCGCCCCCATGCCATCTCAAATGTCGCATTATTGCTAGCTAATGTTTTATGGCTACACGCTTGGGCATGACAGAAGAACAATGACAGCTCAGCATGAATGAGGTAAAGATAATGGATAGAGCAGGCCCAAGGGCGGAGACTATGGACCAAAAGAAATCACGGGAATTACTTACATACACAAACATAGGTGTCCCGATGTCAATTGAGGTTCGCTGATCACAATGAGTCCCCTTATCACATGAGCGTAGCCAAAGCCTCTGGCCAATGAACAAAAAAATTAAAATACGCTAGTTTGTTGCAAAGATTCTTTTTTGTTTGAAATTTTCCGAGATTGGATCCAGCATTCATATTTACTGATTCATTTCTAGGATAACCAACTAAAAATCCGCAACGAGTCTTGCAAGGAATCAGCCGAAAATTAGTATCATGAAATTCGCCTAAATAATACCAGTAATATACCAAGCTAAAAATCACCAGGAAGAATGGGAGATGGATTCGTCAAAGAATTTATCAAAAGGTTCGTTTAGATAGGGTGGCTTGCTGTATTTTCGGCAGCTTTGTTCTCTTCGTCAGAGGTGGTTTTCTAAAAACTTTACATTAAAGCTTTTAGTATATAGGAGGAGATCCCCCAGTACTGGGCACTTAAGCTTCTAAATTCATAATTAAAAACATATTGATTTTATGTGATCCTGTATATTAGGTATATTCGATCATGTTTGCGTGATCCAAACTATTTATCCATATTCGAAACAATTACTAATTAGGCTCATATTTAAAACAATATATCAATATTTAAACGATTTTAAAACACACTTACTTTTTCAAAATTGCATGCATTTTTCAAGAATGTGTTATTCTATGCAAGCACTACTCTCTATAATAGCTTTCTATTCCTCTAATATACCATCATGATTTCTCAATTTTTCGACTTTGTGCGGTATTGGGTGCTGGGAGATCTCCCTCTAAGTGTGTCTTACCTATCTATCTATCTATCTATCTATCTATCTATCTAAGCGCTTGCACAGCAAATATTGAAAAGCATCCTGGAAATACCTGAATTTCTTCTGGTATTTTCTTGTCAGCATTAATATTTGCAGCATAACGGTAATATGATACAGATATATAAATGGCCGGGCCCACTGTGCAGACTTGGTTTTGAAGATAATTCAAAAGCACACGGCGATCAGATTTATTCACTTATGGATAACGTGATAGGAATGAAGTTTTAAATTTAACGAAGGAAGAAATCAGGACAACCGTATCGTTTCATTTCGAGGGGAAATATTAAATCGTTGTGACTTCTCCTTTTACTGGGATGAGACACAGGTATTTCTCCCGCATGTCCTGACCCTAAAGCCTTGGCTTAAGCGCCATTACTCGGCTCTCTAAAATGAAATTAAAACTTTGCCCTGTACTGTTGCAGTATTTTTTTTATTGTTTGAATTAAAAAAAAATCAAAAAATATCTGGGAGAAATCCTTGAAGCATGACTGGAGGAATCCCTGAAGGAATTGTCAGAAAACTTAGAATCAGAAAGAATAACTGGAAGCATCTCTTGAAGATTTCTTAAAGGAATACCCAGGGTGAATGTCTGCATGAGTTCTTGTTTGAATTTCTGGAGGAATTTCTGAAGGAATTTATTTCTGGGGAAAGCTTTTGAAGAATTAATGCTGGTATCCTTGAAGAAGTTCAGAAGAATTTTTGAGAAGACCATCTGAAGAAAGAATTTCTGTCTAAATCTCTTGCCCATGTTAGGTAAAATTTATAGAAGAACAGCTTCAGAAATAGCTAGAAAAAAATCCTGTTGAATGCCTGCCGAAATCACTGGAAGAATTGTTAAAGATATCTCGGAAGGAAGATCTGGAGTAATATCTGTGAAGGTATTTAATAATGAATTTCTGTAGGAATTCCTGAAGAATTTTTGGGAGAATTCACAATGAAATTTCTGTGGAAGTCTCTAGAGAAAAAAGTAGTGGAATTCTTAGAGGAACTCCTCATGGTAGAAGTTTTTATGAATCGTTTATGATTCATCCTGGAGGAATTGCTGATGGAATACGAGTTTTAACTTTTGAAGGAATCCCTAATGGCATTCTTGCATACATATATTGAGGAATTCGTGGAGAAGTCACTGGTTGAATTCCGGGACGAATCCTTGGTGGAATTTTTGGATGGATTCCCTAGAGGAACTGTCTACTAGAATTCCTAAATGAATCTTGGGTAAAATTTCTGGAAAAAACGCTGATCAAAAAAGCATGAATTCTGTTATAATCATCTTAATGATATCAGAATTTGTTGTTTACAACAGAGGTTGTTATATTATGATATTTAGCTGATTATCGAACAGTTAAATACTATTTTAGTTTTCACCGCCAGAGTGATATATTTTAGTTTTCGCTTTTTACTGGGCAGTGTTGGTGACAAAATTGAATGTTATTGGCAACCGCCCTATCAACGATGGATTATCAATCGGTGAGCTCGTTTCATGCTTTCAAATAAGTAATATATAAAAGTGGGAAAAAACCGACCCAAAATCGCACTTATTTCGTGCCGCTGATTTCAGGAGGTGGGAAGTAGCTATTTTCATTGAAAAACATGCGAGAAATCGAATGGCGCCATTTTCATTCACCGCATGCCATCGGAAGTACCTCATTTTGCCCCATTTTCTCCTTTCTGATATGAAAACTAGAGTTTTTAGGAGTTTATTTGCTTCTGCTGATTAAAATCGATGAATTATATTATGAAAACCCATCTGCAAACAAAATATGTATAAGAAAAATAATATTTTTGGACAAACTTGACCAATGTACCAGTTCACCCCTTTTTCCCCTATAATTTAGACTTTTTGATAGTTTCAATAAATTCCTCAAAACTGACACTTGATTTACAATTCATAACTCGCAAACCCTTCCATTGAAAGTTTGCAAAATGGACTGAGGGATATATCGAACTATGCGGACCACGACGAATAGCTCATTTTAACCCTTGTGACGGCGAACAGCTCTAACTGCGGATACTGCTTTCGCATTATTTGCATAGGACCTTCAGGGTCAATACGTCACCGCCGTCAAAGGATGATGATGTAGCGTTATTACCAAAACAATCGTGCAAGTGGCTGAACGAATCTCCGCAAATCTTAATATTACCACAATATTTTTCTCCAACTGAACTCTTTAAAATTAGTTAGTTTCGCTGAATTCTAATTGATAGTTTTCGAAACTGTCTATTCGTGAGTGAAAATTGTTGAACTAAACATAAAACAACTAGTTTACTAACTTAAATTTTCTATTTTCATGAGTACAGAATTTATTATCCTATTTACAAGCGTTAAGCACAAACACATTAAAATACTCTTTTTTCAATCACGTTTAAACAAACACTGTAAGTAAATCTAAAAACTATTTGCTAAAAGTAAAAATAATCATGCTTTGTATCCTAAAACGTTGTACATATCAGGTAAAACATAACCTAGAAGCTGTTAGCTAAGAGAGGAATTCAGGTGAAGTGAGTTACTGAAGATTTGTAAGTAATTAAGGCTATTCATGCACTAAATATTAAGCTAATCAATACATACATTTCAGTTATAGTTGCCCTGAAACTACAGTGTTTGTGGTTCCGCTGCTAAGAAATTCGGTTCAAACATCCTATAAAAATCTTCATCGATTCCTCCAGCATGGCAACTTCGAAGGTGAACGATCCACAAGGGCAAAGAAGCTGCACGGCATGCAACCGCCCCGACCACATCGAGGACATGGTGGCGTGCGATGATTGCAATACTTGGTACCATTACAGCTGTGCCAAAGTTGATCATACGATCATGGACCAGTCGTGGAAGTGTCACCCCTGTGGACTCATCTCTAAAACCGTTGTGGCGACAAACGTAGGAGTCGGTGCAAACCTGAACGTTCCCACCGGAGCGACAAAGAAGACAACACGATCAGCGGGTAGTAGAGCAGGTTCCCATAAATCGAAGAAGACAAATGCCAGTAAAACCGTGAGTGTTTCGTCTAGTGCACGAGCACGTCTTGCGCTAGAACTAGAGGTTCTGAATGAACAGCAGCATTTAGAAGAGTTAGAGTTAGAGGAGGAGAAACAGATTAGGGCCAAGCAAATTGCCCAAGAGAAGTTGATTAGGGACCGCGAGCTAGAGATAGAGGCTAAGAAACTAGCGGAGGAAAAAGCATTTCTTGAGAAGAAGACCACCGAGGAGTTAAGATTTCGTAGAAATCAGATGGCTATCAAGAAAAAATCTTTAGATGAAAAGGCTAAACTTATCCGGGAACAGTCACAACGCGAAAGTAGTCGGGCGTCGAGCGTCAGTCATAGTGAATCTGAGCTGAGTGTAAAGGTGAAGAAGTGGTTGGAAAATTCGGAACAACATTCTGCCTCGAATGATCCTACTAACAGGGAACTAGTGAATTCTCTCCAGGAGCTTGGGTTGACGGCGCGATATAGCGGGCAACAGGCGACGGATTTTGCAGCTAAACTAGTGGGCAAGGAAACTCCGACTGAAGGAAATCAAGAACGGAACCTGTTAACAACGGAGGGAAATAACAAGGAAGCTGATGGAGTCTCCGAGTCAATATGTGTGCCACGCCACCGAGAAGGCGCAGAGAACGAGACTCCACGCGTAATGGAATACCAAACCGAGGACGGTCCTACGAATCGCCAACTTGCCGCCCGCCAAGTCATGGGTAAAGATCTTCCAGTGTTCTCGGGCAACCCAGAAGAATGGCCGATTTGGGTGAGCAATTTTGAAAGATCTACTACTACGTGTGGATTTTCTCAGGATGAAAATTTGATACGATTGCAACGTTGCCTTAAAGGTCCCGCTTTGGAAATGGTTCGTGGAAGGCTCCTAACCCCAGCAAGTGTGCCACATGTGATTGAAACATTACAGTTGCGTTATGGTCGGCCAGAAACTTTGATTCGGGCGCTCACGGAAAAGATACGGAATTTGCAACCGCCGAAGATGGACAATCTGGAGAGTATCATCGATTTTGGGATGGCAGTAGATAACCTCGTGGAGCACCTGAAAACCGCGGGACAGAATGCGCATTTGATGAACCCCTCTCTTCTTCATGATTTGGTTGCTAAGTTACCGGTGGAGTACAGAATGAAATGGGCAGCATATAAAGGCGCTAGGGTCAATGCTGACCTGAGGATCTTTGGAACATTTATGAATTCTATCGTGGAGCTAGCGTTTGATGTGGCGGATGATCATCCAGTGAGCAAACCGTTCAAAGCACAGCAGAAACCCAGAGAACGTGGGTACACACAGACTCATTCCGAATCACCATATACGGAGGAAATCGTTTCTTCGAATAACCTAACCCATGCGGAAAAGTCCCACAAAAGGGCTTGTGCAGCGTGCGGAACAGAAGGTCATCGTGTTCACGATTGTGAGCAATTCAGATCACTGAACGTCGACTCAAGATTGTCAATCAGAATTCGTTGTGTAGGACCTGTTTAAACCAGCATGGTAAATGGCCTTGTCGAACCTGGCAAGGTTGTGGAATTTCAGGCTGTCGCTTGCGGCACCATACGCTGTTACATGCTTCGTCGCCAGCCATGTCCATTGCAGTATCTACTAGTCATCTGGATCAAAAACAATCTGTTGATGGCCCTCTGTTCAGAATTTTACCGGTCACACTCTACGGACCAAGTGGAAAGGTTGATATTTTTGCATTTATTGACGAAGGATCTCAGCTAACACTCATAGAGAATGAAATAGCTTCGAAACTTGGAATTTCCGGACCCTGTGAACCCCTTCAGTTGTTATGGACGAGCAACATCACGCGCAACGAAGCTGATTCTCAACGACTTCTGATGGATATAGCTGGCTCGCAAGGTTCGCAGTTCAAGCTTGTGGATGCTCGGACGGTCGGGAAATTAATGCTCCCAGCTCAGTCGTTGAATTACCAGAGTCTGGCTGAAAAATATCACCATCTTCGTGGTCTTCCAATAAAGGATTATGAACAAGTTTTGATTTTTTTTATTGATGTTCTGCTCAGAGCGTTCGAATTTGTAAAAGAGTTACAAGAATTGTCCAGAGATCTATTCTTGACTTTTATATCATTCTTTTAAGGAGAAGATACAGGAGACGCAACAAATTTTCAAGAGAACAAATCTGTAGAACCAGAAAACCAGTAAACATTAGCAAAATTTCTACATGAAGTGTATACTTCTTCGAATCGATATTATTTATGAAGAGTCAGATTTGTTGCTCTGTAATAACAAAACATGAGACGGGCTACCTACCCTTAATGCATAATGTATGACTTTTTATCAATGCATTGCGAAAATTAACTCATCATAGTTTAGAAAGTATACTGAAGCGATAATCCTTTGAAGAAGCTTTCTTATTTCAAGTCAAAATTATTCCATAACCTATGTTATTGAGTTCATATGCTCATATTAAAAACAATGATATAAATAGCACCTCAAACATCTTATTTCGCATTAAAATTCCAATTAATCCTAGTTATGACTTCCGTGCTTCCTGATCTGATACATTTCCAAGCCGGAGCTAATTTTTTGCGGTGGTATCATATCGATTAATTTGTTCCTGATAGAACCTGTGTGCGAGTATCGAATGGCCATCCATTGCTGAACCGATCACAAGTAACATATTTTCCATGCTTTAATGGTTCCAACCCTTGGCGCTCGGTTCGAAGTCCGATGGGACTGGCAACTGGCCACCGTCCCTCGTTTGCACGTAGAACCCATCCGCATAATCCACTCTATTACGTAATAATGTTTGCTCTGAACCCGACGAATGTTCTGGGAAAGGGGGGTTGCTCGATGTGTGGTTAGATTTATGTGCTGTTGTCGGTAACCACTAAGTCTATTTGGAATCTATACAGCAGCCGGCCATCATCAACCAAAGGCTGGGTTGGCCAACTGGGCAGTCAGCATTTCATATTACATATCGTGTTAGTCGGTTGCGTTGTTGCTTCTCTCGGATCGGATGCTGCCGAAGAGCTTATCTCAAACGCAAAACCCGCCGGACACCGCACATGGTCCAGTTAGGAGTAATGTACAGTTTGCGGTGCAGTTGGTGGCAGACCCTACAGGGACCTTCCTGCCCATCCTGTCCCGTAAGAACTCACATCGCCAGTCGGAGATTTCTAACATGCAGGGCCAGCGCTAGTTTTGAATAGAAATTTAAAGATAAACTGGAAAGCATATGATATTCATTTAATTAAATATTGTAGGTGAAAGCGAAAAAAATGTAAGGATGTCACGAGATTTAGTTGTACCCCCAGAAGCTACTGTGAAATTATGAGTGGAATGCGTCAAGTGGAGTTGAGGGCAAAACGAGCTTGAATTTTATACAAACAAAATCGTTCTGGAAAACTGTTCCAATTACATCTTTGACCATCAATGGCGCATTAGGAGAAATCTTCCAGTTTTTCAAGTATAAAGAAAAAATATCCAAACTTTTTTGCAATCTACTACAGATGACACGCAGGCTTCGTCTTTTGGCGGAGAGGCCTTTGTCATTCGCAAACAAAGATTTTTAACATCCCTGAGGCAACTCAGTTAAGTCAGATGTGAAAATATTGTATAATATTGGTCCCAAAATGCTGCCTTGAGAAACATCAGCTTTTACAGGAAGTCTTTCAGACTTGCAGTTCTGAAAAATAACCTGAAGTGTACGATTCAACAGATCACTTTGAATTATTCTACACAGAAAAAATATTTAATTTTAAATGTGATGTAAACTGAAGTCTACTGTAAAAATAAATCAAATTCGTGTATTGCTACAGTATCATGTAAATTTAAATGAATATACATTCTATTTTCAACAAAAAAAAATGCTTGAATATTACATGATCATTTAAAGGTAAAGTGAATTTGATTGAAAAATAATGGATTGGTCGTTGAAATTTAGGTTTATTTTGATGCTCCAAATATGTGCATGAAAATAAACTTAAATTTACAACATTTTTTTAGCTGTGTAACAATATATGTCGGAAAATTAAAGTTTTTTAATTTTACGATCAAACCTTCATGCAAAACACTGTCGAATGCTTTTTCTGTGACTAGAAGAGTAAGACCAGTTTAATAGCCTTATAATTTGTTGGAACGAATCAAATTTGTTACATGTAAAAGTTGATAAGTGGTCGAATGTCCATGTCGAAATCTAAACTGTTCATTGGCAAAAATGGAATCTTCATTGATGTGGACCATCGTTCTGTACAAAATGATCTTTTCAAAAAGTTTACTGATGGATGAAAGCAAGCTGATTGGATGACAGCTGGAAGCTTCTGCAGGATTTTTGTCAGGTTTAAAAATTGGTACATTCTTGGAATTTTTCGATTTGGCAGGAAAATACACCAACTGAAAATATTTGTTAAATGTATCACCGAAAAACATGTTGGTAATATCTAACGGGCGCTATTTCCATCATTATTATCAATTTACAGAATACTGTATCACCTTAAAATCTTCATACATGGACAGCGCTAACTATTCCTTCGGCCTGCTCTGTTCAGAATGCAGATGTTCTGAAAGTTTCTTCAGCTTGGAGAACCCCTCCGACACTTGGAGGGTGGGAGAGTCGAGCCACCTGCTACATAGGCAAACGGCGATATCACGTTACAATTCCATCTGCCCATCCGGTTTTCCATCCTGCCTGCAGGCGGCTGGTTGGGTGGAGGTTCGGTGAGCCTTAATTCTGTTTGTGGGTTATGTGTGCTTTGTTTATGTTTAATTGGAGAACCGATATAGTGAATGAAATTAAGAAATATTTCTCTATCGAGCACATTTCAATACGAAGTGCGGTGCCATAACCGGTTCGGTTCTGTGTGAACTGAATATTAAAACCCTTAATTTATTTATCGATTTCTATTGGATTGGTGGTCATAGAAGATATAGATATTCAAAAGAGTGAAGTTTACAACTGGCATTG
Organism: Aedes aegypti; assembly: GCF_002204515.2. Taxonomy (NCBI): domain Eukaryota; kingdom Metazoa; phylum Arthropoda; class Insecta; order Diptera; family Culicidae; genus Aedes; species Aedes aegypti. The sequence continues at coordinate 242,970,091 of NC_035108.1, read as the reverse complement.
CGCGAAATTTTGTTGAATTGTCAGGAGATGGCATATACGACTTTTGGTACATTTTTGGATTGGATTTTGGATTTTTGGAAGTTGTCTGACGGAAAACTCTTCCATTATAAATGGGAAAATGTTTACGAGAACATATCATGATATGATTGAGTTTTTGATAAAAAGTAGACCTTCGAAAATGTCTTGAAGAAATATCGATTATCACTTTAAGGCTATTTCGAGATTCTTGGGGTAAATACAAGTTTCTTGAAAATATCAGAGAAAGGTACTTTTACAATTCTTTTTAAATCGATGTAACGAATTTTTATTTATTTGGGACACCACCTGGGCGCCTATCGACGCCTTGACGAGAAGTGATGCGAAAGCAATACATAAACGATAATTGCAACAATCCACTTTTCATAAGGCAAAACGTATGAATTTCGATAGTCCAGTTCGCTGTGTGTATATTCTATATTCAAACAAAAACTTTCGTAAAATGTACTGTAAGGTCTCCTTTTAAACGCATTCCTACTACGCGCATTCCTATAAAACACAGTTGAGCGTTATAGGAGACCCAGGGATAAGAATTCAAATTTTGTAACATGTGATACCTCTAGATCTTGATGTTTTGAAGAGTTGGTGTCTTCAGAAGAGTTGTTCAGTAGCTCAACGGTTGATATGCGGTGATCATTCAGATACGGAACTACGCCACCAAGGTGGTGGCTAGTTAGCATTAACATTGATTTTGCAGGTGTTCCAGAAATACGAAGAACAAAATGTATGGTTTGTAATTGCTGGGACCGTACTAGGCTCCGGGAAACGCACGATGGACTTTCATGCTCTCTTGCGACATGACGAAACACGTCCTGACACGTCAGGAAAGGAGATGGTGTCGCTCAAGCAGGAAGCCGGGATAGGGGTAATAACCAGTCCTCGAGAAGATTTAGGGAATCCTTTACTGGAACGCTGGGGAAAAGAGCCGCTACGTCGAAAGAAACCATCATCTCGTCATCCTCGATGTGTCTTGACTCTAATAGTTTCTGGGAGAACTCCTGAGAGTTTTTAACTGACCTAGTGGGGAATGGATTCGGCATACTCTGGAATTCCTTGATTAACCATTTCGCAAGTTTATGAGTAGGGGATCCGTCGGCCGAGATGATTTCTCGCATTTCCTTTCCTGGTTTGTGAATCTTCGGTAGTCTTTTAATCCGTGGAAGAATGGGGTTTAACTCTTTCAAACGAGCCTCGCCTTGCAGTCCTTCAGGGTTTTGTCCGTGAGCTTGATGAATCCGGGTAGTGGATCCACTCTCAAATGTCGGTAGGGGCCTTCGTTGATCTTTTTCGCCATTTGTTCGTCGTAATCCGTCTTGTCCATGATGACGACTGCGTTGCCTTTATCCGCCTTGATGTAGAACACTGGTTTATCCTTAAGTTCTTTCACGATCCTCGTCTCGTCCTTGTCTACCCTGCTTCATTGTCCTGTTGTTATGGTCTTTACTACGATGTTCCTCGTTGTGTTCTGGTGCTTTATTGGTACGGTTTGGATGACACAGCGCAACAAAAATGATATTTTTGCATGTCTCAAGGATCAAATTATGTGTCTCTGGTAGATTTAGAGTTGCTGAATCTGATGCTATTCTCAGAAATGTTCCAGTACGTCACAATTTTGAGCTACAGGACGCCAAAGTTGTATAAAACACTGGTTTTATTGATGTTTTCATGAAATTTAAAGTAAAATTTATCAAACTTGTTTATAATCTAATCCACCAAACATGCAAAATAGAACTTGAATTTTCATTTCAGATATAATTTGATTGAAACTGCACGATTAAATTTCGATTAAATCGATTTTTTCAACATGCTTGCAGTCTCCATATAAATTTTTTCGTTTCTTCTATATGGCAAAATACATTAATTCTCCAAACCATTAAAAAATAACTTTTCCGCATCGAAACTATTACGAACTTTGATGATAAGTGTTGTTATACATATAAAGTTTGAATTATGTGGCAAATCAAGCAGATAAATTACCTTACAAGCTGTCAAACTTGCATGCAAGTTGGCTGAAATCGTCATTTTTTGTACTTTCAACAGGCAATATCTCAAAAACTAGACGTGCTATGATATTCATGAAAACGGCAATTAAGTGAACAGCGGTATTTTGGTGCTGGAGACAAAAACGTGTTCCGCAGTGTGATTGCTGTTTCCATGTTTACGATGATTTTCTCCACGGCATGCTTCGTATTCACCGCATATCCTAACCCCTTGTTGATGTGTGTCAATTGCTCTACTGTGAACTGCTGCGTCGAACGGTTAATTACAAAATCTTCAATGGGTTCTATAATCGGAGCAGGAACGTAACTTCCGTCGACTTGGATCGAATGGAGGCTAGATTTTTTTTTCGATGTAGCCTGTTCTTCCTGTCGGCTTCGCATTCTTCCGCTCGTTTAACCTTGGTCAGGAATAATGGGAATCCTTCCGGATATTCCTGAGCCAATTTTAAATGCAGAAAATAGCAGAGAGTTTCCATCTCATACACATATGCAAACAGCTCCGTGCAATGCTAAGGAATTTCGGAATCGATTCAGTATTTTCCAGCAGAGACAACCAACTTAGGACTTCGTTAGGCTCTACCAAGTGGGATGGAATGTACCTAAAAGCTCATAAATTTTAAGTTTATAAAAATGGGTAGGGAGTTACGTTTATACCTAGTTTTTTAATAAATAATGTGTGTATACAATGGTTTTCTTTAAGTCGAGTCTAGTATCCACCTGAAGACGGACGACACTGAAGACAGCCTTACAGTTGAGGTCGAAATACGTGTATCTGTCAAAGGATACAAACTGTAGTGGAATTAAATGGTATAGTACTAAATTCGGGTTTTTCATCTACTTAATCGAATAATATTCATGAAATTTAACCGTAAAACTATTTAAAACAATTATTATGCTTAATTGTTTTGTTCCTTTGCACGGTGGCGCATCAATATACATAGTGGAGGGTCCCATAAGAAATCAATGGATTGCGCCACTGAAGGAACCATTCCTCAAACATACCTCCACTAAAGGAACAGTGTTCCTAATATGCAAGGCTTTTTGCAGGGATATTTCAAATGAATCGTGATTTTTATACATTTGAATGATAGAAGGATTGAGGATCTATATGGTATACGTTAAAATCATATATTTCATGATTTCTACCATGTTTTAGCAGTTTTCCCTTAGGTGCACCACTTGAAGGGCTCGAAAAATCCATAGAGTTATAGAATATAGAGTTCTGGAGTGTCAACTGTATTGTGTTTTAATCTGCTCATTTTAATTCAAACGGTCATTATGCCAAATGACTTTATGCCAAAAGGGGTACAATCTTTTTTACCACAATAAAATTTAAATCGCTAAATTAAATTATAGTCGAATCCTGAAATTATCTGTGACTTGAAATTTGCCTACCTCCAGGGACACAAGCGAATAGTACCATTCTCACCCGACCTGATCCAGTGATCCACCGGAATAACTCCGGTCACAGGAATATTTCCGCGTTCCTCTGTCCACTTCTAGAAACTAGATATGTATGCCAGTATACAGACAAAAAATCATTTGAATCCATTAAGATTTCGCTGAGCGGTGAGGGTTTCACAATTTTTGCTTTCACTCAGGCCTATTCGGGTTAAGTTGATGGATGAAATTTTAACAAAATTAAAACAAAATCAGTTATAATTACAAAAGCTGTTTCAAATGTGTTCCAATTAAAAAAAAATCTGGGAGCAAAAGCTTATACATGTGTGATTTATTCATGTAAAAAAATATGTTATGTTTTTTCTTCATTTGAAACATAATGAGTTTCATTTTTGTTTAAATTTTGTTTAGTGTAGAAGAAATTGTTATATATTTTTTTTTAAATAACAAACTACTAACCAACCAAAATTATAACATATTTTGTTAGAAAATATGCGCCAACTGAGTAACAAAATCTGTTACAACTCTGTTGAAATCCAATAGTCGGGTAAGCAATACGAATGCAAAACAATAGAGTATTAATTTGACACTTTCATCTATTTTCATTTGAATCGAACATTTTTAGGCTGTATATTGGAATTTTAAAAATTGATGCGATTGCTGCTGCTTTGCTGAAATGTTGAATAGTTGACAACCTAGTTATAGTAGATTTGAATTTAGTCTCTTAGGGCCGATTTCTTCACCTTCGCTTAAGCCGTAAACCACATTTACCCATACGATTAAACCAGGTTGAAGGCCTAAGCGGTGGTGTATTTTTACAAACTGGGTCATATTTGTAATCATAATCAGTATTTTCCTTAGAACGTTAAACGCCCTATATACGTTACGTGGTTCAATCAATTCTATTCGATATATACCTGTTTGTATCTAAAAATCGTTTGATTTATGTTGATGAGAATCAATTTTTTTTTCATAAACTTAATGTTATACAAGCTCATCACCAAAATCACTAAAAATTATGTTTACATGTTGATTTTAACTTAAATATTTTTGAAGGTTTGATATATTCTGTATTTTAATGCTTGAAATGTATTCGACACACTAATGTATTCTCAAGCTAAGATACCAATAGGGGAAGTGGTGGCAAAATGAACAGGGGTGGTAAAATGAACACCGTGCCTTGTACCGAAACAAAAAAAGGAAATTTGATTGAACTTTCATCACGCTCGGACGATTTAGAGCATAAATCGGAGTGTTATCAACCCGAACACTCCGATTATGGAGGTCAATTGGAGTGAAAATATGAACGAAAACTAAGATTTTAGAAAACCACGTTTGAAAATTAAAACTGACGAAACTTTTAGCTCGGGAGTTTTGAGGTTTTTCAGTGTGGTGAATTTCGGTATGATAGTATGTCAAATCATATACCTTTAGATTTCTTTTTAAATGGGTTACAATCATTAATGAATATATTATCGGGAATGCAATGAAAATTTTCAAAAATTCTGGTTAGCTCACGTTTTTTGCATGATGTTCATTCTACCACCAACAGCTGTTCCCTTCTCCTACATGTTTAAAAAAAAAAAAACTATACAGTTACAAAAATCAGAAAAAATAAATCTACATGTTTCCGTCCTTTAAAATGTTAGAAAACTTTGTGTAGTTACTACACTACATGTTTAAGGTACGGAAACATGAAGATTTATTTTGTCTGATTTTTGTAACTCTTAAGTTTTTTTATAACAATTTTGGTATCTTAGCTTGTCGAATACATCAGTGCGTCGAATACTTTTTAATTTAATGCTTACAGAATTTGTCAAACCTTCAAAAATGTTTAAGTTAAAATTTACATGTAAGACATAATGTTTGGTCTAAATGAGTTTTCTGTAAAAAAAAGTACTTGTTTGCAAATACTAGAGTTGCAATTATTATTTTAAGAAAAGTATTTTTTACAGAAAATCTGATCAATGTTCGCTTCGGAATTTTGTTTTCCATTTTAAATTTACTTTTCAAACAATTTATGATAAATTTACTTAGTTTATGAATTTCTTACATGGTTTAAACTTGTGCATCAAACTTAATCAAATGTATGAAAACGGCACACAATTTAACTCAATGATATGAATTTGTGATGGTTTATGCTCAAGAAAAAAATATGTAAATAACCTTTTGTTAAGGTTGTTTGTTAGTTGCTCCAAATATTTTGAGTCTAAAATTACAATTGAAATTCTTCTTTCTCTTGAAATACAAAATTATATTATTTTAGAAAAATTAAATACATAAGTTCACAACTAAGAAAAGTGTTCATTTTGAACGATAACTAATCAGATGATCAAGTTAGATTTAACCCTAAACAATCACATTGACCAGTTTTGAAAAATAGGTTATTTTGGATGATATTTAAGAGTCTACGAAATTAATACTTTTTGAAGTTATTTTCTATTTAAATGGCACAGTGCTTATTGGAATATGTGAAACTAACATCATGAGGCTGGTGGATTTTATAAGCTTTAGACAAAGATAGAGAGCAATTTGCATAAGGTGGCACACTTGCCCCAAATTCCGCTAGCATTATTTCAAACAAATTCCATGCCAAAACCTAACAAAAAAAAAACTAAATGTTTAGAACGAAGTTTTTGTCAAAAAAGTTTTTGTTGTTTAGTATTACATTCCTTAAACAAAAAAAAAATGATAAATTTAGATGTTCTAAGGACTGGTTTCTGTTCTTTTCTAAATTTTCATCTCTTTGTGTTGTTCTTAATTTATACAGTATGGATAATTATTATTTTCATTCATTTCATTTTGGTTATCATGATTATTTCCAAGGAGTGTTGAAACCTATAATGATTCGTGAGCAAGAATTTTCTGACAAATCTGATTATTCGAAGTCTCTTAGGATATAACACCTATCGAATGCATGGACTACATCATACAACGACTAATGACAAGCAGTAAAGGAGAGCCTCTCCTAGTGGGCATTATCAACTTCACAGACCGTTGAAGCAAACGGTATTAGTGGGAAAATTAGTTCTATTCGAACGCAACGGCCCATGTGCCGGAGAATGGGTTGTGTTCAAACGGCTGATATGGGGCTGGCTGGTGTCTGTCTCGGTAAAACTACAAAGCGACTCCCTAAAACTGTCCTCCAGAGTTTTGCCATGGCCATCATTGTTGCAGCTAGACCTACAGACAATGTTTTGGGCCGGCTTTTCACCGAAACCGGATTCAGTGGGAATCAAAGCAGCTGGTCGTTCGTTTTTTGTGTCTGGGAAGGATTGCATTTGTGGGCTTTGTACATGGAGCTATTTATGTCTGGCACTTTTTGAAAGTTGAAACAATGTTGTCGCTGTGGCAGGATGATGTTGTGGCATTATACCGAATAATTTTCTTCATTCTATTCGCATGCTAAAAGCTAATCAATCGCTGCGTAGGTTTTCAAAACTTCATTTGAAAATGTTAAAATTTTCATGGGAAATCAACTTTTAGATTACATTTTTTATTTAATATTTTTGTTTCAAACATTACATTCATTTTCCAGATCTAAATGTTTTGTGTTAGACAATACTATCATCCTAATTTGGTAAAAGTAAATTAAGCTAATATTAACATTTTGTTCACAACGTATTTCATTTCATTTGCTATAGCAGTTTAAATGTTTTACAGGTGAATTGAATTCACCTGCTTATAGCAAAAAAAAAACACTGTTCATAAAATTTAACCTAAATATATAAAGCATTACAATTGAATGTTGCAACAATTTTGTGTCTAAAATTAATAACTATTTTATTCGACATTTGTTGCAAGGTTCCTATATAACTAATAAGTAGGAAGAGAGCCTCAGAATAATTTTCAAAATTTCTTTGAATCCCCTGCAGAGCTTTCCTCTTGGTACCCTTGGTTGAAAAGTTAGGAAAAATTGGCTGCGTGGTTTATGATAGTCTTTTTCTACTGACACCTGTGTTTTCGAAGGCAATGTCACAGTTGTTGATTGAAAGGTTTCGCAATCTGTTTTTGTATGATTTGAACATTACTGTCAAATAAAATGAATAACATAAGTGAAAGGCACGACCACCACTTTTCGAAACCACTTTTTCAGTTCTGAATAATGCTAGTGAATGGTCAAGATGTCAATCGGCAAATATTATCCTATGAATAATTTACACCATCCTGGCCATCAACTTCCCTTTTGCTTTTTCCGGCGTTGACGAGACAATGCTAATCCAGAATAATCCTCCCGAGTGGGTAGTCAGTCAGTCAGTCAGCGAAGTATCAAATAATCATCACTTTGCAGAGTGCGGCTTTAATGAATGGCGGTGACGAAATGGTTCAACAAAGAGATTGGATTATTCAAGATGTGAAGCAAACTCACTGGTATCTATTTGAAGGAGAATTTGTTTAAAATTAGGGGACAAATTTTGCACCACAATTAATTTACTGATTCCTTTGTTTGATCGACTTCGGTATATTGTGATGAAATAATAAATCCGCTTACAACATTCAATCATCGACTCTTTTATTTCCCCTCAACGCAGTATATATACGAATGATTAAATTCCGATGAGATTTGCCTCGTACAGAACGTGCGGAAAAAGTCTTCACTGCGAAGGAAATCCCATTTCGACGGATAATAATTCGCGAATGTGTGTTTCACATGTAGCCTATCGTTAAAAAGGCTCTTGCGATGGATTACGGAAGAAACCACTCTGGAGTAAAAATTCCTCCGGTAGAATTCGGATGAAAACTCTTCATGCCACAAAACCCAAATTTTCCTCTGCAGCGGATCCGCTTCAGTTGTTTCATCGATTCATAGAAGGAAGTGAGTGTGCTAAATTTGAAGCGCAAATCTAATATTGATGATCCGTTCATCCTCTTGAGGCAACAAAATCGTTTACGAATTTTGTAGCTTTTTTGTATTCAAGGCTCAGAGCAAAGACAATTTTCCTCAGTAACTTTCATTATTTGCTACCTTTTTGGCTGAAAATCGTAACCCCGCGAAATTATCTCAACATGCAACACTCAACGAACAATGGTTTTGCTATTGGTCATAAAAACAAAAATTCGGCTTCAGCAAAATCTTGATATTTTATGATAATTTCTTGACAAGTACTTAAATAAAAGGTTCCATATATATGTTTGATAAATTATTGCATTTAATTTTCGGCATAAGTCATGTAAATAAGATGTGTTGAGTGGAGAAATTCGTTATAAATATCGAAAATGTAATTTAATGATGTTATACACTTGCATTACATGACCAGTAATTGTTACAAGTGTGTCATCAATGACAGTCCATTTAACTCCTTTGCCTTTTGCCAGAACTGGTATATTGAATACAATCACGTATTGAACACAATTACGTATCAAATAGCATGAATGTACGAGCAATTTATCGAATTTTGTATTTATGACCGCCTTTTTAGATAGCAAAAAACCACTGTGCAACGTTCGTAACAAATTGCTTTAATAAAGTCATAAAACTTTTAACTAAAATCGATACCAACGGCAGCGGCGGCAGTGTGGAAATAAGTTGTTGCAACATCACAGAACATGCAAAGTTCGTGCAGAACTAGTTAGACGCGAGTAAGACCGAGGTCGTCCTGGTTTACGTTTAGTGCACTTGATGCATCCATCAGAACAGCGCGTCATCAGCCAGTTGCTGACGGTTTACGTTGATATTATTACCGTAATAACGATGTAAACGTTATATCAAAATCATGTTGAAGCTCTTAAGCTCCTTCTATTTTCCGACTGGCATAGTGCACTTGTACTATAGCGGACTTGCACATCGACTTGACTGTTCGCTCCTCGTCGTCAGTTTACCCTTTCGGAGAACTCAACACGTCACACACAGGAGTAATTTGAATCAATCATGGCTGAAATTATCTTCTGCCTTCTCAATATTGCCTAAATTACGGTTATGGTTATGGATTGATTACAAATCGTTGCTGGACAATAATTCACCTTCATCTTTCTCGCGTTGCGTCCTAACTGGGACAGAGGCTGCTTCTCAGCTTAGTGAACTTATGAGCACTTTTACGGTTATTAACTGATAGCTTTCTTTGCAAATTCACCATTTTTGTATTTGTATATCGTGTGGCAAGCACGGTAAATGGCTGGGCATGGCGTACCATTGGTACCTCGCGTACCTGCAGGAATAAAATAGACCCCTTTGTGCGGTCCTTAGCCTCTTGCCCAGCAACGCCTATCCCTACCTCCTCGTGGTACTGGCCGGGGTACGAGTAACCTTGGGGAAGATCGGGAAACCAACCCCCGGTGGGAACTTTGGTCGTATGCTGACAGGGAAGGGGGGGTTTGCTTTTGCTTTTGCTTCTGCAAACCTTGAGCGTCTGTACTCCATGTTAGGAGCGGCTCACAACAGCGTCTGTTCCCCATGTCAGGGCGGCTGATCATCGTCCGAGTGCCAGAGAAGGACTCTAAGCTAAACTGCGCACTATGGCCCTCCGAACATTTAGGGGGAATGGTCCTCCGGAAATCTAGGGGGTTGGTGTCAGGCCCTGCAAGCCAACCGTAAAAACACATCAGCACAGGAACGTCAACGAAAATACGAAGGCGCATCATCAGCGGAAGTCGTGCCTACTATGGGCTCCAGAAGAAACTGCGGTCAAGAAAGATTCACACCCGCACCAAATGCACGATGTACAAAACGCTCATAAGACCGGTAGTCCTCTATGGGCATGAGGCGTGGACTATGCTCGAGGAGGACTTGCAAGCTCTTGGGGTTTTCGAACGCCGAGTGCTAAGGACGATCTTCGGCGACGTGCAGGAGAACGGCGTGTGGCGGCGAAGGATGAACCACGAGCTCGCTCAACTCTACGGCGAACCCAGTATCGTGAAGGTAGCTAAAGCTGGAAGGAAACGCTGGGCAGAGCATGTTGCAAGAATGCCGGACAACAACCCTGTAAAGATGGTGTTCGCCACGAATCCGGTCGGAACAAGAAGGCGTGGGGCGCAGTGAGCTAGGTGGATTAACCAGGTACACCAGGACCTGGAGAGCGTGGGTCACAGTCGAGGATGGAGAGAAGCGGCCATGAACCGAGAGAATTGGCGAAATATTGTTGGCGAGGCTTTATCAAGATAATTGATGTAAAGCCAAATAAGTAAGTAAGTAAGTGGCAAGCACGAAGATATTCTATGCCCTGGTAAGTAGAGCAAATTTCCTTTACGAAAATATGATCGACCGCCGTGATTCGAAAGATTTCTGATATCTCTAGCAATAAAAAGTGTTATAAAATAATATCTACGCTTGAATTCAGTGCATATGGTAATAGGGCGTCTGTACCAGTGATAGTGGCAATAGTAACGGGTTGAGGAATAAAAAATCGCCAAAAAATAACGGAAACTCGTTTTTTATATCTGAATACGTCATTCGAAAGCTTTTTCATTATATTTCATGTAAAAAATAATCTTAGAATGATAAAATCATTGAATTTATCAAAAAAGCATTTCCTCCATTACTGGAACACGTTCCAGTAATAGTGGTATTTGCTAACTTTTCCTTTTCCTTTAATAGTGGTTTACATTGATTTCCCATTGAGACTCACTATTATAGGAACGCCCCACTATAACTGGTGCAAAGGAGCAAAAAAGTTAAGGATTTTAATTGTTTTCTACTATTTCCTTACTGTTTCACAAGATTTTTTTTCACACATTCATATCATTTTGACAATGTCCATGTTAGAAAAATACACATAAAAATAAAAATTGGCTATAACACGCTTGAAACGGCACTACCACTATTATTGGTACACACACTATGACTGGATCAGACACCCTACAACTCATTTCATTCGCGGCCGCATGTCTCTATCCTCGGCTCTGCCCCACGTTCGCCAAATCGATACGTACTTGATCCGCTCACCTAACTTGCAGCGCTCCACGCCTTCTTGTACCTACCGGATTCGAAGCGAACACCATCTTTAAAGGATTGCTGTCCGGCATTCTTGCAACATGTCCTGCCCATCGTATCGTGGTTCATCTTTCGCCGCCATACATCGTTTTCCTGCACACCGCCAAAGATTGTCCTAAGCCCCCGACGTTCGAAGACTCCAAGTGCTTGCAAGTTCTCCACGAACAGCGTCCACGTTTCATGCCCGTAAAGGACTACCAGTCTTATGAGCGTTTTGTACATGGTACATTTGGTGCGGGTGTGAATCTTTTTTGACCGCCGCTTCTTGTGGAGGCCATAGCAGGTCCGACTTCCACTGATGATGCGCCTCCGTATTTCACGACTAACGTTATTATCAGCCGCCAGTAAGGATCCAAGGTAGACGAATTCGTCGACCAACTCGAACGTATCCCCGTCTATCGTAACACTGCTTCCTAGGCGAGCCCTGTCGCGCTTGGCCCCATCAGCTAGGTTGCGTTCACCACCAGTCCAGCTTTTGCTGCCTCGCATTTCATGGGGGTTTACAGGTCTGCCACCTTTTCAAATGTTCGACCCACAGCGTCCATATCATCGGCGAAGCAAACAAATTGACTGGATCTCGTAAAAATCGCACCCCGGCTATTAAGCCCGGCTCTCCGTATAACAGCAATATTGAACAACAGGCACAAAACCCCATCACTTTGTCGTAGTACAATTTTGCACACCTTCCAATCGTCGCTCTTATCAGTCTAGTGAGCTTCCCGGGAAGTCTTTTCTCGTCCATGGTTTTCCATAACTTTACGCTGTCGATACTATCGTATGCCGCCTTGAAGTCGATGAAAAGGTGATGCGTTGGGACCTGGTATTCACGGCATTTTTGGAGAATTTGCCGTATAGTAGAGATCTGATCTGTTAGTGATCGGCCGTCAACGAAGCCGGCTTTGTAACTTCCCACGAACTCGTTTACTACAGGTGTCAGACGACGGAGATGATCTGGAATAATACTTTGTAGGCCGCATTTAGAATGGTGATTGCCTATCAGTTGGTGCAGACAAATGACCAGCCTCTCCGGGCCCATCTTTATGAGTTCAGCTCCGATAACATCCTTAACAGCAGCTTTATTGTTCTTGAGCTGGTCAATGCCCTTAAAGTGGGGGCTGGTTGGTTTCCATCTTCCGCAGTACTGACGAAGGCATTTCCTCCGTTGTCCCGTCCTTCATCTTCCGCAGTACTGACGAAGGCATTTCCTCCGTTGTCCCGTCCTTCATTGCCTGTGCTCTGAGCGCCATTCAGGTGTTCGTCGAAGTGCTGCTTCCACCTTTCGATCACTTCAAGATTGTCTGTCAAATGCTCCCATCCTTATCCCTGCACATTTCGACTCGCGGCACGAAGCCGGTGCGGGATGTGTTGAGCTTCTGATATAACTTACGTGTTTCTTGAGACCGACACAGACGGATCCGCTGTTGCCGTTTTTGTCTATAACTTTCTACTTTTTGCCGGGTCCCTTGCTGCAGCATGACCGCCCGCGCTGCATTCTTCTTCTCCAGAATCTGGCTACATTCTTCGTCGAACCAATCGTTCCGTCGACTCCATCCTAGCTCTAAGTTGCATTGTTCATGGCCGCTTTCTCTGTTCTCCAGCAGTCCTCAAGACGGGCTTCATTCTGCTCACTCTTTTCCGGTAATGCAGCCTCGAGGTGCTGCGCGTATGCAGCTGCAACAACCGGTTGCTTAAGCCGATCTTGGCCATACCAGCGCGGGCGCCGGTACTGTACGTTGTTTACGACGGAAAGTTTTTGGTGGAGTTTAACCATCACCAGATAGTGGCCAAAGTCTAACATCGAAAAATATCTAACATCGCCACGATAGGTCCTGACGTCGAAAATGTCGGAGAAGTGTCGTCCATCAATCAAAACGTGGTCGATTTGTGATTCTGTCTGCTGTGATGATCTCCAGGTTGATCGGTATGGAAGGCTGTGCTGGAAATAGGTGATACGTACGGCCATATATTGGAGGACGCGAAATCAATTAGTCGTAAGCCTTTTTCGTTCCTCAGCCGTTGGGCGCTGAACTTTCCAATAGTTGGTCTGAAGTTATCCTCCTGGCCAACCTGAAGGTTTGGATCTCTTATGATCATCAGTGCTTCCGGAGTGGCAGTAATTGCTCAGGCGCAAGAAGCTATGAAACAGAACGGCATGTGACGATTCTACGAATCTGTCAATGGTGTGCGGAGAAAAACAGCGCCAACTTCGGCCATGTGCAACGACCGCGAGGGAAACTTGTTGACGGATAAAACAATGGTGGCCGCCAGGTGGAAAGAGTACGTTGAGTCTTTGTTTAACGGAGATAACTGAAGTGGATCCTGTAGCAAAATTCAAATCGATGACGATGAACAGGCTGTGGAACCTCCAACGCTAGATGAGTTAAAGAAAGCTATCAATGGGCTGAAGAACAACAACTTACTTACTTACTTATTTGGCTTTACATCAATTATCTTGATAAAGCCTCGCTAACAATATTTCACCAATTCCCTCGGTTCATGACCGCTTCTCTCCATCCTCGACTGTGACCCACGCTCTCCAGGTCCTGGTGTACCTGGTCAATCCACCTAGCTCGCTGCACCCCACGTCTTCTTGTTCCGACCGGATTCGTGGCGAACACCATCTTTACAGGGTTGTTGTCCGGCATTCTTGCAACATGACCTGCCCAGCGTATCCTTCCAGCTTTAGCTACCTTCACGATACTGGGTTCGCCGTAGAGTTGAGCGAGCTCGTGGTACATCCTTCGCCGCCACACACCGTTCTCCTGCACGCCGCCGAAGATCGTCCTTAGCACTCGGCGTTCGAAAACCCCAAGAGCTTGCAAGTCCTCCTCGAGCATAGTCCACGCCTCATGCCCATAGAGGACTACCGGTCTTATGAGCGTTTTGTACAACGTGCATTTGGTGCGGGGGTGAATCTTTCTTGACCGCAGTTTCTTCTGGAGCCCATAGTAGGCACGACTTCCGCTGATGATGCGCCTTCGTATTTCCCGACTAACATTGTTGACAGCCGTCAACAAGGATCCGAGGTAGACGAACTCGTCCACCACCTCTATCGTAACACTGCTTCCTAGGCGGGCCCTGTCGCGCTCAGTTCCGCCAACCAGCATGTACTTTGTTTTCGACGCATTCACCATTAGCCCGACTCTTGTTGCTTCGCGTTTCAGGCGGGTGAACAAATCTGCCACCGTTTCAAAATTTCTCCCAATAATATCCATGTCGTCCGCGAAGCAAACAAATTGTCCGGATCTCGTGAAAATCGTGCCTCGACTGTTAAGTCCGGCTCTCCGCATGACACCTTCAAGCGCAATATTGAACAACAGGCACGAAAGTCCGTCGCCATGTCGTAGTCCCCGCCGAGACTCGAACGAACTGGAGTGTTCGCCCGAGATCTTCACGCAGTTTTGCACACCGTCCATCGTTGCTCTGATCAATCTTGTGAGCTTCCCGGGAAAGCTGTTCTCGTCCATGATTTTCCATAGCTCTATGCGGTCGATGCTATCGTATGCCGCCTTGAAATCGATGAACAAATGGTGCGTAGGGACCTGGTACTCACGGCATTTCTAGAGGATTTGCCGCACGGAAAAGATCTGGTCCGTTGTCGAGCGGCCGTCGATGAAACCTGCTTGATAACTTCCCACGAACTCGTTTGCTATAGGTGATAGACGACGGAAGAGAATCCTGGATAGCACTTTATAGGCGGCGTTTAGGATGGATTGAAGAACAACAAGGCTTCACCGTATCATTTCGTGGAAATGAAAGGAATAACAAATGCCTACTAGTTGGTTGGAAGGTCTCATTTGCCCTTTGTACAAGAAAGGGCATCGACTGGAGTGCGCCAATTACCGAGGGATAACACTCCTTAATTCGGCGTACAAAATCATGTCTGGAATTCTGTTCAACAGATTGAGACCGTATGAGGAGTCCTTTGTCGGCGAATACCAAGCTAGTTTTCGAGAGGGCCAATCAACGACGGATCAAATGTTTACCCTGCGTCAAATCCTAGATAAATTCCGGGAGTACAACTTGCAGACTCATCATCTGTTTGTAGATTTCAAAGCAGCGTACGATTCAGAGAAGAGAAACGAGTTGTGGCGAATCATGTGCGAACATGGCTTTCCGGCGAAGCTGATTAGACTGATTCGTGCAACGCTTGATGGATCAAAATCTAATATGCGGGTGGTGTACGAGATTTCGTCATCGTTCGTAACCTTAGGTGGATTGAAACCGGGTGACGTTCTTTCTGACTTGCTGTTTAACATAGCGCTCGAATGTGCTATCAAGAGAGCCGGTGTGCAGAGAAGCGGTACCATTATCGAACGTTCTTATATGCTTCTTGGCTTTGCGAACGATATCGACATCATCAGGACTGACATCGAGATCAACATGGGCAGTGGAAGAGGCGTTCGTGCCTTTCAAGAGGGAGACAGCGAGGATCGGGCTCACGATCAACACCACAAACACGAAGTACATGATAGCTGGTGGTCAACGTGGATCCGGACGTGTTAGTGGTAGCGAAATGATGCTAGATGGTGAAAAGTTTGAAGTGGTGGATGAATTTGTGTATCTTGGAACACTAGTGACATGCGATAATGATGTTACCCGCGAGGTGAAAAGACGTATTGCAGCTGCGAGTCGGGCTTTTTACGGGCTCCGTAACCAGCTGAAGTCCCATAGCCTGCAAACTAAAACAAAACTCGCGTTATACAAGAAACTAATCCTTCCGGTTGTCCTATATGGCCACGAATCATGGACATTGAAGGAAGTCGACCGGAGAGTTTTCGGGGTGTTTGAACGTAGAATGCTGCGAACAATACTCGGCGGTAAACTAGAAAACGGTATCTGGCGACGTTGCATGAATCACGAGTTGTATCAAGTGTATAAAGAGGTGGATATTTTCAAGCGCATAAAACACGGCAGGCTGCGTTGGACTGGTCATGTTGCCCGTATGCCGGAAGAACGACAAGCAAAGATAATATTCAATAGAGAACCCGGACGAGGCCGCAGGCTTCGGAATAGGCCGCGCACACTATGCCTTTTTGCAGTTGAGGAGGACTTAAGGGCACTTAACGTTCAGGGCGACTATAAGCGATTGGCCCAGGACCGAACCCAGTAGAAAAGACTCATCATTCGGCGCGAATTCATCGAAGCGAATTGTAGCCCATCAAGTAAGCTTCCGGAGTGAGGGCTGTGCACGTTTATTATGCTGAAGTTGAAGAACCGGCCTTTGAGCCTCAACTTGCACATTCTCTCATTGCCACCACCCAATCATGCGCCTTTGCATATCACCCATCACTATAATAGCTGTTACCAGCTCATGTGTGTTGCCTCAGCTCTAGTAAATGATATGGTTACCTCTAAACGTTCGCATCATTGATCCCTTCCAACAAACTTCCTGCAACGCTACGATGCCGAATCCGCGTCCTTCAGCACATCGGCTCCCGATGAAGTTGAGAGATTTACAGTTCCACGTACCGAGCTTCCAATCGCTAGACCCTTTACGTCGCTGTGGTCTTCGCCGATTGTCCCGGTTCGTATTATCTCGTTGATTATTCGTTGCTTGAGGACCTTAGTGCGCAGTTTATCTTGGAGTCTTTCTCGTGCACTCGGACGATGATCAGCCGCCCCTGATATGGGGAATACACGCTGTTGTGAGCCGATCCTTACATGGAGTACAGACGCTCCACGTTTGCAGAATCAAAAGCAAAAGCAAACCTCCCCTTCCATGTTAGCAAACGACTAAAGCTCCCACCGAGGTTGGTTTCCCGATCTTCCCTAAGGTTACTCGTACCCCGGCCAGTGCCACGAGGAGGTAGGGATAGGAGTTGCTGGGCAAGAGACTAAGGACCGCCCAGAGGGGTCTTTTTTATTCCTTCAAGTACGCAAGGTACCAATGGTACGCTATGCCCAGCCATTTACCAACCAAAACATCTCCTAACATTCAAATATGGTATTAACTAAGGCTTATGGACAAAACGTCGAAAGGACAAGAGATCGAAAATGATTTGCTTAGTGGGAATTTTTTCCTTATTTGAAAAAAGATTTCGAACGTTTGTCATAGATTCATTAACTAGAATATGTAAGCCAATCTCACATTTTTCGATCAGAAACCTCAATTCTCGCGGAACATTACTAAAGGACCTATGTACAAATGAGAGATTCTCTCCTCTCTCGTTCTATTTCGATTATAACAGTGGAATACTAAAGATTTTGGGAAGTTTTTCACTATAGATCGAAAGTCAATTTCCTTGACTAGCATTTCATACAAAAAGCGCAACAGTAGAGGTTAATGTGACTCAGTTATTAATGAAAGAGAAAGTAAACAAAGAAGGCCTCTCAATGTTAGATAGGTCCTTTAGTAATGTTCCGCGAGAATTTTCAAAATTATGGAATTACGGCCACGAATTCGTTCTTGTTACTCCTCCGTGAATCACGTCGCCTGCCAGCAACGAAAGCGCATTTCACCAACTTTGCGGCGATTCGCCCACTTTGGGTACAGGAAAAAAAACATCCTTACGCCGTTCAGCAGTTCCCTACACATGCATGATGCCGCCACCGCCGCCATAACAGGTACAATAGGTTGCGCAATAAAATTATATGCGAGCAAAGGGCATTAAAAAGTTTTCAACCGAAATGCTGGCTCAAATGATGGCTCGTGCGCGAAATTAATTTTAATAATTTCCTGCCAACACCAGCGGGTGCCTAAGAACAACGTGGAAATTGAAAATTAACGTGAGTCTGGAAAATGGTTTGTCGTTGATCCCCGGTGGAATGTAAAACACGATACTCCGAAAATGGCTTGTTGAAAGTAGCGTTTTATGGGACGAAGAAATGACGGAGTCATTGCACTGCTTTATTATAGGAATGAAGCTTGGTGAGTGTCATGGAACTCATACAATAATGACAAAACAACAATCTTATCACTTTTCCCCGTTTTTAAAACGCGCGTCGAGTGTGATAAATGCCCGAAATATGTTCCTAAAACCAGAACAGTAATAGCAGTTTACGGAACAAGTTGCAGAATGATGATTTTTACAGCACGAGTCGTTAATTTATCCTACGAGGCTTACCGAGTAGGATAATTACGACAAGTGCTGTAAAAATCGAGTTCTATAACGAGTTACGTACAACATTTTTTGAAATTTCGTAGAAGACCACTTGAGGGTATCAGAAATTATATCGGAATGCATTCACCATTATTTTACAATTTCTGAAAAATTGTTGTGTAATGATTCATTACGCAACTCAAAACAGTTGCGTAATGAGAAAGCGTTGCGTAATGAATCATTACAGCACTGGTTTAAGTTGCGTAATGGCTATTCCCGCACTGCATACTTCAGTACAGGAAAGTAGGCCGTTTCATGACAGCTTGGCGTGATGAAAAACGGCCTATACAATGAGAAATTGCAAAAAAGAATAAAAGATACTCTGTAACATTTTCACTGGGGAGGGCATTTTCAAATTCGTGTTAGTCAAAATGTGATGCAATTTCTGGTTATCGTGGCATTTCTAGGAGACCTGACTGTATACTTATAAATGAATAGTGAACGGTCATAAAAAAGGTGAAAGAAGTAAGTCAAACTGAACAACAAGCTTTGTAAGCTGTTTTTATACAAATCAGAACATTTTTCTGTTTTTTGTTTCGGCAAAAATCATCCAGCGTTCAAATTCTTCCTTAACAGTACTTACATCTCATTCATTATGTCTTTCCAAAATATGAGAGTTCCTTTTGATGCGGAAATAATTTCAAGAGTTTATACTCCACCAGCAGATCCAACTGCTGAAGCTCAGCAACTTTTTCCGGAGCATGCTTTCTGAGACGACTTATAAAACTTCGCAAAGTGTTGGCCACGAAAGTCTTCCCGAAATATCGATTTTCTTCCGCCCTTATTACTTCGGTTAGCGGCCGCATGTTTCACCGTTCAGTTGATCCTAACTCTTTGCGAGAAGCGGCAAATTAGAATGGAACAACCGGAGCGGAAAATGACTTCCCAATTTTCATCTACATAGGTTCTGCCAGCCGCAACGTTTCCAGAATCATCCGTCCAGGTTGAAACAGTAACATTCCTCTCCAATAACGCCGTGGCCGCCATTAGGACGTTGAATCATCCAATGGAAGAGCTTTTCCTATCCCAAGCATCAATCGCTCAATGTCATTTCTAATCTACAACCGGTGATGGGAGCCATGGGCGTAACGAGGGGGCGAGCGGGATGGTTGTTGCCCCTCTTGGACCACAACATAAAAACAAAATCAACGAATTGTTGTTGATCGGCAGATCACATGCGCTAGTGTCTATGTATGAAAAATCGCTAAAAGGTAACCTGAAAAATATTTGAATGGCGAAATGCATCTAACGAATTATTTCTCAAAATTGGAAAATATTTTTGAAAAAATATTTGGTACGGGTTGTGCGTGATGATGATGGCTGTCACGACTACCAAATATTTTTTCGATTATTTTGAATAAGAGAGATATTTGAAGTTAGATGCCTTTCCCCATACAAAATAGAATGAGAAAACTCCTGCTGATAAACTGTAGGCAAGAACAAAATGGTTAATCCATTGACTTAAATTCAAATGCAGCAAATTTCATGGCGTACACTGAGACGAAATCTCCATCACATTGTATGTGCAAAAATCAGATAAAACGGCATTGAGAGCCTCAAACTTTGATGTATGTGCAACATTTAAATAATGTTAGAGTACCGTAAAATGGGGTGAAGTTGATCACTTTCGAGCGATTCTGTTCTATAACTCCTAGTAGAATTCATGTATTATTATCGAAATATTTTTAAAACATGTACTGGTTGGTTATCTATCGAATTATACAAACGAAATTTTGACGAAATGTTCACTTAATTACAAAAACATTTATTTTAATTAAAAAAGTGAAGTTGATCAATTATTGCGATATGTTTCCTGAAATAAAGAGATATGCTATTCACTAAATTTGGGGTCACTGAATCTGGAACAAGTCCCAAAAATCTTACAACTTAATGATATATCGATTAATTTTGAATTTTAATGTTGGAAATTGCAGAACACACCACATTAAACGCCTAAAGGTATGCAATTTTCCTTGAAATTAGCAACTCGCGCACAAAAAATACATTTTCACTCAGAAAATGTTTGTTTATCCACAATGCAAATTTAAAACTGTATATCTGCAATGTAAGAAATAGTTTATTTAAATGGTGTCTTTATATAGCCTTGTCAATAGTCGATTGTTTGAAGAAGAACCCTTCAACAGTTCATCAAACATTTCATAAAAAATCTTTTTTTCCATGGTATAATTATCTTGAATGTCAAACTGAACTTAGGAACATCAACAGCAGCCATCAGGTAATAGGACGTCACAAAAATTGTGCTAATTGAAATCAAATCATAGCTCAATTGACAGTTTATACATGTGGGTACATGAATGATCAACTTCTCCCCACTGATCAACTACACCCCGAATTACGGTACAATAGAATTGAATGTGTTGTCATATATTATCCACATGCTCTGCAATGCAATATAAATGTCATGCATTTATGATGCAAATGCGTGAAATTTTTGTTTCAACACGTGGGTAACACGTGCGCAATTAAAATAGTACTGTTTGAAAGAATTCGCTGATAAGTTTTCTAAGTATCAGAGGTCTTGTAGTTAGAGATGTAGAATATCGTCGTGTAGCATGCTTGAATAAATCCCATAAAAATCATTTTTCTCGATAGTGAAAGGTTTTGAAGGACGAACGCATCAACCACATCTGGACTTTACGGGAATGCCAACGATTTGTTTGGTCAGACGGCAGGTGCATAGACAGACAACTACTTTGCTGCATCCGCCGCGAAGAGGACGTCACAAAAACTGATTCCACTGATTGTTGGATCCATCATCAGCAGAAATCTTGCTCATATATTGGGTCAAACGGGTAGTTAAATACGTATTATTAAAGAATACATGAAATGCTCCGAAGAAAACCTAATATTTTGTTTTTTTTTTTCCTTTTGGTTATTCAAAAAGGTAAAACAAAATAAAAACTTTCAAAAGCGCGCCATTTTTTTGTCATTTGTGACAGCACATAAAATATTAAAGCAAAATCAAATGATTTGTACTGTATCTACCCTTCTTTTGTAGTTGCATTGCACATAAAAATTAAAAGCAACAGAGTTTCTGGTTTTATCTGCATCATCAATGCAATTTATAGGCAAAGCTTAACTGCAATAATCTATGTGCGCAGCACATAGAAACTAGTAGGGGATTATTCTCAGTGTAGTTAACGTCATGCGGTCGTGCCTTATACACAACCCCCAATGATTTTTTAAAGTATTTTACTTTGGAATCCGAAACTCTGAAAAAGCTTCCAAACCAAATGACAGATCTCCCTTAAAACCATAACGTAATTGAATACTCACAATCACAGCACCTATCATCTATCATCAAACATCCTATCATCTGCAAAAAGCTACCGCATTATTATTAGAATCTGACCCAGATTTGATCGAAGTCCATAGTAGTCCTACGTCAACCCCGCGGTAATGTAACAGACATTACCCACCCCAGTTTTTGCGATTAAAGCTTTCATTTACGAGAAATTTGAAGTAAGATGCCTTTCTAGATACAAAATAAAACGAATAAACTTCTGCTGATCTGCTGTGTACAGCAAAGAAGGTAATCCATTGGAAAACGATGATAAAGAGGATGAAACCA
Organism: Aedes aegypti; assembly: GCF_002204515.2. NCBI lineage: Eukaryota > Metazoa > Arthropoda > Insecta > Diptera > Culicidae > Aedes > Aedes aegypti. Next base: position 242,948,032 of record NC_035108.1, on the reverse strand, counting down.
AAACAAAAACGCTAAAACCAGTAACACAGAATCGAGTAAGACTCACACAAAATCGCAAAATCTTCTGGACCGGCACATAATTTGTGTAATTTATTCACATACTGATAAATTGCTTCTGTGATGGTTGCTTCTACTTTTTCTTTCATTTTATGGCATTCAGATTTGTTTGAGATTATCGGACAATTCCGTATGAGCTGTGTACCTTTTTTAAAGCGTGAATGTCATAAACGAACGCATCGACATCTGGTGGCCACTAGCAGAACGTTACGTTTTAGTTGACTTTTGAATTATCAGAGCGGCGCTGTTCATGTTCGTGGCGCTGCCTGGAAAAGACAGGTGACGCTTATCTTTTTCTTTCTAACAATCTTTGGTTCCACTTTAAATATTTGTATCATTTAGCTTGTGTTCAGTGAACGACACTGTAGTTTCCCTACATTTAAGTAAGTATGATTCAAATTTGTATGCAAGTTATATGGTAAAAGTTAGTTTGTTGTATGTTAAGACGAAACGTCATATGTATGTTGTTGTGTTTTGATCATCTGTATTTTGTTGGCGTCTTGAGGAAACTAAAAGCACAGACAAACAGACGCCACACTCTCATCATTGTCTATCGACCACCTTTTAAACGTCCATTGCTATGGTCCATGGACCATGCACAGTTCGAACGAAACGTGTTAATTTCTGAGACATATAATGCACATTATTGGAGTGAGGAATATCATGCATATTTACATGATATGTCATGTAAACTTCAATTATATGTCATGTAATCCAGCAGGATTCTGTGTGATTGCATGACATATAACACATTATTACATGATTTCAGACTTAAATTAACATGATGTCATGTTTACATCGCATAAATGAAGTTTACATGACGTGTAATCTTCATTATTTTTAACTGTGTGGTCAATCCACCACCCGCAGCGCTCGCATCATTTTTGTTCGCGTTTGACGTCCACACACTACCGCCATCTGTTGGATCATCGGCCAAACACGTCGATTTCAGCATCTCGACTATGATTTTGATCGAGATTTGTTCTAAGTGTTACGTCTGTTTGTCTGTGCTAAAAGTGTAAGTAATTTTGTAAATAAAGGTAAAAAATTGTTTAAGTTCACTTGACCAACAGCCCACATCTCCTGGCTACGCCCATGTTGGAACCCTAGCATTGGTGATAGCTGCTTCGTTCTTCACTCCAGCCACTAATCAACGGAGGACGGATGTCGATGATTTTGTACCAGGGCGCACCGGCTTCCGATCCAAGAGTTGCAAAACTCCGACATTCGGTTTAGCAGCGCATCTTGCGCTCAGGAGCACACGTTATGGATGCAAGCTTCACGCTTCAGCACACAGGAAACAGCATTCGAAGGGAAATGATTGATGGAGCTCCGCGAAAATTAAATCAAATATTTTCCATCTTCATTATCTCTTCCGGTAATCACCGAATGGTTAGCCGTACGCAATATACGGCAAAAAAGTGGATAGCTGCAAACGATGGATCCTTAACGAGTTGGAATTATCCGATACGGATGACCACTGCTGACGATGGCGTATGGTTTAGTCTCGTGTTTTCGGCATTCCTACTCGATTTAGAATGGAGTGCCATTGGTTATTTCAATTTGAAAGTGATGTTAAGAAAATTATCAAAAAATACCATAGCAAGTATTGCTCCCTTATCGACAAATGTTTTCGTAGTCCTATGAACAGTAGTTCAAAGGCGGCTAAAACCTAAAAACAGAGTAGTTTTCTCTGAACGGTAAAACATTTCCAGGGTTCAACACTTTGAAGTTTCAAGTCAAAGTATGAAGCAGATTCAATCAATTTTGAATTTAATACAATCTCTAATTTAATATACCTTTGAGTGAACCGTGAATAGGATTTTCCTAGAGATATTTACGTGCGTCGGTCCCCCAAGGAAATTTGCAATATCTTCGGATCTAGATAACCAATGAGCTAAATCGACACAGATACTAAAAATAGAAACTCTTCTGAGATCTTGTAAAAATATTGCGATTTAAACAACTATTTGTGGTTAAAAAATGATGCTGTTAGAAGAGGGGTTAACGATATTTAATTAAAAGTTGAAAAAAACAACAAGAAAAATTGAAAATACAATTCTTTAATGCATGAATTACAATTGACAATGTTTGACCGACATTTGTTGTAAATCAAACCACTGTGCTACGGTTTGTTAAGACTTACAATACAATTACATTGGTTTTGTTCCATGAATGGTAAAGAAAGTGCTTCGCACTTCAAATGGAGAACATGAAATTACTAAAGAAAACCTGATAGCAAAGAGTCATCCGCTCAACTATTCAGACCGGTGGCAGATGGCAGAAATGGGTTGACGTGGTTCGTGCAGAAATGTGATTTATAGCCACGTGATTTATGTCCGTTCGCTTTATGTTAATTACACGAGTGCCACGACTAGGTTTCAACAACGGTGTGAATAATGTCACGCGTATTAAATGTGCCTCAGTAAGGGTGCGTTGTAATAAATTATGCTATGGTGAAGCGGAAAAAGTGTGTCAATTTGATGGCTTCCTAAAGCACATACTGTTTGAATTATTGGTAAACTTTATCATTTTTTGGGAATTTGAAACTCAGGTGCTAACTCTGTAACGTTCTTTCTGTTGCGATACACACGATTGGAGCTCTTCCAGTAACAATCAGTCCTTTTAATGTAGGGTTGATCACTATAAAGCCGAAAATAGTGTTTTTTATTAGTTTGTGCACATTTGTTAATTTACATTTAGGTTTCCTACTACCGTTTTTTTGGATTTGCTACAATATTATATTAGTTTTGTTTCAGCCCGTATATAAATTATAAGTTTCAATATAGACCAATTTAATCGACAGCTGAATATTCCTTATATCCTTCCCCGTGGAAAAAGTCATCGGAAGATGTTTTTTCGATGACCTTTTCCGAACTACTATCGGTTGGTTATATTTGCTGATGCCATATTCCGTATGGAAGGATGCTTCTTGAAGCAATATTCGAAGAAATTCCCAATGAAACCTCTGAAGAAATTCAAGACCAACCTGAAATACAGGGGGCACAAATACATTGGCAAATTCCCGCTAGGGTTTTTTTAAGAACCTTTGGAGAAATCCTTGAAAGAACTCCTGGAAAACTCTTACCAACATCACGAAAGTAGTATTAGGTATCCTAGAATGAAACCCAGGAGCATTCGATAGAGGACAACGTGGTGGAATAACAGGAAATATTTTAGAGGAATTTATATGGAGCTTATAGAGCAATCTCTAAAAGATCTTGTGTTGTAATCTTTCAATAAATCTGTCGAAACAATCCTTAGAGTGACTCTTTTACGAATCACTGAAAAAAATCTTAATGAATTATTGACAGAATTTCTTAACCCGTATAGGCCTGAGTGGCAAATATACTAAATCCCTTATCACTCAGCGAATACTTAACGGATTCAAATATTTTTTTGTCGGTATACTGGCCCACATATCTAGTTTCTAGAAATGGCCGAAGAAACTCGGGAATATTCCTGTAGCCGGAGTTATTGCGGTGGGTCACTGGGTCAAGTCGGGTAGTAAAATGTGATTTTTTGGGACGTGCCAAGTTATCTTTATTTATTTCCAAAGGCATTCATTTTATTTTGCATAAATCATTAAGATCTGATGTTCAACATTACAAATGAATAGTTTTGCACCGTTTGGAGAGTAACAGATGCGGCCACTCGGGCTTAATGTCCTGAGGAACTGGCTCTAGATTTGTTAGGTATTGAACCGTTTCAAATCTCTTAAGGTATAGATCGAACATAATAGTTCACTAAAATGCGTTCCCATAAGCTTGACACAGATGTTAAGATACAAATTGTGCGCTTTATCATAAATTTGAGGCATCCCGGGTTCAGGTACCCGGTCATTTGTAGGATCAATCAAATGCAGTTGACATAATTATTCAATTTAATCGCTTATCAGAAAGTTTACGCTGATGCGTTTTTCTTAAAACTCAATGATATAGTGGCCACATTATAGCCGATTCAGGAAATTATCTGTTACTTGAAATTTGCCTACCTCCAGGGGCACAGAAACACAAAACCCTTGTCACCCAACCTGACCCAGTGATCCACCGCAATAACTCCGGCCACATGTACATTCCCGAGATTATTTGACTACTTTTAGAAACTAGATATGTGTGTGTACGAGTATACTGACAAAAAATAATTGAAATCCGTTAAGTATTCGCTGAGCGGTGAGAGTTTTAGTATTTTTTCTTTCACTCAGGCCTATACGGGCTAAGGAATCTTCTAGAGGAAAACTTGAGATAAGTTCTAGTTAAATACCTTGAGGAGTTCTTTCATACATCTATGGTAGAATAGAGAGGAAGTAATTTATGCATTCTTCTACTACATTGTGGTCAGTTTTGGTTCATTTAGTTAAATTTACATATGTGAAATTGCATGACAGAGTTTCACTGGGTTTATTCCTGGAACATTTGGAATTTGTAAACCCCTTTGAGGGGGTGACATTGGGTCAAACAAACTAGAATTGCTACTCAATAAAAACAAATCAAGAGAATCGACTCCGGTTCAAGTTTTTAAGAGCTTTCTAAAAAACAATTAATATGATGGATATGAATGTGAGAATTCGAAATAGTTAACATCCTCCTGAAAGTGAAATTTTCAATGGAACTCTAAAAATTTTCAACTTCAAACTTTCAACCCTTATTTTCAACTTTTTTTTTCAATTATTTATTAAAAATAAATTACTAGCTCCAGGAATCTCACTTTTAGATGGCATCTGTATACTCTATATTAATATTCTCAATACTTGTTGAGACATTTCAGAATATGGTTTGGCCTTATGTCGCTCCTTAGGCCCAGTGTCACCCCCAACGACGGTACTTTTTATTTTCTTTTTACTTTTTTTATTTTATCAAACCAGCAGCAATGTAATTTTAAGATCGTTCATAAATATCTACCATATATGATGGATGCCTTCTGTTACATTCAATCCGTAATATATTTACAGCTTTCGTTCGTACTATGTAAAATAATTTCTAGAAAAAATTCCTGAATATATTCCAAGACAATTTTTGAGCATATTTCGTGAGCAATCCCTAGAAAAAAAAAAATGATTTACACATGTTTTGAATCCTTGAAAAGCAAAAACATGCTGAACTTACTAAAATCTAACAGGAATATACGGAGAAATTCCCGCAATACAGGAATTTCCGGAAAAAGCTTTAAAGGAATGTCTCAAGAAATTCCTGGAAATTATCTGATGCATCCAGAGGGATCAATGAAGGATTCTGAGGATGAAACCTTGAAAGATTTCTAAGATCAATAAAAAATATATATATCGGGAGGATTTTATTTATGGTTTTGGAAGAACTCTTGCGAAAAACTTTATTGGCATATCTGCAGGAATTCTAAGAAGAATTGTTGGAAAAAGGAACTAGAAAAAATCCTGTGGTCATCCTGAAAATAAAATCAATATAATCCTTAAAATGGAAGAATTCATTCCTGAACAAAATCCTTGAAAGATTTCTAAAGAACGAAATGGAAGATTGTAGGAAATATCTTTGAAGATATTCATGTAAAAATAATATTATTATAATGAAAATAAATAATTAGCAAATATTTTAGATATATTCATTGAACAAATTCTTGCAGAAAATCGAAGGAGCTGTTGAAAAATCTATATAAATATAAATGGAGTGGTGTTTGTATGTCACGAAATAGAGTGAAACCGGTCAATAGATGATTCGCACAACTCTTTCACTATTACTTTCTTTAAAGGCTACAACGTGTTCGTGCGCAGAAAAAGTTTGGGAAAGTCTCCGAAGTAGTCGGGAAAACATGAGAAAACTAATCTGTCATTTTGTATGAGAAATTTCGTGCCATTTTTCAACAGCCTTCTTGATGGCAAGACGACGTTTGACGGGACCACTAGTTTCTAATAAAAATCCTCCAAGAATCCGTAGAGGAGTTACTTAAGGAAGCCTTGTAGAATTTTTTGGAAGAATCTCTGCTAGCATTTGTAGTAAAACTAATGGAGGAATCTTTCTAAAATTTTAAGGTGCATTGTCAGGAATCTTCAAAAAATCCTAACAGTACCATTTGTCTAAAATTCTGAGGCAGTCTAATATTCCCTCAATGGCAATTTTAACCCCTCTACCAGCAGCTTCAATTTTTCAATCATAAAAGATATTCAAATCGCCATATTTTTTTTCAATATTTTTACACCATTTTACATGTTCTTAAATTTTAATATTTCCAGAATCTGCGTTGATATTGATCATAAGTTTTCTTGTTTTGAAGATATTCCGATGGTCCTTGGACCCCCGACATTCTCTCACATTCTTTCGGACACTTTTTTATTCAATGTAAAGTAATAAGAAGTTTCTCTAAAAAAAATCATATGAATCAGTTGAGTTGCCTCCAAGAAATCCTAAAAACAATACTTCCTTAAAAGTGTTGTTTCGAAAAGTGAATCACCGAATATCGGAATATCGGAATCGACACAGATTTGAAAACATAAGGAGTTTCTTGAGAACTAATAAACAAAGTTGCAAAAATATTGAAAAACAAAATATATATTGGCTTAAATATATATTATATAGATAAAAATTAATGTTTTCAATACTTTTCAATATGCATGACTTGAATTAAATAAGAATTGGCCCTCATGTGCAGAAATTTAAAAGATTTAATGGAAAAATAACTGTTTAAAGGTGACTGTTCGGTATATGAGTCATGTTCGGAATTTGAGACAAAGTTTCATAGCAAAATTGAGTTTTCTAGTATTTTTTGTAGGTATTTTCCTACTTTGTCTATTAGGTTCGTATATACAGCCATTCCATGAAAAACCAATCTAGTGGGTCACCGAACTCCGTGAAAATTAGCTATTTTGTTCCTTATCCGAAATAAGGATATAAGTGTTTTTGGATTTTTTTTATTAGGGTGACCATTTCCAAAATAAGGTGACCAGAAAAATCGCAAAATTATTATTTAAAAAAAAAATCATTTGTAACTTTTGAACCGCCAGACCGTTTCACAATAATTGTTTTTTAACATAAAAGCTTTCATTTCATGAAAAAAAAGATTGGAAATCGGTTGAGCTGTTCAAAAGTTAAATAAAAAATCTATTCCGCTGAGACCTACAGTGTGTGTCGAATAAAAATTACTGATTTTTCTATTTTCAAATAAAATATATCTAAAAAAATAAAAAACATACATCACAGAAAATTTTACAGTAAACCTAAAATTTACTAAACTTTCAAGAAAAAATGATAACAGCAAAAGCTCCTTTGGTCCCGAGGCCTTCAAAACACGAAAAAACGAAAATTATTGATATTTTTTATGTTGAAAAAAAAACAGGTTTTGTGAAATTTTCTATTATTTTTTTGAAAAGTCAAACTATTTAGCTTTCATGCTGTCCAAGAAAATTGAAAATCGGTCAAGCGGTTCAAAAGTTATAATTTTTTTTTTAAATAAAAATTTTGCAAAATCGCGATTTTTTTGGTCATCTTATTTCGGAAATGGTCACCCTAATCAAAAAATCTAAAAACTCGTGTATACTTATTTCGGATAAGGAACAATATTTGAATTTTGATATTTGAATTTTGATATTTTAAACGATCAAAACCTAAAGATTAGAGGCTCAATTAAATTTCAATTCATAAAACGTCAACTCACTACGTATTAAAATTTGATGAGAGGTGACTTTAAAATAAGTTCCATTTTAATTTCAAAGGTATTTTAAAAACAATTTCAGCAAACCAAAAATTTTGAAAACTTGAATTAGAATATCTAAAAAAAACAGATATCCCATAACAACCAAATTACTGAAAAATTGCATGAAAGAATTTCTTCTAGAAATTCTGCCTGCAGAAATCACTTCAATTCCTGAACCAATTATTGGATGTATCCTGGGAAAACCAATGGTGAAATTCTTGTAAAATACAGAAGAATTCTTATAGGATAGGGTATCTAGAAGGCCTTGAAACAGGAATCCTTGAAGATATGTCAAGGAAATCCTTGTAGATATTCCTGGAGGCATCTTCGTAAAAATTTATGCAAATATTTTTAATGGAATTCATGTATAAATTCTTGAAAAAAAAATGACTGATCTTATTCTTCTTCTTGGCATTAACGTCTTCGCTGGGACAGAGCCTGCTTCTCAGCTTAGTGTTCTTATGAGCACTTCCACAGTTATTAACTGAGAGCTTTCTTTGCCAAAGTTGCCATTTTCGCATTCGTACATCGTGTGGCAGGTACCATGATTTTCTATGCCCAGGAAATGTCAAGGAAATTTTCATTACGAATAGACCGACCGGGAATCGAACCCAAACACCTTCAGCATGGCTTTGCTTTGTAGCCGCGGACTCTAACCACTCGGTTAAGGAAGGCCCCCTATCTTTGAATGTTTCCTGCCTCATTTTTTTTGTACAAATACGATGTTTTTTTTTTTTCATACTAGTTTAATTAAAGGCGCGAAAATGCAATTTAGCAAAACTGAAAAGGCTCTTTATCAGTGGTAGTAAAAACGAAATCCTGTACCATGAGAGATGAAATAAACACAATATGTTATATGTTCACAATACGATTTCTAATTACTCCTCTTTTATCCAGTTTTCTAATGGATCATTGAAGGTAACTCTTTCGGTATTCACCGCTTCAAAACAAAGGCACCACCATATATGGAATTCAGTATTTTTACAGCATTGCTAAGGTGTATAATTATTTTCCATACGTTCTGATAGTTCTCGACTACCGTTTATTTCGGGTGAAATTGTTTGTCTTCACTATTATCGAATTGTGTGTAGTGAAACTTTTTGTGTTAAATAATGTTTTTATCTATGGGAATAACGTAAAATGCAATAATCGTATTCGGCATGGTATTGACATACATCTACCATTACCATTCTTCCATGCGCATGTGTTGGATGTTTGAGAAATTTGAAAACCGAACGGAACGCGATCAGTGAGTGAATACAAATATCAGTTTCGCCGTTTGGCGACCAGTGAGAGGAACTGAAGGGTTCCAAGGGCTGTTTTCTGTACTTTTTGCCACTAGCGCCAACTACGCATTTAAGAATCGACAGAGATGCTTCTGGAAATCCTTCAACAACTCCTAATAAAACTCACAGGGAAATCTATAGGGCAATATTTCGGAAAAAAAAAACTTCGAAGTGATCTCTGAATATCCTATGAAGTCTTAAAAACCTGTTTGACTTTGCAGGAGCACTGGAGAAATAAAAAAAATACTTAAAGGAATTTCTTCAAACTTTTATGAAGAGATTTCTTATAGTATTCTTGATCCTGTAAGATTTTCTAAACAATTCCATGAATTGATATAAAACTCTGGGGAAGTTTATGGCATCTTATAGGAAAACCTATAAGCTTTGACTCTGGTTGCCAAGTGGTTTCATAGCTAAAGGCACTCGTACATACTACACATGTCTTCTACTTCCAATAATTTCGCTTACTATCAAGATATTTACTACAAGTCTTCAATGACGAGCGATAAAATTTTACAAAAAAAAAAAAATAACAAAAGTAATTCTAGGGAAAAACTAAGAGAAGTTAACTTTGAGGCAATTGAACAAAAACGCCCCAACTCCAATCTCTTTAATAAAAACGGGCAAATGAACTGGACCAAGCAGCACCAGGTAGTCCACCTTTTCCTCCTTTTTCACGAAGATCTGCTAGCTTTGTCGGTCCGCTAATTAATTTCCCGTATTTATATCTTCATTAAAACAGAAATCGCATTAAAGTGGGAACTTTCCTGATGAATTTAATATTTCCCCGTTTAGTTGTTGCCCGTTGTCCCGTCATTAGCTTTCTTCTTTGGTTGTTTGAAGACAAATTTACATTCAACCTTTCTTGCCCTCCCAGCTATCCCTCCCCTTGGTGAAATGTGCGTCTTAATAAATTCTTCAGTTGTGCTGTTTTCTTTTTTTTTTCACGAAATGCGGAACGACTTTTCCAGTCACTAAAGTCGGTCCAGGACGACTCAGTTCTTGCCCGAAAGCCCGGTTTCGGTCCGTCCGGCATTGACCGGGAGGTTGATCCTCGCCAAAGGACAACAGGAAATGGCAGCATTTGAAATAATTAAATTGTCAGCTGTTGGAAAACTCAGCTGTATTTTAGTATGTAGCCTTCAACGTCAATGTCTTGTTCGGCTGCTCGCCTGGGGCAGACATTGAGCATTCAAATTCAGACGGTACCGGTGGCGGTTATTTGATCGTGGAAGCGAAAAATTAGATTACTCGGTTGGGAACAACAGCAACAGCATCCTCCATTCCTGCATGCCAGCCCACAGAGCTGGGAAAATATGAACCCTTTTCGTTAATTAGTTCGACCAAGCACAAAAGCCTGAAAGTACATAGGGGCATTCGACAAACAAAACCTTGCGGATGTTTCGTTCATCTCACTTAGCTGGAAACCCTAGATACGCATACATATATAGAGGTGGTACATTCGAGAGCCGTCGTGTTTTCTCGCAGCCGCAAATGAATCCATTTTCTGTGTAGGAGAAGAGTGATTTCCCAAATCCGCGGTTGTTATGCTTGGGAATCCATTACCTTTTTCAGTAATGGGGAAATTATGACCACTGTTTGGTTTTCATGATTTTGTTCAGTATTCCTCGTATAGGTATTTGAAATTTTCTGAAGGGTTAAGCCCAGAAACAGAAACAGAAATGTACGTGAAAAAAATATATATTCATCAGTCAAGCTTTTTGAACACAAAAATGATGTCCATCTAATGAGTACAGTACTTTTAGTCTAGTCACGAAAGCTTTGGATACTCTTTCGCTGAAATAGTTGACGAGTATTTTCAAAGTTGAATCAGAAGCATAAAATATTATTTTCTATGAAAGTAATACGGACACCTAGTAAGTTATATGTTCAAGAAGATGAGTTTTCTTTAAAAAATACTAACTGACAAAAAAAACAATTCAGTTAGTAGGTTACTCTGCTTCGTCAAAACCCGTGACACATGAAGACGGGGAACGTTTCAATCAATGAAATATCCAATATACTTCAATCGTGCTTGCGCTTCCTGTCCCACTTTCCTGAACCACTAAGAAAACCCGCCGTAAAGATGGCTCTCATTTTACAACGTTCCCACATAAATGATTGCTCGGAACTGTAGCATCTCGAGAGTTCTCCTTGCACCGCAAAAGGATCAATACCTACGAGACAACCGGAAAGCAAATAACATATGAGACGATGACGATGATGATGACGGCGAAGCAGCAGAAGAAACGCGGACCATTATGGCGAATAAATACGGAGCATAAAGAAAATGATGCAATATAAGTGCATTACGAGCAGTTGACTTTATGGGTATTCCGGCAAGGCACCCGCAATGGAAGCACTATCTGTCCTCCTATCTATTGGTTGGCACGTTCATGTCATGGCACCTATCTATTTTTCGTACTAGCGAAGCAGATGATGCGCCATCTGACGGATGGAACAAAAATACATTCCCGTTCCGTTGCTGTGGCGCTGCTCTGCCCAATGAGGATCGCATTTTGTTCTGTGAGATATGTTGGTGCACGTGGTTGGAATCTTCTCAAATTACTTTAATTGATTTGTTTCATTTAATCGACTAAAAAGAATTTTCAAGCTATACTTTATTTTGTTGGGAATAAAATGCAATGGACAATATTTCGTCATTAGCAGTGGATCAAACTGCAATTAATTCATTGAGCGTTTGTTGTTTATGAAAGCAAAAATGTCCGTTTTTGGATAAGTTTTGCCTACTGTGCATTGATGGAGTAATAGTAATTTACACAAATAATGCAGGATGATAATTTTTGAATCCCGAGCTATAAAAATTGAGTTTATAAGTTTCATGCAACATTTTTTTACAATTTCGTAAATTGAAAACACCAAAACCTCTTTTACAAGCATATTTACATTCCGGAATAAAATATATGATAAAACTGATCAATGTTCCCCGGATTATGGTATATCGGTGTAAGGAATTCTATACCCACAATTCAAACTTCATTGATACATTTATCTTGGTTTTGCAGACTTGTTAAATGATTTAGAAGCTATGTGATATAATACCTCTCAAGAGCCTACACTAGTACTAGTATTAGCCTGAGAATAACGACGTGTTAAAAAAGTGCATACTTAAGTACTTTAACAACATAATCAACGCAATGCAATGTATACTCGCATCCAAAGTGTATTGTTATGCCGTTGTATACCAATTTTAAGCCGATCCCATCATACCGAATGCTTCCATTTTCCGATTGTTCAAGCACAAAGTTTCACTGTTCCAATCTAGTGCTTTCCGAGTCTCCGGGATTATAATGTTACCAACTGCAGGAAGGACGAATCCTCACAGGAAATCTTCCCTAATGCTGTGGTGGGCAGCCCAATTTTCCCCGCCTTCGGAGGTCAAGTGAAGAAGAGGAGTGAATTAGCTCCACCATTATAATCTCCATCTTCCAAGCGTATATAGGTATACATTAGGGCAAATGGGAGTGAAATTCAATTGCTCTATTTCTCGTGAAGCTCGAGGGGCTTGTATGGCTGATTGCGTACGGGTTTGCATGAAAATGTGCCTTACGCATACGAAAGATTACACGTAAGCCCAAAGCTGACGAAGATCAAACAGTTTATTAGATAGGCTTATCATATCTTCAAGGAAATTGCTGCTGTAAGCCCGTGTGGGCTGATGTATTGCCATTTCCCAGAAGTTGTATTGGGAAGCTATCATCATTGCAAATAAGCTGTTTGCGATTTGGTAAATTGAATATGTACGAACTAACGAAATTAAGTAGTGAAGTAGTGCGTTTGTCTGTTGAAATGAATATTACAGACAAGTCTTCCTAAATCGATATTGAAGGGTCCAGCGAGTTGAAGAGACATTGAGATACAGAACACCTATTTTTAAAAGTTTGTACTTTTCCTTTTTTTGACAAAATTTATTCAAAATCAGTGCCTCGTTGAAGCTCATGCAGGAAGTTCGTTTTTTTCGCGTAGTAGTCGGGTTTTCTCGATTCATTTTTCTCGCGTCGGCGTCGAAGTTTTTTTTTTTGGTTTATTTTGCACGTGTTCTGCTGGGCAGTGCATCGTTGAAGGCTAAGCAAAAAGTTTGTTTAGTTTTCGTCGTCACCATAGTTTTATTTTCTTCGTTTTATTCTGCACGCATTCTGAGTACTTCTCGATGGCCCAAGTAGTCGAGTTCGGGTTTTCGCATCGCCGGAGTGATTTTTTTGTGCGATGGGCATGCTGATTAAAGTTGATTACGGCTACTCAGTCAAGGAATGACGATGGTGATGTTCGTTTCTGTGTGCACAATATACAGTTAACTCTCCCTTACTCGATATTCCGTATCTCGATATCGAGTTAGAGAACCATAGTAAAAGTTGGTTTTCATGGCTAACTCGATGGTCCCTTGGAACGCAGTTGCACTGCTTTTGTGTTCTGTAACTCGATACCTCCCTAACTCGATGGTCCCTTTAATATCGAGTAAGGGAGAGATGACTGTATTATGAAACGTGTTTTTATTATGAGAACCGTAGGAATGTCACTTATATGAATTGATTTAACAAAATACGAACAGTTCGTCACTATAAGTGTCGACATAAACTCTTGTACATGTTTTACATGGGGGTGAGACATTTCGCATAAAGACGTTTCGCATAAGGACGTTTCGCATATGGACGATTGGCATAATGGACATTTGGCATAATCAGAATTATATGCCTTCTTTAAAATGCTACCTGTTCTTGTATGAAACTGATTAATGCGAAACGTCCATTATGCCAAACGTCCGTATGCGAAATGTCCTTATGCAAAACGTCTTTATGTGAAATGGGTCACCCCCGTTTTACATAACAATAGAAACACAATACCTTTTGATTTACCTTATTTTCATCATTATAAAAAAACCTATGAATGGTTCGACACTATAAGTGCCGACTTACAGTATGTTGTCTTTGAAGTACTGATAGGTGAATTTTTGAACTGAAGTTGCATGAGGTGAATCCTGATCATGTAGCTATGATCTCTCCCCACTAACATTTGGAAGAGATTTGAAACTTTTCAAGAAAATAACCTTACATAGTGAGATTAACTTACATAGGAAGCTAAAATACATAACATCAAATAAAGGAACATCGAGTTAGATAGGTATTGAAATACACGAAGATTAAAGTATTAAAGTGATCGCAAATACTATCAGGGTACAGAATATGGAGCAAGGCAGAGTTGACTGTATTCTCATTAAATGTTCGATCACTCAATATTGTATACATGATTGGCACATGTCATCAATATACAGTAAACAAATCTACATGGTAATTACGATAATAAGCTTCCAGCGAGTTTGTAAGTATGTATGAATTATGAGTGAAATTATGAAAAAAAAACATCCTTGCGATTAGGTAGGACATGAACCTACGATCCTTGTATGCGAGACAAGCGCTTTACCAACTATGCTACTGAGAAAATTGATGACTGCAAATAAAATTATTATAAATATCAAATTAAAATCCCAAAGGGGCACATGCGACTTTCTCTCACGACCCACATGATGGATGATCTGGCGCATGACTCAATAGAATTTGAAATCGGAACTTATAACCTTCTGAGTACCAATGTAGCTCAGTAGCTAAGTTAGTAAAGGGCTCGACTAGATTTTTTTTATTATTATAATGGTTTTAAACGCTCGACTAGCATACAAAAGTTGTGATTTCGTATCCCACCTGACTTCATAGATTTTTCATTATTTAATCCATTTTTACGCACGCCCAATGAAATGATTATTGTGATCGATGTTTCTTGAAATATACCACTACATGTCTTTGAAATGAAGCAGTAACTCTCTCGAAATTCAATGATCAATGAAATCTTAAACGATATCTTTTAATGATGTTCTTTGCTGAGATATAGTATGCAATCAATGCACTATGTGCCAGAAATCAAAATTTCGCCACAAAAGTCCAAAAACCTTTTTTTTTGAACGCAGATATTTCAATTTAAAATAGGCAGTTACTAGAAATTTTGTAAAAAGAGTCATACCAACTCTGATGAGTATTTTTATAACCAGAGTTGAATCATTGGTATAACATTTTACAAAAGTTTTAAAGATCAAGAAGGAACATCTAAAACCATCCCGTTTTAAAATTTGATGGTTCAAAATAAAATAAATTGATATTTCTCAAAAGATTATAAAATAATTAAGCAACCATCTGTGCTATCCTCCTATACGCTGGCATATCAAAAAAAAAAAAAAATACAGTATGATAACTACACTTTTTTTTATTAATTTTAGGGGAGAGATTAGTAGAGTATGTTTCAAACTACTAATTGTCGAGCACTTGACACTGAAGAAATAGGCCTATTTGTCAAGATAAGCAACACATATTAGAGTTTAAAAGTATTTGCTCGCCTTACTAGTGATTTTAGTATTTTATTTTTTACAACAAGTGAAGTGTTAAAAATCAATTAGTAGTTTGACAGTATGATAAATTGAGAGACAATAAAAATAAAAGATAGCATCAAATGTACAGGTCAATGGCTATCAATGAAGAAAAATAAAAAAATATGTTCGAATCTTTTTTAATTGCTGATGCTGAAAAGAAATATCGACAACTTGAGCGTGATGTTGTCCAGAGAATGTAAGTGGTTTAAGGCAAAGTAGTCCGTCATTCGTTTTAGCAGCCATATTGACATTGCAATTCACAATCTCAAATTGATGAAACTCAGTCCTCATAGTTAATGATGATTCGGAGAAGTATCACTATACGTGCTGACATGCAGAAAGTACACACTTAGCTTAAATCACGGATGTCGGTAATTTATTTACCGATATCTCAACAGCTGAACGGTCGGTAATCGATTCGGTAAACGAATTTCGGTAATTTGAGTTTTTGAGCGCAGCTGTCAAAACTACCGAATGTTCGGTAATTTTTACCGAAAAAATATAATCCATGACCCCCGGTTATGTATTCTCCTGCATCTCATCAACACCAAACAAAAAGACAAAATATCACAATATTCTCATAGTTTTTATTTCATCGTCAAGATTGTACGATATTCATTTGCGTTTAAGCTGCTTTACGACACCGATAGATTAAGAACCAAGCAAGATTGAACATCGGGCCGTCGTTGTTGTTTGTGTATGCTGGCTGCGTTGCTACTATTGCGGGGTGGAAAAAACGGAAAGCTGCTTGTACATGGTGGTTCCTAGCAGTGTACTGCAAATTATTTTGTTAATTATTTTCTAGAACATTAAAAAACTATTATGCTTACCTTCATCCTGATAGTTTTCACACAAAATGTTTGCAGCTTCCAAAGGTCCACCAGAAAAAAAACGCACATGACATGGTGCTGCCTCTTTGCAAATTTACCGATTTCGGTAAATTAACAGATTGATTACCGGAACACCGGTTAAATGTTTCACCGTTGTCGGTAATGTTGGTGAATCACAGACGCCTCAGTAAAAATTATGACAGATTCGCGACAATTTACCGAAATTCGGTAGTTTTGCTCTCAAAAACTACTTAATTACCAAAAAATCTATAATTTAGTAAATTACAAATCGAATTCGGTGATTTTATTTACCGAACTCTCACACTCTGTTTGAGTGTGTAGTAAAGACGACTTTTTCATTTTTTCATAAGTTCGTATTACTTCTAGGTTGATTTTTGTTCATTTTGAAGGCGTTTGGAATTTTATCGCGAGATTTCGATTTCTGGCCCATAGTGGCAATGATCCAATTCAACAAAGCGATTTCTGAAGACACATTGTTCTGAAGGCACGTTGTTCTGAAAACACTTCAATCCAAAGTGCAACTCTAATACTCTGCGACCTCAATCAATCGGCACTTTTAAATACCAAACATTTTCAATTTTTCGTTTTTATTCTTAACATTCTACAACAACAAAACCTAATACAAGTAGCGTGACTTATGGGCGTAGCCAGAGGATACAGAGGAGTTGCTCTTCCCCTGGCCGAAGACAAAAATGTCATTGCGGGACTTTTTGAAGAATGCCTTCACCACTCTTATTTAAAAAAAGACAATTGCGTCATGTCAGCCTCATTGGAATTTTTTTTTTCCTCGCTTTTCACGACAATCAGGCTTATTAAAAGGGTCTTAGCGTTTAATCAAAAAAAGTTTAATCAACAGTGGATATTGGAAGGATCTGTTATGCAACTCAAGAAGTTTCTGCCAAAGATATTACCAGCAGATTCGCTAACTCTAGTTATATTTTCCTGAACCTCTTACAATTTTTTTTTTCAAAAACCACTACAGACATTGCTTCATGAACCGTTCCTGGGAGTACTTAAAATTTCACAGGGGAATATTCAACAACACTTCAAGGAATATTTTTTTGGGAAGGCCTCTGAGAGTTCTTCTAAAAATTAATTCATTTTTTCGAGAGTTTTTCTCCACAAAATAAATAAATGCAATCCTTATGGGAATGAAAAAATAAAGAATTTCTTCATGCAATGTTCTTGGAATTGAAGTGAAACTTTTGTTCAATAATTTCTCAAGTTATATCTTTAGAAATGGATTTGGATTCTGAATGACTTTATAAATTCTCAAAAGATCTTTAAGAAATCACCTTTTTTAATTTTCGCAGGAGATTTTTGATGAAATGCAACCTAGGAAATATTGTTTTTCGTTACATCTTAGAACTATACATGAAATTCTTGCAATTTTTTTTAATTATCAAGGGTTTCTACTCAAATCACCAAATTAGCTTTTTTTTAAAAATCCGCCTTGATTGGAATATCCCAAGAATGTTCCTCTTGTTTCGTGAGTTGTCCATCACGCAACTCAGTAGTCAAAAAATCATAGATGAGTTGGCTTACCTTTTTGACTCATTGTCTCGTATTCTCACAGTTTACTCACATACGGCAATAATTTCTTGTTAGTCTGGTAAAATTATAGTAGGGTAGGTGTACCAGTTATGGACATAATGGTTCCCTATTGCGCCACTCGTGATAATTTGATTATTTTCAAATGTTTAACCCTTCGGTGTGTTTTAGTAGTTGGTTATCAAATGAATCTTGATGTTAAAACATTCGAAAAAAATCAAAATGTGAAAGTTTTCGAGAAAACACATTTGGCCAAATAGATAACGACTATAGCCCCATAACTGGTACACTTTTCCTAATTCTTTGTAACGTAAACCACAACATTCGGGTTTCACGAGTTTTTGCCGTGTTTTACGACTGAATCATTTTTTTACGGTTTGAGTTGATTGAGTGATTTTTCATCAAAATCTCAAGCAAAGGGATGGTACACAAATTATGTCACGCTAAATTTCAACTTTTTTGACAACCTTCCCCACTCCCCTTTGTCACGTTTTTTGTATGAGTCTTCCAAAAATTTTGTAAGGCTTGTCACGCTTGGTTTGACCCCCTCCCCCCCCTTGGAGCGTGACGTAATTTGTGCATGATCTCAAAGACAAATTAAAGACCTTCATGTCCCTTGCAGTTGCCCAAAATTTTATTGCTCATAAGGTAATCTAGAATGCTGTGAAAAGTAAACTGCGATCTGTCAAACTTGGGTACCTTTGGCGGCGTCCATTTATTACGTAACGCTAAAATTGGAAATTGTTGACCCCCTCCCTCCCCTACGTAACGCTTTTTGTATGAACATTTTTAAATTTTTGTATTAGACGTAACGCTTGAGCCTACTCCCCCCCTCCCCCTAGAGCGTTACGTAATTTGTGGATGCCACCTTTTGCACTACCAAGCGACCGAATGCAGTATTAGAAATGATACCTAATCTGAGCCAGAGTTGGACGGACCTGTCTCAAGCGTGAGGTTTGCGAAGCAGAGATTGAGATTTGAGTGTGAGTCTATCAACACTGTTTGTCTAGTAATTTGACTGTAACCTATAAGAAAAAACAAAACAAACAAAACGCGTCAGTAGTGTTTGGCCCGTTGAATCTGTTGCTTGCTCCTTTGTGGGCAAGCGACGGAATCCGGATCAATTGTGTCCACTATACCCAGAGAAGAAATTAAATATTGCTGTTTGCATTCGACGTGCAAATCTGGTTCAAATGCGTTCCAAATGCGGTAACACAAACTAATCAAAGGACACCTAGCAACCGTGACCCATATCACCGCACACCTAGCAAAGAAAAGCTATCTTTGACTTCGCCTTCCTTGTGAAAAATCTTACCGTGTTTGGTGTTCCCGCATTTGATATTTGTATTTCAAACGCACACAGCAATATAAAATCATAGAGGAATCCGTACAGGAATGCCGTAAAAATTCTTGGAGAATCCCATTTTGGATTCATAGGAAAAATTCTACTTAAAACTTTTTATTCTTCGAATAAGATTCTGGAAGAAATCTATCCTGAAGATTTTTTTAGGAAACGCCCATGGTGTGATTGAATGCTAAACAAGTTCATTCTTAGACGATAGATTTGTTTCCAATTTTCGATACCAAATAACAGCGTCAAAAAGGTTTCCATATTGTACCATCTCCTTACGACGCCTTCCTGTCTAACATTCAGAAAGAAACAACCCGATGAAACCCAATCCTCGTTTATCGATAGCCAGATGCACTTCGCTCCATTCCCATTCCCCCCAAAAGCACAAAAATACGTGGAGTCGCATTCATTAAGTGATTAATATTCCAAAGGCAAATTAAGGCTGATTCGGATGTGTCAAAGCCCTGTGGGGTTATTTGATCAATAATATGGCTGAATTATTTATTGGCTTTGGAGTAGGACTACGGTGGCAGTGGGAAGGCCGTCCGATTCCGAATAGAGATAGGATATCTCGGTGTGTAGGCTGGTTTGGCCGCGGAATGGGGCACGGAATCGAACATCAGCATCATCGCCATCGGATCGGCAATATTGATTTTATGTTATGTGTCTCTCGTTTTGCGGCTGTGGGACTAACTAGACTAGATGGTTGGGTTTTATGTGAGTTCCGGGAAAACATCCCGCCAACGACGACATGGGTTGCTGCTGTCTCTTCTGATGATATGAATGCGCAAATCAGCACTTGGGAAATATGAAAAGGAACGGAACAAACGGACGGCAGGTTCATCCCCGGAATTGGGATCAATATGTCTGGCCTGGCTATTTAGGATTGGCATCGGCTTTAACGGATGATCAAACTGATGCGAACCGGTGTGCGTCGGTGGGTTTATAGTATCGATTGGAAGTTTTATCATTTTCCTCTTTGAATTTATTAGGATTCCGTAGAGCAAACATGTTAATTTAAATATTATAATCTAGAAGCTCGAGTGCTCAAGAAGACATGTCTGAAATCACCATGAAGGATAAAGAAAGCGATTGTCATTTACTCACCTTGCTCCCACTAAAAGGCTATTGCTGGTGGCATCCCGCAGAACCAGCTTGAAGTAGTCGATCATCGATTCGTTTCCCTGAAACCTCAGGTATTCCTCGTCGGCTGCAAAGAAATATCGAATGAAATAAATTGGTCACATAACTTGGTATTGTGCATAAAGGTTTATGTGTTTTGTGATTCATTTATCGCACTGAGTGATCATTGTGATGAAATGTTTCGTAAGTTATGTCACAATAAATCAACGCACAGTGCACCTATGGAAGTGAACCGTTTATACAGTCAGAGGCATACTGTACAAGTGCGACACCATCAACGGAGGAAACAAGTAACAATTCAGAGTGTGCAAAGCCAAAATCGATACTTTCGGATCCGAGGGAAGACAAATGAGACTGGCACGAGTAACGATTGCACCAGATAGAGCGTAACGCAATCACGGGAGAATAATGGGTCCACTTCCGGATTTCCCTCGTCATGGCCTAGGCAGAACAGCATAGCAAGTAACACCGAGAAGCACATGGTAGATTGTGCCTGAATGGGAAGTAAGCCAACGAAACCGACGAACGAAGCGTACGAACGATAAACGGTAGGTAATTTATCAGAAAGGAAACATCAACATGTTTATTTACATAGACACAGATAAGAAAGTGCAGAAGGAAAACTAGGACTTGGTGAAGCAGCCGCCTGGAGCCGCTTTGCAGATTCATTCGTATACACATGAGTTGGGGTAGAAGTAGAGAAAATATCGGCGCAAAAAATACGGGAGACAACACGCCTAGACTGCTTGCTTGCATCTTGCCAATGATGAAGAAAACAAGAGCCCGAGGATCCGCAGGCGTAGAATATGGGAAGGAAAATCCATTTTTTTCCTCCTCTCTTGCCACGGTATAAACGGCTGCAGTGAGTCATCAATACCGTAAATTGAATTGTAAATCAAGTTTGCGATGATCTGAAAGTTGATTAATTTTTAAAAGGAATTAAACGGATCACACGTTGTTATCGGTTTTGCTGAACGCTGCTGGATTGGGATTTGCATCTGTTGCATCTGTTTCAGTGAGCAAATGAATTGACGGTGGTTTATTGTATATGTCAAAATTATGGTAAATTCGTTTAAACAAAAACTTTTGTAGAAGTAATTTGGTCTTAAAAAACAGACAAGCAATATTATTTGCATTTTGCAAATGAACTCTCTTTATTAGAAAAAAATGTGCAGCAAACTTTAATTTCAAGCAATGATTGTGCTATCTTGTCACGACCAACAATTCGTCTTTTTCGTACATTGTTATTATATTATTATATTACATATTCGGGCTACAACTGTTCATATGAAACAAAAATAATAGCAGTATTCACTTGAAGTAGCGTAAATGCATAACATTTGCAATGAAATATTTCAAATGAAGTATTTCTCTTCTGACTTGGCGATGACAAATCTAAATATAATTCTAAAAAAATAATAATCTAACCACAGATGTTTCAAGAGTTGTTGTTTGGGCTCAAAAACTACATCGGTAATTTGAATCATTTTTAAATGTTCCCGGATCAACGCCAGTCAATCTGGTGAGAACCCAAGTAACAATTTCAGTGCTTTTTGATCTTAGATGTTATTTATGAAGGTTTTATTAGAGATGTATTCATTCCTAACAGATTTAATAAAGCATTGTAAAGTGCTAAACGTTCTTTTCAGTAAAACCCACTTTAAAATGCTTTGTAGTTATCTATAAGAGCTCCCGTTAAAACTTGTTTGCTGGCCACATTTGTTGATAATAAATTGTATTTTGAAGGAGCTGCGTAGTGTCTATTAAAACCTTTACTTAAAACTCCATCTTTCTTGTCTTGAAAAGGCATAGATGAAACTTCTAAGATTGCACTAAGTCATGTTAAAGCCTTCTCA
Organism: Aedes aegypti; assembly: GCF_002204515.2. NCBI lineage: Eukaryota > Metazoa > Arthropoda > Insecta > Diptera > Culicidae > Aedes > Aedes aegypti. Next base: position 242,925,845 of record NC_035108.1, on the reverse strand, counting down.
AATCTCAACTGTCTGATGCATGTTATTGGAATGCAGTCAACGTGTGGTTATCATTATCATTATGTTGATAATGATAATCATATAGTGAATTATGAGTTAATCAGAACACAAACATAGAAATGGCAAATATTCCTCTCGTAGAATTATCTGACTACCGTATATAGCATATTTTCTCATGCTTGCCTTAACTTCCCGTTCCACTGGGACAACTATGCTGCACACAACAGCTGAGCTACACGAAAAAGCTTTCATTTTTTAGGCACTTATTACTTACCGTTTTCTGCATAAGTACAACTGATCACCCACGACTAGCTTTATCATAACAATGCATTCCAATAAACACATAGTTAGACACATAACGGCTCGAATTTTGTAAATTGAATTGCATCACAAAATCGAATCTTCTGATTTGTTTACCTTTTTGACAGCACTAGCTTTCCTGAGTGCATAAAGTTCAAACCAAGGCTCCCAAAAAACCTATTTGTCTTTGTGCAGAACAAATAGTATAATTTAAGAATACTTTAGCCAGTGAAGGATTTTGCGCATGGATTCTTAAGCTAAAAAGCACTTATGAATGATTACATTGCTCAGAATAACCACCAATTGATCTTAATCCATCCCAGACAAAACCAGCAAGATTTAACTTAATGGGATCCATTTTTATTGTCGCACTTTCGGGTTGATAATCACAATATGCCGGGGAAATTTTGATATATGATTGAGATGAGCATGAAATCATTCTGAACATGAAATGGAGTTAGCGAATTTTGATTTCGTAATTGTGGCGCGTTGCTGTAAACCGAAAAATTTTATGTTATTTCACTAGTAAATTTTTTTTGGCAGGAATTTCACGCGATCGTAAGGAAGTTTTCTGCCATGCAAAAAATGATTTTTTTAATTGATTATAATGAGTCGGCAGACATCATGATGGTTTCAAAATTAAAAAATGTTATGGTTTATAAACAACTTTTTGATTGAAGTTTGTTCAATCATAAGCTCTTAAAATTGGTTTTATTTCGTGTATTAGGATATCGTAAAATATTCAATACCGCTAGATGAACTCAATAAGGCTATACAATAGCTCTTATGAATGTTTTATAGTATACTACAAGGATGTATTCATACGATACAAAACTAAGAAGTTTTGAAATGGTTTTAAGGTATAGTCTTAACAACCTCCTGTAGTGTGGGCTTTTTCGGGCTTAACGAAGTTTTATCAGAGTTTTATTAAGGTTTTTAAGACTAATAAGTTCTAAAATGAGTTTTAACGATATGGTGGTAACAACAGCTTGTAGTAATTGAAAAAACTAAAAATGTTACTTGGGAATGCTTTGTAGTGCAATTAGATTTGAACAATTTCTGTGTGGCAACCAATTTTTCATAAATACCGACAATCATATTTGTAATCTTGGATGGAAAGGTCGTTGTATCTTACTGTTTGAAAAACTCAATTTGAAGTGTTACAAAATTGTTTAAATTACCCGGAACACTCAAATAACGAAATGCAAAAACAGACCCAGGTTAATATTCCGGAACGAAACTTGCCTGTTACGAATAACTTCAAACACTACTCGTCCGAATTTTTGCCGTAACGATGTTTTGATTGGATAACTATGCTTAATATGTTCAGTAATTTAGACTTAAGCTTACATAACATTTCAAACCCTCAAAGTTAGCACAGCGATTTTTTTAGCAGTATTGGTTCCACCTTCAATAACTGTATATATTTCTACGCAAAACCAACTTTTTTTTAAATAAAAAAATTCAAATCATCATTAAACATCTATAAACTCGAGAACATGGGATTTATGGCATCCCAACGACGCATCCAGCATCCTTGGAAGAAAATGCTGTTTGGCACCGACCTGATCAAATTCGCCCCAGTTTGTTGCTTCCTTCGCGAGGTTTCTTCCTTTGAACTTTTACCGCACTATTTAAGTTCGATTCCAAACAGTTTCACCTTTACCACCCTGTATGATTCGGTCGTCACCCAAAAGCACAACCGGAGAAATTCGCAACGTTCCCACGATCAATTCCACCACTCTAGACACTTTGTTGCAATTTCGATGAACCCACTTACTTAGTGTCATATTGTGCGACAAAATGCGCTATTCTTCAATTCAATTGTAGCTACAATGGCAATCTGAAGAGTGGGGAGAGAAAAAGAGCATTGCCTCCTTCAGCCATCGCCATCATCAGCATCTACGGAATCCACATCAGAGACATATTTCGGGACGTCATCTACAACAGTGATGGAGCGTCGCAGAGATGCAATGAGGGCCAAATCCGGGGCAAGGTTGGAATTGAGGAATGTGGAATGCACCACATCACAGAAAGTGGTGCAGCGTAGACCCGTTGCTCTTTTCGGTGTCTGATCTAGGCACTGAACGTTTCCGACGTCGTCGTCAGCTGGATTTTGATTGGATTCATTCTTTGTAACAACTGTCATTATCATCACGGTCGTCATCTTCGGTTCTTCTAGTGGAGGCACAATTTGATGAGGTGGCTTCAGCTAGTTTAGAAGAATTTGACTTCAGCATGAAAAGGTCAAATCAATTCATGGACCTACAAGTCGGCAATTAAAGTCGATGTTTATGGGATTTAGCTAGGAACAAAAATGTTTGCTTATTTCAGTATTGTAATTTATTGATTAAATCAATTCATTTATACACAAACCTCTATAAATCCTGGAAAATTTTCATTTTTATGGTATTAAACGTAGGGAAAAAGTGCCCCATTTTTTTAAACAATTCCCACGACTAATGTAGATAAAACAAAGAAAACTGAAATTATCTAGAAAACCATTTAGCTTTGGGACAACCTGGGAGAGAGAAACCGATACGAAATTTTTGTATGTCAAAGTGAGCCCGGCACACAGTCATTAGCGTAGCTATGGGGTTCGGTTCACCGGACAGTACACAATAAATTTTACTGGTAAAGAAAACCAGGTTTGAAGCGGAGTTAAATCGGTAATGTATAATCGGCCCCTATAATTAGCATGCAGTATATTGATAATGATAGCGTTTATTTCAACGTTAGTAGTTTTTAACAGAACATCATATTTTTTTTTTAATCAAAAATACATTTTTCTGTTGATCTTCGAACATCCGGTGGCGCTCTATAACTTTAGCCCATGAAAGTCAGGAACAGGCTTAGAAACATTATAAATCAGATCCTTATCCACGCCGAGAATCTGAAGTGAATATTTGTACACATTATTCTATACATTCTTGAAAAGTACCAAAGCGCGAACAAAGGCATTCAAAGTATCTTTTTTACTCTAACAGTATCTTAAGTCCTTTTTTTTTCTTTTTGCATTGCAACAATCTTGAAGTAAATTCTGTAGGCTCCAGAGATTACTACGCGACTATTTCATAGGTTCAAAGATTCTTCAGGAATTCTTCTAGTGATTCATTCAAAACTTTCTTCGGAAATACGTACAAAAACTCCTTCAGGTATCCCCCCAGAAATTTTTATAATGATTCCTCAAGTATTTATACCAGAAATTGCCCTTGAAATTCTTCAAATGATTTCTCAACAGATTTTAAGAGGAATAAATTCAAAATATGTTTCTAAAAATCCTTTGGCAGTCCAATAATGGAATTGCAACGAAAATTCTCCCAGGATGGCCTTTTTCCCACATTTGTCCTGAAAGATCGAATGAACACAACAAAAGAAAACTAGCAATTTTCATGAAGTATACCAAGTCATTGTCTTTGTCAAGTTGAACTTATCTTGCACTTTGCTTCATATTTCGTGTGTAGTATCTGAGTCTTCTCACAGAGAACAACCAAGCGTCTCCATTGGAATACCGTTATGTCACCAGTCACCGTGCGGCTCCATTCACCATTCCCAAAGCATTTTTTTGTCTGCAAAATAAGATAAAACTTATGAAATAAAGTAGTTCTTGCCACAAAGCATTTTAAGAAACATAGTTTATGCAGTCAAAATCATGTGAAATATGTTTGATAATGGGATATATCAACATTTTCCATTTTAACGTGCAAAATGGTGAGTCGACAATCAGGAAGGAGCGTCCAACACAGCTCTGGTCCTCACAAGTTCCTACCTCGCGCTTCCACGGGTCAAATGATGACAAAGACCGCCAGCTAAGGGTTGCGTACTTAGCTGGTAGTGCAGCCTGGGCACTGTTGTCCATCTGACATCAGCTAGAGTGAGGAGGTGCGTTCTGAGCGTCTGTACACCAGGAGGTGCGGCTCAAACAGCCTCTGTTCTGGTATCCAGCGGCTGAGTACGAAACGCTGTATCACGTCAGCTGCACCTAAGATGGCAGTCCCATCAACGTGATGTAGGTAGCGCGACCCCGGTAAGGTAGCATACCGAATTCATTATCCACCACGAAAAATGGAGAAAGAAGAAGAAACGAACGTTATTTTCGGCAACCGACCTGGCAACGAAATAAGGACTATGATTGGAAACTCGGTACCTGGAACGTCAGGACCTTAAATGAACCTGGACGAGTGAGCCTTTTGGCTCGTGAATTGCGAAAAGTTGGCGTGTGCGTGGCTGCTATTCAGGAAGTGCGTTGGCTAAGATCTGGAGAACGTGAATTCAGAGCGGTAGATCCCGTCGCTAACACCGCTTTCAAATACAACATCTATTACAGCGGTGGCGATAAAGCTGAACACGGAGTTGGTTTCATAGTGATCGGGAAGCAGATGAAGCGCGTTATTAGGTGGAGGCCGATCAACGAGCGGATCTGCGTATTGAGGATTCGGGGCAAGTTCTTCAACTACAGCCTGATCAACGTATATGCACCGACTAACGACAAACCCGATGACGTGAAGGACGCGTTTTACGAATGTCTAGACAAGACCTATGGAGAATGCCCAAAACACGACGTGAAAATTGTCATCGGCGACGCTAATGCGCAGGTCGGAAAAGAGGACTTCTTCCGCCCTATCATTGGTAAAGAGAGCCTTCACTCTGTTACCAACGACAACGGCCTACGTTTAGTGAACTTTGCTGCCACCAGGGGGATGGTCATCAGTAGCACTTACTTTGCACGCAAGGATATCCGCAAGCACACCTGGCAACACCCAAATGGCGAACTTTGCAACCAAATCGACCATGTTCTGGTAGACGGCCGACATTTTTCCGACGTCATCGATGTTAGAACTTTCAGGGGTCCTAATATCGACTCAGACCACTATCTCGTTGTAAGCAAAATTCGAGCGCGATTATCAACCGTCTCGAGTTCTAGAAATCGACAATCGTTGCGTTTCAATATCCAACGCCTGTCAGCAGATGGTGTAGCAGCGGACTACCATCAAAAGCTCGACGAGCGGATTAGCGAAATCGACGAAAGCGTCAACCTCAGCGATCTGTGGGAGTCAGTCCACGGAGCAGTGAGCACAGTAGCGCGAGAAGTGGTAGGTACTGCTCAACGAAGACCAAGGAACGGTTGGTTCGACGAGGAGTGCCAGAGAATGACGAACGAGAAGAACATGGCTAGAAGCCGGATGCTGGTGTCTGGTACCCGTCAGAGCAGAGAGCGGTACAAGGAAGCAAGGGCAGCCGAAAAACGGATCCATCGCAGAAAGAAAAAGGAGCATGAAGAGGCAGTAATTGCTCAGGCGCAAGAAGCTATGGAAGAGAACAACATGCGACGGTTCTACGAGTCCGTAAATGGTGTGCGGAGAAAAACAGCGCCGTCTCCCGCCATGTGCAACGACCGCGAAGGAAACTTGCTGACGGATAAGACAATGGTGGCCGCCAGGTGGAAAGAGCACTTTGAGTCATTGTTGAATGGAAATAATGGAAGTGGATCTGGTAGCAGAATTCAAATCGATGACGATGGACAGGCTGTGGAACCTCCAACGCTAGATGAGGTAAAAAAAGCTATCAATGGGCTGAAGAACAACAAGGCTGCTGGGAAGGACGAGCTCCCGACCGAACTTCTCAAACACGGAAGCGAGCAGCTGCACGAACTCCTTCACCGTATCATATCGAGGATATGGGAGGAAGAACAAATGCCTACTAGTTGGTTGGAAGGTCTCATTTCCCCTTTGTACAAGAAAGGGCATCGACTGGAGTGCGCCAATTACCGAGGGATAACACTCCTTAATTCGGCGTACAAAATCATGTCTGGAGTTCTGTTCAACAGATTGAGACCGTATGAGGAGTCCTTTGTCGGCGAATACCAAGCTGGTTTTCGAGAGGGCCGATCAACGACGGATCAAATGTTTACCCTGCGTCAAATCCTAGATAAATTCCGGGAGTACAACTTGCAGACTCATCATCTGTTTGTAGATTTCAAAGCGGCGTACGATTCAGTGAAGAGAAACGAGTTGTGGCAAATTATGTCCGAACATGGCTTTCCGGCGAAGCTGATTAGACTGATTCGTGCAACGCTTGATGGATCAAAATCAAGTGTGCGGGTGGTGGACGAGATTTCATCATCGTTCGTAACCTTAGATGGATTGAAACAGGGTGACGCTCTTTCTAACTTGCTGTTTAACATAGCGCTCGAAGGTGCTATCAGGAGAGCCGGTGTGCAGAGAAGCGGTACCATTATCACACGTTCTCATATGCTCCTTGGCTTCGCGGACGATATCGACATCATCGGGATTGACCGTCGGGCAGTGGAAGAGGTGTTCGTGCCTTTCAAGAGGGAGACAGCGAGAATCGGGCTCACGATCAACACCACAAAAACGAAGTACATGATAGCTGGTGGTCAACGTGGGTCCGGACGTGTTAGTGGTAGCGAAATGGTGCTAGGTGGTGATAAGTTTGAAGTGGTGGAAGAATTTGTGTATCTTGGAACACTAGTGACATGCGATAATGATGTTACCCGCGAGGTGAAAAGACGTATTGCAGCTGCGAGTCGGGCTTTCTACGGGCTCCGTAACCAGCTGAAGTCCCGTAGCCTGCAAACGAAAACAAAACTCGCGTTATACAAGACACTGATCCTTCCGGTTGTCCTTTATGGCCATGAATCATGGACATTGAAGGAAGTCGACCGGAGAGCTTTCGGGGTGTTTGAACGTAAAGTGCTGCGAACAATACTCGGCGGTAAACTAGAAAACGGCATCTGGCGGCGTCGCATGAATCACGAGTTGTACCAAGTGTATAAAGAGGTGGATATTGTCAAGCGCATAAAACACGGCAGGCTGCGTTGGGCTGGTCACGTTGCCCGTATGCCGGAAGAACGACAAGCAAAGATAATATTCAACAGAGAACCCGGACGAGGCCGCCGACTTCGTGGTAGGCCGCGCACACGATGGCTTTTTGCGGTTGAGGAGGACTTAAGGGCACTTAACGTTCAGGGCGACTGGAAGCGATTGACCCAGGACCGAGCCCAGTGGAGAAGACTCATCCATTCGGCGCAGATTCATCGTAGCGAATTGTAGCCCATCAAGTATCAAGTAAGTAATATTTTTTCACAATTTCAGCAAGTTTTCGCTGTAAATACTTTTTGTAAGATGTATTTTATCGTATGAACCAAGAGATTTTATGCAAATTAGATTTTTTATAGTGTTTTAGTCGAAAAACAAATGAACAGTGAATGGACCCTTTTCAATATTTATGGTTCCTGTTACCGTGTATTAGTGTAAAATGTTTGAAATTATTGGGTAATATTTAGAGTGTCCATTTCCCGGCCTTTTTGCTCGTCCCGGGATTCGGGACAAAACTCTATGCTTGTCCCGGGAAATCCCGGGATCCCGGGATTTATAAAATTTTCAATTCAACTAGCATTTTGATTGAAATGGAAGTACAGAGTTAACAATTCATTTTTTCTCAATGAAATAAACAGATAATGTAATATTTCAAAATAATATGTTAATTATAGCAAATCACATTTCAGATAATACTTTCTTATTCTGATGAAGTAACCTAACAAAAATCAAAACTTAGCTTGACTAATTACGGGTTTGCTATGGATTTTTTCAAATTCTCTTCAACACTTATGAATGGAAGTATGATAAAAACTTAAAACATAATTTTAAAGCAATTTGCTTCAACATTCAAAAGTCATAAAAACTTTGGTACGAAAGAAACGATTAAAGATAATTGAAGGTATTGTAGGTCATGCTAAAAGTAAATTACTGAAAATTATTTACTGAAGTTTAATGCCGTGAATCGCAAATGAGTTGATATCAATTTCATTATATCTTCTAATGATTTTTCAGCTGCACTAACGAGAAATCACTTTTTGTTCAGTAAAATTTAGAAAAACAAAACACCAAGTTGAATTGTCCTATAATGAAAAGTAAACACATGTCAGTCCCACTGAAGATGTTCGCACATGTGTAACACAAAAATGAATCGGTAACGGAGTGAAAAGCAAATTATAAAAGTTTCATTGAAATCGAAACATGTTCCAATCTCCTGGAATTTATTGAATATTTCTATTGAAAACGCGATTGAAAACTTGTCAGTACTGACTTGCGATTAGCGGCAGTTTAGGTGTACAGGTTGGACTCGATTATCCGGCATTCGATAATCCGGAATTTAAGACTCGATTATAATTATCTTCTCAGGACCCCTAATGCTCCTTAAAATGTTTTCTGACTACGCCATTGCATCATATAAATAACACAACGACAAAAAATAATATTTAAGTTCTTTAACCACTCTACCGGCAGCTTCATTTTTTACCTCTAAATTCTAATTCAAATCGTTATAACTTTTGTGTTTTTCAATATTTTTACACCATTTTTTCACAAGCTCTCAAAAAACTCTTCTAGTTTTAGGATCTGTGTCGATATAGATCATTGGTGATCTGGTTTTGAAGATATTCTAAAATTCCTTGGGGGACCGACCCGTAACTACAACCTCCTGTTAATTCCTCAGGCTACAGAATTTCAATCGTATTCGGATATTCACTCTTCGAAACAATACATTAATGAGAGTATGTTGTGAAAAAATGAAGCAATTTGGTGCAGCCGTCTTAAAGTAATGACCATTTAGGTTTCTGGAACCACGCTGGCCAAATAAAGATCTTAAAAACTTCCAAAAACAGCATATCGTTATTTTCAGATATCTCCAAGAATATTGAACCGATTTGTATGATTTTTTCAGAAAAGCTCCTTATTAATTGGCATTATATAGCCCACATTTTATTTTTTTGATAAATTGATCAAAAACAAAATGGCCGCCAAAGGCATTTTATATGGAAAATGTCGGTCCCCCAAGGAACATCGGAATATCTTTAAAATCAGATCACCAATAATCCATATCGACACAGATCCTAAAACTAGAAGAGTTTTTTGAGAGCTTGTGAAAAAATGGTGCAAAAATATTGAAAAACAAAAAAGTTATAACGATTTGAATTTGAATTTTGCGGAAAAAAATGAAGCTGCCGGTAGAGGGGTTAATCACAGATTATAATATAACTTTTAGTGATTCAAATATCCGGAATAAAAAAAAAATAGATGCTCCGGATAATCGAGTCCGACCTGTACTTTCAAATATGTTATCTCAGCATAGGCTTGTGAAAACGGCTAACGTTGGAAAAAAAGCATTAAAACTTTGCAACTAGATAAATTAATATATGTTTTTCTTACTTGGTAAATTGATCTTTTCATGAAAATAATTACTCGTTTATTCTCTTTTTCATTATGGTTTTCTACTTTATCAAATAAGGATGATATTGTGGAAAATGTAATTGTTTTATATTGAAATTTAGTAGTTTTCATCAAATTCTACGTACATTTCGGGAATCCCGGGATTCCCGGAATGTCAGAAATAAAATCCCGGGAAACGGGAAATCCCGAAATTTGTCAAATCCCGGGATTTTTTGTCCCGGGATGTCCCGGGATGGACACTCTAGTAATATTGGATTTATTGTTATGGCATTATTCAACTACTTCATATAACGTTTATGAGCGAAAATTATATGTTTTGGGCAATACAGTCACTCCTCCTATAACGATTTCAATGTAAAAATAATGATTTAGCCTTTTTCAGTTTGCTATGGCTTTTATTGTAAAATAAGATTTGAATACCCTTAGTGATAAGTGCGCACACTACTAGCAATATGTTTGCTCCACCAACAACGCTTCTTCAAGATACAAAAACAATCACAACTAAAACTATTCGCACCGTAAATGGTGACATAGAACAGTACAAGGCAACCTTAACATGCCATTTTTAAACATATTTTTTGAATATTGTTTTGTTATGCATCACTGATTTTAGATTTCAACCTGAGTTATGGTGTAATTGAACACTTCGTAGTGGTACTCTAGTTTGCTTCAAACGATTTGAAAAAAAAAATATAGTTTTTTGAAGTGCAGATTTTTCTGAATGGTAGCTTGATGATAATTGTTGGTTAAAAGTTTTGTAATGCATAATAACTGTTCCCAATACCTAAGAACTGTTTTCCAAAAGCTAAGAACAAATAGTACTGCAATTCGATTACTAAATAAGTATTTTAACGGTTTTCGGCTCTTTCAGTCTAGATAAGCAGCTAAAACGCCTTTTTCATCTACTTTCCTACGTTTCGGTGTATATTTCACGTAGGAAAGTAGATGAAAAAGGCGTTTTAGCTGCTTATCTAGACTGAAAGATCCGAAAACCGTTAAAATACTGGTGAATTGCAGTCGAGAGCAAATCACAAAGTGAAAGATCATGGTTACTAAATAAGTAAAATAACTTCTTCGAAACGGTTCTACACTCCAGCTAACAGATATTCGCAGCCCCTAGTTGTCCTTGGACCACTGCACTATGATCCAGAAAGAAGTTTAACGCGGAAAGATGTATTTTGAGCTTTGGAATACATCATTAGACGAAATCGGTCTTCTACAAATTTGTATATATTAGTTAGATCCTTTGTTTGGAGTTATTGAAAATTAGAGTGGCCTACATTTTAAATAGAAATAACATAACTTACTTTCTTATGTGTTGAAATTATTTTATATACACTTCAACAAAGTTGTAGACAATTAAATTGTGATTTCAAGCAACTTGAACGATTTTTATACTTTTAACTAAGAAAACGCAAATTTTCATGTAAAAAGATTGTTGATATCTATGTTAGTTCAAACGTAACGAAGTTTTTCTGATCAAAATTATTTGGTTTTCATGGGATTTCATTACAGTTACCAAAATATTTTTATTGAATATTATTGTTTTGTTTGTCCCAATCAGAGAAATTCGCAATTCAAGTAGGCGTTATTTTGCAGGAAAAACAACAATAACTCTCAAATGGAAAGATATAGAGAGTTCCTTCACTCGCAATTGTGTAGTGTATTACTTTGAAATTGAGACTATTATATTGAAAAGACTTCTGAAATAATGTTAGAGACCGAATCAATTCACGGAATAGATATTTCGAAAGATTCTTTATCTTGTGTTGAATACAATATTTTTGAGACATGCATATCATCGAAAAGATATGCATTTTATCATTAACTTTTTGATTACGAAAAAACATATATCAAATATATCGTGGATTCATTCGTGGAATGTAAATTTTGCGATGGTTGTTGTTTGAAATGATTGTGCGATATTTGCCAGAAAACCTTTCGCCAGAAAACTATTCGCCAGAATGACATCTGCCAGAAAACCATTCGCCAGAAAGTACCATTACCCAGATTTTTTTTTCTTGTCGATTTTGATCATGAAATATCTCGGAACCCAAGGATTGCCGTCACAATATTCGACTTGTGCCGCTTTTCACATGTTCAAAAGCACTAAATTGAACAAATAGTACGGTAACTATCTCGTTCTTCTCATTTTAAAATTTCTGCTAGTGCACAGAGCGAAGACAATATAACACGATTGTGCGATATTTGCCAGAAAACCATTCGCCAGAAAACTATTCGCCAGAATGACATCCGCCAGAAAGTACCATATGCCAGAAAACCATTTGCCAGAAAGTACCATTTGCCAGAAAACCATTCGCCAGAATGTACCATTCCTCAGAATTGACCATCCCCTAGATTTTTTTTTCAGATGAATCATGTTGTAGGAGAAATAATCATGCCAGAGCGATAAAAAATATGAGATTGTTTTTGTTAGTTAGGGAAAGTGTACCAGTTATGGCTATAGTGGTTCCCTATTTGGCCATATGTGTTTCTAGAAAACTTTCACATTTTGAATATTTTTGAATGTTCTACATCAAGATACATTTGATATCAAACTACTCAAACACACAGAATGATTAAAAATTTGAAGAAAATAAAATTTTCCCGTATAGAGAAATAGGGAACCATAATGTCCATAACTGGTACATCTACCCTACTTAAAAAAAGTACAGGGTATGTTGGACACCATCTAAAATTGACTTAGTGAGCCAGCTATCCGTTTTGGGTATTGTGGTTCTAGTATTCTACTTGTTGGACTAGGAACACATGACTTCCTTACGGTTAAAAAAAATCGATTTCTCGGTGGTTCAACGATCAACATCAACATATGAAGCATTATAAATATAAATTGAAAATACAGCACTTAACCCTTTGGGACCGTGGAACTAGAAAGAAGAAAACATACAATAGAATCACGATTCCATTCATTAGACGCTGTTCCACTATGTATGAAAGATACTGCTTACTGATGTAAAGATTTGATATTCAGCATGACGGATAAGATAATGAAGTACGTTTTTTTAATATATGTTTTCCCTGTAAAATGGTATTATAGTTTGGAAGACCTTCACAAGAAATTCGCCCTTCTTTTCATCCTAAGCTGTTCTTCAAAGTTTTGTTGCTTCATATGGACTAATTCATTGAATATTAACGAGATTTTAATATACGTTGCAACTATTGTTATGCAGATGTTGTAGCATGAGATTGTTATTTTATAATTAGTAAATTCCATACGATTTTCTTTCTGAATTTTTCTTATAATAATTTTGTAATTTATAATTAGTAAATTTCATACGATTTTCTTTCTGAATTTTTCAGTTTCAATTAAATGTTTTTCTATTTTAATATTATTAAGTTTAACAGGGGATTTTGATTTGGAATATTTCACAAGTGGTTCTCCCTTCTTTTCATCATAATCTGTTCTTTAAAATTTTGTTGTTTCTTAAGGGCTAGTTCATTGGATATTTACAAGATTTCGATAATTGTGCAGTCTGTTCTGTGAAGTAATTAATGCGTCCACTCGCAAACCAAAGTCACATTTACTATAACAACTTTAAGGAGCTTTCTGACAAATATGACAGTTGTAAAATTAACAAGATTATCCTCTACATGAAGAATGGAGAATTCTTATTTGCTCCAAACCATATCAAGTAATGATAGGCAATGACTCTTTTTTGAATACTTTTGCATAAAGCCTGTCTACGTTAAATTTCGGACACCCAAATAATGGCAGCAAAAAAAAGTTACTCATAATTCAACAAAAACAATTGTTTGTTTCAGAATAAAAGAGTTATATCTACAAAATAAACAGTTGACAAGAATGCTTCACTTTTTGTACGTATGATTTTGATTTCCCAACTTTGCGAGCCACATTTCGCACAGAAAGATTGGGATTTTTCTCAATAATGGCTACCACCTTCTTATCCATTTGTCGGGAGCATACTTTTCGATTTGTTCCACTTCCAACCTTCCGATCCACAGTCAAGCGCTGGTCAAATGATTTGCAAACACTAAATACCGTACTTTTCGGTAGCTTTAGTTTTTTGGCAAGATCGCGTACCGATAAATTCGAATTTTGCTGCCGTTCAAACAAAATGCGTTTGCGCACTTCCACTTGATTGGACGCCATTTCAGTGAATGTTACGATAATATTAACATGTTGTACCACGAAATAAAGTGGAGAGTTTCAGCTGTCATATAAGTGAAACGTTTCAGCAATCCGTGAAATAATTCAAAACCTACACTGAAAAAAAAGTGTCCGAAATTTATCGTGGACAGGCTTTATACTGAAATTTAGGTGACCATTATCATTAAAAATCTTTTGGTCTATTTTTACCCGAAAATTGTACCCTCGAATATCATTTCCCGAACGCCAGTTATCCGAATGACAATCTATTCTCCCGAATGACCCAAAATTTTTATGGATCGTGGTATTAGGATAGAACCACCCCTTTTACACCTCCATCCCCCCTTGAACGACCACGTGGTTTATGACCGGCACCAAAATAGATGCAGTTCAGAATGAATAAGAAACAATCTTAAGAATCATCTTAAGAGTGGTAAACTAGAAAGAACGATAGAGAAAACAAGAAAAAATGCTGAGTTCGGAGAAACTTCAAAGAACCGCTGATCACAAAAGAAGGGTGCATATCATATGAACGGTTCATCACCCTGAAATATACTATAAGTTATGGTAATTATGAGTGCCAATACATTTTCAAGGAGATATGCCACTTGAGAAAACGGAGTATTCAAGGCATTCGTTCTCACATCGTGGTCCAGGATAGACGTACTTTGATCGTGCTAATCAGTGAAGTGATAGAAGCGTATTGTGTCGAAACCCATTGTATCGGAACAATGGCGCGCATCGTTGCGTAGCGCTATTATTTCTACTCCAGTTTTACATCCAGTTGAGGTGAGGCAAATCTCAATCACGTGGTGCAAATGGCGGATGCAAAAGTTCGAGTTAACACGCTGAAATTTGCTTTCGGTCGTGACTCGTCGGAACCAACGGATGCGGAAATGTTTGGATTCTGTCGGGACAGACAGTTCAATCCAGAGGAAATCTACTCGATTCATAAGGAAAAGGATTCGAGGGCAATCTTTGTCAAGTTCAAAAGCGAAAGTTTCATGAAGGCGGCTTTGCATAATATGCAGCCGGTGTTAACGTTCCAGTACGCGAATGGAAAAGCGGTCAACGTTACAGTGTCTGAAGCGGATATATCGTTCAAGTATATCAGGGTGTTCAATCTCCCCCCAGAGATAGAGGATAAAGAAATTTATCAGGCGTTGTCTTCGTATGGAATCATCAGGCAACAAGTTCGAGAGAAGTATCATCCCAGCACAGGTTTCCCTGTGTTCTCAACAGTGCGAGGGCTGTACATGGAGGTCGCGAAAGAAATTCCGCCTCAAGTCAGGGTACGACATTTCCAAGCGAGGATCTACTATGACGGAATGATCAACAAGTGCTTTATTTGCAAGAGTACGGATCATATTAAGGCAAATTGTCCAAGAAGGAATGCGGTTCAGCAGTCATCTTCTGTTCAAGGAAGGCTGTACAGCGATATCGTGGAGGCCCGCGATCTTCGTCCAGATTTCGCCAAGCGTGTGGAGGAGAAACAACTCGAATGCCAAATGACGATACTGAAGAAGCAATCGGAGCCTGCGCAGCAGGGGCCATCTGGTTCCGGGACCGGTGCCATAGGGCAAACAGAGGAAGCGATCGATGCGAACGACACTCCTGGACTCCCAGTAGATGTGACGTCAGTGCAACCGACCGCCGAAGAACAAGAGGATGAGGGTAAGAGAGATGTTGACGATCAGCCGAGGAAAGAAGAGCTGTTCGTTGAGCAAAAAGTTAAAAAACGAGGACGAAAAAAGAATCGCGGAGACAAGGGCGAGTCTTCAAACGAATCGGAATCTGAAGCAATGGTGAAAGTTCCGGATGGTGCATCCCTGTTGAATGCCCAGCAAATGAGAACGAGAAGTAAAAGTAAGCAACCTCGAATCGAGCAGGTTGAAGTGCTCCAGCCTAATCCTGACGAGCCACTAGGGGCTGAAGGTAAGACTGCAACATTGTAAGTGAAAATTAAGCTAGAATGACTTTTTCGAAGAAAATTGCGACGATCAACTTGAACAGCATTAAAACGGATATTAACAAATCGTTGCTCAGGGATTTCATCATAAATGAGAATCTAGATTTCGTGTTTCTTCAAGAAGTGTTATTTGAAGATTTTTCTTTCATCAATACTCATAGAGAATTTTTTTTTTTTTTTTTTTTTTTTTTTTTTTTTTTTTTTTTTTTTTTTTTTTATTGAAAAAACGAAAACGTTACAAAACTTATACTAATACAACTCTATTCTTACAGTACATTAATCCATCTGCTGAAGCATTTTGCATACCACATTTTGTTGTTCCATCGTTTTTCACGAATCATGTTTTTAAAGCTATACAAATCGTGTTTTCCAAAATTCTTCAAACAATAACTGATACCTATCGTTGTTAGCCACAAAGCAACTTTACTTTGATACTGTCTTCCTTGAATCACTCTAGACAGCATTTCTTCTGGGTCATCAACAGATATTTTTAATTTTTCCTTTATGCTGATCGTTATCCATTCCCAAATAACTTTACTGTTTGTACAAAACTTTAGTCTATGTTCAAGCGTATCTATTCTTCCACAAATTTCACATAAATTATTAGCGACTCCAGGAATCTTCTTGTCAAACAACTTGTATTTTGTTGGGATAATTTCATTTATATATAAAAATAAAAAGTGCTTTTCATCTGAGCTTATGAATTTCATATTTAAGTTCTGCCAACAAATATCCCAGCATTTGTTAGGGTATTTGTTTACAATATTAGGCGTAATGTTTTTATTGTCTAACAGAAAACTATATATTCTTTTACTCGTCAAATCAAATCCTAGATTTTCAATATCTGCTGCGATACGAATCCATTCTCGCGTATTTCGGGTAATTGAGCGGCTGTATTCTTGTGAAATCATGAAATCATCTCTCCTACCTGTATGATCTTGGAGTAGGATGTTTTTGATAAACAAGGCTTTCATCTTACTTTCTACATCTACGAGAGCTAGACCCCCTTTTTCTACGTCCAGATACAGTTGGTGTAAGCAAACTTTAAATATTCCTATTCCTTTAAAAATAAAGTTTCTGCAGATTGTTTTGATCTGCGAAATGTGACTATTGGTCGGAGGGTACACCTGTGACAGATACCAAAGTTTTGAAAGAATGAGATAGTTCAATATCCAAGTCTTCTGCAAAATGTTAAGTTGTCGTTGTTGGTGTAATGAAATGAGATACTTAATTGATTTTATCACTTTTGAGTAATTATGATTAATGGTATCACTGTACAGTTGAACAATTTCTACACCAAGAATTTTCAAGGAATCAGTTTCTTGTAACAGATGTGGTCCTGTTCTGCAGTTATTTATTCTCATGAAAGACGATTTCTTGATATTCAATTTAATTTTAGCGTAAAGACTAAAATTATTGATAATTTGTAAAATTATATCGAACTCTTCATCGTTACGGATGAAGATATTAATATCGTCTGCATAGGCAATAACTTTGTAAAAGCTATTATCTATGAAACAGCCCTTGATGCTGCTGCTGATTTTCTTAACAAGAGGTTCTATGTAAAGAACAAAAAATGCCATACTCAAGGGGCAACCTTGACGGACTGATGATTTAATTGAAATTTCTTTTGTTAGCATTCCGTTAAACAAAACCTTCGATGAAGATTTGCTGTAAAGGTTTCTAATACAATTTACAAATTGTGTTGGAAATCCAAATTTCTCCATGACAAGCCAAAGAAAATTGTGATTTACACGGTCAAATGCCTTTTCCAGGTCAATATTAACAATTGTGCCTTTGAATTTCTTAGATCTACTCGCTCTTAACGTAATGTTCCTAAGAATTTTTAGGTTTGTTGTGCATGACTTTCCCGAAATACAGGCCGCTTGACTTGGGCCTAACAAGGGTTCAATTGAAGGTTTTAGACGATTGTATAATATTTTTGTAAACAGCTTATAGTCGCAATTGAGCATGCTTATGGGTCTTTTGTCTTTCAAAGCGTAAGAATTTTCACTTTTCGGTATCAGTGTTATAACTCCTTCAGCGAACGACGAATGTGGCGTAGTGCCTGATAAAAACTCATTAAATAATCGTAGCAAATCTTCTTTTAAATCATCAAAAAAGGTAAAATAAAATTCGTATGTTAGACCATCGAGTCCAGGGCTTTTTTTCTTGGTTGATTGCTGTAAGGCTTGCTCTAACTCAGAAAGTGTAATTGGAGCTGTCAAATTAGTACACTGTTCAGGTGATAATCTCTTATCGATGGAATCAAGAAAATTTGATACACCGGGGTGAAACACATTGTCATTTTTGTATAGAGCTTCAAAATGATTTTCAATAGCAGTTTTCAAGGTTTTTGGATCAGAGGATAAATTCCCATCGACATCTAATTTCATTGGACTATTTTGCTTGTTACAGCGTTTTGAAATTTGAAAAAGACTGAGTTTTTCGTCCTCCAAAACGTTGCACGCGCTTGTTTTCATTTTCAAATTTTCGATCCTGGATTGTTCAATGTTCATTAATTTTGTCTTTACGTAGCTAAGTTCTTCAGAGACATCTTCGCCGCTATTTTGTTTCACAGTTATTTCCTTTAAGCAACCATGCAAAAAACTCTTTGAATCGGCAATACACTTATTGATTACAAACGATTTAGTTTTAAAAAAAGATTTCGCTTTTGGTTTTAGATGATTGAACCACCATTCGCCAAAATTCACATTGTACGCGTGCCTTCGTTTGATGTTTCGTATCTCCATGATGAATTCCTTTTTAATGTCTTCATCAATCAAAAGGGTCGGATTTATTTTCCAGTAACCCTTCCCATATACTGTTACGTTTGAGTTGGTATCTGTTTCGTACTTGACGATCAGAGAATGGTGGTCGGAAAAAGGAGTTGCTAAAGTCTCAAAACTTCTAACGGTATTAAGAAATGTGTCTGGCCCATACACGCGGTCTAGTCTTGACATTGAATCGCCTCTAAAAAACGTATACGAAGCCTTTGAGCTGATCGAATTGCCAATATCTCGGAGAGCTAGACTATCAACAAGCTGTTGAAGTCCCTGACTAATATTTTTGACGGTTCCATTTGAATCTTTCTTTAACAAAATACAATTGAAATCGCCTAATATCACGTTGGAACAGTTCTGTGACAGATGAGTCAAAACGTCTTGAGTAAAAAGTATGTCACGTTCTTTACGAAAAGCAGATCCAGAATGCGCGTAAATGTTAATGAAGTTAATTTCCCCAACTCTGATGGAAGTTATTCTCCCAATTGGGTTCAAAAGAACATCAGAAAAATCGATGTTTTTTCGTATCAGTACCGCGGTTCCTTTGTTATCTTCGCTGATATTCACAAAAGCCAGATGACTTGGAATGAAGCTAAAGTTCTCAAAAGCGACTTCTTGAAGAAATAAAATATCAATTTCCTTACTCCAAACAAAATCTCGTAGCAAGTTCTTTTTCAGCGTAGAGCTGATCGCATTGATGTTAACAGAAGCAATTTTTCTTGAAAACGTGGGCATTTTAGAACTCACGGCAACCGTCTGCAACGAATCGAAATGGTCACTATTCTTTACTTTCTGTTCCTTTTCGGCTTTGTTCCTTTTTTGCCACTCACCAAAACTGGATCGTTCAATGGAACCGTCGACTTACCATCGTTTAACAGGTTTTCATCGTTGTCCGAGCCTTCCGACGAGGTGTTCATCGGTCGTTTAATGAGTGCCCTTCCGTTTTCGCTTACTTCTTCGTCCATGTGGTTGTTTGCGGTTTTGCCAACCACAATACTTACGTCCGATTGTGTTCGTTGTTCTTTCCTCGGTGCCACGTGATCATCGGTATTCGGCATGTTCTGCAGCGGTTTCGAAGGGTTGTTGGTAGTCTTCTTTCCGGATTCATCGGTCGCCAATGCCCGCGTGCCACGATTCTTCGAAGAAAGGACAGTCATGGTTGCTGGTGTTGGTTCTGCGGTGTCGATGATTGGCTTGCTGGGTCTTCCCAAGGAAGTAGAGCCTGTTGTTTTGGAGGAATTGCCTGATTTACCTGCCTCTCCCGAGGCAGCGTTTGCTAGTTTTGGGCAATTCGACTTCTCGTGTCCTTCAGTCTTGCAATAAAAGCATTTGTTCTTCAATCCGTCGTAGTAGACACGTGCGCGAAAGTGACCAACATACAGATGTGCGGGGATTTCTTTGGAAATTTCCATGTGTACTCCTCGTACACCGGTGAAGATATTCACGTTCACTTCGGTAGGGAAGCGCTCTCTCACGTGCTGTCGTATGGTGCCATACTGTCCCAATACATATTGGATCTCGCGGTCTTCTATCTCCGGTGGTAGGTTGAAGATACGTACGTATCGAAAGATACGGCTGGCTTGGTCGACTTGAATGCTGGTCTCTGATCCGTCATCATATTTAAAGATGTACTGCTCCTCAGAATCCGCTATGAAAGCGGAAAACGTTGGCTCGTCCATCAGCTTAACGTAGAACTGTCCGCCTGTTTCCTCCTTGTAAATTGTATGGATGTCCGCTGCCGAAAGCTTGAGTTTACCGATTGCAAATTTTAGCACTTCCAAATGCGAGGGCACTTTGCTGTTGGGGCCGAACACAAGTTTCACCGTATTTTTCCTGACACTGTTAGCCATTTTGCTATAATAAACTCTTTCTCGAAAGAAAGATTCCGCTATTTAAATCACAAAAAATAGAACAATAGCCACGAGGGACTATTGTTCGCAATATTCTACTGGAGCAAAAGAGTCACACGTCTATATCGGTCGAGCACTTGTCCGAGAATGAGCATTCGTTAACATCAGTGATCAAGACAAAGGAACAGCTATTCTTATCAGGAAAAATCAGGGATTCAGAAATGTGATTTATGATCCTAGTGGTAGAATACTTTCGATTGTATGTGATGATGTTAATTTGATCAACGTGTATGCGCATTCAGGGACAAATAAGAAGCGAGAAAGGGACGATCTCTTCAGGAATCAAATGACAGCTCATATAGTAAAGGGGAATAATTTGCATACCATTATTGGGGGAGATTTCAACTGCATTCTCAACAAACGTGATAGTCGTAGTGCAATTGCCAACATAAGTAATGGTCTCAGAGATCTGACTAAATCAATGCATCTGAAAGATGTGGCTACAGAGCTAAAAGGTTCCAACACAGAATTCACGTTTTTCCGATCTGATTCAGCATCACGCTTGGACAGGTTTTACGTCAACTCAGGTTTTTTATCAAATGTTTCCAATGTACGTACAGTAGAAGTCGCTTTTTCGGATCACATGGCAGTCATAATGTCATACAAGGTTGATCCCAAGTGTTTATGCTTTCGTGGTCGTGGCTACTGGAAGCTAAACGCAAGTCTTTTGAAAGATGATGAGATCTCTAGGAAAGTTGATGATGAAATAGGAAGTTTGCGAAATCGTTTAATCTACACTGAAAACCGAAGTGTTTGGTGGAATACCGCTTTGAAACCAAAAATACAATACTTGTATAAGAACGGCAGTAGGATGTTGAATTTTAGAATTAATGCAGAAAAAAGTTCATTGTATAACCGAATGAATGAGCTTGCTGCTGAAAGATCTAGAGGAATTGATACAAAAAATGAACTACAAATTGTGAAATCCAAGTTGATGGATATCGAGCAGCGAAGGATTGAATACTACGGTTCCAGGTTTTCAGGTATTTCAATGTTAGAAAATGAAAAATTGAGTTTGTATCATGTTACAAATCAACTCCATAAGTTTTCCCAGCCATCCGCATTTCAATTAGAAATTGGAAATGAATTAGTTAAAGAAACTGGAAAATTGAGAGAGGTTATTCACAAATATTACACTGATACGTTTTGTCGCGAGGATGTTCAATTGAATGAGGAAAATACCGAATCTATCTTGAATTCTGCTGGTAAATCACTCGATCCTCAACAAGCTGAAAGTTTGCTTAGACCAATAACTGAAGAAGAGTTGAAGGAGGTAATTCAAAAAGCTGCAAAAAAGAAAAGCCCTGGACCAGATGGGCTGTCCTATGAATTTTACGAGTTGAACTTTGAAAAACTCAAAGTGGATCTACTTTGCCTATTCAATGCATATCTTGATGGATCGTTAAAACCAGAAAAAAACTTTTGTGAGGGAATAATAACTCTAATACCTAAGACTCAACAAGCTGCTACATTAGATCAGTTCCGTCCAATCTCCATGCTCAATACGGACTATAAAATATTCACGAAAATCTTAGCTAGTCGTCTCCAATCAGTTGTTGGGACATTGTTAGGAGCAGGTCAGATAGCGTGTACAGAAGAGCAATCATGTGTAGGAAATTTAAAACAATTAAGATCAATTATCGCCAAAGCACAAGGAACCAAGCGTGTAAAAGGATTTATCTTGAATACAGATTTGGAGAAAGCATTCGACAAAGTCAATCACGAGTTCTTGTGGTTGATTTTAAGAAAGTTCGGTATTCCAGAACAGTTTATCTACTGCGTTAAAAACTTGTACGCCAATGCTACGTCCCGTGTTTTGTTCAATGGTTTCCTGACCCCGATGTAAAAATTGAAAGCTCTGTGAGGCAGGGTTGTCCGCTCAGCATGGTACTCTTTGTACTATACATTGAGCCTTTAATCAGGAAAATCACTAATAGTATTCGTAGTGCGCATCGTACCTTCGTGCTGTGCGTACACGAATTCTCTCTGCTCTTGGAAGTTTTCTTAAAAACTACCTAAAGCAATAAAACAGTACTTTTCAGTGCTACAAAAACAGTACTTTTCAGTGCTAAAATTAAAAACGGTACTTTTCAGTGCTACTAAAACAGTACTTTTCAGTACTATTTTTTCTACTATTGATTCCTTTACGATCCTTGTTTGGACCCGTGCCTTCGATTTTTCGTTGGACCCGTTGGCGAAAGCTAGCGGTGGTAATCCTTCTTGGACACCGTCTAGGGAAAAAACCTCTCGAAGGTCACGTCTTTCTCGTTTATTAACTAAACATGGTATCAACAACTAACAAAAGGAAGGATGAATCTCTGAATTCACTACTTCCTTCCAAAAAAGTGGGTTTTAAAACTGTCACTACACGTGGCAAGAATGGAAGAAAGGACGTTTCCCGGAATGCGAACTTTCTTCCAAGGGTGAAATGAATAATTGTATCGAAATGAGCAACCAGTTCGATGCTCTAGACAAATTTTCCGAACACCAAATCGAAGCAGCCTCTAGCCCAGGCTCTTTGATTCAAGTGAGGAAGCAAAGAGTGCCGCCTATCGTGGTCAGTTGTTCCGAATTTGGGGGATTTAGGCAGGAGATCTTGAACTCCATTAGGGGAATCAAGGTTTCCTTCCAAATCGCAAAGAAAGGAGACTGTCGCGTTTTGCCGGAAACTCTTAAAGATCGTGAGCTTCTTCTCAAACATCTTGAAGAGAAGAAGCACAAATTTTTTACTTATGACGACAAAACTGAACGTTTGTTCAAAGTTGTCTTGAAAGGTCTCTCAAGTGACTATAAGTCAACTGAAGAGATCAAATACGGAATAAATGATTTACTTGGATTTTCCCCAGTCCAAGTAATCATTATGAAAAAGAGAACCCAATCTGGCATTGTTCGGAAAGGGCTTTCTCAAGAATTTTATTTAGTTCACTTTAACAAAAAAGAACTAAATAATATTAAAGCTTTAGAAAAAGCAAAACTTTTGTTTGATGTCCGTGTGACATGGGAACATTTCCAGAAACCTGGAGGAAATTACCAGAACCCCACTCAGTGCCGTCGGTGCCAAAAGTGGGGTCATGGTACAAAAAATTGTCGCATGGATGCTAAATGCATGATTTGCGGAGGTTCTTCTCACGCCAAAGACGTCTGTCCAGTGAAGGAAGATACCACCAAATTCATATGCTGTAATTGCGGGGCTAACCATAAGTCCAATTTTTGGAATTGTCCTTCACGCAAAAAGGTCATTGAGGCTCGTGCCAGGCAGATGAAAGATAATATCCGTTACGATAACGGTCGTTTCCGGAATTTGCCTGGTAGAGTATCGAACAATGCTCATTTTTCAGTTAACGATCGCTTGATCATGAATCATACCCATCAGGAAGATCATAATCATGCTCATTCACAAACTAATTTTATTCCGTCGGGTAGCCGTTCGAATCTTTCTATTTCGAATGTATCTACCCACGGTAAATCCTTTGCCGATATCGTAGCAGGAAATTCGAACTCCTCCCCTGTTCGATCCATGGGTACCCATTCTACTTGTTTCAAATCAAATGGAAAAAACCCTACCGCCACAGGTAACTCCGCTTCTTCGTCTACCGGAAATTCCAATGGGAAATCACATGACATGTCTGCCTCTGATTTTAATTTTCTAACTGAACAATTGAATCTAATGATTGATGCAATGTTCAAAGCCACCACTATGACTGAAGCAGTCCAAGTAGGTGTAAAATTTACAAATCAAATTGTTATTGGATTACGTTTTTCTAATGGATCCAAATAATAATTTAAATATTTTAAATTGGAATGCTCGTTCTCTGAATGGTAAAGAGGACGAGCTGTTTAATTTTCTTACGGTTAATAACGTGCATATAGCAGTTATTACCGAAACGTATTT
This sequence comes from Aedes aegypti, assembly GCF_002204515.2. NCBI lineage: Eukaryota > Metazoa > Arthropoda > Insecta > Diptera > Culicidae > Aedes > Aedes aegypti. The sequence goes on along the minus strand of NC_035108.1, from coordinate 242,901,611 downwards.
AAAACCTGGATCTAAACTCAAAAGAGATCCTAACTTTTTTGTTTATCGTAATGATCGACTTGATGGGGCATGTGGGGGAGTTGCAATCATCATTCATAGGCGTATAAAACATCAACTGTTTTCATCATTTGAAACTAAAGTTTTTGAAACTTTAGGTGTTTCTGTTGAAACACAGTTTGGTAAATATACTTTCATAGCTGCCTATTTGCCTTTTCAATGCTCTGGGCAGCAAGTTAATTTGCTCCAAACTGACTTGCGTAAATTGACTCGCAATAAGTCAAAATTTTTTGTCATTGGTGACTTTAATGCCAAACATCGGTCATGGAATAATTCTCAAAGTAATTCCAACGGCAGAATTTTATTTGATGAGTGCTCTTCAGGATATTTCTCAATTCAATACCCTGATAGCCCTACATGTTTTTCCTCTTCTAGAAATCCATCTACGATTGATTTGGTCTTAACCGACTCTAGTCATCTTTGTAGCCAAATGATTACTCATGCTGATTTTGATTCTGATCATGTCCCTGTTACATTTCAAATATCCCAAGAAGCGATTCTCAATCCTATCAGCTCCACTTTCAATTATTTACGAGCCGACTGGAATATATATAAAACGTATGTTGACTCCAATCTCGATGTTAACATTTCTTTAGAAACTAAACTTAATATTGACAATGCTCTTGAAACTTTAACAAATTCCATTGTTGAAGCCCGGAGCATTGCAATTCCAAAATGTGAAGTAAAATTTGAATCCGTGATTATAGACGATGATCTTAAACTCTTGATCCGTCTTAAAAACGTGAGGAGAAGGCAATTTCAACGCACTCGCGATCCTGTTATGAAAATTATATGGCAGGATTTGCAGAAAGAAATCAAGAAACGTTTTGCTCAATTAAGAAACAAAAATTTTGAAAATAAAATTTCTCTATTGGACTCTGGCTCTAAGCCCTTTTGGAAATTATCGAAAATCTTGAAAAAACCTCAGAAGCCAATACCGGCATTGAAAGAGGAAAACAAATTATTACTAACTAATTGCGAAAAAGCTCAAAAACTTGCTATGCAGTTTGAAAGTGCGCACAATTTTAATTTAGGACTTACTAGTCCAATTGAAAATGAAGTTACTCAGGAGTTCGAAAATATTCTCAATCAAGAGAACGTTTTCGAAAATGCCTGGGAGACTGATTTGGAAGAAGTGAGAACTATTATTAAAAAATTCAAAAACATGAAAGCTCCTGGCGATGATGGAATTTTCTACATCCTCATCAAGAAACTTCCAGAAAGTAGCTTATCATTTTTAGTTGATATATTTAACAAATGTTTTCAATTAGCATATTTTCCTGACAAATGGAAAAATGCTAAGGTTGTTCCAATTTTAAAACCAGACAAAAATCCTGCAGAAGCTTCTAGCTATCGTCCAATCAGTTTGCTTTCCTCCATCAGTAAACTTTTTGAAAAGGTTATTTTGAACAGAATGATGGCCCACATCAACGAAAATTCAATTTTTGCCAATGAACAGTTCGGATTCCGTCATGGACATTCGACCACTCATCAACTTTTACGTGTAACAAATTTGATCCGTTCCAACAAATCTGAAGGCTATTCTACTGGTCTTGCTCTTCTAGACATAGAAAAAGCATTCGACAGTGTTTGGCATGAAGGTTTGATTGTAAAATTAAAAAACTTTAATTTTCCAACATACATTGTTAGAATAATTCAAAGTTATCTGTCAAATCGTACACTTCAGGTTAATTATCAAAACTCCAGATCTGAAAGACTTCCTGTAAGAGCTGGTGTTCCTCAAGGCAGCATTTTGGGACCAATATTATACAATATTTTCACATCTGACTTACCTGAGTTACCTCAGGGATGTCAAAAATCTTTATTTGCGGATGACACAGGCCTCTCCGCCAAAGGACGAAGCCTGCGTGTCATCTGTAGTCGATTGCAAAAAAGTTTGGATATTTTTTCTTCATACTTGCAAAAATGGAAGATTTCTCCTAATGCTTCCAAAACTCAACTAATAATATTCCCACATAAACCAAAAGCTCTTTATTTGAAACCTTCAAGTAGACATGTTGTCACGATGAGAGGGGTTCCAATAAATTGGTCAGATGAAGTTAAGTATCTAGGGCTCATGCTAGATAAGAATTTAACTTTCAAAAATCACATTGAGGGCATTCAAGCCAAATGTAATAAATATGTAAAATGTCTCTATCCCCTTATTAATAGAAAATCAAAACTTTGTCTTAAGAACAAGCTGTTGATATTCAAACAAATTTTCAGGCCAGCCATGTTGTATGCTGTACCAATATGGACTAGCTGTTGTAATACCAGGAAGAAAGCTCTGCAGAGAATTCAAAATAAAATTTTGAAAATGATTCTGAGGCTTCCTCCCTGGTATAGTACCAATGAGTTACATAGAATATCCAATGTTGAAACATTGGAACAAATGTCAAATACAATCATTAATAATTTCAGGCAAAAATCGTTACAATCTTCTATTGCCACGATTAATGCGTTATATGTTTAGGTTAAGTTAGGTTAAGTATATTAAAAACTTTTTTTTTTCTCTTATAAGCAGGTGAAATCAACTCACCTGTAAAAAAACTGAACTGCTACGGCAAATGAAATGTAATATGTTGTTAACAAAATGTTAATTAAATCTTAAATTTGTTTTACCAAATTAGGATGATAGTGTTGTCAAATAACACAGAACACCTAGATATAAGAAATGAGTGTAATGTTTGAAATGATACTAATAAAGAAATTAAAAAAAAAAACTAATAGTATTCGCGGAATACTTGTATCTGGAAAGTTCATCCAGGTGCTGGCCTACGCTGATGATTTAGTGATGTTTCTTAGGGACGACGCTGAGTTTGATTTGGTCCTTCAAATTATCAACTCCTACGCTGAAATATCCTGTATCAAGCTGAATATGGAGAAATCGTCGTTCATTAGAATCAATAATGCCAGAAGTGGACCACAACAGTTCAAAGAAGTCAAAGAAATTAAAGTCCTAGGTGTATTTCTATCGGAACAATGGTCATTGATTTTAAAACATAACTTCGATAAGTTAGTTAATGATATTCAATTCCGTTTGAGTTTGCATAAAACTAGGCACCTTTATTTGATACAAAGAACATGGCTTGTTAATATATTTGTGCTATCAAAGTTGTGGTACATTTGTCAAGTTTTCACGCCAAATAATCAGCACATGGCAAAATTGTTGAAAATTGTTGGAGGCTTTGTTTGGGGACCAAAACAAATTTTCAAAGTCGATCGTAATCAATTGTATTTAGATTTTGAAAAAGGTGGCATAAAATTGATTGATGTTGAGTCTAAAGCAAAAGCCTTGTTCATCAAAAACGTCTTAAATATTGAAGGCAATGAGGATTCAGTAATGCTTTACCATTCAAAGATGCAATCATTAGGCAGAAACACCAGAGAATGGTTAGAACTTGCTTTGGTAGTTAAACAAAATCCATTCTTGGATTCAGTGAAACGCCTTTATGACCATTTTGTGGGTGAACGAAACATACATCCAAAGATTGAGGATGTTTTTCCCAACATTAATTTGGAAAACATTTGGGAAAATCTCGCTCATAGATTCATACCATCTGAGTGCAAATCTCAAATGTTTTTGCTGTATAACGATTTGATTGTCTCCAAGGATAAGTTAGTAAAATACAACATTGGAAGACTTACTAGTAATGAATGTGACTTCTGTCCAAAAACTGAAAGCAACAGACATATCCTGAAGGAATGTATACGTACGAAAACTGTGATAGATTGGTTAGCTTATGTTTTGAAAGACCGTTTACAAGTAGTTGTAGCAGATCCGGAAGATATTCTTACTTGGAAAATAAACACTAAAGACAAAAGACAAAAGGCAGCTTTATGGGTGACAATGTTTACGTACACGTATGTTTTGAATAGTTACCCGAACTGTAGTTTATTTGTTTTAAGGAAAAATATAAGGGATTGCAGATGGAATAATAGAAAATACTTCCTGTATTGCTTTGGCAAGTGGTTGAACATAGAATAAGTAATTGATGTATAAGTATTATAACGATGTGGTAGAATTTTAAATAAAGATATATTAAAAAAAAAAAAAAAAAAAAAAAAAAAAAAAAAAAAAAAAAAAAAAGGAACTGGCATTTGCGGAACTGGTGTTCGGGGAAAGAACATTCAGAGTATCGATACTCGGGAGAAAGTAGCACAGCCCCAATAAACTGCCCATTGAAAAGCAAAAATTATCTAGTAGTTGTACAAGTAATTCTGTTAAATGCAATATTCTGAGGAAAAATAGCTTGCAGTGATAGGAAATACAATTTTCTCGAAGTTAAAACTAGGTAAAACAGCTTAGAATATTGTATCAAAATCTCATAGGCAAAAATCTCGCAAGAGATGTAGAATACCAGTGTTATATTGTCTCCACTCTGTGCACTAGCGGAAAGCTTAAAATGAAAAGAACGAGATTGTTGTTATGGAAAGTGTCACCGTCGAATATTGTGACGGCCTTCTTTGGATGCCGAGATATTTCACCATGCATTAGTTGATCAAAATTGAAAAGAAAAATAATTCTGGGGAATGGTACTTTCTGGCGAATGGTACATTCTGGCAAATGGTTTTCTGGTAAATGGTACATTCTGGCGAATGGTTTTCTGGCATATGTCATTCTGGCGAATAGTTTTCTGGCGAATGGTTTTCTGGCAAATATCGCACAATCTATAACACTGTTATTCTACATCTCTTGCGAGATATTTTGCTGAGGTTTTGATACAATATTCTAAACTTTTTTATCTAGTTTTAAGAAAATTTCATTTCCTGTCACCGCGAGCTGTTCTTTATCAGAATATTGTATTGTACAGAATTTCTCGTACAGCTACCAGATAGTTTTTGCTTTTCAATGGACAGTTTATTGGGGTTGTGCTACTTTGTCCCGAACATCGATACCCCGAATGTCGTTTCCCGGAAAACCACTTCCCTGAATACCCCGTTTTCTCAAGGAAATAGGTTCCTCGAAAATGTTTTGGCACTCATAATTATCAGTACTGATTGATTATTTCAGGCTGATGAACGGTTCATATGAAATGCACTCTTCTTTTTTGATCAGCGGTTCTTTAAAGTTTTTCCGAACTCAGCATTTTTTCTTTTTTTCTTTATCGTTCTTTCTAATTCACCACTCTGTCTCTGAAGATTGTTTCTTATCCATTTTGAACTGCATCTATTTTGGGGCCGTCCATGAACCACGTGGTCGTTCAAGAGGGAGTAGAAGTGGGTGGTTCTATCATAATACCACGATCCATACAAATTTTGGGTCATTTCGGGAGAATGGATTGCAGGAAAAATTGTAATTCGGGTATCTGGCGTTCGGGGAAATGATATTCGTGGGAACGACATTCGGGTAAAAATAGACCAATAGGTTTTTATTAATAATGGTCACCTCAATATCAGTACATGAAAAAATATTCAAAAAAGAGTATTTGCTTACCGCTGCTTGACATGGTTTTTGGCAAATAAGAATTCTTCATTCCTCATATATAGAATGTTCTTCTTGATTTTACAACTGTCTTATTTGTCTAAAAGCTCCTGAAAGTTGTAATAGTAAATGTAACTTTGGTTTGCGAATGGAGGCATTCATTACTTCATCGAACGAACGGCACAAATAGGTGCAACGTTTATCGAAATCTTGTAAATATCCAATAAACTAGCTCTTTAGAAGCAACAAAACTTTTAAGAACAGCTTATGATGAAAAGAAGGGAGCACCACTTGTGAAATATTCCAAACCATAATTCCCTGTAAAACTTAATAATCTAAACAAAAAACATTTAATTGAAACTGAAAAAAAAACAGAGAGATGGAATTTAATGATTATAAAATAGATAATCTCATGCTATAACATCTGTAGAATGATAGTTGCAACGTATATTGAAAAGAAGCAACAAAACATTGAAGAACAGCTTATGCTGAAAAGAAGGGTGAACCGCTTGTGAAGCCTTTCAAACCATTATACCATTTTACAGGGACAACATGTATTAAAAAAAAACTTACTTTACTATCCGTCATGCTAAATATCCATTCTTTACATCAGTAAGCAGTATCTTTCATACATAGTGAAGCAGCTTTTAATGAATGCAATCGTTATTCTACTGTATATTTTTTCTTTCTAGTTCCACGGTCCCCCAGTATTAAGTGTTGCTTTTTCAATTCATATTCATAAAACTTCAAATATTGCTGTTGATCGTTGAATGCTCGAGAAATCGATATTTTTGTTATATGTACCTAGTCCAACAATTAGAATATGGATATTCGAAGCTGGCTCACTAAGTCAACGGTAGGCTATGTCCAAGAGACCCTGTACTTTTTTGAGTATATTAACCAAAATAATCTCACACATTTTTTTTAATGCTCTACAATTGCAAACTTGATTCACCTGAAAAAATAAATTAAAAAAATTTTAGGGGATGGTCAATTCTGGGGAATGGTACATTCTGGCGAATGGTTTTCTGGCGAATGGTACTTTCTGGCAAATGATTTTCTGGCATATGGTACTTTCTGGCGAATGTCATTCTGGCGAATAGTTTTCTGGCGAATGGTTTTCTGGCAAATATCGCACAATCGTTTGAAATAGAAAAATAGAAGTTTCTAGAACATACGCAAATCCAGGAAAATAAAAAAGATTTCTCGGGAAATGGAATATCTCATTTTCCTGGTAACTCTTTCTGGGATATTTTTTTTTTTCTATCTTTATTAACGAGATTTTTAGCCCTGGGCTAGTTCATCTCGGGACCAACGGCTTTATTTCCCTTCCGAAGGAAGTCGTCACTGAAATTTTTAGTGACTATCTCGGGGATGGGATTCGATCTCAGGTCCTCGGCGTGAGAGGCGTGTGTTCTAACCACTACACAAGGTCCGCCCCTTTCTGGGATTGGAAACTCTTATGTAGATTGAATTTAAATAACTTTACTGATCGAGAACTCCCTGTATTTGGCATTTGGATCACACCTATAGGATCAAAATCACATGAAGTATTCCTCGGAAACACGAACAAAATAAACGCAAAAAATTGTGGTTACTATTTCTTGGTAGATTTTTATCAAACAAGCCTTTTTTTCGCACACCGTCTTTAAATTTTCATTTAATTCTTAACGAATGTAAATGACTCATTACATAACAATTTTCAGAAATTGATAAGCAATGGTAAACGCATCTTAATATGATATTTCATACCTTTTGCTTGTTACAGCACAAGTATGATTTGAAATTTAAACCCTTTCTTTCCCATGGTGGATCCACAACACCATCTATTTTCGATAATTTGGTCATAATAATGATCAATTTCATGCTGCAACAGTTAACCTGTTGATAAACGATCAGATTCTATGTTAACACTCTTTTTGAAAACGCAACGATGATATTGAAATAGATGTTAAAAGCCATGGGGTGGGTTGATCACTTATTTATACAGCCATTCCATGAAAAACCGATCTAGTGGGTCTCTGAATTCCGTGAAAATTTGCTATTTTGTTCCTTATCCGAAATAAGGATACACGTATTTTTGGATTTTTTGATTAGGGTGACCATTTCCGAAATAGGGTAACCAGAAAAATCGCGATTTTGCAAAATTTTTATTTTTAAAAAAATTATAACTTTTGAACCGTTCGACCGATTTTCAATCTTTTTGGACGAAATGAAGGCTAAAGATTTTGACTTTTCAGGAGAAATATAAAATTTCACAAAAATTGTGTTTTTTACATGAAAAAACTCAATAGTTTCCGTTTTTTCGTGTTTTGAAGGCCTCGGAACCAAAGGGGCTATCGCTGTTCTCATTTTTTCTTGAAAGTTCAGATTTACGTAAACTGTCAAATTTTCAGAGATGTATGTTTTTTAGTTTTTGAGATATATTTTTTTAAAAATAAAAAATCAGTCATTTTTTATCGGCACACACTGTAGGTCTCAGCGCATTAGATTTGTAATGTTTAAAAAAAAAATTATAACTTTTGAACAGCTTAACCGATTTCCAATCTTTTTGTATGGAATGAAAGCTTAAAATTTCAACTATTCAGACAAAATTGAAGAAATGGTTTCAAAAGCAATCGAGTTCAGGTGTCGCGTCGCCGACTTGATTTTTCCCCTCGTTCGAGGATGGAGGATCAATTGGGTGATCTCGTTTCATGCTTTAATTTTTAACATATAATACATTATGATACACTTTCGGTTCTATACCATTTCCCGGAAAGACGTTTCCCGGAAATCATTTCCCGGATACCCCATTTACCGGAAAGACACTTCCCGGAATGACCCATTTCCCGGAAAGCTACTAAATGATAAATAAAACAAGAAATTTACGGTTCTATTCCACGTGTTAAAGCAAAGTAATATCAGAACCATGAAATCTATGTGGCAAACTCAAAGAATACTTTATAAAGAACCACTAAATTGTCATAGATTAGTTTTTCGACGTTCATACCAGCCACGAAATGCATAAAAAAGAATGATTTAAGTCACCCCTATACCCAATGTCACCCCGCATGGCGGTAATATTTCATTGATATTTTAATGCTCAATTGCATCCTCATTTTTTATGTTGAATAAAACTATTTAAAAATTTAAAAGTTTAGCAACAGGTGATTTTAGCTTTTGTCCTTATATTTGATATTTGATTGGAAAGCAGTTTTACCGGCAAATTTAGTAGCATATTAATTAAACATATTCCTGCGAAAGCCGTGAAAAAATATTTGCAAAAGTAATTCTGAAATAGTTTGAAAAAAATAAATAAACATGATGCTACCCACCATATTTTCAGTTTTTTTTTTTAATGGATCTTAATTTCTAACAGTTATGACTTTTTCACGTAGCCTATTTTGGGTGCATGAATTTTCTAAATCATTTGTCTAATGAATTTTCAGAATCATTGATCTAAATTTGTCATCGAAGGCTGTAAATGCGGGTAATTCTCCGGAAAATATAACATTTTTCTACAATAGTTTGGGTTCCCTTTAGCAACGGGTGTTTTACTACATTCTAGGCATTTTGCCTACAACACCGATAGGCTGAATTCCACTGGCTTCAATGACTGCGATTTGCTCTGCTTGGTCACTGTATCGTGAATTCCATGATCTTTTGCAATCCTGGACTATACGCAAATTACGTTACGAACAATTTTGACATATTGGACCAACTGTCTTCTTGTCAATTTTATAAGGCTTGTGACGCTTCCTTTAACTCTTTCCGTACCTTTGGAATGAGACACTAGCTTAAACTTTATGATGTGATAATGTGTCAGGTATCATCTTCTTGTTTTTCTTTCTGGCATGACATTTCAACTGCTTCTCGGCTCTATGTTCATATTAGCACTCCCACAGTTATTAATTGGGAATATTCTTCGCCAATTGACGAAGAAACTCTATGCCCTCAAAAGTAGAAGAATTTTCCAATCCTAAAAACCCTCGACCGGCGGGATTGGAACCTGCTATACTTAGCTACGGTCTTGCTCGTTAATCGCCACGAATTTTCAGGATCCGCGAAAGTTTATTTTTAGTACATTCCGGGAATTGGTATTCCGGGAAATGGGTTTCCGGGAAATGGGTCATTCCGGGAAATGATTTCTGGGAAACGGCATTCCTTACTAAAAGTGTTGACTTACTATTGGTTCACGCTTTTTGAAGACGAATGGTTGACTTTTTGATCTGAGGTTGTATGTAACGCATCACTTACCAAGGTGAATTCTGATGATGTAGCTTTTTATCACTTCTCACCAAAGAACTCCTTCCTTTGTCAACCATGGAGATGCAGAGGTAATCCCGGTCTATACTGGCTATGGATGTTACGTAAATTTCACTTCTCCGATAACCGTAAGGACGTGGCCGGTGCGATTCTACCCCATTACCCCGAATCCCATTACCCCGGATGCCATTAACCCGAACGCCATTACCCCGAATTCCAAAACCCCGAACGACCCATCACCCCGAATGACATTACCCCGAATTCCACAATCATGGGGAAATGTCATCAATATCATCATGTCAAGATAATTGTGAATTCGGGGAAATAGCATTCGGGGTGATGGAATTCGGGGTAATGGTATATTCGGGGTAATGGAATTCGGGGTGATGGGATTCGGGGAAATGGCATTCGGGGTAATGGGGTAGAATCGGCCGGTGCCGTTATTAACATCATAATGTTTGGAATCCTCGGAAGTTTACATTGAAAATCTGTTGATTCCTTGGGTATCTTCGATTATTCTGGTCAATCATAGATTGCACGGACAGAAATCTGTTTTTTAAAATATGATTTATGAAATTCATAAATTTGTTAGGTTATGATATCATGACGAAAAAACATGATTTCTGGAGTTATTATCATGACTATTCATAAGCGTCCAGAGAGACGACACTAGGTGATATACTTATGGCGAAGTAGGCCGTCATTGAAATTTGTACGCGTCGTTGATGATTGTTACTAAATCATGTCACAATTTCGAAATTGGTGAAAACCAGTTAATATTGCACTGACGCACCTGAAAAAGTATCAGCATACTTTCTGCATGTTCGCACATATAGTGATACTTTTTCGGATTGATATGAACTATGAAGACTGAGTTTTATCACTATGAAGGCTAACTTTTATCACTTTGAAATTGCGAACTGCATTGCCAAAATGGCTGCCAAAACAAATGACGAGCTACTTAGCCTTAATATCAACTCATTTGTGAATGAAAAATCAGTTTTTTCGTTCAGATTTAAAGGCATCGTCATGAAAATCTATCATCGCATCACAGGTAGCAAGTTGAAGGCAATGATGAATATTGTTGCAAATTTGAGTAAAAAATCTGGTTTTGAAAATTTGTAAAACGATGATGATTATTTACTCTTAACTCCGTTATAAAGGTCAATGGCATGACAGGAGTGCCAGGGAGTGCCCATTAGCAGAACCCATTTTGCAACAATATTCGGAAGCACACCTGGAAGCAAGGGGCATAAATAGCATAGCGGTAAACGCGCGATTCAACAAGACGAAGCTGAGGATCGTGATTTCGAATCCCTCCGGTCGTAAGGATCTTTTTGGAATGGACATATTCACAACATAACAGGGCATAGAGTATCTTCGTAGTTGCCTCACAATATACACATGCAAAAATCGTCAATCGGCAAAGAAACCTCTCAGATAATATCGGTGGAGGAATTCATAAGAACATTAAGGCAGCCTCCATTTATTACGTAACGCTAACATTGACAATTTTCGACTCCCTCCCCTTGTCCGTAACGCTTTCTATTGGTAAAAATATATCAAATTTCTGTATGAGTCGTAACGATAGTGCCCAATTTGTGGATGGCGCTTAAGCTGAGAAGCAGGCTCCAGTGGCGACGATACGTCAGAAAATAAAGCTTAAGCACTGTTCATTTTGTAAAGTGGGCACTTTGTTTATGCAAGGGTCGATGTACCAATAGCCGCATAACTAAGAAAAAATATTCGTATAAAATTGAAAAATAAAGCTTTTTATCTTGGTTTTGTGGGAAAAATATGAAAACTACGAAAACTCATTATTGTATTTATTATCGCTTGTGCCACTATAGAAACACATGAGCGTATAGTAGCACTATTTCTAATTTCAGTTCCTATAGTAGCACATCACGGCGATGACAAAATACTAATCAAAACCGTATTTTTACAAAGCTTTTATATTTTTCCTTCAAAATGTGGATCAAAAGCTTTCGTTTGAAGTTGAGATAGTTCTTAATTCATTAATTATTTCGTATAATAAAAAATAGTATCACTCAAAACTGCCACTATAGGAACAATAGGTTTACTATAGGCGCAAGGGAGCTCAAATTTTAAGCAAAACTAATTATTTCGATCATTTTTTAAACAAAATCAAGCTGTGTATCAATGGTGCTTAGATCAATAGCTCATGACCTTCATGTAAAAAAATATTTTGAAAAGATTTATAGCAAAACGGCCGTAAAAAGCCATTAGTGCGACTATAGGGGACTGTCCACTAAGGGAACACTGACCCTATTTATTTTTTATTTATTAATGAAAGCGCAATCGGGGTTCTGTGCGTCGTTCAACTACTATTTTACGATGTTATGAATATTTAAAATCTTACAAAATGCTTCTATTTGAAGAATGAAACAGTTTTCCCTTAAACCCCTATGAAAAGCTGAACTTCAAAGTTTAAAAAAGTTTAACATTACTTTTCTTATAATAAAAATCCAAATTTCCATGAACAAATTGTATATTGGTGTCTTCTACTATTCTATTGAAGGAAGCAATTTAAAACCATCAATAATATTCCACCAGTCTCTGACACTAGGTCACTCTGGTGATTTATCTATTTATGGCCAAATTTGCTGAAATACAATCCTTTTACTCCCAGCAAAAGTAAAGTAAAGTAAAAAGCGTAAGTAAAATAGGTTTAGACTACTTAAAAACTATATAATAGGAAGCTAAATCGTAAATTTAACCGCATTCTATGGTATAAATTTCACTCTTAATGGTCGTTTTATTGAAAAAGCTCATATTCTCAAAAAAAAAAATGCACACTTATTTACCGATCTACAGCAATTTGTAAACATTTTTGTACAAATATTTCAATCGGTAATTGCAGAATAACATATTATGAGAATAATATATAGAAAATAAATTCGATTTCACTACCGCAGTGTTGCCAATTTTGATAATATCTTCGATGAGAGGTCTTCTGAAGATAATGCATTTTTTCTCTATTGTGCCTTATATATAACGTGGGAACAAAATAAAAAAAAAACTCCATGTAGGCGTTAGCTTTTTTTCATATGAAGACTATGTTAGTACTTCCGTCAGAACGTATTTAAAACTTAAAAAATCTACTCATATCAGTTCCCTTTCAATATCAAATATTTTTCTCAAAAAAAAAAAGGTGAAATCTCTTTCTATCATAACTGGAGAATTTTTGCTCCAAAAATAACTTCATTTTTTCAGAAGGCTTCGTATTGATGAATCTTTTAAAGGACAAATCTTTTTTAAGATTAAAAATATAGATTGTTGAATTTGTAAATCAATTCATAACAATCATTGATTTTGACAACATTCAAAAATCGACCGTTCCAAACGTTATTCCTTATTCATGTGCAATTTAATTATGTTGGTGGATTTTTCATTATCGCAATATAATTTAACATTAGTCGAACGATGTACAGAAAACACATTGCGATTTTATTAATAAATATTAATAAATGATCAGTCCATATGATTAACGAAATTTATATCAAACTATGCATATATTATTATCTGATCTTACTCATTGGAAAAGCTATAGTGAAAAAAAGTGCTTGTTAGCGTGAAACTGATGGAACATACACATAAATAAATGACAGATTTGGATCAAACATTTTGCCTGCACTTTTTATACCATGGAGGCTGGTCATATTTGCACATGTGTTTCAACTAACTTCAATCAATACCATATATTTTATCCCCAGCCTGATTGTTTAATTTTTATTATTTCATCCCTAGCTTCAATCGATTCAACCGAAACGAATGCTGCTTTAGCAAATTAATTAGGCCCTAGTGGATTCGCGTCTAATTCCTCCCAAATCATTAATTTCCGTTCTATTGATCCCTTTTTAATCTCCCATCATCGCCATCATCCCCGTCGGCAAAGGACTATATTGGAGTCGGAAACAATATTTCTGACAGTCACTGCGTAGTTGCGAATTGCGTTCGAAGGGTGCCTTCACTTCCTCCCGTGGATTCGACCGGCGGACAAACCACATTGATTACGCTACATTTCTGGAAATCCGCTCCTGGGGCTCTGCTTCTTGCAACCCGTAGCAAAATATCGCAAAATGTCTTATCTCGGCACAATTTACCCACCGGATCCGAAATCAAATTAAAACCGAGAAAATCGATTAAAGTTGGCGCAATCCGAGTCCCTCAGCTTTTCCACTTTCACAGTTTTTGGGTGGCGGAGTACGGGCAATGGCGTAGCAAGGGTGGTCTGAAGAGGGTTACATGCAACATGTGAGCTTCGCACTGCGCAGTTATAAAGTTGTCTAAGAAAAAGTTTATAACATGTAGCTGAAACTTCTGCCAGTTCCAGCTTGAATTTGAAGGGAAGATCAGGACGTAAGTTGCGATAAATTAAACAAATTTTTCAATTACTCTGATTATTGGGCAATCAAATTGAATAACAAGCAAAGAGATTTTGTAATTCTTATATCAATGTTAGAAATATTGCTTTTTAAATTTTGGTTGGCAATCGATGACCACTAGAATTAAAATCAATTAACCTAAGTTTACCTAAATATATAACGCATTCATTGTGGCAATACAAGATTACAATAATTTATTTAAAAATATGATACTCTATGTAACTCATTGGTACTATACCATTCCTCCCTGGTATCAGAATCATTTTCAACATTTTATTTTCAATACTCTGCAGAGCTTTCTTACTGGCATTACAAAAGCTAGTTCATATTGGTATAGCTGGCCTGAAAATTTGTTTTAAGATCAAATGCTTGTTCTTAAGACAAAGTTTTGATTTTTTGATAATAAGTGGATAAATACATTTTATATATTTAGTCAATTTGGCTTGAATGCCCTCAATGTGATTTTTGAAAGTTTTTTCCAACATGAGATATCTGTTCGAAAGCTAGTTATTTGTTCAAATCTCATTTATAGCTAGAAATAGAAAATTCAAACAAAATTTTTATTCTGCATTGAAAGTCACTTACAGAAAAAGTGCGTTGCACTTATCGGAAGTGTTGTGAAAAACTTAATTTCTCATAACTCATGCTTGAGATTTTTCATGCGCGAGTTGTCAATCAGGCAAATCAGCAGTCAAAAAATCATGGATGAGTCGGCTTATCTGTTAGACTCATTGTCTCGTATTTCCACAGTTTATTCACACACGGCAATAATTTCTTGTTAGTCTGGTAAAATTATTGTAATCCTTTCTAACGTTAAAACAACATTCGGATTTCACGAGTTTTTGACGGGTATTGCGACTGAATGATGTTTACGGTTTGAGTTGATTGAGTGATTTTGCCTCGAAATCTCAAGCGTAAGATTTGCGAAGCCAGATCTCTAATGAGTTTGCTCTCACGGGAGAGCGAATTGACTGAGATTTGAGTGTGAGTCTATCAACACTGCTTACCGGTTTTAGAATCGAAGACTAAAGTACACACTAAATACGAAATACCCGATATTGTAAAAATAATTACTTGTTTCTGCTTGTTTGCACCAACAATCATCAGAACATTTGGCACACGTGACAAAGACAAATGTCACTAGCAAAGTGACATATTATCATGAGTGGTGTTTGAAATTAGGTACTAGTTATTTGGCCACAGCGGTTTCAAAAATATTGAAGTTGCCATCAAATCCCTAGCATCCCCTAATAATAACTCTGCATACGCCCTGCGAAGTGAAACATATATCGGAAAATTTTTCCTCAGCAACAAGGCCAAGCGATACGAAAGGTATCGGATATGAAATAAAGCAATGCACGTTGCGGAACAGGAAGCGCACGAGATTTGTTGCTGAACCGAACCAACCAGTAGTGGCAGGATACCAACATATAAAAGTATCCACATTGGGAGGGGTGAATGTGGCAGACGGAGGGAAAACGATTAAATTGTTAAATAAGGCGAAAAATGAAATCCGTTGGAGCAATTCGTTTCATTTATCGTTTTCTTTCGAGTAATTCAAAAGCTGGTGGAAGTCAACTCCAATGCGAGGGTGAAAATATTTGACCTGTAGCATTTAGAAGACTAGAATCATTTAAAGAAGAAAAAAAGAAAAGTGAACGAAGTAAAAATATTGCTGACAAACACGTATAGAAAAAAATGTAAGAAATCGAAAGTTGTTTTGACTGTGCCTTTTAATTTATTCGAACAGTAGCATTGCATACGTTGGGCATGGCGTACCAATATTGCAACTTCATGTCATTTCATTTTTGTACATCGTACATTTGGTACAAATGCGGATCGTTTTTGATCGCAGCTTCTTGTGGAGGCCGTAGCACTGTGATTTATTTCGTCGATTTCATGAGTTTTTTGAATAGCGCCCAAACCGTTGGTTTTATCGATACAGTTTGTTTGTAAGAAATTGAATTATTCGTCAAATTAAATAAATTCTCATGTTTTTTTTTTTTTTTTGCTGTTAACTGTGCATAAAGTAAGAAATTAATTTCTTTCCGTGTACCCTACAACATAGGATCCACGAAGCTTTCATTCAATTTTTACTAGTGCTGCCACCTCATTGTCAAAAAAAAGCTCGATTTAGATACGTCGACATGATATGAAATCAAAAGCCCGCGCGTTTTATACAAATTGCATATTGATTGGCGAATTGACCTAATCAGGTTAATTTTCTTTCTGCACAATTTCCACTCCTGTGGAAAATTCCATCCTTTTTCAAATTTCCAATCAGGAAAAGGCTTCTTAAAAATTGTACAGCTTGCAGACAAACTGCGTCGTAGCTTTTAGGTCTAAACCAATATGTATCGCGAGCGTCGTTTCATTTAAAGTGGAGTGCTCGAATTGACAAGTCGATATTTTGTCGGAGTGATTCTAGAAGAAAATTCAAATTGTTAAGGTGTATTAGCTCCAAACTGAATTCGAAGTAATTTCCGGGAAAGTACTTTGTTCAGTGAATGTATAAATTAAAAAAACTTTCAATTACAGGTTTTTTATAAGTTGTTTAGTAAAGAACCGTGTGACAACCACGTGTGCCTTAATAGTGGTTTAGTTCAGGTAAGCCATTACTATTTCGACCTTAAGTGAAGCAATTAGTGAAATTCTAACGTTGAATAGGCTTTGCCCATCCAACGTGGGCGGTTCGTCCGGAGTTGGTCCATATTTTTCCAGGACGAAGTTGAAGCAAGCCAGACCAGAGCGGTCAGTCCACGTGGTTCGAGTTGGCAGACCGAATTAGACTCGGCGGTGCCGTAGCGATCAACCGTTGGAGCGCAGAAAAGCTAGGCATTGAGCGGAGACACTGTAGCATCGGTGTAAAAGTGTACAATCCGAATCGGGCTAGCAATACTGCTCGATTTAAGATCCGTTTAGTCAAGTGGGACGATATCGAGCCTCGTCCACGTGCTCGTCACTCCACTAGACAGGGACGCATCTACCCTGAGTTCATCGTCGCCCACGGATCGTGCTAGTGTTTGCTCTATGGTAAGTCCAAGGTAATCTCACCGCCAACAATCAAACCACCTCTCGAACATCGACTGGACTTCCAAGCTTGGCAACGAAACCACTGTAACTAATCGCCCAAGGACAGCGTGGGAGCCGCAACGTTTCCGGCTTAAGGTCAGACTAGTTTATTGCCTAAGAAGAAAGAAATACTATTTTTAGTAAAAGGTTCAAACATAAGCCAATACAGTTAGCCGTGACGTCACAAAATAAAGAGTAGGGTTTTCTTGAACTGAATCGAGTCGAATAAACTGGTTCCTCTTATATGTGAAGCTTATAACAAACCCGATCAGTCAAATTTTAAATGCGAAGCTTGATGAGAAATAAATGTTACTTCGAATTCAGTTCTCCCTCCACTAGTTCGTGACGTCATTCAAAGTTAAACTTTCGCAAATTGGTTGGTCTAGTTAGCAAAGACACAACTCGACTGCTCGACTGTACGATTTTTCTTTAGTTATACAATTTTTGTCGGATTTACTAGTCGTTAGTAACGTTTGCTTCATTGGTTGGGTCAATTTGTACACAATTCGGTCCGTTATTAACTGTTGGCCTGCTCTGAGATAGCGGTCTCATGCCGGGATCTAAATCCGAGTTAACGGTCCTTCAATTAGAAGGTGGCGCATAAGCCGTTAGCTTTAAGATACAGAAAGGATTGTTACATTTTGGCGCCCAATGTGGGGCCCGAGAACAGCTAGTAGTTCGTGAATTTTTGAATTTAGAAGTTGGTTGGAATTCGAAATTTTAAGTTGTAAATATTTGCTTGTAAATTTGTACCTGGATTGCTTATTCTGAACTCAATTATATTCGTATCGTATTTTGTTTTTCTTAAGTTTCGGTTATATTTGAAGATTCGGTATTTAGTGATTCAATTAGTTCGATAAGGTATTCGGTTTTGATTAGTTATATTCGGTTTCGGTTAGTTGTATTCGGTTTGATAATAGTGCATAAGTGATTTTTTTGGTTCATTTTGATTTTTTAGTGATTAAGTGAATATTTTTCTACTAGTGAATTTGAATTTTTTGGTTTGTTTGACATGGAGTCGTTCAAAATTAATCCTAATCATTTAGATGAAAGTGAAGTGAATTATGAGTTGGCAGTAAGAAACTGTATGCTCACTGGATCCGTCGAAAATCGTCGACGAGATCTACGAGTAGTTTTTCGTGATCCGGATTCGGAAAAGTACGTTAGTGTGACTGAAGCAATGATGACTGATGACCTTCGGGAAGTACCGAGAAAACTAAAAGAGATCGCAGATCTTCTGAATGAGGGACCACACCCGACCTGCTTCTCCAGGTTGGTTCATTATTACCATCGTGTTCGCAGGTACACCCCTCGTACTACTCACCAACAAGATGCTCTGCATAGTTTGCTGGAAATGATCTCGAAAATTGCGACCACTTATTTTGCTACTAGGTTGGACGAAACCGTCGGCCAGGGACCGAGTGCGGAGTCCACAACCCATGGAAACCCTTCTGACGTTAGTCCGCAGGAGAATCGGATTGGAGGTCAACTTTTGACGAGGCCCAATCTTGGTGATAATGAGACGCTCAGGAACGTGCAGCGAAATCCTGGATCCCCGTGGCTGATGAGTTGGGATGAGACTGAAGGAGCTGTGGGTGGAAATCCGGAGAAATCGGAGAGGGACATTGCCAAGGTGATACCCGCGTTAGTGGAAGACCTGCTGAATTTCCGACAAGCTGAACCGGCTTCGGGTTCAGGTACGGTCCCACGCCAAGTCGAGTTTTTCAATACCTTCCAATCGAATCCATGGACCCTTCGAGTTCCTTCGCTGCCGGCAGAGGAAACTCAGAGTACCACTGGTCTTTCTAACTTCCAAGGATTGGATGCAGGGGCTTCGAACCGTTCAATGAACCAGGGTGAAAGGCTTCGATCGCCTGCCCAACCACCTATCGTCGAACAAGCGACTTCGAGACAGTATTCCAACGATTCGGGCACCGTACGTATTAATGTGTCTCAGCAAAGCAGTGAATACATTCACGTCTCTGAAATAGAAACATACATTAAAAAGCGTGTCGATCAGATTATTCGTCAACAGATGGGTATTTCTCAAGTTCAAAACTCGTCTGTGGAGGCAATAACGGCCAAGATGGCGAATGCTAGCATTGATCCTAGAATTAATTTAGATCATGCAGGGCTTTCAGCTAATTCAGATGTACTTCGAAGCGGTATTCCAGTTCAGCGAGCGATGCCTGATCCTTCGCCGCCACTACAGTTATCTGGATACGCTACTGGGACATATCACAATCCTGCGTTAGGACAAGTTTCTGGAACTGGACGAAGTTTTCCTACTGGAGAACCATTCATGAACAGAACTAGATGCTCTACACCTCGGAATGAGCAAACTGCAAATCTTGACTATTTTCCAGGTGGTCAACGAAATTCTTTGCAGTTACCACCTAGTGGATACTCGAGACGATTGCCGCATCAGCAATGTAGTATTATTGAGAAATGGCCAAAGTTTACGGGTGACTCCAACGCTGTCCCTGTCACGGATTTTCTAAGACAAATAAACATCCTTTGTAGATCGTACGATATTACAAAACATGAGTTGAGGATGCATGCCCATTTGCTCTTCAGAGACAGCGCCTACGTCTGGTTTACCACATACGAGGAGAAGTTTACATCGTGGGAAATGTTGGAAGCATACCTAAAGATGAGGTACGATAATCCGAATCGTGACCGTATCATTCGAGAGGAGATGCGTGCCCGAAAACAGCGACCCTCTGAGTTGTTCAGTGCATACCTGACAGACATGGAGATGCTCGCACAACGAATGATTAAGAAAATGTCGGAGGCCGAAAAGTTCGAAATAATTGTAGACAACATGAAGCTTTCCTACAAGCGTAGACTAGCCCTTGAACCAATTCACTCGATTGAGCATCTGGCGCAACTCTGCTTCAAGTTCGATGCTCTCGAGTCCAACTTATATTCTTGTTCCGTTCTACCTCGTCCAGCCATCCATCAAGTGGAATGTGAAGATGATGTCACTGGAGAGATTTTGAATGGTGAAGAAGTAGAGGAAATCTATGCGTTGAAAGCTAAAATGGGTAGGGGATTTGGCAGAGCTAAACCAAATGCTGAGACAAACTCAGAGAAGACCAAGCAAGCGATCTGTTGGAATTGTCAACGTGTAGGACATATGTGGAAGGATTGCGATAAGCGCAAAACCATATTTTGCCATATTTGTGGGTTGACGGACACTACGGCCTACAGATGTCCGAATAACCACAATTTGGGACAACAGGAAGAATTGCCAAAAAACTAATAAAAGAGGGCAATTCCGGGAATCCTTGTCCTCGGTACCATAATCAGGAGATTCCCAATCCCAATTACGACATATTCAACAGTATCCATCACATAAACACTACGTTTTACAAATGTCCGCATTTGAAAGTGAGAATTCTTTCCGAAGAGATCGAAGGGTTAGCGGACACCGGCGCTAGTTTATCTATAATAAATTCAGTGAACCTTATCAACAAGCTAGGACTGAAAATTCACCCCATCCCGCTAAAAATATCAACTGCTGACGGGACAGCCTATCGTTGTTTGGGTTATGTTAATGTTCCCTTTTCCTATGAACAGGCGACCCATGTGATTCCAACGATAATTGTGCCCGAGGTCACAAAAACGTTGATTTTAGGAGTTGATTTTCTGACTAAATTTGGGTTTCAATTAGTGTCGTCTGGAACTGAAAACACAAAAAAGGTGAAGAGTGACCACACTAATACGGATTTAACGTTCGCTGAAGATTATTTCGGAGATCGCACCGCTAGAATCTGCTCTCAATTAGAACCATATCCGGAAACTACTGCCGTGAGCACCGCAAATGAAATTGTAGACGAAAGTTTGGAGATGCCTACCGTAGAGTTGCCCAAGAAATCACTCGAAACAGTTACAGATCTGATTACGGAACATACACTTAAAGAAAGAGAACAAGAAGCCCTCTACCACGCGATTAAAAGATTACCAGAAACTCGAGAAGGACAGTTAGGTCGTACCAATTTAATGGAACACCGAATAGACCTTCTTCCTGACGCGAAACCTAGAAAAGTTTCGTATTATCGGTGGTCTCCTAGTGTAGAGAAGGTAATCGACGCGGAAGTTCAACGGATGATGGACCTTGGAGTTGTTGAAGAGTGCCAAGGACCTGTCGACTTCCTAAACCCCCTCCTTCCTATTAAGAAACCAAACGGGAAGTGGAGGATCTGCCTCGATTCACGAAAACTCAACCAGTGTACCAAAAAGGATGACTTCCCGTTCCCTAATATGATGGGAATCATTCAACGCCTCCCAAAATCGAAATTCTTTTCCGTAATTGACTTATCAGAGAGTTACTATCAGGTACCCTTAGAGGTCTCAGCAAAAGATAAAACTGCATTTCGCACAAATAAAGGTTTGTTCCGGTTTGTAGTCATGCCATTCGGGTTGACCAACGCACCTGCAACTATGGCAAGATTGATGTCTCGCGTGCTCGGACATGACCTTGAGCCTTACGTATATGTTTATCTGGATGATATCATAATAGTCTCCAATAGTTTAGAAGAACATATTCGTCTAATTCAAATCGTCGCCGAAAGACTTCAAAGAGCTGGACTAACTATCAATCTTCAGAAAAGCAAATTCTGCCAGAAGAAAATAACGTACTTAGGCTACGTGCTATCAGAGGAAGGATTGTCGATGGATGTAAGCAAAATTCAGCCAGTCCTCGACTACCCGGTACCGAAGACTGTTAAGGATGTCCGTCGTCTTCTTGGACTTGCGGGTTTTTATCAGAAATTTCTGTCAAATTATTCTGAGATTACAACGCCAATCACCAACCTTCTTAAGAAAGGAGCTAAAAAGTTCACCTGGACAGTGGAAGCTAACGTCGCCTTGGATAAGTTGAAAGCTGCTTTAGTTTCGGCGCCAGTATTGGCCAATGCTGATTTTACTTTGCCGTTTATTATCGAGACCGATAGTTCTGATTTAGCGGTAGGTGCAGTACTGGTCCGGGTGCAAAACGGCGTAAGAAAGCCTATTGCCTACTACTCAAAAAAATTGTCAAGCACACAGAGGCGCTACAGTGCTACTGAACGGGAGTGTCTTGCAGTTCTTCTAAGTATTGAAAACTTTAAGCACTTTATCGAAGGATCCCAATTCATAATCCAAACGGATGCTATGAGTTTGACTTTCTTGCAAACTATGTCGATTGAGAGTAAGTCAGCCATAATTGCAAGATGGGCCCTTAAACTCTCTAAGTACGACATGTTATTGCAATACAAGAAAGGGTCAGAAAATATACCGGCAGACGCCCTGTCGCGTGCCGTAAATCACGTCGTCGTTGTGGATCCCTATATTGATCAACTGAAGAAAATGATAGAGGCCCATCCGGAAAGGTATTCTGACTTCCAAGTGTGTGATGAAAAAATATACAAGCACATTCACAATGCAGCAATTGCTGAAGATCCCTGTTTCCGTTGGAAGTATGTTGTCCCAGTGGTGGAAAGACGTGCAATTATTCAGGCGATACATGAAGAAGCTCACCTAGGTTTTGTTAAAACCCTGGCGAAAGTTCGCGAACGACATTACTGGCCGCATTTGGCAGCTGACGTTAAACGTTTTTGTAGCCAATGTGAAGTCTGTCGAGAATCAAAAATACCCAACATGAAGGTGAAGCCAATATGCGGGAAGCCTAAATTATGCTCCCGACCATGGGAATTAATTTCTATGGATTTCCTGGGACCGTACCCACGGTCTAAAAAGGGTAATGTTTGGTTGCTCGTTGTAAGTGACTTCTTCTCTAAATTCGTCTTAATACAGTGCATGAGGACTGCGACAGCCGCTGCTACCTGTACATTTGTCGAGAACACTATCTTCAATGTGTTTGGAGCGCCCAGAATTTGTATTACGGATAATGCTACCGTATTCAAGTCTGAATTATTTCAGAAACTGCTAGCAACATATTCTGTCACTCACTGGCCATTATCGGTTTATCACCCTAGCCCCAACCCAGCTGAGCGCGTGAATAGGGTAATCGTAACGGCTATCCGCTGCTCGCTCAACCAGGAGAAAGATCACCGCAATTGGGATCATAATGTCCATCAAATTGCAAAAGCAATACGAACAAGTGTTCATGAAAGTACAGGTTACACTCCTTACTTCCTGAACTTCGGTCGCAACATGGTCAGTAGTGGGAGTGAGTACGAGACCATGAAAGAAAGTGAACTTCAGAAGGATCTCGAACAAAAAGAAGACGAAATGAAGCAACTGCATATTCAGGTGCAGCATAACTTACTAAAGGCCTACCAAAAGTACAGCCACCCCTACAATCTGCGAGCCAATTACCGACACGTATTCCAAAAGGGCGATGTGGTGTATAAAAGAATGGTGCATCTCTCGGATAAATCCCGTAACTTTGTTGGAAAATTCGCAAATAAGTACGAAAAGGTACGAGTAAGTGAAGTGCTAGGTACCAATACATATGCTTTGGAACGACTAGATGGGCGAAAGATAGCTGGAAGCTATCATGGCTCTTTTCTAAAGCGTGCATAAAACGGCAAGCTATGACGGCCACCACATAGGTGTGCATAAACCAGCATAATCAGATACAAAACACTCAAAGAGGTCATTCCCTACGTCCAATGTTTGAGATGTCAGCTGGTCTGTTTCCTCGCATTGTCGACTCAGCGTACAGAAGTACCAGCTATGACGGTACATCATCATGATGTGCATAAACTAGTAGATTTCAAAAAAAAAAACACTCCCAGAGGTATACACTTTTAGGTCCAATGTTCGAGATGTCTGAACAGTTTCCTCACATTGAAGACCTAAATAAACTCCATCAAACAAACCTAAAATTTAGAATATTTTAATAATTTTTGAATACATTAACTGTGTTGGTATGTGATGCATCAGTTGCATTCCTGTCTGTTAACTGGTCGACAAACATTGACCTTGACTCACAATTTCACTGGTTATGCACTTTGTTTACTTCAATAGCCCGGTTTAGAAACACAGATTTCCGCAATTCAAAAGTAGTTTTTCAATAGTTACCTATTTCCAAACAGTCACTTTACCTTTTAACTCCATTCACATTAAATTTCATGCCAGTTAATTCCATTAGTTTCCGTTTTTTTCGAAGCAAATCCGTAACACGATGCAGCAACCATACCGTTCTGTTTTCATTACGTGTGTTTTGTGTAGTTTTGACGTTTATGATTAAGCTTTCGGAAGTGGAAAGCTTTCGTGTGTACCCGGTACTGAAAACTCAGTATTTGTGGATTTGGTATGCGTCGGTTTTGTTTCCGTGTGTTTAGGCTATGTCAGTTGGATCAGAATGAAAGAGTCGGTATGAGTTCGGTTATTAATTTAAGGCTTAGATTCTAGTTTTGCTATCGGTTGGAAAACCATATGCTCAGATATTTCTGAGGTTAATTCGGTTATGTTCGGTTTCGGAAAATAAGTATTGCTCAGATATTTCTGAGGTTAATTCAGAATAATTTCATACTCAGATATTTCTGAGGTTGAGTTTCGGTATATATAGGTTTGATAGGGAATTTGAATGATTGTTAGGTGAATGAGTTGAGTTCATAATGGCATAGTTTAAATAGTTTAGTTATGTGTTCAAGAATTCCAACTTAACAAAAAGTAAAATTAATTAAGTAGTTTGAATGGTACATAAGAAACAGAAAAAATTTTAATCTGTGTCTTTGTTGTGTAATCTAGAAGAAAAATTTTGAAAATTTTTCAAATTTTCAAAATTTTTAATATAGTATAGGCGAATGTAAGAAATTGAATTATTCGTCAAATTAAATAAATTCTCATGTTTTGTTTTTTTTTTGCTGTTAACTGTGCATAAAGTAAGAAATTAATTTCTTTCCGTGTACCCTACAACATAGGATCCACGAAGCTTTCATTCAATTTTTACTAGTGCTGCCACCTCATTGTCAAAAAAAGCTCGATTTAGATACGTCGACATGATATGAAATCAAAAGCCCGCGCGTGTTATACAAATTGCATATTGATTGGCGAATTGACCTAATCAGGTTAATTTTCTTTCTGCACAATTTCCACTCCTGTGGAAAATTCCATCCTTTTTCAAATTTCCAATCAGGAAAAGGCTTCTTAAAAATTGTACAGCTTGCAGACAAACTGCGTCGTAGCTTTTAGGTCTAAACCAATATGTATCGCGAGCGTCGTTTCATTTAAAGTGGAGTGCTCGAATTGACAAGTCGATATTTTGTCGGAGTGATTCTAGAAGAAAATTCAAATTGTTAAGGTGTATTAGCTCCAAACTGAATTCGAAGTAATTTCCGGGAAAGTACTTTGTTCAGTGAATGTATAAATTAAAAAAACTTTCAATTACAGGTTTTTTATAAGTTGTTTAGTAAAGAACCGTGTGACAACCACGTGTGCCTTAATAGTGGTTTAGTTCAGGTAAGCCATTACTATTTCGACCTTAAGTGAAGCAATTAGTGAAATTCTAACGTTGAATAGGCTTTGCCCATCCAACGTGGGCGGTTCGTCCGGAGTTGGTCCATATTTTTCCAGGACGAAGTTGAAGCAAGCCAGACCAGAGCGGTCAGTCCACGTGGTTCGAGTTGGCAGACCGAATTAGACTCGGCGGTGCCGTAGCGATCAACCGTTGGAGCGCAGAAAAGCTAGGCATTGAGCGGAGACACTGTAGCATCGGTGTAAAAGTGTACAATCCGAATCGGGCTAGCAATACTGCTCGATTTAAGATCCGTTTAGTCAAGTGGGACGATATCGAGCCTCGTCCACGTGCTCGTCACTCCACTAGACAGGGACGCATCTACCCTGAGTTCATCGTCGCCCACGGATCGTGCTAGTGTTTGCTCTATGGTAAGTCCAAGGTAATCTCACCGCCAACAATCAAACCACCTCTCGAACATCGACTGGACTTCCAAGCTTGGCAACGAAACCACTGTAACTAATCGCCCAAGGACAGCGTGGGAGCCGCAACGTTTCCGGCTTAAGGTCAGACTAGTTTATTGCCTAAGAAGAAAGAAATACTATTTTTAGTAAAAGGTTCAAACATAAGCCAATACAGTTAGCCGTGACGTCACAAAATAAAGAGTAGGGTTTTCTTGAACTGAATCGAGTCGAATAAACTGGTTCCTCTTATATGTGAAGCTTATAACAAACCCGATCAGTCAAATTTTAAATGCGAAGCTTGATGAGAAATAAATGTTACTTCGAATTCAGTTCTCCCTCCACTAGTTCGTGACGTCATTCAAAGTTAAACTTTCGCAAATTGGTTGGTCTAGTTAGCAAAGACACAACTCGACTGCTCGACTGTACGATTTTTCTTTAGTTATACAATTTTTGTCGGATTTACTAGTCGTTAGTAACGTTTGCTTCATTGGTTGGGTCAATTTGTACACAATTCGGTCCGTTATTAACTGTTGGCCTGCTCTGAGATAGCGGTCTCATGCCGGGATCTAAATCCGAGTTAACGGTCCTTCAATTAGAAGGTGGCGCATAAGCCGTTAGCTTTAAGATACAGAAAGGATTGTTACATGTTCTTGGTATATTAAAACGCATCTTCTGATGACAAAAGTTTTGTGATCAATCCACCTAGCAGTGAGATAGAAAAACTATTTTTTTTTTCAAAACATTTAGGTAGACATATGGTGTCGTGGGCAAAATTGTAGAATTGGCAATTTGAAACAACTTTGTCGAAGAAATGATTTTTCTATCTTTTATACTTTTTGAGATATGTGCCGTTGTATGTGAATGGCCCCTAATGATCATATTTTCAATCATAACTTTTTTCCAAGAATTTTGACATTTTTTGTGGTTTCAACAAAGTGTTTTTCTGAACATATCACGCACACTTTTAAAATAACAAAGTTATTTATAAATTACTCTTTTTTATGGGGTAGTTAGGCCCCTATAACTGCCTTCGGCGCAAAATGGCGCAGACAACTCTTACAAATCGGCTCTCCGCATAACACCTTCTAGCGAAATATTGAACAACAAGTACGAAAGTCCATCACCTTGTCGTAGTCCCCGGCGGGATCCAAACAAACTGTAGTGTTCGCCTGAAACCTTCAAACAATTTTACACACCTCTGAGTACCCAGTTCACCCTCTTCCGGTAATGCGTATGCAGTTGTGACGGCCGGTTGCCCAAGCCGCTATAGGTCATACTGGGGCGGCCGTCGGTACCGTACGTTGTTGATGAAGGAGAGTTTTGGGCGTAGTTTAACCATCACCAGATAGTGGTCAGAGTCGATGTTAGTCGATAAGTCCTGACGTCGATAATGTCGGAGAAGTATCGTCAATCAGAACGTGGTCGTTTTGTGATTCTGTCTGCTGTGGTGATCTCCAGATATATGGGTATGGAAGGCTGGCCATATTATTCATAAATGGCGGCGAAATCAATTAGTCGTAGGCCGTTTTCGTTCGTTAGCCGGTGGACGCTGAACTTTCCTATAGTCTGAATTCCTCCTCCTGGCCAACCTGAGCGTTTAGATAGCCTATGACGATTTTGACGTCGTGGTTTGGGCAGCTGTCGTTTGGCATTATGAACATTTCGCATAAAGCAGTTTCATACAAGAACAGGTATCATTTTAAAGAAGGCCTATAATTCTCATTATGCCATATGTCCATTATGCCAAACGTCCGTATGCGTAACGTCCTTATGCGAAGCGTCTTTTTGCGAAATGCCCCACCCCCTTGCATGCTAGTCCGTTGTCTAGTGTGGCACAAAGAGAGCTCACTGAAAGCATTACCGTGTCTGTGTATTTTGAAAAAGCTTCAGTGCTTTGCATCTATTTTTAACAAAAGGCATTAAATGATCAATTAATGGCATTTTTCATGAATACACATAGCAGTGAATACTTGCAATCAAAAAATAATCAAACTAGCTTAATGTTTGTTTATTAAAGCAAAAAATATCATGTTACAACCGACCTTATTTGAGTGAACGCTTGTCATCAATTCCGTTTATTGTACAATAATTTAAAATTAATATTTCCATGTACCTATTTGCATAACCATGTAAAAAATGAGCCTTCGCCATCATATTAAACCAATTACGTATGTATTGTTTCGTCCTTGTTTGCATAATCGACGTAATTACCAGTACTACCATTGCTGGCAAATTTGTTTTGTGTCTCGGTTGCCAAATAATCTGTTATATGGCAAAGTATAATGATCAAACAAATAAAAACGACATATTTTTGTCATCTATTAAATAATGGACCAATATCTATGTCATATACTCCGGGCTCAATATATTCTCAAACACCTTTTCTTTGTATAGTTTACTGAGTGTAGTATATTTTTATTTTTCAGTATTTTATTGTACTCTGGTAGACTTACGTAGTATAGCTTATTTGATGAAGTAGAAAAATGAATTGCTATGATATGTAATTAAATGACCATTGGGGTTATATTTTGCACTTGAAATGATTGTTTTTAACATGTGGGTTTGGTTTATGAAGTAAAAATCATAGCATTTGTAAAAAAAATATCAGCCATACTGTTTTCGTTGTGGTATTTAGTTAAACCATCTTGTAGTTTAGAATGACCAGTATTGAATAAAATAGGAAAAAAAGATGTGCGATAATTGCAGATGCAATTTTCTTCTGCCTTTGAGCGTTAAACAAATTTCGAAAAGTCTTGCGCTAAAGGAATAGGTTTATAATTTGAATAATTCGCTGATATTTTCTTTTAATGTATAACTAATACAACGCTTCATAAATTTTAGAGTTGTTTAGTGGAATACCAATGAATAAATGAACACTGAATTTAGTACTAGACCATTTGTTATGCATTATAGTGTACATAAAACAATATTAATTTTGGTTTGGCTCTTACGTCAACTACGCGTATATGAACAGCCTGCATCTGTTTGTTTTCACAACACAAAAGCATTTTTTTCGCGTAATTCAAGTGTTTTATGTCATCAACAAACCCCAGCAGCGTGTGGTAAATCCTCGACATATTGTTCTCTATCGCGCCCTTCCATTCAGCATTGTGGTTTGATTTTTGAATCACCTCAATCGAAATAAGCTCTCTTAATGCTTATTTACGATCGGATTTATCGAGTGGATATGGGAATCACAATTCACGCGCATGGAACTGCCCCCTTATCAAATGTGGAAACGAAATGCTCGCGTCAATTAGGCAAATTAAAAACGATGCTCGCCTACCAGCATCAGGGCGTAATGATGGGAATTATTCGGTTGGCCTCTGCCCTCACACAAATGCTTCCCGGAATGTTTCCAATTTTCTTTGTTACATAGACCAATTCAGTAAGCTGATCAAAAATGTTGCCTTCCATCATGTACCAGTTCAGGCTCACACATCCGCAGCAGAACGTCATTAATTTTACTCTATCACTTTCAATTATTCATGCACGCTTCCATAAATCATTGTTGATACTGTAAACTTTGCTCCACATTCAGCAGATTCGCTTGCCTTACATGGTGACATTCTTGTGCCGTTTCCGTCGTCGCTTGGCACATAAGCGTATTCCTTCCTACTCATAACCGATCATCCTGCTTTTTGGGATGGGGGAGTGGGGTGCCGTTGATGAACTGACGGGGCACAGTGGGACGAAACTGAAGAAACGGTTAAAACCGCTTAGGATAATTTTAGCTCATAGGTGCCCGGAGACACCTTTCTTTGAAATATCATCCAAATATCATCTTAAGAAATAACAAAAAAATCCAGCAAATGAAAAGTATACTCTGTAAATAAAGGTGACAAGATACAAGTCTGTCGGCATTTGTCAAATCAGGACGCAAGATTGCAACGCTGCCAAGCGGTTTGAAGTGAAAAAATGCTAACAAACTTGCATCTTGTCACCGTGAGAGGATCGATGAAAAAATCGATCATGCGACATACGGCCTTCTTCTAGTACAAGCTTAAATTTCATAATTTGTACAACTTTGCTGAACATACTTGATACTTTGGAGCACGCTGTCACTGTTAAATTTTGATATTTAAAGTGTTGAAATCAGTTTTTGACCAAGTCCATACTCACAGACGGGGATGGCGGTTTAATGGCCACCGATTCTTCTTCATAAGCAGAAGGTCGTGGGTTCAATGCTAAGCCCGTCCCTCTCCTCGTACTTTGTAGTTGTCTTAAGTAGTCTTAATCTACCGCACTCAAACTATTTGTTCATACCTGCTAGAAACAGAGACGGCCAAAAAAAAAACGCCTGATACATAGGCAATCTGCTAACCAAGCAGCAAGCCTATCTGCCATGTGGAATCCTATTCGGTTCCCTCACAAACTATAGGTTATTCCGGAATCCCCGGAACTCGCCTGTTAACGTCCACATGTCACTGAGAACCATCAATTATTATTACTTTCAACCTCTGTGCCAAGGTTTATTCACTTTCGTGGCAAGGTTCATACAGCACTATCAAGTGTAACAATTTAATGCAGCCATTTAAAATACCGCAGAGCACCCCTTGCTCTAAAATTACCACCGCTACACCTAGATTTAGTGGTATATCCGGTCTACTGTTGGCCAGTTGCATGCAACATAAATTTCTTCCCCTTCCCCTCATCGGTCTGCATTCTGACGTAGCAGGCGCCACCAAGAGATGTAGCTTGGGAGTAGCTTTCCATCTTCAATATACACTTTCGAGAACTCCCAACGTTAAAAAGTCACTAATAGCGCCGGCCACGTCTTTATGGTCATCGGGGAAGAGAAGGAATGTTAGTATGACACCCATTGTTACCGAGATCACCACTGCATCTTCATGATTGTCATGGGAAGGAGTTTTGTTAGTGGGGAGGGATCATAGCTGCATGATCAGGATTCACCTTGGTAAGTGATGCGATTCATGCAACCTCAATTCAAAAAAATACCTATCAGTACTCTAAAGACAATGTGAACATATGGTAAGTCGACTCTTTAAGCGTTTAACCTTTCAAAGGTTATTTTATATAATTCTGTCTGGGTTCGATTTTCGGTCGGTCCAGGATCTTTTCGTAATGTAAATTTCCTTGACTTCCCTGGGCATAGAGTATCATCGTACTTGCCACACGATGTACGAATGCGAAAATGGCAACTTTGGCAAAGAAAGCCTTCAGTTAATAACTGTGGAAGTGTTCATACAGAACACTAAGTTGAGAAGCACAGAGCCCAGTGAGGACGTTAATGCCATGAAGAAGAAGAAGAAGATGTTAATGTTAATGTTAATGTACCAGATTCTATGGCAACACGTACATTGACGAAGTTTTAATATTTTATTATTATTATTATTAGCTTTATTAGGGAGATTTTAATAATATTTTGTTAAATCAATTAATTTAAGTAACATTCTCACCGTTGTCGTGACAAAAATAAGTTTTATAATATATTGTACATTCAAAATAAATATTGTACATTTAAATTAAAAGTATGGACCGAGCTCACCAAATTGATCATTCATCCTTGATTGAACAGCTGTAAGCTATTTAAATCAGCATGCTTATTTCACAAATGCAAAATATCACTCCGACGATGCTAAGAACCTGAACACACAGAACGCGTGCAAACTAAAACGAGAAAAAAAAACTTGTTCGACGAAAAACTATTTTTTCTGGTGAAGATGAAACGAAGCCAAAACTCAAACGCTCAAGAGCACAAGTCTAGAGTCACAGGTATTCAAAATTATGAAGATTTAGCTGTCGAATGCTAAGTTTTGGTGCTGGAACTTAGTGGTCCCACATTACGGGATTCCCGGTGGCCATTCCAGTGCTGTTCTGTTGGCAAATTAGATACCATTCATTTGCTTTTGCGGCGTAAATCCGAGTAAATTCATTCAGTTGTCCAGATTGGCCACCTTCCGGGACACCAGGAACCAGTTCCGCATAGACCATACTGGACAGAACTTTTCAGGGAATGTGCTCCAGTAATTTATTCCTTATGACAGAGAAATGTCATGCCTAAATACCCGTCAACCGAATAGTACCGATGTGAATTACATATACAAAACTGCGATGGAAATTAAACTTTATGGATGTTCCGGGTTTCCGGTACCGGGTATAATAAATAAGTAAATGTTTTGCAAATCTCTCTTCATAGTCCCAGAGGGGCGTCCACGTCCAAAAATATGGGTAAGACAAACGTTGGCAAATATTGTATACTCAGTGGAGCTCAGAAATTTTTGAACCCTATGGCATCGTAGACTGGAATTTGAAAGTTATTACATCTGAGAGGCCCAAACGCAAAGGGGCGTAAGTGATATTTTGGTCGGTTTTGAGTTGAGCAAGGATGGAATAAAATCGCCTCTAGCGACAAAAAACACAGTATTTGAACGGTCTAAGAGGGCTCACTACGCGCGCGTAGAATGGATATATGAAGCATCCATCCGATGCACTGTTTGTCGTGGAACAAAGAGTTTATCGGATTTTTTTACAAGTCGCGATCAACATGCCGCATTCGCGCTATTATTTTTCGCTTTAACAATGTCCGAACGATTTCGAAATCACAAACAGCATGTCTGGAGTTAGATCAATAAGTAAAAGTGTAAAAATCTTCAAAGTAGTAGAACTTTGATTCGCGAACAATTAATCGCTAGCACACATGCAACACGATGCATTATTCGGTTTGTTGTGATCACTTGACGACAAAAGGTTAATCGTTGTTGCTTTGATAGCAGGATAAAGAACAACCACGATGCATCATTTATTTTGTCATGATCACTAGATTTACATCCTTGGAGTTGAGTATATTAAAAATTCTACTGCTTTCCTAGCTTTCTTGTGATATTTAAAAAAATAACACAATTCTTAGAAAGCTGGCTTGTTTTTTTTCTGACTCTTATACTGCCCATAAAGGCATAACTGTCCCATATTGATTCACTAAGCATTGAGAAAATAGCGCTTAAAGTTTGATTTTTTTCTTCTAATACAAATGTTCATAATTTTCTAGTATATTTTTACATGCAATATTTATTTAAAACAGTCGCACAGATAACTTATTTTGTTTATATTGATCAGCAAAAAATATAAACTTTAACACAATTCACGTTTTTCAGTTGCTATTTGAGTTAAAAGTTCATATAGAGACTGTTATGCCTTTATTTTTCAATATGGGACTGCACCAACTTCATATTTTTCCACAACATTTTCGAACAAAGTATGTTAATTTTCATATGCATAGTAAAGTATATACTAAAACATGGATGTTGCGACGAAAAAAGATGATGGTTCGAAAATCCATATGGGACAGTTATGCTTTAATGGGCAGTATACCATTTGCATAGAATGATAAATTCCTGAAAAATATTAAAGTAGATATTTTCAAAACTTAGTTTTTACCTCTGACACAACTGTGAATTTGTGTAGTTTTTTTTTCTTTTTGCACTGAAGTGACCGGTTAATCACAAAAGTTTTCAGGATAAACTGAAGATTCTTCATCGTCCAGAAACTCCTTCAAATATTTCGCTGGAATTTCTTCAGCAATTTTGCGAAAAGTAAAACTCTTTTGGAAAATCTTCACAGGGCTGATAACGTCTCTAAAGTCTCTTTTTCAACCAAAATGATTTCTAGAGTCACTATTTTCCTTCTACTTGCATTGAATTCTGATTCGAAATACTCAACCAGAAGATTCCATAGGGATTGTTCTTAAAATTTTCTGAAATACTTTTCCAAGATTTCCTTCAGAGGTTTTTCCACCGATTTTCCAGTAGTTACTCTAACAGAACTTCCAAAGATTCCTACAGGAGTTCTTCCAAAAAAATCTTCAAAGTACTTGCCACACGATGTACGAATGCGAAAATGGCAACTTTGGCAAAGAAAGCCTTCAGTTAATAACTGTGGAAGTGTTCATACAGAACACTAAGTTGAGAAGCACAGAGCCCAGTGAGGACGTTAATGCCATGAAGAAGAAGAAGAAGATGTTAATGTTAATGTTAATGTACCAGATTCTATGGCAACACGTACATTGACGAAGTTTTAATATTTTATTATTATTATTATTAGCTTTATTAGGGAGATTTTAATAATATTTTGTTAAATCAATTAATTTAAGTAACATTCTCACCGTTGTCGTGACAAAAATAAGTTTTATAATATATTGTACATTCAAAATAAATATTGTACATTTAAATTAAAAGTATGGACCGAGCTCACCAAATTGATCATTCATCCTTGATTGAACAGCTGTAAGCTATTTAAATCAGCATGCTTATTTCACAAATGCAAAATATCACTCCGACGATGCTAAGAACCTGAACACACAGAACGCGTGCAAACTAAAACGAGAAAAAAAAACTTGTTCGACGAAAAACTATTTTTTCTGGTGAAGATGAAACGAAGCCAAAACTCAAACGCTCAAGAGCACAAGTCTAGAGTCACAGGTATTCAAAATTATGAAGATTTAGCTGTCGAATGCTAAGTTTTGGTGCTGGAACTTAGTGGTCCCACATTACGGGATTCCCGGTGGCCATTCCAGTGCTGTTCTGTTGGCAAATTAGATACCATTCATTTGCTTTTGCGGCGTAAATCCGAGTAAATTCATTCAGTTGTCCAGATTGGCCACCTTCCGGGACACCAGGAACCAGTTCCGCATAGACCATACTGGACAGAACTTTTCAGGGAATGTGCTCCAGTAATTTATTCCTTATGACAGAGAAATGTCATGCCTAAATACCCGTCAACCGAATAGTACCGATGTGAATTACATATACAAAACTGCGATGGAAATTAAACTTTATGGATGTTCCGGGTTTCCGGTACCGGGTATAATAAATAAGTAAATGTTTTGCAAATCTCTCTTCATAGTCCCAGAGGGGCGTCCACGTCCAAAAATATGGGTAAGACAAACGTTGGCAAATATTGTATACTCAGTGGAGCTCAGAAATTTTTGAACCCTATGGCATCGTAGACTGGAATTTGAAAGGCCCAAACGCAAAGGGGCGTAAGTGATATTTTGGTCGGTTTTGAGTTGAGCAAGGATGGAATAAAATCGCCTCTAGCGACAAAAAACACAGTATTTGAACGGTCTATGAACGGTTGTGTCCCTTTACCTTTTCCAAATTCCTCCTTGATAGCTGCTGATGAGGGACAATCCACCGAACATCGAGAGTAGAGGTGAGTTGAGATAGGTGTAGGGTGCGGTGCTTCTATTTAGCCGGTCAAACATTCGCCATGGGTGATGTTGCCAATGCCATCCTTATGGTTTCGGAGAGATGCCAGAAATTCCGTTCTTGGGACACCAAACACAGAAGCACATTCAAAACTACATGTATTTCCGCGAACAAACTACACTTCATTTTATTACACGTACACACAACATACTGGACAAACTTTATTCTAAATCTAATGTACACTTAAATCTACCACTTTAAAATTAGGACGACCGTGAAACTGGACGTGCTCCGTCCCGGACCGAGGTATGATTGATTCTGCCGATCGTCTCGCAGAGCAATTCAGTTGAGGCCGTCTTGCCAGTGTGTCTCTCAGTGTGGACTGCTTCGGACGAACTCCGACAACCACATCTCTCAGCTCTCCTTATCGCGCAGGCTGATAACGGACGATGCTATGGTGATGATGATCTGCTACCTACGATCTAGCTCTTCATGATTGTTTGATGCTGTAATCGTTCTGCTGTGTTGTGGTGGTTGATGTCGGTCAAGGACAAATGAAACCGAAAGTGAATTTTATTTCCAGGGTTGTAGCCTTGTTCCGTTTGCGGTGGCGAACATTCTCACCCACCCAGAAAGTTCGTAAATTTCTGCAAGAAAAATAAAAGAAATCCTCTTCGCGGAGTTGGGAGTGGGAAAGGATGTGATCACCTTTGGGTTTCTGAGGCAATCGGTTCGGCTTCGCTGGTATGATGTTCTTCTGAAGCAGGTAATATGCAAATTCGCTCTACGGGGCGAGTAAGTAATCCTGTAGCGGTTTTAAGAGTGACTACTCTTACAACTCCATCATCTCCAGGGTGTACTTGTACGATCCGCCCTAACTTCCATCGCATAGGAGGCAAATTATCGTCTTGAATTACCACAAGACTTCCAATCTCTATTGGAACCGCTGGCTTCCATCGCTTGGCACGACCCTGAAGCTGGCAAAGATATTCTCTCCTCCATCGTTTCCAAAAATCTTGCAAGCGTCGCTGAGAAAGTTGAAGTAGACTGAGTCGATTGGTGGGAATATTGCTGTAATCTGGTTCAGGAAGAGCGTGTAGAGATTCTCCAATCAAGAAGTGGGCAGGCGTCAAAGGCTGGAGATCATTTGGATCATCGGAAAGAGGAGTGATGGGTCGACTGTTCAGGCAAGCTTCAATTTGAGCTAACAATGTACACAGGTCTTCAGGTGATGCAGGGTTTTCTCCTATCACCTTTACAATATGGTGCTTAGCTGACCGTACTGCAGCTTCCCACAATCCTCCAAAGTGTGGAGCGCTTGGTGGATTAAAATGCCACTGGATTCCTTCTCTTGCTAGCTCGTTAGCGACTATCTCGTGATGTTTGCTGTCCTTAAGCACCTTGAGCAGGTCTTGAAGCTTGTTGCGAGCACCGACAAAATTAGTGCCATTATCGGAAAATATATCCGTGCATCGACCTCTTCTGGCAATGAAACGGTTCAATGCTTGGAGAAATCTGTCCGTAGACAAGTCAGAGACAAGCTCCATATGCACCGCCTTCGTACACATGCAGATAAAAATGGCAACATACGCCTTGACTGGTGGACGTCTAGGTGCGGGTCGGACGAATAATGGACCGAAATAATCAACACCTGTTCTGAGAAACGGACGTGACACAGTAACTCTCGATACGGGTAGGTCTCCCATTAACTGCTGGACTGTTTTAGGTTTTGAACGGAAGCATTTTAGGCATTGGTGTACAATTTGCTTTGCTACGCTTCTGCCTCCTAACGGCCAGAAACGGAGCCGCATGACGCTAAGTAACAATTGCGGTCCTGCATGAATAAGTCGTTCATGGTAGTGGCGTACTAACAAGCGTGTGAAGATATGTCGAGCTGGAAGTACAACAGGGTGTTTAGTTTCTTCAGTTTCCATAGAATGTTTCAGTCGGCCGCCTAATCGAATCAATTCATCCTTGGCTATAAATGGGTTGAACCACCGAAGTGATGATCCTCTCGGGACAGCATTATTGTTGGACAACGCCTTCCATTCTGTTGCGAAAACTTCCCTCTGCACCAAGCGGACCAAACTATCCTCAGCATTCTTTAGTTCCATTGTCGAAAGAAATAAACATTTAGTTCTTTCCATCCTTGGAGTTCGTAGGAGTCGCATAAGACGTAACCAATATGCGGTACAGCGAAGAAGACCGGTGTATGACGAGAATTTGTTGAAATATGCTTGATTGAAGTCAGAGATGGATGAGCTTGTAACCGTGACTATTGTACGCCGTTTTTCGCCATCTTCTTCTAATGCTGTCGTTCCATCTGGCAAGCAAGGCCATTTCTCTTCTTCTTCTTCTAACCACGGAGGTCCATGCCACCAAATCGTATTATCTACGATGTCCTTTGGTGGAATGCCCCTAGAGATGAGATCTGCCGGATTTTCTACGCCCGGAACGTGACTCCACCGAGAATTCTGACTAATGGACTGTATTTTTGCTACTCGATTGGCGACGAAAGTGGTCCACGTGGTTGGAGTGGCCTTGATCCAACGCAGGACACAAGTTGAATCCGTCCAGAAATAAGATTTTCCCGTAAATCGGATTGATTGCGCGACCTTCTCGAAGAGATGTGCACCTAGTAGTGCGCCGCATAACTCCAACCTTGGAATAGTTTGACATTTCAACGGTGCTACCTTCGACCTAGAGGTTAGAAGCCGTATTTTCACTTCGCCTGCTACATTCTCGCTTTTCACATACAGACAAGCTCCATATGCCTTTTCTGATGCGTCTGTGAAACAATGAAGTTCATATGATACGGCTTTCGGGATGATGACGCATCGATCAATTCGGATTTCGTTGAGCAAAGGAAGTTGCTGGTGAAAATTTCTCCAAATCTCACCCACCGTCGAAGGAAGTGGCTGATCCCAGCCAATACGTTGGTTGTCACTGTCCTGCAAGGTCCACAAAAGTTGCATAAAGATTTTTGCTGACGTTATAGCTGCCCCTAAGAGCCCCAAGGGGTCGAATAAAGTAGCGATCACTGCGAGTACAGATCTCTTGGTGAGTGGGTTGTCAGGGTTCAGACTCGGAATCGCATACTGGAATCTTAGAGTGTCCGAAACAGGCATCCAAGTTAATCCCAAGGTTTTGATTGAAGGGTCTGGATCCAAAATGATTCCTTCTGATGTGCGAATAGCTAAATCTTCCTCATGAACTCCATCCAACACAGCAGGACAGTTCGATGCCCATTTACGCAAACGAAATCCTCCACTTGAAGACATTGCTTCTAGCTGACGTCGCATTTCATTGGCCGTTTCAACCCCATCCGCTCCGGTAATAACGTCGTCCATGTAAGTATCATCGATGATTGCTCTTGCCGCGAGCGGAAACCGTTTCTCCTCATCCAGTGCCAATTGTTGCAGAGTCCTGGTGGCTAAAAACGGCGCTGGTTTGGTTCCGTATGTCACCGTATTGAGCTCGTAAGAGAGAGGTGGATCGCTAGGTGAATAACGCCACAGAATGCATTGCAGTGGACGGTCCTTCGTATCAATGTTGATTTGCCGGAACATCTTCTCTACGTCCGAAACAAGCATGATCTGTTTCGTGCGACTTCGCAGTATAATAGATCGAAGATCCTCCTGAACAACTGGCCCTGCCAGAAGTACATCGTTAAGGGATTTACCGGTGGCCGTTTTGCATGAGGCATCAAAAACTACCCGCACCTTGGTAGTAGTGCTAGCCTCCTTGATTACAGGGTGGTGTGGTAGGTAACACCGTTTAGTTGAATCCATTTCGGAAGCTTCCACCAATCGCATGTGACCAAGCTTGACATATTCTTCCATGAAACCGTTGTACTGTTTTCTGAGTAATGGATCCCGTTCCAATCGCCGTTCTGTTCCTTGCAGACGCCGGTATGCGATGTCCCTTGAATCGCCCAACCGTGAAATGGCATCTTCTTGTTTTGGTAGTGAGACGGTATATCGTCCATCTATGCCTCGGGAAACTGTTTGTATGAAATTCTCTTCACAACGTTTTTCTTCCAATGAGAGAGCCTTGCTGGATTCAACCTCTTCACAAGACCAGAACCGAGAGATCAGTGCATCCAATTGTTCCAATGTTGACACATTGCAGCTGATCTGTAGCGAGCGGTTTGAAGTCGTAATGCCACCGCTCACTATCCATCCGAATACCGAGTCATTGAGGGTTGGATTCCCTACACCCAGGGATATCCTCCGACCAGTTTGGAAGAAATCGAAGAAATGTTCAATGCCGAGCACGATATCCACACCGTTGGGCTCGAAGAATGCAGGATCTGCGAATTGAATCCCACTAGGAAACACCCAGTTGTCCGTATTTGTGGAAGTTGTTGGAAGGTTCACCGTTACCTTTGGAAGAATCAAAAAATCCATCTCGCGTGCAAACGTAGACACACGAGATCTTACCACTGCATGTATTCTGTGTTTCACCTTGGTTCCAGTTTGTCCGATTCCAAGAACAGAAATGTCCACCCTATCTCGAGTTACCTTCATCTTCTGACTCAATCTCTCCGTGATGAAGTTAGATTCCGACCCAGAATCCAACAGAGCGCGAGCTGGTACACGATAGCCGCTGTCGTCCTCAATTAAAACAACTGCTGTAGCCAACAAAACTTGTGCCGAATGTTGATGAGCTGTAGCGGATACTACAGACCTTGAGGTTGCAATATTAGATACTTGTACAGAAGATGCACTGCAAGATTCCTGGCCTTCCTGCGAAGTAGATGGCATATTGCCCTCCACAAATGCTGCCACCTTGGAGTCCTTATCCTTTTGCAGCTTGAAACACACTAAAGTATGGTGGCGACCTCTACAATTTTTGCAGCTGTATTTGGAGGTACAATCCCTGGCCTGATGCCCCGTCCGGAGACAGTTCCGACAGAGCCCATTGGATTTCAGAAGATTATCTCTCTCGGTCACTGACAATCGTTGGAACTCTTTGCAATAGAAGAGAAAATGGTCTGATGAACAAGCGACACATCGAGTCCTAGGCGCTTGGGTGGAGCTGTAGCTGGTTTTCATTGGTTGCTGTTTTGACTTCAATTGTTGCATTGACGTGGTCCCTCTGGTGTCAGAAGATTTCGACTGTAAGCAGTCCAAAACCTGAATTCTACGTTGCAAATATTCACGCAAATCATCAAGTGTATCCTGTTCCTTGGTAGATGAGACCTCTTCCCATCCCCTCCGAGTAACTGGGTCCAAACGAGCAGTAAGTATGTTCACCAACAATAGATCCTTGTAGTCGTTTGGATTGATAACTTGATCGAGAGTCTGCACAACTCTCTCGAAGCCTTCGAGAAGAATGTGAAGTTCTGTACCAGATTCCCTACACAAAGTTGGCAATTTGAAGAGCGCCTGTACTTGCCGTTTTTTTAATTGCTTACTGTTGTTGTACCGTTTCAATAACAGATCCCAAGCCACCTGATAATTAGCCCTTGTGATGGGGAGAGGATCTATTAGTGCCCTTGGTTCCCCTTGAAGGCACCCTTTCAGGTAATGGAACTTTTCAACCTCTGGTAGTTCCACCTTGCAATGGATGAGTGACGTAAAAAGGTCCCGGAAACTTAACCACTCGTCGATATTTCCATTGAATGATTGTAGAGTGATCTGGGGCAAACGAACGTGGTCCATATTCCCATGCGCCGATCCGTCACCTACTCGGATTGAGTTTTCCATTTCCTGTGGCCGCTGTAGTTCCTTAAGTTTGTCCGCCAAGAAGGACTTCAACTGGTAGTATCGATCGCTGAACTCCATGCGCTCCTTCTCCAAAGAACTACTTTCCGGGTTGTACTCCTCGTGAGAGAAGATATCCACCACAGCTTCACTGAAGCTGTCCCAAAACTCGTCCAACTTACCCAGTCGAATCTCAATTTCGGTAGCTGTGGTGGTTTCTTTATACAATCTAACGAAACGGTCGATATCACTGAAGGATAATTGAATTTCCTTCAGCCTCGCAGTCAATGCCCTCATCGTCGGTGATTTCTTGATGTCAGGTTTCATCGTTTTCATCATTCACGCCAACAGGAAACGAACCATAGGAGAAAGAGAGGTGTGGTGTAGTACGCTACGAGTTGACCTAGCCTCGGCTAGGCATATACTGCATAAATTTACCCGGAAAAACGAGTACTGATGCTCCAAGATTTCGTAGAATATGCCAGCATACATTTGTCGCCACACCTCAAAACTTCAGATCGATGACAACTCAGGAAATATGTGATTCGAAGAGGAAAAAGGTCGGTGTAGTAGGCAGAGTGCAGGCCTAGCTTCGCAAGGCATATACTGTTTTATATTACCCGACAGAACAAACAGCTACGCTTCAGTACAGTGACATCATGATATTCCGAATAACAACCTTGTGACGTCAGTCCAATCGATTGCGCCAGCAATGACTCAAACAGAGAGATATGCGAAGAGGAGAATTCGAGTGTAATAACCAAATAAATGTCGGCTTCGGCCGGGCATATACTGCGGTAACTCACCTGGAGGAACCAGCAGCTGTGCAAATCCCGGTGAAGTCCGAACAACGTTTACGAATCCAAAAGCTCACTCAAAAGTATATTCAGGGCTCAGCGATAAAATGGCAAAGTCGAAGAGGATAATATTTTTTTACAATCGTGTATTTTCTGCGTCTAGCTTCGGCAGTATACTAATATGTTCACTCACCCGAGAAAACTGTAGATGGCGCTACCTCTTCATGCCGGTAATCCTAGGTGGTCTAACATGCAGCCTTCGTTGACGAATTCTACCAACCAGGCAGTTCAATCCTTCCTCACAGCGTTTGGATGTTGAATGCTTCCATTCCAGCAAAGAGACTATAGCCGAAAACCGAATCCAGTATCTCGAAGATGTTCACTTGCTGTGGCACCAGCTCCAATCCGAATTTGGCGGAATACCAAGTTCATCGACGTGACGGTTTCCCTTACCGTAAGCCAGAAGATCACAGGTCCAAAGAAACAGATCGAATTGTTGGCATTAGTATGAGGAAGTCAATGCTTCGGCTGGACATACACTATTCTTACTTAAATTACCTTAGAAAGAAAGCGTTGCGCCAGTCCAGCGTTCGAGTTATCCCCAGTCCTCACGGTGTGCGTGGTCTTCCTCCGAGTTGATTGTGAAAGCCGTAATTGAATTCCGAAATATGTATAGCTAATCCTTAGGTGCAGTGGTGGGTATCATGCAATGGCCCCATAGATGTTGTCGCATGCGAATATAAATGATGTCCAGTTCCTAAATGGCTATCCTCAGCCAAGCCTATACACAATGGCGCTCAAGCCCAAGCGACGCCGTAATCGAAAGTTGAGGGCTTTATCCAGAAGCGCGATGGCAGTAGTTGAAGTGTAGTGACCTTATGTTCATTGACCTTATTGTGATGTAGCACAACGATGGCGGTCTGAGTCTTCTTTCAACCGAAGCATTGTACGATGGTGCTTATCGGCCAACCTTGATGACGGTCCAGAATCCGGCTCGAAGGACCAAAATGAACGGTTGTGTCCCTTTACCTTTTCCAAATTCCTCCTTGATAGCTGCTGATGAGGGACAATCCACCGAACATCGAGAGTAGAGGTGAGTTGAGATAGGTGTAGGGTGCGGTGCTTCTATTTAGCCGGTCAAACATTCGCCATGGGTGATGTTGCCAATGCCATCCTTATGGTTTCGGAGAGATGCCAGAAATTCCGTTCTTGGGACACCAAACACAGAAGCACATTCAAAACTACATGTATTTCCGCGAACAAACTACACTTCATTTTATTACACGTACACACAACATACTGGACAAACTTTATTCTAAATCTAATGTACACTTAAATCTACCACTTTAAAATTAGGACGACCGTGAAACTGGACGTGCTCCGTCCCGGACCGAGGTATGATTGATTCTGCCGATCGTCTCGCAGAGCAATTCAGTTGAGGCCGTCTTGCCAGTGTGTCTCTCAGTGTGGACTGCTTCGGACGAACTCCGACAACCACATCTCTCAGCTCTCCTTATCGCGCAGGCTGATAACGGACGATGCTATGGTGATGATGATCTGCTACCTACGATCTAGCTCTTCATGATTGTTTGATGCTGTAATCGTTCTGCTGTGTTGTGGTGGTTGATGTCGGTCAAGGACAAATGAAACCGAAAGTGAATTTTATTTCCAGGGTTGTAGCCTTGTTCCGTTTGCGGTGGCGAACAGTCTAAGAGGGCTCACTACGCGCGCGTAGAATGGATATATGAAGCATCCATCCGATGCACTGTTTGTCGTGGAACAAAGAGTTTATCGGATTTTTTTACAAGTCGCGATCAACATGCCGCATTCGCGCTATTATTTTTCGCTTTAACAATGTCCGAACGATTTCGAAATCACAAACAGCATGTCTGGAGTTAGATCAATAAGTAAAAGTGTAAAAATCTTCAAAGTAGTAGAACTTTGATTCGCGAACAATTAATCGCTAGCACACATGCAACACGATGCATTATTCGGTTTGTTGTGATCACTTGACGACAAAAGGTTAATCGTTGTTGCTTTGATAGCAGGATAAAGAACAACCACGATGCATCATTTATTTTGTCATGATCACTAGATTTACATCCTTGGAGTTGAGTATATTAAAAATTCTACTGCTTTCCTAGCTTTCTTGTGATATTTAAAAAAATAACACAATTCTTAGAAAGCTGGCTTGTTTTTTTCTGACTCTTATACTGCCCATAAAGGCATAACTGTCCCATATTGATTCACTAAGCATTGAGAAAATAGCGCTTAAAGTTTGATTTTTTTCTTCTAATACAAATGTTCATAATTTTCTAGTATATTTTTACATGCAATATTTATTTAAAACAGTCGCACAGATAACTTATTTTGTTTATATTGATCAGCAAAAAATATAAACTTTAACACAATTCACGTTTTTCAGTTGCTATTTGAGTTAAAAGTTCATATAGAGACTGTTATGCCTTTATTTTTCAATATGGGACTGCACCAACTTCATATTTTTCCACAACATTTTCGAACA
The DNA here is from genome assembly GCF_002204515.2 of Aedes aegypti. Classification (NCBI taxonomy): domain Eukaryota; kingdom Metazoa; phylum Arthropoda; class Insecta; order Diptera; family Culicidae; genus Aedes; species Aedes aegypti. The sequence continues at coordinate 242,857,330 of NC_035108.1, read as the reverse complement.
AAGTATGTTAATTTTCATATGCATAGTAAAGTATATACTAAAACATGGATGTTGCGACGAAAAAAGATGATGGTTCGAAAATCCATATGGGACAGTTATGCTTTAATGGGCAGTATACCATTTGCATAGAATGATAAATTCCTGAAAAATATTAAAGTAGATATTTTCAAAACTTAGTTTTTACCTCTGACACAACTGTGAATTTGTGTAGTTTTTTTTTCTTTTTGCACTGAAGTGACCGGTTAATCACAAAAGTTTTCAGGATAAACTGAAGATTCTTCATCGTCCAGAAACTCCTTCAAATATTTCGCTGGAATTTCTTCAGCAATTTTGCGAAAAGTAAAACTCTTTTGGAAAATCTTCACAGGGCTGATAACGTCTCTAAAGTCTCTTTTTCAACCAAAATGATTTCTAGAGTCACTATTTTCCTTCTACTTGCATTGAATTCTGATTCGAAATACTCAACCAGAAGATTCCATAGGGATTGTTCTTAAAATTTTCTGAAATACTTTTCCAAGATTTCCTTCAGAGGTTTTTCCACCGATTTTCCAGTAGTTACTCTAACAGAACTTCCAAAGATTCCTACAGGAGTTCTTCCAAAAAAATCTTCAAAGGTGTATTCCAGAGATTTTGAAGAAATTTGTTAAAGGTTTTGTCAGAAACGCCTATAAGAGTTTCTCAAGGTGTTTCTCTACAAACGCGCGACATGTTTGATCCTGCCCTCATCACCCGCCCCCGCAGGAGCAAGCGTCAAGGTCTAAGGATCAAACACTACTAGAAAGACAAAAGGTCTAAAATGATTTGTTTGGTGGGAAATTTTTCCTTCTTTGAAAATAGATTTTCGACCTCTTGACCCTCCTTATTTGTTCTTCGACCTTTTGTCCTTTCGACTTTTTGTTTTTCGACCTTCTGTCCTTTCGACCTTTTGTCATAGATTCTTTAATTCAATCTATCTCTACAATTGCTTCATGTGTTTACTTAAGTTTAGTGATTTTATCTAGTCTAGTCCGTCAATTTCGGAAAGCGGTCTCGTACATTTTTTTTAATTTCCTTATTAGTATCATTCCTAACATTACATTCATTTTTATATCTAGGTATTCTGTGTTATTAGACAACACTATCATCCTAATTTGGTAAAACAAATTTAAGATTTTATTAACATTTTGTTAACAACATATTACATTTCATTTGACGTAGCAGTTCAGATTTTTACAGGTGAGTTGATTTCACCTGCTTATAAGAGAAAAAAAACGCTTTAAATATACTTAACCTAACTTATCCTAAACATATAACGCATTAATCGTGGTAATAGAAGATTGTAGCGATTTTTGCCTGAAATTATTACTTATTTTATTTGACATTTGTTTCAACATTGGATATTCTATGTAACTCATTGGTACCAGGGAGGAAGCTTCAGAATCATTTTCAAAATTTTATTTTGAATTCTCTGGAGAGCTTTCTTCGTCGTGGATGGATCCTCCATAATAATAAGTACGGCCTTGATAGAGTTTGTATATATATATTAAATAGATTTTAAATAGTTTATTAGTTTTTGAAAGTTTTCTGCTGATCTTTGTTTGAAAAAGAACCAAAGTCTTTACTAAAGTTAAAAAAATGTCCCTCCAGGAGGTTTTGACCATCAATTTTTAGTTTCGTCCCACTGTGCGGAGGCAGCAGATGCCAACACTCTTCCGTCACTGGTTTTTGGCCCAGGTTGTGGCACGTATGACGCAGTAGTCGACTCGAGGCTCCACGTGCAGGGTGGGATACTATCTTGTGCAACCGTGTCGACAGCGATAAGATGAACACCTGAGTCCTGTGCTGTCGATGAACGACGATGGTGCACTCTCGAAGCACGTGCTCAGTGCGGAACTTATGATTGGTGAGGATGTGAGGTGTCCTACACTGGAGATAGATGAGCAAACATAGATCAACCACATCGCCAAGGCAAGGCACGGAAGGCAACATGCAAGTGGAGCAACTTTTGGGACTTTGGCATAACTAAGGGATGGAATATGGAAAGATAGCGTTACTGCACCAGGCGCTGCACTGTAAACAGGTGTCTGCAGTTTGTTCGATTATGTCCTATTTGCTTTAGTTATCGATTGAATGTGGCTTCACGCTTCGTTCGTGATGGAAAGTAAATCAATTTCAACTTGGCACACCGGAATCGAGATTTTTGGAAGAGACATATTTATGAGGAAAAGTTTTAGTAGGTGTTCAGAAAGTTGAAATATGAACTATGCGAGTCCTGCAATATATTTCGAACAAAAATTTAAAAGCAGGGAACTGGAAACTAAAGACTGCTGTGAAAATAAACCAAACTAATGTATTGTTGAAGCATCATGTGTAATTCATTGAATTTATATTGATTGTTCAACTAGAAGTGCTTGAGTTTTTCACGAGAAATTCGAAATATGTGCTTGAAAATCTATTGAAATTTACGTTAATTTTTAGCTGTGAATTATGTATTCCGATTTGGCGTTATATTTGAGTTACTGAATTTTCTGTAAATATTCAGTACATAAGGAGCATTATTTTTTTCGAGAGGTAATGCGAAGTATATTGGTGTTACTATTGTAATAAGCTTTTAAACCTTGTTTTAATAGAACTTAAGCTACGATGCAAGTCCAAGGTTTTTCAAAATGGAGGATTTCATGGGTTTCTTTCAAAATTAAATGGAGGATTAATTACAATCGAAGCATTGATTTATTTGACATTTTGTCTCTTTTTAAGTGTATAATTCATGTAAAATTAATTTTACCTAAAAAACACATCTAGACACTACTTAAGCACATTTCCTTCAAGTCGCATATCCTATCACTTTCAATTTCACATTTTATGAAAAGAAAGAAATCTGAAGGCTACCACTAATCTCTTCTTAATCTGCCTAGAACACAGTTTAACCCCTATCGAAATCACCATTACTCATTCTTATCGTCCCCTAAATCATCGCCGCTATCGTATCGCCGTTCGGTTGCTTGAACAATTGTGGTTAAGCTTTCAAAAATATTGAAGAGGCTCGTCGCTCTCCAGCTCCAATCATCGACGACGGCCATCCGAGTAACGAACATCAAAGCTCGTTTCAACACGCACACACATACACCGGGCGTTTCGCTGTTTCGTCTTCAAGCTGCCTTAACCCTCGGCAACGACAACCGATAACGTCATTAATCCGAAAATATTGCCACATTTAGGAGATTACGTGGAGATTCAGTGGGATAACGGCAAGGGGAGGACGGCAGAATACGAGCACTCAAAAATAATTAATTTCTGTGTGACAATTTTATTGGATCAGCTTCTTGAAGTCGTGCTTCCCGTAGAACCTATCGCTGCCGGTGCCGCTTCCGAGTGAGGCGAATAGAAAGTGCTCTCCGAGGGCAAGCACTGTCAGAAGCAGCAGCAGAGCCGAAATGGTCGATATCAGAGGTGTCACCGTTCGACAGCCAGATTTTCTCATAAGCTCGATAATATCCTTCGGGAGTGCCATCTTTGCGTCTTTCCCGTGCTTTCGTCTTTGTCAGTTTTTGTTCTTTTTACCGTGGAGTATATTCTTGGAAGTAAAATCTTCGTCAATGTTGAAGTTGTCGGAATCGGCAGCTTTTCGTTTCAAAGGTTCAGGCAGTGCGGATTCTTCGTCGTCAGTTTCTCCAAATCCGGGTCCGCAGTCACGTAGGGAGGTATGAGTCAGAGTTGCGTATATTGGCAAGGCATGGGGGGCCTTGGGCTGGGTTATTATCCCTCTTCAATCAACAGACAGTAGCGCTCCATTTCCGAGAAGCATTCTTCCGAAGCACTCAGCTCAAGATAGACATTTTGGTCCTTTGCGGCATGCACCTGTAAGTAACACGAAATCACTTATTTTCAACACTGAACTCCTGGTAAAAGTTCACTTTTAAACGTTGAACAAAACGAGCAATTTTTTTATTAATCACACTAATTTCACCTGCACCATATCTGGTCAACGTCTGCGAATGAACTAACCAATGACGATCGATCGGCTTAGCGAACCGCTCAACCGAACAAAGACAAGCAAAGTTGGACAAGAATGAACACGTTTGGAATCGTTCAACTGGTTTTATGTTTTGTTTTGCTTTGCATTTCGCGCTGAAATCTTCTTAGGCTCTTCATCTGGTTGTCGTTTGTTGCTAAACAATATTTTCACACTCTCTCTCTCGACCACGGAGAACGAGAACCGGTCGTCTTCAGGTGGTTTAAACCCTTCTGAGTCGCTGAGTCATCTTTGTTTTGATTCTTTTGCACAACTGCGAGAGCGTTTCGTCTCTGAGGGCACATATTGATGGAGTAGAGTTTGACGGTATCGTTACATTGCAAAACAAACACACCTGTGCCAAAAATTGCGACCAAAGTAATTCACTTATGGTTTGTTGCAATCTTTTTTTCAGGTAGCAATGGCTTAGTTAAATTAAAACATATTACTGATACAATATAATGTAACGTTGGGACGTTTTTTTCTTTTTAAGCAAAATAATTTTTGTTTGAATTCGTTGATTTTAAGATAATATTTTGAATTTTGGTTTAATTGAGGTAACAGAAAAACGATTTGACGTTTGTCTCTTTTTAAGTAGAATTAAAGTTTGAAATTGTTAAGTAAAATTTGTGAAATAAAATAACTTTCTGTAAATATCGACGAAAGGTATTTTGGATTTAGTTTTGAATTTTCATTTTGACTTTGCCTCATGGGAACGCGAAATAGAAACTGCATGTAATTGGTTTGTGTCTAGGCTAAATGTATGCCATAAAGAGACGTAGTGAGTGCAGCAATGGCTCCTGAATATATGTAACTCATGTACACCATCTTGACGAACCTATAGTTTCGAGTTATTAGATTTTTCTGTGCCCTTCGTTAACGTACCGAAGGTAGTTTTGTGTAAAGAGGTGAATGTTATGTGAAGTGTTTAAAACGGTTTTTGTGTCTTTTGTGTATTTGTAGTAAATTGTACGTGTTTCCGGCCCCTTTGACCGTGGTTCCGCGAATCTTCTATTCGTTAATCCGTAAAATCGTGCAAAAAGGTAAATTTTAGACTTTTAAATTAGTACAATTTTTGACTAATTTCGCCATTCGCGTTGGACTTTCCAGCGCTTAGGCGCTTTTTGTATTACGGGCTGGTTTGAGAGTTTCGACAAGTGGAGTCAGTTTGGGGTTCACCCGTGGTGCCTCCGGCGCCATCATCGTCAAGCATTCGAGCTCGGGATCCGCTAAGGCCCGCCTCTAAGGTAGCTAAACGGAGGGTGGTGAAGTTCGTCAACCCTTCGAACGAAGATCTCCGACGGTCGCCAAAACCGTCGTAAGTTCACCTTACGCTACAACCCCGGTGAACGGAGTCCGAGAGCGCAATCCCCGTACGTAGCCAATTGTCGTCGTACGTCGGATCGGACCAAATCTGAAGGTACGGAGTTTCATTCCATCGTGTGCGGTCAGAGCCCCCAAGGCAAAGCCGTGTGCCGGTACATTGGCCTCGACCCTGTAGAGGCAGTCAAACCCGGGAAGCACGACAAACCGTCGGTGCGGCTCTCGTAGAAGACCAAATCGGAAGCCTTCCGTCCAGCCTCCACCTTCTCCGCAACGTTAATTCGGCCTCCGACCCTTCGTCGCTGCCGCCATCACAGCAGCGTCAGCGGACAAGCTACGTTCCCGCCATTGCTCCGAGGAGCGAACAATAGCGACGACCGTCCTTCGCCGGCAACCGCCAGATACGTCAAACGTCATCGAGTCACCGAAAATCCTGCGCAGGTACGTGGAAAACTTTTTCATGGCCAACCCGAATGAGTTTCCATTAATAAAGAGTAGTTGAAGTTCGAAAGACAATTGATTTTTCCGTTTTGGGCAATTTAGAGAATTCACCCTTTTATATACCGTAAAACGGGGTAACATTGATAGTTTTTTCGAAGAAAACTGGAATATTTATACATGTTGTTTCAAAGAATTATAATTTATATTTTTAAAACAAGTACTGGTATCCTAACTATCGATTGCAGTTGATAGTTTGCCAAAAGATTTATTTTAAATGGATATATAATTAAAAGAAAGTCGTTTTTCTGTTTTGGGATAACTTTGATAGTCGAAAAAAATTGAATGAATTACGGAACATTTATTGGGCGTTGTATACCTGTAGGCGTTTAACGCTATATGAAAATTTCTAACTCAGATTACAAAAATGGTCCCAGTTTGTAAAAATAGTATTTGCTAAGAGGTTTGAGACCGAATTCATGTTCTACTATAACTAGGCTGTCAAGGATAAGTGACGAACTCATTATGACTTCATTAAATAGTGATCATAGAACAAGCGTTGCAAAAATGCTAAAATCTAATAAATTTTTAATATTTGCATATAAATCCTTAAATTCACTTGATTCCAACAAAAATAGCTTTGACATGAAGTGTCATACTAATACTTTCTACTTTTGCATTCGTTTTGCTTAACTGATTAACAGAAACTTCGTTATTTCGTTTAATATGTTGTGGATCTCTCACTATCAAAGTTACCCGCATTATCAAAGTTACCCCGTTTTACGGTACGTTTTGCCTTTCGTTTTATGGTAGGTTGGCCTTTCAGACTTCCAAACTCCATTTAGGTTACGATCGGGTTGAACGAGTTTAAGGTCTTGGGGTAAAAGTTTTTGTGGGTCGAAAGAAATTTTTGGCGTGAAGTTAGAAGGTTCGTCAAGGTGAGGGAGAAGTTAGTAAAGCCGTTCACGAGTCCCCTGAGGGAAAAGTCTCAAAGTAGTCGGGCAAAGTTGAAAACGACCGGTGGTCTCTCGGTTTCCGGGAGTGGCGCCTAAGCCACCGAGTTTAAGCGAAACCTCGTGGAATTTGAACGGTTACAATTAGTACCTTACGGATATATGATAAATCTTACTACTTAGGAAAATCTTACTATTTGCGGCTTAAGCGTCTCAAGGAAATTTGCATACCTGTAATTGAAAAAAGAAAAAAGTCGATTAAAACATGACAAATATTAAATTAGTTAAAGAATGGCGTTTGATAGACTTCTGTCAATAAAACTGCTCTTCTGTACTTTTTTGAAAAATTCAAGATAAGTGAATTAATCAAGTCAAGTCCCGTTATAGAATTTCTACTGTTACTTCATGTATTTCAAAAAATTTGTAAATTAAACACAAATTACCTTTTTTATTCTGTGACTGAAAATGTGTATGTAGTTTTTATTCTCATTTTGTCGTCTTATCTTATTTTGAATACGAGCTTTTCGGCACCTTATTAATACAGTGGGATCGTGCCAAAATTGGAACCCATTTTTTTAATTTCAAGAATATCATTTGAACGTTGACACATCACCATTATGGAACCAAATGATGGTCAGACTTCCAAACAGCCCCTTTTCAAAGTGGATTTCCGTAGAATACGATTAACTACAATCAAAGCTGCACACAAAAATATGATATTCGGAACAGAATATTGACTAAGACTTCAACAAAATATACCATTTATCATAATTTTGTACACAATTCAGCTCACAATTAATTGATAAGACTTCATTTTGAAATGAGTTTAAATTTGGTTACAGAGGTTGAGCCTGTATGTTAATCAATCATACGAATTGAACGGAAATTCACAGGATCCCACTATGAAAGCCTGGATAAGACTGCTGAATAAGAAATTTTAAATGTCCATAAAGAAACCACAGAAACCTGCTAAAACTCTGAAGAAGCTCGCTAAGAATCCACAGGACCTTGCGTAGGAATCAGAAAGGGATTAACATCTACCCAAGATTCCGCTGCAATATTAGTGAAAACTCTTAAGCCTCTGTGTAAAATTTCAAAAGTTTGTAAGGGCTTTCCAAATTATCACTAGCAATCTCCAAATACTGCTGTAAACCTTTTCGAAATTCTCAAGGATCTACAGTATTCCGCTAGAATTTTACAGTAAACCTTTGAAATCCTACGAGTTTACAAGAATTTGCAATATTTCGCATAGCCAGTGTTGTGAAAAACTCAATTTCTTATAACTCACGCTTGAGATTTTTCATGCGTGAGTTGTAAATCACGCAACTCAGCAGTCAAAAAATCATGGATGAGTTGGCTCACCTTTTTGACACATTGTCTCGTATTTCCACAGTTTACTCACACATGGTAATAAGTTCTTGTTGGTCTGGTAAAATTATAGTTCTCGTTTCTAACGTAAACAACAATATTCGGATTTCACAAGTTTTTGACGGGTTTTGCGACTGAATCATTTTTTTCGGTTTGAGTTGATTGAGTTGATTTTGCATCAAAATCTCATGCGTGAGATTTGGCAAGCAGATCTCTAATGAGTTTGCTCTCATGGGAGAGTGTAATTAATTGAGTTTTGAGTCTGAGTCTATCAACACTGCGCATAGCATCCCCTAAAACAAGTAATTATTTCTCAGAAGAAACACCTGATGTCCGATTGTGATATTCAGATTTCGCTAAGTATCCTTAAAAATCCGCTAGAAAATCTCAGAAGACCCACTATAAGAACATAGGTTTTTGTACGGAATATCAAAAATCCAGTTAGAAAACTCCTAGATCCGGCTAGAGATCACTAGGATCTTGTAAGTAATATTTTGATTATTTCATGCGGTCCTCACCTTGATTTTCATAAATTTCATAAAAACTTCATTGACACGACTTTTTGCTTGGTTTGCTTCTATTGTTGTGGTATGCGTTTATATACACAATAATTTGAATTCCACTATAGAAAAGATAAGAGAGCTGAAAAGGTAACACGAAATTTATGATAGAAACTCTGAGAGTCATAGACTTGTTGTTGCTTTTGTGTCAATGTTTGTGCTTTGTTCAAACGAACTAGGCCAAGCCAAGAGAAATCATATATTTTCACCCACCGACATACTCAAAAGGGCTGGTCATATAACGTGAATGCCTGAGAGGTTGGAACTCTAGTTGAGATACTCATAGAGATTGATGACTCCATGAAAAGTTGCGAAGAATTTAATAATGGCGCACGAGAGCTCTATCACTTGTAGCGAGTTGAGTAAATATCCACGAAAATTGAACTCCGGAATGCGGTACGCATAAACCTGGCTTGCTTACGCAATTATATATATAAAAAAATACAAATTTTAATGATACTCAAAAATATTGCCAAAAAAGGGAGCATGCAGAAAACGGAATTCCACTGTATTAAAATAAGAATCGCGGTTTGAGAAGCCCAAGCATGTGAATTCGGTTTTCACATCGCCGAAGACGTTTCTTTTTCGCGTTTTGTTGGGCAGCTTCTTGTTGCGCAATAGAGAATGAAATATTAACTGGTGAGCTCGTTTCATGCTTCTATTTCAAATAATGAAAGATGATTCGAAGCCAAAACTCTAATTTACAAGAGCACGAATCTGGAGATCTGAACATCCGTTTGAACTGAAAACTTCAGAAGGCCGGCTCCAGAGGCACGTTCCCCGCCATTTGGGAGATTTGTGCCATGAATTTGCCTCAGTTTAATTTTTATTTTCTCCAATAATTAGACATCAGAGGTGCCGAATTTTTCTTTAGAGACTGTAAGATGATTTTTTAAATTGATATTATTTGATTAGCATTATCCAAAATCTTTGAATGTTTTGTTATCACAAATATCGACATATTGTTCAGTCAAGTTTTGTACAGATAGATAGATTACTTTTTTAATTGAGGCAGCATAAATGACCAGTGAAATTGATGCGATGTTTCTAGATGATCCTTATTTACTGCTTTTAATAATGAAATGGCCACCCTATTTTTTAGTATACAGGAGAACATAAATGAAGTAGGAAAAATATAATAATATATATTAAAGTGTATATAATATAATAGTATATATTAAAGTGTGAAACATTATTTTCTCAAAATTAGTATAGTAACATATATATTGAGCTTTTCGGTAATCCAATCCGTATGGTTATTAAATAAATTAGCTCATTACGCGTGGTAAAGATGGATAAATTATGGGTAAAATTAGGAAAAAATCCACGTGCTCGGCTGGGATTTGAACCCAGGACTCTTGTATGCTAGACGAGCGCTTTACCAACTAAGCTATCGAGCCACTTGATGACCCAATAACGCAGTTGGTTACAAGTTTCGAATTCAAATCCCCACAGATCACGCGGACCCTTTTCATAACCCACGTGTAATGTTATAGCTGCGAGTTCTTATTCGTATAGTTTCATGAAAGAGTAATATGAGAAGTATAAATGTTGGCACCTTAGAGTGAGCTCACTTTAATTAATTTAATGATGCTCTTTTTGACCGTGGCTTGGGTGTCACGAGTTTTACGTAGCTGAAAACATAGTCACATGAAACCGTTTTGTCTAGCCTTAAATTATATTGAAATTATTTTTTTTTATATATGAGGGCGCAGAAATTAAATATGAAGAACATTCAATGTTCTAAAAAAGGAAAGTCTCAGTAGGTATGCTTCGCCTCAAATGCTATAAAAACCAGTTGATACACTGTTATTTATTTATCAGGGTAATTCGCCTATTGTTAAACAGTACGTGTATTCCTAATGACGTGTTCTACAATTAGCGAGCACTTTAGGCATTCAAAAATTGACTTATTACTACAGTCGCCTCTCCACATCTCGATATCAAAGGGACCATCGAGATAGGGAGAGATCGAGACATAGAACAAATTTTTAACGAATACTAGATTGAAAATCACTCCGTTGCCAGGAAAATCAAAAACAAACAGATGTCATTTTGTCTTCGCAAATTGTTTTGAATCTCTAAAATCTAGTCTAGTAGCCTTTGATAATGGGCATATCGACATACGGAGAGAAAATTGGGAACGAAAATCACATCGAGATATGGAGATATCGAGATAAGGAGGATATCGAGATATGGAGAGTGAAAATGTATGCAGATTGAAGGGACCGAAAAAATCATCGACATAGGGAGAGATATCGAGATGTAGAACATCGAGATGTGGAGAGTCGACTGTATAATGTAAATTCCACCTTCTTTCAAAAGTAAGCTTTTCTTTTTAGTTTGCAGCGTAACGAATCACATAGGCACGCCAAGATCGATGTTTATTCACATCGGGTTGCCTTGCTATCGTGTTGATTAGAATTGCCCGGACTCTTGGAATCCCAGACACCGGGCATAATTCACCCAAAAATATATTTTTTCAATCATATTTAAGCATGGAGAATCTATAAGACGTCGCAATTATGAACTATGACTAAAAAGTCTTCTGCATATTTTTTCCTGACCTACTAGCATTTGGGTTTATTCTACGAGTGGCGTGAGGTGAGAATCGTCGGTTTCGTATAGCGTGATGACAATTTTCGACTTGACTGAAGTGACTCTTCATTCGATTTACACGGCGAGTCACTTCACTGGAGTCGAGTTTTGACACCTCGCTATACAAGACCGACAATTATCACCTCATGCCACTCGTAGAATAAACCCAATTGTTCGGCGCCAGTTGTTTGTTTAACGTCGGCTGGGTCTATGATAGAAGCCTTAAAATCTCGACACCCAGATATGCAGCCACACACACCTGAGACCCTACATATAGAACCCATAAACTCATGGGCCAGGACCAACGGTTTTACTTCCCTTCCGAAGGAAGACAGGATCAGGAATTTTATGTCTTAGAAGATCACGACGGCGTCGACGGGCATAGATACCCAACCGACTGGGGTGGGAGGCAATCACAAAAACAATCACAAAAAGCAACGAGTCTATTTTGAAGTGATTCCTTGTATTTCACATTAACTTCTTTGAACTAGCATGGTCAATATTTTCCCTTTAACTTTACTCGTCTTAGACAAACATTTCAAGCATTAACGCTTTGAAATATGAAAGAAAAATAATATATTTTTATAAATTATGCCAAATGGCCATTATGCCAAATGGCTTTATGCCGAATGGGGTAGAGCCGTAACGTGCTTTATAGAAGCCGAGGAGTCCTTTGCACATCCACAAGAAAACACTAGGACAACACGGACATGCTTGATCCGGATTCCGTCGCTCGCCCATAAAGGAGCATGCAACAGATTCAACGAATCAAACACTACTCGTTTATAAATCATACTTTAAATTTTATGTAAACATCAAGTGAACCAGTGTTTTTTTTACAACTTTGGCGGCCTGTAGCTAAATATTGTGACGTGCTGGAACATTTATGAGCACGACATCAGATTCAGCAACCCCAAATCTACTAGAGATACATAATTTGATTCTTGAGACACGCAATAGTGTAATTTTTGTTACGCTGTATTATCAAAATTAAGATATTTTGAAGCGTAATAAAATTGTATTATACTTAGAACAAAGTACTCTTTCTATCAAGCTTAAACTAAACTTGTGCTGTTTTCTTGTAAAAATAATTCTGAAATAGGAACAGTTTTCCGTACAACAAACATTTGCAATGATATCTGCTAATATATTTTATGAGGTTTTTTTTGCGTGATTTCAATACTTGACGCATGAAGACATTGTGCAACACAATGATAAGTCCAAGAGGCTCATACGTCCAGTCAGTGATGATGAGTCATCATATCATCCAATATCCAAAAACCGAGAGACCACCAGCTCGGTACGTTACTTCCTCACTCGCTGGCTTGTTTCAGCTTTGACATTCCCCAGTAGAAACCGAAAGTCCGTCCCTGTCCGTGGTCGTTACGCAAATCCCAACGAGCGAATAATAATGAAAATAACCATAAGTTTTCGGTTAGGTCCACAGCGGAGTTTCTCGTTAGCTGAGCCATAAAATTGATGTCAGTCTGAGGCAGAGTTTGGGAAACGTGCGTGTGTGTAGGTCTGTAAGTTTGTTCTCTCGTTATTAGAGAATGGAATGCAGAAGAGAAAGTTGCCATTACCCGACTCAACATCTCGTTATGGCTTCTGGATTCTGGATTCTGTGACAGTCAGTTCAGACGGAATTGTTCTGACTCATCGTCAATGTCGTGCCTTTTAATGACGATGGTATGAGGAGTGGCAGAAATTCTTTTCCGCCGTTTTATTCTTCCTATTATTTCGTTTATTAGCATAATTATTCGGAACGAACGAAACCGCAACCGTACATCCGAAATTCAAATCGACGAGTTTAAATCCAGTTGGAGATAGGAACTCCGAGAGGGTAGGAGTTGCGACATGACATGACTGACATTTCATGTTAAGCAAGTTGAATCTGCATATTATTCAAAAATACACCGTGGAAAGTAAATTCCTGAATGTGAGGTTTTTTTTTCATTCGATTAACCTACAAGCATGGCAGCCTATTTATTTTACCAATAAAAATGAGACTACTCCATATAAAATTAAAATAATTTCAAAACAAAAGTAGTTATTCAATGGCAACGAAAAAACAAATCCTTTAAAGTAGAATGTTGTTTCAGTAAACGGTTTAAAAGAACATCACAAATATAAGTATGACCCATAAGGAACTAAAAATGAAAAATTCCATGAAAAAAATTTAATTTCACATAAACACTGAAAATTTGTATTACGAAAACGTTTCGTTCGATATAGAACTTAAGGGCACTAATGCATATTTAACATTCCAGTCGTCACGTGGTTTGCTATCGCCAAAACCACCGCGCTGCTGTTGCGAACGAAAAGCGAGCTTTTTTCAGCGGTGTTGTACAAAATACAACAGCGCGACGACTGAAGTGTTAAGAAAAAGATACCTTCAATTTTATTAAAACCTAAATTATTTTACGGATTCCGGTAAAATCTCAATGGCTGAACAGTTTGGTAAAATAAATAAACAAGGTACTTTCAAGTGTACAGTTTTTTTATAAAAATTCACCGGAATCTGTAAAATTTTGACGGATTACGGTGTGATATACCGAAACATTCAGCTCTTGAAATTACGGTGAAATTCACTGAGTCCGGTGAAACAGGCTTAGTATGAAACAATTAAAATTAAATGGTAAATAGCTCTATTTATCTATATAAATAAAAATGGATTGGTGTTTGTATGTCACGAAATGGCTTACGAACGGGTCAACACATTCGAATGATTCTTCCTCCGTTTTGTTCGTCAAGGGTTCCGACGTGTTTGTGTGTATAAAACTCGCAGGATAATTACCGGGAAAGTTGGAAAAACAAGAGTGCACGGAACTGTCATTTTGTATGGGACGATCCATAGCGTTTTTCAACAGCCTACTTGATGGCAAGACGAAGTTTGCCGGGACCACTAGTCATGCATAATTTTTTGATTTTCCATGGCGCAATTTCGTTTTCTTACAGTCATGAACACCTTTTTCCTACAAGCACCAAGCCTAAAAACTAAACAATCATTAAAAATGCCCTCAACACTGATAAACATTTCGCAATCCAACTTGTTATCCCCAGAAAAATCTCTGTAATTTAAAACGATCGCATCTCACAGTGCCACCCACCCGTTTCGGTTCGGAAGCCACCTCATTATTTCGAGCTTTTTGATTTGATTAAGGAAAACGAGAAAAGTTTTGCTCCTAACCATCGCTGCCAGCGATGTCAGCCCCCTTGTCATTCCCCTCTCACCCCACGCTGTAATCGACGAAGTTTTCACTTCCGCTTGCGTGATATATATTACGTAAAACTAAATGAGGATAGTACCCACACCTTCACCCATGGGAAAAAGCAAGCAAATCCCGAAGATTGGGCCATCGTTTTCCCCCTGGGTGGCAAATCTGGAAGTGAGTGCACTCAGTCCTGGACACTCCGTAAATTTCTAGCTTGAAGCGTTACTTTCATAATGTCAACTTTTGCCAGTCTCGTCGGCATCAAGAATGCCAATTTACCTCAAAGTAGAAAAGTCACGTATTTAGATCAAGCAGGATCCGTCTCACTTGGAGTAACGTCGCTCAATGTGCTTAGGAAGATATCTTAGGATTAGGATTTTGCAAGATGAAGCAATCAAAAGCGTTGTCGGAGTTTTTTCTGCTGTATATTTTAAAGTGCACTCAAACTTCCATTTACGTAAGTTCCTTTTTAGTTATTCCATTTACTTGAAACTATGATTATGTAACTTGTGCATTGAAAACTAAGCACCATCTGAACAGCACACATGTATGAATGTTTTGTAAACATAGAATGTTACAACTTAT
The DNA here is from genome assembly GCF_002204515.2 of Aedes aegypti. Taxonomy (NCBI): domain Eukaryota; kingdom Metazoa; phylum Arthropoda; class Insecta; order Diptera; family Culicidae; genus Aedes; species Aedes aegypti. The sequence continues at coordinate 242,842,299 of NC_035108.1, read as the reverse complement.
GCCCCAACAAGAGAATATTCTAAGGTTAACAGCCCCACGTAAAATTATGAGCCGACAACCTGTAAGGAGCGTCAAATATAGTCCCAGTTCTAACAAGTCCTCATGCTTCCACGTGTCAACAGAGGACTGACACGGCCGTCATCCTGCATACATTTCGTCTCTTCCTCACATCGTTTTTGGTACTTCGCGTTTTGGTACCCACTTTCTAGTCGGTTTGCCCTAATATGCTCCTGATTTTCGAGTATGCAGCTCATGTGCTTCTTCTTTTTCTTCTTCTTGACATTAACGTCCTCACTGGGTCAGAGCCTGCTTCTCAGCTTAGTGTTCTTATGAGAAAGTCACGGAAATTTCCATTACGAAAAAATCCTGGTACGACTGGGAATCAAACCCAGATACCTTCAGCATGGCTTTGCTTTGTAGTCGCGGACTCTAACCACTCGGCTAAGGAAGGCCCCAAAGCGGTGTTATCCTCGAAAAAAGTAACTATTCATTTATATGCTTCCACGGAACAGGAAATTGAAAAGCTTCTGTCTGACATTGAACCCAACTTTGACGGAGAGTATAGCCTAACCGACTATAATTAATTCGAATTGGAAAAATACATCGGCACGCACTGCTCAATTTCAGCAGAACAGAACAACAGTTTTCCGAGCACGAAACCCCCATTATGCAGCACCCGAACCGCACAATTCCTGGCAAAACGCAATCCAAAGCGATAACAATCGGATCCTCTCGTCATCTGTCACCATCAAAACGCGGCACTGCCAGGGAAGAGAGAGAAACGCAGTCACAAAATCCCCTCGTTACGGCGGTTACGGAACAGTAGATTCTAACAGCGGAATAAATTTGAATGAAATTAATTAGATCCGAATATAATCATTACGCAACACACAATGGTAGGATTACCGTCATATCATCGGGCGGATTTGGTTGAGTCTCAGATAGAGAACGATATGCGTTGGGTAGCATTCACGATGATGGTGATAGTGATGGTGATGATGATGATGACGATGATGATGGGGGTGCAACTGTCAGTCGTTTATATAACGAGCGACGAGGAAACAGTCAGCCGGGAAAGTAGGTTCCTGCATCGACGGTGCTCCCCTGGCCGTTATTATTTGGAAACAATATTCATCAAATCTGTACCCACCAGTCGATATACATAGCTTAATTGCATGTCTGGTAATAGTAGTTTACGCAACAAGTGGCAAAATGATGATTTTTACAGCACGAGTCGTAAATTTATTCTACGAGGCTTGCCGAGTAGGATAATTGCGACGAGTGCTGTAAAAATCGAGTCATAGAGTTAGAAATTATATCAGATTGCATTCACCATTATTATATAAGTTCTGAAAAATTGTTGTGTTATGATTAATTACGCAACTCAAAACAGTTGCGTAATGAGAAAGTGGATTCAGTTGCGTAACGACTATTTCCACACTACATACTTCAGTGCAGGAAAGTAAGCCGTTTCATGACAGATTGGCGTGATGAAAAACAGCCTATTACGTTGAGAAATTGCAAAAAACTAGGAAAAATCGTTTGACTCGTTTTCTAAGATACAGTTTGTAGCCACCAGGGTGATCCTTTTCAAAAACACGCAGCTTAAGCGCCACTCCACTAGGGAGACCACGCGTCCAATTTCGAATTGCCCGGATGAGACTTCCCTGAAGGCGAGTCCATTTAATCTCCTTGAAAGGATTTATGGATCGTTCCAGCTGGCTACGAACTAAAACGGCCAAACGGGAAAACCCTATTATCGCAACATAACCGTATACGCACGACGACACTCAGAGAATCGGTGAGAGACCACCCGTACCCCTAACATCTCACTTGAGAGAAGTTCTCATCATCGGCAAACTCTCTCAACTCAGCTATGGTCATCTCACCGAACTGGAAGAGAATCAGAACCCACCAAAACAAACTCGATCATGTGGGGGACGAGACATCAAACTACAAATCGCGCTGTGACGTTAAACACAATTAAATAATCAAATGGCTAGGAAGGAAACTCATAACATTTATTGACGGGTACTAAGTTGGGGACAGATATATTCACTTAAGCTCTCAGGGTAACATACATGTTTTATTGCTATAGATTTCAAGACCAACAATTGAAAAGGCCTCAAGTCCAATATGTAAACAAATCGGGTTTCTGCTGATTTAAGTGTATAAGAGCCCATTCTTACTGTATCATACAATAGTCATGCAAAAATATGCATGAAAGTTGAAAAAATATCATTTTTCTAAAAGGCCCCATCTCATTTCCCGATAATTAGGATATTAATCGTAAATGCGGCCTTTCCCCAAAAAGGCCCCATTTCTATATTTACTTGAAACCGAGTTGAGGCCTATTAAACAAACAACAAAATTGGAACAAAAATTACGAAAAAATGTTTCAAATTTACTAAGCAGATACAAGTTATACTTCAGCCGCTCCGCTCCATGTATTATTTTACACAGCGATAGTCTCAACAGCGAACATAATCAAATTTTTCGTCGGGTTCCTGTGGAGTGATGTATTTTGTATCATACTACCTAATAATACCTGTGTCAGCATGTGTGTACTTCACGAGTTATTGATAACACGATTTCGTTACAATTACATGAAACATAACGTTCAATTGAACAAATATTTCCATATAATTGCTCGACGACACTCTCGCTTAGCACATCCATTATGTTTATCGATGACGATGATTGAATAAATCACATACCTACTTAATCGACCGCACGAATCTCTTCATGCTGCAGAGATCCCATGTACCTTGCTTTACCACGTAACACTCTTCTACACTTCAATTATCGTATTTTATCATGAATATTGAATGATTTTCAAAAGGCCACATCTGAAGATGATGAAAAAACAAGCCACAACTAGAAGGCCTCAACACATTTTAGAGTAAACAAAGGCGTCAACTCACAGGCCTCATCAGCGTCGGCCGGCGTCTATGGGCACAAATGAAAAGGGCTGCATAGCTTTTGGTGAAATAAAAGCCTCATTTCCTTTGACTCGTTTTTTTAGCAGGATTTTTTGCTAAAATGATAGTAATGAATATTCATAGCTATAAATCAGTTTATCCATCGACTTTCTGGACGATAAAATAACATAAAATGCTTAAATTCATAATTTAAATTTGATTTATTGTTTGACAAAACAAGATTGCATTTTTCTCATTGTTTACTTTTTGGAGATGAGGCCTTTTGAATTGTTAGTCTTGATTTAGTTCGAACTCATTATTTGTATGTGTTTCGTTCTCTCTCTCCTTCCTAGCTTGTGTGTGCTTTCTAACTCCTCCCTATCTAACCTACTGTGCTCAGTGCTCTACGTTCTACGTGACGTCACGTGTAGGAAGCTCAGCTACATATCCGTCTGCGCTCCTGGTGATAAGCTTCCTTTGCGGCGGTCACGAAACGACTCACGCACGCATTTTCACGGGTCCGAAGGCGGACCCAAGACGCAATCGAAAAAAGGTTTCGATCTTCAAAGTCGCTTGCGGGTTCTTGGCGCTAATGGCACATTAGATCTTCAGTCTTTGACTGGCACAAAAAAATCCTCCGCGGCGCCCTCACCGGACGCCGCACTTCGCTCCGAAAAAAGATTGATTGGACTAACCGGATTGCTGCTGTTGAACGCAATCGGCAGTCGATGACCTGTTCGACAGGTCGATGCACCGGCTTGGTTGATGGCTGTCGTGGATATATTACACGTCACGGCGTGATCACAAATTGAAATGGTGGTTGACTTACCCAAGCGATGGCGGTCTATTGATGGACGATACTGTCTTACCGGTCGATTGACGGACCAGCTGGTGGACTCCGTCCACGTGAAGCTCCCCTGGGCCTCCTCGGACCGATATAGTGGCGAATCCGTCCGCTTCTGGCTGGTTGGCGGTAGCCAGGAATTCCTCGTCCGTTGGGGAAAGAAACGTCGCGCTTGGGTGCGAAGAACTGTGGGCGGGAAATACAAGCCGATCTGGCAGAACATGGAACATAAGCACTGGCACGAAGAGCACATTCAGAGCACAAATTCTCACCTAATTTATGAGTTTCTAGCTTCTACTTTTGCACACACAATTCTTCACGCACACTTTTGGCCTACTATTAGAACGAAACATTTTACATTAAATTACTTAACTATATTTAACATCACTTTGAAACATACTATTGGCACACGAAAAACTAATAAGCAAACGCGGGCGCTTCCAACTCTTTGGATGATCACGGACGAAATGATCGAGTCTGTGAAGCCTCAGATAAGGGAAAGTGTATCTCGAACGCACCCGGAAGTACGTCATTTCCCGAAACTCTTCGTGTACTGTCGTGACTACCCAGTTGCATTGGATAACTTGTATGCTAGTCGTGTTGCCTTCCCTTTCCCACCTTATCAATGAAACAAATGGCTTCGACCTAGGGAAGCGTTTGCAAATGTTCGTTTGCCTACGCTCAGGGAATACTTTTCAAAATTCAAATTCATTCTTAAAGACTGCATGTTCTTACAACCTATTCTATTCACATTATTTACACAAACTAAATACAAAACTATTTACAAAATTCCTGACTGCTACAAGTTTTCCATTGTGTTTTCCAAAAATATCTAAAAAAAAACAATAAATACCATTTGTCGATATTATCAGAAGAAATGTCGAATGTGACTGTTTTGCAGTTATGGGCAGTATATTTACCGTATAATAGTTCTATAAGGCCACTAAGGCGAATGAGCAGGCTAGTGGTTACTTGGGTGATCATCATTATACACTGAACGGAACTTTCTAGTGTATCAGTATACTTCATCCTCAAAGTTTATTGATTACTGCAAACCCATGTGAAAACATACCATGCACTATTTATTTTTTAATCCGCGTAAGTAAGTAAAATGTAAAGTAAAATCTCATAGGGTATTCATGAACCGCTTGAATACTTAAGATAACTCAATAGGCGAAAAAAGAAAAAAAAAATGTGACTATATTTTTCAATACAAATAACGTTTGTGGGCTTCGTAGCCGTGCGGTTAGCGGCGTCAGCCGTTTAGGCGTATTGTGCTACAGAGTGTGGGTTCGATTCCCGCCCCAGTCGGAGAAAACTTTTCGTCAAACGAAAAATTCTTCATTGGTCCACTCGTCGTTCCGTGTGTCCGTTGTCTAATGTAAGTTATGTTCAGTCTGTGCAGCCTATGGCTGAAGACGGTGTAAATTGTCTTTTTTTATCGCTGTTTTCTAAATTGTATTCATAGAATGGTAATCATATGACCTACAAACAAGCCATGTTATTTAAAATATGTCTAATCATTCCATTAAATATTGTAAATGTTATAAAAGTAATTTGCTACATCTTTGAATAGGTTCGAGACCCCGGTAAATAGAGCTCTCGTGTAATCGAGTCCTACCTTTAAAACATTAAACTTTTGTATTTTTAATGTATGATAAATTGTTTGCGTTTCATTCGAAAATGTGACTGAGTGTCTTGAAAATATGAACTTAAAAGACTGTTTTCCTGAAAAAAGAGACAAAATACATGCCAAAAAGAGATATAAAAAACGTACAAAACGGACCACGGTGACCCGACAGACCGTTATTATGCAAAAAAATTGTCCATCAAGTCTGGGTACAGGGCTCGATTCCTTATATTATTCTGCACCTCTGGGCCAATCTTTAAGAACATTCCTAGGAGGAATCTCGAGAAAACGTGATTTAAAGTTTTTGACTTAAAATTCCAATAAGTATAAACCATATTAAAATTACCTGAAAGCACTGAAAAAACCTACAAAAACACTCATAAAGTTGATCAAAATATTCTTAATAAGTATAAAATAGATACCGTTGTTATAATTGGAAGTGTTTAAAACTAATCAAACTTGCCGCTCCATAAGTATGTTTTTTTTTCATAGTTTACTAGTGAAAGTTTGATTGATTGTTGTCAATTGTACGTTAAACCGATTGAAAGGTAAAACAAATAAATTTACAATTAACAACTTTGTTATTCCGGAAAAAAGGATCTTAGAATAAATATAGCACAATAATGGTTAGAGATAAGGCATGTGATTACGTTATAGTTGATAAGAGCAAGTATTAAAAGTTTGTTTCCGATCTGGAACGATTTAGTTGCTCTGGTACGCTAACGTCAATATCAGAATAAACATTCGTGGAAGTCTTCCACGGAGCCACTGATCTCCACTTGATTGATGCTACTTTTTATACCGGCATTCGCACTAAATGGCCAGCTAACTGAAGTTTGCCGTATTTTATTTGCTTAATTGTCTTTGCCGATGTTCTAAAATAAGTGTGGTTAGAGAGCCAAGATTCAGCGTTTTATACAGGGATAATTGACAATGATGTTTCATTTGGGCATGCTTGCATTCATCGTTGCTCTTTTTGCATTATTATTGAAATTATTTTTCAGTGTTGTATGATAAAGGATCGTGAAGAAGCGGATGGTAAAATTGTTAACGAAAGACTGGATTTATAAAGTCAGATAAGCCTTTATCCAGCAACAGTGTAGAAATTTTGTTTCTCTTTGCAAGTTGCGGGTCCCTAAGCTGGTTACGTAATTCGTGAAAGGAGATATTCGTAGCCAGAATACGTGTTTTTACTAAACGAGCAACATCATTATAACACGTCACAAGTGTTCTATGGCTCTTCAACAACTTCAACTGCATCCCCATCAAGTACTGTCTCCAGCACCAACACAACCGAGGCTGTTTATTTCTCCACATGCAACCATATACGTTTCAATAGAATAAATGCTAGCTAGTTGTCCCTCTTCAAAATAGTGAAACCCTGTGATACTTCACTGCGATCGATTCCAATCAAGTCATCAAGGAGTATATGCAACAAAATGCAATATTGGGCAGTAAATTTGGACCTTCATATCCTTTTTATTCCATGTAATTTTACAAAAAAAGTAGGCACCTCGTCAACAATTCTCAAACATGATTGTATTTATTAGCTTGATCAGCTTTTCCTGTTCCTCTTGAGATATTAATATAATCTTTTTAAGTCTATGATATAACTTACCACATCTAGATTTTCGTTACTGAGTCGAACGTGACCTAGAAATTAATAAACAGATTGACGATGGGTTCTATTAAAATGAAGTAAATGGTTGCAGGTTTAGTTAATGGAAGTCCTAGTGATGTTGATTGTTTAGTAGTGCTTATTGAGGATTTCCTTGAAGTTGAGTCTGAAGTTGAGTTCGGTGTAGTTGAAATCCTGTTGTGGCTGAGAATGTAGAACATGATATTTTTTACGTAGAATGCTGAGGACAATACTCGGCAGAAACTAGACGTAAACATCAAGAGTGGTATCAGATATACAGAGAAGCAAATTTTATTAGGCAAAATAAATACGGCAGACTTTAGTGGGCTGGCCAATTAGTGGGAAAGTCGAAAAATAAGCTGTAAATACATAATATCCAGCATTGAATAATTCATGTTTATCGAACATAACATCAATATCATATTGAAACTTATGGTTTGGTAAGCTTAGAATAACAGAATGAAATGTTATTCTAAGCTTACTGGTTTAAGTCATGTAAAAACATACTTAAGCCATTTCGGTAAGTTAAGTCAGTTGTAAATATGTCCAATTATAACAACAGTAACAATTGTATACTTGTTAAAAACAGTTTGGCCAACTTTGTTTTTAGCATTTTTGTAGTTTTTTTTAGTGCCTTTACATAATTTTAATATGGTTTATATTGGAATTTTGAGTAAAAAACTTCAAATCACGATTTCTCGAGATTCTTCCTAGGGATTTTTTTAAAAATTGGCCCAGAGGTGCAGAATAATATAAGGAATCGAGCCCTGTACTAGGATTTGATGGACAGTTTTTTTTTGCACAATAACGGTTTGTCGGGGCACCGTCCGGACCTAACAACAACCAGGAGTTTCATGAAATCACATCAGAGATTTCTTTGGGAATATTTCATTTTTTACGACACTACGACAAATAATACTGCTCGTATTACTGTATGCATTTTTTAATGATTTTCTCAAGGAATTTCATCTGATTTTTTTAGGATATTACTTCGAAGATTAACTAAGGTTAGGATAGATGGATAGATTTCTTTATTTGAGAGATTTGCAGCTCGAGGCTAGCTCAGCTCTTAATCAGGAGTTCTTTTAGTGATTGTTTTCTATGGAAACCCTTCCAGAATTTTTCTAAGGATCTCATCTTAGAATTTTGTTTTGCATATCTTAAGACTACAACCCGGTTTTTGCCAAATACAGTCGACTCTCCATAACTCGTTATTCAAGGGATCATCGACTTAAAGAATTATCGAGTTATAGAACATACCGATACAAAAAAAAATTAAAGGTTCAAATTTCTATATTTTCAATACTTTCATGATGACTTCTGCAAGCAAACAATATCATTTTGTTGGTAGCATTTAAAAAAAAACATATTCGGACATTTTTTTCAAAATGTTTGAAAAATCCCTTATTTTTACTAAAAATTACTTTTTTTTTATTTTTATGTTTTTAAACTTTTATTACAACTTGCAATTCCTTTATTCACTGCCAAATCCAGAAATGGTCCATGTTTCCCTGTATAAAAAAGGGTTTTTAGATGGATATCGAGTTCTGGAGGGAAATTTTCCTGCCACGTGGCATCGGCTAGTGGAGATATCGAGTCATAGAAATATCGACTATGGAGAGTATGATGTATGGAAATTTGAAGGGACTGCAAAATCCATCGAGTTATAGAATATATCGAGTTATAGAACATCGAGTTGTGGAGAGTCGACTGTATAGCCACATAAATTAATTCAGAGATTATCCATTAAAGATCCTAGAGATTCCTTCAGATATTTTTTTCAAGAAAGACATTCTCCAAGACTTCCGTTTAGAACTTCTTCAAATTGTCGTTTAGAATTTACTTTAGACTTTAACTAGGATTTTCTCTAAAAATTTGAGAAATTGTTCATAAAAAAATCCTTGAAAACAACGGATGGAATTTCTTAAAAATGTATTGGAGGCATAAGAGACGGTATCAACAGTGATTGTTATATTATTTTTGTTATGGCTATAACGGTCATGCGACTCAAAGGTAAAGGGAATCTATAGAAGATTTTTGCAAATGATTGAAATTTCATTGGGTGGTGAAAATTGAGCAAGCCATTTTAAAAGTCAATAAGCCTCGAAGCGTCCTGTATTCTACCTAGCTTCTCTACTGGAGAAGGGTTGGCTCAAAGCTTTGAGCTTTGCTACCAACACAGGCAAAATACAGGAGGCTTTAATGTGCTCTTATACGGGCTTAAATAAACTTTTATAGATTCCATGGGATTTCTATGAGAAACTCATTGAGAAATGTATGGAAGAACTGCAGTTGTAATCCTTGTATAAAGTTCTTCAGAGATTCCAAGAAAAAACAAACCTAGAAGATGACGAATGATGAAGCATTGAATAATTCCATGAAAAGTTTCTAAAAGATTTCCTCGAAATTCGAGGCTTGAATAACCCCTTGAACAATTTTTTGACGTAGAAATTCTTGTCGGGTTTCTTGGAAAAAATCCTTGAAATATTTATTTCAAAAACTTTGGAATCAGCTTTTGCGGATTTTCTTGGACAAAATTGTGTAAAAATCTTTGGAAGATCTCGTAGAGTCAGGCCCAGATTTGAAGGGGTGCCAAGGGGGCAAATGCCCTGGGCCCCTGATCAATGGGGCCTCCCGAAAAGTGAAAAAAGTGAAACATAATTTAATTAATTATTCATTACAATAATGATTTTACATTTACATTTACATGGGCTTCGTGGCCGTGCGGTTAGTGTCGTCAGGCAATGAGCGCATTGTTTCATGGGGTGTGAGTTCGATTCCCGCTGCAGCCATTGAAACTTTTCGTCAGGAATGTTTCACGACTGTACCATTGGAGCATGCTTGTCCGTTGTCTAGTGTTAAGTTACAGTCTGTGCAGTGAAATGGCTGAAGACGGTGCCCGTGTCTTTAATACAAATCCGATACGATTTCTTACAGAGATATTATGACATGAGATTACTTTTTTTGTAGTAAACAGTAAGTTCCATACGATTATCTAAATTTCTAAGTTTCAATGAAAATCTTTCTATTTGCTAATAAAAGCCATCAAGGTTATATTTTTGTTATAGTTTTCAGGATATTATATTTTCATAATATTACACTACGCTATGCTTAGGGTTTCCCGCTCAAGAGATCTGACCCGGGCCCCCCGAAGCCCAAATCCGGCACTGGCTAAGGCTTGGGGTTTGGATAATCTTCATATGAGCTCGATTTAACACTTCAGTGTCAAACTAAAGTACAACTTTACCATTTTGGGACTAGGCTTCTAACTTGACTCATTCTTGAAATATATGTGTTAGAAATATTTCATGGTTCTTAGCGCCTCCTAGTGGCATTATCAATATTTATAATGTGACGAGCATTTCTCTTGCAATAACTAGCAATAAATGTCTGCTAATCGGCTGATGAGCCTATATTGATGAAGATTTTTTTCTGATAATCGCGGGCTGGAGAACACCGCGACATCCCCAACGCTTTCGACCAACTTGTTCGAAAAATGTTACGTTGCACTGCGGCTGCGGCAGCGAAGCGACAATGAAGGGGTGTAAAATGCGAGTGAAAGATGAAAATGATGATTATAGTGACAGTGTGACACATCAGCATCGTCACATCATTTTCCAGCGCCATTCTCGTTGTCGGTAGTCGGCAGTCACTTGTTCGCTACTAATGTTGATCATCACCTCCGGGGCACAGCGCTCTTGTCCTCATCCTCATCGCCGCATGCTCTTGTCAGGACCTTAGCCATTAGGGCGTCTCCAAATTTTGACTTTGTCAGAAAACTTTGGGGCTCTAAATGATAGCTAAGGATGTTAGAATCAATCTTTTGTACAGAAGGAACTCTAAGAAACATTTGGAGGTTACCGGTTTAGATTTTTGTAAATTGTTTGATTTTCATGACTAATAAAAAATAAAAATTTCCAGATTGGCGAAATTTAGTAAAACGCATTATTTTTATATTTTTTGCAGGTTCTTCGGGGTCCAAACTATCAGAAGAAATTCATTCACTAAAAATTTTGCAAACTTATTTTTGAATTTTCTAGCTCTTTTTCAGAACATTTTTAATTTATATGATCAAAAGTAGGTATCAGGCTTAACGTCAAAGTTGACATTTCTGCATTTTTATATCGTATGGCAAGTACAATGATGGTATTTTCCCAGGGAAGTCAAGGAAAATTCCATTGAGAAAAAATCCTGGGCCGACCGGGAATTAAACCCAGACACCTTCAGTATGACTGCTTTCATTTTTTTTGTGTTGTAAAAATTTCATTCGAATAGGTTTATAAATAACACTAAACAAACCAAAAATCATACTTTTACAAAAATCTCAGAGGGTTAACATCTAAATGAAATATCTCAGAGTTTCTCCCATACAAAAGTTAGATTGTAGCTCCCTTATCTACCGTTGGTAGGTTGAGCCCCCAAATTCTCCAAGAAAATGAAATATTGGGACACACTATTGGCCATCCTTCCTTGGTGTGGCTTGCTGATCCGAACCCGTCACATTACAACCAAGCCAAGCGACGAGGTCCTTCCCGGTCGTATGGTATCGAGTGTGATAATAATGGTGATAGAAGGAAAAGCGATTAAAAACAGGAACGACCACCAAAGAGGAACACCATGCTTGACTGCCTTGGCAAGTGTCGTCGTCGCAAGCAGAAAGTAAAACCATTAGGAAAAATGTGACGAAGGGTCGGAGGTTTTTCAGTGAAAAAGTTGAATGCACACTGTCAGGAGAAACAAATTATACCGGGGAGAGGCAGTTTGTGCATTATGAATATTTATGAGTTCGTATCTTGCAGTTCCTGCGGAAAATATGTGTATGTTATCATAAAATGTGTAGTAAACTCGTGCAGTTTTGAATCGATTAATTTCTACATTGTGATGCAATAATGTTGTGTTTTTTTTCTCAATGCTTCCAGAAGTTGAATACATTGATAAATCAACTCACAATGCCTCGTGCAATATTTTCTTGATGATTTAGATTTAAATTGTCTGGAAAAATATTATTATTTTTATTCACTCTTACAACAATGGTACGTACGTTGATTGCAAATAAATAAATATTTTTTTTTTCAAGTCGTTAAAACATTCTGAAACGCTGTCAAGAAAATAGTACGTTATAACGACCAGTGCTGGGAATGGTTTTCGCGAAAATCACGTGGCTCTTCCAAGTACAGTAGTTCAAAAACGTGAATCTCATCAAGTAGCCTATGTTGAATGCATGATTTTTTTTAAATTAGTGTCATTGAAGGCTCTAAATGCGGGAAATGCAGCGGGAAATGGGGCTCTGCACAGAAATCACTCTTTCAATCCTTCGCAAAATTTGTAAACAGCAAGGCCAGTAAACGTCAAAACCTCTTACAAAATCAAAACAGTGCCGAGCCCCATAGAACATTTTTCTACAGTAATTTTGGATTGCTCTTAGCAACGGGTGTTTTGCAATTTTCAAGGCTCTTTGCCTACAGCAGCGATGGACCAATGCACGAGTTCACTAGTTGACGTTTGAGCGGTGCCCTGTTATTTACGTGACCATGGCAACGAGTGAATTCAGCACCGCTCAAACGTCAAATTAGTGAACACGTGCATTGGTTCATAAGCGTGAGTTTCACTGGCTTCGCTGACTGCGATTGGCTTTGTTTGGCTACTGTAGAATGAGTTTCAGATTTTTTCCCAACCCTGATTACAAATGTCCACAGCACGTGTAATCGGCCATCACCAATTTCATCTAAATTTTGTTCAAATGTGTTTCCACTGGTATATCGTTGTAGTATTGTTCCTTAAATTCGATCAAAAATTCAGCAAGTATTTTATTTGACAAAATAAATGACACTTCTGTTGAGATTTCTGAATAAATTCGTTTTTTAAATAATTACTGTATGAACCATTCGAAATATTTTTTCCAAGTATTATTCAAATGAAATTTGAGAATACTTTTAAGGATTTAGATCAAGATAATCCATTAAAAAATCCAAGGTCAATCGGAAATGCCAATTCTACAGACATGTTTTGTTTTACGATTATTGGGTTATTGGAGCCTGTTAAAAACAGCTTTTCAGGAGAAAACTTCCAAGGGAGTTTTGGGGTAAAACTATTCCTTGAAGAGTACTGGAGGAGATTTATAACATAATTTCTGGGGTAACAAATACAAACAAGTTTTGAAATAACTTCTAGGGAAATATGTTGGATGTTGTTGTAGGTATTCTTCAGATACTCATCGAATTTTGTATTGTTCAGTAATTCTGCCAAATAAGGGTAGACCACCCTAAGGATGAACCGATTTTTTCTGAATGTGACCATTTTTGAGGCAAGTTGAGCACCCCTGCGAGGCAAGAAAGGCACTTCCTTAATTCACATTTTTTTAAACTATCAATGGGTTCTCATTCAAACGCATTGTATATTTTGCATCAAGCTGTATATTTTAAGTTTTGTTTGAGCAGAAAATTCTTGAATCATTTCAGAAATTGGAGATAAAAATGAATTACCTATTTGATTTTACTATGAATGGAGGGAAACGATGAGAAACGACTGTATAACGGCTCAATTTTGTGTATTTAAGGTGACACGGGAGACCGTGTTATTTTCCTTATCTTTTGTCTCACTCTAACAATTATCATCAAAACTTTGCAGAAGCAAATCTCTAGTTTCAGTGTACCGATTAAACTGAAAATTTAAAGGGTTGTGCACTTCATATATATAATTATAGTGATACATTTTTGCATCGATATATTGAGTGGTACTTGAGATTTGCTTCTTCAAATGGAGAGGGTGATTAAAACACCGTCCCGTGCGGCCTTAAGCTAACCAACAGATGCATCTAGCTAAAACATCTAGTCCAAGCATTATTTGAAGCGTATTTGAATTATTATGAAAAAAATAAATTTCCATAAGGGGTGCTCATCTTACCTATACTTGTATTTTTTTAATCAAGTTGGGAAATGTATTTTTTTGGATGCTACAAGACAAGAAGATTTTTTTTGTATACTACAAGACTCTTCAAAAGGATTGAGTTGTTGGCTGAGAATCAGAAATGTAGTAAAATATTGGCGAGCAAAATTCTACAGTAATTCTTCCAAGAATCTTTTTTAAGGATACTCCAAGCATTTTCTCCAGGGATTTATCCAAGGACTGGAGACATATCTACAGTTATCTAGAGTTATGATTTCTTCAGCAATTTATCCAGGTAATCATTCTGAGATTTTCCCAGCAGTTTCTTCAGGGATTTCTCTAGAGATTACCCCAGAAAACTCTTCTTATAGTTCCTCCAGAAGTTGTTCTAGAGTTTTTTTTTTTCAGGAACTCGTCCGGAGATTTTCCCGGTTATTCCTCAAAAAAAACCGGTAAGAATTTCTCCAAGGATTTTTCCATAAATTTAACCAGAGATTGCTCCAAGAATTTGCCTTTAGTTTCCTCTAGGGATTCCTCCATAAAATCTTACAGATATATCTTAATACAGCCATTCCATGAAAAACCGATCTAGTGGGTCTCCGAATTCCGTGCAAATTTGCTATTTTGTTCCTTATCCGAAATAAGGATACACGTATTTTTGGATTTTTTTTATTAGGGTGACCATTTCCGAAATAGGGTGACCAGAAAAATCGCGATTTCGCAAAATTTTTATTTTAAAAAAAATTATAACTTTTGAACCGTTTGACCGATTTTCAATCTTTTTGGACGAAATAAAGGCTAAAGATTTTGACTTTTCGGGAAAAATATAAAATTTTACAAAAAAAGTGTTTTTTACATGAAAAAACTCAATAGTTTCCGTTTTTTCGTGTTTTGAAGGCCTCGGGACCAAAGGGGCTATTGCTGCTCTCATTTTTTCTTAAAAGTTCAGAAAATTTTACGTAAACTGTCAAATTTTCAGCGATGTATGTTTTTAAGTTTTTGAGATATTTTTTTTTTTTTTTTGAACATAATAAATCAGTCATTTTTTATCGGCACACACTGTAGATCTCAGCGCACTAGATTTGTAATGTTTAAAAAAAATCATAACTTTTGAACAGCTCAACCGATTTTCAATCTTTTTTTATGGAATGAAAGCTTAAGGTTTCAACTTTTCAGAAAAAGTAAAAAAAAAATAGAAAACTTTGAAAAAACACATTTTTTTCACATTAAAAATATGAAAATTTATAAAAAACTAGAAATTTTTATATTTTTTCACGTTTAAACATATTTTTATCAAATTTTTCAATTTTGTCTGAATAGTTCAAATTTTAAGCCTTCATTCCATACAAAAAGATTGGAAATCGGTTAAGCTGTTCAAAAGTTATTTTTTTTTAAACATTACAAATCTAATGCGCTGAGTGCCGAGTGTGTGCCGATAAAAACTAACTATTTTTTTATTTTCAAAAAAATATATCTCAAAAACTAAAAAACATACATCGCTGAAAATTTGACAGTATACGTAAAATTTTCTGAACTTTCAAGAAAAAATGAGAACAGCGATAGCCCTTTTGGTCTCGAGGCCTTCAAAACACGAAAAAACGGAAATTATTGAGTTTTTTCATGTAAAAACACAATTTTTGTGAAATTTTATATTTTTCCTGAAAAGTCAAAATCTTTAGCCTTTATTTCGTCCATAAAGATTGAAAATCGGTCAAACGGTTCAAAAGTTATAATTTTTTTTAAATATTTTTTTTTGCGAAATCGCGATTTTTCACCCTATTTCGGAAATGGTCACCCTAATCAAAAAATCCAAAAATACGTGTATCCTTATTTCGGATAAGGAACAAAATAGCAAACTTGCACGGAATTCGGAGACCCACTAGATCGGTTTTTCATGGAATGGCTGAATATCTTGTCGATAGTAGAAAACACTCGAGGAATTCCTTTAGGAATTCGTGATGTAATTACTTGTAGAATCCCAGAAGAAATTCGTGAATATATCCCTACAGGAATTCCTGTAGGAATCTTTGGACAAATCTTTGGGGACATCTCAGCAAGAATCCCTCCAGACATTTTTATGGAGGAATGCTTGTGGAAATTCCTGGAAGAACTCCAGGCAGAATTTCTGGTGAGATTGCTAAAGGTACTCTATCTGATCTGGTCTAAACAAATCTGGTTTCGATCAAAACTTCTTCGTTTCTGGCGAAATCGTTGTATGGATCACTGAAGAGATTATCTTTAATATGTTTATGGTACAATCTGTGGAGGAATTTTCAAAAAAATCCTGGAGAAACACCAATGTTTTCATTATCAATCTGACCGAGACTAATGAGTACACTAAAACCTCAATTTACGAAGTCTTTTTTTACGCTACCTCAATTTAAGTCACTTTTTTACGCACTTAATTCAATTTACGTCACTTTTTTTACGCAGTGCGTAAACTGAGTTTAAACAATAATGTGGGAAAGTATTGACCTCCGATTGGGGAAACCCATTGGAAACCTATGTAATATGGGTATTTTCGGAACGGGCACAACGAGGGGATGACGAAAATCGATGTCCGACGCCATTTTGGAATCCAAGATGGAGACCTCTGGTTTGGAAAAATTGTTGGAAACTCATGCAATAAAAACATGTTTTAAAACTTGCTGGATGAAGGATTTCTGTTTCCAAAGAGCGAAGTAAAATATGGAGTCAATTATTCCTATTCGACATAATAAACAGTAAATTTTTATAGAATAAAAAATTCAGTACCCTGGGGATCGAAATCCGTACATCTAAGAAATGAATCTCAATCCGTCCACTTCATAAAAAATCCCTACTATTTGCATGAAGTGTACGGATTTTGAGTCTGTACGGATTTCGGTCCCTCACTATAATTGTCAAAAACCCATTTATCAATTTGATGGTATATATGTCACTCATTTGTTAAAAGAACGAGTGAATTTTAAAAGAATAAATAATCCACTAAAACCTCAATTTACGAAGTCTTTTTTTTACGCTACCTCAATTTAAGTCACTTTTTTTACGCACTTAACTCAATTTACGTCACTTTTTTACGCAGTGCGAAAATTGAGTTCAGACAATTATGTGGGAAATTATTGACCTCCGATTGGGGAAACCCATTGGAAACCTATGTAATATGGGTATTTTCGGAACGAGCACAACTAGGAGATGACGAAAATCGATGTCCGACGCCATTTTGGAATCCAAGATGGCGACCCCTGGTTTGGAAAAATCATTGGAAACTGATGCATTATGGGTATTTTCGGAACAGGCACGACGAGAAGATGACGAAAATTGATGTCCAAAAATACACCTTTTACTCATATGGATGGTTAGGTGCCTGTGGAGTAATTGAAAACTAACCTCTCATCTTTTATTACAGTCGTAGATACCAAGACCTATATTCAATGGAGTCCTTGGAGGACCTAGGACAACGGCACAAATTATAAAACTACTCATTTTACTACTATGAATTGATAAGGGCCTGTACCATATCAGAAAAACATCAAAGGATCGCAAAATATGCCAGTACATTGCAAGTATATATTCCAGGAAGTTTTTGGATGAACTAGGACACTTGTTGTACTCACTTATTTACAAAACTTGGATCTGACAATACAAACGCTTCTTAAAAATATAACAATCTTCTAGGGTCCAGTATTGTGAGACATTCTTATACATAGAAATGATAAATTGATCTGTAGAATCATATACCCAAACTCCAAAGAATTCTTGGAAGACCTCAACTTGCACACATTCTAGCCTGATTGAGAACCCAATGTATTGATAATATGTTAATGATACTAACAGAGCATATTTTTCTGAATAATATAAAATAATTTCATACAAGCAGACTCCAAACTGTAAAACCTCGTTTTACGCACTGATTCAACTTACGCACCCCCGATCTAGTTCGTAAATTGAGGTTACAGTGCAATTCGTTTTCATTTTATACTACACAACTTTCTACGGTTGCTATGCAACGTAAGTTCGACAAATCAACATGTTTGATTACACGAATATGTTCCTACAAAATGTTTGCAGAAGTTCGTGCACGTGTTCATTTTACCACCCTTTCCCCTACACAGTTCGCGCAAACATTCGTGCAACTTGCACAAATGTTCGTGCATTGCACACACTGTGTAATCAAAGCTTCAGTCATCAACGGATAAAACCAGTAATCGTAGAGACATCTTACGAGCTTTGCGTAACACTGCAAGCCACACGGTACGGTTGTATGGTAAAGCGCTTAACCAGCTAAGAACGACTTTCAACAGATCCAGTCAATTTGCTTGCTTCGCGCATGGTTTGAACATTGTTAGTGGCAGATCTATATCCAGCTGAAACGTGAAGCAGCTAAAAGCAGACTGGTAGTGAATGCGTCAAATTAGATGCAGGTAGGCGAAGCCAAACGCGACTGGGTTCGTCTAGTAATCAGTTTGACGACAGACGGTAATACCTTCCAGCTGGTCGTTGATTTCGTCTACCATGCATGTTTGCTGACGGTTGACAATAATGCGGATACACATCATCTGTAGAAGGCGCTTCAGAATAACTTAAATCGTACATAAAATTGGTAGTCCCATACGGACGCGAAATGTGGACTATGCTCGAAAAGCTTTTGGCGTTTCCGAACGCCGGTTGATAAGTACCGGAGGCGTGCTGGAGAACGTTAGACTACGAGCTTGCTAAACTCTATGGCGAACCAAATACTAAGAAGGCGGCAACAGCTCGGAGGATACTATGAGTAAGCTGCAAGGATGCCGAACAGGTACCCTGCGAAGATGTTTTTCTTTGAGGGTTCGCTTGGTACAAGCAGGTGCAGCGAGCTATGCGTGTGGATCAATTGCACAAAGATTTGGCGAGCGTGGATAAAACCGGGGATGAAGAGATGCAGCCACGAACCTAGTATTGTGGTGTGAAATTATTGATTCAGTGTTATCGTTTTAGATGTTAGTCAAAAAATGAATGAGTACTTGAGCATACCGCTATTATTCTCCTTATAGGTTACCTAATTCTTAACCAATTTCTATACTGCCTTTATTCGCATATCTGTATGTATACAGGAAATACCATAGAACATGTGACACTTTTGCGAATAGAGGCTGTACACTGAGAAGCAAAATATTGTTTTTAATTCCATCATAAGATAAAGAAGAATAAACCGAAATGTTGATTGGAGCGATATTTAATATTTTTCATACAATCGTCTTCCGCACTTTTGTTTCTCTCCCTCCTCTTATTGACTTTCCAATAGAGCAACGACCGGAAAAGGGGTTGCACAAGTGCTGATACAGTCATTAAATCCTAGCCCAAAGTGTCGTCCCTTTCACCGCGGAACGATGCTTTTATTGGTGTGTCACCGAGGAGTGTTCTTGGAAGGGAGGATCGGAAGAATGCTTTCCGCTGACAGAAGCTGATTCTTTTTTGTATGTCTGTTTCACCAGAGTGCCGACATCGTATAGAATGAATGCGTGAAATGAGCGGAAAATAAACTGTTTGCTCAAGACGATAATAAATTTAGATGGACGAGGGTTTATCGTTGCTGATTTAGCCGTCGCTGCGAAGAAAAGCGCCAAAACGCGATATTATTTTTTTAGGACGGTAATAACTCATACTTTCGGAGGCACTTCGGTTTGGGCTGACGATTCAGATTATTCTGATGTGGGTGGATGTGGACTGTGAAAGTTGAATAATTGGGACGTTTGTGGACATTTTTGTCAAAATTCACTTGAAAAGATGTAAGTATGAGAACAATACTGTTTGTTGAACATTATTACTACCGTATGTCGGCAGCATTGGTCACTGTTTTACAACTGTTTGTTATATTTTCCTAAAAAAGAAAATATAATAAACTTAGTTTTGACAAAATTAATACTTTGTTGTTCTCTATCAGTATACGGTAATTATTTTTTAACTAGTTTTTCTTATTATTTTTTTTTATTTCTTATCGTCAATCAAAAGTATACTAAAATTTGTATCCCTTCCCAAGTAACATTTTTAGTTTTTTCACTTACATCAAGCTGTTGTTACCATCATATCGTTAATAATATTCCGGATAACGGTACTGACTTTTTTCAATTGCCATTATTTCTATGCAAACTAGCTGTATAAAAAAAATATTTCAAAATCATCATCTATTTCCTAGAAAACAGAAAATGTTTAGAAAAAAAAAATCGCCCCAGTGATCAATTTGACCCCGTAGCACGGTACCGCCAATATTCCACCCACAGTTTGTCCCGTTACTCCCCCTGGACATGACAAACAAATGAATTTCAATGTTTTACAAAACAACTGGCAAGATCCAGCATCATCGACGCCTTATGTCCACAAAAAGACTCTCTCAGCCGTCCGTCATCGCTTCTGTTCGGAGTTTGTTGTTTGCGTTCCACGTGCAGAGACCCTTCGATAGGGGTAATTAATGTAATTGTCTACGATTGAGTGCGGAACTCTTTGGCGATGGTTAGTGGGATAAAAAGCAGTTGCTTCAGTTGTGGAAAGTGGAAACGGCAACCAACTTGCTGGCTGTAAAATTCATTCAACCAACAACTACTACTGCCAGCCACTAGGGGGAAAAACCTCCGCAACCAGATGCACGCGATTATCCTTTTCCCATGGGGTGTATGCGTGCGTGTATTCATTCATTCCGGTCCGAGGAAATTTCTGCCTTTCTTTGCGCTTTCTAGGGGGTTGTGATGCCAAGCTTGGTGTTATGCGTTGTTTCTGTACAGATTTGTAGAATCTACTGTTATAGGCGAATTTCGCATGTTTTAGAAGTAAAAGAAACAAGAATATTTTTTAAACAGCTAGCTTCTTTCCTTGTGGATAGATTTTCATATGCCAAACGACAAGATTTCAAACAAAAACATGTTAGTTTGCTAGACGCACTAGTTTGATGTAATGATGTAATTGTGTCCTGAAAGCTTATTTGTAGCATTACTGTTAACAAGATGAAAATGAATTCGCCTTTCTAACTGACAAGATCTCTTCTATCTTTAAAGATGTATTTGGTGTTACCTGGGTCTTGCTACAAAGACCTTCTTCAAATCTTCTTTACTGTTCTATTATTTCTGTGAATTAGAATGAAAAGCAGCACACTTATATGGCTATTTGAAGATTTCAGAAAGTTTCTTCTTAAATGCAGTCATAAAGAAAGCAACCGGAAACTCCAAAGCTCCGAATCCTAATAAATATGTTTACCAACGGAATCATCTCAACCGTGAAAGCTCTCGACGTGGCGAAGCAGTCTCAAGAATTGCTCCACAAGCCGTTATGGGGACGAGGACGTCTACGAATAAATAATGCAGCAAAACTTCACCATTCCAAAACGCCAAACGTATATGGGCGCTTTCGCCCGTCCTCCATATAACTATGCTAATACTTTTCCAGCAAATCTTTCTTTAGCGGGTGTTTTCATCCCCTTGTGCGCTCGAAACTCTTGAGCAGTTTGGCGCAGAAGACGATGCTCATTGCTAGGAATGATGATGGCCGACGACGGCAGAGGGCTCGGCAATAAATTGTGCGATTATGTGTTGAAATGTCTTATTTTGAGGCACCCGACACATGGCAGCCATTGCTGTTAAGAAGGATATTAACGACTTGACGAATTCGACGATCGGCAAGCATGTGTGCGAAAACTAATTGAAGAATTTGGCTCTGAAACAAAGATGAATTGGTCGCCTTCTAAATATCTGTCATATGGGATTACTGCTAATTGAAGCTAATCACGATGAGTTTGCTTATATTGAGTCATTTATACTCCGTTCCAGGAATATTTTGAAACGCGTGTTTTTTTAACTTAGGTCCCATTTTACATATTTTCGCTCGAAGTCAACTATTGGCGACCAGGTGGCCAACAATAGAACTGTTGACTGTTTCTTCTTATGCTTCTTTTTGGCCAGACGTCCTCACTGGGTCAGAGCCTGCTTCTTAGCTTAGTGTTCTTATGAGCACTTCCACAGTTATTAACTGAGGGCTTTATTTGCCTAAGTTGCCATTTTCGCAATCGTATCTCGTGTGGCAGGTACGACGATACTCTATGCCCAGGGAAGTCGAGGAAGCTTCCATTACGAAAAGATCCTGAACCGACCGGGAATCGGACCCAAACACCTTCAGCATGGCTTTGCTTTGTAGCCGCGGGCTTTAACCACTCGACTGAGGAAGGCCTCAAACTGACTGTTTCTGGTAGGCTTTTCTTGTACATCATTACATAGTAAACACTTCTATTTAGGTATTACTGGAACATAACGGCAAGACCTTTTGTAGTTTGATTGACTGTCACGCTACTAAACCGTAGACGATGATGACCCCAAAACAGTGTTACACGGATTTTTCAAAATATCATAACTTTACCAATATTTGTTCAAAAGCTGAAACTAACGAAAGCATTGTGGTCTAACGCTAATAGAAAAATAAAACACATGATCAGTAGCAAGGTAAATGGTCCGTAAGGGTCTGAGAAAAATATAACAATTTTATTTCACCATTGTAATCATTCAAGGTCAGCATTGCAGGAAAAAAGTGTCTTTCAGAGAAAAGTAATAATACACAAAGCCATATTTCTTGGTTCCTTTAGCATGTAAATTAAAATTCTATGCGATGGCATGTAGTGTTTTCTCCATAACATTGATTGTCGAAGTGACGTTAATGGTCTGTCTGTCTGTAGCTCAAAATTCAAAGCAATACCATGTACTTTTTTCGCCATAAAATTATTTTTAACTACAAACTATATTTTTTATTTGAGCTTAACAATATGTTCCCTTATAGTCCATAATACAATGGTCAAAATATGACGCAAATTGCTCTATTTTTCACGTATTTACATCGACTTTTGTGAAAACCATAAAATTTCAGTGATTTTTTATAAGATTTCGTTGTTTCTAAATAGCATGGTGAGAGGTAAATTAATAACGACTTTTTCAAACGTACTGTACATTGTGAAGCTATACAAATGTGTAAGTAATTGTGGCATTTGAACGAAAAAAAATATTTAGTTTTACATACAAAATCCATTTTGGTTGAAATCTATACTTTTTGGGGCAAGTGTGCCACCTATTTCGTAAACAAAAATGGTTGGGGTGAAATTCATAAAAATGTAAACATCATCAACAAAATCATGCTAATGAACCAAAATGAGGCACCAGTAGTGGTTTTTGAAGTGTAGAAAAGGAATAGCGAACATTTTTGCTCCCACAATGATTTTTTTTCTCCAAATATTCGATAATAACATGGTTTTAGGCGTTTTAAGAACTATTTTACTTATTTTCATCAATATTTTACCTTTGTTTAGTGCTGATCTAGTGTAATATTATACAGATCCTCCATAATGAAAGAGTAATTCATATATCGCATTGAATGGATACAAAAAAACCGATTTTAGTTATTCGAATTGACTAGTAGAGAGTTCCACATGTGATGAACCTTGTTATAAAGCATCCCCTCATGACGGTAAACCTAAAAATATTTTTAAAATTGTCAATTAGGCATTGCTTTGTTAGCAATATTAACAGGAAATAATGCAAATTTCATTACAAGTAGAATTACATGAATGTTCATTCGATGGCCGTCTTGCCCCATAAGGGTGGCACACTTGCCCCATAGTGTTGAAAATCAGGGTATTTTGGATGATATTTGAGGAGCTCCAAAACTAATACTTTTTGAAATTATTTTCTTTTTAAATGGCACAGTGCTTATGAAAAGATGTGAAACTAACATCGTGAGGCTGAATTGGCGGGTTTTTTAAGCTTTAGACAAAGTTAGAGAACAATTTGCTTAAGGTGGCACACTTGCCCCAAATCCCGCTACCGTCGTTGGGGGTGACAATGGGTCAAAAAGGGATATGTGCGATTTATTTTTTGAATAACTATCGCAATTTAACTCCAATAAACTTCAAATTTGGTGTGTATGTACTTTGTAATGTAATATTAACAACAGTTCAAAAAATTAAAGACACATATTTATTCACAGCGGCACCACAACTGAATGAAAAATGACCCAATCTCACCCCATAGAGGGGGTGACATTGGGTCACTGTAATTGAAATAACTTGTTTTTGAGAATATGATTTCAAAACCATTCACAACTGAAAAATATTGATAAAAAACGATGCAAACAAGACAAAAAGATATTTAAGATGTTTCACAAGTATGATTAACCCACTTAAAAGAAAGATTATACTGAAAATTGAAGAGCTATGAGAAAAAATATGTAAACCCAACATTTATCGTCAAGTTTACATAAATTTTCTTGGTGTTTCCCTCAAATTGTCTTCAAAGTCTCATCCCCATTGCTATAAGGCCCATTCAGTTTCCCCAAAGGTGTACTGAAACAGTGATTATTTTAAACCTTCGCAAATAGTTAAATTTCGGTGCGACATTCCACGATCAATAAATTTCAGGCAGAAGTTGACGTCATAATCCCAGTATTTTAGCGATCCAACTCATTTGTACTTCCATGAGATGTTTCTATAATATGAAAATACTGATAAATAATCAAATTTAGAAAAAAAACACCCTTTTGATAAAAATTTACGATGTTGCTGCGCATGAAACACAGTTGCTGGTTTGAGAAGTTGTCAAAATGCGTTGTATTGTTATTCAATGCACGGAATACTCAAGTAGACTTGTTTGATGTTTCAGAGCTGCTGTATTTAGAAAGAATAAACAAACCTTAATGAAAAAAGAGAAGAGAAACACCCGGCACCGTGAAATGCCAAAAAAATGGTCTTGGAATTTCATTTACTATCGTTCTTGCTTGACCCAATCTCACCCCATTTTCAATTTTTTAGACATCGTACCGAAAAAAATGATTTTTTTGTGGGAAACCAAACAGATTCCGGAAAATACCTGTGATGTGTAATGAAAAGACTTTCAACATTCAACGATAGAGGCTAGAGTACATGCGTGATACTTTGTACAGGAGAAATTTAATGTTGTAAATTTTATCTAGTATGTTGAAACTAGATAAAATTTACAACAAGTTTATTGATGTAGTAAACAAAAACTACTATTTCTAAAAATGCATGTTGTTATTAATTATGTGTAATAATATGTTCCCTAACATATGAATTATTAATTTTAGTAATATCAGCGTTATTAGCTGAAATATTTCACAAAACACATTTTTCCGTTTTGACCCAATCTCACCCCCTAGACCCATTGTCACCCCCATCGACGGTAGTAATAAATGTTTTTTATAAAAATTCTTCGATGTGGTGAGTTCAAGCACATTGTATGTGAGACGTTCCACAAGAATTTTTGTTTAAAATTGTATTTTGCTTTGCCAGAAAACATTTGACAAAATGGTAAAATTCTAAATTACCGCAAGTTTTTCTCTCCACATACGACAACTTCACGAAATCATTGCATTTCAGGTATTTTCGATTTGAATGAAATTATTTAATTTCAAATTTACTTATATTAAATATCTATACCTTAGGATAGGCAACACAATTTTTTGGTTTTTACATGTTTTATTGTATATACACGGACTTGATTTTGACCCTTCAAAAAATTGACCACAGCTGATATCGGATTTTTAGTTTCTATTCACATTTTATATATTAAAGTTTATTATTTCTAATAAAATTAATGATAGCCTGATCATTTATCCTATCGTCAATGATAGAATATTTTTCAGATTTTTATTATACGTATTTTATGACCCAGCACAAATTTCTTACAACAAAGTCACTCAGAAATAATGCAGTTTGTGCAAAACTGATAAGAAGAGCTTCAATAAATGTCACACCATCAACACACAGGTAAAGTAAAAAAAAATCGGTTAAAATTCATAATCTACTCTTGATAAGTAAATGAATAAAATGTGAGAAAATCAGATTTTTATCTGAATTAGTCTTGAAATAGCAGTATGGTAAAGTCGTGCCCATACTATCTGGGACACCCTATAGTAGACATGTAAGTTTATGAAACAGGGTTTCACGTAGTTCCTTAAGTAAAATAAATTTTGAGTATGATCTGAAATGTCTATTTACTACTACTTTACTACTACTCAAACATATGACCCTAACTTCTATAAACATATTTATTCCGAAAAAGCTACGAGTTATCGCTGTGAATTTAAATTTACAGGCAAACAAGCTCATGAAATAAAGTTTCTCGTACTTTCTTGGATAAAATAAAATTGAAGTGTTATCAGAAAAGGTCAATTTCTTCTCAAACATGTTCATTTGACTTCTATATGCAAGTTCATGATGAACTTGTCGTTGCTTTGGATTTTGATTTACCGACAGACAGATTCATGAAATTGCAGTTTTTAGCAGTTTCTTGGATAAAATAAATTTTGAGTGTAATAAGAAGTTTCTTTTCTCATTCAAACATCTTCGCTTGACTTGCATAGTTAATTTTATGGCGTGAAAATACATGTCATTGCTTTGAATGTTGAGCTACAGACAAACAGGTAAAAAAAGGTTTTTCCGTAGTTTGTTTAGGAGAAATAATTTTTAGTGTTTTCAAAAATGTACATCTTTTTCAAATTTATTAACTTTACTTCAACAATCAATGTTATGGAGAAAAAACTACATGTAAGAGCTTTGAATTTTGATTTACAGGCCAACGGGACCATTAAATAGAGCATACCCCTTAAAATCCTTATATCTTACTACGACTATGTGTAATATTATTTTTTCTGAAAGACACAACTTAAGGCATTCAAATGATGATAGAATACCAAAAATCAGTTTGCTCATTATAAAGTTATGGTTTTTTGAAGTTTCTGGGCATTTTTTTAATGGAAGCTTCTTATTATTGTTATTTACTAGCTACGACCATGTTAAATATTATTCTTTTGAAGATCTATACTAGAAGTGTCGAATGTTTCATAATTCAAAATCGAACAGAATTGATATCATAGCGGTACTGAAATATTTCTTATAAGTTTGGTAAATATTTCAAATAGGTGCCCTTTGATCTCCATTTTCCTTGCAACGACTCTGTTTGATATTTTTAACCTGCAATGCTGGCCTTTAATGTTTTCGAAGGTAAAATAAAATTGTAATATTTTATCTGATGGCTGAGATCTGAGCTCTGATCCATTGTAACGCTTTTTTTAAGAACACTTATACACACCCCTTTAAAACTCTTTTTTGTAAAATATTTCTATTTATTAGATGAAGAGTCAAGCTTTACGACTGCGAAAGAGAATTTGAAATCGAATGACTAGTTTTAGAGTTATGGCTCTTCAAAAATCTGAGAAACGCTCATTTTTAGCACCGTTTCCTGACATTAAATACATTATGTCGAAGTTAGAATTTTTTAAGAAAAATAGGTAATTCAGTGCAATCTACTTTTGTTCGGGTTAATGCGAAACACTTTAAAAATTAATTTGATTTTTTTGATCGAAAATTTGAACATCCCATACTCTTCTGTCCCAACTTGTTCCAGGCTAAAATGTATTTCCAAGTATTCTATAGGATGTAAAATAAAGGATAGTGAATAATGAGGCTGCACATTTTTGCACTTTTTTCATCTAGTGATTTTTGATTTTTTTCAGTATGTATAAAATGTTTTCTTTAGTAACAGCTAAAGATGATTTCAGGGGATAATATCATCGTAACTATGCAATTTCTTATGTTTATAAGGCGGCATCCATTTATTACGTAACGCTAAAATTGGAAATTCTTGACCACCTCCCCCCCCCCTTCGTAACGCTTTTTGTATGAAAAATTTCAAATTTTTGTATGAGCCGTAACGCTGTAGCCTACTCCCCCCCTCCCCCTAGAGCGTTACATAATTTGTGGATGCCGCCTAATGGTTTTCACAGCGATTATCGCACTATTGGCATATATGCATCTTTAGTAACAAAACTCATTATTTTTCTATAGACCCTTTTCAAAAGATTGCCTCGAAAACTTGTTGTTTGAAAATAAAACACAAATTTGCAGATAATGTAAAAATAATTCCGCTGACTTTATTTTTCGATTTTATACGAATATTTGTTCTCCGCTATGGGCTACTGGTACATCGACCCTACATCAAACGAGATTGTTAGTTACACCGCTGGTTCGTTTCTTTAACCCTTCAGTCGTCGCGCGGTTTGCCACCGTCAGAACCACCACGCTGATACTGTGTACGATAAGCGAGTTTTTTCACCACTGTTGTACAAAATACAACAGCGCGACGACTGATGTGTTAAGGTAGAGCATATACTAGTGTTTATTCTCGTGAGCTAAGCCTGCATCAGTTTTACTCATTTGCCAGACATTTCACCGTTTTAAGGCGGAAATATTTGCTATTCTGTGTAAAATGCAATAAGCACCCTGTTCGACCCGATATAAAGTCATCAAGCCAAGGTTTGATTTTAATTGGATTCTATGACATTTCCCGGAAAACCATTTCCCGGAAATCATTTCCCGGAAT
The DNA here is from genome assembly GCF_002204515.2 of Aedes aegypti. Classification (NCBI taxonomy): domain Eukaryota; kingdom Metazoa; phylum Arthropoda; class Insecta; order Diptera; family Culicidae; genus Aedes; species Aedes aegypti. The sequence continues at coordinate 242,813,999 of NC_035108.1, read as the reverse complement.
GACCCGTTTCCCGGAAACCCATTTCCCGGAATGCCACTTCCCGGAATGCACTAAAAATAAACTTTCGCGGAACCTCAATATTCGTAGCGATTAACGAGCAGCTGTTCAGCAAGACCCCAGCTAAGCATCGCAGGTTCCAATCCCGCCGGTCGAGAATTTTTCGGAATGAAACATTCCTCTACTTTTGATGGCATATAGTTTATTTGTCAATTGGCGAAGAATATTCTCGGTTAATAACTTTGGGAGTGCTAATATGAACATAGAGTCGAGGAGCAGTTGAAACGTCATGCCAAAAAGAAAAAAAAGAAGACGATGATATCAATTTAAACACTATCACAGAATAAAGTTCAAGCTAGTGTTTCATTCCAAAGGTGCGGAAGGAGTTGAAGGAAGCGTCACAAGCCTTATGAAATTGACAAGAAAGAAGTTGGTCCAATATGTAAAAAAAATGTGCGTGACATAATTTGTGTGTGATCCATGGTTGCAAAAAGTCATGAGTTAATCGCAGTCAGCGAAGCCAGTGAAACCGAAAGCTTAAGGTGCTGTAGGCAAAATGCCTAGAATGTAGTAAAACACCCGTTGCCAAAGGCAACCCACAACTTCTGTAGGAAAATGTTCTATTTTCCGGAGCATATTTCCCCCATTTACAGCCTTCGATAACACTAATGATTTAGAAAATTCATGAACCAAAAATAGGCTACTTTATGAGATACACGTTTTCACGTGAGTTTCGCGTCAGTCAAGCTTACTACTATTACCATTCGCAGCCCTGATATAATCCAATTAATCAATAGAATAACCTTAGTTTGAAAGAAGGGAAATTTTCTGATGTTCAATATTAGCAGTCTTCTCGCCAAAAATGTTTCTGTCGGTATAATTCAGAAGAACGGAAAACTTTCAAAAGAAGGGTGATTCTTTATGAAAATGCAATAGCTATAACAGGAATGTATGTTGATGGGTTAATTCATCAGTTTGAAAATTATTAATTGTTCAAACAGCAACACTCGAAAAAACAGCGTATGTATGGAAGAAGGGCAATTATCCAATTAAAATGTGGACAGTGGGACAAAAATAATAAAAATAATATCAGAATAACTTGCACCGGGCAAAAATTTTCTCACAGGCTGCTCAAAAATGGTGTAGAGGTCTTAAATGTCTTAAGATTATTTAGTCTTGAAGTAAGTCTACAGTTGGAAACCTTTTAAAGGGATGAAAGATCAAGAAAATTGGTCTACATGATGTATAAATAGACGTAACTGAGCTTGGAATCAGATTGTTTGAAAAAAAAAAATCCTAGCTGTTAAAATTTCGATCTTTTATAAAACCTCGATATATTGAAAAAAAAAAACTAAGAATGTGTTGGATAAAATCATTAATATATATTTTTTCAAAATATTTATAAATAAAGCTAAAGTAAAGCTAAAATCATGTTGTCTGTTGCTAAATTATTAAATTTTTAAATAGTTTCATTGAAAAACAAGGATGCAATTAAGCATTGGAACATCAATGAAATGTTGTATAAAGTATTCTTAGAAATTTGCCCATTCTTTTCGTGGTTCTCATACTACTTTGCTTTAAAAAAGGGTATAGAACCGAAAATTACTTGTTTTATTTATCATTGAGTAGCTTTCCGGGAAACGGGTTATTCCGGGAAATGGGTCATTCCGGGAAATGTCTTTCCGGGAAATGGGGTATCCGGGAAATGATTTCCGGGAAACGTCTTTCCGGGAAATGGTATAGAACCTATTAATTGACATGGAGTTGTTCTAACTTGTTGAATCATAATCACTCATGACACAGAGCGAATATCTAAAATAAATCACATTAATGCCAGGTTATACGGGTTGAATTATTCTCAAATAATTGAAGAAACAACCAGAACGCCATCCTGATCCGTTACTTCACAGAGTAAAGATTTCCCAACAGTATTTTATCACCAAATCATGAAACCTTGTCGGATGCGTTTGGAATATTTAATTTCAAGATATCTTCTCCATGGGAATCGGTGAACAGAGCGTAACATTTATAGACGGCATAATTTTCCACGTATTCGTCGAACTAATTATCAATCGATGGGAAGAGAGTATTGCCTGGAACAATCTCCGATGATTATATCATACGGCCGTTGCTCACCGTTATTTGCCGTTAATTAATGAATCCGATGCAGTAGGATTGGCAATGTTGTTACGAACAATTGGAACTTTATTGAACATAAAATTTGGCTTATACCTTGGCTTCTTTTTCTTGGCATCACGTCCTCACTAGGACAGAACCTGCTTCTCAGCTTAGTGTTCAATGAGCACTTCCACAGTTATTAACTGAGAGCTTTCGTTGCCAAAGTTGCCATTTTTGCATTTTTATATCGTACACAAGGTACGATATACAGGAAAGTCAAGAAAATTATTAAATCTATTACGAAATGATCCTGGACCGACCGGGGATCGAACCTAGAAATCTTCAGCACGACTTTGCTTTGTAGCCGTGGACTCTAACCACTAGGCTAAGGAAAAATCCCTATGATTTTATGCTATGTTGTGCACATTACTCTTTTCGCACGTGATCATTCGACTAATGCTTTAAAACTGATTCATTTGCTTTTCCGAGGCAGGCTCTTAGCAGGCATTTCGCAACTGACAACCGTAGCATAAATTAGGAAAGACGACAGGCAACTAGCCGCGTTTCGAAAACAATTTGTCAGTTTCAATATTGCGTTTGATGTATGCGAACGCTTTTCCGGTCCGGATATCCTACTTCACAGGAACGCCACACACCATTCCAAATAGCGTGAAAAATCGGCACCCTGACGACTAGGAGGACTGCAGTACGGGACGGATGATTGACTAACGACAACGCCAGCCAGCGCGGAATATTGATAATGATTCTCGCAATCCTCGAACGTCAAATGCTGTCAAGGCAGTCGAGTGACGACAACACGTTGCTGCTGCTTGTTGAACTACGCTTTTCCGTGATTGAAAAGGAAGAAATTTATTTCTTCCAATATATTTTCCTTTCAACGCGCTGAGCTGCTAGTTTTTCACTTTCCCCTTTGGTTGGAAGGAGCAGGGGATTGGAGTGGGGTCGGCTGACCTCCTCTTTGCACTTGCTGCTGAACATTTCCACCGTACTTTGCTTTAATGTTTGTTGTTATTCCTTTTCTGTGTCACCCTCTTCCATATCCATACGTGGCTCGATTTGGATTTTCTTCTGAACATTATGCTTGGGCATTTATGCTGTCACCACAGGCGTGCACAGTGATGGTATTCATTTTGAGTTTGGCAGATCGATGACATTTTCAATTCAAAATAAAAATATGTGTTGGCCGATATAATATTACATGCTATATCATATTAAATTCTAAAGTACTGCGTCATATTTTATTGTTGCTACACTTTTATTTTTATATTTTATTACTATATTATTATATATACTATAATCTGCTCTACTATATAACATTTTACTATACAGGTCGGACTCGATTATCCGGAGACTCGATTATCCGGTGACTCGATTATCCGGGATTCGATTTTCCGGAATTTTAGACTCGATTATCAAGAATTTGTTTTTTGATGTTCTAGTGTTTCAATTTTTATGCATACATCTGAGATAATTTGGTATTGCAATATACAATATGAATGGTTTTGTAGTTTGAAACGTATTTGAGAAAAGTTGGATTTGCAAAAGTGTTTTTTTGTGTATGCTAATCAAATTTGTTTTTTCTTGTAAAGACCCCAACTGTTCCTAGAATTTTTTTTTTGGCTAAGCCACCGCATCATATAAATAAAACAACGAAAAAAGATAATATTTAAGTTCTTCTATCAAAGATTTAATTTTTTTTAGTGATTCGATTATCCGGAGGATTCGATAATCCGGAGTGGAAAAAAATCGATACTCCGGATAATCGAGTCCGACCTGTAATTGAATTTACCATGTTTTGGGGAGGGAGGGAGCATCATGAACTTACAACTGGACAATGAAGTGGAGTGCCAATCGGAGTCAGTAGAAAAAATGTTAGTCGTTTGCGTCTAATACTTTTCGCTCCAACAGTTGTTAAAGAATTGACCCTCCCTTCATCGAACAAACCATTCCGTAGAAAGCTCGACAAGTACTGCAAATTCTAATACTCAATCTATTGGATCATATGGCTGGAAGGAGATTCTATATTTCCCGCGGGTTTCGCGTAAGTGCTTCTGCTTACGAATCCGCCACACCCTTTTTGGTCCTTCATAGAGCGGTATGTTGAATCCAGATTGGTAAATTTTTTTGACCTTACTGTTGAGTGGAGCCGCTTGTAGGGTGATGTGCTAGTATCCATCGTATTAAGCATTGATCAGTGAGAACTGCAATTTTCCCAGTGTTGCAGTGAATGATGCTGATACAAACCGATGCCAAACAATTCTTTCTCAAAACGGCTTTAGCATTGTACAATAACATTTTGATAAATCTTGATCTCTTTTTGGAAATAATGCAAAGAAAATGCATCGTACCGTATTCGTCGTATCGTTTTCAACTCCGTCGCAATCAGTTTCCAGATTCGTCTCACAACTTACGGCTCACTTTGATGTATTGAGTGGCTAAAACACAATAAATCAACGCTATAATAAAATGTTTTACTAGAAAATATCTACGGGCATCTCCCTCCATTCCTTCAGCATGATGGAATATACTAATTTCCTTTAAAATTAATTGTTTCTCATCAAAATTCAGCCCAAACATATGAACACAATTACTTTTGACCGTACAATTCTGGCATTTGCTCACAGTACATCGGAAACAACACAATCAAAGGAACCGTATTTTTACGTAGAGCGTCGTTCACACATTGATGCGCACAAATTTTTTTTTCTCAGTACGACGGATTGAACTTTGTTTACATTCTCAATTATTCGCGGCGGTAGAGGAAATTTCGTAAAATTTGGGGATTTATTGAAGTTCTACGGCGTGTGATTGGAATGAAATCCTTCAGTGAAGAAGTACGAAGGTTTTCCGTAGTGAAAATAAGTACCCGGCGATGTAAGTCACACAGGGGGGCGGGAAGAAACTTGTGTTGGAAAGTGGTGTGACTGATGTCGATCGCTAAGCATTTCTTTCAAATCGTGTTCGTCCATGCGATTTCGGTGAAAAAGTGTAAAGTGGATAATTGAACTGAAGTTATTTATCGAAATACAGTAGTTTCATTGCATTTTTGGTGTACATGTGGACGAATCATAAAAGCTTTTACAAAATTACATTTGGAAAATGAATCTATGTTGCAGGTAAGTTGGAATATCCGCCGAAGTGGAACATTTTAAGTTTGATACGACGAATAGTAGCTCTTACGACGAAGTAGAACGAAACCCCAGAGCAAGACTCAAGCAAGGATTGGTGGCTATCTACATACAGATGTATGACATTTTCACAGATGTATTATGTACACATGTACAGATTGTATCGATGACATTTTTAGTTATATCTCGCATTTTCTATAAAAATCTATAATAGTATTATGCTGAAGATGATAATCCAACACGCAGAGAAAACAATTTCAATATTTAATATATTCTGTATCATTACAACAATATATCTGTATTATTTGTCGGCTTATAATTGCCTTTCATTGTTTCAATAACAACCCGTAATTTGGTTCAAAAATATTTATTGTTGAATTTGACAGCTGGGTTAAATGCTGGGCAACAAAAATATATTTTGTTTCGACTTTCTTTTCTTTTGCAACAACAATTTTCTGCATTTAAATAAAACCTATAGTTTATGGAACAATATTGCACTGTTTTTTGGTGTTTTTTCAATACTACGCACCGAATGAATATTTCCACTTTCGTGCCGTTTCAAATGAGAACCAAAATGGCGGGACAGTTTTCATGCTACACGCATGGGTAATTGAACCAACAGTGAGGGAAATTAAAACAAATAAAACTTTTATGTGATGTAATGATTTTCTTTTGTTGTTTAAACAAATTTCTAGTAAGGATTGCTCCTATTCAATTCAAAAAAATTTTTGATTTTTTCTGATCAAAAATATTGTTGTTCCAACGCATTTTTAAATTGCAACAAATTGAAAATGTTTATAAAAAAAACACAAATATTTATTATATTGAATAACTGTTAATTCTCTGCGTGAAATGAATAAATGATAACTTTTTTTATTTCTCTATTCGGTAGTGTCATTCCAAACATTATATTCATGTCCAACCAGTGGATTACAACATAATTGTTACAGATTTTGTAGCTCAGTTAGTACATTCTTGCTAACAATTATGTTGTTATTTTGGCTGGTTTAATTTAAACAAAAATGTAACTCATTATGTTTCAAATAAAACAAAAATATAACTTATTTTGTTATTTTCCATAACTGAATTATAATAAAATTTGTTTTAAATGATTGCTCTCATTTAAAAAAAATGTTTTTTTTTTCTATCTTTATTACCGAGATTTTTAGCCCTGGGCTAGTTCATCTCGGGACCAACGGCTTTACTTTCCTTCCGAAGGAAGTTGTCACTATAACTATTATGTCATTAGTGACTATCTCGGGGATGGGATTCGATCCCAGGTCCTCGGCGTGAGAGGCGAGTGTACTAACCACTACACCAGGTCCGCCCCCGTTATAATTGTATTATAATTATATTTTATATTAAAACAAATTTGAAACAGCCTTAGTTATTATAACTAATTTTGGTTTCTAATATGTTATAACTTCCTCCATCAACTTAAAGTGCTTCTTACAAAAATGAAACAAAATTTGTTATTTGTAACAAATCTTGATATAATTGTGCTACATATTAGTTGTAATCCACTGGTCGGGTATAAGCACGTGCTTAATTTTATTTTCATAATTAATTATGTTATAATTATGTATTACATTGAAACAAATTTGAAACAGGCCTTGTTATTATAACTGATTTTGTTTCAACTATGTTATAATTTCCTCCATGAACTCAAACTGCTTTTACCAAAAATGTATTTTTAACAAATCTTGATATAATTGTGCTACAATGTTGTTGCAATCCCATGATCGGGTTACCACGTTTGTGCTTTCGAAATCAGCGATGCCTAAAAGAATTCTGAGACTCTATTATGGATTCTGGAAAATCAGTGTGGATCCTGGGTTTCCAGTGTGGATCCTCTGAATCCCTTTTTGGATTCTGGGATTCCAGTGTGAGTTCTGGGATTTCAGTGGGTATCCTGAGATTCCAGTATGGATGCTTAGATTACAGTATGGACCTTGAGATTCCAGTGTCAATTCTGAAATTACAGTGTAGATCCTGGGATCCAAGTCTGGATCTTAGGATTCCATTGTGGATTCTGGGGTTCCAGTATAAATCCTGGATTCCAATGTGAAATCTGTAATTTAAATGTGGATCCTACCATTTCAGTATGGATGCTGGAGTTTCAGCATAGATTCTAGAAATTATTTTATAGATTCTGGGGTCACCAGTATGGAACCTAAGATTGTTCCAGTGTGGATCCTGGAATTCCAGTGCAAAGCCATGGATTCCAGCGTGGATACTATGGTTCTCTTGTGGATCCTAGGACTACAGTGTGGATCTTGGGATTACAGTATGGATCTTGATATTTCAATGAGGACCTTGAAATTTCAGTGTGGATAATGAACCTGGAAAGCCAGTGTGAATCCTGTTATTCCAGTGTATGTGCTGAGATTTTACTGTGAATCTTAACACTTCGATGTTATTACTGGGATTACGGTGTGGATTCTGGGATTCCAGTGTAAATCCCAAGCTTTTGGTGTGAATCCTTGGATTCCAGCGTGGATCCTATGATTCTCTTGAAGCTCCTGGCATTACAGTGTGAATCTTGAGATTCCAATGTAGACCTTGGGATTCCAGTGTGGATCCTGGATAGCCAGTGTGGATTCTGGGAAGCCTGTGTTGATCCTGTGATTCCGGTGTGGATCTTTGGATACAAGTGTGGATCCAGGGATTCCAGTGTGGTTCTTCACATTCTGATGTGGCTTCTGAGATTTCAGTGATTTCCTTGTGAATCCTAGGTGTCCATTGTGAAACCTTGCATTCCAGTTTGGATCTAGATACTCTATTGTGAATTATTGGATTCCGGTTTGGATCTAGAGATTCTGTCGTAAATACTGGGATTCCAGTGTGGATCCTGGGATTCCAGTATGGATGTCAAGATTCTAGTATGAATTCTGTGGAAACAGTTGTGATCTTGAGATTCCCGTAGCAAGTTTTAGATTAATCCACAGTAAACCTTGGGATTCCCGTGTGGTCCTAAGCTTCCATTGAGGATCGTAGGATTCCAGTGTGAATCCTGCGATTCTCTTATGAATCCTGGGATTCTGTGTATCCTGTGATTTGCAATGTAAGATTCTAATGTGTATCTTGAGATTCCAGTGTGGATCTGGGGATTTAGTGTGAATTCTTGGATTTGAGTTTGGATCCTGACATTCCAGTGTGAATTCTGGGATTCCAGTGAGGATCCTGGGATTACAGTGTTTATCTTAAAATCCCAGAATGGATCTGGGGATTCCAGTATGTATCCTGAGATGTAAGTGTGGATTTTGAGATTACAGTGTGGATCCTGAAATTCCTGTGGGGATCCTGTGAATCTTGAGTATCCAGTAAAGATTTTGGGATTCTATTGTGGATCTAGGAATTTCAGTGTATATTCTGGGATTACAGTATGGATCTTGGGTTTCCCTTGTGGATTCTGGAAAGTGTGGATGCTGTGATTTTCTTGAAGATCCTGAGATTGCATTGTGGATTCTGGGATCCCAATGTGAATTGTTGAATTCCAATTTGTATTCTGGAAACCCAGTTTGGGTCCTGGGACTCCAGTTCGAATTCTGTGATTTTCTTGTGGATCCTGGTATTCCAGTGTGAACTCTTAGATTCCAGTGTGGATTCTGAAATTCCAGTATGGATCATGTTCAAGTACAGATTATGAGATTCGAGTTTGTATCCTGGATTTCAGGCAAGTGTTCATTAGGGTGCAACTAATTTTTGCATAAGTTCTCAAAACCAAAAATTCGTGAGCTCTTTTGAATTCTAATCTCATAAATAGAAAAATATCAATTTTTTATCCCAAAATATTAAGATTTAGAGGTGGCGCAAGCGATTGCAGGTTGATTTCAAGTTATGAAATATGACCTTCAGTGAAGACTTCATAACTTTTTTTATTTATTAACCAATTTTGAAGCTAAATTCACTACAAAATAATACCAATTTATTTTGAAGAGAATTTAGCAGAATTTAGCTTCAAATTCAAAAAACTTGTAGAATATCAAATTTGTCTTGGATAAAAATAGTTTTCTCCATATTCTTCCTCCTGCTACTGAACAAATAATTTTTGTTTGACCATAACTTAATGAACACCACATTCAAATCTTTTCACATGCTTTTGAAGCTCATTTATTAAGCTTTGGGTACACGAAATTTAAAAAAAAATAGTTTCAACTTAGTTATTTAACTAAAACTGCACTAGAACATAAATTTTCAACTGAAAATATTATATTTTTAATTTTTCTGTCAGTTTAAGGGTAATACAGTGGGGTTCCGGTTTTGGCAACAAAGTCGAAATTTTTTATTGCCAAAAACGGAATCGTGTCAAAATTAAAACCCAGTTTTTTAATTTCAAACCAAATCTCGCATAACTTCTGATCTCGCCCTAAAAGCCATTGGTAACCATGTGTGTAGCTCATTGTTTCTGAGCATTTGAATGGATTTTCATGTTATTTCACAACGCTATGGGGAAGAAAGGATCATTATCTACCTGCCCGTGATGTTGGTTTGGATGCTTATTTTTTCATTTGCTCAGAAACAACGAGCTACACACGTGGTTACCAATGGCTTTTAGGGCGTTATCTCTGAGTATGCGAGAAATGTAACCAAATTATGGCCAGACTTAAGAATGGTTCATTTCGAAGTAGATTTCCTTAGGATAGAACTATTTTATAAATCTGATGACCCGTCATATTGGACTATGTTATAAATCTGATGACCCGTCATTTTAATTGTGATAGGCGTTCTACACACTTTCGATTGCTGAAATATCTTCAATTATGTTTTATATGCCTTATGTATACTATTTGTATACTTAGGTCATGTTAAAACAATAATCGCATAAGTGACCTTTATTCCAGAAAAAAAAATATCCTGAATCTAGTGCAAGAATACAGAAATTTCATTGGGAACGTAGGTATTTACAAACAAAGTTCTAGGTATTACAAAACTGCATGATTCTAGTTAAATAAATGGAAAGAAAAAAAAATTTTAATATTTTAAGCCCAAGCGTTAAATTTGACAATATTCGGTAATTTGAAAATGTATATTTTAAATTATATTTCTTGCATAGTAAGGCATCCCATTTCAAATGACTGATTAGTCAAAGGGCACACCGAAACAGCTGAAATCAATTGCTGTACACAAAAACTATGATATTTTTTGGAACAGACTAAGCCTTCTATAGAATTTTCCATACAAATGTGGGCTTCGTAGCCGTGTGGTTAGAGACGTCAGTCGTTTAGGCGTATTGTACTACAGAGTGTGGGTTCGATTTCTATTGATCTTATCAAGGTACTCAGGCAACTATAATAGGAACGGTCATAAACAATGTATGTGACGTTGAACTTTTATTTGTACCATAATCATTAACAACAATTCTGTTGAACATCTTTGAAGTACACACCTATGGCTACCGGCGGTAAAAGCCGCCTTTCTCTCAGCACCGCCAAGCGCTTGCGCAGTTCACCAGACATTCCTCCAACAAAAAAAAAAAACACAGTAGAAAAATCATCCCCCTGCAAGCTTTGCTACCGTACATCGGTTTTTCGCACAGACTGGGCCAAAGCGTCGACAAACTTCCAGTCGACCCTCGCGGGCACACTCTGCAACTGGCAACAACATCCCTGTGAATGACAATGCCCCAGAAGCGCACAACTTCAGCAGTACACAGGACTTTGCCACGGCCGGCGCTCCGTTGAATTATTCCACATAATGTTTCCACAAATTATTCATGTGATTTGCAGTTGAGACGCAGCGTTCATACAATCACAAAACCCGCAGCAGCACATCGACTAGAGAACCCGGCAAACACACATACAGCCAGACGTATGTGTGCATCGGAGGGAACATGAAAGGCCTACTCATATATGCATGGAGAGAAAAGTGCCGGAATGATGAGTCCACAAACCGGGAGCAGGTGCATTCGATGCACAACATGCACCACAAACTCTGCTGGGAATGCTCTCCGGCTCGCTAGGGTGCACCACAATGACCCGCTTTCGGTCCCTGTATATCTGTCGGTGTGGTGGGGCCTAATTGATTGAGAATAATCATTTTACGAATAAATGTCATTTGGATTCGAAGCTGAGAATTATCCTGGTAGCGTTTCGGGTTTGGAATCGGTTGTCTGTTTTGCTGCATTGGCTGTTGATATGTCCTGTGCTACAATGTACAGACTGTAGTTTACCAGTTTCTAGGTAAACCGCATTAAATTCAGTTCTAGCTATTAGTATCAGATAGGCGTAACTGCAACTACTCTTCATCGGTTTTCATTTTCGATTGTAACAACAAATTTTATCGAATTTCGTTTGATTTTACATTTTAGTTCGTGTGACGATGAGAAATTCTTGTGAAGTCACCTTTTTAAGTTATTATCGAAAGAGAAAATCAATGAATAGATATTGATCACATCCAATACTAAACGCGAGAATTTACCAGTCTACTTGAATGGTTGGTGTCAGGCCCCCAAGGCAGTCGTGAAAATACACCAGATAAAGATAGCCGTAGCGATAAACGCGCAGCTATTCAGCAAGAAGCTAAGGGTCATGGGTTCGAAACTCGCCGGTCGAAGATCTTTTCGTCGACTTCCCTGAGCATTGCGTATATTTGTACCTGTTAGACAATATACACATGCAGAAATGGTCAATTGGCTAAGAAAGCTTTCAGTTAATAACTGAGGAAGTGCTCATAAGAACACTAAGCTGGGCCGGATATGTCACCAGAATGTCAGACACCAATATCGTTAAAATGGGTTTTGATATCGATCCGATCGATGCCCTCAGGTGCCTGATCTCTCTCCTACAATGGCTCTCTATGCATCACTATTCTAAGCCGTTTGACTTTTATTCAATTTTCATTGTCCTCATTTTTATGACATGGTCCTCCCCAAAATGACACGTGACATCATGACCTGTTCAATCTAATGCCATTTGGTCAAATGATCAGAAATCAAATATTATAAATTGATCAAATTTCTTCGTTTTGTGTTGGAACTAGTGTACCGAAGTGTATCACTGGACACTGGACGTATATCACCATGTCCAACAGAACATCAGCAAATCTTTGGGGAGTTGAAACCATTGCGCTTCTGCTCGCATTTATCTTGATAATGGATTTCCAACCGAAAGACGACCAATGCATCATACAGAGCACCGGTCCAAAAGCGAGAAGATTATCCACTCACTGGATTGTTGCATAGGGGCGAAATGGGATGTGAATGTATCATATTTTTTGCTCATTGCACTTTCAATCCACATGGGAACCGGATAACAAATACATGATCCCGGTTACATTTTGCCATACGACAAGTTCTATGCTTCTGGAACATATGTTTTCCACTGGATCCATTGTTGCTTGTTTTAGATTTGCCCTTGTTGCCCGCTCCGTGTCTTTGTTCGTCCTTGCCGGATTTCGTTTCAGCTCCCCCTGCAGCTGTCCAAGTTTTATATTGATCTAATTTTCGCCCTTGGTGGGCACGTTTTTCCATCGTTCTATCTTGGCTGTGATGCAGAAGGACCCTACTACTCACCCACCCATCTTCTTCCAGTATAAAATTTAGTCTGACATCGTATCAGTGCACAGTGGTGCCACCCATAGGCCAAAATATAAAAAGTTAATTGTCTTATTTTCACTGTAATACGTTAATGTGAATATATTGAAATTTCAAGAATGCAAAAATATAATCTTACACAAGTATCTGTTGGATGCAAGACCGTGAACGATAGAGCAAAATTCCCAGTTTTTTATCTATATTTGTAGAAACATATAGTGACTTCTGCATTTTGTTTAATGTTTTCGGATATTCGGATACAATCTGATAAAATTTTTATCAATTTGAAATACAGAGATTACAATCTAAAATAGATTTATATTTATTGCTTCCGATAAGTATTGAAGTAATTATGTTATTTGTAAGCATAAAAATTTGCTCATTCAATCATTACAGCACTTTTAATAAATTAATCACATTTTATCAAACTTTAGTAACTATATGCTCATGTAATCTGTAGAGATTTTAGCTTAAATTGTAAATTAGTTGTAACCTCTCCTTTACATCAGGCTTTAGGCAGCGTCCATTTATTAAGTAACGCTATTTTTTTTAAACACATAACTCTCTCTTACGCCTAGAACCTGGGATCAAATTGCATCTTCGAGATAATCACTTATGATCTAAAAGCCATATTGCAACTTCCTTTGGAAAAGAGGTAGCCAAGGGTTACAAATCTCGTTAATAAAAATATAATAAAATTATAGATTATCTCGTGTGTTTTCATCAACAAAACTGTTTAAATAACTGTAATTCGGCAATTGCTGTTTGCTGCAAAATTTGCTGTTCCCCCAATTGATTTTCGTAGAAATATGTTTGGTTTGAGAGTTAATTTCATGTAAATTCAAAAATGTTATATATCCATTGTTAAAAGTCTTATATATGTTGTAAGTGCAATTTCAGTTAACTTGTTATGCTGATTTATTTGCTCAATTTACTGACAAAATCAGTTTTCAATTAGTAACTAATAAGAATCAATAAAGTTTGTAGTACTTTTGTTACTAAAAAAATCCTTTTTGATGAACAGGAAAAATGATCGTATTTAGTCATACAAAAGAAGTGACAAATTTTATATGGTATGTTCAAAAATTAGTAGACAAATGTTGCATATATTGACACATATATTGAGATGTTCGGTAATCCAATCCACATGGTTATTAAATTAATTAATTCTTTACGCCTGGTAAAGATGGATAAATTATGAGTGAAATTATGAAAAACAAATCCACGTGCTCGGTCGTGATTCGAACCCAGAACTCTTGTATGCTAGACGAACGCTTTACCATCTAAGCTACCGAGCCACTTGGCGACCCAATAACTCCCAATCCATAAAGCGCTCGTCTAGCATATAAGAGTCCTGGGTTCAAATCCCAGCCGAGTACGTGGATTTCATTATAACGTGGAAAGGTAAATCTCTCAACTTCATTGGGAGCACACGCATTCGCGCCGACGTGCTGAAGGACCGCGCATCGTAGCGTTGCAGGAAGTGTGCTGGAAGGGATCAATGGTGCGAACGTTTAGAGGTAACCATACTATCTACCAGAGCTGCGGCAACACACCCGAGGTGGGAACAGCTTTTATAGTGATGGGTGATATGCATAGGCGCGTGATCGGGTGGTGGCTGGTCAATGAGAGAATGTGCAAGTTTAGGGCTCAAAGGCCGGTTCTTCAACTCCAGCATGATAAACGTGCACAGCCCTCACCCCGGAAGCACATATGATGATAAAGACGCATTTTACGCGTAGCTCGAACACGAGTACGACAGCTACCCAAGTCACGACGTTAAAGTCATCATAGGAGATCAAAACGCTCAGGTTGGCCAGCGCCCACCGGCTGACGAACGAAAACGACCTACGACTAATTGATTTCGCCGCCTCCAAGAATATGGCCATTCGTAGAACCTATTTCCAGCACAGCCTTCCATACCGATACACCTGGAGATCACCACAGCAGACATTATCACAAATCGACCACGTTCTGATTGATGGACGGCACTTCTCCGACATTATCGACGTCAGAACCTATCGTGGCGCTAATATCGACTCTGACCACTATCTGGTGATGGTTAAACTACGCCCATAACTCTCCGTCGTTAACAACGTGGTACCGTACCGTACGACGGCAGCCCCGGTATGACCTATAGCGGCTTAAGCAACCGGATGTCGCAACTGCGTACGCGCAGCTCCTCGAGGCTGCATTACCGGAAGAGGGTGAGCTGGATGGAGCCCCTCTTGAGGACTGCTGGAGAACAGTGATATCAGCCATCAACAATGCAGCTGAGAGCAACGTCGGGTACGTGGGACGGAGTTGACGAAACAATTGACTCGACGAGGAATGTAGGCAGATTCTGGAACCCGCCTCTTTCGGGAGAAAAAACGCCGCCTGGAGGAGATGGAACAGCTGTGCTGGTCTAAAAAACACACACAAGTTCTATCAGAAGCTCAATGCATCCCGCAACGGCTTCGTGCCGTGAACCTAGATGTTCAGGGATAAGGATGTGATTTCTGAATGGCGCTTAGAGCACAGGCAATGAAGGTTGAGACAACGGAGGAAATGCCTTCGTCAGTACTTTTGGCAATGGAAACCAACCAGCCCCCACTTTGAGGGATGTTTAGGATGCCATTCACCAGCTCAAGAACAATAAAGCTGCTGGTAAGGATGGTATCGGAGCTGATTTCATAAAGATGGGCTCAGAGAGGCTGGCCCTTTGTCTGCACCGGCTGATAGGCACAATCTGGGAAACAGAATAGCTACCGAAGAAGTGGAAGAAAGGGGTAATATGCCCCAACTACAAGAAAGGCGACAAGTTAGATTGTGAGAACCTTCGAGCAATCACCATTCAATATGCGGCCTACAAAGTATTATCCCAGATCATCTTCTGTCGTCTGTCACCTGTAGTAAACGGGCTCGTGGGAAGTTATCAAGCCGGTTTCGTTGACGGCCGATCGACAACGGATCAGATCTTCACTGTACGGAAAATCCTCCAAAAATGTCGTGAATACCAGGTCCCAACGCATCACCTTTTCATAGATTTCAAGGCGGCATACGATAGTATCGACCGTAGTAGAGCTATGCAAAATTATGGACGAGAACAGCTTTCCCGAGAAGCTTACGAGACTGATAAGAGCGACGATGGGAGGTGTGAAAAATTGTGTGAAGGTTTCAGGCGAACACTCCAGTTCGTTTGGATCCCGCCGGGGACTACGACAAGGTGATGAACTTTCGTGCCTGTTGTTCAATATTGCGCTAGAAGGTGTTATGCGGAGAGCCGGCCGTAACAGCCGGAGTATGATTTTTACGAGAATCCAGTCAATTTATTTGCTTTTTTTTTAAGGTGGAGCAGGGAAAAACCCATTGGAGGTGAACTTTTTTAAAGCTGCTTCCTCCAACAGGCACAAAACCTCCTCGTCTTTTCATTTATTAAGAACAATTCAAGTATATACAGCTCATTTGGAACACATTCCAGTGAGCAATGAGCTCTTTGAAGGAAGTGTTTTAGTAGTTTTCTGACAATTATGACACGTGTTTTAAATGCTTGGTAGAATGACGATGATGATAGGCGATACGTAACTCGAAATCGACGTTGAATGCAGGAAAGCAAAGGGCGGCAAGTGGTGACGATTGTTGGTTGGCGGTTTGTGGTGAGCGGTTGACGTTGGGTGGTGGGCGGTGGGTGGTTGGCAGTTGGCGTTGGGTGGTTGGTGGATGGCGGTCGGCGGAGCATTTCGTGGCGGTGGCATGTGGGAAAGGAGGAAAAAAAAGAAGCAAAGAGCGATTCAGTAAAGACTAGCGTTGCTTCGCGGATGATATAGACATTGTCGGCCGAACATTTGAAAAAGTGGCAGACCTAACTGGTGGGGCCGAGAGCGACAGCGGTGTGTGACGGCGAAGGATGAATCACGAGCTCGCCCAATTCTACGGCGAACCCAGTATCCAGAAGGTGACTAAAGCTGGAAGGATACGATGGGCAGGGCATGTTGCAAGAATGCCGGACAGCAACCCTGCAAAGATGGTGTTCGCTTCGGATCCGGTTGGTACAAGAAGGCGTGGAGCGCAGCGACCTAGGTGGGCGGATCAAGTGCGTATAGATTTGGCGAGTGTGGGGCAGAACCGAGTATGGAGAGATGTGGCCACGAATCGAGCATTGTGGCGTGAAATTGTTGATTTAGTGTTATCTGTTTAGATGTAAACTAAATAAATGAAAAGAAATTAATGAGTAATAATAACCTCCACAACGTTCTTGATGATCAGAACATAATTAGTTCGGCTATTTATGGTACTATTTTCAATCGAATATTGTATAACATGAATTTGGCCGCCTAGTAGAACAAATTGATCCACTATGCAGTGTAGCAAGCAATAGCATGTCCGTCCATGACAGCGCCATCGCCTGCAGAACACCGAACCGAGCGTGAAAGTTTAAAACAAGCGCTGCAGAGTGCACTCCCTCGAGGGACGGAAAGTCATTTATGGAAACTTTGGAAATACACTAGATATGATCGGAATACGGGAAACGGATCAAGAGCAGGGTTTTGTCCTTTAAGCGAAATTCAGTCATTTTTTGACGAGTCTTATTATGCGAATTGAAGTTTTCCACACGACATTTTCACTGTAGTAGAGGAAGATGGTTTAAAATGTCAACTTAAGTTTAATCGCATTTTACAGAAAAATTACAAAGTGTTAATATAAACTTGTTACAAATCACAGTAGTTTACAATATTTCCTTCTGCCCAATACAATATTTTCCGAAAAAAAAAACAAAACAATCGGTTTGTTGTAAATAATTTTTGAATGAAGCATTCAAAAACAGCAACTATTAAAAATGCCTTATGTATGTCCCATACTCCAAAATATTAGAATAAGACGATTCAATATATTGGGGTAGAATGCACTGTTAGATTAGCATTATGTTGTAGAAGTGCCCTGATGTTTCAAAATGTTCATAATTTGAGTGAATGATAAAAAATTGAAAGTCGACGTATCCGATTATCATTCAAAACCATATAATGGCCACTTTAAATAATAATCGGCAATTGATTATTTTTTTCATTTTCAACAGTATTGTTATCGTATTGATAAGGTACAGTGGGGGAAGTGTATCAGTGGGGTAAGTGGTTATCAGTTGTCTATGTTAAGCATAAAAACTTGAATATTCGGAATGTTTTTACACTATTGCTTTGTTTTAGGTTATATTCTTACATACATACTGATACTACTGCAAAACTGGTACTATATACGTATACTAACACAAGCAAATTTGTTAATCGCAAAAATCAATCAACCAAAATTAAATTGTATCTTTACATGAAATCGAATGTTGATATTTTTTCAATACGTGGTGGACAATTCAATTCAAATTAAATGAATCGTAATGAAAAATATGTGATTTTCATAAATAAATACAGATTTATTGGACTTTTCGATGGGATGGGGTAAGTGGATCAAGTATTGTTATCATATTTTGGCAGACTGCTTACGCGAATTTGAATAAGTTTTAATATCTTAAAAAGTTGTTTTCCTTCAACTTTTTTCATGCTTAGCTTAAACTTATCAAATTTACCAGAGAGAATTCTAATTAATCCACTTAAATTTAAAAAAAAAATGAATATTGTCAATTCAACCAAAACTTTTCTTGGTTTATCTAAGCTGAGTTGCAAAAGAGCAAAATATACGAATTCCTCAATTGAAAGCATATTATCGTACGTTATTTGATCGTATCGATTGTTCTAGACAGACGATACAAATATATACCGTTTTGACTCATATTCCGAACACTTAAGGCAATTAGTGATTTCAAATGCATCGCGTGGGCATATATTAGATGATATTTATGAAAATTTCTTCGCAAAGTCTGACTGTTAGCTGTTGGGTGTGCCGAAAAAATGTTAATTTAAATTTGTTTGGTATTGTTTTACGTAACAGTATGGAACAACATTTTGACTTAAATGCCGAACACTGCGTTCATTCTGTCTCATATTCCGAACACCTTGATTCAAATTCCGAACAGCACGAATAAATCGTATGCAAATGAATAATTCAGCGAATAAATTTATCTGAGCTAGTTCTACTGACCTCTAACTAAAGAATCATCACTACTCCCAAGGTTCAAAATAGATTGGAATATGTTTAAATTGAATTGCAATTGACTGCCATTTCCTGGTAATTTGATGACATATTTCAGCGAAACATTTCAACCGAATCGTCATACAAAAAGCGAGTGTTCGGAATATGAGTCTGTTCGGAATTTGAGACAAAACGGTACACAGATAGAATAAAAAGATTTGAGTTTGTAAAACAAATATAAATGTAATTTATATTTTTAAACCACCAGTATCTTTTCAAAACATCATTAGGAATAATCCTACAATGCTTCTGTATAACTTATGAGTATAAAATAGACAAATTTTCTCCAAAATATTCATGTTACAATTTTTTTTTTGTACCAATTAGTGTGAGCCAAATTATAAAAATTTTTCATAAAATAATCATTTATCGTATTTCTAAACTGTCAAAATATACCAACAACAAGAATTAGGGTAAAATAGTTCTTACTACACATAATTACATCAAATTTGTTTTGAGAATAGATTTTTTTTATTGATGATCCACTTATTTCCACCATAGTGGGGCAAGTAGATCATTTGGCGCAAATTTTCAAGTCCCCCATACTCAATTCATAGCAATCAGAAAAATCGAAACAAATAACGATTTGAAGTATATTAGTCCCTCATTGGCTATCCACAGAAAAAAGTATGAATTACATTATTCAGGTTAGCTGTACATAACAATGAAGTTGACTATTGAATTGTCTGTATCCACTTACCCCACGGTACCTTACTGGAAATATTATTTTTTTCATGAAAAAAATAACTGGGACATTTTATCCCGTGAGTATATGTTGAACCACTTTTATCTCTTTTTATTACTATCCTTGCGCCTCTAATCAAATCTAAATCGTAAAACACGGACCGACAGTAGCAATGGAATAGATACAAACGAAAAGTTTTTTTTACTCCCTAACTGGCAGCACGTCACAGATTACCCGGAGGGCAAATTTTCCATTAATCGAGATCCGGCGAATAATCAATACTGAAACAACGTCGCTTGGATTTTGCAAATTCACTTCTCCTATCTCAGTCATTCTCCTCAACCGACGACGAAATGACATATATTTTTCATTCGCGTCAGAAAGGAAAAACACAAATCCGAAGAATATCAAATCGACCGGGAGTTGACGTCGAACTAAATCACCCCCGAACAGTGGCACCTTATCCGAATAATTGAATTTCCGTGCCATTTGGTTTTCTCCTCTTTTTATTTTTCAAATATCGATGGCGCAAACTCAATTCAATGTACCTTGTATTTTTAATTGTTTGCATTTCTAGGTAACTTCTCATTTATTGACCTGGTACGAAGTGTGCATACAAATTGTTTGAAATAGATCCAATGTCGACGTCAATTTCAATTTATAGGATCGAACTTTGTGGAAGTCGTCACCAGTTGATTGGCTATAATTTGTTTGATTTTAGGTAGTTGGAAAATGGTTGGAGTTGTGAAATTTCTTTGGAAAAATGAAAGTATTTTACATTAGAAGTTGGTTGCTTGTCGGTATCGGCTGCTAGAATCTAAGAGACATAACAGCTACCGGAAAAGTGGAAGCAAGGGCATACATGCCCTATCTACAAAAAGGGTTCCAAGCAGGAATGTGAGAACTACCGAGCGATAACTAGACAAAATGCCGCCTATGAAGTATTATCACACGCTCAAAAAAGAGTTCTGGAAAACGTGAACTGTCAAAAATACACCATGAACTACCATCATTGTTACGTGAGAATACGGTTGCGAACCCCTGTGCAGTGTCGGAGTTATTTGTGTTTATGTGTATTGTTTGTACTTCGTGTTTTTCTGTCATGCCCCGTTCTGTCAACCAAGTCACATAACAGAATTAGTAAAAACAAGAGACAGAACGGGCGCATAAAGTTGGATCTATTCCAATGTGGAAAAATCACCGAAGTTGTAAGTGTTTTGTATGCTTTATTTATATAAAAATGCCTAATAAAATTTTAACAGCTTTATAGCATGCGGCAAATAAGTGTTTGCTTTTGCCCGGCTGAAAGATCGGTGCCCGAACCAGTCCTGTTTTCAACAATCATGTTTACGCATAAACATGATCTAGTTCACGGTGTATTTTTGCTTGTTGACGAGTTCACGTCTGCAGTTCACGGATACGAGAACGGATTTTTTTTTTCTGTGCACATATCATCTGCCCAACCCCCCGCGAAGTGACAGATAACGCAATTTTCACGTACCTACTTGCAACGTAAACAATGGGGCCATCCACCGCTGCTGGTACGATTTTTCACTATGGCAGATCGGAATTTTGTTTCTTTGTTGACGGATCCAAACAACGAATGAAATGAAATGAAATAAGGGCGAGTCTGATATTTTCGTTTTCCAATGAAAAAAAAATTTAATAAAATAACCAAGTTTAAGCACCAAATGAACTTCAGAGCGCACCAATTTGTTCGGTGAAAAGATTAAATGACCTGTTAGTGCTTTGTTTTGCGGGAAAGTTATCCATTAGAAATTACTCACAATACAGGCTAACTGATTTTTGGATCGCTTTTATGCCCTCACGAGAAATATTGTGGGCCTCGCGGCATTTTATTTTTGTTAGTGTCGTCAGGCATTTAAGCGCATCGTGTCATGGGGTGTGGGTTCGATTCCCGCTTCAGCCATTGAAACTTTTCGTCAGGAATGTTTCTCGGCTGTGCCACTGGAGCATGCTTGTCCGTTGTCTAGTGCTATGTTACAGTCTGTGCAGCTAAATGGCTGAAGACGGAGTCCTTGTCCTTGAACGGGTTTCAATGAGATCAAATCAAGTCGAAAAGTTATATTTTTTTATTTGCAGTTTTTTTCTATGCGGAAAAGTGTTCAATTTTTCTCATACTCACCACCAGAGGTCTAAGTTTCAATCAAATAAGCGTATGAACTAATATACGATGACGCCATGCTGCAACTTCCAGCGAGAAGAAAACCTTTACTGCATACAGAAAAATGTAAAAAAATGTATGAATACAGGGGATTTTTTTAAATTATCGGACAATTTGGGCCGGAGGTTCTCCGATTTGTATGAAATTTTCACCAGCGGTAGAGCTCGTGGATATATGACCAAAGGTGAAATTCAAAAAAATTATAGTGGTTTTTTTTTCCCGGAAAACTCTGGATGAATTTTCACGATTTCCCTATATACCGTTTTGATTCATATTACGGACACTTAAGGCCTCAGTGAAGTATAACCCAGCATAGAGCATACAAAATAAACCATTCTGTATGATTCCTTAGCGTTATCAAGCGTCGAAAGCCCTTAACTTTCGAATGGTGGATAAAGAATACGCTTCCGCAACTTGAATAATTTTGAATAAATCAAAATGTGTGGCCTTTTCAGGATTGTTATTCCGGACGCTTCCTTACTTTTGCCTCATATTCCGGACAGTTTGATTCGAATTCCGGACAGCTCATGAAAATCATAAATAGAAAAGACAAATCATCAATTGAAATCATCCAACCACTAAAGAGCCATCTAAGGTAGTTGGGCAATATAAATTTTCAAAGATATTTATGGAAAAAGCTTACTAAAACGAGCCTCGAAATTAAGAACTTTTGAACGGCAAAAAATGAAACATTTCGTGTGAAATGTTTCCCATACATAGTAGGGTGTCCGAAATTTGAAGCTGTCCGTAATATGAATCAAAACGGTACCTCAAACTTTAAAAATTTAATTTAAATGCTTTCCGTCAATCGGAGCACTCCCCATTGGTCTGTAGGGTGTTTTGTATGTCCTTTAATCGTAACCTTTACTATTGAGACTAACAGTCTTTAATTGAAATGAAATAATATTGGTAATGTTATAGGTAATATAGGTAATATGTACTGTACTGAGTAGTTGCTAAGCAAACAGGATGTTAAAGCATACATAAAGTGCTGTTTGTAATTAACTTGCTTTTTTCAATTTTGGTCAATTTATCAAATGATTAGATAATGCGCCAAACTGTATTGAGAAGCATACGGAGTAGTGTTTGATCCTTCGACCTGTTTGCTTGTTCCTACGGGGGCGGGCGACGGTGGCAGGATCAAACATGTCACGCGTCGTTCGCGTCCCACGGTGGAATGGTATCGCAGATCGCGTTAGTAGTGTTTGATCCTTTGATCTTGTCGCTTGCTCCTGTGGGGCGAGCGACGAACTCTTGTTCGGAGTTCAATGCTTTTATCGAGTAATATTGCGAATGCGGTTAGGCGCATTCATTTCAAATTATATATTTATCGTTTACCAAAATGAATCCTTTACCCAAACCTTTCCCATATCCAAACTCCCACTGTCTACTTGTGCAAGTGCAGAGGACTCCTCGGTTTCCATAAAGCAAGTAACACGTCAACATTTCCCTCCCATCCTCAAATCCACCTGCATTCGGACGCAGCCGGCGCCGTTATTGTTTGTTATAATCATGAGAGCACCAGTGCTTACACATTGAGGATGCTACTGATTCCGAGTGGTGTCTGTTGTTCCCTGTGTAAGTACAATGATAAGGTGTTCTGTTAAAGCGCCGGTCTAGCGTACACGGAATCGTGAGTTCGAGTCTCACTAGAACGCGTATTTTTTTGCAAATTCATGTCTCAATTTGTCAAACAAACACACTGTGTCTTCTGATTACAAGTTTCCAAAACTATATTTCGTACATACTAGCAAATCTGGTATATACCAGTAAAGGGCAAACATTCATTAATGTAAGTACAGCTGTTCTTGTAATAACGGAGTAGCATCTGCGCGCGTTCAATCATGCTCTTCATGCTCATCAAACTATATTGAGAAGCGTACGTGCGTAATGAATAATTTTTGTATGTTTTGTCTGTCTGTATTGTGCGCCTATATAAGACGCACCCATTTAACTGTGAGAATCTAGTTTCTATCGTTTCCCCACCGAGTAGGCATGCTGCCTCTCAGTAGTAATAATCAGTCAAAGAGAAATTCGTTCGTATGATTACGTAGGAAAGACTTCCTGGCCGAAACAACATATTTAGAATATATGTAGGAATATTATCTTGAGCATCCCTGCAAGCTCTCCCAAGTGCACACGATCTCTCAGCCATCAGCATATCGAGAGGAACGCACAGAAACAGCTTGGGCAGACAGTTTTTGATAGTGAGCGCAATTGATCGGACGTATTACGACTTTAGTGGAATATAAGTATTGAATTTATTCGCCGTGGTTTAAATTACGATATTCGATATCTGAAGTTATCATCTAGACGCGTATCCCTTTATTTTTAGTTAAAAGTGCAAATACATCGTTAAATTTGCTACATATATTGATAAGTTTTCAAAGAAAGTGGATCTTGAGATTTGCTCCTTCAAACGTTAGCATAATGATTGATTGTTACAAGAACTTCCCGTGCGGCTTTGCTTTAATACTAAATAATGTTGCTGATAAAAGGCACACAAAACACCCAACAGACCAATGGAGAGTGCTTCGATTGACGGAAAGCTTCTTCTGACTGGAAAGAGAAGGATGGTTCACTGCGTTACACGTACAATGCGTGTAAATTACTGCCGCCGTCAGCGCACGGTTATAAGGCCCACAATAGAAAACATTTTCCTATGGAAAGCGTGCGTTTGGTCATCGGTTTTTCAGTTCTGTCGCCTAAACGGTAAAAGTGGCGTCTATGAGCGAAAATTAGAGTATTGATTGATGAAACAAAAAATATTTTTTTGAAAATTTTCCATGATACAGACGATAGTTTTTCCGCTATTTTCCAACAATTTTCTCCATAGTGAAAAATTTTCCGGGAAATGTTTTTCTTTTCATATTTTTAATAGATTGATGAGAAAATTTCCTTTCGATTTCACAAAAAAAACTTTTGTTCTACGATGCATAGTTCAGGAGATATGAATTTTTAAAGTTTGAAAAATATAGGTAGTTGGAAGGGTCGACTGGTACTTGATGATGCTAATTTATTCGGCTATCTCAGTCTTAATGTTTTACAACGATATATAGAATATAGGGAAATCGTGAAAATTCATCTAAAGTTTTCCGGGAAAGAAGGCCACAATATATTTTTTTAATTTCACTTTTGGTCATATATCCATGAGCTCTACCGCTGGTGAAAAATTTCATACAAATCGAAGAACCTCCGGCCCAAACCTGTCCGATAATTTAAAAAAATGCCCTACAGAAAAATACACGATTTCGTTGCACATTCTTGTTAGTGCGTATGTCATTTTATGTGATATTTAGATTTAGATTGGAAAAAAATCAACAAGAAAAGAAGACTAAGGATAAGTCCATTGGATGAATTACCCAGCTGTGCAAAAGCGGTAATGGCCGCCAAAAGTTAGCTTACTTGCTGGTAGGGATCCAACATATTGACGTTTGGCTTGAGTCCGGTCAATTGACTTCTCCACCGGTGTGATAAATTCACTCGGTCCAAGAATGTTGACACTTTAGCGGGTCACGCTTTTCAATGCTCCCCAAGTGTCAAAATTTTTGGACTGAGTAAATTTAGTGCACCGGTGGATAAGTCCATATCAAGCGACCCATGTGAAACGTCAGATATTTTTTGGTGATATTAGCGCTCGTAAAAAGCTGGATAGTTTATCCAATGAACTTATCTGATTGAAACATAGACATCTGGGGGTGACTATGAGAAAAAAAGTGTTCAAATCCGCAAAAAAATGTACTGCGGGTCAAAAGCTGGATATGATCTCAGAATGATTTCAAGCTTATAACTGCAGTCAATTTCCCATAAATTATTGATCATCGTAAATATTTAAGGGATGATTCAAATTTTACGTAACGAAGAAATTTGCCAATTTAAACCCCCTCCCTCCCTGAAGTAACAGATTTTGTATGGAAACTTTCAATTTATTGTATGTACCGTAACACTACAAAAGACCCTTTCCCTCCCCCTGTTGTGTCACGTAATATTTGAACGATCCTTAACAAATTTGTCTTGCTTTGAATTGCCAAGTGGTCAATAAATAACTTCGTAAACAAAGGATCGGTTACTATAAGCAACTTACAGCATGCGGACCATATCACACCACTATTCAAAACCCGCTCGTGGGCCATACAAAATCTTCCCGATGGCCGTACAAATCCTTTCGGAGAATCTCAATTTGGTAATCACTCATTTATAATTATATTACAAAAGCCAAACAAAAAATTGTAAAACTTTTTTATGTCCATCAAGCGTAATTCTAGTTTACGCCCTGTTTGGAGCACACTCCGTGATTTCATTGACTGCAACTGCAATAAATAAAATAATAAAAACATTTCCTAAATTTGGCACCCTCGTGACTCCAGTACAACCCGAAATATCTTCGGCATGGATCTGAATTCAGCATTGTCCATTTATGACAAGTCAACTGAGGGTGGTTTTCAAAAAAAATCGAATGGAAATGGCAGCTATTTGAAAATGCATTATCGGGGTCGGTAAGGTAAAGGTAATAACCCAAGTGCATTTGTTTTTGTGATTTGATATACAACGCATTTTTTTTCAGTTGGGAAGAAGCCTTGATACCTAATATTTATTTAGGATTCAAAATATAGACAAATGTTTCTATTTCATAGGCTAACAAATATTCAAACTAACACAAAGTGCACATTTTTGCAGCTCTCATATGATTGATCAATAACGGCGTCGACCAAGTCCTTACAGTAAGTTGAGATGGGGAAGGAATGCTAGAGAGTAAAGATTGTTACTTCTAGAGACCGAGAATACCTACGCATGTCGACAATCATCTCGGGAAGGGTGCTTATTAGTGAGAGAGAGAAAAAGAACTGGGAGTCACATTTGGTCGGTGATGTTATCTATGGATAAGGAGAAAAAATACGATACTAACTTAAATCTAGTTTTGATCCACGGTGCTCCCCTGACTGTTATTATCTGAAAAAAAATCGTCATCAAATCTGTGCTCACCAGTTGTTTTATAAATTTAAGCTGCATGTCTGGGCAAAATTTAAAAAAAAATCGTAGAGCCCATTTTGAAGTTACGCCCTTTTGACTGTATAAGTCCACATATTCGAAGGCAGGGACGAAAAAAATCATGCTCTCTATACTCAATTCACTGAATTTATGCCACCATCAAAGTAACCGCACCACCACCAATATGATTGTACCAATGAAGATGGCACAAAAGTAGATGGGCAAAACAAACAACGATGCCCGAATGTCGTTGGTGTTTTTGATTATCAGAAGCAGAAGAGTGTCAATTTTAGAAAATTGATTATCAATGAGGTTCAAATTAATTAAAAAAATATGCTGCTATACGGGTAATGAAGAATCCGATGCACGGAATCGACTATATTGACGCGTCTTTAGTGTGTCTCGTGCAAAAATTACAACTTCCCGAAGCGGAATGTTAAAAAGTCAAGCTGGTTAGAATGAATATCATTTTTTGTTTCCGTTTATCAAAAAGCGTTTGAGTAGCAGCAGGTTAAAAGGAAACTGACAATCTTGCGCAAGCACTTTACCAATCTTTGTTGTGTTGTCAAGGTGAGGATAAAAACAAATAAAAATCAACGAAGATTCTACCCAGCAAGTATCAATGTAGGCGAGGGTAGATTGAGTATTTTCGTCCCTGTTCGAAGGAAATGTCAAACATTTAAACGGACACTTGTTTTTAATTATGAATCGTGATTTACGGCTAACTAGCCGAGTGGAAGTTTAACAACTACCAAAAAGCTAAACATTACATATACTTTGCAATTGGATTAAATGGACAAATTGATGTGAAGTTTTGCGAACTCATGTTTCGTAACCTATCGTTTGAGAATGTCGCGACCCAATGGAAGCCCACACAATAGAAACCTCAGCCAGCGCAGTTGCTGGCTAGTCTTCTTCTTTTCTGGCGTTACGTCCCCACTGGGACAGAGCCTGCTTCTCAGCTTAGTGTTCTTATGAGCACTTCCACAGTTATTAACTGAGAGCTTACTATGCCAATGACCATTTTTGCATGCGTATATCGTGTGGCAGGTACGAAGATACTCTATGCCTTGGGAAGTCGAGAAAATTTCCAACCCGAAAAGATCCTCGACCGGTGGGATTCGAACCCACGACCCTCAGCTTGGTCTTGCTGAATAGCTGCGCGTTTACCGCTACGGCTATTTGGGTCCCCGCCTGGCTAGTGTAGTAAGCTATTTCAATACCTAAAAAACAATGCGCTCTCGGGCTAGGCATTGGATATATATAGAAAGCGTTGTGTTTGGATGGGCATCTAATTCTTCCGAAAGCGGTGCACTTTGCGAAAAAGGACCACGTGATTATTGAGCTGAAATCGAATTTAGCTTAACTTCTGCGTTCATGAGTCCTCTCATGGCGTAGGGTTAAGTCGTAAGTTTGATTCTCACTGAGAAGACGTGTAACTTTTTCGCAACACTTCACATCAATTTGTCTATTTAATCCAATTGCAAAGTATATTTAATGTTAAGCTTTTTGGTAGTTATTTAAACATGCCACTAAAGTCTTTCACAATTAACTGATTTTTCATAGGCTCAAGTGCTATAAGGCATTACGGAACAAATTTCACCATGTAACCAAATTATTTTTATACAACAATATTCTGGATAGTTTGGTGAAGCAATGAACTCACGATTCAGATTATTGAACATGCAATTCATGTTATATATCGAAGCGCAATTTGACATCAAATGATACTTTCGGACTTGAGTTTAATGTCACCTATGAAAAGTGTGTTTAGCAAAGTATGATTTATTTTCGTTTGTCTTCACTGATTATAGCAGCTAGTGAGTCTTTACTTCATGATACTGATGACTCTCGGGTTAATGACATTCTTGGAAATGAAATTCGGGTTTATTGTGTAGAATCTTTTCAAGAGAGGTTTGATTTGAGTTTCGATTTTTAAGGAAGACATGTTTAATTTTACATCTCTGCAAGTATGACGCTTTTAATATCAATGAATCCAAATTATACCGAGTATTAATTATTTTTCTTAAGCGTATTGTAAGTATTTGAGCCTTAATCTACAGGAGTTGGCATTCTAAAGCCAGGCCAAAAAGTTCCAATTGTTTTTTTTTTTTTAAGGCACTCCGTGATCGTGGCCATTACTGTGCCGGACTCAGTTGATCTTGTAGCTTTTTACCGATACAGATCTATTTTCAACTTATCTATATTTACATCTAGTTTCACTCTCTCCTACTCTTTTACTCTCACACAGAGCAGGTAGGAGAGAGCTCTGCTATTAGTGAGGTAGTGAGGCTAGCAGCCTGCGAAGAGGGTCAGTTTGTCTTTAATGGCATTTACAGTGGACCCTTAAAATTTTCATTGTAATTTAAACTTTTATATCAACATTTCTATCTTTCGTCCGTTCTCTATTACGACATTTGAGTTGTATTTGGTAGTCACTCAGTATAACGACATTTGTGCTCATTTAATTATTTTAGTACAATTATGGTCGTTTTCTTCCTCCATGCTCCATAACGACATCTAACTTCTTTATGACGACATCTCCTCAACGGCGGTCGCTCGCGATGTTGCTATAACAAGTTTTGACTGTATAGGAATCCTACTCAGAATATTGTAACAATTCCGCCCATCATTATTTAAAAATCATGCCAAGGGTTATGGAAGTAATCAGCATGACATTTGGTAAAAAATTAACACAGAATCTCCATTCTGAAATCATGTCATTAAACCTGCGAGATATTTGTTAAGGATTGTATATGCATCTTGTTAAAAATTCGATCCACACAAGATTATGTGGACACACTGCCCAGCATTTTGTAAAATATTGGTTTAGAAGATTTTGTAAAATTCTGCTGATTGTTTGTTGAACATTTTGCGTAATTTTCTGAAATTTAATGTACAGGATTTAGTAAGAATCAATTCTTTGCGTATTTTAAGGACTGTTTATTTTATAAAGTGGACACTTTCTGCATGCTGTAGGGAAGATCCCCCAGTGCCGGACAGCACCCAATACCGGACAAGGTTGAAACATTGAGAAATCATGGTCAAATCAAGATGGTGTATTAGTAGAAAAGAAAGCTATTATGTAGACTAATGTTTGCGTAGAATAGCACATCCTTGAAATATGCATCCCTTTTTAAAAAAGTAGAAAAGTTTGAAAATCTTTTAAAAATTGTCGTATTTTCTTAATTTTGAGCCTATTTAGTAATTATTTTAAATATGAAAAAATACTTTGGATCCCACAAGCATGATCGAACATAATCCTAATTTGATAGTATGAATGTATTTTGTACCATAATTGAAGTAAATATGGACAAATTACATTTTTGGTTAAGCACCTCCTGTCCCTCAGTTTCGGACAGCTTGATTTGTTACATGATATCTTTGTAATTATTGCATCAGTGTCTCAAAATACTTTCATTTTTCATGGGTTCCGTCAACCATGGTATCAAACATGCAATAAAATTAAGAAGAATGAACATTCATAACAACATCGTAAAATGTGCTATTTTTCATCATGTATGAAAGAGGTTTTTGATAGGCATCTTGCAAACTAAGAAAAACTCAAATTATTTTTGTAAATGTTGCAATTGCATTGAATTGGTAATTATAATCTATTTCTATAGTGTACACATTCGATGATGTTCAAATTTACAGAATTCGAGGCATTTCCAGATCGTGTCCGGTATTGGGTGCCACCTTTCAAGATCGATCAATTTGGTACTAAAATACATCATCAAAACACAATGTCAAAATTCATATTTATATTTTCAAATTTATTTTTGTACACTATAGAAATGATAATATTTATCACAAATAAGTAACACAAGCCCATAAAATCAATATTTTTCGAAATTATGAATTTAGTGGCTTAAGTGTCCGGTACTGGGGGATCTCCCCCTATATTTTGAATTTATCAATGAAATTTCAATCAGTTTTCTGCACATCGTTCGACTAGTATTGTACAATGTTGTGATAATAAAAATACTCCAAAATAATTAAATTTCACTCGAATATGGAACAATGATTAGAACGGTAGATTTTTGGAGGTCATCAAAATCAATGATTGTTAGAAATGGGCTGGAAAATTCGACAATTTATATTTTTTATTTTCAAAAAAAAGCTTTTTCTTCGAGAGCATCATTAATCAGAAGTCTGATGGAAAAAATCAAGTTATTTTTGGAACAACTATTCTAGATACCGCCATGCGGGGTGACGTTGGGCCTAGGGGTGACTTTGACCTCCTCTTTCGATGCATCCCATGATTAGTAGAAACGAAAAAAAAAACTAATCTATGATAATCTATTGACTATTTATAACGTATTCTTGAAGCTTGGCACATTGTTTTCATTATTCTGGTATTAGCTAGCTGTAAAAAATTTTGGCCCAAAGTCACCCTTAAGCAGGGACGCAATCTACCCTCGCCTACATTGATACTTGCTGGGTAGAATCTTTGTTGATTTTTATTTGTTTTTATCCTCGCCTTGACAACACAACAAAGATTGGCAAAGCGCTTGCCGAAAGATTGTTAGTTCCCTTTTACCCTGCTGATATTCAACCGCTTTATGATAATCGGAAGCAAAAAAAGATATTCATTCTGGACAGCTTGACTTTTTCACATTCTGCTTCGGGAAGTTGTAATTTTTGCACAAAGCACAGTAAAGACGCGTCAAACATCATCGATTCCGTGCATCGGATCGTTCATTACCCGTATAGCAGCATATTTTTTAATTAATATGAACCTCAATGATAGTCAATTTTATAAAACTGACACTCTTCTGCTTCTGATAATCAAAAACACAAGCGACGTACGGGCATCGTTGTTTGTTTTTTTCATCTACTTTTGTGCCATCTTCATTGGTGCAATCATATTGGTGGTGGTGCGGTTACTTTGATGATGGCATAAAAGTCAGTGAATTGAGTATAGTGAGCATGATTTTTTTTTCGTCCCTGCCCTTAAGGACCAATGTCACCCCGACGGTATATAATAAAATCATTTTTATATATTTTTTAGAGAAAACTATTTCAAATTTGAAGGGAATTGATATGAGTAGAATTTTTTGGTAAAAAGTACGTCCTGACGGAAGTCCTTATATAGTATTAATATGAGAAATTACTTACGCCTTCAAAGAGATACTTATTTAGTCCCCATGTCACATTTAAAGCGCAATAGAAACACAATTGCTTTATTCTTAGAAGACCTTTCAAAGTACATTCACAATCTTGAAAATTGGCAACACTCCTGTAATAAAATCGACTTTATTTTCCATATATTATTTTCATAATATGTTATTCAGAGATTACCAATTGAAATACTCGGAGAAACCCATTTACAAACTGATGTAGATCGATAAATATCGAGTGATTTTCAAAGAATATAAGATTACAATTTTAATAACACTTTGTTTATCCAGTGCGTTTTTTGGAAAATGTCGCAACTCTAAGTAAAAATTTAGAATACAAAATTAAAAAAATGTTATTGGAAAAATACATACGAAGCAAGAATAACTCTTTGCCTTTCGAATGCGGCACAGAGAGTTTGAATTGGACGTGTAATCACAGAGATATGGACTGAACACTTTTGTATGTTTTTTAGGGGGTGAACCCAAGCTTATGCACGGAAGTGTATGTTGCAGCTGCGCCTTGAGGGACTATAGAGTAAGCCATGATTCTATTACTCAATATCAAGCTATCGAACTTCGAGTTATGGAGAGTTGAAAATCGGAAGCCACGCAAAACTTTGCAATGGATCAACCAATTTGTATCGGATATGCTTCGCTCGTTTTACTAAAACCAAAAAAAAAAAAGGTTTAAAAGGTAAAAAAAAATCATGGTTAGTTTTACGGAATTCCCACAAATTTAAAAATATCGCAATGGGCATAACATAGTTTCCCGATTGTCAACAAGTTTTTTTTATGACAAAAAGTTATTTTTTCAGAACATTATCTTACAACTTACACTTCACTTGTGCCATTGAGTAGATCACCAAAAGAGTTCATACCTGAAAGCAAAGAAGAAATGATAATTAGTATAATTAACAGATATGTTTTTATTAGATTGTTTCTTTGAACTAATTATAAATATTTGTGTATATATTTATTTATACACTATTCACCAACAGTAAATGCGCTGCTATTCAGCAAGACCAAGCTGAGGGTTGTGAGTTCGAATCCTGGAGGTCAAGGATCTTTTCGGTAAGGAAATTTCCAGTAGAGTGTCTTCGTGCTTTTCACACGATATACACATGCAAACGTAGTCAATTGACAAAGAAAGCTCTCAATTTATAACTGTGAAAGTGCTCATAAGAACACTGAGCTGAGAAGCATACTCTGTCTCAGCGGGGATGCAACGCAAGTAAGGAGAAGAAGACCAACAAGAGTATTCATAAGTCCTAATGACGATCAATATGATTAACAACAATAGTGCAAAAAAAAAAGATCGGACATAATACAATAATTATTAGAGTTTTGAGGAGAAAAACACACAACGCGATTTTTTTAAGCAAGCTGTTTGTATTGTTTGTATGTCACGAAATGGCTTACGAACGGGCAACCGATTTGGATAATTCTTTCTTCATTTTGTTCGTCAATGGTTCCGACGTGTTTGTGTGTATAAAAATCGGAGAATATTCACCGGGGAAGTCGGAAAAAACGAGAGTGAACGGAACTATAATTTTGCATAGGACATAGCGTTTTTCAACAGCATACTTGATGGCAAGGCGAAGTTTGTCGGGACAGCTAGTAGTAATTAAATAAGTAGCTTCTGAATAATCGCTGAGGTTATCGTTAAAATGCTATTTTTCATTTTTTTGTGGTAGACTTGATATCTGCAAAATTCATTGCATTTTGTGTTCGATCCCACAATTTACTTGACTGCATCACCACCCGACCAGATAGAAGAAACAAGATTATAACAGAATGTGTTCCCCTGATATGATTTTTTTATAACACCAGTTGTTATAAAACATGTACCGTTAGTAGTTAAAATAACAAAAAATCTAACAAAATTTGCACTAAATTAAACTAAAATATGACAAACCTTGTTATAATTATAACAACATTATTACAGAATGTGTTGCAAGGATGTTTCAAAATAACAAAATTATTGCAAATTATGTTACTGTTTATGACACCGGATTTTATTTACAACAAATTAATAAATGCGATGTAAAAATATAACAAATGTTGTTATAAATGTGTTACTAAAAATATAACAAATTGAGAACAAAGCCATCTTGATAACAAAACTATATCAATTTCTGTTATTTATAACTGCTGCTGTTAGGAATGTGTTATAACCTTGTTATGTGGTTCTGGTCGGGCATGCTCCAAACCATAGTGGTGCATATCGTTTCCAAATACGCAATCTTGCCGCAGACAGGTATATTTCTGGTAAAACGCATATTTGTCTTATGTACTATGCTCATCATTAGCAAAATATCCTTACGTGTTACAAATATTATTTATGAATGCAAGGCTCACGGTAGATAATATTATTTATTCAGGAATATTACTATGTTAGTTTGAAGTTCAAAAATAAAGAGAATGATATCCATCACATAAGGCTTTCATACGAATAGAACCAGTACAAAGGACAGACGTTTTCCCGTGTGTGCCATTTTGAACATCAAAAATGCCAAATTTCATCACCAACGATCGATCCAGCAGCATTCCATTCTGTGCTCTCCATCGATGCAATCTCGCCACAATCCCTCGGTTCAAAGGTCCAATAAAATGACACCGTCAGTCAGCCAACCGGAAGGGAATTCGATAAACCGGCAAAGACGCACTTGCTGATAGCGAGGAAAGCACCCATGCACATCTGTATCTACCTATATGACCTCAATCAAAAACAAACTCGTGTCTCTGGAAACCGAAATGGAATTTCTATCCGGGGCTTCTTATTCGTTTTTTGCCTATTAACTACTCTATATCTAGGATTTGCATGTTTGCGTGTTGTGTCGGCGGAGAGCGATGAAATTTTCCTATTCACGGATTTTTTCTCGACATCGTGCAAACAAGGACACGTGAAAATAGCTACAGTTCAACTAGTACAAAAAGCGATACATATGTATAGTGCTTAACTAGGAATAAAATCCATTCAGATAGAAAAAAATGGTTCAGTTCAGACACTTGATTTTAGGGATGAATATAATAGTTCAATTCAGATCATTTGCGGGTTTTAGCCATTTCCTAAATGACAATTTCTTCTTTCTGATGCTACCAAATGGGAAAAAGCCTGCTTCCATAATCAATATTCTTAGGAAAAACTCCACAGTTAACAATCGAAAGCTTTTTTGTATTTATATATCGCGATACAAGTTTGCAAGCGCGAAGATATTCAAAGCCCTGAAAATTCGAGAAAATTCTAGACCCAACATATATTTGACCGATTCGAACCCACGACCCTGAACAAATACCATTTTGTCATATTCCGAACTCTTAAGGCCATCAATGACTTCAAACGCATCTGAAAGGCTTAACATAGCTGATATTTGTTAAAATTTAAATTTCTTGACAAAGTCTAACGCTTAACTGTTGGGTGTGATGCCCTACTACAACTATTTCAATAAATAGAAAAATATATCTTTTTTTGGTTTGTTTTTCTCTGCAAGGGAGTTTTGATACTATTATTTTTTTCGTGGTAGCAATCTTATTCAGAGAAGAGGTGGCTATCTAAGATGTTTCCGCTCAAGATGGTGTCTAAGAATTATCGGAGACTGAGTTATTTACAAGGATCAATAGGAATGAAAAGTAGCTTTAAAAGTTCTGAGTAATGCAGTTTTATTACTCTAAGTAGTTTTCAAACATCCGTGAGTAGAAAAAGTTTTGGTGCGCACCAGAAGCGCTCAAGGTGTCGAAGGATTTCAAATCACTTGTAAGTCGAGATACCGAATTTCTATTTTTTGACACGCATTTCAAAAAGCCCTTACCGTGGGCACCTTTTTATGCGATTCGCTCAATTCAAATCACATTGGAAACCCCTCTTGATCCAAATCATTGATGTGTCATAACGTGAAGGCAGACAGTAGTCACTGACTGGGGATGCACATGTAGGAAAACTCACTCCGCTGTTAGCTCCCTCGAAAGTCATCCCGTATTTGTTGTGCACTCGACTCCCATTTCTCGTCCTCTGAGTGAACTGGAGGGCAGAATCCCCCTCGCGCCTCCATGCCCAACCGATTGATGCCGATGGCGCTTTTGCCCGGAGCACACATGTATCGAAAATTTTGATCAATTTTTCGTTTCCACTCCCCCGAGGCTACATGCTGCCGCACACAGAGGAGTAACTAGAACAAATTCGTGGCTATAATTTCATATAAGGAAGATTGAAGCTTTTATCCCGCTGTATTTTTTAAACATACCTAATCTACCATAAATCGCAAATCAGTCCCATCTGTAAAAAGTAGGTTTTGAGAAAATGGGCTGTCAAGTTGCCAAACTCGTTTTCCATACGAATATTTAAAAAGTTCCAGATGAATGGAACATTTGGTTGGTAAATGGCTGGGCATGGCGTACCATTGGTACCTCGCGTACCTGAAGGAATAAAATAGACCCCTCTGTGCGATCCTTAGCCTCTTGCCCAGCAACTCATATCCCTACCTTCTCACGGTACTGGTCGGGATACGAGTAACCTTAGGGAGGATCAGGTAACCAACCGCCGCCCGGTGGGAACTTTGGTCGTATATTGACAGGGAAGAGGGTGTTTGCTTTTGCTTCTGCAAATTTTGAGCGTCTGAACTCCATGTTAGGAACGGCTCACAACAGCGTCTGTTCCCCATGTCAGGGGCGGCTGATCATCGTCCGAGTGCCAGAGAAGGACTCTAAGCTAATCTTTGCACTATGGTCCTCCAAACATTTAGGGGGAACGGTCATCCGGAAATCTAAGGGGTTGGTGTCAGGGCCCTGCAAGCTAGCCGTTAAAAAATCAAGCAACGAATAATCAACGAGAGAATACGAACCGGGACAATCGGCGAAGACCACAGCGACGTAAAGGGACTAGCGATTGGAAGCTCGGTACGTGGAACTGTAAATCTCTCAACTTCATCAAGAGCACACGCATACTCGCCGACGTGCTGAAGGACGGGGATACGTTCGAGGTGGTCGACGAGTTCGTCTACCTTGGATCCTTGCTGACGGCTGACAATAACGCTAGCCGTGAAATACGGAGGAGCATCATCTGTGGAAATCGGGCCTACTATGGCCTCCACATGAAGCTGCGGTCAAAAAAGATTCATACCCGCACCAAATATATCATGTACAAAACGCTCATGAGGCCGGTAGTCCTCTACGGGCATGAAACGTGGACGATGCTCGAAGAGGACTTGCAACCACTTGGAGTCTTCGAACGTCGGGTGCTTATGACGATCTTTGGCGGTGTGCAGGGAAACGGTGTGTGGCGGCGAAGGATGAACCATGAGCGCGCCCCACTCTACGGCGAACCCAGTATACAGAAGGTGGCCAAAGCTGGAAGGATACAATGGGCAGGGCATGTTGCAAGGATGCCGGATAGCAACCCGGTTGGTATAAGAAGGCGTGGAGCGCAGCGAGCTAGGTGGGCGGATCAAGTGCGTATCTATTTGGCGAGCGTGGGGCAGAACCAAGGATGGAGAGATGCAACAACGAACCGAGTATTGTGGCGTGAAATTGTTGATTCAGTGTTATCTGTTTAGATGTTAACTAAATAATATTGGATTTCATTACGATATCTTTCCGAGAAAAATATAAAAATGATCAAAACATTATGTTTTTTTCCTAATTCTTCCGGACAAATCATATTATTTCTTTAGTGCTGCTGAAAAAGTTCATTCCGCAATCCATTAGTGCTGCAAGATATGTTGAAAACTGAACTCAAATCAATTTTGACGAAAATGCAGATGTGACTGAGTTGTGATTCAGGTCGTCGTCTCGTTATCGACGAAAGAATGCACGACTAGCTTCAATCCAAAATCGTCATCGAGCAAATTTTCCTTCATTCCGCTTGCTACCCTTACTCACAAGAACAAAGCGTTTACTCTATATTCGCTTGCTACGCACCAAACAACGAATGCCATCACATAATTGCTTGTATTGGCAAGTTGTTTCTACAATAGCTCTGTTGGTAAGCACGTGGAATTGACGAT
Organism: Aedes aegypti; assembly: GCF_002204515.2. Classification (NCBI taxonomy): domain Eukaryota; kingdom Metazoa; phylum Arthropoda; class Insecta; order Diptera; family Culicidae; genus Aedes; species Aedes aegypti. Next base: position 242,776,100 of record NC_035108.1, on the reverse strand, counting down.
TCAGAGATCGTTTATTCGATTCCAGACGCGTTTTTTTTTTGTTTTTGTTCTATTTAAAAAAAATGCTTATAACATTACAGTTAGTGAAACGGATTTCATGTTCTTACTACATCAACAGAAGAAGTTTATTGATTTGCTATTTTTTTTTTTTCTGATTGTTATGTGAAGGAAAAATATTAGTATTAGATATCGAAGATCTAAATCAGTTGTACCCGCTTCGCTTATTTTAACAAGTGTTTCCAAACAAGGCGCCGTCGATCGAGAGTTGATATTCTGCCATCCCAAGAAAAGGAAAAGGAAAACATACCACAATGGAGTGTGCCCTAACATTTTTAGCAAAGCCACTTCCAACGATTTTACCCATCCCCTCAAATGGAACGGTTGGTACGGTTGTCCCCGTTTCTTCCTTTATAAAATTTAAAAAACTTTCGTCTATCATGTTATTCACAAGTGAATAATCTGATCGCCGACAATTTTTAAATTATCTTCAACACCAAGTCTGCACAGTGGTCCTGGCCATTTTAATATTTGTATTACATTACCGATATGTTACAAATATTAATGTTGACAAGAAAATACCAGAAGAAATTCTGATATTTCCAGGATGCTTTTCAATATTGGCTGTGCAAGCGCTTAGAATAGAATATTTAAAAAAAAAAATGCTTATAATCTGTCGAAGACATGATTCATATTTTTAGTGCTCCCGACCATTACGCCCATAATGAAGGAATCGTATTTGTTCGTCATGACGCCGAGCCTATGTGACTGGATCTCTGCGGCAAATCGTCAACCGACGCTGGTTGAGTGACGATGCTTCTTTTAGTTTCGTCGCCGACTTTTTCCATTTGACGGTGACGATTGTCTTCCCTGCTCATAATTGTTTTGTATTGATTTATTATGGAACTCAAAACAGTTGCGTAATGAAAATGCGTTGCGTAATATTAATTACGCAACTGGTTTTAGTTGCGTAATGAATATTACTATACTGGATAATTCAGTGCAGGAAAGCAGGACGTTTCATGACAGATTGGCGTTATAAAAAACAGCCTTTTACGCTGAGAAATTGCAAAACAACACATGAAGGGGATGGGTTACGCTTAGTTAGTAACGACTGTTACAATAGGGGAAGTGGGGGCTCTGATTATCGTAACGTAACATTTACACAAAAAAAATTACCTGGATGAAAACAATTAGAACGATTCTTGATTCATATTTATTAATTCATATCTTATTCATATATAATGACCCCTGTGTGCACCGAGCCAATGCTCTGGAAAGCTATACGCAGTCAGGAACGATCTCTACAACATGACGGTGGAACTTCAACGAAAAGATATGGATGATAACGATCTGAGGGATGGATTCAGGAGGAGTGGGACGAAGGACGCTCTCCTACCGATACGCTTCAACTGAAGGACCCTCGCCAGATGAGGGATTTCAAATGGCTGAATCATGTGGGAGCCCAAAGGGATGACCGGACAAGAGCACACTTCAACTAAAATGCGTTTTATCGATGTGCTAAAGTGTTTTGTACATATTTTCGTATAAGTATGCGCAAACACGCGACCATTTAATACGAGAAAACGTGTTTGAGAGAGCAAGGCGCCCGGAAGGAGGATCGATGACAGCTTTAGAGTCGAGTGAAAGCAGTTGCATTGCTGTGAGGGGGAGAAGTTTACAATAAAGCATTTTAAGAGGGTCCATCGGCAGCTCGGCAATGTCCTGCAGTTCGTGTCCGGAAAAAGAATACAGGGCAATGATATCAGAGGGGTGCATTGAGAGAGAGCGAGGAAAATTATTGACGTCGTTGTCGATTGATTGGCTTTTATTGGATTGTGTGGCGTCGTCGTCGGGATATGTTTCGCCCTATTATGCTACACGATGATTTATTCGGGCATTATCGATGTCCATGTTTGCGGAAAAGCTTAACGAAGGAGCAGTGTGGAAGATCCGGGTATTGTCACTCTCGGCACTGTTCGGTACGGGATAACCCTGAACTGGGCAATGATGGTAGCTGAATGTTCTCAGTCGCTATGTTTATCAATTTGTATTTTATTGCTGAATTATGGACAAAAACTTCTGCGTAGGAACGAAGATAACATTGCATGGATAGAATTTCCTCATAATGTTTGAGCACGTAATTGTATTATGTTAGCTCTTTGATGTATGTTGAATACGCTCGTAAGGGAAAACAATGACATAAGTAGGAAGTGTAATTTCATGCAACATATCCAATATGAACTGGATCTACAGTTGGTGTGTTCTGAAAATTGGCGCAATTACTAAAAATAAATAAATTTCGGATAATTGGCAATAATAACTTAGATTGTTATTTCTTTTGTTGAATAAGAAGGCAACATTAATTTATACTTATAATATCATAACTATATCTCATTATGTAATCTTTTAAAACAGAATGCTAATTAGTTCTGTTACTCATTAAAGTTCTTAAATTGATAACTCATTTTGTTACAAATGAGTTATAATGACCAATGTTGCTAAAGTTCGGTCACGGTTATCCAGCGTCACAAGATCCAGAAATCACAAAAAGATGTGCATCAACATTAAACGGATCGATAGCTACGCAGCACCGCCAGCAGCTACGTACGTCGCCAGAAATGGCATGTTTGTGGCCGGTGCCCGACATCACAGAGAGCGGTTCAGGGCAGCGAGAACGCGCATAAACAAAAGACAGCATGAAAAAAATGTGGTAGCTGAAGTTCAAGAGAGCATGAACTGGAATGATTTACCACTGCTTGCTATGTACAATGATCGATAAGCACTTTTAGCAGTTGTTGAACGGAGAAAATGGAAACGTATAGAGAAACAGGGTGAATATTGATGCAGACGGTCAAGCTGTGGAACCATCGAACATAAAAGTGGTTAAAATGGCTGTCAGCGACTAAAAAACTGTGAAGCTGATGGGAAGGACGAGATCCCGGTCGAGATTCTCCAGCACGGAGGTGAGCAGCTCTATCCACCGAATGTTTCTTAGGTTATGGAAGTACAAAGAAATGCTTCCCCTTTGGTTAGATGGTCTAATACGCCCAATCTACAAGAAAGGGCACATACTACAGTGCGCCAATTACAGAGGGATTACTCTGCCGAATTCGGCGTACAAAATACTATCACGTATCCTGTTTAACAGACTGAAACCACTCGATGAGTGTTTCGTCAGCGATTACCAAGCTGGTTTTCGTGAGGGCCGCTCGACAACGGATCACATGTTTAGCTTGGGAATAATCTTAGATTGATTCCGGGAGCAAAAGTTGCAGACCCACAATATTTTAATGATTTCAAGGCAGCGTACGATTCAGTGAAGAAAAAGAAGCTGTGGCAGATAATGTCTGAAATGGTTTTCGGGCTAAACTAATTAGGCTGATACATGCATCGCTTGATTGTCAGAAATCAAGCTTTCGGTTTGCAGATGAGGTGTTAAACTCGTTTGTAACGTTAGGCATGTTGAAGCAAGGAGATGCAATTTCGAATTTATTGTGCAACGCTGCACTCGAAGTTGCTATTAGGAGATCTGGCGTGCAGAGAAGACCTGGTTAGCCAGGAAGAGGAATTCAGACCGACAATTGGAAAAAAGTTCACACCCACCGGCTGACGAACGAATACGGCTTTTCATGTATGGGTGGCGCTAACATCGGCTCTGACCACTATCTGGTGATGGTTGAGCGGCTTAAGCAACCGGATGTCGCAACTGCGTACGCGCAGCACCTCGAGGCTGCATTACCGGAAAAAGGGTGAACTGGACAAGCCCCTCTTGAGGACTGCTGGAGAACAGTGAAAGCAGCCATCAACAATGCAGCTGAGAGCAACGTCGGGTATGTGGGATGGAGGCGACGAAACGATTGGTTCGACGAGAAATATAGCCAGGTTTTGGAGGAGAAGAATGCAGCGCGGGCGGTCATGCCGCAGCAAGGAATCCGACAGAACGTGGAACGTTATAGACGGAAATGGCAACAACAGACCCGCCTCTTTTAAGAGAAAAAATACGCAGCCTGGAGGAGGTGAAGTGCGAGGAGATGGAACAGTTGTGCTGGTCTTCAGAAACATGAAAGTTCTATCAGAAGCTCAACGCATCCCGCAAAGGTTCGTGCCACGAGCCGAGATGTGCAGGAATAAGGATGGGAGCATTTTGACGGACGAGGTGATCGAAAGGTGGAGCAGCACTTCGACGAACACCTGAATGGCGCTGAGAGCACAGGCAATGAGGGTCCTAAGACCGATAGTTCTCTACAGGCATGAAACGTGGACGATGATCGAGAAGGACTTAGACGCACTTGGAGTCTTCGAACGTCGGGTGCTCAGGACGATCTTTGGCGGTGTGCCGGAAAACGGTGTGTGACGGCGAAGAATGAACCACAAGTTCGCCCAACTCTACGGCGAACCCAGTATTTAGTAGGTGGAAAAAGCTGGCAGGATACGATGGGCAGGTTTATGTTGCAAGGTTGCCGGATAGCGACCCTGCAAAGATGGTGTTCGCTTCGGATCCGGTTGGTACAAGAAGGCGTGGAGAGCGGTAAGCTAGGTGGGCATCGATTTGGCGAGCGTGGGGCAGAACCGAGGATGGAGAGATGCGGCCACGAACCGAGTATTGTGGCGTGAAATTGTTGATTCAGTGTTATCTGTTTAGATGTTAACTAAATAAATAAATATATAATAATGTTCGATGCCATCCAAACTACCAGAATGTTTATAAGGGTGAACAATGTCTATAGTGTTTTTTAGTTAATTCTGATGACCAGTTTTATTAATACGCATTCATTAGCACCACGATTATCTATTGCCATAAACATCATTAATTCGCTCAGTGAACCCAAATATGTTTCCTTAGCCCTAGTAATTTAAAAAATTGCATTTTTAATCGCCATTATGGACTTTTTCAGGTCTTGGTCGCTATGAAGTCCGACAACTGTGAATCAGACAGTCATACAACCGACAGAGGGCACTAAATTTGGACATCCATCCAATCATTTTACTTGCCATGCATGTGTTCTCACTCAAAAAGGACACGGGCCGCAAAAGGTCACCACCGATCCCGACAAAGTGCCGGTTGACTTACGAGGCCAAAAAACTGCCCGCTGCTGACGTCGTCGTTATTTGGATGAAATATGGATAGCGCTAGACGAAAACCGCTCGTTCTCGGTATTACCGAGATAGAAAGGTGAAATGTGCGTAAAATATGCCCTCCTGCCTTTGCCTCCTCAGTTCAGTTTCAGCTTCGGAAAGGATCCTTGTTGGGTCGTTTGGTTGTCCTGTCGGGCGTTTCCCTTCCTCGTCATCCACTGAAATATGCGCGCTTTTTTATGCACGACTCAGCAATTTTCCTCAATTTTCGAAATAACACGGCCTCGTGATAGCTCAAGAGGGTGTTTAAAACATGTTCAGCAGTCAAAACGACCAGCCTACGTTTTGGAGATGACATTTCGTGGGGTTGAAAGGGAGCGGTTACGGTTCGGTGATGGAAAGTGGATTGAAATTTAAGTAATTGGAAAATGTCGTTTAATTTTAATCATCATAAATTATATTTCTATTAAGTTTTCAGTCGAGTTTTTACACGAGGAGCAAGGTCAATTTTGTTTCCTATTTTTATACGTTCTTATGAACGGGTATTAATTTCTCTATCGATATTGTTATCAAATTTAAACAACCCAAGTAAGGACCAAGCACATATCACTCCACCTTGGCGATATAGTGCTAGCGCAGGACTTATAAGTCGTTCAAATGTACTTTAGCACTATATATCCGATTTGTCGAAATATAAGACTACGCGTGCTTGTTGATTACTTGATTAGTATTTTATTATGATACCATCAGATGAAGCTATTATCGATTCTGGGGGCACCTCGTAAACTCACATTTTGGATTTATTTACATCATAAGTAATAATTTGAGCAATTTTTGTATCTTCAGCATTTTTTCTTTCAGCACTCTCATTAATCCCTCTACCTGTAGCTTAATATTTTACCGCAAAACAAAACAAATTCAAATCGCGATAACTTTCTTGTTTTTCGATATTTTGCAAAATTTCTTCACAAGATCTCAAGAAAACTCTTCTATATAAATAATTTGTTTCGATATTAATTGGTTATCTGGTTTTTAAGACATTCCAATATTCCTTGGGGGACCGACATATTGAATGTCTTTAGCTATCAATATAACACAAATTCTAAAACTAGAAAAGTTTTTTAAGTACTTGTGGAAACTGATGCAAAACTATCGACACACAAAAAAAATATAAAAATATTATTATAGGGTTGAAAAATTAAGCTTCTTGTTAACCAATATACAGTATTTGACAAAACATTTGCAACTTTTTCGATTTTACATACAAATGACCAACTTTGGTTAGCAAATTACACTTTAGTTAAACCGTCCTTACTTATAAACTCGTGATTGGAAAAAAATATTCAAAAATATATGATAAAATTCAAGTTATATCTGATGTTCTTTTTAAATTTTATTCGAATCGGTCAATAAAAAAACTGAGATCTAGCTTACCAAATTTGGTCATTTTGTAGTTGCAAATGTTTTGTCCAATACTGAATGCTCTACAAACCAACAAAGAAGTTTCTTGAAAAAAATAAACATCTATTGATGACAAAATAAACAACATTTGATTAAGTTCGAACAAACATTCGCAATCGAAAAAGAAAACATTGAACATTGTTTTAATTTCACCACGGCCAATCATGATCCGCAGCACATCATGAGAGTACGTTTATAATCTTCTGCTACAGCTCTGATTAGATCGGGGGGACTATATTGTTATGACAAATACCATCTTAACTTTAAACAAATTCCAAACCTAGGGGACAGTATTGCTATCGTATGTTCAGGGATTGTTTCTCACGCCAGTAAAATAAAACGACCAGAGTATCTCGGGATAATACGTCCAACGAGACAACACGCCCCATTTCATTTTTAAAGAATAAGCCTTTTACGCGAAGTTACGCATTTTGAAACGTCAAGATTTGGACCGTCTTCAAAAACATCTTGTAGTATTTTTAAGAGCTGCCTGACAAGAGAGAGTTCCATGCAGAGCATAACCAATCGAATAAATAATATCCTGACATCAAAAACAATAGAAGTAAAGCATTTGCTACTGCGGTAGAGCAGTCTTTCCTAAGGGGTGAGAGTGCGTATTATACCTTTTTACTTTACTCCCAAGCATAAAAAAAATATGTTATTGTCAAGTTTCATTCAAGCTTCTTCTTCTTCTTGGCATTAACGTCCTCACTGAAACAGAGCCTGCTTCTCAGCTTAGTGTAGCACTTGCACAGTTATTAACTAGAGAGCTTTCTTTGCCAAAGTTGCAATTTTCGCATTCGTGTATCGTATGGAAGGTACGATGATACTGTATGTTCAGGGAAGTCAAGGAAATTTCCATTAAGAAAAGATCCTGGATTGACCGAGAATTTAACCCAGACACCTTCAGCATGGCTTTGCTTCGTAGCCGCAGACTTTAACCTCTCGGCTAAGGAAGGCCCCATTCAAGCTGTGGTAGTTTTATGTTTGAAATTGTTGTTTTATAAAAAAAATGTGTCTGGAGTTATATGAATTAATGATCAACAGACTGTCGGAATAACTCTTCTATTCGAATGAGAAAACGAGCAAGGGCGCTTTAGCCTATGTTTTAGAGCCAGTGCATACCACCACCTTTTTTCATCGCAACATCCAATATATTATACACTTAACTATGCATGTAAACATTAACACACTTCATTTGAAAATGCTGTGGAAAAATATGAATATGAAGTCCTATATTGAAAAATAGAGTCATAACAAGTCTTTGCATGAGCTTTCAGCCCAAATAGCAACTGGAGAACGTGAATAGTGTTCAATTTTATATTTTTCATTTCAGACAACTATGTTTTTTATGGCCAAAATACCTGTGTATTCCATCCCAGGGAAAAACACAAATAACAATGCTATTATTGCATTTTCCATTTCTTGATGTATTCGAGTTCTGATGTTTTGCCCCTTTATTACGTACATACAACTAAGATGTTTACAAGACTTTACGAAATCTAACGATAATTCTTAGGGTTACAAGTTCTCAAATTTGAAGAATGTCAAAAGCCCTGCTGACTGTCTATCATGTGGATTAAACCCATAGGGGAGCAGGGTTGAGTCGTATCCCCTGTCTGCTTGGCCGAAAAATGGAATAAAAATTTTCAGCTTTGCTATGAAGGATAAAATTTTGTTTTAAATGTTTTAAGATTGCAGAATTCATATGTAAAATTGCGTCATGATATTACTTTTCGAGAACTCTTTCATTGACATTGAAATGAAAATAAGGCTCTTCTCGAAATGAGAAAGAGAAATGAATTCGTTAAAAATCCCACCTGATCTTGCAAATAATCTGCAAACAAAAATATTAGTACCATGAAATCTCCAGTATTATCAAGTATGTTGCCAAGATTGTTGTCAGCAGAGCTATAAGTAACTGAAAATAAATCCATTCAGGAAGGATGGGGAATGGATTCATCAAGAAATTTTTGAAGGGGTTCCTATAGATATTGCTTCAATTTTTTGTTAATTTATTAATCTAGAGGTTTTACGGATTTTTTTGAGAATTCCTATTGATTTCTTTTTAATTTTTCTAGGGAACAATAAGACATTGACACATCTCATATTCTTCATATTCAGGAATTAGTATGAGCTGTCTTTAAAAATTCAACATGGAACTTATTTAATAACTTCATCAAAAGTTCTTAGATATATTTTCTTCAACAACACAAAATAAAGTTTCTTCTTGATGCAATCCAATAATGTATGCAAAGATTCCTTCGAAATGTTTAATGATTTTTAACAATTCTTCTAATGATATTTCAATTTGTTTTGCTAGTGTTCCCTGTCGAACTCTTCCCAGGAAAAATAACCTGAAAATGATAATCACAATATTTGTAAATGATTATATCTTAAGATCAAATTGTACTTATTTTACATCTGGCTTTTTCTAGAGTTTCTTGTCAATTTCACTAAACCATTTTTACACGGATTCTAGAAAATAATTCTTCTTTGAACTAAGGACAGACAACTCGAAATAAAAAGCTAGTAATAATCTTAAAGTACTTCATCTAATGACGACTAAAATTTTGAAATAAATCCAAAAGAAATTCCGGAAATAGTTTTATAAAATCTATCAGCAATCCGGCCAAAAATGTGTGAAGTATTTTATAGGAATCTTTCAAGCATTAACATTTCCCAAGAAATATCATTAGGATTTTTAAAAGTTTCATATATCATTTATTTAATTATTCTTATTATTTATTATTAAAGCTATTCATCCAGGATTTATTCCCGAACATTATCATTATTCATAAACTCCAGTACAGATCGGACTCGAATATCCGGAACTCGATTATCCGGTGACTCGATTATCCAGGATTCGACTACCCGGAATTTTAGACTCGATTATCCGGAATATTTTTTTTATATTCTGTTTTTCGGTTTTAATGCATAATTTTGATATAATTTAGTATTGCAATATACAATATGAATGATTTATCAGTTTTGGACGTAGATAAGAAAGGGGGTAGGTACCGTAAGGGAACGGCGAGAGTAATTGGATTACATGTTGAAGAGGCTAACGTCCCCTATTCCCCATTTCCCGGCATTTAGAGGTGCTGCCAAATGGCGCAATTGCTAACATGTTACAAAATTGAACATAGTAGCTTTGCTTTTTCAATGATGGATGATGATTGAAACAACATCTAGCAAATGTCATCAATGCAGTCGTGCTCCAAACAACATTCGCATAGCTGTGAGGATTTTTTTTTTTCAAAAAAGTTCTTTTGACATTAAGTTTTATATATATAAAAACAATATGTCTTATGGGGCAAGAGGGACTCCGCAATTTTCTCATATAAAATCAAATGAACTTTTATTTTTCTTGTTTAATATTTCATTAAATCAATGTTTCCTACTTAATAAAATTAAAACAAACCATCTTGGACAATCAAAAAGGCTTCTGACAATTTTACTATTATTGTTACAGGTCAAATAAGATGAGAACTAAATTAATTTCGTAAAATTACTGTTTAACTATAAGTTAACTTTTATCCCTCAGTTTTTATCTTTACTTACTCTAGAATGTATCGTTTATGCGGGGAAATAATAATATACAAAATTTGTGGCATTTTGCTCTGGTGGTCTTCTTGCCTCATACGAGTGGCACTCTTGCCCCGTGCCTCGTCGAAAAACCTCATAAGAAGAGACATTTTCAAAAATCTTAAATCCACATGTGTTTCTTATATTTTTGAAATCTATCGATAACATCATTTAGAACAAAAGGAGAGCTTGCCCCTACACTGGAATAATCTTCAAAAATTGTGCTAATCAACCATAATTTGAACCTATATATAAGGTGTCCTTCTTGCCCCCAGCCCCCCTACCGTAATCCGGGGTATCATTGATCAGCGGGGTAACATTGATCGAATAACTTATCTCGTAAAAAGTTCGTATCGCCATTTATTGACGGAACATTTCCAAATCACGAATGGTGCTTCTCTTTCTCATATTCATAAGCTAATGTAAGTGAGGATTTATTTCCAAAAATTGCGTTTACATTATGCGTAAATTTGTCAACTTTTCGAAACAATGATTTCAATGGGTAAGGATGACACTACCGAAGATTCATGTCTCACATAAGTTATGCAAACGATATGAGCAAGGAAAATGCGGTTCTTACTGAAAATGGCACCGCCGAAAACGATTCCATTGTCAAATTTTTTATAGGTATGCTCAATTTTTCCAAATTCTCGTTAGAGTTTTTTGAATGTAAAAAATAGCCAAAAACACAAATTCGACTTGACGCTTCTCCTAATCTTCTCCAAATTGGTGGTCAATTTGTCTAGTACCGTTCTGATTCATATTACGGACACTTAAGGCCTCAAGTAACTCATCAGAAAGCATATCAAATAAATTATTCTGCATGATTTCTCAGCGTTATCAAGCCAATAAACTTTCGAATGGTGGGTGAAGATTTTCATTCCGCTACATAAATAATTTCAAATAAATAGAAATGTGTGGACTTTTCATGATTCTTATTCCGGACACTTCCTTACTTTTGTCTCATAATCCGGACACTTTTGATTCGAATTCCGGACAGCTCATGAAAGTCATAAATATATAAGTAAAATCATCAATTGAAATGGGCAAACCACTCAAGAGGCGTCTAAGGCAGTTAAGCATTATAAATTTTCATAGGTACAGTGGGATTCCGTTTTTGGCAACAAAGTTGAAAATTTTCAGTTGCCAAAAACGGAACCGTGCCAAAATCGGAACCCATATTTCAAATTTTATTTTTCAACTATTGGTTTTGAAAGCATCATTACAATGTTAATACATCATTTTTATGGAATCATAAGGCGTTGAGACTTCGAAAAGGTTCACTTCGAACCATTTTCCCGAAGGGTTATACTATGCTATGCATCTATAGCTCCGTAATATTAAATCTGGCAAACGATTTTCTGGTCGCGTTTTTTACGCCTCAACGTCTTCAATTATATTTAGAAGCTTTATGCATAATGTTTGTATAAGAGGGCCTTGTAAAACCAATAATCGCATAAGTGACTTTATTGAAGAACTGGACATTTTCTTAAAACTATGAGAGAAAACGAAAACAAAAATGTTTTCTTTTAATGACGTATTTGCGAATCAAAAGCGCTGGGTATTGCAAAACGACATGACCTTTTTTTTCTAATTAAATGAACATTTAAAATCAGTTTAACTTTTGGACTTTAGCATAAAATCTGAAAAATTCGGTAAGTTTAGAATTGCTCCTTCAATTTATGTTTTTCGATAAAGTAAAGCATTTTAAAATGAATGGTTGACTGTATCAAAAGGGCAAACATGAACATGAGAAGATGCATAAATGGCTTGTAATTGTGTAGAATTTATTTTTTACTTGAAATAATTTTTAATTCAGCTTGATATATGTTTTACACCTGCCTTATGAAATCAACTGAAATTTACAGGATCCTGTTATGAAACCTCAAGAACTTTATAGGAATCTTCAGGTTCTCATAAGAAACCTACAGGAAAAACGCTTGAGCTCTGAAGCATCTTGCCAAGCATCCTTGGGATCTCGCATAGAGTTCTCAGGATCATGCTAAGGATTTTGCTATGAGTTAACATCTTGGAAGCCCGCTGCGATGTTGCCGTAAATTCTCAAGTTTCCGATGAAAAAAATTAAAAGTTAATTATTATTAGGCTACCACTAACACACTTCAAATTCCTCTGGGAACCTTTTCAAAATCTTCAAGCTCAAGAAAAGAGAGAACGTAGCTTTAAATAGTTGACGCAGAAAGATCAATATACACACCAATACCACAGACAAAAAGTAAAAACACTCTCAGTCGTATTTATCGCACTCTTCAATGGTATTATTGAAAATAAATTGTAGTTTGGACTGTATTCGCATTTGTCATGTTATTCAATGAAATTTAAAAAAAATTATGATACACGACATTTTGCTGTACATATTTGTATCTATTATTGCGGTGTGTTTTTACATATGCAATTTATATAAATCCATAGTAATAAAGACAGCGAGACAAAATTTATGATTGTAACTCTGTGTGAGTCATAGATTTTTCGTTGCTCTTATGTCGGTGCTGGTGCTTTGTTCGAACAAGCTGTTCCAAATCTGAAGAACAGTGTTTTTTTTATTGTATCATCTACTGGCTGGTCACTCAATATGAATGCCTATGAAAAAAGAATGGTCTTAAGATGAGATACTGGTGGAGATTATTGGTCTCATGAAACGTTGCCTATGTATGACCAATGACCATTTTGAATTAAATAAGCGCGTACACGAGTCCTTAGTAGTTGGTGAGATTTGGGTAAACATCGAAGAAAATGGAGATATGGAATGTAATCGGTGTGGAGTTGACATGCTATTCAAGTGACTAAAGCAACAGACACGATAATATTTACAAAAATTGACAAATTTTAAATGGTATTGAAAAATGTTGCCAAAAACGGATCCATTTTGTTTGCCAAAATCGGGGGTGCCAAAATCGGAGCATGCCAAAAACGGAGCATGCCCAAAAACGGAATCCCACTGTATCTATGGATAATGTTAACTAAAATGAGCCTCGAAAGTGAGAACTTTCGAATGGCAAAAATTGAAAACATTTCGTGTGAAATGTTTCCCATACAAAGTAGAGTGTCCGGAATATAAAGCTGTCCGTAATATGAATCAAAACGGTAGTTTTTTTTAAATTGCAATTAGGACTAGGGGGTGACTGGTTGAATCCCAGACATTTCGATTTTTTGAAAATGGCCTAATAAATATACAGATTCTTGGTCCCAACATATGCGACAAAAATAAAGATACATTTTTACAATGATCACAACATCAAAGTTAATTTTAAATTGGTTATCATTTCTTGCTCGGGTAGACAATCGTTGTGAATTGGATAGTCCAAATTTGAGAAAAATAAAAACATTAGGAAAAAACAATCGATCGAACTAAGGAAACCGTTTTGTAAGCCAATCTTACACATCGACGCATACTGTAGAACATTGGACTAAACGTCAAAAGAAGTAGCAACAAGCTCGGGAGCGTTTACTCGCGAGTAACCGAGCAAGGTGTGATTTATTATGGTTTTGACAGACAAATTAATTGTATAACCATCATATCGACAGCAAACTACTATTTTGTAGTCAAAAGCCATTGGAAACCATAAATCTCGGAGAGGAAGCAGCTTTTTCCCAAAAGCACAATATGACTCTGAACAGCTCCGAACAAGGTTCGCGAATCACTTTTAGCTTCAGTTACTCGGGAGCCGACAGATGCGAGTAAACCAGCGCACTGACGCTCGGGAGTGTTTGGTTTTGTTTTTGTTCCAGTTCAGAAGAAATGTTCGTTCACTTTCCATCACTGCCGAAGGACCGACCGGTTCAAGAAAACAAACCCAACACACGATCTGTTCTGCGTTTGCATTTCCAGTTTTTCCGTTTTTTTCTCAAATATCATGCAAGAAGGTATCGTTTTTTCTTTCAGATGACAGCTCGGGATAAAAGATTCCATGAATAAATTTTCATATTTTAATCAGTCGTCGTCGTCGTCGTCGTCGTCATCGTCCTCGTGGTGAGGAAAAGGGAAAGAGGTCACACCTAGGCTCCTAATCCTGCCCTGTTTTTTTTTCAGCACATTTGTGTGCTGGGCTTTCTCTTGTGTGTGTGCTCTTCTCAAGTGTGTCTGACCGAACAACGCTGTCAAATTATATTCTAACCTTATCGGACACGAACATCAACCCGATTTTTCCGGGCTAAATTTAGCACTTTTGGATCGGATATGACCCACCTTTTGCCATGGAAGCCGACTGTCTATTAAGGTGAGCTGGGGTGACGGCATTTTTTGCCACAACTGGATCAGATCGGGTTCAACTGATGGCACTCGATGATATTTTACCACTCTCTTTTGGTTAGGAAAGATTGCATTAGCTTGGTCCCGATCTCTCGGTTGATTGATTTTAAATTTCAGCTGGAATAATGGCGAAAAAAAAAAAATTTCTATTGAAAGAAAGGAGACGAATGTTTAAACATCCTGATTATGTAGGGCTAAGGTGATTATAAAACGAAGCCAAACTTTGAATTTTCAAGTGCACAAGACTGGAGAATCTGACAACAGTTCGTGTTGAACAATAATCAAATTGCTTCCTTGCTGGTAGTGACCAATGGGATAAATTTTCAACGCTGAGCGCTGTTTGGTTCTCAAGACTAATGCTCTTGAAAATTTGAGGAGAGGCTTTGTTCTATAATCACACAGCTATTTTTGAAAACTTTTTCTGTTCAAACTCTAAGCAAAGAAAATTCTTCATTTCGGACAAAACTTTAACGTGGAAACACAAAAAAAAAAAAAAAAAAAGAAAATACTAAAAATCACTCTTAAGGGTCGCAATTTTCAAAACATTTCAAGTGAAATCTATACGATACAGAGTAGATTGTTGGTAATTTGAAGCTGTCCTTAATTTGTATCAGAACGGTAACTCACTGGGCTCAATTTTGTCGAGGTGACAACCTCTACGAGAGGCAGGCCTTGCCCCAATTTGAACGTAACGCCTGAAAGAAGTTATTCAACAAGTAGATCGAATTGTAAAATTGCATTTCTTAGCATTTCCGGAATTTCGTTAGACAACTGTCCAGCTTGTTTTCCATAGCTTTGCTCAGAGCTTTTCTCTAGAAAGCAGTAGAAGAGCAGCATTTTGTTTCTAATCGCCAAGAAAATCGGTTTTCATATTGAATAGGATGTCTTTCCTTCCCCCAGAGACCGCAAACATATCTTCGCCATGAAAATGAAACCGTGAAGATGAATTGCACCGCTCCGAGTCCGATTGCTTGAGAGAGTGAGAAATTCTGATGAAAGTTCACCCAAGGAATGGCATCTTCAAAAGCGAGACTTCCCATACTAGTTTGGCAGACTATGCCATCATTTCGTCGCACCGGATTTACTTCGAGCTTGGTTCCTCTAGGGAAGGTTGTTCTTATTGCCGAAGGAAATGCCATCATACAGCAAAGTGGAGTGTGAGAATTTTCACGAACGTTTGTTTTACAATGGAAAAGTGCTCCGTCCCGGCCACTCCGAAGCAGAGAACATTTATTTCATTGTCTAGACAATGAGGTCCTTTGAATTATTCAAATCACTTTCGGTATCTTGTGGGACTCTTTCCTTCTTCTCTTTAAGCATGAAGCCATGCGGAAGCGTTTCTGATGATTTTTTTGTTGTATGTAGACAGTTGTAGATATAACTAACCTTCTTCTACATTTCAATACAGTACACTTTACCACTAGGCAACAAAACCAAAAAACATTTCGCGGTTATATATACAAGATTTTGTGATAAAATCCCACCTTTCTCAAAAAATTACCCGATATAAAAATTTCTAGGGTTTGAATAAAAAAATCGAAGTCTTAAAATACATTCTAAGTTACGATTTAGATAAGCAGAAGTAATCGATTCTTCTTGATTGGATCGATTCAAAACAATGAAATTTCATGAAAGTAAGAAAATTTATTATTGAAAAATAAAATATTTTTTTCAAAAACTGTACTTGTGAAAATTCGGAGAATCTATCTATCAAATTGCCAAAATGCATGAATATGTGCTGCCTAGAATAAACCGAAATCTCTTGCATTTAACATCAAACACCGCAAATATATGAACGCTCTCAAAAAACGAAATTCAAAGAACATTCATCAAACATCCTTGCAACTCTAAACCACACTTGTCAGTCGGCTACGGAACAAATTCGGATTCACCGTAATTTCATTTATAACGTTTCGTCAGAAGAAGCAAACCCCAGCCGAAATGCATACCGGTCAGGCAATATGTCAGTCATACTGCTCACCTGGGAATGAAAATCCTGTTGGAACTTTCCATCCAAGCCCAGGCAATTTTGTGTCAGTTTATTCTGGTCGACAGGCATCTTCTGTGGTTGCTGGAAGTTTCACCGATGCCAGACTTTATCCACAAAAATTGTCCAGCTCGAATTTGAATTACAAAATATCTTGATTGAAATATTTTCTGGAAATTTCTGGCTCTCAGACAAAGTCCACACCCAATCCTGAGTCTGAGTCTGAGAACGGTGGAAAGTAGAAAAATTTCTTGATTAAAATTCGTTCGTACTTCCAGCCAAACCTAACGTGAACGTTTTCCCAATTTATGAGACCCAACTGACCAGCCGTCCGTGTGCTTCCGTAAACCCTTCTTCGGCACTGCGGAACACGTACCGAATCGACCAACCAATGCACATAGGAGTAACAATCTAATCTTGTGGCTAAAAGTCTTAAAAACGTTTGAATGGCCTGTTATAAATTTTTGAGCTCTAAACGCTAGGAATTTATTGTTTGAACACTTTTTGAATTTGAAATTGACAATACAACGTATGCCGGCACAACTAGTCACGCGATTAAATTTCTTATTTTGTGTTTCGTTATGTCTGTAACTAGAGGCCCCGGAAAAAAATCATCTTGCCGTCAAGTAGGCTTTTAAAAATGGCGAACTATCTCCCGGTTTTTCGACTATTCAAGAGACTTTCCTGAACTTTCTATACGCACGAACACGTCGCAGCCCTTAACAAAGGTTATAGTAAAACAAACGTGTTCATCTGTTGACGTGTTTTCACGCCATTTCGTGACATACAAACGCCATCCCATTTTTATTTATATATACTAGTGGTTCCGGCAAACTTCTTCTTGCCATCAATTAGGCTGAAAGAAAATGCTGTGGTTCGTCCCATAGAAAATGACAGTTCCGTTCACTCTCGTTTTTCGTCTTTCCCGGTGAATATTCTGGCATTTTTATACACACAAACATGTCGGAACCCGTGACAAACAAAACGGAGAAATAATACTTCAGATCCGACGATCCGTTCGTAAGTCATTTCGTGACATACAAACACCATTCCATTTTTATTTATATGAATAGATATAGATATATAGATAGATAATATAAGTACAGGCAACCCGAGCCTGTAAGATTCCAATACTATTCTGCATGATTCTAATACGGAAATGCTATGAGATCGTTGCATATACAGAAATTGCAATGGTCGGTAATACCGTTTTGATTCATATTACGGACAGCTTTTTATTCCGGACACTCTACTTTGTATGGGAAACATATCACACGAAATTTTTTTTCAGAAACTCTCACTTTCGAGGCTCATTTTAATCAAAATTTTCTATAGATATCTATAAAAATGTATAATACTCGACTGCCTTAGACGCCTCTTTAGCGGTTTGACAACTTCAAATAATGATTTGACTTGTCTTTTTATGATTTTCATGAGCTGTCCGGAATTTGAATCAAAGTGCCCGGAATATGGAGCAAGAGTAAGGAAGCGCCCGGAATAAGAATCATTAAATGTCCACACATTTCTATTCATATAAAATTATTCATGCATCAGAAACAAAATCTTTACCCATGATTCGAAAGTTAAGTGTTTTAAAGGCTCGATAGCGCCGAAGAATCATACAGATTAATTTAATTTATATGCTTCCTGATGGGTTATACATCATTGAGGCCTACGGATAGTAATATGAATCAAAACGGTACAAGGCATTGTATAACAAAGAACATGAAAAAAAGTGAAAGAAAATCGAGAATTATTCTTGTGTCCGTGCCGAGTACGAGGTGCATGAGAAATAGGTTGGCTGCGTCGTGATTCGCAGAGTAATGAGTATAAATAAAAAAAAACCGTTGCGGTCGGGAATCGAACCGGGAGTCCAAGCCTTCACACATCAATCATACAACGCGCGCCAGCCAACTCGGCTATACCAGTCGCTGTACGAGACAAGGCTATTATAAACAACACCCGGCTGCTGTTGGTGAAAGCGAAGAGTTGAAGCAACTACAGTCAGGACTTCTACCAGACACATGATTGAGTAGCGTAATAAAAATCCACGTTTTATACGGGGTTTCATCTATTTAGGGAATTCTGTCGATTATCTGATGATGAGTCCAGTACTGTCTTCGGCGATGTTGTAGTATGCAGTACAACCTACCTTGAAGAGTTAAAGATCATCCTTTTAGCAGAAAACTAGGTTAGTAAGAACAATTTTCTAACTCGATTAATATGAACCTTACATGACAAGTATTTTCTTCTTTTTTGTGGTATGACATCCCAAGTTGAGAAATATTTCCAACCCAAAAGATCCTCGACCGGTGGAATTCGATTACAGTAGCACCTTGTGCATGCTAAACCTTCCTAATTTATCTATAAAATCGCAATTGATTTTCAGTACAATGTTGTGATAGTAAAAAACGCCAAAATAATTAAATTTCACACGAATAAGGAACAACGTTTAGAACAGTCGATTTTCGGAGGTTATCAAAATCAATTATTGTAAGAAATTGACTGGAAAATTCAACAATCTATTTTTTATTTTCAATAAAAACATGTTCTTCGAAAGCATCACCAACCAGAAGCCATCATTTTTCACCATCATGTCATCATTTTTCACCGATTTTTTAAGAGGAAAATGTTTTAAATATAAAGGTAACTGATATGAGTTGAATGTTTAGGTTCAAAGTACGTCATGAAGGAAGTACTAATATAGTATTATTATGAAAAATAATCTACACCTCCACAGAGTTGTTTATTTAGTCCCCACGTCACATCTAGAGAACAATAAAAAAACTAATACTTTGTTCAGAAGATCTTTCAAAGCACAATGACAATCATTAGTTATCTACACCAATTTTGAACACGCTTTTCACTTAACCTTTTTTGCTGGGAGTAAAAGCATGATGTATGGATATATCACAAGAGTGACCAAGTATCAGAAAATGGTGGAATATTACTGATTTTTCAAAGCTTTACTTTTAGTAGAATAGTGAAGCATACCAACATGCAATTTATTTATAAAATTGAGGATTTTTAGTTAATGAAAAACAATGAATAATTTTGACAAACAGCTTTTCTTAGCACTTTTTCGAAAAACTATTTAGATCTTCAATCAAAAGCATTTTGTAAGATTTTATAATGTATAACATTATAGAATCTTAAAGACAATTTACACCGTCTTCAGCCAAAGGCTGCACAGACTGAACAATTACGAACATTAGGCAAAGGACAACACGAAACACCCAGTAGCCCAGTCATGACGAAGTGGGAATCGAACCCACGCTTCGTGGCACTCACTATACGCCTAAACGACTTATGCCCCTAACCGCACGGCCACGAAGCCCAAATGAACAGTCCCTATCTTGACTCCCACAAATATGTAACATATGATATCCCCATTAATTATGTAATACAGTTTTGCGATTTCAAACATTACCCTCCCGGGGACTAAAGCTAAACTGCGCACTATGGCCCTCCGAACATTTAGGGGGAATGGTCCTCCGGAAATCTAGGGTTTTGGTGTCAGGACCTGCAAGCCAGCCGTAAAAAATATCAAGCAACGAATAATCAACGAGAGAATACGAACCGGGACAATCGGCGAAGACCACAGCGACGGAAAGGGACTAGCGATTGGAAGCTCGATACGTGGAACTGTAAATCTCTGAACTTCATAGAGAGCACACGCATACTCGCCGACGTGCTGAAGGACCACGGATGCGGCATCGTAGCGCTGCAGGCAGTGTGTTGGAAGGGATCAATGGTGCGAACGTTTAGAGGTAACAATACCATCTACCAGAGCTGCGGCAATACACATGAGCGGGGAACAGCTTTAATAGTGATGGGTGATATGCAGAGGCGCGTGATCGGGTGGTGGCCGATCAATGAGGGAATGTGCAAGTTGAGGCTCAAAGGCCGGTTCTTCAACTTCAGCATAATAAACGTGCACAGCCCTCATTTCGGAAGTACTGATGATGATAAAAACGCTTTTTACGCGCAGCTCGAACGCGAGTACGACAGCTGCCTAAGCCACGACGTCAAAATTATCATAGGAGATCTAAACGATCAGATTGGCCAGGGGGAAGAGTTCAGACCGACGATTGGAAAGTTCAGCGCCCACCGGCTGACAAACGAAAACCACCTCATACTAATTGATATCGCCGCCTCCAAGAGTATGGCCATTCGTAGCACCTACTTCCAGCACAGCCTTCCATACCAATACACCTGGAGATCACCATAGCAGACAGAATCACAAATCGACCACGTTCTGATTAATGGATGGCACTTCTCCGACATTATCGACGTCAGGACCTATCGTGGCGCTAACATCGACTCCGACCACTATCTGTTGATGGTCAAACTGCGCCCAAAACTCTCCGTCGTTAACAACGTACGGAATCGACGACCGCCCCGGTATAACCTAGAGCGGCTTAAGCAACCGGATGTCGCAGCTGCATACGCGCAGCACCTCGAGGCTGCATTTCCGAAAAAGGGTGAGCTAGATGAAGCCCCTCTTGAGGACTGCTGGAGAACATTGAAAGCAGCCATCAACGACGCAACTGAGAGCAACGTCGGGTACGTGGGACGAGGAATGTAGGCAGATTTTGGAGGAGAAGAAAGCAGCGCGGGCGGTCATGCTGCAGCAAGGGACCCGGCAGAACGTGGAACGCACTAAACGGAAACGGCAACAGCAGACCCGCCTCTTTCGGGAGAAAAAACGCCGCCTGGAGGAGACGGAGTGCGAGAAGAAGGAACAGCTGTGCCGGTGTCAAGAAACGCGTAAGTTCTATCAGAAGCTCAACGCACCCCGCAACGGCTTCGCGAGCTGAGATGTGCAGAGATAAGGATGGGAGCATTCTGACGGACGAGCGTGAGGTGATCTAAAGGTGGAAGCAGCACTTCGACAAGCACCTGAATGGCACTGAGAGCACAGGCAATGAAGGACGGGACAACGGAGGATATGCCTCCGTCAGTACTGCGGAAGATGAAAACCAACCAGCCCCCACTTTGAGGGAGGTTAAGGATGCCATTCACCAGCTCAAGAACAATAAAGCTGCTGGTAAGGATGGTATCGGAGCTGAACTCATAAAGATGGGTCCGAAGAGACTGGCCATTTGTCTGCACCGACTGATAGGTACAATCTGGGAAACAGAACAGTTACCGGAGGGGTGGAAGGAAGGAGTAATATGCCCCATCTACAAGAAAGGCGACAAGTTAGATTGTGAGAACTTTCGAGCGATCACCATTCTAAATGCGGCCTACAGAGTAAAATCCCAGATCATCTTCCGTCGTCTATCACCTGTAGTAACGAGTTCGTGGAAAGTTATCAAGCCGGTTTCGTTGACGGCCGATCGATAACGGACCAGATCTTTACTGTACGGCAAGTCCTCCAAAAATGTCGTGAATACCAGATCCCAACACATCACCTTTTCATCGATTTCAAGGCGGCATACGACAGTATCGACCGCGTAGAGCTATGGAAAATCATGGACGAGAACAGCTTTCCCGGGAAGCTCACGAGACTGATAAGAGCGACGATGGAAGGTGTGCAAAATTGTGTGCAGGTTTCAGGCGAACACTCCAGTTCGTTTGGATCCAACCGGGGACTACGACAAGGTGATGGACTTTCGTGCCTGTTGTTCAATATTGCGTTAAAAGGTGTTATGCGGAGAGCCGGGCTTAACAGCCGTGGTACGATTTTTTACGAGATCCAGTCAATTTGTTTGCTTCGCGGTGAAAAGGTGGCAGACCTGTACACCCGCCTGAAACGCGAGGCAGCAAAAGTTGGACTGGTGGTGAATGCGGCCAAGACAAAGTACATGCTAGCTGGTGGGGCCGGGCGCGACATGGCTCGCCTAGGTAGCAGTGTTACGATAGACGGGGATACTTTCGAGGTGGTCGACGAGTTCGTTTACCTTGGATCCTTGCTGACGGCTGACAATAACGTTAGCCGTGAAATACGGAGACGCATCATCAGTGGAAGTCGGGCCTACTATGGCCTCCAGAAGAAGCTGCGATCAAAAAAGATTCACGCCCGCACCAAATGTACCATGTACAAAACGCTCATAAGGCCGGTAGTCCTATACGGGCATGAAACGTGGACGATGCTCGAGGAGGACCTGCAAGCACTTGGAGTTTTCGAATGTCGGGTGCTTAGGACGATCTTCAGCGGTATGCAGGAGAACGGTGTGTGGCGGCGAATGATGAACCACGAGCTCGCCCAACTCTACGACGAACCCAGTATCCAGAAGGAGCCCAAGGCTGGAATGATACGATGGGCAGGGCATGTTGCAAGAATGCCGGACAGCAACCCTGCAAAGATGATGTTCGCTTCGGATCCGATTGGTACAAGAAGGCGTGGAGAGCGGTGAGCTAGGTAGGCGGATCAAGTGCCTTTCGATTTGGCGAGCGTGGGGCAGAACCGAGGATGGAGAGATGCGGCCACGAACCGAGTATTATGGCGTGAAATTGTTAATTCAGTGTTATCTGTGTAGCTGTTAACTAAATAAATGAAATTAAATGTATAGGCTTTAACAGAAAACTTTGAATTACTAAATTGTTAGAAATTTAAGTTGGAAAATTAAAGTTTTTTAATTTTGCAATCAAGCCTTCATGCCAAACACTGTCGAATGCTTTTTCTATGTCTAGAAGAGCAACAGCAGCAGCCTTCAGATTTGTGTGGAAGAATTAAATTTGTTACACGTAAAAAGTTGGCGAGTGGTCGAATGTTCATGGCGGAATCAAAACTGTTCATTGGCAAAAATGGAACTTTCGTTGATGTGGACCATCATTTTGTTCAAAATGACCTTTCCAAAAAGTTTACTGATGGAGGAAAGCAAACTGATTGGACGATAGCTAGAAGCTTCTGCAGGATTTTTGTCTAGTTTTAAAATTGGTACAACCTTAGCATTTTTTTATTTGTCAGGAAAATATGCCAATTGTAAACATTAATTATTCATATCAACTAAAAACGATAAGCTACTTTCTGGAAGTTTCATGATGAGGATGCAGAAAATTCCATCATCGCCAGGAGCTTTCATATTTTTGAATAAGTCCCTGCCAATTATTTCGACTAATGGCCAGGGAGCCACTCCTACGTGGCTATGTGCTTCGTCTCTAGCCGATAATGAAAAAAACCTCTCCGCTCATCGAGTGCAGCAAATGATGATGAAGTGGACCGACCGATGGAAACCGTTCAGTTGGTTGAAATTCTCTGGAGATTCCTTCCAGTTTCGGTCGGTCGTTGCAGTTTTTTCGATGGAAGATATCTTCCCAAAACGGTGGTGGTGGCGGCAAGTAGGCAGGACACTGCTTATCTGCCCCATTCGATTGGGTCACATTGGTTGGCCTCGCTGCCGGAAAGGAAAGGATCCACTTCTCTGGACCGTTTGGGAATGAAAAGCGTCCGCGGAAGCGACGAAAAACAATTTCAATTTTAAATTCAACTACTTCTCCGACACATTTTAGTTTTCTTTTTGTCGCAGCACGTGCAGTTGTCGATAATAATATGGACTTGAATGGCTTCTAGGGAAGCTCTTAGTGGAATCGTAGAGGACGAGTGTCGAATAAGGGCAAAAGCTGTTATACACTACCCGTCATAAATACGGACTCACTAAAATAAGTATTGCAACACTCAGCTGAATATTGAATCACCCTGAAAAGTTTAGCATCACCTCAAAACAGGTTAATTCACATTGCTATATCTCGAGATCCTTACGACTTGCAAAGAAGCGATCTTCAGCAAAGTTGTTCAGGGGATCAAGAAAATCCGGAAAACGATCAGTTTAGTTCGCGATTTTGCCGCTTGGTGAACTACTTGAATATCAAGTAATTCGTACTTGAAATAGGTGAATATGAAGTGTTTCAGACCTGCAGCACTTGAATATAAAGCGAATCAAACCTGAATCACTTGAACATGGAGCGAATCCGACATGAATCACTTGGATATGAAGCGAATCAAACATAAATCACTGGAAATAAATCCTAAATCTCTTGAATATGAAATCAATCAGACCTGAATCACTTGTACATAAAGTGAATCAAACTTGAAACATTTGAAAATGAAGTGAATCTCTTGAAATCATTTGAACATCAATGAATCAAACCTAAAACAGTCGAATATGAGTGAATCAGATAAGAATCACTAGGATATGGAGCAAACTGAATCACTTGAAAATGAAATGAATCAATTTTGAATCACTTAATAATAAAGTAAATCTGACGTGAAACACTTGCGGGTATGGAGAGAACTAAACTTGAATCTATTGAATATAAAATTAATCAATCCTGAGTGAATTTGACATGATTTTTGTTTACTCCATATTCAAGTCAAACCTGAATTTCTTGAATATAGAGTGAATCAAACCTGAAAGACATGAATATAAAGAGAATAAGACATCAATCACTTGGATATGAAGTCAATCAAACTTGAACCATGAAGAGATTCTGACTTGAATAATTTGAATATGATGAATATGAGTCCTGACTGAGTCACTCGCACATGGAGTAAGTCATACCAGAATCACTAGAATATGAATCAGATATGATACACTTGAATATACATTTGATCAGACTTTAATTTAATATGATTCCATCCCTAATCACTTCAACTTCCAAATGTCAAAGGATTTCTGAACAGCATTCTGGAAATTCTATCTTATCAAATTCATAATGTTTAGGTACAGTCATTCCTTCAGAGTAAACTGTTTCCTGGATGCCCTTGACTTTCGGAACAACTTTGCCGAAGACTCAAACTTTCTATCTCATCTGGCTCGAAAGATAGAATTTGTTTTATATATTTAATTGAATATGCGTACTAGTGCAAGCCTGGGAGGGAGAAACCAATACAAAATTTCTGTACGTCATAGTGAGCCGAGATTCCGCTGTCACGAACTGTCACTGTGAGCCCAGATCTCAAACATTGGACTAACATGAAAAAAGCGCGTAACTGATTAAAACACATTTTCGTATTTCTTCAAAAGTGATAAAAATCGAATGAAAATCAATTCATGCACATAACGCAAGTAATGTCACTTGAGCACCATTTAATCTGATTGAACATAAAGCATTGAAGAACGCATCGTTCTACTTTTTCCAATGAAAATGAATATTTGGTGCATAGAAAACTGTGGCCCTTTTTTCATGTTTGTCAGGAAAGATCGAAGGTGCACAACAAAAGAAAACTACCGATTTTATCGAAGCCTGCCTTGATTGTTGTTGGCAAGCTGAAATTATCTTGCAGTTCAAAATAACGTTGTCTTATATTTCGTGTGTAGTATCGGTGCCTCCCTCCCAGGTGCAAGCTAGTGGCAAACTTAGGAACCAAAAAATTTGATATTTAGATGTCCTTTACTTTATTCCTGTTCTTTACATACCGAAGACTCGAACTTTCTATCTCTTGTGGATCGCAAGCTAGAACTAGTTCAAAATGCTAAGTTTTACATGCTCACTAGCGCCACCTAGCGGCAAAAATCTTGAACCAAACTAACTGTCTTCCGGATGTCCTTGACTTTCTGAACAACTTTGCCGAAGACTCGAACTTTCTATCTCATGTGGATCAAAAGCTAGAACTAGTTTGAAATACTCAGTTTTGCATGCTCACTAGCGCCACCTAGTGGCGAAATCTACAACCTAACTGTTTGTCTTCCGGATATACTTCGCCTTCTTAACAACTTCGCCGAAGACTCGAACTTTCTATCTCTTATGGATCACAAGCAAGAACTAGTTTAAAATGCTCAATTTTACATGCTCACTAGCGCCACTTAGCGGAAAAATCGAGAACTAAACTGTTCACTTTCCGGATGTCCTTGAACCCCTGAGCAATTTTGCCGAAGACCCGAACTTTCTATCTCTTATGGATCACAAGCTAGAATTAGTTCAAAATGCTCAATTTTACATGCTCACTAGCGCCACCTAGTGGCATAATCGCGAACTAAACTGTTCGTTTTCCAGATGTCCTGGATCCCCTGAACAACTTTGCTGAAGATTGCTTCTTTGCAAGTCGTAAGGATCTCGAGATATAGCAATGTGAATTAACCTGTTTTGAGGTGATGCTAAACTTTTTGGGGGTGATTCATTATTCAGCTGAGTGTTGCAATACTTATTTTAGTGAGTCCGTATTTATGACGGGTAGTGTAAATTGAAAGCGCGAAATCTTCACTTTAATAAAGGGTCTGTATTCTCCAGAATAACGCACAAATCAGATTCATATATTTGGAGCAAAAAACAATTTAGCATATGGTTTTATATGTCATTCTGCTGAAGTCAAGTGCTGAAATCATAACTCGTAGGACGTTTACTTGGAACGAAAAGGTGTTTCTGTGCTAAAAGTCCCAACTAGTAAACAGTAATCCGATCCACCCACCACACATTTCCGTTTCGTTTGATCAAAAAAAGGAACGTGCATATCACAAGGAAGTATTATTTCTTTCGAATGGAGAGTGTTTGTTCTGGGGTTATTTTATTGAAAACTTCCAAGATAAACTAAACATTGGGGGTTGGGGGTTTCAGTGACAAAATTACTCTAAATTAATAAGAAGTTTCCAAGTCACACGTAATCGACAGACCATTTGTTGGAGAAATGTCGGTTGAATATTTCCTGACCACACCGTGCAGAATCATAATCTACAGCCTCGACATTCCACCACATCCCACAAATCTTGATTAATTCGATAATTTATAGCACTATGAAGTTTCGATACAATCCAAAGAATGGAAAAAAGTGCCATGAGCATAAATTTCCCCTCCCAATCTGCTGCCTAATGATGGCATTAATTTCGAAATTGGTATTCCGCTTTTCCGGCTGCGGTGAAATCACTTCAACGAAGAAATTCCCACCGTTTTGAGGTTTTGCAACCGCAGAGAGGGCAACCGGAGCTCGAGATTAAATTCCTTACGGTTGATTTACTTTCCGGCGTTAAACTTCTCAGTCGACAGAGGCAACGTTAGAATTCTCCTGCAATCTCGACTTGGAGCCAACTCAACCGAACTCGACTCTTGGCAAACTTTGCCGACACGCGTGCTTTTCTATCGGCAATGGCAAACTTTTGCTTTGTTTGTTCGACTTTATTGAATCGTAAATTTCCCACAAAGCACATACACACATATCGAATATTTCTCAACACACATCCTTGCCGTTTTGATCTCGATTCGTCGCCTGACTTAGATTTGAAGAATGTGAGGATGGTGTTTTGGCTTGCTAAATGGAGTTGCTGTTTGGATTGAAAGTTAAATTGAGGGAAATTTTATTTTCAGATGGAAATCAAACCTTCCTTTTTATAAATGAATATAGGTTTAAAAAGAAAAATGCAGCTTTGAAAAATATAGGACTAATACAGGAATCCAATTTTGTCAATGCATATCTTTGTTGTTTTCAAAGCGATTTTGAAATTCTTTCATCAATGGAACCGTGCATCATACAAGATCAACTTCCATTTTAATTGGTTCCTTATTAACCCTTAAAAGCCCGAGACGAACCTTGAATTTTTAAGTGACCACAATTCGGAGACTAGTTGATCGATTAGTTTGAAATAAATTTTGAAGTAAATGCGGTTAGTTGGTCTTACAATCCTTGGGTTAGACATCCCCCTGACCCCTCCCCCTTCTCTTTGCAACGGATAAAGCGTGGACAGGAAGGGTCCAAAAATGATTGAGAATTCATCCGCTAGGTGGCACTAGTGACAAATTTTACTCAATCATCTGTAACTCAAGATCCTTATTAGCTAGAAGGTTGGTGACTTCGGCAAAGCTATTCAGCAGATCAAGGGCTATCTGGCGGTGATGAGACGGATTCAGAATTTCTCCGCTAGATGGCGCTAGTGACAAATTTTCTTCAATTGTCTGTATCTCAAGATCCTTAAAAGCTAGAAGGTTGGTGACTTCGGCAAAGCTATTCAGCAGTTTAAGGGCTATCTGGCAGTGAAAAGTCTGATTGAAAATTCATCCGCTTGGTGGCGTTAGTAACAAATTTTCATCAATTGTCTATATATTAACATCCTTATCAGCTAAAAGGCTGGTGTCTTCGGAAAGGCTGTTCAGCATATGAAGGGCTATCTGGCGGTGACTCCTATAATTTGAAATGAGTATTTAGGCTGTTGGAGGATTTTATGCATCAGTAGTAAGTTTTCTGTTCAAATGTCAGTAATTTCAGTAATTTTTAACATGTTACAGATAGCTTGAAAATTAACTTCGAGGATATCAATTCTGGCAAAATTTTCGATTTTGTTCAATAGGTAAAATTTATGAAAATTTGTTATTGACACCAGCAATTCTCATTTTTGCTGTATACAGGTCGGCTCGATTATTCGGAAGCTGTTTTCATTGTGTACAATAGCTTAGCTTAGCTTAGCTTAGACCAGGGGTTTTCAGCCTTTTCGGCTCGCGGAGCACTTTTTGAAATAAAATTATTGCGCGGAGCAACTGCTCTTCATCACCAATCCGAATGAAATCTGGATTTGTTTACAAGCTTAAATCGACCCAAAAATTCCTACGAAAATCGCAAAGTAAAATTTTTGTTGATCA
This sequence comes from Aedes aegypti, assembly GCF_002204515.2. Classification (NCBI taxonomy): domain Eukaryota; kingdom Metazoa; phylum Arthropoda; class Insecta; order Diptera; family Culicidae; genus Aedes; species Aedes aegypti. The sequence goes on along the minus strand of NC_035108.1, from coordinate 242,747,211 downwards.
ATCTTTCAATTTTTCATTCATAAATATTAAACTTTTAATAAGTTGTCCCGACAAACGTTGTATTGCCACGAAGTAGGCTGATCTTTGATGCTATGCTTAACTACCGTACAAAGTGACAGTTTCGTTTCCACTATTTTTTTTTTGGCGCGTCGCTATAGTATACGTATAAAACAGTAAAAACATTTCCAAAATCTGAAAATCCGTTCTGAGCTAACTCGTGACATACCGCCATCATTTCAATTTTATTTATTTATGAAAATAAATGTTTTCTTCATTTGAGCAAGCTGTTTAATTTAATTCTGTGTAAATTAAGCATCTAAATTTGTTTAAGCACAAATATTAAAAAAATGTTGACTTGAAAATGTCTGAAGCAATTCAGGTTGGTTAAGAAATTTTACGAATTATGTTATGTGGTCGAACAACTGAACGAGTTTTTGTGGCAAAATATTTCATTTTAAAGCTTGCATTAATGTGTTTGAATGGGTTGAACTATAAGTTCCCTAAATTTTCCAAATTGTCACGCCCTCTTGAATTTTCTGGGAATGGCGTGGCGCACTTATAAGGAAAACGTTGAATTTGAAAAACCTATAACATACCAATAATCAAAACTCGAAACGAGAACTCCTTTTTGTGGGATTTCAGAAATTTCAAATAAAAACTTTAATATTCGTAACTTTATGAAAAAATCAATCATTCAAAATTGATGTTTTTTGAAGAAAACCGCATATTGGTGTTAGACCTGCTGGTAAATTATTGAAACATTATCAAAACCTAGTAAAATAATTTCTTGTTTTTCCTTCAAAAAACTTCTGTTCATACTTCAGCACTCTTCTTGAAACATTTTAAAAATGTATTATTAGTATTTTTTATCCAAGCTTGATCCAAGCTTATCCGAGTTTAATTGGAAAGTTATTGCAGCAAAAAAAAACGTTGTAAAAAGTTATTAAAAAGTCATCTCCGATAACTTGCCATGATAGCCATTGTTTCAACAATTCTTTAAAAACTAGAAATTTTAATACACATTTAATCGCGTCACAATCAGGTCCGACACAATTAAATGTTGGTCTATTGATTTGTAAAGGTTTTGCAACATTAGGGCACCGCGGCTCACAGTTTGGGAAGTACTGGTTTGAAAACAGCACTCTATTAAATATTCATAATTTTGATGAATCTTCATCAAAATTGCATGTACCTCAATTTTTTTCAACGAGGCTATATTTCGACAAAACTTCCCCACCCTGAAAGTTTTAAAATTGTATTTCTACAACCAAAAGTGTTGTTTCCCATACTAAATTTAAGAAAACCCAATTTTGCATCATAAGCAAATTTTTATCGAAAAATTTTCGCCAATAGAAAATTTTTAACCTTTCAATTATAAAATCTGAGTACAAATGCTGAACGTTGTCGCAAATATATCCAAGGTACATTAAATTAGAATTATGATCGAGACTTTGACACCATGTGTATGACACTCGTTGAAACCGTATTTTGTCATTTACCATAATTTCAAAACCATCATAAGGTGAAGATGAATTAAAAGCTAAAATATTTCAAAGCATTGGTATACATTTTCAAAACTATCGCGGAGCACCTGGCAAGGCTTCGCGGAGTCAGGTGGGATTGGGGGAAGGAATGTTAGTGTGTAACCTTTGCTATTTGGAGACCGTGTTTGCCTCTGCATCTCTACAAAGGTTACTGGGAGGATGTTTGTTAATGGGAAGGATCGTTGGGTCACAGGATTCACTTTGATGCTTATTTGTAAATATAATATTTTCATTTGATATGAACAATTTCTATGTATTGGAAAACTATGCCGACACTTGAGGTGACGAACCATTCAAAGTTTGTTGAACAAATACCTAAATGTAACATTCCTATAGCTGTCAGGACGAAAGCATGTGTTATTATATTTTACTTATTTGAAAAGAAACAAAAAACTTGATTGGTTGGAACATCATAGAACACTCTTATTCTTATGCCGACACTTACAGTGGCGAACCATCCAAAGTTTGTTGAATAAAGTGAACTTTTCGCAAGTCTACACTTGTAGTGTCGAACCATTCAAAGTTTTTTTTTAATTACAAAAATAAAGGTAAAAAGGGGTGTTCTGAAAATAAAAAAAATGTGAAACATAAATAATTCATGAATCAGAGTTTGTGTCGACACTCACAGTGACGAACAATTCATAGTTTGTTGAAAATTCATATTTACGTCCCACAATTGTAACGATTAAATGTGCAGTCATACATATTTTATAGATTAGAAATAGTAGCATGAAACGAGCTCACCAATTGATCCTTTATCCTTCACTGTGCAGCCACAATCCACTCTCAGCCTCACTCGTTTGCTCGGCTATATAAAAGCACCCAGAAAAAAAAAGACGCGCGACCCGAAAAGGAAAAAAACTTGGCTTTCTTGACGCACTGCCCAGCAGCAAGCGTCAAGGTCAAAGGATCAAAAAGAACTAACTGATCACGCCACTTTTTCACTTACTAGACCGACGCGCGATATGTTTGATCCTGCCTCCGTCCTTCGCCCCCTTAGGAGCAAGCGTCAAGGTCGATAGATCAAACAGAACTCCCTGTTTTCATTGTGTACAATATGTTACAAAATACAAACAGACTAAGCAAGAACTATTCATTTCTCGGTTCAGTGTTGAAACAAACTTAAAAAGTTGTGAAGAAATTATTGAAATGTGAACCGTATGCGTGAAGAAGAACATTCTAACTTTGCAGCACCCTGCACTTGAAATCAGTGAATCATAAAAAAAATGAAATTGAACCAAAAACTATTCAATCGATGTGCCTGATGAGCGAAAGTTGTCGAAGAGAAGGAATGATTATAAGACGTTGTTGCTAGGTAGTATCAGTCTATAACCAAAATAAAATCGCCAGCTGTCACTTTCCATTCCAAAATGGCTGAATATGGAATCTGATAGATTAGGCTACCTCCCTTCTAGATACCTTGTACGTGACGTAATTTATGAATGACCTCTCTTCTGCAGTTTATTTTTACAACTTGTTTACATTGTAATGGGTCTAATAGCATGGAAATATATTTGATAAATCTCGAAAATAATCTTATAGAACAACTAGATATGGACAAACACATTCAAGATTTTTTTTGGATCCCCGCCATAGACTTGATTTTTTTTGGTGAAATAAGGTTTAATTTATGGGAATACAACTATGAATAACAAAAACGGAGCTGAATTCCAATTGTGAAATACCTTGGGCGTTAACGGGTTAATTTGTGCCACAAAACCGTACCAGATGACACTAAGAAGTACCTCTTGTTAAAACAACTTTAGGTTTACTATCTTTTAAAATACATTTTAAATGGGTATTGATCTCAAAAAGTGTCTTATTCCATTGCTGCAAAAAAAAAAAAAAATCAAAGTTGGAGTTTGCCTGGACCCTTTGTTGTAAACGTAAGTTTTCTCCTTCATGGTTGTAAAAGAGTTGATACTTTCCAGCCGAAAATAATTTTTACGACGTTTACTGTTTTTAAAGGATCAACTAGCATTTGTTTTGTCTTAATAAAATGCTTAATAAATTCTATGGAGCCATCAGATATTGACGACACACTTTTAAGATTTTTTTTATCCTCACCATAGACTGTTTTGCTGAAACTGTGTTTATGTTATGGTAACGTTACTATTGATAAAAAAAGAAAAAAAAACCTCCTTAACATAGTTGCCACTATGAACAAAAGGAAGGGTTACCAGAGGCTTCCTGTGACCAAATGCCGCAAATAAGACAAAATGGGTGTTTCTTCGCATTGCACGCTTCTTCCTTAAGGTGAAAGATGTATATTATTAGCTGTAGGAAAATTAAACAGCTCATCCTCTTCACCATACAAAGAACGAGAATTCCAATTTTAAATATTTAAAATATTATTCGGATTCATTGCAAAAACATAATTCAATAACAATTTCAAGTACATTTTAAAGACAATTTACACCGTCTTCAGCTCAAGGCTGCACAGACTGAACGATCCTAAATATTACACCAACTAGGACTGCTTCAGTCATAGTGGTAGTTTCGAGCATTGCATCAACCATTTGATTCAATTGTTCAGTTAGAAAATCGAAATCAGAGGAAGACATGTTACTAGAAGTAGGTGCATTTTCTGATGATTATCCGTTGATGAAAAGACGGAATAAAAGTTACCTTTTTTTAAGCAAGAAGAAAATATGACTGAAATAATCTGTAAAAATATTGGCATAGCATTTTCCTTAGGTAAATCAACTCGAAATTAAAAGATTCGAACAGTTACCCGACGCAAGAGAATTAGCTTGTGATTGAGCATGATTATAATTTACCTTAAGGGTCTGATCATTAAGCAAGCGATCGTTAACTGAAAAATATGAATTGTTGAAGATTCTGTCTGGGTAACTCCGGCTACAAAAAATATTGCCGTTCATCCGCCTAGTACGAGCCTCAATGGTTAGTTTGCAAGAAGGGCAATCCCAAAAGTTAAACTTATGGTTGCCCCGCCATTTGCGCATACACATCAATAGAAATTTTACAGTTTTTGGTTAAATAACTACTGTACCATACCGTCGGAATGGTATTTTTAGCTGATTTTTCCGTCTCAAAACTATGTCACTTACATCCCTTTGCTTCTAAACTCCGCAATTTCAGTGTTAATATAAAATCATTGCCACAGTTGAGAGCGCCATCCACTTTGCAAAACTTGCGCCAAACAGCAAAACCATCATCGACCAGGGAGCAAATATGTGTCAAAATCGATTAAAATTCCAGAACGTAGGAATGGCCCGTTTGCTTATGTCACTGCAGAGACACACTCGTCCGGTGCCCCAATTTACAATCCATTATCGGATCAGAAGTGTGGTTTTCTGCAATTCAGCATAAAATTTGGAATCGACTTAATGAAGTGAAGCGGGCACATCATGCTGGGCGTCAAACATGCGAACAATACACTCACACCCTGGCTTGCACACAAACACACATACCCGTGCAGACACTCGACAATGGATCCGTTTCAAACAATGGGCCCCCAAACGACCACAGCAACGGCGAGGGTCAAGAATCTCTCTCCCGAGGAACAAATGGAAGCCAACCCATTTCACTCGAGCAGAGCTGGGCCCATCCTTATTGTCACTGCCACGTGGCACACCTCCTCTGCACCAGCCCAGGAAAAGGTCCGCAACCATGAAGGAAACAAAAATTTGAACAATGCTTGTAATTAAGTCCCATGTCCAGATATTCTCGCTTTGGGGACAACCGGCGACTCTCGCAATCGAGCGGACAGGGTGGCGTGGTGGCTTCCTCAAGCTCGTTGAAACCCGAACCCTTCCGTAGACGCTGCAGCAGCGAGCGAAAATTAACAGACTCTACGAAGGTGAATGCAAATACTCCCATGCTCCCTGTCTTTCTTCTCAAAACGAGCGCACATTTCTTCTTCTTGGCATAACGTCTCCACTAGGAAAACGGTTGTTCTCAGCTCGTATTTTACAAGCACTTCCACAGTTATCACCTCAGAGATTTCATTACCCAAGTTGCTATTCGTATGTGCTGTGGCAAGAACCATGATACTCCACGCCCAAAGAAGTCAAGACAATTTCCATCACAAAAAGATCCTGGGCCGACCGGGTATCGAACCCAGACACCTTCAGCATGATTTTCCTTTGTAGTCGCGGACGTTACCACTCAGCTAAGACCAGCGCACACTTCTGCAGAATGAAAACTGGTCTGCTGAAATTTCCACCACGTACCACCACATGGATGCGGTTTCGGTCATTATTTATGAAAATCAACTGCTAACAACACCGGCACCGCCTTGGACGGACACAGTCAGCGAGAAAATCCTCCGTACGAAATGAAATGTGTATACCGCCACCCTTTCGGTCCTTGGCAAAGCTCTGAATGGCGCACCGAAATGGAATGGTATTTTAACTCACCCTTGTCTGACGCATTCCGACAGGTGTAATACGTTGCTGCAGGTGCTAGCGCAGTCCAACAGACATTCGAATTCCTCAACGTAAGAAAAAAGGACTTTGGTTGAGTGCTAGGATTTGGGTTTCGGAGGGTTTCGATGGCTATTTGTATGATGGATGTACAGCAAGGATTTAGTCTTAGTGAACAACAGAAAGGAAATCTTCACTTGAATTATTCTTTTAAGGGAATAACTACGATTATCGAGCTTCCTGTAGAACTTTATTGCTTGCTTGGATAGTTTTCTAGTTATTACAGACATTTAGTGGATACTTATGTAAACAAGTTTTTGTCAATTTCATATATCTACATGAAATGAAAACCTCCTGATAGTTTAGAGGACTTGTTTAAATTTATGAATGCATTAAAAAATATGGAGAAAATAAGATTTTTGAGATAAAATCCATTTGAGATGATTCATCTTTTCATAGGCAATACGGTAATGTGAATCCCATGACTTTTCTCAACTGTGGTACGGAGAGGCTTCACTCTGTTGATTTTACTTTTCGTGTTAATTCCGTATGGTAAAGGCACATGTGCTATCGAAATTCACCTGATCATTTACATCTGTGAGAAAACCTTTAACAGACGACGGATCAAAGACGATTACCTGTAACGAAAGAAAAGAAAAAAATATTTAGTATTGTTTTGAAGTATTTTTTTAGCGAGATGAATAAGCACTCTCTACCTCTTATGCAGGGCTCATTCATACCTCATTCAGGTTGTAAATATTGGAAATTTCAATTAATTGTCTGGTATGGAATTCCTCAATTTAGTATTCAGTACTTATTTTTTTTGCTCGGTAGTGGTCGAATTTAGAGGCTGAATTATAACATCACATGATTTTTTTCGCAGCTTAGTTCGAACCCACTTTTGAGAAATTCAACATACAAAAAGCGAGAAGAGAAAAGATTGCGCACAAAAATTTTAAAAATCCATCTGGATCAGGAATACAAAATTACAAAAGTGTTAGGTTTTCCAATAAATACTGTGTGGCTTGTACTGAATAAGTATGGAGAAACTATTTCCTTGGATCGCAAACCACAAAGGAAGCACCATAAGCTATGGAAGACATTTTGGGCTATTATGAAACGGAATCTTAGAGCGGATGGAAGTATCGCTAACACATTGACGAACTGCAAGCTAAATGGAATGAACTTGTCAAAGAGCTGGATGAAAATACTGTGCGTCGGTTATTCCGGAAAAAATCCGAAAATTTCTTGTAAAAGGGGTTGAAGATTTTTTTATTAGTTTTTTCTTGGAAGCTTATATGCAGTGAAACATTTGAGTTTAAACAGAATTCACTTTTGCTGATTTCAAACCAAATTATTTCAATTTGTGTAAGTTCCAATTGGACCACATCTATTGTCCGCAACAATTTAGCCTCGAAAACAAGGTTTTCCAGTCTGCCTTTTTTTATGTCCACATTTAGTGCTCGTAAAGAAGCACCGAAAGAATCAATGTGTTGTACAGGGCGAATTTTGTTTCCATTTGCAAGTTGCGGAACCGAAGTTGGGTTTTGATCTCTTTTGAGTTTGGTTCCAGGTTTCAAATAAGTTCCAGTAATTGTATGTTTTTTACGTACTGTTACAAAATTTCAAATTAAAATGTTTAATTATTACAGTTTTTCTTACTATTTGATCGTTTTGCTATATCACCAATTTGTTCTACCTTTTCAATGGTCACGCTGATATTGAAGGAAAAATCTTTATTTTTTTAAACCAGAAAAATATCTCATTGAAATATGGCGACCGTGACAAATTAGTGGTTTGATCGCATAGATCACGTTAAATTTCATATATTTTGCCGCAAGTTTCCATCGTCTCTAGCCATAATCATCTTCAAAGAGTGTGAATAATTCCGCACCTACATTTTTAATGTCTTTATAAGTATCATTCCAAACATTACATTCATTTCTTATACACCCCAACCTCTTTTTACGACCGTTATCGGGGGGTCGTAAAAAAAATCGGTCGTAAAAAAAATCAGAGATATAATTATGTTTTTGAAAAATGCAACGTCTAGATACGGAAATACTGATTCGAGATCTTGGGCAAAGTTGAAGCATGGGTTGAGAACTTTCCAAAATGGCCGTTCAAGTTTTCATATTTTGGTAAAAGATGGCAACACTGCTCGATTGTTATCAGAAGAGCCAATTTTATGGGGGTGTGATATGCAAATACCAAAAAAAAATTAAAGATAACGATACCGAATGTTCACCAAAGTCGAAGGAAGTGTTGCGTGCCATACAATCGGCCAAATCACAAATAATCATGTAGCTGGCAACACTTTTTAAGAAGAATAAAGTAAAGATCATAACCATCAAACTTGAGCGGAACAGAAAAATATAATGCTTAGCAACATAGCAATACTCTTCAACTGTAATCCAGTTTTTCATGAAGGGTTCAAATTTTTTTTCGTAGCTGGCAACACTGCTTAAGTGAAATTGCGCCACCAGGCAGTACAAGTGTGCATGCAACTATTGTTTTGCGGATATCTCAGGATCCTGACCACTTAGAAATATGGCGTCTTCGGCAAAGTTGTTCAGTAGCTCAAGGACTATTATTATAAAAGCTATGAGATTCAAAATTTTGCCACCAGGCGGCGCTAGTGAGCATGGAACTTTTGTTTTGCGGATATCTCACGATCCTGACCACTTAGAAATATGGTGTCTTCGGCAAAGTTGTTCAGTAGCTCAAGGACTATCATTATAAAACGCTATGAGGTTCAAAATTTTGCCACCAGGCAGCGCTAGTGAGCATGCAAATTTTGTTTTGCGGATATCTCAAGATCCTGGCCACATAGAAAGATGGCGCCTTCGGCAAAGTTGTTCATTAGCTCAAGGACTACCATTATAAACGCTATGAGGTTCAAAATTTGGCCACCAGGCGGCGCTAGTGAGCATGAATTTTTTGTTTTGCGGATATCTCAAGATCCTGGCCATTTAGAAAGATGGCGCCTTCGGCAAAGTTGTTCAGTAGCTCAAGGACTACCATTATAAACACTATGAGGTTCAAAATTTTGCCACCAGGCAGCGCTAGTGAGCATGCAAATTTTGTTTTGCGGATATCTCAAGATCCTGGCCACATAGAAAGATGGCGCCTTCGGCAAAGTTGTTCATTAGCTCAAGGACTACCATTATAAACGCTATGAGGTTCAAAATTTGGCCACCAGGCGGCGCTAGTGAGCATGAATTTTTTTGTTTTGCGGATATCTCAAGATCCTGGCCATTTAGAAAGATGGCGCCTTCGGCAAAGTTGTTCAGTAGCTCAAGGACTACCATTATAAACACTATGAGGTTCAAAATTTTGCCACCAGGCGGCGCTAGTGAGCATATAATTTTTGTTTCCCGGATAGCTCAGGATCCCAACCACTTAGAAAGATGGCGTCTTCGGCAAAGTTGTTCAGTAGCTCAAGGACTATCATTATAAACGCTATGAGGTTCAAAATTTTGCCACCAGGCGGCGCTAGTGAGCATGAATTTTTTGTTTTGCGGATATCTCAGGATCCTGGCCACTTAGAAAGATGTTGTCTTCGACAAAGTTGTTCAGTAGCTCAAGGACTATCATTATTCTAGCCAAGAGATTCAAAATTATGCCACCAGGCGGCACTTGTGAACATGAAACTTTTGTTAAGCGGATATCTTAGGATCCTGGCCACTTAGAAAGATGGCGCCTTCGGCAGAGTTGCTCAGTAGCTCAAGCGTTATGATTATTAAAGTTATGAGATTCGAAATTTTGCCACCAGGCGGCGCTAGTGAGCATAGAACTTTTATTTTGCGGATAGCTCAGGATCCTGGCCACATAAAAAGATGGCGCCTGCGGCAAAGTTGTTCAGTAGCTCAAGCGCTACACTGAAAATAATCCACACGTTTGATCCTAATTATTTTCAACGTGGATCTGTCGTGTCGAATTGCAAGGTGAAATGACGTGTAAAACTTGTGATTGACTTTGGTTCGATAGCAAAGTCTTTTATACATGATTTGAACGTTTTTTACAATTGCGATGTCCATCACTAGTAGAACTAGTTTTCCTATCATGACAAGGACTCACATTTGCCGTTCACGCGTGACAGGACATGTTATTTTTGGAGAAACCGGGTGCCCGTAATGGGTGCCTGGGATCAGAAAATCAAGCAATAAAATTTTGAAAATGATTCTGAAGCTTCCTCCCTGGTATAGTACCAATGAGTTACATAGAAAATCCAATGTTGAAACATTGAAACAAATGTCAAATACAATAATTAATAATTTCAGGTAGATGAAAAAACCGAATTTAGTACTATACCATTTAATTCCTCTAGAGTTTGTATCCTTTGAAAGATACGCGTATTTCGACCTCAACTGTAAGGCCGTCTTCAGTGTCGTGTACTAGACTCCACTTATGCGAGTCTAGTACACGACACTGAAGACGGCCTTACAGTTGAGGTCGAAATACGCGTATCTGTCAAAGGATACAAACTCAAGTGTAATTAAATGGTATAGTACTAAATTCGGTTTTTCCATCTACTTATAGGTATTCTACTAAACAGCTCGAAGGTTTATTATCAATAATTTCAGGCAAAAATCGTTACAATCTTCTATTGCCACGATTAATGCGTTATATGTTTAGGTTAAGTTAGGTTAAGTATATTCAAAGCGTTTTTTTTTCTCTTATAAGCAGGTGAAATCAACTCACCTGTAAAAAATCTGAACTGCTACGGCAAATAAAATGTAATATGTTGTTAACAAAATGTTAATAAAATCTTAAATTTGCTTTACCAAATAAGGATGATAGTGTTGTCTAATAACACAGAACACCTAGATATAAGAAATGAATGTAATGTTTGGATGATACTAATGAAGAAATTATATAAATAAAAAAAATCACGCAATCGCTAATAAATCCTACTGCAAAGTTTACGATAAATTGTAAATTTACGTGTTTTAAATTTGAATTTGGAGCCGATGGCGACTGGTTTTACACCATCGTTTGATGAGTTTTACAATTAGTGAAAATTCACGTGTGAAACACATTGATCTAGCTTGTAGAATGTTTTCAGTGTATCATTATAAAAGTTATGAGATTTAAAATTTTGCCACCAGGCGGCGCTAGTGAGCGTGATTTTTTTTGCGAATATCTCAGGATTCTGACCACTTAGAAAGATGGCGTCTTCGGCAAAGTTGTCCAGTAGGTCAAGCGCTATCATTATAAAAGCCATTAGATTGAAAATGTTGCCACCAAGTGGCGCTAGTGAGTATGAAACTTTCGTTTTCCGGATATCTCAGGATCCTGATCACTAAGAAAGATGGAGTCTTCGGTAAACTTGTTGAGTAGCTCAACTTTGCTCAAGTAGCTCAAGACGCCATGTCTATGTTGTGGGCTTCGTAGCCGTGCGGTTAGTGTCACCAGGCATTTAGCCGCATCGTGTTAAGGAGTGTGGGTTCGATTCCCGCTGCAGGCCGGAAAACTTTTCGTGAGGAATGTTGTCCGACTGTGCCACTGGGCGTTGCATGCTAGTCCGTTGTCTAGTGTGGTGCTTCCTTCAAAGGACTAAAGTCCACTGGAAGCATTAACGTGTCGGTGTCTATTTAATTTCATACATTCCTCTACGTTAACGTTAAATGTTTCATGCTCACTAGCGCCACCTGGTGGCAAAATTTTGAACCTCATAGCGTTTATGATAATAGTCCTTGAGCTACTGAACAACTTTGCCGAAGGCGCCATCTTTCTAAGTTGCCAGGATCCTGAGATATACGCAAAACAAAAGTTTCATGCTCACTAGTGTCGCCTGGTGGTTAAATTTTGGACCTCATAGCGTTTATAATGATAGTCCTTGAGCTACTGAACAACTTTGCCGAAGGCGCCATCTCTTTAAGTGGCGAGGATCCTGAGATATCCGCAAAACAAAATTTTCATGCTCACTAGCGCTGCCTGGTGGTTAAATTTTGAACCTTACAGCGTTTATAATGATAGTCCTTGAGCTACTGAACAACTTTGCCCAAGGCGCCATCTTTCTAAGTGGCCAGGATTCTGAGATATCCGCAAAACAAAAGTTTCATGCTCACTAGCGCCGCCTGGTGGCAAAATTTTGAATTTCATAGCGTTTATAATTATAGTCCTTGAGCTACTGAACAACTTTGCCGAAGGCGCCATCTTTCTAAGTGGCCAGGATTCTGAGATATCCGCAAAACAAAAGTTTCATGCTCACTAGTGTCGCCTGGTGGTTAAATTTTGGACCTCATAGCGTTTATAATGATAGTCCTTGAGCTACTGAGCAACTTTGCCGAAGACGCCATCTTTCTATGTGGCCAGTATCCTGAGCTATCCGCAAAACAAAATTTTCATGCTCACTAGCGCCGCCTGGTGGCAAAATTTTGAACCTCATAGCGTTTATAATGATAGTCCTTGAGCTAATGAACAACTTTGCCGAAGGCGCCATCTCTTAAAGTGGCGTGGATCCTGAGATATCCGCAAAACAAAATTTTCATGCTCACTAGCGCTGCCTGGTGGTAAAATTTTGAAACCTTACAGCGTTTATAATGATAGTCCTTGAGCTACTGAACAACTTTGCCGAAGGCGCCATCTTTTTAAGTGGCCAGGATCCTGAGATATCCGCAAAACAAAAGTTTCATGCTCACTAGCGCCGCCTGGTGGTAAAATTTTGAATCTCATAGCGTTTATAATGATAGTCCTTGAGCTACTGAACAACTTTGCCGAAGGCGCCATCTCTTTAAGTGGCGAGGATCCTGAGATATCCGCAAAACAAAATTTTCATGCTCACTAGCGCTGCCTGGTGGTAAAATTTTGAACCTTACAGCGTTTATAATGATAGTCCTTGAGCTACTGAACAACTTTGCCGAAGGCGCCATCTTTCTAAGTGGCCAGGATTCTGAGATATCCGCAAAACAAAAGTTTCATGCTCACTAGCGCCGCCTGGTGGCAAAATTTTGAACCTCATAGCGTTTATAATGATAGTCCTTGAGCTACTGAACAACTTTGCCGAAGGCGCCATCTCTTAAAGTGGCGTGGATCCTGAGATATCCGCAAAACAAAATTTTCATGCTCACTAGCGCTGCCTGGTGGTAAAATTTTGAACCTTACAGCGTTTATAATGATAGTCCTTGAGCTACTGAACAACTTTGCCGAAGGCGCCATCTTTCTAAGTGGCCAGGATTCTGAGATATCCGCAAAACAAAAGTTTCATGCTCACTAGCGCCGCCTGGTGGCAAAATTTTGAATCTCATAGCGTTTATAATTATAGTCCTTGAGCTACTGAACAATTTTGCCGAAGACGCCATCTTTCTATGTGGCCAGGATCCTGAGATATCCGCAAAACAAAAGTTTCATGCTCACTAGCGCCGCCTGGTGGCAAAATATTCAACCTCATAGCGTTCATAATGATAGTCCTTGAGCTACTGAACAACTTTGCCGAAGGCGCCATCTCTTAAAGTGGCGTGGATCCTGAGATATCCGCAAAACAAAATTTTCATGCTCACTAGCGCTGCCTGGTGGTAAAATTTTGAACCTTACAGCGTTTATAATGATAGTCCTTGAGCTACTGAACAACTTTGCCGAAGGCGCCATCTTTTTAAGTGGCCAGGATCCTGAGATATCCGCAAAACAAAAGTTTCATGCTCACTAGCGCTGCCTGGTGGCAGAATTTTGAATCTCATAGCGTTTATAATGATAGTCCTTGAGCTACTGAACAACTTTGCCGAAGGCGCCATCTTTCTAAATGGCCAGGATCGTGAGATACCCGCAAAACAAAATTTTCATGCTCACTAGCGCTGCCTGGTGGTAAAATTTTGAATCTCATAGCGTTTATAATGATAGTCCCTGAGCTACTGAACAACTTTGCCGAAGGCGCCATCTTTCTAAGTTGCCAGGATCCTGAGATATACGCAAAACAAAAGTTTCATGCTCACTAGTGTCGCCTGGTGGTTAAATTTTGGACCTCATAGCGTTTATAATGATAGTCCTTGAGCTACTGAGCAACTTTGCCGAAGACGCCATCTTTCTATGTGGCCAGTATCCTGAGCTATCTGCAAAACAAAATTTTCATGCTCACTAGCGCCGCCTGGTGGCAAAATTTTGAATCTCATAGCGTTTATACTGATAGTCCTTGAGCTACTGAACAACTTTGCCGAAGGCGCCATCTCTTTAAGTGGCGAGGATCCTGAGATATCCGCAAAACAAAAGTTTCATGCTCACTAGCGCCGCCTGGTGGCAAAATATTCAACCTCATAGCGTTTATAATGATAGTCCTTGAGCTACTGAACAACTTTGCCGAAGGCGCCATCTTTTTAAGTGGCCAGGATCCTGAGATATCCGCAAAACAAAATTTTCATGCTCACTAGCGCTGCCTGGTGGTAAAATTTTGAATCTCATAGCGTTTATAATGATAGTCCCTGAGCTACTGAACAACTTTGCCGAAGACGCCATCTTTCTATGTGGCCAGGATCTTGAGATATCCGCAAAACAAAAGTTTCATGCTCACTAGCGCCGCCTGGTGGCAAAATTTTGAATCTCATAGCGTTAATAATGATAGTCCTTGAGCTACTGAACAACTTTGCCGAAGACGCCATCTTTCTAAGTGGCCAGGATCCTGAGATATCCGCAAAACAAAAGTTTCATGCTCACTAGCGCCGCCTAGTGGCAGAATTCCGCAATTCAATGACCACCATGTAGGGCTGTGCAAATATCGATATTATCGATAATATCGATATTATCGGATCAATTTTATCGATACGATATCCGATATCTGTCGGCACGATATTTTCCGATATCGATAAAGCCATTATCGATCCGATAACAGAAATCAGAACAACATTTTTTGTTTATACTACAATTGAAAATTTTTCAATAAATATTGAAAATCCATTGGATATGGCAAAATATCACTATGAAATTCAAGTAATGGACTTCATAATGCAACAGTTGGTGTCAAACAAAGCCGATTTTGTCGGTTTTACTTTTAAACATCTCTTTTGAAAATTATCGAATATCGGTTCGATATCGATAATGTCAAATCCGATATATCGCCGATACCGATATTGATTCAATATGATATCGCCGATACCGATAAATCTTCATAGTGCACAGCCCTAACCATATGTTAGCCCTTGAACTACTGAACAATTTTGCTGAACATCATGATCCTCTATTTTGAATAGTTTTTAAGATAATGATCATTTATAAAAACGGTCGTTAATCTGAATTTCGGTCGTAAAAAAGTGGTCGGAAAAAGAACCGTCGGTAAAAAAACGGTCGTAAAAAGAGGTTGGAGTGTATCTAGTTGTGATGAAAAACACTGTCATCATAATTTAGTAAAACTGAATTAAGCTGTTATCAACATATAATTGCGGGGCGCTCCTTAGACGAGCGATTAGAGTCCACGGCTACAAAGCAAAGCCATGTTGAAGATGTCTGGGTTCAATTCCCGGTCTGTCCATGATCCTTCCGTAATGAAAATTTCCTTGACTTCCTTGGGAAAAGAGTATCATCGTACCTGCCACACGCTATTCGAATGCAAAAATGGTCACATTGGCAAAGACTGAGAGCTTTCAGTTAATAACTGTGGAAGTGTTCATTGAACACTAAGCTGAGAAGCAAGATTTTTCCAGGTGAGGACGTTATACCAGGAAGAAGAAAAAGAAACTTATAAGGAAGAAAAAACGCATTCAATCAACTTGACCTAAATTAACCCAAATATATAACGCATTAACCATGGCAATTAAAGATTGCAACGACTTTTGTCTAAAATTATTAATAATTTTATTCGGCATTTGTTCCAATGTTTCAACATTGGGATTTCTATGTAACTAAATAGTAATATACCAGGGAGGGACCTCCAGAATTATTTCCAAAATTTTATTTTGAATCCTCTGCAGAGCTTCCTTTCTGGTAGTACAACAGCTAGCCCATATTGGTACATCATACAACATGGCCGGCCTTAGAATTTGTTTGAAAATCAAAAGCTTGTTGTCTAGACAAAGTTTTGATTTTTTGTTAATACGTGGATAAAGACATTTTATATATTTGTTACTTTTGGCTTGAATGCCCTCAATGTGATTTTTAAAGTTAGATTTTCATCTAGCATAAGCCCTAGATACTTAACTTCATCTGATCAATTTATTTAAACCTTCTCATTGTTAAAATATGTCTACCAGAAG
This sequence comes from Aedes aegypti, assembly GCF_002204515.2. NCBI lineage: Eukaryota > Metazoa > Arthropoda > Insecta > Diptera > Culicidae > Aedes > Aedes aegypti. Next base: position 242,731,098 of record NC_035108.1, on the reverse strand, counting down.
GCTTCAAATAAAGAGCTTTTTGGTTTGGGGGGAGTATTATAAGTTGTGTTGTGTTTTTGCAAGTATGAAGATAAATTATCCAAACTTTTTTGCAATCTACTACGGATGACACGCAGGCTTCGCTCTTTGGCGGAAAGGCCTGTGTCATCTACAAACAAAGATTTGTGGCATCTTTGAGATAATTCAGGTAAGTCATATGGGCAAATACTGTATAATATTTGCTCCGAAGAGAAACTTGAGAAACACTAGCTCTTACAGGAAGTCTTTCAGACTTGGAGTTCTGATAAATAACCTGAAGTGTACGATTTGACAGATAACTTTGGATTATTCTTACTGTCGATTGCTTTTTCTATGTCTAGAAGAGCAAAACTAGTAAAAAAGCCTTCAGATTTGTTGGAACGAATCAAATTTGTTAATCGTAAAAGTTTATGAGTGGTCGAATGTCCATGTCGGATCTGCGCCATACATTTATACGGAGTTAGTAACGGCACCGACCTTTTGCTTGCAGTCAGGTGGATTCTTCGATATATAATAAGCGCAGCTAATTTTGGTACCTCAACTCAATTTGGAAAAATTTCAGGACCAATTGGGTACTTGTTTCAATCCTATGGATATGAAACATGATGAAAGATAACCATGTGAAGACTTCTGTGATGGCCTTGTAATGATCCCATTTTATGTTGGATGCGCTTTTGCAATAAACAAATGTAGGCAGGGGATAATACTTGTTATTCACATCCATAGAGAGCATCTTTCATCGAGATAAACCCCGATTTTAGCATTGAAATTCTGCAATGACGAAGCTATAATCTCACCTTTGAATTTTAATCTTCCCAATCGTTCACCGAGAGAGAGGAAAAAAACACCGCTTCCGGTTAATTTTCAATCGAAGTTATGGATCCGAACCGCCATTCACCATTTTCATTATCCCCGTTTTCCATTAATTTGTATCCCTGAAAACTGAATGGAAACGGTAAAGAGTGAGTGAGAGAGAGAAAGTCCATAATTTGCCGTGGATGATGGCGAAGGGGTCATAAAAGCGAATTGGGAGTTTTTCCTGATGGTTATTCATTTCAAGTATGCCAACTAGCAGCTGCAACGTTTTTGAATTGACACTTATTCTGCTCTTGTGCTCTCGGCTTCAATGCAAAACGAAGTGGAGAAGCAAAAGTTTTAAACAAGCTGCAACGGCAATGGAAATGGCTGCCAGTCAGATGAGGTCGAGAGAGAGTTTTCCATTGACGCGTTATTTCCCATCCATTCCAAGTTGCTGATTGTGAAAGTTAACCTATTGGTGCTAAAATGTGCTCAGAGATTTGCTTATCCCATGCCATTCCATCCCATACTCCCCCGTGGGTAGATCGAGTTCCATTGGGATTTCATATCGGATGTGAAATGGGGCATCCGAGTATGGCATTAGAAGTGTTTATGGTAACAGAAGAAAAAGTACCCTAATGTAAAGTACCCTCCATGGTCATCCAGCGCCTGTTGGACGTTCCGTTCAGTAGTTTAAGGTGAAGATGAATCGAAGCCACACCTCTAAACTTCAAGAGTACAAATCTCGAGAACTAGATAGCCATTCACGCCCAAAATTTGATAGATTGGTCACCACCAGCGAGTAACCAAACAATCAAGGTTTCAGCTTGAACTAGTTTCCGGTTCTTCTGATTTGTGCTCTTGAATATTTGAAGTGTCACACACACACATCTTCACCTTAAGGCTTACCGTAAGCTGAGGAATGACCATAAGTGTCGCATTATCACCGTCGCAGGATGTCCATGACCGGGAGGAGTCAATCCATTTGCTCAAACATTGCATAACAGCAGGGGAAGTTTTGATAGTTGGTGCTTCAAGTGTCATACGGTTGGATTCCTGGGCCCCGGCTAACGACTAACTAACCAACAAGCGATTCCAGTCAGCCGTTCGCCGCCATTATTGATCCGCGGAGGAAACGGAAATGGCACATCGGGGAACCCGGTGTACGGCCAGGATGAAAGCGAAAAGTTTTCCTTGATGGCTTCGCCTTTTGTCGAGCGGATGGTTGGTTTGCTGTGCTATCACTTGGATGAAGCCACAGTTGATCAAACGACCGACCGGTGAAAAGGTTTTATTGGCCGTAGTAAAATGGGTGGAAAGTTTCGAGAATAGGATGTCTCTTATCCCGTTTGCGGGAGCAGTTTTGTTTCTTGAATGGTTGGGGATTGGAACTAATCTCAGACGTTTGTTACAATCCATTTAAAAACAAAGCAATGTGTTTCCACATTTTGTACACTAGTATTGTCTGTATAAATCCCTGAAATTGTGATTGAATTACATTCCTTAGGTGTTCTTTCTTTATTGCCTTATAATAACTTGCGCAATCCGCAGCTATAAAGCTGACAAGAAGTGACAGGCTACAATTTCCAGTATACTTCTCTGAACATAAAATGTCATCATGCCTACCAGAGATGTAAATTTTGCCAGCGTCACTAACCGACCAGAATAACAGGATTATAACATATTTTTTGATCAAGTTTGTTGAAAAGTACTGTTTTTGTAGCACTGAGAAGTATTGTTATATTGCGTTAGATAGTTTAAAAAAATTTCCGAGAGCAGAAAGAGTTTTTGAACACATTTGTTTCTTATTCCCACCTTATGAAAAGCATACTACCGTAATCCGGGGTAACATTGATCAGCGGGGTAACATTGATCGGGATGACTCATCTTGTTAAACGTTCAAATAAAGATTTATTGATGAAACATTTTCGAACCATGAATGGTGCCTCTCATTCGTATATTCATAAGCTAATGATAATTAAGGTTATTGCCACAATTGCGTTTAGTTCATGCGCAAATTTGTTAACTTTTTGAAACAATGATTTCTATAATTTTCTCTGACACTACCGAAAATTCATGTCTCACATGAGTTCTGCAGACGATGTGATCAAGTAAAATGCGGGTGTTACTAAAAATGGCATCGCCGAAAACGATTCCGTTGTCAAATCTTCCATAAGTTTATTCAATTAGGCAACATTAACTAATTACTATTACGAATGTAAAATTTCCTGAGGAAATTGCCTACTTTTAGGCGTATTCCGCGGTTCAAGGTGTTTTTGATTTTGAAATAACTCAAAAAGTAAATGACTTGCAAGAGTTTGGTCTACATATTCGGCTTCAGGGGCCCTGATTTTAGTAAGTAACGACATTTCCAATATTAGCGAACGTTGTTTACTTGGGTGATCAATGTTACCCCATATCAGCTGAATCAAAAAATCACTTAAAACATGTATTTAAACATGTTTAAATCTTTCGAAAAACACAATAAAGTACATAGTTAGGAGCGGTGGGTACCAGTACATGTTTTAAAAATATGAAACTTGTAATATTTGTATTGTGAAATGAAAAATTTAAGAAAAACTAAAAAAAATGATCAATGTTACCCCGGATTACGGTACTTGGGTTTCCTTGATTAAAAAAATGATTCAAAATTCGAACCCAAATAAGAAACACTTTACTCATATCTTTAAATGGATCTACTATCACAAGCACTACAAAATAGTTTAGATGAGTTTTTTTTCTTGCAAGAATAATTATATTTATGACACCAGGAAAATACTTTTCCGCTATCAAAATCGCCCCCTATTTCAACAGCGGGAATCATTTTATGGGACAGGGAGTGCAATAATATGATAACGAAAATTCAACGCCTTTTCTACCGACAGGGCAGAATTTCCTGTAGCAAGAAAATCCATTTTCCGATAATTTATTGACATTACTTGCCACTTCCAATAGTCGACTTTTTATTCCATCCCCGCACAGCCTCAGGCGCGGGTACTGATCGTAAAACATTGCAAGGAAAAATCAGAAAAGACCACCATAAGACAAGAGAAAACAAAGCTTACTGACATCTTTGTTTGTCTTACTGCGCTTGGTCGGATAAATTATCGTTCCTGCCAGCAACTCTTTCAATGCAGGGTTTGCACGCCAAAGTCGCACAGTGGTGTCGCCCGAAGACCAGTATTAAAAAAATCTCATCCATACCATTTTTTTGATCATTTGGTCGGCGTTAAGTCAAAGTGGACAGGTGACATTTTATTTGTTTTAAGAAAAATGGCCTTAAAGTCTAACGCTTTGTAATTTTTTAACTCGTTTAAATTTTGGTTAAATATTTCTACACATTTTTGAGTTACTTTCAAACAAAATGATGTGAAGTGATAATCACGAAAAATCATAATTCAAACCTCTGATAGAACGATTTTTTGATGGACTATGCGTACTTGGTCCACTCTGACTAAACTAAAGACCACCGTTCAGTGAGTTAGTTCACTATGACTGAACAGTTTCTAGGAAAATAACAATCATTTAATACTTGCATGGTCAAACTGGGTGCATATCCCTAAGATAAACAGATTATCAAGACCCTTCGACATCAGTATCGTAATTTCTTCAATAATTCATATCATCAATCCCAAAATCAGTGGCATTACGATAGCTTGAAAATTAAGGTTTTGCAGGGTCAAGACATTTTTTTTTTTTATTGTTATTAAGGCACTCCGTGCTCGTGGCCACTACTGTGCCGGAATCAGTTTTATCTGTATCTTCCTTACCGATACAGTTCTATTTTTAACTAATCTATATTTACATTTGCTTTCACTCTCTTCTGCTCTTTTGCTCTCACACCGAGCAGGTAGGAGAGTGCTCTGCTGTTGGTCCAATCGATTTCCATAAGCCATAGTCCGTTGCTCTTTTGCGGTGGTTCGTTTTGCCGTGTTCCTGAGTCGTTTGAGGCTAGCTGCCTGCGAAGTGGGTCAATTTGTCTTAGTCACCATCTGATACTGACGGAGGATGGATGTGCTCCCCTATGCACGGTCCTCCATGCGGCGTCTTCTGGTGGTTGGACGGTTTATTTTTTGGAGGGGCTGGGAATTGAATCCATGACCTTCCGTTATTAAGCGAAAGCGTTACCTCAACGCTACGGACCCTCCTATTGGGTCAAGACATTGAAGACCAAAAATATACAAATATGCGTTCAGTCAGAGTGGACCAAGTGAAAATCTTGAGTATCGACCAAAATATACTGGTCCAATAAGCGGGTTCTAGGACATTTCATACATACAACATAGAACTACCATAAACTTCTATCGGAATCTGAAATTGACTCAAAAAATGGGATAATAAATCAGTTTATTAGTTTTCAACACTTGGTCCGCTCTGCCTGCACAGAAATTGTTGCAATTTCTGACCACCCATCCAAATATGGTAAATGGTCAAATATCAAAATCAAATGCATCGAATTAAGTAATATTTATGAATTTCTCCTGATGGATGAGTAGAAGAATCATTCGATATAAAAAAACTGGCAAATCTTTGAAATCTCGCTTTTTCTTCGCGTGCTGATAATTTTTGCTGTTATGGTAATAAGCAGGGATAAAAAAAACATGTTCACTATGCTCAATTCACTGCCATTTATGCCACCATCAAAGTAACCGCACCATCACCAATATGATTGTACCAATGAAGATGGCACAAAAGTAGATGGGCAAAACAAACAACGATGCCCGTATGTCGTTGGTGTTTTTGATTATCGGAAGCAGAAGAGTGTCAGTTTTAGAAAATTGATTATCAATGAGATTCATATTAATTAAAAAATATGCTGCTATACGGGTAATGAACTATCCGATGCAATCGATTATATTGACGCGTCTTTAGTGTGCCTCGTGCAAAAAATACAACTTCCCGAAGCGGAATGTAAAAAAGTCAAACTGGTTAGAATGAATATCATTTTTTGTTTCCGATTATCACATAGCGGTTGAGTAGCAGCAGGTTAAAAGGAAACTGACAATCTTGCGCAAGCGCTTTGCCAATCTTTGTTGTGTTGTCAAGGTGAGAATAAAAACAAATGAAAATCAACGAAGATTCTACCCAGCAAGCTTCAATGTAGGCGAGGGTAGATTGAGTATTTTCGCCCCTGGTAAAACGTACTTGATCCATTCTGACTGCATACTTTTATCGATTTTTATTGATCATCCAAAGTAAATTTATTACATACCTCTCGCAGTTTACAGCATTTATCAAATCTGATCAAAGTGAAATGAAGGTAGGGTAATTTCGCTTCTAATTAAAGAATAAACAATTTTTCTCAAGTTTTGAACTTTGTCCCCTCTGACTTAACGCCGACCAATTATGATCTTAAGAATGTAGAAACACAAATTTTATATAGATCCCTATTGAATATTTGTGGGGAGACCCTAAAAACGATAGAACGAAGCCTAACGTTTAAAAAATGAAACGATCAAGTGATTTGTTTATTTTTTTGGGAAGTTGAAATCAAATAAATTTACAAACAATTTTAAATACAGAACCTCAGGACAGCTATTAGTCATAATTTTATGTACATTTTCAGTGGCATCTGGTACCGATTTTGAATCTTTTTTTTTTTTTTTTTAACACTGCCTTGTTATTTTTGAAGGAATATTTTCACAGTATTTTTAAGTGATGCCAATGACAACAGCCTGCAGAGTGTACTTAATAGTGAAAACAATATAAAATTCGCAATGGATTACCTGCTTTACTCTTGTCCACAGTTGATCAGCAAAAGTTTTCTCATTTTGTTTTGTATGGGGAAAGGCATACAAATAGGCACTTCAAATATCTTCTGATTTGATTTTTTATCGAAAAACTATTTGGCGTGATGATCCATTGATGTTGTTTTTTCATCAAATATTGTATACAATGATTTTTGACTGCCTCTTAAGACAATTGAAACCACTGTGCGTCAGGAGCTGTGATGAGAGAGTCACGTCGACCCAACTTTGGTGAACTACTGGCGAGGATAGGGAAGTTGAGAAGAAAATCGCTCAATGTTACACCCCCTTGCAAAACGGAAGCACACTTTTCCCACCGCTCACTCATCGGGGTTCATCGAAGAGAAAATGCAAGACTGCAACAGACACAGCCCCGAAGTGAATTCCGTTGAGGTTGTAGATACCAGGAGCGCTCAATTTGAAGTTCTTTGTCTTCCAGCTCCACGGGGAAATGTTGGCCGTACCGTGACGATAAGGTGCATGTAATGTCATTATTTTTTTTAACACCATCGAACAGAACCAACAAGCGATGGAATGTACAGTAGTGTTCAGAATTATACTCTCCCTTACTCGAGATTTCATATCTCGATATCGAGTAACAGTTACTGCCATCCATGGGACTATCGAGGTAACCATGAAAATCATCTTTTACTATACTGCCCATAACTGCGAAACAGTCACATTCGACATTTTTGACAAAATGGAGTTAATACCATGGAAAGTCATCAAATGATAAATACTTTCGATCAACTTACTGAAATTTGTGAGATTGTTCTAGAAAATTCGAAAAAAATACCAAGTTGTTTTGTCACATTGGTAATTATAACCGCATAACAGTCACATTGAGTTTATAAATGAGCCTCGTAATGTGATAGCAATGAAATTTCTATTAGAATTATTTTCTGACAATTCACCTAGTATGCGATATGATTTGTACAAAATATTAGCCTCAAATAAGCACTTTTGAGTTCCTGGTAATTTTTAGAAGTTTTAGTTTCTTCCCATACTGCCATAAAATGCACACTTTGTATTCCATTTACTCAATGCCTACTTTTGTCGAATGTTACAAATATGCAGTTATGGGCAGTATAGTTCTCTATAGAAAAGTTGATTTTCATGGCTACCTCGATAGTCCCATGAATGGCAGTAACTGTAACTCGATACCACCTAAACTCGATGTTCCTTTCAATACCAAGTTATGAAGAGTTAACTGTAGTTACCATTTCAAAATAATAGCTATAATTTCTGCTTTGTAAGCAGAAGGTTACGGGTTCCATATCATGCTTTTCAGCGTTCTTTGTAATTGTATACACCTATCTATCGCTTACTTCTTTCTCTGGATATTTCTTCTTCTTTTTGGCATTACGTCCTCACTGAGCCTGCTTCTCAGCGTAGTGTTCAATGAGCACTTCCACAGTTATTGACTGAGAGCTTTCTTTGCCAAAGTTGCCATTTTCGCATGCGTATGTCGTGTGGCAGGTACGGTTATAATCTAGATTAATCTATGCCCAAGGAAGTTAAGGAAATTTCCATTACGAAAAGATCCTGGACTGTCCGAGAATGAAACCCAGACACCTTCAGCATGGCTGTGCTTTGTAGCTGAAAACTCTAAAGCACTCTATGGAGAGCCCATATTGATCGTTGACTTTTCACCAGATTACTTGTATGCTCCCAATATAAGCATGAAAATAAACTGAAATTCTCAACCTTTATTTAGCTGTGTTGAGCATTCTGTATGGAAATCGGCATTCACTACTATTATTTTGAACACAACTGTTAGAACATATCTACACCACACACAAACCCCCTTCCGATCATCATCCCTCTCACACGGGGGTTCCCTTCAGCGATGCTTAAACAGTTTTTGCTGCATGGAACATGCTTCCCAGTAACCCAGTTTTCCAGTTCTAGTTCTGCTCGGTTCCGAATTTCGTTTCGCCATGAAAGTTTTCCTACATCACATCCAATAGTTGGTAGCTGCAGCAGTTCTTCCAAAGTGTACCCTCCTGAACTGTTAGTGTTCCATCGTGCTCCACGACATTCCGAGATGATAAATGGTCGGTAATTTAATTAATGGAGGTTTTCTTCTGCTATGTCTTCGGATTCTTGCTGGTGGCCCTTAACCTCTGAGGTATACATTTATGACACAGATGCATTTTGAGGTGACGTTGCATAATAGGGAAGAATGTTGCTACTAGAAAAATAGTAGATGCATTTTACTTTAAAGCGTTTTGAAGTGTTTAAAAGTTTCAATCCTTAACCACGTTGTGGCAATGTCAAACCAAAGATTACAAAACTATGTAGGAATGATAGAAAAAAAAAAACTAGAATATAATATCAACTAAAGCCGTTCACAATCCGTTGTGTGGAAAGACGCATTTTTTTGTTTGGACATGTTCAAGAAAGCTAGCGGTGCTTATCCTTCTTGGACACTGTCTTGGGAAAAACCTCTCGAAGGTCTCGTCTTCTTTCGTTTATTCACTAAACGTGGTTGCAACTACAAACAAAAGGAAGGGTGAATCTCTTAATTTTTTTTCTTCCAAAAAAGTGGGATTTAAAACTGTCACTAAACGTGGCAAGAGTGGAAGAAGGATGTTTCTCAGGAATGCGAACTTTCTTCCAAGGGTGAAATGGATAATGTTGATAATTGCATCGAAATGAGCAATCAGTTCGATACTCTAGACAAATTTTCCGAACACCAGATCGAAGCAGTCTCTAGCCCAGGCTCTTTGATTAAAGTGAGGAAGCAAAGAGTGCCGCCTATCGTGTTCAGTTTTTCCGAACTTGGGGATTAAAGCAGGAGAACTTGTACTCCATTAGGGGAATCAAGGTTTCCTTCCAAATCGCAAAAGAAAAGACTGTCGCGTTTTGCCGGAAAAAAAGATCGCGAACTATTTCTCAACTTCTTCTTGAAGAGAAGTAGCACAAATTTTTTACTTATGACGACAAAACTGAACGTTTGTTCAAAGTTGTCTTGAAAGGTCTCTCAAGTGACTATAAATCACCTGAAGAGATCAAAAATGGAATAAATGATTTACTTGGATTTTCCCCAGTCCAAGTAATCATTATGAAAAAGAGAACCCAATCTGGCATTGCTCGGAAAGGGCTTCTCAAGAATATTACTTAGTTCACACTTTAACAAAAAATCTAAATAATATTAGAGCTTTAGAAAAAGCTAGACTTATGTTCGATGTCCGTGTGACATGGGAACATTTCCAGAAACCTGGAGGAAATTACCAGAACCCCACTCAATGCCGTCGGTGCCAAAAGTATGACCCCACTTAAAAATTTATCTCATTTGCGGAGGTTTTTCTCACGCTAAGGACGTCTGTCCAGTGAAGGAAGATACCACCAAGTTTAGATGCTCGAATTGCGAGGGCAATCATAAGTCAAATTATTGGGCTTGCCCCTCGCGTAGGCGAGTAGTCGAGGCTCGTGCCAGGCAGACGAAAGATAATATCCGTTACGATAACGGTTGATCCGTTCCAACAAATCTGACGGCTAATCTACTGGTCTTGCTCTTCTAGACATAGAAAAAGCATTCGACAGTGTTTGGCATGAAGGTTTGATCGTAAAATTAAAAAACTTTAATTTTCCAACATACATTGTTAGAATAATCCATAGTTATCTGTGAAATCGTACACTTCCGGCTAATTAGCAGAACTCCAAGTCTGAAAGATTTCCTGTAAAAGCTGGTGCTCTTCAAGGCAGCATTTTGGGACCAATATTATACAATATTTTTAAAATCTGACTTACCTGAGTTACCTCAAGGATGTCAAAAATCTTTGTTTGCGGATGACACGCCGAAGGACGAAGCCTCCGTGTCATCTATAGTAGATTGCAAAAATGAAAAATTTCCACTAATGCTTCCAAAACTCAACTAATAATATTCCTACATAAACCAAAAGCTTTTTATTTGAAACTTTCAAGTAGACAAATTGTCACGATGAGAGGGGTTCCAAAAAATTGGTCAAATGAAGTTAAGTATCTAGGGCTCATGCTAGATAAAAAACAACTTTCCAAAATTATATTGAGTGCTTTCAAGTTAAATGAAACAATTATATACATGTCTAAAAACTCTTGTCATTCTAGAGCATACTCAATTTTATTACTTGGCCTGCAACCTAGTCACACGTTGCAATCGGAATTACAATTTTCCACCACTCGTACAGCAGATCGCCAATTACCATATATTATTATTATTTCCCGCAATAAAGAACCCCTTCTGAGCATTATGAGAAGAGACGAACCTCATACTAATGCTTACGCATAGAACCACATCTTTGGGTAGGTACCGCTACCGTTTCCAGAACAGGATGGGCAATTTAGTAAAGTGACTTTAAGAGCTCGTCTACCGTGCGATTGCGCCCGGTGCAGGGTTGAAGCCAAATGGAGTTGTAATAAATTTCCATAGCAAGATGTGAAGGGCGTTATGCGATAAAACGCCAACGCCGATGATTGCCACCACAATGTCATGCGTAAATCCACCAAAGCCAACCTCCACCCGACCCATAGGTATTGCACACAGAGAGAATCAAAGCCAAACAGTTTCAGACGGCCAAGTCGAGCCCGGTGGTAATCGAGATTTCGGCTAACCAAGAAGCTACCCATCATCATCGTCGCCAAGACGCGTAGGAGGTCTGATTCGATTTGTATGCACGGAATGTCGCCTCGAGTAGCGTTGCGTTCGCACTCTCATCGTACACTGCCGTGAAAAAGTTTAAGGTCGACTAATAAAAACACACAAAATTATCCATATCTCTGTGATTACACATCTGAATGAAAACTCTGTATAGTTAATTATATGGTTCATGACTTAATTTTGAATCATTGGTAATCACAGATATATGGACAAACCATATTTGTATTTTTGAGGAGATGACTTCAAACTTTTGCACGGGAGTGCGCCTATATGTAGGCATGTACATCATCAGTTCAGCATTCGCCCATTGTCGTCCTCATCGTCGTCTTCGTTGTCTAATGCTTCCTCCAACAAAGACCGACCGTAATAGGCTATGTATTCTTTTTTATCATTTTTACGACCGGCAACATGCGAAGTAGCAGGATGAGGCATTTGCACTATGCTCGCTAACGAGCAATGATTGAGCAAACTGACGTACACTTCCCTGTATGTTATTGCGAATTTCACTGAAATGTGGCTCATGCTCAAGATATGCGCGCCGAAAACTGTTCGAAAAAGGGCGTAAATGACAAAAACTCACTTTGGAGGAAAACGGTTTTTAAGTTTTTCAGCAAATTGTATAGAAGCCAAAACTTATTTTCTATGAATTACGTTATTTTTCTTTTGTTTCACAAAAAACTACCTAAAAATACTATTGAAAAGCTTGAAAATAGTAGAACTTTGCAGTTTAGGGAGCAGTATAATATACTTGGCACTTTTGTTTCCCTTCGGCCATGGGAATTTTTGAGAGCTACTGAAATCATATTTCGCAACTTTTCAATTTTGCATCGTATTGAATTACTTCTTATTGTAAAGTTTCAGACAATTCGTCCTAAAGAACCCTATGCCAAAGAGAATCATGGAAGTGCCCATGTAGCTCTGTACCTCACATAACTCGAAACTGACCATCCATTTGTTTTTGGGCCCCTGACTTTCGATGTTTTCGGAGCCTTTGTGCAATCATCCATTCGCAACTAGCACAAATTCATTTTAATGGCAAAAGCACAATACATTGAACAATGTAGAGTAAGGTGGGGCAAAAGTTCGACCTTAGTGATATAATCAAAGTTTCCAGGAAAACAATAGCAGTTGAAACAAAACAAATACCATACAGTTAACCTTCAACATATTGGCTATAATTTTGCTGAACAAACTTGTGTCAAAATATTTACCCATTTTTAGTTATAACAGTTTCAAAATTGATTGTCTTATTCGAACTTTTGCCCCACCGGTGGGGCAAGAGTTCGAATCTAGTGTGGGGCAAAAGTTCGCTGGCTAAAATCCAAAATATCGATCCTTTTATGACAGGCATACTTTACACCAGCCGTAAACTTAAGTTTGCCAAAAAATACACACTAAACTTTCATCAAAAAATTGCCCAAAACCGGGTTAATTGTAATATACTCAAAAATAGCAGTTTTTTCGCAAAACTAAGTGGAAATGTAAAATTTTGGTGACAGTTTTCACACGATCAGACAAATATAACTAAATTTGAAGATAATATGTGGATTTTAGGCAATTTGCAAATTTTTCCGTGATTTTATACATGGGTCGAACTTTTGCCCGCTGATTCGAACTTTTGCCCCACTATGGGCCAAAAATTGTTTTCAAGCATTTATGCAAAATCTAATACACTTCAAAGCAAACCTTATGATAGGCCTAGAAACGCTCCTACATAAAATATTGAAAAAGATTTTATCTTCAATTGGTTCCATGCAACGAAAGTTTGACCAAAAATTACAATATTCACCTCGAAAAACAACAAATAGCCATAACTTTTTCAAATCTCAATCGATTTTTATGATATTTGGAGTAAAAGTCTCTTACTTGAACAACATTCGAACCACAATGACATTTATAAGATTTGTTTTGAATTGAGCTAGAAATCTTAAAAAGAAACTCTTACCCCACTCGAACTTTTGCCCCACTTTACTCTATATTTGCTCTATCGAAGGCGAACGACCAAAAGGCACTTATATGCGAAGATATATATGTCTTCCAAAGCTTAAGTAGTACTGGTGCTATGACAGAATGTTAATAGCAATACCCACGAGATTGGTTTTCTATCGTAGCCCTGAAACAACAAAGCTTTATTTACCAAGATGAGATTATCAATAGATCATTGAACTCTATGAACAACTAATTAACCCTCTCATACCCACATTTTTATTTTTGATGTACAGTGCCCGTACGATTTTGGAAACATAAAAAAAAATCATGTTGCCTTAATCAAACCGTGACGAAATCGAGTTTTTATTAAAAGTTTTATCACCGTAATAATGACCACGTATTGAATTTACCTATTTTGAGCATGGTAAGCCTTAAAAAGGCTTACAGAAACACTGAGATTGACTGATCCATAATCCATTTTTGTACATGCATTCATGTCAAAATCGCACAACAGAACCAAAATCAAATCGTGCCGACACTGAATGTGCACTATGCATGTAGTTTTTTACTGTTTAAATAGATCTGAGCATGTTTTGGGCAATACTTTATTCTTATTTGCGAATTAACGAATCTTGTTATTATTTTGAACATCCATATGCTTTTTTATTTCTTCTTGAAGTCACTTTTTTTTATTCCATTAGGCTCCTCATCTATGATAGGTTGATTATGGAAAAAATTAAAATGTACCAATTTTTGTACTACACTTCAAACAAAACTTAGGCATTAATAGGTTATATATAAATTCAATTTTTCAAATATTGGTAAAACAAAATATGCTTCGAAAGTTTAAAAAAAACATAAAAAAACATTTCTAATATGGGTGTTATGATCCTTAGTCAGATAAATAATTATTTTGATTTCAAAGCTAAAGAAAAATACAACAAAAATCCCAAAGAGTATCCCTTCTAAAGGCTTTCCTTTTCAACAACGATGTCTCTGGTTGAAAGCATTTACCGAGCTGGTGGATATTTTTGTACTAATTTCAGTTATAAGCCACTGAAAGTTCCAGGATTTTGTGAGAACCATGTCTCGAAAATACAGGATTCTATGACAATCGTGCCAATACCCACTGGCGTAGCTAGAGTTTCGGGGGCCCGGAGCGGAGGTTGAATTGAAGGCCCCTCAAATAGAGGTTTGCAAAACAAGCCTTTTATTACCGATCTCACACGTACCTTCAACATTTTATTGAAATCGATTAACATTTGGAAGAAAGTTACATGATTTAAAAGTAAAAAAATATTTTGCCGGTAAAAATTTATTAATACGAGGGCGTAGCCATAAAGTAAATACTTTAAAAGTTTCTGTATATTTCTGTTTAAACAGATCTTTAAAGGTGTTCTTGGATAACCGTCTTAGTGTTGCATGAATACCAGAATAATATTCTCAGATAAATCTCAAGGGGTATATTTGACATAAGCAAAATATTTCGTGGAAGAATCCCTGAAGTTTGGTAAAGGAGCGCTTGAGAAAACCACGGAATTTCTTGAGCAAGGGTACGCCAAGAAATCTTCTTCAGATTTCAGTGCTCAGAGGTCTCTTCAGTTGAATTCTGGGTTGAAGCCATGATAAATTCCTGAAGAAAGTCTTGATCTTTGAAAAAATCCAGGTACAAATTTTTGGAATCTCTGTAACAATTTCTTCACAAACTCCTAATTAATTAATGTCTATATAGATTACTACTAGCAATATTAATGTAGTTCTACACTGAAAGTTTTTTTTTTTTGAAAATTTCAATAGAAATTCCTGGTGTCATTGCTCAACCAAGATTCATGACCATTGGCTCACTCTAAAATATTGAAATTAAAGGGATAATCAAGGGGCTTCTGTACATCGTTTGTACATTCGATCCAAGTTTCCTGAAAACTTATATTGGCATACTTATTTTTTCGGGATCTACAAATTATCAGTTTCCTACAAGCTATGCGGAATTTTTAAATGTTATGAGAAATCTTCACTGCGATTTTGGGGACCCTAGAAGTTCGGGGCCCGGTGCGGACTGCACTCACTACACCCCCTAGTTACGCTACTGCTAATACCGTCTAGATTTCTGTGGAATCTGTTCAATGCTCAATATTTCGTGGGAATTGCCCAAGTTCTGTGGAAACACTACCTAAGATTCATATTTTTATATAAAATTCATTTTAAAAATTCAAGGAACACATAGTGGACCAGATTATCTTGGATCTAAGATTAAAACTTTTAAGGTGATTATTTGTTACTGGTTGACGTGATGTTGTTGTTGTTAAATGATCTTTATTTTCTGTGTTAGTTTGATTACATAGTATTAACATTTAAGTGATGCAGGGGAACATTTTCATCTCGGGTTTAAGTTTAAAAAAAAGAATAATATTTTAGACGAAGCTATATGTTGTAATGTTCACCACAAATGTGGGATTTGTGGAATTTTGGAAATATATACAAACTTAAAACTACTAAATCCACCTTAAACCTAACCTAATCTACTATATACAAAGTGCTTATTAAAGCATGTTCAGATGAACTACATTTATTTACAAAGTTGTCTCAAATAATTTTAGTTTTGAGGCTGATTTGCCTCCTCATGTAAGTCGATGATCCTTGTGCCATAACCCGAGCAAAGTCCAACATCAAAATGAAAGCAAGTTGAAAACATATATTGTTTTCAGCATGAAGTTGATATCATAATTTGATATCAATTTATCGATGAAATATTCGATATCATATTTTGTTTTCTTTCTGCTATCATTTTAAATTTTTACTTATATTTTCTTTTTATTTAATTATAAATTTATACGTGCTACATGTTTAAATACTACGAGAATCTAAAAATAAAGCATTCATCTAGTCGCAGGCATGTTTCAATATCAATTGAAAATATGTATATCTCAGCGAGTTCTCAATTTGCTTTCAATGACAGCAGAAACTGTTTTCCAATTTGCATTCACTGACAGCAAAAAGAGTTTTCAATTTGATTTCATGGGAACATTTTTCTGCTCTCAGTTTTGATATTTTAACCGTTAAAACGACCAAAATGACAACAAACTAAGTTATCAAAATCCAACATCACAACATCAAAATTAGTTTTCAATATGATCTCAAGCTTTGCTCGGGAAGCGCTACCAAGGATCATTCTTAGCGTACGATTTTGTGCGACTTGGAGCCTGTTTTTGTGGGTTTGTGCGCATTGTTCTCATACCGGAGCTGCGTA
Source organism: Aedes aegypti (assembly GCF_002204515.2). Classification (NCBI taxonomy): domain Eukaryota; kingdom Metazoa; phylum Arthropoda; class Insecta; order Diptera; family Culicidae; genus Aedes; species Aedes aegypti. The sequence continues at coordinate 242,714,717 of NC_035108.1, read as the reverse complement.
GAGTAGTGCTGGTTGATGTGGTGTAACGACTCTATGACACTACCCCGAACGCCACTACCCCGAATGAGTCACTACCCCGAATGCCATTACCCAGAATGCATAATATTTTGAGGCTTATGCTAGTTAGACAGTGGGGAGATAATTGTACGATTCCCTTTAAGTATTTAACAAGTTTAGCTTAACTATGTATTTTTCAAATATCAGAAGATAAAAAGCAGCTAGTTTTTTAGAAAATATTTTTTTCATACTAAGTTTTCTTTGGATTTGTCCTCTAATTTTGGTGAGATTCCCACAGCCACATTGCAAAGCTCTCAAGAACAGCCTTTTCAAAATAGAAGGGTGAATTTATTATGAAAAGTATAGCTATAATATGCACTAAAACAAGATGTAGTAAAGTCTCTTATTGGAAATCGGTACTAACTTCTTTTACTCATTTTTGTAGGTGTCAGGCTACTAGCATTACAGTGAATGATCACTGTAACAACGTGATGATATGGCACAACCTATATTCATAAGAAAGGAAGATATTTGTTTAAAAACAAAATTGAATTATGAACACCAAGAAGTCCAAATACCGGTGATCACGCAGCTGTTCAGCAAGACCATACTGAGGGTTACGGGTTCGAATTCCTCCGGTGGCGGATCATATGCATTGAACATTTCCTTGGCGTCCCTGGGCATAGAGGCACATGTACAAAAATGGTAAATTGACAAGGAATGCTCTCAGTCAATAAAAGGCTTATTTTATTAAAAGCCCAATCACAAATTTCATAACCCTGAAGGAGGCAAAAAATGTTGTGGGTGGTTGTCTTCAAAATGTTACAGCCCATATACAATATGTAAAATTTCCATACAAAAAATGCTACCCACCCCAGGTGTCAAAAATGGCAATTTTTGGCGTTATGAAATGTGTGAATGAACCCTTGAACTACGAAAGTGCCCACTGAGCTGATAAACAGGCACTGTCTCAGAAAGAATGAGAGGAAGATAGTTGCCAACAAGATATTTTGAAAGAATAACTGACATATAAAAGAAGGGAAAATATATGATGAATATTTTACCGACGAATTTTACGCGCTATTAATTACCAGCTTCATTAGAGACGCATTTTTGCCCGCTAAATAATATACTGCACTATATCTCATACTATTCGGGGTAATGGCTCATTCGGGGTAGTGGCGTTCGGGGTAATGACCCATTCGGGGTAATGGCTTTCGGGGTAGTGGCATTCGGGGTAGTGGCGTTCGGGGTAATGGGTTGGAGCCGGTGTAACAGTTCTTTTATATACATGTTAAAGCGTTGAATCAAAGATTTTCCTTGTGAAATTAATAATAAGCCATAATCAAAAATCATTATTTATCTTTTAAATTTTAATCTTCATGAATAATCATAATCATTCATCATGTGTTCAAAAATTATAATTATTAAGCATTGTCCTTAGTCATGGTAGATGTTAATTAAACTTAAATTAAATCACTTAAATTACTGGGGCGTCCGATGTAAAAACGGTCTTCCGCAAAGTTGTAGCTGATTATTGTATCTCACAGTATCAACGTAGCTCTAATCCGCAAGAGCACATGGGCAAACACTATGACCGATTGAATAAATTGATAGCTTTTCTCATAGTAATTCGCATTTAAACTTTAAAGGGCTTGTGCAGTCTCAGATTTTATCCAAATGAGCTCAAATTCTGGGAGGACACTCAGAATTTGATAAAAAAATTGAATGAGCGGTGTGGAGCAAAAACGATTTTTTAAACCACTCTACTGCCTATGTATAAGGCGTAGAGTAAAGTGGGGCAAAAGTTCGAGTGGGGTAAAAGTTTCTTTTTAGGATTTCCAGCTCAATTCAAAACAAATCTTATAAATGTCATGGTGGTTCGAATGCTATTCAAGTAAGAGACTTTCAATCCAAATATCATAAAAATCGATTGAGATTTGGAAAAGTTATGGCTATTTGTTGTTTTTCGACGTGAATATTGTAATTTTAGGTCAAACTTTCGTTCCATGGAACCAATTGAAGATAAAATCTTTTTCAATATTTTATGTGAGGGCTTTTCTAAACCTATCACAAGGTTGCCTTGAGGTGTATTAGTTTTTGCATAAATGCTTGAAAACAATTTTTGGTCCATAGTGGGGCAAAAGTTCGAATCAGCGGGGCAAAAGTTCGACCCATGTATAAAATCACGGAAAAATTTGCAAATTGCCTAAAATCCACATATTATCTTCAAATTTGGTTAAATTTGTCTGATCGTGTGAAAATTGTCACCAAAATTTTACATTTCCACATAGTTTTGTGAAAAACTGCTATTTTTGAATATATTACAATTAACCCGGTTTTGGGCAATTTTTTGATGAAAATTTAGTGTGTATTTTTCGTCAAACTTAAGTTTACGGCTGGTGTAAAGTATGCCTATCATAAAAGGAACGATATTTTGTGTTTTAGCCAGCGAACTTTTGCCCCACACTTGATTCGAACTCTTGCCCCACCGGTGGTGCAAAAGTTCGAATAAGACAAATAATTTTGAAACTGTTATAACTAAAAATGGGTAAATATTTTGACACAAGTTTGTTCAGCAAAATTATAGCCAATATGTTGACGGTTCACTGTATGGTATTTGTTTTGTTTTAACTGCAATTGTTTTCCTGGAAACTTTGATTATACCACTAAGGTCGAACTTTTGCCCCACCTTACTCTAAGGAAAGGCATGCTACAATGATGGAAAAATCGATGCGTAGGGAAACGGTTTCTTCTTCGTATCTGGCTCTAACGATTGCTATGAAGGAATTATTAAGTTTGATACATTAAGAGTGGAAAATAACAACTACACTGCCTGTAACCGCATAACAGTCACATTCGACATTTTTGACAAATTGGAGTTGATACCGTGAAGAGTGATGCATACTTGCGATCAACTTAATGAAATCTGTGAGGTTGTTCTAGAAAACTTGAAAAAGATACCAACATAACAGTCACATTGAGATTGTAAATAAACCTCGCAACGTAATAGCAATGAAATATCTATCAGAATTATTTTCTGACTATTCATCTAGTATGCAAAATGAGTTGTACAAAATATCAGCCCCAAATAAGCACTTTTGAGTTTCTGGTAATTTTTAGAAATTTTAGTTTTCTCCCATACTGCCAAAAAATGCACACTTGGTATTCCATTTACTCAATGCCTACTTTTGTCGAATGTTACAAATATGCAGTTATGGGCAGTACAAAGCATGTGGAAAGGGACGGGCTTGAGATTGTATCCATGACCTTCTACTTATCAAGCAGAAGCGGTAGCTACTAGACCACCAACCACGTCATTTTTTATATTTTTCTATGATCTACGATAAAGTGACACAAGCAATCGAGTAATATCTAATGAAATTGATCGTAAAATAATTAAAAACAATTATTATGCTTGACAATTTAACCTCTTTGAACCTCTTTGCACCATCTGTAAAAAGTAGGCATTGAGAAAATGGGGTTTGAAGTTTCCGAACTCGTTTTCCATACAAATATTCAAACAATTCTAGAAGATTGGAACATGTTCAACGAAACATTCATTCCTTGCATTACGATATCTTTCCGAGAAAAATATAAAGATGCATAAAGCATGGATCATTTTTGAGTTACACGGTGCGCAAATCTGTAGTGGGACTGATATGCGTTTACTTTTCATTATAGGACAATTTGACTTGCTGTTTTCTTCTTTATTTTTCCGAGTACTATTAATATTATCTCATTAGTGAAGCTGAAGGAGCATTGGAAAATATGTTGAAAACTAAACTCAACTCAATTATTGATACTACAGATGAGACTGACTTGCGATCCATGGTAGTACAGTGGTGTATCATAATTAGCATCGGGTCTATTTGAATCAGTTTTATGCAACTTGTTTTTTTTTTCGATTGATCAATTTTTAAATTGATATTAGGGGTACCGTATTCCGAGGTAATATTGAACAGTGGGGCAGCATTGACCGCAATGATCCTCCTCGTAAAAAGATCAATTTAACATTTATCGATGAAATATTTTTAATGCGTGAATTCTAGTCATGATCTAATAAACATTAATGTTTTTGCAAAAATTGAGTTGTGTTCATGCGTCAATTTTTCAACTTTTGAAAACAATGATTTTCATGATTATGGATGACACGCTCAAAGAATCATGACTAACATGATCGGGGCCTTCCTTAGCCGAGTGGTTGGAGTCTGCGACTACAACGCAAAGCCATGCTGAAGGTGTCTGGGCTCGATTCCCAGTCGGTCCAGGATCTTTTCGTAATGGAAATTTCCTTGACTTCCCTGGGCATAGAGTATAATCGTACCTGCCACACGATATACGAATGCGAAAATAACAACTTTGGCATAGAAAGCTCTCAGTTAATAACTGTAGAAGTGCTTATAAGAACACTAAGCTGAGAAGCAGGCTCTGTACCAGTGAGGACGTTAATGCCAAGAAGAAAAAGAAGAATGAGTTCTGAAAACGATATGAGCAGAAGAAATGCAGTTGTTAATAATTTTTTTATTTATTTCGTCAATCAATAGTATCAATAGTAGACTACACGTTTGCTTAATTGTATGTTGTATTATATCTTAAGGAATTAAAATATTGTCTTAGCTTTGTTCGCGACATGGTCAGATCAATTTCTGTGCAATGCTGATTAAAAAGAGACATCATTTGATTCATTGGGCTCATTCTTTGGAATGAAATTCTCAAAATCACAGTTGTCAGAATTGTGATTATTGTGAACAAAAATTGAGTACTCAATAGCTGTGTGTAATGCTTCATTTTTCCATAGTGGAGAAAGGTATTCATTCACACAGAAATCTTCCATAATGTTTGAGAACAAGAAGTCCAAATGACAGTTTTGCCGGTTTTTCACATGATTTATTTGATTTAATCCTAAAAATGCAGCTTTTTCAAAAATAAATTGTAATCGTTCGTTTTCACCGACAACCGGAAGCAGAATGCTTTCGTTTTCGGAATCACGAATAAAATCAGCATTACGCTGATTAAAGTCGCCATAGATATGCACTTTGAATTCTGGAGATAACTGGGATACAATTTCTTCAGCAGTTTGAAAGAAAATTTCATATGATGATTTGCAAGCTTGGTCTGGCGGAAAATACACAGAAGCAAATATATGTGTTTTTCAAAATGAAATTTTTAAGAAATGTAAAAAAAATGATCAATGTTACCCCGGATTACGGTACATACAATCGAGTGTATTTTATTATAGTGTATGTTATTGAATCGAAATAAAATATGATGAAAATCATAAGATTTTTGATGAATTGAAACAATTAAATTTATTTTAAACCAGTCCTGAAGAATTTGCTTAAATTTGGTTAATTTGTTGGATCGATTTGCATATTGAATTAGTATCGATTCGATTACATCCACGTCTGGTTTTCCAATGCTAATCAGTACCCAGTGGGGGTTCCATGAGAATTGAAAAGAATACGTCATTAAATGAACCATACTAAAGAAACATTGATCCTATTATTGGTATGACGATTTTTTCATTCTAAGTTGATTATGAATTTTGTGCATTTTAGAGAAATAATTATTTGGAATCTATCGACTGATATGTTGAAATCACGCGTTTCATTATTTAATCGACATATTATGGCTGTTTTTCCTCAGTTTCACCATTATTGGTCCACTTGCCCCAAACAAGAGACATGATTCACAAAACTACTCAAATATTAATATTCCTGCTCTCACTTATGAGTGAAGTTTACTTTATACATTCGTTTGCCAGACATCTTGTTAGACTAGCACTTGTTTAAATGAGCAAAAACGGTGCATACAAAAAAAACGTAAATGCTTCATGCAGATGTGTGTCCCACAGCAATCACCAAAAAAAAAACTGTACAGAAACCCCCACTCCAAGTGCAAAGTCAAGAAGAACATCCAACTATCCAAGTTTTTCCAGTTTTCATGCCTCCCCAGAGGACAGATAATGTAGAAAACGTGAAACAGATGCTCCAGAAAGAGGTCCGAGAACGGTTTGCAAAAGTTCAAAGATTTTTGCCATTGCGCAACGACTGCCCGGAGTTCTGCCCGGAGAATGTCTGACTGAAAAATGGCCATTATGCCTCCCTGGTCTTCGCTTTTTTCTCTCTCTAACTCGAGGCTGCGGTTGTTGAGATTCAAGCTTTGGCTTTTGTTTGCTGTTATGAGTTTCGGAAAACGGTAGACGCAGGTACTCAGGACACTATTTATATGTCCTATTTTCCAGTTGTGCAGCAGTTCGCTGGGCAGTTGAAGAGCTAAGCCAACACAAACGATTTTGCCCCACCTCCCAACGGGAAAGCTTTACAGCAGCTTGACAGCAGCTTTTGGGTTGACAGATACAGATTAAACGACGCAATCTGTCGCATTCTGAGTACGTGTTTGCAGAGCAAGGTTTGCAGTTTAGAGGTACGGTTTCTTTTTTCTGTCGTTGCTGATGTTGTTGCATAGACTCAAATTTCCCATACGGTAACTATTGTTGGGCCGCTTTCTAACCCTGGCTTTGGCGGTGAAAACGGATCCCAAAGAACGACGCAAGCACGCAACCTGTGATCAAATTATACCTCTCCGGCAGTCTTCAACAAGCAGACGAAGTTTATCTGTCGAATATTCGCCGTACGAAACATGCGGTGCACAATAAAGTACGAAATCCAATTTATCCTTCACCGAAACAGAGAAAAGCACTCTAGTGGAGCCCCCATTTTAGGGGTGAATTTTTTTCTCTCTGTAAAGCATTACGGTTGGAAACCCTTTTTTCGTTCCATAAATGTACCAGCAATCTACTTACTTGGCTGGAAGGCAGTCAGAAGATGAAACGGTGGCTTTTCCTTGAAAAGTAAGCCTTGTTATGTGGAGCAAGTGTCTTCGCCTGGCGGAATCAACTTACGAGCTTCTAACGTCATTGCTCTCGGTTTAATCTCAAATTGGAATTGTTGAGTTTATGATTCATTTTTTCGAGCTATGGATTCACAAATTCACATGTTTTCTGACAATCCAATCCGCACTGGTATGTTTATTGACAATGTATATGCCTTGCGAAAACAAGATATTAGAATTCTAGTCGAAATCGACATAAGTAACATAAATAATTGTAATAAAACGTGTCTCGTGCGACAACATTGAACAACATTATTGAAAAGTTTTCATGACAATAAAGTATTGTTTATGAGTAAAATTATCAACTTTTAAAAACACATGCCTAATATGATTTCCGCAAACGATATGAGCAAAAAAAGTGCTATTTTCACTACAAATAAAATGACTGCAAACGATTTTGTTGTTGCAATTTTCATAGGACATTCAATTCAGCAAAATAAACTAGTTCCTGGTTAAGTAACCCTCTTCAAAACCACACTTTAGGGAATTTCATTTCAATTAGACATATTCTTCAAAACAGGTTAAAAGAATATCTGAGTGATAATAGCTTAATCATACAATTATGTCAAATAACATGTGGGGGTGTCTAACCCTTATAATTGGTTTGTATAGATAATCTCGTGAGAAACAGTAAACTGTGTTTTTATCACAACGAGTAAGTAAGGTTGAGTTAAAACATACAAGGTCCAGCACATGATTTTAAAAATATTTCTTCAAAGATTCAGAACAACTGAATCCACTTTGGAAAGATAAAATGCAAAAAAGTGATTTATTCTATAAATTCAGCTCCTCGTCTATTCAAAATCAAAGGATGCTGTGGTTGGAACATATATGATCCAAGCACAAAAGCACAGAAACTTGTCGAAATTCCATCGGTATGGAACAAGCTAGGCCCAAAATTACCATGCAATTCTTAGCTCTCATATATCTTGTGGGTTACCCATAGAAGTTATTGTTGTCCATGATTTTCCATAACTCTAGGTGGTCTATGATATTTTACGACGCCAAGCATGGGAAACATTCACTCGAATATTGCATTTCTCTCGCTCACATCCACAAGCGGTCAAGAGCGAGATTGCCGTTTCTCCGACCAAGCTGAGTGTTTCAATTTCCAATGCACTTTTTTCTTGTTCGCCGAGCGACAAGTTAGACAAAAACGGCAACGGAATGATTCATTACCGACTACTTGTGCCGAAGGCATCCGATTGCTGTAGCGAATGATTCTTTACATTCCGATTCCACACGAGTGGCATTTGTATTTGAGAGCTGAAGAGCGTTCACTGACTGGTAATACACAAGGCGAAATGTTTCAGTGAACGCAAAATCTGTACATTTCGCAGGAAGCTTTCAGTGATCGAATGGCGATCGCGTTCTTTCGTGTCTCCAATTTAAGAGAGGATAGGTGCTCTCTCCGCTCCGTATATCTTTTAATTTTCGGTTTATCTCAATCGTTTACGATTCGTCGGGATTGCGCTCACCCTAGTAGAGTTCGGCAGTCATTGAACATTCGGTGGCAGCAGATACTTTGCAGATATTTTATCGGTAGCGTTCGGGTGAGTGAGTGAATTTTCCCATGCTCGTAACGACGCTTTAAAATCGTTAAACGATAATGCGTTGGGACTTGATTATAACGAATGTTCTGAAGGATTTTAAGTACAATAAAGATCGCTGATTGGCCGCTGAGAAACCAGATTGTCAACTTTCCACGAACTCATTTGTAATTGGTGATAGACCACATGAGTTAATCTGGAACAAGGCGGTATATATGTACGTTAATTACTCTTGAATTTCTCCGATGATTTTTAGATTGATTTCTTCTGGTATTTCTGAAAAGATTTCTCCAGTAAAATCTCTACAATGATGTTTGCAGAAATATCTTCAAGGCTTTCTTCAGGAATTCCTCCAGAAGTTAAACTAGGGTTACGCGAGATATTATTTTTAGTGATTTCTGCAGAATTTCCACCGAGGACTTCTCCACGGATACATACACAAATATCTCCAAGTAGTCCTCTCAAGATTCGTCCAGGAATCATTCCAGAGAATTCTTCCGGGATTGCTCCATGGTTCGCTCCAAGGATTCCACTAAGAATTCCTCCAGATAATTCACAGCTCACAAATTCTTCTTTCCCACAGTTACCACTAAAAAAAATCGCTACATTATTTTTTCCAACGATTTTTCCAGATAATCCTCCAATGATTCCCCATGAATTTGTCCAGGAATTTGGTCTGGGCTCCAAAAAACAACTTCTGAGATTCCTCCAAGAGTTCCTCTTGAAATTTCTCAGAAGATTCTCTCATGAATGCCTGCAGGAATTTCATCAGAAATAATCCTAAAAATTTCTCCATTTAAAATCTCTACAAAAATTCCTCCAGTAAAAACTCTATATAAATTCATGCTGAACAGGGGCATCAGGCTTTCAACAACGGACATCCACACATTGGAGACACGGAATACTGCACACATCATACGAATCAACTGTGGTATGGACAAAATGGACTGATCTGGACTGCTACCTGCAGGTTTATCTTGTGTAGCTGGACGCGGAGGATACTGTTTCTTGTCGTGAATGCTAAAAGTCGCGCCGACGGTTTGCTGAGGGACTTTTTGAGAGAGTCTAAAGAACTGTTGTGTTTTGTTTTGCTTAGACGTGTTTGGAGACGACTGTTGTGAGGTTAACTGATCTGATGTTAACGCGATCTGAGGAGCTTGATTTTGGGGAGGCATGTTTTCGGATCTTCTTTTGATATTAGCGGTCTTTTTCTTTCGTTTTGGATAGACGTAGGTGTAGCTGCAGTTGCCATTCTCGTCATCATCGAGATCATCAGCTGGAAGGTCTGCAAGTGGAGAGAACAAATTGTCTAAGACAACTGTTTCTTGATCCGCGGTGGAAAGCAGTTCAGCGAATGAAAGTCTGGACTTTTCCAATAATTTTCGCCGGGTCATGTTAACGTGGTCTTGATAAGAGGGACAACTCTTCGGGGATGGATCATGCTCCGCATTGCACCGAATGCACAAAGAAGACACGAAAGAGCACGTTGATTCGTCATGAATTTCAGCACATTTGCCACAACGTGCTTTGTTATCGCACATTTTAGCTGAGTGACCATATCGTTTGCAATTCGTACACATCAACACTTTAGGAACATATAATCGAACGGTAATCAACACGTGATCGATTTCAACAAAATCTGGAAGGGCCGTTCCTTCAAAAGTAATGCGAAAAGAGTAACTCGGATCATATACGACATCTTCACCTTCTTTGCGAGGGACGACTAGTTGGTTGACCTCCAGAACATTCACCGATGGAGCATTGGAATTTCTGAACTTTCCGACTCCATTTTCTAATAGGTACTGGCCGCTCAAGGTGGAATCGGAGATAACACCGTCTATCTCAACTTCTTCGCTAGGGATGTACACTCTATACTGCTTGAATAAGCGATTCTTTACTATGTCGTTGGCATCGTTACGATCTGACACGACTACCCGAATTTTCCTCATGGTAATTTTACGAGTCTGCTGTATAGAGCGGTAATGCTTATGGAGGTCATTGGAGATTGTTGTGATGTCTAATGGTTTTTCGATTTGCCGGAAGAACACTACATATGGAGGCTTAGCTGTAACAGGGTATGCTCTGGCTCTCGGTGAATGTTCTGGATTTGCCAAGTCAGGAGGATCTTTTATGTCCGTCTCCATAGCCGCAACGGACTTGCGGTCACTGGCTCACACACGCTACAAATTCTCGATAGGAAATAAACAATGGTACTTAGCTTTGTTCAACGATCACTCAGCGGAGGAAACAATTGGCTTCACTTTCAATACCACAATCGAACACTGCTTTGCCAACACGACCGTTCTCGTCAAAAGCCAAACGTGGAATCTAAGAAATACTTCTTTTGAAACATTTCATTGCTGTAGTTACGCAAAATTGCACTTTACGCTACTTCAAGTGAATACCCCTAGTATTTAAATGAAATATGCTTTTAGTCTACGTAGTCTTCATTATAAAAAAGCCGTCAAAAAATAATAACTACGTATTTGGTATTCCAGAGATTTTCTCCGGAAATTTCTCCAGAGATTTCCTCGGTAGTCTCTCCGTATGCTTCTGAAAAAAAAATCTCCTGGGATTTTTCCAGCAATTTAACCGTTAATTCCTCTAGGGATCGCTCGAGGTTTTTTTAGAGGTTCCTCCAGGGATTGCTCATAGATGTTTTTTTTTTTTTGAGATTAAATCAAGTCATTATTTATTCTGCCTCATTATCACTCCAATCTGCCATATTTTTAATTGTATAATTAATTATGGTACCGAAAACTATCCGCAAGATAGAAAAAATGCTATATAAAGGCATTATACTGAGCATACTTAGCACTAAGTATGGTAATAGTTTTTTCATGGGTTTTCCATTTGGAACTCTTTACCAAACAACTAAACGCTGATAAATTCGGGGTCAGTTTTTAGACAGAACTGTATAGAGCACTTTAGGTAGTTAAATGTAAATTATAGGCAAGTAAGGTATAATGGAATACGAAAAAGTGGCCCTTCTTCTAAAGAATTTACATTGTAACACTTGAAAAGTCGGATTGTCTTAAGTTACTTATTGATAAATGGAAATGAAAAAAAAAAAACAATGTTACAGCTTCTTTACCGTGCCGAAGACCCCAATGCACAAGGAAAGTTAAACAATTTGATATTCTCATATGTCGCGCGAAATTTTTTGGACAAAAAACTGGTCTATTAGAGACGTATCTTAATGAAATTGCATTCCAAAGGTAATGAAACATGTATTTATTTTAAGCCAAAGTTGTCGCTTTCCTTCTGCGCATACTTGTCCCATGTTCTATGTAAACCTTATTGACCGCGGGACAAATATGCGTAGAACGGCAGCATAGTGCGCATTCATGCGAGGCCAACATCAAATTTGATTGAAATTTTCAATATCAAAATATTATTTCCCATCCATTTTTCAATGAATTTATTTCAGTTGAATTTTCAGGGTCAATCACAAAATTCTTCTAGTTTTTGGAACCGCGGTCATCGATTAGAAATTTGCCGTTACTTTGAATTCATCGAGGGGAATTCTGATGTAATCCCACTTGAAGAATCAGTAACCACTTTAATTTCGCGTCCGTGGCTTGCGACAAATCAACTTCATGATGGTTCGACCGTTTTTGGATGACTTTGTCACATGCTGGGTTGTTTCGATACGGGTTCACTGGTGGAAATGGCCATTATATTGCGAATCTGAAACCTGGCTTGCGACATATCAATTTTCATGAATTTTCAAATTAAATCTAAACGTGGTTCAGATGTATTTGAATGACTTGACCACATGTCGGATTGTTCCGAATTACCGGTTTTCTGGGGGAAATGGCCACTAAATTGTTGGTTCTGAAACTTAGCTGGCAACATCAAACTTCATAAGTTCCCAAACTTGGCGGTTCTAAAACTTAATTTGCGATGATTTTGCAAACCAAGTCCAAAGAAATGTCAAATCGTGTGAAGATTTGTGTCGTGAATTTTGAGTTGAATATTTATCTCTAACTTATTCATTCACTCTCTATCACTAACTCATACATTTTCTCATTATCGCATCCCAAACTATAAAATCGTATTTCTTCACTTCCCCACACGTGGCTCCGTTTGGCACATGTTACTTGAGGATATACGTCGTCTACATTCGGAACAATATATACATAAGAAAGATCATCTACAGCAGTATGCTCAGCACATAATTAGTTACTACTATCGGTGGGACTTTTATGCGTAGAAATTCACCAAAAACCCCGTATTACTAGGCATAACAGTCCCACTATAAATTTCGTAGCAAAATTTACATTTTTCCCATAACACAAACTCTTGACTCTAATGAACACACTATTCTCCATACTATTGTAAAGATTTTAATTTAATTTACTACACACATGGTCAATACGAGGCCTAAATGTGTTGAAATCTTTAAACGCGTTTTTCTCGATAGCATATTTTGGAACATGGGACAATTATGCGTATAACGGCAGAGCAATGGTTAATGTGTCCGAAGCGTCAGATCAATACAAAAATTATGTTTTCTGGAAATTTTAAAAAAGTTTAGAACCAAAACAAAATTAAAAATATTTCAATCAGAGAATTATATAAGATCGAAAACTTTCGATTGATGTCAGTAGATTCCAAATTCTCCCTTTATTTAGATATTTATGGAAAAAAAGTTTCTTTCAGTAGTGCTACTATACTAGAGGGTCTTGTCCCGGGAATCCCGGGATCTAAAAAATCCCGAATCCCGGGATATTTTTGAAAATCCCGGGATTTCCCGAAATTGCATATCGAACTAGAAAATATTGTTGTATCATTTTCAAATAATGGCACAGAACAAGCTACATGTTTTTTTCCGGTGACTGTTGATACAGGAATGTATGTAAGTTATTGCATTTAGCTTACTCAAAAACCGTTTTTATTGACGTTTAAGGCCACTTATGCTTGAACTTGTTTTTTTTCTGGTATGTCAGTTACGTAATGTTCAATAAACTATAACAGGCTACTCTACAGTTTATTCCATTCGTTAATAATTTCTTTGGTGCGTGAATTACTCATCATATTAAAATTTTATCAATGTCCATCCCTTTCCCTACCCGTGGTAGTTTGCCCGGTGTACCTTACAATTTTCCAGGACGAATGTACTTGTGTTTGTCATGCCAACAATTTAAAAACATGAAGATTCCATTTGACACAACAATGTATATAAGTTGTATAATCAAGAGAGATGTTAAAATTTAAGAGTGATTGGTATCACCTATACTATATTTTATGCAGCACGATTGATTTTCGTTTCAAATTAACAATAAGAAATGTCCGTTGACTTCAACTGTAGATAGGTGAAATATTGATGAATGAAATCTAAGGTAGGATTTTTTTTGGTATATTAGGGTTTATTCACAAATGTCATAACATCATAAACGACCATTATAGACGAATTTTGTTTGAGCTGTAACACGCCAAGGACACCCACCCCCTTCAGCATTGTGAAATTTGTGAATGGGCCCTTATAATTCAACTTAACCTTCGAAAACAGGTTCGGGTATTGTGAAACGGCTCTATAAGACTAAACAAAGCTTTAATACGCGAACTGGTCGTTCTATAATCGTTTTGGAAGCATTTGATTTTTGTCCCGGGATTTTTTCGAGTCCGGGAAACAAGACCCTCTATACTATACTGAGCAATTCTCGCTGAAACCAGGCCGCCATCGGCACCCATCGTTAGAATTCCAATTTTATGTCACAGATCGCTAGCTTTCGATAAAACTTAAGGGTGGTCCTTTTTGTTTTCTCAAATTGGTGGACCCCTCGTACGCCAGCTAGCTAAACAGTTTGCAAAAAAGGCCATTTTTTGATAAATCTTGGGTATTTCTTCACGTGATATGTCTCATATTTCCCTTGGAACACATACCAAACTTAATGGCATCGTATAGAGAAAGGATATAGCTTTCATTTGAAGTTAAAAAAAAATCCGGCGGCCATTTTGAATTTGGCCGCCATCTTGAATTTTGTTAGAAAAATCGTTTTTTCACCATTAGCGCACCGCTCGTTTTGAATTCTGAGATCACCATCAGAAAGCTGAGGAAAAATTGCGTAAGATAGGCTACAGAAACTAGGTGTGCAATGGTATTTATCCTATGAAATGAACGATTTTCTAAAACATGTTCCACGATTTTGACGTATATGGCGAGTGCAATCAATGCAAACATCATTTTTTGTACAACAAAGATACAAGTTTTCAATAGTAGGTGTATTTTTCGAGTCAGATGAAGAATAGGAGTATTATTTAGAGTGATAAAATCTGGCGGCCATCTTGGATTTTGCCGCCATCTTGATTTTGCCTAGTAGAATGAATTTTTCACCTTGATAGCACTCAGCATGTCGAATTTAGAAGTTACCAATAAAAACAAGGTTACGTATACTCTTCTTCTTATTATTCTTCATTTTCCTGACGTTACGTCCCTAGTGGAACCGAGCCTGATACTCAGCTTTATTAGTTATAAATACAGGTTATTAAATAGGAATTTTCTTTTATTATACGATTTTTAATAACAGAATATTTCTTCGACATATCTTTGAATTCAGTTATTATGAATAAATAAATTTAATGAATAAAAACCGTCCAAAAACATTGATTGAAATAAACAATTTTTTTTTTTACCATATGCTTTTTTTGTCATCGAATGAAGTTTATAAATTGTGCGTTGGGACATTAGTAAGTTTTGTGGTAATATCTGTAGTTTTAGAATGGAAATCTTAAATTTTTAAGCAAAAAAAATCCTTGATTTTCTGAATCATAAAGTATTGTTTTTACTAACACCCAACATGCATGTGAAAAATAGCGAAATTGAAAGGTGAGAAGCAGGCTTTGTTCTAATGTGGACGTAATGCCGAAACGCAGGTGAATCATTTTGAGTTTGGAAAATCTGGTGGCCATCTTGGATTTCGACGCCATCTTAGTTTTTAGCAGTAGAATGATTTTTTACCATCTCAGCGCTCTTCATGTTTAATTAATTAAAGATCTCCGTTAAAAACAAACAGATTCTTTATTTCTTATCTTATTTTAGCTGTTCAACAGATTGTTCATTTCTATCAATGGTTTTAGACCAAATAAATGAAAGAATTAATGCTATTTTTCAACTCGCAGATATGCAGAACAATCATTCAGGTGGCAAATAAGCGTTAAAAAATTCTACTTGTTAATTTATTTTTGAAGCTTAGGGGCTGGCTCTATTCCAGTAGGGACGTAACGTCAGGAAAAAGAAGAACAAGAAGAATAGTAAGTGTAACGGTGGCATTAAAATTCAACATGTTGAGTGTTATCAAGGTGAAAACTCATTCTACTACTTAAAACCAAGATGGCGTCAAAATCCAAGATGGCCGCCAGATTTTTTCACTCAAAATAATACTCCTATTCTTCAACTGACTCGAAAAATACACCAACTTTTGAAAACTTGTATCTTTGTTGTACCAAAAATGATGTTTGCATTGATTGCACTCGCCATATACGTCAAAATCGTGGAACATGTTTTAGAAAATCGTTCATTTCATAGGGTAAATACCATTGCACACCTAGTTTCTGTAGCCTATCTTACGCAATTTTTCCTCAGCTTTCTGATGGTGATCTCAGAATTCAAAACGAGCGGTGCGCTAATGGTGAAAAAACGATTTTTCTAACAAAATTCAAGATGGCGGCCAAATTCAAAATGGCCGCCGGATTTTTTTTAACTTCAAATGAAAGCTATATCCTTTCTCTATACGATGCCATTAAGTTTGGTATGTGTTCCAAGGGAAATATGAGACATATCACGTGAAGAAATACCCAAGATTTATCAAAAAAATGGCCTTTTTTGCAAACTGTTTAGCTAGCTGGCGTACGAGGGGTCCACCAATTTGAGAAAACAAAAAGGACCACCCTTAAGTTTTATCGAAAACTAGCGATCAGAGACATAAAATTGGAATTCTAACGATGGGTGCCGATGGCGGCCTGGTTTCAGCGAGAATTGCTCACTGCCCATAAAAGCATAACTGTCCAATTTGGATTTTCGACCCAACACTTTTTTGATCGCAACATTCACGTTTTATATACTTTTCCATGTATATAATAATTAACACACTTTGAAAATGTTGTGGACAAATTTGTAGTTGGTGCAGTCTCATATTGAAAAATAAAAGCATAAAAGTCTCTCTATACCAACTTTAAATCAAAATAGTAACTGCAATACGTGAACTCTTTTTAATTATATATTTCTTGCTGATCAACAGAAGCAAATAAAGTAATCTGTGTAGTGCCGATAATATAAAATGGCATGCAGAGATGTACAAGAGAGTTATAAATTAATATTGAATTTTTATGCGACGACAAACTTCAAATTATGAGCGCAGTTTTCTTAATGCCAAATTTTTCATATGGGACGGATATGCATTTTTTGGCAGTATATGTATTAGAGTGGTTCAAAAAATCGGTTTTGCTCCACACCGCTCATTCGATTCTATATCAAATTCTGGGAATCCTCCCAAAATTTGAGCTCATTCGAACGAAAGCTGAGACTGCACAAGCCCTTCAAAGTTTATATGGGAATTACTATGGGAAAAGCAAGCAATTCATTCAATTGGTCATAGTGTTTGCCCATGTGCTCTTGGTGATTAGAGCTACGTTGATACTGTGAGATACATTCATCAGCTACAACTTTGCCGAAGACCGTTTTCAAATCGGACGCCTCAGTAATTAGTTATTGATTTATATCCAGTCACAAATTCTTCAGCAGTGCTCATTTAACTTCTTAGCAGGCAACATTGCTGCACCTGGCGCGAAAGATAGCACGCACAAATCATGGCTACTATGTTTTACTGCATATATCCAGTGATGCCTGCAGAACAGTCCAATAATTATAGCCAAAGTTTTACAACTCATTCAAAAATCACTAACTAATTACTGGGGCGTCCAATTTAAAAACGGTCTTCGGCAAAGTTGTAGCTGATGAATGTATCTCACAGTATTAATGTAGTTCTAATCTCCAAGAGCACATGGGCAAACACTATGACCAATTGAATGAATTGCTTGCTTTTCCCATAGTTATTCCCATATAAACTATAAATGGCTTGTGCAGTCTCAGTTTTCATCCGAATGGGCTCAAATTTTGGGAGGACACTCAGAATTTGATCTAGAATCGAATGAGCGGTGTGGAGCAAAAACGATTTTTTGAACCACTCT
This sequence comes from Aedes aegypti, assembly GCF_002204515.2. Taxonomy (NCBI): domain Eukaryota; kingdom Metazoa; phylum Arthropoda; class Insecta; order Diptera; family Culicidae; genus Aedes; species Aedes aegypti. Next base: position 242,697,081 of record NC_035108.1, on the reverse strand, counting down.
AATATGTATATTGGTCTCCGGAAATCTGAACCGATAAGCCCACAGATCTTTCGGATTACGACATCGAAACGTAACACTTCAATTCAACTTCTTTATTGCTCCCAGCCAAAACTGATCACTAGTGGAGCACAATATCAACTGCCTAACTTAAATACAAAGCATTCGTATCGTTCACACAATTCCATATTGCTCACATATCTAGGGTGGTCCAATTCTCATTCCTAACATGTATGTACAATTACGCGACTATATGTGCAAGGCAGCGTGAATTTCAATCGAAAAATATTACTACAATGACTCTTTGGGGAAAATCGAGATGGTTATAAAATGTACTTGAACAACTTACTTCAGAGCTCCATAGCAAAAAATACTTTTATACAAGAAAATAGTACTTTTTTTTGCGATGTTTGGCAAGCCATATTATTATTTTATTTTATTCCAAAAAGCTATAAGAAAAGCTTATGAATAACTAGTTCTCCTATGGGAGTAAACTGAGGCCTTAATTTCTCAGTTCCGAATATTTGTCATACAATAATAACCTTAGGTCAAGACATTGCAGATCAGTTCATTGCACGTTTGTTATTTTTTTTTTCCGATAGAATTGGAACTTGATACAGTTCAACGTGTATACTTCTCATGCGTATAAAAATGACGATAAAGTTCAAAAATCCCCATGAAATGAATTGCTTCTCATGTATATTTTAAAATACACAAAAACAGAAGCTGGATACGCATTATCTTTGGATGCTTTTCTGTCCAACAACAAATTGATCTGAAATCAGAACACCGCCCTTTCTATGAAGCCTTCTGACAAGACAAAAAGCGAACCAGTGAACGCTGATTTCGGAATCATGCAAAAAATGAACCAACCAGACTAGAAGGACGACGCAAAATGCTTCTGACAGGTAATTACTTTGATACTCGATACGATGCCAACAACAACAACAACAATCTACAATAGCATTGCTGTGGATCGATCTCACTTTTGCCGGGGATAGACAGAAAACAGTGTGCCAAAAAGACAGGAAATTACCTGCCTCTTCCATCCATGACCCCGGAGTAGCAGCGGGTAATCCCCTAATGACAACGCAAGCAAACACTGCCCTGTCGGATGCGGCATCCTTATTCTGGTCCTGTCACCCTGGTGCCATTGAACTTTTTGCTGTTTGTGGCTGTGCGATATAAGTGAACACACAGAGCAATTAGTAGGTACAGGTACACGATGACGACGACGACGAGGAAAATGCTGTTTGCTCTCATTCACCACTCACTGACTGGTTTGGCACGACCTGGAAAAATGTCGGTGAAAACTTTTTAATCACCTTTGGGCTAACGTTGTTGGTTGACGCCACTGAATGACTGGTAGGCATTTGCAATGGAACAAGTGCGACATCGGCTATCAGGGCTGGTAGAAGGTCTCTTCTGAACAATGCAAGTCTCTAAAAGATATATTTTTTAATGGAAGATCTATGAAGTCTCTTTTTAATACAAAATTGTCTCTGAAGTTTTTTTTCAAATCAATCCTGGTGCAAAGTTCTAGAAGCTCTAGAGAAGACTTAGAGACTTTAACTCGACTAATGCACAGGCTATTCGCATAAAACTGAAACACTTTCTGGGGCTCCAAAATTTTGAGAAAATCACTGGTCAAATTCCAGAGGAACAAAGGAACTTCTTGAAAATATTCTGAAAGAATATTCAGAGGAATTTTCAATAAAAACCCTGGTTTAATCGCTGAAGCAATTTCTGGAATTATCCTTGAAATAATTCCAGGGTCAATGTTTGAACGTATCTTAAACAAAATTATTTAAGTAGTTCCTTGGGATGTTCGAAGAGAATTGAGGAAATGTACTCTTGAATAAATATTCAGAGATATACTTGAAGGGAGCTTTGGGAAAATTCCTGAATTAGTTTCTAGTGACTTTGTTGAATTCAAACATGAAATAATACATACAGGAAGGAGCATATTCTTTTATTTTGGTTTCAGTTCAATCTCATTTTAATTCCTATTTAGTCTCTTTTTCCAGACATGAGGGTCTCTAGAGTTCCAATTTTTAGGACAATTAGTCGCTACCAGCCCTGGGTTATGCCGTGGAGATGGATCCGCGAGGATGTGCGAGAGAAAATTCCAGCCATAAATCTTGGAAACTCCACAAATGACATGAACGAAGTTGGTAAAAGTCGGACGAAACATGGATAGAATACTCTTTCCGCGGTTCCATGGTGGGATGGGATGCATTAAAACAGGGTAAATGAATACATGACTCGCATCGTGAATTCATGCGCTGAGCAGAGATAATGCTTCCATTTCAACCCGGCATTGGCATCAGAAAAACGAGCGGTTCGAGATTTTGCGAAACACAAAGAAATTGTTCGTTTGGTTCGAAAGCAATGGTATTCCTAGAAGTTTTAACCAATCAGAGAGGATCGTTGGACGACTTGTTAAGTAGCAACGAAGTTTTTATCACATTTATTATGAGCGTTTTTTAGCTGCTCTTTTTTGCTCTCTCGAAATTTGTAGCATATTTTTTTGGAATTTTGAAATAATGGGAAAACATTTCAAACATTGTCTACAAAAAGTCAGCAAGTTTCAGATTATACGTATCCCAGCCTAGAACCGCCTGCAACAACAACCAAATCAAATAACCAACCACTTGTGTTGCACGGACCATTGTTGAGCCTCAACAAGGCTGGACAATGAGATGTAATAGTGCGATATGATTCCTCCTCCCCTCCCACGTTTTCTATCCGTAGTGATTCAGCGAATATTATGTGGGGTGCTGGGTCGTCATTTCGGTGTACAACCCCAACGAGAGAAAGGCAGTCAGTTTGGAGTGTATTACGTAATGGATACCTACACCGAAACGTGGGAGACGGAACGAAACGCACACAAACCTATGCAACACAAAAGCAAACATAATCTTACTGATATGGCCAAATTCCGGTGAGACTACTCGCTGTATCCTTGATAATCTCCCCGGCCATAAGCCCGAATAAGGAAGGATACTTTCACTCCGTACATGCCATGATTTTTGGAGTTGATGTGCGAACACCATATTGGCCACGTCAGCCAACCCCAAAATACACTGGCACTTTCACAGAAAATGTTCACCCAAAGGAATCCTCACTGGCTGCTAGACGAGTCGTAGTCCTAGTCGTACCCTGGCCTTCCCTTCGGTGCCCAATTTAGGATGGGCCGTTTCCCAAAATGGAAACAATCCAGTGCTGACCATTGTGTACCTCGATCACACGCCCTGCTCTCCAGGGGTTTCAATGATTATATCTCTTAACGTTCCCAAATAGACTTGCCTGTTATTTAGGCTGAAGGTAGCACTCAGTTTCGCATTTTCCACTGCCAGCTCAGCATCTGTGTCTGTGAGGAGAAGCTTTCGCATTGAAATCACACTGTAAGGTGATATTTTGAAAATGGTCTTTTTTACTAATGAAATTAAAAATACATGCTGGGGGTTTAAAACAGATGTTTGCATAATTGCAAACCTGGCAAACCACTTGCTACGAAATCCAGATTCTTAGAAAAAGGTAATTATGCCTACCAATCGTTTTATTAGGGAGCACCAAAAAGGTACCAAATACGTCGTATTAGACCGAATTATACACTAAAACTTCATTCTGTGATATTTTCTACGTACGAACAATACGAACATAATACGTTGTCTTTTAAATAATTTTTATTTCAGTTTATACTTTGAATCATTGGCGTAGCTAGGATTTTTTTCTGGAGGGGGCCTAGGGGGGCCTAGAAAATACTTGTTTCACAGAAGTAATGACGGTCACAATAATCACGATTTTCCCAAATTTCGTAGTTTTACCAGAATTGTATTGATTTTATTTGTTTATTATTTTGTCTCATTTCACGGCACATCAGCGATATTTGTAAACTTCAATCTTCGCTACTGGATTCTTTTTGTAATACAGTCAAAAATTCTTCAAGAATTCTAGCAAAAAAACTTACAACGAATGTCTTTTGTGGTACTTCCACGAACTATTCAGGTATTCAACCATGTGCTTTGAAGAGACTCCTTCTTGGAGAAGAAATTCCTTCCTCAATTATTTTCGTACTTTTTAGTGCTTTCTCCAAGAATTCCTTTACCGGTTTCCACTGAGCTCATCCTGGGATTCTCACGAAAAATCATTCCTACAACTTATTGATCACCAGAAAATTAGCTAAAAATTAAAAAAAAAACACTTGAAGAATTTCTCCAGAAAATGCATTAAAATTATTTTCATAAATTCTTTTGGAAGGCCCTCTACATACTTATTACATATTAATTCCAATTGTTAGTTAAAAGTATCCTCCAGTTGTCCATTAACAATTTGATTAGGATGTTCAGGAATAACTGAGAATTTCATCAAAAAATAGTTCAAAAAATACTATGACTCTCACTAAAAAAGTCTTCAAGATCAACAAACAAGGATTCATACCACGAATTTTTCAGATAGTTCATCAACAGTTATTTATACTTTGCTTTCAAAGTTCTTCCTAAATGTGTCTGCAGGATAGTTAAAAAAAACGCAGTAAAAATTATCCGGACTTCCTGGAAAACAATCAAATGATTATTCCAGGTGTTGCTCTAAGAATACCTCGTAATATTTCACAAGAATTTCAAGAGCAATTGTAAAAAAATACAATTGAGAAAATTTTGTTCATGATTTTTTAGAGAAGTTCTCCGCATTTGCATCTGTATTATTTTCACAGATATTTTTTTAGATTCCCTAAGATTCTTCCGAAAAATTCACCAGAGATTCATCTGAATATTTTGCAGAGATTTTTTTTTGTTTAAACTGCACTAACGATGCTTATCGGAATTTTCGAAGAAATTTTTCATCAGATTTACTAATATTTTGCAATTTTTTCTAGAACTTTTTAAAAATTTCTCTAGAAATTCCATGAAATATTCTTTCAGGGTCTAGAATTAACTCTTATTTTTTTTGTAATGGTAATCTCAGGATTTTTCAATGAATAAAATTTAAAAAAATATCCATTCTCAATTTTTTGGTTCAAAAACAACTCCGGGAATATCACAATATTTTTAGGTATTGCTCTACACATTACCCTTCAAATCACTCCATATCAGATTTCTAGAGAAACACATACAAAAAAAGGTTCGAAAGTACTTTGTTGGTAATCTTTTGAATAAACATTATTCGGAAAAAAAATACAGAATTCCTGTCGTAAAATTCAATAATTTACAATGTACCTCATAAAATAGTTAAGTGGTCCTTGTAGGATTTACTACAAAAAATCTTGTTTTTTTTCCTCGTCTCTTATAATAGAAAATTATTGGTGTTTTTACTGAAAGCATTTGTAACTTAAATCTTAGATAAAATTTGGTATCAACTCCGAAGTTTTATTATACTCTGGTGAACATATTGATGTAGATTTTTTCCTACGTTCAGAATTTCAAAACAAACTTTTTTGAAGGTTCTATTATTCTGTAATACTGTAAGAGTTTAACGCGAAAACATTGCCAGTATGTTTTTAGATCATAACCGTGCGTATAAAAATTCAAAACTCCTATAATTCACCATTTTTGAAATTATTTAAAATATTGCATTTTTTTGGAGTATGGACAGATTTTTGAACGAAGTTCCTCAAAGCGTCATGCGAAGGAAGGAGAAACAAAAGCAGGTTGAAAGTTTGAAACAGGTAAAACAATAGATGGTTAATAGTAAAATGAAAGTCAAGTGATTATTTATCTTATTTCTAGAGGTAAATTACAGGATAGTTAAAACCTCTATAATTAATTGACAAATAAAATAAATTTCTCAAGAAGTTGCATCAGAATCTTCTTTAGAAATTATTCTGAAAATATCCTTCCTTGACTTCCGGTTTTCTAGAATTCTGCCAGCGAGTCTATAGAAATTCCGCCCTAGTGGATTCTGCTAATAATTGATAACATTATTTCCAAAGAAGTGTTTTAAGGAAGATCAATACAAATTTCTTTACTCTTCTACTTCTCAGTTATTTTGCTACATATTTCTCTACAGATTCCTGAACCGCTATGGCAATTTCGGAAGCAAAACTTTTTCTGGGATTTTCAACAAATTTCCTCTGAAGAATTCGCAGGCAAGCGACATATAAAAACGTTTTTTTCCAATTCTAGAATAATCCGGGGATTTCAAGAGAAATTTCTCGAAAAAGAAAACATAGAAGAATGTTTGACGCATTTTTTATGTATTTTAGAAATATTTGTTAAGGACTTTTATGAACTTTGCGGAAGAATTTGTAATAAAATTTATGGAAAAATATTTAAAGGGATTCGAAAAAGAATTTCTAGTAGAACAATCAGCAAAATATCTCAGTATTAGAATTTACAGAATCAACTTTTTGAGGAATTGTGAGAAAAAACTGAACTTGTGAAAGATTTAATAACATTTTTTAGGTAAATCCGGGAACATATTCCGAAATAAATTTGCTAATGAAAAATAGACAAACAACCCGAGGAGGAAAGAATAACTCGCAATAACTTATGCATACCATATTTTGGTATCATACCATAATTAGGTATTGTTCAGTTTTCAATACCTCATTTTGGTATTATAAAGCTATTTAAAAAAAAAAGTTTCAAGCAATTAAAAATACTTCATTTTGGTATTCGAGAAAGGTATTGAGGACTGCTGGAGGTGAACTATTATTGAAAAAGAAATCACTTTTATATGAAAATCTCTCAAGTATTATTTAGGTATTATAATACCTGATCTCATTATCAGCTTGGAATTTGTAGAATATGCAGAAGGTATTATTTGCGGTATTTTACTTCTTATGCAGGGCTCATTCATACCTCATTCAGGTTGTAAGTATTGAAAATTATCTGGTATGGAATACCTCAATTTGGTATTCAGTAGTTATTTTCTTCTGCTCGGTAAGGAATGAATGTCAACAAGGAGGAATTCACTATGAAAATATGAACAAGTCCCACAATATTATTTGACTTATTTACAACACATTATCAAAAGTTCTGAAGCCAACCTTCAATATTCTTTGAGGGATATATTTATACTAAAATTCTGTAAAGAATATCGAAGTTATTTAAAAAATTCTACAAATCTGTTGGAAATTAATCACATTAAAATTTATGAAGTAATAAGTTTTCTTGAAAAAACATAGTTCAAGCGATAATTGTGTTACATCTTTTCACATCATCTAAAGAAAACTTGCATACGCCAAAATTCCATGAAAGTTATGTCTTAATTTTCAACAAGAATTTTCGCTATGTATTGTCTTAGAAATTCCTTTAGAAATTCTGTCTATATTTTTCAATTATTTTTTTCGGACACTATACGAGTTGGAGTTAATGTATGGATTTCTTTAGTGAATTCTCATTACCGGACACCTCGAGGAAGCTATCCTCCAAAAACATAATAAATCGGAATGCAGGGAACATGCTGCTTTATGCTGAAACAGTATTAATTGGATTTGGAACGAATTTTGGGAATCGAATTTCCAGGATATTGACGCTTTTATTGTCAAAAAATTGCGCTTATCGCATACAACAAAAAGTTATTTCTAACAGTAACCATTCGATCGACAGCAACGGTTAAGCTATCGGTTGTTGCGCGATTCACCGAAGTCAGAACCACCACGCTTCTGCTATGTAAGACAAGCGAGGTTTCTTCACTTCAGTTATTCAACATAAGAAAACGTAACTACTGAAGAGATTTTTGTCAATAACAAGAGTCATGGTAGTTACATTGATTCAGAAGATTCTGCTACGTGTTAATTTGTTGTGTTTTTTTGTTATCATCAAAAATTCTAGGGGGGGCCTGGATGATTCTGGAGGGGGCCAGGCCCCCCTGGCCCCCCTGTTCCTACGCCAATGCTTTGAATGTTCAAAAGAAAGTTTGCCTACGGTTACAACGTATTCCAGAGAAAACATAAGAAGATTTAAATCATTCAAAAACTGCCGGAAAATAGAGCCCAATATCTATTCTGTCGTGAATCGCAAGTTAGTCTCATCTGCATTTTCGTCAAAATTGAGTTGATTTAAGCTTTCGACATATATTTCTATGATCTATCAACTGAACTAACGAGACAACATATTTTGTTCGGTAAAATTTAAAAAAACACCAAGTCGGACAATCTTGAAAAGTAACGTATTTTGGTCATCTTTATATTTTTCTCAGAGAGCAATCGGAGTGGAAAGCAAATTGTGACAGTTTTATTAAGATTCGAACATGCTGTGAATCTGCACTTCTATTACACTCTTGACGTCTTGACGTTTTCTCGCTCTTGTAACTGAAAATCACGTACTTTGGGAATCACTCTTAAACAGTCGTTGAACTCGAACCTTGGTAAAATATAATTATATAAGCCGGTACAAGAATCACCCTCGTTCATGATCACCCGAAAGTTATCTGGTTACGCTTGTTGATATGAAGGCCGGAACTCCAAGAAGTTCTTGTATAAAACCTTAAACGACCATTGTACACAAAACTCGACAGAATATATCTTAATGAGCATGTATGTATAAATGTTGTTCGTAAACCTTCTCAAGATAAAGATTGGTTATGCCTATAGATCTAAAGGCTTGTACTTAAAGGAGATTTTGAATAACTTTCAATAGTCGTTAGACTCAAGACTTGGTGAAATCATACTTTAAAAGAATCTATGGATATCATCCTAGTTTCAAGATTCTGAAAAGCCATTCGTTACGCTTGTAGATCTGATAACCTGTACTCCAAGTAGTTCTTGGGTAACCCTAAACAATCGTTGAACCTAAATCTAGGTAAAATATAATTATATCAACTTGTTTTAGTATAACTTTGTTCATAATTTTCCGAGAGATCACTGGTTATGTTTGTAGATCTGAAGGCCTTTGTACAAAGTTGTTTTTGTATAAGCTTAAACGGTCGTTGAACTAAACATTTGACGGAGTTTATTTTCATGAGCCTGTATGAGTAAAAATGTTCGAGAGATCACTAGTTATGCTTGTAAATGTGAAGGCCTGGTTTCCACGGAGTTCTTAGCTGACCTAGAACACCAAGGCAAATTAGCTAATAGCTGACATAACTTTACACGAGCTTTGTCAAACAGCTCCTTTTTGTAGTTTATCAGTTATTAATTCAAGAAATGTTATACAAACTGTATTTTGAAGACATGAATTTTATTGACGTAACAAAAACACCATATGATTCCATTTACATAAAATTCTATTTACGTACCACCGATTTATTAAATTAATTCCAGGTTCCAGTGTAGTGAGTAATTATATGAGGAAGACTGAATAGTAGCTTATTGGCGCGATGTCTCGAGATGGAATGTTATGTGCTGATATTGGCATTATAATGATTACTATAACAAATGATTGAGTTAAATATGGTTATCAAAGGTCTAAAACCGAAATCAAGAGACAAGAACAGAGAATTGAACTACGCACAGAAAAGGCTTGAAGTTGAAGCAAGAAATCAAGCTGAGCAAGAAGAATTGTTTGAAGGAGCTGTGCCCTAAGGCTGATGCAAAACCATGGAGAGACGCTTACAGAACTGCTATAGCCAAAATCAAAGGCCGAGCAGTACCAGCTGAAACATGCCCAGAGAAGGTGAAGATTATCATCGATGGATTGTTCCCACAACACGAGCCGACAGTATGGCCTCCGACTCCATTCGGCCAAGAAGACGAGGACATGGTAAGCATTACCAATGAAGAGCGGTGGCCAAGAAATTGAAAGCAAAAAAAAACGCCCGGCCCAGATGGTATCCCCAACGTTTCGTTGAGAGCAGCTTTAGAAGCCAACCCAGATATGTTCAGAACATCACTGCAGATCTGCATAGAGGAAGGGCATTTTTCGTACTACTAGAAAAGGTAAAAACTAGTGTTGCTACCAAAACCGGGTAAGCCCCCCGATGAACCAGGGTCGTTCCAACCGATATGCTTGCTAGATACACTCGGTAAGCTACTGGAGAGGATCATCCTTAACAGGCTGATAGCATTCACAGAAGGCGAAAATGGACTGCCGGCGATGCAGTTCGGATTTTGGAGAGAGAATCCAACGATAGATGCAGTCAAAAGGGTGGTGGACACAGCCGACAAATCGAGGACGACAAAACGACGAGGCAACCGCTTTTGTGCAGTCGTTACGATCGATATGAGTCTAAAAGCTACGAATAATGAATCTGAAACCAAGAATTTGTTAAGATGACATTCGTTTTTACGTTTCTATTGAATATTTCTGATGAAATCAGGCTTGTTGTGGAGTCAATTGATACAAAATGTCACTTTATTCTACAATCATATGCTCTTGATTAAACTAAAGCATATAAGGAAAGTTATTGCCAATAGTATTTGTGGGCTTCGTAGCCGTGCGGTTAGCGGCGTCAGTCGTTTAGGCGTATTGCGCTACGGAGTGTGGGTTCGATTCCCGCCCCAGTCGGAGAAAACTTTTCGTCAAACGAAAAATTCTTCACTGGTCCACTGGTCGTTCCATGTGTCCGTTGTCTAATGTTAGTAATGCTCAGTCTGTGCAGCCTTTGGCTGAAGACGGTGTAAATTGTCTTTTTATTATTTGTCCAGAAATTACCCTTCTCTCAAATATTAATTCTTCATTTGAGTTCCGCTATTGGAATAAAATTGTGGTACTCATAAATGCCGTAATTTTATACATTTCAGGGTGGTGGACGAACTGGCCATCTAATATGCAACCTTCTTTATTTAGTTGGCGGTTCTTTCGAGTTCTACCGTCCTCCGCATTTTTGCCAACATGTGTATAGCCGAGAATACCTTTTTCTTTTGATTGCTTATCATTCTTTTTCGTTTACTATCCAGCCACTGAAGACTATTATAGCACCTATTTACACTGCACCACTTTTCGGGGAAACCGGTCATTTGGGGAAATAGCATTCGGAGAAAAAAGTCACTCGAGGAACTGGCATTCGGGGAACCGACATTCGAGGAAAAGTAGTACAATCCCTTCGATGATTCTGGACGCAATTGTTGATGCATTTTCGTTTTATTATTTCGCAATAGTTTTCTCTTCTATTGGTTCAATCATAAATTTTGCCTTCTTTTAAAAATAGACTGTTCTTTCTATTTATACTGTTTCAAGTTTTTTTTTTATTTTGTTAAGCTAAATGTTAGCCATTTTTATATTTAACTGTTTTATCAATTCTTGCAAGACGTGCTGTTATAATGATAATTACTTTACAACCAATATTCAACATATATTTTTGTGCAAGCGTATGATCTCCTTTCGAGATATGCTGGAAAAAATATTATCTCAATCACAAATTTCCCTTCTTTCGATAATAGACGGTGTTTTTGACGTACACTTCCAAAATTAAAATTTATATTGAATCGTTGAAAAGTTTTGCTTCAAATATTTTTTTTTTTAAATGTGTTGTTTTCATGCTGTGAGAAGATTTTTTTGCGTTCGAGCCCTAAAAATTTTAAACGAAAAATAATTTGCTCTCGTATAAAGGCTATTTTTGCATGATGCTGCAGTAATAGAGCTTATAATATTTTGCAAATAAATTTTCCCTTATTTTATCAAGTAATAATTAGACTTACTTGATAAAATAAGGGAAAATTTATTTGCAAAATATTATAAGCTCTATTACTGCAGCATCATGCAAAAATAGCCTTTATTACTTGATAAAAGTATGTTTCTACTGGATAGGTGGTAGATATTTTCGGAGTTTCAGCTTTCAGTCTAATTAATTGCGTTGACTAATTTTTAATCATCGCCGATGTTTTGGTCCAGCTATTGGACCATCTTCAGGACTCGATATATAAATCAACAAGTTAAAACTTTTTTGGAAAAGGGTCCATTGACTGGAGTTGAGGAAATAATCCATCGGTAGATAGTGTTTTCAGCACCAACCAGGGATTTCCCAAACCTACCAAGAACGGATGGTCCAATATTGTAGCAGACCGTGTGACCCTTTCAAACCCGACAGTTTATTTTTTTCCAAAAAGTTTTAACTTGTTGATTTATATATCGAGCCCTAAAGATGGTCCAATAGCTGGACCGAAACGTCGGCGAGGATTAAAAATTAGTCAACGCAATTAATTAGACTGAAAGCTGAAACTCCGAAAATATCTACCACCTATCCAGTAGAAACATACTTTTATCAAGTAATTTTCGTCAAGTGTTACGTCCAAACTGGGACAGAGCTTGATCTGCAGCGAAATACCGTCAAGCTACCATTCACCGTGCATTGAAGAAAAATTTGCACTTCAAAAAATTACATAACTTTTCCAAATAATTTGATGCGTACTAGAATACCACTACGTAACGTGCAATTATATCATAATTCAAGAAAAAATCTAAAACTAGTGATGCATAACAAAAAAAAACTCAAAAATTATGTTTGAAAATGTCATGTTAAGGTCGCCTCGTACCGTTCTATGTCACTATTTACCGTGCACACTAGTGCACCATTCACCGTGCGTATAGTATTCATCATGATTTTATTTCGTTTTTTGAAGAAACGTTGTTGATGAAGCAACTATGTTGCTAGTAGTGTGCGCACTCATTTTTAAGAGTATTCAAATCTTCATTCACAATAAAAACCATAAAAAGTTTTAAAATTGGCTAAATAATTGTTTTTTTTTTCATTAAATCGTTTTAGGAGGTTTGACTGTATTGTCCAAACCATTCCATATTCACTCAAAAACTAAATATGAAGTAGTTTAATCACGACATAACGATAAATCTGATATTACCGAATAATTTCATGCCATTTACACTAATGCACGGTTAAAGGAATCATAAATATTGAAAAGGGTCCATTCACCGTGCATTTGGGTTTCGACTGAGATACAATAAAAAATTCTAATTTGCATAAAATCTCATTGCTCATAGATGAAATACATCTTACTAATAGTGTCCACAGTGAAAACTTGTTGAAATTTTGAAAAATTTCAAACTCTAACGTTAAAATGGAAAATGTGATTTTTTGGCGTTTCTACTAAGAGTGTTGAAAAATCTCATTATCAAACAGAATCCACATGATTTTGACTACATAAACTAGGTTTTTCCGAATGCTTTGTGACAAAAACTATTTCAATTTATCAGTTTTATCTTATTTTGCTGACAAAAGAATAATTTGTGAAAATTATTTGAATATTTTGTAGGAATTTGTATATGTGCACGGTGAACGGAGGCCGCACGGTGACTGGTGACGTATTCTACGTATTTACTAATAACTGCGAACATTCTTTACCAATTTACTATTTTCAAATAAGTATATCGCAACAAGCTCAAAGATATTCTATGTTCTGGGATGTAGAGAAAATTATTATTCCGAAAAGATCTTCCACCAGACCCGTCACGGGTTCTATTTAGTAATGCTCACTGATGTCACAACAATTTTTGACATTCATAGCTTGGAACATCTCTGAACGATCGCCACGCTTGTTGAGAACCTACCAAAAACTTTTGCTATGGGCTCGGTGGTTTTGATCTCGATAAAAGCTTCGAAAATGCCGATATTTATTCTAAGTCAATCATTATGCCAAACGGGGTACAATCGGATTTGCAGACGACATAACGACATAACCAACGGTGGTGGTTGGAGAATAACCGGAAAGACTGGAGATGCTTGCCACAGAGGCAGTGGACATTGTTGAAAACTGGAGGCGGGATTAGAAGTTGACCAAAGTTCACCAGAAAGCTGAATTGGTGCTCATCAGCAACTGTAAAATGGTTCAGAAGGCTGAAATCACAAGTGGAGAACACGTCATAGCCTCAAAACGTGAACTGAAACATCTCGGCTCAACTTTAATAGCCATGTTGATTATGCCTGCGAGAAGGCGGCAAAAATGATTACGGCACTCTACAGGATTATGCCGAACAATTCGGAAATAAGCAGTAGCAAGAGAAGGTTATTGGCTTGCGTGTCCTCATCCATCCTTAGGTACGCTGGTCCAGCGTGGGTTGCTGCGCTTAGCTTCGCTTGGACTGACAATTGAAGTAAGTGAAAATGCACAAGGAATCAACTAGAAGATCGGCTGGGATTGGCCATAATCTTCTTCAGTGTGCATAATTCAGTGCCTCTATTTATACATGGTCAATAACGGCGCCGGCCACGTCCTTGCAGTCAGGTGGGATTGGGGGAAGGAATGTTAGTGTGTAACCTTTGCTATTTGGAGACCGTGTTTGCCTCTGCATCTCCACGAAGGTTACTGCGAGGGATGTTTGTTAATGGGGAGGATCGTTGGGTCACAAGATTCACTTTGATAAGCACTTTGAGCAAAATCTATCGGACGATGCAAAACCGAACTGTCCTGCTTGGGCTTCACGAAGCACTACCTGGTCCAGCGCGGGTAGCTGCGCTGACGACAAAGAGGAATCGAGTACGGCTTGCCAGTAAGTTCAGGCTGATGACCATATGGGTATCAAGTGCCTACCGCACCATATCGTCGGAGGGGTATGTGACATAGCCGGCATGGCTTCGTTTTGGAAGAAAATTGTGATTGCTACGAGGTAAGGGGCACTATATGAGTTCGGAAGACTGCAAGAATCGACACAATGAAGAAGTGGCAGCAGGAGTGGGATGCCGCTGCGAATGGAAGGTGGACCTATCGTTTTATCCCAATCCTGTCGAAATAGGTGAACAGGACACACGTAGAAGTCAAGTTCCATATGATGCAGTTCTCATCAGGCCACGACTGTTTCAAAAAGTACCTGCAAAGATTCGATCACGTTGTTTCGCCGCTTTGCCCAGAGTGCGGCGATGTAGAGAAAACGCCAGAACACGTAATTTTTGAGTGCCCACGTTTCGATACGATACGCAGAGAGATGGAAGCTGTCAGTGGGGAGACGTCCGAGTTAGCAACATCGTGGACAAAATGTGCAGTGACGAAAATATCTAGAATGCGGTGAATACATCGATGATGAAGGTAATGTCGTTGCTCCAGCGGAAACGAGTGATTGACGGTACAATTCGGGCCGGGTGTCGTACTGCTGGGAGCTCTGACGGTGTTGGGAAGATTTGCCACCGGGGGCTGTCCAAATAGAGCGTGGAAAATTCGGGGCTAAATGGCTCACGGTCGGTTTCACAGTGAATTCCTTCAGAATAAGGCAGACTCATCGACGAGGGCTGCCGGAATAGAATACGCTACACGCGAGAGCCAACGGACTCTGTATGATGATCAAGCAGAGAGACGGTCCGAGTCACGTGGTAACACTAGAGCGCGACATGACTCGCGATCGATTTGCGGAAGATCTTTCAACGGCGTGGAACGGTAGTGTGATCCGCCGCCGAGGATTATCCGAGTAGAGTCGAAAAGTTCGAGAGCTAAATGGCTCACGGTCGGTGCTGGGGGAAAATTATTTGTTGAGAACCAACTGGTTCCAAGATGGGTCGCTGAATGGCGACAGTTGAACAAAGTAGGTTATGCTAACAGGATCACTGAATGGCATGTTACCAATAATACTAACACTAGCCAAAGGGCTTAGCATGATAATGATAGAATACGTCGAAATCAAACAAAGCGGTGTAAACAGCACATAACACTTCTCCTTCGAAGTAATACTACAAGGTGAAGCCGGAAAGGAAGTCGGGTGAAAGGGATCCTATGAGAGTTTTTAGTGGATAGGCACACAAGTGAATCCTACACAGTGCCAACCAAATCTGTACACTGGCATATGCATGAACAATACACACAACAGACCAGTCTTTAATAGATTATTAAACTCCTAGATGCATGCAAAACAAATGGCTTTTTAGCATTACTTAGAATTGCACATCCGGAGACGGAAGATGAGATTCCATAGTCGATCGGAATTTTGTTTAAATGTAAGGTAAGCTATATTGCTCAAAATAAGATAGAGAAGAATTGTTACCTTAACATATTCTCGTGAGTCTCTAGCGTTTTGGTTTTACTAGAACATTCTCAATATGAAATAATTTGTATTTTCCCATTAAAATGGGTCTTTAGAAACTGTTATAGAGATTAATAAAAAAGATATCAGAACGAAATCTACAGAATGTTCCACTGCTCACGCAATTCAACGCAAGATTGTAAAAAGCATTCTTCGGGCGGAAATGTTTGCAGAACACCGCTGGGATGAAATTGCTATCAACATTTTAAACCGGTCATATGGCTTCATACGCACAATTTAGAAATCGCTGGTGGTAATAGCAGAGCCATCCACATCAGAAACAAAATCACATAGAGGCAGGTATCGCTTGAGTGCCAACCTCTCGCATAGTTTCCCGCTGAACCTCTATTTGGATGAAAAAGCTGCCATTACCCTTGCTTCCGAGCTCGTAAGCATCTCAGCGGGACATCCACCGAAACGACGACTTCGGCGAGGACGACAATGGCAAATGGCAGCCCTGCCCTGCAACCAACACTACGCAAAGTTTGCCATTACACGCAATCAAGTTTGCCAAGTACCGACTCGGAATAACAATCGAGCTGAAAGGACATAAAAAGCGGGGAGGTTCTGCCGGGAACGAGAAAATCCGCGTCCGCCCCATGCTGTAAAAACCGTAAGCCAGGCCAAGACCCCTTTTTCCTCTTGTTAAATATTTTATGTTATGCTGCGAAGATATACACGATCGGGAGGATTGGCTGCTTTGTGAATGACTGCGAGGAAGAATGTTGAAGCAGCTCTCAAACTGTGGGCGTAAGGCTGGCAACCAATCCACCAAATATGTGGTCTTTGGATGAACATTACCTTCGAATTCGTTGCCCAGCTAGGTCCTTCGAAAACGGTGAGGGAGGTAATGAACCTCGGCTTGGATAGAGTGAAACCCCGGTTCAGTAGTTTTTCATCCGCACATTTGAATATTTATTTGCGTTTTTCAACCCAAAGTAGACGAAATCCGGTTCTTTACTTTTCCTTACTCTTCAGAGTTTGACTTGTTCTTTGACGCACTTGATTGACTGGGTTGGATCCTACGAAAGATGTGTGCCATTATTGCTTGTAGATTGTGGAGCCGAAATGTGAAACGACGGCAACTGAATCAACAAGATGTTGAGACATTGATTGAAATCCGCAAATGAGCCATTGTTTAGAAATGGTCCAATTCATTCGTCGAGCACCAGTCAAGTAGGGTTGAGAGGGAAGCACAAAAAATTGCAATTACCATCGAAAGGAGGAAGCCATCTTGAGAGGTCACGGCCTCTTTCTGAAGTTTCTGACGTCAACGGAGGGCGGAAAAATAAAAATTAAGTTAAAGTTACAAAGTTTGAACCATGTCAGAAGAAAGGACCGATGGAAGGCTACGCCAGCCCGGATAAAAGCTTCAGCAAAAAAATGACTTTGCCAGCAGTTTCCATCTTTCCCGTTGAGAAGCAGTTCCAATATCTTGTTTGCTCGACCAAGTAGATGAGGGTCAACATCAACGCATCTCTTGGGGGAAAAAGGCACGCACGGGTATCGTCGTATTCGCAAGATAAGGATATTGGCTAAAAAGTTCGAAGTTTCTTTGAAACAAGCGAAAAGATGAGCAAGTAATTGAGACGAAATTGAAAAACAACTTGTTTTGCAACAAAAAAAGAGTAGCACGGTGAGATGGATAGCTGCGGACCAATCTTTCTTGTCGGCATAGAATTATTGGATGTATCTTGTTTTGAAGAGAATCAATTTTCCAATTCAAATTTTCTTAACTGTTGGCAACAACTCTCGGTCTATATTGTTGAGCATTTTTGACGTCTTACTGTTATTCGAAATGCATTCCCCAGAATGGGACATTCCTCAGAAAAAATAAGAAATTTTTAGGCTGTTAAAATCCAGGTAAATGAGAAATAATATATAGTGAGCACATTTAACTAGAATCCGGGGAAAACCAAATTTTAGTTTTCATAGGTATCATTTTTGTTTTGTTTTTTTTTTAAGGTAGAAATTTCGGTTTGTGTCAGTCTTATATTTATTGGTTGGAGAATCTTTAAAATAAATAATTTAAGAAATTCATCAAAAACTAGAATCCGGGGCACTAGAACCGTTTGGACGATATTCTCCTTACAAACTTCAAGCTCGTTTAGCCCCTCCTGAGAGTTGATGGATTCTGCTCTAATTTTCACAGGCAACGATTTTTGTAGCTTTTAAGATTTGCTGTAAAAGAATATTAAGGCGAAGTAGGCCGTCATTGTAATTTGTACGCTTCGTTGATGATTGTTGCTAATTCATCTCACGATTTCGAATCAAAGAAAATCAGTTGGTTTTGCATTGACACAACTGCAAAAGTATCAGCATACTTTATGCATGTTAGCGCGTACAGTGACACATTTTCAAATCAATATAAACTATCAAGACTGAGTTTTATCACATTGAAATGCAAGACGAAAAGTCATCATTGTTGCCAAAACAAATGACGGGCTACTTAGCCTTAAAAGCAAGAGAAATTTTATAGTATAATTGTGATTCATTATTCTACATAATTGCAAAGGGCATTACACCTAGGGTAGGAAGAAATGCCAATATTCAAAAGGAGGGAGCATATGCTATGAAAGCAAAAAGAAACCAAATTCCACCATTTTTTTGTGAATATGAAAAACATTACACTGATTCAAATCATCCTTTGAAAATACAATTAGAAAGAAGTCAAGGTTGATCATAAAACATAGTATGACATATATGACATGCCAGTCCCTCGAATACCCCGCTTCCCTGAACAGCCCAGTTCCCCGAAAAGTTTTAAGCTCTCATAATTGTCAAAACTTTTTGCCTTTTAAGATGCTGAACGAACGGGTCATCTTATATGCACCTTTCTTTATTTCATTGGCCATTCTTTCGGGTTTCACCGTCTGTATAAGTTGTATAAGTTCACAAATTCAAGGGAAATCTGGGATATTTGAACGGGTTTTCATTGGCCTTGATTATCAGAAAAAATATTTAATCAAATCAAATCAAATTGATTCAAAGTTGTATTATTTGAAATAAACCGCATAACGGAGATTTGTAAGAGATGATCATCGAAATTTTGAGTTACGCCTTTTTTGAAGTGTAGCCATTCAAAACGCTAATTTTAAATAGATTAATTAGATTGTTTTCAATGACATTTGCACTTACATGCCGCCAAAGTCTTTCACAATTAACTGATTTGTCAGGCTCAAGCAATATAAGACATTATGGAGCCAATTTAAAATCATTATTCATAAAATATTGTTATAACCAGACTAGCTGCCCCGGCTATTTCGGCTAACTTAAGCCCAAGAACTTAAATTTCAATTGATGAGTACAGTAATTTCTCGATTATGTCACGGATCCAAAAAAAATTTGACGTGATATACCAAAGCGTGATATAATGAAAATGGTTTTTCTGCCATCAAATTTTCATCAAAATTTGAGCTTTATTTTGCAGAAAAAGACCGAATGAAATGAAAAGCACGTGAGAGGTGGGTCAAATAGATACATGTTGGTTGTTTAGGATTATTTTTCAATGTAAAAAGTATGAAATTCAAACAATTATTGTGGCGTGATAAAATCGAACAGAAAACTGTGCTAAAATCGAGAGTGATGTAATGAAGCGATATTAAAACGAACAGTGATAAAATCGAGAAACAACTGTATTACACTTTTGGCCAAATTATGGCACTCAAGAACAATACTTTGGTGATCATTTGTAGCATACATTACTACATTTAGATTCTTCACAAATCTACAATTTTACCTCTGGTTTTCTTGTTTTATTTTTGGATCTCACAAGCACGCAAGAATGCTGGATACAAAAGTTAAAGAATTGTATTAAAAAAAAAAACAACCCATTCTAATTTCAACTTATGAAGAGTAAGCCTCAATACTTGAAATACACTTAACAAAAGTAAGAAATATACATTATTATTAGATGTAATTGAAAAAAAAAATCATAAAACTTGCAGAGCTTAATTTTGCATGTTTTCCTTAAAGATCAATTCTCGAATCAAAAGGAAATTCTATTCTATAACTCCGAATTGAATTTCCCCGAATGTCATTAACCCGAGTGTCATCACCCTGAACGCATCATTACGCTGAATGCCGTTGTCCCGAATGTATAATTACCTTGAATGATATTGTCCCGTGATGATGGTGTACGAAATAATACCATTCTAGCAACTGGATGGTGATGGTTTTTAGATTTGTGGAGTTCGGGTTAATGTAATTCAGAGTAAAAGGGTATAATTATTAAAAGATGTATAAAATATGGTGAAAACATAATCGTTCGTAACTTCCAGTTTCTGTAACCGGTAAATCGTAAATTGTTCTGTGGCCGTTTTGGTTCCCTGCTAATCTATCTAACATATCAACGTTTAAATCCTACACAAACTGGAGATTTCTCTGTAAACATTATTTTTTTCGATCGCAAAGTGACCATGTGAAATTCAGACTCACCAGCTGTTATAATCAGTGGAGACAAACGGAAAAAAATCATACTTTAGAAGCTAAACAAAGTTTTTCAAGATGATAAAGACAAGCATTTGAAATATAAAAGCGCTTGAAGTGCAGCAATTTTGCATTGCATTGTACAAAATAAGAATGGATGTTCTACACTTCTTCCATTTTGTAATGCTGCTTTCTACGTCATTATTTTCATCGTATTCCAAACACTGCTATCCGTAACCACAAATTCAAGTCCAAAAGTGTTTTTTCACGTCTACTTGCGATTCCAAACTATCCAGAACATTATGCTACAAAAACTAATTTAGTTACCAGATGAAATTGGCTCCGTAAAGCCTTATAGCACTTGAGCCTATGACAAATCAGTTAACTGTGAGAGACTTTGGCGACTTGTAAGTGCAATGTGTGATTGAAAACATTTGAGCATGCCTAACAGTATTAGAATGAAAACAAGTCGAGCACTCGACACTGAAGAAGTCTGTAAGTCGCAGACGAAAAAGGCCTATCTGTCAAAATAAGCAACATATTAGATACTTGGAGCTACTAGTTTCGGCACTGCAGTCTTTGGTAATCAAAACGACTGTTTTAGATTTTTCCCGACATTTCGACTCTAATCCGAGTCTTCTTCAGGGGGAGACTGTAATTGGGCTTTACTAGTGGTAGGATTACATAGATTTCAAGGGACTTACATTCTGTTTAGTCGTATTTCGTATGGTGTAACACAAAACTGTCGGTGTCAGGTTTGGGGAAACGTCGGGAAAAATCTAAAACAGTCGTTTTGATTACCCAAGACTGCAGCGCCGAAACTAGTAGCTCCAATTCTCCCACATCAGTCAAAATCTCCTCGCTTATTAGATACCGTAATCCAGGGTAACATTGATCATTTTTTCTGAATGTTTCTTTAATATTTCGTTTGAAAATGGAAATGCTGCCAATTTTATATTTTTAAAACAAGTACTGTCACCCATAGCTTGAGACTATGTACTGTATTTTGTTTATTGAAAGGTTTAAGAATGTGAAAAAAAATGTTTTAAGTGATTTTTTGATTTAGCTGATATGGGGTAACATTGATCACCTGTGAAAATAACATTCGGTAATATTGAATTTGTCGTTACTTACTTAAATCATGGCCCCCGAAGCCGAATATGAAGGCCAAACGCTTACAAGTCATGTAGTTTTTGAATTATTTTAAAATTAAAATTACTCCGAACCGAATCACGGAATACGCCTAAAAGTAGGCAATTTCTAAAGGGAATACTATGTTCTTTAAAGTAATTCGTTAATGTTGCCTAATTGAGCATACCTATGAAAGCTTTGATAACGGAATCGTTTTCGGCGATGCCATATATAGTAAGGATCGCATTTTGCATGCTCATATCGTTTGCAGAGCTTATGTGAGACATGAATTTTCGGTAGTGTCATCCTTACCCATTGAAATCATTGTTTCGTAAAGTTGACAAATTTACGCATAAGGTAAACGCAATTTTCGCAAAAATCTTCTCTTTCATTAGCTCATGAATATAAGAAAGAGAAGCACCATTCATGATTTGGAAATAAATCATTAATAAAAGATGATACGAAATTTTTACGAGATGAGTCATTCCGATCAATGTTACCCCGCTGATCAAATATACCCCGGATTACGGTACTTGTTTTTAATTATGAATCGTGTAATTTCACAATTATATCACGGATCCAAAAATTTTTGGCGTGATATACCGAAGCGTGATATAATGAAAATGTGTTTTTCTGCTAAATAATTTTCATCAAAATTTGAGATTCATATTGCAGAAATAGATCAGATGAAATGATAAGCACGAAGGAGATGGGTCAAATAGATATATGATAATTGGTTATGGTTATTTTCTGTGTAAATTGTATGAAAATCATACAATTATTGTGGCGTGATGAAGTCGAACAGAAAACCGTGCTAAAATCGAGAGTGATATAATGAAGCGATATTAAAACGAACAGTGATAAAATCGAGAAACTACTGTATATAAAATTTGATAAAAGATTTGGTGTCCGGCCATTTGGCCGAATGCCGTTTAGCCGAATCACGAAAAAAAAATTGGTCTACGCTAATAAGTAGGAGTCATAAGTGTGGCCCAATAATTAATCAGGTAATTCATTTGTTGATTTTGATAATGTGACCGAACGTCATATTTGTTGCTATATTAGTGCTCCAAGAGAATAATTAAAACGATGCATTAATTCAGGACGAAGTTTTGAACTAGCGTCAAGACTCTAAGCTGATGGTTGGTTCGTTTCTGGATTACCAACGGTGTGCTAGGTTTACTCCTGATTGATTTTCATCAGAATTTTTTTCTTTATTTAAACATAGGCTATTCTTTCGATTTTCGATTTGAAGATTTCTTACGCGCCATACAAATTATTTTTGGTTTTCATACAAAAAATCTTACCATGGGGGGAGGGGGTATTGAAAAACCGCTAAAATTGTCTTACGTAATTAATGGACAGCCCCTTAGGTAAGATTAACTCTGCACCGTTGCTTTCGTGTATCAATAAATCGAACGGTTCAGTGAACGTCAAAATGGCTCACTGTTTCTCCATCGAGAAAAGAAGAAGCCAAAACTCGTGTTTGCTAGAACTTTGAATAAAATCACTTAATACGATTCGAAGCATTGAAGCGAACCGATGCTACAGAAGGATGAATAAGGCTTAAACTGTCTTTTAGTAACTGTCAAAAGCTGACTACAATCGCATTGCAAAAACCTCTGCTGGCTACTATTAGCGCTAGCAGAGAAGTTAATAATTGCTTTTATTTAGGATGTTCTTCTTTCAGCATTGACTATTTCTTGAACTAATACTAAAGAGCTGTACATAAATGATGATTTATCCTTCTTTAAGAATAAATTGTTATTTGAAATTCATTAAAAATTCATGCTAACTATTATCTATCATCTATTGTTTTCAATTTCGGTCAAACGGCATTCGGCCAAGTGGCATTCGCCCAAATGACTCTTTCGGTCAAATGGCGTTCGGCCAAATGACCCGGAACCAAAGATTTAAATTTACCACAACAAATTTGTTTGCCAAAAAAATAGATTATAGGGTTTTAAAATTGGCGCTAAGCATATGAAATTTATTTTATGAATTTGTGCATAATTGGCCGCTCGTGGTTGCTACTCCAGTATCGCCAGATCAGCTGCACTTACACAAGGAACTAATCAGATGACTGCTTGGGACCAACAGACACCTTAAGTGTATAAGTGCTGGTGATCGTCTATTTTTAGGCAAAAAAGGCGCCTGCCACGTCAGAATGCAAACCAGTGTGGAGAAGGGGGAGGAATTGATGATGATTATGATGATCTTAGCACATAATTGGTAAATACACCAACAATAATCTATTTTGCATTAAATCGATAAACAATATTAGATTGAGTTTTCATGTATGAAGCTTTTGCTTTTGACACTATTATTTATCATTTGACTACACACTTAAATTATTTTACGGATTCCTGCAAAATCTCAACAGCTGAACAGTTCGGTAAAATAAATTAACGGAGTACGGTAATTTTTTACAGTATTCGGTAAAAAATCACCGGAATCCGTTAAATTCCGACGAAGTTACGGTGTTTTATTTCACCGAACTGTTCAGCTGTTGACATTACGGTGAAATTCACCGTAAGAGCTTAGTGTGTATATTGTTGATCACTACTTTAGTCATATGGTGGGTTAGTCACAATTCCCTAGATCTCGTCTATTCCTCACAGCGTCGGTGTTAAGATTTTGTCATAGGGAAGATGTAATTTAAAGTGAAGCTCCGGTTAGGCCAGTCATATGAAGATCCATGAAGTATATAATTTGTAAATATTTTTTTCGCGAATGAATCCTCATTATGACCATCATTAAAGCTAAGTATTAAATGACAACCCAAACCTACAGTCGATGTAGACGAAGATATACACTCATGTCTCTAACTGCTTCTGGGAGCTCAGAATTTCGATATTGTTTTTGGATATCTACTTTTCATATTGAAATTCCGTGTCTCCCTCTGCCAGTACCGTTCATCAGACCGGGATCCCTTTCATCTCGTCCTAAGAGCCACCAGTGTAGAAACCACATTTACCGTACTGACAGAAAGGGGCCGCCAGCATTGCGCTATTTGCAGGAATAATGGGGTGAAAAGGGGGGCTAGGGAGGTGGAACACCTTACCCCCTCGAGGAAGCCAACATCTCTCGAGATTGGAAAAACGTGACACCAGAAGAAAATATCGAGTTTTCCGACCGTTCCTGCGCGATATTTTTTCCTACCCATTTGTGTGTGCACTCGTTCTGTTATTTATTTATCCTTCAGCGGTCGAGTTGTGCTCTCTATTTTTCTCCGGTGGCAGACTGAAGAGGAAGGCTGACTGCGCGGAATGGAGGAGAATCCTTCACTAAGTGCCAGCACACGTAAACAGCGAACCGAACTGAAGGGATATTGTGCCGCCTGCCGTTGATGCAGTATATTTTTCATTTCGTTTGAAAATCGAACAAATCCCAGCCGAAGCAGAAGGACCTATATGTGAGGATGACAAAACAGATAGAACTGGAAACGTGCAGATAATATTCGTGTCGGTATGCGAGTTGGGAAAAAAGGGTGCAGATGACTTTATGTTGTACGAGATGAGTGGTTGCTTGTTATGCTTAAAATGCGAGAAAGTTGGTTTATTCATATTGTTCAGGATGATATTGCAAAAAGTTTTCTTACTATCAGGTTCAACGATTCAAAAGGAATGGAGACGCATGGTAGCTAACTATTTGAAAGCATTTGATACATTCCAGAACAAGCTCCCCGCTTCTATACTAATATCTCAATTTAGGAAGATTTAATTACGTAAATGGCTGGTAAACAGCTGGGCATGGCGAACCATTGGTACCTCGCACACCTGCAGGAATAAAATAGACCTCTTTGTGTGGTCCTTAGCCTCCTGCCCAGCAACTCCCACCCCCTTACCTTCTCGTGGTGCTGGCCGGGGTACGAGCAAACTTGGAGAAGATCGGGTAACCAACCCCGGTGGGAACTCTGGTCGTATGCTGACAGGGAAGGGGGGTTTGCTGGAACGTCTGAACTCCATGTAAGGAGCGGCTCACAACAGCGCCAGCTCCCCATGTCAGGGACGGCTGAACATCGTTCGAGTGCCAGAGAAGGGCTCTAAGCCAAACTGTGCACTATGGTCCTCCGAACATTTAGGGGGAATGGTCTTTCGGAAATCTAGGGGGATGTTAAACCCTGCAAGCCAACCGTAAAAAATAACAAGCACAGAAACGCCAACAGAATAACACGGATCGAAACAATCAGCATAGACCAATAGGGTCCTAAAAAAATAAAGCCCTGTCTCAATGTTATTGCCAAACGCTTAAGTTTAGGCTAGAAGCACATGTTTTCTAGGGTTTTGGTACCGGGAGTACCGGTACCGAAAGTACCGGTATTACCGACCAATTTTTGGTACCAAAATACCGGTACTGGAAAGCATTGAGTACCGGTATTTTCGGTACTGATGAAAAATCTAATAATCTTTTGAATCAATATTTTTTTCACAATAAATGGTTGACGACGAACTTCTCAGGTCGATCAAGGCACGTATTATATGAAGGCTTATTCTAATAATCATCTTTTCAGCGCTTAGGATGTTTTTTTTTTCATACATAGAAACGTTGGAAGCATGCTCATTGTTAATATCTTGTTTAAGTTAAAAACATGTTTTGAAACATTTGAAAAACACTAAGGGTGAAGTTATTGAACGGAAATTATTCAGCAGATCCTATGGTTACCAACAGGATTATCGAATGATTGATTATCTAATACAAATGATGAAGCTACTGATGATGGATATCAAGTTTTCTGACAACTAGTCACAAATATTTCAGGATATTGAAAAATTTGAAGATGCTTCAGTGATGGCACAAGGGTTGATAAAAATTGTTCGAAATAATACGTATATTACGAGTCTATTCAAAGCGAAATATTTGTTGATACTTCACGATGCATGGACAAAAATTCTATCAACATCCAGATGGACCCAGAAAGACCTTTTTCCGTGTCTGATTTTTTTTTTGCAAAAGTTCGCACACATAAGACAGTTAAAGATTAAACTTTGAACATATTTCGTATTATAAAATCCTAGCTTATGGAAAGCAAAGTAATATCACGAAAATAGTTAATGAATAATTCATTTTAAACGATTCTCGGCACAATATATATAAAATTCACAATACATCTGAGACTTTTTCGCATTTCCTATAAAATGGTCAACTGTAGATGATTAAAGAATATCTTTGATTGAATGTGATTCATCACGTCAGATTAAACTTGAATTTTAATACATATGTTTAAGTATTACTTAAGTTATAAAGTTAGAACGGTTTACTCATTATTATTTTAAAACAATATTTTGCTAGTATTATTATTCATACAAATGAAGTGTAAGCATCAGCAAACTTGTGTTTATTGACGACTTTGGAAAACAATGCAATCTTTTTATCCAATCACAAATGAAGAACTTGTATTTATTGACGAATTTGGAAAAAAATGCAATCTTTTTATTCAATCACACAATCGTTATATTTATTGAAAATAATCTGCCAGTACCGGTATTTTACCGGTACTACCGGTACTGAGAGTTACAGTACCGTAGAACCGGTACTCGTCAAAAGAGGTCGGTACTAGGAACCCTAATGTTTTCTCAATTTTTAATGTCTTTCGTTTATTTAAGTATGTTTTATTTTAGATTTTGACACACCCATGGCATGAACTCAAATTTAGAGTGTATTTTGTTTTCCGTGTCCTTTCCGAAATGTTAGATAGGAACAACCCCAGTGTTAAAACTAAAACCCCTGTGGTGTTTTTGTCGACTAACCGAACGTCAAAAATGATCAAAAGTGTCAAGGTTCATTTATGGACCCAATTTTTGAAATTAAGTTTATATATATTATAGCCGTTATTTGAACGGAAAAAAAAAATGATAAAGTAGTTGCAGTAACACGCTCTTTCGTGTTACTAAATAAAATCCAGATTTCATTAAACATTTTAGGACCCTTTTCGATGAAAAAGGACTAACGATTGGAAACTCGGTACGTGGAACTGTAAATCCCTCAACTTCATCGGAAGCACCCGCATACTTTCGGATGCATAGAATGACCGTAAGTTCGACATCGTAGCGCTGCAGGAGGTTTATTGGAAGGGTTCAATGGTGCGAACGTTTATAGGTAATCATACCATCTACCAGAGCAGCGGCAACACACACGAGCTGGGAACAGTTTTCATCATGATGGGCGACATGCAAAAGCGCGTGATCGAGTGGTGGCCGATCAATGAAAGAATGTGCAGGTTGAGACTCAACGGCCGATTCTTCAACATTAGCATAATCAACGTGCACATCCCACACTCCGGAAGCACTGATGATGATAAAGATGCATTTTACACGCAGTTTGAACGTGAACGTGAATCGATTCCCAAGCCACGAAATTAAGATCATCATTTGAATTTGGAGATTTGAAATCATCAATTTGGAGATTTGAACGCTCAGGTTGGCCAAGAGGAGGAGTTCAGATCGGCGGTGATCAGTGTCCACCGGCTGATGAACGGGAACTGCCTTTGAATAATTGATTTCGCCGGCTCCAAGAATATGGCCATTCGTAGCACCTATTACCAGCACATCCTTCCGTACCGATACATCTGGAGATCGCCACAATAAACTACGTTTTGATTGATGCACGGCACTTCTCCGACATTATCGACGTCACGCTAACGTGGCGCTAACATCGACTCCGACCAAAGCTGCGCCCAAAACTTTCCGTCGTTAACAACCTACGGTACCGACGCCCGCCTTGGTATGACCTTGAGCGACTGAAGCAGCCGAATTTCGCCACAGAATACGCCCACCATCTCGAACGAACGTTGCCGGAGGAGGATTTGCTCGTCGAAAACTCTCTCAAAAACTGCCGGTGCACAATAAAAGCAGCCATCAACGTCGCAGGAAAGAACATTTCTGGGTACGTTGAATGGAGTCGACGAAATGATTAGTTCAACGAGGAGTGTAGAATGATTCTGTATGAGAAGAACGCAGCGCGGCAGTAATGCTACAGCAAAATGTTCGACAGAACGTGGAACGTGATAGACGGAAGCGGAAGCATTCAACCGGTCTAATGGGAACATTTTGTCGGACTGACGCGAGGTGATCGAAAGGTGGAAACAGCACTACGACGAACACTTGAATGGCACTGAAAGCACAGCCCAAGTAGCACAGTTTTTTTTCAACTCAAGAATAAATTTGTCTCTTCACACTAATCAGAGTTGTCAATTGTTGAAAATATAACTTACAATTGCACTGAATAGCAACGCAAAAAGCGCAAGAGGTGGAGTCTGTTTGCAACATATATAAGTTATATCGAAACTGCTTATTTGTTACAAAATACTTAAATACCTCTACTCAATACTCCACCAGCACTTCGAACAAATGCTTTGCCAATTCACTATAAAAGCGACCACATGACCCATTAACCCTTAAAAAGCGTGGGCGACTTTTTTGCACTCTTTTGCTCATATCTTCTAACTCAATTGATCAATTCTCAAAATTTCAACAGTATTGTGAAGGGGATTAGTTGCACCACCAAATGCATCCACAAAGAATTGGATATCGTTGGCCAATCCAGATAAACGGCCGGAAATGTACACTTCCGATTCCACCAGTAATTCTTGATGGAATTTCAATATAGTTCGAATGTATTTATGTGAAAGTGTATGAATATGTAATGTACCAAGTCTTGCGAGCTCATGTGAAACAGTTTAGAACCAAGTTAATCAATTGGCCACTTGACATATTCAGATTTAGAAGACCGGAAGTCTTAGTATGCAATACCGGAGAACCAATCCCAATCAAATGTTAATTTCCATACTGTGTCAAATCAAATCACATTTATTCGTCAAAAGATGACTCGTGTCATTTTGAATACACGTGACCATTTTAAGTCCAGTTTCTGAATCCCGTTTTTGGGTTAAAAAAAGACCAATTTTTATCATAAGAAAACAACCATTATGCGAAATATCAAATAACACCGTTTCAGGAAATGAAAACTTTTAGAGGTAAAGTTGGGACATCTAGGACGGACCATTTTGGGTTTTGTTCAGTAGCCCCGATATTTGGTTTCGGAAAATGAATTTATATTTTAAACAACACAACAATTGACACATAAATGAAAACTTGAAGAAAAATGTCATCACGAAAAATATGAAATCTAACTGTTTCGTAAATGTAAAAATATCGAAAGCAGAATTTGAGTATTTTGGATTAACTCGATCATTGTGCTGAAACTCAGATTGACACCAAAGTTCAAATATTTTATTTTTGAAATTTTGATTCAATTGAGAATCCTGAAAGAAAGGATGAGAATCTTAGACAGTTTCTGTTAAATAAATTGTGAGAAAGAACAATCCTCACAGAATTCTTATCAGTATTCTCTCATTCCCAAATAATTTTGCGCAAAATTCTCATCAGAATCTATTCACGATTCTTATCAGAATTCATCAAAATTATTGCAGGATACATATCAGATTCCTCCAAATTTCTTATCATATTTATCTCAGAAGTCTATCAGGATTCTCATCAGAGATCATCTCTCGAGATGCTTGACAGAATCCTCGTGGAAATTAGAAATCTTCTTACGTTGACAACAGCAACCAACCAGCTCCCACTTCGAGGGAAGTTGAGGATGCCGCTCAAAAGCTCAAGAACAATAAAGCTGCTGGTAAGGATGGTATCGGAGCAGAACTCATTAAGATGAGCCCGGAGAATTAGGTCGCTTGTATGCATCGGCTGATAGACAGAGGGAGGAAGCTGTGAACCGAGTTGTATGGCGTGGAATTTTTGACGCGGTTTTATTGTACAAACAATGTAATACCAATAAATGAATAAATAAAGAATTTTGAATTGAATTTATGCTCCGAAAGATTTGATGTATTAAACTGTATATTTTAGTGAGTACATTAGAAGTTGGATGATTTGACCAATAAATTCCATAGGTAGCCTATTTTTTTTATTCGAAATGGAGATCGATCAAATTTTGAAATGACCGTAAAACCAATTGAATGAGTAAAATGAAATTTCCATATTCCAAACGGCGTTGCTTCTCCGTGTTTGAAGCCATTCGTTTTAAAAAGCGTTTCCGACGTTTGATAATTGGACATTTCAACCGAAAATAAATTTAGTCGAAGGTTGCGTGCGTGTCTAATCTATCACCTGGAAAACCCATACTTGAGATCCTTCCAGCCATTGAAACGGGCCGAAATTGACGCAAATTATTCTCGTTCAGTGGAGAAATGGGACGGGTCACGTGCGATGGCAAACAGCGTCAGGTTTGGTTCATTAACGCGTCCGTTTCAACTGTTTTTCCTGAAACATTCCTCCCTGCTCGGTGTGTTCGTGATCGCTGTGAAGAAGTAATATTTGCTCACAAACGCAAGCCCCAAC
This sequence comes from Aedes aegypti, assembly GCF_002204515.2. Classification (NCBI taxonomy): domain Eukaryota; kingdom Metazoa; phylum Arthropoda; class Insecta; order Diptera; family Culicidae; genus Aedes; species Aedes aegypti. The sequence continues at coordinate 242,666,321 of NC_035108.1, read as the reverse complement.
AACCCGAAGCTTAGTAGTGTGGACTAGACTAAAATAGAGAGCTACATACCGGTGACTGGATTTATGTAGGGGAGCTGGGTGTAAAATTCGTCGTTCGGGGTAAAACGCACTACCACAATATCTCCAAAATAAAACGTGATGTTGTCGATTTCGATCGTTTTATACGATATATCTATTGATTTAAACGTCGCTAATGGAAAAACTATTCCCAATTTCCAAACCGAACAAAAAATAGAATCACAAACCATCCATAAATGCCGCAAAAACCCAACTTTTATCTAGCTTTTTTTTTCTCAGTGAACCATTCAAATATCTCCACAAGATGATTAATTCTTCTTTTTATGGACCAATGCACGAGTTCACTCGTTGACGTTTTAGCGGTGCCGTGTTATTTATGTGACCATGGCAACGATTGAATATGGCACCGCTCAAACGTCAAATTCGTGAACTCGTGCATTGGTCCATAATTTGGAATATGAGAGAAAAAGGTATCCAGGGGACGGACCTGGTGTAGTGGTTAGAACACACGCCTCTCACGCCGAGGACCTTGGATCGAATCCCATCCCCGAGATAGTCACATATGACGTAAGAAGTTCTAGTGACGACTTCCTTCGGAAGGGAAGTAAAGCCGTTGGTCCCGAGATTAACTAGCCCAGGGCTAAAAATCCCGTTAATAAAGATAGAAAAAAAGGTATCCTGGTATTTTAAAAATCGTTAGCTATGGATTCAGTCCTATTAAATACAATTCTTAAGATATGAATGCCTCAATCCAATAGCTGTTTAAGTGATTGAGAGTTCATTCATACAACTTCCCTGTAAACTCAACTAGAATAACCGTTTCCACGAAACTCACAGTTAAAATAAAGTTTTTCCTTAGGGAACGCATATTACCCCGTCCTCCCTTATCGGGACATTTGTTCGAGAGACCCGCATTGAGCCTGTGTGGCGTGACCGAGGCCAATCAGCAAACAGAAAAGGATATGACTCGAACCGTGACTCGATCAACGGATAGGGAGGCACACATCGGAATAAGGTCCTCGTGGTATGATGTGCCACTCTTGTTGGGCTTTTAATGACTGGCGGTCGGGGGAAGCAACGCTCACCTTTTGCCACTGAAGCAGACGGAACTTATGAATTTTTGATTGCGAACAAAATCAATTTATCGCTGCGCTGGTATGGTGATCTTGTTTATTGTATAGATGATTTCTATTTTCTTGTTTGTTAAGGTCGGTAACGATTCCCGTAGTTAATCACATTGATTGGAAACATCTGAAGCCCTCGCACTACAGTCGACTCTCCATAACTCGATATTCAAGGGACCATCGACTTATAGAATTATCGAGTTATAGAATATACCGATACCAACAATTTTAAAATCAAAGGTTCAAATTTCTATATTTCCAATACTTTTATGATCACTTCTGCAAGCAAACAATATCATTTAGTTGATAGCATTTTGAAAAAAAATTTCTTTGGACACTTTTTTCAAAATGTTCTTATGTTTTTGAACTTTTATAACAACTTGCAAGTCCTTTATTCATTGCCAAACCAGAAATGGTTTTTAGATGGATATCGAGTTATGGAGGGAAATTTTCCTCCCACGTGGCATCGACTAGTAGATACATCGAGTTATAGAAATATCGACTTATGGAGAGCATGATGTATGGGAATTCGAAGGGACCGCAAAATCCATCGAGTTATAGAATATATCGAGTTATAGAACATCGAGTTGTGGAGAGTCGACTGTAATTGTTTCTTAAAAATCCCAAATTTTAGCATTTTGTATGGAAAAACAACATTTAATTACTAACTTTTATCACTGACTGCATTTGTCATCGGAATTCAACATGCTGTACAATTTACTTGAATCTTAGCAGTAGTTGTTAGAATTCTACGGATTTAGCTAAAATGCTCATCTCCTGTTTCAGCCCCAATGCTGCCCATGTACTAGCATTGCATTTTTATTCCTTCGACACGTATACCCAAATAAACCACACCACAAAGAGTCAGCCGAAAATAAATCGATAACTCCCAATTGCAAACAAGCGATTTCTCAGCACTAGGTACACAACTTACTTGCACGAAATGGGTTTGCTTCTCGAAATAACTCAATAATAGCGTTAGTCTCCAAAAAGGGAAGCCAAAGCGTCTTACCTGCAAAGTAAAGGAAAAAAAGAAATCAGAATAAGCAATTAGTCTTCGTCGGAAAAGATATTTGAAATCATTCAACGGAAATCGTCAATCGATGGCGCGTAGTGGGTCTTCCTCAGCCACCCCCTTACTCCACCAAAATCAATGAATGGGAAAAGCTAGAAAGCTCCAGCACTGCGGCGCACAGTAGTGCGCTTTCATAAAAAGTTCGGACAAAACCTTAAATGTGGCCCAAATCGATTGAAAATCGTCATCTATTAACTTTCTTCAGTACTAAATAGTAAACGTGCTCTGATTAGGGTTTTTCATCCAATCAGCTAAAAATTCTACAGCAGTCAACTCTCCATAACTCGATATTGAAGGGACCATCCAGTAAAGCAGATATCGAGTTATAGAACTTCAAATCAGTACAAATGCGATCCATGGTAGCCATGAAAACCTTAGAAAAATACAGCTCCTTTTAAAATTGGGGGAACTGTCTCTCAATTTTACAGGAGTTTGTGAAAATGTTAACAATTGATTTTGTTGACTTAATTTTTCTCCAACCATGCGCCACTGTGCATGGCCGCAAGGCCAGGCTTGTTATAATGGCTCCAGGAATAATGTTCGGCACGTGTGTAAACACGCCATTTGTGAATGCCTAATCCGAAAATTATTTTTCAATCATCATTACCGGTCATACAAAGGGCCCCCATCAAGACAGGGTTTATACCACGATGACGTTTTATGGCAGCGAAACGAGAATGGTGCGTAATCCTTTTGAGGAATGTTGGTTACCACTGGCTTGGCTGTGGTGGAAACGTGGTGAGAATTGATTACGACGACTTCCAGCGGAGGAACTTGGTATATATGGCTCGAGGCGTTCCTCGATCGGAAATGAAGACACGGTAACGCATGCAACAGATTAGATCGAATTTCCGTTCTTGCGCTTGTGAATTATATGACGGATTTAATATTATTACCTACTTGAAGGCGACAAGCGTTGTCATGTTTTGTACATGGGCGTGGCCAAAGAGGGGCCTTCCCCCTGACTAACGAAAAACAGAAAACAAAAACTGTTTTGTTGAGTAGTTGATTTTATTTGATTTTTTCAGATATTGGCTTCAGCATTGTTATTTGTATAAAGTTCCGTCATGATACTTTTTTAGAGTCCATTTAAAAATCGAGCTTTTTCCAAGGTCAAGTATTTCTCAAAAACCCGCAACAAATATTGCAAGGAATCTGCAGATAGTTTTACTATGAATTTCACCAGAGATCTTCCGTGGATTTTTCCACTACTAGTATGTATGTATGTAGGTAGCCACTATCCTAGCTCAAGATAGGCTATCTTTTTGGATGCAAAATTTTACTCCAAATAGCTGATTTTCGATATTTTTGAAAAATCTGGTAATTTTTCATACTTCTCAAAGATCTAATATGTACAACATCATTTTTTCGTATATATTTAATATATGCAATCATATTTACGTGTTAAAGTAGCCTCAATCCCTTGAAAACAAGTAGGGCGTATTGCCCGGTTGGGGCGCATTATCCCGATTTACCCTAATAACATATTGTTCCAAAAAGTCTGAAAAAAGTACAAGGAGGACAATGCATGCATGTACCGTTAAGTCACCAGTCACCGTGCGGCCTTCATTCACCATGCACACATACAAATTCCTACAGAATATTCATGCAATTTTCACAAATTATTCTTTTGTCAGCAATATAAGATGAAACTGATGGAATGAAGTAGTTTTTGTCACAATACCTTCTGAAAACCTGGTTTTAGTAGTCAAAATCATGTGAATTCTGTTTAATAATGGTTTTTTTTAACTAGTAGAAAAGCCAAAACATTACATTTTTCATTTTAACGTTAGAGCATCATATTTTTCAAAATTTCAATAAGTTTTCGCCGTATATATTTCTAGTTACATGTACTTCATCGTATGAACCATGAGATTTTATGCAAATTAGATTTTTTTTATCGCGTTTCAGTCGAAACACAAATGTACGGTGAATGGACCCTTTTTAATATTTATGGTTCCTATTACCGTGCATTAGTGTAAAAGGCTTCAAATTATTTGGTAATATTGGATTTATTGTTATGTCATGATTTAACTACTCCATATTTAATTTTTGAGCGAATATGGAATAGTTTGGGCAATACAGTCAAACCTTAAACGATTTCAATGAAAAAATAATGATTTAGCCATTTTTTCAACTTTCTATGGCTTTCATTGTAAAATAAGGTTTTAATACCCTTAAAAATGAGTGTGCACATTACTAGCAACATAGTTGCTCCACCAACAACGTTTCTTCAAGATACGAAATTAAATCATGACGAAAACTACCCAAGTAATACCAAGCATTATAACATTGCACGTATTCTATTGCATATCAACAATACTGATGGGACATTGCTTTTATTCGACAAATTACAAGAGATGTCAAGCAAAAGAGCATTAACACTACATTACAAATGTATAAATGCTCTAATATTACATTATGAATTGCTTGGTTGCTTTATAAACATTATTGTGTTAGTTCGACTACATCAGGGCCTTTTTCCACTTTTAGACTACTTTAATGGTAGGCTTACGGCAATGCGGCTGTTTTATATAAGCAATGATATAATGCTCCATGGTTACTTGGGTATACGCACGGTAAATGGTGACATAGCACGGTACGAGGCGACCTTAACATTACGTTTGTAAACATAATTTCTGAGTATTTTTGTTATACATCGCTAATTTTAAAATTTTCCCTGAATTATGGTATAATTGTACGCCTCGTAGTGGTATTATAGTTTGCTTTAAATTATTTGATTTTTTTGATGTGCAGATTTTTCTTAAATGCACAGTGAATGGTAGCTTGACGGTATGTAGATAGCCACCATCCTAGCTTAAATCTCGCTCTGCATGCGGTTCCACTGCATAGCAGAATCAATTTTCATTATTAATTTGAATTCATAAAACCATCTTATGAAGGACCTGAAGGGGATGTGGTGAACCCGTAAGCAAAGATACTTACGCGAAACCTGCGAGGAAAAGAGAACCTCCTTCCAAAATACAATCTAACAAATATAATAAAGAGAATAACAATACCGTCAAGTAGAGATGGGCAAAAAGAAACAGAGCCGTTCAAAAGATCCGGCTCACTTAAAAGAACGAGTGATCCGTGGCTCTTTTTTGGCGAGAGTCGGTTCATTTGATCAGCACGGATCAAACAAAAAGTGGCCCGCAAAAGAACGAATTATTGATTATTTTTCCCTATTCTCCTTCGTTCGTTTCTTGGCTTTATTATATCGCTTGACACGTGCCTTGATTTGCGCGCCACGGCACACATGCATGGTTTGCTGCAGCTCAGCGCTCTCAGCATACACAGCCAGTTTGCCCCGCCCACTTGCATACAAGCAGATGAAAAATAAGGAGAAAAAATGCCCACTGGAATGGCAAAGCATATTTTGCTTCTTCATTTTGGTTCAGGTTCGTGGTTTTGAGAGAGCGAAGGATATGAAAGTTACCAAGCATGACGCGCAACAGGGAGTGGTTCGCACTTCCTTCGCAAGCCGCTGAGCCACTGAATCGTTCAAGAGATCCGGTTCACTAAAATGAGAGATTCGGATCGGATCCGTTCAGTAAAATGAGCCGTTTTGCCCATCCCTACCGTCAAGCTACCATTCACCGTGCATTTAAGAAAAGTCTGCAATTCAAACAATTGTATAATTTTTCCAAATCACTTTAAGCGAACTACGACATCACTACGAAGCGTGTGATTTTTCCACTAGTAGTTGTTAAAAAATAATTACTTCAGTAAGGACAAACGATAGATTCATCGAAAAGTCTCTCGAGGTATTTTTTAAATTATTTTTTCAAATGCTATCTTCAAGAATTTTACTATAAATACCTCCAAAAATACAATTTGAATATATCCTAATTTACATTTAGCAAACATTCCGAATTCATTTTGAGAGTCTTCAGCAAATTTGTTCAGCTTATTTTACACGAATCATTCTCAGAATTCTTCCAGAAAAACTTTTATGATTTTCTCTGAGAATTTTTGCTATTTTTTCCTTGAAAAAAAAAATATATAAAAAAAACACTAAAATCACGTGAATTGCGTTTAGACAATTATGTGGGAAATTATGTAATGGAATGACCTCCGGGTACGAAAAGGGGATGACGAAAATCGATGTCCGATGCCATTTTGAAACTCAATTTACTAAAACCTCAATCAACGAAATATTTTCTACGCAAATTCAATTATCGTCACTCTTTTACGAAGTAAATTTACTAAGAACTTCCGTACATTTGCTTATATGAAGAGTTAAGATATTGTGCTATAATTATAATTAATTATAACTAAGTATCATCAATATATAACTACTTACCGTAAATTCGGGTGTTTGTTTGTTTGATCAGAAGGGTGAAATTGATCATCGTATCACACGATTTTATATATGCGTAACTGAGCACAAATATCAATGTAAGCTGCAGTAAATTAACGTTGTTTGTCGTAACTATTGTCGAATTGTGTGTTGTAAAGTTTTTTGCGTTGAAGAATGTTTATTACTATGAAAATAATGTAAAATTTCAAAATCATGCACTGTACAGTATTGACAAACACCTATAAACTTCTATTTCTAAGCAAGGAATTTAACATAGTATAAACCTGAAAGCTTGTGAGGATGCTTGAGATATATACGCAAACCAAATTTTATCACCAAAACTCGTACCAATCAGCTCAAATGGTTGAAATAATTGAATTTCTGTTGGATATCATTGATTTCCTTAGGAAATTGAATACATTTAGGCGTTTTCAGCGTATTTTTTGAAATTTAACTATTCGTTATTTATATAAATATTGCATTGTTAAGATTTTGACAAGCATATTCGGATTCAGGGAGCTCAAATTTATAATGTAGAGTTGCTTTGAAAACTAACAATAATGACATTGACAAGTGATCAATTTTCCTGAAATGAGATCTCCTGATTTTTTATTTCAGAGATATTTGTTAACACTAAAATGACATTTGTTAGAAAATTTCGGTACCGTAAATTCGGGTGTAATTGATCAATAGGGTGAAATTGATCAACATGTTACGCGATTTTATTTGTGATTAATAATGCACCAAATTTATTGTAACCTATAGTAAATTAACGTTGTTGTCTAAAATAATGTCTAATTGTGTATAGTGAAGTTTTTTGTGCTACAGAATGTTTCTTTCTATGAAAATAATGTAAAATTCTAGAATCAAGTTTGGTGTGAAATTGATAAACATCCATAAACTTTTAGTTCTAAAAGGAATTTAGACATGATGTAAACCTGAAAGTTTGTGAGGATGCTAAAAATATATCTCCAAAACAGAATTTACTATCAAAACTCTTACCAATTTGCTCGTTTTGATTTTCTGCTACAAAGTATGGCAATCCTTCGGAAATTGCCTATATTCAGGCGTTTTTCGTGGTATTCTTGATAATTTGATTATTGATTATTTCCATAAATATTGTCTCGTTAAGAATTTGGCAAGCATTTTTGAATTCAGGAGGCCCAAATTAGGTATGTAGGGTTGATTTCAAAACTAACAATAATCACATTGACAAGTGATCAATTTCACCCCGAAATGGGATTCCCCGTTTTAAAATTTTAGAGCTGGTTTTTGGCACTAACATCGCATTTGATAGAAAATTTCGGTACATAAGCCAATAAGGTTCACCGTCGTACTTGTTTTCCTGCATTAAGTTGTATGGTATTGATAACATTTTAGAAAGCGTACCAAGAAAACAGTGAAAAATGATCAATTTCACCCGAAATTACGGTACGTTTGTAAATACTCAGGCCTATATTCCGTGGAGTCTTTGGAAGTCCAAAAACATCAACACAACACAGTACAATACTTCGTTTACTAATATGGTTAGTTAGAGGCCTTTGCAATATTAAAAAACTATCTATTGACGATTGGTTACGCTTGTAGATCCAAGAACTTCCGCACAAATTAATACAATACACCGTTTACTCCCATGAATGGTTAGGGGCCCTTGGAATATTTGAAAACTAACCTCTAATCACTTCATACGATCAAAGATCCCAAGGCCTATATTCAATGGAGTTCTTGGAGGACCTGAAACATCCGAACAAACCAATAAAATATTCTGATGACTTAAATGAATGTTTAAGAAGCTACGTCACATTCGAAAAATAACTATCAATAGATGACGCTTGTAGATAGATCAATAGATCACGTTTGTAGATCCTAAGGCTCTACTCGATGAAATTCTTGGAGGACCTAGGACATCGGTACAAATTATAACAATACTCATGTTACTGTTATCAATAGATAAGGGCCTGTGCCATTTAAAAAAATACATCAAAGAATCGCTAAATACGTAAAAAATCGCCCTCAGAAAACTCTGACAAACATTATCAAAGAAGTCCTCCTTCAATGATTCACTTAGAAAAGAAGACCTTCCATGAGTCTAGGGCTAAAATTCATTTTTCAAAGCAAAGAGAATTCTTTTGAAGTATTATTGGAATATTTTTAGAAAAATATCAATAAAGGCATCTTCAAACATGTGTTTAAGGTGAAACAGTTTGGAATCAACTTGTAAGATTGCACTAAAACATCAAAGGCACAAATCTAGCGAAGAAAACATCCCACATTAGTGCATTTTTTATTTTGGCTTTGTGCACTAGCAGAAAGCTAAAAATAAGAAGATCAGGAACATTTGCCAACTATTTTCCAGTTTTGTGCCTTTGAAACCGACCATCTTTGGATTCCGAGATGTTTCACCTTAAGGGGGAACTCTCCAAGAAATTTCACCAGGTGTTTTCTCACGTATTATTGCTTTAATCATTCAAAATTATCTTCAGAGATTGTTCCAGGAATTCGCCCATTTTTTTAAAGTGGTTTGTTTGAATTCCTAAAGGTATTAATTAGGTATTCGAGACATTACGTCTGTGGACATTACTTCAGAGTATTCTAAAAGATGTTAAAAAAATATTCAACCATTAATATAATAATATTTTTGTTATTTTTTAAATAGTTTATAAACATTCCCTAGAAAGAAATTGAATAGAACCTTACGAAAGCACACAATACAAAATAAATTTAGAGTTGATCACAACAAATAGCCTTTCAGGCAATTGTTTAAGGACTAAATCAATTGCAATTAATCAATCAATATGGTATTGCGCAATATGATTATTTTTGACTTTACGATACCTTACGATTTTTGGCATAACGATAATTATGTTGTTTCTTATTTGCATATTTTGTACAAAATTCAACTCATCAACCTCAAATATCACGATTTTGAATAGTTTACTATACGATTTCACTAAAGTCTCTTGTCGTGAAAATCTCTCAAGCTGCCAGAGAGCTAAAGAAAGTTTTGGAAAAATTGCTTCACTCACCTTATGCAAGCACCTGGATCCAAATGACAATTCACTATAGCTTCATTTATGGTATCACCCTTGATTGAACTCCCTAGAAACAAAGTTATATCACATTTTCTTCCCTTTAATGTTCCAGAATAGCTGTTTGCTGATTATTTCGGCACTACAGCTCCCAATTATCTGGATTAAGCTTCGTTTTTATTTATTAATTACGTGTGTCCGGCTTTCGAAGCGGTCAAACAATATGTGTCTCAATCCGGACACAAAGAGTTTATCACAAACAATCATTAATTAGAACACTTTTCAGTTATTTTCACTTAACATTAAGAAAACTATTGTGTTGACTCTTCATTTAAAACGTATACTGGCATTAACACTATTTTCGATTGAAATTTATCAAATCTTTTCTAAATGGCGACTGTAAAATGCATTGTTCAACATTGGGCTGAAATGTATAGAGTATCGAAACGCATTTTGTTTTTCATTTTTGTTTTTGATATGTATTCGCCTACTGCGATAAATTTACATCTATAACATATAATTTAAGTAATTATAATGTCCGGCAATTAGAAGCCAAACAGTACATGAAGTAAAGATCAACACTTTTTATTTATACCACCCAGGGATGGGAAATGTACTGTAGCAAACATTTACCACCTCGACATTCACATTTTTCTACACGACCTTAAAAATTCAAAGCAAACCATGAGCGTTCAAAACAAAACAAAATGTCACGGCTCTTCAAAACTGTAATCTTCTTCTTCCCAACGTTTTTTCAAACCCATATGCGAAATGACTCGATTTTCCGGTGTTTGCATTTTTGCTCGATAAGGGCGGCATGAAATTGAACTTTTGTATCGCAATGAAATGATTGTGCTCATGCTATTAGCGCTATTAGATTTAAATTTGTTGAAAACACAAGCAAAATATTAGCGATTGAATTATTTAACTTTTTTTTCGATCATTTACCTCGAGATGGCTGCCCGAAAACGATCATAGTGGAGAGACAAAAACATTCAAGCAGTGTGGTAACCGTTGGCAGCGCAACGCCTGACGGTATTGATGCTGTTGCTGCTTTGTGTTTTGGTTGACTGACAGAATCGATGAACTGTGATAAATAGTGGTCACAGTTCCCAAGCCTGATACCACCCAATGTCGACCAAAAACAATCAAGCTTAACCAAACACAAGAATCTAAGAGATTAACTTGAAGGCCCAATTATTCAATACGAAACCTTGTCATCCCGTAGGCTTTGCTTAGACTGGCTTCGCACATTAATGGTTGATATTCCGTGATTGACCAAAGTCAGTGAAGATGCACAAAGAATCTACTAAAAGTTCAGCTGGGATTGGCCAAAATCTTCTTCGTCCTTGCAGTCAGGTGGAATTGGTGGAAGAAATGTTGGTTTGTAACCTTTGCTATTTGGAGACAGTGTTTAACTCTGCATCTCCACAAAAATTACTGTGATGAATGTTTGTTAATGGGGAGAATCGTTGGGTTACAGGATTCAAATTGATAAGCGATTTGACCATGATAAACATTTATTTGTAAAATATAAACATGGCTATCAATAAAATAATTTCAAATGATATGGAAAATTCTCAACAATAAGAATAAAAAAATGTCGACACTTGAACCGACGAACCTTTCAATGTTTGTTGAACAAATAGATAAACGCAACATTCCTACAACTGTCAGGACGAAAGCATGGGTTATCATATTTTTATGATATGAGAAGAGAAAAAAACTGGATTGGCGGTTCGATCGGATCACAGAACACTCTTATACCGACACCTACAGTGGCGAACCATTGAAAATAAATCTTGCCCATTTCTTGTAAGAAATTTTTCCACGCGTCGAGATAGGCAAATAATTTTCTCCTCAGGTGCATACCTAGGTCCCTTAGTTAGGGTTGCTGAATCCGTCGCCGTTTTCAAAAATATTTGAGCACGTCAGGTTTTCAAAATGTTGGCTGTTAAAAATGCATTACATATACAGTCAACTCTCCATAACTCGATTTTGAAGAGACCATTGAGTTAGGCAGGTATCGAGTTACAGAACACAAAACCAGTGCAACTGCGATCCAAGGGACCATTGAGATAGGCATGAAAACTAACTTTTATTACGATTCTCTAACTCGAACTCGAGATACGGGAAATCGAGAAACAATGAATTGACTGTACATCGATTTGCATGTTGAATAGATCCAAAATTTACTGGAAACACGTGAAAGTGTTAATTTAGTTTCGCTATGTTAGCTACGGTGTCATACTCCATGATTAAAGTTACGCTCATTTGCACAACAAGCACTCCTGGTATATATCGATGCGATGACATAAATGTGGCCATGGTTAGAGAGAGTCAAATGTAATCAAAGCGAAAATTGAATCAAAGTTTTTCATTTAATTTCCTGAAGCCTTCTTCTACATTCATGGTGCACAGATTTTTGCATTTCAAAATCATTCATCGTTTTTTTTTACTTTGAAATGATCATCGAATTTCAACATGTACACATTCGCACGTACAAATACCCATACACGTCCCATGTACAACCCGTTCCGTTCCATCCATCTAGGCAGAGCAGGGCAGGGTAGAACAGCATTCATCTCAGCATTTCAACGAAGTGACAAAAGAATATCGACTAGCAGAGATTAAGCTGTCTTTTCTTCCTGCATCAGTGCCTTCGGGCGTTGCGTTGGCAGAATGGCTGTTTGGCAGGTCTTTTGTAGCGTGTCTTTATCCGTTCCACGAGAGTTGCAATCCCGTGCGCCTTCTTGGCCAGTTTTGCGAGGAACCAGACAGGAGAAGTGTCGAGGGTGCATTTGGGGGATGAAACCCATTGTGCAAATGCCTCCACCTAACTACTGCTTTCAGAGACTCGGTTCTCGGTCGCTCTTTTCTTCTTCCAACTAGCTGGTGATATGCTCTTATCAAAGTCATAACTCCGACGTTCAGTTGAATAAGGAATGCCTTTCAGTGTGCAACCGTATACTTTGAGCTGTAGTGTGTAGGTATTTCACCCGGTGGCAGAGGATATCAACCTATGTCACTGAACCATTACGAACATCTATGAAAGTTTTCACCAAAGATTTATGAATTCAGACCATTTTTTTGACAAGTATGTAAGTACTCTAGCTCTGAAACGTTGTCAAAGTTGTCAACCAGAAATAATTTTGAACCGGCGGTATTCAATTCTACCAACCTCAGCTTGATCTTTCTGAATAACTTCATTTAGTCGCAACGCAAGCCTCAAAATATGAACTGTTCTCCGACATTACCCGGAAAATCATTACCCGGAATGCAATTTACCGGAAGACCATTTACCGGAAAACCATTTACCGGAATGAACCATTACCCGGAAGGACCGTTTACCGGAAAATCATATCTCCATTTCTCGACTTTTTTCATTAACTTCTGTTCGAATAGCCAGGGAAGTCAGCGGAGCAATTTTTGTACACAAAAAATTTACGGTTCTTTCAGCACTCAATCAATCATTTTAAACACTTAGCACATAGATTTTAGACCTTTAAGTTTATTGATAGACACTTATTTGTTGCATGCACTGTATATAACTTTTATTCTTAAACTATTTAATGTTTGCTTAATCTAAGTTTCAAATAAATAACACATAAAAGACAAATTTTGCCGTCCCGCACGATAGATCGAATCGTATCTCTTGCTGTCTGATGTATAGCCTTTTGTGCTCTGCCCGCAAGAAGCGATAAATCGTTCTTGCTCAGCCCCACAGTGTTGACTTGAAGCAGCATTGTGTTAGGCAGACAAACATGAGCGGTGATCGTAAAGGTGACTGATAAGAATGTGTGGTAGAAACGCGAAGACAATTTCCAAATCAAATATTATAATCGAACAACTTCCTTTTAACCATTTTACGGTCATTCAGGTCAATTGACATAATAATATTTAAAATGACCACCAATGATAAGGTTCTTATTTCAAAGTACATAAGCACCGGGGAGGAGTCTAAGATATCTTCATACTTGATCATGTCAATATGCACCATCTTCATATATTTAAATTTCATAGATGGTTCACCCTTCTTTTAAAAATATGCTGTTCTTTCACCTTAATTTTACGTTTAATATTCGACTATCGGTTCTCCAAGTGTACAAATGTTAATAAAAAAGCAATGATTAGAATTTTTAATATTTTTCACCGAGTGTCAATCCGTCGAATATCGTTTCCGCAAACGTCAATCAACCGATTGCAAATCCCCCGTATATCCCTTTTTCTAGAATGACCTATTCCGGGTCATCTGATATTCACCCTTCTTTATTTGGATGGCGGTTTTTTCGAGTTCCACCGATCTCGGTTTTTTTAGCAAAATGTGTTTAGTCGAAAATTACCAAATATCTTCTTTTTTGATTGCTTATTGTTCTTTCTTGTTTATTACCCTGGCATTGAATTCGGGGTACAGACATTCAAAGTTATGACAGTCGTAGAAAAGTCAAGCAAATTCAAAAGAAAAGTAGAACTATTGAGGTTCAATACTTCGGAATCCAAAGACGTCGCTTCCCTCGCAAGATAAGTTTTTTAATATATATTTAATAAGGGAATAAGGAAACCATCATAACTCCATTTACTCAAATGCTACCTAACTTATTTGTTAAGCGATTTTTTTTTATTTATATTGACCTCGGTTATATTTAGCATCAAATATGTATGAGGCTGATACATACATTAATTTTTTTTAATGTCAACATTATTTCTGGTTGGCAAATTTGACGACATTTTAGAGCTAGAGTACTTACATATTTATCAAACTATGAACGAATGCAAAAATGGTCGGTTGACATACGCTCTCATCTATTATCCTAGAACAGCTGAGAAGCAGGATTTGTCCCAGTTAAGGCTCAAGAATCCATCATTCAATCATCAGCAATCATCAAAAATGAAAAACCAGTTTTTTCGTTCAAATTTGAAGATATACTCATGAAAATCTGTGCAATTCAATGATAGATTTTGATAAATATTGCTTCGGTTTTGAGCAAAAAAACTGGTTTTGAAAAATTGTAAAACGATGATGGTTATTTTCCTCTTAAGTCATAACACCGGCAAGGAGAACAACATATTTGGTCCATAGCTGTTTGGAGATGTCTTTTAAAATATTGTTTATGGAAACCGAGGGAGTCGAGAATGTACATAGTTAACGTTACATAATTTGTACCGCACATCAATAAAAGAGAATAAAAATTGAATACACATGTACTGCCGTGAATCGCAAGTCAGTCCCATCTGTAAAAAGTAGGCATTGAGAAAATGGGATGTGAAGTTTTAAAACTCGTTTTCTTTAAACATAATCAAAAAGTTTCAGCAGATTGCTTTTCACTCTGATATCTTCTTTCTTCTTCTTTCTGGCGTCCCCACTGGGACAGAGCCTGCTTCTCAGCTTAGTGTTCTTATGAGCACTTCCACAGTTATTCACTGAGAGCTTACTATGCCAATGACCATTTTTGCATGTGTATATCGTGTGGCAGGTACGAAGATACTCTATGCCCTGGGAATCGAGAAAATTTCCAACCCGAAAAGATCCTCGACCGGTGGGATTCGAACCTACGACCCTCAGCTTGGTCATGCTGAATAGCTGCGCGTTAACCGCTACGGCTATCTGGGCCCCTAACTCTGATATTCAGCTAACCCTTCACTCTGATATCTTTCCGTGAAAAATATAAAGATGACCAAAACATGATTCGCTTATGTGTCACACGGTGCGCAAATATGTAGTGGGACTGATATACGGTTACTTTTCACTATGGGACAATTTGACTTGGTGTTTTTTTTCCTATTTTTTCTGAACAAATCATGTTGTCTCATAAGTGCATTTGAAAGCTTATTGGAAGTTATGTTGGAAGCTGAACTCAACTCAATTTTGACAAAAATGTAAATGGGACTGACTTGCGATTCACGGCAGTGTACCTGATAAAAGTCGTTGAAAATGGAAGATTTGGCTTTCCGAGTACTGGTACATTCCGAGCTTTATCTAGATAAAAAAAATCTGGTGTACATTTTTTGGCATCATCGCCTATATAGGGTATGTGATCCATTAGTTGTGGGTGTACCTAATGACATTTACACTGATTTAATTGAATTAGCCACAGATGCGACAACGTATTGGCATATTGATGAAATATCACCAAAACTGTTTAAACTTTTCTCACTTGTTGCGGTAAAGTGTTCCTATAGTGGAGGATCCCATTAGAAAACTACGGATACCGTCGATGGGGGTGACAATGGGTCTAGGGGGAGAGATTGGGTCAAAACGGAAAAATATGATTTATGAAATATTTCAGCTAATAAGCTTATAAAATTAATAATTCATATATTAGGGAACATATTATTACACGTAAATCATCACAATATACATTTTTAGAAATAGTAGTTTTTGTTTACTATATCAATAAACTTGTATGTTGAAATTAGATAAAATTTATAACATTAAATTTCTCCTGTGGAAAGTATCACGCATGTACTTTACCCTCTATCGTTATATAAGTAGAAGGTTGAAAGTCTTTTCATTACTCTTTTCATTCACTACAAAATTTCATTGTTTAGGGTACGGTGTCTAAAACATCAAAAATGGGGGTGAGATTGGGTTAGGCAAGAACGATAGGAAATGAAATTGCAAGTCCACTTTTTTGACATTTTACGGTGCCGGGTGTTCTCTTTTTTCATTAAGATGTGATTATTCTTTCTAAATACAGCATCTCTGAAACATCAAACAAGTCTACTTGAATATTCTGTGCATTGAATAACAATGCAACGGATTTTGACAACTTCTCAGACCAGCAACTGTGTTTCGTGCGCAGCAACATCGTAAAATTTTATCAAATCGATTTTTTTTAATTTAATAATTAATCTGTGTTTTCATAATATAGAAACATCCCACGGAAGAACAAATGAGTTGGATCGCTGAAATACAGGGATTATGACGTCAACATATGCCTGAAATGTATTGATCGTAGAATGTCGCACCGAAATTTAACTATTTGCGAAGGTTTAAAATAATCACTGTTTGAGTACACCTTTGCAAGCTTTGGGGAAACTGAATAGGTTTTATGGCAATGGATATGAGACATTGAAGACAATTTGAGGGAAAAAAACAAGAAAATGTATGTAAACTTGACGATAAATGTTGGGTTTACATATTTTTTCTCATAGCTCTTCAATTTTTTGGTTAAATCGTTCTTTTAAGTGAGTTTATCATACTTGTGAAACATCTTAAATATCTTTTCATCTTGTTTGCATCGTATTTCATCAATATTTTTAAGCTATGAATGGTTTCGCAATCATATTCTCAAAAAAAAGTTATTTCAATTACAGTGTCCCAATGTCACCCCCTCTATGGGGTGAGATTGGGTCATTTTACATTCACTTGTGGTGCCGCTGTGATTAAATATTTTTCTTTAATTGTTTGAACAGTTGTTAATGTGTCATCAAAGTACATTTGAAGTTTATTGGAGTTAAAATGCGATAGTTATTCAATAAATAAATCGTACGTATCCCTTTTTGACCCATTCTCACCCCAACGACGCACACTGGGGCAGATCGCTGTTTTCGACGGCCAAAACCTCAAGTATTGTGGATATGCATCCAAGTAGTTTGGTTTCTTCGAAAAAGTATTTGGGAATAATTTGTACTAATTTTTGACTCATTCAGAATTGATCTAGATAAGTGAGAGGCTTTTCGAGTAGGATAATTACGACAAGTGCTGTAAAAATCGAGTTCTACAACGAGTTACGTAAAACATTTTTTGCAATTTCGTAGAAGACCACTTGAGGGTATCAAAAATGATATCGGAACGCATTCACCAATATTTTACAATTTCTGAAAAAAAAAATTGTGTTATGATTCATTACGCAACTGTTTTGAGTTGCGTAATGAATCATTACAGCACTGGTGTCAGTTGTGTAATGACTATTCCCGCACTGCATACTTCAGTGCAGGAAAGTAGGCCGTTTTATGACAGATTGGCATGATGAAAAACAGCCTATTACGATGAGAAATTGCAAAAAAAATATTCCGCAACTAAAGGGACAGTGAATCAATAGTGGAGGTATTATTTTTCACTGACATGCCGATGGTTACTGCGATGAAATCAATTTTCTCATTAGGGTAATGGTCATTACTTCCTGTTACAACAATTATATGTACTGTACAATCATTGCGCTTCTTGAACTTTGAGGGATTAAATTAAGTTGAACCGTGCTTAGTACCTCCACTATTGAAACATTTACCCTATGTATCGAAATGATTAAAATATTAGCTCTGAGTATGTAAGGGTTCGGTTATTGGATGAGAAAATAAATTTTAAGGCTGGAAATTCATTGTCTGTACCAAATAATGGAGGTATACGTAAAATAAAAGTAAGTAACATGACCTTTCCACAATTGAGAACCACCATGGTTACGTTCGGTGTAGTTGTTAAGATTCATCGTTTTATTTTTCTTCAACCATTTTTGTGGTAGAGCAGAGAAGACACACACAGGAACTGAGTCGGTAGCTAGCTGAGAAGAAAATGAGGAAAACAGGATCAAAAAGCGGAACCATTTCAGCGCCGTGTCAGTGTGAAATTTAATGCATTTTGCGCCCCACAGGAGATGCACAAGTTGAAGTTGGTTGAATGTGGACCAGAGATTAGGGTGGGGCAAAGTGTAAAATGATCATCGGTCTCAAAAGAACATCCTGAGCAATAAGGATTTTTGGTAAATGTTTAGAGATTGCGCAAAAATCGCAATGCGGTAAAAGCGCAAGAGCGTTTTTCTCGAATTTAGAGAACTTCATAGCGTTGGCGTGCTTCTGATTATTTTAGAACACTCTAAACTGTACAAAATGCATAATATTAATGCAAAACATATTTTCAAACGATTTCCATTAAAACTCAATTTAGAAATCATTGTACAATTGAAATTTTACTTCCATTTCAATCAAAACTAGTTTTGGAGAAAACCTGAGAAATCCCGGAATTTTCCGGTACAAGTCACAAAGTAGCCAGGAAATGGGCACTCTAGACCACAGTAATTAATTAATTAGACTATTCAAATTTCAAGGATGAAATATATCAATTCTAATATTTCACAGGACATTTGTTGGGAGCCGTTACCTCTGGTTGAATTAAATCTTCTCGACAACAGTGTTCAAGTTCATGTTTGTTGGAGAAAGTCGTAGTCGTAGTTCGATCAAACAACATTATTTTGGGACAGTTGATGATTTTCTACTACACAAATTTGATGTATTTCTTTTCAATAAGCCCCACCCTAACCATGTTCCTTTCCCAGCTCCCATTCGGATGATGTTCGGCAAAAGTGATACGATACGACGTGGTGGTACAGGAAATTCAAGAAAAAGCACACAAAGTGCGATTGTAGCGTTCGATCAGTACTGGTGGATGTCGGAAACTCAGAGACTCAAAGACTCCAGTAAACTTCAAGGCCTGATGCTGCTGTTGCAACTTGATACGATGCAAGGTCTCTATTTTGCGCTCGATTTTTCCAAGACTTCTTTCCCATTCGACTGGTAGATGTTACAGGGGGAGGGGAAACACGTTTTGATGGACGTTACTTTTCCTCAGTACGGTCAATGATGGTGGCTAAGGTATCAATGACTTGGTTGATTCGATTCAACGTTGGTTGCCTTTCAACGACGTTGCCAACGATAGACGAGAGTGCTATTTAAGCGTGAATTGAATCGAAAGATACAATGAAAAGTCACCCCAATGGGAGCGGACATTTTTCACTCGTGCTCATTCTTCGTTCGGGTTGGGTGACTTCGAGAGATGTGATTGATTCAATATAATGCGAAGGAGGTATAGAGTTACGTTTAGTGTTGGATTGATGAACCCGTGGGAATTCAGGACGAAAATTTTGTAAATTAAGTTTGACGTATGCAGGGCGGCCAGTGAAAAATCTATTTAAAATTCCCGGTTTCTTCCCGATATTTCAAAAATATTCCCGGTTTAATTAAAAGCTAAAAACCGTAAATTTAAATTTTTAGCATTCAAAACGACTTTAAACACAAGTTTGTTGGTCATTAACCAAAGCATTCCTAATAGGGTTAGATGGAAATCAGATTTTATTGTCGCGCATTAAAGTTTGGGCCATACCATTTCTGCAAAATTTCAGTCTGTTCTATGAAACGATAGTTTATCGTCGGTCGATTTAAATTATCGTGGCATTTGTTATGAAAATGTTTAGTGACAAATTAACCAATGTTTGTATGATAGGATCGAGTAAATCTTAAAATGAATCATAGTTTTAACTTTTAACTGACAACTGTTTTAATATACTTCAAAACGAGTTTATCAATTGTCAGAAATTTCCCGATCAGAAAAAAGCAAGCCTGTATCAGAAATGTTTTTGAAAAGATAGGTAAACTTTCTAATAACTTGATCCCGAAAAAAATATTGGAATGATATTAACTAAAGCATGCCGAAAATATACCTTTAGCGATAGAATATACAAGTATCAAGTTATGGGATTTTTTTAACTAAGATTTATAGAAAGTTGTTTTCGCGGATAGCAAGCTTTTAAGAAAAATGTAATTGATAGCATCCAAATATTATTTTCTGTAACATGAAATATTGAATTTTTGATTTGAAATTCCCGGCTTTTTCCCGGTTTTCCCGATTTCCCGGTGCACTGGTCACCCTGCGTGCGTATGCTACTTTTATTTTTCAGGGAACGGGTTTCATTCGGTCAAAATGTTAAAAATTCGAACAGCATATGTTACAAAGCTGCCTTAAACTATCACAAACTACAGTCAGGCTTCATATTAGACGCTACCACCAACTTATTGCCCACCGCGATTTCTCAGTTGTCGTTTAATTGATTCTAGTGAAATTTGGTAGGTAAAAAACTCATACTAGGGTTATCAATATATTTTGGACCCTTTGGACCATTTTCCTGCAAATTTCCCAGTTTAAATCGAAAAACAAACTCAATTCGCATGCCATTTGGAAATATAGGACTGTGTTGTGTTTATTTTATCTGAATTTAATTTAATTTGATAGGTTCATCCATGCAATCGTTACAATACGTTACACACAAACATTGACTAAAAGCGTAGAGTTTCTTCGGTTTTCCATTGTCAATCGATTGATAAGACTGTGGGCAAGTATATTATACAACGTGGACTTTGTCGCCAAACGATAAAGAATGCCAAGTGTCCAAAATATATACTTCGAGGGTCTAAAATGAATTGGTGTGTCCAAAATAACGGAAAACAGTGCTACACAATTAAATTATTTTCTACGTTTTTTGAATCCTACATGACTGTATGGGCATTTTTATCTTGTAGAGGAAGTTTTTCTCTACATTTCGGTTCTTTTTTTGACCATTTTTGTAATCTAAGTCAGAAATTTCCATATAGAGTGCCGGTGCCATTAGTGGACTACCTAAGCTATAAAAAATCATAACAAAATAAGGAAAATCCTTAACGGAGACCTTTTGGCGTCAACATAAAGATTTCAACCTCTACTATATAAGAAAAATCTAAAAAGAATGATAAAACTATTTTTTAACATAAAATCGCTTGAGCTACTATTGGTACACGTGTTCCAGTAGTTGCGCTAGTGCTCCAGTAGTAGACTTTCGGGAATGATACAAGGAATTTTAAGCAAAATGGTAGTTTTTTTTTCATAGGTTTAACATTTTTCCCTCGGAACCAATATCTTTCGAATGAAGCTTAAAGATCATCTCTGGGACTTTTCTCCATTTTTATACTTCCATTTTAAAAACTGATTCCATCCGTTGATCCACTACTGGAACACGACGGCAACTATTGGTGCAAGGGAGCAAATTTTTTGCGTGAACTTAATTATTTATAAGACTTTTTGATGTATTAAAAAGCTGAAATTTGGCAAATCGACTAAACTAGAGGCGATCTATCCACCAAAAATAGTACATGTCGTTTTTATCGAAAAATGTACGTTTTATTTCATAGTCCAAACTACTGGTACATTACAACCATTGGTACCGGCACCCTAACGTTAAACGCCGAGGTATGCAACGCCCTATAAATGTTACGTAATTCACTCAATTTTATTCGATTTATACTCCATCATCAAAGTTACCCCAAAACAGAAAATCGATTTCCGATTTTATGGAAAATCATACATCTGTTTAATAGCTATAGCAATCAATAGCTAAGAGTACTTATTTTAAAAACATAAATTATAATTCTTTGAAACAGCATGCATAAATATACAAATTTTCTTTGAAAAATCTTTCCAAGTTACCTCGTTTTAAGGTATTCCAGAAACAGTCATGGATAAATATTTGGAGAACTTAATGAAGATAAAATTTGAATAAATTCAGGGAATTAATTAAGATTTTTTTTTTAATTTTCTTGGAATACTTGTTCAATGATTTTTTGAGTACTTTGATTGATTGAATGATTGAAAATCCAAGAACGAGCTCAAATCGAATTGACAAAAGTATACTTTTATTATTTTGCAAGGAATCCATGAAGCAACTTCTTAAGAAATCCCAGTAAAAGTTGTTCCGTAGATGCTTACATGAATCACTGTAGGAATTCATATAGAAATCTATGTGAAACCTTTCAGAAATTTCCAAAGTACTCTCTGTTACACGAATTTATAGAATTGCTAGGAAACCTTCTGGATGAATACTTGAAGGGATTTTTAGATACCTCTTGACGAAATACATTGACCGAATACATTTTTGGTGAAATGATTAAATAATCTTGAAATATGCCTAGAAAACTGGGAATCTTCGTTAATAATCCCATATTGTCCCTACCTGAATTTCTAGAGAATTCCGAGAAGTTGATGGCGAAGAATTTAGTGGTATTTCTACAGCAGTCTTTGGGAATACTCTACAGATGATATAATTAAGAAATTCTAGAAGAAGTTTCTGCTGGATATGTAGAAGAATAGATAAATTCTTAACCCTTTAATAGCCAACACTTGGAATTTTGTATATGTTTTCGTAGCTCGGATATCATGATTTTATTTTTGGCTTAAACCTTAGCGCATAACACGCCTAGAAGGAAATTTTTTATGACTTTTGAATTTTTTTTTTAATTATTCAAAAATGTTTGAAAAATTGTATTTTTTACAACCTACAAATGCCTGGGATTCATTTAACGTGTAAAACAAAACATCATAAATAAAATATGCTCCAGAGAAAAATTAAAAAAATATGTATTTTCAAAAGTACCGTAAAAACTTAAGTTTTTATTATTGTCAACAATCATTAACCAGAGAGGCTTCAAGAAATAATGAAAAAGGGTAGGGATGTTAAAAAATAAAAACCATAAAAATCAAAATTCATTAATTCACGAATAAAATAAATCATTGTCCAAAACGTGTTTTGAACGAGTTTAGATAACGAAAAATTATATTTGGATCGAAAATAAAAATTTTTGGGTATTAGAGGGTTAACATATTTTTTATATAAGCTGTTGTCCGGATTCCTGAACATCCCTTCATATGAATTTCTATTAAAAACATGAAATCTGGATACATTTACGAGGAAAGTTTGCAAAAAATGCTGAAATAATTTATGACTGAACCTTGGTAGGATTTGCATATTTTCCGGGATATATTGCGAAGAAACCTCCGAATCAAGTGATGAAAAAATCTCAGGAAAACTACTTGATAGGTTTTCTAGAGTGCTCCATAGATACATCTTCGATGAAATTCCAAAAGATCTCCTTATCGGAATCGCAGGACAAATGTTTCTGAGGAAAGCTGGAGCTGGAGTATTAGGTGGCACTTTTGAAGGAATACTTCAAAACTAGGGCGATTCAAAATTTGAAAATGTTTGAAAAGCCAATCTCCCACATCTTCCTTACCATCTTTACCATAAAAATAGAGTTCTGTGTAATTTTCTGCATTTTTGGTAGTGATTTGAAGGTGGCCCAAGGGCAATGTAGGTTTATATGGAAATTCTTCTTCTTATTGGCATTACGTCCTCACAAGGACAGACCATGCTTCTCAGCTTAGTGTTCTTATGAGCACTTCCACAGTTATTAACTGAGAGCTTTCTTTGCATTCGTATATCGTGTGGCATGTACAATGATACTCTGTACCCAGGGAAGTCGAGAAAATTTTCATTACGAAAATATCCTGGACCGACTGGGAATCGAACCCAGACACCTTCAGCATGGCTTTGCTGTGATTCCTTTGCCGCGGACTCTAACTACTCGGCTAAGGAAGGTCCCATGTTATATGGAAATTTTTATGGAGAAATTTGAAAAATTAAAAAAAAACTCAAAAAATGTTAGTGAAAATTCTTTTCTAGTATCCTCATGAAAAAAGTTGCTAGAAATAAAAATTTTTGAGCTAATTTTGTTTGGGATTGATGTAGATGTTTGCAGGGTTAAAATCCCATATGAAGCTAAATAATAGCAAATAAACCCATGAATATTTTTTCTAGTATACGTCGGATTGAGTTGCTTTCTTCAGCAAATTTCTTTATTATGATTCGAAGGGTTGTGCTACTTTTTCCCGAATGTCGTTTCCCCGAACGCCAGTTCCCCGAATGTCAGTTTCCCTAATATCCCGTTTCCCCGAATATCCCGTTTCCCCGAATATCCCGTTTCCCCGAATATCCCACTTCCCCGAAAAGTTATTGGAACTCATAATTGTCATATCTTTATACATTTCAGGGTGGTGAACGTACTAATCATCTGTGATGCACCCTTCTTTATTTGATTAGCGATTCTTACGTCCTCAGCATTTTTGGCAACATGTGTATAGCCAGGAATGGCTAAATACCTGCTTCTTTTGATTGCTTATCGTTCTTTCTGATTTACCATCCTGCCACTGAAAACAATTATTGCGCCTATTTGAACTGTTCCACTTTTCGGGGAAACGGGTCATTCGAAGAAATTGCATTCGGGGAAACGGGTCACACGGGGAACTGGCGTTCGGAAGTACCGACATTCAGGCAAAAGTAGCACAATCGGTTCGAAGAATTAATTTTCTCTATGGGAAGTTTGTTGTTACATTCCAATACTAACGGTGTTTGGAATATTTTTCAAACTTTCTCCACAGTAATTTCCATATAAACCTACATAATCTTTTGGTCACCTTTAAATCACTACCTAGGAAAGTTGGAAATTTCACAAAACACTATTTTTATGGTAAGGATAAAAAGTAAGATATGGGAGATTGAATTTCCAAACATTTTTTAAAATTTTGTACCACGCTATTCAACACTGTTCAAGGATGATTTCAAAGTATTTCATTCGACTAAAATTATTGTGCTTTCTGATACAATCAAATGTCCATTTAACCAAACGTTCTTTCGACTAAACGTTGTTCGAGCAAATGTCATGGATACACCCAATACTATTCCTTCTTTAAACTAAGAGCAGTACCAGTGCAGCGCAGTCGTTTATTTACCATCAAAAGTATCAATGATAAATGCATCTCGAAACCCATTCCGAACAAGATCAAATCAAGATTGGTTGACCTCGAAAGCGATTTCAAACGCAAACAAATCGCATCGATACCGTTAGAGGCAAATAATCATCGATAAATATATCTAGCACATAGTCACGGCCCTGAGGAGCCTGACTGGGATGAGATAAATAACGATCTGTTGGCAATTTTTCTTCCCGGCGCCTCCATAGTGCCCCCAAGAAGAAGTGCAACTGTGCAAGCAAAAAATAGATCACTGCAGCAGCAGCAGCACCATCGCCACGAGAAACGATAAAACGTACTCTGGAAGGGCAATTCCTAGATGTGGGCTATTTCCATTATAGGATGGGGATGTTAAGCCATATGCATACACTTCCGTTTGAAAGATTCTGTTACAGCATACAGTGGCCGATATTTGTTCAGTTGGGCTCAATTTTTTTCTGGAAAATTTCAAGTTAAAACAAGACATTAGTTTTCCTTTCGAATTTCAAACAATTCAACAGTATTCGGCATTTGAATCGAAATGTTGCTCCATACTTTTGGTTAAATATAATAGTAACACTTGATAATAGTAGTTTACGCAACAAGTTGCAGAATGACGATTTTTACAGCACGAGTGGTACATTTATTCAACGAGGCTCACCGAGTCAGTCAAGTATTTTTACATTTGCTTTGAATATCCTAAAAAGAAAAGACTATTTTTTTAATTTAAAAACATTTTAAATTCCTTGTAGATTATGCTTTATAATATTTACTGAGAAAATAAGGAAAATATTGTCGCAATTTATGAAAAATTGAAATAAATAGCAGATCGGCAAATGAAATGTCAAGGTCGGCATTTTTTGCAATTTTTCATCGTTTTTCATAACACCAATCTGTCATTAAATGGCCTACTTTCCTGCACTGAATATAGCAGTGTGGTTTTATGCATTACGCAACTGAAATCAGTTGCGTAATGGCTGTTACCAAACACTTTTTCATTGCGAAACATTTTAGAGTTGCGTAATGAATCATTACTCAACAATTTTCTTGAGTTTTCAAAATAATCGCGAATGCATCCTGATATGATTCCTGATACCCTCAAGTGGTTTACAACGAAATACGCAACTCGTTGCAAAACTCGATTATTACAACACTCGTCCGACACTGTACGACTTGTGCTGCAAAAATCGTCATTCTGCAACTTGTTACATAAACTACTATTTCCTATTTTTTTTTCAGCGAATGTCACGTGTCAAGTGTTAGATATAGATTTCCACATAAGATGCTCGGCTAAACAAATGCAATTTTGAACTGATTTCGAAAGAATATTTTTAACATCATCGTGCAAATTATCATAACTTCTGCCATTTCAATGAAGTCTACAACTCCTGTCCGGAAGTTTATTTGAGGTAAATGCTTTCCAGCTTAAGTATATTGGTGCCAGAATGGGGTGGAGGCGGTTGGCCCACATGGACGACGACGAGATGAATGGTAAAGCGAGTAGCAGTACGAAGATGAATATTTTATGATAGTTTATCCTTTACTATTTTATTTATGCTTAGTGTGTATACAGCCGCTTCGGGATAAAATGCAGAGACAGAGACAGAGAAAGAGAGACTTCCGCCGGGCAGAGCTATAAAAGAGGCAAAGTTTATTTCGACTGTCTACAGTAGAGGTCTTCCATATATCATTGGAAGCTTTGCGCTGGATCTCGAAATATTAACGTCAAATGAACTCTTATCCTCGTATTTCTCGCATGTGGAACGAGCAGCTTTTGCCCAAATTACCAACCATTTCCCGGGAGCCATCGAAACAAAGGATTTTCGGTTCTCGTCAACGCGAATAAAAGCCATGGGACAATGAAAAGTTAAATTTGATTTTAACGAGAATGGGCTCCACGTGTGTTTGCGTCAACTCTGGGATAATAAGGACAACAAAGCGACAGAAAAAGGGGATGATGAATCCCTTTTTAATCACGTTGGAATTCAACGGGACAAAATTTGCGTTTCAAAATCATTATGGAGGAACCTTTTTTTTTCGGATAAGTATGTACTCAAAACCAACGTGTAATCCCATTACAAGCATAAGCTTCACGACATTTCTTCTATGTAGGTGATTGAAATACACTATATTATTTTTTGCACGGTCGGAATTACACTCCAGAAATCCAGGAAGATTGCTTCAGAAATTCATTCAGAGATTTTTTTCAGGAATTCCCCCAAGAATTCTTCCAGTGTTTCTTCAAGGAATTCCACCAGAGATTATCTGAAGAATGCCATATGTAAAATATTGCGCAAATTCATCAATAATTCCAACAGAAATTCCAAAAGGATTAGAACAGGAATTCCTACTGGAATAATACTAAAGATTTTTTCGTTATTATATTATATTAACACTAAGGATTTTATTAGTTATTTTAGTTAGGTATTCCTCGTGTAATTTCTCGAGTTTTTAAACCAGAAATTCTTACAGTAATTCAACCAGGAATTCCACAGGGATTTCAATAGGAATTCCACCATAAAATCGTTCCTGGATTCTTTCAAAGTTTGAACAAGGAATTACGCTAGGAATTTCATCGAGGATTCCTCCAGTAATTCTAACGGAGATTTCTCTATGAATTCCATCCGAGATTCGTCTTAGTATTCTACCACGAGTATTTCTTCCAGATATTTCACCAGAATTTTTTCAGCGATACTTTCAGAAATTTCTCCTGATATCTTCCAGAAATTCTAAGGTATTTCTCCAGGAATTCTTCCTATGGTTCTTTAAAAAAATCGTCTGAATTTTGTTTTTTCAAAAACTTCTCCGACGAATTTCCCTGGAGATTCTTACAAAAATTCCTTCAATACTTTCAGGGTAATCTTTTAGAAATTCCTAAAATTAATTATGTTAAATGTCAAAATTTTGGAAAGAATAAAATGCCATTAGCGCTCTCTCATGCGAAATATAACATCAGCAAATATGACCAACCGATAGTAATTCGGAAATGGTCCCAACATAAAACGTTTTCCGATGACATTTTCCACGAGGATAGAAGATATTTGCAATATTCAGTTGTCAAAGTCACTTGATATTCATGACATTTTCATGAACTGTGTCTGATTACTCCAGGAATTTCTCAAAGAATGTTCACTTATTCCTTCCGTTACTCTCCAAAAAAAATCCTTTAAAAATCGTCCATGCAAAGTCCGACTTTAAAAAATCTTCCATCCAGAGATGCGTCAGAAATTTGTCAAAGAAATTCTCTAAGATTTTTAGAGCAAAATTCCATCAAAAGTTCCTTCAGGCTTTCATATGTGGTTCTCAAGAGAATCCTAAAGTTATTGCTTTTGGTTTTTCCTCGAAACATTTCTCCAACATCTCCTGCAGAGTTAATCAAATTACATCTTTTTATCATCAGGGATTTCTTAAAAAAAAATGTTCTGAGACTCCTTCAAGGTTTCCTCCAAGGATTTTTTCTAGGAATCCTTTTGAAAGTTCCTTCCGGGGCAACCTCCAGATATTACCCTAGAATTTCATAGATCAAGGGATTCTACCAAAAAGTACGGACATAATATTTTTCCAAACATAAAAAATCCTATATTTTTTCTTGGGGTATTTTAAATACTGACTGTTAACATTTTGTTTGATAAAATTGTTTCAGTTTTATAAAATCAATTCTTATCTACCCAGCACAGAACCTACTTTTGGGTTTTGTTGAAACTTAACTAGTAAAGAATGTTTTTATCAAAATCCTCCAATGTGCGGTTTTCAAATCACATTAAAATATAAACCTCAAAGATTTAGAAGCAGCCCAAGAGTCATGAAGGTGAATTCTGAAAAATGAACTCCAGTAAATTACTATAACTTTGTTATTTGAAGCAATTTTGAAACTCAACATTATCTTCAAAATAAATTTATGAAAACTTTCAACATCAAGTTTGTTAAAAAT
Source organism: Aedes aegypti (assembly GCF_002204515.2). Taxonomy (NCBI): domain Eukaryota; kingdom Metazoa; phylum Arthropoda; class Insecta; order Diptera; family Culicidae; genus Aedes; species Aedes aegypti. The sequence goes on along the minus strand of NC_035108.1, from coordinate 242,637,477 downwards.
CGAAACAAGTCTTGGTTAAAAATTGTTATCTCAAAATTTTTACTCATTTTGCAAAAAGAAAAATTGTTTGACCATAATTTCATAAATACTCCATCGATTCGAAATCTGTTTACATGTTTTTGAAGAAAATTCATTTATTTTTTCAAACTGCTCATTTGATACATTTTTCTAAAAAAATGTTTTGACTTAGTTATTCAACAAAAACTACCCAAAAACATGTTTTTCTAAAGAAAATAAACAAATTTCTTTGGATTATTTAAGTTTTTTTCGACGGGAATTACTTACTTGTTTTTAATTATGAATCGTGGTTTACGGCTAACCAGCCGAGTGGAAGTATAATAACTACAGAAAGCTAAACATTACATATATTTTGCAATTGCCCAATTAATCCAATTGCACAATATATGTAATGTTTAGCTTTCGGTAGTTGGGAATTACTTGTTTTCTATGAAATTTGAGTGTGTAAGGCATATTGTTTTAACTACGAGTTCAAAATTACATATATTTTTTATCATGCGCAAAAACATTTTTGATTCCAAATTATTTTAAAGTTCTTAAAATTTCTTTTCAAAGGTTTAACAAATGAGAAAAAAACAGTTTCAGCTTTATAGGTAATGTTTAACAAGCAAACAATTTAAAAACTTGCATTTGGTTTTTGTAGAATAACTTGGTCAAAACAATTTTTAGTGAAATAAGTTCTATGAACATTTTGAAAACAACTCAATTTGCTTCAAAAGCATGTACAAAGATTTGGAATCAAATGAATATTCATGAAGTCAAGGTCAAACGAAGATAAAACTTTTGGTAAAATGAGGAAAAAATTTTGAGTAAACTACTTTTAATCAAAACTAGTTTTGATTTTAGACAAATTCGGTGTTCTACAATGTTTTCTTACATTTAATTTTGATGGAAAAAAAGTTTCAAAATTGGTTGAAAAATAACAAAGTTATGTTTACTTCTCTGAAGGTCATTTTATAGCTTGAAAATTCACCTTCAAGTCACTTGTGCCACCTCCATTTTGGCTCAAATTTTGAAGTTTGATTTAAATTCAGACAAGATCACGAGTTCTTGGTTTTGAAAACTTTTGAAAAATAAGCCACACCCTTGTATATATTGTATCTGAAATGTCCCACAAGAATTTTTGTTTGAAATTTAATTTGGATTTGCTAGAAAACATTTGACAAAATGGTAAAATTCTAAAATATCACTAGGTTTTCTCTACCCGTAAGATAACTGTCAGGTAATTTCAATAAAAATAAAAATAATTCATTACAGATTTACTTAGGTGTACCAGTTATGGACATAGTGGTTCCCCATTTCGCCAAACTTGATTTTTTTTTATTTTGTGTGTTGTAATAGTAAGATTAAAATATATCTTGATGTTTAAACATTCAAGTTTTATGACCTAGCACAAATTTAGTACAACAAGGTAGCTCAAATACAACACGATTTGTGCAAAACTTATAAGAGGAGCTTCTAGAAATGGTACACCATCAACAAACAAGTAGCGAAAAAAATCGCTCAAAATTCAAAATCTGTTAAAAGCAAGAATAAAATGTCTGAAAATCAGATTTTTATCTGAACTTGTCTCAAAATGGCAGTAAGGCAAAGTCGTACCCATACTTTCTGGGACGCCCTATAATTCTTCTACTTATTCTTTTTTAAGTCTTCCACTCGGTATTTCTGCTGGAATTTTTACTGAACTGCTTCCGGGATCTCGTTCCTAAATCCCTTTAAAAATTCTCCGGATCTTTCAAGAAAATCACCCAGGAATTGTTCAGGGGTTGGTTGAAGTTATAATAAAAGGAATTCTATAAGGAGTAATTCCAGAAATTCTTGAAAAATGTCCGTTTTTTGTTTTTTTTTTCCACAAAATTTCATCAAGAGATTTTACGCAGATTCCTCTAAAATATCTTTCCAAACATTCCTACTGAAATTCTACAAACAATTCTTTCAGGAATTATTCCAGGAATTTTGTGTATCTTTTTCATTTATTTTTTCTTCAGGAACTCCTCCAATTAATTTTCCAGGGATTCCTTCAAAAATTCAACAAGACTTTCACCAAAGAATCTTAAAATAAGTTTTTGGATGAATCTCTAGAGAAAAAGCTGGAGAAATCCATGAAAAAATGTCTTATGGAATCGTTGAAGATATTCCTGACGAAAAAAAACTTGTAGAAATCCCAAGAGGAATCACTTAATATTTTATAGAGGAATTTCTGAAGACAAGCATATATTGTAGATGCATATAGATAAATCCACGCAAGAATTTCTGAGGTTTTCTCAAACATTTTTCCTGAGGAATCTTAGGAAAAATCAATTGAATAAAGAGACATCAATCCTACATGAAAAAATGGCTGTAGAAATTAGTGGAAAATATTGGAAGAATTCTATCACGAAGAAATTATGAAGGAAAAGAGAGTCGCATGGATGAATCCCTAGAGGAATTCATTGCAAAACCAAGAGGAAACCAATTAAAGAAATGTCTGTAGCCATTAAAAGAATTTCTAGAGAAACCCGTGAAACAAAACATGAAGGAATCTCACGTTGGATCTTCTCCAGGAGTCTCATAAGTCGTTCACAGGGATTCTTCACCCGTACAGAACTATTTGAAGAAATCGTCACCGCAATTCCTGAAAAAAAAAATAAATATTGCAAGGAAAAAATCCCAAATCCTGAATACGTTGCTGTAAGAATCAACAAACATCTTAAAATCTCAAGAACTCGTTCAGAATTCCTTCCAAATCCCAAAAATGGGTTTAAAATTTATGAGAATCCTTTCGGAATCTCACAAATAGATCCGAAATGCAACCTCTTCGTAATTTTCAAAATGTCTCCGAAAAATGAGAATCCCTTTGAAATCTTAATAATTCTCTAAGATTCAAAAAACCCTGTAAGAATTACAAGAATACAGAATCCCAAGAAACTTACTGGAATGTTAAGAAATCCTTGGGAAGCTCAAAAATTCATTCGGAATCTCAAAAGTGTCAAGAAACCGTAACCGTACGCAAAAACACCGTGTAAAAAACTGTGCACCAAAAAAATCCAAGCAAAAATAGAATCAAGTGTACATCAAAATGATCAAGATCATCAACATCAGTTCATTTACTTTTGTTAAAAACCAATCGTTATCATGAAACTCACAATAAGTTTTCCGCATTATCTTCGTATTAAAGGTTCGATAATCCCCCAATGAACAACATTAATCCCTGGTCGGAAAACTTTTCCAGATAGTGCCCATTATCTTCCTGAAGCGCTCTGAAAACTCTCCCCCCTCAAAGCTGTGCGTTTGTGTAATTGTGGTGGGCTGCGTGCTAAAAATGGCCCAGAAATAGTTCCTCCCCCCAGTAACCTGAGCCTAAGAGGAACTAATGACTTTGAAACAAAACTTTTGTTCCAACGACTTTCTTCGGTTTCGAATGCTCATTTCTTCGTGTCGCTCCAATTGAGTTCGCATCCTCTAACTATCTAACTATATAGAGGAAATAGAAGAAGCCAACTTTCGTCCGGTCGGTGGTCGTGATGAAACCGTACCTTTCAATCCGACACGTGCTCACACAACTATGTAGGTAATAGGGAAGGACTGCGAGCGAATGTGCCATTGCTGGGGTTCCGTTGTCCTGGTAGATTTTCCACCTGAGTGCACCTTCGGAAGACGAAGCTGCGTGGCATTTGTTCAATATCGAGGGACACGAGAGATTTGTGTTTGGCACGACAGAATCGGGGGGCTCTCCTGCGGTATGGAATCATTTTCTTATAAACTGATGCCATAACCCATAGAAAACACACGTCACGTTTTGGAACTCCCCGGTTCAATGGGTTCGTTCGAATTCGGTATGACGTGGGTTGGACAGCGGCAAATATCTCTGCCCTGGTGCACGTGTTGGGGCAACCGTTTCTTTTCGGGCCCTAAGCTGTAGCAAATAATGATCATGGAGTTGAACTATTTTGTAGACGTTTGCTGATCCGGGGATTTCCATATGGCTTGTCTGACGGCGCAAAAAATTGTGGATTTACGAAAAAAAAAAACGGTGCAAAAGCTACCAAGTGAGTATAACTGATGCAGCCGTAGCTCACGAGAAAATACATCAGCACCAACTCTACCTTCAATAAGTTAGCCGGTTTCGTTTGTTACACTTCTTTCCATACAGCTAGAGGTCCACTCTCCCCGTGAGTTCTGTGGAAAATTACGTATAAAGAAAGTGACAAGCAATTGTGAGATCGGACAATTGTGTCTCAATTCACCTGAAGTGGAAACATTCAAATCACTACTCGGATTTCCAATGGACGGAGAGTAATGATCAGATAATGATTCCTCATCTGACAAATGCCAACTCGTCAACAACAGACTGATTCTGTTCAAGCAGAGCGTTATGTCTAACACTTCTTCTCTAGTAGATGCCATGAAAGTCGGGCGATTGCCTATATCACGTAAACTAAGCCATGTATTCCATCACAATCAGCAAAAGCCGTTTTGCTACACACTGTACGACAACTCGTTCGAAATCATCCGTTGAGGATGGTACATCATGTGGTGAATACACCGCACAGTAGCCTTTTCTCTTATTGAGGTCACCAACAGAAACATCAAATGTGATAGCACATACATCTCAGGTAGTTAACTCAGAAATTAGTATAGCAACGATTGTTTTATTAACGAGCACACATGCACGAATGCGAGTTTGCCATTTTATGTTCACTGGTAGTAGCAAAAACTGGGTCCACAAGGTTACCTGGATAGAAGTTCCCCTTACGAAAGTGAGGTTTTTAAACTATCGTCACTTAGGGTATACCATTTTGAATGAGTCTACAAAGCTTGTTCATTGCTTTTCATTTATACTGAAGACTAGGCCTTTTGAAATTTCAGCACGAAAAAAAACACTAACAAAGACAAGACCGGTATCCATGGAAAATCGCCAAAGGCAAGGAAGTACAGAATACAGTGTATAAAACGCATAATGCGAAACCATAAGAGGGACTATTTAAGTGAAAGACTAAGAAGAGCAGCCGATTTTCTTGGAGAACACTAGGTCCACTGTACTATGTTCCGGGTAGCACAGGAAGGGCACTATACTGTTAAGGGCACCCTTGTTCTTCACAAGCTTGTTTCGCGATAAGATCGCGATCTAGATCCCCCTAACCATCCTTTCCTACACTCAAGAAAATAGCTTCCTTCAACTCATGTTAATTTGCACATACATTGCTCAAATTTCCAAAATCATTAGTTTTATTTATTTCATATACTCACTATGTTAGTATTAAATACTTACTATTTGCAGCACATATATGGCATTTGAAACATATTTAAAGTATGTGCAAGTTATACATTCTTCTGAAGCACATTGTGCAAACAAATATGGCGTTTGTATTAAGGTTTCGCGATAGTGATCTTGTTAAGTTGTATTTATCCAGCGATATTTTGCTGCATCGGAAAGTATATTTGCTAAAATTCAATACTTTGATATTGTTTTAACTTATATTTATTTCTATGCAGATGGAGAAATCGAATTTCATCAGATAGATGTAACAGCAATAAATGATTACCAACTGATGAACTCGTTGCCCACAGAGATAGCGTATAATATAGTCCAATACAAGTTGCCCCAAAACGATGATAATTTTTGGTACGTTTACCTCTAAATCATAGTTTTATCATACCACATATATTTGAGACTGTTCTAATGTATCTATCTAACTATATAATAAACTCTATTTATATTTGAATTTCTCTAGAAAATCCTTCAAAACTTCTTACAGAAATACATGCTAAGAATTTCTCCAGGAACTTTTACAGCGATGCTACCCAGAATTTCTTCAAAAATTCATCAAGGAGTTCATCCCGGGATTCCACCAAGAATTCCTTCAAAGATTCGACTAGGAAGCCTTCAGAGATTCCACGAAAAATACTGCAAAAAATTAATCAACACTTCCTGCACGGAATATCACCAGGAATTCTTTTAAAGATTCCTCTTGCAATTTTTTGAGACGTTTCCCCAGCATATCCACCGGTATTCTTTAATAAATTATTTTATAAATTCCTTCAGTAATACCTGCAAAGATTCTTTCTTGTACCTCTGAATGGAACCTACGAGGTATTCGTACTGGGATTTTTGCAAGAATTACTTCAAGAACCTACCAGAAATTTCTCCGAGGATTCCTATTTCCTATTAGTATTTAATTCCTTCCCGTATTTCTTGAAGGAATTTTTCCAAGAAATCCACCAGCTATTATATTAAAGATTTGTTTAGGAACTCCTTCAGGGATCCCTGAAGGAATTCCTGTTTTGAATCCCAGAAGTAATTCCAGATAGAGTCCATAGGAAGGCATCCCATAATTATTTCGAGCAGCAATTCCGGGAGTGCTCCCTTGAAGAGTACCTGAAGGAATCTTTTGAAGATTCCTAGAGAAACCCTTGGAAAAAATATGGTAGAATCCCTGAACAATCTCCGGGAGAAATCCGTATAAATAGCCTGATGAAACCCAGAATAACGTTAGAGTATTTCCTGAAGGAACCTGTGAACAAAAATCCGATAGAATCCCTGACAGAACTTCAGATGGAATACCAGAAGGGGTGCATGGTGTAATCTCAGAAGGGTTTAATAATAAAATCTCAGCAGTATATCTAATAGAATCCATGGAAGAACTTATAATGGAAACCCTACAGAAACTCCCAATGAAATCAATTGACGAACTCTTGATGAAATCCCTAGAGAAACTTCTGATGGAATCTTTGGAAGAACTTCTGATGTCCCTATAGGAATTCCTGATGGAATTCCTTAGGAACTCATGATGAATCCCAACAAGAACTCCTGTTGAAAGACCCAGAGGAACTCCTGATGGAATCCCTACAAAAATTTGTGAGAATCCCTGGAGGAATTTCAGGTGGAGTAGCTAAATAAAATACTAATGAGATCCCCAGAAAAACTCCTTAAAAAATCTCTACAAAACTTGTGATATAAGCCCTGGAGGAGTTCCAGGTGGAAGAAACTTCTGATGTAATCCCTATCCCAAGAGGAACTCTTGATGTAATCGCTATTGGAATTCCTGTTAAAATTTCTTCAGAAATTACCGATAATATTCCTGAAGAAATTCTTATGCATTTCCTTGAGGAACTCCTGATATAATCTCTGGAGGAATTCCAGGTAGAATCTCTGAAAGAACTTCTAATGGAATCTCTAGAGGAACTCCTGATGGAATCTCTATAGGAACTCTTGATGAAATCCCTGGAGAAATTCCTGATGACACTCCTGATATAATCTGATAGAATGCCAGGTGGAATCTCTGGAGGAACTCTTGATGAAATTCCTGAAGCAACTTCTAATGCACTCCATGGTCCAGATAGCAGTTTAACGAGGAAAGATACATTTTGAGTTTCAGAATGAAACATTAGACGAAAACGTTTTTCTACAAAGTTATAGACCATTCTATTTCAATGCCGAACAGTGCATCGAGAACGCCCGAGAAGTCGTCAGATTTTTCCCTCTCGGGTGACGCGTTCTTTTCTGCCGGGCAGTGCATCGAGAAAGTCCGAGAAGTCGTCAGTGTTTTCCCTCTCGGGTGACGCGTTCTTTTCTGCCGGGCAGTGCGTCGAGAAAGCCCGAGAAATCGTCAGATTTTTCCCTCTCGGGTGACGCGTTCTTTTCTGCCGGGCAGTGCGTCGAGAAAGTCCGAACAGTGCATCGAGAACGTCCGAGAAGTCGTCAGTTTTTTTCCCTCTCGGGTGACGCGTTCTTTTCTGCCGGGCAGTGCGTCGAGAAAGTCCGAACAGTGCATCGAGAACGCCCGAGAAGTCGTCAGATTTTTCCCTCTCGGGTGACGCGTTCTTTTCTGCCGGGCAGTGCATCGAGAAAGTCCGAGAAGTCGTCAGTGTTTTCCCTCTCGGGTGACGCGTTCTTTTCTGCCGGGCAGTGCGTCGAGAAAGCCCGAGAAATCGTCAGATTTTTCCCTCTCGGGTGACGCGTTCTTTTCTGCCGGGCAGTGCGTCGAGAAAGTCCGAACAGTGCATCGAGAACGTCCGAGAAGTCGTCAGTTTTTTTCCCTCTCGGGTGACGCGTTCTTTTCTGCCGGGCAGTGCGTCGAGAAAGTCCGAACAGTGCATCGAGAACGCCCGAGAAGTCGTCAGATTTTTCCCTCTCGGGTGACGCGTTCTTTTCTGCCGGGCAGTGCATCGAGAAAGTCCGAGAAGTCGTCAGTGTTTTCCCTCTCGGGTGACGCGTTCTTTTCTGCCGGGCAGTGCGTCGAGAAAGCCCGAGAAATCGTCATTATTTTTCCCTCTCGGGTGACGCGTTCTTTTCTGCCGGGCAGTGCGTCGAGAAAGTCCGAACAGTGCATCGAGAAAGTCCGAGAAGTCGTCAGTTTTTTTCCTCTCCGGTGACGCGTTCTTTTCTGAGTGCTTTTATATGGCCGAGCACACGAGTGAAGATGAAAGTGGATTGTGGCTGCTCAATCAAGGATGAAGGATCAATCGGTGAGCTCGTTTCATGCTTTTTTTTCAAGTCTATAAAATATGTATGACCGCACATTTAATCGTTACATAAATATGATTTTTCTACAAACTATGAATGGTTCGTCACTGTAAGTGTCGGCATAAACTCTAATTCATAACTTTATTGTTTTATATTTTTTATATAAAATCACTTACCTTTATTTTTATACATAAAAAAATGCTTTGAATGGTTTGGTCTGTGCTAGAAGTGTAGACTTGCAAAACGTTCACTTTATTCAAAAAACTTTGAATGGTTCGCCCCTGTAAGTGTCGGCATAAGAATATTATGTGATGGTCTAGCCAATCGATATTTTTTTTTTCAAATTGGGTAAAATATCCTGTAGGAATGTTGCTTTTAGCTATTTGTTCAACAAACTTTGAATGGTTCGTCACTTCAAGTAACGGCATTATTTTCTCATACTTGAAAATTTTTCATGTCAATCGAAAATTTTATATTTCTAAGTATGTTTATATCTCACAAATAATCGTTTATCATGGTCTAATCGCTTATCAAAGTGAATCCTGTGACCCAACGATCCTCCCCATTAACAAACATCCCTCCCAGTAACCTTTGCGGAGATGCAGAGGCAAACACGGTCTCCAAATAGCAAAGGTTACACACTAACATTCCTTCCCCCAAACCCACCTGACTGCAAGGACGTGGCCGGCGCCGTTATTGACCCTGTATAAATAGAGGCACTGAATTATGCACACTGAAGAAGATTATGGCCAATCCCAGCCGAACTTCTAGTTGATTCTTTGTGCATTTTCACTGACTTCGGTCAATCACGGAATAGCAACCATTGATATGTGTAGTCAGTCTAAGCTAAGCTAAAAGTTATAGACCATTCTATTTCAAGCAACTTTACCAAAAAAAAGTGTTTTTTTTTTGTATCTTTTAAATTGACCGATTAAGAGCTTTTTTCCTACGGTGACATAGGGTGGTCCGAACAATACTGGTTTCCTGGCTCTAGCGTTTTCAATTGAAATATCTCATCAAAGTAGTCTATGAAACACTTTTCGAGCTTTGAAAAATGCGTAATTTGATGAGTGAAGAAACTCGCTATCTCCTTCCGTTTGCGAGTTATTGTTGTTTTTTCTCACAAAAACATGCCAAGTTTGATTGACAATTCAAAATTGTATATTGTTTCAATAAACTACAGATGTATTATTTTTGAAACTCTTATATAATGCCTAGAAAAACAAATGATTTTTATCACAAAAATTTTAATAACTTTTGAACTAAAATAGATATCAAAATGTCGTTCATAGACAACTTTGACAAGAAGTTAATATTAAAAAAACTAGAGTTAAAAAACTTTTTTTTGTTGGACCACCCTACGATGATTGGGGAAAAAATGCTCTAGATTGGTCAAATTTTGAGCTACAGAAAAACTGTTTTATGGCAAAGTTGATCAAAATTTGACGTTCTACTACTTTGCCTAAAAGTATATACCATTATTTTTGCAAATAAGAAAGTTCATTATAGTATTTATGTGATATTGTGTACCACCCTAGTTTTATATAACACAGTATGAAAGCTTACATTTTTATAAACAGTTTTGTAGAAGATCATTTTTGTCTTAAATTTCATTTTCATGCTCAAAATGCAAAATAATAAAAAAAACATACGATGAAAATCATCAAAATAGTTTTACTGTCTTTCTTGTTTCAGATTTCTCGTCAAAGTAGTTTATAAACGACTTTTAGAACTTAAAAAAAATGCAAATTTTCATGCAAAAATACTGATGATATCTATTTTAGTTTGAAAGTTATTGAAGTTTTTCTGCTAAAAATCCTTTGTTTTGAGGGCATTAGATTAAAGTTACAAAAATAACACATCTGTGATTTTCTGATATAATGACAATTTTATTTTGTCCCCAATCAGAGATATTCACAATCAAAGTAGGCATGTTTTTGTGAGAAAAACAACAATAACTCCCAAACGGAAGGAGATGGCGAGTTTCTTCACTCACAAAATTACAAAGTATATGTAATATGTATAATTTCTACAAATAATAAAGTTAGTTACACAATTTCTATGAAAATGTGGTCCACCCTAATTTTCAGTAACAATAAACAAAGAGCTATACTAATACAAACAACTTTGTAGAAAACCGTTTTCATCTAATATTTCATTCTAAAGCTCAAAATGCATCTAACCGCGTAAAACCGATTCCTGGACCACTGTGTAATGTGTAATGGAATACCCAGAAGACCTCTGATCGAAGTCCTGAAGGTACTCCTGATAGAATCTCTATAGGAACTCCTGAAGAAAATGTCCAAAAAATTTGAGATTTGGCTTCGATTTATCTTTACCTTAATGTAATGGCGTTTGAAATTAGATTTGAAAAATCTAAACAATTTCATCCTTCTGAATCGAAACAAAAAATTACATGAAGAAAATCCATTCATTCAATTTTCAGTGTTACTCACATCGATTCGAAAAATTTATTGATCGGAACAAACAATCGATTTTCGGAGCATCGATTCAAAATCGCCCTTCGCTGTTTGAAACATTGAAGCAAAAGGCGAATAAAATTATCATTCTTTTTGGGTAAAAATCGTTGCAATCTGCCACGATAAGTTTTCTTTATGTTAAAGTTAAGTTTGTTTAAAAGCGATATTTCATCGTATAAAAAGATAAATTCAAGAAGATGCAAATGAGATGTAACATTTTGTGCACAAAATATTCAAAATAGTGTATTATTATTATTATCTTTATTAGGGAGATTTTCAGCCCAAGGCTGGTTTATCTACACCCCAAAATAGTTAAATTTGATATTCAATATATTAGAATGATGAACACAGAACACATAGATATCAACAAATAATTTCATGATTGAAATGGTACTCATAAAGGAAACAAAATAATCATAAATAGTAATTATGTCAATAATTGGTAAACATATTCTTATTATGGTGCACCGTCGGACATAAGCTGAGCACTTCTGTTCAGTGCAGTCATGCGAGAGGAAAGTCCTTGTCATGCCCGAAATTTAATCACAACTTGTTATCCTCATCATCCACAAAAAATCAATTTTCGAGGTCAGCATAGCGTATCGACAGAAATATTGGACGGAATCCATGTTGAATCGATTGTCGCAGCAAAACTCTGGTCTGGCTGGTTGTCGTTGACATTTGTGCAAATTTATACATTCTTTCACAAATTTGATAGTCAGTTGCATATGTTGCTTGTGATTTTCGGTTAAGCAAGAATTTGACTAACCGTTTCTGCTTACGATATTACTCATGCATATAATTTGGTAAAAAATATATTTGGTGTTTACTTCGCGCAAGAGCTGTTAGTGTGTAATAGTAAGATAAAACAGACCTCTGAAGTTTTTTTTATCTAAAGTTTTTTTTTCTCAAAACTTACATCATCGAGAAACAAGAAGCACTACATCATGATGAAAATATTCAAAGCATTTAAAAGACGGCCTTATTTTTGAAGTCAATTGACGGGATCAAATCAATTAAGCACTTCAATGTTGTTTCTGATCCAAATGAGAATGCAGCATCCACTATGAAACTAGCACGAATAAATACGCATAAGTGCAATGGGTTATCCTTAACTTATTTTTTATTTTATTTGCACAGAAAAGACAGAGATGCACAACACCCTTTTCTGCTGTTATATTTCAAAACGAATAACAATCCATCTCAGCCTCAATCCTTGATAGTAGTGTGTGTTGCTGACTGCCACTATTTATCGCTCAAGTGGGTCACACGCAACCAAACAGACGTTAACTGTCTACATCTGCTAAACCACCTCGTAAGTAAGCATCACTGTTCTACTCATGAAATGGCCCAACTAAGAGTGATATAAATCCTTTGAATGAAACCCCATGGTGCTGTCGGAGAGAATAAGAAGAACAAACCCAGAAGAAAATGGGATGTGTCAATAAAGTTGTATCCCACATTAAGAGATAAGCACGCGAGTGTCGTTTGAGTCATTTTTGCAAGCTCAGACAACCAGAGCAATGCACATCAGTTCAAACATACAGATTACATTACACCAGCAAAACGAGGCAAACAGTTCCAGGAAGTAACCTGCGGGCCAGCGGTTTTAACGCATCCTTATTTCTCTGACGAATGTTGAAGCTTTTTTTCACTAGACGAAGCGCTTCTTTAAGCTAAAAGTGATGAGTAGGTGAGATCTAAAATGTAAGTCAATGAAGAATGAAACGCGTTTTTTTCATAGGGAAAGGGGTGGTAAAATGAACACCTTAATGATATCATCCTGTTTCTGATAGAAAAACGAGGAAATAATATATAGTTCCATCGCACTACATCAAAAATAGGTATGTTATCTAAAGCAGAGAAATGAATTTTTACTGAAATAGTTAACTTATCACATATTTTTATCGCTAGCAAAAAACGATGCAAATGTTCATTATACCTGCACTATGTGGGTAAAATGAACAGCTGTTGGTGGTAAAATGAATACATGCAAAAAACGTGAGTAAAATAAATATATTTGAAAATTTTCGTTGCATTCCCGAAAATTTATCCATTAATATTTGTAACCCATTCAAAAAGAAATATAAAGGTATCAGATTTGACATCATATCATAACGATATTGACCTCACTGAAAAACCTCAAGACTCCCGAGCTAAAAGTTATGTCAGTTCTAATTTTCACATTTCATTTTACTTCAATTGACCTCCGTATCAACTCGAACACTCCGATTTATGCTCTATTTATCATGTCCGTGCGTGATAAAAATTCAATCAAATTTTTTTTTTTTTTTGGTAAAAGGCACAGTGTTCATTTTACCACCCCTGTTCGTTTTTCCTCCACTTCAAATAATCCATATCAAATAATTTCCAATACTTACAACCTGAATGAGGTATGAATGAGTCCTGTATAAAAGGTAAAATACCTTCAACAATGTCTGAAGCATATTCTACAAACACCTAACTGATAATTGAATCAGGTATTGTAGTACAATACCAAGATGAAAGAAGATGGTATTTCATATAAAAGTGAAATTTTTCAATTGTAGTTCAATACTTCCTGCAGTTCTCAATAGCTATCGAATACTTCAGTATTTTTAATTGTTTTAAAGATTTAAATTAATACCAATATAATACCGAATGTGATCAACTTCTCTAACACGTGTATGTCGAACATGGAGAATCGATATCAGGTGGACGCTGTCCACACTGATTCAACTGATTTCGACCGAATCGGCTATGATATTCTTCTAAAAAAAAATAAAAAAAATGGTATCTGTTGGATTTATCAAATGGTTACGAAGTTATCTTGTTGGACGGAAATTGAAAATCAGAATCGGTGCAAGTTGCTCGAGTTATTTTGAAAGTATTTCTGAAGTTGGGCCCTTGTTGTTCTCCGTTTTTTCAACGACGTCACTAATGTTCTTCCACGTGGATGCCGTATCCTGTACGCAGATGACCTTACAATATTCTTAGTGATACGCAATCTGGACGATTGTGTTAGACTTCAAAATATGGTAAGCCATTTTTACGATTGGTATAAACGAAACAAGTTGTCTGTAAGCGTGTCAAAATGTTTTGTGATTTCATTTCATAGGAAAACGAGTCCAATCATTTTCAACTAGAAACTGGCAGGCTGTACCCTGAATAGGACTACTTAAGTTCGGGACCTAGGGGCAATGTTGGACAGTAATCTCTCCTTCAATCAACACAGATGTATGGTGATTGACAACGCTAGTCGTCAATTAGGTTTTATCGCCAAAAGCTCTCGTGAATTTCACCGATCCTTACTGCTTGAAAGCACTGTACTGCTCGCTTGTTCGCTCGATACTCGAGACAGCCGGCATAATTTGGGCTACCTGCCTCCCTACACCGATCGTTGTCGGTTCCTTAACATGGACTCCCTGGACAACCGGATGCGAGCGAGCCATGCACTTTTAGTTGCAAAACTACTGAAAGGTGAAGTTGATGCCCCAATGCTACTTTCTCTCCTGCCTGTAAACATCCCTTCAAGACAGTTTCTTCAGCTGTCTGAACGACCGACTGGATAGCGACCACAGTCGAGTACCTTTCCTGAATCCAAACTGGTTGTTAGACAGGCCATCCACACCCTCTATATACGGTACTAGCCTGCTGAGGATCAACCTCTCCAACAACTTGCTCGTCGTATCTAGTAGATACTTGGTTGTTTCCCCGCCAATTGCTGACGCTTCCATACATTCTGGGAAGATTGTGGGTCTCGTGGCCGAGCGGTTAGTGTCGTGAGGCAGTTAAGCGTATCATGTCATGGGGTGTGGGTTCGATTCCCACTGCAGCCAACGAAACTTTTTATCAGCATCAGCATGGAGCATGCTTTTCCGTAGTCTAGTGTTAAGTTACAGTCCGTGCAGCTACATGGCTGAATCGGGTATCCGTGTATTTTTTTCTTTTAAGATTCCTCGATCTATGCAGCATTAAATCGCGGTTCTGAACATACTCCATTGACTTTGCATTTGCCAATCTTCTTGCAAGTTGTCTCCGTTCCAAAAGAAGAATGCAGAGAGCTTACAACAACACCGAAAGAGAAGATTTAACTGGTCTACAGAGCGGCAAGAGCCGCACTTCATGAATCTTAGCAATAAAGCCGGTCTTCAAGAATATTGTAGCAAATAAAACGCGAATTTATGAGGCGATGCGTATAGACTTGATATGATTATGTCAAAAGGACCAGTTTTGCAACCGGAAAGGTGCCTATAGCAGGCATCTCGAAATCTCGAGAACCGTATAAATTAGACCGTGAGCAATGTGATCGGCTGTCACATTTCTCTTTGTATTATGGAGAGCGACACGAAGAGAGCATGTTGCATGCTCTTAATATTCCGATGTGTATCTTGAAGTGAAATCTCATCGCAACGTTGTCGCAATGTACACACGAACTTGAATGCACATGTGCTGTTTCATGCGCTATTCGATATGTGAGATGTCTCATGCGCTGTTTATGTGATACTGGTTTCTAAGCTCCAGAAACGCGTTATTATTTACAAACGATTTTAATTGTATTGCACGAGACGCTCCACAGTGCGTTGAATGTATGGAGATGCGATACAAACATCAAGCCATTTTAGTACCTCTTTATAGAAGGGAAAGTTGTTCTTGGTCAAAAGAGCTGTAATTTTCATAAATGATGATATACACATAATCGCAAAACTGTCTAAAGCGACAATTTCATTATTTTCCATGAACAATCTTGAAAGTTGTACTGAAATTGCTCATATAGACGTAAGCAATTATTTGCAAACATGAACCTTTTTACATTTACGCCTTTATGCTTGAAAATCGTATATTTTTAGGTTTACAATATAAACTTTGAATAAGATAAGGTCCAAACATTTCAGGATATATCCTAGAATGTATGGACCTCATGGGAATAATGCTGAAGATTTCATATTCAGACTTCTTTCAGAATCCGACTAAGTATTATTCAAAATCCTACATAGGATTTTGTGAGAGTATAACCCAAAATATATGAAAATTCTTAACAAGTTTATGAGAAAATCTTAATCAGAATGTTCAGGATTTTACAAAAAATGAACCTTGAAATCTGAAAGCTCTTCAATATTTCAAATTACACTGCAAAAAAATCTATTATAAATTCGCTTAAGATTCTATCAAAATCATACACAGGTAATGTAAGAATACTAGTCTATGAGTTCTGCTTGTAATCTAGCTGCAAAACATCCGGATTTTAATAATTGCTTTAAATCATTTTAAAATCTTCTTTTTTTTCTGGCGTTACGTCCCCACTGGAACAAAGCCTGCTTCTCAGATTAGTGTTCTTATGAGCACTTCCACAGTTATTAACTGAAAGCCTTATATGCCAATGACCATTTTTGCATGTGTACATCGTGTGGCAGGTACGAAGATACTTTATGCCCTGGGAAGTCGAGAAAATTTCCAACCCGAAAAGATCCTCGACCGATGGGATTCAAACCAAAGTCAAAGAAAGCTATTATTCCGAATATTTTAATCCACATTTGTCACCGAAGGACCTATGGAAACGACTCAAGTCTACAGGGGTTAATGAATCTGCAGGGTGTCCAAATATCACTGCAACTTCTAATGAAATCAATGAATCCTTCTCTAAAAATTTCACAGATTCCACTGCTAGCTACACCTCTCATATAGATCCACTTTGGAACTCATTCAATTTTCGAGCAGTTGAAGAATTCGAAGTGATAAATGCGTTTTTCGAGATTAAATCAAATGCTGTCGGTGTAGATAAAATTCCTTTGAAATTTTTGAAAATTATTCTGCCTCACATTATCACTCCAATCTGCCATATTTTTAATTGTATAATTAGTTCTGGTACATTTCCACAGTCATGGAAAATGGCAAAAATAATTCCAGTCCAGAAAAAACCTAGAGAAAACTCGCTTGAAAATTTGCGTCCTATAAGTATTTTGCCTAGTCTATCCAAAGTGTTCGAGAAAATTTTGAAAAAACAAATTTGTTTTTACGTCAATGAAAATAATCTCCTAACCCCTTTTCAGTCTGGATATAGAACTAATCATAGCACGAAGACTGTCATTTTGAAAGTAGTAGATGATATTGGTTTGATTCTTGATAAAGGTAACGCAACTGTTTTATTGTTGCTTGATTTTTCGAAAGCCTTCGATAGGATATCACATAGTATTTTATGCAAAAAACTGCAGATAAATTTTGGGTTTTCCAACCATTCTGTTTCACTGATTCAATCATATCTCCGAGGACGTGTTCAAACTGTTTTTTATAACGGCGAATATTCTGATTACCTACCCATATCTTCTGGGGTTCCACAAGGGTCAATATTAGGTCCAATTCTTTTTTCGCTTTATATAAATGACCTGCCAAATGTTGTTAAATATTGTAAAATTCAAATATTCGCAGATGATGTACAGTTGTATATTGAATGTGGTCATATAGATGTTGATAATATTGCCATTAAAATTAATGCTGATTTAAAAAATGTGTTTGATTGGGCAAGGAAAAATAATTTAACGCTGAATGTCAATAAAACTCACGCCATGTTCATTTCCAACAGGAATGAAACAAATAAACCAACGATATTGATTAATAATAATGTAGTAAATTATGTTCAATCGGCAACCAGCTTAGGGTTTAAAATTCAATCCAATTTAGACTGGGACAGTTTTGTGTTACAACAATGTGGAAAAATCTATGGGAAACTTCGAACGTTACAACTATCAGCTTCACTACTGCCCGTAGCTACGAAACTTAAACTATTCAAAACTCTCGTTTTGCCTTATTTTATGACATGTGATTTCTTATTAATGCAAATTTCGGCAGATACTTTAAACCGTTTGAGGGTTGCACTGAACGCTTGTGTGAGGTATGTTTTCAAACTATCGCGTTTTTCTCATGTTTCGCACTTACAACATCTACTGTTAGGCTGTTCTTTTGAATTTTTTTGTAAACTACGATGCTGTCAACTAGTGTTTAAGCTAACTAGCACAAAAAAGCCTGATTATTTACATGCCAAACTAAATAGTTTACGAAGCGCAAGATCAAAAAAATTTGCTATAGCAAGGCATTATACTGCCAAATACGGTAATAGCTTTTTCGTTAAAGGTGTTTCTATTTGGAATTCTTTACCAAACGATTTAACGCTAATAAATTCGGGGTCAGTTTTTAGAAAGAAATGTATAGAGCACTTTAGGTAGTTGAAGATAAATTAAAGGCAAGTTAAAGTACAATGAAACATGAAATAGCGGCACTTCTTCTATAGAATTTACACTGTAACACTTGAAAAGACGGTTGTCTTAAGTTACTTATTGATAAATAAATGAATGAATGAATGAAAAACCCACGACCCTCAGCTTGGCCTTGCTGAATAGCTGCGCGTTTACCGCAACGGCTATCTGCCAACCCCCCCTCCCCCCATTTTAAAATCATATATACTTTATTCGAACATAAACAAAAAAAATAGCTTGAAACTAAATTAAAAACTAAAACAGCCTTATTATGTTCTAACTTAAGGATGGAAGATTAGTGAACGGGCCAAACAAAAGAAGCATGTTCAAACCCTTCGCGGGCTGCACGAAATTAAGTCGCGGGCTGGAAGCGGCCTGGCACTTTGGGCAGCTCTGGTATACTATAACGCTCAGCCGTGTCTTATAGAAGTGCTAGTAGTAGGAATGCGGGTCATAAAAATATGTTTAATAGTAAACCTGACTGTACTCATATTGCCAGTGTTTTCGCTGCAGATACTATAGAGACAGCTCAGAATCAAAAATCGGGTATACAGCTATTGCGTGGTGATCCCACCAGACGCTGTTCCGCTGTATAGCATAAGAGTGCCTGAAAACCTTTGCCGAATTCTGAAATTTCAGAACTTACAAAGGTCAGATTTTTCTTTTTTTTCACAACATATCGATTTCATATGAAAAAAAATAACGGAGAATATTATTTGCAAAGTTGAATGAAAGAGTTATAACTTACCACACACATAATGAATGAATGAAGAAGCGGAACAAAATATTATAAATAGCTTCATTTACCTGAAAGTAAAAGAAAATGAATGTATTTAGACATAAATTTAAAGTCAAAATTAGATAGGTAGGTAATAATATTATCGATTGATGTCTTAAGCTAATTTGATTTTAACATTTCCAAAGTCATCTCGTATGTTTTAAGTCCGTTAAGTCACCAGTCACCGTGCGGGCTCCATTCACCGTGCACATATACAAATTCATATATACAGGGGATAGGCAAAATGATTGAGATAGGCAAAATTTTGCCCAAATTCAAATGCTTATAAATTTATGAAAAATGAATGAAATTGGATGCATCTGGAAGCAGTCGACGGCAAATTTGGTCCAGTTTTAGGAACTTCCTTGGCCATGCATATTGGCCACTGGACACCGGAGATGTTCCGGATTTTCTGAGGTCATGTCCAAATGCCATTTTTTCTGTCGCTTGTATTTTTGTGCGGTGTAAAGTTAGATAGATGTTTGCAATTTTCCTAGAAACTAGAACTAATAGGAAGTTGAATGCCACCGGACGCATTAAGATTGGTTGAAAATCTTCAGAAATATGACCATTTCCATAAAACTGGTTCCGGAAAGCATGGTCAGTCATGTTTGTATTTCCAATCATGTAAATATTATCCGGAGCTATATCCAAGTGGACATCAACCTTAAAAATGATGTTTCCTGCAGCGTATTCAGAACCATTAGATGCACAGACCACTCTATAGAAGGTTCCAGGTGCCCTGGGGGAAGTGGTCAATTAGGAACATATCTGGAACCATATCAATATAGGCATCAAACTTCATGATTTTCAAAGGTTATGCTTTCCGAAGCATTTTCAGCACCACCGGCTGCCATGACCACTTTATAGTAGATTCCAGGTGCCCCGGGGATGTGGCCAATTCAAAACATGTCCGAAAACACATCATTATGGGTAAAAACATCAAGATTTTTGAAGGTGATGCTAATAGAAGTATTTACAGCGCAACTTATTTATATGACCACTGTATAGTAGGTTCCATGAGCCCTGGGGGATGAGGTCATGTTTCGAGTTGGCCACATCTCTAGGAGCCCCTGGAATATACTATAGAGTGATTATTATATCTTGTGGTTCTGAAAATGCTCGCCATTTTCCAAGTCACATGGATCTTACTGTTTATGGTAGAATGTGATTGTAAACAGATGAACGGACATGTTCCGAATTGGCCACATCCCCCGGGGCACCTGGAACCTACTTTAAAGTGATTATGGCAGCCGGTGATGCTGGAAATGCTTCGTAAAGCATAACCTTTGAAAATAATGAAGTTTGATGCCCATATTGATATGGTTCCGGATATGTTCCTAATCGACCACTTCCCCCAGGGCACCTGGAACCTTCTATAGAGTGGTCTGTGCATCTAATGGTTCTGAATACGCTGCAGGAAACATCATTTTTAAGGTTGATGTCCACTTGGATATAGCTCCGGATAATATTTACATGATTGGAAATACAAACATGACTGACCATGCTTTCCGGATCCAGTTTTACGGAAATGGTCATATTTCTGAAGATTTCCAACCAATTTTAATGCGTCCGGTGGCATTCAACTTCCTATTAGTTCTAGTTTCTAGGAAAATTGCAAACATCTATCTAACTTTACACCGCACAAAAATACAAGCGACAGAAAAAAATGACATTTGGACATGACCTCAGAAAATCCGGAACATCTCCGGTGTCCAGTGGCCAATATGCATGGCCAAGGAAGTTCCTAAAACTGGACCAAATTTGCCGTCGACTGCTTCCAGATGCATCCAATTTCATCCATTTTTCATAAAGTTATAAGCATTTGAATTTGGGTAAAATTTTGCCTATCTCAATCATTTTGCCTATCCCCTGTATATTCATACAATTTTCACAAATTATTCTTTTGTCAGCAAAATAAGATAAAACTGATGAAATGAAGTAGTTTTTGTCGCAAAGCATTTTGAAAAACCTAGTTTATGTAGTCAAAATCATGGGGAATTCTGTTTGATAATGAGATTTTTCAACACTCTTAGTAGAAACGCCAAAAAAGACCA
Organism: Aedes aegypti; assembly: GCF_002204515.2. NCBI lineage: Eukaryota > Metazoa > Arthropoda > Insecta > Diptera > Culicidae > Aedes > Aedes aegypti. The sequence goes on along the minus strand of NC_035108.1, from coordinate 242,616,469 downwards.
TTTTTCATTTTAACGTTAGAGTATGAAATTTTTTCAAAATTTCAACAAGTTTACACTGTGGATACTACTAGTTAGATGTATTTCATCGTATGAGCAATGAAATTTTATGCAATTTATATTTTTTATTGTGTTTCAGTCAAAACCCAAATGCACGGTAAATGGACCCTTTTCAATATGTATGGTTCCCATTACCGTGCATTACTGTAAAAAGCTTGAAATTATTCGGTAATATTAGTTTTATTGTTATGTCGTGATTAAAAACTTCATATTGAGTGTTTGAGTGATTATGAAATGGTTTGGACAATACAGTCAAACCTCCTATAACGATTTTAATAAAACATTATTTATTTAGTAATTTTTTAAACTTTTTATGGTTTTTATTATAAATTAAGATTTTGATACTCTTAAAAATGAGTGCGCACACTACTAGCAACATATTTGCTCCATTACCAACGTTTCTTCAAGATACAAAATTAAATCATGACGAAAACTATATGCACGGTGAATGGTGCACTAGTGTGCACGGTAAATGGTGACATAGAACGGTACGAGGCGACCTTAGCATAACATTTTCAAACATATTTTTAGAGTATTTTTGTTATCCAACACTAGTTTTATATTTTTTCCTAAATTATTATATAATTGCACGCTACGTAGTGGTATTCTAGTACTCATCAAATTATTTGGAAAAGTTATACAATTTATTGAAGTGCAAATTTTTCTTAAACGCACGGTGAATGGTAGCTTGACGGTATAACAACATCTATCATTGCTTTCATCCCAACTTTCAAACGTGCATCTGATGCAGGCCCAACCGGCATTTTCCACATTAAGTATCGAGGACACAACTCAGCGGAAAAAAAAATCGATCCAATGTAGTCATCAGAACTCGCAGCTTTTCCTCAACGACCGCAGAGCGTATGCTTGCCGTGTGTCTAGAAGGAGAAATACCGTGAAACACCCGCAGAAGGCAATATGAAAGAGGATATTGAAAAGTTGCTGCAGAGATACCTTTCTTCCCGACCAGCCAACAGAAGTGCCGACAGCAGCTTGTGCTACCAAGCGGGAGAAAAATCATAAATATTTATGAATCAGAGGAAAATGTATACAGAAACAGTTTTTATTACTATCCGCCAGTTGCAATGAATGGGAAAGGATAAAAAAAAAGTCCCACCGCCATCAGTTGAGCTGTATAGTAGAGGAAAAACAATGCCACTCCGGAAAGCAGGTTGAGAAAACACACTGACAGAAAGAGGTAGATTTCAGTATGAAGATCTAGCAGTTTTATTGGAATTATGCAATGCAAATTCGGAAAAAATCAAATGTGATCCTGGTTTAAAAGTGGTATGTATGAAAACCTGGTTCGTTTAGTTTTGAAATGGGATTCTTTGAAGTTCTTGGTGGTGTTTTTGGATGGTCAAACACATTTAATAGCATACTTAGCTTAGAACCGTGTGCCACAGCCGATATATTTTGCTTCACGATGTTCTACTGTATTCCATTCAAGGTTTGTTCCAAGGACTTCTAGAAAGCTTTTTCAATGAATCCTTCAAAAAATTCTACAGCAACTTCTTCCGTTATTCTTCAAAGAATTTTGAATTAGGAGTCATTCTTCCACATCATTCTTAAGGAATTCCTACGAAGATTCATAAAGAATGTTTCCTAATCAAGATGTGGTTTCCAGGAAATTTTATTATAGATTCCTGCGGATAGTTCCATGAGATGTATTTTAGTTTGCGATACCTTCGAAACTTCTCACAGCGATTTCATCAGAATGCCTTCAAGGCTGCCTCCTGAAATTTATGAAAGATTCCTTCTACAATTCTTCCATAAATTTCTATACTGATACATCCTTGCAAAGTTTTAAAAATTAAGCATTAAGCATAAGCATTGATGACAGTACATTTCGTAGTTGCTACTTCGTGATTGACCAGAATAATCGAAGTTGTACAAGGAACCAACGGTTGTAGCTTGGGAGTAGCTTTCCATCTTCAATGTACACTTTCAAGAACTCCAAACATTATAAAGTCAATAACGGCGCCGGCCATGTCCTTACGGTCATCGGGGAAGGGAAGGATAATGAGTGTGACATCCATTGTTACTGGACTACCTTGCAAAGTTTTAAAAAACTAATCAAAATTCATTATTCTTTTCCACCAAAATTTTCTTAAGATTTTTGAAAGGATTAAAAGACCAGACTACTCCAAACATTTTACAGGGATATTTGCAGGGATATCTTTCAGGAGTTCTTCAAATACTTTCTATGGAGATTCATTCTTTAATTCTTCCTTCAGTGTCTCAGGAATACCTACATAAATTGTTCAGTTTTGTTCTCCGAGAATTTTACTAGGTCGTGTTCTAACAACTTTTCACAAATGTCTTCAACTTACAAGAGTCCTAAGTACTTCCTTGTATTTCGTTCAGTTCATGTAGAAATTGCTTCAGGAATTCCAGAACACCCATCCAGGATTATGAACCTTACAAGAAATTGCACTTAGAATGTGGCAACTGACGTGATTGGAACAAAGATCCTTCAACGAATAACTCCTAAGTTTCCTACAAGATAAAAAACTATTCCATCGAAAATACTCTCCGGTGTTATTCCAGCAATAAATTTAGGAATGTCTCGAATAATTTCTCAAAAGATTCTTGCAGAAGAGCTGTCAAAGAAAACATCATTTATGCAAAGGTAGTTTGTTTTTTGACTGATATCGGAACTTCATTTATTGTTACAGAATACTGGGATTTTCCTGAGCATTACCTTCTCAGACCATACCAGTCCTGCATGAGTTCGTACAAAGGTATATCAAGGAAGTCCTTACAGAATTTGTGCACTGCCCATGTTCACATAGTCGACGTAAGCGCCAATCAAACCAAAATGCATTTTTTCAATGCTATGTATTCGTTGGGCATGCACTTCTTTGTTCAACATTTTTTTAATTATTAGAGAAAATCGGATTGACATAAGTACATACACCAACATATCTGAACAAACATACATACGTTTCATCTAGTGTTTGTTCGGATAGTTTCCCAATCAGGGGATTACAACAAAATATTTATTACAAAATTTGTTGCAAATAACAAATTAAGTTTCATTTTTATTAAAAGCACTTTGAGTTGATACGCGGTAAACGCGCAGCTATTCAGCATGAAAATGCTGAGGGTCGTGGGTTCGAATCCCGCTGGTCAAGGATCTTTTCGTAAAAGGAAATTTTCTCGATTCCCAGGGCATAGAAGTATCTTCGTACCTGCCACACGATATACACATGCAAAAATGGTCAAACGGCAAAGAAAGCTTAATAACTGTGGAAGTGCTCATAAGAACACTAATCTGAGAAGCAGGCTCTGTCCCAGTTGGGACGTAAAGCCAGAAAGAAGAAGAACTTTGAGTTGATGGAGGAAATTAAAGCATAATTATCAAATTAAGTTATAATAACAAAGCCTCTTTCAAATGTGTTTCAATTCAAAACATAATTATAACAAAATTTGTTATAAAAAAATGAGAGCAGTTGCTTATAACTATTTTTGTTATAATTAAGTTATGGATAAGACCAAAATTAGTTATACTATCGTTTGATTTGAAACATAATAAGTTACTTTTTTGATAATAATACATAACATATTTTATTTCAATTCTGTTTAGTGTAGAGGAAATTAGTTATATTTTTTTTGTTTTAACTACTAAATAGCCAAAATTATAACATATGTTGTTAGAAAAAAAGCGCTACCTGAGTAACAACAACTCTGTTGCAACGTACTGGTCGAGTTAGCCTTTAAACCAGGATACACTGTAATAGGCACAGCTGAATACGTCAATTCACGCATGTTTGTTCGGATAAAATGATGTATGTGTTTTAAGTCGACATAAGTATGACATGAAACAAAAAAAAAAACTCCCACTTTTCTTATTTAACTGAAATTGTTAACAGATGCAAGAATGGTTAAGTTGATTATGCACACATTGGCAGATCAGTCGTTACTTCAGAAATTATTTCTAGGATTCTTCCAAGAGTATCACCATTATCTATCAAAGAATGCATAGATTCCAGCAGATTTATCCAGTGGTGCCAAAAAGGGGTATTTTCAGGAATTCCTTTAGAGATTTCGCCGAAGATTATTCCAGAAGTTCCAGAAGAATTTCCTGCATTGATTTATCCAACAATATCTTCCGTAGGCCTTGTTGACAGATACGGAATAGTCTTAGCGATTCAGCTGCAGAAAAGTATTGAATGCTTAGGCGCGCATCGACACAACACTTGCATAGCTACACTAACAACGCGACAATAGAGCCAATGTTCACTATTTTATTCGATTTAAGTTTGAAATTTTTGCTTAAGTTTTGTAGAAGAAAAGAGGGCATATTTCTAGAAAAGAGAAAGGAATTTTAATCTATATGTTTTGAAGAAGCAAGAATTGGAAAACTTGTACTTATTGAACAGTATATTATAAAAAGCAACTTTTGTTGCACTGTCTAAGATAAAATTAATTTGAACCATGAAACAATGGAAACTGTTGTCTAAAAGCATGTAGCAATAAATTGGATCAAATAGGATCGCAAACTAAGTGACACTCTAATTATGATTATAACGTTTGACTTCCAAGCTCGAAACCCCAAAAATTGACTCCACTTCAGAGGTGCAGAGTTCTTCCTTCCGGGTGACGCGATTGCGTACACAAAGACCTACAAATTTCGCATGAAAACTTCTCCTCTCCCAGTTCCAAAGGACCTGGTAATGTATATTTTTACCAACCTTATCATGCGTTCATATAAGACTTTGCGTCACCGTTCGCTGTCCTACATTCGTTCATAATTTGGGGCGGAGAAATATCACATTGCGTGCAAATGGCACCCGTCAGCTTTGAAGGCACACGCAAATCATATCAAAACCCAACAGGGCACGTGCGAGGGGTTCCATTCTATGAGCGAGTCCTCCCGGAGGCACGTTTCGGCCATATATTTGTGGCGCTCACGGGGTAATTCATTAGAATTTTACGCTTGATTAATGTTGAACATTCCGAATTGTTCAACATTAACACGAAACTCCATATACGTTCGTTGGAATTATTCTCAAACTTTGCTCACCATTACGAGATAATTTATTTTTTCTCTCGTGCAACCAAACATTTCGAAACCATCTGGTTCAGAGAAATTGAATGCAGAATTCATAAAATCAAAGTTATTTGACCTACACTGGGAAATTTTGTAATAAGCTTAACTTTAGTGGTTTACCGGTTTGGCAATGGTTCATCCAGCAGAAGCGTTAAAGCTTCCTCTTCTCTCTATTTGGAGCACAAAAGGACAAGAGCAGGATATCTGCCCAGCATCCACATGTTTATGCATCGCTAGCCAAACTAGAACTCTCCAGCCGTATGCATATTTATGACGGTGAAAGTTTTCCCTCCTCTTGCATATGTGTGTGTGTGTGTGTGTGTATGTGCGGCAGAGCTACTTTCCCATCTACTGCGAGCATTGGTTTGAATGAGCACCCTTTCTCACAGCGCTTACCTAGTCATAAGTAACACAGGAATCAGCCCAGCTTTTGCGTCAATACTCCGGGATGTGATGGAGCACATTCGTTAGGGTGGTTGTTGACGAAGCAACAGTAATTAATATTCAATAGCAGTTGAATTTGAAGTTGGATAGTTGGACGAGCGCATTCGGCTCGACAAAACCAATTAATTATAGTAGTTATCTTACGTTCGCAAAAACATAGAGGTAACCTTCACTGGAATGGCTCTCAGAAGGGTCGAAATTGATTAGGTTTGACTTTGAACAAATTTTCTATGAACATACATAAACACATAACCCATAAATCTTCCTGTTCATACGATAATATTTCATTATTTCCTTAAATTGTTTTGTTTTTTTTTTTTACTAACGTGAATTTAAAAAAATGCAAATTCTTTGCTATTCAAAATGATACTTTAAAGAACTTCTTCGGCTAAACATTTATATCCGGCTAAAAGTACTTATATCAAACCCCAATAGGGCGATGTTCAGATCTGAAGAGACAATATATGGCTCTTTTTCAGTGGTACTTAAAACGAAATCCTGATGCAAAGAAAGCACCACGGAAGATGAACTAAACACAAAATGTTATACATCCATATTACAGATTTCTAATCACTACTTTATCGATGCAGTTTCCTAATTTCAAGTAATTTGCGTTTTTGATTATTTTCCATACGTTTTAACAGTTCTCTACTACCATTCTTCCATGCGATTGTGCTGGAAGTTTCACAAATTTGAGATCCTTGCGAAGCGCGATCAGTGATTGGAATACAAACATTAGTACGAGGTAAACTGTCGTTACCCGATTCGACTGAATTCACATATGCCAAACGGGGGTACCATTGATCTCTTGCACATTTACATATTAAAACAGTTTTTCAGTTCGGAAACAAACTCCAGCGTTCACACCGGAATGGAACAGTAGAATTAGCCAAGAAGGTCTTCTAACTGGGAATGAACGTTCCAGCAAGCCGTCGAAGAAACGCAAAAGAGACTACACAGAAGAAGAAGTGGACTCGAAAGCACGAAAAAACAATCAAATAAAGACGTGCCGAGCGAAGTATGAATCGACAAAGGATGACAAATTCTCAGGAACCAGAGGGAAATAAGCATAAGCATAGCATAAGCATAGATGACCGTACAATTCGTAGTTGCTACTCCGTGATTGACTAGAACAATCGAAGTTGCACAGAGATTTAATGAATGGGGCTTGGGATTAGCTTACCATTCTCAATGTGCACAAATCGAGTGTTAAAATTTTATAAGTCAATAACGGCGCCGGCCACGTCCTTACGGTCATCGGGAAAGGGAAGGAATGTTAGTTCGACAACCGTTGTGACTAGAGACCGAGATCACAATTCTCAGGAACCAGAGGGAGATGAGGAAAAACCGCACAGCGAAAGAGACGTTACAACAAAGAACGGAAAAAGGAAAAATCAAGAAGCCACCCCGACGATCGAAAGCGGGCGCTATACTTGTTCAGCCAAACAACCAGACTACGTATGCCGCGATTTTTAGGGAGGTCAGAGATGACCCGAAGCTGTAAAACCTCGGAGAACGAAGCGCACCCAGATAGGTGAAATGCTGTTCGAACTCTAAAAAGAGATCAACTGAACAAAAGTATTGGTAACTGCTGGGCCTCGCGTACCTGAAGGAATAAAATTTCTGTATGGTCCTTAACCTCCTGCCCAGCAACTTCTCTCCCTACCTCCTCGCAATATTTGCCGGGGTACGAGCAATCTTAGGGTATATCGGGTAACCAATTCCGATGGGAACTTCGGTCGTATGCTGAAAGGGAAAAATAGGTTCGCTTCTACAAACCTGGAGCATCTGTACTCCATGTTAGGAGCGGCTCACAACAGCGTCTGTTACCCAAGCCAAAGCGGCTGATCATCGTCCGAGGGTCAGAGAAGGACTCTAAGCTAAACTGTGCACTATGGACTAGCGATTGGAAACTCGGTACGTGGAATTGTAAATCTCTCAACTTCATCGGAAGCACACGCACACTCGCCGTGGATTCGCCAACGTAGCTTTGCATGAGGAGAGTATTGGAAGGGATCAATGGTGCGGTCGTTTACTATCTACCATAGCTGCGGTAACACACACGAGCTGGAAATAGATTTTATCGTGATGGGTGATATGCAGAGGCGCGTGATAGGGTGGTGGCCTATCACATTCTGTACAAGTTGAAGATCATAGGCCGGTTCTTCAACTTCAACATACTTCCGCGCAGCTCAGACGTGAGTACGACAGCTGCCCAAGCCACGACGTCAAAATCATCATAAAAGATCAAGACGCTCAGATTGGCCAGAAGGAGGAGTTTAAAACGGCTATTGGAAAGTTCAGCGCTCAACGGTTGAGGAACGAAAACGACCTGATTGCTTTCGCCGCCTCCAATAATATGGCCGTTTGTAGCAACTACTTCTAGCATAGCCTTACGTAGCGATACACCTGGAGTTCACCACTAAAAAAGGAATCACAAATTGACCACGTTCTGATTGATGTTTGATACGTCTCCGACATTATCGACGTCGCCACGATAGGTCCCATGGCGCTAACATCGACTTTGACCACTATCTGGTTAAACGGCATCAAAAACTCTCCGTGGCCAACAACATACGACCGCCTCGGTATGGCCTAAAGCAGCTAAAGCAACCAGATCTCGTATCTGCATACGCGCAGCATCTCGAGGCTGCATTACCGGAAGAGGGTGAGCTGGATGAAGCCCTTCTTGAGGACTGCTGGAATACAGGGAAAGCAGCCATCAATGTCGCAGTGGCTACCGATGCGGTGCTTCAAAAGCATGAACTTCGGACATCAGGCGGAAAGTTGCGGAATTGTACTTTAAATGCGGGCTCTCTGGGAAGGATTGCATAAAGTGACCGAAGTGCTTTCTCTGTAAACTGAAGGAAGGAAATAAAGGAGCCATCCGTCCAACTCCTTGGAACGGAATGAGTCTTGGCACTATGGTTGCACAAAAAGATTAAGATTGTTAGTTTAGTAGACAACATGTCAATTACGGTGATAAACGAGACGCTAGAAGAAGTGGAGATTGTGAAGTCGAAACTACAGACACAATCGAGAGCATGCTGAGTGGAGTCAAACAGATTGCCCACCAAAAAGTAGAGGTGATGTTAGTCAAAAAGTGCAAGGCGGTTGAAAATCAACATCCAATCGCATAATAATAACGATCTGTTGAGCTTTAAAAGCCACGTTAGCTACGCATGTGAAAATTCAACAAGGGTCATGTACACAATAGCGAGATTCATAACATGGCTACTAGACAGTGTCTAGTAATCTATACTACTGCATGCGATTCCTGCTTGGGAAACGGCATTAGAAACCAAGCGGATCGTGAAAAGTTTAACAGTGCGAGTTGCGAGCACGTATAGAAGATGTCATCGAAAGCAGTATTCGTAATCGCCGGATCGATTAGTGCTACCTGCGTAGATACGTCAGAAACGTGCGAAACGAAGATGGACTCATCCGAAACCTTCGAAGTGGGTAGATACCATCTAGGAAGATGATCTTTAACCTGATCTGATGCAGCTCATGTCATGCTATTGATTGGACTATAGGACTTTAGAAAGAACGTTTCAAGTTGTACTTGAAACGTTCCCTTACTGCACCAATCCATCTAGTTTTCAATGATTTCTTCTTCATATACTTTCTCTTTTTGAACTATACTTAACAATGAATGTTTCTTTTCTTATAATGTTCGGTAATCAGATTTCGGTAAGGAGACATCGATTACCATTACTATCATAAATGGACGTGAGAACACTAGATTGGAATTCGAATTTCCTTATGGTTTATCGTCAGTTTAACCTATCCATACATCTGCTCCAAACTTCCATCAAATTCCAATCTAATTCAACAGTTTAGCAGTCGCCCTAACAGCACTCCAACTGCTATATGCGATACGGTAACGGTTCCACAATGTCCCACAGTCCAACTTCGGCAGCAGCAGTAGCACTGCTGGCACTCTCGGGAAAACGCCATGAAGTTTGCATATTGCGCATAAATTTCACTTCGAAAACCTATTGAAACTTTTGCTTCATCTCGACCACAATTGTTGAATAAACTCTCGGCTCTCAGAGCTTCTGCTGCGCTCATCTGCTATATATTTGTAGCAATGTTGAGAACTCGTTCGGGTCGCTTTGTGCTCTGACGGATAAAATCCAAGCCGCGAGAATGCACTGCAGCTGAGCAGGGGTTCCCCAAACCCACGACAGTTCAAATCACTCATTCTACTCCAGAGTTGATCAGCATGACCATTAAACCCAAATGCATTAAATTGAGAACCACGCCCTTGTTGGTACACATATCCAACACACTCACAACCCAGTAGGACCCAGTGGCCACGTTGTTGTAAATCCTGCCGATATGGTGCACTTTCCTGCACCGCAATCCCAATCTGCTTATTTTGTGGGGAGTGCTGGCTGGCCGGATCGATTCCCGCACGTATATGTGGGACAAAGTTTTTCCCGAACCGCTTTAGAACCAAGTGTGTGAAACAATTTTAATTTAATTATGCCACTTTACGTTTTACTGCAGCAACAACAAGTGGAGTTACCTTCCGCATCGATTCCCCAAAGGAGAAGCGGAAGCAGCCGGGCATGTGTGCGAATATTGTTTCGAATTGAATCAAGACGCAAGGGACGACTTTCTTCGCGTTGCAAACAGGAGTAGTTTGGGTAAATCATGGTCAAAATTATTTTCTCTCCTGAATGGTCTTCCTATTCCCTGTATTGACTAAGAATGGTTTAAACTTTGATATTTTTGATAATAGTTCTTACTTTTCCAAATCAGTCTCCCAGGAATTGTAAAAACGTTCTCTTTATAGATATTGATTTCTAAAATCTGAGAAACTTGATTTTCATTTGGACTAATAAGTCCTAAATTAAAATTGTGCGCGCTTTCAGTCTGCAAAGCAAGTTTTCGAGTTTTACTGCAATTAGTTAGTCATAATTTGCTTTCATCTTCGAATGCTGGAATTAGCTTTTTAAATTTCAAATGATTTCTTAGAGCGTGATCCAATTGATAAATTTTATTTTCAAAATTGTTGTTTGTTAATTGAGACAAAAGTATATAAATTTTTTTTTGTAGATCTTCTTCTTCTTCTTCTTCTTGGCATTAACGTCCTCACTGGGACAGAGCCGGCTTCTCAGCTTAGTGTTCTTATGAGCACTTCCACAGTTATTAACTGAGAGCTTTCTTTGGCAAAGTTGTCATTTTTCGCATTCGTATATCGTGTGGAAGGTACGATGATACTCTATGCCCAGGGAAGTCAAGGAAATTTCCTTAACGAAAAGATCCTGGACCGACCGGGAATCGAACCCAGACACCTTCAGCATGGCGTTGCTTTGTAGCCACGGACTCTAACCATTCGGCTAAGGAAGGCCCCTCTTTTTGTAGATCTTGTCATATAATTTTCATAGCATGACCAATAATGCGTTGAATTGGCTTCTTCTCACGTTTTTAAGACGGATCAAGAGTTTAGATCATCGTCTATAATCACGGACTCGATTTTTACTTCACATTTTGGTATTGCAATGCCCCTTGTTTCAACAATGGTATTTGTTAAAGTCTTGAGAGCATTGTCAATATCGAAGAAATGTCAACATCAGGATAACTATCGATATATGTTCCAGCCGCGGGCTGCAAATCTCGTTAATGAAGATAATAATAATAAGAATATGTTCCAGTCGGCTCGAAAATAATTGAAAGTGGAGCTGACAGAATTGAAAATCGCTTCATGGGATATTTGAAATGTAACAAGGACATGATCAGCATCAAAATCAGCAAGAGTAACCAGTTGGCTACAAAGATGACTAGAGTCGGTTAAAATCAAATCAATCGTAAGGTTTGTAGAAGAGGATTAACAAGTAGGGCTTTCGGGGTATCGAATCGAGAAATATCATGAAGAGCATTCATCAAATAAGTCATCAATGCTAATATATTTTATTTTATGGCAAATCAAGTTTCAAAAACTCTGGTTTTAAATGACGAAAAAAGTTGATGTTTTATTGCGCACTTCATACCAAATTGGACTATCGCAAAAGTTGTAGAGTGCAGAAAAAGTGTGATTAAAGTGCACGAGTAAAAGTGGATTATCTCGATGTATTCGGTGCAATTGGTCATTGAATAAGTGCACCGAAGACACCATCATGGTTCAATATAACCCCGAATTGCTATCACGCTTTGAAGGAGCGTGCAATTTTGCAGCTTATTTTTAAAAGTTCTCTAAACCAAAAATTCGTATGGTCTTCTGAATTCAAATCACATAAAAAGAACTTCAAAATTTGAGCCAAAAATATTTAGAGGTGACGCAAGCAACTTGAAGGTGAATTTTCAAGTTATAAAATATGACCTTCAGTGAAGTGAACATAACATATTTTTCAACCAATTTTGAAACTCTTAGCATTCCCTTCGAACCTAATTTATGGAAGCTTTGTAGAATTCTAAATTTGTCTAAAATCAAAACTAGTTTTAATTAAAATTAGTTGACTCCAATTTTTTCCTCATTTTGCTTAAAAATGTGTCTCTGTTTGACCAAAACTTCATGAATACTCAACTGATTCCAAATCTTTTTTCATGCTTTTGAAGCTAATTTATTTTAAATTTCAACTCTTCATACACACATTTCACTAAAATATTGGTTTGACCAAGTTATTCAACAAAAACTGCACAAAAACATGAATTTTCAACGAATAACGCCAGTTTTTATTTTTCAAATTTTTGCCAATTATACATTATTTCTAAAGCAGAATCTGGTTTTTTATCATTTGTTAAACCTTTGAAAAGGACTTTGCAACAATTTGTAAAAAAAAATTGAAAAAAAAAACATATTTTTGCACATGTTAAAAAATATATGCACTATTCAACTCGTATTTTTAAACAAGATACAGTGGGATTCCGTTTTTGGCAACAAAGTCGAAATTTTCAGGTGCCAAAAATAAAACTGTGCCAAAATCGGAACCCATTTTTTTAAATCTAAAAAACATAATAAGGATGTTGCAAAGTCCTAGCAGTTATTTGGAAATGGCTCATCAAAATTATCTTTTGCACATTAAAGCATCTCATAACAAATGATTGACTGCATTCAAAAAGGCGCACAGAAACAGCTGAAATTATTGATCTACACGAAAATTCACAGAATATTAACTAAGACTTCAATTTTACCATAGTAATATGGATGGTATGTTGAATTCCAAGAGAAATGGATACAAAATGGTATGGGACAGTGGGGCTCAACATGCGGCCCTCAAGCTGTATGAGGCTCTTATGATCCAAAACTGTATTTTTGAAATCAACTTCGACAGATCTTGCTATGATATCCTAAGAGCCCGATAGGAAGGCTCTATCCCATTACCCCGAACGCCACTACCCCGAATGGGTCACTACCCCGAAAGACATTACCCCGAATGGGTCATTACCCCGAACGCCATGCAGTTCCTTGTTTTGCGGACAAAAATTGTTGACCATACTATTATAAAAGATTGACCATTCATGTATGCGTCTCTAATGTAAACTTAATGGTTCTTTTTTTCTGGTACAGAACCTGTTTCTTAGCTTAGTGAGCACTTACCCAATTCAATGGTAAAATATGCTGACATATTTCCTTGTCAATTCACATACTTGTACATGTGCCTCTTTGCCCAGAGAAGTCAAGGAAATTGTCAATGCAATCAATGTCCTCCGCCATCAGAGGAATTCTAACCCATAATATATAATCTTACTGAACAGCTGCGTGCTCACCGGTATATCGAGTCCTTGCTGGTGTTCATATTTCAATATTGTTTTTAACAAAGATTTCCCCATCTTATGAATACATTAATAACACAGCGTAACAAAAATGACATTTTTGCGTGTCTCAAGGATCAAATTATGTGTCTCTAGTAGATTTGGGGTTGCTGAATCTGGTGCCATTCTCAGTAATGTTCCAGCACGTCACAATTTTTAGCTACAGGTCGCCAAAGTTGTATAAAACATTGGTTTTATTAATGTTTACATGAAATTTAAAGCACAATTTATCATACTTTTTTGTAATCTAATCCACCAAACATGCAAAATAGAACTTGAACTTTCATTTCAGACATAATTTGATTGAAATTGCGCGATTAAATTTCGATTAAACCAATTTTTTCAACATGCTTGCAGTCTCCATACAAAATTCTTCGTTTCTTCTATATGGCAAAATACAAAAATTCTCTAAACCATCAAAAAATAACTTTTCCGTATCGAAAGTAATACAAACTTTGATGATAAGTATTGTTATACACATAAAGTTTGAATTCTGTGGCAAATTAAGCCAATATATTACCTTACAAGCTGGCAAACTTGCATGCAAGTTGGCTGAAATAGTCATTTTTTGCATTTTCAACAGTCAATATCTCAAAAACTAGACGTGCTATGATATTTATGAAAACGGCAATGGATTCAGCAACCCTTAATTAAGTGAATAGCGGTATTTTGGTGCTGGAGACAAAAACGTGTTCCGCAGTGTAATGTGATTATATGCTACAATAGAATCACGTTGTTTAAGTGATTATTCACATCATAGCTGCAAGCACTTTGCCAGAAATTTGCCCTTCTTTCTTTCAAATTTGCCCTTCTTCTTTCAAGTTTTCGTTGGATAAGCTAGACACTAATATTTTCGTATGAAACAGCTAAGTTTATTAAAAGCAGGATATCCTTAAGGCATTCATTGAAGTTAATCCAGATTAAATTTAATACAAGAAGATAAAAGAAAAGAAATTGTCCCTTCTTTTACCTTCTTGTATTAAAACAGTTAGGTCTCTTGTGGAACTGCTCACCACTTTTCTGCCATCATCATTTCTTCATTGTCTTGAATAAAACACAACTAATGTTTGTGGTCATCTTATCAAAATTCAGCTGAACGTTAGGGGTCGTGAAAGTTTTTACTGTAGTGGCCATCGTTTTTCTAACATGTACAAGTATATGAGCGTTTATATGCCACAGCTGAACAATTGTCTATCAGGTTGGTCTTTAAGCGGGATCCATAGAACTGTAGCATACCAGTTGGATCCATAACCCAAAATAAAATCCATGTTGTAAAATAACACACACCAACCATCCTAGCACCAAAGCAATGACCAGGCAATTATGCAATAACAAACGGCACATATGGAAGTCATTAACCACCGAGGTGCATCGTTCTATCGGCTCACCTTACCTCCCTCGGTGAGGTCCGGAGCTGGTTGCAGGCAACTCGGAGGAGTCAAATAACAAGCCAAGCCAAAGTGATCGCGACAAATAACCGATATTGCTTAGCATGCAAAGATGAACCTTTTGGTCACATTGTCAATCCAGTTGTCTCACCTATGCAACAAATTACTCTTTCTATCATACACACTTTAGCAAACTGTTAAAGATCTCGAAAATGTATAAAAACCTTTGAACTGCAATAAACGAGACGATTCTGATACATTAGCTCGACCCAATTGGACGTGTCCAAATTTTGCCATCGACCACTAATTGAAGAACCCTTAAGCGACCCAACTGGCAGGCGTCAGGTTGGCTATCGTTTAGCAAGTAAAGTCAAGTTCGTCGCGATTCAATTAAGAACAGCGAGGTTCGCAAAACCACGTTGTACCGCGGCGTACCAGTGATCGCGGCGTACCAGTGATAAGTGACCTAAAAGTGATAAGTAACCTAAATGGCGACGTACGAGTGATAAGTGACCTAAAGAACAACTCTTACAGCGATAATAACAGAGTGATCTTTCATTGCCTCAAAATCTTTTGGAAGATTATAATGCTAGAAGACCGACATCTAAAACATTATTAGTAAAAGAAGTGGGTAGCAGCGTCTGAAAGAAGACTTTATCACATCCTATTTTTAGTTGCATATTATAGCTATCCTTTTCACCTAAATTCACCTTTCTTTTTGAAATAGCCTGTTCTTTAGAGCATTGCAGTGTGGCTGTATGAATCTCACCAAAATAAGAGGACAAATTCAAACGAAACTTAGTATGTAAAAATGTATGTCCGATAGGAAACATCAGGTCGTCGTTAAAAATCCACAAAGACCCGCTAGTACTCTGAAGTAGTTCGCTACCCGAGGAGGAACAAATAACTCCCCAATAACTTATGCATACCATTTTTTGGTATCATACCAAAATTAGGTATTCTTCAGTTGTCAATAACTCAATTTGGTATTATAATGGTATTGAAAAAAATCTTTAAAACAATTAAAAATACGACTTTGTAATCTTAGCAGTTTACTGAGAATCGCCAGATTTCGCACAGCATCCGCAATAACTAACTATACATTCTCAGGAACCCGCAAGAAACCTTTAATACAGGTCTGCCCAACCTTTTTGGCTCTTTTTCGACATAAATGGTTGGTGCGTTCGGAAAAATTGATCGATATGATTAAAATTAGTCTCAAATGAAAGCTTGGTAGTGTATTTGTCTAATCCATGTTGCAAATTTGAAATTTATATCAACCGCTTTGCTACAGATGCAATTTAGTCCCACGGGCCGGACTGATTTTTATTTTTATTTGCGTCGCAAGCGAAGAGTTGGATATAAATTTAAAATGTTCAGCATGGATTAGACAGATATAGGGAGTCGATGCCGGTTAATACGCATTTCCAGGTGGGTCCATAATAGGCTCGTCGGCAGCGAGCCGGATTACATGGGAATCAAATGGAGGGTCCATAATACGCAACGTCAAATTTGTAAACAATCCTATTATGGACCCCGGGAGGGTCCATAATAGGCATTCGGACAACAGTTTTTCAAATGCATATTTCGCTGGAAAAATCGAATGATTTTGTATGTTTCATAGACGTACTATGAAGTAAAGACATTGAATTTGTTGTTAGACTCCACAAAACGTATATGCGTCTGAGATATCATTGCGGAAAAGCGTCTAGAATGAATTTCAGCTACTAAGGGGTCCATTACTAGCATTGAAACCCTACTACAAAGCTTTCATTTGAGACTAATTTAGTTCATATTGGTCTATTCTTGCGACCGCACCAACCATTTATGTCGAAAAAGAGCCTAAAAGGTTGGGCAGGCCTGCTCTAATACCTCTCCGACAGGAATACCCTAATTTTGCTAAGTATCCTCAAGAATTCGCTTTGAAAATTCTCATGCATAAGCCCACTATAAGAACATAATATCTCGAAAGAAATCTTCAGGATTCACTTAGAATACTGCTATACCTAAATAGGAATCACCAGGTTTATTTCAAAATAATAAAAATCCGGTGTTACATTTCAAAACTGTAGTATACGCTTTTTTTAACATAACGATTTTATACAGATAAGTTATGAGTAGTTCTCGCTCAAACCAGGCCGCCATCGGTACAAAAAATTGCAAAATTAAACAGCTGAGAAGTAGGCTTTGTTCCAATGTGGACGTAATGCCAATACTAAAAAAATAGGATGAAAGAACCTGATTGTGTTTTAATGGAGGCCTAAAAATTCAACTTGTTGAGTGTTCTACACCTACAACTGAAAGTCAAAACTCAAGATGGCCATCCGATTTTTTACTCAAAATAGTCCTGTTCTTCATCTGATCGCGGAAAAATCAACGATTAAAAATTTGTAATTTGTTGCACACAAAATGATGTTTGCATTGATTGCACTTGCCATGGACGTCAAAATCGTGTAACTTGATTAAGAAAGTCGTTACCATACCATACCATTACCATCACCATATTATTGTAGCTACTCTACACAATTTTCTATGTTTTATGATAGTGACCTTAGAATTTTAAATGGTGCATTAATGGAGAAACAACATATTTTCTGGCGAAATTCAAAATACCCGCCAATTTTTTTTAGCTTCAAATAAAAGCTACACTTTATCTCTACACGTTTAAAATTTGTAAAAGTGCGAAAAAATCTTTTTGAATTCATATTTTTTAAATAATTAAGACTCCAAAGGCGGAAACATTGATTTGGAAATTTAGCGGAATCAAAAATTCCAACATTTAAAATGTGAAATTCTGGCCAAGAATTTGTTCTAGTTTCTCCTATATGCATCGATAGGTGTGTTCCTCCAAATCACTATGGGCCAGAAAACAAAATTTCGCGACAAAATTCCAAACACCTTCAAAATGAACAAAAATGAACCTAAAAGTAATACAAATTTGAGGAAGCATGAAAATGTCATGTTTGGGATGACTTTTATGCATTTTGAATTGAATTGAGAATATTTATAAGGATTGAGAGTATTTGGGAAAATATGTTAATTAAGGCATTATTAATTCAAATTCGCTCATCATTTTACAAAATATATAGTACATTTTCAAAGATATGTTTCAAACATTTCAAAGTAAGTACACTGTTAGGTTTCTCAAAACAGTTAAAAATTGCATGAAAAATGTGATCATAGTTATCATAGTTGTTTGGAATGCATTGGCAACTGTTTATTTGATGTATTTATTGGTCTTTCACCGTACATTTGCATTTAATACACTATTAAAATTTTATAACGCAATATTGTTACTGTGCATTACCTATGCAAAAGCCATACAATCATCAGAAAGTTATATAGATATTGTCCGAAATGGAACAAGATAATATGAATCACATATTTGTATATGATATGCTGTTTTAAAATGTGACACTTCAAATTGTTTGAAGCGTTTCAATCAAAATCACTTTCAAAACCTTATTGTCAGAAATATTTTAGCTGTAATGGAGGCCTAACTTGATATGTTAAAACCTCAGAACAGCTGGTTAACCCAAGCTTATGAAATCCATTATACGATTACGTGCAGCAAGTTCATAAATAAGAAACGTGAATTTTTGTCCAGATCTCGTATTAAATTGATTTTAAATTGAAATAAATCAAGTTGAATTCAAAATCTTCTTTTATTTTCGCTGGTATAAGATGACTATTTTATGTACAACTGAATAGTTCATCTGATTAAATTAGTAACATTCTCCCGACAACACTACGCTTAAATTTCTGACAGGAATTTAAAAGGATTCAAACGATTTTTTGACGTTCTTCATTGATGGCCATTGACCTGGCCATTTGGTGCCATTTATTTTCTTTCATTAGTTTATACTGTATTTTTTGATATTTCAATGTAGTTTAGGAAGATAGTACAGGAGGTTGCCCAATTATTTTATTATCTATAAGGGAAAATCAATTCACTCTATGTGAACCATCAAACTTAGAGACGGGCTAATTTTCGATGTTTCTACTTATTTTTTTATAAATTTTGTAAAATATTATACCTATGATTTAATCCTGGTTGAAAAATAACCAACAGAGTGTGTTTGTTATTCTTTTGAAAATTTAGAACGGCAGTAAATGCCTATATTAAATTGAAGCCACTTCGATTTTAACAAAAACAAAAAAAATAGACACATAACAATCTCAGCCGTTTCATATTTCTTCAAAATCTGTTTTTTTTAATAAATCTTCGAGTTGTCATTTTTACCTGGATGTTGTCCAGAAACTACGCATTAGTCCCTATATCGCGAAACTCAAACAGATTCCTCTGTTGTGGTCTTATCATATCGTACAAATCATTGCCTCGGAGAAAATTAGCAAAATTATTATTTTTTGTAATTTTTTAACCGATTCAACTTTGATTTCTGGAGG
This sequence comes from Aedes aegypti, assembly GCF_002204515.2. Taxonomy (NCBI): domain Eukaryota; kingdom Metazoa; phylum Arthropoda; class Insecta; order Diptera; family Culicidae; genus Aedes; species Aedes aegypti. Next base: position 242,597,353 of record NC_035108.1, on the reverse strand, counting down.
TCACCTAGCTTATAAACGGAAACTTGCTCAAAAGTAGTGGATTATTATTGGTTTAGTTATTTTATAGCAATCAAACTTATTTAATTTGTGATTGTATGAACAGCATCGAAGTTAAAAATGTGGGGTTAAAAAATCTACTAAATTATCTCATGTACTTAAACCGATGTATCTCGGCCATCCGCAAATATATGCAAAAACTTTTAGTGGCACATGAAAGAGTGGAGTCTAGGCTTCCACTTCATAATGGTTGCAAGCCGAATACGGTGGAATACTTTAACTTTTAAGGTGAAATAGTAAAAATATAGTGAATATTACTGGTACATTGTAAAATCAATGCTTAAATTTAAAATGAACTTTATTTTTATACCACACATGTAAAATGCACTTAATTTGCTTTCCAAAAATGTGCTCACAATAATTTTTCTTGCCATTTTTCCCCTTAAACCAAATTTTCTTAAGATAGGGTGAACTTCAAGTTTTACAGTTTAGACAATATTGAGCCCCATAAAGTGCAATGAAATAATGTAATTAATCAAATAAGATAGTTGGTATACAATCACACATGCTCTCACTAATGAGAAATTCATCTCAATAATTCATTTTATTGAAAAAAGGTTTTTGGACTTTTGTCGCGAAATTTTTATTTCTGGCCCATAGTGCAAATGTGCGGAAAGAATCCAAGTTTCTTCAATGGTTGCACGCGATCGCACCTGCTTCAAATCCAACGCACTCACCTTCGATACCAAAGCGAAAAAGATGGGAGTGGAGGCGGCTGATTGATTAAACATTTATTACACACCCCGACGGAATTGATTCGAATTTTGATTTTGTCGGAAGCAGCACGTGTGAGCAATTGAAAATTTGAATTGGATTCGTTTGGATGGTGAATTTAAGTGGGTGGAACAAGAGAATACACTCAGGCCGATCAATTGACAGATGGATGAGCAGAACAGATTGATGGAGATGGTATTTGTTATTCCGATTATATATTTTTTCGCAAACGATTTCATTAAACTTTCAATTTGTGGCAGACTAAAATACACTTACACTATAAGGACTGTATGCAAAGCAATGATAATGTCAATTTTTTTTTTCTACCAAAAGAAAAAAAATTGTAACTTTTTTGTACAATAGAACTTTATTTTTTACAACAAAAAGTTATTTAAGTTGCAATAACTTTTCGTGTTTCGATATTTTTACACCATTTTCTAACATGTTCTCAAAAAATCATAGGTCGTCTAGATATAGAGATATTTGAGATAGTAAATTGCGTAAAAAACAAGACTGGTAAAAAGCTATAGATGCAAAATGGACACCCTTATTAAATTTTGTGCATACAGTTTGATTTATTACATGACATTTTTGTACTTTTTGCACAAGTGTCTCAAAATACATTGATTTTGTCAATCATGCTAGGTCTATGGAAGAATCTAGTTTTCGAATTGTCATATTCTTATATTTATAAACTTTGACTGATTTGATTTCTGAGCTCTGTTTGTTGATAGCTTTTGTGTGCATCAAATTTATGTAAAAAACTCGATTGAACTTCTTTTCTGCTTATGGTTTCCAAACCTTTTCTTGACTTTTTCAAAATTCTACGATTAAAGAAGTAATGAGAACAACCACGCACGAAACCATTAAATTTGGATTTATGAATTCATCAGCTTAGGTGTCCGGTACTGGGGGGCCTTCCCCTACATCAATGCACTGAGAAACATTCTAAGTACAAATTTTATGAAATCGAAAACCCTTCCATCCCCCCCAGAAGGTGATAATAAAATTACAAACTCACCTAATGATACGTAGAGCTTCGGTCGGACGTTTTCCTGCCAGGCACATAAGTTTCCAACAACAAACACGGTTACAACAACGAATGCAACGGTCTGCCCAAATAGCAGCCGCCGATGGCACCTCTCCGACGACAGCATGGTGAAGGCTCGCACAAAACGCTTCTTCCCGGAGAGTACGAGCGGTGCACCCTTTTGGACCTTTCCGAATTAGCACCTTTGCGTGCACGTGGGGGCGGGTGTTGTAAGGGATGCCCCACGAATTCACAACGATTTTCACACTTCACTTTATGATCCACCACATACCGTACAATTAGCACGTCATTGTTTGAATTCTTCTTCGGGTACGGTTTCACACCTAGACGGAATTGACCACTTCACGGTTTTATAGCCGGGATTCTTTCTGGATCGACGAAGCACTGTGTCAAAGTTTACGGTTTCCTACACACGATGACTGTTCGAGTCGATCTTTTTATGGAGATTATTATTGGATTCAATTTTCAACGGAACACAATTAGGAGCACTTGAAACTGACGATCTTTAGATGAATCCTAAAGGATGCAGGAATGCTGCTCGTCAGGTTGTAACTACTGGAATGATACACAATGTAATCTGAAAGAAAAAGAAAAAAGAAGGGTTATAGAACTTGTTACAACATTGCTGGTATTTATAAAACTAATGTAAAGCCATCCCCCATCTTCTTCCTTCGGGCATTATGTCCCAACGTGGACAGAACCTGCTTCTCAACTTAGTGTTCTTATGAGAACTTCCATTGCAAGAGCTTTCTTTGCAAATTGACCATGTTTGCATTTGTATATCATGTGACAAGCACGAAGAAACTTTTATGCCATGGGAAGTCGAGAAACTTTTCAACTCGAAAAGATCCTTAACGTATGGGATTCGAACCCAAGCCCGTCAGCTTGGTCTTGAAGAACATCATTTTCTTGTTTTCTATTTTCTCGACTTTGTAAACATCAAATTTTATACGAAGAAATGCTTTCCCCCAAGAAGCATCGAAATATCGCCAAGACCAGGTGATCAGTGATCAAGATCAACAAAGATTCTTAAGGTAAAACATCTCGGAATCCAAAGATGGCCATCACAATGGTCTGAATTAAAGCTAAGCTCATCTAAAATCTCAACATGGTTGTATAAGACATAAATCAGGTGATGTCCAAAATAGATTATGCTCTTGTTCAGTCGATATAATTTGGCCATCTGATGAAACACACTGGATTGTTGCATGCATGCATACTTGCAGGCGTATTTCGTGGATCTGATGATATTTGCTTGCATGAAATTATTGAATATCACTAATATACACATCCAAAAAGCGAACATGCGCATAAGTCACTTGAAAACTCTCAAATTGTTATGATATGACCATCTATTTACGAAACCATTTGCAAAAGGTACCCAAGTTTGACACATCGCAGTACACTTTTCACGGCATTCTAGATTACCTTATGAGCCATAAAATTTTGGGCATTTGCAAGGGACATGAAGGTCTTTAATTTGTCTTTGATGACACTGCGTGAATGATGAAGCAATTCAGAATAATGACATTCAACGGTCTTTCAATCCAAGCAACCTGAGAACTCTTTGAAAATATGAAAGTGTCAATATTGGAAAACCAATCGAACGTTTTCCGTTTTATTTCCGAAATAAATCCGAAATCCATGAAGTTGAGAACAAAATAATCTACGAATACCACTAGGAATGAAAATACTGGACATATGGCAACATACGCATGCATAGAGCAAATACAAATATAGGATGTTTTTTATCAAAGTGATTTCCATTCCCATCACTAACAAATCCCTATTACAGTCGACTCTCCACATCTCGATGATCTACATCTCGATATCTCTCCCTATGTCGATGATTTTTTCGGTCCCTTCATTATGCATACATTTTCACTCTCCATACCTCGATATCCCTTATCTCGATGTGATTTTCGTTACCAATTTTCTCTTCGTATGTCGATATGCCCATTATCAATGGTTACTAGACTAGATTTTAGAGATCTAAAACAATTTGCGAAGATGAAATGACATCTGTTTGTTTTTAATTTTCTTGGTAACGGAGTGGTTTTCAATCTAGTATTCGTTAAAAATTTGTTCTATGTCTCGATCTCTCCCTATCTCGATGGTCCCTTCGATATCGAGATGAGGAGAGATGACTGTATTATTGTTAAAGCCTATACCCCAATAAGTTTGGAGTGTTTAGCTATGAGTGATTATTTTAATCTGAATGAAACACAGCCAATGATTGACGACAAACAGTGCGCTAACTGCAGGAAGCCTGAAGCGATATCGAACCCAATTTGAAATTTATAAGCAACAAAATATTTTTTTCTGCAATAACAAAATTAATGAAAAACATTGATTGTCCGCTTTGGACCAAGACACGAGTTCACTAATTTGACGCGTGAGCGGTGCCAAATTCACTTGTTGCTATCCAGCTTTTTACGCTGGCCATAAAACAACCAGGGATGATACGATTCTGACGTTTCATGCCTACAGATTTTATGACAGGATCTTAGTAGCCAATAATTCTAGTTTGTTGATAAAATGGTCAAAAAGTTTGTATGGGATCTCTTCGTATCCCATATCTTATATTTTTATTATCTTAACATGTCATTTTTTATTTCAGAAGGCGCCGTAATTCAGAATATACTTCAGTACTATGAAGAGTTTCGCGATTCAAATGAAAAGTTTACTCAATTGTTTGGAAATCATCAACACAATGGTTTTAGTGAGCATTCAAAGCTTCTGGTTATTGGACCTGCCACGATTATTATTCATATAATTTACATTGGTGTGGCTTAGTTTCTCAAGACATCTCATATCCACTGCGTCCTATAACACTTCCCCGAATACCATTACCCCGAAACCCAGTTCCCTGAATGCGACACTTATTTGGTTTTACAAAGTACACTACACTGCGACTTGTCGCTCCTAACTCAAAATCTTCACTGACTTTCCTGTCTGAATTTACTTGTCTCTAAACCTGTCACTTGGACTAGTAACTGCTGGTTCAGCGGGATCAGTTAAGTGGCGTCGACTGGCTTTTGTTCCTTGGCAGGCGACGAACTGCTGACTCCTCGGATTCCTCCTGGCTGATGCAATAGCGGGTTGGTTGCAACATCAGCGTACCTGTGGCTGACCGTTGGCCGGTAAGTGGATCGCTGATGTCTCCACTTGTTTGGTACTAACGATGGTAGGGACGAATGACCTTCGGGTTAAAGTCCCTCTCTCAAACAACAACAACTAACGATGGATTGCGGCTGGCGCGTACTTTGCTGACGTCTGCGTGTACTGGGGCTCAAGTTGTCGAGGGGTTGGAGGATGCGTACATAACTAGCTCTCAAAAAAATCGTCTAACACAATTGTCTTGTACGAAATTCAAAGTTGAGAGTGACTCCAGTCCAGACGAGTGACCCAGAAAATAAGCCCCTGCATTACTTGTCTGTATTACATCTTGTCGGTATAACAATTTACAACAAAAGATGTGTTCTAATTGTTGAATATTATTTCGAAAATTTCACTTGCAAAGTGATTGTTGGTATCTTATTTGCACCTTTTAAGGTGATTATAAAGCAAAGCCAAACTTTGAATTTTCAAGTGCACAAGACTGGAGAATCTGGCAACAGATCGCGTGGAAAATCAAATCAACTTGCTTGCTTGCTGGTGGTGAGCAATGGGATACATTTTCAATGGGAAGCGCTGTTTGGTTCTCAAGACTTGTGCTCTTGAAAATTTGAGGTGTGGCTTCGTTCTATAATCATCTTAAATAGTTGAAGGAGCGTCCATTAACATGTGAAAACGAAATCAAATCAAAACAAATCAGCATTATCATCAGTTCGAAAAATGTAGCAATGAATCTGAAACACAGCCATCCTCACAAAATTAAGTGCAGTCTGAGTGAGCTTTTGGTTCTCACTTGATCCTTAAAGAATAGCTATTGTTTAAAAGAAAAACAAATTTAAGATAACAAAAACACGAATTCAAATAAATTCAAGTAGTAAATTATATTCATGTCAGCGGCTTTTAGGCTAGTATCGTTATTATAGTATCGTTATTAAAGTAACACTTCGTCCTACTGAGGAGGAGTTTTCTTCTTCCGAAACTCTAGATTATTTTTGTCATATATATTAGCGACAATTTGATCAGTCTGCTTTGAGTGGTGGTCGTGAGCGGAGGCATTTTAGTATTGTGCGTTGTTTTGTCGGCTGAGTTGTAATATTAGTAAATTTTAGGAGAAATGTGCTGATAATTCATATATTTAAAATCAAAATGTTGAAATGTGTTTAAAAATCATCAAATATTGTGCAAGATATAAGAGATTGGTTTGGTGGTCAGTTGGAAAATGTGCGAAGAAGCTGAGAAGAAAGATCTCATTTTAATGAAATTAATACTAGATGTGAAAGAAATGGTTCGGGATTCAATAGTGTTAAGTGATTTAGAAAATGAAATAGAATTTCAAAGCCAGTAGAATATCAGATCTCTAAAGTGAAAAAAACCGCATTCTCTTCACCCAGAGAAGAAGAAGAAAGTGAGAAAACGTGAACACATATGTGTGAGTAGGAGCGAAAATCAACTTGCGGTTCTGCAACGCCTACACTCATGTCACACGAGTGACACCAAAAGGAAGCGCCGACCATCGGGCTGCCAGTTTGAACTTTAATACGAAGATAAGTACTTATTCAGTTTTTCATTAGATGATTCTCATGTATGCAAGCATCAGCATGTATAATACTCAAATTTGCAAAACATCAATATTTGTTTTAGGTTATCAAAACAAAGCTGGCTTCAATACTCATGTTTGATTGAATGTCTTTTAAAAGGTACAGGTTTATGTAGACACGTTCTTCTGTTTGGCATATTTTAACATTGTTTGATAACACTGGATGCTACAATACACCTGCAACATACGAATTGCATCGCGTAACATCATCCAATCCAACACTGTCGTTGTCTGATTAGAGAGGAGATTGCTATCTCCCTTCCTCTTGCGTGTGCATATGCTGCTTTTGAAATTTCTCGTTACAGTGGCTGAGGTGACAGAATAACGAAGCATTGCAGCAGAGTTCTGGATTTCGTCGGGTGGCGGAAATCATTGCTGAGTGCCACTAGTTCTCTCTTTCGCTCTTTCGCTACCCAATACTTGCTCTGCATTGGAGCGGCGGGAAAGTGGAAGAGGGGATTGGTGACACGTAGCGGTGAGCTGGGTGAACTTACTGCTTTGGTATTGCAGAGTAGTGGTATTGCAAACTCTGCTCATCAATGATTTTTCTTCAATTGTATTTGTGTTCTAGGAATAATTTTGATTACAGGTATTGACCTTGAGGATCAAAGTGGCGGTGAACACGATATGGATGTGTTTGAATTACATTTTTTTTCTGTTACGAATGTTTGAAACTATTGTATACGATTGTGTCGTTTTAGTAAAATATTATTACAAATGGATATGATTCTAGCTTAATTTAAGATATTATCTTGGAGGTCGCAGGTGGCCGAGTGTCTAGCTTAATGTTTGCAAACATAAAAAAAAACTATCATCGCTTGTATATAGAGGAGGATTTTTTCTGCATCTTAGCTTTGTCAAATAACGTGTATATCCATCCGTTTGCATAGAAACAACAATCCACAAACTTGGTTACCAATTACTGTCAGGGCGAAATTAGGCGAGAATTGTTTTACAAATGAATATATTTAAATTGTTTAGTTTTGATGAAAGGCGCCTAAAGGAATGAGCCTTGTTTTTTGTGGGTTTAAAACATTTATTTCTTTTTATCGATCAAGTCTACTTTTCATATCTCGATAAGTTTTCATGGCTCTTTCAAAGGTAGGGTTACCATATTTGCTCTCACCAGAAAGAGTACATTTTTCCAACTCTATAAGGGGTCATGCACAAATTACGTCACGCTCCGAGGGGGGGAGGGGGTCAAGTCAAGTGTGACAAGCCTTACAAAAATTTTGGAGGACTCATACAAAAAACGTGACAAAGGGGGGGGGGGGAGGGGGTCAAAAAAGTTGAAATTTAGCGTGACATAATTTGTGTACCATCCCTAAAAGAGTACTAAAGAGCACACTTAGCATATCCTGAAAAATTTAAAATGCACTGTCAATTCATAAGTACGGTTAAATAATAAAAAAAATATTACAGTTTCGTAATTCCAACCACTCTTCGTACATTACAATTAAGTTTGTCAGGGAGACACTATTTTCAACTTTTCATTATATTTCATGAAATTCAAACCTAATTTTTTTCATCAGTTCTCTAATATGCTTGCTTGCTATGTATATTGAACATTGACTCTGAGCGAATGAATATTTTTTTTAATAATAATGTTTACTGTACAGAAATTTCGTCTTTTTAATACAGCAATGACCCGATTTTGTCTACCTCCAATTTCAGTTACCCCCGATTTTAGCACCTTTTTTGACCAGATTTGGTCTACCCCCGATTTGAGCATCCTTTTTGCCCGATTTTGTCAGCCTCAAATATATATATTTATTTTTATCAAACTAAAACCCATCTATACTGGCAATATTGGATACATTAAGTCAATTATGGCCTAGGCCACGTCTGTACAATCATCTAAAGAACGAAATTTGAAATTTGAAATTTTTAATATTTATCAAAAAAAAAGTGTTCATTGGTACGTTAGATAACGGTAAATAGTAAATGAAAGTGAAAAAAAAAATGTTTAAATTAACTAAATTTTAGAACTAAGTCTTTAAATTAAAATAAAACTTGAAATTAGTCGAAAAAAGTTACCCGATTTTATCTTTTTCCCGATTTTGTCAACCCTAAATGCAGCATGGGGCTGACAAAAACGGGATATTACTGTATTGTCTTGGAAATAAAGTTTGTTGAAAAAAAAACTTTTTCAGTGTTTAGCAATACTGTTCTTAAGAAAATGTAGAAATGTAATGAAATCATAAGACTGAGGAGAGTGAGACGTGGATCTGAAAAGAATCTCAAGCATTGTCTTTGATTCAAGTTTTATTACCTACACTCTTAAAAATAATGAAAATTACTGTGGACGTAATTCTGGTTATGACTGAATGATACATGATGTAAGTGATGGAACGACACAAAAACGTGTCCTTGAAGATGTGTTGAACAAAAAATGTAATTTTACATGTTAGAGGACACGAAAACAATGGGACTGTTATCGATATTTCCCGAATCAGACACTAATGTAATTTCAATCCGACACAAATTTACGTCATTTGGCTCGCTTCTTTTATGTGCATCCAAAAAGACGTAAATCACAACATTGTTTGGTACTGTGTACTTGTTAAAGCGTTATGATAGTGAGAAACTGGATTGATTTAATAGTTAACTTTTTTGTTTTCGATACTTTATTTTATAGTTGGTCTTTTGAATTCCCAGTTTTTTTCAAAAATTGCATCGTCAAAACGACGTTCCAAGAAAAGTTGTTTCAATTAGGTTAAATATTTCAAAATGATGTGATCTTAAATTTTAATTGACCTTTTTAAACTGAAAGTTGATATTTAGTTCTAATTATTGTTGAGCTGATTGTGTCAATTCGATCCAGCCGAAAATCGGTGGATCATCAGTGTTATCCTATAAAAAGGATTATTCTGATTTCTTTGACAGGTTATTCGATTTGTTCGACTATCGACAGTAAAATCTGAAAAAGAGTACACTTGAGCCCGTTTGGCAAAAAAGAATAGTACACAATTTTTTAAGATAAAAAAGAGTACATGTACTCTAAAAAGAGTACGTCTGGTAACCCTATTCAAAGGTACTTTCAAATACATCTGCTTTGACATTCTATAAGCCCTATTCCCCTATCTAAATATTGGAAGTAAACCATAGTTTAATGTTTCATTTCAAAGTTTTGTTTTTATCTTAGCTATTTATTTTTGGAATTTATCATATTCCACATTATTTTGTCAACAGATTCAATCATGATAACGCAGCGTTAATGTTCATTTAATTCAATTATTATTTTCAAGGAACGCAAGTTATTTGATTCTATGTAGATTATTATACTGTTAAATTGGTTTAACTTTCAGGAGCAGCATGGAACCCACTTATCGGAGATACTAACTTAGCATTATTATTCATGTTTCAGCAAATCGTCTACATAATTTTCAAATTTTGTATATTTACATATATATCAACATATTTATTTCGTTTTATCATATGTTGGGATTTGGAAGGGTGCATCAGGGCATCATTGAAGTTACAGCTGGACAATAGAGTGGAGTACCAACCGGAGTATAGGAGAATGCGCCGTAACATCTTTGTAGATTTTATTACCATATTATTATATATATATTACTATTTGTTCTACTATATAACATTTCACTATACGTTTTGGGAAGGGAGGGAGCATCAGGGCATCATTGAAGTTACAACTGGACAATGAAGTGGAGTGCCAATCGGAGTCAGGAGGAAAAGTGTTAGTCGTTCGCGTCTAGTACTTTTCTCTCCAACAGTTGTAAAAGATTTGACGCGCCCTTCTTCTAACAAACCTTTCCGTGGAAAGCTCTACAAGTATTGCAAATTCTAATACTCAATCTGTTGGATCATATGGCTGGAAGGAGATTCTCTATTTCCCGCGGGTTTCGCGTAAGTGTTTCTGCTTACGGGTCCGCCACCCCCCTTTTGACCCTTCATACAGCGGTATGTTGAATGCAGATTGGTAATAAAATTTGACCTTACTGTTGAGTGGAGCCGCATGCAGAGCAAGACTCAAGCAAGGATTGGTGGCTACTTACATACATACATATATTAGCGACAGTTTGATAGACAATGACCTCCAACGAACAAGAGAAGACGTGCTTAAATTCTACTAATTATTTAATAAAATATATGGTGTTCATTTGTCGGATCTTCATTTTGAATTTTTCGGAGCAAGAAAATTCGGGGTTATGGTCCATTCGGGGAAATGGTATTCGGGGTAACGGACTATTCGGGGTAATGGATTTCGGGGTATTGGTTTTCGGGGCGATGGTTTTCGGGGTAAAGATATTCAAGGAAATGTTATAGGATCATCCACCGCACGAATGACGATTTCCGGAATGAACTATTTCTCCGAAAACTATTTTCCCCGAAAAAGTCGTAACATAATTGACATACTGAAAGTTATTCATGATCCGGCTGCCAAAAAGTATTTAACGTGCTAGTTGATGTAAGATCAGATAAAAATTGATTAATTTGTTATAAAATCCATGTGTTCTATTATATGATAATATATATTATATAACAGATGTTCAATATAATGTGCCACGTGTATTTGACTCAAAGCAAATTAGTTTTTTTGGTGATAGCCTGATGAAAAAGCGATTACGTGATAGGTAGTTTTATTGGAAGCGGTATATTTTGAGTATAGATATTTGGCTTATGGACATTTGGCCGAATGAACGTTCTATCGTTGGTAGTTCGACCTTGTTGATTTTAGATTGGCTTTTCAGTCTTGACAAAGTTAAAAACTGTTATTTTATCTTGTTTATTTATTTTTATTACCGCTTCCAATAAAACTGCTTCGCTTTTTAATCAGGCTATCACCAAAAAAACTAATTTGCTTTGAGTCAAATACACGTGGCACATTATATTGAACATCTGTTACTTAAAAACCTTGTACATTGCTTATGTAAGATCAGTTCTAGAATATTGTAGTATTGTGTGGTCTCCACATATTAAAACACATGGTGATAGAATCGAATCAGTACAGAAGCAATTTCTTTTATATGCCTTACGCAAATTAGGCTGGACAACGTTCCCACTACCAGCATACGAGGCTCGATGCATGCTTATCGATATTCGAACTTTAAATGAGCGTCGCAAAATTGCAGTACCGTAATCCGGGGTATCATTGATCAGCGGGGTAACATTGATCGGAATGACTCACCTCATCAAAAGTTCGTATCATCATTTATTGATGAAACATTTCCAAATCATGAATGGTGCTTCTCTTTTTTATGTTCATGAGCTAATAAATGTGATTATTTTTGTGAAAATTGCGTTTACCTTATGCGTAAATTTGTCAACTTTTCGAAATAATGATTTTAATTGGTTAGGATGACACTACCGAAGATTCATGTCTCACAGAAGTTCTGCAAACGATATTAGCAAGGAAAATGTGATTCTTACTAAAAATGACATCGCCGCAAACGATTCCGTTGTCAAAACTTTTATAAGTATGTTCAATTAAGCAACATTACCGAATTACCGTTAAGAATGTAAAATTCCCTTAGGAAATTGCCTACCTTTAGGCGTATTCCGTGGTTCTAGGCGTTTTTAATTTTAAAATAACTCAATAAGTAAATGACTTGTAAGCGTTTGGCCTTCATATTCGGCTTCAGGGGCCATGAGTTAAGTAAGTAACGACATTTTCAGTATTACCGAACGTTGTTTATATAGGTGATCAATGTTACCCCATATCAACTAAATCAAATAATCGCCTAAAACATTTTTGTTAACATGCTTAAATCTTTCAATAAACAAAATACAGTATATAGTCTCGAGCTATGGGTGGCAGTACTTGTTTTAAAAATATAGAACCTGCAACATTTGCATTTTCAAACGAAATATTGAAAAAACATTCAGAAAAATGATCAATGTTACCCCGGATTACGGTAATTTCATTTGTCAATGATATTGTATCGCAGCGTATTGATTCCACCAATCTTTTATCATGTTTGAATTTCTACACGCCCACTAGACAGTTAAGAATTCGGAATTTGTCTGCATCAAATAATCATCGAACTAACTATGCCAAATTCGGCCCAATGAATCGAATGATGTTCTTCATAATCAGCATTGCACAAAAATTGATCTGACCATGTCGCGAACAAAGCTGAGACAATATTTTAATTCCTTAAGATATAATACAACATAGAATTAAGCAAAAATGTAGTCTACTATTGATTGACGAAATAAATAAATAAATAAATAAAAAAGCTGGATTGTCACATAAATAACACGGCACAACCTAAACGTCAAGTTGCCTTCCATTGAATGTTTACCTTTCATCATTATTTAGGAATGGATGAATCGTACCTAAAAAATATATGAAAAATGATTAATTTATACTTCGAGCAAATTTAAAAATTAAGATGACATTTTCAGTGGGTGACTAGATCATAAATCGTTTATTTGACGTCTTATAGAATTATAAATGGAATATTTCATGTGAAACATTTCTTTTCTAAAGTTACGCAGAACTTTAATTGAATATCCCTAATGTATTTAGTGTCATGACTAGAGATGGACAAAAAGAGTCGGAGCCGTTCAAAAGATCCGGATCACTCAAAAGAACGAGTGATCCGTGGCTCTTTTTTGGCGAGAGTCGGTTTATTACATTCATTTGCTCAGCACGGAACAGACAAAAAGTGATCCTGAAAAATAACGCATCTATTCTTTTCCTCTATTTTCCTTTGTTCGTTTATCGGCTTTATTATAACGCTTGACTCGTGCCTTGCTTTGCGCGCCACGTCACTCATGCAAATTCAGATTGCCGCATCTCCGCACTCTCAGCATACACAAACAACTTCTAACCCCGCCCGCTTGCATACAGGCAGATGAAAGATTGAGAGAAAAAGTGCTCACTCAAACGGCAAAACACATTTTGCTTCTTTGCTCCAATGTCGCGCAACAGGGAGTGAACTGTTCTTTTTTCCGTTCTCTCGGCTCAGTGCATTTGTTGCGAGTCGCTGAGTCACTGAACCGTTCAAAAGATCCGGTTCACTAAGATGAGTGATTCGGATAGGATCCGTTCACTAAAATGAGCCGTTTTGCCCATCTCTAGTCTTCTTCTTCTTCTTCTTCTTTCTGGCGTTACGTCCCAACTGGGACAGAGCCTGCTTCTCAGATTAGTATTCTTAGAGCACTTCCACAGTTATTAACTGAGAGCTTTCTTTGCCGATTGACCATTTTTTGCATGTGTATATCGTGTGGCAGGTACGATGATACTCTATGCCCTGGGAATCGAGAAAATTTCCTTTACGAAAAGATCCTCGACCAGTGGGATTCAAACCCACGACCCTCAGCATGGTCATGCTGAATAGCTGCGCGTTTACCGCTACGGCTATCTGGGCCTCATCTCTAGTCATGACGGCGTAATTGCAGGAATGTAGTTCTCTGTCATGATAGTCATTTTCGCTGATAAAATGGTCAGATAATAGAAAAAAACATGCACGTGGACATTTGCAGGAGGGCAGAAGGGGTTAGTGAAGTATTCACGCTTGTCCACGGGTAAGAGAGAGGGGATCAATCGGAAGTTTCGTATATGGTATATAGAGAACCCCATAGCCGAGTGGTTCAAGTCCGCGGCTACAAAGCAAAGCCATGTTGAAAGTGTCTGGGATAGATTCTCGGTCGGTCCAGGATCTTTTCGTAATGGAAATTTCTTTGACTTCCCTGGGCATAGAGTATCATCGTACCTGCCACACGATATACGAATGCGAAAATGGCAAGTTTGGCCATGAAAGCTCTCAGTTAATATCTGTGGAAGTGCTCATAAGCTGAGAGACAGGCTCTGTCCCAGTGAGGACGTAATGCCAAGAAGAAGAAGAAGATTTAGAGGTCCCCAACATTATATGATCTTTGATGACCTTTCTATGACCTCATTGTAGAACATTCTAGCAAAATGATAGCTAGATTCAAGTCCTGGAGTAAAATTGTCTTGTCTTCTCAGGGCATATTCATCGTGCTCTCTAAATGAAGGTTCAAAAATGGCAAATTTAGGAAATAAAGCTTTGAGCATTCAACGTAAAAAATGCTCGTAAAATCCTCGTTCAAGTACCAAACTCTCCCAGTTGGAATGTAAACGAAGTGAGAAGAAAAAATATTAACGACATAATTCCATTTGCCTATAACTTTGCCACAGCTTCAAAGGTACAACAACCCATTGTTAAAATTCGAATACGCATAGCACACTCATAAAACTGCACGGCCCTGAGGACCAAAGTCTACACACGACGAACGCAAATTAAAATAAACAACTCCAAACAAGAAATTTAATTGCTCGCGGGCATAAATAACGCAGGCGCCCCCCTAAACTCGGAGGCCCTTGTTTAATTTAGTGCTCTCCGCTTTTGTTCATTCATACCCACATTCAAACCAGTGACTTCCATCGACAAGCCCGAAGAGCAACGTACCGGAAGAGCTTGAAACGAATACGAAAAAAAAATCTACGGACGGAAGAGCGGCCAACCGCCGGAATCAAACAGCTGCGGAATGGCGAACCAGGACCAGGGCCACTCACTCGTGGTTAAATGACTCGCAAACAGTAAATTAGTACATCGACGACGCTACAGACAGAGCTGTTAAATTTATATCCGTGAAGATTACACTTGTTTAACCGCGGGAAATTCGGAACAAGATATAATAACTGCGCGGAGAAAGGAGCGAAATTGCGTGAGGCCGCGGGAGCCACTAGCCGAACGAAGGCAGTAAAAAAATCCAATTAAAATTAAACAACCAAAACATGCACACACCCAAACACACCAAACTAGCGGAAATAAAGTTACTGAATGGACGAACATTCTAGGGTTCTGGATGGAGAATGACTGGAAGTCATTACTCCTGGCACTGATGTATCTGAGTATGGACATGATGACAGTGTTGCCACTCAATTTTTCGTTCATGATAAATGGTTCAATTGAACATCCCGACTTTCCAGAAAGATAGCCACAGCGTTAAACGCACAGATAATCAGCAAGACCAAGCTGAGGGTCGTGGGTTCGAATATCAAAGGGCGATAACCTTTTCGTAATGGGAATTTTCTCGACTTCCCATAGAGAATCATCGTCCCTGTCCAACGATGCACACACCCGGTCCAGATGGTATCCCTAACGTAGCGCTAAGGGCAGCAGTCTTGGCGTTCCCAGACATATTTAGGACAGAGTTGCAGAAGTGTTTAGCGGAAGGCTGCTTACCAGACAGATGGAAGGTGCAGAAGCTGGCGTTGCTGCCAAAACCGAGAAATCTGCCAGGAGATCCTACTTCATACAGACCAATATGCTTGCTGGATACTCGTGGTAAACTTCTGGAGAAGGTCATCTTCGGCAGGCTGACGATCTACACGAAGGGCGAGAACGGATTGTCTAAAATACAGTTCGGATTCCGGAAAAATACTTCGACGGTGGATACAATTCAGGCGGTCATCGCGTGCGCAGAGAAAGCATCCAAGCAGAAGAGGAGAAGCAATCGATACGGCGCAGTGATAACGACTGATGTAAAAAACGCGTTCAACAGTGCCAGTTGGGAGGCTAGGAGGCTACCGCCGCAGCTCTACACAGAATGCGAGTCCCCGAATATCTGTGTAAAGTTCTGCAAAGATACTTTCAGAACCGGGTGCTGGCTTACAACACAAACCAGGGACGGAAGTCTACCAACATAACGGTGGGAGTTTCACAGGGATCAACACTGTGGAATATGATGTACGATGGAGGGCTAGCACAGACATTGCGGAATGAAGTCGAGATCGTCGGATTCACAGATGACGTCATTCTTGCGATACCTGGCGGTGCTGCGGATGAGGTAGAGATGCTGACGGCGAAATCGCTATACATCATTGAATCGTGAATGACTGGAGTCAAGCTACAGTTGGCTCATCATAAAACGGAGGTGGAGCTGGCCAACAACTGCACGGCGGATCAGCAGTTCGAGATCAACATCGTAGGACACGCAGTCTCATCGTAGTACCCTCTAAAGCACCTTAGAGTAGTGGTTAACAACAGGTTAAATTTCAATAGCCACGTAGACTGTGCCTGCGAAAAGGCAGCGAACACTGTAGCTAGGATCATGCCCAACATTGCAGGACCAAGAAGCAGTACGAGACGTCTTATGGCGATCGTATCATCGTCCATATTGAGATACGGAGTCCCGGCTTGGGCTGCATCGTTGGGAACCAAACGTAACCGAGAGAAGCTGGCTGGTACGTTCCGGCTCATGGCTATACGGGTGGCGAGTGTCTACCGCACTATATCGTCGGAGGCAGTGTGCGTTATCGCCGTAATGATCCCCATCTGCATCACTCTAGCTGAGGACATAGCATGCTACCAGCAAAGGGTCACAAGGAATGTTTTTTTTTTTGTTTTTTACAAGGGGAAAATCTGCAAACAGATCCCCTGAGAAGGTAACTCAGGGAATGCGGGGATTACGCACCAACGACGACCCGCTAAAACCAGCCTATGATCTGTACTTGAGCAATTCTTTTGGAATTGCTCAGGCGGTGTACAGTGCATCGACATTAGCCTTGGCCTCAGACCCTTATCTCCCTGAAACCACCTTACGGTATTTCTTCGGGGAGGGACCAGTGCATATAGCACAACACGTGTAGCAGAAGTAGCCTAGGCAAACTGATTCTCCTAACCGACTTAAACAATGTTACAGGGGACCAGCCTCGGCAGGGCTAATCCTCTGCAGCCAACTCTTGGTCGGCGCTGCAATTCTAACATAATGTGTGTGACAGCCGTAGTAACTGCATTCCAGCACACGGCATCCGCACACATTCTCTCTATTATATTGTCGAGGGTCGTGTCCCCTCCCCATGTAGTGAGCATGCGACCTCTCATAACAATGAAACGGGGAACACGAACACGACATGCTCCGCTGTTTCCTCCACACCAGCACAATTGGGGCACGCAGGAGATTTTGAGTGCCCGAACCTATGCAGGTACTGTCTATAGCAACCATGTCCTGACAGAAACTACGTCAGGTGGAAGTTTCCCCGCCTTTGGTAAGAGCACAAATTTCTGTCGCTTCCATGTATCTGGGAAGATTCCTTAATCAATGCAGCGTAGCATCGTGGTTCTGAACATGTCCGGATCCGCGTTCACTGCCGCTTTTAAGGCAACATTCGGGATACCATCGGGTCCCGGTGCCTAGTTTGACGCGCATGATTTCACGACTTCTGCCGACTCTTCGTTCGTCACCCTCGCCACTTCTTCTCCTTCACCTGCCGCGTACGGCGCTGAGGCCATGGGCTTATGGGATGGTGCGGGAAGAGTACATCGATTATCGATCGTAGCAACTCGGGCGACTTCTCTTGGGGCGCTATGGCACCTTTGGTCTAAGCCATTGCCACTCTTTTTGAGAGCCAACTTTGCCTCTCTGAATGCTGCACCGCTTTCTTCTCTTTGTGCCTCTGTGCGTGCGCGTTGCATTCTTCGTCTAGCCCGAAGGCAGATTGCAATTGATTCGCACCACCAGTACACCGGCGGCCTGTTCTCTCTATGAGGGGCTTTTCTCAAGCGTGCATGGAAGCATCACACGCTCGTGATATCACAGCAACTAGCTCTTTACCGTTTAGGTCCGCCTTTCGCGCCTCAGGGCTTCAGTGAATAGTTCGCCGTCGAAGCGCGCTGTTTTCCATCCTCGGGCTTGAATCGAGTTACATCGCGCTGCCTTCCGCCCGCCGAATCGATTGATGATCGCTATGAGTATAACCGTCATCAACGCGCCAGTTCATTGTACCTAAAAGGTTAGGACTACAAAACGTCACGTCGATAATCGATTCTGCACCATTTCTGCGGAAGGTACTCACTGTACCCACATTTGCCAGCTCTACATTTAATGCGACCAGGGGTTCCAACAATAGCTGGCCTCTTTGGTTGGTGCAGCGGCCACCCCACTCCACTGCCCATGCATTGAAGTCGCCAGCTATCACTACTGGCTACCGATTAGCTAGTTCGGCTATCGACCATGTGTCGACCATGTGGGAAAATTGCCAGCATGAAATCACTTGGAATGCGGTAAACAGAAGGATAACGCAGATTATATCGTCGCTGCAATGGAGATGGCGTGAAGACCAGAGAGTTCCGGGTCACGATCGGAGTAGGCTAGAACCTCCTTCGGGAACTAAACCGAGTAGAGCGGGCGTAGCGTAGTATCGGTAATAAGTCGTCGGAGCGCCTGGAAGTCATCCACCAACCGGAATTGCAGAACCGACCCTGGCACTTGGTCGACCAACGTCGAATCGAAGGACTAGTTGGGTGGATAGCGTAGTAGCACCGGCAAAAGGTAGTCGGAGCGCCAGTGAACTTGAAACCATCCTCCAACCGGAATCGCTGGACCGACTTTGGCACTCCACCGGCCAGTATCGAAGCGAAGAAGCGCGTAGCCTGATCTGGCTAGCTCAAAAGAACACTAAGTAGGCTCTGATCCAGTTGCGACGTCACTCCAGAAATAAGAAGAGCTTCCGCAAACACACCTAAGAATGCTTGCTCCAAAATTCACCTGGTTGCTGGATGACATTTCTCAGATTTCTTAGAATCAGGAGTCAGGAGCTTTTGATGCCGTAATAGCGACACGGATCATCAACTCTTCGTGGTTCCAATTCAGGTGCGGTTATCCAGCGTAAGAAATAACAGACCGCTGCGCTTCAATATTCAATGCTTGTCAACTAATGAATACACAGTACTGGCAGCGGCTAGACGAGTAGATAGGAAGAACTAATGTTTGTGGGATGTTAACAGCCTGTGGGACCCTATCAATGAAGCCATGACCTCAACTTCGCGTTATGTGATTGACAGAGGACAACGACGATGAAGAGTGCCTGAGAGTGACAAGCGTGAAGAATGTCGCACAGAAGCCGTATGCTTGTAACCGGCTGAATACACAAAGAGCTACACAGGGCAGCGAGAGCTGAACAAAAGCGAAACTACTGCAAAAAGAAAGGCAGCACGAAGAAAGTGTGGTAGCTGAAGCTCAAGATAGCATGAAACGGAACGATATGCGGAAATTTATGTAACTGTCAAGTGCGTACCATTGCTCGCCAAATGCAATGATCGAGAAAAGAATTTGCTGGCCGATAAAACGGCGGTCCCGGTTGTGCTTCTCAAGCACGGAAGTAAGCAGCTATACCAACCGATGTTACTTGTACTTCTGAAGCTATGGGAGGACGAAGAAACGCCAATCAGTTGGTTAGATTATCACAAAGGGAAGGGCACATAATGGACTGCGTCAATTACAGAGGGACTATCCTGCTGAATTAGGCGTACAAAATACTGTTCAATAGACTTCGACCGCTCAAGAAGTTCTGCGTCGTCGATTATGGATGGAATTAATGAAAAATGTCGTCCAATAAGGCCGCTCAATGTATTTGACTTGGTTTTACAAAAATTGGAAATCAGAAATGTGTCAAAGTCATTGCTTTCATTTTGAAGAAATCACAGCAACAATTTCCGATTCGTTCTTGGCAGCACTGCCTTTCTCCATCCGAAACGTTTGTTAGTAACAATAAAAAATAACTGCCATAAATCCACTGGTTTGCTCTGGGCTTATTCTTCCGACCAGTTGGTTAAATTCACAACCCGTTTCTCACCAGCAGCGCACTCTGGCTCCCGATCGGGCTGGGGAATGTTCCTAGTGGCGAACATGTGCACAATATATTTATCCTTTCTCTCCAGTTCGGTGGATGGGTTCCTTAGGGAAGGACGTCCTGAAACGCACCAAGGGAAGAACCAGTTTAGACATTTTTGTTATACTGACGATTTTCCAAAGAAGGACGATATTATTTTTGCTGCATTAAAATACTAAAAAAATTTTGATTTAGGTTGAAGTACGTATCATTTCCCGCCACCTTCCCCTATGTGTACACAATACAAAGTCAGTTTTCGAACTACCGCTCGACGAGCAAATTTTCGGCAGCATTTTTAACGTTCTACAATGACAATGGACGAATGACGCTAATAGCCCCGGGGTAATGTTGGTAGACGAAAAATCTACAATCGCCGCCCCGTTCGCCGCCAAACCGCAAAGTTCGAGTTCTCCTCACAGAGAGCTCCTGCTGTCTGTCTACCCAGAACTGATCCGTGGGTGATTTGTGGTTGTCTGCAGTGGACTGATGGTTCAATGCAACGGCCATTAAACGTGATATATGGATGTTTTTTTGATGCGGTCCAATTTTGGGAAACAAGTGTATAAATTTTTGCTGTTGGTCACATTCAAATATCAATTTTTCAAGTAAAAACCCGAGTACTTCTCTAACCTAATCTGCCGTGATTCGCAAGTCAGTCCCATCTATACTTTCGTCAAAATTGAGTTAAGTTCAGTTTTCAGCATTACTTTGAATGTTGTTTCAGCTGCCCTAATGAAATAATAAGATTTGTTCGGAAAAAGTAAGAAAAACAGCAAGTCAAATTGTCCCATAATGAAAAGTAATCGCATATCAGTCCCATTACAGATTTTCGCACCATGTAACACAAAAATGAACCGTGTTTTGATCATCCTAATATTTTTCTCAGAAAGATATCGTAGTGAAAAACAAATTGTGAAAGTTTCATTGAGATTTGAACATGTTCCAATTCTCTGGAATTTTTTGAATATTCGTATGGAAAAAGAGTTCGGAAACACAGTATATTTTCTCAACGCCTACTTTTTACAGATAGGACTGACTTGCGATTCACGGTAGTAATGTGCTTAGCTTAACTTCGGTTGTCAACGTACAGCAAATCAACCATATGATTTAGTTGCCAGGCATTTCAAAGCATTATTTATTCATAAAGGTATCCTGAATGCTCGATTCATAATCTAATTTCTCAGGATAAGCAAGCTCATAACGCATAAAAAGAATTGTTCCATAGATACGACATGGCTTTACCTTTACGCTCTCCAACCAAGCAAAGTACAAACGACGGAGTTCTTACGCTCTAGTAGGCATATACGCTGTACGCTACTCCCACGTTATCGTGACTTGGAATACGTATTGCTATCACGGTGCTTCATTTACCGCTGTTATCAAACAAAAACAGCCTTAAAAACATATTTACGCCTTTTTGTTCTGCTCTTCTTGATTATTATTTTAAAATGGTTAAGTTACGCATTTAACCGCGAAAACCTTCAATTTTTGGTACATCAATGTTAAATTTAAACACTAAAAATCGACTCTGATTGTTTTAAATTACATTTCATTTTCATTTTTCTCGTAACAGAGAGTGACTATAAAAAATATCGCATTATGTATAACAAAGTTTGCCGACTGAAAGCTAGTTTGATACCTTCAGGAGACGTATTTTACAATTGAAATGTAACGTATTATATATTAAAAATCAACGATTTTGAATTTTTTGTTTCCAGAATAACGGTGAATGATGCACCGTTACCATCCCACTGCGATTCTAGGCCACTTTATTCTCGGAGAGCACTTACCTACCGAGGCGAGTGCGTATCCAGGGGCCCTCATCCTTCTTACGCTGTTGATGTTGTTGTTTCACAATCTACCCACCGATAATGTTAGTGCCTTTGCAGCTTTGTCGTCGTATTTTTTCGCTTTCGTCCTTTTTTTTTGCTGCTCCTCTGAACCCCACCCCAACGATGGATATGCCTATCGTCCTTTGTCTTTAACGGTTTTGTTCCACGGTGGCGGCATTATTAGCGAAATAATATTTACCTTTCCCCTATTTGCTTGGATTTACATTTCAGCTGTGGCTCGGCTCAGTTGCCGAATGGTTTCATACATGGGGATTCATAAATTCGTCCATGACGCAAGGTTAGCATTTAGACGAACATATGAGGGTCTTCCGAAAAACTGTGAGAAATAATCTTTAGGGCGTCAAATTGGGAAAGATAATCATGAGAACCTCACCCTCATCTCCAGCACGAATTAATTCGAATTATTTTGAATGGAGCTATCTCCACAAATTGATACATATCTTGAATTGTACTATTAGGAAAGCCATTTTTCACTGGACACTTATTGATGACTGAGACATTGAAGACTGGTTGTCACCAGAGAATTTGTTTATATAGAGAAGCGCGGATTCTGAAACCAGAGGTTCCAATTGAACCGTCAAACGTGGTTCCAATCTGAGAGAGACTCGCGAAGAGGAAAAATATCAACGTCATATGCAGCCCAGATTCCCCTCTCACGGAACGTCAAATGCAGCCCACCGTTTTTATGGCTGAAAAAGTGAAAAGTATTGTGTTCAAAGTAAACTGTTATTAAAAACCTCAGTCGGCGGAGCAGTTTTTTCCAAAGTTGCTGATAAATCTAAGCAGAAGATTAATTATTTCTAATGTCTGCTACGTTTGCTGGCATGAAATTTCACCCAAACGGCTATTTATGATTCGATGTGATGCAAACTTAATCATTTTTTGCTGAGAGGTTCATGTGAGGATTTGAACAGCATGCGCATAATTGGTATGCACAAAGTGGAATAAGAAAAAAACTCAGCAATCACAGAAAAAGAAGACCGTCTTCGCGAGTCTCGTCTCAGGTTCCAATCGAGCAAATTCAATGAGACTCAAAGAGATGTTACGCAAAAATGACAATGGATGTGTGTTAGTGAAAAGCAATACGAAAGTGACGTCATTGATAAGCTTGGTTTCTTATGGCGACTGACAGGATGACACGCACTCTAAAATATTGTTTGAATGACCTCAATTATTGATAGTCATTGCAAATATTGTTTATAAACAAAGTCAAAATCCTCTCCACGTTTCTCTAGTATGGACCAATGCACGAGTTCACTAATTTGACGTTTGAGCGGTGCCGAATTCACTCGTTGCCATGGTCACGTAAATAACGCGGCACCGCTCAAACGTCAAATAGTGAACCGTGCATAGGTCCATAATCATATTCTCTGGTTATCACCTGGCAATCTTAATAATGCTTACTGTGATATTTTCATTTTACTAAAACCAAATGTTCCAAGTTAAGCGAAGTATACACTATCTCGATGTGTGGGAAATTTCTTGCAAGAAAAGCATTTTTCTTTGATCGCTGTACACAGTTGAAAAGAATAATGTCAATTCAACTGGAGCTCACTGTAGAAAATTTCTTGCGCAGAAATTTTTACTTTTCTTGAGCGGAACAGTATACCTAGCTATACAATGTATTTTTCATCATCATTATTCTTTAAGTGAAAATAAATGGATAAAAACAAAGAAAATTCAAGCATGTTTCAAAACATAGGGATGGTACACAAATTATGTCACGCTAAATTTCAACTTTTTCAACACCCTCCCCCCCCCCTTTGTCACGTTTTTTGTATGAGTCCTCCGAAATTTTTGTAAGACTTGTCACGCTTGGCTTGACCCCCTCCCCCCTCGGAGCGTGACGTAATTTGTGCATGACCCCATATCAACTCAAGCAAAGTATTGCGATTGACAT
Organism: Aedes aegypti; assembly: GCF_002204515.2. Taxonomy (NCBI): domain Eukaryota; kingdom Metazoa; phylum Arthropoda; class Insecta; order Diptera; family Culicidae; genus Aedes; species Aedes aegypti. Next base: position 242,573,458 of record NC_035108.1, on the reverse strand, counting down.
TCATTTATATAAAAAAGCAGTAAATTTGTTGTTTAACAGAGTTACAAATCGTATGGCGGATTACATAGTGTTTGTATCAGGCCATAAGATTTGTAACTCTGCTGAAGATGTCCTAACTCGATATTCCGCACGGAAGACGGCTGTGAGCTCATCCTCAAAGATTATTTTAAAATGGAATTCCAGTATGTATTATGGGATACTAGTGTGGATACTGGGATTCTAGTTTGATCCTGGGAATCCATGGTGTATCCAAGGACGCTTGTGTGGGTCGTGGGATTACAGTGTGTATCCTGGAACTCTAGTTTGGATCCTTGGATTCCAATGTGGATGCTGAGATTCCAGTGTGGATCCTGGGATTCCAATGTGGATCCTGCGAAATCGGGATTCCGGTATAGATGCTGGAAACCAAATGTGGATCATGGGTGTGCATTGTGGACCCTGACGGTCCAGTCTGGATTCTAGGGTTTCAGAGTGGAGCCACATGAGTCTAGCAAAATTCAAGCCTACTACTATTACAATTTCCAGCCCTGCATGGATCCTTGGTTTCCAAAGAAAATCCTGGGATTCCAGAGTGGATCCTAGAATTCCGGTGTGAATTCTCGGTTTTCACTATAGATCCTAGAATTCCAGTATGGGCCATGAATTTCCAGTGTTTATCTTACAATTTCAGTGTCAATATTGAGATACCAGTGGGAATTTTGAGTTTCAGGAATTACACTATGGATCATAGATTTCTATTGTGGATTTCTTAAATCCAATGTGAATCCTGGGATTCCAGTGAGAATTTTGATATTCCAGTGTGGATGCTGGTATTTCAGTGGGAGTACCGACATTCCGGTGGGAATAATTAAATGGTAATCCTGTGAGAATCCTGCGCTTTCATTGTTATGATCAAATAATGTACATATGTTGCGAAAATACTGCGGGAATAGTGGGTGAATCGTTTGAAAATACATTGGGAATCTTTGGGAATCTTTCAGAAATCATTGGAACTTTTATAAATGTAATCTGTAAGATACAGTTTGAGATCGGAGGAAATCCAATGAGAGTTATATGACAAATAATTATAATTCCTGATAAAATAATGTGGAAATACATTGGAAACCATGTAAGAATCCCATAAGAATCATGTTGGAATGGAATCTTTTGTAAAAACCTTTAGGAATTCTGTGAGAGTTGTGTAGAAATCATTCGGGAATTGTGCGAACCTCATGGAGTGATTTATTTGTGGTTTCTATATATGACATTGTTTGAGAAATTCCTATGGAAATACCAATGGAAATTCCGTGGGAATCCGGTGAACATCTTTTGAGGAATCCTGTTGGATTTAGGGAAAGTGTACCAAAATTAAACGATTTTGGCCGTTGAAAGAACAGTTTTAAATGATGCATCAAGAAAAACCTATTTTTAACCGATCTTTCTATCTACGGAACGTGAATTTTGAAGTTCAGAACCAATTGTACATGTAATTGGTACAGTGCCCGTTCGATTTTAACGATTAGTATCAAAAATTTCTACAATACATTCAGGATTAAGGTTGTAGGACAACTTTGTGATTCAATTCACAATAAATTGTGATAGTAAAATGCACCGTGAAAAGACCGTTCAATTTCGGCAACATGAAATTTTTGGACGTGTTTCCAAAATCGAACGGACACTGTATATTGAATTATAAAATAATAAAATGAAGAAAATATGTTAATTTAATTTCAAAATTAACTTGATTGCTTCACAACAATCCAGATAAAGGATAGTTTCAATACTTTACATTCAAAATACGACAATATTAAGGTTTTGGACACTGAAATACGATTCAAATTTCAAAACTGTGCATAGGTCCATCATAACACGACGGATACCCTATATCAATTTAATCAAAAACAAAGAGCTTCAGCCATGACGAAATAAAAACTTAGATCAAAAATATTGAGGGTTTTCATCAGAGAGTCAAAATACATCTTCCTCATAGAGAAATCTATGAGAGCCTCATATATTCTTCCAAAAAATTATCAAAACCTTACAAATATCGATAATATCGTTTTGATGTACAGAAATAATAGAATTTTCATAGCCTATTCAAACCATTCCGAGATACACAAACACCATTTAATTTTTACTCATGTAGATTACATTATTATAGTATACATAAAAACGATTGAATTATAATGTAACTTGTTTTTAAATTATTTAAACTTTAAACATAAAATTTTAACATTATTAAGTGGTCATAATTACTTATTATTTTGATTGTTAAATGACGAGTTAAGCTCGGTTTTCATTTTACTACCTCAGGTTTTCGTACTGAAATCTTTTTTAAAACTTTCACCTACACGTTGAAATTATCTTTTACTTATATGATCAAATGGTATTATAGTTATTACTAATACATCATGCCATTATATAAATGTAGTTTGAGAGTTATATCACTTGTATTTTACTTGATTATAATATATGCAAGTAGTTGCAATCTGCATGTTTTTTGTTAGTGTTTTTTGCTGTCAAAAAACTACATTATAACTTGTTACTGTTTTATACTTAATTGTTACTTTTATTATGAGTTCTGTTTGATCTTTCGACCTTGACGCTTGCTCTTACGGGGGCGGGTGACGAGGGCAGGATCAAACATGTTGCGCGTCGGTCGAGTAGTGAAATGAAAAAGCGCGGCGGATCGTTAGAACATGTATGAATTGTGTATTTTAAACTATTATATAACAAGTTGTGTTACTTGGGGTATTTGCTTAAGGGGGGCGTATTACACCTTTTTACCTTATTAATGAATATCTAGAAAAACGATTTAACGATAACGATTTGCCAGATTAGCTTAAGCATTAGCATTAAGCAATTCGCACAAATTCGTATGTCGTACAGTTCTAGATCAATGTATGAGGGTTGCCTCCTTCCCGTCCGTTACCAAAGCCAGAGATTTGGGACTAATCCTTGACTCACAAGATTGACGCATCCTCCAACAATCGAGAGCTGTCCTGGCCAAGTCCTGGTGAATGCAAGGGAAACAATCACATTGCCAGATGAACGGAAAATAGATGCGGCGTGTTCTGGCAAGCGAAAAAAAATCCGTGAACAATGTGATTAGTCGAGAATGACAGTATAACTCCTTCTTTTGATTGCCTATCGTTATTTATAGTTCACCACGCTATCACTGGAGCCTATTCTTGCACCTTTTTGAACTGCTTCATTTTTCGACATACTTGATGTGTGAATTGCTCGGTGTTCGAATATGTAATAAATAATAGTGTTTAGAAATTATAATGTATTCAAAATGTTCTACGAGTAAATTTATTTTATGTTTCATTTTTATAAATCATGAAAATTTCTAAAGGAGAGTTTGCTCCCCTTTCCCTAGAAAAATTGTCAACCCAACTTAAGCTTATATCAGACTTATCATTGGAATTTGTTCAGCCATCGTTGTTATCAGTTGAACTGGAACAAGTGAATCGAAACAAATAAATTCCATCGCAATCCATGTCATTTTTTTCCTCAATCTAATCTTACATATTCAATCAGTTTTCCAAGGAACAATATTTTTCTTTAACAATTTCTCCCCTTCTTTCACGCACACACAACCAACAAACCATACCGGTCCACGTGCTACTACAATGCGCCAACCCCATCGTAACTTTAAGTCTTGATCTCGAAAGTCTTCATCCAACCGGTGAAAATCGAAGAAGTTTGTGGTGAGATGCATTGAATAGTTATCCGATAGCTCAGAAGACTGGGGGAAGTGGTAGTAAAATGAATACCTTAAGGATTTCCTCTTGTTCATAGTCGAAAACAAAGAATTTGTATAGTTTTATCGCACCACATTAAAAATATGGAATGCTTTCTAAGGCTCCAAATTCAGGAATTCAGGATAATGGAACCAAATTTGCTCTTATTTTTATCGTCATGGAAATTTTTATTTGACCTGCTTTATGCGGGTAAAATGAACGTATAACAAAACACGCGTCCAAAACAAAATTTTTTGAACTTTTTGATGGCATAGCCAAAACTATATCTATAAATAATAATCCATGGAAACAGCCTATTTAATTTTTGAATAGGGTTTACAATACAAAGTTATAGCATGAAACGACCTCCACATCACCTTCATGAAAATGATTAAAAGAAGATTAAATAATTGTATACACATAAAATAGAATCAATATCAGTAATTAACAATATTCGATATGTTTTTAATTATGAATTGTGGTTTACGGCTAACCAGCCGAGTGGAAGTTTAACAACTACCGATAAGCTAAACATTACATATAATTTGCAATTGGATTAGATGGACAAATTGATGTGAAGATTTACGAAAAAGTTACACGTCTTCTCAGTGAGAATCGAACTCACGACTTACCGATCTCTAGTTGGGGTGCGTTACCACTATGCCATGAGATGGGCATCTAATTCTTCCGCACTTTGCGAAAAAGGATCACGTGATTATTGAGCTGAAATCGAATTCAGGTTAACTTCTGCGTTCATGAGTCCTCTCATGGCGTAGTGGTAACGCGCCCCAACTAGAGATCGGGGAGTCGTGAGTTCGATTCTCACTGAGAAGACGTGTAACTTTTTCGCAAATCTTCACATCAATTTGTCCATCTAATCCAATTGCAAATTATATGTAATGTTTAGCTTTTCGGCAGTTGTTAATATTCGATTATTATTTTGATTAATTTATGAGGATTTGAGCTAGGTGTTGCATTTCGATACCTCAGGCAGGAAACATTTATAAAATTATAAATGAAGTGTTGTGAAATTATTTCTAAGTGCATCTTCTAACTATGTTATAGCTATTTGAAACTTGTCTAATGCGAAACTACATAATTTATATGTATATCTTATTAGAAAGCCTTAAGTCCTCCGAGTTCAAAATATCATCTGAACAAATTTTCAAACGAGACATTTCTAATGTTTTGCTTTTGGTTGATTTTATCAGTTCTATTGAACTCTTCATACAGATAAATGATTGAAATTTACTAAAGATTGTTTTTCTCTGTAATCAGCAGGGTGTTCATTTCACCACCACTTACCGTAGCAGTGCTGCCAGATTTGCTTTCACTACTTTCCACTGCTGTTTTTATGTTACGTATCCTGTTGGAATCGTTGCCAGGGGAAATCATTGCAACGTGTATACACACGATCTCTGAAGTTGTATAGACCGGTAAAAAGCAAATATAACTAGGAAAAAGCATCCCTCAGCCCGGCCAGCAGTCATCCATCTCTTTCACACCCGTCACTGGACGAGCATCTAGCAGCCAGCAGTGTTGCATTGTTTTATGGTGTTTTCCTCCGGAGCTCGGTCTCTGGTCTCATATATTTTAGAGAGCAGCCATGATTGATTTATAACATCTTTCTTCGTTCTTTGTTATTTTTTCCTTCTTCTTCTTTAAGGGTGTTGCCTGACTGGTCGGATGGTTTGAATTTCCACTTCAAGTGGAATAAACATTCGTGTATGAAGACCTACGCTGTTTGCGACCCTCATTCTTCTGTGTGCTGCTTTGTGGAATGGATCCGAGTACTGGCCGTAGATCAAATTCGGCTGCAATATTTGGTGTGAGGATTTGAGAGCATTTGGTCAAGATAAACATTGAATTACAAATTGAAGATGACGCTCCGAGTGGAGGAAGTCATCTATCAGTTTTGATGATTTTTGCAACGGCACACAACTTGGTTTCTAATAAGAGGGCGTTTGGTTTCTTATTGCTTTATTTGTAAGTTGCTATCCCACGAACTTATAGCTTCTAATAAAAACTTCTAAAGCAATTACAGTATTGAAGAATACAAATGCAACTCTTTTAAATTTCCATACAAAATGGTCAGATCCGACGAGCTAATATTTTATGGCCCGATTTGAATTAAATTTGCACAGTACGAAGGGCATACTTTGAATTTCAACATATTTCTTGAGTAAATTTTCCATTCACGAGATCGAAAGTAATAACTGTTCGACTGTGAAATTTTTCACGAAAATTAAATCGATTTGTCTCACTACTACTACTACCACTGCAATCAACTCTCCATAACTCGATGTTGAAGAAACCACCGAGTTAGGGAGGTATCGAGATACAGAACACAAAATCAGTGCAACTGCAATTCAAGAGACCATCGAGTTAGCCATGAAAACCATTTTTTACTATGCTTCTCTAACTCTATATCGAGATACGGAATTTCGAGTAAGGGAGAGTTGACTGCACTCTGTTGAAGGTACCATCAAGGTATTTTTTCGATGTTCTTTATCGTAAATCTCATCAGCGGAAAGCTGACAGAACAAAGAATATTTTGAATGTTTTCATTGCTTTGTTTTGATAAATACACAGTATTATTTGGCGTTTGAAATTTGGCTGCCGATAACAGTCGAATGGTGTCGAAATCACCCTAATAAATATAAAAAAATTGTCAGCGTATTTTTTTTTTCTTGTAGCCTAAAAGGCTACAGCTTATTCATAGAACGTTTTCCTCTCAAACCAATAGTTTAAGAGCTATTTTTTTTTTTTCAAATAAATTGCGAGCAAAATCTAATAGGCTATTTTAAGAAGTTATTCTTGAGTCAAAATGATCGATTTATCTATGGAAAACGAGTATTCTACCATACTGAAAACATGTGCAAAATTTACCGCAAATCGAAGATGGTGGAGTTCTGTGACTGATCGATTTGACATGGAATTCGTCAATAGTATTAGTCCTTCTAAAAGTTTGATGTGATCAACGTTTCTTAAAGCTTTTTCAACTTACCTAGATGATTATTATTACCACGGGTGATTTCACATTCAAAGTCTGTCATTTACCTGTAAAGTAAAACAGAGGAAACCCCGTTATGATTTTGTTTCCCGTTTTGATTTATGTTTTAACATGTGATTGGAAATTGGGTATTAAGAAAGATACTTGTAGCAGTATTTTTATAAGTTAGTGGATCGAAGTATTTCAGTATTTCAGCGAGAGATTCATCAATAGCGCAACGACAACGGGAAGCGGAACCGATTCGCCAGCATTAACTAGCACAACATGCTAGCCGACTTAGTATTGGTTCACTTTCATTCATTTACAGCTCAGTCGAGTTGGTGTAATCTATTCTAGCCGAAACGGTTCTGCTTCCGTTTCCGTTCTGCTATCATTGCGTTTAGACCTTATTTATACTTAGTATTACAATGTGACCACCCCTCGTTATGGCAAATTTGAAGAAAACCTATGATTTTGCCTTTTCAATGTTTATCTTTGAAACTATTAGACAGAGAAAAATGACCTTCGGCACTTGTGAAGGAAACCATTTGAGTTGAAGATCAATCGCAGCTAATCCGTATTTTTTCAAGATTCAAATTTCAAAAAATCGCGCTGAAAATTCGATCGATTGGTCACCACTAGCGGGTAACAAGTTTTCAGCTTGATAGGATATCTCGTTCTTCAGATCTGTGCTCATGAAAATTTGAGGTGTGGCTTCGATTTATCTTCATCTCAAGGAATCTAGAAAAAAATATTTTGTGATGTCAAACATACTTATTTTCAATTTTTAAACTTTATATCAAATTTTAGTCGAATGAGTATTTTTTTATTTGAAAAAAAAAATGATTCCATCACTGTAATGTCGAAAATACTTAACTCCCCGAGGTGTTTTGAGGCAATCTTGAGGAATTGCGTTTTAAGTGAAAAAGTCTTAAATTCTAAGCAATCTTGAATACCGACAAAAAAAAATAATTGCTCAATGCAAAATTAAGGTATTCTGGACTGATTAAGGACTAAACAAATAAGATACAATAAAAAATGCACAACAATGTTGCCAGATTACCTTTTTCAAATGAATTGTTAAAAATAATATTAAACCAAAAACATAAGAAATAAATTGATAGCTCTAATAATTTTTAAATATACTTGGATATCAAGTTAAATATTTAGTTTGTTGCAAAAAAGCGGTATATGTTTTAAAAATCGAAATTACTTTATAATTTGAATATATAATGCAATTATGGATAAAAGAGATAGAAGCCTATTTATTATTTAAAAAATTACAAATCTCATCTCATAGTTGTCAAGAGTGGATCTTTTGTTTATAACTATAACGACTGGACCAAAAAATATTAATAATAAAACAATTGTAAAAAAATGATTATTTAATGTATAGTGTTTGTTCAATGCTAAATCAGCCCAAAATAAATAAACTTTGCATTGAACAAATAATTCTTCCTCAAAATCCAAAATTGACAGATAGAAGAAGAAGATCCTAAAAACACAATTTCTCAAGATTTGCTCAAAACACCTCGGAGATTAAGTGTTTACGATTGTAAATGTGTTATAAACATGATGGAATCAAAATTTTTGAAATCAATAAATACTCATTCGAAGAAAAATCAAATTAAAATTTTAAAATCGAATAAAGAAGAATATTTGGCAAGACTGTACCAAAACAAAATATTTTTTGGAGACTCCCTAAAAGTTTTTGCATCTTATAAGTTAATAAACATTTGGCCAAAATTTGACTGAAGTCAAAGATACACGCTTGTACTTTTTTGTACTTTGTATGAAATGTCTTCTTCTTCTTCTTCTTCTTCTTCTTCTTGGCATTACGTCCTCACTGGGACAGAGCCTGCATTTCTGCTACATACTCAATGAACACTTCCATAGTTTTTAACCTGACCATCAAGCGATCCACTACTGTGTTGGCCAGATAAGTTCTGCAGTATGACAGAGGACGAATGGAGAACGTAGGAGAAAGATAAAGAATTACGACAAGGATCTTTTCGTCGAAGCACTCCAAGCAGTAAGCGACGATCCAAACATGGATGCAGGAGCGCTGACAAAAGGGTTGGCGAGAACGTGTGACGCAACTATGCCGAGAAAATTGGAGCCAAGGAATCAGAAGCGCCCTGAATACTAGTGGAATGACAGACTCAGCACCCTCCGTGCAGCCTGCTTAAGAAAGCCAGCATGGGAGAGCGTAAGGTGACCTACCGGCTGGCCTGAGCCGCGTTCCAACGGGAGATATCGATGAGTGAATCGAACTGCTACAAGGAGTTGTGCCAGGAACTTGACGCAAATTTCGGGGACAACGTCTATCGAGTAGTGATGCCGAAGATCAATGGCTGAAGATGAAGGGCGAAGATCAGTAACACCGGCTGAAATATACCCGACAAACCCCTACGCATGCCCCTACCGCATGGCCGCCCACAACGTACGCTGTAGAGTAGATGAAGAAAATGCCGATGTGCAGAAGCTGGTGGTGCTGCCAACATCTAGGAAACCGCCTGGCGATCCTGCTTCACATAGACCAATATGCTTGCAGGATACTCTTAGTAAACTTCTGAAGAAGGTCATCCTCAACAGGCTGACGATCTACAAGGAAAGCGAGAACGGATTGTCGAAAGAAGCAGTTCGGATTCCGGAAAAAATCTTCGACAGCGGATGCTATTCGGACGATCACCGCGTGTGCGGAAAAAGCATCCAAGCAGAAGAGGAGAGGCAATCGATACAACGTAGTGTTAACGACAGATGTTGAGAACGCGTCCAACAGTGCCAGTTGGGAGGCTACCGCCGCAGCCCTATACAGAATGCGGGCCCCCGAATATCTGTGTAAAGCTCTGCAAAGCTTCTTTCCGAACCGGGTACTGGTTTACGACACAAACCAGGGACGGATGTCTACCAAAGTAACGGCGGGAGTTCCACAGGCACCCATTCACTGTGGAATATGGTGTACGATGGAGTACAAACATAGGAATTGTGGAATGAAGTCAAGAGCGTCGGATTCGCAGATGACGTCGTTCTTGCGATACCTAGTGAAACTGCAGATGAGGTGGAGATGCTGTCGGCGGAATCTCTAGACTTCATTGAATTGTGAATAACTGGAGTCAAACTGAAGTTGGCTTATCACAAAACGGAGGTGGTGCTGGTAGACAACCGCGAGGCGGTTCAGCAGTTCGAGATCAACGTCGAGGACATGCAATCTCTTCGAAACGCTCACTAAAACACCTTGGAGTAGTGGTCGACGACAGGCTTAACTTCAATAGCCACGCTATGCCTGCGAAAAGGCAGCAATAGCAGCTAACACTGTTGCTAGGATCATGCCTAACATTGGAAAACCAAGAAGCAGTACGATGCGTCTTCTGGCGACCGTTTCATCGTTTATATTGAGATACGGAGTTCCGACTTGGGCTGCAGCGTTGAAAACCAAAATCAATCGAGAGAAGCTGGCTGGTACGTTCCGGCTCATGGCTATACGAGTGGCGAGTGCCTACCGCATTACATTGTCGGAGGCAGTATACATTATCGCCAGAATGATCCCCATCTGCATCACTCTGGCTGAGGACATAGCATGCTACCAGTAAAGGGACACAAAAAATGTAAGGAATACCATCAGATTGCCGGTGTATCGCCGAGTGGCAGCAGAAGTGGAATGACTCTGAGAAAGGAAGGTGGACCCACAGGCTCATTCCTAACGTAGCGGTGTGGACGGCTAGAAAACATGGAGAAGTTAATTTCTTCCTGACCCAGTTGCTGTTTCCGGAAGTATCTGCACAGATTCGGCCACGTAGAGTCCGGCCTGTCCAAATATCGAGGAGACGCTGGAGCATGTGATATTCGACTGCCCTCGATTCAGGGATATATGAAGCGAGATGATGTCAGAAACCGCAAGCGTCCTAAATCCAGACAATATCGTGCAGAACATGTGCCAGCATGAAAGCACTTGGAATGCGGTGAACAGATAATGCAGAATATGTTGTCGCTGCGATGGAGGTAGCGTGAAGACCAGAGAGCTCCGGGCCACGATCGGAGTAGGCTGGATTCTTTTCGGGGACTAGATCGAGTAGAGCAAGCGTAGCGTAGTATCGGTAATAAGTCGTCGGGCGCATGCTGGAAGTAATCCTCCAACCGGAATCGCTGTACCGACCTCGGCATCCAACTGGTCAACCAGGAGAGCTCGAAAAGCAGCAGTGAAGAACGAGTCGTCGTAAAGTAGTAAAAGCACATGAGCTTCTAGTAGAAGTTGAACAGGGCTCCGACGTGCCGGCCTCACGAGTGTGCCTCCAAGAGTGGAATGTGTCGTCGCACAGAAAGCTGAGCAAAGCCCTGGCGAGATTTTTAACTGCCAATTGGGCAAAATGAACAGTTGAAGAGACACCGAAGAAATGTCGTAGTGAGCAGCTTTTTTGACGACATTAAGCTCTAACAGCGAACTAGCAGCTAGCGGCTGAGAATGACGAAGTACATGAGCACAGCTCTTCCCCGATGATGCAGTTCTTGGAGAGATCAAGGCATAGGAACAGTAAAGAAAGTGTTTTAGTGGTTAAGCACGTCAAACGTTAGTTCCACACCGTGCCAACACACCCAGGCTTTTGAAGCTTTTTTATACCCTACTATAAAAAAGAACAGCTATTACTTGAAAGCTTTCTTGGCCAATGTTGCCATTTTCACATTCGTATGTGGCCTCTATGCCCAAGGACGTCAAGGAAAGTACAGCATACAACATGTCTGGCCTGAAAATTTGTTTAAAAATCAAAAGCTTGTTCTTGAGACATTTTTTTGATTTTCTGTCAATGAGTCAAGACATTTTACATATTTGTTACATTTGGCTTGACTTTATAACAATTAGAAAGTTTAAAGATTCTTTCGCGTTACTGTGTAACAGGAAATCTTTACATAGAATTCCATATATTTATATCAACTTGTTTTCTATACCTTTGCTTACCTTGACCACTTGTCATCCAAAAAGAGTGAGCTGTGACGATGGCCAATGGCCAATCTACATTCCAATTGTTATGCAAATCCATCTCATTTAACGCTCCAGTTCTTGCCTCAATGACAGATCAGGGTCCCACTCAGTCAACCCACATTATTCCTAGGGCCCGAACAAAGAAAGCATAAAAATCCTAAAAATTTATCGTTTTCCTTGCTCTAAGCAGTACCACATAACCCATACAAAACACGGCGAGAGTCGGAATAAAAGAACACAAATCGGCCCTAACTAACCACCTCTCTGCACCATAAATTATCCAACCCTGTCCCTGAATGGTCCCCGCGAGAATCACCCAAGTTGAGATGTCCGATCCGGATGGCCGTTTGTTCACTCGACCGGTGATGCGAGATGTGGACGAAAGGACTAACAAGTGAACATTCCACTATGGGCAGTTTCTATATAGACTGGTGGCCAAAAATATATCATGTCTTGTTTTTGAATTTTGTGACACAGCTTCGGTGTTTTGTTTTTTAGAAACCATGTTTACGAGTGTAATATTGAGTTTGGTTGCAAATGATGCATAGAGGCCAATTGTGCGATTAAGGCCCAAGTAAAAATGGTGCAAAAGTCAAAACTGAAAAAAGCAGTTTTCTCTTTTTAAATAGACAAATCAAAGAAAATGAAAACATACCGCTCTTTTATTTGCCAAATAAAAAGGCTGTGTGTTCTTATCTTCATCAATTTATTGTTTTAAAAGGAGAGAACTGCTTTTTCAGTTTTGACTTTTGCACCATTTTTTCTTGCACCTTAACGTCACCTAAACCATTTTTACTAAATTAGAACTTATATTTTCTTCTTCTTCGTGACGTTACGTCCCAACGGAGGCAGAGCCTGCTTCTCAGCATAGTTTAGTCTTCTTATGAGCACTTCCGCAGTAATTAACTGAGAGCTTTCTTTGTCTATTGACCATTTCAGCTGATGTTTATCATGTGATAAGTACCGTAATTTCGGGTGAAATTGATCATTTTTCACGGTTCTTCTAGCCTCTTTTCTATAATGTTCACAATGCCAAACAACTAAATGCAGGAGAACAAGTACGAAGGTGAGCCTCATCGACTTATGTACCGAAATTTTATAACAAATGTCATTTTAGTGTTAACAAATACCTCTAAAATAAAAAATCAAAGGATCTCATTTCGGAGTGAAATTGATCACTTGTCAATGCCATTATTGTTTTGAAAACTAAAACAACTCTATAAGATAAATTTGAGCTCCCTGAATCTGAATATGCTTGTAAAGTTCTTGAAAATGCAATATTTATATGAATAACGAATAGAGGAAAAGCACCAATTTTCGACCCAGCACTAATTTTCGACCCATTCATACGATTTTGGCCTACTTTGTATGAAAATCCGAAAATTGGCACAGAATTCTTGTAGGTCGAAAATTAGTGTTTTTCCCCTAGTTAAATTTCAAGAATTACGCGGAAAACGCCTAAATGTATGCGATTTCCTAAGGAATTAAATGATATGTAATAGAAATTCAGTTATTTCAACCATATGAGCAAATTGATACGAGTTTTAATGATGAAATCTGGTTTGGGGATATATCTCATGCATTCTCACAAACTTCCAGGTTTAAACCATGTTCAAATCCTTGCTTATAAATAGAAGTTAATAGGTGTTTGTCAATACTGCACCGTGCATGATTTTGAAATTTAACGTTATTTTCATAGTAATAAACATTCTTTAACGCAAAAAACTTCACAACACACAATTCGACAATAGTTACGACAAGCAACGGTCATTTACTGCAACTTACATTGATATTTGTGCTCCATTACGAATAAATAAAATCGTGTGATACGATGATCAATTTCACCCGTCTGATCAATTACACCAGATTTTACGGTACAAAGATACTCAAGGGCCTAGAAAGTCGAGAAAATTTGTTTTATGAAAAGATTCTCGAGGGCTATCTGGGCCCTAGAACTCAGAAAATATATTTAAAAAAAAACTCAAAATATGCCCAGTACGAAGGCAAGTTTTTATGGTAAGAAAGCTCCTAAGTAAGTTTTCAAACATTGTCTTAAGATCGGTATAAAATATCACGATTATACAGTATATTTCATTCAACTTGTGATCTTGCTCTTATATTCCAGTAATATCTCAATTGAAGTGTTTACTATGAAATGATGTACAAGAAAAACCAGAACAAGTCATTTTATTTCGAATATTGGCCTCATGATCGCCCATAGTGCATCCCCTTTGCACAAAACGGGGGTTGAAAGTGCTTGAAAATCCTGCGTCTTCTGTGTAGGTATATCAAAGCCGGGAGTGCCTGTCGTTTCTATCAAAACTTTTTCAATATTACTTTTCTACTGGCTTCCATTGTATGGGTAAGAAAGGGAAGTGAAAAATACATTTTTCATTGTTCACATTCTATTGTGGTCCAAGACGGGTAAATATTAACTGTTTGAGAGTTTGAATGAGAAAATATCCCAGTTCAAATGTAACAAAGTTGTTAGTTGTGAAATGTCATTAGGATCGTCGGAGCAGTCGATATTTGAACTAAGTTTTCAATTCATTTTGCAAAAGTATACAAGAGCAAGAGAGGAGAGAATCGCTCATTTTTAAGTTCCGCGAAATATATCAGAAAAACTTCAAAAGCTTTTGAACCAAAATATATATCAATAATCTGTTTACATGAAAATTTAAGTATTTTGATTGCCTTTCTGTTATTTCAGCAATTTTTTTGATACAAAACAAAAACACATTTTGCTTTTAATCCATTAACGCCTAGTGATCTATTTTGAGATCAGTTTCTTTTATGAATACCGTTTTTTAGACAAAATGGAAGGATGGTATCTTCGGCAAAATTGTAAAAGAGCTCAAGGGCAGTCTACACCGTGTCCAGTATATTCTCATACATAGTCGAGGTAACATTATTTCGCGCTAGTCTAACTGACATCTTTGGTGATATATTTTTTAAAAGGCTAAAGAAAATATTTTGAAAAAAATCAATCATAGGCTTATTCCTTTAACTCAAGACTATACGGAAATTGTTTCCAGTGCACTGCAGTGGGACGCTCATAGGCAGAGCCAAATTAAATCTGCAGTTATCGCACATCTATTTATCAAATTTGATCACAACTTCAATGCACATATCGTAAAAATTCATTTTTTGCTTCAACAAACATTCTATTCTACGTTATTCTAATACTACTAGAGTACAATGAAATACTATAACATAGGATTATCCTATATTCAGTAAAATTATACCAAAAGAAAGAAAAAGTATATGAAAATATATTAACCCCAGTGTAATGACAAGTTTTTTTTTTAATTCAGATTTATTCCTCCAAGTTGCGCTGTAAGCCCAAAATATTTTATTTTTTCATAGCTGCTTTGTCAGCAGCACTTGTCGACATCACCACGCTCGTCTTACGTTACAATAAGCGTGATTTCCAGATTGTGGATTCTGGATTTCCTAATGAATCCTGGGATTCCAGTGTGGATGCTGGCGCAGTCAATTTCCATCGACTTATGCAAGTATCGAGTCAAAGAATAGAAATCCTTTGGAAAGCTGTTTGATAGGGCCATCATAGTATCTAACCATGAAATATTGTTTTAAGTATAGATCCATGAGTCGATATCGAGTCATGGAACATCGACTCATGGAGGTTTCACAGTGAATCCTGGTATTCCAGTGTGGAACCAAAGATTGTAATGTGGGCTGCAGCATTTTGGTATGGATCCTGGTATTTCAGTCTAGATCCTTCGATTCTCGTGTAAATATTGGAACTGTATTGTAGATTGTAGGATTTCAGTGTGAAACTTGGGATTCCAATGTAGATCCTATGATTCTAGTGTAAATTCTGAAACTGCAGTGTGGATTCGGCGATTGTAAAATAGATCGTAGAATTTCAGGGAAAATTATAAATCATAGATTTTCAGAGTGGATCTTGGAACTGCGATTTGGATCGTAGAGTGATAGTGTTAATATTTGTATTTCAGTGTGGATTCTGGAACTACAGTGTAGACCTTGGGATTCCAGTGTAGAGCTTGGAATGCCAGTAAGGATTTTGTGATTTCAGTGTGGATCCAGGTGTTTTCAAGGTGAATCCTGGGATTCCAGTAGAGATCTTAGGGTTTCTGGTGTGGATCATACGATTTCAGTGTAAATATTGCGATACCAGTGAGGATTTTTAGTTTCCAGTGTGAATCCTTGGATTTCAGTAAGGATTTTGGGTATCCAGTATAGGTCCTGGAGCTGAGGGTTTCCAATGTAGATCCTGAGATTTCAGTGTCAATCCTGGGAATCTAGTGTGGATTGTGGTATTGCAGTGTGAATTCTCGGTGTTGATTCTAAGTTACAGTGTAAATTATGGTAATTCAGTGCAGATCCTGGGATTCCAGTATGGAATCTAGGAATCTAGTATGAATCCTAGGAATCTAGTATGGATTCTGGGATTCCAGTGTGAACGCTGGAAATCCAGTGAGTATCCTAGGATTGCATTGTGGATCTAGGTGTTTCAATCTTGATTCCTAGATTTCCAATTCCAATGTGGATCCTGGGATTCTAGCGTAGATTGTCTTACTGTATTGTGGATCCTAGGCTTCTAATGTAGATATTGGGATTCCTAATGATATTGGGATTCCAGTGTTGTAGTTCAGTGTGGATCCTAGGACTATTGTATGTTTCGAAGTGTGTCAGTGTGGATATTGGGATTCCAGTGTGAATCCTGGTACTCCAATTTGGTTCCTGGAATTGTAATGTGGGTCGTAGAATTCCAGCATGAAACCTGAGATTTCAGCGAGGAGCTTAAGATTCCAGTAAGGATCTTGGAATGCGAGTATGGATCCTACGATTTAAGTGTGGATTCTGGGATTGAAAAATGAGTCCTTGGTTTCCGAGGCAAGTCTTGACGAGATCCCAGATTATCCGGTGTGGATCCTAGGATTCCTGTGAAGATCTTGGGCTTTCAGTAGCAACACTGTGGGAACCCTGTGAGATTTTTGTTGGTAAACTGTGTAAATATTGTGAATAAAATGCGAAAATAGTATAAAAATACAAAAACTGTGATTGTTGTGAATGTTCTGTGGGAATTATAAGAGGATCCGGTGTGAGTTTAGAAAACCCTGAAAGAATCTCGTGGAAATACTTTAGGATGTATGTAGGAATCCCATAAGTGCCATGTCCATGTTCATGAATTCTGTGACAACTAACTTTGTGCGAAACCTTTGAAAATTTTCTGGGAATTGTGTAGAAATCCTGTAAAATTTGGAATCTGGTGGATATTACTTGAGGATCCAGTGGGGATACTGTGGGAAACCTGTTGGATTCGTATTGGAATTCTTTGGGAAACCTTCAAGAGTCTTGTGAGGATACTTTAGAAATACCTTGAGAATCCTGCTAAACCCTCATTATAAAACCCACTATATCAATAAAATATTGCCATATTCGTGGAAATTACATAAGTATGTACCGGTGTGCGGCCATTTAGCCGAATGCCGTTTGGCCGAATTCCTAACAAAAATAAAAAACGAAAGGATTCATAAGTGTGGCCCAATAATTGATTAGCTAATAAATTTGTTGATTATTTAGATGAGGCGTCGTTATATGAGCGCTTCAAGAGAATAATTGAAACGACCCATAATTCAGGATGAAGTTGTGAACTCGCTTCAAGACTCGAAGCTGATGGTTGTTTCGTTTCTCGCTTTCCTTCGGTGTGCTAAGGTTTAGAGTGATCTTCATCATGATTTTTTCCTTTTTTAAACATTCGATTCGTACTGGTTACATAATTGTTGCCAATGATTAAGCTTATATTTTAATAAGAATTCAACCTTCTTTAAATCATCGGCAGTTCTTTGCAGTTATACTGATATAATTATTATTTGCGTTACACTTGTTTGAATTTTTATTAGAGATTTTTCCTTTTTTGAATTATAGACTGTTCTTTCATATTTGAATATTTTTCATTGTTCAAAAGAAATATGGCTTAAAATACGCTCATGAAGACCATACCCGGAACCATTTGATATAAACGATCCTGGAGTAAATTTAAAAAAAAGGAGAATGCGACTACTGCGGCTATGGATGAGTTGCGTATGTATGTATGTTTGTATGTGCAAACAAGTATGTGTTTGTGTACTTATATGTGCTTGTATGTGTTTCGTACGCATGTCACATTTCAATATCATTATGTTGTGTAGTTTTGACTTTTTACAAAGAAATCTTTTTTTGTTATTTTATTTACATGCTATAAACGTTTATGTGTCACAATATCTTGTGACTTTTCAATGCGACATACCACCTTCAAACATTTGCTTAAATAATCAAGTCTTTTGATTCGTTCAATATTTTGCGTGCATATGACACACTTTGTGCTGTAAAAATATGTGACCGTAGACTTTCATTTAAATTACAGTTTCCACATTTTGTCATCATATTGGGATAGTACAGGATAAATCAAATGATTACTATGAATGTGAAATAATTCGGGCGTAAATGGGTTGAATTCCGTCAATAGTTTTTTTTTTTATGTTTGTACCAATCAGAGATAAACATCAATAACATCCAAACGGAGATAGCGAGTTTCCTTCACTCCTTCCTTAACATTTTTCAAAGCTCTAAATGTGGTTCATAGACTACTTTGAATTGAAAACGCTGGAAACCAAAAACTAGTTTTCAATGAATCACCCTATGCCAACATAGGAAAGAAGCTTTAAATCGTCGAAGCTAGAAAAAAAAACTTTTTAGCAATATTGCTTATAAGTGAATGGTTTTCTTATTTGCTTCTCCAAATAAAAAGGTTGGCTATTTCGTTTCAATGAAAACTTGGACACTTTGTTTAGGGTATACCGGTAATCGATTTTCTGTGCATCGTTCAACTATTATTTATGAAGATCTTAGAAAATGCTCTTGGTTGAAGAACTAAATAGTTTTTCCAGGAACTCCTAAGAAAAGCTGTTCTTCAAAGATCAACATTATTTTTCGCATAACAAAATTCCTCATAATTTTAAACTAATTGTATGTTTGTATCCTCTAGTATTCTACTAAAGGTAGAGCTTTTGAAATATCAAAAATATTCCATCATTCTCAGACACTAGATCACTTCAGTGATTTATACATTTATGGCCAAATTTGTCGATACACCATCCTTTCACTCCCAGCTAAAAAAGATAAAAGCGTGTTCAAAACTAGTTTAGATTACTGAAGAAACTATATTTGTATAAACGAAAGCTAAATCGTGAGATTTAATCGCATTCTTAAATATAAATTTTAATTTTTATGGACGTTTTACTAAAAAGTCTCATACTTTTAAAATAATGTATCGTAAAACGGGGTAACTTTGATAGTTTTTTCTTAGAAAACTTGAATATATATGCTTGTTGTTTGAAAGAATTCCAATTTATATTTTTAAAACAAGTACTGGCCTCCTAACTGTCGATTGCAGTCGATAGATTGCCAAAAGATATATTTTGAATGGATATATAATTTGTCATATAATCGAAAGTCGGTTTTTTGTTTTGGGGTAACTTTGATAATGCAGCATAAATTGAACAAAATTGAATGAATTACGAACATTTATAGGGCATTGCATACCTCTAGGCGTTTATCGTAGTATAGAAATTTCTGACTTAGATTACAAAAATGGCCTCAGTTTGTAAAAATGGTACTCGCTAAGAGATTTGAGACTATATTCAAGTTCTATTATAACTAGGCTGTCAAACATAAGTGACGAACTATTCAAAACTACATCAAATAGTGGTTGTTTTTTTTTTTGTTTTTTACAAGAGGGGATCTGCAAACAGATCCCCTGAGAAGATAACTCAGGGAATGCGGGGATGACGCACCAACGACGACCCGCTAAAACCAGCCTATGCACTGTGCATGAGCAATTCATTTAGAATTGCTCAAGTGGTGAACAGTGCATCGACATGACCCTTGGACTCAGACCCTCATCTCCCCGGAACCACCTTACGGTATTTCTTCGGGAAGGAATAGTGGTTGTAGAACAGGTTGTTAGTAGACGTTTCGAAATTGCTTAAGTTGCATCAATTTTTAATATTCGTATATTAAGTCTCGAATGCTCTCGATTCAAATTAAAATAGCTCTGACGTGAAGTGTCATACTAATATTCTTTACTTTTGCATTCATTTTTCTTAACTGATATTTTTTTATTCCGTTTTGTATGTGGCGGGACCCGCACTATCAAAGTTACCCGCATTATCAAAGTTACCCCGTTTTAAGGTACGCATAATTATCGATGTATACCCGATTCTGTTTTTGCACGGATTTTTTTACACGGCCGTGCAAAAAAAAGGTTCCATACATTTTTTTCCGCCAAAAAGTTATTTTTGCATGAAACGTCGAGAAATGGTATTACCTTTTTTACACGGTTTTTGAAATTTTGAACAGAAAACTTTTTTTGTACGGTACGCATCTCCCGTGCAAAAACTGAATCGGGTGTACAGCAAATTGGAAACGTTTTTTTTTTTTCAAATATTTCAATCGGTAATCTCAGGAAGCCATCTTATGAAAATAATCTGTGGAAAATAAAATTGGTTTAATTACAGCAGTGTTGCCAATTTTGATGATTAACATTGTGCTTTGAGAGGTCTTCTAAAAATAAAGCATTTGTTTTTCTATTGTGCTATAAATGAGACTTGGGGACTAAATTACCAACTCTTTGAAGACGCAAGTTATTTTTCATATTAATGTTATATTAGTACTTCCGTTACGACGTACTTTCATCCAAAATATTTTGCTCATATCAGTTCCCTTTAAGTTTAAAATATTTGCCTCCAAAACAATTGGTAATGATGAGACTTGGGGAAAATTGTTGCTCCAAAAATAACTTGATATTTTTCAGCAGGCTTCTCATTGATTATGTTTTCAAAGGACAAACTTTTTTTGAAAATAAAATATATAGATTGTCGAATTTTCCAACCGATTTCTAACAATCATTGATTTTAATAACCTCTTAAAATGGACTGTTCTTATTCATGCGAAATTTAATTATCTTGATGGCTTTTTTATTATCAATATATTGTACAATACTAAGTCAAACGATGTACAGAAAACCGATTTCATTGATAAATTAAAAAGATACAGTATGCACAAGGTGTCCACTTTATAAAATGAACAGTCCTTACAGTTTTTTTTTATTAAGTTGCATTCTAAATCTCTAAATGAATATTTTCGCGTAAACTTGTCTTAAGTGCCCTGCCCAAGGGAGTAAATTTTCATATTTGAAATTCTGCTGGAATTTTGTTCCAATAGTTTCTCTAGGTAATCATCTGAATTGGAAAAACTGAACCACCAACATTTGGAAGGCTGAAATTTTGTCCAGTTTTATTTCACCATCTTACTTTGTTTGGCAAAGTTGTCCTCAATAATACTTAAGAAAAATTTGTCTTATGTCTTAAAAAATGGGAATTTGAGTAAGAAAAGCTCTTATAAACAGGGTTTTCAATATAAAACCCAAACAAATTTTTATTCCGATGCAGAAGAAACTAACACTGTATAAGAAACCGATCACACTTTAATTTTGCTTAGCTGTTTGGTTCCCAAATTGGAACAGAAAAAAATGATCTTAAAAAATGGTCATAATTACTCACTCTTTCATATACCCTTTCCCACTCCTACTTCCTAAAAGTAAGATGCCATTCACAACCCTATTGAAATTAAAATTCAAAAATAATGAAACCTTATCCAATATCCTCCTGATACCAATTAGATTGAATTATATTGAAAGTTGGTTGCTGAGTAAACTTAAGTTATGCTTCAAGTTTTTACCAAAGCAAAAAATAGCATTTTAAGGAATAACTACCTGCAGATTATTATGTACTAAGAGTTTAATTTTTTTTTAACGTAAAGCTTATGATGAATTACGTAAGATCGGTTTGTTTCTAATCATAAAATATAAGAAAGTGTTTTAATTTGATTGTTTGGGTGGGGAATTGGAATGAATCTTATTTCTCCATATAAAACTAATATGACAATGTATGGCTCCCTGAAGGATAGCTACAGAAAATCATGTATGACTTCGAGAACTTAGAGAACATTTTGAAATCTCATAACAACGCATAATCTAATCGTGAAAACTAGAAAAAAAACGATAAATTTTTCAAATGACCTATGGGATTCTTTTCGGAGTATAGAAACATGTGTTTGAACAAATAGCCAAACTTGAAAAATTATAGCTAATGTGTAACCAAAATCAAACGAGCATTGTTAAAAATTGAATCAAATCCGAGGTGACCAAACTCGATATTTAGCCGCGAAATCCGCGATGTTTTGGCCTTTGACGCAAAATTCAGAAAATCCCGTTTGTTAGAGCTGGGCAATTTATATGAAAATTGCATGAAATTCTAGTTTTTTAATCTATGAAAATAGTTTAATTATTTTGAAATCAGGATTCCACAAACAATTTTAATAGAATTAAGTCCAACTTGGACTTCTTCTGGCTGTATTGTTTGGTTTTAAGTTTTAATTTGCCAGTCTGGTATTACACTTTATAGCTCAATTTGTGAAATAAAAATTAAATCACTAAAAATTCGCTTTATTTACACTCGTAGAATATATATACTGAAAACATGTATTCTAGTGTATAATTTGACCAAAAGTATGGGACAGCGACTAAGCCGTAGTTCTGGTATCATCAGTTTAGTAGAAATTTTAAGAATTTACTTTCATTTTAAGAATTACTATCATTTCAAAGATAACAATAATTTCTTATATGTTAGTGTTTCATTTCAGTTCAAATGTTTTACAGGTGTATTGAATTTACCTGGTTATAAAGAGCGCATTCTAATAAACTCAGTCAATATCCTTGTTTTCATTCAACGTTCGTCGATAAAATGATCATAATCATTGATCTTCTGACGGGTTTTAACAGAATGATTTGTAAAATCAGAGAAATAACTATTATTAAAAAGTAAAACAACAAACATTCAGTTTGTCACCAAGGAAAAAAATCATAGGACTTGTCAAAAACAGAAACTTTCGTCTCTTGTCTCAATCAATTTCCGCGCTGAAACTTGCTCAGAAGGCATGAGAAAAAAAAAATGTTCACCATCATCCCATTGTATGCGTACCCCGCTCACGTCGGAATTCATCCCTCCATGACAGGGATTTATGTGAGTGATATGACGAAAAAGAAGTCTATGCAAAAGCTTGCCAGTTGCCTTGGCTTAGTCGGGCTAGCTGGGTGGTAGGGGAACATGGTTTAATAGGCACCGATGTGGTAAAAATTGTCTCCTAAAAGGATTTGATATGTATTATTTATCAAACGATGTCAAAATATGTTTTGCTGTGAGTTACCACTACTAGTCTTGTAGATGAACTCATAAATTTTGCTTTTATTCCCTAATGATTTATATTTTTAGTATTATTATTATTTATCTAAGTAATTTTTCTTCTTGGCATTACGTCCTCATTGGGACAAAGCCTGCTACTCAGCCTAGTGTTAAATGAGCATTTCCACAGTTATTAACTGAGAGCTTTCTTTGCCAAAGTTGCCATTTTCACATTCGTATATCGTATGGCAGGTACGATGATATTCTATGCCCTGGGAAGTCAAGGAAATTTCCATTAAGAAAAAATCCTGGACCGACTGGGAATCAAACCCAGACACCTTCAGTATGGCTTTGCTTTGTAGCCGCGGACTCGTTTTAAATTAAAATGCATAAAAATCAATATACGAAATATTGAGTAAATAGAATTCACGTAAGTGAAGGTTTCAGTGTATTATATAGCTACCGTTAGAATTTCAAATGGCCTTAAAAAGTCACATTTTACGATAAAATGAGCCCAATCATCAAAGTGGCATTTCGGACCACTTTACCCTTCGTTGCTAGTCGGGATGATAGTCGTTCACTCTTCTCACGTGTAAACTTCAGTGCAAAGAAAGGATTTCGAGGCTCCCAGCAGAGTGACGTGGGTTTCGTTCTGCTTCGGTGTACCGTACACTGGATTAATGTCACCTTCAAATTGAACGAGATAACACACAGCTCCCAGAGTACGGCAACTGCACACAAAGCAGAATCGGAGACAGCAGCAAAAAAAAACGATGTAGTTAAAACCACCCAGGAGAGAGAGAGACGAGAGTTACCTGAAATGTTGATTTGCCATTTAAAGTCCCTTCAAGGACGCTCCGAGGTGAAATAGGATGGGACACAGAAAAACTTTTCGGACCAAGTTTGTTGAACGGGTGGGAATTTACGAGAATTCTTCTTAGTTTCTGCTGCAGGTTTTGGGTGTGTATTCGGATATAGACAAAGAAATTAGCAGTGAGTGATGTCTTTCCGTTTATTTTTACCTTTTTTGGGAAGGGGAACAGAGTTTCATGTGCTTCACTATATTAAGAAGATACAGGCGCTGAAGGCGCTTATCTTGATGGATGTTTACAGACAAACTTCTCGAAAATGATGCTGACAAGTTACAGCCGAAACAGCAGCAAAAGAAACAGATGGTCATCCTTGGCATCTGCTTTATTCACTCAGACATGAAAGTGAAAATTAAAATTAGTTGCCTGAATGATATTGACAGTAATTTATGTGGAAATTCACAGCAACTGGATTCTGAAAAGATCAGTAATTCAGTTCGATAATTGAATTCTATTTGTAAGAAATTTATCATTCATATTTTAAGAAGCTATGTTTTCTAAAACGAATAAGTAGTAAAACATATTATTGATTTTTGTGAAACTTGATCAGACTAAAATATGTGTAAATTTGGAATTTATGATAATTCCTGCGAGTTTAGGCAAAAGACTCTACCGTTTTGATTCATATTACGGACAGCTTCAAATTCCGGACACTGTACTTTGTATGGGAAACATTTCACATGAAATGTTTCAATTTTTCCCGTTCAAAAGTTCTCACTTTCGAGGCTCGTGTTAGTCAACATTTTCCTTAAATATTTATTAAAATTTATAATGCTTAGCTGCCTTAGACGCCTCTTTAGTGGTTTGCCAATCTCAATTAATTATTTGACTTTTCTATCTATGGTTTTCATGAGCTGTCCGGAATTTGATTCAAAGTGTCCGGAATATGAGGCAAAAGTAAGGCAGCGTCCGGAATAAGAATCATGAGAAGTCCACATATTTCTATTTATTTAAAATTATTCATGTTACGGAATCAAATTCTTCTTCCACCATTCGAAAGTTAATTGTTTTGAAGGCTCAATAACGTGGAGGAACGATTAATTTAATATGCTTTCTGATGAGTTATACTGCACTGAGACCTTAAGTGTCCGTAATATGAATCAAAACGGTACATCTGTATAAATAAAAATGGATTGGTGTTTGTATGTCACGAAATGGCTTACGAATGGGTCAACGGATCTGAATGATTCTTTCTCAGTTTTGTTCGTTAAGGGTTCCGACGTGTTTGTGTGTATAAAAATCCTAGGATATTCTCCGGCAAAGTTGAAAAAACAAGCGCGAACGAAACTGTCATTTTATATGGGACGATCAAAAGCGTTTTTCAATAGCCTACTTGATGGCAAGACGAAGTTTGCCGGGACCACTAGTTATAAATAAAAATCTATTCTCAATTTCTTACCCCCCTCAGGCATTACCGAGCCGAATCCTATGGATTTAATTTACAAAAGCATATTTGCTTCCTATGGAACTCTGTTAGTTTTCCAAACCATAAAACTTGCTAGGAAACACAACCATTTTTGAAAGGGATGGTAGTTTCGGGTCAACTCGCTGACATTAAACAGCTATTGCTGGTTGAATATCAGCTAACATATTTAGCATCTTGATAAAGTAACGGCTAATGCTTATCCCTTAAAATCGCGCCTTCTTCAATACTTGCAGAAGAAAACTAAAAAAAAACTGCAGACGGGCAATTGCGAAACCTCATTTCTTATATTTATTTGTCGTCAATCAAACGTAGACCAATTAAAGGTACAGCCAGGATTTTCGCCAGGAACAGGCAAGCGACCTCAAAAGAGCATTTACGAGTTTCACGCAAAACGATCATTATATTAAACCTCTGCACCCTTTTTGCGTGAAACCTTAAATTAGTAAGGACTTCCATCCTACTTTTTCTTTCACAGTGAGCAAATTTGGATCCAAAACACATTTTAGTTCGATTTCAATCTTTGAAAGAAAACGCGGCATGGATGTCCTTAGAAGTTCAATGTTTTATACTACTATATATTGCAGAGATTTCTCCGGAAACTACTCCAAAGATTTTTTTTCCTCCTGGATTCCACTAGGTTTTTTTCAGATATTATTCCTGATATTTTTTTCTGATACTCAGGCATAAATTTTCCAATAATTTCATCCAAGATTTTAGCAAAAGAGCTTTAGACATATCTATGAGAAAACTCAAAAATCCTTTAGCATTACCAACAAAACTTTTTGTTGGAATCTATTTAAGCATTATTTGAAATATTTCATACAGAAATTCATCTAGTTAATTCTACATTATTTTCCCAATTAATGCTTCGAAAATTCATCCAGATATTTCTAAAGACATTTCATCCAGAAATACTCTAGAAATATCTCCTCCTCCAAGCAACTCTTTATGTTTTTTTTTCTAATATCTTTCATAGAAACTTGTGGAATCCAAGATACAATATGGCAAGGGATATTCTTTAAATTATGTACATGTTTTTTGGTGTTCTTAAAGGTATTTATAGATAAACGATAGTAAAGTCCAGAATAAATATCTGAAATTATTCTTTATGTATCTTAGGAAGAATTCCTATTTTAATATTTGGACGAATCCCATGAAAAATCATTGTACTTTTTCTAGGGAAAATCACAGCGTTAATTCCTGGACAAATCATTCGTTAAATCCATAAATTATCCAAATTCTCATAAGATTGTTTGGGAAGCTTTTTGAGAAGTCCTTAAGAGAACTCCAAGAAAAAAAAAAACTCTTTCCAAAAATTGTACCTGTTAATTTCTGCAAGAATCGTCATAGAATATTTTTATGTAATATTTGTAGTAATTCCTAGTATAATACATAAATGAATGCTGGAAAACTATACAGGGGAAATTCCAAAACAGATTCCAAATATCGAAGGTATTCTGCCAACTTGTTTAAAGAAGCTCAGAAGAAATCATAAATATAAAATCCCAGAGTTGTCTGTCTCTCAGTAACGCTTTGAAATGTTTCATTGAGCAGTACAACAGCACTTCAACAGTCAATTGAAGATCACTACAAATGTCAATTTAAATGTTACAACATTACAATTGCTTACAATTGCAAACTTTGGAACACTAAAACAGCAATTTGACAGGATGTTCTAGAGTTTTCTGAAGCCACTGAAATAAGCTGAAGAAATAAGTTGCACATAGTTTTTCCAAATTCGTAGAATAGTATCGAACTTTTCATCATCGTAGTTTTCGGATTTAGGAACTTGGTCGGTGATCAAAACGTAAACAAGCCAACTTCAAGCAATTTTTTCGAACGAACTTGAATCCCGATTCAAGTTGAAAATGTGATTCAAAACGGTTTTCGCTATTTTCAACTAAGGTTCAAACACAAATTAGGCAGCATCCATTTATTACGTAACGCTAAAATTATTTTTTAACCCCCTCCCTCTCCTCCGTAAAAAAAAGCGTATGGAAATTTTCAAAATTTTGTATGAGCCGTAACACTTGAGCCTACCCCCTCCCCCACTCCGAGCGTTACGTAATTTATGGATGCCACTTTAGATACATGCAAAGAAAGATAATCATGAATGAGGTGAATGTGCGCCGAACAATTGAGTTTTTTTTTTTCAATTTCAGTGAAACCTCCTTAAGTGGATGTTCCATGGCTTGATAACAACCCATGAATGCAAACAAAAAATAAAATTTGATGGTCACTATGATGGTCCTCTAAAACAGCTCTCCAAAGCATTCCTGTTCGATGATCCGATATTTCAATGAGTCGATGCTCTCTTCATTACAGCTATCCCGGTCAACCAGTCAGTGATTTTTGATAGCGATCGCCATCGCTGAACAAAGATCTATAAATGAATTGTGACACTGGTTGATCGGAATTCAGCAGAATGTTCGAGAATTTTCAGTAGGATTCTTCTCTTTAATTCATATAAGCTTCTGGAACATTCGAAATATTTCACAACAGAAGAAACATTACAACAGCTTTTAAGGCTGTCATTATTTCAAATCAGAACAATACAACGGCATTACAGATACGTGCTCTACGGAGTATGGTTAGAGCATAATTACGAAATTTGCAACAATGCCTTAAAATATCCAATTTTTTTGCATTAAAATATGCTTTTAAGCAAGCCAAATCTAGATTTTAAGTACAAATTGGAGAATAAAACAACCGACTGCGCTGAAAACTTGATGGATAAGTAACTTGTTTTCTTCGTTTTTTATTTAAGACCCCTGTTTTATTCTCGATATTTGTGCTCTTGAAAATTTAAAAAAAGTTTCAATTCATCTTTATCTCATGCTGTTTTTGACGTAATGGACGATGATAAAACAGTTTTTACGAGTCTATATACACGGTGTCAAAATCTCGATCATTATTGGACTTTCACATACCTCGGATATTTATACAAAAATTTTCAACATTCGGTCGGCTGAAATTTTCATATACATTTTGTATGAGACAGTTTAGGCTGTGTTTTTTTTACAAATTTATTACGGGAAACATTTCTTAAGCACAGAACATTGCTTCCTTGGCAATATATTTTGAAACTTTTAGGGTGTGAAAGTTTTATCGGGACTTATCTCCTTTAAAATAATATCTGAGGAAAAACTTGTTGTGCAACTTCGATAATAATTGAAATTTTGATACCATGCTAAGAAAATAGGAATATTACACGAGTTTTATCAAAGTCATAAATACACCTGTGAGTGCTGAATTCCAAATCCATTTAAACACATTAATAAAGGCTTTAAAAAGAAATATTTCGCTAAAGAACCTCACTCAATTGTTCGAACTAAAACAAAAGTTCGAATATTACATAACTAGAGTAATTGTGCAGTTTTCAAGCATCGAATCTCAAAATATTTGACGAAAAAACAATTACAAATTCAATTATAGTAGCATATAGGTGCTGATTGCCATAGTTTTAGCCTGAAATAAAAAAGCACATATTAAAAAAAAAAAAAACAAATAGATAGAATCTAAATTTTAGAATAAAATCAAAATTAAGGTGCAAATTATTCGGAAAACAGATTCTCGAGCACAATTATGGCGAACCGAACATCCATTTGAGTTGAAAACTTGATCGATTAGTCACCAATAGCAAGTGGCTAATCGATCAAGTTTTTAGATTAAATGAATGTTCTCCAGATTTGTGTTCATGACAATTTTAGGTTTGGCTTCGATTCTTCTTCGTTTTAATAAAAGATTGGCCAACATAAACCTAACTCTACGATTTTCGTGGAAATCATGTTAAGCGTGTACAAAAGTTCAGATTTCAAACGGCAAGATGATGAAGAGCAAATGCTCCGCGCAACAATTTCAATTCAAAAAGTGCTCCTCGATCTAAAAAGGCAGAAAACTCCTGCATTAGACTAAGGTTGTGTTTCATTTAGAATTTCCAGAGAAAATATCAGAAAAACGGGATTTTTTAATGAGTTTACAACTCGCCAAGGACAAGAGCCACCTCAATAAAATAATAATACAGGTCGGACTCGATTATCCGGAGACTCGACTTACGCATAATTTTGAGATAATTTAGTATTGCAATATGAACGGTTTAGCAGTTTTGGACGTAGATTAGAAGAGGGGGTTCGAAAAAGGTTTTTCTTGTGTATGCCGGTCAAGAATTTATTATTCTTCTCAAGACCCCTAATGTTCCTAGAAATAATCTTCGGCTACGCCATTGCATCATATTAATAAAACAACAATAAAAGATAATATTAAGGTTCTTTAATCGCAGATTTTATTTTTTCTTTTAGTGATTCGATTATCCGGAGTGGAAAAATCGATACTCCAGATAATCGAGTCTGACCTGTGCATAATAAAAATATTCCCAGGAGCAATTTCAAAAATAATATCTTGATATGTATATATATAATGACAACAAGTAAACAAACTTAACACGGAATTTGCAAAAAAAAAATGGCGTACCTAAAGATATATAATACTCAAAGTGGAATTTCAGGTATTACTCCCACCGAAGATAAAAAAAAAATGATAACAAATTAAAAAAAAATATGCAGCAGAATTCCCGAAGGTGCCATCTTGGACAAAAACTTGGAGGAATCCTATTAAATTTTCTAGTAAGTTCTTTGCTAATAATATTGAAGCAATCATAAAACAATTCCTTGTATTTTAGAGAAATTTCCCACAAAAAAAAACCTCGATTCTGACAACTTGTTGGAGAAATACGATATACTACTAAATTCCTGAATTCTTTCTTATTTAGATTACTTGGCACTAACCTTTTGAATTTTTGGGTAAAAGTCTGATTGTATTACATTTTTGTTGAATCTTTAGAATTTCTGGTACAAATTTACATGTATATTAGAGGCCTTACGATAACTCTGAGATCAAAAGTTGAATAAGCCCTTAAGCATACTGATATATTGATAATATGTATTCAGTAGACAACGTTTATGAAAGTAAATTCATAAAAAAATAAACATAAGACTTGATAATTCTAAAAAATAATGGAAAGAGCTGGTGTGGCGTGCTAATATCCATCGTATTGAGTTTTGATCAGCGAGAACCTGCAATTCTCTAAGTATTGTAGTGGATGGTGCTGATACGAAACCTTCAGTGAAGTTGTACGAAGGTGTTCATAATGTAAAGGAAAGTAAATCATAATGTGGCGTGGCTCAATCGACCGTAAATCAGATTCCGCACATTACCTCTTCGTCTATGCGAATTCGGTGAAAAAGTGCAAAGTGAATATTTGAACTGTTTTGTTGCATTTTTGGTGTACAAGTGGACGAACTATAAAAGCTTTCACAAAATTACACTTGGAAAATGAATCTGCGCCGAATACCCGCCGGAGTGGAACACTTTAAGTATAACGACGAATAATAGCGCTTGAGACGAAGTAGATCGAAACCTTACGTATTTTTGACTGTCAAAAAAAGAGGGATCTACTTGTTAGCACTATTAATCCCCTTGATTTTGAAGGAAATTGTACTTTATATCGGAAAACCATAAACTTATAGCATTTTTAGCAAAGTAAAATCGACCCGGGTATTTAGGAGCTAACTTGTTTTATACAACTTTGCCTTAAAATGGGAACCTTTGAGGGTTTTTTGTACTTAATTTTTGCTTTATCAAATACTCAGACCATCCATGTTGTATGCTGTACCAACATGGACTAGCTGTAGTAATACCAGGAAGAGAGCTCTGCAGAAGATTCAAAACAAAATTTTGAAAATGATTCTGAAGCCTTCCTTTTTGGTATAGTACCATGACTCCACAGTTATGGATCAAATAGTGTGGAGTCCAACCTATAAAATTCAATAAAACGACATGGAAAACGTAAAATTGTAATTTAAAAGCACGAATTGAATCGTTTCAAGTTGGAACTTCGGTTAGTAAAATGTTTTGAGTGTAAAATTTACGTAGGATTGCATAAAAAAGAAATATTGTATCGGTTTCTGAAAACCATATTATGGATCAATTTTCATATTATGGATCAAATTGTGACATATTACGGATCAGTGCGCAAAATCAAGAGATTTTCAACTCAATGCATCTGTATTGCATAATTTGGCGAAAGTTAACAATGTGTCACATATTACTGCAAAAAATAGCAGTGCTAGAGCTGAAAACTAGGGTGAAATTCCATTTTTTTTTTGATACTGCATTGTAGTAACTGAGAAATGAACTGTTTTCGCTCCACACCAAGTTTTCCACCCATTTTGTCTGCTAAAGAATGAAATTTACTAACCTTGATGTTTTATTAGCTTTATCCTTAGTGCTATTGTCTGAAAATGTCGAATACAATGCTTAAAACGGCAGAAATCTACATTCTTTGGAAGTGATCCATAACCGTGGTAAACAATCATTTCCTAGTTTATATTATGGATCACTAGTAAGAAGTGCTAATATTCGATATTTAGAATCAACAATCAAGAAAAATGTTTTCCAAAGTTGAATTTATACTAAATCTAAGCGAACAAGCATGTTTTATGCTATAACATTTGAATTTTACCACCTGTGGGAGCTTATGAATGCTGACGGTACTTCTTAAAGAACACGACCATATATTGATAGCTGTGTGATACCAACTGAACATTTGTCAAAAACACAGTTATTTAGCGGTTGAATGTTGTGCTTAAAATTACAAATGGTAGAAGACAAATAGTATAATATGGGGAAAATATGTTTTACGTCAACGTTTATGTTTTGAGCGATTTATCCCATGTTGAATGCCAAAGTGATCCGTCACTGTGGGTGATCCGTAACTGTGTGGGCATGGTACTAATGAGTTACATAGAATATAAAATGTTAAAACATTGGAACAAATGCCATATAAAATAATTAACAATTTCAGACAAAAATCGTTGCAATCTTCTATTGCCATAATAATTCGTTATATATGTAATTTACGTTAGGTTAAGTAAATTGAAAGCGTTTTATTTTCTCTAATAAGCAGGTGTCATCGTCCCCCCTTAAAAATTCTTTACTGCTACGGCAGATTGTAATATTTTATAAACAAAATGTTAATACAAGTTTATTTTATTTTACCAAATTAGGACGAAAGTGTTGCCCAGCACAGAACAGAACATATAGGAAATGAATGGAATGTTTGGAATAATACTTACAGAGAATACAAAAAAAAATTTTTTTTTTGGTGGTATCCAATCGATTGAATTTTCAGCTTGAACGGTTGTCTGGTTCTCATTCGAGATATACATTGACTCATAATTACACAACCCCATTCTTGCCATCGATCATTATGTTCTGCAACAATGTTGGATTACACGAAATGAATAATCATTTGCCAAAATTCTCAATCCGTTTTGACGAGTTATTCTAGTCGAGCAAAGTAAGATGAAATTTCGTCTCTGTGCCAAAGGTTCTTCGAACCGAAATCATTTGTCGTCGAATGACAAAGAAATGTAACCCTTGGTTGCCAAGGCTGTGGTGCCTCGCGAAAATTCATAAATATGTAAAACAAATTCGGCAACCTCTGCGGTAATGGTAATGCGGTGCGGCGTGGATTTCGGAACGATACCTGCCAACATTGGGAATTCCCGGTAGAAGGTAAGACAGCCATTCATATATCGAAGATGTGACGGTGGTAACAAACGGGGCTCATCCTTCCGCACTTTATCTACGTATGGGTGAGAACCCTAATAAAAAATTACAAATTTTGTTCAATAGTTGAACCTACTGTACACCATGGTGTACACTAGAGTCGATATATTATGTATAGTTGAATGTTTCAACAGGGCGAAATATTTATTGTTTTTACTGTAAATTCATATTTTTTTGTTGTAGAAACACATTCTATTATGTTTCACAAATGGGGCCTTCCTTTGCCTAGTAGTGAAGTCCTCGACTAAAAAGCGAAGCCATGTCGAAGGTTCTTTTTCTTCTTTACGTCCTCACTGGGACAGAGCCTGCTCCTCAGCTTAGTGTTCTTATGAGCATTTCCACAGTTATTAACCGAGAGCTTTCTTTGCCAAAGTTGTTTTTGCATTCGTATATCGTGTGATAGGTACGATGATACTCTATGCCCAGGGAAATGAAGGAAATTTCCGTTACGAAAAGATCCTGGACCGACCGGGGATCGAACCTAGACACCTTCAGCATGGCTTTGCTTCGTAGCCGCGGACTCGAACCACTCATCTAAGGAAGAATTGTAAAAAAAAGTTTCGTTCCTTAGGTAACCTGTTGGAAAATATTATATTTTTACAATAAAATCTATTGTATTTTGAAAATATTTTCTATCAGGGAAGCCGCACTGCGGGAAAATCTAGCCGATGGGAGCCCACAGGATTTGGCACACGGAGACGGAAGGAGGAAACGGCTACAGTAGCAAAAGCCATTATCCGTATCCGCTCTAGTGCCACTGAAATATTAATCCTCGTTTTGGCTGCTGCCGTCGGATTGTGGCATATTTTAGATACATACATATATTTTGCTGTGGCAGCCTTTTTGATTAGGGAGCATGGGCTAAATGAAATATGAAAATGTAATCCACCGAATGGGGCCGGTTTTCCCAATCGATATCTGCTCTCGGTTCGGAATTGGAGGTTCGATTCGATATAGGGTTGCAAATGTAGGGTTTACGGGCGTAGTCAGGATTTCCAATGCTAATTCGAAGATTGATTTACGAATTTTACGCAAAAACGATCATTTTTCACTTTTTCCGCTCTAAGCTGCGCACTAGGATCTTGAACTCGATTATAGGAATCAAGATTTCCTTCTAAATCGCAAAGAAAGGAAACTGCCGCGTTTTGATGGAAACTCTTAAAGATCGCAAACTAATTCTCAAAGAGTTTTAGGAGAAGAAGCACATTTTTTTTTACTTATGACGACAAAACTGAACGTTTGTTCAAGCTTTTCTTGAAAGGTATCTCAAGTGACTATATTATTTTATATTATATTATATTATATTATATTATATTATATTATATTATATAATATGTTATATTATATCATATTATATTATATTATATTATATATTTTATATATCATATTATATTACTATACTATATAAATCACCTGAGGAGATAAAAAATAGCATAAATAATTTACTTTGGATTTTCCCCAGTCCAAGTAATTATTATGAAAAAGAAAACCCAATTTGACATTCGTCGAAAAGGGCTTTCTCAAGAATATTACTAAGTTCATTTTAACAAAAGTGATTTCTATAATCTTAAAGCTTTTCCTGGAGGAAAGTACCAGAACCCTACTCAGTGCTGTCGGTGCCAAAAGTGGGGTCATGGTACCAAACATTGCCGCATGGAAACTAAATGCATGATTTGCGGAGGTTATTCTCACGATAAAGACGTTTGTCCTTCAAAGGAAGATACCAAAAAGTTTGTATGTGCAAATTGCGGGAGCAACCATAAGTCTAAGTTTTGGAGTTGCACTTCGTGCAAACGAATTGTTGAGGCTCGTACCAGACAGATAAACGGCAACGCTTTTTGTAGCCGTAATTCCCCAGGCATAATCTCTAACAATTTTCATTTTTCAGTTAAGGCTAAGTAGCCCGTCATTCGTTTTGGCAACAATGATGACTTTTCAGCTTGCATTTCAAAGTGATAAAACTCAGTCTTGATAGTTTATATTGACTTGAAAAAGTATCACTGTACGCGCGAACATACATAAACTATGCTGATACTTTTTCAGCTGTGTCAGTGCAAAACCAACTGATTTTCTTTAATTCAAAATCGTGAGATGAATTTGCAACAATCATCTACGACCCGTATAAATTTCAATGCCAGCCTACTTCGCATTAACTATCGATTGCTAAGTAATAATACCCATCAGGTAAATTATAATCATGCTCATTCACAAGCTTCTTCCGTAGGGTAACCATTCGCTTCTTTCAAATATGAATGCTAATGCCCAAGGATATTCCTATGCCAATGTTATTCCAGTTCCTCCCCTTAAAATTTTCTTTACACGGGAATGGTTTGAATTTTTCCATTCAAATGAGAATATCCATAATTATGCCACCGCAGGTAACTCTAGTCCGTCTTTTCATTAACGGAAAATCCTAATACGAAATCTACAAAAAATGTTCCTACTTCTAATGAAGCCTCTTATTTTAATTTTTTTACCGTACAATTCAATCAAATGATTGATGCCACCACTATGGCCGAAGCTGTATAAGTTGGTGTAAAATTTACTAATAAAAATTATTATTAGATTACGGTTCTCTAATGGATCCAAATTTTTTTTTTTTTTTTATTTTTATGAATTAGAATGCTCGTTTTTTTGAGTGGTGAAAAAGACATGCTGTTTAATATATGTAAAACACCAACTTTTTTTTAGTTGGATGCAACGTGGCGTAGTTGGCTACACGTTCGCTTCATAAGCGGATCATCATGGGTTTGATTCCCAGCCCCCCAACAAAAAACTCTTCGGTAGTCCGCTTGAAAACTTCACGAGCTCCACCTGTCCAACACCATGGCCGTCTGAAAGCGGACTGACAACTGGCCCTCTTCTGAGCGAACATGCTCTAATGTACCTGGATAACATGACGATCGACCAACGGCAAGGAATAATGGACTTCTCTCTGGACTCTTTCTGGAAAAGCAACATCACAGGTAACGTCGGATCAGATCCACAAATAGATTTAATCGATAAAGCGGATATGGACAATGTACTAAAAAGAACAACCATCAAATTTGAATTCACTCTGATAATGCCCAAGCTGGCGAATAAGAGCTCAATAAGTTAAGTAAATGGAGAATAAAATAAAAACTATTTTAGTTATTTGAAACTAAAATTTGTACAACTAAGGCTGTTTCTGTTGAAACACAGCTTGGTAAATATACTTCCATAGCTGCCCATTTGGCTCTAAAATACACTGGACAGCAATCTAATTTGCTTCAAACTGCGCGCCCCTGTTGTATGAAGCACATTCATATTGGGTAAAATGGAGTCCAAAACGAGACATAGTTCAATATATCCACTAAATAACGATTATCTTCTATTGGCTCAGATAATTCCCAATTAATTGGTGTTCACACAGACCGGACTGATTATTTGGCCTTGTAGAGATAAGTCATGGACTCCACTAATTCTGATTTTTCCGATGCTGTTTTGATAAAGACAGTTCAGATTCAGATAACTTCCAATACAGTGGGATGCCGTTTTTGGCAACAAAGTAGAAATTATTTGATTTATGTTAAGCCTGTTATTACGGCATGCTTTTACATAAACAATGCATGTAATTCTAAAATTAAAATAACAGTGAGCTGAAGAGTTCATGGGAAATTTATGATTTAAACGCCTGAACTTTTTTTTCAGTGAGTTATTTTAAATTTGAAGAAAAATGAAACATTGCGAGCACATAATAATATCAAAATAAATACCCACGTACGGGTCCAAATGATATAAACAAAAGACACAATTATATTAACAAAAATTTACAATTATTTTTAATGATGTTCAAAAATGTTGTCAAAAATGGATCCATTTTGTTGCCAAAATCGGGGGGTGCCAAAAACGGAATCCCACTGTATTTCAGAAAATAATGCAAATATTTTGTTATTTCGAATAGTTGGAATACGTTTTTCTTAAACCTATAAAAATACACTTTCATTTTGTTTGGTCACTTAGAACCCAGAAATAAATTTTAGTCCCCTTGATTATACGACTATTGAATAATATTAAGAATTTCAGGAGGTATTCCATTAAGGTCTTCCAACCTCCCTTGAGGAACTTTTCGAAATATACTTTCAAAAAATTTTGCACGAATTCGCAAAACAAATTCCTAAAATATTCCTTCAAAGCAGTTGCTGTAAAAACCGAAGGGTCTACATCAACACAATTTTACAAGAAATATTCTAAGATATTTTACCATAAAGCACTTTAAGGGCTTCTCAACATTATCACTAGATATTATTATGCTTTCCAATGAATTCTACTAGTTGCACTTCCAGAAAGTTCTCAGCAGATGCCTTCAGATGTTTCGTTTTGAATTCCTTTAATAATTACGTCCAGAATTTCTCTTGTGATCATCTAAGTGTTATTGCCAATGATTGTTTTTCTGGAATCAAGTCAAGACTTATTTCCACGAATTCTTTCCTTTCGAAAATGATATATATTATCAGTAAAAATATCATTCGAGATATCCTCAATATATTTCTACGAATATCAGCTTTCTTGAAAATCCTCAAGAGATTTACCAGAGTACAGGGGATAGGCAAAATGATTGAGATAGGCAAAATTTTGCCTAAATTCAAATGCTCATAACTTTATGAAAAATTGATGAAATTGGATGCATCCGGAAGCATCCGACGGCAAATTTGGTCTACTTTTAGGAACTTGCTTGGCCATGCATATTGGCCACTGGATACCGGAGATGTTCCGGATCTTCCGAGGTCATGTCTAAATGTCATTTTTCTGTCGCTTGTATTTTTGAGCGGTGTAAAGTTGGATAGATGTTTACTATTTTCCTAGAAACTAGAACTAATAGGAGGTTGAATGCCGCCGGACGGATCAAGATTGGTTCGAAATCTTCAGAAATATGACCATTTCCGTAAAATGGTTCCGGAAAACATGGTCAGTCATGTTTGTATTTCCAATTATGTAAATACTATCCGGAACTATATCCAAGTGGGCGCTAACCTTAAAAATGATGTTTCCAGCAACATATCCAGAACCATTAGATGTATACTTCACTTTATAGAAGGTTCCAGGTGCCCTGGGGGAAGTGGTCAATTAGGAACATATCTGGAACCATATCAATATGCGCATCAAACTTCATGATTTTCAAAGGTTATTCTTTCCGAAGCATTTCCAGCATCACCGGCTGCCATGACGACTCTATAGTAGGTTCCAGGTGCTCCCGGGGATGTGGCCAATTTGGCCGTTCCCATGAATCAGAATGGAAATTCTGCGAATAGCATAAGCTTTGAAAACCATGAAGTTTAATGCCCATATTGATATGGTTCCAGATTAATCCAGATTCCTAATTGACCACTTCCCCCAGGGCACCTGGAACCTTCTATAGAGTGGTCTATGTATCTAATGGTTCTGAATATGCTGCTGGAAACATTTTTTCTAAGGTTGGTGCTCACTTGGATGTAGTTCTGGGTAATATTTACATAATTGGAAATACACACATGACTGACCATTTTTTCCGGAACCATTTTACAGAAATGGTCATATTTCTGAAGATTTCGAACCAATCTTGATGCGTCCGGCGGCATTCAACTTCCTATTAGTTCTTGTTTCTAGGGAAATAGTAAAAATCTATCCAACTTTACACCGCACAAAAATACAAGCGACAGAAAAAATGATATTTAGACATGACCTCGGAAAATCCGGAACATCTCCGGTGTCCAGTGACCAATATGCATGGCCAAGCAAGTTCCTGAAACTAGACCAAATTTGCCGTCGACTGCTTCCAGATGCATCCAATTTCATCAATTTTTCATAAAGTTATGAGCATTTGAATTTAGGCAAAATTTTGCCTATCTCAATCATTTTGCCTATCCCCTGTATATCAACATCCTGATGCTGCTTCATGAACTTGTTCTAAAATCGCTTTAGAAATCAACATCTTTCCAGAACTACATCAATGATTTGTCTAGCAATTATTTTCATGCACATTTCTTTAATTTCTGTTGTAAATATTTATGGAATTCAAGCAGTATTATTTGAAGTATTTTTTTTTTTTTAGATTCCCTAGAGTAATTCTTAAAGCTTTTGTAAGAGGTATTCTTGAATAATTCACAGTAATATCACTTGAAGGAATAAAAAACGTATTCTTAAAATAATTTCTGGTTAACTATTGTTGGAATCCTGAAAAAAGTTAGTGGAATTCCCCGGAAAATCATTGGAAAGATTCCTAACTAAATCAATACAAAACTTTTTTGAATAATTTATTTCAAAATTCCTGGAGAAATTGAAATATAGTACTGAATAGAGTGTCCATTTTCCGGCCAATTCGCTTGTCCCGGGATTCAGGACAAAAATCTAGTCTTGTCCTGTGGAATCCCGGGATCACGGAAAACACTTTTTGAGTCGATTCTACACTGGTACAAACGGCGTAAGCAATTGAATGGAACGGCGTTTCATTTTGTCATATTTTTTAAGGCAATAATTGAAACTATCTATCTATTGAACGTGAGCTGATTGTATGCTAAAATTAAGCGATGGACACGGTGGAAAAATGTTGAAAAGGTGATTCATTTTAATACAGTTCTAGAAGACAGGTTGTGATTCTTCTAAATTAACTCCGCAGTCCGCAGCTACAAAGCAAAGCTATGCTGAAATGTATGGGTTCGATTCCTGGTCGGTCCAGGATCTTTTCGTAATGGAAATTTCCTTGACTTCCCTGGGCATAGAGTATAATCGTAACTGCTACACGATATACGAATGCGAAAATGGCAACTAAGGCAAAGAAAGCTCTCGGTTAATAACTGTGGAAGTGCTCATAAGAACACTGAGCTGAGAAACAGGCTCTGTCCCAGTGAGGACGTTAAGGCCAAAAAAGAGGAAGATCCTGGCGTCCAGTGCTCCGGTTAAATTAATTGAACTCAGCACTATTTTCCCAAGATTAAGCTCATTCATGTTATGTTCAAGCTACAGTAAAAATTTCAGGTAAACCGGAGCATTAGAAGCCGAGATCCAAATTTGCCAACTTGAACGTTTCGTATGGAAATACGGCAAATGCGTACTTTATTATGTCCAGTACTGTACATGGGACGATTCTATAGTTAAATTCCTGGATTTTTTTTTTTTTTTTGGAGTAATTACAAGAGTTTCTCGAGAATCCCATTAAAAAGTTCTTACAAGATTTACAGAAATTATTCTTAAATTTAATTTTAAAAAAAGATTGCTGGACGAATTGCTGAGGATTTCCAGGAATAAACCCGGCTGGAATCGCCAAAAAATATTGGCCTCAAGGGTAAAAACAGTTTGAGAAACACTGGTCTAAAAGTTTGTTAGGATACCTAAAATATAGCATAGCATAGCATAGCATAGCATAGACTGACTGTACATGTCAATGGTTGCTACTCCGTGATTGATCGGAACTGGTAAGAATTGCACTACGATCCAAATGAATAAGGGATGGGAGTTTCCGCTTACTCTCGAAGTGCAATTTTAGCAGATCTAATATTATTGATCAATAACGGCGCCGGCCAAGTCCTTACAGTCAGTTGGGATGGGGAAGGAATGTTAGGGTGTAATGATTGTTGCTTCTAGAGACCGAGAATACCTCTGCATCTCCACAATCACCACGGGAAGGGTGTCTATTAGTGAGGGAGGAAAAGATCTGGGAGTCACCTCTGGTCGGTGATGCGATCCATGGACAAGGGGGAAATATACGACTTATATTTAAAGCTAGTTTTGTATTTTTGTCTCGAGAAGTTTTTGGTAGAAGCTTTTAAAAATACGTCAACATCTGTAATGTCGAACAATTCAAAAGACGTTTTTTAAAAATGACGAAAACTGAAAATTACATGTATAAATTTTAAATTATATGAAACAGGAATAACGCCGACACTTGTAGTGACGAACCATACATAGTTTGTTTGAAAATGACATATGAGTATTACTGTGCATTTTGTCTCGATATGGTAGAAGTTTTAAAAAATACGTCAACATTCACAATGTCGAACAATTCAAAAGATAATTTTTATTAATGTCAAAAAGAGAAAAATATATGTATATTGAAATTGTATAAAAAAAAGCATAATGCCGACACTTATAGTGACGAACCATACAAAGTTTGATTTAATATTACATAAAAGTTACGCTTTCAAGAAAAAATGTGGTATCAGAAGCATGAAACGAACTCACCAGTTGGTAATCCATTCTCGACTGAACACAAAACTGACACTAACAGCAAAACTTCTTGGCGTACCGAAAACAAACCGTCTTGCTTGGGCCTTCTCAAATACCTACCCAGCAAGACGCTCCAAATCGAGGAAAAAAAAAAATCTCCGGCGACGAAAACACGTGCGAAATCGTGAGTAAAATCTTTCGGACGACGCAAAACCGAACTGTCCTGCTTGGGTCTCACGAAGCACTACCCAGCAAGACGCTCCAAAACAGGGAAAAAAAAATTCTCCGGCGACGAAAACGCGCGAAATCGTGAGTAAAATCTATCGGCCGACGCAAACCCGAACTGTCCTGCTGGGGCCTCACGAAGCACTACCCAGCAAGACGCTCCAAAACAGGGAAAAAAAAAATTCTCCGGCGACGAAAACGCGCGAAATCAAGAGTAAAATCTATCGGACGACGCAACACCGAACTGTCCTGCTAGCACTACCCAGCAAGACGCTCCAAAACAGGGAAAAAAAAAATCTCCGGCGACGAAAACGCGCGAAATCATGAGTAAAATCTATCGGACGACGCAAAACCGAACTGTCCTGCTTGGGCCTCACGAAGACTACCCAGCAAGACGCTCCAAACAGGGAAAAAAAAAAAAAAAAAAAAAAAAGAAAAAAAAAAAAAAAAAGTTCTCCGGCGACGAAAACGCGCGAAATCAAGAGTAAAATCTATCGGCCGACGCAAAACCGAACTGTCCTGCTTGGGCGTCACGAAGCACTACCCAGCAAGACGCTCCAAAACAGGAAAAAAAAATTCTCCGGCGACGAAAACGCGCGAAATCAAGAGTAAAAT
Organism: Aedes aegypti; assembly: GCF_002204515.2. Lineage (NCBI taxonomy): Eukaryota > Metazoa > Arthropoda > Insecta > Diptera > Culicidae > Aedes > Aedes aegypti. Next base: position 242,531,566 of record NC_035108.1, on the reverse strand, counting down.
CTATCGGACGACGCAACACCGAACTGTCCTGCTAGCACTCATTTGTTAGGATACCTAAAATATATCCTCGAAAGTGATCATTGAAATTCGAACTAATAGGGTAACGACTGTTTCTTTCGTTTTTAATCGCTAACAGTTGGCGCCAGTGACAAAAAGTACAGACAACAACCTTTCAAACATTCAGTTTCTGTCACTGGCCGTCAAGCGGCGACACTGATGTATGATTCCACTCACTGATCGCGCTACGCTGGATTCTCAAATTTCTCAAACTTCCAACACAAGCGCATGGAAGTATAGAAGTCGAGAACTGCCAAAACGTATGAAAAAAAAATGAAAAACGTAAATTACTTGCAATTAGGAAACTGGTCCAAAAGAGAAGTTATTAGAAATGAAGCGTAATGTGAATAAAAAACTTATTGTATTTAGTTCATCTTCCCTGGTGCTTTCTTTGCTTCAGGGTTTCGTTTTTACTACCACTGAAAAAGAGCCATCTATTACCTTTTCTGTTTTGAATATCGCTCTATTTGCTCAATTTGCATATTCAAATTTAGAGGCACCAAAATACTAGAGTTGTTTTTGAAACAAAAGATCATCGTATCGAAACGATCATTTTCACCAAAAAAGGATTTACCAATTTTCAATATATTATTATTTTTGTAAAATTTGTCAAATCTTTGTGCGATATCAGTATGACTTCATATTGTTTGCATCTATCCATGAATAAAGCAAAAAATATCTTGGGCTGTGTTGTTTCATTGTGGTGTTTGCAATTCGAGTATTTTTGACGAGAACTCCTCAATGGATCCAATGGATCAATTGAAAAATAAATCCGATCGGCCAACGGGAGGCAATGACCTTTGTCGCTTCCCTCCTCTGGCTACGCTCATGCCGTCAGTTAGAATCGAGGTGGGATCCAGTGACGTCGCGGTGAGCTTTGTGTAGTAAAAACGCGTTTGTGTCGCAGAATATAAATGTAAAATCGACATCGAGGGATGTTTTCAAAATTGTGAAATGGCCTTTCAGATTTCTTCTCAAACCTAGACAGACTTTGCCTAAACATGTGTTCACATAACTCTTAAAATACGAAAAGAATGCTGTAAGGTTTAACCTAAATGATGGGCCATCCCTAGAGCTCACCCTATGCATTTCTGGCGCCATTGATGCAATCAAATGGCTGGCTCTGAATCCGTTTGATCAGAAATGAAATATGAATGGATGCTGCCTTTGTGATGATGGAAGCCGTTTGGCAAACTAGCCCAGCCAGCAGCATTCGGATTGTAGCCAGAAAATCAATAGAAGCAATTCCAAAAACAAACCATAAAATTGCAAACATTTTTGGGTTCGGTTCGGGCTACCTCCATTTGAAATGCCTCATAAATAATGCGTGGCTGCGAAGCACAAAGAATGGGGAACAAAACCACGTGCCAAGAAGCAAGCAGCTATTATTCCTGTTCAAGTTGAGTTGCAAGTTTTTCACATCATCACCGATGACGACGACGACGACGACTCTTCACTTCTTCACAATCCGGTAACTAGCATGACTTGTTTACACAGCCTGCAGTAAAACCCTCATTCCGATCGCCGCTGGTTCTGTCTGGAATAATTCATTTCGTCTTCTTTCTACGCTTCCTAATGGATGATGACACTTGAATGGGCCTTCGAAGGCGATTTGTTCTTCCTACACGGAAACCGTACCTTCCTCTCCACTTGCAGAGATTCCGAACTGAAGTACCACAACCATACATGATTGAGGTTAATTCGAAACGCTTCGAATGCGGAAGTCCAGCTGCAATAGTCATTTTGTCGTCATTCAAACTCATTTAAGGTTGTCGAAGGTTCACAAGAAATTAGCTTTTCTTCATTTTCTTCTTTCTTTTTTTTAAGTACAAGACCACTTGAACCGATCTCTACTTTGAAATTTACCTTGAAGGTGGATCGAAGTCTTGCTTCATATCTTATGGAGCGCAATCTAGCGAACCCGATAGCCATTCACGCTGAAAATTTGATCGATTGGTCACTACCAACGAGAGACCAATCAATCAAGTTTTCTGCTTAAACGGATGTTTGGATATCCAGGTTTTGCTGTGTTTCTACGGATAATAAATTGTAAATATTTTTTATCAAAGTTTTTTTTTTTATTAGTATCATAATGAAACTCAATCATCATACTTTAATGGAACTAAATTAGGCTGTCATAAACTTTACATATTACATTTCGTTTGCCTTAGAAGCTCAGAATATGTTACAGGTGAATTTTAGATTGCTCATTACGATGAATTTAGTTATTATTGTAACAAGGTGTGAAATCCAGTTTTGCAACAAGTTGCATACAACATTTTTTTTAATTTAAGAAAATTTGCTAATATTTAGAAAAAATCCAACTTATTTCTAGAAGTTAGCAGAATTAAAAGGTACAATTGAGCTTCCCTTGCTCTGGCAAGTAACGTAAGTTATATCTGACGTGCTGTGAAAATTTCATTCAAATCGGTCGATAAACAACTGAGATCAGGCCTACCAAAGTTGACCATTTTGTTTGGAAAATCGAAAAAGTTGCAGATGTTTTGTCCAATACTGTTTCTCAAAAACGATTGCAACAAATCGCTGTATTTTTAACCCGTATAGGCCTGAGTGAAAGCAAAAATACTAAGATCCTCACCGCTCAGAGAATACTAAACGGATTCAAACATTTTTTTGTCAGCATACCGGCCCACATATCTAGTTCCTAAAAGTGGCCAAGGGATTTTGGGAATGTTCATGTGGTCGGAGATATTCTAATGGGTCACTGGGTCAGGTCTGGTAATAAAGGGCTATTTTTTGGGACACGCCAAGTTGTCTTTGTTAATTTGCAATGGCAATCATTTTAATTTGCATAAATCATTATGATCTGATATTCAACATTATAAATAAAGAGGGGCCTTCCTTAGCCGAATTGTTAGAGTTCGCGGCTACAAAGCAACGCCATGCTGAAGGTGTCTGGGTTCGATTCCCAGTCGGTCCAGGATCTTTTCGTGATGGAAATCAAGGAAAGATGGAAGTCAAGAGACTTCCCTGGACATAGAGTATCATCGTACCTGCCACACGATATACGAATGCGAAAATGGCAACTTTGGCAGAGAAAGCTCTCAGTTAATAACTGTGGAAGTGCTCAAAGTAGCCGGCTCTGTCCCAGTGAGGTCGTTAATGCCAAGAAGAAGAAGAAATAAAGAGGTAAGCACCATTTGGACTGTACTGGATGTGGCCACTAAGGCTTAATATCCTAGAGAACCGGCTATATATTTTTTGGATTCTAAACCGTTTCAATTCTCTAACAGTAGAGATTAAACATAATAATTTACTGAAATACGTTCCCATGGGCTAGATACATATGTTTAGATAAAAACTGGCCACTTTGTCGTAAATTTTAAGGCATCATGGGGACCGAAAATTGTTATTTCAAGTGTTAAACAAATGCAGGACACAAGGTTATCCAATTCAATCGTTTCTCAAAAGGTTTACGGTTGCGTTTTTCTTTAAATTCCTTGATATAGTGGCTACATTATAGCCGATTCAGGAAATTATCTGTAACTTTAAACTTGCCTACCTCCAGGGGCACAGAAGTACAGTATCCTTTTCAGCAGACCTGACCCAGTAATTCACCTGAATAACTCCGGACACAAGAACATTCCCGAATTCCTTTGGCCTCTTTGAGAAACTAGATATGTGTGCCAGTATACTGGCAAAAAATAATTGAAATTCGTTAAGTAGGGTCGGTGCTCCTTTAGTGGACAGTCCCCTATAGTCGCACTAGTGACTTTTCACGGCCGTTTTGCTATAAATCTTTTCAAAACATTTTTTGACATGAAGGTCAGGACCTATTTATCAAAGTACCATTGATTTACATCTTGATTTTGCTCAAAAAATGATCGAAAAAAATATTTTTGCTTAAAATTTGAGCTCCCTTGCGCCTATAGTAAACCTATTGTTCCTATAGTAGCACTACTGAGAGATACTATTTTTTATTATACGAAATAATTGATAAAATTATAACTTTTTTTACATCAAACGAAAGCTTAAGATCCACACATTGTAGGAAAAATATAAAAGTTTTGTAAAAATACGGTTTTGATAAGTATTTTGCCGCCGGTTTTGATAAGTATTTTGACGCCGTGATGCTAGTGCTACTATAGGAACAGAAATTAGAAATAGTGCTACTATAGGCACATGTATTCCTATAGTGGCACACGCGATAATAAATACAAACATTTGAGTTTTCGTATGTTTTATATTTTTCCCACAAAACCAAGATAAAAAGCTATCAGATGATGTAAAAATAATGACGCTAGCATTATTTTTCGATTTTATACGAATTTTTGTTCTTAGCTATGCGGCTATTGGTACATCGACCCTACTCGCTGAGTGGTGAGAGTTTAAGTAATTTTTCTTTCACTCAGGCCTATACGGGTTAAACAATAGACTCTTATCAAAGTATTGTATCAATGAGCGAAAAACCGAACATGTGAACAAATCTGGCGCCTGAATATTTATGTGGGTGGGAAAAACAAAAAAGTTATCGAGATTTAAATATTTTGTTGTTGTAAAAATTGTGGAATTAATTTGTCAGCTCACAAAATACAATTGTTCTCAATAAACTCAAATCTTCAAATTTTGAAAGAAGATCATACGGAGTACAGAAACTTATCCGAAGATAGTACAGTGCTGACTCTTGAAGCATACGAGATATTCAACAACACCCCCAAATTGATGAAATCCCATGATGAAACCGCATATACCAACACCAAGTGTCTCATGGGAGCCCTGACTGTATTCAGCTTATTAGTTTCATATTACCAGTAATTCCAGCGTAAAAATGGTTTCATTTCGCTTTCGGATAACACAAAATTTATACTTCAACTCTCAAGATTCGGCTTTCCCACATATCCACCCAGAACTGGAAAACATTCATATTAATGAATTGCCTTAGTTTTAACTCGAATGGAATCGTTCTTCTTCATCTACTTCTTCTTCTTTTTCTTCTAGGCATTAACGTCCACACTGGGACAGAGTATGCTTTTCAGCTTAGTGTTCAATGAGTACTTCCACAGTTATTAACTGAGAGCTTTCTTTGCCAAAGTTGCTATTTTCGCATTCGTATATCGTTTGGCAGGTACGATGATACTCTATGCCCAGGGAAGTCAAGGAAATTTCCATTACGAAACGATCCTGGACCGACTGGGAATCGAACCCAGACACCTTCAGCATGGCGTTGCTTTGTAGCCGCTGACTCTAACAATTCGGCTAAGGAAGGCCCCTGAATGTCTATTTTTCGAGGGTGATTGAAATGTCCAGCGGTTTGGAGTTATTCCAGTGGGTTACTGAATAAGATCTGGTAAAAATAACACCAACTTATTTTTGATCAACTTTTGCCTAACTAATTGGTATAAATATGACTACTTGCCATTCAACCTGTTTTATAGTATCAAATACGGATGTCCTGTTAGAACTAAGACCAGCATTGCCCTTGGGTATTTATCGATTATTCATGTAAACTCCTTGGATTCGGTCAAGAGGTCAAATTTATTTAGATGTTAAAATTCTCAAACAAAAAAAAGTTGATGCATTTATGAAAGAAATTTTTATGTTTCATTTATTATACCCGTTAATTGGCGTGATTATTTATATTTCTTAGAAATATTCAATTAATTTATCGCTATAAAAATCCGTTTGCTTTTTTTTAACAATGCACAATGGTCGGGCTCCATATAAAGGAGCGGCCAAAACTACCAAAACACTTTTTTGAGATTTTTATGGTTTTTACCATTTTAAAATATACCTCATGTATTATATTATTATGATTCCTAATTGAAATTGAACTGAAATTTGAATTTCTTTGACTTTCATAACGTCAAACTGAGTGAAGTCAAAAAATTGAAAAATGTATCAATAAAATAAAGTAAAAAATTCATATTTAAGGAATGCAATATTCTCCCAAAGCTACGAACTATCTGAAAGCTTATAGTTCAACACTTTTATCGAGCATAAGGATGAAACAAAATATTTTGTTGAAGCTTTAATACTGTTCAATATTACACTTTAGTAATTTTGATAGTTTTGAACATGAAAAACAACTCTTGGCCCGTCATGTCGCCGCCATTTCGAATATTGCACTTTAAAATGCATCCTTAGATCTTACAAAAAACGTTTAAATTTTTTGCAGAAATTTGCTGATTTGCAAGTTAGAGCAATTTGAATAATTCAATATTTTCATACATTTTGACGATATTTTTCATACATATTTTGATACATACATCACTTCATACATATTTTGATCAAACTCGTTAAAATACAAACAAAATGTGTGATTTCAGCCAAATTTGATTGCATTTCTATTTTTTTTTAAATAAGTTACGTAATGTGTGAATAACCCCTTCTAAAACAATAAAAATGCCAAATAACATATCCAGATTACATATTTCATCGATTAAGGCGATAAAACCAGTTTTGGCCAAACTTCGTTTTTTTTTTCGACCATTGTGCAATGAACAAAAAAAGTAATATCGAATATGTCGTATAGGAAAGCGGTGAGCTTCGAAGCATCAGATCTGTACCAAGGATGGAAAAAAATCGTCTCTAGCGACAAACAACACGGTATACGAACGATCTAAGAGGGCCGCCGCTCTTGCAGCAAGCATGATTTGAACACCTCACCACGCGCGCACTCTACCGACATATGGAGCATCCGATGCATTGTTCGTCGTGGGACAAAGAGTTTATCGGATGTTGTTACAAGTAGCGATCAACCTGAATCATGGCGCATTCGCGCCATTATTTTTCACTAAAACCATGACCGAATGATTTTAGAATCACAAACAATATATCTGAAGGGATATCAACAGATAAAAATGGAACAATCCTCGGAATGATAAAACTATGACTCGCGAACACTTAATCGATAGCATACATGCAGAACAATGCATTAATTGCGGAGCGTAGTTTGTTGTGATATCTTAACGACAAAAGGTTAATCGTTGTTGCTATGATCGCACGATAAAGAACAACCGCGATGCATCGTGGATTTTGTCATGATCACTAGATTTCCATCCTTGATCTGTGCTGATTTAAACACTCCGGGTCCGTGAAAAATAACAAAAAGAGAGAAGTTAGAGAAGTGTTGGCTTGCCAAGATTAGGAGTACATGAATTTCATCTACCTGTTTATGAAATGCATTAATGTGATTGTCGTTATTTCTGTGTCTTCAGTTTTCTATTTCAAACTGTCCTCTTCCTGTCGTTGTCTCCCATTAAATTTTTTTTAGTTCCGTTACAGCTCTGGACAACTTGTCCCATCAAGCATCATCAATTTAGTAGTCTATGTAGCTTAAATATATCATTATAAGAGTGCAACAGAAACCCCAAAAATCCTTTCCTCTCCTATTGTATAAATGAATTCCCTAACTTCGAATCAACCGCGAGTACTTCGGTTTCCCAAAACTAACATCGTTTTGCGATAATTATAAATCATCAAATGTAAAAAATGTAAAAAAAAGTGAAATAATATCAGCTTTATTATGCTCTATGGCACCTGAGCCTACCAAATAAACGAAATTAGTGAAAAAAAATAACAAAACAAAAACAAGTTTATAAAATTTAGCAAAAATCCGTGCAATAAAAAAAAGAGCACGTTCTTGACATATCATTTAAAGGTAAAATCATCATATCCATATTCAACCATTTTTTGAAGCACTTAAATAAGAAACAACCAGAGTCTTACATTGGAATTGTGACTGTTAATGAACAAAATCCTTGAAAAATTTATAAGCCTGCTAAATTTATCGAATACATCTTTCGAACGATCCTTTGTTTTGTATTGCCTATACACTCAAGTTTTTTAACGTCCTCCGAAGTACCTCCGAAACACGATATTTAAAAAAAATCGACGTAAAAGGTCTCCATATTTTTCGGTATTTCATGACCATACAAATCATAATGTAAAATACTGTTTTGTAGAAATATTGTTTTTCTTCAAAATTAAGGTGAACTTTCAAATGTTTTTTTTTCTTTCAATTTCTCATCGTAATAGGCTGTTTTTCATCACGCAAATCTCTCATGAAACGGCCTACTTTCCTGCACTGAAGTATGCAGTGCGGGAATAGTCATTACGCAACTGAAACCAGTGCTGTAATGATTCATTACGCAACGCTTTGAGTTGCGTAATGAATCATTACATAACAATTTTTCCGAAATTGTAAAATGATAATGAATGTATTCCGATATAGTGTCTGATAACCTCAAGTGGTCTTCTACGAAATTGCAAAAAATGTTGTACGTGACTCGTTGCAGAACTCGATTTTTACAGCACTCGTCGTAATTAAATAAATCTACGACTCATGCTGTAAAAATAATTATTCTGCAACTTGTTCCGTAAACTACTATTGTACAATCTTTCTTTGAAAATATATCGTCGAAAACACATACAAATTATAAATAGGGAAATATGTTATAATTCGGACCTAGTAACAGTTTTATGGTCATATCTTTTCAGCACTATGAACAAAATGTAAAGTTTTACGTTTTCATGAAAGCCTGATTTCTCTCGCACACTTTCCTCTCAGAGAGTTTTGTGATATCTCCTTTCAGGACATGACTAGACATGTTTGAACAAAATTCTCCACAAGGTCCGAATTGCACCAACCCCGTTCCTGTTGCGAACCCCCATGTTCTAATTTAGACCATCTCATATTTAACCGTTTTTTTTTCTACGCTTGTTTTGGAGTATAACTCTAATTTGTTAGGTATCAAATCCTTTTGAACTTCTTCTGCAAGCGCAAGCATAACAAATAAACTCAATGCGGAAAAAAATCAATTTGATTCAGAACTGGCTCAAGTAAAATGTAAAATTCATTTAAAAAAAAAACGTTGGTAAGTCCAAAACTTGTTCAAAATTGAATACAGTCAACTCTCTCTTACTCGATTTTAAACGGGCCATCGGAGATATCGAGATAAAAAACACATATTTTGTAAATTTGGGATCTCTTTGTTATTTTGACAAAAAAATCGAAAAAGCCATTTAGGTTTGATACTATATTCATGCAAATTTCAACACATTGGAACTTTGCATGAAAATATCGAGTTAAATAGGTGAACCTGTACCGGAAACTGAAAGAGACAGCTTTGAGTCTCGGGATATCAAGTTGAAAATGTATCGAATTACATTTTAGGGTCAAAATACTCTATATAAAACGAAGCCAACATTCAAACTTCCAAGGGAAGTCGACCGTTTCGTCTTCAGAAGTCGTGAACGATTTTTTTGTATTGTATTGTCGACATGGGCGTAAATAGCCATCTCTCATGAGGGGGGCCACGGCCCCTTCTCATGAGAGATAAAAGTCGTAAAGGATTTAGATAACTTAACAATGCTTGTTTCGATAATATTTGTGAACCGATTATAGTGGCGCACTTTCATACAGAGGTAGATCAAAACCGATTGATCAACTTTCTTAGATACCAAATGTCACTTGTATGGAATAATAGTAAACGTATTTAAAAATCTATTTTTTCGTTTTATATTTCCAAGATGCCGTATTTAACTCAATCTTATAGATCTCGAATAGAATACAAATATTTAAAAGCAGACTATAATCAGGATTTACCTTTTCAATTCGATTTGAAGTAATTTTTTTGCAAAGTTATAAAACAAGATAAAGATATAAATGTATCAGTTCAATTAATGTAAAATTCAAACCTCTTGAAGCCGACACATAAAAAAAAGCCTTTGAAAAAAATAAAAACGCTTGCTAGGTTGAAAATATGGATTATTATTGCTCAGCATTTCTGTAGTGAACGATTCATTTCCCTAACCCTCACGAAACCAAAATTTGAACAAAGGATTAAATAATACCTTTTTATATTAGAGTTTTAAACTTTAAATACTAAAGTTGCTTGGAAAAGTTATAGTGGCGATTTCATTTGGAAGGGAAGTAAAGCTGTTGGTCTCGAGATGAACTAGCCCAAGGTTAAAAATCTCGTTAACAAAGACAAAGAAAAGAATTGATGAAATGTCCATATAACCTACGTAAGACGCCAGAAAATGTTGCGTAAGAAAAATTAATAAAAATAATTGGAAAAAAGTTCATATTATAAACACTTATAGAGAAATTAAAAGCGTGTCTAAAAACAATCTTCAGTATGAACAAAACCTTACGTTTGTTCTACAAACACAACTAATAAAATAGTGTTATTATCTTTTCAATTTAAAAACTTCCGAAAATTGGTGTCAATTTAACATTGAAAAAAAAAACAAATGTTGCGCCATCTACGACTTTACACGGTCCGATGTTGTTTATTGTACGAATCCGCCACTATCTTACTATACGTAGAGGGATTTCTATGTTTACAGTTTTGCTGCCACATTTGAATGAAACTGCTTCATTGTCGTCTACTTACCGCCACTTCATATTTGTTCCGACGTCTCGGAGACAAATTTATCGAATGACTCATAAATTTGAATATTAAACATTTTAAAGTTCACGAAAAATGTATACAAAATAAAGTTCGCTTGCTGCACCATTGTTTATTTTTGAGAACTTGTTTTTGTAAAACTTTACCATAACTCTCATACACAAACATTTCCCAGTAACAATGATTTGTTCCCAGTAACAACGATTGATCACAAAACATCGCAGCTTGTTCAAAAATATGAAGAGACTTTGGTTTTCTAATTAAGAACTACTACAAATGGATCAAGCTAGTTCTGCTAATTCTAAAGTATGCTTCAATGAATTTTAATATCGGGAAAGGGCAAGAAGGAAATAGTATGGCACAATGTGACGTTTTAAAATTACATATTGCTATTGCCTGTTAAACGATGATCATCCAGAAATTTATATTCAAACTGCATTTAACACGGTTAAGTGCATGAAAACTATATTCTACCTTTTTTTTCGGGGGGTCCAAGTCCATGAATCGGGGGGGGCAGGCCCCCCCTGGCCCCTCCCTATTTACGCCAATGATTGTCGAACCATTTCGGAAAGCTGTATCCAAAACAAGCTGTGGTATTGATGGAGATGTTTTACAAGTAGTTGATTTATTGATTCCTTTATTTTTTGGTAGTCTACCGTATTTCTTAGATTTTTTCGAAGACATTTTGGTGATCGCAACATAAACAAAGGCACCATCGATCAATATTACAATTTCTGTGATGTTCTACCAAGTCGAGAAGATTTTCATGGGGTTGAACTCTTGAAAATCACGAGGTCCGTATTGGACCAACACACATTTTGTAATTTTGAAACTATTTGAGCACAAAAAATAACTGAAAGGCGTCAAATTTATTGTATTAGATAAGAGCCAGACGATGGGTAGAAAAATGGTACATACGATCTTTACAGTAGCGCCAGTATTGAGAAACGCTTGATGGTCCGAATTGGACCAGCTTCCCCTAACAATTGATGACACATAGAAACAAATACATATTGAAATTTAACTAGTTATCTAGTGACGCATTGAATGGTGTGACAAGAAAAGTTTGTCGTGGAAGGCTTTTATTTTAATATTGATGGTCAATTCTTTAATGATTAATTAAAGCTTTCCGAAAAGTACGAGAATCCTAAAACAGAAAATTATTTCTTGGGAAACGGGAATGAAATTTTCCTGGAAAATCATATAAACTTTTTTTACGATCTATTATATTTTTACGACCCTCTACAACGGTCGCAAACAAAGTTCGGACTTAATCGATATTTTTAGTAATTTACATTTTTTTCCGTTTCCGTTTCCAAAACATTCGTTTTTCAAAGATTTATGCAAAAACTGATACAATTCAAAGAATCCTTACGATAGGCCTAACATAGCCCTTACACACTTGAAAATAAGATTTTATTTTTAAACGGTTTCATGAAATGGCAGTTCAACAATAGTTTACGACTTTTACTTCAAAAATACCAGGATAGCCACAAATGTTCCTAATCTCAACCGATTCCAATATTTTTTTCTGGTGAAAAATCATTTATTACAATAGCTTTCGAACCCCATAAAATTATTAACAATTGTTTTCAATCGAGATGAAAATCTCAAAATGAACTTTTGCCTTACCTCACTCTACCATTTCAGGCGCAGAAGTTTTAAGGAGTAACCTCCGAGAAACATCCACTTGCATTTCGCCATAATGTTGCGGTGTTCAAGTCATAGCAAAGTTCCGTGGAACATCCCTGCAATCAGCAGCTGTAACACCTTCCATTATTGCATTGGTTGAAGGTGTTCAACTAGTGGGTCGACTTAAATTAAATCGTACTTCTACGCTCCTCCGCACGTGGAAAACCGACGAACGACGACTGACAGCAACCCAAAACCAACCCCTTCTCGAAATCGCGGGGGAACAATTCCTCCGAATTCGCCGATCGCACAAAGTCAAAATTAATTAACTTAAAAAGGGTTCGCTCGAAACTGGTACTCTAGTGCTGTGCTTGCTGTTGAGGCTTCATGTTGGAGAAAAGGTACCAAGAACCAGCCAGCCAGATCCAGCGAATGAATTGCTGAGCTTCCGACCCGAGAGCGAACTCCTCAGAGCTCCGTGTGGAGCTCACTTCGGAGGAAAAATATGAATTTGCAGCTAATAAGCTTACATTTTTCCGAGCAGCTGCCGAGGAACACAAAAGGTACAATCGCGCGCCAAGACGCAGCCATCGGAATGAACTCTGATAAAGGCAATGATTTTGTTTTCGGTCTCTGGAATGGGCGAAGGAAGCAGTTGAAAAGTTGTAAACGGGTTATTTATTTTATTATTTAACGATACAATGGGCTTTCAATTAGGGCTTAAGAAACTGCTCTGATAGTCGAACCATTTATGAGGGTATTTTTTTTTTTCTTAGTAGCCGTTGAATAAGCGTTTTTGAGGAGGAGCTCCATTTGCATTTCTTGGAAAATTACGTTCTAATTGCTCATGAAATTGCTGAAAATTAAATCAGTATCCAGAGGCAATGTACAACAGTTTAGAAATTCTGTAAGAACATAGAAATGAGGATTCTTAAGGATTTCTCCAATTGGAGCGCAAATAGCTGTAGTAGTGAACACACAGCTATTCAGCAAGACCACGATTCATTGTATTGTGCCCTCTCTGTGCTAATAAAATACTTAAGTAGTACAGATCTTGGATTACTTATTAAGGCAATCGCCCAACCTTCATGGTATCTACTGGAGAAGAAGTGTTAGACATAACGCTCTAAAAGGATCCGTTACGAGTTGACGATTTGGCATGTGTCAGATGAGGGACAACTCCAGTTCTGATCATCGCTACATCTTCTTTGAGCATTTGAATGTAACTTCGTAGATTTTGCGTTTTAGAAATCCACGATCAACAAACTGGGAACTCTAAACTGAATTGGTTAAGACCAACTTTCATGGATACTCTCCGTCCATTAAAAATCCAAGTGATTTGAATTATGTCGTTGATACTTCAACATCGTACGTCATGGAAATATTTGAAAAAGCATGTCCTCTGCGGTCTGCGTAAACTACAAGTGGTATCCCATGGTCGAATTCCGGTCTGACTAGACTCGAGAAACAATTTAGAAGGAGTTGGAACAGACGCCGTTCAAGTCGGCTCGCAAGAACGCTCTCCGGCAAGAAATACCTTTGTACAAATGTTCCCAGTTTAAGTAAACTCTGAACTAAATTCTAGCAAAATCTAAGGATATCCAAGTGAACGAAATTCGCTTAACTAATGGTGGCTTTACTCCTTCTGATGAAGAAGTTTTAGAATATTTATTCAACTCACATTTTCCCGGATGTGTGGACATAGCATTTATAATATGTATCAGTGAATCAGTCTCGATTATGAAGATATTTCAATTTAAATCATTTGAAAATAAAAGCATCAGACCTGAGTCACTTGAACAAATCATAAAACATAACTTAATTACATGAACACAAAGAAAATAAAACCCAAATCACATGCAAATGAAGTAAATCAGTCCTGAATTTCTTAAATATGAAGCAAATTAGACCCGAATAACTAAAAAAATGAATTAAATCGAACTTTAAACACTTGAATATGAAGTAAAATGAATTAATCAGACCTAAATCACTCAAAGATGAAGTGAATCAATTAAGTGAACCAGAATAGAATCACTTGAAAATTAAGTGAGACAGCCCTAATCTGCTTAAACATGAAGTGAATCATACCTGAACAACTGGAAAATGCAGTGAAACAATATTGAATGACCATAATTCTAGATGAATTTAACCTGAACTACTTGAATATCAAGTATCAACCATACTTGAAACAGGTGAACATGAAGTAAATCACATGAATATGAAGTTGATCATTAGAGAATGAAGAGAACATGAATAACTTGAAATCATTTTAACATTGAGTGAATATAAGTCAATCAATCCTGAATTGCTTGGATAATTTGATTATTATGTGCGTCCAGCATGGAACATGAAAAAAAGCATGCCTAAATCCTTAAAAGATGCATCAGACCTGAATCACTTGAATATGATGTGATTCTGACCTTAATCACTTCCACTTCAAAATGCCAAAAGCTTTCTGCACAACATTATATCTTATTAAATTATAAGATTTAATAACAGTCAACCATCCATAACTTGATGTTTCATGCTTCGACAAAGAGTTGAAGAACCAGAGTAAAAGTTGATTTTCGTGACAACCTCAGACCTCACTAACACTGATTATGTGATTATAGACGTGTAACTTTTTCGCATATCTTCACATCAATTTGTCCATCTAATCCAATTGCAAATTATATGTAATGTTTAACTTTTCGGTAGTTGTTAGACTTCCACTCGGCTAATTAGCCGTAAACCACGATTCATAATTAAAAACAAGTACTGGTTATGTGTTTTATAACGGGATGCTCAATTTCACATGCTCACTAGTGCCACCAAGCGGGAGAATAACGAATTAAACTGTTTGACGTCCGGATTTCTTTGACTGGCTGAACAAATTTGTCGAAGATTCAAACTCCCTATTTCATCAGGATCACAATACACAACTAGCTTAAAATTATCAATTCAACATGTTCACTACCGCCACCTAGTGACAAAATTAAGTAACAAATTGTTTGCATTTCGGATGTCCTTGACCTTATAATCAACTTTGTCGAAGACTCGAACTTTCTATCTTATCTGGATGATGAGATAGATGCTTATTTTTTTATCTGCTCAATAGCGCCATCTAGCGACAAAATTTAGAATTTTTTTTTTTTTATTTCTTTATTAGTATTATTCTAAACATTACATTCATTTCTTATATCTAGGTGTTCTGTGTTATTTGACAACACTATCATCCTAATTTGGTAAAACAAATTTAAGATTTAATTAACATTTTGTTAACAACATATTACATTTCATTTGCCGTAGCAGTTCAGTTTTTTTTTACAGGTGAGTTGATTTCACCTGCTTATAAGAGAAAAAAAATGTTTTTAATATACTTAACCTAACTTAACCTAAACATATAACGCATTAATCGTGGCAATAGAAGATTGTAACGATTTTTGCCTGAAATTATTAATGATTGTATTTGACATTTGTTCCAATGTTTCAACATTGGATATTCTATGTAGCTCATTGGTACTATACCAGGGAGGAAGCCTCAGAATCATTTTCAAAATTTTATTTTGAATTCTCTGCAGAGCTTTCTTCCTGGTATTACAACAGCTAGTCCATATTGGTACAGCATACAACATGGCTGGCCTGAAAATTTGTTTGAATATCAACAGCTTGTTCTTAAGACAAAGTTTTGATTTTCTATTAATAAGGGGATAGAGACATTTTACATATTTATTACATTTGGCTTGAATGCCCTCAATGTGATTTTTGAAAGTTAAATTCTTATCTAGCATGAGCCCTAGATACTTAACTTCATCTGACCAATTTATTGGAACCCCTCTCATCATTCAGATTTGTTGGAACGGATCAAATTTGTTACACGTAAAAGTTGATGAGTGGTCGAATGTCCATGGCGGAATCCGAACTGTTCATTGGCAAAAATTGAATTTTCGTTGATGTGGGCCATCATTCTGTTCAAAATAACCTTTTCAAAAAGTTTACTGATGGAGGAAAGCAAACTGATTGGACGATAGCTAGAAGCTTCTGCAGGATTTTTGTCTGGTTTTAAAATTGGAACAACCTTAGCATTTTTCCATTTGTCAGGAAAATATGCTAATTGAAAACATTTGTTAAATATATCAACTAAAAATGATAAGCTACTTTCTGGAAGTTTCTTGATGAGGATGTAGAAAATTCCATCATCGCCAGGAGCTTTCATGTTTTTGATTTTTTTAATAATAGTTCTCACTTCTTCCAAATCAGTCTCCCAGGCATTTTCGAAAACGTTCTCTTGATTGAGAATATTTTCGAACTCCTGAGTAACTTCATTTTCAATTGGACTAGTAAGTCCTAAATTAAAATTGTGCGCACTTTCAAACTGCATAGCAAGTTTTTGAGCTTTTTCGCAATTAGTTAGTAATAATTTGTTTTCCTCTTTCAATGCCGGTATTGGCTTCTGAGGATTTTTTAAGATTTTCGATAATTTCCAAAAGGGCTTAGAGCCAGGGTCCAATTGAGAAATTTTATTTTCAAAATTTTTATTTCTTAATTGAGCAAAACGTTTCTTGATTTCTTTCTGCAAATCCTGCCATATAATTTTCATAGCAGGATCGCGAGTGCGTTGAAATTGCCTTATCCTCACGTTTTTAAGACGGATCAAGAGTTTAAGATCATCGTCTATAATCACGGATTCAAATTTTACTTCACATTTTGGAATTGCAATGCTTCGGGCTTCAACAATGGAATTTGTTAAAGTTTCAAGAGCATTGTCAATATCAAGTTTAGTTTCTAAAGAAATGTTAACATCAAGATTGGAGTCAACATACGTTTTATATATATTCCAGTCGGCTCGTAAATAATTGAAAGTGGAGCTGATAGGATTGAGAATCGCTTCTTGGGATATTTGAAATGTAACAGGGACATGATCAGAATCAAAATCAGCATGAGTAATCAGTTGGCTACAAAGATGACTAGAGTCGGTTAAGACCAAATCAATCGTAGATGGATTTCTAGAAGAGGAAAAACATGTGGGGCTATCAGGGTATTGAATTGAGAAATATCCTGAAGAGCACTCATCAAATAAAATTCTGCCGTTGGAATTACTTTGAGAATTATTCCATGACCGATGTTTGGCATTAAAGTCACCAATGACAAAAAATTTTGACTTATTGCGAGTCAATTTACGCAAGTCAGTTTGGAGCAAATTAACTTGCTGCCCAGAGCATTGAAAAAGCAAATAGGCAGCTATGAAAGTATATTTACCAAACTGTGTTTCAACAGAAACACCTAAAGTTTCAAAAACTTTGGTTTCAAATGATGAAAACAGTTGATGTTTTATACGCCTATGAATGATGATTGCAACTCCCCCACATGCCCCATCAAGTCGATCATTACGATAAACAAAAAAGTTAGGATCTCTTTTGAGTTTAGATCCAGGTTTTAAATACGTTTCGGTAATAACTGCTATATGCACGTTATTAACCGTAAGAAAATTAAACAGCTCGTCCTCTTTACCATTCAGAGAACGAGCATTCCAATTTAAAATATTTAAATTATTATTTGGATCCATTAGAAAAACGTAATCCAATAACAATTTGATTTGTAAATTTTACACCTACTTGGACTGCTTCAGTCATAGTGGTGGCTTTGAACATTGCATCAATCATTAGATTCAATTGTTCAGTTAGAAAATTAAAATCAGAGGCAGACATGTCATGTGATTTCCCATTGGAATTTCCGGTAGACGAAGAAGCGGAGTTACCTGTGGCGGTAGGGTTTTTTCCATTTGATTTGAAACAAGTAGAATGGGTACCCATGGATCGAACAGGGGAGGAGTTCGAATTTCCTGCTACGATATCGGCAAAGGATTTACCGTGGGTAGATACATTCGAAATAGAAAGATTCGAACGGCTACCCGACGGATTAAAATTAGTTTGTGAATGAGCATGATTATGATCTTCCTGATGGGTATGATTCATGATCAAGCGATCGTTAACTGAAAAATGAGCATTGTTCGATACTCTACCAGGCAAATTCCGGAAACGACCGTTATCGTAACGGATATTATCTTTCATCTGCCTGGCACGAGCCTCAATGACCTTTTTGCGTGAAGGACAATTCCAAAAATTGGACTTATGGTTAGCCCCGCAATTACAACATATGAATTTGGTGGTATCTTCCTTCACTGGACAGACGTCTTTGGCGTGAGAAGAACCTCCGCAAATCATGCATTTAGCATCCATGCGACAATTTTTTGTACCATGACCCCACTTTTGGCACCGACGGCACTGAGTGGGGTTCTGGTAATTTCCTCCAGGTTTCTGGAAATGTTCCCATGTCACACGGACATCAAACAAAAGTTTTGCTTTTTCTAAAGCTTTAATATTATTTAGTTCTTTTTTGTTAAAGTGAACTACATAAAATTCTTGAGAAAGCCCTTTCCGAACAATGCCAGATTGGGTTCTCTTTTTCATAATGATTACTTGGACTGGGGAAAATCCAAGTAAATCATTTATTCCATTTTTGATCTCTTCAGGTGATTTATAGTCACTTGAGAGACCTTTCAAGACAACTTTGAACAAACGTTCAGTTTTGTCGTCATAAGTAAAAAAATTGTGCTTCTTCTCTTCAAGATGTTTGCGAAGAAGCTCACGATCTTTAAGAGTTTCCGGCAAAACGCGACAGTCTCCTTTCTTTGCGATTTGGAAGGAAACCTTGATTCCCCTAATGGAGTTCAAGATCTCCTGCCTAAATCCCCCAAATTCGGAACAACTGACCACGATAGGCGGCACTCTTTGCTTCCTCACTTGAATCAAAGAGCCTGGGCTAGAGGCTGCTTCGATTTGGTGTTCGGAAAATTTGTCTAGAGCATCGAACTGATTGCTCATTTCGATACAATTATTCATTTCACCCTTGGAAGAAAGTTCGCATTCCGGGGAAGCGTCCTTTCTTCCATTCTTGCCACGTGTAGTGACAGTTTTAAAACCCACTTTTTTGGAAGGAAGTAGTGAATTCAGAGATTCACCTTTCCTTTTGTTTGTTGTTGATACCATGTTTAATTAATAAACGAAAGAAGACGTGACCTTCGAAAGGTTTTTTCCCAAGACGGTGTCCAAGTAGGATTACCACCGCTAGCTTTCGCCAACGGGTCCAACGAAAAATCGAAGGCACGGGTCCAAACAAGGATCGTAAAGGGATCAATAGTAGAAAGAATAGTACTGAAAATTACTGTTTTAGTAGCACTGAAAAGTACCGTTTTTAATTTTAGCACTGAAAAGTACTGTTTTTGTAGCACTGAAAAGTACTGTTTTATTGCTTTAGGTAGTTTTTAAGAAAACTTCCAAGAGCAGAGAGAATTCGTGTACGCACAGCACGAAGGTACGATGCGCACTGAAAAATTTTGAACTAAATTACCTGTCTTCAGGACATTCTGAATAACTTTGCTGAAGACTTGAACTTTCTATCTCATATGGATCACGCGATAGAACTTGCTTAAAATGCTCAATTTTACATGAATACTAGCACCACCTAGCGGCAAAATTTTGAATAAAATGGTCTGTCTTCAGAATGTACTTGACTTTCTGACCAACTTTGCAAAAGATACGAACTTTTTATCTCATGTGGAAGTTCTATCCACTTAAATAGCTCAATATTACATGCTCACTACCCGATCAAAGTCC
This sequence comes from Aedes aegypti, assembly GCF_002204515.2. Lineage (NCBI taxonomy): Eukaryota > Metazoa > Arthropoda > Insecta > Diptera > Culicidae > Aedes > Aedes aegypti. Next base: position 242,511,846 of record NC_035108.1, on the reverse strand, counting down.
AACATAAAAAAGAAAGCAAATTGAAAACATGTATTGTTTTCAGCATTTTGGGGAAGACGGGGTAAGAGCGCCCGCCGGGGTAAGACGGACCACCTTCAGTTTGGCATGAAAATGGTGGTTTTCTTAAAAGTTCATCAAGCACTTTCCATAAACACAAGATTTTTGATATTCTGAACCATTTAAGGTGATATTCACATTAAATTTTTCATAACAAATATCAAAAACAAAGATTCTACTCGTCAAGATTGAATTTGATCTAAATTTAACAGATGCTCACTTAAGAATTTTGGAAGGGGTTTTGTTGTAAAAACATAACAAATTACCCGTCCATGTTTTAACAGAAATGTGAAATATACTTTAGTGAAGTGAAATATGGATTGTAAATATTCAGCTTTGAAATAAGGCCATAGTTGTGAAAATTGCGGAGCGGGGTAAAACCAACCAGTGTTGATGGGGTAAGACCGCCACTCCTAATTTATACTAAATAAAATGTCTAAACCATTTTGAAAGTTTTAACTACGTTGTACATTACTATTCGAGTAAAATTAAATCAATTTTGTTAAAAATGCAAACCAGATACGCGTATTTTCCCAAAATATGGGTGTCTAAAGGTGAGGATAAGTACATATCTAAGTTTTTTGAGACAATTAACCCTAAAAATAGTTCAATATCCCTGTTAATCAAGGTATAATTCATAAAACATTATAAATTTTAGAATCACAGGGAGCTGATATATTTATTCGCAAAATTGTGTATAAAAATCGTGGTGGTCGCCTTTACCCCATGGGTGGGCGGTTTTACACCCCGTCGCTAAAAACAATCCTGATAAGACATCACTTTTTCAAGCATCAAGAAAAAAAAATTTTTTTACAAATACAACACCTGTGATATTTTTTGATCATGCCTAAGGTTTCAAAAACAGACACGCTGCGTCGAAAAAGGATTTACTGATTCTTGATTTTTACATATGAATTAAGTTGCTTAGGCGGGCGGTCTTACCCCGTCTTCCCCTAATTGATATTAATTTGATATCAATCAATCAAAAATATATTCGATAACATATTTAGTTTTCGGTTTGCTATCATGTTAATTGTTTGTTAATGTTATAATTTCATGTTATATTAAATTTATTGTTGCTACAGACATAAACACTATGAAAACAAAAACATAAAGCATTTATCTTGTTGCAGACTCGTTTCTACATTAAACAAAAATATGAATATTTAAGTGAGTTCTCAATTTGCTCTCAATTATAGTAGAAATAGTTTTCAATTTGCGTTCGCCGATAGCAACCATAGTTTTGAATTTGATTTCATGAGAACGACCAAAATGACAACAAACTGAGTTGTCAAAATCTGCACTATCACGCCATCAAAATGAGTTTTCGATATGATCTCAAGTTTTGTTAGGATAGTGCCACCTAGCGGCAAAATTGCGAACTAAATTGTCTGTCTTTTGAATGTCCTTGACGTTCTGTACAACTTTGCCGAAGACTCCAACTTTCTATCTCATATGGATCACAAGATAGAACTTGCTTAAAATGCTCACTAGCGCCACCTAGCGGCAAAATTGCGAACCAAACTTTTTGCTTTTCGAATGATGATCTGCTGAACAACTTTGCTGAAGACCGCACCGTTATAGATCATCAGCATTTCGAGATATAGCATCATGAATGTTCCTGTTTTGAGGTGATGCTAAACTTTTCAGGGTGATTCAATATTCAGCTGAGTGCTACAATACTTTTTCAAGCGAGTCCGTATTTATGACGGGTAGTGTATATTATCGTGAGTTAAGGCTGAATCAGTTTTACTCACTTGGTATACACTGCACCGTTTTCCAGGCGGAATCATTTGCTCTCAAGCAAGCAGGCGGAAATATTTGAAGCAGCACTTCAACAGTAATGGGCAAAGTCATATATTTCTGTTCAGATAGTCAGGCTGCTATAAAAGCTCTTGCTTCGGCCAATTCGAGGTCGAGGCTTCTCATTGCATTTCAAACTTAAACCAAAGAACTGACTTCAGTCAACTCTGTAAATTTTGTATTAGTACCTGGTAAATCTCCCATTGCTGCAGAATAAGCCAGGTATTCCAATTTTGGAGTGCTGGGTGAAGTTTCAGATCATTTTGGGTGGTAACTCAGCACAAATGATTTAATGACAAAACTTCGAAAAGATAAAGTATCGAAAGAATAGAACGTCGAAAGGTTGTCTTTAGACATTTTGTCCCTAAAACGATGAGGAATTCTTTAAGAGCATATCCGTGACGCAAACATCTCGATTATGCTGAGATAGGTGGGTTCGAATCCCATCGGTCGAGAATACAGATGTTCAAATAATCAATTACCAAAGAAAGCTACCAGTTAATAACTGAGAAAGTTCCCATGAAGACACTCAAACTTAAAAGCAAGTTGTGTACCAATTGGGATGTAATGTCGAAAAGAAGCTTGTAGAGATAAAAGTGCTTCATATTTTGACGTTTATTACAGTGCTTTTTGGTCATAACAAGTCATAAGAATACAACTGTGAATGTCAATCTTTTTGACCTATCATGAATACTGTAAGCGGATAAAAGTCTTCAGATGCACTCTAATTATTCGATGACATGAACAAAAGTAAACAGCAGAAAACGTATCAAATGCCTTCACAGCGAAAAGTCATGCCTTCACATCCGGACCGATCGATATCTCCTCAGCACACCGCACAGGAACAAATGTGGTCCCGGCTTCAGATACCGATAGGCAAGAAGAGACATACGGAGTAGTATGATTAAATTTTCATTATCCTCCATACATACATTTCAGGGTAAGACCCGTCAAATGACTTCCTCATCATCGCTTCCGCCCTTCCCCCAAAGCATACTTGAGGTCTATGCTGAACGATGGCTCACCACCTCACAGTGGTTCAATGATGTTTTCTATCAACGGTCATATTATATCCGACTTCCTTAACACTTTTGTGGTTAAAATCTAAAATTTGAAGCAGATTCATTGGATTTTGACTTTTATACATCTTTTATTTTAGATCGAACCACTGTGCACCCAAGGGAGCACGATGAATCACAAGGTACACACGTACACGACACTGAGACTGAGCTTTGCTACTCTCTTGGAGCTTATCGTTGCTTGTTGCAAGAAGAAGTGAAGATTTTCCAATGCTGCCAGTGCCATTCATAAATTATTATGCTACCTACCCACTATACTCTACTAAGCAGCAAACTGCCACCGGATAGTGCGTAGGTGGTAATGGTTCTTGCTGCGGCGGTATGTGCGAAGAAAGCGTGTGCATTTGTGTGTTTCTCATGGCGGTTGAGGCATACCGTGGAACGATGTTATATGAACCGGTTTGGTTGTTCTTGTGAGCGGATCAAAAGTAAATCTGTTATCTTCGATTTAAACTTGATGAAATATTGAATTCGCTGAGCAGTATTAAACAAAAATATCTATAACATCCAATGAAATTGTTGATGCCTTATTATCTAACTATTCAATATCGCTCCATTCTACGGTAAATGGTTTGTCAACTTGGTTTAGTTATAACCGCAGCCCAGACGGAAGAAATAGGAGCGAGCAGCTAGAGCTCAGCAGTTCAAAGCACAGTATCGATTCGTTCTGGGAACTGATTTCTGCTAAGGTTGGCACATTGGCTTTGATTCTGCATTGTTTTATTATTGCTGAACACGGTTATTCCAGCGTATGTTAGGTTCAAATGTAATTTTGAATTAGTATCATATAAACCAATTATGCTCAGGCTCATTTTTCAATTGCTTGTATTCGCTGATCGAAGATAGTTATCAGAATAGATCAGTGCACTTCTTCTTCTTCTTCTTCTTCTTCTTCTTTTTCTAGACCATAACGTCCCCACTGGGACAGAGCCGGCTACTCAGCGTAGTGTTTAATAAGCACTTCCACAGTTATTAGATGAGAGCTTTCTTTGCCAAAGTTGCAATTTTTCGCATTCGTATATCTTGTGACAGGTACGATGATGCTCTATGCCCACAAAAGTCAAGGAAGTCAAGGAAGTCATTACCGTTAGAAAAAGATCCTGGACCGACCGGGAATTGAACCCAGACACCTTCAGACACCACACACTCGAATAAGGAAGGCCCCCAAACAATGCTATTCATGATAACTTTAGGAGTAGTACAGCTGCCGAAAAAATGTACGAAGTTTGTCACATTCAGAAGGTCTAAACGACACGTGCGAATGTGATATGTTCAAAAATTCAATAATCTTCCTGAAAATCAATCTTGAATTCTTCATTTCATTTGCGTTGTTTTTTAGAATGGTAACATTATAACATAGATTCCTCTAAAAATTCCTCAAATGGTATTTTCCTAATGTTCATCTAAAATTTTCACACGAGTTCAACCTCCGATACCCACAGAGAAATGTTCATGGCACTTATGATGATCATTATTTGGAGTTTTCCTAAAATGTCGTAACGCATTTTGACATCAGATCCACCAAAAAGGTTTCCAGAAACCTCCAAAACCTCTTTAGAAAAAGATACCGCTATTTATACCTTTTGAAGGAAACAGTTTGTCACTATTTAACTCTCAAAAGCGCGCTCCTAATCAGTTTCGGCCACTATGCTGGTTGAATGATACTGATTTTGACCATGCATCGGTACTCTAGCGTATCAAATTAATGCTTCTATTTATAAGCTTCAAAGTCGTTTTTTGAATCTGTGAACAGGTTTCATCGCATGAGACATTTAGATTCCTTGAAACAAGCAGCTTATTTTAGAAGTTAGGAGGTCTGCTACTCCACTGATTCGGAATCGTTTCGCTCCTAGATATCGAAAGATAAACTCTTGAACTCGGAAAGAACTTGCATCATGAGTTGAAACCAACCTCAGATGCTGATTGAGCCATTTTACCACTTCGACCTCCTCATCATCTAGGACAAATAGGATAAATCTTTCCACCTAACTACCGATTCGTCCAACAAAACAGTCCACAGTCCAAGCATATAATTCTTCCGAAAGAGGTGCGCCAGCACATGATTATTGAGCTGAAATCGAATTCAGGTTAACTTTTGCGTCCATGAGTCCTCTCGTGGTGTAGGGGTAACGCGCCCTATCTAGTGAAAATAGAGTCGTGAGTTCGATTCTCACCGAGAATACGTGTAACTTTTTCGCAAACTTCACATCAATTTGTTCATTTAATCCATATCAATAATTAAAGTATATGTAATGTTTAGTTTTTTGGTAGTTGTTAAACTTCCACTCGGCTGCTTAGCCGTAAACCACGAATCATAATTAATTTAAATCAAGTAGTCCAAAGAAGCCTTTAACCTAACGACTGTTATATCGGATCTCGGATAAGACACATAATACAAGTGTAACGGATGCGCGTTGAAGTACAAGTGCTCTTTATTCTCCAATTTCACAATTCAATTCTCAGGGTATACGAGATGCAACGTTTCCACACAATAGAAGGTATTTGACAGTAAGGTATAATCGTTTCACGGTTTACATACATTCTAGTTATTTCATGGATTAGTGCGACACTACAACGACATTCGGCATACTTGCATTGGATTTAATAGCCTACTTACACCAAAACTATTACTCATAGCTTCATGTGGTATTGATTAAAACATTGATAAATTCTGTCTTCAATATCATGTTATATCTCGAAAGTAAAATTATACTTTACGCCATATAAACAAAAATAAAGGGTACCGTAAAACTGGGTGTCTTTGATAATGCGGGTAACTTTGATAGTGCAGGACCCACAACATACTAAATGAAACAACATAATTACTGTTAATCGGTTAAGCAAAACAGATGCAAAAACCAAAAGAATTATGGCCCAAACGCAATGAAAGCGGAACGGCAACGGAAAGCAGAACCGGTTCACCGGCATGAATCACACCACCACGACTAAACTGTCAATGAATGAAAGTAAGCCAACACTGAGCCGACAAGCAAGTAATAGTCCATGCTTGCAAACCGGTTCCGCTATCATTGCGTTTGGGCCTTTCGTGTGACACTTCAGGTCAGAGCCTTTTTTGTTGGAATCGAAAACGTTTGTAGCTTTATATATGTGAAAAATAATGAGATTTTAGTATTTTTGGAACGCTTACAAACAATGTGTTCTACGATTTCTATTTTATGAAGTTATAATGACTTCGTCACTTGTCCTTGATGGCCTAATTATGGTAGAATATGAATTTGGTTTAAAACCTCTTAGTGAAAAACATTCTCACAAAATTAGACTATTTTTGTAATCAAAGTCGTTAAACGCCTAGTAGTATGCAACGCTCTATATGCTTTATGTAATTCGTTCGACTTTGTTCGCAATACACTTATTTAAATTCCAAAAACGATTGGTTTACCGTAATCCGGGGTATCATTGATCAGCGGGGTAACATTGATCGGAATGATTCATCTCATCAAAAGTTCGTATTATCATTTATTAATGAAACATTTCCAAATCATGAATGGTGCTTCTCTTTCTTACATTCATGAGCTAATAAAAGTTAATATTTTTACGAAAATTGCTTTTACTTTATACGTAAATTTGTCAACTTTTCGAAATCATGATTTTAATTGTTAAGGATGACACTACGAAGATTCATGTCTCACAAAGGTTCTGCAAACGACATAAGCAAGGAAAATATGGTTCTTACTAAAAATGACTTCGCCGAAAATGATTTCGTTGTCAAAACTTTTATAAGTATGCTCAATTAGGCAACATTACCAAATTACTGTTAAGAATGTAAAATTCCCTTAGGAAATTGCCTACCTTTAGGCGTATTCCGTGATTCAAGGTGTTTTTAATTTTAAAATAACTCAAAACGTAAATGACTTGTAAGCGTTTGGTCTTCATATTTGGCATCAGGGGCCACAATTTATGTAAGTAACGACATTTTCAGTATTATCGAACGTTGTTTACGTAGGTGATCAATGTTACCCCATATCAGCTAAATCAAAAAATCGCCTTAAACATTGTTTTTAACATGCTTAAATCTTTCAGTAAACAAAATACAGTATATAGTCTCGAGCTATGGGTGGCAGTACTTGTTTTAAAAATATAAAATTTGCAACATTTGCATTTTCAAACAAACTATTGAAGAAACATTCAGAAAAATGATCAATGTTACCCCGGATTACGGTACGTTGAACTTATCGATAGATATGTATAGTTGTCCCGGCAAACTTTGTCTTGCCATCAAGTAGGCTATTGAAAAACGCTATTTATCGTAAAACGAAAGTTTCGTTCACGCTCGTTTTTTCGACATTCCCGGTGAATGTTCAGGTATTTGTATACACACAAACACGTCGCAATTCTTGACAAACAAAACGAAGAAAGAATCATTCGAATCCATTGACCCGTTCGAAAGCCATTTCGTGACATACAAACACCATTCTATTTTTATTTATATAGATAGATAGATAGAGAGATAGATAGATGCAAATTCTTATCGAATTGTCGTGGTGTTTGTCGTCTATGTTTTAACTCCAAATTTTTTTGTAGATGATTTTTTCCTATAAATTCTGTACTATCATGCATAAAACCCAATAACTCTATGAGCATTCTCCAATCTAATACCAATGCTAGTCCGTTGTCTAGTGTGGTGCTTCCTTCAAAGGGCAAATTGCCCACTGGAAGCATTAACGTGTAGTGTCTTTTAAAAACTGCAATATTGTGAATCAGTGGTTTGGTTGTGGAGAACCATGTGTTTACATGCCCATTATCAAAGTTACCCAAAAAAAAGCCCATCAAAGTTACCCGACTTTCGATTATACGAAAAATTATAGATGCATTAAAAATGCATCGTTATGCAATCTTTCAACTACAACCGGTAACTAAGAACCAGTGCTTGTAAACAACATTTAATAAAAATCTTGAAATTGGAATGCTGAAATATTCAAATTTTCTTAAAAAAAAAACTATCAATGTTACCCCGTTTTACGGTATCAGTATATTATCCGAACAACAAAATGTGGTAGGGTTTATCTCTCATTTAAAACAATAAAAATCAATGTTCATGTACCTATTGAATACATCTAATATGTTGACAAGAAATACTCTTTTTGATAATTTTAAAATGATCGATTAATATTGAGATAAGCAAATTACAATGTTTCAAAAACGTTTTTCTGAAGACCTCTAGTGGTTTAGAAGATATTTCCTCTCTAAATACTAAAAATTATTAATTGATGTATCTTATTAGTATTGGAGCTTATTTAGAGGTTCTTAGCTTCTAGATAAAGGAGAAATATAAAACTATTCGATCCGAGTAGTTTTAGATTTTTTGCTTATCTCGAATCCAAGAACCTATTCATCTCAAATACTGCGAAGTCGAAAGACATTTCTCTTTCGTGATAAATTTAAAACCATGTTCGTCAAGACCACTCTACACATTTGGCTTGGTTTCTCTGATATTAGAAGTTTGAAATATGCCGAACTTATTTTTTAAGGAAACAATAGAACAAAATTACCATGTAAGAACGCTCAACTCGTTCAGCTTCGTTGAATAGAAGTAAATCGCCACAGTTCTTACGGATAAATACGGATAACCTGTAGAACACACCTTCTAAAGGCAAAAATACATATACCGTAATTCGGGGTAACATTAATCAGTTGTTTTATGGAAAATTCTCAAAAATCTCATTTCCAAATGCAAACGTTGCAATTTTTATATTTTATCACAAGAACTGGCGGCCATAGATCGTGACTATAAACTGTATTTTGTTCCATGACAGGTTTGATCATGTTGAAAAATATATGCATTTTTATATAACTTCTATGGGGTAACCTTGCTCACCCACACACTCAGTAATATTACATATGACGTAAATTTAGCAAAATACACGATGTAAAAAATTAAATGTCCTAAATTTTATGGTACGTGAACTTGAAAATACGGCATTCTTGTAAAATTACGTTCAATGGGACTGAAAATGTTTGCAATCCGAATAATATGCAGTTCAATCTGACGGAAAATTACGTCATTTGTAACTTAAATTTAATATACTTGCTTAAACATGGAGGTCTCATGTAATGCTAATTTCGATAATTTTTCTAACTTAGCATGTAAAGAATGATCGCTAATATTCAAAATACCGTTACTTACGAAAATCATGGCCCATGAAGTCAAATATGATGGCTAAACTTTTACTATTTGAGTTATTTAAAAAAAAGTTTTGAACTGTGGATTACGCCTGAAGATAGGTCATTTCTTAAGAAAATTCTACATTTTTCATAGTAATTCATGAACGGAATTGTTTTCGGCGATACCATTATTGGTTAAACCACGTTTTTCTTGCTTATATCATTTTCCGGCCTCATCTTTGGAAGTATTATGCACAGGGATGAGAAATGTACTGTAGCAAACATTTACCACCTCGACATTCACATTTTTCTACACGACCATCAAAATCCGAAGCAAACCATGACCGTTCAAAACAAAAAAATGTCACGGCTCTTCAAAACTGTAATCTTCTTCTTCGCAACGTTTTTTCAAACCCGAATGCGAAATGACTCGAGCACAGCGGTGACACGATTTTTCCGGTTTTCGGGGTTTTTCAATTTTGCTCGATAAAGGCAGCATGAAATTGAACTTGTTTATATGTATCGCAACGGAATGATTGTGCTCTTGCTGTTAACGCTAATAGATATCAATTAGTTGAACACACAAGCGAAATATTAGCGATCGAATTATTATACATTTTTTCCAATCATTCACCTCGAGATGGCTGCCCGAAAACGGTCATAGTGGAGAGACAATAACAGTCAAGCAGTGTGTGAACCGTTGGCAGCGCAATACCTGATGGTATGAACCAATGCACGAAATCACTAATCTGACGTTTGAGCGGTGCCAAGTTCACCGATTCCCATGATCACTTAAATAACACGGCACTGCTTAAACGTCAACGAATGAACTCGTGCACTGGTCCATTGATGCTGCTTCTGCTTTGTGTTTTGGTTGACTGGCAGAATCGATGAACTGTGGCAAATTGTGATCACAGTTCTCAAGCCTGATTAAACATGAAAATTATTATTTCGGAAAGTTAAAAATTTTACGTATAATCTCAGGAATATGAGAAACAGAAAAAACATTCATACACTGGAAAAAAACGATAAACGCTTTCCACTTCATGGCACATTCCGATTAATGTTACCCCGCTGATCAATGTTACTCCTTTTCACAGTAATCTTAAAAAAAAAACTGATTGCAAATCCTTGTCCACAGTTCACTCGTAATATTTTCGGCTCAACTTCGAGATAGCAAGTTATTCCTCAAATTAATCAGTTGTCTCCTAGAGTTTCTTACTTACTTCTAAAGTTTATAAATTTCTCCTACATTTAAACATTGACGTCGCATTGGAACCGACAATTTTGAGTTTTAACTTAAGTTTGATATTGCTTGATTGGTCGAATTTTCTTCTTGATAAGTGGAGTGTTCAGTAGGCCGTCCCTTATTTTTCGAAAATGCGAAATGTTAAAAGTTCGTCGTTGTAAAGTGCTCGTTTTGGTGAGAAAAAAATCAGGTAAAAATTTAAAGTCCGTACGTGGCCGCTAAGTGGTCCCCCAACGGCCCTGAAGGTATTGGGTGAAAATGATACCCGTGCGCAAAACCAAGCTCGCTGCTCTAGTGCACGCAACGTGAGTACGAAAAGCCACTATTAACAAATTCTCCTACATGCGTTGATGATCAGCATAGAAGTTTGTTTTCTTCGGGATGATTCAAATAATACGTAACGCAAAATTTGTCAATTTTAGACCCTCTCCCTCCCCCATGTAACAGCTTTTGTATGCACAATTCATTTTTTTTTTGTATGGACCCTAACACTACGGAAGATCCCCTTCCTCCCCCTGTTGCGTTACGTAATATTTGAACGATCCCTTTGTAATTCCGATTGTTTTTGTGAGCGTGCAGTGTTGTGAAGATATCCACAGTATAAAATACTATTTTACTTAAAATTCTATGCTGATTATCAATTTGCTACTAGTGGCTTTTCGTGCTCATGTTGCGTACACTAGAGCAGCAAGCTCGATTTGACGCACGGGGATCATTTTCTCCCAATACCTTCAGGGCCGTTGGGGGACCACTTAGCGTTCACGTACGGACTTCAAATTTTTACCTGATTTTTTTCTCACCAAAACGAGCACTTGACAACGACGAACTTTTAACATTTCGCATTTTCGAAAAATAAGGGACGGCCTAGTGTTCAGGGTATCACTCATATTTGGAATTCGAAACAAAACCAACAACACGGTCAATTGATTATTATGAAATTTCTCAGCTTAAACTCAAGATCAGGGCTGTTAAATGTCACGTGACTTTGACATTTGAATATTGCATATATCTTCCTTCCCTGTGGAAAAAGTCATCGGAAAATGTTTTTTTTCCCGGTGACTTTTTCCGAATTACTATCCGTTGGCAATATTTGCTAATGCTATATGTCGATTGGGAAGGTGTTATAAGCATTCTAATTTTTCCAAAATAATGACATTTAACAGCACTGCTTAAGACCTCTCGGAAAAACTATAAAAGTTGACCTAGAGGAACAAAATCTGCCTTGTAAATATACTTCGATGGATATAAAACTTTGTATGTACAATGCTGTGTACCTCAGAATTTTCGGCAAGGATATCCCGACAAAATTTCCTGTGGATTTTTTGTTCAATTTAATCCTTTCACCGAACGTTTCTGTGCGTTTTCACAAATTTACGGTGATTTCTGGTTTTTATCATTGACATTTCACAGTTCTTCCGTTGAAATAAAGAACAATTTCTTTCGGATTTCCAGTGATGTGCCTTCATTTTAATAATATCAATGCAGCACTTATTCTTATCTACACAATTCTAAATGAATATCCCGAACAAAATTAGTCACTGCTATATGATGATTGAAACGCAAGCACTCAACAATGGAAGCTATTTGATAATTGAATTTTAACTTTTTTCGATACGAATAGTTTATTAAACGGAATTCCATAAATTATGAATAATTACAAAAATACCTTATCAGCCGGAAGTAAATTGATATAATTGACGGATACTACACTAGCGACTCATCTTGTTTTCCAATTTGTAATATCTACATTAAATTTCACTTCACTACCGTCTTTACCAAAAATATAAACTTCGGCGAAATTCGCAATTATAAACATGGCCGCCTAATGATCTCACAGATTTTTTGTGTAAATTTCGGTATATGGTAAAAAGATTGATCTCTACCGAACTTTTGTTCATTTTTCACAGACTTTTGTAACATCTTAGCATTCACCAGATGAAAGCACTGTTGTTTCAGTTTAATTTTATACAACAGTCCCATATTCTATGGCATTCCCTATACATATGGGTCTGTTATGCGAGTATGAGCAGTGTACTAGATCTGCCGTTTTTCCCTTTCCAATTTAAGGATCCAAAGAGGTCTCTGCGCTAAAAAACTTAATCATGTTTTCAGCGTAAACGAATATCTGGTCCTCCAGATGCGTGTTCTTTAAAATTCAAGGTGTAGCTGTGGTTCATCCTAACCTTTATCCAAAATAAAAGAGGCTTAACTAAACATTATTATAATTTTCTTTCATGTACTCGAAAATCATAGCTTATTCAAGAGATAGAGCCCATTTTAATCCCAACACTAAGCTACCGACAGCCTTAAGCCGTATAATAAACACCTCCGATGATTTAATCCCTATTTATTACCTTTCTGATCTCCCGACTTTCAGTAATCAATAAATCTCGTTGGATTAAGCTTCCGCTGCGTTATCTCATGCCGTCACTTTACCGCTCACACACATCTAATGTCAGGAGGGATTAAAAACTTGTCCGGTCGACAGCTTCTCACCGCTGCGTACTGGACGACCAATTACGGAACAATCTCACAAATCAATTGAAATTTTGCACCGACTGCATGACACTCACAAATGCACTGATGACTTTCATTGAGCACAGAACCGAACCTTCACCGCGAATTTGAAATTCCAACAAACTTCACTTATAGGTAAGTGCGTGGCTAGCGGCGACCACAAATTCAGAACTTGCTTCTGGGCTCTGGATTATTTTCTCTTTGTGATCTGATTCTGCTTTCACTATCATTAATCACAGAACTTTTGTCGCATTCCTTCCTTCTCCACACACTCTCAATCTCTTCTTCGGTTCGGCAGAAATAGCCCTCCTCTTATCAACCCACGCCTGTTTGTTTCCCTCCGTCTTCGCTATTCATTCGATTCTTCCTCCATGCACTCGATCTTCTCTGTTTTGTCGGTTGCGTATTTCTCACTCGTCTTTGACACGGCCCTCTCGATCTCTTCTCCTTTTTTGCTTCCTTCTTCTCGTTGTTACTCTCGTGTCGCTCCTCACAGATTTTGATGTAGTAAATATTGATTTTTTATTTTTGCTTTCGCTTCTTGGAATATTTACATGCTTTCTTGGCTACGGCTATTAAGCTTCACTCACATGAGATTCTTATTCGATTTTTGGAAAAACCACTGCCACTATCACTGATTTTTGGTAGAACTTGATTGCATCAAATGCCAATTGGAACGACTGCGGCTAAACTTCTAGCCGGATTATGTTACAGGACACCTATAATGCACCATCATTTCATTCGATCACTATCGTAAGATGCACACACAGAACTGATTTGAGAGCAATGCACCAAATTGCAAGCGACTTGTAATCCGGAATTCCGTGGACAAACGTTCTCAAAGGAAACTTTTTACACAATTTCCTCATAAAAGTAGGCTCTGCCTCTTGTGGTTCCCATTTTTACAGCATTCAATGACCTTTCCCTTTGTGGAACTATCCTTTTCTATATTTTAGATGAACTTCACACCGATCCCAGGGTCTGGTCAACCAAGATTTTTGGACACACGCACATGGTACACAGTAAAAAACCAAAAATTCACAGAACACACGCAAAAACGACACGACAACGACGGAGGACGCGGCGGAAGCGGTTCCCGTGAAATCCGGATTGCTTAACGCCTCACTGTTTCACTTCTGTTGGATCGTCTTGAAACGGGCTTCAAACCATCCTCTGCGTTCCACAATGCACCGGAAGTTTGGGCAGGGCAATTCAACGACACCGACCATTCAGAAAGGCTAGTTTTTCCCTGTTCTATCTGTCCTCCGCAGGGGTAGACATTTTGAATATCACACAAAATCCGCAGTAGGCGACGACGACGACAACGACGATGGCGAGGAGCGCAATAACATTGTACTTCGGATGATGCTTCTCTCTCACTATACGGCGTTAGGATTCAGAATATCTTGCCTGGTCTAGTTGCCTGATGATGTTTTCGGCTGTCTGGATCTGCCCTCTCTCGTTTTATGTTTCGTTTCGACAAAATCGATAATTTTATGCTCATTCTCTTCCGCAGCTGCAGTCAAGCATATTGTACAACCAGCCGAGCAGCCCTGTAGCATGCGTTCGCTCTCTATGCTCAACTTCATTCATGCCTGCTTTTGTCCATTCTGACAGTTCGCTCTTTGGTTGGGCTTGTTCTCTCACCCCAAAAACTGCTGTTGTATTTTTGTTAGTTGTTGGTCGCCCCTTTTTTGTTATGCTTCTGTCTGTGGCAAGAGTTTGCGTGTTTTGATGCAGTATCTTACTCACGATTCTCACTACAGTTTGGCTCTCGCAAAAACGATTGGAGATATGGTAGTGGTTGTGGCATTTAACCATTGCCGTCTGACAGTGACACAAAAACGATACTTTATGACGTTCCAATATGTTCCAAATTATCGTTCACCCATTCGGTCTGCTATTAATTTTATTTTAGGACAAGCATCATTGTACCAACAAAAAGTTTGAAGTGCGGGATATATTTAAAATAACATAATTTTTCTTACTACTGTTTCAAGTATAAATCAACCTCTCTACAGACAGCATCATTTTTTACTACAAAAAATATTTGAATTGCGACAGCTTTTTTGTTGATATTTTTGCACAATTTTCTCAGAAGCTCTCCAACACATCTAATTTTTGGGGTGAATCGATTTTGACCATTGTTCAACTTGTTCGCAGATGCTACGAAATTCATTGGGCCACAAGTAGCCATATCCCACGTAAATATATCAAGCTACAGAATGTTTCTCATGCATGTTCGGATACTTGCTTTTCAAAACAATGCTTTGTCAAGAGTTTTTTATTAGAAAAATAATGCAAAATGGTGCAATCCTTTAAGAGTATTGCATTCATGTTTCTGGTGCCCGGCTGGTCGTATAAAGATCTCAACAACTTCAAAAAACGTCATTTTGTAATTAAGAAGTTTCTCGGAGACAACTCAACCGATTTGTATGATTTATTTAAGAGCCAGTCAGTCATTGGTTTGCCCTTGTGGGTTAACACAGTTTCTGTGAGGGTTATTATTGTGCTGAAACAGTTAAATATGTTAACCTGTTAAAACTTTTTCAAAGTCCGTTTTTAAATCGATCTCTCAGTAATTATAAATATCTTATTTGAAAACCTTTTTGAATAATAATTTTTGATTTTCATTTAATTTTAATTTTGCATTTATTGATTTTAATAAGTAACTTAAGACGATTTTTATTGATATGATACAAAGATGCAGATGTGAGAACAGCTTTCCCGGGAGGCAGAACCGAGGATGAAGAGATGCGGCACGAACCGAGTATTGTGGCGTGAAATTGTTGATTCAGTATTATCTGTCTAGATGTCAACTTAATAAATGAATGACAAAGATGCATTAGAGAAAAATTGCCATATTCTGAAAACCACGTAGAGTAATTTACGACTTCGGAAGTATTTGCCAGTTTTTTAGTTTCCTGAATACGTCTCCTACGTTGATTTCTTATACAAGGTGGCGGAATAAGGTGCAAAGGGGCAAACATTTTGAGTATTTTTTTTTAATATAATTTTTATTTGCAATTTCTAGGTATATGGTTGTCACATAATATCAAGTTCCTATTGAATATTAACAACCCTTCCACAGCTATTAACTGAGAGCTTACTATGCCAATGACCATTTTTGCATGTGTATATCGTTTGACAGGTACGAAGATACTCTATGCCCTGGGAAGTCGAGAAAATTTCCAACCCGAAGAGATCCTCGACCGGTGGGATTCAAATCCACGACCCTCAGCTTGGTCATGCTGAAAAGCTGCGCGTTTACCGCTATGGCTATCTGGGCCCCCTATAATAACAACCCTGTGCTATGTTAATACGTGCGTTGCAATCGTATTAGCCTTGAATAGCATGTGGTGTGATTTTTAATATGATCTGAACAAGTAAATGTCAATTATTTATAACACGAAAAATTTTACCATTTCAATCTTCCTATATCACGCCTCACATGTCCACAATATTTGTATGGATAGTCATACTTCCTAAGATCCCCTTTTTCTAACAAATTTCGTGTTTTATGGATGCTCCCTAAGAGTTATCTTACAAGTTTTACAAATAGTTAAACAAGTGGTAAGGTTATATCAATGCTATCAAGAATCATGATAACAATTCAACAATTTCATTATTGAATTGACATATATTTGCTTTTGACATAAAGAAAAAAAAAACGCATAAGCCGAAAGATCTAGGTTAAATATTAAAAACTCAATTCCACCAGCATGGAGAAAAGTGTGAACTGGACGAGCTTCTTCCCATGTATTGTCAAAGTAATCTATGACAAAAGATCGAAAGACCTTTCGACCTTTTGTCCATAAACCTTGTCAAAGATGTAGTAATTATGGTATTTTGGAAGAGTTTTTCTTCTGAGTTCCTTAAAAGTCAGATAAGTTTATAAGTACTAAATAAATACTTTAAATACAATAACACAAATTCTTCCGGCTTATAAAGGTGGTCGAAAAAAAAACACCTTGTTTAGAATGCAGCCTCCAGATGAATAGAAATAAATTGAAAAAAATAATTTCCTACATGGACGCAGTGATGCATTTTGAACTGAACGCGATCCAAAAATGAACGGAGCCCGAGCCAAATTTGCACGAGAACGCAGTAGACAGTGAACTTCCGAGCAAGAGCTAGCCGCTGCTCAAGAACGGCCCGTTCAGTTTGCAATTGCGAGAGCCCCTCTCGTGTAGGAAATTAAGGGGACACGGGAGACCGTGTTATTTTCCCTATCTTTTGTCTCACTCTAACAATTATCATCAAAACTTTGCCGAAGCAAATCTCGAGTTTTAGTAAACCGATGAAGCTGAAAATGTAATCGATTGTGCACCACATATATAGAATATAGTGATAAATTTTTCACATCCATATATGGAGTGGTACTTGAGATCTGCTTCTTCAAATGGATAGGATGATTATAATGACGTCCCGTGCGGCCTTAATGAATTGATCGCTGCAAATGATGATGGTTAGGGAAATCAAACAGCAATGAGCTACAGAACAGGTGGCGCAGTACCGTATAATAGTGTGTGTGACAACTGTATAAAGTTGAAAATGACACCTAATACCAATACATCGCTGATCTTGCCTACGTCACTATTTGTGTTTACAATTTAAAATCCCTTGACGCAAAAGCAAAAAGTCCGCGAGTTTGGAAGTTTTTCCACTTTATTTCGTACAGTTTTAACAATTTCTAGTAAATTTTGATAGAATGCCGCAGTGTGCAGTAATTGTGTGCAAGATAACGAAGAAGCGAAGAACAGTGATATTTGCATAAGTTTCCACGCTTTCCCCAAAGATCCTAGCAAGCGATCGAAATGGGTGAAATTTTGTGGGCTCATCAAAGAATCGGGAACATCGCTTTATGGATGCTCCCAGCATTTCACATCTGACGATTTTGTGTTCAATGCTCCGGAAATCGTTGACAGGTGCTGTTGTGAAAATGACACTACACGTTAATGCTTACAGTGAGTTGTTCGCCCTTTGAAGGAAGCATCACACTAGACGATAACGGACTATGCAAGCCCAGTGGCAGAGTCGAGTAACATTCCTCACGAAACATTTTTTGGCATGAAGCGGGAATCGAACCCACATGTTGTAGAAAAATATGAAGCTAATGCAGTCCCATATTGAAAAATAAAGGCATCACACTCTCTATATGAACTTTTAACCCAAATAGCAACTGCAAAACGTTAATTTTATTCAACTTTTTATTTTTTGCTGAATATTAGAAGCAAAATAAATAATCTGTGTAGTTACGTGTATTATAAAATAATAAACAATTGTATGAGAAAGCAAACTTTAAACTTTACGCGATATTTTTTCATTGCCTACTTTTTCCATATGGGACAGTTATGCCTTAATGGGTAATGGGCACATAGAACTCTAAAGATTGAATCCTCACAAATTCATAAACTGAACCGGAATTTGATTTGCGATCAAAAACGTTTTAACAAATATTCAAAGGAATATTCTCGCATAATTAAGATAAAAAAACCAATGCCAACCAAGAATGTAGCTTATTGTTTCTGAGCATTGTTTCACCACAGTGTTGTTTAATAACGTGTTAATCTATTCATCTGTTCAAAAACAACAAGCTACACATGTGTAATGTTTAATAATAGTTTTAGGGCGTCATCAAAAACTATACAATAATTATTCATGCAGATGGAATACTCTATTTCGGACTAGGCAAACCTAGTGGTCCTTTATAGAGAGATAAGCGGAAGTAAAATGGAATGATTTGGCAACTGACCAGCAGTGCTGATTTTGCTTGGCAACGAGAATAATATTGTTACACGGACATGACTTCCTCATTGCTAAAAGTATGTTTTGTTTCGTTATAGATCTTTGAGCTACATATCCAAACTAATAAACAGCCGAAAAAATCAATAACTAAAAATCGCATTAACAAAAATTTAAAAAAGAAAAATATTTTATTCATGCTTCATTTTGCTTCATGCAAAATTACTTTTATCGAAATAATTTAAGCGGATTACATTACTCTTCAAGAAAAGTTCAAAACAAACATGCATGTTCGTTTGGCTCACACTTTGACAGCTCTCGCTGCTCGATTGGCTCACACTTTGACAGAAATGTCAGCTTCCGCAAATCTCTCTTATAAAGGATTACTAGGCAAACCTCGATTAATATATGATTATTTTGATTATTTTTATGTCTACTGTGTAGAAATAGTCCAACGATAACTACAATAATCAAAAATCATCTAGTTGGAATCAAATTGCATGGTACTCATCACAAATTTTTGTTTTACATTCAATTTGTTTCAAATATCTCATATCTACTCGTACTTGTAAGCAAATAGTGACGTCACCACTTTTTTGGTTACCAATACATATGCAAATCATGGGCTGCTCTACCTGTACTGTAGCTCATTGATCAAACAGATCTTGGTGTATACTGTATGGAATACCAAAAACATATCTTTGGCAAAGTTTACTGTAGTAATCAGTCAAAATGAACTGAGTTCAATTTTCGGCTCGCACCGGTTCATATTTTTGAACTGCACAATGTTCAAGCCTACTTGATCGTTGCGTTCAAAAAATTGAACTTGAATGCGAACTGAACGCGTTCAAATGCATCACTGCATGGACGTGCTCTCTCCGCCAAAACAAGTATTACAACAGACTGAAGCCATAGATAATAGCGGAATTTGGGGCAAGTGTGCCACCTTAAGCAAATTGTTCTCTAACTTTGCCCAAAGCTTATGAAATCCACCAATTTAGCCTCATGATGTTAGTTTCACGTCTTTTCATAACCACTGTGCCATTTTAAAAGAAAATAATTTCAAAAAGTATTAGTTTTGGAGCATCTCAAATATCATCCAAAATAACCTATTTTTCGACACTATGGGGAAGTGTGCCACCCATATGGGGCAAGACGGCCACCGAATGAACATCGCATGTAATTCTACTAGTAATGAAATTTTCTTTATTTCCTATTCATACTTAAAAAGCAGACGCTAATCGATAATTTGAAAAATAATTTTAAGTTTGCCGTAATAAGGTGGTGCTTTGTAACAAGGTTAAAAACATGCGTAACTCTCTATTACTCATTCGAATAACTAAAATGCTTATTTTTGTCTCCATCCAATACGATATAAGTAGAACCCTTATATTACGGCGAATATGTATAACATTACACTGGATCAGCACTGAATAACGGTTAAATATTGATGTAGATATGTAAAACGGTACCTAATAAGCCGAAAAACATGTTATTATTGACTATTGTGAGATAAAATCACTTTGGGGGGCAAACATGTCAGTTATTCCCCTACTATACTTCAGAAACCACTACCGGTGCCTCATTTTAGTTTATTTTTATGATTTTGTTGCTGATGTTCACATTTTTATAAATTTCACTTCAACAATTTTTGTTTACCAAATAGGTGGCACACATGCCCCAATAAGTATACATTTCATCCAAACTGGATTTCGGATGTAAAACTAAATACTTTTTTCGTTCAAATGCCACAATAACTTACACATTTGAATAGTTTCACGATGTAAAGTACGTTAGAAAAATCTGTTAATAATTTACCTTTTACTATGCTATTTAGAAACAACGAAATCTTATAAAAATCTACTCAAATTTGCAAAAGTCGATGTAAATACGTGAAAAATAGAGCAATTTTCATCATATTTTGATCATTGTATAGTTATCAATAAAGGAACATTTTGTTAAGCTCAAAGAGAAAATATATATTGTAGTTTTTATAAAAAGCAGGGGTGGCACACTTGCCCCTATGACACACTTGCCCAAAAGTCCGCTAATGCTGATTCTGAAGAAAAGGACGATTTTTGCATTGGGTCAGGGTGAGATCTAAGATATTTATGGACCAATTTGAATGAATTTTGTTTCAGTTGTTCATACATCACTTGAATTTCAACATACATTTTAAAAGACAATTCACACCGTCTTCAGCACAAAGGCTGCACAGACTGAACGATCACTTACATTAGGCAACGGACAACACGAAACACCCAGTAGTCCGGCGATGAATTTTTCGTTTGACGAAAAGTTTTCACCGACTGGAGCGGGAATCGAACCCACACCCCGTGGCACAATACGCCTAGACGACTGACGCCGCTAACCGCAAGGCCACGAAGCCAGGCAATACAAGCTTAGCGATAGTGATTTTTTTTCTTTGACAAATTTGAATCATTCAACAATTTTAAAACGTGAAATTAATAACTTCATGACATGTTTAGCAATGTTGTGAATTTAGACGAGATGATCATAACAGTTTTTATGTGAGGGTTTCATATCTTTGGATAAATCTTTTTTAGTTTTTCTTCAAAAATATCGCTTTAGTCTAAATGTTATTACTTTTGAAGTCGTAATAAGAAAAATTACTCAAAAATAAATATTGAAATTTATATAATACCTTAAGTTTAGTAAAAATTTTATTAAAACTGGTCTATAAATAACAGAGTTCCATCCTGTCCAAGTCGATCATTTTGTAAGGAAAATTGCATAAGTTGCATATGTATTGTCCAATACTGTATACCCTTATTGGAAGTAGTAATAATCAGTCTTACTTCAACCATCGAACGCGATCGACGTTTTATTCTAACACTGTTCGACAAAAAAATGTTTTTGGCTGGATCAAGGACGCGTTTATATGGGTCTTGAAGTGCAAGAAAAGTGTGAAAGAGGCCGTTTTCAAATGATTTGCAGCACCCTTGGATTATTTTTTGGCAAAGTTGGAAAATTTTGCATTTTTTTATCAAAAAAAAAGCGAAATAAGCAAAATATCAATATATTTTCAAATTCAATTATTAAAGCTTTGAATTATTCAAATCAATAGTTTAAGCCCTAGATCGCTTCAGGGAAACGTGCACCATTTCAGAAGAATATTGGCATCATTTTTATATATGAATTTGGAATGTTGACGATCATTAAGCAAGTATGTGAGGATGTGCACCATATAAATACTACTTTTTTTTCTATTTCACACATCTTTAGGTGAATTCCGGCGAACAATTTCTTCGAAGAGAAGAAATTTTCTTCCATTACGCACCAGCAATAAAATTTTCTTTTCTTCGAAGAAAATACGCGCCGGAATTCGCCTACTGGTTCATTATATAATTATTATAGGTTCAAGAAAGACTCTTGATTAGGATTTAATATTTGCTCCATTAGACAAAGCAATGAGCAATGCAATGCAGTAACATTTGATTTCAATAAGGATACGACTACGGAAAATTGATGTGTCTGTTATGTTTATATGGGCTGGTTGGTCTAATAAACTCTCAGCAGAAATACAAAATTTATAAAGGTTGGACACAGGTATGTAAGTGGTCTTACATGCGCTAGTCGGTTTATCAGGAGACGATGTCTGTAAAAAAAATGTGATAACATTGTTATTTGCGATTTCTAAATATTTCGATAGGTACTCATTAGGAATTGTTTACTTATCGTTACATTCATTTTCCTCGGAATATCCCTAGAAAAATTACAGAATAACATAAAATAGCAACAAATAATTCAGTAATCATCATTATCACATTTTTTGCGAAAGCCGCTCAGGCAGGCATGAGCGTTTTTTGATTTAGTCTGTGCACAATACTAATAATTTGTGAAAACTGATTTAGTGGTAATATGCCTGCTTCTTACTTGTAAGATGAAACAATTTCTGGTTAAACCATTTCCGATATTTTTTTTATTTTTCGGTTCTAAATTTCACATGTTTTTCGGCAATTTTAATCAAACTTCAGTTTTCAGATTTGGAATGAATTTCACAAATAATTGCGATATATTCAAAATGAGTAAAACACTTGTTTTTCTGTGTCGTCTATTTTAAAGAAAGAAAAATAGAAATTACGTGAAGTTTTGCAAAATTGTTTATCAACTAAACCCATTTGAAGAAAACAACCCATTGAACAAGAAACTAACGCTCCATTTGAAAGTTTGATTATAATTACCGAAAAATATGTAAAATGTGAAACCAACAAAAAAATCGGAAATGGTTTAACCAGAAATTGTATCATCTTACAAGCAAGAAGCAGGCATGTTACCACTAAATCAGTTTTCACAAATGATTAGTATTGTGCACAAACTGAATCAAAAAGATCTCATGCCTGCCTGAGTGGCTGTCAAATGGTGTCACAAAAAATGTGGAAATGTTGATTACTGAATTATTAGTTGCTATTTTACGTTAGTCTGTAATTTCTAGGGATATTCTGATAACAAATGGACCTCACGATAGGTAATCTATCCTTAATGAGTACCTATCAAAATCTTTGGAAATCGCAACTAACATTATTATCACATTTTTCACAGACTTCGCCATCGGCTCCTGATAAACCGACTAGCTCATGTAAGACCACTTACATGTCAGTGTCCAACCTAATTTTGTATTACTGCCAAGAGTTTATTAGACCAACCAGCCCATATAAACATAACAGATACATCAATTTTCCGTAGTCGTATCCTTGTTGAAATCAAATGTTACTGCATTGCATTGCTTATTGCTTTATCAAGTAGAGCAAATAATAAATCCTAATCAAGCATCTTCTTGTACCTATAATAATTATTATATAATGAACCAGATGTGTGGAATAGAAAAATAAGTAGTATTTATATGGTGCACATCCTCACATACTTGCTTAATGATCGTTAACATTTCAAATTCATGAATAAAAATGATGCCAATATTCTTCTGAAATGGTGCACATTTCCCTGAAGCGATCTAGGGCTAAAAATATTGATTTGACTAATTCAATGGTTGAATAATTGAATTTGAAAATATATCGATATTTTGCTTATTACGCTTTTTTTGATAAAAATGCAAAATTTTCAAACTTTGTCAAAAACTAATCCAAGGGTGCTGCAAATCATTTGAAAACGGCCTCTTTCTACACTTTTCTTGCACTTCAAGACCCGTATAATCACGTCCCTGATCCAGCCAAAAAAATTTTTTGTCGAACAGTGTTATCACACTCCAACTTTTTTCAGTAACACTTATTTTCAGTCCAAAACAAGACATATTTGAAATGCTTTAATGGCATAAAACATGGCAAATATATAATTTAAGTCATTTGAAAAAGAGTTTGAGGTTTTGACCAGCATTTGTTCTGGATTGCACTGCTGTGCTCTGAGACAAACTCTAAAAAATATTTTAGTTTTTCCCACATAAATTCTTCATGGTATTCTTCTTCTTTTGAAATTAGCAACAAAACAACTACACAAAGAATCTAAAAAAATCGCCCAGATTACCAAAATCCCACAGAGATTTACATAAGAAATTTTATAAAGATATATTTAGAAACTACTACAAAATAGTAACAAAAAAAATCCACAGGAGCTTTTCTTGGAATCAATTTAAGAACAATTTGAAAAATAAATCCCCAATTTTATCCACAAACTACCACGTAAATTTTCAAACATTCATCCAGGTGTTTTTCAGTATTTTTTCTATGAATATTCTGATAGAGTATTCCTCTAGGAACTGCTAGATTCAAGGAACAATATGTTGAGAAATACTTTGAATTTTGCATGCTTGATTTTTTGGAGGAATACGGAGAAAAAACATTAGACTTCTTTCTAGTTAAATCACAGGATAAATTCTAGAACAAATAGTTTTTTTGTTTTGTATAAAATCAATGTAACATTTTGTCTCAAATTCCGAACATGGCTCATATTCTGAACACTCGACTTTTTATAGCGATTTTTTAAGAAACACACTGAAATTTCTTCGCACGATGATCAAGCTCTCTTGATTTAAAAGATAGAAAATATAAATTCTTATCTTTGTTATTGACACTGTTCGGAATATTAGTCATGTTCGGAATTTGAGACAGAACGGTATGTCATTTTAGGTACACCTGCTTAAGTTTCAGGATATTTCCAATTTTCCAAAGGATATTTTGAATGTTTCCGAACTATCTATGAGAATTTTTGCAAATCTTTTTAAGAATTCTCCATGGGAGAAATCCAAGAATAAATTATTTTAAAATTCCTAGAATAACGCTGGAAGGCGTGTTCGAAAAAATATATAGAGCGAATTACTAAACAATTTCCAATTATCGGAGGTATACGGAAAACTTTTTTGAAAGAACGCAAAAGGTATTTCAGAAGAAATTCACAGGAGAGCGTGCAAGAACTATTTAAACCGAATAGGCCTGAGTGAAAGCAAAAATACTAAAACCCTCACCGCTCAGCGAAGTCTAAACGGATTTAAATGATTATTTGTCAGTAGTTTCTAGAAGTGGCCAGAGAAACTTGGGAATATTCCTGTGGCCAGAGTTATTTCGGTGGGTTACTGGGTCAAGTCGGGTAAAAAAGGCTATTTTTGGGACATGCCAAGTAATCTTTATTTATTTACAATGACATCCATTAAAATTTGCATAAATCATTATGATCTGATATTCAATATCATAAATAAAGAGTTTTGGGCCGTTTAGAATGTACCGGATGTGGCCACTCGGACCTAACGCCCGGAAGAACCGGCTATAGATTTGTTGGATACAAAACCTTGTCAATTCTCGAAAAGTAAAGATCAAACATAATAGTTCAGTAAAACACGTTCCCATCAGCTTGGCACAGATATTAACATACAAATTGGCCATTTTATCGTAAATTTGAAGGTTCCCGGGACCCGAAAATGAGCATTTTTAGGTCCAATCAAATGCAGGAAACAAGATTATCCAAATCAATCGTTTCTCAAAAGGTTCACACTGGTGTGGTTTTCTTGAAATTCCTTGATATAGTGGCCACATTATAGCTAATTCCGGAAAGTATCTTTGACTTGAAATTTGCCTACCTCCAGGGGCACAAACGCACAGCACCCCTTTTCATCTGACCTGACCCAGTTACCCACCGGAATAAATCCGGCCACAGGAACAGTCCCGAGATCCTCTGGCCACTTTTCGTAACTAGATATGTGTGTACCAGTATGCTGACAGAATATGATTGAAATCCGTTATGTATTCGCTCAGCGGTGAAAATTTAAATAGTTTTTCTTTCACTCAGGCCTATACGGGTTAAGCCAAATTACTTTTAAGATACCCTGCAGTAATTTTTTGAGGTATCTTTTCCAATGGTAATGCTTGGAGATGTTCCTAGCGAAATAGCTGATCGAATCCTTGAAAAATAACCTGTTATAATTCCAGTAAAAATCCTTCGAAAATCAAAGTATCGGATGGAATTGCTCAGATCATAAAGAATTGATTTTGGTGAAAAATCTGTGCAAAACATCCAGAAGAAAATTTAGATATATTTCTTTAAGAATCTCTGCACCTTGAACATTTTTTTTTATTTGTATAAGGTTACATTTTACCTAAAATATTCCGAGAAGACATAAGGAAAATGATTTTTTTGACGGAATCTCAAATAAATTTATGAAATTATTCATGAATCCCAAGAGGTCTACGAGGAGCAATATTAAGGAGAATATTTAAAAAAAAACCGAGAGAGAAAAACTAGTCAAATTTTATAAGGAATAAAAGAAAAAAACTCTTTGAGGGGTTTCCTGCAAATACACAATTCTTAAAGCGGGATTCCACGTGTAACTGTTGACGAAGTTTGAGAGAGAATTTATGAAAAAAAAAGTCTTTGGAGTTATGCAGAAATCTTAAGGTTGCCATTTTTTCGACCAAACTTCCCAGTAAGTGTTTTACTATTACTCTTGAAACAATTCGTAATGCTATTCTTTACAATTCGAAGAAAATTTCACAGGAGATTCAAGATGCATTCCAAAAAAATACTATGAGGAATTGAAGACGACACGTTAAAGAAGAACGAGGTACTGCGAGCAACGATTTCTGAAAATAAAACCTGATGTGACTATTAAAGCAATTCCTTTAAGAATCGAAAGAATATCATTTAAAATAATTCCTGGGGAATATGTCAAGCTATCTCTCATCAAAAAAATCGCGGCTAAACTTTTTCCAACGGTCAGGGGGAGAAGTGAAGCAACATTAAATTGTCTGAATATTTTCTGGAAAGATCTTTAGCAGAAGTCTGATTGTAAATTGACCTCCTATAATTATTTGGAAAAAGTTTATCATTTGGGTATACCGTATACGCATGAAACAATTTCTTTTGTGTATTTTTTCTTCCAAAAGGAATTTGTAATCATAAAGTCTGTGATAAAAGGTTATTGTGATATACCGACGCTACATGGTTTTGTCCCCTCCACAGTTGTTAAAAACATACTACAAATTTATATATACGGTTAATATCAAATGAACTTTATGGTGCTTGCCCAGACGTAAAAAACTAGATTCTATATATTTACTGGAACTTCAACTAAAATCACAGCATCTAACTCCAAACACTTAAGTACAATTGAACTAATAACGTTTCTAAATAAAAAATACAATCAATGCATCTACCTTCTAAATTCTAAAGAGTTTAAGATGATCTGAAATCTTTGGTTTAACATTGGTCAAGAAAATAAAATAGATTCTGGTCATTACCAAATTGTAAAAGATGATCAGTGAACGGTGAAGATGCATCGAAGTCAAACCTTAAATTTTCAAGAGCACAAATCTGGAGAACTAAAGAGCCAGCGAATGACCAATCGTCTAAAATTCATCAAATGTGTGCTCTAGAATGCTGTTTTGAATTGACTTCGATTCCTATCTTCAACTTAAAGAGGTAAAATCAAGCTTTTCTAAGTCGTCAATGCCGTAGATCGTTTGCCCCAGTTGATTTTCCTGATGAGGCGCTGGCAGTCCAGTCACGGCGCAGACTGGAATGTGTTCTAGGACTTCTGATGCATCCCATAGACAACCCGCCGATGATGACCAACACACCAATTACGATTAGCGGAATCACCTGTCCGAGCTTCACCATAGCGGCTACAAACGGTGCCAGTAGGAACCAAAACTATAATGAAGTGGAATCTGTTGAATGTTTCTTTTATACTGCTAGCGAAGTTCACTTACCCGTCCCCATATCGTACATGAGTAGACCAATCCATTCTTTTTACTCGGGCCTATCAGTTCAGCAGTACACGTAAACAATACAGCCAAGCAGCAAGAAATGCTGGCTTTGGAGACCATTGCCGTCAACATGAGAAGAACAACTCGATGGGTGCCTGTGACTAAATAAATAATTTATAGAATTAGTAAATTCGTTAAACAATGTCTTACCATCTGGAGGGATCCACCAAGCGGTGAAGGCCACTAGGCCACCGAAAACGTTGAACAAGCCTGTCCAAAGCCATTTATGTTTCGTGTACATAATCAGAAAAAGCCCGACGAAACATCCAAACATTTCTGAAGCTCCTGTTTCAAAAAAATAAATTTTATTAGACGTTCCTTAAATTGAATAGTTTTTCATATCACCTGCAATTACGGTGTTGATCTGTATATGCTCTCTTCCAAAAGCAGTAATATTCACCAGAGCTGCGTAGTACACCGTGTAGAAAACCGCCCAAGCAGTATGAACACAAAAAAGATTCTTCGAGAAACCCTTATCCCAAATAGACCACCAAGGATCGGGGTCTGGTTGTTCTACAGCTACCTCGGAGAACGTCTTCAGCTGATGGTCGAAATCACTCGAAATACAGTCCTCCGTGCCATTGCACCTGGCAGCGTCCAAGAGGTACGTTTTGGCTTCTCGAACTCTTCCATGTTTGAGAAGCCATCTCGGAGAATCCGGGATCCATCTGTAAAAGTCTTCGCGGTTAATACTTGTGCATCTGTAAATCATAACTTCCACAGCATATATGCGCCAAAGAACAATGAACCCGATCACATGAAGGATGGATACTATGAGAGCCTAGAATGTCCCAAAACAAGTAGTCGAGAAAGTCATTAGCCACGCAAATATGCAGATCGGGAAATAAAACTTCTTCCTAACCTTCATTGGAACGGAAAGCCTTTATTCCGTTACCATCGTTAATACCCTACGACTTGCAACCTTAGCTGCTGCTATAGGGAAGGTTATCACAAGTACTTACTTTGCACGTAATAATGTCTGCAAACACACCAAGCGACAGGGATCGCCTAGGTATTGTGCTCTGCAAGATAAATCCACGTAATGCGATTATCTGAAAATGTCGATATACCGTCGCAGTGATAATGAAAATCACCAAATGTTTCAGATTGGGCAAATTCGAAACATTTGTGTCCTTGAAGGACGGAAAAATCCAAGCCTACTTGAATTTTGACGTTGCGTTTGAATTGCGCGCCTATCTTCTGCGCGTTACCGCCGCCGCTGGATGTGGATTTAATATAAGCGCCGCAATAGCAGTTTTAAGATAGACGGGGATACGTTCGAGGTGGTCGACGAGTTCGTCTACCTTGGATCCTTGCTGACGGCTGACAATAACATTAGCCGTGAAATACCGAGGCGCACTATTAGTGGAAGTCGGGCTCACTTTGGCGTCCACAAGAAGCTGTGGTCAAAAAAATATTCACACCCGCACCAAATGTACCATGAATAAAACGCTCATAAGTCTGGTAGTCCTCTAAGGGCATGAAACGTGGACGATGCTCGAGGAGGACTTGCAAGTACTTGGAGTCTTTGAACGTCGAGTGATTAGGACTATCTTTGGCGGTGTGCAGGAAAACGGTGTGTGGCGGTGAAGGATGAATCACAAGCTCGCCGAACTCTACTCTCTTATCTGTTTAAATTTTAACTTAATATATGAAATGAATGGTTGTTATCAGCCGCAGAAAGAAAAAACAACATAAAGAAAGTGTGACAGCTGTAGCACCAGATAACACGAACCTGAACGATATGCGAAGATTTTATGCAACGGCCAACGTTCAACGATCGAGGGAGGAATTCGCTGACCGATAAAATGACGGTGGATTCCAGGTGGAAGGAGCGTTTTCAACAATTGTTGATCGGTTAAAATGGAAATGTAGCGAAAAGCAGGATGATCATAGATGGTGACGATCGAGCATAAATCGATCATAATCGACACATAAAATCCAATTAAATACACCCACATTATGGAGGCCAAGTGATAGGAAAAGTAAATGAATAGGAGCTTTAGTACAGTGGCAACATTAAATCTGTCAGGGAAATAACAAGCAAAAGTAAATTGTA
This sequence comes from Aedes aegypti, assembly GCF_002204515.2. NCBI lineage: Eukaryota > Metazoa > Arthropoda > Insecta > Diptera > Culicidae > Aedes > Aedes aegypti. The sequence continues at coordinate 242,481,984 of NC_035108.1, read as the reverse complement.
AATCCCTTGTATAATACTTACCCCTTACTACGACCATGGTGAGCAAGAGAAGATGCGTCTCACATCTTTTCTCAAATTCGATCAAACCTACAAGTGTGACACCCCGAGCAAAGCTTGAGATCATATTGAAAACTAATTTTGATGTTGTGCTGTCGCGGATTTTGATAACTCATTTTGTTGTCATTTTGGTCGTTTTAACGGTTAAAATATCAAAACTGAGAGCAGAAAAATGTTCCCATGAAATCAAATTGAAAACTCTTTTTGCTGTCAGTGAAAGCAAATTGAAAACAGTTTCTGCTGTCATTGAAAGCAAATTGAGAACTCGCTGAGATATACATATTTTCGATTGATATTGAAACATGGTTGCGACTAGATAAATGCTTTATTTTTATATTCTCGTAGTATTTAAACATGTAGCACGAATAAATTTATAATTAAATAAAAAGAAAATATAAGTAAAAATTTAAAATGATAGCAGAAAGAAAACAAAATATGACATCGAATATTTCATTGATAAATTGATTTCAAATTATGATATCAACTTGATGCTGAAAACAATATATGTTTTCAACTTACTTTCATTTTGATGTTGGACTTTGCTCGGGACCCCTGCCCTTTATGACAATTCCGGAAAGAAGCGAGCGAATGAGAGAATGAGGATAGGAGAAGGAAGCGAGAGTGAGGATAGGAGAAGGAAGAGAGAGTGAGGAGAGGAGAAGGACTGGAAAGGACAGATAGTGTCGAACCCTTTATAACGACGGACGGTTTAAAATCCGAAGGAAAACCAGAAATTTACCGCGTGTTCGGGTAACTCGCGAGGAAAACCCTTTTGCCGATAACGTAGTTCGGTCGAAGTGGCCAGATTGGAGAAGCTAGTAAAATCGTCAGCGAGTGAAGAGCCCTGCCAAGTTCGGATTGTGACGCAGGATATTTGCTGGATAGTGAAAGGTAGTGGTAGCCCCGGATTCACCCTAACTCCAACTACCGGAAAAGAAGTGGCGATCCCATCGCAGGTGGTCAGCGAGAAGCGCCATTGCTGCTCCACACGCCACAAACGTACGGTAACGGAAGTCTTGGAGGTTACCTCTTCGTCTGCGAGCGTTTGGGACGTCGACAGGAACCCTGGAAGTCTTCTACAAGGTGGAAATCGTACGGCAACACCAAGCACCATGTCCAAGGCACGAACCATCGCATATACTTTCAGCCGTTGACTGGTTCATCTCTATGAGCTTACAAGCTAAGGATGCCCTTCAAGTCAACTCGCATGACAAGTAACTTCACCTCTCTCTCTCGCCACCTGGCACCATATACTCCTGCACGGCTGCAATGAACATCTTGCCCCTACTCAATATTATCTTTCTTAAATAAATATGGATAAGCTTAATTTCCTTGTGTAATGTGCCACTTATTTCTTTAGTAGACCGACTTGGTTACCCTAAGCAGTGGGTTTGCCTTTTATTTCTGTTATCCACTTCGATTCCGGTGATAAGGTAAGTGGGTCCACCCGAAGCAAGCGAGCGTCGACCCTGAGTGGGTGTAGCCGCGGGGCTAGCCGCGGGGCTAGCCGCTATGAACATGACAGTAGAGGAGGTTATAAAGGCTATAGACGAGCTGAGAATTGTAGGGCTGCAGAGAAGGACGATGTTTCGGTCGGGTTTCTTAAGCACGGAAGTAAGCAACTTTACCAAACGTTCCATCGAGTACTTCTGAAGATACGTACCGGTTGGTTGGATAACTGCCTAAGCCCAGTCTACAAGTAATTGCCTAGACTGAAATGCGCCTATTACAGAGATATTACCCTTCTGAATTCAGCGTACAAAATTCGTATCCTGACAAACTGATACTGCTCGAGGAGTCCCCCTAGGCAAATACCAAGCTGGTTTTTGTGAGAGCCGCTCTACAACGCACCATTTATTTACCTCGTGAGTAATCTTAGATAAATTGCGGGAGAAACATGAAAACTTATCACTTGTTTATTGATTTCAAGGCAGTGTACAATTCAGTAAAAAGAAATAGACTTCCGACGGCTCTCTAGGGGTACGAAAAGTGGACATTGAAAGAGGCGGACCGGAAAGCCTTTGGTGTTTTCGAGCGTAAAGTGATGTATGGACAATATTTGGTGGGAAACATGCGCATACGCAAGAACCACGTGTGGAAAACCACGAATACGCTGGCCGTATACAGTGGATGACGACCTAACAACCCTGAACATTCGGTGCAACTGGAGAAGTATTGCCCAAGACCGATGAAGATGGTGTTCTACAATATGCCCGGCAATGGCGTGACGCTATGCTGTGGCCATCGAGGTATCAAGAAAGGGTATGTCCACTTACCTGTGTAAAATGACGAGCAAGAACGTCGGTAGCGATATGGCCAAGTACAGCTGGGACCAACTGCTCCAAAAACTAGCCACGCCTGGAAGAAGCATCACGCCGATCGACCAAAACTGTTCAAACATGCAAATTGTGATAGTTTTGAACTTCCCACCCGTGATGTCATTCACTGCAATGGATTCGTTTGATCAAATCAATTTATCTAGCACTTTACTCTCCCGCCCCTACTCACTGATAACGCTTCCGGCAGTGTACATCAAACCACAGCAGATGGCACTCAAGCACCGGAAGAGCGCATGCATTTCGTAAGCGTAGATATAACCGGTGATGCATCCGCACATGATTTGCGCGTACATTCCTAAAATCTCGTGAAAGATATCAAATCATTATAGCGAATTAAATGTATTGAACCTACCCAACAGCATGGCGTTTCTTGGGCTCACGGTTTTCATCAGCTGGGTTGTAATTATACCCCCTAAAAGAACTCCAAACAGATGGAACGATTGCGTAGTAGCAATCAGTAGATATCTAAAAAGGTACAGTTTTATTGAATGCACTTTTCTTGTACAATATAGGTTTTAATCGTATTCTACCTGGAACACACCAAGTCAAACTGGGTGACAATTGAGGTGTATTCTGCATGATGTTCGAAAGATTCACAAGGTAGAATCTGACTGCTATTGTTGGGCTCAATCCATGTTCCGAATGTTGGGTCGTTGTAGTGCTAAAATAAGAGAAATGAATGCATCATTCAAACATAGTCTTATTTCTTAAAGTAAAGATGTAACGAAGCCACACCTCAAATTTTCAAGTGCACAAATCTGGAGAACCGAGCGATCGTTTATTTATTTATTTATTTATTTATTTATTATCGTCAATCGAAGTAGACTACATGTTAACACTTAAATCTATATACTGCTATATCTTACAGAGTTAAAGTATATTCTTAGGTTACTACGCGACATTGTTAAGTCTATTGTTTCGCAATGTTGATTATATAAACTCATCATTCGGTTTAGAGGAGAAAATTTTGCATAATTAGTACGACGGTGATTAATAAAAAACAAGTTACGATTCCTCAATTGCCGGGAAGGAGTATAAAAATTTAAACTGTTTAATAGGTTAGGAGAATCAATACGATGCGAAACAATATCGTTCACGAATGAAACCATAGCGAATTCGCGGCGCTTTTTCAATGTCTGAATATCAATGAGCATGCATCTTGATTCATAAGATGGAAGAGGGAAGGATGTCCAGCCCAATTTACGAAGAGCATATAACAGAAATTGCTTTTGAACTGATTCAAGACGTTCTTCATGCGTCTTCATAAAAGGAGACCATACAATACTACAATACTCTAATATAGACCTCACGTAAGCGACGTACAAAGTTTTAATAGTGTATGGATCATTAAAGTTAGAACCAAAGCGTTTGATAAAACCAAGCATATTTGTTGCTTTATGTATAATGGTGTTGTAATGATCGATAAAAGTGAGTTTTGAGTCTAAAATTACGCCTAAATCTCTGACCTTATCGCATTTTTCAACGATTTGATTTCCTAAAACTACAGTTGTTTCTTCTGTGTTTCGCTTTCTGCTAAAAGTAATTAAATTACATTTTTTAACATTTAACTGAAGTAGGCTTTTACTACACCATTCATCAAAAATAGATATTTCACTCAGATAGATGTCAATGTCGTTAGCATACTTGATTTCCATGAATAACTTCATATCATCGGCATAGATAAGAATATTTATATGCTTAAGAATGTAGGAAATATCATTTACATATAATATGAAAAGAAGAGGTCCTAGATGTGAGCCTTGAGGAACTCCTGATGTAACTTGGATAGGATTCGATTTTTTACCATTATATCTCACTATTTGTTGCCGATTTGTTAAATATGATTGTATCCAGTTTAAAGATGGTTTATCAAATCCTATTTTTTCTAACTTGAAGAGTAACATAGAGATATCAATGCGGTCAAATGCTTTGCTGAAATCAGTATACAGAGCCTCTACATAGTTACCATTGTCCATAGCATTCAAAGTATAATTGGTGAATTCTAGTAAATTTGTAGAAGTGGAACGGCCTTTAAAAAATCCATGTTGTGCATTTGTAATTCTGTTCCTTAATTGCCCAAACAATTTTCTATTAACAATGGATTCAAAGAGCTTTGGAATACAGGAAATTATAGCAATTCCACGATAATTACGAATATCAGTTTTCTTCCCTGATTTGTAAATAGGTACTAAGAATGATTTCTTCCAGATTTTAGGAAATTTGCCGGATTTTAGTGACATATTGAACAGCCAAAACAAAGGAGATGTTAATTCAACAGCAAGCTTCTTCATAAATACTGGAGGGATTTCATCAGGTCCTGCACTTTTTGTGGCATCCAATCCTTTCAAGCCTGATAAGATGTCTTGTACACTTATCTGGTGCACACTAATGTCATTTGAGGGGGCAGGGAAGAATGAAAAATAATTTTGGTCCCGATCCTCTTCTGAAAATGTCGTATAGATTTCTTGGAAAAACGTTGAAAAGAGGTGGCAAATTTCTTCCGGGTTGTTAGCGTCTTTATAGTCAAGTTGCATTTTTGATGGTAGATTGTTTGATTTTAATTTTGTTTTAGTATAATTAAAGAAACTTCTTGGGCATGACTTTATATCGCTCTCAATTTTTCTATTATACTCTTCAAGTGCAGAATTTATAGCAATGTTCAACTGTTCACATAAGTCCAGGTATTTCTGCATATTATCATCACTTCCATGTTTTTTATAAATTTTGTGAGCCTTTTGCTTTCGATTTTTTAAATTCCTGATATTTCTATTGAACCAGATGGGATTTTTTGAATTACCAAAAAGTTTTTCGTTTGAGCTGTAAACTTAATCGACTGGTCACTAGATGGTGGTGACTAATCGATTAAGTTTTGAGCTCAAACGGATGTTCAGTTCTCCAGATTTGCGCTCTTGAAAATTTGAAATTTGGAATTGATTCATCTTCACCAATATGAGTAACGTGTATTTAACGATATCTTTTAGCCATTTTTAAACTTAAGGTAACGGATTAGCAAGAATACTTCATTTGGTTTATTTTCTTGCATGTGGAGAAAGCTGCTATCTGGTTCCGGAAATACTGGCCGGGTAGGAGTCGAGGCCAAGAAATAAATGTTGATTTGACCCGAAGCAACAATGGCTACTTGAACGTCGAGGGTTTGAAATCAACTCAGAAACCTTCAATATTAGCAATGGTCAAGGTTGGGTTATAGGGTCACTTCCGATGAAACATGAGACAAACATGGATGAAGCTCAAAACTAGGCATGTGACTGCTCAAACCCCATGAAATTACCTCATCGTTGCAGTAAGAACAAGCTTCTTGTCTATATGGACACTTCGGCTAGATGACCAGACAGTGAACGGAATCTGAAACCACTTCCGCACATTGGTCCAGATTTTCAAATAGCTGTTAAAAACCCCATTTCCAAACTTAGTTTTTAGTTGAAAATCAATATCCAACATTTATCTGCTATACCAGATAGTTGAGAATACGTACGAGAAGTTAAAAATAAACATGTTTTTCTGCATGTTTAGACGTTAAATAGGTGCACATGTCAAAAAACCTAAATTTTTGCTTCAAAACTCAACTAATCAATTTTCACCTAAACCCGTGTAAATTTGGGTTCCAGCATATATTTTTCTGGTTGATAACTCATTCTCATATAAATTTAACATCTTCGAATGCAAATGTATTTTCAAGTGTCGTTAACCTTATTAAATTATTACTTATTGTAGTAGATACCTCAAATATTTAAAGAAGAGCATCTTTTTTCCTTACAAATCGCTCCCCGCCACTCCCCGCGGAGATATCTTGCTCAAACGCGCGTTAATGACTAAGGAATCGCCAATCTGTCGTGATACGGCCTACTTTCCTGCACTGAAGTATGCTGTTGGCGAGCAGCCAACTCAGAATAAAGACGATTTCCAAGTTTTTTTAATAACGGCAAAGGTATATTAAAAACTTCCTATAAGTTATGAAATTCATTAGAGAAGTAGCATTATTAAATCTTGAATTCAACTTACGTTTAGTGCTTTAATTCTGAACAAAAATTGTTGTTTCTACACTCTAGGCGAAACTAATGAAGGGAGATCCTGTAAAGAGCCTTTAAGTTTTCTTAGCTATTCTTTTCAATGTAAATTCATTTGTCCTTACCGCTCTTTACGAGGTTCAAAGGCTAGAATGAGTTCTCGGGTAGCACATCAGCAAACGACGTACCCTGCATAACAAATTGTATCTTATTGTTACGTAATTGACAATATAACTAGTTAGTTTGCCTTACCGCAAACTGTAGATAATACAATATAATGAAATTTATAGCTTTCTAGATGCGACTTGTGGCCTAATTGAAATATTTTTTCTGTATTACAGGTTATCCTAAAAGAAATATGATTAGGACTCAAATTCGTGGCTGTTTATAACAAATTCACACAACCTTATTAAGTAAGCTGCTCCTAGTTTTGATACTAATAGCTGATATAAAAATAAGGATACACCGAGACTTTAAATTGTAAAGGACAGCAGCGAGGCATCAATTCACTCGATCTTTCTTCTAATGGTGTTGCTTTCTACGACTGCCAGTCATGGTGATTGACGTTCCGCTTTGTCCCATGCCCTGTCGGTTTGACGGGTCATATTTACCACAGCTGACCAACATGATACTCGAAGTTTCAGTGTCGTGAGATGCGCCGACCGAGGGGTCGTAACATATGCAGTGCTGGAATAGTTATCACGCAACTGAAATCAGTGCTGTAATGATTCATTACGCAACTGTTTTAAGTTGCGGAATGAATCATTACACAACAATTTTTCAGAAATTTCCGATATAATTTCTGATAGGGGAAGTGGTGGTAAAATGAACAGGGGTGGTAAAATGAACACCTTGACTTTTATCGAGAAAAAACAAATTTCGATGATTTTTTATCACGCACGGACGATTTATAACATGAATCAGAGTGTTCGAGTTGATACGTAGGTCAATTGAAGTAAAAATATCAATAAAAACTAAGATTTTAGAAAATCACGTTTGAAAATTTGAACTGACGTAACTTTTAGCTCGGAAGACTTGAGGTTTTTCAGTGAGGTGAATATCGTTATGATATGAGGTCAAATCTGATACCTTTAGAATTCTTTTTTAATGGGTTACAATTATTAATGGATATATTTTCGGTAAGGCTATAAACATTTTCAGAAATATTTGTTTTGCTCACGTTTTTTGTATGATGTTCATTTTACCACCCACAGCTGTTCATTTTACCCACATAGTGCAGCTAAAATGAACATTTGCATCGTTTTTTGCTAGCGACAAAAGTATGTGAAAATTCAGCTATTTTAATCTGAGTTCATGTCGCTGCTATAGATAACATCCCTGTGTTTGATGATGTGGGATAGAACTATATAAATTCCTCGTTTTTCTATCAGAAACAAGATGATTTCCTTAAGGTGTTCATTTTACCACCCCTTCCCCTACCCTCAAATGGTCTTCTACGAAATTACAAAAAATGTTGTCGATTTTTACAGCACTCATCGTAATTATCAGTAAATGTACGACTCGTGCTTGTTTTTGTTTCTTTATTAGGGTGAATTTTAGCACATTGATATATGGCTAGTTCTTCACCTGACTGGGAATGCCAGATAGGCATCTCACGAAAAATGAGTAAAGAAGGACGGTCAGAGGGGCCAGCCTTTGAGCCCAATTATGGGGTCTCACCATTGTGGGTTTTTAACGTAGAACGATAAATACAACTTAAAAAAGGGAGTACGTGCCCCTTTGCTGGGCCGACGTCTTCTGAAGCCGAGAAAAAAAAGAAAGGATCGTTGGCGTGGTTGCGATTGTTGACTTTGTTGTTGGGTGAATCTTATCCCCGAAAACGGAATCTTTTCTTCGCGGCGGTGTGAAGATTCTTGCAGGTTCATTGAAATGATGGTGCGGTTGCGTTAGGAGTTACGTTAGTCGGATGGAACTTACCCCCGAAGGAGAGGTCTTCAGGGAGCCCACCGGTCGTCCAATCCTAGGTATTCTCTGACGCAGATTGAGTTGGGATCAGGTTGTAGAGTCGTCACGTGCGGGAGTAGAGTCTGGCTTCCTTAAGAAAGCAAATTAGGGCCGCCAATGATGCGGGTTCATTTGCGAGAGCATCGCGGATGCTTCCGGGAATGTTATTAGTACTTCTGTGGTGTCCGTACAGACGGCAGTGGCAGATTACATGTTCCGCTGAGTTGTGTACACCGCATTGTTCACACTCTTGACGGAAGGATCTGCCATCAAAGTAATAGACAAAACGGGTATGTCCGGACGCGAAATTATTTTCTGGTCGCGGAGCGAGGAGAGCTCTTCCCAACTAGAAGTATCTCCCTTTACCTTCCGAAGCTGAGCCGAAGTATTTTGGAGCCACTCGGCTGGGGGTGGATCGGAAAGGGTAAAACGAGACATTTGGTATCCCGTACCAGCTAACAAGTCTGCAGCCACATTTCCTTGAATACCGCAATGCCCAGGAACCCAGGTAAAGGTGACTATCTCTGTAGTATGGGCTCGTATACCCTGTATCCACGGGAGGGACGGCCGTTCAGACTGCAAGGCTGATAGGACGCTTGCGGAATCGGTTATTGGAGCACTCGCTGATGAGATGGCTGTATAAAAGATAGCCGTTACTCCGGCAGAGAAAACCGAACAATCAGTTAGAGGGCTTTGACAGAGTGTCAGATCAGCGCCAGAGATGCCGATACGAGATGTATTTAGCCCGCAAAAGTTCCAGTATGAATGTTCTAAGCACCGTAGAGTCATCGCCACTTCCGTCAGTTGTTGTAGTATCAATAGCGTCCATGTTCTATTGAACGCTTTGGAAATGTCCAGTGAAACGAGGTCTGCATGCTGTCCTTTTGTCCGCACATCATGAAGGAGGTCTCCAAGGGAGGCGAAGTAAAAGTCAGTGCCGTATCCCGGCCTGAAGGCATGCTGTCGATGCCTGAGGTGACATCAGCTTCGAGCTGCTCTTTTAATCGTCGGTTAACCATTCTCTCGACCACCTTCGAGAGGCAACACGTTAGAGATATGGGACGATATTAAGATGTGTCCCGAGAGGCCACGTTGGTTTTGGAAATAGGGATGACGAGACTTTCTCTCCATTCGTCCGGGAATGAGCACTGGTGCCACATACTATTGATTAGCTCTAACAGTTTCGGTTTACCTCCAAGAGGGAGGTTTTTCATGAGGGGGTAGCCAATACCGTCTGGGCCGGTGGATTTACCAATACTAGACCCGAGGGCAAAGTTAAGCTCTCGCATGGAAAAGGAGCAATTCAACTGAGAGAGTGAGAGGTGTCATGGTCCTCCGGAATCACGAAATTGGATAAACCAACATATAAACATAAACAACCAATCTATTGTTAGTGATTCTTTGGCGGAAAACTGGATCGTATGCATCGATGCTGACTAGACTACCAAAGTAGTTTCCCAGGGCTTCGGCAACCGCAGAAGGCTCGGTGATCGTTGACCCTTGGATGTCCAAGGAAATCGGAGTGATTTTCCTGTTACCACTTAGGGCGGTAATTTTCCCCCATAAATCTGCCAAGGTTTGGGAAGAATTCATGGAATCAAGAAATTCTTCCCATGATAATCGCTTGGCTGTCCTTATGGTGGAATGACATTTTATGTTGACGGCTCAGTAAATCCTGAGTTTATCTTCTTTCTCCGGATGGTCGTTGGGAAGCCTTTTAAGTGCTCTCAGGGCTTTCCGGCGTGCTTTGACAATGGAGAGAGTGTCATTAGACCACCAGCGAAGAGCTTTCCTTCCTCGTCTGCTGCTGCTTTTGGGGATGGCTGAGGCAGCTGCCTTTGTAATAACATTGGAAAAGCTGGTTAAAGAATCAGGTTCTTCTAATTCGAGAAGATGATTGATGTTTGATTGGTAGATTTGCCAGTCCGCCCGATCGTAACACCACCTGGGGCGTCTGGTGATTCGTGGGGACGTGACCACTGCATAAATCTGAATCGAATAATGATCACTACCATGCAAGTCGGCGCAAGCTTGCCATAGGATCTTGCAAGCTATGGAGCGATAGAGTGGTTCAAAAAATCGTTTTTGCTCCACACCACTCATTCGATTCTAGATCAAACTCTGAGTGTCCTCCCAAAATTTGAGCTCAATCGGATGAAAACTGAGACTGCACAAGCCATTTAAAGTTTATATGGGAATTACTATGGGAAAAGCAAGCAATTCATTCAATCGGTCATAGTGTTTGCCCATGTGCTCTTGGGGATTAGAACTATGTTGATACTGTGAGATACATTCATCTGCTACAACTTTGCCGAAGACCGTTTTCAAATCGGACGCCTCAGTAATTAGTTATTGATTTTTGAATTGCTTGCTTTTCCCATAGTAATTCCCATATAAACTTTAAATGGCTTGTGCAGTTTCAGTTTTCATCCGATTGAGCTCAAATTTTGGGAGGACACTCAGAATTTGATCTAGAATCGAATGAGCGGTGTGGAGCAAAAACGGTTTTTTGAACCAATCTAATGGAGCGACTTGCCATTGATAAATATATGGACGAAGCGACACGGCCGTTGTAGAAGGTAGGTCATTTAAGGATACCATGCGAAGGTGAACCGTCATTTAAGGATACCATGTCCGAGTCTTCTAGGGCGTTAAGGATAGCTGTTCCGCGTGGATCTGTCCTATCGCCACCCCAGATTTGATGGTGCGCATTGAAATCTAAGAAAAAGAAATTAAGATTTTCTCTTTGACTCCAGAGAGGGAGCCGCAAGGAAGATAGCAGTTAATGATCGTTAGCCTAAAGCTACCAACTAATCGAACAGCTACAATGGGTAAGTCACTGTCGATTTCTATAATTTCGAAAGGGATACTCAGCAAGACGCCGAGGGCCACGGTGTGCCGCACATTCCTGCTTTTCTTCATTGTCCATCTGTATTTTCCGCTGAGGGAGCGGTTTATAGCGGTAGTTGAAGTACGATTCACCTCCTGCAAAGCAATAACCCAAGGAGGACTGACGTGTGTCAAAAGCTCTAGATTGCTCAGATTGTGGAAAAAACCGTTCATATTCCACTGGAGGCAGAACTTGGTGTGGAGTTGGCGAAGATGATGTATATGTGCTGTTCTCAGAGTGATGTCTGGCAAAATTCGGGGGAGTTATATCAGCGGAATGATCCAGAGGGATACTCTGGAGATCTTGACGACGCAGGCGGGATTGCATTTGCTAGGGGAACTTCATCGAAACTATATGAAGGGAACCCGGAAAATCCTTGCTTTCTAGGTACAAGTGCCCGGGGCACTCAAACGATGAGGTGTCAAGGCCCCCGTGGTGGTCACCCTGAAGCGGTGAAATAGGACGTACAGCCACGGTGCCCCGACAGACCGTTATTATGTAAAAAAATGTCCATCAAATCTGAGCACAGGGCACGATTCCTGAGGTCATTCCGCACCTCTAGGCCAATTTTTAAAAAAATCCTTAGGAGGAATCTCAAGAAATCTTGATTTGAAGTTTTTTACTTAAAAACTCAATATAAACCATATTAAAATTTTGCAATAGCACTGAAAAAATCGACAAAAACGCTCAAAAAGTTGGCTAAACTGTTCTCAACTAGTATACAATTGTTACCGTTGTTACAATTACAAATATTTACATCTGGCTTAACTTACCAGATCGGCTTAAGTATATTTTTACATGTATTAAACCAGTAAGCTTTGTTAAATATAATGAAATCTAAGAAATAAATGTCAATATCCAATTGATGTAACGTTCGATAAACGTGAAACATTCAATGCAGAATATTATTAATTGACAGCTTATTTTACGACTTTCATAATGAGTGACCAGCCCACCAAAGTCTGCCGTATTTATTTTGTTTAATAAAAATTGCTCTTTTACATCTGGTACTTCTCTTGATGTTTACGTCAAGTTTTCCACCGAGTACTGCTCTCAACACTTAATATAAAAAATGTTTTGTTCAACATTCTCAGCCACAACAGGATTATAACTACACGAGAAACATGATTGTCATATGGTCGGTGTTCAGATAGACTTAACCAAGTGTTTTTTAATGGTTTCAGGAAAACTTACCCCGTGCATTCGGTATAAGTAAATATATAAATATAAATATGTGCATTATTTGCTTATCTATTTGAAAAAAAAACATCTGTTTCAAAATAGAATTGGAAATACAATAATTGATGGAGTCCTTGACTTATATGTATTTGCAAGGCCAAAATGTCATCTAGTCAGATCTGTTTCTCCATTGGTTCATCGATTGGTTCTCGCCGAAAACCAATCGATGAACCAATGGAGAATCGAGTTCGCGGCGATTGAACCATAGAAACCATTAGTCAGATCTGTCTGAACACCGAGCATATGTAGCTAGTGTTCGACGATTAACAACTTCAAACAAATTCCCAATAAGTACTATTTAAGAATAAATTTCACTAGGACTTTCACTCTGTATATCTGCAACCCTTAACTTCGTTCTTTTTTTTCGGGATTCAACATCAATCTGTAAATTTACTTCTAAGTCGCGTTCGACTCAGTAACAAAAAAATAGCTGTTGCAGGTAACATCAAAGACCTAAAAATAAGACTTAAAGCTGATTAAGCTGACAAATACAATCAGGTGTAAGAATTATAGACCAGGAGCTTATTTTTGTTTTGTGAAATTACTAGGAATAAGAAGAGATGAGTTTCTGAGTTTACTGATCAATATTGCGTTTTGTCACATATACTCCTTGTTGGTGTGATTTCGGATGTCTTTGAGCAACTCGCTTTTTCCGCAGAGTATCGCTAAAGAACTTAGTGTCCGAATAATATACCACAACATACAGAACACCAGTAGAATGAATAAATGTAGGGAGTCTAAAATTTGATAAATATCTTCTGTTTCACTTGAGAATAAATTGTTTATAGCTACTTCAGTTTTGCCTATCATCCTGCCTGACAATTCATTAATGTCAACTTCAAATTGACATCTCCTATCTCGCCCCCTAAGGGGTTACATTGCACCGAGCCAAGGGGTATTCGCTGTCCTCAACACTCCTTGATTTTGCAGACCCATGACTTTATTGTAATCGATCGCAGTTCAGTAAAGAAGCAGGTTCAGATGTGTTGGTGCTGAAGCAGTGCTTGATTGAGATGTGGATCAATTTGTTGAAGAGCCAAATAACACTTAATACGTATGATATTATTGTTTCCCTTGTAGTAAAAACACGTGTTCTGGCTGCAAATATCTCCTTTTAAGAATAACGTAACCAGCTTAGGGAACCGAGAGCAAAGGGAAACGACATTTCTACACTCTTGCTTAATAAAGGCTTATCGGACTTCATAGATCCATTATTTCATTAACAACTTCGCCAAAACACCTCGCGATCCTTTATTGTACAACACTGAAAAGTGTTTCGAAAACCAAATCAGTTTTCAATAATAATGCAAAGAAAGCAACGATGAATGCAAGCATGCCTAATAGAAACATCACTGTTAATTTGCCATGTATAAAACGCTTATTCTAACCAAATCATTCAAAATTTGAAACAACCGGTAATACTAGCTCTCATTGACTATAAAAGTATTCAAATGACTTATCTGCTAACTATTATTATTACATTTATTCTCAGATCCTTTTTTTAATAACAACATTGTTAATTATTGATTTATTTGGTTTACTTTTCAATCAGTTTAATATTGAAAACAACAATCAATGAAATTTAAACCAGTAAACTATGAAAAAAAAGTTAAATCGAAGCCAAACACCAAATTTTCAAGATCATGAATCCGGAAAACCAAACATCCGTTTAAGCTGAAAACCTAATCGACTAGTCATAAGCTGGTGGTGACCGATCGATTAAATCTTCAGCCCAAACAGATGTTCGGTCCTCAAGATTTGTGCTTTTGGAAATTTGAGGTTTGGCTTCGATTTAACTTATTTTATCATTCATCTTCAGCTTAAGGAGTGGATTAAGTTGAGCCAGTTGTAAATATTTCTAATTTTAACTACGGTAGCAATTGTATACTAGTTGCGAACAGTTTTGCCAACTTTTTAAGCGTTTTTGTAGGTTTTTTCAGTGCTATTGCACAATTTTCATATGGATTATATTGAATTTTTAAGTAAAAAACTTCAAATTAAGATTTCTCGAGATTCCTCCTAGGGATTTTTTTAAAAATTGGCCCAGAAGTGCAGAATGACTTCAGGAATCGAGCCCTGTGCTCAGATTTGATGGACAATTTTTTTACATAATAACGATCTGTCGGGGCACCGTGACAGCTAATGTAAGAGCGGCAGTTGCGTTGGAGTTGATTTGTTCGGAGAAGAGGGGCCGGCTATCCAAAGAAATTGACTCGGGGGTGCCTGATGATGGTGGCAATAAAACGGGCGGTGGTGGTGCCACTGCAATGGCGTCGGGGTTAAGGTTCTCATAATACATCGCACTGAAGCTTCGAGGATGGTCATCCATTAAAAGTGACCTGGGCGGCCATGTCGTTGGAGCGGAAGCATTGGTATGTTGCGCTATGATTTCGATGACATCAGGATTCGAATTCTTGACGAGCTTTGTGGACGCTCCACTGGGGTTGGAGTTCCCGAGGTGTCCAGATGAGACGTAACTACTCTGGGATTGGACGTCCAAAAAGGATGGCCCGGGAGGCTCTAAAGGTGCCAGTTGATCTACGATAGTGTCCGGAAAGGGGTGCTCGGAATGTATTGTACGCATGACGGAGTGGAAGTTCCCGACTCGTGCTGTAAAAATCGTCATTCTGCAACTTGTTGCGTAAACTACTATTTAGCTATGTATCAAATAGTAGAAACATCTATCTTGATTTTACAAGTGCCAATAAATCAATTTTCAAAAATTGCTTGCTTAACTGCATTTGTGTTTTTATGCGGGGTAAAATGCCCCGCTTGAACACGATTCAAACGATGGCATTTTGCAGTTGAGGAAGTCCTAAGATCACTATATGCTCTAGCCGACTAGAAGTGATTGGCCCAACACCGAGAAAAACAATCCATTTAGCGTAGGTTCAACGTAGCGAATATGGGTTAAATTCGCAAGAAGGTTTAAGTAAAAAACATAGAGTCCGGTACATCTTCCTAGCCATCGTATCAGTTTCACCAGTTGTTTATTCAAATACCTATAGGTAGTGCAATGGAAGTTGTAAAACCACATGACAGCATTTAATTTCATCGACGTGGTTCGCATTCACAAGATTCATATGAAGTGAAAAAGAATTATAATAAAGATTGCCGAAGGTTGAAGCATTCTCGGTAAAAGGTTAATGGCTTCTTGGCATTACGTACCCACTGGGACTGAGCATGTTTGTCAGCTTTTAAGAGTACTTCTTCAGTTATTGACTTAGAGCTTTCTTTGCCTTCATTTGTCATGGCAGGCACGATGATACTCTACGACCAGGGATTTCAAAATAATTTCTATTACAAAAAGATCCTGGACCAACCGAGAATCAAATTCAAACACCTTCAACATGACTTTGCTTTGTAGCCGCGAAATTTGTCACATGGCTAAGTAAATAGCACATTCCAGCTAAAAAAATCGATAAATACTCTTAGGGTCTTATTTTCTAATCCATGTATCCAGGATTAGAAAATAAGACCCGAAGAGTATTTATCGAAATTTTTTTAGCTTTACCTCTGTGTCGGTACACTGTGTACAACCATAAAATTTGAACCTATTCTCACCTGAAGGCTATTGTTGAACGCGTTGCAATAGTCAATGGAATACTCTCCGTTACTCAAGGTTTCTTTCACGGGATGCGATGCCATAATCCATTTGGTCCTGTCGAAGTCACTACTAATCGATGTAGGTGGCTTGCAATAGAATTCACCTGCAACCACAAATCGAAGACAGTCATTAATGATGATGGTCACCGGAAACGCGAAATCCGCTCACCTGGCTTAGGAGCTGGAGCCGTGAAAATTATACAAGCCATGAACCACGAAGACGGTATTTTGCATAGATGTATCAGCATCACCGCCCTGAATTGCCATGATCCGAAATCTTTGATAATCGGTGACAAGAAATCTGCCATTATGATTCAATACTTTTCTTAAGTGTGCAACCGTTCTTATGCGCGTTTTTTTTCGATTGTTTTAAATTTAGTTTTCGTACATTGAAGATGGTATTGCTTAGTTATGACACAAATTGCACTATGGCTTGCTCCTTATAGATTTTTCATAACAAATGAATTCAGTTTGTAGCACAAAATAGGAGAACCAATAAGCAAAAACTATTTTGCATGCAAATAAACTTCACAAAATACAACACCAAAAACTATTACGCAAACTCAAAGATGTCCTACTAGCTCAGCTCTTCATTTTTCAGCACACGGACTCGGCAAAAGACGCGGCAATTACTAAACTATTGTGAGACATGCAATACAATTAAATATCTGTCCCGCATGTGAGTTGCCGTTGGTCGAGAACGATAGATGATATTGTGAAAAGCATCGCAGCAGAGGTGATGGATTCGAAACAAAACCAAAATCGCACGCCCAAAAACATCCAAGCATATTTTCGGCAATTTTTGGAACTGATGTAACATTGAACTTGTCACACATTTTAAATAAAGCTCCCTTCTCGCAACCGAGGGAAAGCTCAAACAGATGGAGAAAGATTAAACCCGTAAAGTGCCGATACATTCGTTTGAAGCGACGAAGGCATATTTATAGAAGTAGAGCGATCGCGAACTGCAGACACTGAATCCAAATAAATAGCCACCACCGATCAATGGGGTTGGTTTGAGAAGCAGATATACAGCATCGGACAATATCTTTGCAACTTTTTCGATTTTACGTACAAAATGGTCAGCTTTGGCGGCTTAGATTTGAGTTGTTTATGTGTCGATATGAATGAAGTGAATTTTTTGATACATTTTTGTAAATGACGAAAATATGACCTTAATGGTATCTTCAGTTTTTGTGGTTTTCCTCATTTCAAATGAATCGTTTGTTCGTTAAAAATTTCACTTTAGTCAAACCGTTATTATTGTTAAACTTGTGATTGGAAAAATGACTTAAACAATATATTCTAAAATTCAAGTAATGTAGGCGTACTGTGTAAATTTAATAACTGAAATCAACCCTACCTAAAATCAAAACGTTGCAATTGTTTTGTTCAATGCAGTATATTTGTCACCGTTGTTTAACGAGTTTAGAGGCTTTAAAAGTTTGACTACAGCGATTTTTTTTGTCAAATATCAATATTTGACAATTCGTTAAAAATTACGCTTTATTCAAGTCGGTCCATGAATAACTGAGATGTAGCCCACCAAAGTTAACTATTATTTTTGGAAAATCGTTAAGATGCAAAAGTATTGTTCAATACTGTGAGTACCAAACGGTCCGAACCCCTTCATATCAGTTTTGTTTGACTTTTCATCACTTTGCCTCACGAAAAGTGTTTATTTTTATTGTACTCTGGGGTCGCACAGTGGCCCAAGGCTGGCCAAAAGTCAAAAAAATGAAATTTGCAAATTCCTTCTCGAATATTTTTTCTTGATTTCTTCAGTATTGAATAACAATTCTCCAAAGTTTCAGATCGATTGGTGTATATTTCGATTTTTCACAACATGTGACCTGGAGAGATGTCAGCTGAAATTGACCCTTTTGAATTTTTCAAATTTCGTGAAGTTTGCTCTATAGAAATTGCAGTTTCTGTACTAAATCATGACCAAATCTTTCTCAACTGGTCTCATTCGAAAGAATATACCTGAGGCTTTGTTTTGAAGATATTTTTAACCATATTTGACATGTTTACCATTCGAGAATGTCAAGAAGTGTATAACGTAGAGCTCCTTCAAAAATAAGTAATTTTTTCAAAGGTAGTTCAAGATATCTGGGAAACGCTCTAAAATGATCATTTACCCCTCAATGTGTGGCAAATATTTCATAGTATTCGATGTACAATGGCTTCACTTGCGCTTTTTTGCGCCAAAATAAGAAAAAATATTTTTAGTTACACTACGAATCAGCCCATTAGACCATCGTACTTGTTATAAATATCGCATTTTTTACCATTATATGCTCCCCAATAGATTTAAAAAACCATCTCGAGCTTGCCCATGATATTGAACTTCAAATGGGCATCGAAATAATGACGTATCATTTAATTTAAATGTGCTTTTATAATCTAATTCTGTCAAATGTACCGGAAATATCGATTTTCTATTTCAGCGACTATTTATATCAAATTACCTCTAAAAATCATGTTTTGTCAAATAATTAGCAATTTTGAACGTTTTTAGTGAGAATTGTACTTTTGGCCAGCATTTGTATGGAATGCGGCCACTGTGGGTCGCCTACACTGCAAAAGAGGCGGAAGGAAGTTGCGAGTGTTAAATGAAGCCCAAGGAGGACAGGAGGTGTATGCAATGTCCACGTGGTGACTATTGATTTTACCAGAATTCATATTTACTGTTGTATTAAAGGGAGCTCCTATGACATATGACCACTTGCATATTCAAATAGTTTTGAAAAATACAGTTAGATAAGATATGTAGTGCATATTTTATGAAATATAGGTTAGTTAAATTACCAATACAGTTACTGTACTAACTACTATAGGGTAGGTGTACCAATTATGGAGCAATATGTCAACAGAATGGATCATAAGCAGACTATACTGCCCATACTCGTAATACAATCTCATCAAGAATATCATCATGTAGAGAAAAACGCATCTAAACATTAATGCAAAAGTTTTCGTTACACTTCTGGTTCTGGTGGTATTACTCAACACAGTATCATTGCAGTATAAGAAAATGTTCAACAACTAAAATATAAACAATGCGATTGGTTTTGATGCCCAAATCCAAAATTCTACCATATGGGACTTGTTATCCGAGTGTTTCTCTCGTCAAACGCAAATATACCCGCATACCAGTCCCGTTACTTGGGACTCTCTTACTATGTTATCGCGTCATCTTGATACTTCTATTGAATAACAATAGATTTCAAGACACTTTCCTCTCGCTTCTTTTAATTGCAATGGTTCCTCGAAATTATAAGACTATACGGTTGTGAAAGTGCAAAAGATTTTTCATGCGACCCATGCGGCAGGACAATACTAAACATGCCTTAGATTCAGCTACATCACGTTGGGTTTAAAATATACTAAGGTATATAATTGTGCAATTTTTGAACAATCTTCTACTTCTTCTTGGCATTAACGTCCAACTGGGAGATAGCCGGCTTCTCAGCTTAGAGTTCTTATACGCACTTCCACAGTTTTTAACTGAGAGCTTTCTTTGTCTATGTTGCCATTTTCGCCTTCGTATATCGTGTGGCAGGTACGATGATACTCTATGCCAAGGGAAGTCAACAACATTCCCATTACGAAAAGATCCCAGACACCTTCAGCATGGCTTTGCTTTGTAGCTGCGGAGTCTACCTAAGTAACCGTATAGCTGTAGATAGTATATACTTAGTTGCTTTAATATCACTTTATATGCTACTTTAAAATATTGCATATAAAGTCACACTGCATTATATGTATGTCTCATTAAAGCAGTATTAAAGTGGAAATGGGCACTATTATAGTTTAAATACGGCTACATTCCCTAGCCTTTTGTTGGCAATTGCTAAAGTATAATTACGGTCTGTACCGTATAGAAGCTTTTGCCCAAGTGTATTTAATGCGTAAAGGAAACCATAGGTGATTATTTTAAGATCAAAAAACAGAACCACAACTAAAAATAATATATCTGAGATCCGTTGTATTTTTGTCGTTAGATGGCAACACTTGGGTTTGAACTTATTTGTTCATCTATTTTTCTTAATATAATTAATTTTGAGATGTTTTCGATGACCTGCCGTGCCTATCCTCTGGACCATGATTGCTGCATGTCTTGGTCGGAAAAACTGTGCAAATTAAAGCAGCGCCCACTCGTTGCCAAAAATAATTGTAGAGTGCAGAAAAATTGTGATAAAAGTGCACTTTTGCATCATCTCGACGTATTTGATACACTGGTTCCTTGAACTAAAAGTGCACCAAAGACACCATCATGTTTCAACGTAACCCTAAGCTGCTATCACATTTTGAAGAATCGTGTACACTTTAATGATGGTCCAGCTTGGGGTGAAATCGACAATAAGTAGGTGAACACGACTGTTGCACTCTCAAGTTATAATCGCGTCTGTCTCTTTTTTGCTGTTCAAAATTGTTTTGTTTTAATTCTGTATAGCGAAACCGGTTGTTCATCTTCACGCTTTATGTATTATTTTAGCATCACACCACCTTAAGTCGCATGGTTTGCGCACGGGCCTATCAATCGCAAAGTTTTTGGTTCGATTCCAGGTTGCCGCAATTTATTTGCGTTTTCAAATTTTGGCTTCTCATAGGGAAAATTTTCGGATTTCAACCCGATTTCTTGTGGCGAATTTTCATAAGGGGTATTTATTATCAATTATGCTTTTCGGCTACGCAGTCTTAATTTTTCAACGGCTTATTTATTTGCCCGACGTTTCGACACGGGAATTGTGTCTTCCTCAGGGGGTACTGTAATTTGAGTTGAGTTGCATTTTAATCGTCAATCAAAGTAGACGTGTTTTTTATTCGCTGAAACCCGCGCGCGACTCGATTTTGTTTTAATTATTCTATTTTTTGCGTACGTAATGAACTGCGAAATTTGTTCTTTGGACGCTTCTGCCGACTCTTGCCAAGAACTCGTACAAGCAAAATTGGACATAAAAAAGCTGAATGAAGAGCATAAACTTCTAACAGAGCAGCTCCATGCTTATACAGAAGTGTTGCATCGCTTCAGTTTAAATAATGAAAAACCAAGGCATTATCAATGAAGCTTTTGAAGGACTTGAGATTCTGATGTCTTCAATAAAAAATGAGCTGGCTATTATTAACAAGTCAAGTAGTTAGGCTGGAAGCGTTGCAACAATAAAAAATCACATAACGACGGTTCTTGACATAGTTACCCGGAAAACAATGATTATTTGACAAATACGTTAAAATCATTTAAGTCCGATGTATCCACTGAGCTGCGGACATAAATGACGATCTATGTCAAATAAATCAGCTGCAATTGGACATGGCCGCCACAACGTCTGCAAGTATGAACCCAAATTTATTTGTGGATATTGTCGACGAGCTGAAAGCATGGTTAGCAAACATATTGTCTACAAAAAGCATTGAACCGTTGGCACATGAGGCGTATCCTAGTTTAGAAGTTGAAATGGAAAAGTCCGAAGATACTTCAGGATGGCGTTTATTAGGTGACAAAAAATATGGAAGGCCGATTGGACAAACTGGCTGAAAAGGCCAAGCAAAAACGTAAAAGGCGAAACAGATTGCCACAAAACACACAACAACCCGCAAGGAGTAAATTTATATAAATAAAAATGGAATGATGTTTGTATGTCACGAAATGGCTCATGAACGGGTCAACGGATTTGAACGATTCTTCCTCCATTTTGTTCGTTAAGGGTTCCGACGTGTTTGTGTGTATGAAAGTTCCAGGATATTCACCGAAAAAGTCGTAAAAACGAGAGTGAACGGGACTGTCATTTTATATGGGACGATTCATAGC
Source organism: Aedes aegypti (assembly GCF_002204515.2). NCBI lineage: Eukaryota > Metazoa > Arthropoda > Insecta > Diptera > Culicidae > Aedes > Aedes aegypti. Next base: position 242,460,048 of record NC_035108.1, on the reverse strand, counting down.
GGTTTTCAACAGCCTACTTGATGGCAAGACGAAGTTTGCCGGGACCACTAGTATATGAATAAAAGTCACCCGCGTCCAACCACCGTTAATGAAAGAAATTACAATGAGCCGAGCTACAACAGATGTTCTATCATCCATCGGAGAAATACCAGTAGGAACTGTTACAACCGTAGCAATACTAATGCCGCAGGAGATATTGACTTCAGAACAAATACTCCTCTTCTAGACAGAGAATTACTAGCAGCAGCGAAGGAAAGATTTTCAAGACCACCTCCCACTTCGTATCGTCCAACCATAGCATTCCAGAGAGGAGAAGTGCTGAACCCGTACCCTAGCGACAGACAACCGAACACGCCACACCGAACAAATGCCGCACCAGCATGTTTGAATGGTTCCTGCCAGTGTTTTTGCCAGAATTGACGCACTTCACAGAGGAAGGTAATATTAGTATCTTAACACGCAATGAATGTATTGCTAATAATTTAGGCTATGACGAAGGCTCAAATGACTGCGGCAACCATTCTAGTTGTGATAGGAATTGTATAAATTTAAATGATGAACACTTAAATGAATCTGATAATGCAAGGCATGATGTAGACCTTCCAAAAGCTTCCGAGGCTCTTGTTTATTGTCAGAATTTCAATCGTATGAGAGGATCTTCAAAAATCAAGCAAATCCATAAAAACATATTAGCGTCATCTTTTTCGATCATATTAGGCACAGAAACAAGTTGGGACGAATCTATAAAAAGCGAAGAAGTTTTCGGATGTGATTATAACGTTTTTAGAGACGATCGCGATTTTCTTATGTCACAAAGAAAATCAGGAGGAGGGGTCCTCATTGCAGTCTCTTCAAAATTTAATTCTGAAATTATTTGTTCTTCGAAATTCAAAGAGTTTGAACATGTTTGGGTGAAAGTAAATATAGAAAACGAAAAACATGTATTTGCATCAGTGTACTTTCCACCTGATTATGCCAACAAACATGCTTACGACTCCTTTTTCAAAAATGCTGAAGATATCATATCTGGTCTTCCCCCTGAGGTGAAAGTACACATATATGGTGACTTCAACCAACGCAATGCTGACTTCATCCCTGATTTTGAAAATGAGGGCATCATGCTTCCAGTGGTCGGGGAAAATGAAACGTTACAATTAATTTTCGACAAAATTGCAATTTTGGGCTTGAACCAAATTAATCATGTAAAAAATCGGCAAAATTGTTACCTTGACTTTCTATTGACAAACATCCAAGAAGATTTCTACGTTAATGAAAGTATTGCACCCTTGTGGAAAAATGAAGCATTTCATACAGCACTGGAATACTCATTATTAATTCACAATAACTGCAGACCCACAGTGTGCGAATATGAGGATATCTATGAATACGATAATGCAAATTATGAAAACATAAAAAATAGAATAAACTTAATTGACTGGCAATCAATGATCAGAGAATAAAATAATGTCGAAAAAGCTGTTGATATATTTTACAGTTTACTAATGGAAATTATTCGTGAAGAGGTACCTCTGAAAAGGAAAAAACTTTTTGGTAATTCAAAAAATCCCATCTGGTTCAATAGAAATATCAGGAATTTAAAAAATCGAAAGCAAAAGGCTCACAAAATTTATAAAAAACATGGAAGTGATGATAATATGCAGAAATACCTGGACTTATGTGAACAGTTGAACATTGCTATAAATTCTGCACTTGAAGAGTATAATAGAAAAATTGAGAGCGATATAAAGTCATGCCCAAGAAGTTTCTTTAATTATACTAAAACAAAATTAAAATCAAACAATCTACCATCAAAAATGCAACTTGACTATAAAGACGCTAACAACCCGGAAGAAATTTGCCACCTCTTTTCAACGTTTTTCCAAGAAATCTATACGACATTTTCAGAAGAGGATCGGGACCAAAATTATTTTTCATTCTTCCCTGCCCCCTCAAATGACATTAGTGTGCACCAGATAAGTGTACAAGACATCTTATCAGGCTTGAAAGGATTGGATGCCACAAAAAGTGCAGGACCTGATGAAATCCCTCCAGTATTTATGAAGAAGCTTGCTGTTGAATTAACATCTCCTTTGTTTTGGCTGTTCAATATGTCACTAAAATCCGGCAAATTTCCTAAAATCTGGAAGAAATCATTCTTTGTACCTATTTACAAATCAGGGAAGAAAACTGATATTCGTAATTATCGTGGAATTGCTATAATTTCCTGTATTCCAAAGCTCTTTGAATCCATTGTTAATAGAAAATTGTTTGGGCAATTAAGGAACAGAATTACAAATGCACAACATGGATTTTTTAAAGGCCGTTCCACTTCTACAAATTTACTAGAATTCACCAATTATACTTTGAATGCTATGGACAATGGTAACTATGTAGAGGCTCTGTATACTGATTTCAGCAAAGCATTTGACCGCATTGACATCTCTATGTTATTCTTCAAGTTAGAAAAAATAGGATTTGATAAACCATCTTTAAACTGGATACAATCATATTTAACAAATCGGCAACAAATAGTGAGATATAATGGTAAAAAATCGACTCCTATCCAAGTTACATCAGGAGTTCCTCAAGGCTCACATCTAGGACCTCTTCTTTTCATATTATATGTAAATGATATTTCCTACATTCTTAAGCATATAAATATTCTTATCTATGCCGATGATATGAAGTTATTCATGGAAATCAAGTATGCTAACGACATTGACATATATCTGAGTGAAATATCTATTTTTGATGAATGGTGTAGTAAAAGCCAACTTCAGTTAAATGTTAAAAAATGTAATTTAATTACTTTTAGCAGAAAGCGAAACACAGAAGAAACAACTGTAGTTTTAGGAAATCAAATCGTTGAAAAATGCAATAGGGTCAGAGATTTAGGCGTAATTTTAGACTCAAAACTCACTTTTATCGATCATTACAACACCATTATACATAAAGCAACAAATATGCTTGGTTTTATCAAACGCTTTGGTTCTAACTTTAATGATCCATACACTATTAAAACTTTGTACGTCGCTTACGTGAGGTCTGTATTAGAGTGTATTGTAGTATTGTATGGTCTCCTTTTATGAAGACGCATGAAAAACGTCTTGAATCAGTTCAAAAGCAATTTCTGTTATATGCTCTTCGTAAATTGGGCTGGACATCCTTCCCTCTTCCATCTTATGAATCAAGATGCATGCTTATTGATATTCAGACATTGAAAAAGCGCCGCGAATTCGCTATGGTTTCATTCGTGAACGATATTGTTTCGCATCGAATTGATTCTCCTAACCTATTAAACAGTTTAAATTTTTATACTCCTTCCCGGCAATTGAGGAATCGTAACTTGTTTTTTATTAATCACCGTCGTACTAATTATGCAAAATTTTCTCCTCTAAACCGAATGATGAGTTTATATAATCAACATTGCGAAACAATAGCTTTAACTCTGTAAGATATAGCAGTATATAGATTTAAGTGTTAACATGTAGTCTACTTTGATTGACGATAATAAATAAATAAATAAATTTAATGTTTAAACTAAGTGTGTTTTACATGTTTAGTTGTTGTAACTTACAATATTGTTGTAGTTTGTAGTCTTATGTTTTGTTTAACTTTAACTGTCAGGTCGGGATATTTTGGGTACATGCTATAAATTAAAATTTGGTTTAAATGGATAGTTCTTATAAAATGCTTAAAAATATACGGCAATCTTACACTTAGCAAAAATAATTATCTTTTTAACACAGCTTGTACTAGCAATGGCGCAATTTCTCTTCTTTACTGGCCACACTTTGGTCTATCCTATCTGTTAACTGTTGTGCCCTATCGGTAAAAATGACTCTTGCTCTTCTATGCTATTCTCTCTTCTATTTGTGTCACCTTCATGTTCCTTCATGTTCGGTTTTGCTCTTGATGTCGTGCAACACTGCTGCATATGTTGTACTGAGTTTGTCTATGTCCGTTCGTTTGTTGACTGTATCATTAGTGTTGGTGATGTGACACATTTCAAGAAATGGTAGTGTGGAATGTTTGTAGCTACGGTCAATTACTTGTGTGTGTTCTAAATTAAACTTATGATCTAGTTCAACACAATGTTTGATAAGAGCTGTTGTTGTTTCTATTACTCTACTTACCTGAGTAAGGATAAAAGTGACGATAAATACAGCTTTGCAGTCTTGCCACATTTGTTGCGATGAAGCATTGAGTACTGACCGTATATCTTCTATATTAATAAAAATGGATTGGTGTTTGTATGTCACGAAATGGCTTAGAAACGGGCTATCATATTTCGAAATTTCTCTCACTAAGCAGTTCGTTAGGTGCTTTGACATGTTTGTGTGTATAAAAAACTTGAGATACTCACCGGGAAAGTAAAAAAAAAACGAGAGTGAATGGACTGTCATTTTGTATTGGGCGTTTCATGGCTTTTTTCAACAGCCTACTTGATGGTAAGACGAAGTTTGCCGGGACCACTAGTACCACAATGATGCACGTGATACAATAAAGCTATGCTTCATTGCAATAATAAAATGGTATTAAAGCAATATTGCACGCATATTGCAGAATAACAGCAACGATGCATTGCACTCGCTGAATACATTAATGCTTGTGGTTACTTGGGTAACCACTCGGCTAAGGAAGGCCCCATTTTTTGAACAATCTATTGACGACAAGTTCTTGCAAATTTGCTAGATAGGGATAAACTTGCTGTGTGTCCTGGACCCTATTCTCGGCAAAAGATGTCGCAATTACTCAATTTTACCATCCCTATCGACGATGCACGTGAAGATTTGCGCATTCATATGCTAGCACAAAACACTTCACCCTTAATGTCTTTGGATGAAGAGTCTGCCGAAGATTCTGAATGTCAAAGCACAATGCATTTGCAATTGTAGCAATGTGTCAGAGCTTTTGTACTATGATACATTTCTATATGTGGCTCTACATCCTATCGCACCAGAAGCCATTCTGAAAAAATCTGCATCTCAAGTAAGAATATTTGTATAATCTTCATCTCAAGCAGGAAAATTTGTTTTATTTTTCATTTCTAATATGATTAAGACCACGATACAAGATTACAGAAATCATAAGAGGAGTAGATTTGCTCAAATTTCATCGATATCAATTGATGAGACTGTTATACGAGTACTTTTAATATGGGACGCACATAGTTTGGTATTTTCTCCGCATTTTGTTCATACAAAAGTACAGTTCTATGAATGATTTCGAAAAGTGCACTAATTTAAAATAGAAGCCGCGATTCTAAAACGTAAGCATCAATTGTTGATGTTAATTATTAACTTGTTGCTTTACGAATCAGACTATCCACGCAGTTTTAGTATTAAATTGACTTAAAGCTTTTCCGAGATGAACTAGCCTAGGGTTAAAAATCTCGTTAATAAAGTAAAAAAAAAAAAAAAACTTAAAGCTTTTAAAAATAGTTCTTACGGTCACTACCTTTGTACCCGTTATGACAATAGTGTCCCTGGCGTCCGCCATATAAGTGTACCAATTAGGGACTTTTGATTGTTTGCACGAAATGAACTTAAATGAATCCTAATAAATGTGCATAAAAGTTGAAGATAATGCCTTACCAAACCAACCAAAAAAAAAACGATGTGTGCCGGTGGAAAAAAACAAACGCGTCAGTAGTGTTGAATCCGCTGAATCTGTTGCATGCTCCTTGTGGGCGAGCGACGGAATCCGGATCTATTGTGTCCGGTTTGCGTTTCGCGGAAGAAAAAACGAAGTGTGCCAGTAAAAAAAAACGCGTCAGTAGTGTTGGATCCGTTGAGTCTGTTGCATGCTCCTTGTGAGCGAGCGACGGAATCCGGATCCATTGTGTCTGGTTCGCGTTGCGCGGAAGAAAAAACGAAGTGTGCCGGTGAAAAACAAAACAAACGCGTCAGTAGAGTTTGATACGTTGAACCTGTTGTATGCTACTGTCGAGCGAGCAACGAAATCAGTATCGTGTCCGGTTTGTGTAGTAACCGCACTATCAGTGTCGGTCATTCGTGTATATGCTCACGTATTCATTTCGACTTATATATTTATCGTTAACCAAAACGAATCCTTTCCCATATCCAAACTCCCAGTGTTTTCTTGTGCAAGTGCAGAGGACTCCTCGGCTTCTGTAAAGCAAGTAACACGTCAACATTTCCCTCCCATTCCCAAATTGACCTGCATTCGGACGCAGCCGGCGCCGGTATTGTTTATTATAATAATGAGAGCACCAGTACTTACATATTGAGGATGCTACTGATCCCGAGTAGTGTCTGTAGGTTCCCTGTGTAAGTACAGCTGTTCTTGCAATAACGGAATAGCAACTGCGGGCGCTCAATCATGTTCATCATGCTCATCATGCTCACTGCGGTGTGTTTGTTTTTCAGTCCGTAGACTTTACAATCATTTCAATGTCCGTAGACTTATTCATTTCTTTTATAGTCAGTAGACTGTATTCTACCCCTCCACCCCTGGAGGGAGTGGGAATTGAACCCAAGACCTTCTGATCCTCAGTCAGAAGCGTAGACCACTACTCAACATCCCCCCCACCACTGCGCATTGGTAGGAAGTGTGGTAGCAGGTAAGAAACAATGATGACATAATATGGAAACGTTCCGTCAATCGTGATGATAAACAAAATAGATCACTTTGCAGTTATAGTTACTGTTGTGGGAAATTTATTATTGATTATTATTGAACTAATTTACATTAAATTTGAAAATTAATTGTTGAATACGGTAAGAAAGTGTAGAATATTCTTATTAAAAACCAGTGGTTTAATATGAGATTTGTTCTGCGTTTAGAATCTGACATTTCGAGATAGCGTCAAATTGTACTGCATTGGTAATTTGAACATAGGAAATATGTATGCATTAATTTCTTCTCAAAAGATATGTGAATGATCGAATGTCTCTTACATAGCCGAAATATTAGCAAACCACTTTAGAAGTAGGAACAACGTAGTCCCCATCATACAGTAGAACACCAGAATAGTAAGTGCAGGTCTGTTACGAAATTTAATTCTAATTGTTAAATCAATAAACTTATTCCAGCTTAAAGCGATCAATCATACGTCCCGTACTTGGTCACAAAGATTTGGTGGTGGATCTCCATACAGTTATGGGACAAAAATGGAATTGGCATAATTTATTTTAAATCTCCGGTTCCTTTGTGGAAGATTCAATGCTTAGCATTTTAATTGTCGATACTGAGCCGCACTGATTTTGTCTTCTATTATTCAATTTCTCCCTAACTCGTTGGTTCTTTTAATACCGAGTTGCAGAGATTTGACCTGACATAGAAAGCTCAATAAAAATTGAAAAAAAAAACACTTTTTGTGAAAGTAACATGTCGTGCCTGAATTACCAACCAACTCTAAAGATTCAGTAATGCTTATAATGAAAACACTCACAACTTGTGAATAATCTAGGCGTATTATTAATTTATATTTGGAGATCAAACGAACGCCCTACGACGGTTGATGAATTTGCTTCCAACGGAACGGCAAAATCTAACTGAAGGCTGCTGCTGGAAGCAAGGCACAGATTTCAATTGATTGATTGAAAGTAAGTTAACTGCCAACCATCATGCGGGACAACAAGACTGAAACTGAAGCAACATAGACCGGTTAACTTTTATTGTTTTAAACTTTGAATTTTCCATTGTTATCATAGATACTCTTTGTGAAGAATCATTCTAGAACGTTTTTACTCAGATTTGATAGTTTGCATCGAGTAACATCGTGGTTGCCATATAATTTACAACTATAAAAAAGGTATAGCGTACTGCCCATAACTGCAAAACAGTCAAATTCGACATTTTTGACAAAATGGAGTTAATACCATGGAAAGTCATCAAATGATAAATACTTTCGATCAACTTACTGAAAGCTATGAGATTGTTCTAGAAAATTCGAAAAAAAAATACCAAGTTGTTTTGTCACATTGGTAATTATAACCGCATAACAGTCACATTGAGATTATAAATGGGCCTCGTAATGTGATAGCAATGAAATTTCTATCAGAATTATTTTCTGACAATTCACTCAGTATGCGATATGAGTTGTACAAAATACCAGCCTCACATAAGCACTTTTGATTTCCTGGTAATTTTTAGAAATTTTAGTTTCCTCCCATACTGTCATAAAATGCCCACTTGGTGTTCCATTTACTCAATGCCTACTTTTGTCGAATGTTACAAATATGCAGTTATGGGCAGCGTATTGCGCCCATTATAAGTGTAGCAAGAAGTGCGGTATTGCGAATGAAAGAGAGGGATTTGCTGATCGATTTGATATATTTACCGCATTTGTCCAGCATGAGATGAAAAATCAGTGTATCCTTACATAATTTCATAAGAGGTAGGTTGTCTTTCATGACTTTTTACCGATGTTGAGGGAGGGTTCCGTAACTAATGGACGTAACATAATAAATCATATCGATGAACACAGATGCGTTCAAAAGAACTTTTTCTTGTTATTATTATTTCTGTTTTATGTTTATGATTCTTCTTCAAAATGTACATGTGCTAAGATGAATCAACATAAAAAATTGAATCTCTTTAATAAATACACGATTTCGTATCTTCGGACAGAAGCGGATTAAAAGCTCCACGTTTCGGACAGAAACTTGGTTAAGGAAGCCAAGACGGACAAATCGACCGGCCGGGGTTGGAAGGGTTCCAGATGGGCGATGAGGTGGCCACTGGCCACTGTATGGATCTTTATGCACTGTTCGAAAGCTTATTAAAAAAATTGTAGACAGATAAAATAAAATAAAAATTCGATCTTTAGTTTGTGCAAATGTGAGGACTACACTAAAGAAAATATATTCAACTTGTTATCTAAACTTTGTACACCTCATACCTTTAAGTCCCAAGTTGCCCCAGGCTAAAATTTATTTCCTAGATTAGTATAAGATGCAAACCAATATATAGTGAACGAGTTAGCTGCGCAGATTTGCCCTGTTTTATCCAGTGAATTTTTTTCTCGAAAACTTGTTTTTTAGATAGAATTTGCATCATAATCCTCATATATTTGACATGAGATGACAAAAATATGTTTGGTCGCCAGTCTATATGGGAACTTCACATCGTGTGTCCTCAGGGCTCCTACACTGACACCACTTATGTTCATATCCGTAAACAGCTTCGGTTAGGTCTGTATGGAAACTGGTATTATTGCTAATAAAAGTGGTATTCTTCGAGTTATCAGATACTTCATTTCATCTATCAGATTCATTGGAACCATCGTGACAACATGTCTACTTGAAAGTTTCAGAGCCTATGGTTTACGTGGGATTATTCTAGGTTTAGTTTTTGAAGCATTAGGAGAAATATTTCGTTTTCGAAAGTATGAAGAAAATATATACATACAAACTTTTCACAATCTACTACAAATGACACACAGGCTTCGTTCATTGGCAGAGAGGCCTGTGTCATGTGCAAACAAAGATTTTTGACATTTGGTAGCTCAGGTAAGTCAGACAAAGCAATATTGTACAATATTGGTCCTAGAATGCTGTCCTTGAGGAACACCAGCTCTTAAGGTGATTATAAAACGAAGTCACACCTCAAAATTTCAAGAGCACAAGACATGAGAACCAAACAGCGCTTCGCGTGGAAAATTTATCCCATTGGCCACCACCACCAGGCAAGCAGTTTGATTGATTTTCAACGCAAACTGTTGTCAGATTCTCCAGTCTTGTGCTCTTGAAAATTCAAAGTTTGGCTTCCTTTTATAATCACCTTAAAGAAAATCTGTCAGACTTGGAGTTCAGATAACTAACCTTTAGTATACGATTTGACAGAAAACTTTGAATTATTCGAACAATGTATGTCGGAAAATTAAAGTTATTTTTCAGTTTTCCAATCAATCTTCATGTCAAATACGATCGAATGCTTATTTTGTGTCTAGAAGAGCTAGCAAGTGAATTGAACGACAGCTAGAAGCTTCACCAGAAACCGTTTTAAAATTGGCATTTTGCCATTTTCAGAAAATATGCTTACTGAGAACATTTGTTAAATATATCAACCAAAAATAATAAGCTACTTTTTGACAGTTTCTTGATGAGGATGTAGAAAAATACAGAGGCTTTTATAATTTTAATATTTTGATAATAATTCTCTACTTTTCCCAAATTAGTCCTTTAACAATTATAAGAACATTCACTTGATTAAGAATTCATTCTAAATCCAGAATAAATTGATTTTCAATTAGACTAGTGAAACCTTTCTCTACTTTTCTCTCTTTTTGATAAATTTGAACTGTGAAGTTTCCCAGTTGACAACTTCAGTAATGGACCAATGCACGAGTTCACTAATTTGACGTTTGAGCGGTGCCGAATTCACTCATTCCCATGGTCACGTAAATAACACGGCACAACTCAAACGTCAAATAATGAACTCGTGCATCGGTCCATAATGAACCCCACTAACGACACGGCCTACTATAAAATATGCAAAATTACCACATCTCCTTTTCTTAAACAGAAAATGCAGATTTTTGCTACATCAAATAAATAGCTTAAGGCGAAGTAGGCCGTCATTGAAATTTGTACGCGATGTTGATGATTGTTGCTTATTCATCTCCAGATTATGAATTGAAGAAAATCAATTGGTTTTGCACTGACACAGCTGAAAAAGTATTGCTGTTTGCATTTGAGATCCAAACCTTGACTAAACATCCTCCAAATTCGATAACACAAAGCAATCGAAGGACACCTAGCAAGGACTATAAAAATCATCGCCGCCATAGCAAGAAAAATCTATCCTTGACACCGCATTTCTTGTGAAAAATCTTACCGCATTTGATGTACCCACATTTGATATTTGCATTTTAAACGCACACAGCAATATAAGCATACCTTATGCATGTTAGCGCGTGCAGTGATAGTTTTTCAAGTCAATATAAACTATCAAGACTGAGTTTTATCACTTTGAAATTGCAAGCTGTAAAGTCATCATTGCTCCCAAAACGAATGACGGGCTACTTAGCCTTAACGGGCAAACATATTAGTGAAATCTTAATTTTAATAGAATTCAGCACGTTTCCAAATCTTTTAGGAATACTTTAGTGTAGTAGTTGTCTATCTTATGCGTTGCTGCAACCTTTTTGCAATCGCACCTAGCACGAATTTTTCTATATTTTTATCGGACGCAACGGTTCGAATCCGTTGTTTTTGGTCTTTTCGCTAAACCAGGCAATCCAACAACTATATAGCACTCCCTGCTGATTTTAGTGTTATTAATTTGGAACTTTTTGTTGAAGCTCCTCCCTTCTAAGGCGAGCATTTAATTCGTTTTCCGCCGGACCCGACAGTTCAAAACTGTCGCTGCGGCAGCTCCCTTCTAAGGCGACCCATTTTAGTTCCTTAAGTTCCCTTTTGAGGTGAACTTACTTTGCAACTGCCTGACCCGACGGATCGAATCCGCCGCTAAGGAAACTTCCCTTCTAAGGTGAAGTTTTTATTATAGAACTTACTTACACACATGTTTATTGTTTTCCAAATTAACTAGCGTCATAAGTGAGGTATCAGAAATCACCAAATAATTAAATGTCCGTTAGAACAAACAGTATTTACAAATATCAATTGAAATTCTTCAAAAAGCAGCTTTTTTCTCCAAATATTCTTTTCTTCCTATGTAATCCGAAATTGATGGGCAGCGCCGCCAGCGCAGACAAATCTGGGTTCACTCGTCGCCAATGTGAAGTTTCCCAGTTGACAACTTCAGTAATAATTAACCCCACTAACGACACGGCCTACTATAAGATATGCAAAACTACCACATGAACCATGAATTCAAACTTCTGAATTTAATAAGTGATTGAAATATCTTCTGAGAAAATTAAAGCTGTGGAAGCTCACTAAGCTTATGAGCAAGCTCTGTTCTAGTGAGGACATAAAGCTAAAGTAGACACAGATAAAGTTACTATAATCTGATTTCACAATCATTTGACTATTCCAATAGTCAACTAACTGTTTTAACCCATTTGCAACATTATTTGTTCAAGCACTTGAAGATTCACTTAGTTGATCAATGTCGTGGAAAAGAAAAGGTCAAGGAATGTCATCATAAATCTTTCAAACATAACAAGGCTATATAGATGCTTCAAGGTAATTTCGGACAATATAGCTTATGGTTTATATTTTCTACAACAGGTCTATCGAATTTAATAAAAAAAAAGTATTGGCACACTATTTCTTCAAAGTTCTCATAGAAGATAAAAACTTTTTGCTAAGTTAAGTGATCGAATCTACATCTAAAATGTGTATCAATATATCCTCCACCTTTTAAAATATATCAACGGTTCTAACTAGTTTACCGTTATTGCAGGTTGGCACTGAAATCTTTTTAAGTATCTTCTCCTATAATCTACAATTTAATACTGTCTTTTGCTTTAAGCTTATCTTTCTCTCGTGCCTCCTTCTCCTTTTCCTTCAAGTTAGAGCTCGAGCTGCCTCTAATCAGCTGCAAATTTAACGGCGGCAGAGCCGTCCGGATGTTCTTCAGTCGTTTGCTCTTCTCCACCTGACGGACCGAATTGCTGGACACAGGAGTGCTCGACCCAGCCATGTTGGAATCGGACAGGTTCCGGTTGCTGGTCTTGGGTTGGCCGGCACTGTTCATGATCAGATCCGATTTGCCATAATACCGTGGCATCGAGAGGTCCTCCTTAGCGGAAAGAATTCCCGCGGTTTGAATAGAATACAAGCTAACAGATTCACGATACTTTTCCACCGTTGGCGTTTCCAGATAGTTCTTCGGTAGATTGGAATACGAAATGGCGGGAACCTCTGGGGTCATGCTGATGGCGTTGTAGTTGCTCGCTGAAGAAATGGTAAAAATGTCATTCTCACTGGCTGGACGGGTCGAAAAGTAGGGCTGCTCTGCTTGCAGATGGGAAAGGTTCTTGTTGATCAAGCTGGTCGATCCACTGAAGGACGCGGACGCTTCGATCAAGGTTCGCGGAGGCCGGAGGACCAGTTCATCGTCCTGCACTTCCTCCACTATTGACGGAATGATCGTAGATCCAGGTTTACTAGTGCCCTGTAGGTCTTGGTAAGATCCTGTGAAGATGAAAATTTTAAAAGTTTAGACAAGCTTCTGAGTTGAGCTGAGTGTGCAGGTGATGGATGTGTGTAGCGCATTTGACTGTAAGATATGATATGATGACTAATAGTGAGTGCGTGAAGTGTTTTTTCGTCACAGATCTAAAGAATGTCTTTAACAAGGGAAGGGCTGGCGTTTGGCTCAAGAGTGCTGTGTGATGGCTTCAGCAAGTGAATTCGTTTCGCGCTACTCGTTTTTTTTATCTCCGGCGTGTGTTGAGTGTGTTTATTCAAAAATTGAAGATTTAATGAATATTTTTCTAGCGGTGCTTCATTATTAGAGAAGCGACGGATTTCAGAGGAGTTTCGAGAAAGGAATTTGGTAAGTTTGTTCTGATCAGAAGCGTATGATTACAATGCGTAAATATTAACCATTTGTCGGCCATAACGTCTACCGAACGTATCATATGGCATTACCCTTTCCATCAACAGTCCAAAACATCCCGTAACACCTATGAGAGGTCGTAAAGTTCTCTGCATCTTTCTTAAGTAGATGTTCAATCAATCATCCTTTCCCATTCCCCAGCTTTCGCAAGGACGTGGCCAGGACAGCTCTCGATTATTGGAGGATGCGTCAATCTTGTCTAAAAGCTAGAGGTTAGTCCCAAATTTCTAATTTTGGTAACGGACGGGAAGGAGGCAACCCTCATACAATGGTCTAGGACTGTACCACCTACGAATTTGTGCGAAATGCTTAATGCTAATGCTAATGCTACTTTGACTTGTTGCACGAGCTTTAACTTGTAGTCACACTAATCACAAGCAAAGAAAAAATCCGGTTGACATAGTGCCGGCCAAACTAGTGCGAAACACGTGAAAATATGGCCCGCAGAACACCATAAAATTAATATTGTGTATTTCTTTCGCTACTGGACTGCGAAGTGCGGCCTCATAAGTGCGAAAGTGTGAATAAAATTGCGGGATTGCATTGAATCCTGTTGATTTATTCTTTGATTTACGAAGAATAAGTCCCCCGAAGACACCTACCCGATTTGATGCAATTGCGCACTTTTATTAGCATTTCCGCACCTGTAAAAACTTCTGCGATAGACCAGTGGTAAAAGAAATGCGTAATATTTGCAAAACTAAAACAAGTAGCGTAGCATTCGCCTGCCGAATTGAAAACCAGGAACCAAAGCGAACGTGACAGAAAATTCAATAGGGGCTCCTGGGGTAATATGCACTGCCGAGGCAAAACGCACCCTGTCAGTTTCTCTGAAATAAACGAGTTTTGAGAGAAAAACACTATGCGGATCGATGAAACGTTGCAAATTGTTGACACTCTGAGAATTTGATACATTTTGGAAAACTTAACAAGGAGATAGAGCAATAAATTCGAAAAGCACGATTCTGATGTAACTTTCCAGATCATTTCACTTGTTGTTTTGAAAGCGATGGATTGATAATTTTCACAACCTTTCACCATAAACAGATGATTAGATACTGGATAAGTTGTTGATTACATGATTTGGCGAAATAACACAACGATTTCTATTTTACATAACATTTTCTGTTAAGCGCCCGGTTGGGGCAACATGCACTCCATCGGTTGGGGCAGAACGATCCAGCCCAAAATAAACTACAATCACGAAAGTTAAGTTCTTTGAAGTCTTTACTAATGTATTTATGCACAATTATATCATCTTATACACGAAAACTATCAAAAAATCGTGTTTTTACGATAAATAAAATTACGTTTAAAACACGATGGTGCATCTTGCCTAATTGTTGTGGTGCATCATGCCCCTTTGTTTAGGTGCGTCTTGCCTCAATGTTGTGGTGCGTTCTGCCCCAAAAAGCGGTGCATCATGCCCCGCATAAATCCTAATTCACGCAAAAGTAGTGTTTGAAAAAAGTTAAATTTCCCAACAATCTAAATTAATTATGATGAAAATTCGCTCAACACCATGTAGGGTGAACCCAAACCAACTAGATTCGTGTATTAAAACACTACATGCATGTTGTTTAGTGTTCATTTCGGCACATTTTCCTTAAGTGGTGCATATTACCCCAGGAACCCCTACGCAACCGCCCGCGCGCACGGCTTGCTGCGATCCCACCAGCCATTCGAGGTGTCAATTCAGCATAAAAGGACGGGCATCCATCACTGTGCGATTCTCATTCTCTTAATGCGCTAACTGGGACGCACATTGAGCCTAGAGAGGTTGGGCGCCTGTATACACCGGCTGATTGTCAGAATCTAAAAAACTGAACAGCTGCCGGTGGAGTGGAAGCAAGGGGTCATATACTCCATCAACAAGAAGAGCGACAAACTGGAATGTGAAAACTATCGTGCGATCACTATCCTGAATACCACCTACAAAGTGCTATCCCAGATTACCTTCCGTCGTCTATCACCAATAGCAAATGAGTTTGTGGGAGGTTATCAAGCCGGTTTCATCAACGGCCGCTCGACGACGGACCAAATCTTCACTGTACGACAAATCATCCAGAAATGCCGTGAATACCAAGTCCCATCGCATCACCTGTTCATCGATTTTAAAGCGGTACGATTTCCACGAGGTACGATTTTCACAAGATCCAGCCAATTCGATTGCTTGGCGGATGATATGGATATTGTCGGCAGAACATTTGGATCGATGGGAGACTTGTACAGTGTACACCCACCTGAAACGTTAAGCATAAAAAAAGTACATGCTGATAGGTGGAACCGAGCGAGACAGAGCCCTCTTAGGAAGCAGTGGTACGATATACGGGGATACTTTTGAGATGGTTGATGAGTTCGTCTACCTCGGATCCTTGTTAACGGCTGCCCAAGTAACAATTTTAGTTTTACGAATTACTTCCAGGGCTCTAAATAAACGCTCATAAAACCACGGTCAAGGCACTGTTGACTTCATCGCATCCCAAAAAACCTCTTGTAGATAAGAACGTGACTAGTTGGCCCACTCTGAAAGAGGCTATGAAGTTCGCGTAGGGCAAGAGTTTCTTTTTAAGATTTTTAGCTCAATTTGAAACAAAACTTATAAATGTCATGGTAGTTCGAATGCTATTCAAATGACTTTCAATCCAAATTTCATAAAAATCAATTGAGATTTGGAAAAGTTATGACTATTTATTGTTTTTTGATGTGAAAATTTTAATTTTTGGACGAACTTTTAGTGCATGGAACCAAATGAAGATAAAATCTTATTCGACTTTTTTATGTTCGGGCCTATCTAGGCCTATCATAAGGATGCTCTGAGGTGTATTGTTTTGCATAGCTTGAACAATTTTTGGCCATAGCGGGGCAAATTCATCAGCGGGCAAAGTTCGACCCATGTATAGAAACATAAACAAAATCTAATGGCTTGGAAACATCTACCATAAAATTTACGATTCCTGTGAAATTCAACAGTAAAATCGAAATCGGAGACGGAAATTTTTACAGCAAAAAGTTCGACCATTAAATTCTGACGAATAGGTATTAAACTGTCAGCGTGAGAACGATAAATCCCGTCGATAGTGTGTAGTTTGCCGAATAACAAGTATAAACTTAGATTAATAAAATATACTAACAAAATAAAATACATAATTTAGGTTATAAGAATTTGGTTCTGATCACTAGTCAAAAAAATGTTACTACAAATTTTAATTCACTATTATTTAAATTTAGCTTGGCTGATGCGAAAAATGTTAAAACTTGACTTATTTTGGGTACATAACAATTAACCCTGTTTTTGGGCAAACGTTTAGAGAGTATTTTTCGCCAAACATAAAGTTTACGGTGGTATAAAGTATGCCATTCATAAAAGTTATCGATATTTTTTGTTTTAGCCAGCAAACTTTTGTCCTACACTAGATTTGAACTCTTGCCCCACAGGGTGGTGCCAAAAGTTCGTTTAAAGTAATCAAGTTTTTGAAACTGTTAATAACTACAAGAAATGGGTAAATATTTTGACGCATGTTTGTTTGGCAAAACCTTATAGCCAATAAGTTGAAGGTTCACTGTATGTTATTAATTTTGTTTCAACTGGTATAGTTGTTCCGGGAACTTTGATTATACCACTAAGGTCGAACTTTTGCCCAAGGATGTTAATTTCAAATTGCATAAATGTACAGTATATGTTGGAATCGGATACGATGCAAAATTGAATCGATTGAAACTGTTTATGGAGCCAGTAATATGATCTGGCTTGAATTTGCATTTTATTAAATACAAATTTCATTAGACAAAATATGTAACTTCAAATTGTCATTTTTTTACGATTTGTGTGTTACTTGGTTTGCTTCTATTATAATCTTTAATGTGAGATTAGATATGAGTTCATCTGATGTAAATATAATATCATACAGGGGAAGATTACAAATCGCCGGATGCATCTCAAAACCAGGCAGAAATAAAAAAAGAGATGTTCATGACCTAAACAAACAAAGTAGATAAAAAAAATCAAAGTTTTATAGAAACACAATAGCATCACTTTATACTTTATGAGGAGGGGCGACTTTGTCCAAAAAAGAGATGTATTGCCAATACGATAAAAATAAGAATGAAATAATCTGATTCTTTCCCCAACGAAGTCCTCAAAATTCAACCTGTTGAGTGAGTTCTTTCAACTGCTTGAAAACCAAGATGGCCGCCAGATTTTCCAACTCTAACGGAAAATTCTGAGTATTGACATTACGTATACATTGAGACAAAGCCTGCTTCTCAGCTGTTCAATTTTACTTTTTTTCTCATGTATGTTGGACAGCAAAAAAAAATCAGAGAATCAATGAAATTTTTAGCTCAATAAATTTAGATTTTCACTATAAATCAATGCACTTTTGGCAATGTTTTACATGAAAATTATAACAAATATTGAGCTGAGCTAGAAACATATTGATAGCTTAAACTTTTTGGATAGGGTTCTCACATTTTTTCATGGAAGCTTTGGGAAGGATTCTTACACAATGTTGGGCAAGGTTGTTAAATAATTTATAGTGTGACTCTACAGTACCCTTTCCATGATTATTGCCGAAACCGGGATATCATCGTGGGAAACATTTTTACATTATCATGAATGAATTCCTATCTGAATCCTGAGCAGGACAAACTTCTCCAGACTCTTGAACTGGATTTTTGAATGAGTTTTGGGTAGAATTATGACAAAATCCTACGGACTTATTTCTTTAAAAAATCTGGGCGGGATTTTCAAATAACACTCGATGAACCCTTATCCCTTCGAGCCGCGTCACGAAGCCTTTGTGGGATACGTTGTGTTTCTTATAGTGTATTAGGTACCCGCACATATCCGGAAAAAATACCTCGCGCTTACCTATTTTGATATGTTATTATAATTAGGTATTACTCAGTATACCTGGTTTTGTCCACATTGGCTAAATTTTAAGTGTTCTATGTTGTTTTATTAAATTTAACCCATCTACCAGTAGCTTCATTTTTTACCACTCTTTCGTTTCTCAATATTTTTGCACCATTTTTTTCAAAATTTCTCAAAAAATGTCTTCTATTTTCAGAATTTGCATCGATATCGATAATTGGTCATTTCGTTTTGAAGATATTCTAATGATCCTTGGGGCCGATATTCTCCATAGTAAATTTCTTTGGCCGGTATTTTGTTTGTTAGTCAATTTATCAATAAAATAAAACATGGGCTATACAAATACGGAGCTTCTCTGAAAAATCAATTAAATCGGTTGAGTTGTCGCCAAGAATTCTTGAAATTACAATATGATGTTTTTTCAAGTTTTCAAGATCCATTTTCAGCCAGAGTGGTTCCATAAACATAAATGCTCATATCTACAAAACGGTTGCACCAAATCGACAGACTCATATCAAAGTATTGTTCTGAAAATTGAATAGCTGTACACGAGAAAAAAAAAACTGTAGCCTATGATATTGAAGTGAGTTATGGCTACGCATCGGTGCCCCAAGGAATTTTGTAATATATCCGGATCCAGACGACCAATGATTATGATCGGTACAGATTCAAAATGTCGAGGAGTTTTTTCGAGATTCAGATATACCTTACTATAGTAAGTAATGAAAATTATCTAATATGGAATACCCTAGCTTAGTATTCAGCAACTATTTTCTTCTTCGCAGGATGCCGTGGAACTGTAGACGCAATTTAATTGTAATGACAATGTTATACCAATTAATGAATGATAATTGTTTCAAGAGACAACACATCACGAACTCAATCTATTAGCTGAACGATGGATGGTCAAACGTGAAGATGTGAATTTAGTGTTCAGTGTTACCTGGTTTTGCTGTTAAACGTTACAATGCGATGAATTTGAATGAAAATAAGCTACACATGCACAAAATTTGACGATGCACTCACCTTGTTAGTGTAATTTTGAAGACGTTAGTTTAAAACATCCAATTCTTTCGATTGAAAGTAGACACTTTATTTCATGTCGTCATGCTTCATTTTATTCACTATCTTATGCTAAATTTATGTGATAAAAGGAAAAATCCTCGCGTAACATATACAAATGGTAAAGTTTATACAATGTGATGTGTCTAGACACTTTAGATGCTAAAACCTGAGGTCCCTATCCATGCGTGTTAAACTCGGAATGTCCTTTGGGGGAGTTTTGATGAAACAAATTTCAAGTGTGGCTCATGTGTAACTGATATCGCGACCAGCTTTATTTTTTGTGGGAAGAGAGGTGTGTGTGTTTCTTGCGATAGAAGAAGTGCGCTTCCAAACACCGCGTGTGAATTTGAAGAAGTGCTAGTGACAATCGTTACCTTCGAGCCGTTTTAGCAGTTTATCGGAATCATCCTCTCGTTTGGACGTCTCCAAGGATGACACCGTCGATGTTTCTATTGGAGGTGAATCCGGCGAGATGGCAAACTTGACCGAGGGGGGACTCTTTGAGATGGATTTGGGCGGGGAATGCTCCTGGAAGATTTGCGAGTTGGCAAACACGGCCATCACCTCTGGTGCCAGCATTGGCACGTTGGTTTGAATCTCCCGGCGGAGATCATCCTCGTGGATTTTCGAGCTGCAAAGAAACCGAACCGAAAAGAAGCAGGAAGAAAATTAAAACGAAATAGGTAAAAATTGTAAAATAAAAGGCTTTCGGTAGACTAAATACGCGACGCTACGACGAATATGACGACGGAAACTTTATGGGCTGTCTCAACGGAAGAAGACATCTGGTTTAGTAGTTACCAATTTTCTGTCACAAACGTATCATATCAGATTTTTATTAAATTTATCAACGGCTGCCTCAAAATTTCTCATAATCAAACAATTTATTATTTGTTTGATATTTTGAAAACGTATTGAACACTAATGGAATAAATAACTACTGTCATATGTCGAATTTTGATGTCATAACTAATTTTGCAGTTCCTGAGATATTGTCGATTTTTGAAATCATAATATTGAGATGATTATTTTACTAAAGAATAATAGCTACAGAATGACAAATGTTGTTATCAGAAGAAGTTTTAAATTTTAGAGATTTTTCATAGACCAAATAAATAATAATATTCTTCAACGATTTGCATACGAAAGAACTAAAAACTCATTTAACCTTCCAGTCGTCACGAAGTTCACTACCGTCAGAACCACCACGCTGCTGTTGAGAACGAAAAGCGAGATTTTTTCAATAGTGTTGTGCAAAATACAACAGCGCGACGACTGAAGTGTTAAGCCCTTTCGAAGGCGTATCCGTCAATCATTTTTTTTTTTTAATAATTAAATATCTGAAGCTGTTTAGTAAGTTCCGAGTACATACATTCATTCAATGTTATGAAGAATTAACATTATCGACTGTTTTTTTTCTGCAGGCTCAAACGCTATGAGGCATTACGGAGCCGAGTTCTTTTATAAATTACAAACTCTATTTATCGACATAATTTTCATATGCACTTACTAGGTGTATGTGTATTACAAAGCGCATATTTTGTTTTTCGAAGAATTCCTACGGGCCTATAAGCGACAGTTCATATAGGGTAAACAACTTCTTTGAAAACTCCATGACCCATTTCGCATGATTTAGTTTTGGTCCAGCTAGGTATGATTTTCCAATATACTAAGATATCGTTCACTTTCGCTATAATTGACTTTCGATTATTGACTTATATTACAATTTGCAATACAAAGCTTAAATATGTTAAATATGTTAAAGCACAAGCTCCTGTAAATACACTTGAAGCAACCTGTTATTTGTTTAAATTTTAGAACCCTTAAAATAGGTAAACTATATAACAAGGCACGGTAAATGGCTGGGCATGGCGTACCATTGGTACCTCGGTACCTGCAGGAATAAAATAGACCTCTTTGTGTGGTCCTTAGCCTCTTGCTCAGCAACTCCTATACCTACCTCCTCGTGGTACTGACCGGGGTACGAGTAACCTTGGGGAAGATCGGGTAACCAACCCCGGTGGGAACTTTGGTCGTATGAAGATAGAGAAGGGGGGGGGTTGCTTTTGCTTCTGCTTCTGTGAACCTGGAACGTTTGTACTCCATGTTAAGAGCGGCTCAAAACAGCGTCTGTTCCCCATGTCAGGGGCGGCTGATCATCGTCCGCGTGCCACAGAGGGACTCTAAGCTAAACTGCACACTATGGCCTTCCGAATATTTAGGGGGAATAGTCCTCCGGACATCTAGGGGGTTAGTGTCAGGCCCTGCAAGCCAGCCGCAAAAACATCAAGCAACGAATAATCAACGAGAGAATACGAACCGGGACAATCGGCGAAGACCACAGCGACGTAAAGGGACTAGCGATTGGCAGCTTGGTACGTGGAACTGTAAATCTCTCAACTCACGAGCTGAAAACAGCTTTTATAGTAGTTGGTGATATGCAGAGGCGCGTGATCGGGTGGTGGCTGATCAATGAGAGAATGTGCAAGTTGAAGCTCAAAGGCCAGTTCTTCAACTTCAGTATAGTAATCGTGCACAGCCCTCACTCCGGAAGCACTAATGATGATAAACACGCTTTTTACGCGCAGCTCGAACGCGAGTATGACAGATGCCCTAGCCACGACGCTAAAATCATCATAGGAGATCTAAACGCTCAGGTTGGCCAGGAGGAGGAGTTCAGTTCGACTATTGGACAGTTCAGCGCCCACCGGTTGACGAACGAAAACGGCTTACAACTAATTGACAGAACTTGGAACGCTATAGACGGAAACGGCAACAGCAGACCCGTCTCTTTCGGGAGAAGACGGAGTTCGAGGAGATGGAATATCTGTGTTGGTCTCAAGAAAAACGTAAGATCTATTAGAAGCGATCATAAGGATGCGTTGATCTCGCAACGGTTTCGTGCCGCGAGCCGAGATGTGCTGGGATAAGGATGGGAGCATTCTGGCGGACGAGCGTGAGGTGATCGAAAGGTGGAAGCAGCACTTCTATGAACACTTGAATGGCGCTGAGAGCACAGGCAATGAAGGACAGGACAACGGAGGAGATGCCTTCGTCAATACTGCGAGTGATAGAAACCAAGCAGCCCGCACTTTGAGGGAGATTAAGGATGCCATTCACCAGCTTAAAAACAATAAAGCTGCTGGTAAGGATGACATCGCAGCTGAACTCATAAAGATGGGCCCGGAGAGGATGACCATTTGTCTACACCGGCTGATAGGCACAATCTGGGAAACAGAACAGCTACCGGAGGAGTGAAGGGAAGGGGTAGTATGCCCCATCTACAAAAAAGGGCGACAAGTTAGATTGTGAGAACTTTCGAGCGATCATCATTCTAAATGCGACCTACAAAATATTGCTGTGTGCGTTTGAAATGCAAAAATCAAAGGCGGGAACACCAAATGCGGTAAAATATTTCACAAGAAATTGCGATGTCAAAGATATTTTTTTCTTGCTAGGGCGGCGGTGATTTCTGTAATCGTTGCTAGGTGTCCTTTGATAGTTATGTGTTACCGCATTTGGAGGACGTTTTGTCAAGATTTGCATCTCAAACGCAAACAGCAATATTATCATAGATCATCTTCCGTCGTCTGTCACCTGTAGTAAACGAGTTCGTGGGAAGTTATCAAGCCTGCTTCGTTGACGGCCGATCGACAACGAACGCTGATCTTTATTGTACGGCAATTCCTCCAAAACGCATAACCTTTTCATCGATTTCAAGGCGGCATTCGATAGTATCGACCGCATAAAGCTATGGAAAATCTTGGACGAGAACAGCTTTCCCGAAGCTCACGAGACTGGTAAGAGCGACGACGGAAGGTGTGCAAAATTGTGTGGAGGTCTCAGGCAAACATTCCAGTTCGTTTGGATCCGGTCGGGGACTATGACAAGGTGATGGACATTCGTACCTGTTGTTCAATATTGCGCTAGAAGGTGTTATGCCGAGAGCCAGGCTTAAGGTGAAACTCCTTTGAATCCACTAATAACTGTATAAAAGTAGTGGTACACAAAAAATATTCTCCTATTTGTTGGTATGTTGGTAATAGTGAAATTATAATTGATAAGACGTTGTTGCCAGTAATCGCTACTTCAATTTGAGTCTTTTCCCCTTCGACTAAATAAGGTTGCTTGATGTCGTACGTAACCATCAACGTATCTGACAGCCCTGCAAGCGAGCAGCCGGCGTAAAATTAGAAAAATAAAAAAAAGCGAAATGCTGTGATCAAGTGATTGTTTTTAGCACGGTTTGGTGAAATTTTAAGTTGTTTTCATCAGAAATCCACCAGTAATTGTTCTTTAATTACCAAGTAGTGAAAGTAAACTGTGTAGGAGGTTCTATGTTTAGCGAAAGTGGTAAAATTAGGCAAAAAGTGTTCTTCGTTCGCAGGCGGATAAGTGTAAACAATTGTAGCAAAGTTAAACGTCCGTGTTGAAAATTAGCACGGTTCATAAAATTTCCACCAGCTACTAGTGTTAAAACTACGGAAATCGTAAGGTAATAGTGTTCTGATGTCTCGTTAGCAATTTGGGAGTGAACTTAGTGTAGGTAAGTGAAATATTTTGAGAAATAATGTGGACTTCCAGAAATGTGTTTGTATATGTGAGGAAGCCATTTTCACTGCCATGACAGGGATTACTTCCTATATGTCCTTAACAGTCGAGGTACGATTTTTACGAGATCCAGTCAATTTGTTTGCTTCGCGGATTATATGGACATTGTCGGCCGAACATTTGAAAAGGTGGCAGACCTGTACACTTGTGTAGATGTTAACTAAATAAATGTAATATTATCACAACCGTGAGACCACAAGATGCGAAATTGTTTTTGCTGCAACTCAGACGGCTAAGGCCGATAATATCACAAGTCCGTTAAATTTCCATCTGTCAGAGAAAGCAGTTTGTGATTATTTAATGACAATTTAAAATCAAAATTTCCCAATCAATCTACGGCGAACCCAGTATCGTGAATGTAGCTAAAGCTGCAAGGATACGCTGCGCAGGACATTTTGCAAGAATGCCGGACAACAACCCTGTGAAGGTGGTGTTCACTACGAATAGGGTAGGAACAAAAAGGCGTGGGGCGCAGCGAGCTAGGTGGATTGACCAGGTGCACCAGGACCTAGAGAGCGTGGGTCACAGTCGAGGATGGAGAGAAGCGGCCATGAACCGAGTGAATTGGCGAAATATTGTTGGCGAGGCTTTATCAAGATAATTGATGTAAAGCCAACCCGAGCAATACACATGTTATAATTGAGTATTGTCAACTTATATATGACTAATTTTGGTCATATATCAGTTAATAATACACAATTATAACATGTTTGTTGCTGGGGAAATAAGCAAGCAAGAGTGCCGACAAACGGGGTTACTTTGGTCGTTTTTAGGGACAAAATCTCATTAATCTATTTTGAAACAGGATTGTAGGAAACCAGTCGATTTTTTTGAATTTCTTAAGAATCTACAACACAACAAATGTTTTTGGAGAAATGTAGTTTAAAGTTTAAGTTTATTCATGCGAAATCTCTTTAAAGAGTGAAGCAAATCAAAGAGATAATTGGTTGGTGAAATAAAAATTATGGTCCATTATGTTGGACTTTTTCACATCAGGTTATATTTTTGACATCCATCAGAAGAAAAACTCGCCTGGTTGAAATTCCATGGGAAGAATTGTTTTGAAGCCTTATGTCTAATAAAAAATTCCTGCTAACAACTTTCTAAGAAATTCGTTCAGTATTTTTGTTTTCAATCAATGGTGGACATTAGTAATGGATTTCTTTAGTGATTTCTTTTTAGGCAAATCATCTTCACCGGACAGATCGAGCATCCTCCATCCATTTCATAAGAATATTATAAGTTAAGTATTGGAAGCATTAGAAAAATTTTCCGTTTTGGCAAGTATGAACAAAAAAACAATCTTTGGCGGAAAGGCCTGTGTCATCCGCAAACAGAGATTTTTGATAACCTTGAGGAAACTCGAGTAAGTCAAATGTGAAAATATTGTACAAAAATCTTAAATTACGACTTGACAACTACTAAGAAAAATTAAAATCTTTTGAAACCGCCAGAGTAAACAATGAACTTACTCTGGCAATTGCAAATTTCCTTGGCAACTTAAGTTTGGGAAACCATGCTCTGCTCGGAACATAAGAGCTAAAAAGAACAATTCCTAGCACTCTTACCATCGCGCAGAAAAAAAAAAACAATTTGAATACCAATTGTGTGATGCGATGTGTGAATTTTGGAAGAGAAGACAAGTCGCAGTCGAAATAATTTTTCTTTCTTCATCAGGTACTACCTACGCCGAACTAGCAGATTGTGTAAGGTTTGAAACAATGGCGAAAGTTTTTTTCTGCGTCTTTCTGCTAAGGAGTCGTCTATTAATTACGTTGATATAGGGAAGAGAGAATTTGAAGTTTTTAATGCGCTAAACAAAATATTTTCAAATTTCCTGCAAAAATTTTGCTATTGGGAAAGAGGAGTGGTAGATAAATAGCAAAAATTGTTTACGTAATCAATGGACGTCCCCAACGACATGAGGAGAACTCTTTAAACTAACACATTTGATTGTCGCTCCTGGAAAATTTTGCTTTTTCGCCAATGGTATATGGTGCTTAATATTTTGCACAATCTTTTCGGTGCCGTTAATTGTCTTGTAAATAGGGTTTTAAAGCCTTTTTTTGAATATAGTGATAAATTAAAATCAAATTCAAATTCTGAACTTTCAATTTAAAAGCTAAGATAGACACACTATGCAAACTGTAGTGCCTGGGTTTTCAAAAATAAAGTACCCGGCTTTCAATTAAAGCATTTTGCACTCACCTCACAGTGCTGTGATGTCCTATGCTGGATGGCTGCCGACAAATCGGCGAATTGTTGTTCTGTATCGATTCTTCCGAGTTGTAGAACCCATTCCGGGCGTTCTTCTCGACGACGTACTCATCGTCCTCAGGATCATAGTTTGCTGCAAAGGACAATCAAAATTGAATCCCATTATCTAGTTGAAATCACAAGCAAGAGCCACGTGCTGACTGGATATTTGAGTGCCTTATACTAAAAACCGAAATGCAACGAATGACGACCCCGTATCAAACGATAATTGGCTACAAATCACTGTACACCACGGAAACTCATCAAACCCTCATCTTGTACACCCGATCCGGTCCACTGAAACCGTTGCCAATACAGGCCGGCCGAGCAACCCGAATAAAATTTTACTATTAATTTCAAAGTCGAAGTTATTCAAACAACGTTCAGGTATGCCTGAAACCGTTATAAACAAGAAAAAAATTGTTCAAGAATTTGGCAACCACCATTCGAAGCATTCAAGCACTTTCTCCTTGAATTTGAAAATATTTGAACAAGGGAATCGAAAGTTATTGCAATTTGATGGTTCTGAACAATTTTAGAAGGGATATTCACATGCTTCAAAACATCTCCTAACAGTGCATCAATAATAAGTTCAAAACTAATCATGTAACCATCAGATTGGCATTAAGCATTCAAAACATGTGATAATCAAGCGAATTGTCTGTAAATTTGAAATTATTTCGTCAAGAAAATCACAAGTTACAGTGATTTCCATGAAGTATAATGTAGAGCCCATTGTTATATTGATGGACAATATATACAAATACCTACATATGTATGCAGGAATAACACTCGGCATTCAAAATATATGGTATTTATATATATTCGGTATTAGTTTGGGAATACTGTAGCGAAAGACAACATGTACGACATGAGTCGTAAAAGGCAACTTGAGGGTATCAGAAATCATATCGAGGTGCTTTCACCATTATTTTGCTATTTCTGAAAAAAAGTTGTGTAATTTAACTCAAAAGAGTTACGTAATAGAAAAGCGTAATCTACCAGCTAGTGACCAATCGATTAAGATTTCAGCTTAAACGGATGTTTGGTTCTCCAGATCCGTGCTCTTGAAAATTTGAACTTTGGCTTCGATTCATTTTCACCTTAACAATTTTGCATTAGATTAGCATATTGTGAATGAAGAAATGCGGTGCTTCGTCACAGTGGAAATTTTGTGTTGTTTTTGTGCGATTATGCAGAGCAGTTTTTGTTATGGTCGAAGTAAGTGAAGGTGATTTGAAAGTGGCATTTTGTTGCTCAGTTGAGAATAGAAGATACAAAGGTGAGCTTGTTTCATGTTTCTGTTGCAAATTAGTAATATATGATGATTCACATTTCATTCATGACAGCGAAGGAGATGCATTTATGTATTTGTGCAATAAACAGTGAAAAATTGGTCACTGTCGAAACAAACTTACACGGAGTTACAAATCGATCCAATTTTGACTTCTTCTGACGCAATTCAGCTCTTCCGTAGGATAACTCAAAATGGACTATCGAAATACATTGGAACCCCTAATGAAAATTTGCCTCAAGGCATTGGGTTGAATCCCATCATTTCGCCTAAAGCACTGTTTCCCAAACTTTTTTGACTTTCACCCCCTTGAGACCAACATATTTTTGAAATCGCCCCCCTTATATGGTTTTGAAATATTTAATTTGGTTGGTTGAAAGTTGATGCTTAACAGTCAACTCTCCATATATCGATATAGAAGGTACCATCAAGTTAGGGAGATATCGACTTACAGGGCATAATATCAGTGTAATTGCGAACCAAGAGACCATCGAGTTAGCCATGAGAACCAACTTTCACTATGGTTCTTCAACTCGATATCGAGATGAAGAATATCGAGTAGGTAATTTGCGTTTGACGATTTTAAATCGACAAAACTTTGAAAAAACATTGAAAAATCCTGAAAGTTTTTTGTATCTTTCTCACTGCAAAGTAATTTAAAAAGTTTTTTTTGTAAAAAAAATCCAAATTACTTTCTGAAGCTTTCGAGGTTTCAATCCAATATTTCTTCAATTCTTTTTTTAGTTACATAATTTACGTCTTTGGTAATCGATGTTGGCACTTAATTTTTGCTGGTCAAAGTTTAATAAGTTCATAAATAGTGTAGTAATGATTAAAATGATCGTTACCAAATATCAAAACAAGTTGTATTGAAATCTTTGCCTTTGTGGACCCGAATATAATATATCGTAAAACAAGCTGTCCAAATCTAAAGTTCTTTTACAAATAAAACATCAAATTATTTATTTTTGAATCAGTTTAAAAAAAATCTGATCACCTCAAAATCAATTTAATTGTTATCTAATGTATATCTGTATTATTATCGGGAGAAAGTGTAGAAATCCCGAAAAACGATAAACGTCATGTTTGAATCTTTCCTAAGTATTACTGCTCGTATTCTTCATGATCTACTCCAGGAATGTTAGCATACATTATACCGATTTCCTGAAGGAATTCCTTGAAGAAATTTGAACGGACGAATTTTAAGAATATTTGCTGTAGTATTAACTTAAGTTAAATTTTAAATGCATTTTTAAGAATGTATGGAGATTTTACGTTACAAATTAATCGAGTAATGTAATGTGTGAGTTATCATTGGATGGAATACTAGAGAAGTTCCTAGATAAATTTCTGGAGGACCTCGGTCGAATTGAGGAATTCCTGAAAAAGTCCTTAATAAATTTCCTCGAATTATTTTTGGAACAATTCCTGGCAGTACCCATAATTGAATTCTTGAATGAATGCATATGAAAATATATGAAAGAATAAGTGGAAAAATCTGCGGATGAATTCTTGTCTCTAAACGAATTACTTCAAAAACTTTGGAATAAACCTTTGTGAATTTTCTTGAAAAAACTCCTGTGATGCCTGAAGATCTACTACAGTAACACATTCACAACAGTAACAACACACTGTGTAACAGTAGTAACACATTGTGCATCATTCGCAGTTTATTACCTATGAAAGTATTCTCATATTCAGAAGAACATTTCAAGGCAAATTACAAAAATGGTTTAAAAACCAACCAAGACTTACGCAGTTTTGGCAACCACAGTACATATATAACAATCTCTTTTTTTTTTTTTTGTTAAAAATGTCGACACTTGTAGTGACGAACCATTCAAAGTTTATTGAACAAATAGCTTAACGCAACATTCATACAGCTTTCAGAACTAAAGCATGTGTTATCATATTTTACTCATACGAAAAGAAAAATAAACTCGATTGACTGGCCATTACAGAACACTCTTATGATGACACTGCCAACAGTGTCTACACTTACACTGTTCGACAAAAAAAATTTTTTGGCTGGATCAGGGACGCGGTTATATGGGTCTTGAAGTGCAAGAAAAGTGTAGAAGGAGGCCGTTTTCAAATGATTTGCAGCACCCCTGGATTAGTTTTTGACAAAGTTTGAAAATTTTGCATTTTTCGTCAAAGAAAGCGTAATAAGCAAAATATCAATATATTTTCAAATTCAATTATTCAACCATTGAATTAGTCAAATCAATATTTTTTACCCTAGATCGCTTCAGGGAAACGTGCACCATTTCAGAAAAATATTGGCATCATTTTTATATATGAATTTGGAATGTTAACGATCATTAAACAAGCATACGAGGATGTGCACCATATAAATACTACTTATTTTTCTATTCCACCCATCTGGTTCATTATATAATAATTATTATAGGTTCAAGAAGACGCTTGATTATGATTTATTTTTTTGCTCCATTTTATAAAGCAATGAGCAATGCAATCCAGTAACATTTGAGTTCAACAAGGATACGACTACGGAAAATTGATGTGTCTGTGATGTGATGTGATGTGAATAGGGCTGGTTGGTCTAATAAACTCTCAGCAGAAATACAAAATTTATATAGGTTGGACACTGACATGTAAGTGGTCTTACATGCGCTAGTCGGTTTATCAGGAGACGATGTCAGTAAAAAAATGTGATAACATTGTTATTTGCAATTTCTAAATATTTCGATAGGTACTCATTAATAATTGTTTACTTATCGTGACATTCATTTTCCTCGGAATATCCCTAGGAAAATTACAGAATACACCCGATTCTGTTTTTGCACGGGGGATGCGTACCGTGCAAAAAAAAGTTTTCAGTTCAAAATTTCAAAAACCGTGCAAAAAAAGTAACACCATTTCTCGACGTTTCATGCAAAAATAAGGTTTTGGTGGAAAAAAAATGTATGGAAACTTTTTTTGCACGGCCGTGTAAAAAAAATCCGTGCAAAAACAGAATCGGGTGTAACATAAATTAGCAACAAATAATTTAGTAATCATCATTATCACATTTTTTGCGAAAGCCGCTCAGGCAGGCATGAGTTCTTTTTGATTCAGTCTGTGCACAATATTTATCATTTGTGAAAATTGATTTAGTGGTAACATGCCTGCTTCTTACTTGTAAGATGAAACAATTTCTGGTTAAACCATTTCCGATATTTTTTTATTTTTCGGTTCTAAATTTCACATGTTTTTTGGCAATTTTAATCAAACTTTCAGTTTTGAGATTTGGAATGAATTTCACAAATAATTGCGATATATTCAAAATGAGTAAAACACTTGTTTTTCTGTGTCTTCTTGTTTAAAGAAAGAAAAATAGAAATTACGTGAAGTTTCGCAAAATTGTTTATCACAAATGTATGGATAAATTGTTTCTTCACTTAATTGAAAAGCATTTTTACTCGTTTCGAGGATATGGGAATGGGGGCTAGACTGATGCAAATTTTGAAATTTTTGCTCCCCTATGCTTAAACGGTGTCAATTATTATTAAAATCATTCTCCCAAAATTTGAAGTGATTTGAAAGAAATTTGGTTGTACACACGCCATGTGAAGTTTGTATGGAAATTACTATGGAAAAGCCAAACCTTTTGTGTTCAGTCCTCTATCTGCTCGTCATAATGAAATATGAAAAAGCGAAAACACTCTTCCCATGTGAAATCTTCCCAGCTACAACTTTGCCGAAGACCACATTTTGTTGGGACGTAATGATAGTTTGTTATTCTTGATTCCAAAGTCTAAACCATGTTGAGATGATCATTCAATTACTTTCAAAGCAACACTGCTTTTTTGCTGTAGAACATAGTAGCCTGGATTACTTTGATCTATTCTTCCCGCCAGGAGCACCACTGTTGCCTGCCGAATAGTTGTGGAAGCTTACTGAAGGCAAACCCACTTTATGATGATGAATAACAATTTTTCCTGATGTCCAATCAAAAAGTGGTCTTCGGCAAAGTTGTAGCTGGAAGAATTTCACATGAGAACAGTGTGTTCACTTTTCCATAAAATATTATGACGAAGATATAGAGGGCTGAACACAAAAGGTTGGCGTTTTCCATAGTAATCTCCATATAAATTTCAAATGGCGTGTGCACAGTCAAATTTCTTCCAAATCATTTCAAATTTTGGGAGGATGCTTTTTACCATAAATTAAATCGTTTAAGCATAGGGGAGCAAAAATTTCGAAATTTGCATCACTCTAATGGGGGCTCATAAATGGACACGTTTGTCCTTATATGGGAGACGAGTTTAAAATTAACCTTAATGGTCGACTTCTTTATGTTTCCAATATGCTTACAACTAAACACAATTGAAGAAAACATCCCATTGAACAAGAAACTAACGCTCCATTTGAAAGTTTGATTAAAATTGCTGAAAAATATGTAAAATGTAGAACCAACAAAAAAATCGGAAATGGTTTAACCAGAAATTGTATCATCTTACAAGTAAGAAGTAGGCCTGTTACCACTAAATCAGTTTTCACAAATGATTAGTATTGTGCACAAACTGAATCAAAAAGATCTCATGCCTGCCTGAGTGGCTGTCAAATGTTGTCACAAAAAATGTGGAAATGTTGATTACTGAATTATTGGTTGCTATTTTACGTTAGTCTGTAATTTCTAGGGATATTCTGATAAAAAAGGACCTCACGATAGGTAATCTATTCTTAATGAGTACCTTTAAAAATCTTTGGAAATCGCAAATAACATTATTATGACATTTTTCACAGACTTCGCCAGATAAATTGACTAGCTCATGTAAGACCACGTACATGTCAGTGTCCAACCTAATTTTTTATTACTGCCAAATCATTTGAAAACGGCCTCTTTCTACACTTTTCTTGCACTTCAAGACCCATATAACCGCGTCCCTGATCCAGCCAAAAATTTTTTTTTGTCGAACAGTATTATAGTGTCGAACCATTCAAATTTTTTTTTTCAATAGGGTCCTAAAGCCCTGTCCCAATTTTAGTATCAAACGCTTAAGTTTAGGCCAGAAACACATGTTTACTCAATTTTTAAATGATTTTCATTGATTTAAGTACAAAAAACATTTTTCTATGATTTTTAAGATTTTGTCACGCCCCTTGGTTTAAACTCAAATTTTGGGTATATTTTGTTTTCCGTGTCCCTTCCGAAATGTCAGATAGGAACAACCCCAGTGTTAAAACTATAAGCCCTGTGGCAATTTTGTCGAAAAAGTGAATGTCAAACATGATCACAAGTGTCAAGGTTCATATTTGGAACTATTTTAAAAATTGAATTTTAAAAAGGTTATAGCCGTTATTTGAGCTAGAAAAACTGCTAAAGTAGTTGCAAGAACATGCTCTTTCGTATTATAAAATAAAAACAAGAATTCATTAAACATTTTAAGACCCAATTGCAAAAAGAAAGGTATTTTCGTCTCACTGTTGTAACGATTAAAATTGCAGTCATACATATTTACAGATTTGAAATAAAAGTATGAAACGAGCTCACCAATTAATCGTTCATCCTTGACTGAGCAGCCACAATCTACTTTCAGCTTCACTTACAACATACAGACTCCACTCGGAAACAAACAAAGTGCAAACCAAGAAAGCGAACTTGAGCGCTTGGCCCTTCGTATCGTACTACCAGCAAATCGCGTGCAAAATGAGGAGGAAACACCCAACCGACTCGTTCGCTCGGGCTCTTTTGAGGCACTGCCTTACAAATCGCGCGCAAATCTAGGCAAAAAAAAAACAAAACAACAAACCGACTCGTTTACTCGAACTCTTTCCAAGCACTCTCAAAATGATTTTATTCAAATTTAAATAAAATTCATGTGTGTACATGTATACGTACATACTATTATCAAAGTTATCCCAAAATCTAAAATCTACTTTCGATTGTATGAAAAATGATGGCATAATGAACACACGGGGCGAAATTGACACCTCCTTTTTCTCCAAGAATAGTTTAGTGGAATACCGAGTTCTGTTTGATCATTCGACCTTGACGCTTGCTCCTACGGGGGCCAGCGACGAGGGCAGGATCAAACATGTCGAGCGTCGGTCTAGTAAGTGGAAAAGTGGCGTGATCGGTTAGTTCTTTTTGATCCTTTGACCTTGACGCTTGCTGCTGGGCAGTGTGTCAAGAAAGCTAAGTTTTTTTTTTCCTTTTCGGGTCGCGCGCCTTTTTTTCTGAGTGCTTTTATATAGCCGAGCAAACGAGTGAGGCTGAGAGTGGATTGTGGCTGCACAGTGAAGGATAAAGGATCAATTGGTGAGCTCGTTTCATGCTACTATTTCTAATCTATAAAATATGTATGACTGCACATTTAATCGTTACAATTGTGGGACGTAAATATGAATTTTCAACAAACTATGAATTGTTCGTCACTGTGAGTGTCGACACAAACTCTGATTCATGAATTATTTATGTTTCACATTTTTTTATTTTCAGAACACCCCTTTTTACCTTTATTTTTGTAATTAAAAAAAATTGAATGGTTCGACACTACAAGTGTAGACTTGCGAAAAGTTCACTTTATTCAACAAACTTTGGATGGTTCGCCACTGTAAGTGTCGGCATAAGAATAAGAGTGTTCTATGATATTCCAACCAATCAAGTTTTTTGTTTCTTTTCAAATAAGTAAAATATAATAACACATGCTTTCGTCCTGACAGCTGTAGGAATGTTACATTTAGGTATTTGTTCAACTAACTTTGAATTGTTCGTTACCTAAAGTGTCGGCATAATTTTCCACTACATAGAAATTGTTCATATCAAATGAAAATATTATATTTACAAATAAGCATGTATATATCTCACAAATCATTATTTATCATGGTCTAATCGCTTATCAAAGTGAATCCTGTGACCCAACGATCCTTCCCATTAACAAACATCCCTCCCAGTAACCTTTGTGGAGATGCAGAGGCAAACACGGTCTCCAAATAGCAAAGGTTACACACTAACATTCCTTCCCCCAATCCCACCTGACTGCAAGGACGTGGCCGGCGCCGTTATTGACCCTGTATAAATAGAGGCACTGAATTATGCACATTGAAGAAGATTATGGCCAATCCCAGCCAAACTTCTAGTTGATTCTTTGTGCATTTTCACTGACTTCGGTCAATCACGGAATAGCAACCATTGATATGTGTAGTCAGTCTAAGCTAAGCTAAGCTAAGAATAGTTTAGTGGAATACCTATAAATAAACGCAAAACCGAGTTTAGTACTAAACCATTCAATTCCGCTAGAGTTTGTTGTATCCTTGAAGACGTCATTACAGTTGAGCTCTAAATAGGGTAGTCGGGGCGGTTTGGCCAATGGGGTGGAATGAGCACCCCTTGAAAACTGCGTAAATTCTTGAAATTTCATCTGAAATAACATGCAATCCCAAAGCTGATGAGGAAACTAAGCAATAAGCATGTTATAAGTCAGTGTTCAAAACTCAAAGAAAAAGAAATAAATGATATTCGAAAAAAAAACTGCCCACATTGTCCCGAATGGCTATTTTAAATTTTATCATTTCAGAATGACTGTTTAACTGTTAGAATGTTCTTAAAAATATATATCTTCTTGAGTGTAGTGTTCATAAGTACTAATAACTTTCAAGTGTAGTAATAAAATAATTGATTTTTTGGTTTATATGAGATTATTTTGCAATCAAAAATGGGGTGCTCATATCACCCCATCAGTAAAAAAATCGACTCGAAGGAAATCATGCGGATCTAGTGTATTCATCTAAAAATTGTTGGAAATCATACAAACATTCGAAAAATTCATAATATTTTCAGCACACGCTATGTCTGAACCAGACGATTATAAAAATCGAATGTATATCGGATTTTTTCTCGCTAGCGATCAGTATTTGATCCATATTTTTATAATCGGAAGGTTTTAAAATATTCTATCGGTGAAATTTTTTCCATACATTTTGTATGGGCTGAAATGCGCCGAAAAACGAGGTTTTCATGGGTTTTAGTATGAAAAATAGCTGAAAAGTTTAAAAAATCAAAATTTCACCGATAGAATATTTTAAAACCTTCCGATTATGAAAATATGGATCAAATACTGATCTCTAGCGAGAAAAAATCCTATGTACATTCGATTTTTATAATCGTCTGGTTCAGACATGGCGTGCAGCACTTTTATCGACTTTTCCTTAAGGTGGCCAAACTGCCCCACTTTCTGTCAAAGGATACAAACTCTAGCGGAACTAAATGATATCTAATCTAATCTATTCTAATCTAAGTGCTTGCACAGCCAATATTGAAAAGCATCCTGGAAATACCAAAATTTCTTCAGATATTTTCTTGTCAGCATTTTTATTTGCAGCACATCAAAGATATGATACAAATATTAAAATGACCAGGCCAGCTGTGCAGACTTTGGGTTTGAAGATACTTGAAAAACTCACGGCTATCAGATTATTCACGTATGAATAACATGATAGACGCATTTTTTCAATTTTACAAAGGATGAACCGCGAACAACCGTACCAACCATTTCATTTGAAGGGGTAAGTAAAATCGTTGGATGTGGCGTTACTTAAAATTTTGGTCTCCTTTTCTTGGGATGGGACACAGGTTTTTCTTCCCTATGTCCTGACTCTAAAGTCAAGGAAGGAATTCATCCCTTCCCATTATTTAGATGGGTGCAGAACCACTTGGGCACTTCCATGATTCACTTTGGCATGGGGGGTTTTCCTCGGCCGAATTGTCTGAAACTTTGAATCAAAAGTGCCAAGAATAGGATCCGGCTCCCTACGATGGCAAATTAATATAATAACCCACAAAGAATTAAAAGGAACGTTCTCACCCAGTATGCTCAACATGCGTCTCATCTTCTCATCATGTCACTGATTTCACGAGCTGCACAAGCATGTATTGCAATTTTAGAGATAACTTTCCGTTCTACTGCTGAATAGTAAGCTACCGCAGCAGTCACATTACTGATTTTTACAAAGCATCATCGATCGGTTGCGAAGACACCTTGGAAACCACGCTGATGACTGTTTTCAGATTTTTTCAAAGCTTTGTACTCTACTAGCATACTTCGATTAGATGGTTTTGTTCAATGATACAATGATTCTCAAGCCTGCGGTAGAACTTCGACAGCTGCGGTAGAACATGGCGGCTACCGCAGAACGGAAAATTTTCTAAAGACCCGCAATAATTTTCACTTTTTTAGCGCGAAACACATCAAACGTAAAACTTAACCAAACTCAATTTGGATGGAATGCTATTGATTGTCAAATGGTTACCGTAAAATAGCAGAAAAACGGTCACAATATTCTAAGATTCGCGGTAAAGTTTAAGAAAATGCTAAACACATGCTGTATTAGCCAAATCACAATTCGACCATCCGAATTGAAAAAAAAATCGCGAAACGATGACAAACGTGACAAAAAAAACAAAAGCAGCCAACTTGCGCCACAACCTGCTGCGATCTCCTCTAGCGGAACTAAATGATATAGTACTAAATTCGGTTTTTCGTTTATTTAGTTTTTTCTTGCTAAGTTGCTAGTTGAAAGGGGGATCCCTTTCAACTATCAGAACGTTTGACACCCATTAATAATGAAGTTTTCACTAAGTTTCACGATTTTCGACCCAATTTTCTATATCATTTTTCTGACATTTGATATGATTTTTCTCACCATGACTGAATGCTGCACGTCGCATTGATTACGAACTTGAACACCAGCCAAGGATAACTGAGAAATATTGCCATTTCATGGTCTTAAAATAACCATTTGCTTACATTTGCCTACATTCGAAATAATTCGTTATGCATTCTTTCAACAGCAATCTATAACTATGACTCCAGTGCTTGTTTTGAAAATATAAATTAAAATCTTTTGAACATAGTGCAGAGATAATGAGATTTTCGTCTAAAAAGCTATCTAAGTTACCACATTTTACGGTGCAAATCAATAGAATAAATGGTCGGTGTACAGACAGACTGGACCAAGTGCTTTTTCATGGTTTCAGAAAAAACGTACCCCAGGCATTCGAAATATCAAAATATTGGCATCATATGCTGTAATAATAGAACTTATCTATTTGATGATACCGTAAAATGGGGTGAAGTTGATCACTTTCGAGCGATTCTGTTCTGTAACTCCTAGTAGAATGCATGCAATATTATCCATATATTTTTAAAACATGTACTGGTTGGATATCTATCGAATCATACAAACAAAATCTTGACGAAATGTTCATTTAACTACAAAAATGTATTTTAAAAATCAAAAAGTGGAGTTTTTGATTCCGGGGTGAAGTTGATCAATTATTGCGATAAGTTTCCTAAAATAAAAAGATATGCTATTCACTAAATTTGGGGTCGCTGAATCTGGATCAACTTTCAAAAATCTTACAACTCAATGATATATCGGTCAATTTTAAATTTGAATGTTGTAAATTACAGAACACACCATATTAAACGCCTAAATGCATGCAATTTTCTTTGAAATTAGCAACTCGCGCGCAAAAAAAATACATTTTTTACTCAGAAAATGATTGTTTATTCACAATGCAAACTCAAAACTGGATTCACAGAACATATCTGGAATCTATGAAACAGTTTATTTAAATGGTGTCTTTATATTGCCTTGTCAACAGATGATTGTTTGGAGAAGAACCCTTCAACAGTTCATCAAACATTTCATAAAAAATCTGTTTTTCCATGGTATAATTATCTTGAATGTCATACCGAACATAGGAACATCAAGAGCAGCCATCAGATAATACGACGTCAAAGAAATTGTGCTAATTGAATTCGAATCATAGCTCTCTTGACAGTTTATACATGTGGGTACGTGAATGATCAACTTCTCCCCACTGATCAACTACACCCCGAATTACGGTACATCTGTTTGTAAATGGCATCGTAAAAATCAGAATCGATAGAGCCCTTAACGTATCTTTAGAACGCCAAAATATCATCTGGTCCAGTCTGTCTGAACGCCGACCAGATGTAAAGTGCAAAATAACATATTGTTTTATGGTTAACCAGTTGGAAAATATGATATTGTCACAATAAAATCTATTGCATTTTAATAATATTTCTTATCGGGGAAATCAGGATCATGCAAAAATCGTTTGAAATTACCCGAGGCTAGGCTAGGGACACGCTGAGCGAACTCGTTTGCGTTATTTATGTCTGTGCTGTAGCAAAAAGGGGGCTCTTCTCCACACAGGGCAACACCTCCCCATTGATCACATTCACAAAAGCACTTGGGAAAAACTTCACAGCCGCAAATGGGTGGCAGCCGCCGCACGACACACAGAGCGTGAGGGAGCAGGCAAAATTAATTATCGGTCCAATTATGGGGTGATTGAAATTCTGGACAGTATAGGGCAGTTCTGGTGGAGCTTCAATCAAACACTAATACCACTTCTTTCGACCGTCGGTTGCAGTTCTTCACGCGAAGAGCCTAGCTTGTGGATATATTCTATAGTTGTGGGAAATTGAGGTTAGATTGGTAAGTCACTGAAGTGTATCTATTTCACTAGAATATATTCTCTCTAAAGAGGTGTTTGATTGTCCTAAATTATTGTAGGTATGTGTATAATAAGCATAATAATTTGTACACTCGTTCAGTTTGAATTGATTACTCCCACATAGAGTATGCTTCGGAATAATAATCAGGCTTCAGAGTATTCTTCTTCTTTCTGGCTTGACGTCCCAATATGGACTTATGAGCACTTCCTATGGCGTATCGACCAAGAATCGTTTGTAAAGGGTTAGCCCTGTCGAGATTGGTACTGCCTATAGCAACCATGTCCTGACAGAAACTGCGTCAGGTGGAAGTTCACTGCCATATGCTTTTTTTATACTAATCTGGCATATTTGGTATTAGTCGATGGATCCATCTACCTTCAGTGGAGTTATCCCATTCCTGCGTTCAACCTCTGAGCGTTGTCTCTTTACACTCGTTGCGGACTCCTCTGGTAACTCTTGAACATCTTCCTCTGCTATGATGTACACGGCCTTTGAGATATCATTCGGTATGCGCTTGCTACTCTTAAGTACATGATCCTATACGTGCTTTCTAACTGCTTTAGGTTTCTGCTCGTTCCAAGTGCTTTTGACCAGATTGGTCCTCCATACCTTAGTATAGATAGCGCCACGCTTGCCAGGAGCATGTGTTTGCTTACCATTACAGCAGAGCTGTTAGACATCATCCTCGATAGCGCCGCTATAACCGTAGATGCCCTTTTCAAGTCATATTCAACGTGGCTAACGAAGCTGAACTTATCATCGATCGTTACCCCAAGATGCCTAAGGGATCACCTACCTACAGTGAATCAATTGTCATCCAACACGCAGCAACAAAGACATTGTCATCTCCTGTTCTTGTTGCAACAATTTAATTCCGCAACATCAATTTATCACCACTTGAACAGAATATGACAATGATCGATCATCCCGTGCACAGCGATTTTCCGGGCTTCGAATTGCAATTTTCGAGAACTTTCTCCGTGTTAGTAAACATTGACACATTATCTAACAGCATACATTAAACAAATTTGGTTTTTTGTTTGAAATAACTGATTAATCGTGAGTTGAAAAAGTTGCAACAATGTTGCGCTCTGTGATTGTCATGACAATATTGCTTCTGATTTTATCGTTATCCGCAAAAGTTGAAACAAACGGTTGTGAGCGAGCCTTCTTTGTTGTTTGTTTTTCGTCTGTTTTGATGACAATTTGATTCACTGCCTACCTACCTACCGAGATAAGCGCCCGTTGGTCGAACTTGCGGTTATTGACCACCACCACCTCTTGTGACGGGCCAGTCCTAGTTTCCTAGACTTCATCAATTCCTCAACTATAGTAATAGCTGTCAACTCTACTTCGATTCGCCATAGACTACTAAGGTGATATCGTCGGCGAAGCCAACAATCTTAACACCCGTTGGAAGGGGTAGTCTCAGTACGTTATCGTACAT
This sequence comes from Aedes aegypti, assembly GCF_002204515.2. Classification (NCBI taxonomy): domain Eukaryota; kingdom Metazoa; phylum Arthropoda; class Insecta; order Diptera; family Culicidae; genus Aedes; species Aedes aegypti. Next base: position 242,419,501 of record NC_035108.1, on the reverse strand, counting down.
CGCATTCCATGACAGCGGTCTCAGGATTGATCCTTGAGGTACTCCCGCGATAATTCGAACGCTTTTCTGCCCCTCTTCTGTGTCATACAGTAGAATCCTACCATCAAAATAGCTTTCAGAAAGCTTACACAACTGCACCGGTACCTTGAGGCGATGAAGTGCGTGTGGTATTGCTTCCCAGCTTGCGCTGTTGAACGCATTCTGCACATCCAGAGTGACAATCGCGCAGTAATGGATGCCGCTCCTTTTATGCTCGATCGCGACCCGGAGCTCTCTGGTCTTCACGCCATCTCCTTTGCAGCAACGACATAATCGCCGTTATTCCCCTGTTCACCGCATTCCAGTTGCTTTCATGCTGGCACATGTTCTGCACTATGTTGTCCGGATTTATGACGCTTCGTATATCCCTGAATCGAGGGCAGTCGAATATAACATGCTCCGGTGTCTTCTCGATATTTGGACAGGCCGGACAATGTGGAGATTCTGCGTGTCCGAATCTGTGCAGATATTTCCGGAAGCATCCATGGCCTGACAGAAACTGGGTCAGGAAGAAGTTGACTTCTCCATGCTTTCTGGTCGTCCACACCGACACGTTAGGAATACGCCTGTAGGTCCACCTTCCTTTCTCCGTATTATTCCACTCCTGCTGCCACCTGACCATTGTTTCCAACCTAATGGTATTCCTCACATTCTTAGTGTCCCTTTGATGGTAGCATGCGATGTCCTCAGCCAGAGTGATGCAGATGGGGATCATTCCGGTGATAACGGGCACTGCCTCCGATGATATAGAGCGGTAGGCACTCGCCACCCGTATAGCTATGAGCCGGAACGTACCTGCCAGCTTATCTCGGTAACGTTTGGTTCCCAACGCTGCAGCCCAAGCCGGGACTCCATACCTCAGTATAGACGATGATACGGTCGCCAGAAGACGCCTCGTGCAGCTTCTTAGTCTCCAATGTTGGGCATGGTCCTTGCTACGGTGTAAGCAGCTTTCGCTGCCTTTTCGCAGGCATAGTCTACGTTGCTGTAGCATGTCGTCGACCATTACTCCAAGATGCTTTAAAGAGCGCTTCGATGGGATTGCATGCATTGCATATTGGTCTATACGAAGCAGGATCTCCCGGTTTTGGCAGTAACACCAGAAAGATGCCATCTGTCTGGGAAGCAGCCTTCCGCTAGACACTTCTGCAACGCTGTCCTGAATATGTCTGAGAACGCCAAGATTGCTGCCCTTAGCGCTACATTAGGAATCGCTATGAGTATAACCGTCATCAACGTGCCAATAAAAGGTTAGGACTACAAAACGTCACGTCGATTCTGCACCATTTCTGCGGAAGTTACTCACTGTACCCACATTTGCCAGCTCTACATTACTGGCTACATCGATGTCACACTGCTCTTTAAGGATAGCCGAGACCTCCGCTGCATCGGTGATCTCATCCAGATTTTTACACTGGAGAGTCGCCTCTGCAGTTAGGGATCTTACATCAACCTCGTCGTCAAGTACTTCTTGTGCCACTTGTTTATAGACTGCACCCTTTTACTTGGCGTCCTTCTCTAAAACAAGGATCATTTCACCAATCCTATAGGATATATAGGATACGGACTATAGTCCGCACATCTGCGTCCAATGGCGATAACTTTTTCGTGCTTCGCATTGCCTTCATGACTTCGGAGTATTTCGCCTGCTCCATTTTGAAAACGAGGAACTCGCCTAGGTTCCTACGATTCACTGTCTTCTGTTTAGGATTCTCCTTGGTCGCCATTTCCGGTTTTATCCGGTTGGTGTATATAGTGTTTTTTTTTTTGTTTTTTACAAGGGGGAAATCTGCAAACAGATCCCCTGAGAAGATAACTCAGGGAATGCGGGGATGACGCACCAACGACGACCCGCTAAAACCAGCCTATGCACTGTGCATGAGCAATTCATTTAGAATTGCTCAAGTGGTGAACAGTGCATCGACATGACCCTTGGACTCAGACCCTCATCTCCCCGGAACCACCTTACGGTATTTCTTCGGGAAGGGACCAGTGCATATAGCACAACACGTGTAGCAGAAGTAACCTAGGCAAACTGCTTCTCCTAGCCGACTTAAACAATGTTACAAGGGACCAGCCTCGGCAGGGCTAATCCTCTGCAGCCAACTCTTGGTCGGCGCGCCATAGACGCTGCAATTCTAACATAATGTGAGTGACAGCCGTAGTTACTGCATTCCAGCACTCGGCATCCGCACACATTATCTCTATAATATTGTCGGGGGACGTGTCCCCTCCGCATGTAGTGAGCATGCGACCTCTCACAACAATGAAACGGGGGCAATCGAACACGACATGCTCCGCTGTTTCCTCTACACCAGCACAATTGGGGCACGCAGGAGATTCTGAGTGCCCGAACCTATGCAGGTACTGTCTATAGCAACCATGTCCTGACAGAAACTGCGTCAGGTGGAAGTTCACTTCCCCATGGCTTCTACCATACCAATCTGACACATTTGGTATTAGTCGATGGGTCCATCTGCCCTTACACGCAGAAAATTCTTGCATGATTGACATAACTTTTCCGATAGTTGTTTTAACATGCCGGGATACAATTGTTACAAACATATTTTCGGTGTTTCTAAACTGACAGTATGGTTTGCCCAATCGCTTTTGCGTTTGTTTCTGTCTTCCATCACATAATTATTTCAATTATATTATTGTTGAATTAGCTTTCCGCACATTTTTACTTTGAAACGTTATGAGCTGTACCGCGAAAAACCGCTGTTTACCAACAAGCGATGTTGGAGTAGATGTAAGTTAATGCGCTCTCACTCTCAAGATAGTGGTTTGAATTCCTGCTCCCATTTTTATTTACATTTTGTCGCATTTTTGCAATGTCGATAAAGAAGATTCGTGCCGGTTTTGACAACACAACATCAACAATAATACCATTGTCATGATTGTATATTAATATTGAGTCAATCATATCTATGGTTGATTCAATTATTTTGTGTAGTTGAACCAATCATACCAAATAGTTAAACCAGCCATAGATATTGTTGAATCAATTTTAATGTATGTTTGACTGAAATTCAATGTAAAATATGATTGATCTAACAGCAAATATGATTGACTGGACAATTCTTTTTTCTCCGTGTAGTGGAGTTATCCCATTCCTGCTGCCAGCTTCTGAGCGTTTCCTCTTTACACGTGTCGCGGACTCCTCTGGTACCCCTTTGGTTGAAGCATTGAACATCTTCCTTGATGATGAGCCCGATGGGCGTCATCCCGGCTATGATGCACACGGCCTCTTTAGATACCGTCCGGTATGCACTTGCTACTCTTAAGCACATTATCCTGTACGTGCTTTCCAACCGCTTTAGGTTTCTGTTCGTTCTAAGCGCTTTTGACCAGATTGGTCCTCCATACCTTAGTATGGATAGCGCCACGCTTGCCAGCAGTTTGCGTTTGCTGGCAATTACAGCAGAGCTGTTAGACATCATCCTCGAAAGCGCCGCTATAGCCGTAGATGCCCTTTTACAGGCATATTCAACGTGGCTAGCGAAGCTCAGCTTGTCATCGATCATTACCCCAAGATGCCTAAGGGATCGCTTGGACTCTATAGTGCAATCACCTACCGAGATAAGCGCCCGTTGCTCGGACTTGCGGTTGTTGACCACCACCACCTCAGTCTTGTGACGGGCCAGTCCTAGTTTCCTAGACTTCATCCATTCCTCAACCAGGGAAATAGAGTGCGCTGCTGTCAACTCTACTTCCTCCATCGATTCACCATAGACCACTAGGGTGATATCGTCGGCGAAGCCAACAATCTTAACACCCGTCGGAAGGGGCAGCCTCAGTACGTCATCGTACATCGCATTCCATAACAGCGGGCCCAGGATTGAACCTTGAGGTACTCCCGCGGTAATTCGAACGCTTTTCTGTCCCTCCTCTGTGTCATACAGTAGAATCCTACCATCAAAATAGCTTTCTAGAAGCTTACACAACTGCACCGGTACCTTGAGGCGGTGAAGCGCGTGTGCTATTGCTTCCCAGCTTGCGCTGTTGAACGCATTCTTCACATCCAGAGTGACAACCGCGCAGTAACGGATGCCGCTCCTTTTATGCTCGATTGCCACCTCAGCTGTTTGAACGACCGACTGGATGGCGTCCAGAGTAGATTTACCTTTTCTGAATCCAAACTGGTTGTTGGACAGGCCGTCCGCACTCTCCGTATACGGTACTAGTCTGTTGAGAATCAACCTCTCCAATAACTTGCCCGTCGTATCTAGTAGACAGATAGGTCTATACGCCGACGGGTCACCTGGTGGTTTCCCCGCCTTTGGTAGTAGCACCAATTTCTGTCGCTTCCATACATCCGGGAAGATTCCTTGATCAATGCAGCGTTGCATCGTGGTTCTGAACATGTCCGGATCCGTGTTCACTGCCGCTTTTAAGGCAACATTCGGGATACCATCGGGTCCCGGTGCCTTGTTTGACGCGAATGATTTCACGACTTCTGCCAGCTCTTCGTTCGTCACTCTCGCCACTTCTTCTCCTTCATCTGCCGCATACGGCGCTGGGGGCCATGGGCTTATGGGATGGTGCGGGAAGAGTACATCGATTATCGATCGCAGCAACTCGGGCGATTTCTCTTGGGGCGCTATGGCTCCTTTGGTCTTAGCCATTACCACTCTGTAGGCGTCACCCCATGGACTAGAATTGGCACTCTCGCATAGACTTTCAAAGCATGCCCGTTTTCGACTCTTGATTTCCTTTTTGAGAGCCAACTTTGCCTCTCTGAATGCTGCACCGCGTTCCTCTCTTTGTGCTTCTGTGCGTGCGCGTTGCATTCTTCGTCTAGCCCGAAGGCAGATTGCTCGAAGATTTGCAATTGATTCGCACCACCAATACACTGACGGCCTGTTCTCTCTAGGAGGGGCTTTTCTCGGCATGGAAGCATCACACGCTCGTGATATCATAGCAACTAGCTCTTCATCGTTTAGGTCCAGAGTGTTTCGTTCGCGCCTCAGGGCTTCAGTGAATACTTCGCCGTCGAAGCGCGCTGTTTTCCATCCTCGGGCTTGGGTCGAGTTACATCGCGCTGCCTTCTGCCCGCCTGGTATTATACTATAGCGAATCGATTGATGATCGCTATGAGTATAACCGTCATCAACGCGCCAGTTCATGGTACCTAAAAGGTTAGGACTACAAAACGTCACGTCGATGATCGATTCTGCACCATTTCTGCGGAAGGTACTCACTGTACCCACATTTGCCAGCTCTACATTTAATGCGGCCAGGGATTCCAACAATAGCTGGCCTCTTTGATTGGTGCAGCGGCTACCCCACTCCACTGCCCATGCATTGAAGTCGCCAGCTATCACTACTGGCTGCCGATTAGCTAGTTCGGCCATCATCCTGTCAACCATGTGGGAAAATTCCTCAATCGACCACCTTGGGGGCGCGTAACAACTGCAATAGAACACGCCGTTGATTTTTGCTATCGCAAAACCGTCATTTGAGCTAGAGACTACTTCTTGGATTGGGTATCGTCCTGTCGTCCCTATAGCTGCTAGCTGTTGAGACCTATCCGCCACCCAGTTCCCGTTGTTGGCTGGTATGCGGTATGGGTCCGATAATAACACCACGTCAGTCTTGGTTTCCGAGACTGACTGCCAAAGGAGCTGCTGGGCTGCATCACAGTGGTTTAAATTTAACTGTGTTACTTCCGTTTTGGCTGCTTTGATACTCCGCTTGTGCCCGGACATTTGGGTCCGCCCGTTAAGTGTCCGTTGTCTGCTCTGTCGACACATATTAGGCACTTAGCGATTTGCTTACAATCGCTTGCCCTATGGCCTTCAACGCCGCATTTTCTGCACATCTTACTTCTGTCGGGACCATTGCAATTCCACGACTTATGGCCCTTCCCGAAACACTTGAAGCAAACTTCAGGAGGCTGTTGTATGCTCAGCCGGCAAACCGACCAGCCTACCTTGAGTATGCCCAAGTTCTTCGCTTTGTTGGCCTCTGCGACCGGCAGCCTGATCGCCGCCACCTGGGTGCCCTGCGGGCCCTTTCTAAGGTGGATGGCCTTACTGGCTACGTCGATGTCACACTGCTCTTTGAGGGCAGCCGAGACCTCCGCTGCATCGGTGATCTCATCCAGATTTTTACACTGGAGAGTCGCTTCAGCAGTAAGGGATCTTACATCAACCTCGTCACCAAGTACTTCTTGTGCCAGTTGCTTATAGACTGCACCCTTTTCCTTGGCGTCCTTCTTTAAGACTAGGATCATTTCACCAATCCTAGTTCGCCTTATGCTTCGCACGTCTGCGCCCAATGGCAATAGCTTCTCTGTGCTTCGCATCGCCTTCAGAACCTCGGCGTATTTTGCTTCCTCCGTTTTGATAACGAGGGCTTCGCCTAAATTCCTACGTTTCGCTGTTTTCGGTTTAGCGCTCTCCTTGGGCTCCGTTTTCGGTTTCCTCTGTTTTTTCTTATTTCCAACTCGTATCCACGGGTTGCTGTTGCCTTGCGCCCGTGGTTCCTGTGGATGCACTGCCTGGTTCCGGTTAACCCGTGGCTCCTTTTTCTTGGCTTTCTTGGCCTTAGGATTGGTGTTGGCCTCTCCTTTGTTGCCATGTCCTCTTGATCGCGGGGCTTGGCTCGTGCCAGCTTTTCCGCTTTGGAGGACGGCCGCGTAGGTCACTTTTCCCTTAGCAACCATACGTCTTTTCGCCACGTATTCATCCCCGGAAGCTTCCCTCTTCCGCATCGCGTATCGAATAATATCATCAGATATATTCGCGTTGCCTGTGAAGGAAAACACTTCGGTCTGACACGACCTAGTGTCTTTTTGGCCTTCTACCTTGCCCAGTTGTTCCTTGGCTTTCTCGTAGTCCTGCTTTGCAGCTAGGACTGATTGTCGCAATTTCAGTAGACTTGTTTTCAAGTCTTTGCTGATATTTGTTTTGCTTTTAACATATTCGATGATGACATCAAGTTGCTCGGCAGCTACCTGCATTTTAGGGAGGTACTCCCTATTGCGATCCATGGCCTCGATTAGTCCCGGGCCATCGGTCACCACACATGTTGCACTGGAGCGGCCAGTGCCTGCCGTCGTCACAGTATCTAGGCTTTTGCCCACACTGTTTTCAATAAAGTTGGTCGCCTCCTTCCTTGGCGGGAACCTTAGCCGGTTACTGATAGGTCCAGAAGCCTCTCCTTCACATTCCGCTAGTTGTTTGTTTTGGTTGATCATCTCTTATGGGTCCCCCTAAGAGCCGCTATCCATCTCCGCTGGAATAGTCGCCTTTATAATCCCATGGTTATCTATGCAAGCAGGGAGGCCATGCTAGGGTTGACATAGTCCTTTATGGGGTACTATGTTCAGAGCCGGATCGGCGCAGGTCAGGTAATGGCATCTGAGCCTACTCCCGCCCAGTTGGAACAACCAGGCGACGGATTTGGAACGTACTCTAAGGCCTGCCACGGTTTTACGGGACGGGGGCAGCCTGCGCCATTAACCCACTCGCCGTTTCGGGCCAGTGTCACCCGACCCTACTAAGGGAGTAGAATGTCGCCGCTGTCAGCCTCAAAGCATATTATCCAGTACATATACCGTTACTTGTCCTTTGTCGTGCGCTGCCAGTATACATAATTGGGGCCGTACTGGCGTTGGTCCCAATGTGCTCGAAGCACTCCTACTCGTAATTCCATGCCTTGTCCGTTTGTATCGCGACCAGTATGCCATAATCAGGATCTCACTGGTATCAATCCTGATGTGCCGGTTGGCACTCCTGTTAGTTTGGGCTAGGGTACTTTAAGCGGCACCGGTCGCTGTGACAGAGTTGCATTCGGATTTTTGTGGTTTTTATGAAGGTTCATCAGAGCCCACTGCGAACTTCACCACATCCTGGGCAACTCCCCAACTCGCAGAGGTCCTGGGGGGGGGTCTAAATTTTGAATACAATTTATCAATATTGGTAATCTGTCTCACTTCTACCAAAGAAGTCTTCTCATTTGATTGCTATGAGCTGGCTTCTTTTCCTACCAATGGCATAAATCATAAACTTATTATTTTTCAATTTTGCATATGGAACCATTCATCCCATATAACATTACCCGTTGCATCAAATTGGGTGGATTTAGCGAAACGCAATTGCAAATTTCCCTACATCATTATTGTTAGCGCCTCAGTTAACGCGAATTTAATTGATTCGCTAAATTAGTTTTTCGTAACCCCCACCGCACATTCGGACTCATCGCGGTCGCGTCATACCGTGAAGAGAGCCAATAGAATAAAACTGTTTATATATAGGTAACTGCTCTGCGATGGTCGTTTGGGTGACCGATGTGGTAAATATTTGTTTGACAATTTCGCGCCCCAGTGACTGCGGAGCAACTAAATTATGCGACTGCTGATGTTGATCGATGGCTTAAAAAGTGTACTAGATGAAACGAATCACTTTGCACCAGACAATGCACCGGGACAATGCGCTTTTTCTATTCATAAATATCCAATGGATAGGTTCGCACATTTCAGTATTGTGTTTAAACGCAATACTCTGCAGTTTCGTGCTTTGCATTCTAAAATCAATAATTGAAAATTCTAAACTCTAACTGATCGGTTCTAATGCTGTATCTAGAAAAAATGTTAACAATGATTGATTGCCAATGGAATGCTAGCGCGTGTAATAATTTATAAATAGGTAGAAGAAAAAAGGCTCGAACATGTGTAAAACATCAATTCAGGATCAATACGTAACAAATATATGTGTTGATTTACTTTTCAAAATGAATAACTGCAATGAGATAAGCAGGGTGACCAGCGCACCGAGAAATCGGGAAAACCGGGAAATATGCAGGAATTTTATATCACCGGGAGAAAACCGAAATATACGTGAATTACCGGGAAAATGCTTCATTTTGGCCTAGAAATACCTTGACCATGTCCTTGCAACTGGCAAAATAGTTTGCTTGACATTTGTTTAAGGATCTCAAATATAATTAGCGAATTACATCCAGAATTTTACTGGTATCATAACCTTGAGGTACGGTTATAATAATTAAAATTGATCTTTAGATTCGTTTTTTTTATGCCAGTCTGGTAGGGAGTCGATTTCTATTATTGGTATTTTTCTGCCGTCACGGAAGTGACTAAGTAGTTCTTTCCCTTGCAATGTTTTTTATGACGCATTTTTTCTGCAATTTTTGTGGAACTTTTTGAAATTAGCTGTTAGCTGTTTTTTGCTAGCGATGTTCATGTGTGAACATTTTCAGAAATAACCTGAATGAATCCATTACAACGAATTTTTACGCTAAGAAGCTATTGTCATACACCAATATTGATATTTTTTGGCTTAGTATGGTGTACCTTACAAAAGTTCAGTGTTACCAGAACTTACTTCAAACACGAAATCTAGTAAAATCTTATATCAGAAATACATGTTTCGATAAACTTTGCAGATTTTGACATAATTGCAGAACATCATATAACTGCTATAGAATAGAGATAAATTGTTGATTTTTTGCTTTAAACATCGCTTTTGTTGAATCTATCAAAAGATATGAAACATATGTTTTGAAGTTCAATTTACACCTGGGTAATCCAAAAATAAGCCTATATGCACCGAGCTGTTGCACCAGATCGACAACAAGCCTCTTAATATTGGTATGAAAAACGTTGTTATCGATCATTTAAGGAACCAAATATCGAAAAGACTTTATTAAAATCGGTTGTTTGAAAAATCGTGAAATTGCAAATTTTGAATCCTGCACGATTTTTAGAATATCTGTTACGCTTTTTTTTCAAAGTCAGGTTTTTATCCTTTATTTACGACCGGGATATTTTTTAAAATACCGGGAAATAACCGGGAGAAAACCGGGAATTTGAAATCAAATATTCACTGGCCACCCTGGATAAGCGTAATAGCACTCAGCAAGTTACGTAAATTCCTAGAACCTACTGTCCTCACCCATTGTTGCATCATTCACGCCCCTTAGTTACAGACAGAAGCATGGGACTAATTTGTATCATTTCATCCGTTCAGTGTATATTTTTATTAAAAGAATTTAAATTTGATGTAGAAGACATATAAATTAATGAGTCTTGTATTTAAAGTACTTACCGATTGTTTCATCATAACAAAAGCGTTCTTCTATGCAGTTCCAATAAAAGTCCTCCCAACAACTGAAATTAAAATAAAAAGAAATTATTGTTAAACGCGAGAAAAAAGAAGCAATTATCGAACAAAAAAGAAACAATACGATGACAAATAATAAAATATAATCAGAATAAGAATCTAAATAAAAATAATGGAATGGTTATTGTATGTCACGAAATAGCTTGAGAACGAGCTATCGGATTTCAGAAATTCTTCCATTGTTATGTTCCTAAAGTGTTTCGACGTGTTTTTGATTACAGAAAGCACAGATTATTGAACGAAAAAGTTGTAAAAACGGGACTTTTCATGGCGTTTTTCAACAGCCTTCTTGATGGGACCACTAGTATAAAATAAATTAAATAGGAATACAACCAGAATGATAAGAAAAAAAAATAATTGGAAGAGAAAAGCAATTTCATACGAAATGAGTTGGAATAGAATTTGTGTGAAATCGAATGGGAACTAGATTATACCCCGTTTGGCATAAAGTCCTTTGGCATAAGGTCGTTTGGCATACATCCGTTTGGAATAAGGTCATTTGGCATAATGGCCGTTTGGCATATTGATTGACTTAGAATGAATATCGGCATTTTTGAATCTTTTATTGAGATCAACACCACCGAGCCTATAGCAAAAATTTTTGGAAGGTTCTTAACAAGCGTGGTGTTCGTTCGGAGATTTTCCAAGCTATGAATGGCAAAAATTAATGATAAAAGAAGGGAAAATTTATTTGCAAAATATTAAAAGCTCTAATCGAAAGATCTATTATCCCCTCTACCGGAAGCTTCATTTTTTACCGTCAAAAAAATATTCAATTCGTGATAACTTTTTTGTTTCTCGATATTTTTAATAGAAATATTAGTAGGTTAATGCTTCTACTATATTTTTGCACCATTTTTTCACAAGTTGAGATCGCAGCAAGCCGTGCGCGCGGGTTGCTGCGTTTTTCTGTCAAGTTTACTTCGGTTCCGCGATATTTTCAATAGAATCGGTTGATAATGCTATGGCACTTGTATGTGCTCTAAAAAAGTTTTGTAAAGTGATAAGTGTTTTTTTTCCACAAAAATTAAGACGGGTGTCTCGAAAAGTTGTGTTTTACACTTTTTTAGCATTTCAAATCATAAATTTTTACTTTGTTCCGCTGGTGGCCCGGCGAGTACTACGCCACCAGTAGTGTTTTTTTTTTGTAAAAAGTGAGATCTCAATAGAATTTATATCAGTTCTAGGTGTGACATCTGCGGGGAAGTACTTTTATACAATGAATGCTGGAAAACCCAAGTTTAAAGTTCACATGGGATAGCATTCTTTTATGATCATTGAGTTACACGAAGTTGAATATTTGAATCAAATGCACTGTCCGGTTTTTCACATAGCATTACGTAAGCAGTTTGAACGAGGGCAAAGCATATGCACGGTCGTTGAGATCTATTAAGCCACGAATCAATAGAATCTCAATCCCGTTTTCCAACAAAGGAATTGGAATTCCTTGTGGAAACTGCTTCTTCATTCGACGATATGACTAATTGACTGATTTGGTGAGTTTGTTCCGATTTAACTACTTAACTTCAATGATATCAGGAGTATGTTTACATCACAGGGTAGGGTCATTTTTTTTCTCGTTTCAGAGAGCGAGCAATGGCGCTTAAAACAAAGCTCATTAGCTAGGACACTAGGTGGAAATATCTGTATCCCATCCCTGGAAAACAAACGCGCATGGAGTGACATTAACTTTCATAGCTACGTCACTCCCATCGTTGACAGAATCATTTCATACACACTTGCACACAACTACAAAAAAAAAATACAGTCGAAGCTCGTTATAACGACAACTTTTATTGCAGCAAAAGCTCTCTATAACGACATTTTTCGGTCCTTTGAAGTACATTTCAGTGTTATAATCATTCTCTATAACGATTTTTCTCTATTACGCCGGTCCCTTTCGATGTCATTATAATAAGCTTCGACTGTATACTATACTAAATTACACTTACACAGAAATTGAATCCGGTCGTATCATTCGCCTATAGTGAATCCTAGACCATTCCCTTCCCTATCATCCAACTCCTTGACATCTATGAGGGCGTCGGTAAGTCGCTGGCCTCTCTTTAAGTAGGTGTCATATCATCATTATCCTTCCCTTTCCTCGTAACGGAGAAGATGGGCGTGGCCGGCAATGGAAATTGTCATCTCTGACTTCCGATTGAACAGCTATTTCATCCTCAATAGTTTTTCATAAGTAATTGGAATAAGAGTGGTAAAGTAAATAACATAACAGCTTTCAGTATGCAATCTACGAAATACTCCGTTACCACGCAACGCAACGCATTTTTGCACCATTTTTTCACAAGTTCTCAAAAAACTCTTTTAGCTTAAGAACCCGTGTCGATATTAATCATTGATGATCTAGTTTTAAAGATATTCCGATGTTCCTTGGGGGACCGACATTCTCTATATAAAATATCTTTGGCGGTTATTTTGTTTTCAAAAAAAAAAATACAAAATGTGGGCTATATTAGACCAATTTATAAAGAGCTACTCTGATAAAATCATTCAAATCGGTTTAGTATTATTGGAGTTATGGGAGTATTACGATACGATGTTTTTTTAAGTTTTCAAGATCTTTATCTGGCCAGCGTGGTTCCAGACACATAAATGCTTATTATTCAAAAACGGCTGCACCAAACTGCTTCATTTTGTCACAACATACTCTAATCAATTTGATGCTTTGAAGAGTGAATATCTGAATACGATAAAAATTCTGTAGCCTGAGATATTTACGTGGGTTATGGCTACGCGTCGGTCTCCCAAGGAATTTCGGAATATCTCCGGATCCAGATGATCAATTATTAATTTCGATACAGATTCTAAGACTAGAAGAGTTTTTTAGAACTTGTGAAAAAATGGAGCAAAAATATCGAAAACAAAACAGTTATCGCGCAAAAATAGCCTATATACGAGAGCAGATTATTTTTTAAAATGGCAAAACTTTTCAACGATGCGATATAAATTTTAATTTTGGAAGTGTATATCAAAAACACCGTCTATTATTAAAAGAACGGAAAGTTTGTGAAATAATTTATACCTCGAAAGGAGATCATGCGTTTTCAAAAATAAAATATGTTGAATATTGGAAGGTTCTAAAGCAATTTTCATTTTAACAGCACGTCTTGCAAGAATTTATCAAACAGCAAAATATAAAAATGGTTAACATTTAGCTTAACTAAATAATAAAATTTAAAGCAGTATAAATATAAAGAACAGCCTATTTTTAAAAGAAGGCAAAATTTATTATTGAACCAATAGAAGATTAGACGCCAAAAATTATTGCTGCGTAATTAAACGAAAAGACATAAAAAATTGCGTTCAGAATCATCCAAGTGATTGTACTTCTTTTCCTCGAATGCCGTTTCTCCGAACGTTGTTTCCCCGAATGCCTCGAATGACCGGTTTCCCCGAAAAGTGGAGCAGTTTAAATAAGAGCTATAATAGTCTTCAGTGGCTGAATAATGAATGAGAAAGAACGATAAGCAACCAAAAGAAGGGGTATTCTGTCATTCTCGACTCGACACGTGTTAGCAAAAAGCTGGGGGCGGTAAAACTCGAAAGAATTGCCAATTAAATTAAGAAGGGTGCATGGCCAGTTCGTTCACCACCCTGAAATGTATAAAGTAACGACAATTATGAGTGCTAAAAACTTTTCGGGGAAGTGGGCTAATCGGGGAAACGGGAACTAGCATTCGGTGAACTGGCGTTCGGCATAACGACATTCGGGGAAAAGTAGCACAACCCATCGAAGTAACTGCAGTAATCGATTTCTCTTTTCGTTAATAACTTGAGCAGATCAATGTTGTCGATTGCCGCCCTTTTGTCGATTGGAAACAAAACAATATTTAAAAAGTATAGCTCCAAAGAACAGCCTATGTATAAAAGAAGGTGAAATTTAATTCAATTTTAAGAAAAAGTTTTTATACCTTCAATTATGGTTACATCATATTAGGAAAAACAAACATAGAACGTTTGAAAGAAGGGTAAATTTGTACTAAATATATAAAAATCTTCAGTGCAATAATATATTCCAATAGCGACACTCAAAAGGATAATTATTTTTTTATAGAAGGGTAATTTCTGGATAAATAATAAAATACTATTGGCAATAACTTTCCTAATATGCTTTATTTAATTTAAGAGCAAATGATTGTTCAATAAAGTGTCATTTTGTATCAATTGGTTCCAAAACAAGCCTGATGTCATCAGAAATATTCATTAGAAACGTAAAAACGAATGTCATCTTAAGAAATTATTGGTTTCAGACTCATTATGCCAAACGACCATTATGCCAAACGACCATTATGCCAAACGACCATTATGCCAAACTACTTTATGACAAATGACCATTATGCCAAATGACCTACCACCTGGGAACTAATAATATCTAACGAAATGGAATGAAGTCGAATGATATATAATGCAATAGGATAAAACAAAATGAAATACAATTTAAATTATTGAAATACTCTAGGAATAAAATAGGAATAGAATTTGAATATAAAAGGAATAGAATAGAAATAGAACAGGAACAGAATAGGAGTAAAAATGGAATAGGATAGGAATGTAAGTGAAATATAATAGGAATAAAATAGGAATATAATAGGAATAGAATAGCGATGGAATTGGAATAGAATAGGAAGAGAATAGGCATAGAATAGGAATAGTTTCTGTTTCTTTTTCTTATTTAGGGATTTTCTGCCGTAGGCAGGTTTAGTAGAACTTATTAAATGCCTTTGTACGTGTTTTGATACCTTTCTTAATCTCCGGGGACCACCAATGGAAAGCCTTACGGTCAGGTGTGTTGCTTGTTTTTTTTTTTGATGCGCTTGCCGCTTGGGTTAGGATAAACGAAAACTCAAATATGCTACTTGGTAGGTTATTACTAATTGATGCGCAGATGTTGTTGTTATAGGCGGCCAAATCCGCCTGGTTATATAACCAGCGGGGTCGTCTAGTGGTGGTAGGAGCCTCGGCGGCTACTGAGATTAGCAAGGGGTGAAGATCGCTTCCGCACGGATCCGATCAGACATTCCAGTGAAAACGACGGATCTCTGACCGGGTAACAGCTGAAACACAAATTGCTGTTGAGTAGTACTTATTAAATGTTGGAGAGCCATCATTAAGAATAGAGAGATCGCTGTCCTCGTAAAGATCAAGCAACATTATGCCTCTTGCGTCTGAGCGGAAACCGCCCCATACCAGATGGTGGGCGTTAAGGTCCCCGACTATCATTCTTGGCTCTGGAAACTGTCGGATGAATTCCTCTATAGTTCCTCGTAGGTCAGGAATGTTTCCGTGTAGTTCGAAATTGTGGTAGCTGACTCATCTACGATATTTCTGGCGTAGCTTTGTATTTACGGCACCATTGCAACAACATTAACAGCGTTTCGCAACGGATCTAATCTGTGCTTTCATCTTGGGAATGTTGAATTTCTGGCAAACTTCGTTCACAACCGTTTCGTTGTTGACATGACGAAATATTTATTTATTTATTTTTTATTTATTTATTTATTTCGTCAATCAATAGTAGACTACATATTTGCTTAATTCTATGTTGTATTATATCTTAAGGAATTAAAATATTGTCTTAGCTTTGTTCGCGACATGGTCAGATCAATTTCTGTGCAATGCTGATTATAAAGAGACATCATTCGATTCATTGGGCCGAATTTTGCATAGTTAGTTCGCTGATTATTTGATGCAAACAAATTCCGATTTCTTAACTGTCTAGCGGGCGTGTAGAAATTCAAACATGATAAAAGATTGGTGGAATCAATACGCTGCGATACAATATCATTGATAAATGAAATCATGGCTATTTCGCGACGCTCATTTAAGGTTTGAATATCGATAAGCATGCATCGAGCCTCGTATGATGGCAGTGGAAACGTTGTCCAGCCTAATTTGCGTAAGGCATATAAAAGAAATTGCTTCTGTACTGATTCGATTCTATCACCATGTATTTTTATATGCGGAGACCACACAATACTACAATATCCTAGAACTGATCTTACATAAGCAATGTACAAGGTTTTAATCGTATATGGATCCCGAAAATTGTAGCTAAAACGCTTAATAAAGCTCAACATATTGGTTGCTTTATGGATAATCGTATTATAATGATCAGTAAAGGTAAGTTTAGAATCTAATATGACACCTAAATATTTAATCTTATCGCACTTTTGAACAATTTGATTTCCTAAAGAGACAGTAATCTGTGGTGTATTCCGTTTTCTGCTATATGTGATTAAATTACATTTTTTGACGTTTAATTGAAGTAAGCTTTTGCTACACCATTTATCAAATATACTTATTTCATTCAGATAAATGTCGCTATCTTTGTTGCTATTGATTTTCATATAAAGTTTCATATCGTCGGCATAAATCTGAATTTTAAGATGTTTGAGCACATATGAAATATCGTTAACAAATAATATAAATAACAATGGACCTAAATGCGAACCTTGGGGAACTCCTGATGTAACGTGAACAGGTTTAGACATTTTTCCCTCAAATCTAACTATTTGTTGGCGATCTGTTAAATAAGATTCAATCCAGTTGAGGAGTCTCATCGCAATTCCCATTTTATTGAGCTTGAAAATCAACATAGGAATGTCTAGTCTGTCAAATGCCTTACTAAAATCGGTGTAAAGTGCTTCGACGTGGTTACCTCTATCCATTGCATTCAAAGTGTAATTTACAAATTCCAAAAGGTTTGTTGTAGTAGAACGACCTTTATAGAAACCGTGTTGTGTATTCGTTATTCTATGTTTTATTTGGCTGAACACATTTTTATTTATAATTGATTCAAATAGTTTTGGAATGGATGAAATAATAGCAATTCCACGATAATTTCGAATATCAGATTTTCTACCAGACTTGTAAATGGGTATGAGATACGATAGTACCAGTCCAACAACGTGTTAGTTATCGTGTATCCTTTAGGCAGTATTATCGGAAACTAGGGGTCTTGTTCAAGGCAATCTGCGGCAGCAATACGGCTGTCTACGCGCAACAATCTGTGTTCGTCCAGCATTAGTGAACTGCTTTTGCTTAGTGCTCATTTGCTTTCGGGAGCCGTACGTGCGTTCCGATTCATTGTAGCCACCTCATCTGGATAACCGTGTGACTGGGCAAATGATCAGAGGACCTTCTCTGCATTCCGCAACTCTTCACTGCTCGCATCTTCAGTTTCCATAAGCTTTGTTTTCAGAATTCGTCGCAAAAGCTTCTCACAGAATCCATAAGCGTAAGCCACGCTTCGCATAAGCCGTTCGTATTTTTTGAACTGCGACTCGTCGATGATCGTAGATGATAAGAAATGACTGCAAACGACAGCCGATCGCAATTCTTCTTCTGTATCTTCCACGTCGAACTTATTCTTTGGCCAATTCATCTCCCCTTCGTATAAAAACGCTGGTCCGCGCAACCATTGACTGTCAGGCTCGCAGTTTGGACGTTTTTTCCCGCCTCATCAGCAACGTTGATTATGGTTCCCAACCAACGCCACTCTTCAATTCAGTTCAGTTCGACTGGCTCAGGATCTCGTTGACTCTGAACACCACGTACTGCCGATATCATCGGGTATCCGACCTTATCCACGAAACAACGTTTCTTGAATCACACCAATAGAAAGTGCATTTGATTTGAACTGAATGATCATCTTCAATGGTCTTACGAAGACGTACGCCGATTACGATGGCCTACAACTCCAGCCGAGGTACAAAAGTTAGTTGTAGTGGAGCTACCTTTGTCCTATAAGTCACTAGCGCACAGCGTATCTATCCGTGGTCTCGAAAGCGGAAATCGGCCACAGATGAGTATGCTTGTTCTCTCCCGTACGAATATGTGGAGTTCCAGATCATCGTAGCAGGAAGGATCGTACCCGGGGAAGTAACTCCGCGGTATTCGCACGTTGTCCAACTCTTTCAAACCCTGCAGCCACAATGTCCAGCGTTTTAATAGATCCTCGGGTATTTTATCGTCCTAATCCACTTTCGCGCTCCAAACATCTTGCAACAGGATCCCTTGAACTACGAGCTAGCCGACTAGTCCCAGCGGATCGTAGATCTTCATCACGAAGCTCAGCATCGCCCTCTTAGTCGGTGCGGTCTCGCTCTCCAGTAGTCGCTTTCACAGTAGTCGGGTTCACTTCTCCGATGGCTTCCAAAACCGACGACCGATTCGACACCAAGTTGCGTATATGCAAATTTGTTTTCCCGTAGACTTCGGCCCCTTGCAAGGCTAATTTAACAGCTTCCTCTACTGTGTCGACGCTATCATGTTAGTCGTCGACAAAATGCTTCTTATTGATGGCTGCCGCTAGCTTTGGGTATTCTTGTGCATACTCCGTTGCATCGAGGTTTTTCACATACTGTGACTATGCAGAAGAACACGTTGCTCCGAAGATTGCAACGTCGGATACCATGGTCACTAATGGTTCATTCGGTGAGTTACGGTAGGCGAACAAAAGCACGCTTCGATCCTCCTTCCGGATTCCAACTTACAGAAACATTTCCTGGATGTCGCCGGAAAACGCTATTTCGCGTTCTCGAAATCTGAAGGTGGCTTGCAGCCGCGGAGTCAGAAGATCAGGGCCTTTGAGGAGCATGGAGTTTAACGGCACTCCATTCACCTTTGCAGCCGCAACCTAAATCACTCGTACTTTTCCAGGCTTTCTGGCTTCAGCACCACGGCTAGGGGAAGATACCACGTACACCGCGGATCAAATTCGGTCATTCATCCTTCGTTACTATGTTAACGTAGCCCTTCAATGTGTAGTCTGCTACTTGTTTTCGAACGCTGTCGTACAACTGCGGTTCCTTTTCTAAACGCATTCCAAGGCATCTAAATCGACGCTCTGCCATGGTACGACTGTCTGGAAACTCGATGGAATCTTCTCTCCAAAGAAGTCCGGTCTCGAACTTTCCACTTGCCGTTCGCACCGTAGTCTCTTCGAGGATTGTTGATCCTCACTTCCTCCAAGTTAGGAACTAAGGGAACTCCAAGGCTCTCAACCGAGAAAAAATGACGAACGTATTCATTCCCAACGTGTCGGCGCATTTGCCGATACTGGAAATTTGCTGCTCTCCCGCATAGGCGACCCAACCCACCCGATGCGAGTCTATGCAGCGATTGATTTTCGCTCTTGACCTTCTCGAAGCTTCGTCGTTGTCAACAGATGTGAGTTGCTCAATCCAATCAGCAGTCCAGGAACGGCCCCTCGGTAACTCCTAACTGGTAGACGCCGCAGATGTTGTTACTCTTTCGCCAGCTGTCCAACGTCCACCGACTGTTCCGGTAGTCCCAGGTTCTCGACCGTGCCACACCCTGGCTCCGAAATGCTAAGCGTTTCTAGTTCTGTCGTCACCATTTTTTTATTGATTCCACTGGTCCAATGGATGCACAAGGAATGCGCTCGTTCTTTCTCTCCCAATTTGTCTGCAATCGCTTGTTCAACAGTTGTTACCGACGTCGTTCAAGAACGCGTACGTATTCACTGAACCGTACAAAGTCACTGGCAGGATCTTGAACAGTTTCGATGAAATAGGTTGACGGTGGATGGTTACAGTGACATCGGTGACTGGTTGTTTCTTGGTGGGTTCCGAATGTAGGAGACGATGATGGTGTTTCTGACAGTTGTTCATCCTTCATCGGCTTCGATGTTAACGAGAAGTTCGTCACACCACTAGTAGCGGTAGTAACCTTCCTCATGAACTCGCTGAACGTTTTCAAATCGACCATCGGCAAGTTCTCCTGATGCAGACCCCAGTTGAACTTGATGTTGACCGGCAGCTTATCCTGTAGCAGGATAGGGTTAGACAAGTGATTGTTCATTCTCACTGCTTGCAAGTTACCACATAATTTTTAGACGGCTAGTCCAAACTGGATCAACGTTTCCAGTCTTTCCGCTTCCGGTGGACTGGTGAAGGAGAAAACTGCTGACAGCTTCCTTGGTTGCTCCTGGGTGGTTCCCGAAATTGTCCTAGAACTCCGGACTATCTCCGATAGAAATGCTGTCGATAGTACGAGGGACTGATTCCATCATTCCTGCTAGGGCTCACTGGTGGCCACTGACGGAGAATTCACGGATTTACACGGATGTTGACGATCCGACTGGCCCACCTGAATGTTCTGGTGGAATCGGTGCTTGCATGACTGCTTCGTCCACTCTTTACACTCATCACATCTTCATCCTGCTGGTGCATTAGCTCATGCTTCCGAACCAAATACTCTTTCTCCCGCTCCAGCTTCTCGTTTATCGCCTCCTCGATCAGCAACTTTTCGTTTAATAGGGTCCTAAAGCCCTGTCCCAATTTTAGTATCAAACGCTTAATTTTAGGGCAGAAACACATGTTTACTCAATTTTTAAATGATTTTCATTGGTTTAAGTCCAAAAAGCATTTTTTATGATTTTTGAGATTTTGTCACACCCCTTGGTTTAAACTTAAATTTTGGGTATACTCTGTTTTCCGTGTCCCTTCCGAAATATCAGATAGGAACAATCCCAGTGTTAAAACTATAAGCCCTGTGGCATTTTTGTCGAAAAAGTGAATGTCAAACATGATCACAAGAGTCAAGGATCATATTTGGAACCTTTTTTAAAATTGAAGTTTAAAAATGTTATAACCGTTATTTGAGCCCTGTGGCATTTTTGTCGAAAAAGTGAATGTCAAACATGATCACAAGAGTCAAGGATCATATTTGGAACCTTTTTTAAAATTGAAGTTTAAAAATGTTATAACCGTTATTTGAGCTAGAAAAATTGATAAAGTACGTGGCAAGAACATGCTCTTTCGTATTGTTAAATAAAAACAAGAATTCATTAAACATTTAAGGACCGAATTAAACAAATTCTTAGTTACCCTACGGCTGACTGATGGAACGACAAAAATCGACCAATCTCGTCGTGTTATAACTGTTATTACAGCATTTTGGATGTAATTTTACTCAACATTTACGGCGTCAATTTGCTTTATCAAAGTGATCTTCGCCCTTGGCGAGTAGCCCACTTTAAAAATTCGAAATATCACAATCCTTTTTTGCTGTGTGTCTATTTGCAAATCAACCTTATGGTTAACCCTAACAAACTTTTCGTAATTATCATTCTTGTTTTGTAAAGCCATTAAACTTATCTGCTAATCACTTGTTTACATCTATCACACTTACCTCTGACAGCATCGACACATGATACGTGATTGTAAGGTCGTATACTCTAATAATACAAAGAGGTAGTGGCGATAATATTCCAAAAAAGCACTACAGATTTTTTTTTTAACGCGCACGTTAAACTTATCACAGCACAAACGGTTTTAAGCACAATTGCTAATCACCACACACATCGACGATTTCAAGCAGAATCAGGTCACATCATAGATTGGTTGCTTTTCTATCCGTTTTATTTTCTTCTTTTTCTCTTGAGACAAGTCACTTTCATCGCAGCACTGTTGGAGCGTCCAATTGTTCCGGTTGAGTATTAGAAGGCATCCTGAAATGAAGGAGGAAAAGTAACGATTGTTAGCTAAAATTCTCTCACATTCGTTTGAGTCGGGTACAATTGTCAATGGAATAACATGATAGAAAATGATTTGCAAGTGACGAACTAACCACGGGAGCACTGCCCCTGTCAGCCAATTGCGTCATGTGACGTCGATCCCTGCCAGCTAGGTGTTTACAATGTATTAAACGATAACAAAAAATATACCTCTTAGTTTCAGTCACAGTCGTCACCAGTAAGTCACTACTGAAGTGGAATACAGTTGACTATGAGGAAATTTTTGAGATTTTTTTCATATGGCAATGACTCTTAGCTTTTACTAAACAAAATATAATATTTAGGGAATCAAATATTATAGACAAAAACTGTATTCTTCAAAGTTTTTAGTATTACTTACATCTTTTTTGTGTAATTCAAAATAAGGGTGGTCCACATTTTCATAGAAATGAAATTGGCAACTTTCTCATTTGTAAAAAAATTGGCAACTTTCTAATTTTTAAAATATATGGTATACATGCTGCAGCAAATTGTAGACTTCAAAAAAACTTTACCAAAAACGTTTTTTGGTATTAATTTGACTTATTTTTTTCTCATGTTCGCATAGGGTGGTTTAAAGAAACCTGCTTTTCTGTTTCCATCCTTTTCGATTCTAATATTTCATCAAAGTAGTCTATGAACCACATTTAGACCTTCGAAAAATGCGTAATTTAGTGAGTGAAGAAGCCGGCTGTCTCTAAAAAAAGATATAAAATTTTTATTCCGTATAAAAATTTGTATATTTTCAAGTTCTAAATATTATTCATACTTTGACAGTATATAAGCAAATGAGAAAATTAATGATAATGTTTATGTCATATTGTGGACTAACATATTTCTGGATAACATTTAGTAAAAAGGCTATGTTTTTAGAAAATATATTGTGGAAGTCCATTTTGTCTAAAGTTTTATTTTCATGCTCAAAATGCAAAGTAAGTGCAGTTTGTTGAACTCTAATCTAAATAACACATCTGATTTTTTATGTATTATAGAAAATCATTTTGTCTTTCCAATGCCCTTAACAGATAATCAGAGATATTCACAATAAAAGTAAGCTTGCTTTTGCGAAAAGAGATAGCGAGTTCCATCACTCACCAAATCACGTATTTTTCAAAGTTCTAAAAGTAGTTCATAGAGTACTTTGATAAGATATTAGAATGGAAAACGCTGAAGTTAGGAAACCACTTCTCTATGGATAACCTAATGAGAACATAGGAAAAAAATATATTAATCGGTCAATTCAAGATCTACAAGAAAACTTTTTTGGTAATTCTGTTTTTAAATTTCATGGTCTACAACTTTGCTGAAGCATGTATACCATAATACAATACATAATTTTCAAGTAAAACGACTTAATTTACGAACTTCGTAAAAACAAATTGATTGAAATGAACTTATGTAAGACCCACTTCGTAAAACGGGGTTTTAGTGTACCTAGATCAATACACTGTAATAGTAACACAACACTTCCTGCCAACGCTTCTGCTTTTAGCCTTTTCTCCTCGATAAGATAACACGTACGGAGCCACATTCTTCCAATAAACTGATACCTGATACCCACGTCGAACGTCAGACCCCCTCTCCACTCTCCACATTCGTCACGTCCATCGTCCAGATCCGGGCGAAATCTTGCACCAACAAAGAACAGCATAAATTCCACCAGCTAGCAATAATTATACATTCCCTCTGTCTCTCTTGGAAACGATACAATCAATTCACTTCCGTCCGTTCCGTTGCTGCTACTAAAACGTGAGAAAACTTCACGATTCGATCTAGAAAAAGGGCGCGCGCGAAATCGATGCTCTGCAGTAAGCACAAACATCGAGACTCAACGACAACGCTTTGCACGCACGCTCACTTGACTACCTCACCGATCACTATAAGCCAACCGGGTGCGCTAATAGAGAAAATTTAAAATCCATTTGAACTTGACTTTGACGTAATGAACAAGTTGTAACAGCAATTGGCAGCAGTGTGGTTGTAAACAGCAAGCAACGGAATTTATTCATTGATGCAACAATACGCACCGGCACAAAGCTAAAATCAGATTGAACACAAAAACAAATCATTTAGCTCGGGCTTCGTTGCCCCAGGTCGGCGAAAGACGAGCATTGCGCATTTAGAAAACTGCTAGCGAAGTGCATTTATATTAGTCATGGCACGGTAATATGGTGCCTTTTGATTTCATTTATGTAGTTTCAAAGTCAAATTTCTTGTTCTTGTTCTTATTCAAAGATGCGGCCGGTGCTGGTGCAGTACCCTATTGAGTGAAAAAAGTAAGACTGGGTCTTGTAACTTATATGCTGACTGGGTCAAAAACCTCTATGTGAAAACTGTAAGTTTGTTCTAGCGGAGGATAAAAAGGCTAGAATAATGTTAGAGTTAGGGGGACCTGGGGTAAAATGCACCAGTTAACGTAGATGTGCTGGAATGAACCTAGTAATTTAAAATTTTCTGACAATAATTTTTTGTGGAAAATTTTATTTTTTGCGGAAACAAAATTTTTGAATGACCCCTAGGGGAGCTTGCATAAAAAAAGTTACAAATTGTGGTCGTTTTCGCCGAAAATTCAAACAGATCGCAAAAATCAGTGTGTTGACCGAATTTAGAATCTGTTAGACTTAATTGAAAGGCACACATGTCTAGTTTCAGAAACCCTCCCGGAGATCCAGATTTGGTCACTGTGGCCATCGGGAACCTGCTACATCTGAAAAATGTCCCTTTAAAGACCCTTAATTTGAAAACCTGTAGTTTCGTAACTAAACAAGTAATCAGAATCGTCCTCATATTGTTGAATAGGTATCCACTTCTTCTTTTTTCTGGCATTACGTCCCAACTGGTACAAAGCCTGCTTTTCAGATTAGTGTTCTTATGAGCACTTCCACAGTTATTAACTGAGAGCTTTCTTGGCCGATTGACCATTTTTGCATGTGTATATCGTGTGGCAGGTACGAAGATACTCTATGCCCTGGGAATCGAGAAAATTTCCTTTACGAAAAGATCCTCGACCAGCGGGATTCGAACCCACGACCCTCAGCATGGTCAAGCTGAATAGCTGCGCGTTTACCGCTACGGCTATCTTGGCCCCTAGATATTCACGTGGACTGTGAATGGAGATTCTCAAATCCATTAGTTATTCATACCCGGTTCCGGAAATCCGTAACATCCGAAAAGTAAGTTTCCATGGCAGTTTTGTATTTGTAATTCACATCAGTGCTATTCGGTTGATGGATATTTTGGCATAAAATTTCTCTGTAATAAAGGAACCAATTACCAATGAACATCACCAGAAAAATTTGGTCCATGCAGAACCGGTTCCTGGAGTCCCGGAAGGTGGCCAATCTGAAAAATTCGATGAAATTACTCGGATTTATGCCCCAAGGCCATTGCCCCCCTCTGGCTCTCCCGAAGCTTGAGCTTGGCTCCCGAAAAATAATTGAAAAAAAATGACAAAATAGTTTAAACTCGCGTTTAATATCATACATGCCCTTATGATACTTAACGCGATGAGTTCATGTTCAATGTACATATTCTAAATTATCTGTGTTCTACATTTGTGGATGATCATTGTTTGACAGACAATAGCAATACGTAGTCTTAAAATGTTGCATACTGCCATACTGTCTCTATTTTGTCTTTCGAGAACACAGATGTCGAAATTTATCGATGCACGTTTTAGAGTTATCGGAGTAGGTTTGATCCATTTGTAGTTGTATTGTTAATTATAAAATCAATGTCTCTTTAGGTATCAAATATGATTACAAATTTCAACACAAACTTCGATATTTTGTTATCAATTATCTTGATGTTTTGTTAAAAATATTCATTTAAATTATAGTACGAATCGTTGTTACTGGGAAATGTTTATTTCTAATATTTACTTTACATCGATGATGTTCTGAGATTTGTTTCAAACGAACATTTCCTTTCATTTTAGATAGTTTTGCATTAATGTGAAATGGCTGTAATTAGAAAACGTGGATTTACTTGTATGAAAAATAGATAAGAATGTGATAATATTTGTCGCTAATCTGTTATTAGTGTAAGTTTAAGAAAATCTTGAAAAACTAACTAAAAGTATTTTTTTGTAAGTCACACTAAAATCAGAAATTCATAGATGTACAATTCTGGTATGAATAAAGTAAGGTCAATTTGATACAAAATGGTCAAGTTTGGAAGATGGATGGAAGAATGGATTGATCTTGAGGGGATGGGACATTCCGCATAAAGACGTTTCGCATTCGGACGTTTGGCATAATCAAAATTATATGCCTTCTTTTAAAATGCCACCTGTTCATATATGAAACTGCTTTATGCAAAACGTATAGATGACCAAATTTGATCGCCGTTCTTTTCCCGTCCATTGCCTTTTTTGAAAATAAGTGGTATATTATGATTATAGTAGACAGATTTCAAACTAATATACGATAGTATACAGAAAATTGACCGAACTATGGCGTTGTCGTAGAGTTATCATATGAAATCTGATGCATGAGTGTACGTCAAAATAAAATGATGCGATGCTCTCTACAGCGTTCGTGTTCGGTCGATCGTAAGCAAAGAAAGCAGGCATACAATTGTACTAAAGAAATCACCGTTGAGGTAGCATTTTTCTGTAACGCAGGAACGAAAAGACTTTGTTCACCAATTTACCCCACTGCCTGAGACGGACAAAAAGAACGATTTCCTAAGCTTCCATTCTTCAATCATTATTTAGCACGCCTTTTCTTACGCCTGATACATAGGCAATATGCTTACCAGGACCAGATTTTCAAATGTGGGGGCCCTTTTACCAGAAAAAAAAAACATTTTGATATTTTGCAGTACTTTTATAAGTTTTTCATTATCAAAAGTCAATCTTCTTTATAACGTTAAAAAATGTTTTAAATTCCTAACGAATGTAAACTAATTTTAAATTTATGTAAGTAATGTTTTTTTATATTGAATATATATTTCTAGATTTCATATGTTAACTGGTTAAATTTAATTTATTGGGGCCTATTCGTCAACAACAAAATTCATTTAATGATTCCCTTCTTATTGGTAGATTAATTCAAATTATGCTTGTTCTATCCATGTTTTAATATCAAGTTGTTGAGCATACAGATGTATTTAACAGTTTTGAGTTCAAAACATTGGTGAAAGGCTGATAGCAGATTTTTTTCTGGGGATTTTAATTTTATTTTAATGAAAGTCTTCGAATAGTCTCTGTTTCAATGTAAGGTCTCAAAGGTCTCTATTTTAATCAAAACTCTCTCTAGAGTCTCTTTTTTCCAGGGATAACCCCGATTTTTTCCAAAGACTATACTAAAAGTTCCTCCAGATATTTTTCCATTAATCCTTCAATCGAATTCTACAGTTGTTACTAATGAAATCGATGGAAGAATCACCGGATAAAATCCTGGAGGACTTAGGTCTTCCTTAATAAATATCAAAAAGAATCTTGAAAATTCTGGGAGGAATTTTACGGGAAATAATAAGCTAATGAACTCATGAAATAACATTTGGAATAAACTTTGAATCATAAATACATAAATTCTCACGAAATTACTAAAAAAATTAAGAATTACAAAACCGAGAAATGTCTAGCCTGATTCCATGATAAAGAATCAAACTCTTATCTTTCATTTCCTTTAAGGTTATGTTTTCCTGTTTGTTCTATTTCGGTCTCTTTTTGGTCTCTTCTTCAAGCTATAGGCCTCTAAAGTTTCTAAAGTTTTTTTATCTTCTTGTTTTTCGTGAAGTCAACAAAATCCCATTCTGAATGTGCTATTTTTTTTCGGAAATTTTATAAAAGTTTAATTAGGGAAAGTGTACCAGTTATGGCTATAGTGGTTCCCTATTTGGCCATATGTGAAATTTTGATAACTTTCACATTTTAAATCTTTTTAAATGTTTTAACATCAAGGTGTATCTTAAATCTAACTACTACAACACACAAAAAAAATCAAAATTTGAATACATTAAAGTAATTACGTATGGCGAAATAGGGAACCACTACGTCCATAACTGGTACACCTACCCTATAAGTATGTTTGTCGAGATTTGTAGTGGTCCCTAAAATGGGCTTTAGGACATTTGGTCGAATGGAAGTTTGGTCGAATGGCCTTAGAACATTTCGTCGAAAGATTATTCAGTAATGGTTGATCGAAAATCGTTTGGTTCAACAGATATAAAATCGAACTAGAGTTTCTGCACAATGATCTTATGTTTATTTTGGGCATAAATACTTTTCATCAGAAATCAATAACGAATCTATACAGGATAAACTATTCTTGTGAACGTTATTATTCTTTAGACATTTTTAGATTGGAAGACAAAACGTTTTATTTTAATTGATGGTGTCTATTTAATGCCCAGCGTTGGAAACATTATGATCTATTGAATTCATTATTCTTTAAAAATATCATCGTATATATATAATCGTTTTATACATAATCTTTATCCTACTGGCTTTCAAAGAAGAGTCGACGATTTTGATTGAAAAAAGGTGATAATTAATTCAATGGAAAAAAACAAACAAGAGAATTGTGGTTATCCTGTGTATCGCGAGAGGTGAGACTTGCTTCGATTTGAGATCAACTCGTCGCGATTCATTCGACTCGCAGAGTAAGCCTCAATGAAGAAAATTACATCAAGTAATGTCAACAACGAAATGGGTCAATCAGTTTTGTGAGAGAGTCTCGGTTATCAACTGTAATCTCAAAATATCATTCGTCGTGGTCGTATATTGAAGTCTTGGAGTTTGTTCAAGAAACACCACTCCACCAATGCAGATTTCTTGCACTATATTATGTTGTCCAGCGTATACAACCTCTAGTAATAGCCCTTACCATAAGACCCAATTGCTGTGTATTAAAGTCAAAATATATCACTGTAAAATGCCTATTCGGCTAAATTTTTGACTAATTGTCTATTCGACCAAATGCTTTATATATTCAGGTTGAATTTATGAGGAAGCGTTTTTTTTTTCTCTTATGAGCTGGATTCAATTCATCGGTGAAAATTTTGAACTGCTATGGCAAATGAGATGTAATATGATGTGAACTGAATGTTAATATTGAATAGCCTAATTTTATAGTAGTATAGTAGCCTAATACAGTATAAAGTTCGAATCCCAGCCGAGCACGCCATTTGAGTCGTGTTCGGTCCGCGTAGTACGAGTGCGAAAATAGAATCGCGTTTCTCAGTTATTCCGTATGCAGTAACTAAAGCTTAAAGTGGATTGTGGCTGCTCAATCGAGGATGAAGGATAAATTGGTGAGCTCGGTTCATGCTTTTATTCCAAAACTGTAAAATATGTATGACTGTACATTAAATCCTTACAACGGTGGGACGTAAATATGATTTTTCAACAAACTATGAATGGTTCGTCACTGTGAGTGTCGGCATAAACTCTTATTCATAGATTATTCACGTTTTACAGATTTTTTTCTTTCATAATTAATTTCTTGTAATTAAAACAATGGTTTCTTTGTAATTAAAACAAAACTTTGAATGGTTCGCCACTGTAAATGTCAGCATAAACGTGTTCGGTGATGGTCAAGTCAGTTGAGTTTTTATATTGTTTTTAATATATAGAAGTTCATAGTGGAATAATGGTAATACATGCTTTCGTCCTGACAGCTGTAGGAATGTTGTGTTTAGCTATTTGTTCGATAAGCTTTGAGTGATTCGTCACTTCAAGTGTTGACATTATTTTTTTCTTCTACTTTATAATTTTTCATATCAATTGAAATACTATATTTAAAATCATGTTTATATCTCACAAAAAATGTATATCATGGTCTAATCGCTTATCAAAGTGAATCCTGTGACCCAACCCAACGATCCTTCCCATTAATAAACATCCCTCCCAGTGACCTTTGTATAAATGCAGAGGCAAACACGGTTTCCAAATAGCAAAGGTTATACACTAACATTCCTTCCTCTAATCCCACCTAACTGCAAGGACGTGGCCATCGCCGTTATTTATCCTGTATAAATAGAGTCTCAGAGTTATGTACACTGAAGAAGATTATGGCCAATCCCAGCCAAGCTTCTAGTTGATTCTTTGGGCATCTTCAATGACTTCGGTCAATCACGGAATAGCAACCATTGATATGTGTAGTAGACTAATGCAAATTTTGTAATTTTTGCTCCCCTATGCTTAAACGGTGGCAATTATGATAAAAATCATTCTCCCAAAATTTGAAGTGATTTGGAAGAAATTTGGTTGTGTACACCCCATTTGAAGTTTATATGAAAATTACTATGAAAAAGGCAAAGCCTTTATGTTCAATCCTCTAGCTCTAACTGCTCGATGATGCTGTAAAAAAATGTTGATAAAGGAAAAAAGATGTTTCTTTAAATTTGAACGAAGTCGCATCTATATTAAGTTTTTCAATTGCAATCACAATCATCACTGCAGACACACGTAGGTATCCTATGTGGCACCTGCATTTGAAGGGGACGTTTGCGGTAAATTACACAATATTGCTGCATTTACCAATGTTCATTAAATGATATGCCGCATCCGATTATAATTTGAACAATTTGCCATCTCTCAATATGGTTTTCAGCAGGATTTTCCCATTTTTTTTGCGCTCTCTCTCCGGAACAGTTCAACCGGAAATCAATCGTTTCTGGTGATGTGCACTCACACTCATGTCACCACGGTTGGCAACGTTCTGCGCTCAATTATCATTCAACCATCGTTTCGCACCATCGTGACTCGCCGCTGCGTTAGTTTAATTGTTGTTTATGCTGCGGAAAGTTTTCAAAATATTGGTATATTTGTAAGCGATGCAACGGCGGTAAGCCCAGCTTCAATAATTCCAGGGTCAGATTGCAGATTATAGTGCCTTGGTGGTACAGATTCAAATTACTTTCGACTGCAGAAGAGTATGATAGTCGAAAAAACAAATGATATACAAACTCAAACTATTTCGAGTTTTCTAAGTCCTATATTAGTATCGTTTCAATCATTACAATGATTTTTTATATCTAAGTGTTTTGTATGAGACGGCCCTATCATGTAGGGGTCTTCTCTAGCCGAGTGGTTAGAGTCCGCGGCTACAAAGCAAAGCCATGCTGCAGGTGTCTGGGCTCGATTCCCGGTCGATCCAGGATCTTTTCATAATGGAAATTTACTTGATTTCTCTGGGCATAGAGAATCATCGTACCTGCCACACGTTATGTTATACGAATGCGAAATTGGCAACTTTGGCAAAAAAAAAGGCTCTCAGTTGATAAGGTAGAACCAGAAACTTGGATTTCTAATGTATTTGTTCGATCGTTTCAAAAAACAAAAACCTTTCTTCCTTTATAAGAAAGAACACACAATGCCAGTGGTGAATTGCTACCGGGTTTTACGTTGCATTTTTGCTCCTTGGTCATTTGTGATGCTGAAAGTCACGAACGGCATCGATTGATTAAAAATAAAGCAGCAATCCCGCCGCGTAATCGCTCACGGAGAAACGCCCGCCATCATCGGAAGTACAGGGAAAAAATGTGCACGCTCTTGCAGAAAAAAAGCATCATAAATATAAACGTTGATTAAATAATAATGTGTCATTAAAAAAGGTCCGTTTTCGATGGTTCGATGCGTTCGCGAATCACGCGGTCGGTGGAGGCTGAATGGAACCCGTGAATCAGCCAATTTGTTCGCATTTTTTCCCTGTTTAACTGGAATTTGATTCTGGCATTGAAAGCTGATTACCATATGCGCAGCAATCAAACATTTTTGTTGGTTTTGTAATGAAATTTACGGTCCGATAAAAATTTATATGAAGGCATTCTCTCATTTCGTGCTTCGGTGGGCCAGAACGCGAAAGCAAGGTGAAACAATGTGTACGACAAAATTTGCACGACAGTGACCAAATCAACCACATTCAGTAGCATTATCATTTTCCCACAACTTTAACCTTTCACTAGAGCGAATGTTAAGATGGAATCAACAATGATTTTAAACAGCAGAATAAAACTTGCACTTGTCCCACTCTGACGGCATACTTGTATCGATTTTTATGGGTAATCCAAAGTAAATGTGTCACATTTCTCTCGCTGTTTACAATATTTATCAAAGTGAAATTAAGCTTTGATAATTTTACCTCTACTTTTTTTCTTGGTCACCTCTGACTTAACGTCGACCATACAAGGCGCCTTTGGTATCGTGAATTCTTTATATAATCGTGCGCATCGTATCTTCGTGCTGTGCGTACACGGATTCTCCCTGCTCTTGAAAGTTTTTAAAAACTACCTAAAGCAATAAAACAGTACTTTTCAGTGCTGAAGTGAAAAATCACGGTACTTTTCAGTGCTACTGAAACAATACTTTTCAGTACCATTTTTTTCTACTATTGATCTCTATACGTTTGACTTGTTAGCGAAAGCTAGCAGTGGTAATCCTTCTTGGACATCGGTTTGGGAGAAAAACCTCTCGAAGGTCACGTCTTCTTTCGTTTATTCACTAAACATGGTTGCAACTACAAACAAAAGCGAGGGTGAATCTCTGAATTCTCAACCGTTTTCCAAAAAAGTGGGAATTAAAAACTGTTACTAAACGTGGCAAGAATGGAAGAAAGGACGTTTTTCCGGAATGCGAACTTTCTTCCAAGGGCGAAATGGATAATGTTGACAATTGCATCGAAATGAGCAAACAGTTCAATGCTCTAGACAAATTTTCCGAACACCAAATCGAAGCCTTAATGCTCGCAGGTTCTTTGATTCAAGTGAGGAAGCAAAGAGTGCCGCCTATCATGGTCAGTTGTTCCGAATTTGGGGGATTTAGGCAGGAGATCTTGAACTCCACTAAGGGAATCAAGGTCTCCTAATAAATCGCAAAGAAAGGAGACTGTCGCGTTTTGCCGGAAACTCTTAAAAATCGCGAACTTCTTCTCAAACATCTTGAAGAAAAGAAGCACAAATTTTTTACTAAAGACGACAAAACTGAACGTTTGTTCAAAGTCGTCTTGAAAGGTCTCTCAAGTGGCTATAAGTCACCTGTAGAGATCAAAAATGGAATAAATGATTTACTTGGATTTTCCCCAGTCCAAGTAATGATTATAAAAAAGAGAACCCAATCTGACATTGTTCGGATAGGGCTTTCTCAAGAATATTATTAAGTACACTTTAACAAAACAGATCTAAATAATATTGAAGCTTTAGGAAAAGCAAGACTTGAGGTAAACCATGTGTTGTGACGGAATTTGTTTGTGAAACTGGCAGCACTGCAATAGAGAAATAGTCAGTAGTGTTCTTTGGAAGAGAAGAGTTCGGGAGGCCGTTTCTTTGGTAGTGCGGAGTGAACACCAAAATGTATGTAATTATAATAATTGTAATTTGCAATATTTATACTGAATAAACCATTTTCAGCATTGAAGCTGCGAGCATTAAGGCTTCTGTCAATTTTTGTGTGTTCCTGCCAAAGGTGACTCTCCCCCTCCCCAACACCATGTATTTTGGACAGGCTAAGGATATTTCTGGAAACGGTGATCGATTAACTGCATTAGATACTAATGTTTTATTACGTAGTGTTACTTATATGCTTAATACCCCATTGTACTTTGATTTTCTGGGGAGAAAAAGCTTACAAACTGTAGTGTTAGCATCCAAAATAGTAATTTTGGCGGATTGTCTGTTACACATCTCGGACACCCTCATGTGAATATAATTTAGACAGGGGCGTTATCTCAATATCCAAACAATGGTTTCTTAAAAAGACGATCATATCATAAAATCTTAAGAGTTTACATGTGACTTATGCATTTTTTCGCTTAATGGATGTGTATATTAGTGATAATCAATAATTTAATTTAATGCAAGCATATATCATCAGATCCACGAAAAACGCCTACGAGTGTGTAACATTCCAGTGTGCTTCATCAGATGGCCAAATATATCAACTAAACAAAACCATAATCTATTTTGGATATCATCGGATTTCTACCTTATATACTCATGTTGAGCACTATTATTGCATTTAATGTACAGGGTGTCCGCAAATTATCCGTACAAACTTTGAAGACATGGCTCTATACAATCAAGCATAATAAATTCAATATTCTTGCATGGTTTTAAACATTGGCTTATTATATTCTTAAGAACTAAGTTTAACACATTTCCGATATCAAATATTTGCAGTACCAAGCTATATGCATTGAGGTGTCTTAAAGGGAGCTGTTTTTCGAGCTTTATGACGGAAGAGAAATGTCAATAGAACTCACTGGATTTGAATCGTATAATTTTCTAATTCCGGTCTAATTTGAAGCCACTAACCTGTAGGTTACTTCACGTTTCAATAGGAAATTTAGATTCATCTAATATAACACATCTCCAGTATGACTAGCGGCCCTCATAATAAAACGTCTCCAAAAAATTTAAATTTGCTTATTTCAGTAACAAGCAATAATTTCGAAATTGTTTAAAGTTGTATTTTGCGTTAACATATAGATGTATTGAAAAAGGTACATGAACATTGATTTTTCATTGTTTTCAATGCGAGATCATCTTTCCAATATTTTGCTGTTCAGATAATTTGCGGACACCCTGTATGTTCTTGAAATGCACATCCTCTTGCATTCGTAGGTTTCACAGATGTTCTGTTGATACAATTTACAATTTTGATATTTTTGAAGCCAATTTGTAATTGCTATGAAAATGGTCATAAATAATAAGCAGCATAGTGTGTCAATAATGCAATACACTCAGAAACACGGGTAGTCACAGAATGACTAAATTTTAGTAATTTATGACTATTTTCTATCTGCCTCTCTTTCATTCTGTAGGGAATTTTATTCCTATTTGTCAATTCGCCTGGGTTGAAGCATCGCTAAGTTTCAACCCAGGCTAAATGACATTTAGTGTAGAAATTCACAGCAGAATGAAAAAGAGGCAGATAGAAAATAGTCATTAATGCATAAACTTTAGTGATTCTATGACTATTTTTATTTCTGAGTGTACCTGTTTTCCCGTACATATATTCCTCACCATCTCATTGGAAATGAGCATAGAACGACTAGCCTTTCCAAATTATATACATGTTCAAATTATATACGTTACCCTATGTTCGATGTCCGTGTGACATGGAAACATTACCAGAAACCTGGAGAAAATTCCAGAACCTCACTCAGTGCCGTCGGTGCCAAAAGTGGGGTCATGATACAAAAAACTGCCGCATGGATGCTAAATGCATGATTTGCGGAGGTTCTTCTCAAGCTAAGGACGTCTGTCCAGTGAAAGAAGATACCGATAAGTTCATATGCGCCAATTGCGGGGGCAATCATACGTCAAATTTTTGGGCATGCCCTTCGCGTAGGCGAGTTGTGGAAGCTCGTGACAGGCAGATGAACAGTAATGTCCGTTATGATAACGGTCATTTCCGGAATTCCCCTGGTAGAGTATCAAATAATGCTCATTTTCAGTTAACGATCGCTTGAATAGGATTCATACCCATCAGGTGGATCATAATCATGCTTATTCACAAACTAATTTTAATCCGTCGGGTACCCGTTCGAATCTTTTAATTTCGCATGTATCTACACAAGGAAAATTCTTTGCCGATATCAGAGGAGGTAATTTGAACTCCTCCCTTTTACATACTATGAGTACCCGTTCTATTTGTTTCAAATCATATGGAAAAAACCCTGCCGCCATAGGAAACTTCTACTCCGCTTCTTCATCTTCCGAAAATTCTAACTGAAAATCATCTTCAACCCACTTCAACGGATATATCTGCCTCTGATTTTAATTTTCTAACTGAACAATTGAATCTAATGATTGATGCAATGTTCAAAGCCACCACTATGACTAAAGCAGTCCAAGTTGGCGTAAAATTTACTAATCAAATTGTTATTGGATTCTACTAAACAGCTCGAAGATTTATTATCACTAACTTTCTTGTTTATCGTAATGATCGTCTTGATGGGGCATGTGGGGGAGTTGCAATCATCATTCATAGGCGTATAACACATCAACTGTTTTCGTCATTTGAAACTTTAGGTGTTTCAGTTGAAACACAGCTTGGTAAATATACTTTCATAGCTGCCTATTTGCCATTTCAATGCTCTGGACAGCAAGTCAATTTGCTCCAAACTGACTTGCAAAAATTGACTCGCAATAAGTCAAATTGTTTTGCCATTGGTGACTTTAATGCCAAACATCGGTCATGGAATAATTCTCAAAGTAATTCCAACGACAGAATTGTATTTGATGAGTGCTCTTCAGGATATTTCAATTCAATTTCAATTTCAATTCAATTTCAATTCAGGATAATTCAATTTCAATTCAATACCCTGATAGTCCTCCGACTTTAGTCACCTTTGTAGCCGACTGGTCACTCATGCTGATTTTGATTCTGATCATGGCCCTGTTACTCATCAGCTCCACTTTCAATTATTTTCGAGCCGACTGGAATATATATGAAACTTATATCGATAGTCATCTTGATGTTAACATTTCTTTACAAACAAAACTATATATTAACAATGCTCTCAAAACTTTAACAAATTCCATTGTTGAAGCCAGGAGCATTGCAATACCAAAATGTGGAATTTGAATCCATGATTATAGACGATGATCTTAATCTCTTGATCCGCCTTAAAACGTGAGGAGAAGGCAATTTCAACGCACTCGCGATCCTGCTATGAAAATTATATGGCAGGATTTGCAGAAAGAAATCAAAAAACGTTTTACACAATTAAGAAACAAAAATTTTGAAAATAAAATTTCTCAATTGGACCCTGGCTCTAAGCCCTTTCGGAAATTATCTAAAATCTTGAAAAAAACTCAGGTATTGGACCGGCATTGAAAGAGGAAAACAAATTTTTATGAACCAATTGCGAAAAAGCTCAAAAACTTGCTATGCAGTTTGACAGGGCGCACAATTTTAATTTAGGACTACTAGTCCGATTGAAAATCAAGTTACTCAGGACTTCGAAAATATTCTCATTCAAGAGAATGTTTTCGAAAATTCCTGGGAGACTGATTTGGAAGAAGTGAGAACTATTATTTAAAAAAATCAAAAATATGATAGCTCCTGGCAATGATGGAATTTTCTACATACTCATCTAAAAAATTTCCAGAAAGTAGCTTATCATTCTTAGTTGATATATTTAACAAATGTTTTCAATTAGCATATTTTCCTGACAAATGGAAAAATGCTAAGGTGTACCTATTTTAAAACCAGACAAAAATCCTGCAGAAGCTTCTAGCTATCGTTCAATCAGTTTGCTTTCCTCCATCAGTAAACTTTTTGAAAAGGTCATTTTGAACAGAATGATGGTCCACATCAACGAAAATACAATTTTTGCCAATGAACAGTTCGGATTCGCCATAGACATTCGACCACTCATCAACTTTTACGTGTACCAAATTTGATCCGTTCCAACAAATCTGAGGGCTATTCTACTGGTCTTGCTCTTCTAGACATAGAAAAAGCATTCGACAGTGTTTGGCATGAAGGTTTGATTGTAAAATTGAAAAACTTTAATTTTCCAACATACATTGTTAGAATAATTCAAAGTTATCTGTCAAATCGCACACTTCAGGTTAATTATCAGAACTCCAGGTCTGAAAGACTTCATGTAAGAGCTGGTGTTCCCAAAGGCAGCATTTTGGGACCAATATTATACAATATTTTCACATCTGACTTACCTTAGATACCCCGATTGCGAAAAAAAAATTATATTTTTTCTTCATACTTGCAAAAATGGAAGATTTCTCCTAATGCTTCCAAACTCAACTAATAATATTCCCATATATACCCAAAGCACTTTATTTGAAACCTTCAAGTAGACATGTTGTCACGATATAAGAAATGAATGTAATGTTTGGAATGATACTAATAAAGAAATTAAAAAAAAACTAAGACCCTCACCGCTCATCGAATACTTAACAGATTCAAATATGTTTTGTCCAATTCAATCGTTCTTCGCAAGGTTTATGCTGACGCGTTTTTCTTAAAATTCTTTGATATAGCCAATTGCGGAAATTATCTGTAACTTGATATTTGCTTAAGTACCTCCAGGGGACAAAAGCACAGCACCCTTTTCATCCGACCTGAATCAGTGACCCACCGGAATAACTCCGGCCACAGGAATATTTCCGAGATCCTTTGCCCACTTTTGGAAATTAGATTTGTGTATAAGTACATTAATGAAAAATAATTGAAATCCGTTAAGTATTCGCTGATCGGTGAAAGTTTTAATTTCGTTCCTTTCATTCAGGCCTATACAGGTTAATTGAAAGTTTGAGTCATTTGCGAATTTCGAGCCGGTTAAATCAGAAATCTATGTTTAAGATACTTTTTTCAAAGTATTTAGCGTGTTAAATCAATGTTTTAAGTTCAGGAACATTTTTTACTGCATCAGATGACCAGACTCATCAATCCAGCCTCAGTCTGTATCGGCTTTTGTACTGCCTAAATTTTGATTTCGCACGTTCTCCCTCATATACGGCAGTTCCCATAGCAGAGAGATAACGGTGTGGTCCAACTAGGATGCATATTTTGGTAAGCCCAGGCAAAATCAACATCAAAAGCTTTGCTCGTTCCGATAGGCAACAAAGAGAGAGACATAATGAATGCTGCAGTGCATGCTTTCCAGGAGGCCAAGGCAAAAAGGACATTCCCGAGCAGCTCTCAGCAATGTGCCAATGATTTCACATTTTCGCACGAAATTTTCAATAAATTGGAAAAATAGTTTTATGCAAAACAGCCACCCGCCACAAGCATAAACAATCCGGAACTGGGGCTCTGGCCAATGGTTTCTTCTGTCTCCTGCCTGCTAGCAGGACCCCACAAAATGTGAGACTGGAGATGATGCTGCCATGGTGTTCATGAATACGAAAGGGAACGTCGGAATAAATTTCTATATTTGCAAATAAATCTCCAATCAATGATCATTTGTTTCAATTTATCAGATCGTTTTGGAAAAAG
Source organism: Aedes aegypti (assembly GCF_002204515.2). Lineage (NCBI taxonomy): Eukaryota > Metazoa > Arthropoda > Insecta > Diptera > Culicidae > Aedes > Aedes aegypti. Next base: position 242,380,857 of record NC_035108.1, on the reverse strand, counting down.
AAATAATATTTCATTCCATAATGATTCTCAATTTAATGCCGACCGTAGGATATATGGATGCCTCTTTTCCCCGGTTTGTTGCTGAGCAGTTGCGCTTCTTGGCAATGAGATAACACTAAAACAAATAAGAGTTCTATGCACATTTTGAAGACTGCACGTTTGCTCTACACGAAAGCTTCAACTGAAAAAAATCAAAAGTGAAATAAATGATTTTTCCAGTTCAGTTAGTCAAAATGGAAATAGTCCTCAATCTAGCTATCGTCGGAAAGGTCTATTTTTAATAAGTGGGTCACAATAACCAACACTACTTGGTATTTTTTTTAATAATCTCACAGATTTCAGTAAGTTGATCGAAAATCATTTGTTGGATCTCCACGGTATTAACGCGAAATTGACAAAAATGTCGAATGTGACAAATATGCAGTTCTGGGTAGTCCACCAATCATACAGAACAGTACTTAAACTTTCGTCTTGGAAACAGTTCGTTTCAAATTACGCGATTCAATTTTCATTGAATCGATTTTTTTAACATGCTTGATGTGCTGTGCTGTAAATGGGAAACTTTGATAGCGCGAGACCCACAATACAATACGCGAAATAATTTAATTGCTGTAATTCACTCAGGCAAAACGTATGCAAAAGTACAAAGTATTCGTATGACACTTCACGCAGAGCTATTTTAGTTGAATTAGAGAACATTAGAGGCTTTTAATTCGATTATTAAAATTGATGAGGCTTACAAACAATTTACGATCGCTGTTTGATGGAAATTTAAAGGGTTCTTCACTTATCCTTGACAGTCTGGTTATAGCAGCACTTGAATTCGGTATCAAAGCTCTACGCAAAAAGCATTTTGCAATTGGGGTCATTTTTGGAATCAAAGTCAGAAAACCACATATAACATTGAACGCTTAGAGGTGTTACGCCCCATATACTCACGTAATTCATTCGGTTTCATTCAAATATACTTATTTATGTTTAAATTTAATAAACGAATGATTTATGTCGAATCATGAGAACCAATAAAAAAATAACTCCTAATCCTTATAGATTAATAACTACCACGATAGTTTCAACTTCAAAACTTGTGTATGTATTTTTTCAACAAAGTCTGCTCATTAGTTTTTCCATACCCATTATCAAAGTTATCCCGACATCGAAAATGGAATTTCGATTATATGAGAAAGTATAGTTGCATTCAAAACCAATCAAAAACTAAGATACCAGTACTTGTTTTAAAAATAATAATGAAATCTTTAAAACGGAATGCAGAAATAAGAAAATTTTCTTCCAAAAAACTATCAAGGTTACTCCATTTTACGGTATCAAAAATCAGCTTCAGAGCATCGAAAATATAATGAATTTTGTTGATAAGTACCCTTCAACACGTAAAAATTGAATTGTGTATAAATAATATTATCATTTAGCTGACAAACTTACATGCAAGTTCACTGAAATCGACTAGAAGTGCCAACGACCCATTTCGTGCCAAATCGTATTTATTTTGAGCTGGCAGATTTCAATGAAATTTAATGGATGTGTAGACCTATACTAAGTAAGTTTGTGGGCTTCGTAGCCGTGCGGTTAGTGTCACCAGGCATTTAGCTGCATCGTGCTAAGGAGTGTGGGTTCTCCGACTGTACCATTGGGCGTTGCATGCTAGTCCGTTGTCTAGTGTGGTGCTTCCTTCAAAGGGCAAAATGCCTACTGGAAGCATTAACGTTGGGTGTCTTTTTTTTTTAAAAACCTGATTTTTTTTTCAAAATTTATCTGGACTGTCATTTAAAAAGGGCCAAACTTTCTAACCCATTTTTTTTCAAAATAAATGTAATCGAAAAATGACAACTCCTAGAACAAAACAAGAAAGGTATGGATGACTTGTTGATAACTTTGTCCTAAAATTTTTAATGAGATCTTGCTTTTATTTGATAGCACGAAAGAGCAGGTTACTGCAACTACTTTAGCAATTTATCCTGTTCAAATAACGGTTATATCATGTTTAAACTTTAATTTAAAAAATTGGTCCATAAATGAGCCTTGACAGTTTTGATCATGTTTGACGTTCGTTTAGTCGACAAAAACACCACAGGGGTTTTAGTTTTAGCACTGGGGTTGTTCCTATCTGACATTTCGGAAGGGACAAGGAAAACAAAATACACCCAAAATTTTAGTTTAAGCCAAAGGGTGTGACAAAATCTAAAAAAATATTTTTTGCACTTAACATTATAAAATTGAGTAAACATGTGTTTTTGGCCTAAACTTAAGCGTTTGGACTTAAGGACCTTACTGTCTTCATTTTTGAATGAATATGCTGAAGAATCTCATTCGTGGTCTACACTGAAAAGAAAAAAAAAACTAATTTTCAAAATTGAAAGTCAATTTAAACGAAATTGCAATTTTATAATTTAGTGAAATGTTGTCTCAGGATAGCTAATTATGTTTACTACTAACCGTCTATACATCGCGAGATGGGCAATTTTGAGGAAAATGTATGTCTAACAAAAAAATTCTTGTTGTTGTTGTTCTTGTCCTAAATATTTTTTTTACCATGTCATTTTCAAACGAAACTAAACAAGTGAAAGTGACAATTATCTCAGAATTCAATGAAGCTCAACAAGTGAGTAAATTTGGTATCTTCCATTTACTTTAAATTTCCGAGAATTGCATGTAAAAATGTCTCATTTGTGGCCTACACTGAACAAAAAAAATGTTTTTAAAATTGAAAGTTGATTTAAACAAAAATTTCCATTTTTATTTGTTTGTCTTTTTTTTTGCTCGAGATATGTAATTGTGTATGCTACCAACCGTTGATACACCGCACTATAATAAATAAAAAAAATATTTGAAACTTTTTCTCGTCTTAAATTGAATTATTTACCGTGCGATTAGCGTCACTAAAGCATTTAGCCGCTTCGCAAAATTTTCAAAAGGGATGGTTTTATGCCGCACCGATTTTTTTCAAAAGCAATGTTTTTTGACTGTGCCACTGGGCATTGCATGCTAATTCGTTGTCTAATGTGGTGCTTCCTTTAAAGGACAAAACAGCCCACACAATGTTTCTCACCACATTATATTCGGAGGTTTGGGCACTCCCTTTAAATACAAAATACAATTGATATAAGACTTTATCGACAATATTATTCTTTTATTGTTTTGTCTATTATCGAGGAAAAATGTAATAACATGTGAGAGAAAAAACCACGACCAACTGTTTTTCATTACAAAACATGAAGAAAAATGAACAAAATTTTTTGTAGTTATTCTTACACAAATCCCTTAAGCTAATCTATCAGGTGTATCGTATGTAATTTCGTCAAAAAGTTTTAGAAATTCAACGTTGATTTTTTGTCTTTTTGTCTAATTTTTTAACTGAAATTATTTGAACTTAAATTATCTGACAAATTTCTAAGGAAATTCTTTCAAAAACTTTTGCGTTTGTTACTCTAGAAATCTGATATAAATTGGATAGGATATGTAATAATTTGTAAAGTCATTCGTAAAGAAATCCTTGGAAAAAATATTGACGTATTCCAGAAGGAACGTTTATAGAACCTGAGAGTACCTGATGTTATTCCTTTCTTTTCTCCATTGGTTCATCGATTGGTTTTCGGCGAGAAATAAACGCAAATTTTATTTGCCAGACTATCCGGACGTTTCGGTCAATTTACTTGCTTTCAACCATATTCTGCAACTCTAAACCATATTGTAATCTAAAAAACAAATATAAACTAAAAACTCACGTTTGCTTACATTCGACGGCTATTTCTTTCTAACTAATTACAGTCCCTACATACATAACATACAAACATATCTTTTACATAAATGCATATTTTTTCGTTAAGTACTAGGGGTCGCGGCGATTGAACCATAGAAATCATCAGATGCCATTTGCTGGAGAAATTTTTTGAAGAATTCTATAATGATGGGAAATCTCTTAACAAATCTGTTGAAAAATGTGTTTAATCGATCTTCTGAAGAATCGCATGTGCTGTCCGGAAAATACTTGTATAAATCTCTGGTGAATTTTTCGGAAGAATTCTTTGACGACATCACAGGATAATATAATCATCTAAAGAATTCTCCCTGAACAAATTACTTGAAATTTTTTTTCAGTATTTTCGCGGAGGAGTTTTTGAGAGTACACTTGAAGATGTTCCGCAAGAATCTTTAATAATATGTTAATATTTTTGAAATTTTCTTGGGCAGGCATATTTGGAGGAATTCTAATATATATTTTTCGAGAGACTTTTGAAGGAAAGCTGGGAGCAACATCATTGATTCTTAGAGAATGAAAATACAATTTTCTGTGGAAAAAAACACATAGATCTACGGAGCACTTCTCTGAAAAATCGTTGAAAATATGTTCCCTCTTGAATCTTCAATTGCTTATGAAAAACTTGTGGAATATAAGGAGGAATCCTTATAGTAACACCTGGAAGAAGCATTAATTGAATTTTACAGGACGTCGTACATATTTTGCCTGCGAATTCTTCAAACAGTCTTTGAGGAAGTATCGAGAGAGAAACGCAGTGAAAACTTGTAAGGAGTTCTTGAAGAAAGCATTATAAAAGTATGGAAATAATTCATGAAACAATCACCGTAGAGAAATTCTCCGTTGAATATCTTTTAATCACATGGTTGAATATCTGAATAGTTCGTGGAAGAATCACAATCCTCGTAAGTTCTTTGGAAGAATTCTTGAAGAATTTTTTACTGGATTAAACAAAGAATACATTCTGTAGTAAAAACTGAAATATCAATACAGTCAAATTTATCAATACATCAATACAAGTCTCCCTTACTCGATATTTTGTATTTTGATATCGAGTTTGAGATCCATAGTAAAAGTTGTTTTTTATGGAATAGTGTTTGATCCTTTGATTGCGCTGTCCATATTCGCATACTCAACGCCAATATTACCAAAATACATTTTCTCATTGATATGCATTCTTTACCTAATAATACACTGATTGGACATGCGAATAGCGCTTATTTGTTCTGAAATATTTGAACTATAAGAGGGGAAATGAATTAATATAGGCACATACACAAACTTATCCGAAGAAACAGCTTGCAGAGTGTTTATTCGGATAATTTAGCGTATTTGCAATGGCGGTGACCTGGTGCTTACGTCAATTCATCCATATAATTCAAATTCATCAAACTCACTGATTGGACGAAAACGATGTATGTATGCGTTTGCAGATGACAAAAGTAAGAAAATAATCAAAAAGTGTCCCCCAGTCATCTTTTGAGTTTCAATCCTTAGTAAATTAGTAGCACTATGATGAATCATAATCCGGACTGTACCAATATCCGGGTCCTATAATAAAATTCACTGATTTTGAATTATTTAAACGGTAAATTGGTGATTAACTGGTAATTGCATGTTTCAGCTACAAAACATATCAGAAATAACAAAATGTATCAATGTGCAAATATTCATTCTTGCATTTAGTAAGATAACTGCAGTGTTCAATTTTTTATACAATTTTCTGATACGTTTTTAATTGACTTGAAAATGTTTTCAGCTGCATATTAATCTCGTGTATCCGGCAGAAATTTAGAAAAAAAAAATTCCTCGGTCCCCAGGCATTGCAACTAATATATTGCTGTTTGCATTTGACGTGCAAATCCAGCCTAACTGGGCTTCAAACGCGGTAACACAAAGTAACCAAAGGATGCTTAGCAACCATGATCAATATCACCGCCAACCCAGCAAAGAAAATCAAACTTTGACATCGCCTTCCTTGTTAAAAATCTTACCGCGTTTGGTGTTCCCGCATTTGAAATTTGCATTTCAAACGCACACAGTAATATGAATATGTGTGTATTGTGCTCTGCAAGAAAAAAAAACACTGAATGTGTTTAACTGAAAATGTTTATATACCGTCGCAGTGCACTATGGTCCAGGAATCAGTTTTACGCGGAAAGATGCATTTTAAGCTTTAGAATGAAACATTAGACAAAAACGGTCTTCTACAAAGTTGTTTGTATTAGTTAAGCCCTTTGTTTGGTGTTATTGAAAATTAGGGTGGACCACATTTTCATAGAAATTGTGTAACTAACTTTCTTATTTGTAGAAATTATATTATACATGCTTCAGCAAAGTTGTAGACCATTCAATTTCAAGCAACTTTGTTAAAAAAAGTTTTTTTGTATCTCTTAAATTGACCGATTTAGAGCTTTTTTCCTACGGTGACATAGGGTGGTCCGAACAAAACTGGTTTTATGGCTCTAGAGTTTTCAATTCAAATTTCTCATCAAAGTAGTCTATGAAACACTTTCAGAACTTTAAAAAATGCGTAATTTGGTGAGTGAAGGAACTCGCTATCTCCTTCCGTTTAGGAGTTATTGTTGTTTTTCTCTCAAAAACATGCCTAATTTGATTGTGAATATCTCTGATTGGGGCAAACATAAAAAATATCTTTTGACGGCATTCAAAAGACAAAATAAAATTGTATGTTATATCAAAAAATTACAGATGTGTTATTTTTGTAACTCTAATAAAATGCCTTGAAAAACAAAGGATTTTAAGTAGAAAAACTTTAATAACTTTTGAACCAAAATAGATATCATCAATATTTTTGCATGAAAATGTGTGTTTTGTTAAGTTCCAAAAGCCGTTCATAGACGACTTTGACGAGAAAATAATATTAAAAAAACTAGAGTTGAAAAACTTTTTTTTGTTGGACCACCCTGCGATGATTAGGAAAAAATGCTCTAGATTGGTCAAATTTTGAGCTACAGAAAAACTTGTTTTGGCAAAGTTGATCAAAATTTCAAGTTCTACCGCTTTGCCTAAGAGCATATACCAGTATTTTTGCAAATAAAAAAGTTGATTATATGATATGTGTGATATTGTGGACCACCCTAGTTTCAAATGATACAGTATGTAAGCTTACATTTTAAGAAACAATTTTGTAGAAGACCATTTTTGTCTAAAATTTCATTTTCATGCTCAAAATGCAAAATAATAAAGAAATACATACTATGAAAATCTTCAAAATAGTTTTAGAGCCCTATGTTTCTTATTTTAGATTTCTCGTCAAAGTCGTCTATGAACGACTTTAAGAACTTAATAAAACGCAAATTTTCATGCAAAAATATTGATGATATCTATTTTGGTTCAAAAGTTATTAAAGTTTTTCTAATTAAAATCCTTTGTTTTTCAAGGCATTTTATTAGAGTTACAAAAATAACACATCTGTAATTTTTTGATATAATATACAATTTTATTTTGTCTTTTGAATGCCGTCAAAAGATATTTTTTATGTTTGCCCCAATCAGAGATATTCACAATCAAAGTAGGCATGTTTTTGAGAGAAAAACAACAATAACTCCTAAACGAAATGAGATAGCGAGTTTCTTCACTCACCAAATTACGCATTTTTTAAAGCTCTGAAAGAGTTTCATAGACTACTTTGATGAGAAATTTGAATTGAAGACTCTAGAGCCAGAAAACCAGTTTTGTTCGGACCACCCTATGTCACCGTAGGAAAAAAGCTCTAAATCGGTCAATTTAAGAGATACAAAAAAACTTTTTTTAGCAAAGTTGCTTGAAATTGAATGGTCTACAACTTTGCTGAAGCATGTATAATATAATTTCTACAAATAAGAAAGTTAGTTACACAATTTCTATGAAAATGTGGTCCACCCTAATTTTCAATAACACCAAACAAAGGGCTTAACTAATACAAACAACTTTGTAGAAGACCGTTTTTGTCTAATGTTTCATTCTAAAGCTCAAAATGCATATTTCCGCGTAAAACTGATTCCTGGACCACTGTGCAGTGATAATAAAAATCGGTTGGGTGACAAAACGTCGAAAGACAAAATGTCGAATGCCAAAACGTCGAATGGACAAAACGTCGAATGTACAAAACGTCGAAAAGACAAAATGTCGAAAGAATAACAAGTCAAAGGAGCGAAATGTAGAAAACGAAAAAAACGATAATATAAAAACGTCAATGAATAGGGAAAACGAAGAAAAGCTATACAAATATAACTCTTTTTTATTATAGAGGTTTTACAGATAAAACTGTAGCGGTGAATCCAAGTGCTGAACAATGTTTTGAACAGATAAGGCATTGAAATAAATATTATTTATCAATGTTATATATTATGGTACCGTAATTATAGTTGGTCTTGGAAGAGATAATAAAAAAAACAAGAGAAAATATTGACCTTTCGTCAGAATTTCTTGAGATTGTTTACTTAATCTTCTGGTTATAAATCAATTCATGGAGTCTTTCACCAAATTGCTAGTATTAGTCAAACATTGATGCTTTTATTGTTCTTTCTATTTGGTGTTTGTACAAAAGAAAGCATTCTCTATACAAAAATCGTAGTACATAAGTCAATCCCATCGGACATATCTAAAAATTTTCTGGATATCTTGATGAAGTAAACACAAAATGAGTACCAACGTGGAAGCAATATATGCATATATGCACGTCGCCCATTTGGCTCCATGCGAAATGTATGTAAATCACTTTTTTTGCACCCTTTTGCCCTATACTAGGGTAAGTGTACCAGTTATGGACATAGTGGTTCCCAATTTCGCCATACGTGGTAACTTTATTGTCTTCAAATTTTTTGTGTGTTGTAGCAGTTAGATTTAAGATAAATCTTGATGTTAAAGCATTCAAAAAGAGTTAAAATGTGAAGGTTATCAAAATGTCATATATGGCCAAATAGGGAACCACTATGGCCATAACTGGTACACTTTCCCTATACGATAATATTTCAGGTATGTATATCTGTTTCCAAAAAGCAAAGCAATAAATCAATTCAATAATTTTGATTCAACAAAAGAATGAGAGAATTATTAAAGAATAAATAAAACTAACTAATTGCCAAAAATCTTTGTAAGTTTGATGAATATGATGTCACTAGTCTTTTGAAAGAATGAGTGAATTTATAAAAAAAAAATAATGCACTATTTATCAACAGATAGCCAGTAGCAGTGGAAAATCCAATTCACCTACAAGAAATTGCTGCATCAAGATTTTATTTGACTGTAAAATATCCACAAATTAAATAAAAGAATTGGCTTATTGAGGTAAATAAATCTTTTTCAAAATGAAAAAAAACTCCCAAAACTGATAGTTTATCACGAAATGCTTAGACTGAAAATACCCAAAATTGTTGATATTTCCACAGTCTGATGCATATTACTTTGGTGGAAAAAAAATTCACCCACGAAAAATTGTCCACTGCTATTGAGATTCATTCTGACGTTATGTAAGTCCAGAGGTGCGGCGAAATAAAGCTAGTCCTTTTCATTCTTTTATCAGCCTTATGCTTTGGAAAGCTTGGTTGAATTTTTGCAATTTTCTTCCCATCACTTCTGCAGTCATATGAAAGTTGCCTTACCTCTTTGAATATATCCATTATCAAATTCATCACCTTCATTACATCTGATGTAGTTCATATATTCCAAGATTCAATGTTAATTTTCTCTTCGGAAATGGAGATAAGATTGTCATTTTTCTGAGAAATTTATCTCATGCTTACTTTGATGAAAATTGTATTTTTTTCTGTTTCCAACGTCGTTCGCATCGCAACCATTTTTCTCCTTAGTAACGATTACACACAAAAACCTTCACTAAAAACAACACTGCTTTCGACGTCCTGTCTCTTCGTGGTTTTATCCCTTTCGACGTTTTGGGATTCGACGTTTTGGCATTCGACGTTTTGGGATTCGATGTTTTGTCTTTCGACATTTTGTCCCTAAAGGCCGGTTTGCTACTGACAAGAAAAGGAATCGCCTATCTCGATGCGTGGAAAATTTCTCCCAAGAAATGGTCAAGAAAATCACTTTTTTCTGATCGCAGTACGCAGTTGAGAATTAATGTCACTTCAAAGGGGGCTCTCTGCAGGAAATTTCTTGACCATTTCAATCAAGGAATTTCTTTACTTTTCCTGAGCGAAACAGCATACTTAGCTTAAACCATAAAAATCAAATAAAAACCATAAAACCAAATGTTTCAGATGAATCTATGACAAAAGGTCGAAAGACATAAGGTCGAAAGACAAAAGGTCGAAAGACAAAAGGTCAAAAGGACAGAAGGTCGAAAGACAAAAGGTCGAAAGGACAAAAGGTCGAAGAACAAAAACGAAGGGACAAAAGGTCGAAAATCTTTTTCAAAGAAGGAAAAATTTCCCACCAAGCAAACCACTTTCGACCTTTTGTCTTTTGATCTTTTGTCCTTTCGACGTTTCGCGAATGATGAGTACGCCGTCCGCTGCGGTCGCGACCCGACAATTCCTTTAGAAAGGTTAATCCTTCTTTAGAAAAACAACATGAATCCCACAAAAAACTATAAAGAAAACATAAGGAATCATCTATTAATCAAATATGGAAATTGAAGCAGTCTACGAAGAAAAAATAAATGCGCTAATTGAATTGATAATACATTTTTCCTAAGCTTTTATCACCTTCCTCAGCCTGTCCAAATCGGCTGGTTGAACGTGTCGAGAGAAACCGACTTCGTATTGCATGAAAGTTAGCATCATACTTGCATGCTTTACACTCTAAGAACACTCCATTTCCATATTACCTGCGCTAACTTCACCAAAGACCAGAATTGATTAGTTGAATGAATCAAATTTACGTATGCTTGGTATACTGCTTCGCGACTAAAAATGGGTAAACCAACGTGCGAAGTTCGATTTTTGACCAACTTCGCCGCGTCGCGAGTCGCTTCGCTATAGAGCGCATCTATGCCCTCCGCCGTGTGCATTATGCGCACTATTGAGAATCGAGCTGCGACGCGGCGAAGTTGGTCAAAAATCGAACTTCGCACGTTGGTTCACCCATTTTTAGTCGCGAAGCAGTATATGCAACACGAATACTTGTCGTATTCAAGAAGATTATTGTCATAATGATTTGTGAAATGGTGGTACATCCATAAAAACAAACGGAAGTTGATTTAAATTGGTATTAGAATATTTGGCACTGCTTAAGCGTCCGGGTATTGATTCATTGCGGTACCTTGCATCGCTGGGAAAATGTGAAATCTTAACATTTCATCTAACTTGTGCTTGAGATACATTTGAACGCACTGCAAGATTCCAAGACATGATAGGAAAAAGCAGTGCTCATATTGCTTCATCTTTTTTGACGTTGGATAACGTCTTACGGCAACATATGGGGGTACAATTCAGAAAAACGAAAAATTGAGCATGTAACGAAAAATGGTCAGGTTTTGACCGCTAATAACTCAGTCATTTATCGATAGATTTTCAATATTTATCCATGAATCGATTGGAAATTTATCTACGCGTCGATTCAAATGGAGGACACTATTGATTATTAGCAACAAACTATTGAAATATCGTAAAACGTTGACCCCTTTCTTATCTAACCAATCACGTTCAAGCACATTTTTCGGTTCCGCTTCCCACTATAAAAGCGCACCGCACCCTGCTTCTTCCCTCATTCTTCTTTTTGCCGTCAGACTGTGAACACGGTCGGCGAGCAAATTTCGAGAGTCATTCGCGTCCTCAGTTCAGTTTTCAATAGGACGCGAATACAACACGCATTAGAACCGAAGAACCACGCATTTCGGAGCCGCAGCAACTGAAGCCGCTCATTTGAGTGCACCAGCCAGCATAATCGTTTTCGGCCAGAAATCGTCGCTATCAGCCAGTGCTCCGCTGTCATTGCCATGCGGGAGGCTAGCGCGGTCATTCTGGTTCATTAGATCGAGCGGCACAGCCGTCACCGTCCGTGTAATATTCCCTAATTTGTACGAGATGGCTGAAGAAAATCGACCAAAGCCGCTTGTTGAAGCGCCCATCGTCATCCGCACCGCAAATCTCATCGGGCGAGGCAGATTGAAACCAGTGCGCCGTCAAAATGTGTCCGTGTTACGCAAATTCAACAACTCAATCGGCCCTTTTGAGAGCCAACAATTGTGTTTTAAAGAGTAATTTGTATAATATTCCCTAATGTGTTTACCACATACTTGCTATAATCTCTTAATTCATCTCATAGCATCATACAAAAATTGATTTATTACGAATAATTGACAATACGGCAATTTGGAGCTGTTTCCGAGGATGCTGCTGCAGTGCCGTCGGGTTGCAATAACAGCATAATGCTAATCTGTACATCCCTTACCCAGACATCAGTTTCATATAGCCTATTTCCCAGATAAGAAAACGAAGATTATGAAAGGAGGAGCATCATCTGCTATTCTAAGGGTATAAAGCATCGCTCCTTCGTTGAATCTGGTTTCATTCTGTTTTCGCTTTCGAGCTGGTAAGAGCTTCTCTAAACCTGCTCAGCTCCTCGCTACCAGAGGCAAGCTGTTGTACGAGATGGCTGAAGAAAATCGACCAAAGCCGCTTGTTGAAGCGCACATCGTCATCCGCACCGCAAATCTCATCGGGCGAGGAGGATTGAAACCAGTGCGCCGTCAAAATGTGTCCGTATTACGCAAATTCAACAATTCAATCGGCCCTTTTCAGAGCCAACAAATTTGTTTTAAAGAGTTATTTGTATAATATTCCCTAATGTGTTTACCACATACTTGCTATAATCTCTTAATTCATCTCATTCCATCATACAATAATTTATTAATTACGAATAATTGACAATACGGTGATTTGAGGCTAAGGATATTATTTCCATCTATTAAATGTAAGGACTAAAGAATATGATTATCTCTGGGATTATTCATAAGGAACGGTCGCATTTCCCAAGTGATCCATTTCATTCATAATTTTCTTGTCAATTATCACAGTCATGATCATTGATTAATTGCGAGTTTGGTGATGCATTCCCTATTACGGACATCATTTTCATACTACAAACAGATCACCCAAAACTCTTTCTCTGTTTATTTGGAGAGCAAAAGTTACCGCCCATGCTTCTTCTTCCATCGACCGGTTCTATCGGTGTTGAAGTGTTAACCGAACCAACCAAATAATAACACTCAATATCCATAATAGATCAGAATTGACATGCAACAAATAGTTTGAAAATTGATTAGATTTTTAGATTTCTAGGTAAATCTTTCATAAGTTCGTGACGGTCCTAAATCAGTAAATAGAAGAAGCTAACGTTATCCAACGTCAACTTGGCGGTCGTATCTCGGAAACAACCTCTTACTTTTTTTAACAATTTTCATTATTGGTGTTGATTATTTTGAAACGCCTAGACTTTATAAAAATCCACCATATATCCTTTTGAAAATGCCTTATGTTTATTTAAAAAATCTTAAGAATCTACATCATAAATTTAAGCTTCCAAACTGCTTAAGCGTTGTATGTTACAGAATAGTCTTTCAGCAGAAAGGAACACATTTCAAATACACATATTACACATATGACTTAAAAAAGGTGATCAATTTTTTCATGTTATACATGAATTTTATGTAATGTACCGTAAAATGGGGTGAAGTTGATCACTTTTGAGCGATTCTGTTCTATAATTCCTAGTAGGATGCATGTATTCTCATCCAAATATTTTTAAAACCTGTACTGGTTGGATGTTTATCGAATTATAGAAACGAATTTTTTACGAATTGTTATCATAATAACAAAAATATTTTTTAGAAATCAAAAAGTGGAATTTTTGATTCCGGGGTGAAGTTGATCAATTACTGTGACATGTTTCCTAAAATAAAGCGACATGCTAATTACTAAATTTGGGATCACTGATCCCGAATCAAGTCTCAAAAATCTTACAAGTTGTTGATAAATCGATCAATTTTAGAATTGAATGTTGTGAAATCCAGAATACACCAAATAAAACGCCTAAAGGTATGCAATTTTCTTTGAAATTGGTAACTCGCTCACAAAAAGAACATTTTTAACTCTGAAATGATTTTTTATCCTCAATGCAAACATAAAACTGGGTTCACAGAACATATATGGAATGTACGAAACCGTTTATTTAAATGGTGTCTTTATATAGCCTTGGCAATAGACGAATGTTTGGGGTAGAACCCTTTAACAGTTCATCGAACATTTCCTTAAAAATCTGTTTTTCCATGGCATAACTATATTGAATGACGAACCGAATTCAGAAACATCAAGAGCAGCTATCAGGTAATACGATATGACACAACTTGTGATAATTGAAAACGGATATTATTTCTCTTGGCAGTTCATACATGTGGGTACGGGAATGATCAACTTCTCCCCACTGATCAACTACACCCCGAATTACGGTATCGCTTAAGAAGAGCGATTTTATGTTATGTAACCGGATGTCCGAACGTGCTTTCCGGTAAGATTAGCGGATGGCTTGAGCGCCACTCCGGTTGGAGACCATCTACCTGTTTTCAGGGTTGCCCGGCCTAAGACCTCTCAAGGGAAAGGATTTTGGGATCCAATAGTGAAAGGAAAGCACGAAGCAAGGTTAGCTACTGTTACGTTTTCGATTTTGATCATGTTAAGACAAATTAGTTTCAGTGTGCAAACCCAAAATCAATAATAAAATTCATGCTGCAAGGGAATCTTGCTTGAAAAAATTTGCTTGTCAAAATATATCTTGCAAATTCCAAGCCGACGCGACAGCCGGCAAAACGTCAAAAACGACTTCCGCCAAGAGAAAGGAACGTGCCGAAAAACTGCAGCAGTTCGTCGATACGGGGGCACGCGAAAGTCGCCGAAAAAAAGACCACCGAGTGCCTGAGTGAAGTGGAAAAATCAGTGTGGTGGAACAAAAATACAGTGTTCCACCAGTCAGCTAAAAGTGAAGTCGCTCAGGTTCACCCAAAGTGTGCCGCCAGAAGACGGGATTAAATTCATCGGCCGCGAGGTTAAAACCAACCCGCGAAAAGGCGAAGCTGGATTGATCATACGAAGGAAAGGATTCTGCAGGGGGCGAGCTTCCGCAAGAGCCATCAGCAACGTGACGATCCGGTAAGAAATTTGCACACTAGAGAGAATGTTCCAGTAATCACCCGAATCATTTTCCCACGTAGAGCAGTTACCAGAGTGGGACACGTGCGGAAGACTGAACGGACTCGGAATAGACAGCCATTTCATCACATTCCAGGACGACTGCTTGAGTGTAGACCGTAGGGAACGCCTTTCGGTAAGCGCAGCCACCATGCCAAATCACGACAAATCCTCTACATAACACTCTCTTCAACGGAATGATCGAGTGAGTCTAGTAAGACTGCAGCCACCTCCGTTCGTGCCGTTTGGGGCGATCTCAAAGCGTCTCCTAATTTAAGACCACCAACGAGACAGAAGAGCCTTCACGAAGAAGTAAGCTGCCTCAAAACGACGTTTGGCATACGATGACTAATGCACAGCGCTCGGTAGGGCTCTTTTGTTCAATTACAGCTTCGCATCGGCGAAATTCATCAACAGAGCTCCATAGCTCGAACAAGAACCCGGAACGACGGCGGCGGGGACGATTATCACGAAGAGCGGATTGTCTGGAGCAATTCGACGTCAGGGAGCAGTTGCACGGCTGCACGCTTGAGTCGCGATCGTTCGATCGGCGACATCCTCCGGGCGAACCCGGGACGACATCTGAGCGGTAGCGGTTTTACTTACGGTACCATATCAGCAGGACGAAAGTGGGTGGTCGCCGGACGACGACGCTGGGGTCTTGTTGGTGTGATTGGGGGCGCTGCTGATCGGTGGGTGGTTTGTTCCGTGTCGACGGTTACGGCATCGGTTGACGCTGATCGCTCGTTGAATGGGTGGTTTGGTGGGTTAACGCTTAGTCACGGCACATCTCTGCGATGCCTGTCTCCTTCAAAGCTGCTTCATGCGCCGACGGCGCCTCACCGACAATTTGTGGGCTTCAACGGGGTACGGCCGTTGTACTTACGGTCGTCACCGAAACGGGAAACGCTGATTGCTGGCTCCACTGATTCTTGTTGATTACGAAATGCTGCTCTTGGCCCTGTCCGGGGCGCGAAATTGACGGACGCGGCCCCCTTCCGGCCACGTGTACCACCGGGCTTATTCGAAGCTGCAGAGTGGGGTCAGGAATAGTTTCTGACGAACAAATGTGAGGTGGCGGGCTTGGTACGCTTACCTCAAATCTAACATAAAACGCAACCGCATTAGCGAAATGAATATTGCACCACAAGCACGTGATTTACCTTTCCGAAACTTCCACACTCGCACACTTCTACTATCGCACGTTCAATCTTACCACGCATAATTCACGCTTTCTAATTAGCTATTCTAGGAAGAGAAATCAAACTTGAATAAGTAATTTCGGAGAAACTCCATGTCACTGTTCACCTATAATTACACCTCACGACGCGGAACTAAATCGGACTACTCCTGCCTCTTCCACTGTACAGATCGAAGTGAACATGTAACAGACAGGAATTCTCAGATAAGGTGCGATTATTCTGAAAATCCTCGCTACCGGATTTGACCTCCCGAGTCTCTAAATTGCCTTTGCCCCGACTAACAGTCTATTGTGGCAAAGAGAAAGATCATTCGGGTTGCAACGAATGTCACCAACCGAGCCTAACCGAAATTCTCTCAATTACGAGCCAAAAGGTCAATAAATCCTGAAAAGGGTTTCCCAGAGGTCGATGGCCACCAACCGACGCTACTTTACTAGGCACACATATCTAGTTTCCAGAAGTGGACAGAGGAACGCGGAAATATTCTTGTGGCCGGAGTTATTCCGGTCAGGACGGGTGAGAAGGGTACTGTGCGTTTGTGCCCCTGAATGTAGGCAAATTTCAAGTCACAGATAATTTCCAAAATCGGCTATAATGTGGCCACTACATGACGGAATTTTATGAAAATTGCCTCAGTGTAAAGCTTTTGAGAAACGATTGAATTGGATAATCATGAGTTTTGCATGTGATTAATCCTACAAATGACCATTTTCGGGTCCCCGGAAGTCTCAAACTTGTTCTAAAGTGGCCAATTTGTATCTGAACATCTGTGCCAAGCTTATGGGAACGCATTTTTGTGTACAATTATGTTTGATTTTTACTTTTCGAGAATTGAAACGGTTTAGTATCTAACAAATCTACAGCCGGTTCTTCCAAGCGTTACGTCCGAATGGCCTTATCCGGTATATTTTAAATGGTGCAAAACTCTTCATTTATAAGTTTGAATATCAGATCTTGAAGATTTATGCAAATTAAAATGGTTGTCAATGCAAATAAATAAAGATAATTTGGCATATCCAAAAAAAATAGCCCTTTTTTACCCGACTTGACCCAGTGACCCACCGGAATAACTCCGGCTTTAGGAATATTTCCGAGTTCCTCTGGCCACTCTCTGAAACTAAATATGTGGGCCAGGGAAATGACAAAAAATCATTTGAATCCGTTAAGAATTCACTGGGCGGTGAGCGTTTCAGTATATTTGCTTTCACTCAGGCCTATACGGGTTAATTGCGCTTCAAACGACACTGACCTATCTTGTCCCTTCTTACTCTACACATTATTTTCAATTCCGCATCTTCACTGACGAAAAACTCAGAAATGTATCTAAAAATAAAAAAAAAATTAATGTAATATATTGAATGCTATTAATAATAAAGTTAATTAAACCAAACAAATCAGTTTAAAGCATGAACCAAAAAGCTGCATGATTCGCCTAAAAGTTGCTTGAATTAACAAACAACGTGTGCTCGAAATAGACACTTAAGATCGAGCCTTAATTATGGTTCTAAGCAATCAGAAAACGATTTGACACCGCTTTAAAGCCGTAAATTGCCGGTCGTTCAGCTTCATTCAGTCACAACTCCTAAGTTGAACGATTGGCGCCTACAGCTATGGCACTGCTGATGTGCTGATGCGAATTTAAAACACAGTCTGATGACAGGCAGGGCAAAGTAAAACTAGTCGTACTGTCAGTTACTATATACAGTGATCAAAATCACGAATAGCTTCTAGCAAACGACAAGCCATTCTCAGATTTCTTACTGCGATTTTAGAAGCAAACTTAGCCCTGAGGTAAAACACCTAAAATATACCAACATACACTTCAAGCCTAATCTGGTTTTCATATTGAATACGCTTAGTGAGGTAGAAAAAAGCCTACATTTCAGAATTAACCCTCATTCGGCATAATCCAGTAGAGAGCAGATTTAAAATTTGTGAACGGCGATTTCAAACTTGCATTTGTCACAACAATGCATCCCCACTATATATCGTAGACGTGATAAAAATCGCTACTGTTTGCTCGATCTGTGACGTAGGTGTCAAACTGTGGCCACAAATAAATCAGCGTTTCTCGTAGTAATCTGCGAGCTAATCCAATTAGCAATGTTCAATTTTACACGCAGGGTATTAATTTAATTCAAATCGGATCTCTAATTGTAACCGTTGATACTGCTCGTCACAAGATCAACAAAAGGCTGTTTCTTGCTGACAAAAAGAGATAATATAGACGCAACATACGCTAACATTGAGACAATAGTAAATCCCTCAAGCCCTTTCAGTGATTGATATGCAAAGTGAACATATATTCTGTCTGCCCGAGTATCTTCCAACAACAACACCCAAAACTGAATCACGCTACACTAAGGTTTTTTTTACACGGTCCCCCGTGCCGTGCAAAAAAATTCCGTGCAAAAAAAAACCGTGCTAATTCTGGAATTTGTGTTAAAATAAACCGTGGTAATTCTAGAATCCGTGGAAAAAGTACCGTGTTAATTCTGAAATCCGTGTGAATAGGAAAAAAAGCCGTGTTAATTCCGAAATCCGTGTAAATAAGTAAAAAAACCGTGTTATTTCCGAATTTTGTGCAAAAAAAGTACCGTGTTAATTCCGAAAGGCGTGTAAAAAAAGCCGTGTAAAAATAGAGCGTGCAAAAAAAAACCGTGTAAAAAAAGACTTTAGTGTATTTTTATCTAATTCTTTATTAGTATCATTCCAAACATTAATTTCTTATATCTAGGTGTTCAGTGTTAGAAAACACTATCATCCTAATTTGGTAAAGCTAAATTAAGCATTTATTAACATTTTGTTTACAACATATTAGAATTCATTTGCCGTAGAATTTCCATTTTTTTACAGGTAAGTTTTCACCTGCTTATAAGAGAAAAAACCAGCCTCCTGACACCGACCATACAACCCCATTGAAAAATAACGAGCAAACATCTCTGGTTCCTACTGGGAAGTGGTTCCCACTGACAGCTCAATGTTTGTAAACAAATAACCGTTTGAGGACTAACAATCGATGATGGCGAAAACTTTTTCTCCGAAAAATGTCTTTTCCGGCATAACAACAGTTATTCGAACAAACAAACGGTTGCAAACTATTGGATTGCAATATAGCAAGTCAATTTGGGTTGATGTGATTAGCTAGAAATACAGTTTAGTATTGGAGGAAAATTTCTCTAACACGATTAGGGCAATGTACGTTGTTGCTCTTGAGTTTGATGCTGACTACGAAAACATGGCTGCCTAGCACCGGGTTGGAAAAACGCTTTCAATTTACTTAACCTAACTAAACCTATGTGTACCTATAACGCATTAATCATGGCAATAGAAGATTGCAAATTTTTTGCATAAAATTAATAATAGTTTGTTTTTTTTTTTTTTTTTTTGGCATTTGTTACAATGTTTCAACATTGGATATTCTATGTAACTCATTAGTACTGTATCATGGAAGAAGCATCAGAATCATTTTCAAAATTTAATTTTTCATCCTCTGCAGAGCTTTCTTCCTGGTATTGAATTTTCTCCATTTGTGACTTTTCCTTAGACTTGAAAAGTTCCTTTGACTCGAATGCATTTTTCAAAATATTGTATCAAATCCACGAATCATCCCGTCCTAATTAAAAGATCATCAATGGAGGTACGGCGGTTGCACTTCACCTACACACCACAATCATCGAGTATGACAAAGTTTTGCAATTGGGCCGATATTTTGTTTATTTATCGCCCAATTTATGCATTGCACATTACTTTCGGTGAATGGGTCCGATGGTCCCGGTCTGGATCGAATGTATCCGCCATTACCTACAAACACTGCACGAGTGCACGGGAACCGTTTTGTGCACACTTTGGTGGACTACTTTCGCGTGGAACATGGCGGTTGAATCCAAATGGATATGTAGGTAGGCCTGTGTGTTGTGTACACTATCCATAAACGAGTGCGACCGAACTTCCAGGAGCCACCGCCGCAAAATGATCAAACATACATAACATGCGGGAATATGTGAAGTCAGAGTCAGTCTCGCATTTGCAACTGTGGGGGCTGTGCTGTCGAATAAAGGTATGAATATGTTAATGCACCGTTGTTAATTATGCAGGTGAGATTTTAATGTTTTCACTCGAAGTTCGAAGCCCTGCAAAGTGCAAACACAACGGAAACTGAAGGTATGGCTGCGAAAAGTGAACTCTGTTGATTAATTTTTGAGCATCGCGCGTTGAACACATTTTCGCAATATTTCCATATCGAAAATATAGTGCGATATTTACTGTTAGTTTGAATATTGCTTTTAATAATATCTGTTGCGGAAAACAACTCTTTCTCGAACAACTTTGGAACACAAGCAGTCAGGAATCGATTAATTTTAAGTATTTAGTAAACTACAATAGCTTTTCCTTGCAACTAAAACTATTGTATTGGATTTTCTGCTGCGAGCCGAAATGTATTAAGTATTCAGAATGTAGATGTCGGATATCTTCTTCTTGGCATTACGTCCCCACTGGGACAGAGCCTGCTTCTCAGCTTAGTGTTCTTATGAGCACTTCCACAGTTATTAACTGAGAGCTTTTTTCTTTGCCAAAGTTGTCATTTTCGCATTCGTATATCGTGTGGCAGGTACGATGATACTCTATCCCCAGAGAAGTCAAGGAAATTTCCATTACGAAAAGATCGTGGACCGACTAGGAATCGAACCCAAACACCTTCAGCATGGCTTTGCTTTGTAGCCGCGGACTCTAACCACTCGGCTGAGGAAGGCCCCATCGAATATACGAGCAGTTATCGAAAGGTGGAAGCAATACTACGATGGGAACCTGAATGACGTGGACGCAGAACATTTGTATATGTGGAGATGCCATGTTCTTGAATGTAGTAACTACGGTTGTCACTAAGATTATGCTGGAACTGCAGCGCCTTAGCCGAGTTTGGTCCTCTGTAATAATGGTTAAGTCGGCTACGAAAAGCAGTTTACCGAGGCTACTTCTACTACATTTGATAAAAATAGTTTACGCAACTAATTGCAGAATGATGATTTTTACAGCATGAGTCGTACATTTATTCAACGAGGCTTACCGAGTAGGATAATTACGATGAGTGCTGTGAAATCGAGTTCTGCAACGAGTTGCGTACAACATTTTTTGCAATTTCATAAAAGGTTAGTTGAGGAATAATTTTTAAACTATTTTTCATTAATCTGCACATGGCCGTCCGTAGCCATGTTTGAAAAATTCTGATCATAGTAGGTTGTACTGAGCAATTGTCACAATCGTTAAAAAATCATGTCGAACATCATGGGAATCGAACCCAGACACCTTCAGCATGGCTTTGCATTATAGCCGCCTACTCTAACCACTCGGCAAAGAAGGTCCCTGTATTGCATACACACAGTTTTAAAACAACTAAATTAGCTACAGAATCATGTAAAAATATTTTGATTAATATTCATGAAGTTGAACAAGTATGTTTTTTAGTAGGTTCAGGAAAAGTATGGAGCAAAATGCTTTTAATTAACACCTGTTTTGATTTTATACAATTTTGATGTTGCACAAACTTTTCATAAATTTAATTTATAAGAAAATTATGCTGTAAGGTTCAAAATTGATTCGAAAATAACAAAGTTATGAAAACATCACTACAGGTAATATTTTTTTAATTGAAAATTTACCTTCAAACCGTTTGTGCCACCTCTAAATTCTGATATTTCTGGCTCAAAGTTTAAGGTTTATTTCTCATGAGATTTTAATTCAGAAAAGCACACGATTTTTTAATTTTAAGAAGTGTCGAAAAATAAACCGCACCCTGTTGAACAGGGAGTCAATATTCTCTTACTTTTCTGGATAGTTGTGAATCTTTTTAAAACAACTGAGACAACTCACTGAATTACATGAATTGTTAAGAAAAGCACTTTGACACTAAATTTTCCAGTTTTTTTTATAGTTGTTTAATAATAAAATGTTTGTTTTTTATTTGTTTTACTATAGAAACAATTAGTTGACTGTTGGATTGATCTGATGAGTATGGAATCATATTCAAGTAACTATTGCATATTATTCAATTGATACGGTTTGTCTCAGGTTAGTATAAATCAAAAGGAGTCTGGAACTACCACAGGAAAGAGAGTTGAATATAATTCATGTAAAAACATTTATATTTCTCCATTGAATTGGGTAGCATTCGTCGTAGATCCAATAAATTATTCGGCGCAGCATAGATGTTGGCAGGCGTAGATTTTTCGCAGAAAATATTTTGGACTTCCCGTAACTTAAACTGTATCTCCACTACCAGTTTCTTTGACAGCGTTGATAAGTCTGCCCCTTTAGGACACCCGCAATCGCTACTTGACGAAATATCTAGAAGAGTGCCAGTTTTTCTTACATTTGATGAGTCTAATTGGTAATTACTGTAGGTAGCCCTTGACTCAATCCTGGAGTGTAGTGTTAAAATCGTTGATTTTGAGATTATTTCTTCTGAAATTTTTACAGAGTGCGCAAATCAATCGATGTTGTGAAGCCAAGATTTTTAAATGTCTCATTTATGCTAGAATTTCAAAAAGTCTCATTTAAACTATGCTGGACTTTACCAAACAATAAATAAATACTGAAATATTCAGTACATCAACTTTTGTCTCTTCAATGTTTCGTTGGTCGAGTTGCAAACTGTCTCGGCTAGCTATTTAGATTCCGATACAAAATGATGATGGTTATCCCATCGTGGTTGGTCGACTGTCCAGACGCACTACGCTGCAATTAAATTGAAATAATTCATGTACCACACGTATTGTACCCTGACGCAGTGTGTTTCTGCGGCGGAAAGCAAATACTAACGGTTTTGAACGTTTTCCCGCTGAATACAGTCATTCGTGGTATGTTTGAAAATTATGCTATAGGGGAAAACAGATCACAATGATGTATCCACATTACTTACAGTATTTGGGGGTTATTTTTTTGGGAGATGTTATAGTCCATGTATGATTCATTTAGTGCATGAAGATGAATTAAGATTTAGCCATTTATAGCATTGGCAAAATACATACTTAGATACAATTGACAAAATGGCAAATAAAAATGGTGAGCTCGTTTTATATTTTATCAGCCACCAATTCGTTAAAATCGATTGTAAGATGGATGCATAAAAAATGCATACTTACGAATATGTTCTCTTAAACTAATCCAACGACAATTTAACCGTCAGGAATAACTCTAAAAGTTAATGAGCCTAAATTTATTGAAAAAAAATATTGGGTAAAACATTCCCCCATCAAAGACCGCTATCCCTTACATCCTGGGAATCAGTTGCTTCGTGGTAACATATGCGGTCTCGCCATTAGCGATGGGATTTGTGGCAACGCTCACTGGTCACCGCCGTGGTGAATATTGAACTAGGATGGTAATTACACGTCAACAGCAAACATCATCGGGATGTATCCGATTCGGGTAAAGGTATAGGAGTAGTTAGTTAGAACGTGAATGGCTAGACTAGATGCATCAATTTGATAGGCCTTTGGTCACGCTTACTTTCCTCTATTTACAGATCACATCGTCTGCTTGGGTGCCCATTAATCACAGAATCAATCATGTCAATTGAGAATCGTGATGAAATCTGCGACAGATCATGCTCGGTCATACAGTCAATTTACCTAGAATTGTATATGCGGTATGTACGAATCGCCATAAATCTAGAGTGATGTATCGTTATGCTTGTAGTTTAGCGAACATATGTGCGTAGGTTAGCAAGACATAAATCTTTTTTCTTGCTAAGAGCACTTACACAGCTATTGATTAACTAAGAGCTTTCGTATTTTTTTTCATTATCATATCGTATAATTAGAAAGAAAAGAGAATTTTCAGCAAGAAAATATCCTGAAATGCTTAGAAAGGCCGATAAGTTAAGTAAGAACATATTTTCGATAGAAAAAAAATCCTACCCCTTTCGAGATGGACGATGTTTCGCTACATTATGATCTCTTGGAAGTGGTAACCCTCCAGAATGAATGGATCATTAAAATAATCAAAACAGTGCGCATCGTACCTTCGTGCTGTGTGTACAAGAATTCTCTCTGCTCTTGGAAGTTTTTTAAAGCTACCTAAACCAATAAAATAGTTATTTATGCAACAAGTTGCAGAATGATGATTTTTTCAGCACGAGTCGTACATTTATCCGCCGAGGCTTGACGAGTTGGATAAATACGACTAGTGCTGAAAAAATCGAATTTTGTAACGAGTTGCATACAACATTTTTTGCAATTACGAAACATGTCGTTTCAGTTGGATTATTTCTTGGAGCCCAATCAAAATTTAAAAGAGAATCCACATGGACAGCCATGCGTAGCAGCGACTCGGTATTTTCAATCAGGTAGGCGGTGATGCAGTAGTATCAATGATCATAAACATGAATGTCACATTTTTTTTCACTTCACTCAAACTCAAATGGATCTTGATTGTTAATTTGTGAACGGACCAGGTAAAACGCCGCTTGCAGTTTTCGTTTGTATTGTAGGTACAGTTATTTACCATGCGTCAAACTTCCTACCCAAACCGTGTGGGATCACGAAGTTCCGGTCAGTTTTCTTTTCTGGCTCACGAACCGCCTCTACGTTCACTGGACGAACCGATTCCGTGTCGGTATGGCTCACCAACGGATACGGATCACC
Organism: Aedes aegypti; assembly: GCF_002204515.2. Taxonomy (NCBI): domain Eukaryota; kingdom Metazoa; phylum Arthropoda; class Insecta; order Diptera; family Culicidae; genus Aedes; species Aedes aegypti. Next base: position 242,356,088 of record NC_035108.1, on the reverse strand, counting down.
CAATGGTTATAAAATCGTTGTCTTGTAGACAAAGTAATTGAGAACCACAGAGTAATTCGATGAATTGCGTATGAAGAGCCACCGATAACTAATTTACTGCCACCAAAATAGTACTGAAAAGTGCTACTTTTCAGCACCGTTTTGAGTGCTGAAAAGTAGCACTTTTCAGCACTGTTTGTTTTGTAAGGAAAAGTAGGCCGTTATGCTATCCATACTATTCATGAAAAGTAGGCTCATATAATGCGGAATTGCAAAACAGTACTTTTCAGTGCTAAAAGAAAAAACGGTAAACAGTACTTTTCACTACTATTTTTTCTACTATTGATCTCTTTACGATCCTTGTTTGGACCCGTGCCTTCGATTTTTCGTTGGACCCGTTGGCGAAAGCTAGCGGTGGTAATCCTTCTTGGACATCGTCTTGGAAAAAAAACTCTTAGGAGGTCTCGTCTTCTTTCGTTTATCACTAAACACGGTTGCAACTACAACAAAAGGGAGGGTGATCCTCTGAATTCACAACTTCCTTCCAAAACAGTGGGATTTAAAACTGTCACTAAACGTGGCAAGAATGGAAGAAAGCACGTTTCTCCGGAATGCGAACTTTCTTCCAAGGGTGAAATGGATAATGTTGATAGTTGCATCGAAATGAGCAAGCAGTTCGATGCTCTAGCCCATGGGAACTTTTCCAGAAACCTAGAGGTAATTTCCAGAACCTCACTCAGTGCCGTCGGTGCCAAAAGTGGGGTCATGGAATAAAAAACTGCCCCATGGATGCTATATGCATGATTTGCGGAGGTTATCTCACGCTAAGGACGTCTGTCAAGTGAAAGAAGATATTGTCAAGTTCAAATGCGCCAATTGCGGAGGCAATCATAAGCCAAATTTGTGGGCGTGCACTTCGCGTGGGCGAGTCGTCGAGGTTCGTGCCAGGCAGATGAAAGATAATATCCGTTACGATAACGATCGTTTCCGGAATTTCCCTGGTAAAGTTTTGAACAATGCTCAATTTTCAGTTAACGATCGCTTGATTAGGAATCATACCCATCAGGAAGATTATAATCATGCTCATTCACAAACCAATTTTAATCCGTCAGGTAGCCAGTCGAATCGTTTAATTTCGGATGTATCTACCCACAGAAAATCCTTTGCCGATATCGTAACAAAAAATTTGGAAAAAAAAACCCTGTAACCACAGGAAACTTCTACTCCGCCTCTTCGTCTACCGAAAATTCTAACGGAAAATCATCAGATAATGTACCCACTTCAAGTGATATATCTGCCTCTGATTTTAATTTTCTAACTGAACAATTGAATCTAATGATTGATGCAATGTTCAAAGCCACCACTATGACTGAAGCAGTCCAAGTTGGTGTAGAATTTACTAATCAAATTGTTATTGGATTACTCTTTTCTAATGGATCCAATAAATAATAATTTAAATATTTTAAATTGGAATGCTCGTTCTTTGAAAGGTAAAGAGGGCGAGATGTTTAATTTTCTTACAGCTAATAAGCCATTTTACGAGTCGTTTCTGAACAGCTGGTCGCCACAACGGCGTCAATTGACAGGAGACCTGGGATTAAATCCAGCGTGATTTTTAACAACGCCTCATCTTCCCAAACGAGGACATGGAGAAAATGACTAAAAAGAGATCCAAAAATGTTCGTTAATGCAACATTACACCTAGTTATTGTATCAGCTAATTCTTTGCTACTCATATATTTCACATAAAAAGGCATTTTTGTGATCAGAAATATTTTAATATATTTTCTCCATCTAAGTTTTCACCTGTATGAAAAGCTACGCTAGAAATGCGCACAGTCACCAACCATCATCATCGCGAAAACTGATGACGATGATTGAAAAGTCCCAGGTCTCCTGTCATTTGACCTGCTTCGTAAAATGGCTCATAACGTGCGTATAGCAGTTATTACTAAAACGTATTTGAAACCTGGATCCAAACTCAAAAGAGATCATAACTTTTTTGTTTATCGTAATGATCGACTTGATGGGGCATGTGGGGGAGTTGCAATCATCATTCATAGGCGCATAAAACATCAACTGTGTTCGTCATTTGAAACTAAAGTTATTGAAACTTTAGGTGTTTCAGTTGAAACACAGCTTGGTAAATAAACTTTCATAGCTGCCTATTTGCCTTTTCAATGCTCTGGACAGCAAGTTAATTTGCTCCAAACTGACTTGCGAAAACTGACTCGCGCTAAGTAAAAAAAATGTCATTGATGACTCTAATGCCAAACATTGGTCATGGAATAATTCTTAAAGTAATTCCAACGGCAGAATTTTATTTGATGAGTGCTCTTCAGGATATTTCTCAATTCAATGCCCTGATACCCCTACATGTTTTACCTCTTCTAGAAATTCATCTACGATTGATTTGGTCTTAACCGACTCTAGTCACCTTTGTAGCCAACTGATTGAATTACCCAATTCCGGAGGAGAAATCTTCCATTTTTGCAAGTATGAAGGAATATCCAAACTTTTTTGCAATCAACTACAGATGACACGCAGACCTCGTCCTTTGGCGGAGAGGCCTGTGTCATCCACAAACAAAGATTTTTGACATCCCTGAAGTAACTGAGGTAAGTCAGATGTGAAAATATTGTATAATATTGGTCCCAAAATGCTGCCTTGAGGAACACTAGCTCTTACAGGAAGTCTTTCAGACCTGGAGTTCTGATAATTAACCTGAAGTGTACGATTTGACGGATAACTTTGAATTACCTATTCTAACAATGTACATAATCAAGATTCGTTTATTTTTCACTGATCTACAGATGTATGAAAATTGACCTATTCTCGTCCAAGGAGACTTAAGATGGAAGTACATCAAATTACTCTTCTTCGATTCAAGTTTTATCCTACTTAACAATAATAATGAATATGATAGACAATAATATAAAATTTACAAATAGTGTTAGTCCTTCTAAAAGTTTAATATTCTATGACACCCTTGAAGAAGCAATTTAAAAAGGCGTTAATTTCCAACTTGTTTTCGATGATTTATTTGAAATAAACTACTAGCTTTTGATAATTAAAAAGAATACGCCATCGAAAATGTACATCAATATTTCAAATATATGCAGGGTTATTCAAATTATGTTTTGACCTAGTCTCACACCCTTGATCCATTGTCACCTCCATCCATATATAAAAAGAATGTAGGAAATATATTATTCTAGTCTCAAATATCCTGACCCCCAGATTCTGAAAACTTGATTTGTTGTGAGATATCATCGTTATTTTTGTACTTGTGTAGACGATAACGGTGTAAGATACACAATAGAAATATGAAAGTTGAACTTTAGGAGCAACATCTTAAAAGAGGTTTTTTGTCAAGTTTAAATCAAATGGCCAAAATGCTTCCATTAGTTAGGCAGCATCCATTTATTACGTAACGCTAAAATTCGAAATTTTCGACCCCCTCGGTAACACCTTTTCCATGAAAAATTTCAAATTTTTGTATTATTCGTAACGCTTGAACATACTTCCCCCTCTCCCTAACGCTCTATGTAATTTGTGGATGCCGCCTTAACAAATCGCTATCCGGTAATGGGGGGCACCTTTCAAGGTCAATCAATTCGGTTCCAAAATACGTAATCAAAAAGCAAGTTCAGAATTAGTATTATTACAAATCTATTTTTGTATGAAACAAAACTGATCATAATTCTTTTGAAGTGGTAACAATATTGCATATAACATTTAATGGTTGTTGGATGATAAATGATATCTATAGCTAGGGAAAGTGTACCAGTTATGGCCATAGTGGTTCCCTATTTGGCCATATGTGAAATTTCAATCACCTTTACATTTTTATTATTTTCGAATGTTTTAACATCAAGATATATCTTATATCTTACTGCTAAAACACACAAAACATTTCAAAATGTGAAGACATTCAAGTTATCCAGTATGGCTAAATAGGGAACCACTATGGCCATAACTAGTACAGTGGTACACTTACCCTATATGAAATTGATGAAATATTTTTAAATTTTATATTTTTGATAGTGCTTGTACGAATGTGAAATTAAATATTTAGGTATGTATGAATTTGGTTTAGTCGAACCTCCGACAAACAATATTATGATTTTCAATTTTCAATATTTGCGTTTTATTTGAATCAAATCTCAATATGTTGACAACTTTAGCATGTACCGCCCTTCTGTTGTGTAGATAAGTCTTTTGCACGCTCTGTAATACCATTGTTATATCTCTGAAAAGACCTCAACATCTTCGTATGAGTGATTCGCCCATCTTTGGATACATGTTATTCCGAGAACAGATTCCAAATAAACATCTATTACGTACGCGCTTCCCGATTAATCATCATAACAAGTGTCCAAGGTAAACCATAACGTTCTAGTATGCTTTTTTCATCTGCAGGTCATGTGGTCTCACATCACATAAATAAAACGCACACTCGCATCACTTCTCGATACCAATGCCGCCATTCACACCATGCCAGTAGAACAAAGCGCAATACTTACGATATAAACAAAATCCCCTCGCTAACGAACGACACCGCAGTTCACAGCTCGGTGTACTGAAGCTATTGTAGAGATATGACAATCGCACTCAAGTGACGAATTTCTCGCATCCACTATCCGAGACTATACATAATGCTATAAACTCAGCAGCAAACAGTGGTGCACTACGCCTCATAGATTCCCTGTGATCTACTTATAATTCACCTCACTCGGGTCACTTTTTTATCTTTACATTAATGCACCCGCGTAGAACTCTGTATCACTATGCCCCCGAACGATATGAACACTTCTACGGGGAAGTTCCACTCTAGACTGCTACTACAAAGGTTATCTCCACTCTGGCAGAGATATCAAAAGCGCGAAACTCTTCTTCACACACCATGGAATCACATATTAATGAATATTATTATTTGGCTTGTTTACCACTGCTGCATTCGTCGTTGATTTTATTCCACACACGATACACCCAAACAAGGACCTAACATCAACTTGCGCCTGGCTGAAATACCGTCAATCTTGGTCGCAGCGATTTTTGGCCACTCTCTCACATACACAAGCCCAATCCCGCTGTGTTATCATCGAAACCGGTCACGCGAGCCAAACGATCAAAGATACCCGAAAAGAAGAGTAGGTAACAAACAACAACCGTCGAGCAACGAATACCTGCAGTAGGCTGTGCTATTTGTGATCCTCGCGCGATCGCGAGATCAAATCCAGATGACTGACCTTCTTTTTGATCTGCTACTTCTCGGCGTAGACATCCATCATCGATCGGAAACACGCGATTGTGTCTACGCACAGTGTTTAGAGACAGCGATTAAATGCCGGCGTATCACTCAGGTGAATGATCCACAAGCACCGAGCTAAATGCGATCAGTCAGAGCTACGAAGAGAGGAAAAACCACGATCAACCACGAGACGGACGTCGGTTTTCTCTCGGTGAGACTATGTTGCGAACTCGATCAACGCAGTCACGATACTAAACTAAGCTGCACGATTCAATGTGTATAAACAACACTCTAGGGAACGGTGGTTGATGCGCTTTATTCGGTTTTGGCTAGGGTTACCACCCTCAATTATCAACAGGAATGGTTTTTAATTTTGGGTAGCGCTCGTTGAGCTGCTAGAATTTAATCATAGAATATCAAATTATCGATTCAATTATCATAGATTCATGTCTTTTAATTATAAAACGTTTTTAATGTGTATTAAATATTTGCATATATTTTTTTTTTAAATTTCTTTATTAGTATATTTTTAAATATTACATTTGTTTATCATATCTAGGTATTCTTTGTTCAGCTTATATATTATATATTCAGCTATTAACATTTTGTTAAACAAAAAGCATACCTATTACACTCCATAAGCGGCAGCAGATCAGATTTTTCATATGCGAATTGGAACAACATGCCTGTAAAAAAAACTTTTAAATGAACTGAATCCAACTTAACCTAATTATACAAAGCAATTATCATAACAATAGATGATTACAACGATTGTTGTTCAAAATTCCGTTCATATACTACTTTGATGAGAAATTAATATTTGAAAAACTAGAGGTAAAATCGTATTATTTCTGAATATTGTTGTTTGTTGATTTGTAAAAATGCTCTACATCGATCAATTTTTGAGCTACAGAAAAACTTTTTTTCTGTCAGTTTTTAAGAAACAATTTGTAGAAGACATTTTCTGTATAAAGTTTTATTTTTGTGCTCAAAATGCAAAGTGTTTATAAATACATACGATTACTAGTGTGATTATAATTTTGAGAATCGAGTTTAACGCGATAAATTTCACATCCCAAATTATCACTTTAATTTAAAATAACACTTCTGAAACGGCCTAACTAGTACAAACAACTTTGTACAAGACAGTTTTCATCTAAGGTTTCATTCCAAAGCTTTAATTAAATCTTTTCGCGTAAATTTATTTGCAGGACCACTGTATATGTTGAAAAAGTTATTTTTATTTTTGAACCAAGCATTCATGCCAAACTGTCGAAGTCGAGCCTAGTACACGACACTGAAAACATCCTTACAGTTGAGGTCGAAATATACATATCTGTCAAAGGATACAAACTCTAGCGGAACTAAATGGTATAGTTCTTAATTCGGTTTTTAGTTTGTTTGTAGGTATTCCACTAAATAGCTCGTAGATTTATTATCAATGTCAATTGCTTTTTCTGTATCTAGAAGAGCCAGACCAGTTGAACAATTTTCAAAGTTATTGGAATGAATTGAATTCGTTATAGGGGAACTTACGTACTCTCGGCAGTCTAAGCCGGTGCCGTGATTCTTTTGTAATTTTGTCGCACATCAGCAGACAAATTCCGTGCTTGTCTGTTTACATTTATGCGTTGCTCAATCCTCTATCGATTCGCACCGACAGACTTGTCAAAATGCTTTTGGAAACGTTTTTTCAACGCTGCGAACATCTCTTGTCAGTGTGACTATTGTCGGCAGCCTCATTCTCTTCGGCAACTTTCCCATAATAGCTGCTGGTGAATCTCTTCGGCAGCTCCAAAACAGCCGCATTTTGAGGCGTGTTCATTTGAATTGATGACATCTCTGGTGATATTGTTTGTTTAGTCTCGGAGATCTCGTCAGCGGGAAGCGGGCAGAACAAAGAATCATCTGAATGTTTTCATTGATGTGTTTTGATTGAAAAATACTGTGTATTTGGCGTTTGAAATTTGATTGCCGATAACAGTCGAGTGGTGCCGAAGCCATAAGTCTCCCTACTTAAAAGTTGACGAAGTGCTCGTTGGCTAAAATTGATTTTTTGTTGTTGTAGACCATCATTAGGGCGGTTCAAAATAAAAAAAAAAGTTTGAAAATCCAATCTCCCATGTCTTCCTTACCATCCTTACCATCCTTACCATAAAAATAGCGTTCTGTCAAACTTTCAGTTTTCTAGATGGTGACTTGAAGGTGGCCCAAAGACAATGTAGGTTTATATGGAAATTACTATAGATAAATTTAGAAAAATGTTCCGAACACGTTAGTACTGTATTGTAAGTACAAACTTATCATCTCATAGTAACATAGTCCATCTGATGGATAGAAGAAGAGGTATTTATGAGTTTATTTATCAATTTTCAGCTTCATATGGGATTATAACCCTGCAAACATCTACAAAAATCCCAAACAAAATTAGGTCAAAAGGGATTTGTTTGTTTAACAACTTCCTTCATTATGGTTGGAAGAATGAATTTTTACAATGAGATCTTCATTTTCTTTTACTATGAGATCTTCAATTCATTCAAGAGAATGTGTATTAGGTGTGTCAAAGATGGATTGATATGTACCATGATGATGGACATACGCGGGAGCAAGAATGAAAGTGAAAAAGAAAATGAAGAAACATGAAGCAAAAACCAAATATCACTATAATAACTCGTCCAATAAGCCTCCCAACTACTAACGAAGCGTATGGGGTGGAGGTTGGACCAAATACGGCCCAATGGGACCATCAGGAAAAAAATATGTTTTCCATACGAATATTGATAAAAAATTGTTGAAACAGAAAATTTTATATCTTTGCCCAATGGATCATTCATTACTCATTACTTATTATTCATTATGAGAAAACATTACGAATGAACAAAATCTCTAAAAACAAGCCGAATAAATGTAGTGCACACCACACTCTTTCAAACAAATAGTTGTATTTCGAGGGTTTTCGAACGCATACGCTTTAATATATATATGGTTGTTCTCATTTAAAAAAGCCAGTTTGCATAGAATTTTTGTATTTTTGTTTTTGTAAATAACGTAATTCTCACTTTGGCTTTAAATAATTCGTAGAGAAAAACTAACAGCACTGAGAGCCCTTAAAACGTAAATTGAATCACCACGCACCAGAAAATATAAAAATACAAAAAGACAAATTATGTGACTAGGTTATTGTTTTTGGCACTAATCTGCCTAGTTTTCAGTGTTGTGAAAAACTCAAATTCTCGTAACTCACGATTGAGATTTTTCATACGTGAGTTACCAATCACACAACTTTGCTAGTTTTATAAATATTTTTTTTTTTTCAAGAAAATCATCAATTTTTTTTTCAAGAAAATCATCAATTTTTTTTTTAAGAAAATCATCAATTTTTTTTTCAAGAAATTGCAAGTTAAAAATTACCACGGATTGGGAGATTAATCCCTCTACCATTTTTGAACGCAAAAAAAAAAATCAAATCGTGATATCTTTTTTGGTTCTTAATATTTTTGCACAAAATTTTCACAAGTTTTCAAAAAACATCTTCTAGTTCAAGAATACATGTTGATACCAATCATTGGTGATCTTGTTTTGTAGATGTTCCGACGTTCCTTGGGGGCCGACATTTTCCATACAAAATGTTTTTGGCGACCATTTTGTTTTTGGTCAATTCATCAAAAAAAATAAAAAATAAATGTAGACTATACAATTCCAGGTAATAAGGATCTACTCTGAAAAAATCATACAAATCGGTCGAGTATTCTTGGAGGTGTCTGAAAATTAATTGTCTCATTACTCAAAGACGGATGCACCAAATTGCTTCATTTTTTTCACAACATACTCTTATCAATGTATTGTTCCAAAGAGTGAACATCAGAGAGCGCTAAAAATTCTGTAGCCTGGAAAATTAACGTGGGTTATGTCTACACATCGATCCCCCAAGGAATTTTGGAATATCTTCGGATTCACATGAACAATGATCAATATCGCCACAGATTCTTGAACTTGAAGTTTTTTAAGTAATTATGAAAAAATGGGGAAAAAATATTAAGAAACAAAAAAGTTATCACGATTATATTTAAATAAATGTGTTCCGACATTGGGTTAGTGATTTGGCATTAATTTATGGCAGGTAAGTTAAATAAATAAAGAAAAAATCAACTACTATATGTCCTTGAACTTTGAACTCTCGATTTGTGCACATTGAGAATGGTTAGCTAATCCCAAGCCCCATTTATTAGATCTCTGCTCGAGCCTCAACCCAGGATCTAGTTGGAGGTGTAAAAATTACGTCGAGGTTGAAAAGTCCCAATTTAGCGTGACATAATTTGTGTACCATCCCTAAGATCGACCTTTTGCCCAACCTTACTCTTCAATCAGAACTTTAATTTGGCGAAACTATAGATAACAATTTCACTTTTAAATGTTGACTTACCAACATTTTAAACAACTGTAACTCAAACTCATTCACATCGATCAAGAGATCGTATATATTTGGTAGTGAACCCCGTCGAAGCACCTATTCTACAGATAATCAGTTCAATTATACTGCTGATGGGAATCTACGTGTAGCGAATCACCATGTGCAAACCCAAATATCATAATTACCATAACAGAAACGACTATCGACTGAACGACTCATCGTCACGTCACTCCATCTTCTGTGGAACAATTCTGCGAATGCGAATAGGAAAGAAATCGATCAATATGATCGCAAATCAAGGTGATCGAGACATGTGATACGTGATTGCTTGTCGTTACTGACTGGCTGTGTTGTATGGTTCTATGGATAGGTGGTTATGTTAGTGATTTGAGCTTTAATCAGTTTTAGTGATGATCACGATTATTTTTAACGCAAACGAACGAATATTCAAATCCTTTGACATTTTAAATATTATTTGAAATGAATGTTTTGCTTAGATCTTGGATTGGATTTAAAAAATCATGATAACCGAATGATTGTGTGTATAGTCAGATTTTCTATTAGACGCTGCCACCCACTTTACGCCCACCACAATTTCTCAGCTGTCGTTCAATTGATTCTAGTAATGAGCCCATACTATGCCTCAATCGCAAACGAAAAATCAGCTACATACGACTGAAAACAGTTGGTAAATTGCGGTGGGAGGAAAGTGAGTGGCAGCGTCTTATAGGTGATCTGACTGTATTCAAATTCTGCTCCATTACACAATGGTCGGGCTCCATATAAAAGGGCGGCCAAAACTACCAAAAACTTTTTTGAGATTTTTATGTTTTTTATCATTTTGACATATACCTCATGTATTATATTATTATGATCCCTAATTGAAATTGTAATTGTAATTGCTCAATCCACACCCTGGCAGACAATTATCCGCCAATCTAGACACGGGCTGAGTGAGGACCTACCAAGCCTCCCCCGTTAACATGTCCTATACCGTTTAGCACACCGGGATCTTCCACAAGCAGGCGCCGGAATCAAAGCGGTCCCACAAGTTTCAGATACATTAAACAGATATAGTTCCTCTGGCACTAAACTGAATGGCGCCCTCCGCTTCACCACTAGTACTGACTCCCTGCACGCCAAACACAATATCAAAAGAAGCGCGTTGTATAGCAAATCAGATGATTTATACAGTACATCACCTCCGACACTATGCCCAACGTACAGAAAAGGCAGCGCCAGTAAAAAAGCGGGAGGCGCGCCACTCGGTTTAGTGCCAGAGGGACTATAAATACAACGAAGAAGAAATGAAAAGATAGGGCAAATGTACCATTAGTGGTGCACCTAAGGGAAAACTGCTAAAACACGGTGATAAAATCATAAAATATATGATTTTAATGCATCAGTCGATAGATTTCAAATCCTTCTATCATTCATATGTATAAAAATCACGATTCATTTGAAATTTCCCTGCAAAAAACCTTGCACCAATAATAGGGACACTGTTCCTTTAGTGGAGGTATGTTTTAAGAATGGTTCCTTTAGTGGCGCAATCCATTGATTTCTTATGGGACCCTCCACTATGGGTACTGATGCACCACTATAGGTGCAAAGAAGCAAAAATCTTAAGCAAAATAATTGTTTTAAATAGTTTTACGGTTAAATTCCATGAATATTATTCGATTACTTATATTATTTTCGCATCTTACATCACAGAAAAATATCACATAATCATTTATTACTGCGTAACATGCCAAAACACACTACCTCCACTATTGGAGCTACCTCCACTAAGCGAGCGTTTGCCCTAGTAGAGTTGGTTCTGTTGTTAGATTTCTGAAACGAAAAAAACAGAAACAAAATGTTAACATTAAAACGGGGTTTATAATTGATAAATGTATCGATAGTTTCTCATCTGCTACGTTTCCATATCGTAGCGCATTTGATTGTTTCCATCTCCAGGATGTTCGTCTTCGCTCGAGCATTGAGAACCATAATGAAATGAGAATATACAAATGTGAGCATTAGTGTTGATCTACTAACAAATTAATATAAGGCCGCACGGGACGTCATTATAAACACCCTATTCATTTATAGAAGCAAATCTCAAGAACTACTCCATATATCGATGCGAAAAATTAATCAATATATTCTATACCTATATATAGTATACAACCCAAAAAAAATTCAGCTTATCGGTTTACTAAAACTCGAGATTTGCTTCTGCAAAGTTTTGATGATAATTGTTAGAGTGAGACAAAAGGTAGAAAAAATAACACGGTCTTCCGTGTCACCTTAAAGTGCTGTCCCTGAGTATCTTGTAAACTGAACTGAATTATTTTTTGTCTGCCTATACCTTTATTTAGCAAACTATTTAGATCCGAGATTTTAAGTGCAAATCTAGCATGTTTAATAAAACAAGCATTCAGTTTTCAGTTGAAGAATGTTGAAGAAGTTGATGATACTGTTATTTATACCAGCTATATACATTCACTATTAATGTACGGATATTCAAAAATTTTCAACACGCGGTTATGATACTTCAGTATTTGTGCTGTTGTATCGGTGTGTGTAGTGGGAAACCTTGCTTGTCGTACATAGTATCAGCTTGGATGGTTCTAACGGTAAAAAATCGCACGACGAACGGAAAGTTGATAATCTATCATCCTAATTTAATAATACCTACATTGGGTTGCAACAAACATTTGATCTTGAGATATTGATTTGCCTAATTAATGATAGTTTTGACAATAGTCACATGCTTACTATCCCATATGACAGCGTTTTTTTTTTAATTCTTTATTAGTATTATTCCAAACATTACATTCATTATTTCTTATATCTAGGTGTTCTGTGTTATTACACAACACTATCATCCTAATTTAGTAAAACAAATCTAAGATTTTATTAACATTTTGTTAACAACATATTACATTTCATTTGCCGTAGCAGTTCAGATTTTTTACAGGTGAGTTGATTTCACCTGCTTATAAGAGAAAAAAAAACGTTTTGAATATACTTAACCTAACTTAACCTAAATATATAACGCATTAATCGTGGCAATAGAAGATTGCAACGATTTTTGCCTGAAATTATTAATTATTTTATTTGACATTTGTTCCAATGTTTCAACATTGGATATTCTATGTAACTCATTGGTACTATACCAGAGAGGAAGCTTCAGAATCATTTCCAAAATTTTATTTTGAATTTTCTGCAGAGCTTTCTTCCTGGTATTACAACAGCTAGTCCATATTGGTACAGCATACAACATGGCTGGCCTGAAAATTTGTTTGCATATCAAAAGCTTGTTATTAAGACAAAGTTTTGATTTTCTATTAATAAGTGGATAGAGACATTTTACATTTGTCCATCTATTCCAATTGCAAATTATATGTAATGTTTAGCTTTTCGGTAGTTGTTAAACTTCCACTCGGCTGGTTGGCCGTAAACCACGATTCATAATTAAAACAAGTATTTATCGAGCAACGGACTCATGTTCCGTAACCGGTCGTTTGAGAACGTCGCGACCCATTGGAAGCCCACACAATAGAAACCTCAGCCAGCGCAGTTGCTGGCTAGTGTAGTGTGCTATTCCTATACCTAAAAAACAATGCGCTCTCGGGCTAGGCATTGGATATATATAGAAAGCGTTGTGTTTGGATGGGCATCTAATTCTTCCGAAAGAGGTGCACTTTGCGAAAGAGGACCACGTGATTATTGAGCTGAAATCGAATTCAGGTTAACTTCTGCGTTCATGAGTCCTCTCATGGCGTAGTGGTTAACGCGCCCCAACTAGAGATCGGGGAGTCGTGAGTTCGATTCTCACTGAGAAGACGTGTAACTTTTTCGCAAATCTCATCGTGACAACATGTCTACTTGAAGGTTTCAAATAAAGAGCTTTTGGTTTATGTGGGAATATTGTTAGTTGAGTTTTGGAAGCATTAGGAGAAATCTTCCATTTTTTGCAAGTATGAAGAAAAAATATCCAAACTTTTTTGCAATCGACTACAGATGACACGCAGGCTTCGTCCTTTGGCGGAGAGGCCTGTGTCATCCGCAAACAAAGATTTTTGACATACCTGAGGTAACTCAGGTAAGTCAGATGTGAAAATATTGTATAATATTGGTCCCAAAATGCTGCCTTGGGGAACACCAGCTCTTACAGGAAGTCTTTCAGATCTGGAGTTCTGATAATTAACCTGAAGTGTACGATTTGACAGATAACTTTGAATTATTCTAACAATGTATGTTGGAAAATTAAAGTTTTTTTAATTTTACGATCAAACCTTCATGCCAAACACTGTCGAATGCTTTTTCTTTGTCTAGAAGAGCAAGACCAGTAGAGTAGCCTTCAGATTCGTTGGAACGGATCAAATTTGTTACACGTAAAAGTTGATGAGTGCCACAATGGTCGGAAAAAAGTGAAGTTTGGCCAAAACTATTTTTATCGCCTTAATCGATGGAATATGTAATCTGAATATGTTATTTGGCGTTTTTGTTGTTTCAGAAGAGGTTATTCACAAATTACGTAACTTTGAAAAAAATATATTTTTAAAATTAAAATTGTTATCAAACTGGGCTGAAAGCACAAATTTTGTTTATATTTGATTGAGTTTGATCAAAATGTGTATGAATAGTAGTTAAATAAATTTTAAATAAACTTTGTATGAAAAATATCATCAAAATATATGTAAAATATTGAATTATTCAAATAGCTCTAACTTGCAAATCAGCAAATTTCTGCAAAAATTTTAAAGGTTTTTTGTAAGATCTAAGGATGCTTTTTGATGTGCACTATTCAAAATGGCGGCGACATGACGCGACAAGAGTTGTTTTTCATATTCAAATTCACCAAAATTACTAAAGTGTAATATTGAATAGTATTAAAACTTAAACCAAATATTTTTTTCCATCCTCATGCTCGATAAAAGTGTTGAACCATAAGCTTTCAGATAGTGGGTAACTTTGGGGAAATATTGCATTCTTAAATTATAAATTTTGTGCTTTATTTTATTGTTACATTTTTCAATTTTTTGACTTCAGCTGGTTTGCCGTCATAAAAATCATAGAAATTTAAATTTTAGTTCAATTTCCATTAAGGATCATAATAATATAACACATGAGGTATATTTTAAAACTAAAAAAATCATAAAAATCTCAAAAAAGTTTTTGGTAGTTTTGGCCGCATCTTTATATGGAGCCCGACCATTGTGGAGTGGTCGAATGTCCATGGCGGAATCCGAACTGTTCATTGGCAAAAATTGAATTTTCGTTGATGTGGGCCATCATTCTGTTCAAAATAACCTTTTTAAAAAGTTTACTGATGGAGGAAAGCAAACTGATTGGACGATAGCTAGAAGCTTCTGCAGGATTTTTGTCTGGTTTTAAAATTGGAACAACCTTAGCATTTTGCCATTTGTCAGGAAAATATGCTAATTGAAAACATTTGTTAAATATATCAACTAAAAATGATAAGCTACTTTCTGGAAATTTCTTGATGAGGATGTAGAAAATTCCATCATCGCCAGGAGCTTTCATATTTTTTAATTTTTTAATAATAGTTCTCACTTCATCTAAATCAGTCTCACAGACATTTTCGAAAACGTTCTCTTGATTGAGAATATTTTCGAAGTCCTGAGTAACTTGATTTTCAATTGGACTAGTAAGTCCTAAATAAAAATTGTACGCGCTTCCAAACTGCATAGCAAGTTTTTGAGCTTTTTCGCAATTAGTTAGTAATAATTTGTTTTCCTCTTTCAATGCCGGTATTGGCTTCTGGGGTTTTTTCAAGATTTTAGATAATTTCCAAAAGGGCTTAGAGCCAGGGTCCAATTGAGAAATTTTATTTTCAAAATTTTTGTTTCTTAAATCTGCAAAACGTTTTTTGATTTCTTTCTGCAGATCCTGCCATATGATTTTCATAGCAGGATCACGAGTGCGTTGAAATTGCCTTCTCCTCACGTTTTTAAGACGGATCAAGAGTTTAAGATCATCGTCTATAATCACGGATTCAAATTTTACTTCACATTTTGGAATTGAAATGCTCCGG
This sequence comes from Aedes aegypti, assembly GCF_002204515.2. NCBI lineage: Eukaryota > Metazoa > Arthropoda > Insecta > Diptera > Culicidae > Aedes > Aedes aegypti. The sequence goes on along the minus strand of NC_035108.1, from coordinate 242,340,392 downwards.
GCTTCAACAATGGAATTTGTTAAAGTTTCAAGAGCATTGTCAATATCAAGTTTAGTTTCTAAAGAAATGTTAACATCAAGATTAGAGTCAACATACGTTTCATATATATTCCAGTCGGCTCGTAAATAATTGAAAGTGGAGCTGATAGGATTGAGAATCGCTTCATTGGATATTTGAAATGTAACAGGGACATGATCAGAATCAAAATCAGCATGAGTAACTAATTGGCTACAAAGATGACTAGAGTCGGTTAAGACCAAGTCAATCGTAGATGGATTTCTAGAAGAGTAATATGACGTGTTGATGATTCTAATGTCTATCGCTCATGAGTTTCGCGCTACCCGGCAGGGACTTGGTCCTATGTACCCAATACTCTGCTGTGTCTTAACTTCACGCAATACATTCTTTAGATATGTGATATGGTTTGCAGAATATTATGATTTGTCACTTCATGAAGATGAGAATTTCTGTTATGGTACCATATTCACATATCAGATAACTCCCACCTGGAACAATGTAATGCATCGGAGACATGCAGATTTAGATGTATGTATACGATCTATGCCTAGTTCGGCTCTGATCAACAGGCAATCAGTGTATTCAGTTTTTCAACTAGCTTGAAGCGATGAACGTTTCAAGACAAGCTCTCCACTATATCTGCTAGCAATCACCGGTCGTCGAAAGATATATCGGTTCTTTTCTGCTAAAGAAAGATCCGATTGTATGCCAGAGACTATGGCTCATGCTGTATTGGAAAAACAAGAACTACACCCAGTACCAAATAGTATGTAACTATGAGGCGGACCGGAAGGTTTGATGAACAATCCCCACCTCTAACTTGCAAATCAGCAAATTTATGCAAAAAAATATTAAACATTTTTTGTAAGATCTAAGGATGCTTTTTAATGTGCAATATTCTAAATGGAGGCGACATGACGCGACAAGGGTTTTTTTTGTGTTCAAAATCATCAAATTACTAAAATGAAATATTGAACAGTATCAAAACTTCAACCGATAGTTATTTATGCAACAAGTTGCAAAATGATGATTTTTTTCAGCACGAGTCGTACATTTATCCAACGAGGCTCGCCGAGTTGGATAAATACGACGAGTGCTGAAAAAATCGAGTTTTGCAACGAGTTACATACAACATTTTTTGCAATAACGAAAAATACCGGTAAAGTTGGAATTTTAGGGATATTTCAAGAAAATCCGCATGGCCATCCATGCGTTGTAGCAACTCAGTATTTTTCAATCAGGTAGGCTGTGGAATGACTGTCACAAATTTTCACACTTTCATTGCTGATTCCACTTTCAAAGACAGACCAGTAAGGACGCCCCGCTTAGAATTTTCAACCATATTTTATGCTGAATCTTGGAAAATTACAAGAACCACCCCATAACGCTCCCGTCCTTTTATATAGTGAACCGATAAATCCTCTACTTCCGAAAGACTCAGAACCCTCACGGTCAACCAGCTTCTGATTCTAGGATCCGAATCCGATTTAATTCGGTTCGTCAAATGGATGAAGAATCAACTTAAGTTCTGATTATACATACATTTGACGAACCGAATTGAATCGGATTCGGATCCTAGAATCAGAAACTGGTTTGAGAAAAGCACAGCATTTCAATAAATGACATATGGAGGTGATCCGACGCCGATTCAGTAACTTCCAAAACAATACTGAAAAGTGCTTCTTTTCGATACTGTTATTAGCGCTGAAAAGTAACACTTTTCAGCACTGTTTGTATCGGTAGGAAAAGTAGGCTGTTATGCAGGTCATTTCCTTGATAAAAAGTAAGCCGATATGCGATCGAATTGCAAAAATTTTTTTTTTCATTCTCATGCTCGATAAAAGTGTTGAACCATAAGCTTTCAGGTAGTGCGTAACTTTGGGGAAATATTGCATTCCTAAATTATTTTTGTAATTTATTTTGTTGTTATGGGAACTCCGGGCATAATAGACACATCAAGCAAATGCTTGATTTAAGACCATACAATGACATTTTTTTCAAATTACTCCCGGCTAGTTTTCAAGTTTGATATTAGTACGACGTGCACCACATCATATGCCAGAAAAGTGACGTAGAAATTTAGGTCCAAAACAAGGCTAGTAAAAAGGTATCGGGGCAAAATGAACACTTGCATGGAATTTAATGATTGCAAAATATTTAATGTCTGTCAGTCGTTCCTATGTGGGCTCTACCTCTATCATAAGAGCTAAAAAGAATTTTTCTGGGGTCTTTATGTTGCTCAAAAATTAGATTCTCCAACCGCCTTGCTTATATGCCAATTTGAAGTAGAGAAAAATTTAAAGTCAAATTTCAAGGGACAAATGAAGCAAAACGAAAACTTTTCTACCGTCAAACATTTCAAATGCAATACAGATTTCATGCAGTGTATGAACTTTTGATGAAGTATACATATTCTCAGAGATTGAGGGGGTGTCCATTTCGCCCCGGGTGTTCATTATGCCCCTAATCCCCCTACATTTTTCATTTTTTTGACTTTAGCCAATTTGTCGTCATAAAAGTCATCGAAATTTTAATTTTAGTTCATAATATTATAATACATGAGCTATATTTTAAAATGATATAAAACATAAAAATCTCAAAAAAGTTTTTGGTAGTTTTGACCGCCCCTTAATATGGAGCCCGACCATTGTGTATTGGTAAAGCTTGATTTAATTGTTCGTTTTCTTTTTTTAATAGTCTACAACATACAGTATTGGACATATAAAATGCACTAAAGCTGGTTTTTTATATAAAATGATCAACTTCAAATAGCTCTGGGCCGTTTTTTTTATTTTTTTCTGAGACGAATTACAAATTACCTCAATTTTTATAACTATTGCAAAACTTGTGTGACAACAATTGATTCAAAAGTTACAAATAGCAAAACATTTCTCTACCAATTCTTCCAGAAATTATCCCAGCGATTTTTCAAAGGATGCTCAGAAAAATTTATCCAGAATTTGCTCCAGGAAATGCTTGAGAACTCTAAAGCGATTACCTTCAGTAATTTCATGTGTTTTTTTTTCCAAAACTATCCTAGAATTTCCTCCTGATATTTTTTCACTAATCCTTAAACCGAATTCTATAGTTGTTATTCTAGGAGATCTTCCAAAGATACAGAATTCCTTCCGAGGAATTTCACCCAGGCTTATTCCGAGGTGGTTAAAAAAATAGCTGAATTTTGTTTTATTTTATTTTTTTTTTCAAGAAGCCCTGCAAGAATTTCTCCGCTTGTTTATGTGGATTCCTACAAAAAAAATCATTCACGTGTCCTCCAAGAAATCCAAAATTCCTCGAGGGGTTCTTCGAATTATTTTTTTAGCATTTCATCTAATTATTACTTTTGCATTTTTACCAAAAATTTCTCAAAAAAAGTCCATTAAATCTTCAATAGTTTATTTTTTCTACACCAGTTTATACTACAGCTATTTTTCCAATTATTCATCCGACCATTTCTACACAAATTTATGTAGAGATTCTGTCCAAAGTTTTTCGAGAATTTTCTTTAGAAAATCCTGCGGCATACTGTCCCGAGAATTGATTGATTTTTTCCCGAATATATTTGCAAATTATCTACAAAATCTTTGAGTGATGAAGACAGTCTTGCAGTTGTCGAACTGGGCAGCTTCTAAGCTGAAAATTTATTCAATGTTATTTTATAAATGTATTACAAAAGTAAATGTGACTTATATTTCTGTATTTTTTCAAATCAATCAACTTTCACAATAAAGAATATTTTCTACTGAATGTACTGTAATTTACTGGCAATAAAAATTCAGAGATTTACTTGAGAAAATCTCAAAAACTAACTGGAGGAATTACTGAAGAATTTTAGAATAAATCTCTGGAGCAATTGCTGAAGGTATCTTTAGAGAAATCCATAGTTGAAAACATATAAATCCTGAAGTAGTACCTGAGCACTTGGGAATACCCGAATAAATTTCTACAGATATTCCTGGAGCAACGCATGAAAAAAATGCATACAGTACTTTTTTTTATCTTTATTAACGAGATGCTTAGCCCTGGGCTAGTTCATCTCGGGACCAACGGCTTTACTTCCCTTCCGAAGGAAGTAGTCACTGAAATTTTTAGTGACTATCTCGGGGATGGGATTCGATCCCAGGTCCTTGGCGTGAGAGGCGTGTGTTCTAACCACTACACCAGGTCCGTCCCCGCACATATAGTACTACTTGCCGTAATGTAACGAGGAATTCCCAGAAAAAGTCTTAGATCTCAAAGAAATGACAGCTTTGATGCTATGAAAAATCAAACTTTTTCTCCTAGTTCCAATTAGGTTTCGTTTTGTTTTCTTGGCTCCTGTTTAGTCTCTTTTCGTCCTCTTTTTGGTTCCTTTGAGGCTTTTTGGTCTTTTTTTTCTAGCAGGTCTTTAATTTTCTTAACTAGGTATAAGGAACACAGTCGCTACCAGCCCTGTTAACACGATAAGCTTTTTCATTCTTGTGGTAACGTTTGGCATGAAAATGAAGGGGTTAGTAGCATAAGGGTGACAAAAACCTAGTTTTGAGAAAATCTACTTTGAAGTTTTTCAGCTATTTTGCATTCTTTATAAATTGTATGAGAGTCAAAAAACAAGAACAATAATTCTAAGAATTAAGTTTTTTTTTTCTGTTGAGAGGAAAAATTACCTGAACATATTTTAGAACGCTTGGAAACAGTAGAATTTCCTTAATTCGACTCAACTTAAAGCCGATTAAAATGTCACTAACACCCCTTTGTGTTTAAGCCCCTCAAATATAGTAACTTTCAATTTGCAGTGCGGTCTTTAAAAAATTCATAGTTTCACTGCACATAAAATATTAGCCAACGTTTGTCCTACCCATGGTTTCGAACGTGGACGCGCCTCTGTGTATAACCGTCATCATGGTACCTAAAAGGCTAGGGCTACAGAACACCACATCGATAATCGAACTAGAGATGGGCAAATTGGTAAAATTTTGAGATCGAATCGTAGGTGGCTCACTCACAAAATTCAGATCCACTGACTCGTTAAAAAATCAAAAGCAAATTATGAAAAGAGAAAAAAACAAACAAAACAAAACAATTTCTGAATGATATCATTTTTAATATATGAAGCTATTTCAAATACAGTCGACTCTCCACATCTCGATATCTTTCCCTATGTCGATGATTTTTTCGGTCCCTTCATTCGGCCTACAATTTCCCTCGATAACTCGATATCCTCCTTATCTCGATATCTCCAAATCTCGATGTGCTCCTGATGATTTTTTATTCCCTATTTACTTTTCGTATGTCGATATGACCATTATCAAAGGTTACTAGACCAAAGTTTCGTGTTTCAATCCAAATTAGAATCGTGAAATGACGTCTGCTTGTTTATTGCTTTCACGATTTTCCTAACAACGAAGCGGTTTTCAATCTAGTATTCATTCTCCCTATCTCGATGGCCCCTTCGATATCGAGATGTGGAGAGTCAAATGTATATATAATGCACTTAATTACGATGAATCCAGCTCAAAAATGTTATCCCTGGTAATTTTTGAACTCCCTTCCGAAAATTGCAATGCTATTAAATCGTTGCTCTTAAAAAAAATCGTGGTTCGATCACTCATTTTTGAGAGTCAACTCTTTTGAACTCTTTTGTTCTAAATCGAACAGCTGTCTGGTTGTCTAGATTTGTGCTCTATAACATTTGAGGAGTGTCTTCGATGCATCTTAACCTTAAACAAAAGTATCTACAATGGAAAGTCGGGTGCTTCTCAAATGCTAATCGCCAAAACCAGACAGAACGCACCAGTTGCAACGAAGAAAAAAAACAGAAATAGGTATAGCTGGATCCTATTTTTGCACATTTTTTTCAACTTCGGCAGTGTTTTTTTTAAGCTACCGAGCTCATATTTGGCCACAATATGCGTCTTCTTATTGCAATGTTTTAGATAATTCTGCCGAGAAACCCTCCATGCCCAAGTGAATCAAGGAAGTGCCCAAGTAGCTCTGCACCCTATATGGAATCGATTCAAAACTGAAAAAAAGCTAATCAATAGTTTAAGACGGATTCCCTTATGTAACCAACCCTTCGGTTGTCGTCTCGTTATTGTATTGTGTACAACACAGGTAGAAAGCGCGCTTATTGTACACTACAATACCCTAGTGGTGCCGATGATGGCTAATCGCACGACGGAAGGTCAAATCGCATTTTGACCATGTCAAAAAATCGAAAGAATCCTAGATGTTGGCGACATTCTGAAGTTTAGAATGAACTCTAGACTTGATCACACACTTAGCCAGTCCAAGTTGCGTTGTAATATCGCGTAGAAAATGAAGAAGAAGATTGCATTCTGTGAGCAATATTTCCGCGGCTGCCGTATCCTTATCGCCACGGGCAAAAGTTGAAATGCGCAATCAGCAACCAGACACGATAAAATCCCGAAACAATAATTGAAGCCATCACTAAAACCTATCAAACTCGCTTATCATATCGATGATGTGACGGTCGCGAAAGCCATCGTAGACGCAATTAACAAGCGTCTCTCAGTAATCGGACGGAAATAAATCCACAAACAGTTAAAGTTCGCCATTTGAAGTGACTGATTGTTGGAAATTAATAATCGCTTCAATGCAACAATTTGGTAAACTTCAAAATACAAAAAAGTAACTGTGTGTAAGGTCGAAGCCCACGAATGAACAAAACTTCGTGTTTAGTATCAATGTGATAACAAATCTGATAAGCAACATAACTATAAATCAATGCGCACACAGAAAGTTTCCGAACGCAGATCGCAAGATCGATTGGAACACAAATTTAGTGACATTGTGTAACCGTCGAGAAAGAACTATTTTATTTTGTGCTTCCGTATTTTGACTGGTTTGGATTCAAGAAAATAGTGCTAAATGTGGTGGGTTTTCCATGTGCTATGGTTGATTCTAGTGATAGGACTATTCTTCCTCATATTGGTAAGTTTGATGTTAACTCTAATACACTGCTAATGCACCTTTGAAAACAATTGAAAACCAAATATCTATGGCAATCATTTTCCAAAGTAAAGTTGTAATATAAATATGAGATCTTTTACGCTTATAATAAATTATTGAAATTTTTAGCGGGTTAGTGTACGAGAACCCGAATTTTCTAGCGTTGCGTCCCAACCGGGACAAAGCCTGCTTCTCAACTTACTGTTCTTATGCGCACTTCCACAGTTATTAACTACCTCGTTTTGGTAGAATTAACATTCAAACGTATCCAACTCAATCTCTTGGAATTCCACCTCTACCAGGCGGTGCTTTTCATCCCGGAATAGGCGAGTTTGCTGTTTCCGCTTCAGTCTGAATCGCTCCACGTTTTGCCGCATACCGTGCTGCAGCATTGCAACCCGCGCTGCATTCTTCTCCTCCAAAAGCTCCTAGCACACCTCGTCGAACCAATCGTTTCTTGAACTCCGTTTCACGTATCCGACAATGCTTTCGGCAGCGTCATTAATGGCTGCTTTGACTGTCCTCCAGCAGTTCAAAGAGAGGCCCTTTCGAGCTCGCCCTCATCCGACAACGCTGCCTCAATATGCTGCGCGTACGCATTGGCGACATCTGGTTGTTTCGGTCACGCTAGATTATACCGAGGTGGACGTCGGTACCATACATTGTTGATGACGGATAGTTTTGAGCGCAGTTTCACCATCACCAGGTAGTGGTCGGAGTCAATGTTAGCGCCACAATAGGTTCTGACGTCGAAAAAGTGCCGTCCATCGATCAAAAGGTGGTCGATTTGTGATTTTATCTGCTGAGGTGATCTTCAGGTGTACCGATACGGGAGACTGTGCTGGAAATAGGTGCTACGAATGGCCATATTCTTGGAGGCGGTGCAATCTTTCAGTCCTAGGCCGTGGCTCGGGCAGCGTTCGTACTCGCGTTCGAGTGCGCGTAAAATGCGTACTTGTCATCATCAGTGCTTCCGGAGTGTGGACTATGCACGTTGCTAAAGTTAAAGAATCGGCCCCTTAAATCTCAACTTGCACATTCTTTAATTGATCGCCACCACACGATCACGCGCCTTTGAAGATCTCTCATCACTATAAAGCCTATTCCCAGCTTACGTGTGTTGCCGCAACTCTGGTAGATGGTATGGTTACCTCGAAGCGTTCGCATGAAGCCGATGTCGTTCAAATTTGCTGCTGAACAGGAATTGCTAAAGAAATTTCTCGCCGATTCCTTGCAGAAATTTTCTACAGCGACTCCCGTTTGAACTGACATCTCTTTTCAACTGCGTACTGCAATCAGAAAAAAGCGCTTCCTTGATCGATTCCTTAAAGGAATTTTCCATGCATCAAGATAGGCCAAGAAATTACTTGTCAGCAGCGAATCAGGCTTTAAGCCTGATTTGCTGCTGAACAGGAATCGCTAAAGAAATTTCTCGCCGATTCCTTGCAGAAATTTTCTACAGCGACTCCCGTTTGAACTGACATCTCTTTTCAACTGCGTACTTCGATCAGAAAAAAGCGCTTCCTTGATCGATTGCTTGCAGGAATTTCCCATGCATCAAGATAGGCCAAGAAATTACTTGTCAGCAGCGAATCAGGCTTTACTGATAAATAAACAGCAGGGTTTGAACAAGATGTTTTTCAAATAAACATGAAAATATATCGGGGTTCTAACCCTCTCTTTCCCATGTTAACACAGGTGATCCACCTACATTGTCGAACGAAGCTATGAGAAAGAAGGGATTATTAGTTTATTGATGTTACATTCGCAACTTCGATAATCTTTTAGTTGACGCAGTGTTTAGACAAATTTTAAGATTTCCAAGGCATGTGGATTGTTGGAGAAGCATTTCGCTTGTTTTCAATGACTACGAATAGGGATGGTACACAAATTATGTCACGCTAAATTTCGAATTTTTTTACCACCTACCCCCCCCCCCCCCCCCTTTTGTCACGTTTTTTGTATGAGTCCTTCGAAAATTTTTTAAGGCTTGTCACGCTTGGCTTGACCTCCTCCCCCTCCTTGGAGCGTGACGTAATTTGTGCATGACCCCATACCATCATAGAAAAGCTCAAAGGGGATGGCGGTTCCGCTCCTAAGGTGAGAAATCACAAATCGACACTGTTCCTTCATATTGAATATTGACATGATTTATCGTCATCGATCCTCTCTTTCGCTTACTAGGTACTTCGCCAAATTTTAAAAATCGGTTATGTTCCTTTTTCATGAAAGAAGATCTAATGATCCTTTATCCTACAGCACGAAAACATGTTACGAAAAGTGAATCAGTTTTCTGCAATAATGCAAAGAAAGCAACAATGAAGAAATCGTTGAATACAAATCAGCCCTTACGAAAAATCAAATTGTAATTGTAATTGTAATTGCTCAATCCACACCCTGGCAGACAATTATCCGCCCATCTAGACACGGGCTGGGTGAGGACCTACCAAGCCTCGCCCGTTAACATGTCCTATACCGTTTAGCACACCGGGATCTTCCACAAGCAGGCGCCGGAATTAAAGCGGTCCCACAAGCTTCAGATACATTAAATAGATATAGTCCCTCTGGCACTAAACCGAATAGCGGCCTTCATATCATCACTAGCACTGCCTATCCCGCACGCCAAACAAAATGCCGGAAGTAGCGTGCCGTGTAGAACATCCGATGTTCTACACAGCACATCACCTCCGACACCATGCTCAACGTACAGCAAAGACATCGCTAATAAAAAGCGGAATGCGTCATTCGATTCAGTGCCAGAGGGACTATAAATGTAACGAAGAGGAAATGAAAAGATAGTAGAGATGGTTTGGTTGTTGGATTGCTGAAACGAGAAGAAATAAAGTCATTACGTTAAAACGTGGTTTTTATAGTTGAATAAATGTATCGATAGTTTCTCATCTGTTTCTTTTCCGTGTCGTAGTTGCGTCGATTCTATCCACCTCGAGTTTTGTCGTCTCCGCTCGAGCAATGAGGACCGCGATGAAATGAAAATATAAAAATATGACCATTAGTGTTTATCTATTATTTAATGTGGTTCTCATTTGCTTTTAAATACCTAAGTAACATGTGAACTCTGCCTCTATCAGAAAATTCTAATGAATTATATTTTATTCTCCTGCACTTTCCCTAACACAAAGTATTCCTATTTAGTAAGACATTTACAAGTGCAAAGGCGCAAATAAAAGTGTGGGACCTCATCAAATCATGTTGATGCCCTCAAAGCACTCATTCTTCGATTTGCGAAAAATGAGTCCGCTGAAAACACCGACCCGACTCGACGCAATCGCGCACCTCTACCAACGCCTCCGCACATGTAAAAACTTCTGCGATAAACCTGTGGTGTGAAAGAAATGCGCAATATTATTTTAATTTCAATCCTAACTGCATGACCCGTAGGCTCTATGCGTATGATTGTTCATTATTTTAGCTAAATATACCAGTTATTCCTGTACATCAGAAGAAAAGAAAAACGATTAAGAATATCTTGCAGCGTAAAGTTTAAGTGATCAAATATTAATCCTTTCTTCGAACCTAATTTCATTATACATTGGGTTATGCTATGCTTCGCGTGTGATACGAACTTTTCACGTAATGTAACCTAGTTTAACACTTTTCTACGTAATGTAACCTAGTATGAACAGCTGCCCAACTCTCCAGACCTGCGCCCTCCAAGATCCAAGGTGCTGCTGCCTTACGTTCAAAACTTCTTTCCTCAAAGTCTGTCTATCAATTCCGAACTCTATAGCATACTACCATACCAATCAGACCCTATTCCTGACAAGACACAGAGTCATAACCGCAATGTGATGGATTTACCCAGTAAATCCACAATCTTGTCCTAACCCCTCTTACGTTTCGCTATCCTCGAAAGTCACCCATATTGATGCTTGGCAAAAAATATCAGTATTCAATCCACAAATCCCAAATTACACCACATTACGTTGGTCCGTTTGGCGTCGCCGGTGGATACCTGTTCTGACATTCGTTTCTTTTAAACTCCATTTCAACCATGTCCCTCCACTTTATCAATACGAATGTTGACGAATCGCGATAATCTGAAGATCGTGACCAGAACGGAGGTAGGATAAATCACTAGGGACCAACTACCACCACAAATCAGCCCTTACGAAAAATCAAAGTCGAAATATTCGTCTATAAACTGGGAAATCTAATAATAATTGCAACGTTTCCTACTGCAAATTAATGCGCTGAGACATCGTTCACGTCAGCGTTAGCGTAGTTACGGTATACTTCGTAGATTGTAGCAACTTTTATTTTTATTTTTGATAATCTTATTCTGCTTTCAAGAATATGGAAAGGGATTATTCCTTGATCCAATCCTAAACAAGAAGACCAAAACCATAAATATCGCTATTCCTGGCCACGCCCATCTTTACCGTAACTTGGAATAGAGGAAGGAAATGTTGATGTAGCACTTACTTAATAAGAGGCCACCGACTCAGCGACACCCTCATAAGTGCTACGGAGGTGGGGGTTGGGAGAGGTAAATGGTCAGTATTCGCTTTGAAAGCTAGCGATAGACACAGCAGGGCATTTTTTGTTTAAATGTTTTTAATTTAAGGACTGTTCATTTTATAAAGTGGACACCTTGTGCATGCTGTAGCCTTTTAATTTATAAATGACATTTCAATCGGTTTTTTGCACATCGTTCGACTAGTGTTGTACAATGTTGTGATTATAAAAATTCTTCTAAATAATGAAATTTCACACGAATATGGGACAACGATGAAAACGGTCAATTTTTTGAGGTTATCAAAATCAATGATTGTTAGAAATTGACTGGAAAATTCGATAATTTGTATTTTTTTTTTTCAAAAAAGGCTTGTTCTTCAAAAGCATTTTCAATCAGAAGCCTGATGGAAAAAATCAAGTTTTTTTTTGGAGCAACAATTTTACAGATATAATAAAATCGTTCTTCCCGTATATTTTTAAAGAATAATGTTTTAAGGAGGGAATTGATACAAGTAGAATTTTTTGGTTAAAAGTACGTCCTGACGGTAGTGCTAATATAGTATTAATATAAAAAATAACTTACGCCTTCATAGAGTTACTTATTAAGTCCCCACGTCACATTTAAAGCAACATAGAAACACAATTGCTTTATTCTTAGAAGACCTATCAAAGTACATTGACAATCATCAAAATTGCCAACACTGCTGTAATAAAATCGATTCTATTTTTCACATATTATTTTCATACTATGTTATTCTGAGATTACCAATTGAAAACTTTTATTTTTATTTTATTTTATTTTATTGATGAACAAGAGGGTCAGGGGCCAAGTCTCCAGCATAAGTTTGAAAACTCACATTGTCCATAATACACCGGGGGGTTTTGGAGTTTGGGAAGTAGGCAACGCAACATCTTTGACCAGAAGGTTCTTTAAGTTTTGCTTCTACTCTTGACTTCCAATACACGTATGAATGATGCAAGGTCAAAAGAACATGAATCAGTCATACATATAGCGGTAGTGAAGTGTTTTGCCTAAGGATATGGGAAAGGAGGGATTTTGGGTGGTGTTTTGTAAATAGCTCTGTGGAACAAGTTTGTTATTAGTTCAAAATTTAGTTAATGTGATTCACCTTGCAATCAGAAATAAGAATATTTACAAAAACATGATACTTATCTTTTCTCGGCCAATACGCTGCCATGTCTTTCCTCTCCAATGAATTTTTCCTCGTTGTAATGGCGGGTTAGATATGAAAACAAGGATAAAGAGAGAAGAAATGTTAGTGATTGTTACATGCTTTATTGCTGTATTGGCCTACAATGAAATCATAGAAAATTCGCTCTTTGGATTCCCATGATAACAATCCCCATGCAGCTTACGAGAAACTTCATGGCAATGATCACTGTACGTCATGTGCGGCATTCAGGACATCTCAACAATACTGAGGACGAACAACAAAAAATGAATCCAAAAGAGCGAAAACCTCAATGTTTCAATGTAGGACAATTCAGCTTTAAAGCATGTGAGAAGTTCTTGGTGATATTCTCACAACGGCCATTCAGAATGGTTCGACGTATGTAGATAAAAGATCATTATGATAAAATCAACGCGACGACATGTTAGTGAACTCAGAACGATTATTGTATTTGCAACTGTTAATTTCGATAGTTAATCTTAGGGTCGATATTCTATATAACTTTTAAGATAAGCAGGAGTAAAGCACGAACGCGAAGTAATGACCTTCCATCCCATCTTCAAGTGCTCCCCACAAGCACAACACTTCATTCTGGCACTTTAGAACGTCCATGTTGTAACTTGTTCGCACAAGAAATCTGCCTCGACCGAGTTGGCAGAACGCGTCCATACCCCTTTCCGAACCAAAGGACAGGGAGATTACCAATTGAAAAATTCGAAGAAAATAGTTTACAATTTGCTGTAGATCGATAAATATGCGTACATGATTCCAAAAGTAAGAGACTTTTTAGTAAAACTACCATAAACAGTAAAATGTATACTCAAGACTGTGGTTTCAAACTCACGATTTAGCTCCCGTTTATACAAATATAGTTTCTTTAGTAATCCAAACTAGTTTTGAACACGCTTTTTACTTTTCTATTTTGCTGGGAGTGAAAGGATGGTGTATCAGCAAATTTGGCCATAAATGGGTAAAACACTAATGTTACCTGATGTTAGAGAATGGTGGAATATAATTGATTTTTTCAAGCTATACTTTTAGTAGAATAGTAAAAGATACAAACATACAATTTGTTCATAAAAATTAAGATTTTTGTTTTGCGAAAAATAATGTTAAACTTTGACAAACAGCTTTTCTTAGGGGTTTTTGGAAAAACTATTTAGCTCTTCAACCAAAAGCATTTTCTAAGATCATATATTTTCATAGCATTGTAGAATAATAGTTGAACGATGCACAGAAAACCGATTACGATTTTATCAATAAATAAAAAGATGGCATAAACAAAGTGTCCACTTTATAAAATGAACAGTCCTTAATCTTTTGAATGCCGGCAATCAGAGAGAATGTATTTGTCTTGTTTAAGGTGTATGGTTGATTAGAATCCGCATAGTACTTTCCGTCTTGAATAATTATGTATACGACAAATCGTATGGGTATCTGCTTATTAATGATTTAAAAGCAGAACCGATCCTTCAAGGATCATCGGTAGAAAAAAAAAAAAGAAAAAAAAAACAGAAACGAAACAGCAGCGCGTAAGACCTGCAGTATTTTTTGAACTTGGTATTCGAAAATTGAAAATTATGAACAAAAAAACGAATTCAACTCATTAAAAAACGAACAAACGCGCATCTTTGTGTTTTAACTATAAAAGCTCAAAAACGGAGAAATTGTGGAAATAGTGGCAAATTCAAAACACTTTTCCTTCCACACGCGAACCACTTGATTGAATCTACGTAATCCCAAACCGACGAAGCATATCACAAAAAAAAAACAATCGTTCCATCGGTAGTTACTAGGATTGAACTATTGCTAACTGCGCTGAGACATCGTTCTCGTCGTTGAAAAACTAGAAAACGTATTGAAGGAACAAAATAGGCGAAAAGTTATTGAACGCTATCACTCTAATATCATAACTATAAAGACCCAAACGCAATGATAGCGGAAAGCGGAACCGGTTAGCCAGTATGAACTACAACAAGCTTGTCAACTCAGTGTTGGTTCAATTTCATTCGTTGTCAGTTCAGTCGAGATGGTGTGATTCATGCTGGCGAACCGGTTCCGCACTCCGTTGCTGTTCCGCTGTCATTGCGTTTGGGCCTTAAGTACAGAAACAGTTTTGATGAACTTTCTGACAAATTACTATGGATGTAGATTTAAATCGTTATCAGAATAAAGTACCGCGGGGAAAGTGTAAGTGGGGTAAATGAAAAGAAATTGCATAATTTAGTGAATATATGAATTTAAGTTCCGAACTCATGCGTATACCTTCGATAGAAATCCTGGCTACGACCAAGCTAAGTTTTACACCCTACTGCAATGACAGACTTATCACAATTGGGAACCTATAAAAAGCTTACCGCAATTTTGGGATTGGGTTACCTATAAATGACGACTTCCTTCGGAAAAGAATTTTAAAAAGCCATTGATCTCGAGGCAAATAAGCCACAGGTTAAAAAAAGGCTGATACGATTATCTCGATTACTTTTTCAAATCTTCGTATGTAACTTCCAAACGGATTTGAGAAAATTCATTAGGAATAATCGCAACCTACCTTCTAGAACAGTTTTAAAATGAATCCCCTTTTTAACAGTTTGCATGCAATCAGCTCGCGTTAAAATACTAGCAGTTTCTATCATTTCCCACAAAAATGTAAGACAAAAATGATAAGCCGTTTCAATCAGTTACTTACGACGTTTCTGTACCAGTATAAAATCGACTCAAGTAGTGTTTCGTTTTGATTCGTGGTTAAGTCACTTGTCTCGGTGAAAGTTAGGTTGCGAAAGTTGAGAATCTTACTTATGCCGTTTTGTAAATCCTGAAATTAGGCGTTCCAAAAGTGAAAAATCGAGATGGTTTAGAGCGGAACGTGTAGAATTGATCGTTCCGAATAAAAAAAAAAATGATGCAAACATTAACCTCAAAAATTAAAATTCAAAAAATTAAGTGTTGTATTTCACTTTTTTGTTCCTTTTTATTGTTATCTCCCCTCGTACCAACTGAGTGGTCTCGTACAAAGAAGAAAATCAATATTTGTATCAATCTAATAAAGACAAAAAAATCTGCCCAAGTCTTGGGCAGAGTCTGTTAATTGAAAAATTGTAACTTTACTATTGTTTCCTTTACAGCGTCGGATATATCACTTCGGCATGCATGGCACGGAACAGCAGTATGAAACCAGAAATTCACAGGATATTCGTAGTAAAAAAAGCCATGCATTACTCTCATCCATATGTATAAGCAATGTTTTTTTTTATTCCAGGTAATCAACAGTATTACATATTCACGATATACGAATCCCAGCAAAACGCCAGAAATCAGCAAGCATCGGATCAACCGCCACCCAATTGTAAGACTCATTCTAATTTGGGAACAGGTTAAACTGATTCTCTGACCACAACATTTTGTTTTCAGACGAACCGCCTCCGCCACCACCCAAATACGATGATGTGATAAAATCACCGGATTTGTACCAGAAGCCACCATCGTACAATCAAGTACAATAATTTATTTCTTAGCTTATTCTAAAACAATCGACACAACTACTAGAATAAAACTTGTTTGTGAGTTGTTGCACTTACCGTCTTTACGAAAGATTGATCGAAATTATCCGAATCTCATCGTAGGGTTTGTCAGTTTTCGGGTTGGTCTTACTGTTGCAAATGTTCTGCACCACTTCCATTCCTTTGTGAACACGCCCAAACACGGTGTGTTTGTTATCCAGCCAGGGCTGTTGAAATAGGAAGATTATAATCATTTTCACGGTCAAATCCTGGTCAATCTCAAACTCACCGTTGGCAGCACCGTGATGAAGAACTGACTTCCGTTAGTGTTTGGACCAGCGTTCGCCATACTGACCGTGTAAGGTCGATCGTGCTTTAGCGTGGAGCAAAATTCATCCTTGAATTCCCCGCCCCAAATCGACTGGCCGCCGGTTCCCGTTCCGGTGGGATCACCCGTCTGAATCATGAAACCTTTGATGACGCGGTGGAAGATGTGTCCATTGTAGTAACCGTTCTTAGTGTGCACGCAGAAGTTTTCCACCGTTTTCGGGCACTCTTTGCCGAACAGGCGCATATGGATGTCTCCCATGGTGGTGTGGATGACCGCGTGATCGTACAGTTTTTGCGAACCTGATTGGTGAGTAATGGGAAAATGGGTTAGTTTACGTTCAGTGAGTGGAAAATAATTTAATCTATAATCTATACCTTCTCCTTAATGTTGCGGAAGCAATAGCAAATTTTTAATATTTGAGAATTGAGGAATTCAATCAACTTTATTTGGCTTACCTTGTCCTTCTGTAACGGATATGATGTCTTCTTTGGAAGGTTTCTCGTTGAACACGTCACGGTCGGCATCCTGCAGATCCGAAGGCAGTCTTCGACTGTAGAGGTAAAATCGTTGTTTTCTGTAAAAAAAATATTACATTTAACATCTATCGAAAAATCCAGACATTATCTGCATATGAGCTGTAAGCGCACCTAAGATCTAATTCCGTGCATTTTGGAATATTTCTAATAAAATAGAAATATTTGGTAATGATAATTTAAAGTGAAATTGTGATGTATTACCAATATATCCCTTTCGGGACGGACGATTTTTCACCTTTATGAATAAAATTCTCTTACTACGAGTTAACACGCTCCAGAATGGATTGTAATCTTCATGAGGGTTTAATGGAACTCATTGACTATGGATTACTAAAGACGGGGAAAAAGTATATTTGAAACCGGCCCTGAACGAGCCGTTTCAAAAAATAATTTCCAGCACAATTGTGCTGCTTCACCCGAAAGGGATATAGGGGTAGTCAGGGTAAAACCGACACCCTATCATTTTTCAATTTATAAGCAGATACTCATTCGGTTTTTACCACACCTTATCTCTACTTGTAAAATATTGTGTTTCGGAAAACGTTTCAACTGACACTACCAATAAACAACAAAATCATATTGGACAGCATAGAAGAAACGGCCGTTGCAAGATTTCGCTCTTATTCTTTAACGATTTCGACTGTAAAATTTTTGAAATGTCATTCTTTGTTGTCCGTCTAAATCATCATTCATCATTATTCCGTAGGAACTTGAAGGAGAATGTTTTTTCTGGTTATTCAGCAGCTGAAAACACTTTCATTTGGGGTAAAATCGACACCTTTCTTTGCTTCATATTCTAACTTCAGGGAGTCTTTCTTGCCAGAAGACATTCTCTGAAGTTCATTTAAGTTGTGTTTTTCGAGTTCCAATGAAAGTCACGGATGGCGAACTTGTGAATCATATACTATATGGCTTTTCACAAGCTGATAGCTTAGTATTCAAAATTTTACTTCTATGTTATCACGTTTAAACTTGTTAGATCAAGTTTGAACAACTTTTTCTCATTAAAATTTGGTGGAATAATAGATTTTGAAATAGATTTCACATAAATTATTTGTATTGCCTATTCACAAACCTTGAGATTCGACAGATTGCTTTAACTTTATCTTCGCAAACATTCTATAAACTTAAGTAAAGCATATGTATCTACCCAAAGTGTATATGTCGGTTTTACCCCAACAGGCTGTGAATCTTATACGCACTCTCAATTGTTTCACATAAAATGTTGAAATACTAATTTGATTTAAATCGCTATATAACCTAAATTTATCTTTTGGGTTTGCCGGTGAGAACACACTAGAACTTCGGGGAATGGTCACTTGTGGTAAGGGTTTCAAATAAAGGTGTTGATAAATTGAAGTTTTAGCAAAGACCGACTCATGGTTGTATTTTCGCCTTATTTATCTATGGCAGATTAACCGATCGACTGCCGAATCTTAGGGGCGATCCATTAATTACGTAAGATAATTTTCAGGGTTTTTCAACCCCCCTCCCCCCATAGTAAGATTTTTTGTATGAAAATTAAAAATAAATTGTATGGCGCGTAAGAAATTTGAAACCCCCCCCTCCCCCCATAAACCCTTACATAATTAATGGACAGCCCCTTATCTTATTCCTTTAAACAGTTTTTTGCTCGGTAATTCGCCCATTCGCTGACACTCTTATTGTGTACACCACAGTTCTTTTCCCTTAGAAAAAAAAACTTAGTATCTCTACTTTCATTATTGCATTAGATTTAAATTAAAGCTCCAATAATTCAAACTTACAAATTCAGATCATGATGCATAATCCTAGTCATTATCAATATACGAAATCTTTATCAATCTTAACTTTTTTAATTCTCTTCGAACGCCGCGGAGCACACTCCTGCGACAACTCTTCTTCTGTCGTCGAATTTTCGACTGCATGTTTACGCTTGCTCCCTATCCTTGTACCACTTTCAGGAAGGCCGTGGTACTCTTCGCTGGTCGCTCTAGATGCTGTCTGCGGCTGTTGCCAACCCCAACGTATAATTGGTTTGGTATAATATAATCGTTCTGGCTCTTACTCAAACGAAGCTGCCCTTGGTGCGCCACTGTTGACACCTTTCCAATTTGAATCGATTTACGAATGTCTCCCGAGCAAGGAAACGCCAAACAAAAACGGCGCCTTTGTACAGCTTTTCGCGCCTTTAGCAGCACGTGACCTTCACTCGTGCGGTCTTCTCCAACTCGTCCAACACAATGTAGAGATATTTTCACCAACCACTGCTCTTTCAGGCCGGAGTCTTAATATCACTATGTGAATTTTTATCGCTCGTCGCCACTTTTTGAGTTTGCCGATGGGAACACAGTAGAACTTCGGGGAATGGTCACTTATGGTAAGGATTTCAAATTAGGGTTACCAGACGTACTCTTTTTAGAGTACATGTACTCTATTTCACCTTAAAAATTGTGTACTATTTTTTTTGCTAAATAGGCTCAAATGTACTCTTTTCCAGATATTACTTACGATTGTCCAACAAATCAAATAACTGCTGAACAAACTTAATTTCTTTCGCATGGTTGCACAAGTAATTTACCGATTTTAGAAAAATACGGACTGAATAGAATTGGTACGATTAGGTTAATAATGATTAGAATGAATTTATATGCCCATTAATCTTACTCAATACAGAAATAAGTTATCTAATGTTAAAACTATTGTTACACAATCAACTAGTTAATAATCGATTTTTAGATAAAAGTCTTCCAAATAATTTTATTAAAAACTAGTGGTCCCGGCAAACTTCGTCTTACCATCAAGTAGGCTGTTGGAAAACGCTATGAATTGTCCAATACAAAATGACAGTTCCGTTCACGCTCGTTTTCTCGAGTTTCCCGGTGAATATCTTGGGATTTTTATACACACAAACACGTCGGAACACTTGACGAACCAAACGGAAAAATAATCATTCAAATCCGTTGACCCGTTCGGAAGCCATTTCGTGACATACAAACACCATTCCATTTTTATTTATATAGATAGATGGATAGATAGATAGATTGGCTGTTTGGAACTGCCTTTGCTCAAGCACCTTTTCTACAAATGTTATTATGGCGATATGCAATGGTTAAGCAATGCTGTTTGAATGGAAGAGTTTAAATTCGAAATATGGTATCAAAAACGCAGAAGCAAAGTATTGATTCAAGCTTCTATCTTTCATAATGTTTTAACAAATCACCTCCTTGATGTTCAGAAAACGTTTCAGATCCTAGTTTTTAAACTTAACTCTTCTCAGTTCTTCTTGTTCCGTTAAAAGCAGATATTGTTCTACATTTTTAAAAGAACATTCTTGGTAAATACACATTAAAAAATACTATAAACAAACCATATTGAACAGACAATGTTGTTACAAAAAGTAGATGTTCTGTTCAATATGCATTTTTATAGATAATATTACAGAAAAGGTGAAAAAAAAGTTACATTTTGTGAAATCTATTATGAAAATATGAGAATAGTGTCTCCCTGACAAACTTGATTATGATTAAAATGTAGAAAAAGTGCTAATTGAACTTTAACACTTCACTTTTTGCAAAAATAATAATCCCTCCCCTAATTGTAATAAAAAAAAGTGTAGTAGAAAAAGTAGCTGTGGCTATCGTTTGGATAGTAGATAGAGTTAATAAGATCAACGAATTAACAAAAAGCAAAAATGTTCAATACCAGAAAATTAGGAAAAACGCATTAGTAAAAATTACGTTTTGAATTTTTCATGATTTTGATTCATGACTTAGTGTTTTATTCAGTACTCTTTTACTGAGTATGAAAATGTACTATTTCCAGCGAGAGCAAATATGGTAACCCTATTTCAAATAAAGGTGTTGTTAGATTGAAGTTTTAGTAAAGACTGACTCATGGTTGTATTTTCGCCTTATTTATCAATGGCAGATCAACCGATCGACTGACGAATACGTCGTATTCCGTTAAACGGTTTTTGCTCGGTAATTCGCCCATTCGCTTACACTCTACATGTGTACACCACATTATCATCGATCGATCTCAAGGATGATATATTTATATTCAATGTATGATTCTACAACGATTTGAGGTTCATTTAACAAGAGAAGGTACAAGGCGAAGGTATACGCCATTTTTGAATGCAATATACATTAGACTTCAATAGACCCCTGGGTTTCAGTTTTTCTTGCAAAGCAAGATAACGAGACAGTCAACGCACAACTTGGCTAGAAAGAAACCAATAAAGCAACTTGGACGAGCCATACTGAAAAAGTGACCTACGTGGTAGTCATCCAGAGCAGGAAAGTTAGTAGGGTCGATAGGGGCAGTATGGACCGCCTAGGGAAAAAGTCTTGAAAAGCATAGAAACATGTTACAAATTGATCGTTTCATAAGGTTGATTTGCAGCTTAAAATGTCTCCTTTCGTACCACGGTTGTATTTCGTTAAAATAGTTACTTAGAGTTCTCTTGGGAACATTTTTGAAATACATTATTTTGCGTGTAGTTTTACACTATACGGGACAAAAATGACCATCATATTAATTCTGATAATTTTGATTAGAAACGTTGATCAGTGAATCTTCCCACATATACGAAAGTGTCAAAAATATGTGCTGTTGCAGGAAAAGTCATCAGGACATCATCAGACCCTACGGTGTATAAGAGGTTATTCCTCAAGTCTACTACGATATACGAAATGTGCTACCGTGCAGACAGTTGAGGTGGTTGTCGCTTTGGATGTGAAGAATGCATTCAACAGTGCATGCAGGAGGCTGGAAAGCTTATAAAAAGATGTTTTGATAGGATTCTAAGGGTTTCACATTCAAATCTCAATGAACTCTTCAGCGAGAGCAAACTCATTGGAGATCTGCCTTGAAAATCTCATGCTTGAGTTTGTCGTGGAAAACCACTCAATCACACTCAAGCCGTCAATAATGATTCAGTCATAAAGCCCGCCAAAATTCATGAAAATCGAATGTCTTTGTTTACACGCCCTGAAGGAATAAAATAGTCCACTTTGTGTGGTCCTCCTATGTGTAACTCCTATCCCTACCTCTTCGTGGCACTGGCCGGGGTACGTGCAACCTTAGGGAAGATCGGATTACCAACCCCTATGCGAACTTTGATGACAAGCGCATTTATTAATTGATTTCGCCGCTTCCAAGAATATGGCCATTCGTAGCACCTACTCTCAGCACAGCCTTCCATACAGATACACCTGGAGATCACCACAGCAGACAGAATCACAATTCAACCACGTTCTGAATGATGAACGGCGCTTCTCCGACCTTATCGAGGTCAGGACCTATTGTGGCGGTAACATCGACTCTGACCAGACGTCTATCTGGTGATGGTTAAACTGCGCTCAAAACTCTCCGTCTTTAACAACATACGGTACCTACGGCCGCCCCGGTATAACTTAGAGCGGCTTAAGCAACCAGTTGTCGCAACTACATATCTGCCCATAAACGCATAATTGTCCCATGTGAATAGGAAATCCAGCAAACATGGGACTGACATGCGTTTATGGGCAGATATGCGCATTACCTCGAGTCTGCATCACCGGAAGAAGGTAAGCAGGATGAAGCCTCTTTTCAGGTCTGCAGGATTACAGCGAAAGCAGCCATCAACGATGCAGCTGAGAGCAATGTCGGGTGTGTGGGACGGAGTCGATGGAACTATTGGTTCGACGAGGAATGTAGTCAGATGCTGAAGGAGGAGAATGCAGCGCGGGCGGTCATGCTGCAGCAAGAGACCCTGCAGAACGTGAAACGTTATGGACAGAAGCGGCAAACAGCAAACTCGACTTTTTCGGGAGAAAAAACGCCACCTGAAGGAGACAAGGTGCGAAGAGATGGAATATGCCGATCTCAAGAAACATGGAAGTTTTATCAGAAGCTCAACGCATCCCGGCGTCGAGCCGTGAGCCGAGATGTGCAGGGATAAGGATGGGTGCATCTTGACGGACGAACGTGAGGTGATCGAAATATGGAAGCATCACTTCGACGCACACCTAAATGGCGCTGAGAGTCGCTGAAGAATGCAATTCACCAGCTCAAGAACAATAAAACTGCCGGTAAGGATTGTATAGGAACTGAACTCATCAAGATGGGCCCGGAAAGGCTGGTCATTTCTCTGTACCAGCTAATACGCAAAATCTGGGAAACAGTACAGCTACTGGAGGAATGGAAGGAAGGGGTAATACATACACCTCATCTACAAGTAAGGCAACAATTTAGATTTTAAGAACTTTTGAGTGATCACACGACCTACAAATTGTTATCCCAGATCATCTTTCGTCGTCTGTCACATATAGTAAACAATTTCATGGAATCAAGTTGGTTTCGTTGACGGCTAATTGTACGGTTAATCCTCCAAAAATGTCGTGAACCCCAGGTCCCAACGCATCACCTCTTCATCGATTTCAAGGCGGCATACGCGGTTTATGTTAAGCTATGGAAAATCATGGACGAGCACTGCTTTCCCGGGAAGCTCACAAGACTGATAAGAGCAACGATGGAAGGTGTGGAAAATTGTGTAAAAATTGCAGGCGAACAGTTCAGTTCGTTTGAATCCCGCCAGGGATTTCGACAAGGTGATGGACTTTCGTGCCTGTTGTTCAATATTGCGCTAGAAAGTGTTATACGGAGAGCCGAGCTTACCAGCAGGGGTACGATTTTTACGAGATCCAGTCAATTTGTTTGCTTCGCGTATCGTATGGACATTACCGGCCGAACATTTGAAAAGGTAACAGACGTGTACACACCCACCTGAAACGCGAGGCAGCAAAAGTTGGACTAGTGGTAAATGCGTCCAAGACAAAGTACATGCTAGTAGGTGGAGCTGAGCGCTACAGGGCAAGTCCCATGCAACGATGTTTAATTAGACTAGGAGAAGAGCTTGTCGAGGGTACTTCTGTTAAAGTGATAGATGTACCTTCCCATGATATGGTGTTACGTTAGGTAATAATTAGTCCGGTTATGAAGTAAATTTGAGGTGTATGCAAACTTTATTCCAGTCGTGTAGAGTGTAAACTCACCTGAATGTAAACAAACTATCACACTACTGAAGGGCGCTTGCTTGAAATAGAAAGCTCAAAAGAAAATAGTTTGTAGAACAAAGTGACAGATCCTCATTTCCGCTACGAGACTGCTCACCTTCGCACACTCGCGCATACCAATTGGAAAAAAGCCTCATAAGTGACTAGATCGTGACTAGCAAAGTCGCACCGTGGTGGCCGTCGAAACGGCATCAATCTTGGAAACGCTGTGCAGAGTGGCACGCTAGCAGCACGCTTTTGGCTGGCGACAAACCCTCAGCAAATTACGTAAGTAATAAAATCAGGTGCACTAGGAGGAGCTGTTCATTAATCCGCTAAATAAAATCAGATCCCGCGACACGAGGCACGCTGATACCCCTCAAGGACGTAACAGCTACCGTCAGCAAAGAAGAGATCTCCAATCGGAACCCCGCCGCAGGAGAACTCGGCTTGCCAATTAAGATCCGAAGCCATCGCACCAGCGGGTAAGCAAAATTTAATGCTTTTTTTTCAAGACCACGAATGATCGCAAACTTTGCACAGGTGGTAACAACCCGAGCATCGACAGAGCCCGAAACGTCACCTCAAGGACGATCAGGCAGCTCAGGAAGCGATACGAGACATCAAACTGGTAAGCACATCTTTTTGAAACAGCTCTGGTTTGGGATGCTTACTTATTGGCGGATTTCTCTAAACAGATCCGACCGCATTGAAAGAGCACCGACTTCCATCGGACATCATCAACCACCACTGGAGGAAACAAAGGAAGAGCCTTCAAAAGAAGTGAGTGAACCACTAATGGACGAATGACGCTGATTCTAACTGAGGAAACGCCTCAGGGCTCTTTTCTTTTATTTTGTGCAGTTTTCGATCACCCCGCAAAAGTTCCGATCAGGCGGCGGCTCAATTCGTCAATCCGGTGCACAGCCTGACTAGCAAACTACCGCGATCATCCCTGGGGATCAGCGACGAGCGCCGGCAGCAGCATATTTGCATCCATCACCGGGTAGAAGGGCCAGTTTGCGTTTAGCCGTGAGGAGTGAACCAATTTGCCAGCTGGCGGACGAGAATACCGTCAAGGGTGCAGTTATGTACCGTGGAAGGCAGCTCCGGTTCCCGTCGAGCAAGCAGAGCACGGAACGGGCACGTTCACCAGGCCGCTCCGGCCACTGAGAAGCATGCACGGAAAGGGAGAGATGCGTCGGAAGCAGTGTGCGTGAGTAGCTCAAGCGGTTTAACACATTTGTAGATAAGAAGAAGTGCCATGATTAGAAGACATCTAAGAATCCTCAGTAGGGTAGCTTTAAGGGGCAGGAATGTAAAATAAATGTTTGCATACAGATTTGGTTTTGAGGCGTTTCTGATGTTGCTAGCCGGTCCGATCAAAGCCCCTTTTATTCCGGCAGAGATCGTTTCACAACATTGGCGCCCAACAAAACGAACCATTTTAGTTTGTGGTTTGTAGTTTTAGAATTTGTGTTGAATTTGTGGCACAATTCTGTTATTTAGTAACACATTTGTAGAACCTACCACTTATTAGTTCTTGTCTAGTTGGCTAATTAAGACCATTTGGATCATGGATCCAGCAAGCCTGTCTGAAGAAGAGATCTGTTACGAACTGGCGTTGCGCCACGTTAACAATCTCGGAGCACTTCCTCGCAGGGCAAGAGCCGTTCGCTTGCGTGCTCTGATGCAGGAAGATGGGATTAGAGGCATGATTTATGACAATTCCTCCCATGTTATGGATGCGGGGGACAACATCAGTCAATGTCAAACTCGTGTGCGCGAATTACTACCAGAAGTGGAACAAGCAATGAAACGCGGGGATCTGCCGGCCGTGCGTCTGCTACGATCGCGATTAATTCACTATCGGAATAGGTTGGACATCATCGATCCGCCGGAGGTTTTCGTCGACTCGCACGCCACATTATCACTACTAGTGCAGTTTTCGTTAGAGGATGTGGACGACGCGCTGGGAAGAACGAAGAAAAGTGCTAGAACAGTGAACAGTGAAAGTGTGAGCCAAAGCAGCACCGGAGCAGTTCCAAAAAGGCCCAACCAGACTTCCACATCCGCCGAAGCAGATCTCCGAGGGTTCGACGCAGAGGGAAACCCGTCTTTTCGGTCAAGTTCATCGAACCATGCAATCATCGAACAAGCTGGACAGCCGCAACGACAGTCTACATCTCTAGCGATTGAAGCGTTGGAGAATCGCTCGCAGCGGATGAACTCAACTCAACACGACAACGAAAGGGGAGCAGAATCCTTGGAAGCTTTGTCTATCAACCGAGGAAGAGGTCGGGGAGCGTTAAGGCCGCGGGTGGCAACCAGCAACAGATTCACCATGGAGAAAGATTTCGGCCGGCATGAACCGAGGATAAGCAGCATACCACCCCCGCCGTACGAACCGCCTAGAGAAGAAGCAAGTGAAGCTGACGCCAGAGAAGATTACTACCAACTCCGAGCCGATCTGCTACGACAGCTGAACCAGAGACCGCAAGAATACTTCCTAAGGCCGTTGTTGGAAGAAAGAAGAACACTGAAGGCAATCCACAATTGGCCGTTCAGGTATAAAGGCGAGAAAGACGGTTCGTCGCTGAATACGTTTCTCCAACGCGTAGAAATATTCGCAGCATCTGAGGGAGTTCCTGAGGACGTATTGTTGAAGAACGTTAAGCACCTGCTAATGGACGACGCGCTCGACTGGTACAGCAACGTTTACGTGACTGGCGAGTTGGTATCCTGGGATGATTTCAAGCGCCTAATCAGGCACGAATTTCTTCCAGCGAGCTACGCCTATATCCTGAGAGCAGAGGCCTACCATCGTCTGCAGGGGGAGGACGAGCCGTTCAGCAAGTTCTACCAGGACATTACCACACTATTCCAGTATGTAGACCCTCCGATGACCGATCCAGAGAAGCTGTTCATCATCAAAAAGAATATGAACTCCACCTACGCTCCCATCGCAGCATCGCACCATTCCACACGCTTGCTGGTAAAGGCGTGCAAGGAACTAGATGAACTTCGAAAACTACAACAACACCAACGAAGAATCTCGTTACCATATGGAGCACTTATCGAGCCATCACTAGCTACACCGCACTCTTCATTGCGTTCATCAAAGCTTCAGCAGCCGCTTCAAAGATTTGGAAAGGTCCATGCGTTGGAATCTGAGAAGTTGCAAAGCTATGGAGACAATCATTACATTCCGGAAACCGAGCAGGCAACGCAAGAGGAAGAGAAGGTGGATCAGCGAATGGAAGCCATACTCCAACAAGTAAACGCGCTCAAGCTAAGGTTCGATCGACGAGAAGCAGGAGGACGACAGTCGTCCAATCAATTTCCCCAACAATCAGTGGCCAATCCCAGCAACCAACAAGCCGCGGATGCATCCAATGCACGGGCACCTCCAGCGGTGATGATGTGCTGGAACTGTGATGAAGAGGGGCACCGCTTCATGGACTGTGCCAAACCACAGGCGGTGCTGTTCTGCTATCGCTGTGGTCAGAAGGGATTCTCGCTGCGAAGTTGCCCGACATGTCGTCAACGCTCGGGAAACGCGCAAGCGGGGAATCAGTAACCGAGGGTATGGAATCCTCGCTTCACCATAACGATCCCTCAGTAATACCCGACTTAGTCCAAATCAGTTCACTGATTATCAATCCCGACAATGACAATCGTCCGCATGCAGTGGTGGAAGTTTTAGGAAAGCAAGTCACTGGTCTTCTCGACAGCGGTGCCAACTGCTCCATTTTGGGAGGCGACAACGTAAAGATGGCACAAGAACTGGGCTTGCAGAAAATAGCGCTAGTTGGAGGCATAAGAACAGCAGATGGCACGGAGCATCGCATCCAATCATATACTCGCTTGCCCATAGCCTACAACAACAAGAATGAAGTCGTGACGATGTTGCTACTTCCCACGCTGCCGACATGTGTGATCTTCGGAATGAACTTCTGGAACGCATTCAGCATCAAACCGGTCTGCTGCACGATAAGCCTGGAGCCTGACATAGAAAGCAATACTCAGCAAGTGTCGATGAAGTCGCTGTCCGAAGAAGAAAAGCGGAGACTGGAAGAAGCCATAAGCCATTTCCCAAAAGCAGAACCCGGCAAATTGGGAAGAACTGACCTATACGTCCATCGCATTGACGTCGGAGAAGCGAAGCCTCGGAAGCAACGGTACTATCCCATGTCGAAGTACGTTCTAGACGAAGTGAATAAAGAGATCGACCGGATGCTGGAGCTCGACGTGATAGAGGAAGCGCTGTATTCACCATGGAATAATCCGCTGGTTGCAGTAAAGAAAAAGACCGGCCAGTACAGAGTCTGCCTGGATGCCCGCCACCTAAATTCGGTGATGGTGAACGAGGGGTATCCCATCCCACAAATATCGGCTATTATGAATAACCTCAGCGGGTGCAACTGCATATCAGCGATCGATCTGAAGGATGCATTCTGGCAACTGCCTTTAGAAGAGAAATCTCGTCCGGTGACAGCGTTCACGGTACCACAAAGAGGGCACTTTCAATTTAAAGTGGTACCATTCGGGTTATGCACAGCGAGTCAGGCCTTGGCGCGGCTGATGACCCATCTTTTCGCAGATCTGGAACCTTATGTGTTCCACTACCTCGATGACATCATCATCTGTTCAAGATCGATCAACGAACACATTGACATGCTTGAAAAGGTGGCCAAGCGGCTGAGGGATGCCGGTCTGACCATATCCGCAGAAAAATCCAAGTTTTGCTTGGAGGAAATGAAATATCTAGGCTATGTGCTAAATCAGAACGGATGGAATGTAGATCAGGAGAAGATCGACTGCATCGTGCGTTTCCCAGCTCCTCAATGCCGAAAAGAGGTGCAACGATTCCTGGGGATGTGCAATTGGTATCGCAGGTTCATAGCGGACTTCTCCAAAATAGCAGTACCGCTGACGGAGCTGACCAAAACGAAAACGAAATTCCGGTGGACAAAGGATGCAGAAGATGCGTTCCTGAAATTAAAGTCAGCACTCGTATCAGCGCCTGTTCTAGCAATGCCAGATCACACCAAGCCGTTTGCGATTGCCTGCGATGCGAGCGACGTAGCCATTGGGGCGGTGTTGACGCAAGAAACAGACGGAGAAGAGCACCCGATTGCTTATTTCTCTCAGAAGCTGTCGTCGTCGGAGCGGAAATACTCGGTAACCGAACGAGAATGCCTAGCCGTGATAAGAGCAATAGAGAAATTCCGAGGGTACGTAGAGGGTACAAAATTCACCGTTCACTGCGACCACTCAGCATTGAGCTATTTGAGATCGATGAAAAACCCTACAGCGCTCATGAGCCGGTGGATACTGCGACTAAACGCATTCGATTTCGACATAAAGTATCGAAAGGGTGAAATCAACATAGTTCCGGACGCGCTTCCAGAATTGTTAGCACGCTGGTGTTTTCCGCAGACGCCGCCGTCGATCAGTGGTATCAGAAGCTGATGGAAAGAGTGCAGGAAGCCGGGGACAAATTTCCGGATTTCCGTGTGGTGAACCAAGAGCTTTACAAGAACTGCAGCAGCAAAAATGAAGAAGGAGCCTTGACACACAAGTGGAAGAAGGTCGTGCCGCTCAACCAGCGAGCTGGAGTGATTGCGAAGTTCCATGATTCAGCCTCAGGGGCTCACCTTGGCTTTCAGAAAACATGGCAGAAGCTACAGAACCACTTCTATTGGCCGAAAATGATTGAGGACGTAGCACGGTACGTTAGGGCGTGCGAAACATGCAAAGCAAGCAAGGCGCCGAACAGAACAATGATGCCGAACATGGGTGGCCCTAAACCTGCTCGCGTGCCATGGGAGTTGGTTTCGGTAGACTTCGTAGGCCCATTCACCCGTTCTCGCGCCGGAAACACAGTTATGCTTGTCGTGGTAGACTGGGTGACCAAGTACGTCGTCGTTCATCCCATGCGTTCAGCAGATTCGGTGAAAATGGTAGACTTCCTAGAACAGCACGTTTTCTTGCGGTACTCTCGACCTCGTATCATCCTCTCGGACAATGGAAAACAATTCCTATCAGCAGCATTCAAGGCTTTAATATCCAAGCATAACATCATCCACATGAAGACTGCGTTCTACTGTCCGATGGTGAACAATGCGGAAAGGGTGAACAGAGTCCTGATCACTTGCATACGAGCCCTGTTAGACGAAGACCACCGTGGATGGGACGAAAACCTACAAGCCATCGTAGCAGCTATCAACGGAGCAAAACATGAGGCCACCGGTGTCAGTCCGCACGTTGCAAACTTCGGTAGAGAGCTAATACTGCACACTGACCTCTATACTCAGCAGGAGTTGAACACGCCCGATGATCCGAAGGTAGCGCAAGAAGTACGCCTCTCTGCGATCCGCCGTATCCACGAATTCATCATCCAGCGCATCAGGAACAACCACGAAAAGACAAAGCAGCGGTACAATATGAGAACAAGGGACATCGTATTCAACGTCGGAGATCTCGTATGGCGAAGAACGTTCACGCAGTCATCCAAGGTAGATCACATAAATCGCAAACTCGACTCCAAGTTCGTTCCGGCTACAGTGATTAAGATCTTGGGGAGTAACTTGTACATGTTGGAAGACGTCAGGGATGGCAAGCGAGGACAGTACCATGCCAAGGACATAAAACCGGACTAGTGAAGCCTTTTCATCAAGCTATGTAAGCAGCAATAGCTGTCAACCACAGATTATCCACGGAGAATCAGCAAAACACGCAAAGCGGTCATGATTTCTGTGTGCAGAACGATTAGCAGACAACGCCTATGGGTGGCAGAAGGAACGCAGTGAAGAATCACCTTAACGCGCTCCGGAATCACGGAGGACCTAGACGGTGCTGCTCCGCATAAGTTTCATCTACCTGCACCAGAATCGAAGCCATCGTTCAGCGGCATTTTCCAGCCGAAGAAGTTCGAAGCTGAGCTGAATCCAGCATTGGCCGTCAGGTGTGATGAGCAATAACATTCTTTCAGACTACCTCTCCACCTTGACCAGAGTCCAGCTATGAAAGCAAACGTTTTTGCAGACAACTGCCGTCGCCGAGAAGGAAACAACACACGCATTGCGGTCATAGAACAGAAGTCCCCAGCGGTTTAAGGAGATAATTCAGCGGTACACCAACACTTTCATCGCGCCAGAAAGTGTACCGCGCGCCGTTCGCGAGTCGGGAGAAATCGCACCTTGCATTTCTGGAAACGGGAAGCAGGGATCTCTGCAGTACACCAGCTGGCTTCTGGATAGGAGGAGTGGAGAGCCGGAGATCGACGATTGAGTTCGGTTCGACGCGGATTCGAAGCTTACGGCCACTATCAGGCGCAGCGGAATCGCACCTGGACTGTACTGAGAGAGGAGGAGTAAGTAGCGGAGCCTACGACAGGCTTGGGAGATTGGGACCCTGAAAGCTAGTCAGTTAGTAGGGAGGCTCCAAATACCAGAAACAGCGACAACACGGCAGAAGCACAAAGCCTACGGAAGGCCCGGGAGATTGGGACCCTGAAAGCCAGCTTGCAAGTAAGGAGGCTCCAAATACCAAGAAAAGGTGAGATAACCAGGACGCAACGCCACAGAAGTTCAGAGCCTATGGAAGGCTCGGGGGATTGGAACCCTGAAAGTCAGAGGATGACCCCAAATACCAGCAACAGTGTCGGTGCAAAGAAAGTCGGAGGGCACAGCCGGCGAGGGAGATTGGGACTCCAAAGAACTAGTAAGGTGGCTCCAAATGCCGGACAAGCTATGCAGACAGCGAGCAAGGAGTTGTTGACGACGAGCATACGCTTCATCAAAACACGTTCTGCGGCAGAAACTAGAGGACCCAGATCACGAACCGAAACCTCGCCGTTCCTTGCATACCAGTGGACCAGCACACCAGTATCATCTGTCGATCACGGTCTGAACCTCAAATACTACGAGCCATCAAGCAACCATCAGTGGAGCCCATTGCAGTCGACCACAAGTCGTCGGACCTGAAGCGCGCACACGTCGCCGATCAACCGATTGGACACATCGCAGTCGGAGGAGTAAATCCAACCGAGTGTCATTGACTGATTTCCAGGCACAGGTCTTGAACGAAGTGGTAGTCGGTTGCATGGGGGTCACTACGAAATCTTCCTCTAAAGTAACGCGACCGGGGGGCGCGGTAAAGCCTCCTAACTGGGCTCGTAGTGATTTAGGTCGAGGAAATGCGACCTTTTCTCAATCGTAACTGACAATATCCACTATCATCGTTTTCATATTAGCCAACATTAAATGTACATTTCGTTACATGTTTTGATCTCTTGTTTTATTGTAGCTCTTAAAACTAGCGTAGATCGTACTGAGTGTTTGCCACAGGAACGGCATAGCACAGAAGATGGGACAAGAACTAGCGCAGAGACATTTGCTCATTAGTGAGCGTTCAGATCACCTTTGGCAGGATTCGCTGTCTTTATGTTTGTTTCGATTATGTTTGAGCTTTTGGATCTGGTGAGCATTAAGGCTCGCGTATGTTAGTTTTGCTGCAGTTATCAACATCTTAAGGTCTGCTTAAGTGATGACTTTCAGATCTGCTCCAGTCTCTCTGCGACTTCTTGTAGAAGTGAGTCTGAGAGTTTTTTGTGAGCTGCCTGTCAGCGCTCACAAAAAACTCTGCGCCTGTGGTAAGGTTGTGTTACGTTAGGTAATAATTAGTCCGGTTATGAAGTAAATTTGAGGTGTATGCAAACTTTATTCCAGTCGTGTAGAGTGTAAACTCACCTGAATGTAAACAAACTATCACACTACTGAAGGGCGCTTGCTTGAAATAGAAAGCTCAAAAGAAAATAGTTTGTAGAACAAAGTGACAGATCCTCATTTCCGCTACGAGACTGCTCACCTTCGCACACTCGCGCATACCAATTGGAAAAAAGCCTCATAAGTGACTAGATCGTGACTAGCAAAGTCGCACCGTGGTGGCCGTCGAAACGGCATCAATCTTGGAAACGCTGTGCAGAGTGGCACGCTAGCAGCACGCTTTTGGCTGGCGACAAACCCTCAGCAAATTACGTAAGTAATAAAATCAGGTGCACTAGGAGGAGCTGTTCATTAATCCGCTAAATAAAATCAGATCCCGCGACACGAGGCACGCTGATACCCCTCAAGGACGTAACAGCTACCGTCAGCAAAGAAGAGATCTCCAATCGGAACCCCGCCGCAGGAGAACTCGGCTTGCCAATTAAGATCCGAAGCCATCGCACCAGCGGGTAAGCAAAATTGAATGCTTTTTTTTCAAGACCACGAATGATCGCAAACTTTGCACAGGTGGTAACAACCCGAGCATCGACAGAGCCCGAAACGTCACCTCAAGGACGATCAGGCAGCTCAGGAAGCGATACGAGACATCAAACTGGTAAGCACATCTTTTTGAAACAGCTCTGGTTTGGGATGCTTACTTATTGGCGGATTTCTCTAAACAGATCCGACCGCATTGAAAGAGCACCGACTTCCATCGGACATCATCAACCACCACTGGAGGAAACAAAGGAAGAGCCTTCAAAAGAAGTGAGTGAACCACTAATGGACGAATGACGCTGATTCTAACTGAGGAAACGCCTCAGGGCTCTTTTCTTTTATTTTGTGCAGTTTTCGATCACCCCGCAAAAGTTCCGATCAGGCGGCGGCTCAATTCGTCAATCCGGTGCACAGCCTGACTAGCAAACTACCGCGATCATCCCTGGGGATCAGCGACGAGCGCCGGCAGCAGCATATTTGCATCCATCACCGGGTAGAAGGGCCAGTTTGCGTTTAGCCGTGAGGAGTGAACCAATTTGCCAGCTGGCGGACGAGAATACCGTCAAGGGTGCAGTTATGTACCGTGGAAGGCAGCTCCGGTTCCCGTCGAGCAAGCAGAGCACGGAACGGGCACGTTCACCAGGCCGCTCCGGCCACTGAGAAGCATGCACGGAAAGGGAGAGATGCGTCGGAAGCAGTGTGCGTGAGTAGCTCAAGCGGTTTAACACATTTGTAGATAAGAAGAAGTGCCATGATTAGAAGACATCTAAGAATCCTCAGTAGGGTAGCTTTAAGGGGCAGGAATGTAAAATAAATGTTTGCATACAGATTTGGTTTTGAGGCGTTTCTGATGTTGCTAGCCGGTCCGATCAAAGCCCCTTTTATTCCGGCAGAGATCGTTTCACAACAATGGGGAAGAGTGGAGGGTTTGTGTTTCAAGTTTCTGTCAACAGATTTTTTCCTTGCAAAAAATAGATCATTAAAAAAAATAGCAACTAGGCAGATCGTTTCGCGAATATAGATAGTTGAAGTTGTTCTAGAATCTTTCTGTCCACACATACTTAATATAACGCATAATTAAACTTACTTGTACGCGGTGCAGAATAGAGTAGGATCATTAACCGCAGACTGCATAGTGGGATTATCGGAAGCCTCATGCTCCAAAGTTATAGCGGCCTTCGAATTCTTAACGCGTCCCTGAAAACAACACAATATAAATAAAATATTAACTTCTTCGCGCTATACATTCCATGACGACTACTTGCCTGGAACAAAGCAACGTTGAGGGGCCTCAAGTTATCGTTCTTGCCAATAATCTTCACACATTTGCTCGTTTCGATATTGACCAGTTTGATACCCAGCATTGTTGGATACATGATGAAGTGACCGCTGTAATCGAAGGTTATGTTCATCAAATGAAACGAATCGGACTTTTCCAGGTCTCTCTCGTTGGCCATCCTACAACGTAAGACAATAGTTTTATATATTATCAAAATGTTTGAAAATTTTACCGCATTTACCGTCGACCAAACTCCATATTAGACAGTGCCTGGGAGAGTTGTTGGCTCTCGCTGTATCGTGCTAAACTCTCGTCATAGACCCTCAATAGTTTTCCGGAGAGAAGACCAAATACTCGCACCTTCCTGTCGGTCGATACCGTGGCAAACTTTTTGCCATCCTGAGTAAATGCCAACGAGGTGACCACCGTCTTATTCTTGGCTAACTCGTACAAACCTAACAAATTAAAACAACAATTCAGTATTGAGAATGACCACAATTATTTTTTGTATCCTACTGGTGTCCAACTTGGATTCGAAATTCACCAGCTTCGATGGAAACTTGAAGTCGTTCCGTGCTCCCAGCCAATACTCCAATATTCCGGCTTTATCGATGGAGATGGTCATTTCATACACCGGATTGTACTTTATGAGAACCACCGGCTTGGTGTGTAGTTTATCCAGGACATGCAAAGGCTCGTTGGTGCCTTTGCCATCGTAAATGTTGATCCTGTTCGAGTCTTGATCCGCCCTGTTGAATAAAAAAACACATATTTTTGAATTTCTTGATAAGTATCATTCCAAACATTACATTATTTTCTTATGCCGTGATGCGTCCTAATCCCAGTCACCTTTTCGACTGCGCCCTATTCCGATCTATGGACGTTCTGATATTTGATTCGATACGATTATCGAATCATAGTATCGATAGCGCCGAAATATCGATATATCGCAACATCATATGATTAATAATCATTGATTATATTAGATGGAAGCAAAATTCCTGTACTGCTAACCTGACTTTTAGTTTCTTACGATTCGAAAATATTTCGATAAACACTCAAGATTCTTCTTCGATATACATTTGACGGGGTTAGAAGCAAGGGGTGTAAGTGACAAAAATCAGCGGTTGAGAAAAACCAGTTTGAAGCTTTTTCAGTATTTTTTCATTCCATACAAATTGTATGGGGACCAAGAAAACAAGACAATCTTCTACGAATTATGTATTTTTTTCGTGCTGGACGGACAAAACAATCACGTAATAATAACGTTGGAAAACTTGAAAACAGTAAAATTTATCAGTTTTAAACCGTAAACGACCCCCTATGCGTTCGGAAAAATCTTAAATAATATCAATCGAACAGAAATAAATCTAAAACCTACACGGCCAGGTACGATATGGCATCGCCGGTGTTGTGGATCCACTCGGCCCGGTACGGCACGTAATCCAGCTTGATCATGTTGATCATATCGAAGTTTATCACGTCGAACACCTTCACATTTTTGTCGACGGACGCCGTGCAGAGGTACGTTCCGGCATTGTTGGCCGCCAGTGCGTTGATCGGGGCCAGATGACTGCGGAAGTGCTTTACAAACTCGATACCGTGTTCCATTTTCTTCCAGAACTTGACGTGACCATCCAGACTAACGGTCACGATGAAGTCCGTTTTGGTCACCACCACATGGGTTATGGTGTCCCGGTGCATGAAGGATTTCTCGTAGCATTCCGTGCTCGGTAGGTTGTCCAGGTACAGTTTCTCGTGCTGCAGTACTGTAGGAAAATGATTATTATTATTTTATACTCAAGTGACCAGACATCCCGCATTCCACTCAAAGCATTAAAATTTCCCGAATTTCTAAAGCACTATTATTTTTAACTCATTTTCTTATCCAACACAAGTCAGGTCTTGTGTACTTTTTAATTGTGTCCATTAAAAAATAAATTACGTTTAGTAGTGTTTTACGCCAGTCAAAGAAATTCAATATGTGAAGCATACGTTAGCTTTAAATGCTTCGTTTAAAGCAAAATAAAAATTGTGTATATTTTACAAAAGAAAACAAATCATACTTTTTTTGCATCTGATTTCATCAAATTAACCCTCAAAACCCCGGGACAGACCTTTTATTTTCAATCGACTGGTGCTCAGAAACAAATAAGTTTAACAAAATGCGGTTTTCACTATGATCGATGGGATGAGTTAGACTTCCTGCGAGTGGGATGTTCAAACCAGAAGTTCAGGTCTGAACATGTTTTTCAACCGGAAATAATTGTTCCCTAGTCACATATTTTACAACTTTAACAACGCAACCAATGTTTAACGATAATAGGGACGAATGACCTTCGGGTTAAAGTCCCTCACAAACAACAACAACAACGTTTAACGATAAGTTTGAGCCATTTTTATACATTATGTAACGGACCAAGGCAAAAATACACTATTTGGTTTATTTCCTTGCATGGGATGAAAGCCAGAAACTGGTTCCGGAAGTACTTTCCGGGTAGGAGCCGATGCCAAGGAACACATGTAAATTTGACTCGAAGCAATATATGCGGCTACTTGAACGAAAATGCAGATGGGACTGACTTGCGATTCACGGCAGCTATAGTTTCATAACACCGTAGAATAGTTAATTAAACGGAACGCATTACTAGCAACACTGGAACGTAACAGACAGGAAACAAATACGCTCTTATTATAATCAGTTTTTAAGCCTGTTTTTCAGTTTTTAAAACAAAAGATTATTGTCTAGTAACTGTTAAGTTAGCCGCGAATATTTTCCAAACGCTCGTTGGTGTTTTCCTTAATTTTTCACGTGAAAATTCTGCGTTTCCAGTTTGATCGTATAACCTCTTTCCGGCATTTAACCTACTGCTACTCAACCGCTTTTTGATAATCGGAAACAAAAAATGATATTAATTCTATCCAGCTTGACTTTTTTACATTCCGCTTCGGGAAGTTGTAATTTTTGCACGAGACACACTAAAACGCGTCAATATAATCCATTCCGTGCATCGGATGCTTTATTACCCGTATAGCAGCATATTTTTTAATTAATTTGAACCTCATTGATAATCAATTTGCTAAAACTGACACTCTTCTGCTTCTGATAATCAAAAACACCGACGACATACGGGCATCGTTGTTTGTTTTGCCCATCTACTTTTGTGCCATCTTCATTGGTACAATCATATTGGTGGTGGTGCGGTTACTTTGATGGTGGCCTAAATTCAGTGAATTGAGTATGGACCGATGCACGAGTTCACTAATTTGACATTTGAGCGGTGCCGAATTCACTCGTTGCCATGGTCACTTAAATAACATGGCACCGCTCAAACGTCAAAAAGTGAACTCGTGCATTGGTTCATAGTGAGCATGATTTTTTTCGTCCCTGGTTAATATTTTTGGTTCATTTGATGCTCGATAAAATCATTAAACTCAGCAGTCCACGCGGAAAAACATGTTACGAAAAACTGTTGAAATCATTGACAGCATCCGATGGGAAATTCACTGTGCTTTTCATTCATTCATAGACTTTTCAACCAAAAACAATCAATGGAGCAGTGCACGAGTTCACTATCTGACGTTTGAGCGGTGCCGTATTATTTATGTGACCATGGTAACGAGTGAATTCGGCACCGCTCAAACGTCAAATTCGTGAACCCGTGCATTGGTCTATGGACCGATGCACGAGTTCACTAATTTGACGTTTGAGCGGTGTCGAATTCACTCGTTGCCATGGTCACGTAAATAACACGGCACCGCTTAAAAGTCAGATACTGAATTCGTGCATCGGTCCATTGGAAGTGAATCCTTAGATGTAAGTATATCATGCACATTTCATGAGATCAAATATTCCATGTTTTTAACTTGTAGATTTGCAAACTACCGTGAGATGCCATTGGTGCCCGAATCCTCCGGAATGTAATGGACCATTCCATCGACAATTTGTAGATTAGCAATTAGCCGTATTGTCTCCTAAGGATCTCCACAAATGATGCGTTAAGCAAGACCCTTAGTTCTTCGGAAAGTTTTGAACTTGGAATTCCTGTTGAGCTTAAAAAAATGTGCAGAAACAATATGTTTAATACTTGTGCCGAGAATTTTCACAGAAATATACAAAATATTTCACAATAAAAAAATTAAGGTACAGTGGGGGAAGTGTATCAGTGGGGTAAGTGGATCATTTGTCAATATTAAGCATAAATACTTGAATATGTTGAATGTTTTCGCACCATTGCTTCGTTTTAGGTTATATTCTTACGTCCACACTGATACTATTGCAAAACCGGTACTACACGCACACTAACACAAGCAAACTTGTTAGTTGCAACAATTGATTAATTTCAAAATTGTTTTCCATCAATCAAAAATCCATTGTATCTCTGTCTAAAATCGAATTTTCGACACATGGTGAGCATTTCAGTTCTATTTGAATGAATCACAATGAAAAATATGTGATTTTTATAAAAAAAAATACAGATATATTGTAAATGGTACACTTACCCCTACTTTTTAATGGGGTGGGGTAAGTGGATCAAGTATTATTATCATTTATTGGCAGACTGCTTACGAGAATTTTAATTAGTTTTAATATTCGCAAATGTTGTTTTCTTTATTTTTTTCAGTCCCAGCTTAAATTTGTCAAATTGACCATAAAGAATTTGAATAATTCCACCTAAAAGTTTTTTTAACCTTTCTGCTATAAAAAATAAATAAAATAATAATAATTTCAAAACTCACACAAAACTTTTCGTGGTTTATCTAAGCTGAGTTGCAAAAGTGCTAAATATACTAATTCTCCAATTGAAAACATATTATCGTACCTTATCTGACCATATAAATTATTCTAGACAGATGATACAAACGTATTCATAAATAGGTTAAAAAGATTTCAGTTTGTCATTCAAAATGTTGCGATACGTGATATGGCTAGGGACGCGACTCGTAACTACGGTTTAAAATATAACTTTATTACTAAAAAGTATATCGAATTAAAAACGTGTATGCACGCGAGCCGCCGATCGCAATTGTAATAGATGATGATGGTGGCCAACAATGGAATGACGAATGCCGAAACTTCCCATGACATCTGTCACAAGCTGACGGCTGTCAGCGTAAGAGCCTTGGTGGTTGTTTCGGTGCGTCCGTTATTGGGATAGGGTTGTCCTCCCAACACCTCCCCCTGTTAATAAAGGCTGTACGGTTCGTACCTCACAGGCAGCCTTCGGATTCTTGAAGACTGTCGAGTAGGAATCGGTGGTTGCTGTGTGTTGCTTTGGGGAGTTCGTTGACGACGTTGAATCGGTTGCAGATCATCAAGTAGCGCAGCCGGCAGTGGTGTAGGCTGACTACTTTCATCTTCGGTGTCCGTTATGGTACTTCGAAGACCCCAACTGTCCAGGAGTATTGAGAGCGGAACTTGGGTGTTTGCTGGTGCACTGATGTTTCGCGCGCTGCCTTCAGACTCATAGCGCGACCGCATTTGATTGCAGTGGGATCGTATTAGATTCTGCTTCGATGATAGCCAAACATTGTACATGACGCTACCGATACGCTCGATCACTTTTCCAGGCTGCCAGGTCCACGTGTTTGCTGAGTAGACTTTAGCCCAGACGAGATCGTGAGGATGGTACTCGCGAGCTTTCGTTCCATGCTTCCGATTGAACTGCTTCTCTTGTTCATCTGTTGACTCACTGTACGGTGTTGGTGGCCGGAGCATTTCCAAAGATGTTCGTATCGGCCTTCCGTACATTAATTCACCAGGAGATTTTCCATCCGGAGCACTACGACAAGGAGTTGATCTGTAGCAAAGCAGAAAACTATCGATGGCTTCGTCGAGGGCTTCCCCCCCGGCGATGATTTTTTTGAGGGTCCTTTTAAATGTATCGACAAACCGCTCTGCAAGTCCATTGGACTGCGGGTGATATGGAGCGGTTTTGAGGTGGATGATTCCATTTGCTGCGCAGTATGCTTCGAACTTGTCGCTGGTTAGCTGAGTTCCGTTATCGGTAACTAACGTTTCCGGTTGTCCGTATCATGCGAAGACTCCACGGAGAATCCGCAAGGTTGTTGCTGTAGTGATGTCTTTCGTTCGAACTACTTCTGGCCACTTTGTGAAAGAATCGACCAGAATCAAAAAGTAGCTCCCATCTAAAGGGCCGGCGAAATCCAAATGCAGACGCTGCCATGGCTTTGCTGGTTTGGGCCAGGACTCCAGGTTCGTTTTTCGATCCGTCTTGGCTACGCTTGCGCACTCGTTGCAGGAACGGACAAACTTGGACACGTCGTCGTCTATATTCGGCCAATAAACATACTGACGAGATACGGACCGCATACGTTCAACGCCAGGGTGCCCCTTGTGCAGTTGATCGAGCACTTTCTTGCGACAGACTGATGGGATGACTAATCTTTCACCATACATGAGGCATCCAGCAACAATGGAAAGACATTCACGACGCAAATAAAATTGCTCGATAGCTGAATCAGCTATATTCTTTTTATTCGATGGCCAACCTTCATTGACGTAACGTATGGTTCGAAGTAAGCAGTCGTCTCTTTTGGTTTCCCCTTGAATGACCTTGAACGAGAGTGGGAAAGCTTGCATCGATTCATTGATGGTGGCTCGAACGCTGTGTTCCAACTCTAAAGAGGCAATAACATATTCTTCTTCGGGCCGCACGTGGCTATTGATTAGTCTTGATAGAACGTCCGCGTGACCGAAGCTGTCGGTGGAGATATAGCAAATTTCGAAGTCGTAGAGAAGAAGCGTAAGGGCCCACCGCTGGAGCCTGTTGGCTGTGTAGGTGGGAATACCCTTTTTCGAGCCGAAAATTTGTAATAACGGCTTGTGATCGGTTTCCAGGGTAAATTTTCTACCGAACAACATCCGGTGGAACCGAGTCACGGCGAAAACTAGTGCCAGGCCTTCTTTCTCTACTTGGCTGTAATTTGTTTCAGCAGCAGTCAAGCTACGGGACACATGGTAGATGGCTTTCACAGATCCGTCAGGGAATCTATGCGCAATGCGGGCTCCCAGCCCGACGGATGAAGCATCTGCTGAAACAATGATGTCCACTGATGGGTTGTAATGGGTGAGCAGTAATGGCGATTGAAGTAGCTCTCGGAAACGGTCGAATGACTTCTGGCAGGCGGGCGACCAATCGAATTTGGTGTCCACCTTCAAGAGCTCGTCCATCGGTTGTCGAAGAGTGCGCATCTCCTTAACATACTTCCCATAGTAATTAATTGCACCCAAATACGACCGAAGAGTGGGCACGTCATGTGGGGGCGGCATGTTGACTATTGCTGCCACCTTATCTGGATCAGGTTTGATGCCCTCTCCATCCAAAACTTGGCCCAGGTACTTCACTTGACGCATACTGAAGGTACATTTTTCAATGCGCACCGTGAAGCCAAATTCCTGTAAGCGAGCGAGAACTTTTTGGAGATTTTGTTGATGTTCTGCTTTGGTGCGTCCTCCGACCAGAACGTCATCTAAATAACCAACAGTGAACTTGAGTCCAGCGAGCATTGTGTCCATTATTTGTTGAAAGGCCCCCGGGGCCGATTTCACACCGGGTGATAGTCTGGTGAACTGATATAGGCCTTTGTGGGTGTTAATGGTTAGAAGCTGCTGACTTGTCTCGTCGACAGGAACCTGAAGATAAGCGTCGGATAAATCAATGTGGCTGAAATACCGACAATTGGCCATCTTCGTGAAAATATCCTCGGGTAATGGAAGAGGGTAGCAGTTTGGTTCTAACGCAGAATTCAGGCCTGTTGAGAAATCGGCGCATATCCGAACCGCCCCGTTCGGTTTACGGACGACAACTATTGGGGCCGCCCAGTCGGAAAAGTTGACCTTTTTCAGGATTCCCAAACTCTCCAACCGATGAAGTTCCTCCTCCACCACGCTCTCCATGCTGTACGCAACTGGTCGTTTGGGTCGAAACACCGGTTTTGGAGTTTCCTTCAGCACCAACTGGACAGGAGTTTTGTTGTAAAGCCCCAATTTTGTGGTGAACACGTTTGGAAACTGAGCACGAAGATCGGCAACTTCTTGGGTTTCCTCAATGGTCACTTGGTTGCAGAACGACGTGATTGATTGGTTCCACAATCCAAACATATCCATGAGATCAATTCCCAAAATGTCAAGCTGGACGTTAGGAGCGGCAACGTAACACTTACCCTGTTTCGTGACGTTGTTTAGGGTGATGCCACACTGCAACTCCGAGACAAGATCCAGAGGCTCTCCGGACGCTGTTCTTGCTTGACACGTTGCAGTTTTCGTTTGCGGTCGACCAAGCTTTATCCACGAACGGTGCGAAATGATCGACACA
Organism: Aedes aegypti; assembly: GCF_002204515.2. Taxonomy (NCBI): domain Eukaryota; kingdom Metazoa; phylum Arthropoda; class Insecta; order Diptera; family Culicidae; genus Aedes; species Aedes aegypti. The sequence continues at coordinate 242,297,481 of NC_035108.1, read as the reverse complement.
TCGGATCCCGTGTCCAGTTGCAGCCGGAGAGGAACACCATTAAGCTTGACGTTGATGAACTTCCGCCCCTGGCTTATGTTTCGGACTGTCACTGTTTTCGTCGACTGCTTCCGCTGATTTTTCTTGTTCTTCGTACTTGGCTTTTTCGAACTAGGTGCGCTGGATGAGTACTTCGATGAGAAACAAGAGCAGTACCCTTCTTTGTGGCCCTGTTTCCCGCAGTCACGACACTTGTGATCGCGGAAACGACAATCCTTGCTGAAATGCATCCCGCCACAGGACCAGCAGGGTGTTCTAGGTTGATCTCGAGAAGGGCTGTTGCTGTTAGACCGATATGGCTTGTTTCGCTTGTTGTGGGCTACAAAATTCACTGTCGACGGATTCTCCACAAGCACGGTGTCCTGTTTGAGGTTCACCAGGCTGTTGCACTGTTCAACCACTTGCTGGAGAGTGAGATCCTCTGCTTCATTCAGTTTGTTGATAAGCCGCATTCGGATCTCCGCATCTTGCTTCGATTTGAGTCCACAAACAAACGTCAAACACTTGAATTGTTCTTCGGTCAACTCCGACAACTTGAAATCGACGCATGATTTATTCACCTTGCATGAATAGGCGAGATAATCTTCACTGTCTTCTTTGGTTGTTTGTAGACAGTTATAGCGCCGGCGAAAGATGGAAATGGTGGCACCGAAGAGCGCCTTTAGCTTTTCAACAGTCTCGGCGAAAGTGAATTCCCGAGTAGTTTTCGGCAAGATAAAACTGTTATAACGCTCGTAATCCGGTGGGCTGAGCTTGCGTAGGAGTAAACGCACTTTCGCGGCGTCATCCAACTTGGACGCGTCTCGATCAAAAAGATCACTATAGCGAGAGAACCAGGCGTCGAATGTGTTACCGCTTTCCTTGTTGTACACGAATTCCACCATATTGCTTGAGAGGGAATCGAGCACAACTTCATCGCGGGACAAATTCTTGATGGCGGATTGGGTTGCTGCCAGCTGTTGTGACATTTGCCCCATAAGCGCTTGTTGGTTACGGAGGATCTGAACAATGGTGTCCGTGATGTTGCCCGACTGTTGTTGGCCTCCAGAACCTGCTGCACTATTGGCGTTGTTAGTCGCCATCGCACAATTTTGTCTCCCACTACCGATCCACGAAGAACGCCTTTTCTCGGGATGAACGCGCGAATTTAGCACGAATTTACTACCGCCTCGTCGCCACTGTTGCGATACGTGATATGGCTAGGGACGCGACTCGTAACTACGGTTTAAAATATAACTTTATTACTAAAAAGTATATCGAATTAAAAACGTGTATGCACGCGAGCCGCCGATCGCAATTGTAATAGATGATGATGGTGGCCAACAATGGAATGACGAATGCCGAAACTTCCCATGACATCTGTCACAAGCTGACGGCTGTCAGCGTAAGAGCCTTGGTGGTTGTTTCGGTGCGTCCGTTATTGGGATAGGGTTGTCCGCCCAACACAAAAATAAATGCAACTAATACTTTCAAACTACGAGTGTTTATCGAAAACATCGTTAGGAATAATCCTACAATGCTTCTGTATAACTTATGTGTATAAATTGATGAATTGTCTCCAAATTATTCTAGTTACAATGATTTTTTGTTGTGCGAATTAGTGTAAACTAATGTATACATATTTTTAAATATATTTTGATCAAATAGAGATACTTTTTAATTTTAAAGTATTGAAATGTATCATTACTAGCACTAGTAATAAGAACATTCTTACTATACATAATTACATTACATTTGTTTTGAGAACAGATTTTTTTTCTTTTGGTGATCCACTTACCCCACCATGGTGGGGCAAGTGGATCATTTGGCGCAAATTTTTAAGTCCCTCATACTCAATACATAACAATCAGAAAAATCGAAATAATCAATGATTTGAAGTATATTAGTCCCTCATTTGTTATCCACATAAAAAAGTTTGAATTACATTATTCACGTTAGCTGTACATAACAATGAAGTTGACTATTGATTTTTCTGTATCCACTTACCCCACGGTACCTTAAAAGTTATCATACGTATATATTACAATGTATTTGGATGTAAATTCAGTTTTATTTTCGAACACCCAAAAAATTGGTCAAAAAGAAATCACCCGAAAAATTCCAATGAATAGAATACTTTAGGGTCCGCTCAAGGCATAGGCAAAAGATCTCACCGTGAATTCACTACATATCAGCCTATTAGAAATCCGCGGATGATTTACAAGTCATGAAATTCATAAATTGGTTAGGCCATGATATCAGGACGACAAATCATGGTTCCTGGAGTCATAATCATGATTCTTCATAAACGCAACATCCAGAGCGACAACACAAAGCGGTGCACTTTGCTTCAAGTCATTTGCATCGATCACCTATCATTCATTACGATAGATTGGTACTGTGGTAAAGTACGTGGCTCTCAATCAAAAGGTTCTTGGTTCGAATCTTGCTCTTCCAAATTTTGATTTTTTTTGTTTTCATTTTATCGGGTTGACTGGCAGAAATATAAATAGATCCGAAATGGATGCGCGAATCATAATTTTCGAGCACTCAGCTGCAACCTGTGTCGCATTACGACATCGTGAGTCGAAATCATGGTGTATTTTCATAAGATGAAAACACTCTGGAATCATGATATCCGGGTGCATAATCATGATTTTGGATTCTGATTTCTACCCGTGTGCTGTTCCATTTGGTACCACACTACCTGTGTGCGTATCACAGATTCGAAATGGAGGACTACAACGTGGAACGAGATCCCTGTGCGCGAAGGAGAAAACGTCCGTAGTATTGTCGAAAGTGTACTCCATTTCCTTGACATCAACGAAGATATGTCACACGTAACAAGCTGCTTCCGGATTGATGTGAAACCGTCTAAATGGTCTGACAGGAACGTTACGCAGCTATTGTAGTTGTCTTCAACAATCGAGACGCGCGTGGGAGGGTCCTTAAGAGATACTTCGAAAGGCACAATGACGCTAAACTATGCAATCTTAAGAATGCTCCTATCGTTTCACCATGAACGAAATGTTATCCATGCACGCTTTTCGCATACGTAATCTAGCCATTCGCATGATGCAAAGGAAAATTGTTCAATCAGTTTTCGTCCGTAATGACCACATATCCGTCCTCCTTCCTGGACATCCGAGATACACCGATGTAGCCAGTACACAGCATCTTCTAAAGCTGACTGGACATAACCGTTCAAATGATTCTTCTATCTTCTTCGATGCTCTTTCGTCCGAGATGTCTGCCTCTTCCCGGTGCTAATTTTCCAATAAACAATGTTGATGATTTCTCTAAATTGATACGATTGCTATGCCGAATAACAATATAACCAATCTGCGTATCGGGCATCTTAATGTCCGTGGACTCGAACACCATATTGATGGTGTGAAGCTATTGCTCGACAAAAACCAATATCATATCTTCGCTGAAACCGAAACAAAGCTGAAGGCGTCTTCACCGGTTGGCCCCATCCGTATCCCCGCATACAACTTCATCAAGCACTCTCTACCCACAAACAGAGGGCGCGGTACTAAAACATATGTTGGAGTTGGTATTTATGTTCAAAAAGGTATCAAAGCCACTCCAGTGTTGAAATCAGTATTCGATACGGATCTGCCAGTTGGACTGAGGTTCGAATATCTTGCTGTTCAAGTGAATATCAACGAGTTGAACATCTGTGTCGTGACCCTATACAACCCGGTGTGTTCAAACCATCATTTCTCTCGGTGTTACGAAAAACTACTCCTCGACCTTGTTGACATTGGATTCGACAGATTATTCATTGTCGGAGACTTTAACATCAATGTAGCAACAATCAGTCTACCAACCGCGAACCTCACAGCGTTGTATCGTATCAATGCCACGTTTAACCTGACTCTTCTTCAGACTGGCCCCACTCGTATTACCGAAAACACTACTACAACTATTGATCTAATGATCACGGATTCCGCAGAAACTGTAGTTAAATCAAAGGCGTGTACTGGCAGCTCTATTTCAGACCACGAAGTAGTGTTTTTGCTGGCAAACATCAAAGTTCAGAAACCAACTCCAGAAATCAAGCGTGTCCGAAACTTTCGGAATATCGATCCTCTGCAGCTTCAAGCCGATTTTCAAGGCAAGGACTTTCAGCCATTCTACAACGCTATGGATACATCAACAAAAGCTGACTTGTTTGCCGCCGAACTCAAGGATCTGATTGATCAGCATGCTCCAGAACGCACGATTGTTATTCATGACAGACGTACACCATGGATTTCCGAAAGCATCAAGCAAGCCACTGCACTAAGGAATTTGGCCTACACGCTTTATTCACGAAATCCAAACAGATTCAAAGGAGACCATAATTGGCAGGACTACATTCGAAAGCGTGACCGAGCCAACTCATTAATTTTTGCTGCCAAAAAACGTTATGCCGAACAACACACGAAGAAACTGTGGAGCAACCTTCGGAGAGAGGGCATACATAATAACGCAAAGAGGGCATCACCGATTGAAGAAGCCGATGCTAACGAGTTGAACCGGTTTTTCAGCAATGGCCATCGTCAACTGCAACGTCCCCATCTAACCAGAATAAACACGACCTTACAACATCGTCCTCCAGCTCAAGGTAAAGCGGAGTTCAACTTCCGCCATACCAATAACGATGAAATTTGCCGAAAGATACACGAAGTTGAGACTGGGACAGACGAAATTCCTATTTCGTTCATCAAATTGCTCTGCCCGTTCATTCTTCCACATCTATTACATTTGTGCAATGCTATTATTGACACCAAGTCGTTTCCTTTAAGCTGGAAGAAAGCCATTGTCACCCCCATTCCTAAACAGCCAGACCCATCTTAGCCTAAAGATTTCCGGCCAATCAGTGTACTGCCAGCGATTTCGAAAGTGCTTGAGAAAATACTTCTTTCACAAGTCACTGATTACCTGGATAGCACACAGACATCTTTGTTGGCAAAATACCAATCCGGTTAAAAGAAGAGACACAGCACAACCACAGCTCACCAAGATTATGCACGATGTGTATTCAAATCTAGACGACAACCGCTGCACCGTTATGGTTCTTGTGGATTTCTCCTTAGCGTTCAACTGCGTGAACCACCAACTCCTAAGAACTAAACTACGGAATGAGTTCTTTTTCTCTCAGACAGCGTGTGACTTGGTGTCATCTTTCTTAGATCGCAGAAGACAGTCCGTTCGCCTTGGACATATACTATCCGATGAATTAGATGTCCACGATGGTACACCTCAAGGGTCATGCCTTAGCGCACTACTCTTCAGCCTTTATATCAATAGTCTGTCCTCTTCGCTGAAATGCAACTATCATTTGTATGCCGATGATCTTCAAGTTTATATCTCCGACCCAATATCCGAAGTTGAAAGACTAGTGTGCGCCATCAACGCAGACCTTGAAGCTATAGTTCGTTGGGCTAACGTCAACTGCCTAGCGCCCAACCCGAAGAAAACGCAGGCTATCATCTTCAGTAAGTCCAGTAACGTTGTTCCGCAAATCAGTATACAGTTCTATGGGGAAACCGTACCGCTGTCCAGTGAAGTAACGAATCTAGGCCTAAAGCTTGACTGTAACTTGACATGGTCTCGTCAAGTAAATGAAGTTACCCTGAAAACGTATAATGTTCTTCGCACCTTTCGTCGATTTGCCCCAGTGCTATCCATACAAACTCGGCGAAAGCTTGTTCAAGCAGTAGTGATGCCCATTTTTATGTATGGGGACATTGTCTATTACCCAGGACTTTCGGCAGCCTTGAAACAACAGTTGCATCGTTGCTTCAAAGCAATTATGCGTTTCATCCACAATCTTCGTCGACGAGATACAACAGCAGCCATAAGAAACTCTATTGTTGGCGTCGACCTACCATCAAACTACATACAAACATGACTGGTCATCGGTCAATGGACTTTCTCCCAACCCAAGAAAAACCCAAGCGATAATATTCAGCAAAGACGGCCAGGTGGTTCCGGGGGCTGAAATCAAGTTCTGCGGACAAACGATCACCTTGAGCACCACAGTTACCAACCTTGGCCTGCTGCTGGATAGCAATCTGAAATGGAAGGAGCAAGTCAATCGAGTAACCATGAAGGCATACAACACTCTGCGAACTTTCCGCCGTTTTGGATCAGTTCTATCCCAACCAGTGCGCCTCAAGTTGGTGCAGGCGGTGATAATACCAATGTTCACATACTGCGACATTGTGTATCATCCTGGTCTCACGGTTGCATTAAAGGAGCAACTGCACAGGTGCTTCAAGTCATCCATTCGATTTGTGTTCAAAATGAATCGGTATGACACAACTGCAGCCGTTCGCAATGCGGTACTCGGCCACGACCTACCGGAGAACTACCATCGTCGGATATGTTGCTTCCTGTACAACGTGTGGAACAAGAAACTTCCCGATTACATCCTGGAACACCTGCAGCGAGGTCAAATGGAGCGAGCGAGAGCATACCTGCTTCCCAGACACACCACCAGCGGAAAGAAAAGCGTCCTAATTTCTGGGATCCCCTTCTGGAACCAACTGCCTGCCGATGTCAAAGGCAAAACATCGATCCACTCATTCTAGGAGTCCCTCAGACGCCTTCACTAGTGATAAGAATTAGACGTACTTGACAATCAATTGTACTTCGATTAATCTTCCTTTGTATTTTTCAAAATGTGTTCTTCCTTGACCTGATTTTAAGTGTAACTAACAGGCCTACGTTATGTTAATAAATTACAATTACAATTACAATTACAACTACTGGCTGAGAATATGCTGTTTCATGAGACAGGCGTACTGCGGAGATCTGCCCGATTATATTCAACAACACCTACAACGTGGACAGCTACAGCGAACCCGCTGCTTCATTATTCCCAGACACTCCAATGCAAGCGGAAAAAGTGTACTGGTTTACGGAGCCACCTGCTGGAATGGAACACCCCTCGATGCCAAACTACAACCATCATTAGCTTCATTCAAAACCTTTATCAAAAATATTGTCTAGCCTTGTATTTTGAGTTTACCCTGCTTTTTTTTTAGTTTGGCACTGTAATTTAGTTTTCAATTCACAACTATTTTGTACGTTCTATTTGCACATCCTACATATCTCGCGTTGAGTATCATACAGGCGTATCTGCAGTGATCGATTTCTCTTCGTCGATTTTCTCTTTGTATTATTGAAGGAAATTCAATCGGTTTTCGGAACATTTTACGGTGCAATACGATAAAGGATGATGAGTACTTTTTACTGAGTCGAAAATAGCAGTCGAAAACAGTCTTCCAGCTAAGTAATAAGCTAAAGAGAAAATCGATGAAGAGAAATCGATCACTGCAGTTACGCCCTTATGATACTGAACGCGAGATATAAATTCTGGAGCTCGCCCAAGTAACCACAAGCATTATAACACTGCACGTATTCTACTGCATATCAACAACATTGATGTAACATTGCTTTTATTCGACATATTTCAAGAGTTGTCAAGCAATAAAGCATTAACTGTATATTACAAATGTATCAATGCACTAATATCACTTTATAAATTGCACTGCTGCACTAATGTTACTTTATAAATTGCTTCATTGCTTTATCGTCGTTTTTGCATTAGTGCAACTGTAAAAGGGCCCTTTTCCACTTTTAAACTACTTTAATGGTAGGCTTACGGCAATGCAGCTGCATTATATATGCAATGATATAATGCTCCATGGTTACTTGGGCGATTTGAAAAGGTCGAATGTGACATTTTTGACTATCTGAGATAACTCTCCATGAAGTTTCTCAAACAAAATTCAATTCCTATTTCAAGCAAATAGCTCAAAAGTGTTCAATATACGTATTAAGACACAAAATGAAATCCCCTTCAATAAACTATCGAACAAAACCATGAAAATACACTCAATTTATTGATTTATGATCATAAAAAAGCTTACCGTCGATATAACATTGTTTGTTGTTCATTCGACCTAATCGATACGACCTAACGCTAGTCACCGCTGCACTTCGAACGGGTACGTTCAGACGTTTGACATCTGAAAATGTCCATACGTCAAAGTACGATCGGACTGATTGGTGTCCAGTGAAGTACATACGACCCACCGTTGTAAACAAAAATAGAGAATTTCAAAGAATTTCTGAAGTTTTCTGCATGAAGGTATGTATTTCGTGAAGTTGGCAAATGATTTATGCGATCAGCGATGTTGCTCAGAGCAAATCCCCATCTGCGCTGAATGTCTACTGTAGAAAAAATGCAACGGAAGCGATTATGGATGGGTTTGTGGGATGGATAATGGATTCATTGTATATGTTATATCGTTGCAAATAAAATTTATACTGAGATGTTGGCAAACAGTAGAGCAACACTTGGTGCTGTATCGTTTCCTAGGAAATCAAGTTACAGCGTTTCCGATTGTTTGGAAGACCTTAGGGAAAGGTTTAAGGATCCACTCCGTGACAATTTGCACTCTTCGTTCAACTTTGGTTTAATTTTCGGCCTTTAGCATTACTGCAGAAGTACTAATGATGCCTTATGAATGTTCCTGCAACGATATAACATATACAATGAATCCATTATCCATCCGACAAACCCATCCATAATCGCTTCCGTTGCATTTTTTCTACAGTAGACATTCAGCGCAGATGGGGATTTGCTCTGAGTAACATCGCTGATCGCATAAATCGTTTGCCAACTTCACGAAATACATACCTTCATGCAGAAAACTTCAGAAATTCTTTGAAATTCTCTATTTTTGTTTACAACGGTGGGTCGTATGTACTTCACTGGACACCAATCAGTCCGATCGTACTTTGACGTATGGACATTTTCAGATGTCAAACGTCTGAACGTACCCGTTCGAAGTACAGCGGTGACTAGCGTTAGGTCGTATCGATTAGGTCGAATGAACAACAAACAATGTTATATCGACGGTAAGCTTTTTTATGATCATAAATCAATAAATTGAGTGTATTTTCATGGTTTTGTTCGATAGTTTATGGAAGGGGATTTCATTTTGTGTCTTAATACGTATATTGAACACTTTTGAGCTATTTGCTTGAAATAGGAATTGAATTTTGTTTGAGAAACTTCATGTAGAGTTATCTCAGATAGTCAAAAATGTCACATTCGACCTTTTCAAATCGAACTCCAGTAAATGGTTAACTGTGTTGAGCTAGCAGGTTTTGATTATGGGGGGATTTTGTAAACCCAAGATGAAAGAAAAAAGGTCGAATACGCGTTTTTTAAATTTTGGTGTTTTTGCTACATTGGACCTTATGCGCAATATGACGAATGAACAAATTTTTACTATTCCTATATTTTGTTAATTACGTCAAAGTGTCAATTTATTTTTTTATTTTAGAAGAAATATGATATCGATATGATACTTTACCAGCATGATAAGCTGAATAGAATCTACCAAATGGTGAAATAAACGCGATTTTTTACTTTTGTTACTTACGACCTTTTCACATCGAGCTCCAGAATTTCAAAATCAGCTTCCTTGACCTTGTAAAAAGTTTAAAACTAATAGGTTATCGTCATAAATAAATAAACATACATACATACGGAATCAAAATATGTAGCATAAACAAGGTCTACCATTTTATAAAATGAACAGTCCTCATGAGTGCAAGCTAAAATAACAATAATAATTATTCGTATCCGGGAAGTTTTTCGGGGACTCGGGACAAGTAGCTAGAAATCGGGACTGTCCCACACAATCCTGAACGTCTGGTCACATCACTTTCTCTACTATACTGAAAAACAAGCTCAATGATTTACCTTTCCTCTTTTTCGGAGGAGCCGCCGCAGAAGGCAAAGGACCGATCCATTCGTCATCTTCCTCGGATTCTTCACCATTCTGCGGACGTTTTTTGGACGAATCTTCGTTATCGCTCATGATTTGAAGAGGGAAACTCTAAATCTACGTAATTTATCACAAGCTAATCCGACTAATCCAACCTTTTGCAGGAACTCGAAGAAACACTTACAAATCGCAAATCGTAATATTTTGTCGTAAACACGCCCGCAAACATCAACAAAACAAAACCTGACTGCAAAATGAACTGTCATATTGAGATGGATTCTGAGTGAGAGAAAGCCCCTGCAGCAAAAACCCTCGCAACGCGCGGAAATCCCACTCCCCCACACCCGTTGTGAAAAATTAATACATCACAGGCAACACTGCAGCTCCGCCGCATCGTTCGGCAAAAACCATCAGAAAATCGAAGCAAGTCGAAGCATGCTAACGCATGTTCTGTTTTATAGTGTTTTCGCTGTTTGTTTTTCGGCTGATTAGTGACTAATCGACTACTTTACTGTTATTTTATATGTTAAAGCTTGGTGAAAGTATAAAAGTGTCTTCTGGTAACTTCTCGTGCTGATCCGAAATATTGACCGGAAACGAAAAAGGTAAGGAATATGCTTTTTTTTGTCGGACAAATTGAGCTAGCTATTCGCTGACTACTGAGAAAAAAAATTGAGTGGGGGAAGCCTAACCATTTTTGGCTTACGATTTCGTTTTGCATGCCTTGTCTATGTCTTAAGTACACATCTGCCAAGATTTACGATCATTTTTTGTCGAAATCCTTTGTAACCGATGCGGGGTATTATATATGACATTGCTTTGTAACTTGAAAATCGTTACATGTCGAGAGCAAGTCGTGATTAGGGCGGAAGTGACGAAAACAACATTTTGATTAATTCTACGACTGGCGTTAGGTGACAATTCTCGACTCGAGAGAGGTAACTCACCGTCAGGGCTGCCACATATACAGGTTTATCTGTATTACACAGATTATCTTATTTTGACACAGATTCAATTTGTATGGAAAACAGATTTTCTTTCAACAATTTTTGTATGGACACAGATTTTCTAACCTGGTGGATACAGATTTTCTATCAAATCTGGCAGCTCTGCTCACCGTGTACATCAAAAGGAGAGTCACTTTACTTGAGTCGAGAATAGGCCAGGAGAAGTGGATGAACTTGTCATTCATTTTTTTTTTTGTCAATTTTCATACAAAATCTACTTTTTCTCTGCTATAAATTCACTCTGGGTGAACCACTTCCCCTGGCCTATTGTCACCTTGCTATACGACACCGACAATATTGTCACCTCACGCCAGTCGTAGAATAAACCAAAATCAGAAACCACACTGAAAAAAAATACACTCTACGGTCGTGTGTTTTACTTAAACACGCAAACAAATTTTGTTGTATAATCTACCGAATCCATGGTAGAATTAAGAACTGCGCCAACGATTTTCAACCGACTACAAAAATCTGTTAAGCTTACTATAATCTGGTGAAAATCACTGAGCAGTGCAGTAAATTTGACTATGTCCATAGTAGCATCCACTACAAAGCATTGTATTTCAACACCAACCGTACAACACAGTGTGGTCAAAAGTATGATGCTAAACTTCTCAAATCAAGAATGTTACTAGTCAAAAATACTACAACTCTGGTTAAATCAACAGAAGAAATTTTCTTGTGTATTGATGTTGACTATGTTTTGGTAGAGTTAACAGATTAATGTAGTCGGTTGAAAATCGTTGGTGCAGTTCTTAATTTTACCATGGATTCAGTAGTTTCTACAATAAAATTCATTTCAGTGAAGCATTCACAAATTTCATAATGCAAAAGGAGGTGTCCGTGATGTTATGGCTCACACAAATTTTGTAAAATTATCATACAAAAAGCTTTACGAGATAGTGGATGGGTGGCTGTCGAAAATAGTAATTTCAGTGTTATAACATTTTAAAACCATTGGGTAAAAACGATGTTAGTTTCGGGAGCGGGCCATTTGGCATAAGGTCATTTGGCATAATTTCAATATATTTTCTGTACATACTTTAATTGAAGATTTTTGCATTTTATTTCTGCTTCATTTTAGTAACAGCTGAATCTGTTATATAATAATTCATTTATTCTCTTCTCTGGCAAGCCGCCGAAGAAGCACAACAAATGCGGTATGAATCCATCAGAAGATTCCGGTTAAATCATACCACCGAATTCAATCGGATTGTAAACTTTGTAGATGTATTTTATACGACATTTGTTGACTTCCAATGATCTCGCTTACTAATAGACGAAATACCGAATGTGAATTGAGCATGTTTGAATATTCAATAAATATGGATTTATCTCATTTCGTCTATTAGTAAAATCGATTTTGAACGAGATAGAAAATATAGCTGTGTGCGTTTGAAATGCAAATATCAAATGCGGGAACACCAAACGCGGTAAGATTTTTAATAAGGAAGGCGAAGTCAAAGAGTGATTTTCTTTGCTATGTTGGCGGTGACATGGATCATGGTTGCTAAGTATCCTTTGGCTACTTTGTGTTACCGCATTTGCAGCTCAGTTATACTGGATTTGCACGTCAAATGCAAACAGCAATACCATCTTCTTTTAATCTTGCTCAGAGATACTCGAAAGACTGCAAAATCATTAGGTGGGAAGAATCATTTTCTTCAGGTGCTCATAGTTGAGATACAAGGCACACTAAATATTAAATTTTAAGATGAAAAACTCAAGTAACATGAAAACCATAAGAAATACAACTATGGCATAGTTGTAGCAAATGATAAGTATTAAAACTTTGCAGAACTTAGTAGGCCAATAAATCGAAAAAATAAACACTTGAGAGCGACGATTTTTTTTATTAAAAATACTCAATTATCGCGGCTCTTAAGCTAATTGTTTGCAAAATTGCTCGCTGTCACTATCCACGCCTAAAACTTGCTGATTTGTACAGGCAGACTGCGATACAATACGGATCATTCTATATCACATCAACATCATGCTGTCTACTCCATCACCAATGCATTGATGATTGATAGCGATAGACTATGGATATCGATGATGGGTTAAGTTCAATTTTAAATTAGGCAAATAAAATGGCAACTTATCAATACGATATTTTTGATAAAGCTGCAGATGAATATAAACTATTTGTTGGTCACAGAAGAACAATAATAGCGTGGAGAATTGTCACTTCTTCTTCTTCTTGGCATTACGTCCTCACTGGGACAGAGCCTGTTTCTCAGTTGGGATTCAGCATGGCTTTGCTTTGTAGCCACGGACTCTAGCCACTCGGCTAAGTAAGGCCCCAGGGAGACGGAGAATTGCTACGTGATCACTCATTCTGCATTGATTATAATCTAGAGTGCGATGTCGCATCACTGCTTTTAGTTGCCAAATCAAAGTGATATTGATAGCTCGCAACTGATATTAATAGTTTATGTAAATCAGCCATACGCTGTTATGACTGATATTGAGCAACTCTGATCATTTGCTACAACTTTGCTGAACATACCAACTCACGATTCGTTAAAATAAAGAAGTTGGCCTATACCTACTTCAGTCTTGTAATCATCGTAAAAAAATTTTGATGCGTACACTTTGTAGTACTGAAAATTCGGTGTCCAGCCACTTGGCCGAATGCCGTTTGGCCGAACGGGTCATTTGGCCGAATGCCGTTTGGCTGAATCATGAAAATAAAAATCAAATAACACCACCTCTGATATGTAGGTTTCATAAGTGTGACCCAATAACTGATAAGCTAATTAATTTGTTGTTTTTCATAATGTGACGGGACGTAATTTATTGTCACTCTATAAGAGCTCTAAGAGAATGATAAAATCGACCCGTTAATTGGGTTGTTTAGTGAAGAAAAATTCACTGTTTGTTCCAGCTAGATCGAAAGAGCTCATTTTTCTAAGTATAACACGATTTTATTGCACTTCAATATCTCAATGTTGATATTATAAATGATTAAAAAAGATTTCAATCCGTCGAATCAATGACATTTCAATTTATACAATGACAGTTCGTCCCGAAGTAAAATTTGCCGAGGGGTGATTCAAAAGTGATTTCCATACTAATTTCAAACGTGTTTTAAAAATAGTTCCAGGTAACGGAAAATTGTGAAACTTTGGATTCTAGTTTATTTTTTTACGTTGATTCAGAATATGTAAGAATATTGATACCCCTAAACAAGCCAATTCAGGACGAAGTTGTGAACTCCTCACATTGCGTCAAGACTCTGAGGTGACGGTGAATTCGCCTCTGGACTACCAAAGGTGTAATAAGGTTTCAAGTTTTTTATTGATTTCATCAGATTTTTTTCCTTCTTTTGCACATAGATTCATTCGAGTTATACTATTGAAAATAGTTCAGCTTATATTTTAATTGGGAATTTTACCTTCTTCAAATCATCGGAAGTTCTTTGTAGTTGTACTGATAAAACTATTATATGCATTACACTTGCCTAAATTTTCATAAGATTTTTCCTTCTTTTGATCATAGGCTGTTCTTTCAATAGTGAAGTATTTCTCATAGTTATTCATGTTAAAGCTTATAATAAGGGTATCAGGGGTAATATGCACCCCAGGAGTAAAACAAGTTTTCGGGGATTCTACAAATATTTTAGAAAAATTTAAACATTTTTCTTGAAGTTGGATTTGTAAAACTGCATGTTGTGGGTCACTCCTATCCGCCCTTGACGATTTTTTCCAATTTTTTTTACAAATACTCATAAAAGGCACCGTGGGGTTGTTTTGCCTCAAGGGCGCTTATTACCCCAGATTCCCTTACGACTTATGAGCCTACACTGAACCAACAAATATCATAAAAGTTATTAAAAACGTCACATATCCTTAGGTTGATAGAAATCATATCCATGTTATATGCATCCATTGAAATGTATGTGAAAAATACATAATACTCATCAAAATACTCTGTCTCTTTCATTGGTCAATACTGTAAATTGTATATGAACAGAAGCCATGCATGTTATGCGATAATGGTTATGTGATGTGCAGATGTAAAAATTTTGTATTCTTATAAAGCATTTTATTAAGATGGCGTACTTGATTAGTTGTTCTGGAACTTCGAAAGAATAATTATAATCTTTTTAGTGTTTTTGTACAAAGTTCATGATTGACAGTGGAAAAATGTAAGTTTAATGTATATATTCAATAGACTAAATAAATTTTAATTCGTTGTTTGAAATTTGCAGAACGAACATCATCAGAAAATCATTCAGAATCAGAATCATTCACATCATCAGAAGAGCATTCCAAATTCATTTTGCCTTCCGTTCACTTGACTAAGGTAATAATTACGAATGCATGGATAATCATCAAATGAAGACCCGGTGATTGTTACTGTGGCTACCAATCGCACTTACGTGGAAATCACGTAGGCGCATACATTCATTTGGACATCTGCATATCGTGTTCATTCACTGTTGAGCTTGAAGTTAAAGATGGCGGCAGAAAGTTTTTTCACGAGCAGCTGAACTTCAAAATAAGTTTAAGACTGATTTCGAGGTAAATATGGACATCGGAGAACATGTTTTTTTTTTAAATTTTATACCTTATTTCATATTTAATTATAGCTTGCGAAACGTGCAACAGCAACTTCGACCCTACTTGTGGAGGCATGAAATATGTTTGAATGGAATCAAGGAGCATTCCATGGAGTGAAGTGAAAAGTGTGTTGTCGTTGAAAGAAGCGATTAAATATAATAAAAAGTTTAATTTCATTAGCTCGTATCTTTTTAAAAGTGAAAACTAATTACATAAAGGGGCGATCCATTAATTACGTAGGACAATTTTCGGGGTTTTTCAACCCCCCTCCCCCCATGGTAAGATATTTTGTATTAAAATTAAAAATAAATTGTATGGCGCGTAAGAGATCTCAAACCCCCCCTCCCCCCATAAACCCTTACATAATTAATGGACAGCCCCAAACCTATGCAAAACAGAATTTGATCCCATGCAAACGTTTTAATAACATTCAATGAAAATGCATCTAGGATCTATTGAGACGCTTCGTAAAAGCTACGTGAAAATTCATGTAGCTGTTACGTGAAACATCGATGGATCTAACGAGGTCCATTCGTTCATGCGTTCATTCAGCGCTACCTACGATCCTCGTAAGTGTTACGTGAAAAGAGGGATGGATTCACGTAACAATAACGTTTGGATTATTTTGAGTGTATGCATGCTATAAAAAGTTTGACTTTTACTGTGCGCCCTGTTTTCAAGTTGCCCGTTAGAGAGAGCGAGACAGCACCAACACACGGCGCACAGTAAAAGTCAAAAGAACAAAAGAATTTATGGCACGTACAGAGGCTCATTCAAAACACATTTTTTTACCTCAACTTGGGTGAGTGTCATTCTCCTTTCAGCACGAAATGTTTCTTGAAATACTACTAAAAAGGTAATTAAGTGTATGTCAATGATGGTGTAACCTTATTCATGAATAAGCTGAATAATTTCTTTGAAATTCATTATAAATTCATGCTCGTTCACTTTTGTTTTCAATTTCCGAATCATTCGGTCAAATGGCATTCGATCAAATGACATTCGGCCAAATGACCCGGAACCGAAAATTCTGAACATATCAGAAGTAACTATGGCTCTAAAATCAATAAATCGAGACGAAAACCTCATGTCCGCCTAAACTAGCTTCCTGAACCAGTGTGCACTGGTTGATCGGGTTCGTTGAAACACGAAATGTTATTTAAAAGATAATTGTAGTAGCAATGTTGCTGCATTTTTTTCTTCTGTTTTACCAAGTCATAACCTTGTTTTCAATTTTTAATTTCAAATTAAGAAATATTGCGTCACTGATTGACGCCCTAGTTCATCTTCTGTTATCCTGTGTAGTCATGACATTTATCTAGAGATTTACCCTTCTTTTAAACATAAGGTATTCTTTCGAGGGTTATTGCTATAGCGATTCGACGCATTATTTTTTTATATAGGAATTTGCCCTTCTTTTTAACATGACTTTTTTTTTGCGTAATATTACAACAGTTTTTTCACATAGAAAAAGGAATATCTGCCAAATGTCCTTTATGCCAAATGGCGTTATGCCAAATGACCTTATGTCAAATGGCTTTATGCCAAATGACCCAGACCCGTTAGTTTCGGAAAGGTATTTTTGAGATTTCCATACACTCAAAATAATCCAAACGTCATTGTTACGTGAAAACATACGTGATTTTTTTCCATCGCACTTTCCACGTAGCTCTTACGTTAATCATAGGTAGCCCAGAATGAACGCATGAACTTTTGAACTTCGTCCATTCCACCGTCGCTAAACGTAAGAGCTACGTTGATTTTCCGGTAGCCTTTACGAAGCGTTTCAATAGGACCTAGATGGTTTTGCATTAAATTTAACTGTAATAAAGACCAATCTTATTTCTAATAGCCTTTGGAAGAAAACTAATTCCCAATGTAAACAAACTTAAAAGATTGTGATATTTTTATTGTCAATCTGAGCATTTTGAATCCTGTTTCCCCAATTTTGTGAGTTTGGTCTTCCTTGTTGTAGCCTTCGCGTGCTAGAATTGATAGAGGTTATAAATCACGTATAAAATATGAAGTAACGCTGGGATTCTTCGGTATTCAAAGCATATTTACCTTGAAATCAATCTTACACAATGTTTAAAGCAGCAGCAGCTTCTAAAGTTCTTCAAAAATCAAGCGGGCGCCATCTTAGGATTTGAGCTCAACACCGAATGTACGTACACTATGCAAATGTCAAAATGAACTCAGACACCTACGTGAATTCCACGTGAGTGCTATAGGTAACCTCAGTAAACATTACCGAGTCACTATTTGGTGGTTATGAATGGTTTAGTGATCTTTATCTTAGTCAGGTGAAGTGGAGGTAAAATGAATTTGGAATGATCTACGTGATTTTTCACGTAGCAATGACGTTTGGATTTTTTTGAGTGTAGGAATTCTGAGATTCCTGTTAGATTACCGACCGTAGGAATTTGTAATTTCCGTGTGAATTCTAATATCCCGACATTCTAAATTTGTTGTGATATTTCTGGAATTTTGGAAGCCATTAGAGGAATATTATTGTGACAATATTAGAAATCTGGTGAACTAGAGTTTCCAATCCCGGGAATAGTGATTTTCCGGGAAATCATTTTCTGTTTCCCGGGATTCCCGTATATTCCAGAATTTCCGTATTTCCCGGGTAGTTCTATCAAAAAGCGAATTGACCATCTATTTTCAAACGAAATCTATTGCATGATCATTCTAAACAATGACCTCACTAGATCACTAGTTATATTTCGATGTTGATGTGTTTTTGTGGGCCACTGGTCGTTGCATGCTAGTCCGCTGTCTAGTGTGGTGCTTCCTTCAAAGGACAAGTCGTCCACTGGAAGCATTAACGTGTCGGTGTCTTGTTGTTCTTCGTAATCAAATAGTTGGATACCGTAAAATGGGGCAAATAGAAACACTCTCCGACATGTTTCAATGTGTACAACTTAAACCGTGTAGATAAAAAACATTTTTATTACTCTCAAATTTAGGAACCCGTCTTCCTTAGCTGAGACCCCAATTGCCGTTAAAAAACAAAAATTATTTCGCACAAATATTTGTGAAAATGTGGTATGTTTCTATTCACCCCGCAATGGGGCGAATAGAAACACTGTTCAGTAAATATCAATACTTTTTACATTTAAAAGGGAAAAATAAACACTTGTTCGAGTGCATCTTAAAGAAATATCATAACGAAATCACCTAGTGGGGAAAAAATTGAAATTATTAAAAACAATTTCAATTTTTGATCATGTTATAAATTGTCAAAAATGGCGGATGTTTCAAGCTATCAAAAATGGTTGAGATTTCAATATTTTCTTCTTATTTTGTTTAAGCAAAATGTAGCAAAATTTATGATTTGAAAATAGTCTGTTGATACTCTGTTACTATTAAACTAATGGAAAAAAAAATATATGCCAGTAGGTTTTTTAAGTTTATCTTTATATAATAGACGCATTTCTACCTGTAGATCACTTTGTTTCTATTCACCCTGTTTAACGGTATCTCTTTGACGATATGCTTTTCAAAAAAAGATTATATGCTATACAAAATAAAGGATTTTTCGAGGTATCTTTTCCACGAATTGAGTAGACTTCCCAAGTAACAATTTTAGTTTTACGAATTACAGGGTGTCTACTACCTAGACAAACCTGAAAAACCTGGAATTATCAGGGAATTTCGCTTACACTCAGGGAAATTATTGTGAAGCAGTAGTACATGGTAGAATGTGTCGTTTTTGTGACACAAAATATTTGACTTGTTAAAGTTTTGCGTTTCGCGCATTTTGCTGGGCAGTGTTTTCGAAAGCCCAAGCGGCGTTTTCGAGGCGCCGAGAAGTATTGCTTTTCGCGCTGTGTGAGTGCGAAAAGATTTTCGTGTTCAGTCGAGGATGGAATAACAACTGGTGAGCTCGTTTCATGCTTTTGATACAGGTAACTCTCCCTTACTCGATATTCGGTATCTCGATATCGAGTTAGAGAACCATAGTAAAAGTTGGTTTCGATGGCTTACTCGATGGTCCCTTGGATAGCAATTGTACTGATTTTGTGTTGGTGTTGGTATACAAATTATGATAAATTTCAACTTGTATGAGCCCCCCCCCCTTCTTCTTCTTCTTTTGGCATTACGTCCTTACTGGGACAAAGCCTGCTTCTCAGCTTAAGTGTTCTATGAGCACTTCCACAGTTGTTAACTGATAGCTTTCTTTGCCAAAGTTGCCATTTTCGCAGGTACGATGATACTTTATGCTCAGAGAAGTCAAGGAAATTTCCATTACGAAAAGATTCTGGACCGACCGGGAATCAAAACCAGACACCTTCAGCATGGCTTTGCTTTGTAGCCGCGGACACTAACCGCTCGGCTAAGGAAGGCCCCACACCCCCCTCTATGTCACGTATTTTGTATAAGTCCTCCAACATTTTTGTAAGGCTTGTCACGCTTGGCTAGACCCTTGTTCATTTTACCACCCCTTCCCCTAAACTTGCTTGGGAAACTGAATTAGATAGCATTGAGTTAGAAAGGTATCGACTAACATAGGGATCAAAGTATGCTAGATTTAAGGAACCGCGCATTTCTTTATGTTAGGGAAAAAATTTAGATAAAGAATATCGAGTAAGAGAGTTGACTGTATTACAGTTGACTCTCCACATTTCGATGTTCTATATCTCGATATCTCTCCCTATGTCGATGATTTCTTCCGTCCCTTCAACCTGCATACATTTTGTCTCTCCGTATCTCGATATCTCCATATCTGGATGTGAAGCTGTTGATTTGTTGTTCTCAATTACCTCTCCGTATGTCGATATGACCATAATCAAAGGTGACTAGACTAGATTTTAGTGATTCAAAACACGTGATAACGTCTGCTTGTTTATTATTTTCCTGGTAACGGAGTGATTTTCAATCTAGTATTCATTAAACATTTGTTCTTTGTCTCGATTTCTCCCTATCTCGATGGTCCCTTCGACATCGAGATATGGAGAGGCGACTGTATAATATATATAACGAATTAGTAAAATTCTCAACTTTCACACCTTACTACTACTTTTATCGCTCTGTCTATTACGCATCCATTTATTACGTAACGGTAAAATTGATCGGGATGTCAGAATATAGATTTCGGCATACGTGAAACCCCGAAATTTCTCGAATTCCTAAATTTTTCTCCTGAGATTGATACTAATGGATACAGATTTAAAAACAATGTACCAAAACTGTCAACTATTAAAAAAATGAATGATTCGTCGGTCTTTTGAGCAGCATTTTTCTTTCAGTCACCGCATAGCTCTCAGCGACTCAAAATAAACTAAGACCCGCACCTCTATGTTAAAATATATTGAGCTAAATCTCTCTAGTGCCTTGACTACTCTACTCTTACAGCACAGCAACAAAAATGATGATGAACGATGGATTCGAGGGTCATGTAAAAGATCTGTTCAGCGACCAAACATACATCGATATAAAGATCGTCGTTGATCAAGACAGTAAGACTTCGAAGGGAACTGTTTCCATTCCCGCCCACCGACTTGTGCTGGCCACAATGTCCGACTATTTCCGCACGATGCTATACGGACAATTCATCGAAGCCAATAAATCGGAGATCCGTCTCTTCGGAGTACCTAATTCTACGTTTCAGCACTGCCTGCGATTCATGTATTTCGGATGGGATACCACGTTGGAAAACATGTCTCTGGACGAAGGCATGGAATTCTATTCATTGGCAAGGATGCTCCTCATGGAATCGAAACTCAAAGAAACCTTCTCCGAATGGATTGCGAACAATGTATCTAAATGGGAAAAGCAACTGTGGACAATTTTTGTAATGGCCGATGAATGCGATCTGCCTGTGGTATCGGATGCTTGTGAAGAACACTTCACAGATGTTGCTAATGAGTTCCTTATCAACGATACCTTCCGCACGATCCCATTGTCTGTTATTAAAAAAGTTATTGCGTGCGAAAAGATGAATTGCACGAAACTGTTTCTGATCAAAGCGATTAGATGTTGGATCTCTCATAACAGTCTCGATATTAAGGTTAAAAATGATTTGTTAGATTCAGTTCGATCCAAAAAAGCTCCATTCTTCAAAGGCAAAAAAGCCAAGCTCTATGATTATTATCCAGGGCGACCAATCGCGATGCAGTCGATGGATATGTCAGCGATTTCTGTGAAGCGCAGTTATTCCTCAAGTATTCGCTTCCGCAAATGCATAATGCTGACAGGCATATCAGTCATCCTTTGGAAACCTGATTCTAAGCAATATCGTCAGATCGAAAAGGGAGCCATTGATTTGAAAGTGGATATCAGTTCACGTTCTGAATATGACCCGTTTGTCTCTAGGATCGCCACCGTAACCTACGATTTCACGCATGGCAATGAAAATCAGACCGAGGTGTTCATTTTTTTCCCGCAAATCAAAGTCTGCGCGGACAAGCTCTACACGTATACCTTCAGTTGGATCGAAGATGGAATACATCCGGAAATCTACCAGTTTGGGAAATCGACTAAAGTTTCCGCTGTCTGCCAGAGTTCATATGTGGCGAGCGTCTACCGATGCCTTGCTTCCGAACTTGGCTGCAACCAATGCGAAACCTGCCGACCAGACAACGACAGTCTTTACGGATGGCGCCGTTGGGCTCTCGACGAAGATTCGTCTATGGAAAGTGACTATTCCTAAGCGTGCTCGATTGGTAATGTTTGTTTGTTTTTTTTTTTAATGAATTCGAAATCTTGACATTTTTAATTGTTATCATTGTTCGATATTGAGCATTGTATTATTTCCATAAGATTGGAATAAATAAACCAAATACGGCCTCAAATACAAATGCGTGATCTCATAACATTATCACAGTTACGTTGTCTTTTGGGTTCCGGGTCATTTTCTTCTTCTTTCTGGCGTTACGTCCCAACTGGGAGAAAGCCTGCTTCTCAGATTAGTGTTCTTATGAGCACTTCCACAGTTAATAGCTGAGAGCTTTCTTTGCTGATTGACCATTTTTGCATGTGTATATCGTGTGGCAGGTACGAAGCTACTCTATGCCCTAGGAATCGAAAAAAATTCTTTTACGAAAAGATCCTCGATCAGCGGGATTCGAACCCACGACCCTCAGCATGGTCATGCTGAATAGCTGCGCGTTTATTGCTACGGCTATCTGGGCCCCTTTCCGGGTCATTATGCCGAAAATAACTAACTGGACTGAATGTTGACAATAAATTCTGAAGCTAAATCAATAGTTATTTGGTTGTTTATCAATAGTTCCACTATTTAATCGACAAGTAGGTTGTTATGAGTGTTCCAATAAACTTATAATCTTATTCCATTATTTGTATTACATACTTACGTTACAATATCGAACTGAATTACAGTCACCCAACAGTTAAAACGGGAATATCCCATCAAATAGAGTTGCAATTACGCAGAATACATTTTACCTACGTGAACCAAAAATCTGTACAGCATCGCAATCAATTATAATATGCTTAAACATATTTTTTCCGTCCGTAGGATATAAAATGTCAACCGTATTCCCAGAAGCATTGATTCATATAACTGTGGGGCATTGAAAACTACCGCAGTATGAATCAAAGGTAAGACGATTCTGAAACAAACGCCAAAACGTATGATTTTACCACAGATAACAGATGTTTATGGTGAAGATGAATCGAAGCCAAAGTTCAAATTTTCAAGAGCACGGATCTGTAGAACCAAACATCCGATTGAGCTGAAAACTTAATCGATTGGTCACCACCAGCTAGTTTTCAGCTCAATCGGATGTTTGGCTTCTACAGATCCGTGCTCTTGAAAATTTGAACTTTGGCTTCGATTGATCTTCACCTTATGCCAGAACAAAAAAAAATCTGAAAACCAGTGTAAATATTCAAAACTCCTTGCAATCACTAGAGCCGCCTCACAGCGAATTGCGTCAATCAGTGGTAAATACTCCACTGCACTGTGACGTCACGCATCAATTTTGACAGGTACTGGTCCTGTTGTTTACACTTTGGACTTGGTACTTTTTTCGAATCATTCTTAATTTCGTGAAAGTTTGCTGCGAGGA
Source organism: Aedes aegypti (assembly GCF_002204515.2). NCBI lineage: Eukaryota > Metazoa > Arthropoda > Insecta > Diptera > Culicidae > Aedes > Aedes aegypti. Next base: position 242,274,049 of record NC_035108.1, on the reverse strand, counting down.
GAGGTCAAATCCACTGCAGATACCCACGGATCGTATTATTCTATCTTCCTACAGTGGAAAATCCCTGGCCACGATCACAGGGTTTGACGGTGCCAAAGTAGAAGGTGCACCATAATAATACCCGTCTGTGAAACATATCACCTTCCCAATACTTTGGCACACCTCTAACGGTTCATGATTTATCATGAAACGGCTGCATTCAGGCGGAGGATCTGTTAATATGTTTCGGCATATTATCAGGTCCTCTTCGAACGGAGGGACCGCCAGGGCTCATTAGTTACTTATAAACCAGTGCTGGTTGTTGATGGCTCAGTTCGTTTACCACGAGCTGTAGCATCCCTTGTACTAATCAGTAATGGTTGTTAAGTTTCGAAGCTAACGTGTGATCAATCGTTTTATAATGCAACCTAAGAATGGGTGTTTGGTGGAACTGCGCGTAACACTTGTTGTTATTCAATTTAGTGATTGTGTTGGTGCTAATGGTGTGTTTATAATAAAATCTATGGTGATGAGAATTTGCAAATGAAATTGGAAGTGATTCTGATAGTTTTGTTAGAAATATAATAATGATGATGTATAATGCTGTGAACTCTACTAATTTAATAAAGGCCATAATGCCTTTTGCAATCATTTCTCTGAATATAAACATTATTGCCTAGTTCTTCAAACATGCATGATAAAAGTGTTAATAATGACAGCGAGTGCAGAAAAATGGATCGAAGTGATTTTGTTTTACTGTAACTTTGTTGATAGTGCTAAATTGTAGTTTGAATAGTAATGACTCTACAGCAACAAAAATGATAAAAATTTAAATTGAATATCTTTTAATTGCTTAGTAATGTTAACAGATGGTAAATGCTAATAACAATGAATTTATATGAAAATGGTGTGATGTGAAAAGTGATATAATGGAAAGTATATCTGAAGTGTATTACGAAAGTTGATGAGTGATAATCGGTGAAATACGTGATAGTGTCGAAAATAAAAGTGACGATAGTGAGTGATGAAATGAAATGGGGAATGAGGACCTTTTAATAAAACTATTTCGTTCTTCACTTTAACCACTCTAGTAGCATTTCAGGCCTTATCATAGTTTGATAGTAGTCTAAAGTACTAGACTGCAAAACTACGGTAGGGGCTGATTGCTGCTAGGGTACACAGTGACCATTTGAGCAACATTGCTTAGGAACGTCTGTGTGTTGAACGCAATAGAGGCTTATAAAAGCAAATGCTGGGAAGGAGCTTAGGGCAGATTAAGAGTGCCAGTACTACCCCTATCGCTACCGACAAAAAAAAAAAAAAAAATCTTCCTACAGTGGAAAATCGTCACCATCAGCATGCTGGTGATAGAAATGCGAAGATGAAAAAATGATGGAAAAAACGACTAAGTCCGAAACGTAAACAACAGGACCAGCAGCTGTCAAATAAATGAGGTTAGGCTCGTCATATGCAGCGCTCTATATCAGTTTCTTGAAATATTTCATATTCACCACTGACATAGTCATGGGAGCTTAGCGATTGCAGCGCCACAACGATGTTGCTACTTTTGTTGTCATTCAAAATTACCATTATTTGGCTTACATAGTTTTACAATCGGACTTCAACTATGTTATCTGTGCTTTCACTAACACACCCTTCGTTTACCTCGCAGATAAATTGCTGGTATAGTGTTTTGATGCATAATATGAATCGATTTGATCCATAATAAGGATCCTCCTTCGCCACTGATCCACATCTGTGGAGTGGACATCGTTTGAAATTTGTATCGAAATCGACACTTTTTATCAAAAACAACTACAGTCGACTCTAAACAACTCGATGTTCTACATCTCGATATCTCTCCCTATGTCGATGATTTCTCAGGTCCCTTCATTCTGCATACATTTTCACTCTCCATATCTCGATATACTCCTTATCTCGATGTGATTTTCATTCCCAATTTTCTCTCCGTATGTCGATATGCCCATTATCAAAGGTTACTAGACTAGATTGTAGGGATCCAAAACAATTTGCAAAGACGAAATGACGTCTGTTTGTTTTGAATTTTCCTGGTAACGGAGTGATTTTCAATCTAGTATTCATTTCAAAGGGGCCCAGATAGCCGTAGCGGTAAACGCGCCGCTATTCAGCATGACCATGCTGAGGGTCGTGGGTTCGAATCCCGCTGGTCGAGGATCTTTTCGTAAAGGAAATATTCTCGATTCCCAGAGCATAGAGTATCTTCGTACCTGCCACACGATATACACATGCACAAATGGTCAATCGGCAAAGAAAGCTCTCAGTTAATAACTGTGGAAGTACTCATAAGAACGCTAATCTGAGAAGCAGGCTTTGTCCCAGTTGGGACGTAACGCCAGAAAGAAGAAGAAGATTCATTTCAAATGTGTTCTATGTCTCGATCTTTCCCTATCTCGACGGTCCCTTCGATATCGAGATGTGGAAAGTCGACTATATATTCTGCAGTGCCTGAGAAGTAATTTTGTTTTGTACAGCGTCACCATGTTTTTTGTTCATATTTTCTTCCGAAAAATAATCCTCAGTTGATCCATAACTATGGGGTGACTGCAGTTTAGGTTGGATTCGTCGAAAAGTAGTGGTGCTCGACAGACACCATGAACGTTAACGGGTTAAATTTAAAGTCTTCTTGATTTGAAGAACCTTAACTATTCGTTTTACTATATCCGCTTGTCCCACTGTTCAAGGCTGGTAGCGAGTCACTTTTTAGTGACTTGGTCACTTTTTTGAAGCCAGTCACTTTAAAGTCTCTTTTTTGAAGCCATTTCTCCTAAAGGGTGTCCACGATGAAATTGCTCTAACTTTTTAACCGTTGGGTAGAATTTAATGAAAATTTGGGTGAATTTAGTTCATAGTGCATTATTTACATCCTGCAAGTTTTAAAGTTTGAACGACGTGTGCTTAGGACGATCTTCAGCGGAGTATGTGAGAATGGTGTATGGAGGAAAAGGATGAACCACGAGCTTGCGCAACTCTACGGTGAACCCAGTATCCAGAAGGTCGCCAAAGCTGGAAGGGTACGATGGGCGGGACACGTTGTGAGAATGCCGGACAACAATCCCGCAAAAATGGTGTTCACCTCAAATCCGGCCGGTACAAGACGAAGGGGAGCGCAACGAGCTAGGGGGTTTGACCAAGTGGAGCAGGATCTTGGAAATGTGGGGCGATCGAGAAACTGGAGGTTAGCAGCCATGGACCGAGTTAATTGGCGTAACATTGTGGCGCAGGTCATGTCTTGAAGGACGTAGAGCCAGCAAAAGTAAGTAAGTTTTAAAGTCCTGTGATCAAAACTCGCGGAAATGGGGTCAAAAGAACAGCTCGTGCGTGATAAAATCTTGCGAATTCATCACGAGAACAAGGATCTCTCGCATCGTTCCATAGCTAAAACGTTGAGAATCGCGAATTCCACGGTTTTTTTTTTCTATCTTTATTCACGAGATTTTTAGCCCTGGGCTAGTTCATCTCGGGACCAACGGCTTTACTTCCCTTTCGAAGGAAGTCGTCACTACTGAAATTTTTAGTGACTATCTCGGGGATGGGATTCGATCCCAGGTCCTCGGCGTGAGAGGCGTGTGTTCTAACCCCTACACCAGGTCCGTCCCCCTCGGTGTCGCGAGTGATTAAGCGGTTCGAGGAACGATTGACCACCGATCGGAAGCCCAGATGTGAAGGAAAAAGTATTCCGTACAACTCCAAAAATCACAACCGCGTAGTTAGGGCCTTCAACCGAAACCCGAACGCCTCCGTTCGGGATGTGGCTAAGAACCTGCACCTAAGCCGAAGTTTTGTCCAGAAAGCCAAAACTAAGGCTGGGCTTCGAACGTTCAAGGTACAAAAGGCCCCTAATCGCGACGAAAAGCAGTACAAGTCCGCCAAAACCCGTGCCAGGAAGTTGTACCTCAACATGCTGACGAAAGTTGAATGCTGCATCATGGACGACGAAACATATGTGAAGGCCGACTTCAACAGATCTCCGGCAACCTGTTTTTCACGGCCAAGGATAAGTTCAGCGTTCCGGAGCATGTCCGCACTCAGAAGATGTCCAAATTTGCGAAGAAATTCCTGGTTTGGCAAGCCATCTGCACGTGCGGGAAGCGGAGTGCACCTTTTGTGACCCAGGACACGATGAACGGACAGGTGTACATGAAAGAGTGCTTCCGGAAGCGGCTGCTTCCTCTCCTGAAGGCCCACAACGTCCCAACAATTTTCTGGCCAGATTTGGCCTCATGCCACTACTCCAAGGACGTGCTGAAGTGGTATGCGGACAATAAGGTCAATTTCGTGCCGAAAATGTCCAACCCTCCCAACACTCCGGAGCTCCGCCCCATCGAGAAGTACTGGGCGATTATAAAGCAGCACCTTCTTAAACGACCTAAGGTAGTGGAACTGAACTGAAGAAAGTATGGGTTTACATGCAAAAAACGGTTGATTCACAGGTTGTGCAGAATCTTATGGCCGGGGTTAAGGCCAAGGTGCGGGCATTTGCGTATGGACTGTAAATAAAATACGAGTAAAACGGTAAAATGAAGTTCAATAGTTAATTTTCAATCCCTGAAAATTTGATGGCAATCGAATGAAAACTCGAATTTTGCGAATCAATTTTGTGTGTGGCAATTTCAACGTGGACACCCTTTAAAGTCACTTTTTTTTTGTCAAAAAGTCACTTTTTTGGAAGAAAATGGTAAACGATCTTGTTTTTAAATTTAGGCTAGTCAAAATTTAAAAAATGTCAATACAAAAATGTTTTAAAAGTCTTATAAAACTTTCCTAATATGCATAGCATGGCCCAAGGTTTAAGCCAAAAATAGAATCATCTTGATTTCCGAGCTTAGAAAAAATACACTTAATTCCAAAGGGTACCCTGTCTAAAGGCGCGGTCTGGTATAAGAGAGTTGAGCATCTAATTAGGGAATGGTCAATGGTTCCCAGGAATACATTTTGAAAGAACCTCTTTCGAAGCTTTTTGAGAATGCTCGCAAAACATATATTTTTGTGTTAATACATGAGAATGGTTATACAGAAATGCTTCAGAGAATTTATTATTTTTGTTGAATCGTTCATGAAATCATGCATGTTTTTTTCAAAGAAATGTGGGGAGTCGGATCCTCTTAATGGCACTTTTGATTTACTTCGGCAGGAGTTATTTTGAAATACACATAGTTTATGCATAACAAGAATATTAAAGTATTTTATATTACTTATCACCCAATGCAAAGTAAATAATGAGTAATTTAGATTGAAATATTAGAAGCTTAGTGCTAATAACTACTTTAACAACACAACTCATAAGAACAGCCTATTGAGCATATCGGCCTTATGCTAAATGTCCATTCGGCCAAACGTACCTCCCATCAAACTTACTGATGGAACATTTTAATTTCACATAGGCTTAAGTCAACCATTTGTTTTCCCTTAGTTGAAGTCCGTAAGACGCAAATATATACATTGGTTTTAACACTTCAGTCGTCGCGCTGTTGTATTTTGTACAACACTATTGAAAAAATCTCGCTTTTCATTCACAACAGCAGCGTGGTGGTTCTGACTGTGGCAAACCGCGCGACGACTGGAAGGTTAAGACGAAGTAGACCGTCATTGAAATTTGTGACCGTCATTGAAATCTCACGTTTCCGAATCAAAGAAAATCAGTTGGTTTTGAAACAGCTGAAAAAGTATCAGCATACTTTATGCATGTTAGCGCGTACAGTGATAAATATTCAAGTCAATATAAACTATCAAGACTGAGCTTTATCACTTTGAAATGCAAGCTGAAAAGTCATCATTGTTGCCTAAACGAATGACGGGCTACTTAGCCTTAAGCAGTATTTCAATCATATTCGATCATCTACCATCATTTTTAATTTGAAACTTTGATTAATGGCTAATCTTGATCTAATTACACAAAATATTAATCTTATTAGATAAGCTTTAAAGTAGAATCCAATAAAGCTAAGTAGAAAGTATCCTGTGTGTATTACATTAATTTGATCAAACCTCGTCTATATGTCTATAATTTTCTTGATTAAATCTTAAATTCTTATCGACTTCAAGTCATGGAAAAGTTTAATTCAAACGGTTTTTAAGATGTCATTTTTTTGGGAGTGAAATTAAAAATTTTAACTTCACAAATATGCCAAATTCTTATTAAAATTTACATTACTAACCAAATACTTAGGTGATATAAAATACACAAACGGTGATCTTTTTTCAAAACATATTTCTAAAATTTAAAAATGATTGAAAATCTGCTAAAACATGTTTATTTGTGTAAATGTTAACTTTTTAGTTCAAAAAAAATGTTGACAATATCTTGAAATTTATAGTAATTTCCAAATTTGGTACTCAACTAGACTTATTACCTACAGTAGATCATGTTGGATATTCCCTTTTTCATCGTAAAACAGTGTAAAAGAACTGAAATAAAACTGATTACGTTTTGATTTTCAAGTCACTTTTAGTCACTTTTTCAATGATCGGAAGTCACTATTTAGTCACTTATTTCCCAAATCTGGTCACTAAAATACCTTTTTTCGGAAATACTTTTTGCTACCAGCCCTGACTGTTCCTTATGAAAAACCGGCTTTTGATCCTCAACTTGCACATTCTCTCATTGATCGGCCACCACCCGATCACGCGCCTCTGCATATCGCCTTTTTGGAGGCTAGCTACAAATCGCTCTATAAAAGCTGTTCCCGGATTGTGTGTGTTGCCGCAACTCTGGTAGATGCTATGGTTACCTCTAAACGTTCACACCAATGATCCCTCCAACACACTCCCTGCAATGGTACGATGCCTAATCCGTGCGCCCGATGAGGTTGAGATATTTACAATTCCACGTACCGAGCTTCCAATCGCTATAGTTGCTTTACGTCGCTGTGGTCTTCGCCGATTGTCCCGGTTCGTGTTCTCTCGTTGATTATTCGTTGCTTGATTTGTTTACGGCTGGCTTGCAGGGCCACCAACACCCTTTTCTGGCACTCGGACGATAGTCAGCCGCCCTGACATGGGGAAGAGACGGTGTTGTGAGCCGGTCCTAACATGGAGTACAGACGTGGATAGGAGTTGCTGGGCAGGAGACTAAGGACCACACAAAGGAGTCTATTTTATTCCTCTAGGTACGCAAGGTACCAATGGTACGCCATGCCCAGCATTTACCAACCAACAGTTCATTAATTATCCTATTACTTCCGACGACCTATTACTAAATGCTCTTGTATTCCTGTTCCAATTATGCATATCATTCAAGAATGTTAATCAGACTAATGAGACTAGCTAGTAAAGACACAATACAATAGTAATATAAAGCATTTTATAACGACATTTTATGTTTAAAGAATTATACATTCTTTCAGCTTCTACAATGCAACATATTAACGCTGGATTTCCCCTCTTCGTGAAAGACCTATTCGACGATCGATCCCTCAGCGATGTTACGATCGTTGTAGATAATGATGAAAAATCTCCAAACAACATCGAGGAAACGGTTGCCGTTCAGGCTCACCGACTCGTGCTGGCAGTAATGTCGGGCTACTTCCAGAAAGCGTTCTGCGATAATTCAAGCGACGACAATCGGCTGGAGATCCGGCTTGTAGGGGTGCCATATTCGATCTTTCAAAAATGTTTGAAGTTCATGTACCACGGATTTGATGAAACACTTTCCAATATGACTTTGGAAGATGGCATCAAGTTCTATTCAATTGCAAAGATGCTTGAGATGGACACGAAAGTCAAACAAAGTTATTCTAAATGGATAACAAAGAACCTCGGCAAATGGGAACAGCAAATTTGGAGCATTTTCTTAATGGCTGTGGAACGTGAATTAAATGAAGTGGTGGTACATTGCAAAGCATACGTCACAGACATTGCCAACGAACTGCTCTTCTTTGATGCGTTCCGTACGATGCCATTGTCCATCGTTCAAATGGTGCTTTCAGATGAAAAAATGAACTGCACCAAATCAGAGCTGAAAAAAGCGATCAAATGTTGGATCTCGTCCAATCAAATAGATGAGCCTGTCGCAAACGAGCTGCTAAACTCTATTCAGATGAGGAAGGATCCGCTCTTCAAAGGTGAAGAAGCGAAGTTCTATAAAAGCATGAGGGTCAAGGAGACGGAGGCCGGAAAGCTAAACAGCTCTGCACCGGATACTGCGGAACACCGTTATGAATCAAGTATGTACTTCCTGAAAAACATCGTATTGACAGGCATTACAGTTTTTTTCAAACGGAACCCGGATTCTACAAAATCAATCGACCAGAATGCAACGGGAAACATTGAGTTGGAGCTGAAAATCTGCCCGTTTTATATCGACTATGGGGCAAGCGTATCAAGGACCGCTGTTGTAATGTACGATTTAACGCAACGCAATGCGCACAAAGTGAACATTTTCTTCCCAGAGCTCAAGTGCAGCCCGTTTAGCAAGTACAGGTTTGAAATCAAATGGAAGGGCGAGGGCTTGCAGCCTCTTTTGCACATGTTCGGACCTATCGCACATGATCTGGTAAAGGCAGATGAATCTCTTGTATGGAGCATGTTCTACAAACAACCTGTAGAAAATAACGGGGCGCGAGTCGATTGAGTCCACAATGATTTTCGGGATGAAGTTGTTCTTTTCGAATCAACGAGATCTATGCACAAAATTCCTCTCTGAATTGATTTGTTTTTTTTTTCTTTTGTTTATGTATTTCAACAGTTTCAGTTAATCATAGTTTTAAGAAATTTCTGTTTTCTTTTTTTTTTAAGATTAGCAATGCAGTAGCATTAAGCATCTTCTCACTTGTCAATACGTATTGTTACCATGATATTGACATTGAATACTTTTACTTGTTATATTCCTTTGATTACTGTATGTTAAAACGTGTTGCAATCGTTTTAAAATCTTGAGCAATGTAAACATTCACTGAATGCACATAAGTTATAAATAAAGATTGACATCTGTAAAACAAATCCCCAATTTTATTCACATCTCAACAAATATCTACATATCTAGAAGACCGGATTAAATGAATGTTCGTGGTAATAATTAGGATTTTTATCACAGCACGCAGTTGAAAAGAAATGTAATTTTAAATGGGGATATCTGTAAGAAATTTCTTGGCTGGATGGGTCAAGAAATTTCTTACAGATTACTTTTCTTGAGTAAAACAGCATACTTAGTTTGAATTATGAAAGTGTCCAAAATATGAAAAGCTTAGTGCTATCAACCACTTTAATAGTATAACTCAGAAGAACAAGCTATTAACGATCAACGCTCCGTCATCGTGATCATCGTCATCATCGAAACTGCAAGAGCAGTTTTTCTACTCAAAACAGAAAACTAATCGATGAAAGTGTGTTCACTGTGTTTCGGTTGGAGAATAGATTACTGTTAACACATTTTCATGTAAATTTACTTGATTTTGAACGAAAAAACTGCTTTTGTAAATTCCGAAATCAATGACGGATCCTAAGCCTATATTTTTTATGCAAAAAAAATATCTATTTCACACAGGCTTAAGTCAACCATGTGTTCTCCCATAGTCGGAAGTATTTCAATCATTTTCGATCTTCTAGCATTATTTTAATTGGAAATATTGACTAATGGCCAAATATTCAATTTTCCTTGATCTACAGTTGTGTTCCGAATATGTGTGAAAATTTTCACACAGGTGAAAGCGCTTAAAATAATACATGGTGTCGACTACCTGGAAAAACCTGGAAAGTCAGGGAATGTCAGGGAATCAGGGAAATCAGGGAATTTCACTTGTGGTCAGGGAAAACATATCAATACTACAACATCAAACGAGTTTATTGTCTGCAAAGTAATTGATCATGCTAAATCAATACACCTTCAGCATGGCTTTGCTTTGCAGCCATGGACTCTAACCACTCGACTAAGGAACCAGGACCCAGAAAATTCTCCAGAAATTCTGAGGATGATTCTCAAAGTTGCTCGATTATTTTTAGTAATTCAGAAAATCATTGAAACGCAGAAATTTCAGGAATATCATTTGAAATAATCGTGATAATCTATTGACCAGTGCTGGGAATGGTAATAGTAGTAGGCTTGAATTTCGCGAGATACTCGTAGATGAATTCTTAGAAGAGTTCCTCGGAGCATTGCTGAAGGTACGACAAGTACAAGAGAAAGATTAGAAACCTTTTATCTAATCAGTGCATTCCCAAGAAACAATTTTTGCTTTAAGAAAAGTTTCTCGGGACTGTTTTATTAAGCTGTTAGTTGCTCAATGATTGACTTAGTTAACATTAAACTATTATTCAAGCCTTATTCGCCCAGAAATGGAGAATCTATTCAACAACAACCATTTTATTAACGTATTTTAGTACATGTTTATTCAATGACCTTACCTCGGCTGTTAAACAGTAGTAACATTATAAGTAGAGTTTATAATGTTTATTCAATATTTAATCCACCAGGTATACAGCGAACATCCAGAGATGCTTATTAGGCGTTTGTTTGACAGGATTTCATGACGTGTTATTTATAAATTGTCGAAGAAAAGTTGTAGATGCCATTATTACTCATGGTAACAAGTGTACAAAATAGTAGACTTTGTTCAGCATTAGTTCAACAACAACACATGCTGAACACAGTCTTTTTAAGTGTTTTGTTCAACTGAATTAGACATCACATTTATTTATAGAATTAATTGTATAAAGGGACAAAAAAAAAGGTTTGTTCGATGTTTCGTCAACATTTATTTTATAATGGAAACAGCAAAAACATTGGTAGTTATTTGCGCACTTCATCAAATACTCATATCTGGATGCCCAGGAATTTAGCACTTCATTATTAAATTTCAAATAATCAAACATTGTTGGCATGTCGAGGCTCGAACTCAGGACCTTCCGATTTACAGGCGCATGCTTCTCCACTGCTCTAACCAAGGTTATGTAGAACAGCAGATAAAGAGCAGTATTTAAAGATATAAAAAGCTAATCGAACAAATTATCGTACATATGTTGTTTAAACATTGTCTAAGTATTTTGCTTGCCTGCGGTGTATGTAAACATCAATGTTGAACATTGTTTGTAAATGGTCTCAAACGTAAAACTTATTCAAGCTATCAGTTTTATTATAGTTTAATAACAGATGAATAATCACCATATCAAAACATGCTGTTGAATTAACACTGTACAACGGCTATTTTTGGAATGACGGTGATCATAAGCAATAAGGACTTCTTCAACTTTTCTTCCACAATTTAGTTATTACTCGTTATAAGTCCCTGTTAGACAAACGCTGAACAAGCATTTCTGAATGATCGATGGATAACTGGTGGATTACTTGTTGAGTACACATTGTAGAGTCTATTTATAATGTTATTAGTGTTTAACAGCCAAGGTAAAGTAATTGAATAAGCAAGTACTATATTACGTTAATCAAATGGTTTATTATTGAATAGATTCTTCATTTCTGGGCGAATAAAGATTGAATAATAGTTTTCTTTTTATCAAGACAATTATTAAACAACCAATAAAACAGCTCTCAGAAACTTTTCTCAAGGAAGTAATTGTTTCTTGGGAAGTTGAACAATACTTGTGATTGAGAATTTTAATCTTAATCGGTAATAATAGTTACTACCGTAAGGACGCCATTCACCGCTCATGCTCCATTCACCGCTCATTGAATTATTTTGAAAAATCTGAAATAAAAGTCATTAGCATGTATTAGTATACCAGAATGGGTTGTATCAGAATTAAATTCATATGATTTAATATTATATACTATTTATAAAAAATAATTTTAGGCTGTTTAAGGCGGTAAACATGAGTTGAGCAATGATTTTATTATGGCAGATCGAAAAATGCTTCTAAGCTGCCACGATTTAATATGTTCTTGTACTATAGTACAAAGATAACAAGCAGCTAAAGAAAGTAAATTAATTCCAACTAGTTGTGTATATAGAGCCTCATACTTAGGATGAGCGGTGAATGGCGCCCTACACATGTATCATTGGCATACATTTTATTCGGTACCATTATACGTTGTTCACCCTTCAACTTCTTTCCTACAAAAACAAATGTTTTAACTTGCGTCTGGCGCAAAAAGTTGCGAAAAATATCGAAAAACCGATTTTTGACAGAATTCAATGTGTTGAAATGCTGTTAAATGAGCGGTGAATTGCGTCCTTACGGTACCACACTTCTACAAGTTTTGAACAACGATGTACCTACAACTATGTTTAAGAGCTTTCATATTACTGGTTGTTGAAAAGTTGAATTCAAAGCTTTTCAAAGTGAACATATTTTCACTGCCGTTTTGTCCCATTTAAGTATTGTTGAAAAAGTGACGAAAAAAGTGTTGCTAAAAATTGTAAAAGCTTATTATTCAAATGTTTGTCGCATATGGAACAACAGAGTCTGGATCTTGAGAAACAGCACATCTTCAATTATTATAAAGAGGATGTTAGACAACCATACTAAATTATCAACCAACGTTGCTTCAACTTTGGTTCTACTTGCTATTAAAATGCCATGAAAGTGAGGAACAAAAGTGCTGCTAACATTATATGCAACATTTGATCATCACTTAGTACAACTTATACTTTTGTTCAACTACCACGGCTGCTGTAAAGCTTTAGTTAAGCAGGCATGTTTATTAATCGCCTACAATTGTTTCTTGGGTTGTTCAAGCAATGCATTCTGTTAAGAATATTTAGATATTTTTTCGGAGAGAAAAACTAGGGGTAATTCATATCGAAATCCTAAAATATTAACTGTAACGAATCATTGTGAAGAATTATCATAGATATTCTAAGAAAAAAAAATGAAAACAATTTGGAAAAGAATTATGTTATCCTGAAAAATATTAATATAAGCATTCCTGAAATAAATCTAGGAAATCCAAATGCTATTTTTAGCAATATTTGAGACTGAAAGAAATTCTCTAACAATTTTTACAGAATCTTGCAGATGAGGAACTTCTGGAGGAAATCTTTCAAGAGTTCATTGAGAAGTATTGAAGGAATATCTGGAAAAATATCTTAAGAATATCAAGAAGAATTTCTGAGCAATCTATGTGGAATTCGTTGAAGCAATTCTCCAAGAAAGTTCTATGGCATTGTCTAGAATTTAGCCTGGAAAAAGAAATAGTTAAATTTGAGGATAGCTTTCTTCCAACAAAAAAAGTATGGTGGATGATCGTAATAGTGTTGCCTCTTGTATAAAAAAGTTATAATCAGGAAGGAGTCCAAAATTTTCGTTCATGCCTAAAATTTTAAATTAGGTCTAAGGTAGTTCACTAGCCGAGAACATCTTTGTTCATACGGATCTTCAAGTTTGAAAAGTAAATAGATTCTCAGTTGTTCAGTTCTATCATATCAACTTGAATAAACGTTCAAGAATGTCATCTGGCAGGCACATATATCTCAATAAAGTAAAAGCTTTTGATCAGTTTATTCATACGACCTATAACATAACGAATATGTATCTTCTTGTAAAAATTCAACTTATTTCGGTTCAAATTAATCAACTCAGTGGTCTGGAACTTTTCTGGAAAATGACTGGAAGGTCAGGGAAAGTCAGGGAATTTTATTTTCAAAATTGAGTCGACACCCTGTAATAGTAGTTTTTCCTTTATAAATTTTTGTTCAGCAACAATTTTATAACAAATCGAGAGGGATTCGCGATAAGGGCCTATCTGACAAATCAATGACAATGAGAAAATAATCAATGAAATTCTCATGTGCAATTTTTAATCCCAATTGGAAAAAAATATACTCAAACTTTAACCTTTCCACTTTGATACACATTTCATAAACCTAGTTTTCAAATCCTCATCAATACCACACACATCTCCTACAATTTCCCTGGCTATTTCGTACTAAAAAAAAATATTATAAGGTTTCGCCTTAAACGTACTCAAGGATGCCAGTATCGCCCAATGTTATGAGCCTGTAATCGATATTATTTTCAGTGTCGCCTATTACTTTTGCGCCGTTTTTACATTCTGGTTTCAATTAAGCCCGACATGTACGTCTTGTTTATTTTTTGTTTGCAGTGTCGCCGTTTACTCTCGCCGTGTTTTGATTTCGATTTCAGATGCGCCCACACTTTGATAAACAAAAACACAGGCGTAATCAATAAAGTGTGTGGTTTGGCATGAGGTGAAGTTTCGTCTTCTACAAATTTGCGTTTTTTGAATAGTTAAATTATCGATAGGGGAAAAGTTCAAGTGCAGTGAATAGACTTTCGAGCTACAATTCCAACGCTATATTTTCTTAAATTTTGTACATTTTGTCAGTTTCGCCTGATTCGCGAATCTTTCTAGAAATTGGCTTGTTTATACATTTATAGCTTGAGTGGAAATGGTTGAAACGATGAATAAAGAAAAATTCAAAAACTCAAAATACAGCGAATATTTGAATTATTAAAACTTCTATTAATTTGAGCGATTTCACCTGGTGCTTAACTTTTTAGCCGGTAGTGTGAAAATTTTCAAATCTTGTGATAATGAAATTGAGTATATTTGTAGTTCACTGCCAAAATTTCATGCCGATTGCTAATATGGAAACAAAGTTACAGCATGCAAAAATTGCACAAAATATTAGCTTATAAGGTAGAAGCGTTATCTGTGAAAGTTATAGACCGTGCCTTTTTAATGGAATCTAATGAAGTAAAATAGAAATATTTATTCTGTGAATTATATAATTGAACGAATTTTACCTGTATGCTTATAATTTTTCTAAACTAAATCTTAAATTTGTATCGACTTGAAGTCATGGAAAAGTTTTAGGATCTACACAATTTACAATGAATTCAATTCTAGCTGTTTTAAAATAACATTTTTTGGGAGTTTGAATAACAAATTGAAATTACAATTTTTTTTATTTAACAAAATATCCTTAATTCTTATCAAAATTTAGATTACAAAACAAAATAAAGGGCGAACACGAAATTATTGCGACACATTCAACAGGGCATAACTTTTTTACCGTTGGGTAAAAATCAACCAAATTTTGCACACTTTCTCATTGATCTGTATTGTTCACATGCTGTCAAACTCGAAGTCGTGTTTTTCGATTCGAAAATTGAGGTGAACTAACGCGAGTCGAGAGAACAAATTCTTTTCAAACACCTGTAATTTCCTGACTGGTCGCACCGGCAGTTGGGAAAAATGTTGAACATTCACAATTCAACCGTCTCCAGAGTGTTCAGGAGCGGTTGACGTTGGACCACGGCAAAGGAGCTGGAAGAAAACCGGGATCGGAGAACAAATAGACGGAGGGAAAGGTGAAGCGTATGATTAAAGCAAATCCCAACGTCTCAAGCCGTGATTTGACTAAAAACATCGGCATGTCGCAGAGCTACGTCCAGAATGCGAAGAAGAGAGCTGGACTACATACATACAAGGTACAGAACTTCCCAAACCGCAATGAGCGGCAACAATCGACGGCTAAAACTCGGGAACGGAAGCTCTACTAGAAGATGCTGACAAAATATGGCTGCTGTGTGATGGACGACGAAACGTATAAAAGCCGTTTTTAGGCAAATTACGGGGTTGGAGTTTTTCACCAGCAAGAGCAAGTTCGATGTGGACGACAAATTTAAGAAGAAGAAAATGTCGAACTTTGCCTCCAAATATCTCATTTGGCAGGCCATCTGCTCTTGCGGACTAAGGAGTGAGCCTTTCGTGACAAAAGGCACAGTAAATGACGAAATCTACGAATCTAAGTGCCTCGAGAAGCGCCTTTTGCCGTTCTTGTTGCAGCACGACGGAGCTCCGCTATTTTGGCCAGATTTGGCATCATGCCACTATTCTAAAAGTGTCCTGGAGTGGTATGAGGCCAATTCTGTCCATTTTGTTCCAAAGGACATGAATCCGCCAAACTGTCCGGAGCTGCGCCCGGTGGAGTAGTACTGGGTAATAATGAAGCGGGTACTTCGGAAGAGCAAGAAGACAGTCAAAGACGAGAAGGACATGTTAAGAAAATGGAAAAAAACTGAGAAACTGGTACCGGTTGACACTGTAAAGACTTTGATGGAGGGTATCAAGCGAAAATGCTTTCAATTTCACACTCAAGGCTCCAGTCGATTAACTTTTCTTTTGATTTTTGAAGGAAATATATGTTTAAAACTATCCTAAAATTTTGGTTTGATTCTAAACATTATAAGAAAATTGGCATGACATTTTCGGTGTCGCAATAATTTCGTGTGGTACATTGGTGATACAGTTTCGATTCATATTACGAACAGCTTCAAATTCCGGACACTACTTTGTATGGGAAATATTTCATTTTTGCGGTTTAAAAGTTCTTACTTTCGAGACTCGTTTCAATAAGCATTTACCATAGATTACCTATGAAAATGCTTAATGCTCAGCTAAATTAGCCGTCTCTCTAGTGGTTTGACGATTTGGATTGATGATTTGACTTACCTATAAATGATTTGTTTGGCGTGCACGTTTTGATTTTCAAGTCACTTTTTCGAGAATCGAAAGTCACTTTTTAGCCACTTATTTCTCAAATCTGTCACTTAAATAACTTTTTTCGGTACCACATTTTGCTACCAGCCCTGGCCATAGAGCTTAGAGGCATTTTAACACACATACTCAGTTTGTTTTTGTTTTCCTCAAAGAAATTTGCACACGCTTTCAAGACTCATCATAATACATTTGGAAATATCACCCAATTTGAAAAATTTACACCCGGATTCTGGGTGTTTTTCGAGATAGAGTGCATATTGTTTTCCTCTAAGGTTCACAACCACATCTACACCAGAGTCTATGAATAGAGAGTTCCGCGAAGACCAAAACCAAGCGTACCTATTGAACTGTCAAATCGTCTACCTATCGAGCAAAATAAACAAAACACGTTTTGGTACAAGAGGACTATTGTTATTGTGACGATTTTTTTTTAAATGCTACGTTTTAAGTTGCGGTGTCATACGATAATATGACAAAATAATAGCTCTTTAGAGCTTCTGATTTGAGAAATAATCCCTTTTTTGTTACATGTAGTGTAATTTCCCTTCATCAGTAGAAATATATAAAACCGTTTTATATTTGAAATGTAATGAAAGATGTTGCTGAATAAACAAATTCATTTTGAGCTAATTTTGTTTGGGATTTTTGTAGACGATTTCAGGGCTATAATTCCAGAAAAAGCTTAATAATAGCAAACAAACCCATGAGTATCTCTTCTCCTATCCATCAGCTTGAATTGCTCTCTTCAGCAAATTTCTTTATTATCGTTTGAAGAATAAGTTTTCACTATGGGATGATGAGTTTGTACTAACATTTTAGTACTAACGTGATTGGAACATTTTTAAAAATATCTCCAAAAGTTCTCCATATAAACCTACATTGTCTTTAGGCCACCTTCAAATCTCCACCTAGAACGCTAAAAATTTCACAGAACACTATATTTATGGTAAGAATGGTAAGAAAGACATGGAAGATTGGATTTTCAAACATTTTTAAAATGTGAACCGCCCTAGTGTGTGGTCTTTTGATTTGGTTGCATGTTCCGGAGGGAAGAGCGATGGAATCAAGACCAATCTTGTTCGAGGGCGAAAAGCTTCGTGTTCAGTCGAGGATAGGGGAGTAAAAACTTCAAAATTTGCATCAGTCTACAGCAAACAAATTTTGTTGTACAATCTACCGAATCCATAGTAGAATTAAGAACTGCACCAACGATTTTCAACCGACTTTTAGTTTCTACAATAAACTTCATTTCAGTGTATGCTATGCCAACAAAATCTTAGTTTGCTTCAACATATTATCATTGTCGATTCAACCTATAATTTTATTTTGAAAGTAAAAATTAATCTGTAAAACAAATAACCTGGTTTTTGGTAAAACCAAACCAGTTGGTTGTAAGGATTACACAGCGTAACAAAAATTACAGTTTTGCGTGTCTCAAGAATCAAATTATGCGTCTCTAGTAGATTTGGTTTTGCTAAATCTGATGCCGTTTTCAGAAATGTTCCAGCACGTCACAATTTTTAGCCACAGGTCGTCAAAGTTGTAGAAAACCCTGGTTTCCTTGAAGTTTACTTGAAATTTAAAGTATGATTTATCGATTTTTTTTTGTGATCTAATCCACCAAGTATACAAAATATGACCTTAACTTCCATATCAGATATAATTTAGTTAAATTGCTTGATTAAATTTAGTTAAATCGATTTTTCCAATATGCTTGCAATCTGCATACAAAATTCTTCATTTCTCTTATATGGCAAAATACAATACTTTTCGAAACCATCAAAAAACAACTTTTGAGTATCGAAAGTTTTAGGAACTTTGTTGATAATAAGTGTTGTGCACATGAAGTTTGAATTCTGTGGAAAATTGAGCGAATAAATTGCCATACAAGCTGGCGAACTTGCATGCAAGATGACTGAAATAGCCAAATTTTGCATTTTCGTCAGTCAATATCTCAAAAACTAGATGTGATATTCGGGACGATCAATATAAAACGTCTGATCAGTTAGCCGGCCATAATTCAAGTCAGTTTATTGTTCGTATTATAGATGAGCTCATCATTAATTAGTAAGTGTTAGGGTACAATTTCAGTTCAGTGCTTTATTGCCATATTCATAAAAACTTCCTTCTTGTATGCAAGATATTCCTATTCAGCAATTGTGGATACTTCGTATATTACACCCAGAAAGTGTTATTGGAATCAGTTGAGGATGTGTATTGATTGTAGAATATGTCGATTAAGAGGTGCTGTAGAAGTTTATGGAAAATTGCTGATTTGGACACTTGATTGGTACTTCTGGAGCCTGGCAAGCTCCACCCTAGAAAGTGTTATTGGAATCAGTTGAGGATGTTTATTGATTGTAGAATATTTCGATTAAGAGGTGCTGTTGCGTACACTTTAAGTGTTGCGCCGCACCTGATGTCTACAGCACTTATTGAACGCTGACCTGTCGTTTCAAGTACTTTGCGCCTGCGGAACTGACGTACGTGTGACGGTTAACGATGACATGGGAGAAATGTCAGAGATGACAACAAGAATATACAAGGATTGGCAAATCTACAGATCGGGCGTGAACACATTATAGTTAGTCACAGTTAGCCTTTTTTCGTTGTTCTATAAAGTTATTGTTTCTATAATTCTATAAAGTTATTTGTTATACTAGTTTCTATTTATGCTTACACTAATTTGTATCGGTATCTAAAGTGAAGTGGTAAGATGTGAAACATTCTGGCTTATGAGAAGTGGAAAAGAAATCTAAAGAGAAAAATCTAAATTATAGGTTAGCAAACTAGGAAATCTGTTCCAGTCGCCTGCGAAGAATCGCGCTCAAATACAGTTCGTGAACTAAGGTAAATTACTAAAAGCTAGAAATGAGTAGTCTACGACTAATTTTTGTACAAAAATAGGATTATTCACTCCCACACCACTGGTCACTACTGATCGATTCGTTGCAAGAAAAAAGGAAAATGTACAAACGTGAGTAAAAGAAAACTAACCTAAAAACTATGTCTAAATGATACTTTATGTAACAGGAAAATTTTAATCGCTGCGCTCGGAATTGCGCCACAAATATACGGTTCAAAATTTCGGAGAAGTCGTTTCCCTTGTTGCATCCGCAACATCTTAAAATTTTCGTTTCTCGGATCGATCAAAGATGCCCAGAAGGAGCCGAAGGCGGAATCGGGTGCCGGAGGAAAGCATCCAGCAGACGTGCGATATGGTGAGTTGCGACAACTGCGCTCAATGGTTCCATTTTGAGTGCGTCGGAGTCAACGCGGACGTGGCCAACAGGTCGTGGAGCTGCCCGGAGTGCTCCCCAGCTACAGATCCGGCTCCACAACTGCCACAATCTTCGACACCGTCAGCATCAAATTCAGGTGAGCCACATATTCAGTCGTCTTCACCGCCACCGCCAGCTATGCCCACAGCAGTTCCGCCAATCCCAACTCTGCGAATGCCAACCCCTCGCCCTCGTTCGTCGCAGATACAAAATCCGCCCCCACCAACACCTCTTCCGCGTACCCCACTTCCACGAACCGCATCAGTGCCAATTGTTGAGACTGAAGAAGTGCCGGACGAAGTGAATCTCGTAGAAAGATTGCCAGCAGACCTCCGTCTCCAATTTCTGGAACAGCAAGAAGCCATTGAGCAGAGATATTTGCGGCGTAGGTTTCAGTTGTTGCTGGACATACCAACGAACGTAAACAATGAAAATTCGCAAGGTGTCAGTAGAAATGTTCCAGCAAATCGTGTTGTCGATGTTCCCCCCGTGTGCCATTCATCACCAGTGTGTGTCAATCGATTGCCCCCACCACCCATGCCATCGAACGGGAATGTTTCGCCGTTCGTTCCAATCTCGCATCCTGAAAGGCAGGATGATCCATCGATCATTCCGACAATGCTTAATGTTCGGCCGGATGTTTCGACATTCCCTTTGCGGCAGACCAATCAGCAACCAAATTTTCCCGCTTCTCATTTACCTGCCTCCATTCTCCGCCCCACTGCTTCGTCGTTCGCACCACCTCCGACTCGTTTGCGCCATAACTTGCCTGAGTTCTCTAATCCAAATGGCCCTCAACGCAATCGAGCTTCTGCCTTCGTCCCTTTTGCGGGCGATTCGCATCCCGCTGCAGCCGAGTATTACCCCTCGGTTTTCCACGACGACCCAACCACAGTAGGAGGGACGGCGCTGCTAAATAGAAGCCAGATCGCTGCTCGTCATGCAGTTCCGAAGGACTTGCCTACATTCTCCGGTGAGCCAGAGGAGTGGCCGCTATTTTTCGCCTCGTTTGAGAACACGACTCACCTGTGCGGATTTACAGCGGAGGAGAACATGGTCCGACTGCGGAAGTGCCTGCAGGGGAAAGCATTGGAAGCAGTAAAATGTCAGCTGTTGCACCCTAGCAATCTGGATCAAGTTATCGCTACCCTGAAAATGCTTTTCGGTCGTCCGGAAATTATCGTCCATTCGTTGCTGCAGAAGATCAACAGTCTGCCTGCCCCCAAAGCAGATCGTCTTGGGACACTCGTCGACTTCGCTTTAGCTGTTCGTAACATGGTGGCTACAGTCAAGGCTTGTGAACTAGAAGAGCACCTATGCAACCTCACACTACTACACAGTTTAAGTGAGCGGCTTCCTCCCATGATTCGCCTGAATTGGGCAACCCATCGTCAGTCTCTTCGTTCAGCGACGTTATCTGAATTCAGTGACTGGTTGTACAAGTTGGCGGAAGCAGCAAGCACCGTAACAATGCCACAGTTTCCGGGAGTCGTCGACAACAAACCTCGTCGGGGCAGAAAGGAGGATGGATTCTTAAATGCGCATACAGAAACAGTTCCGAAGCCGAAGCAGTTTGACGCTAGTGCTGGATGTCTCGTCTGCCAGGGTAGTTGTGCTGCAATAGAGAAATGTAAGCGGTTCCTGTCTTTCAGTCTGTCTGCTCGCTGGGACGCACTACGAGAACACAAGCTGTGCCGCAGCTGCCTAACCATTCATCGTGGTCCCTGCAAATCAGCAAAAATATGTGGGAAAAGTGGATGCCAATACAAGCACCATCGGCTGCTGCACAACGACACTAAAGGTAAGCCGGAAACGTCATCGTCTGGTTCCCAGAGCCAGGCTAAAGGTCACCAGCAAGTGCTACAAGACGTCGAATCATGCAACACACATCGAGGAGGAAACAAGTCCGTGCTGTTTCAGTACATTCCGATTGTGCTTTATAACAATGGGATCGAGCTTCACACCCATGCGTTCCTAGACAGTGGATCATCCCTGACGTTGATGGAGGAAAGTTTGGCGAAACAACTGAACCTGAAAGGCGAGAAGAGCCCCCTATGTCTGCGCTGGACAGCTGATACCTGTCGGTATGGAAAGGACGCGATTATAGTTTCCTTGAACGTCTCCGGAACACATCCTGGTAGCGGTCAACATACTTTACGCGAAGTCTACACGGTGAAGGAGTTGAAGCTACCCTCGCAATCTCTACCTGCTGATAACCTTGCTGACAGGTACTCGCACCTCAGGGGTTTGCCGATTGAGCCCTACAGTAACGTCCAGCCGAAGATTTTGATCGGAGTGAGCAACGCTCGAGTGATGCATGTCTTGGACGATCGCGAAGGAAAATTGGATGAACCTGTTGCAGTGAAGACACGACTTGGTTGGACGGTTTACGGTACTTATACATCGGCGAATAATTCGGTGCAACCAGTTCTTCCCCACAGCTTCCACATTTGCTCGCATTTTCATGGAACGGACGAGAGCCTACACGAAGCGGTCAAAAACTATTTCGCTCTCGATAGTCTAGGAATCAGCGCCCCAAAAAACCAGCTTCTTTCCAAGGAAGATGAACGAGCCCTAGCAATGCTACGCAAAGTTACGACCTTTCAAGACGGGAGGTACCAAGCCGGCCTACTTTGGAAATACGACGATGTACGTCTACCTAACAACCGATCCATGGCGATGAGACGTCACCGTTGTCTGACCAAGAGGATGGAACGTGAGCCCGATTAGCTGAAACACTACGTGCGAAGATGGAGGACTACGAACAAAAGGGATACATTCGTAAGCTGACACAAGAAGAAAGTCGTATGACTGGAGACCGAACATGGTATTTGCCGATCTTTCCAGTATTCAATCACAACAAACCGGGGAAGATAAGGATTGTCCTCGATGCAGCTGCATCCCTAGGAGGTGTATCTCTCAATTCCGTGCTGATGAAGGGTCCAGATCAATTGAACGCTCTGCCGCCAGTACTGTACAAGTTTCGAGAGCGGTTGATCGGCATTGGAGGCGACGTCGCCGAGATGTTTCATCAGATCAGAATGCGACCTGAAGACGAACACAGTCAACGGATCCTGTGGTGTGCTAGCGAGGACACAACTGAGCCATGTGATTACGTGATGCAGGTAGTAACATTCGGCGCTACGTGTTCACCCAGTACAGCACTGTACGTCCTGAACGAGAACGCGTCCCGATTCGAGAACCAGTATCCCGTTGCTGTCGATGCTATCTGCCGTCGCCACTACGTCGACGATATGTTGACTAGCGTTGACACAGAGGAGGAGGCAATCCAGTTAGCGAATGACGTTCGCTACATTCACCTCCAAGGTGGATTCCATATGAGGAACTGGGTATCAAATTCGTCAGCGATACTTGAGGCCCTCGGAGAGAATCCGAAGCCCGAAAAGTCAATGGAGATGAATGCGGAGCTCGCCATGGAAAAGGTTCTCGGCATGTGGTGGAACACGACGTCCGATGTCTTCAGTTACAAGCTTTGTACGGATCGCAATCGAGAGCTTCTGTCTGGCGCCAAACATCCCACCAAGCGGGACGTACACTGATGGCTATCTACGACCCCTTGGGACTCATCGCACACTATCTGATGTATCTGAAGGTTTTGCTACAAGAGATCTGGAGGGCGAAAACCGGGTGGGACGATCCGATCGAAGAAAAGCATCTGGAGAAATGGCTGACCTGGCTACGCATACTGCCCGACCTGGAGTCTGTCAAAATACCTCGTTGTTACTTCCGACACGAAGCCAGAATCGATCAAGCTACCATCGAACTCCATACCTTCGTAGATTCCAGTGAAAGCGGCTTTGCTGCTGTGTCCTATTTCCGTTTCGAAGTGTACGACTACGTCGAATGCGCCCTCATCGGAAGTAAGACAAGGGTTGCCCCTCTCAAGTTCGTCTCCATTCCTCGTCTGGAGTTTCAAGCAGCTGTCGTCGGTACACGGTTAGCTCGAAGTATTGCGGAAGGACACTCCATTAAAATCGATCGTCGCTATTTCTGGACGGACGCGCGAGACGTCATGTGTTGGCTTCAGTCTGATCACCGACGATATTCTCAGTTTGTGGCCTTTCGTGTTGGTGAAATACTGGAGGCAACAGACATCACTGAATGGAGATGGCTGGGCACAAAACACAACGTTGCAGATGATGGTACAAAGTGGAAGTTCAGACCAGACCTTAAGCCAACAAGCCGTTGGTTCACCGGTCCACCGTTCCTGTGGAAGCCCAAAAGTGAATGGCCATCTTCCTCGCTGAATGGCGAAGAAACCATAATCGAACTTCGTGCGAACTTTCTGGGCCACATCGAAAGAACAGTTCGTACCATTCTACAGGCAGAAAACTTCTCGTCTTGGCAACGTATGCTTCGGGTGACGGCCTTGGTTCATCGTTTCATTGGGAACGTCAGGCACAAGCAAAAGAGAAAACCAATGATTCTTGGACCGCTCACACAAGAAGAACTTTCTACAGCGGAATCGTTCCTTTTTCGGCAAGCCCAGGCAGACGTATACGGCGAAGAGTTAGCAGTAGTTGCAGCAGGAAACCGGCTGAAGAAGAAGAGTAGCCTATTCAAGCTGAACCCGTTCATCGACGACCACGGAGTGATGCGGATCAGCAGTCGATTGGGAGAGTGTGACTTCGTGGACGAAAGTGAACGGCATCCTATTGTACTCCCTCGAGATCATCCAACCACCCGTCTCGTCGTGGCCAGCGTGCATCAGCGTTATCAGCATCAGTGCCACGAAACCTGCGTGAACGAAGTCCGTCGAGAATTTTACATTCCACGAGTGCGCAGAGTCTGTGATCAGGTTCGTCGGAGCTGCCAGCAATGTAAGGTCAACAATGCGAAGCCTGAGCCGCCAGCGATGGGATCCCTTCCGAAAGCACGAGTAGCAGCCTTCATGCGTCCGTTTTCGTACGTGGGCGTAGACTTCTTTGGACCGTTTCTCGTCCTCATTGGCCGTCGACACGAGAAACGTTGGGGTGTGATAGTCACTTGCCTGTCAACTCGGGCGATACATCTTGAGCTTGCAGCGTCGCTGAACACAAGTTCTTGCATCCTAGCCCTGAGGAACTGCTTTGCACGCCGTGGAACTCCAATAGAGATCCGCAGCGACCGTGGGACAAACTTTGTGGGGGCGGATAAGGAACTTAAGGCTGCGGTGGCGGGACTTGACCAGGACAAACTGATGACTGAATTCACTACTCCGGCAACATCGTGGCGATTCAACCCTCCAGCGTCCCCACATATGGGTGGCTGCTGGGAACGTCTGATCCAGACAGTTAAGAAGGTTCTAGCCATCATCAAACCTCAACGGATACCTACGGAAGAGGTTCTACGGAGCTACCTTATTCAGGTAGAAAACATCGTCAACAGCCGTCCACTAACACACGTTCCCGTAGATAACTGTTCGTCGCCAGCGCTGACTCCTAACCACTTCTTGGTAGGATCGTCAAGCGGATCCAAACCTCTCGTTCCGTACACAGCTTGTCCCTCAGCGGTTAAGCAGTCTTGGAAGGGTTCGGAAGCTCTGGCAAATCGTTTCTGGCAGCGGTGGGTAACAGAGTACTTGCCCACTATCACTCGTCGCACCAAGTGGTTTTACCCAGTGAAGCCTATTGTGGTAGGTGACGTGGTCGTCGTAGCCGATCCTGAGCTAGCGCGGAATTGCTGGCCCAAAGGACGCGTTGTATCGGTAAAAACCTCTTCGGATGGGCAGGTTCGTTCGGCAGTTGTGCAGACTGCTTCCGGATTCTACGACAGACCTGCGACCAAGTTAGCTGTTTTGGACATAGGTGCAAACGATAGTAAGCCGGACCAGGGTCCAACTACTGGGGGGGACTGTTGCGTACACTTTAAGTGTTGCGCCGCACCTGATGTCTACAGCACTTATTGAACGCTGACCTGTCGTTTCAAGTACTTTGCGCCTGCGGAACTGACGTACGTGTGACGGTTAACGATGACATGGGAGAAATGTCAGAGATGACAACAAGAATATACAAGGATTGGCAAATCTACAGATCGGGCGTGAACACATTATAGTTAGTCACAGTTAGCCTTTTTTCGTTGTTCTATAAAGTTATTGTTTCTATAATTCTATAAAGTTATTTGTTATACTAGTTTCTATTTATGCTTACACTAATTTGTATCGGTATCTAAAGTGAAGTGGTAAGATGTGAAACATTCTGGCTTATGAGAAGTGGAAAAGAAATCTAAAGAGAAAAATCTAAATTATAGGTTAGCAAACTAGGAAATCTGTTCCAGTCGCCTGCGAAGAATCGCGCTCAAATACAGTTCGTGAACTAAGGTAAATTACTAAAAGCTAGAAATGAGTAGTCTACGACTAATTTTTGTACAAAAATAGAATTATTCACTCCCACACCACTGGTCACTACTGATCGATTCGTTGCAAGAAAAAAGGAAAATGTACAAACGTGAGTAAAAGAAAACTAACCTAAAAACTATGTCTAAATGATACTTTATGTAACAGGAAAATTTTAATCGCTGCGCTCGGAATTGCGCCACAAATATACGGTTCAAAATTTCGGAGAAGTCGTTTCCCTTGTTGCATCCGCAACAGGTGCTGTAGAAGTTCATGGACATTTGCTGATTTGGACACTTGATTGGTACTTCTGGAGCGTGGCAAGCTCCACCCTAGAAAGTGTTATTGGAATCAGTTGAGGATGTGTATTGATTGTAGAATATGTCGATTGAGAGCTGCTGTAGAAGTTATGGAAATTTGCTGATTTGGACACTTGATTGGTACTTCTGGAGCGTGGCAAGCTCCACCCTAGAAAGTGTTATTGGAATCAGTTGAGGATGTGTATTGATTGTAGAATATGTCGATTGAGAGGTGCTGTAGAAGTTATGGAAATTTGCTGATTTGGACACTTGATTGGTACTTCTGGAGCCTGGCAAGCTCCACCCTAGAAAGTGTTATTGGAATCAGTTGAGGATGTTTATTGATTGTAGAATATTTCGATTAAGAGGTGCTGTAGAAGTTCATGGAAAATTGCTGATTTGAACACTTGATTGGTACTTCTGGAGCCTGGTTAGCTCCACCCTAGAAAGTGTTATTGGAATCCGTTGAGGATGTGTATTGATTGTAGAATATGTCGATTGAGAGGTGCTGTAGAAGTTTATGGAAATTTGCTGATTTGAACACTTGATTGGTACTTCTGGAGCCTGGCAAGCTCCACCCTAGAAAGTGTTATTCGAATCAGTTGAGGATGTGTATTGATTGTAGAATATGTCGATTGAAAGCTGCTGTAGAAGTTCATGGACATTTGCTGATTTGAACACTTGATTGGTACTTCTGGAGCCTGGCAAGCTCCACCCTAGAAAGTACTGTTGGAATCCGTTGAGGATGTGTATTGATTGTAGAATATGTCATTTGAGAGGTGCTGTAGAAGTTAATGGAAATTTGCTGATTTGGACACTTGATTGGTACTTCTGGAGCCTGGCAAGCTCCACCCTAGAAAGTGTTATTGGAATCAGTTGAGGATGTGTATTGATTGTAGAATATGTCGATTGAGAGCTGCTGTAGAAGTTCATGGACATTTGCTGATTTGAACACTTGATTGGTACTTCTGGAGCCTGGTAAGCTCCACCCTAGAAAGTGCTGTTGGAATCCGTTGAGGATGTGTATTGATTGTAGAATATGTCATTTGAGAGGTGCTGTAGAAGTTAATGCAAATTTGCTGATTTGAACACTTGATTGGTACTTCTGGAGCGTGGCAAGCTCCACCCTAGAAAGTGTTATTGGAATCAGTTGAGGATGTGAAATGATTGTAGAATATGTCATTTGAGAGGTGCTGTAGAAGTTAATGGAAATTTGCTGATTTGGACACTTGATTGGTACTTCTGGAGCCTGGCAAGCTCCACCCTAGAAAGTGTTATTGGAATCAGTTGAGGATGTGTATTGATTGTAGAATATGTCGATTAAGAGGTGCTGTAGAAGTTTATGGAAAATTGCTGATTTGGACACTTGATTGGTACTTCTGGAGCCTGGCAAGCTCCACCCTAGAAAGTGTTATTCGAATCAGTTGAGGATGTGTATTGATTGTAGAATATGTCGATTGAGAGCTGCTGTAGAAGTTCATGGACATTTGCTGATTTGAACACTTGATTGGTACTTCTGGAGCCTGGTAAGCTCCACCCTAGAAAGTGCTGTTGGAATCCGTTGAGGATGTGTATTGATTGTGTCATGTCTACCTATCTCAAGTGATATTAATTATTCTGCCTTTTGGATTGGTACCTTTTATCTGTTCGTACCTACGGTATTTCTGATCTATAAGTACTGGCTGCAGTTGGCGCAGAAGAGAGACTTCCCGAACTGTGGACACTAACATATTATATTATTCTTTATTTTCAGGATATAAAAGTGACGACGAGGATCATGGAAACGTGTGTTGAAGATAATCGATTTTCTTTGGGGTGGCGAATTGCCAATTGTATCTATTTTTGAAAGTGTGGTGAAATTTCCAAATGTATCTGTTTTTGAAAGTGTGGTGAAATTGCCAATTTGTGTTGAACCAAATTGTTCTTCAGAGCTGACGAAATTGTCGTTTATTGTGAACATAGTTGTTCTTTTGTGAAGCGATTGTTGTATGGAGACGAACGAAATTTTTCTTTAGTGTTGACGAATTTTTCAAATGTAATGTAATGTAAAATCCAATGATTTGAATTGGATTTGAATTTGATTTTGTTGTAGTCTTGGAATTAGCAAATTTGCGTATTTAAAATAAGATCGTGGAATTCTTTGGATATATTTTCGATTGTTCGTTGTATGAGTTGTTGCAACTTGTAGCTGGCTTTTAAAGAGTTATTAGAAAGTTTCTAAAGGTGAAAGGACTGTCATGTCTACCTATCTCAAGTGATATTAATTATTCTGCCTTTTGGATTGGTACCTTTTATCTGTTCGTACCTACGGTATTTCTGATCTATAAGTACTGGCTGCAGTTGGCGCAGAAGAGAGACTTCCCGAACTGTGGACACTAACATATTATATTATTCTTTATTTACAGGATATAAAAGATTGTAGAATATGTCATTTGAGAGGTGCTGTAGAAGTTAATGCAAATTTGCTGATTTGAACACTTGATTGGTACTTCTGGAGCGTGGCAAGCTCCACCCTAGAAAGTGTTATTGGAATCAGTTGAGGATGTGTATTGATTGTAGAATATGTCGATTGAGAGGTGCTGTAGAAGTTATGGAAATTTGCTGATTTGGACACTTGATTGGTATTTCTGGAGCCTGGCAAGCTCCACCCTAGAAAGTGTTATTGGAATCAGTTGAGGATGTTTATTGATTGTAGAATATTTCGATTAAGAGGTGCTGTAGAAGTTCATGGACATTTGCTGATTTGAACACTTGATTGGTACTTCTGGAGAACCCAGGAACCCTTACACTGAGAAAAATCTACACGTCATGGTCGTGTGTTTTACTTATAGAGTTGCGCAATGTCATTGGCAATGAGGAAAACCACATGATTTGAGTGTGGTAGCCATATGGATTTCGTCATTGACTTCAAAGGTATAATAACATGTGTATCAGCATTAGGTTGTCATGTGAAACAAACATGAATTTCCAAATATTAGGGGGACACGGGGCAGTATGGACACCCTAAGGAATTTTCCTATTTTGACTGTAAATACATGAATATTATACAGTTTTTCATATGCAGTATACTTTTTAGAGTTCTTAAGCATTTGTTAAACATTGTTGCAAAACTTTGAAAAAAAATATTTCATTTCCAAAAAAAGGTTTAAAAGAAGCTTATATTTGGTAGTCATCATCAAGCTAGCGGGGCAAAGTGGACACCCCCATGGGGCAGTATGGACACCTTAACGTTTATAGGAAAATTGTCCCGCGATCATTCCCAGAACCTCGGAAAATGAAGTACACATTCAAGAAACCATAGTGATAGTTCACTGTACCACTGGAAACATGATAAAAACCAATTTACGATATTTTTCATAGAGATGCTTTCAATATTGCCTCCAGATTAGTTTTAATACAGAATTGACGATTTTCAACCGATTTATGGTTCCGCATCGTAATCATTGCATTAAACGCAAAATAGTTTTGTGTATGAAGTTACATTTCTTTCTTTTTAAAGTGTCAGCTATGCTTTGTCACCCGGTGTCCATATTGCCCCAACAGTATAAGAAATTTTCATATAAGTTTTTTAATGTCTTAAATTAGCAGAAAAAAATCTTCTATATTTTTGAATCGAGCATAAATAATTGAAGATTCAGTCAAGAGCTGCATTTTCGGTCAACTTGCAGTAATTTGCCTCTGAAATTTTATTTGGTGAGGTGTGAATGTTATAATTTTCGAACCCAAAAAATCAGGCTCAATTTATTGCTATAAAATCAATGTTTAAAACATTTTTTCTGAAATTTTAGTAGACAACTTACTCTTTCGACAGGTAACTGAAATATTGTTTGTATCTAAAGCGTAAAATTATTCGCATATGCAAAAATGCAGGGGGTGTCCATTCTGCTCCGGGTGTTCATACTGCCCCCGGTACCCCTAAATCATGAAAACCAGCTGATTTGCTTATTGAATTAGAAATGTAGTAGCTTTAGATAGTCATGTGTGATAGAACATGAATATCATGAGACTGAAAGAATAAATTTGATAGAGAACTCTTGCTCCCCAAAATATGGATTCGAGGCTCCTCTGCTCGTCGCAAGCTCACTTGAATGTTTTTTTCCAAACAAGTGAGTCAGCAACAAGCGGGGCGCCGCAACTCCATATTTTGGGAAGCCCGGGATTAGCATATTTCCTTTTATTTGAAGCTGAAAGCTACACTGAAATGAATTTTATTGTAGAAACTACTGAATCCATGGTAAAATTAAGAACTGCACCAACGATTTTCAACCGACTACATTAATCTGTTAACTCTACCAAAACATAGTCAACATCACTACACAAGAAAATTTCTTCTGTTGATTTAACCAGAGTTGTAGTATTTTTGACTAGAAACATTCTTGATTTGAGAAGTTTAGCATCATACTTTTGACCACACTGTGTTGTACGGTTGGTGTCACGGGTTGAAATACAATGCTTTGTAGTGGATGCTACTATGGACATAGTCAAATTTACTGCACTGCTCAGTGATTTTCACCAGATTATAGTAAGCTTAACAGATTTTTGTAGTCGGTTGAAAATCGTTGGTGCAGTTCTTAATTCTACCATGGATTCGGTAGATTATACAACAAAATTTGTTTGCGTGTAAGTTAAACACACTGAATCCGTGTTGGGTAATGATCTATGCACCCATAGGTTAACGCATACGAATTTGAAATGGAAAGCTTCAGGATCTGATGTGGAAAACTATGGAGTTTATGTTGTCGGTTGATGAATCAGTCCATGAAGCAATATTAAAGAATTGAATGTGTAACACACACGAAGTTTGTAAGAAAATCACAACAAATCGATTTAGACGTTAAAGAATCGATCAATAATTTTGAACACACGGATCAAACGTGTGGATTTTTTTCAGTGTATAATTTAGTAAATAGCGGTATTTTGGTGCTTGAGGCAAAAACGTGTTCAGCAGTGTTACCTAAAAAATTAGTTTGGAGCAACAATAAATACCATCTTATAATACATACAGATATCACATTGAAACAACCAATAAAGCAAGCTACTTTCAAACAAACCCTTAAACTCACAATATATTTTGTTAAAAAAAAAGAATATGCTAAGCTTGGGAAATTATAAAGCGTGAAAGAATTTCGAACGTAGAAACACTATATTACAATACTATACCTATTTTACTATACTTTCAGCAATAATCATGCAAAAAAAGAACGACGGATTCGCGTCGTGTGTGCAGAACCTGTATGAAGATCCTGCTTTACGCGATGTAACTATCGTCGTGGACAGTGACATAAATCCGTCCGAAACCGTTTCTGTCCAAGCTCACCGAGTCGTGCTGGCCACAATGTCCGATTATTTCCGTGCAATGTTGTACGGGCACTTCAGCGAGCGCAATCAACTGGAGATCCGGCTGTTTGGAGTGTCCCATTCAGCTTTCCAGCATTGTCTAAGATTCATGTACTTCGGATTCGATGGAACCCTAGAAAAAATGTCGTTGGATGAAGGTTTGGAATTTTATTCATTAGCCAGGATGCTCCTCATAGATACGAAGGTCAAGGAAAGCTTCTCCGAATGGGTTGTTGCCAATGTCACGAAATGGGAGAAGCACTTGTGGAAAATTTTTGCTCTGGCCATCGAATACGATTTACGATTGATTGTGAGTCGTTGTGAAGAACACTTATCGGATGTTGCAAACCAGCTTCTCATTCAAGATTCTTTTCTAACGGTTCCCTTGACTGTTGTTCAAAAGGTTTTAACATGCGAAACGCTGAATTGTACGAAAAACGAACTGCTATTGGCAATAGAAAATTGGACCAATTCCAAACAAATCGACGATCATGTAAAACAAGATATGCTCATGATGATTCGATCGCGAACAGAACCGTTTTTCAAAGGACAAAAAGTGAATTTCTACAACAGCTTGGATGTAGACCCACAGAATTCACACCTCACCGGATTGGATTCATCAGCACAATATTACAAGACAAACATGTAC
This sequence comes from Aedes aegypti, assembly GCF_002204515.2. Classification (NCBI taxonomy): domain Eukaryota; kingdom Metazoa; phylum Arthropoda; class Insecta; order Diptera; family Culicidae; genus Aedes; species Aedes aegypti. The sequence continues at coordinate 242,241,711 of NC_035108.1, read as the reverse complement.
TTTCGCAAATGTATCATGTTGTTCGGTGTGTCAATTGTCCTGAAGCGGAACTCAGAATCCAGTCGAAGCATCAATTTGAAAATGGAAATCATTCAAAATGCAGTGGTTTTAACAACAAGGAATGCAGTCGTCAATTTTGACCTCAACGAATCAGCTTCTCGCGAAGTGAACATATTTTTCCCAGCCATCAAGTGCTGTGCCTACATAAACTATATGTTCACGTTTAGCGGGAACGGTGAAGGTTTACAACCAGAAATTTGCACATACGGAACAATCATTCACGATTTGGCTAAAGCGAACCTATCTCACCTTGTGGGAATCTATCATAGCTGTGCTTCGAATACAGGAGCCGATCATTGTGAGAGTTGCCAAAAACAATATAACCCTAACGAAAACGAAGGCCGCCACAATTCGATCAATGAATATCATGATGTCGAAAGCAGTGAAAGTTCCTATCAGAATGATGCTGAACCACTATCGGAACATTCATTTAGGACCGGATCGGGTAATGCGTTTGACGAAACTGTTAGTAATGATTCCTTTCGGAATGACTCGTTTAACGAAATCAATCATGACGATGAGTCTCAGGATGACGAAAACAGGGAAAGATCTTATCGGAGTGATTCCGGCTCTATGTCGGCAAATTCCTTCCGGAATGATTCGTTCAACGAATACGATGATGAGAATGAATCTCATGATGATGATAACAGACCCTATCGGAATGATTCCGAATCTCTATCGGAAAGTTCCGTTACGGCCGAATCCGATAATGAGCTAGAAGAAATAATTCGCATTGATTCCTCTCGGGATGGTTCGTTCAACGAATTCGATGATGTCTATGAATCTCATGATGACGAAAGCAGTCGCGGATCCTATCGGTATGATGCCGAATCCCCATCGGAAAATTCCTTCCGGGATGACTTGTTCAACGAGTTCAATGATTACAGTGACTCTTATGGTGATCAAAACAGTGGAAGATCCTGTCGGAATAATTCCGACTCGCTATCGGAAAATTCCCTTGTTCCCTTGCGGTATGAAGACGATGAAGCATACAGCGAAAATTACTTCCAGGATGATTCGTTCAGTGAAGTGTATGATGACGATGATTCGAACCTGGAGTATTTCCAAGACTAATCCTGTCTTTGGTTATCACATACACCATTGGAACATTTTTTTTATTTGTTCGTTCAATATCCAATATGTTTGGCAAATGTTGTTAAAAATCAAACCTTGCGATATAGAAAACCTAAATAAACAAATGGAAAAGTGTTCTGAAACCCTCATGTAATTTAAACCGAAAAGGATTGGGTCGACGGTTGCTCCTATAGTATAGGTATCCGGGTAGAGAAGAATGACAATTAAATGTCAAATTCTACAATTTGTTTGAATGTCTAAATTTGATTTTTGTTGGTTTGACATAAGAGTTAAAAAAACAAAAATAACTGAGTTTGTATGGCATACAAACTCAAGACATAAGGACATAACAAAATAAGTTTATTATTGAAAAATTGATTACAAAAAAATACTAAATGAGATTTTCGGTAACCATTCCTAAATTCCTATCGGTTGCAATTGTGGACAATTGCAACACAAATCCAATCTCCCATAGCTTCTTTACCATCCTTACCATAAAAATAGTGTTTTGTGAAATTTTCAGCTTTCTAGGTGATGATTTGAAGGTTTATATGGAAATCACTATGGAGAAATTTCGAAAAACAGGTGCTGGCAAGTACTAAAGAAGAACCTAGGTTAAGAGAAGTTAGGATAGCGTTTGGTAGATCGATGTGCACAATAGAAGTATTCAAGGGTGGTACTGGCGGCTCTTTATTGCTACCCCAACTTGTAGCTGGTTCTAAAATGTAAACAACCATACAAAATTACGACCAAACAATGGTGAAGGCGTAATCAATTTTGTCGAAAACATCCATTTTGGGAATTCAGCAGAATTTTCTGATTAAATTGCTAACAGCGCACTGTAGTAGCATGTAGCTAATAATTGCTTGCTAACAATATCTTCCAAGCGCATTTATTACCTGTAATCTTGCGAATAATATTTTTTACTATTCCGCGTTAAGCCTTAAAACTGGTTCTGGACTTCAGTTGGCGGCTTTTCAATTTTACTCCCATTTGACAGCCGCCCTCCACCCTTGGAAGTATTAGATTTAGAACGCTAGGGGCGCTGCTAGTCCCATACAAGGGTTGTGATACACTGAGGAAAGCAAACGTAAGACTGTCATAAGATTTGCTTATGGAATTACGACACAAGAAAAATCTTTGAAATTCATAAGACCATCGTATGGTTTTCGGCAGATGTTGTTTCCATAATACATCTCGAAGGAATTTCGTAAGATGATCTTATGAACCAGCATTGACTTGATAACAAAATCCATAGATAGTCTTATGAATTACGTTCTGATCCATTCTTGGTTCCATAAGACTGTCTAGTGTCATTTGAGCTTTAGATTATAAATTTCAATGAATGAATAATATTAATCCGCATTGAAAATAGGTTAACCAACTTGGGAAAATCAAATTTTCATCCATTTTGTCATGTGGCAATTCGATTAAAGCACTTTACTGTAAGCATTAGAATCGATTTGCGATACGACAAAATGGATGAAAATTCGATTTTCTCTAGTTGGCTAACCTATTTTGAACGCGAAGAAGTATATTATAGCAGCGAAACATTATTGAGAAAAGTTGTGAAGAACGCCTGAATTGGTGCAGGTTTACGTTAGGGGCGGATTAATGGATGAGGGGGGTTTGTGATTTCTTACGCGTCATACAAATTGTTTTAAATTTTCATTCAAAATCTTATTCTTTGGATCCAATTCCATAATCTGATCGAAAGAAAGTGTTATTTACAGCAGAATTGATGATAAATAGAAAATATTTACCCTTTGATGCATTAGAAACGGAGTCAGCCAGCGACAAATCAGCAAACACGTCCATTTCGGAAGCCATATTGAATTTATGATAGTGAAATGGCTGTACCGAGAAAATTTGCCTCACGTGGTTCTTCACAATGATGAGCAATGGGGTTCATAAGCGTTCTTATGACATTAACAATTGATTGTTATGAAAAAATTACACTTGTCTTATGAATCTCAATCTCGCCGAGTGAAATACGCAAGTGTCTTATGAACCAACAAAAAATAATAAAAAACGCGTTCATTAGTGTGATCTTATGAAATTCATGCGAGATTTTTGCCTCAGTGTAGGGATAACTCAACCACAGTAGCCTTGATTTTTGTTGGCGCCAACCATCGGTACTCAAAGTGTCAACGATTGTTTTGGTTTTATTTAGTCATTTCGTTGTGCATGAGAAGTGAACCGAGTAAAAGCGAAAGCAAATGTTGTTGAATTGTAAGGAAGAATGGCTAGAACAGTTGGAACTGAATGAAACATCATTTACTTACTTCTTCCACATGATAAGAACGGATCAGATTGTGTTGAAAATATATTTATTGATCAATCTTTATCATTCGCGTTCGTGATCGTCGGAAGGATAAGCAGTTGGATTTTTGTATTGTAGAGTAGATACTCCATCTCTTGTTTTTCCCCTCCATCGTATAGCAATTGAAGAATGATGTGATTTTTTTTTAAAGGATACAATTGAACAAAAAGTGATTAATAAAACATATACAACTCCCAATGTTGAAATAGTACTTGTACGCACTCGAACCGCTTACATGGAACCATATAGTCTAAAGGACTTAAGATAAAACAATTATTTGTAAAATTTCGCCGCAGCAGTAAGGAATCGTCTCCCTCCGACACTCTTGAAGCAGCAGTTCGAAAAGTGTCGGGAACGAAAAGCTGTATCTCTATTTTGTTTCAATTCTTGATAATTCTGCTTTAAACTTGCCATCCATTGCGCGGCCATCACAGTATCTGTAGGGAATCTGAAATAAAAAGTGGTTTTATCATGTAATTTTTGAGATTTATGAGCGTTCGTCACCTGTAGAACGACACACCCAGACGGGACTTTCGTCTGTACGTTGAATCACAACTCTTGAGAGTATATGAAAAACCCATTTTGGTAACAAAACACTTCACTCGCGTAAGAACGTTGATTGAGTGTATATTTTGGTTTCGAATGCATGATTGCTATGATTGAGTTGATGAAAATTTGACACTTTGAGTACCATCACAAAAATAGGCATACTAGATGTTGGTCACAAGATTTGCAGCGACATTAGCGGTCTAATTTATTATGTCTATTATGTGCACAAACACAATTGGACCAATAAATGATTTTGAAACTATCTCGTGCAAAGGTCCCATTATGATCGCAGCAAGCCGTGCGCGCGAACGGCTGTGTTTGAATTTTGTGTCACGTTTACCTCGCATCGCGTTTTTGTTTTTCTTTTTTTTCGGTTCGGCTGGTGAAAAGCAGATTCGGCGGATGGTGTTACGCCACGTGCAAATGTTCTGTACAAACATGTTTTCCAAAGTTATAAGTGTTTTTTTTTTCTCGGGGATTATATCTGGAGCTGTTTAGTGGAATTGTTTTTTTTTTTTTTTTTTTTTTTTTTTTTTTTTTTTTTTTTTTTTTTTTTTTTTTTTTTTTTTTTAATTTCTTTATTAGTATCATTCCAAACATTACATTCATTATTTCCTATATCTAGGTGTTCTGTGTTATTAGACAACACTATCATCCTAATTTGGTAAAACAAATCTAAGATTTTATTAACATTTTGTTAACAACATATTACATTTCATTTGCCGTAGCAGTTCAGATTTTTTACAGGTGAGTTGATTTCACCTGCTTATAAGAGAAAAAAAAGTTTTTAATATACTTAACCTAACTTAACCTAAACATATAACGCATTAATCGTGGCAATAGTAGAATGTAACGATTTTTGCCTGAAATTATTGATTATTTTATTTGACATTTGTTCCAATGTTTCAACATTGGATATCCTATGTAACTCATTGGTACTATACCAGGGAGGAAGCCTCAGAATCATTTTCAAAATTTTATTTTGAATTCTCTGCAGAGCTTTCTTCCTGGTATTACAACAGCTAGTCCATATTGGTACAGCATACAACATGGCTGGCCTGAAAATTTGTTTGAATATCAAAAGCTTGTTCTTAAGACAAAGTTTTGATTTTCTATTAATAAGGGGATAGAGACATTTTACATATTTGTTACATTTGGCTTGAATGCCCTCAATGTGATTTTTGAAAGTTAAATTCTTATCTAGCATGAGTCCTAGATACTTAACTTCATCTGACCAATTTATTGGAACCCCTCTCATCGTGACAACATGTCTACTTGAAGGTTTCAAATAAAGAGCTTTTGGTTTATGTGGGAATATTATTAGTTGAGTTTTGGAAGCATTAGGAGAAATCTTCCATTTTTGCAAGTATGAAGAAAAAATATCCAAACTTTTTTGCAATCGACTACAGATGACACGCAGGCTTCGTCCTTTGGCGGAGAGGCCTGTGTCATCCGCAAACAAAGATTTTTGACATCCCTGAGGTAACTCAGGTAAGTCAGATGTGAAAATATTGTATAATATTGGTCCCAAAATGCTGCCTTGGGGAACACCAGCTCTTACAGGAAGTCTTTCAGATCTGGAGTTCTGATAATTAACCTGAAGTGTACGATTTGACAGATAACTTTGAATTATTCTAACAATGTATGTTGGAAAATTAAAATTTTTCAATTTTACAATCAAACCTTCATGCCAAACACTGTCGAATGCTTTTTCTATGTCTAGAAGAGCAAGACCAGTAGAGTAGCCTTCAGATTTGTTGGAAGGGATCAAATTTGTTACACGTAAAAGTTGATGAGTGGTCGAATGTCCATGGCGGAATCCGAACTGTTCATTGGCAAAAATTGAATTCTCGTTGATGTGGGCCATCATTCTGTTCAAAATAACCTTTTCAAAAAGTTTACTGATGGAGGAAAGCAAACTGATTGGACGATAGCTAGAAGCTTCTGCAGGATTTTTGTCTGGTTTTAAAATTGGAACAACCTTAGCATTTTTCCATTTGTCAGGAAAATATGCTAATTGAAAACATTTGTTAAATATATCAACTAAAAATGATAAGCTACTTTCTGGAAGTTTCTTGATGAGGATGTAGAAAATTCCATCATCGCCAGGAGCTTTCATATTTTTGAATTTTTTAATAATAGTTCTCACTTCTTCCAAATCAGTCTCCCAGGCATTTTCGAAAACGTTCTCTTGATTGAGAATATTTTCGAACTCCTGAGTAACTTGATTTTCAATTGGACTAGTAAGTCCTAAATTAAAATTGTGCGCACTTTCAAACTGCATAGCAAGTTTTTGAGCTTTTTCGCAATTAGTTAGTAATAATTTGTTTTCCTCTTTCAATGCCGGTATAGGCTTCTGAGGTTTTTTCAAGATTTTAGATAATTTCCAAAAGGGCTTAGAGCCGGGGTCCAATTGAGAAATTTTATTTTCGAAATTTTTGTTTCTTAAATCTGCAAAACGTTTCTTGATTTCTTTCTGCAAATCCTGCCATATAATTTTCATAGCAGGATCACGAGTGCGTTGAAATTGCCTTCTCCTCACGTTTTTTAAGACGGATCAAGAGTTTAAGATCATCGTCTATAATCACGGATTCAAATTTTACTTCACATTTTGGAATTGCAATGTTTCTGGCTTCAACAATGGAATTTGTTAAAGTTTCAAGAGCATTGTCAATATCAATTTTAGTTTCTAAAGAAATGTTAACATCAAGATTAGAGTCAACATACGTTTCATATATATTCCAGTCGGCTCGTAAATAATTGAAAGTGGAGCTGATAGGATTGAGAATCGCTTCATGCGATATTTGAAATGTAACAGGGACATGATCAGAATCAAAATCAGCATGAGTAACTAATTGGCTACAAAGATGACTAGAGTCGGTTAAGACCAAGTCAATCGTAGATGGATTTCTAGAAGAGGAAAAACATGTAGGGCTATCAGGGTATTGAATTGAGAAATATCCTGAAGAGCACTCATCAAATAAAATTCTGCCGTTGGAATTACTTTGAGAATTATTCCATGACCGATGTTTGGCATTAAAGTCACCAATGACAAAAATTTTGACTTATTGCGAGTTAATTTTCGCAAGTCAGTTTGAAGCCAATTAACTTGCTGTCCAGAGCATTGAAAAGGCAAATAGGCAGCTATGAAAGTATATTTACCAAACTGTGTTTCAACAGAAACACCTAAAGTTTCAAAAACTTTAGTTTCAAATGACGAAAACAGTTGATGTTTTATACGCCTATGAATGATGATTGCAACTCCCCCACATGCCCCATCAAGTCGATCATTACGGAGTTAGGATCTTTTTTAAATTTGGATCCAGGTTTTAAATAAGTTTCGGTAATAACTGCTATATGCACGTTATTAGCTGTAAGAAAATTAAACAGCTCGTCCTCTTTACCATTCAGAGAACGAGCATTCCAATTTAAAATATTTAAATTATTATTTGGATCCATTAGAAAAACGTAATCCAATAACAATTTTATTTGTAAATTTTACACCTACTTGGACTGCTTCAGTCATAGTGGTGGTTTTGAACATTGCATCAATCATTAGATTCAATTGTTCAGTTAGAAAATTAAAATCAGAGGCAGACATATCATCTGATGATTTCCCATTGGAATTTTCGGTAGACGAAGAAGCGGGGTAGGAGTTACCTGTGGCGGTAGGGTTTTTTCCATTTGATTTGAAACAAGTAGAATGGGTACTCATGGAACAAACAGGGGAAGAGTTCAAATTACCTGCTACGATATCGGCAAAGGATTTACCGTGGGTAGATACATTAGAAATTGAAAGATTCGAACGGCTACCCGACGGATTAAAATTTGTTTGTGAATGAGCATGATTATGATCTTCCTGGTGGGTATGATTCCTAATCAAGCGATCGTTAACTGAAAAATGAGCATTGTTCGATACTCTACCAGGCAAATTCCGGAAACGACCGTTATCGTAACGGATATTATCCTTCATTTGCTTGGCACGAGCCTCAACGACTCTTTTGCGTGAAATGCATTCCCAAAAGTTAGCTTTGTGAGGGCCCTTGCAATTGGCGCATTGAAATTTTCTGGTATCTTCTTTCACAGGACAGTCGTCCTTAGCGTGAGAAGAACCTCCGCAAATCATGCATTTAGCATCCATGCGACAATTTTTTGTACCATGACCCCACTTTTGGCACCGACGGCACTGAGTGGGGTTCTGGTAATTTCCTCCAGGTTTCTGGAAATGTTCCCACGTCACACGGACATCGAACATAAGTTTAGCTTTTTCTAAAGCTTTAATATTATTTAGTTCTTTTTTGTTAAAGTGAACTAAATAATATTCTTGAGAAAGCCCTTTCCGAACAATGCCAGATTGGGTTCTCTTTTTCATAATGATTACTTGGACTGGGAAAAATCCAAGTAAATCATTTATTCCATTTTTGATCTCTTCAGGTGACTTATAGTCACTTGAGAGACCTTTCAAGACGACTTTGAACAAACGTTCAGTTTTGTCGTCATAAGTAAAAAAATTGTGCTTCTTCTCTTCAAGATATCTGAGAAGAAGTTCGCGATCTTTAAGAGTTTCCGGCCAAACGCGACAGTCTCCTTTCTTTGCGATTTGGAAGGAAACCTTGATTCCCCTAATGGAGTTCAAGATCTCCTGCCTAAATCCCCCAAATTCGGAACAACTGACCACGATAGGCGGCACTCTTTGCTTCCTCACTTGAATCAAAGAGCCTGGGCTAGAGGCTGCTTCGATTTGGTGTTCGGAAAATTTGTCTAGAGCATCGAACTGATTGCTCATTTCAATACAATTATTCATTTCACCCTTGGAAGAAACTTCGCATTCCGGGGAAGCGTCCTTTCTTCCATTCTTGCCACGTGTAGTGACAGTTTTAAAACCCACTTTTTTGGAAGGAAGTAGTGAATTCAGAGATTCACCCTTCCTTTTGTTAGTTGTTGATACCATGTTTAGTTAATAAACGAGAAAGACGTGACCTTCGAGAGGTTTTTTCCCAAGACGGTGTCCAAGAAGGATTACCACCGCTAGCTTTCGCCAACGGGTCCAACGAAAAATCGAAGGCACGGGTCCAAACAAGGATCGTAAAGGGATCAATAGTAGAAAAAATAGTACTGAAAAGTACTGTTTAAGTAGCACTGAAAAGTACCGTTTTTAATTTTAGCACTGAAAAGTACTGTTTGTGTAGCACTGAAAAGTACTGTTTTATTGCTTTAGGTAGTTTTTAAGAAAACTTCCAAGAGCAGAGAGAATTCGTGTACGCACAGCACGAAGGTACGATGCGCACTGAATTGTTTTTCTTCTTTTATTCGATTTGCTTGCGTTTTGCTCGAGAGTGCTCTGTGATGGCTACAGCAATTGAATTCATTTCGCGCGTCTGGTTCGTGGATGCTCGGTTCGGGATTGATTATGAATTGGAGTTTTTGTCGATTTTTCGTGCGGTTTGTGCATTTTGATGGGCAGTGCTAAGTTACGGCTTACGCGATTCTTCATTGTTTGAGGAGCGACGGATTGCAGTTTCCAAAAAGGAATTTGGTGAGTTTGTTCTGATCAGCAGCGCATGATCACAATGCGTAAATATTAACTATTTGTCGGCCAGAACGTCTACCGAACGTATTCCATGGCACTACCCTTTCCATCAACATTCCACAAGATCCCTTAACACCTATGAGAGGTCGTAGAGTACTCTGCATCTTTCTTAAGGTGAAACAGTTTAGAATCAACTTCTAAGATTGCACTAAAACTTCAAAGGCACAAATCTCGCGAAGGAAGTATCCAACAACAGTGCACTTTTTATTTTGGCATAGTGCATTAGCAGAAAGCTTAAAATAAGAAGATCAGAAACGTTTGCCAACTATTTCTCCAGTTTAGTGCCTTTGAAAACGTGAGTAGAGGCACAAGTCGGCCATTGTACAGGTACCATTCTTTGGATTCCGAGATGTTTCACCTTAAGTAGGTGCTCAATCAATCATTCTTTTCACAAGGACATGGCCAGGGCAGCTCTCGACTGTTGGAGGATGCGTCAATTTTGTCTAAGAGTTAGAGGTTAGTCCCAAATTTCTGACTTTGGTAACGGACGGGAAGAAGGCATACAATGGTCTAGGACTGTACCACCTACGAATTTGTGCGAAATGCTTAATGCTAGTGCTAATCTCGTGCAAAGGTCCCATTATAAGGCACACCATTAACGTTTTTACATTGGTTAAAATCCTTATTGGAGTGTTCTTTTTTTAATTTTAATAATTAATCGAATTGGTGAATTGGAAAAGTAGATTGAAGAGTTTTCTTGGTTTACCGGGGAAATTATCAGGTAAGTTAAATCAGCGAATGGGTTTAAGATTTGTCGTATAATAGCACCAGCAGTCTCCCTCGGTTGAGGAAGTGGCGCATGAGCTACTGGCAAAAACAATTATTATTATTGTATTCCTCGGTATGGTTCAAATCCAACGTTCCTGTGCTGTGGGTGGATTCAATCAAGCGGCCGATAGAAACAGACAAATAAATTTTTTAATATATTAATATATATATATATATATATATATATATATATATATATATATATATATATATATATATATATATATATATTCTCAATATATCATTGTATAATGTACGAATATAACTTAGAAGTAAATTTTCTATTAAAACATGCGAGTAGGGTAGGTGTACCAGTTATGGACATAATGGTTCCCTATTTCGCCATACGTGATAATTTGATTGTTTTCAAATTTTTAATCATTCTTTGTGTTTTAGTAGTTTGATATCAAATGAAACTTGATGTTAAAACATTAAAAAATATTCAAAATGCGAAAGTTTTTGAGAAAGCACATATGGCCAAATAGGGAACCACTATAGCCATAATTGGTACACTTTCCCTACTAGAAGTTTCAGAAGGAAGAATGCCTTATGATCAATTGAAAACTTCAATAATAATGTGTCAACGTGCGTGATAACAAAGTAAGCGAGTCCCAAGGAATGGGACTGGTATGCAGGTATATTTGTGGTTTGCTAGAGAAGTTCTCGGATAACTAGTCCCATTGGCTTGTGTCCCAGATTTGGACTTCAAAAACAACCATTTTAACCGTGTTACAGTTGTTGACGATTTTATGATATTGTAATGATAGTGTGTAGAGTAATGCTACCACGATTTATTGCTATCAGCAGCAGTGGAACGAACACGTTTGCAAATATGTTTAGAAGCGTTTTTCTCGTCATGACGATTTTCATAATGGGACTGTATTGCGAGTATGGGCAGTATACGCCAGTATAATAAACAAGGTGATATACAAAGCCAATATTTTATTTCATTTATCTATTTTTAATTAACTTCAGTACTTCTTTCTCATCAATGCCGTATTGGGATGCTTTTTGAAATGGCTCTCGAACGATCCTTTCACGTAGCTCTGCACGAAATCTAGATCTTTTATGTTAGCTTCCACCAGGCGGTTAGTCTGTGTTTGATCATGCCGCTTACATCGTTCGCGTTCTAATGTTGCCGATTTGATTTGTTCTTTTAGCGTTTCACGATACTTTTTAACCGCAGTTTGCATCCTTTGATTTGCCTCAATGCTCTTCTGGAGATGATTTTCGTACAGTTGTCGCTCACGGGCTCCCTCTAATATTTTATCCTCTTCCTGTTTGCGGCGCAGTTTTTCCATTTCCGCTATTTGCATTCGCTGGGTCTCGTAGACACTCTATAATGTATAAAGGATAGGCGGAATACTTTAGAATTTCTATGACTTTTTATGATGAGAATACTTACATCTGCTAATCCCCAGCGTTTTTTTAGTGTTTCGTTACAATTTTCCACTTCTTTTTTGTCGTATTGTTGTCGCACATCATTTATAAGCTAGAATTAAAAAAAAAAACATTTGAAATATAGTTCAAATACTTCTAATACAAATTCTACCTTATCCATTTTAGCTTCATCGACCGAACGTTGTTTTTCAATGTGCTTTGAATATTTGTAATACTGATCAATTTGTTTCTTCAACGTTTGTTTCTCCGCATCACGAGTTGCCTTTTCCCGAGCTAATTCCTGTTCCATGCCTTCGTTAAATACTTTCACTAAATCGCGTTCTTGATCCGCCCGTTTCCTCTGTAACATAATGTTTGTGGCCATTTGCTCCTTAAGTTTTTCCGCCAAATCACTTTTTTTCATCTGAATCAACTTCGGATCGCCTTCGGGGAATGGAAGTGATGTACAGCGTGCTTCCTGTTGTTCAACCTTCTCCTTCTCCAATCGTAGGGTTCGTTCTTTCATTTGGTCCTTGATATCCAGCAAGGTTTGGCATTCCATGGATACGCGTTTTCGTTTATCGTTTAATTCACGATCGAGCTGCAAAGAATAATATACACTGTGCTCAATGTCGTTGAATATCATGAATATCAAATGACTATGACATTGACTATTGCCAATATCACTCTTCCCAATGTTCAGTGCGCATCGTACTCTCGTGCTGTGCATACACAAATTCTTTCTGCTGACTGATGTTTTTATACTAACTAATTTAAAAGCAAAAATAACTGTAATTAGCATGGCTACTTTTATACCTATTGATTTATTTTCGACTAGTGTTCCCGGCAAACTTCGTCTTGCCATCAAGTAGGCTGTTCAAAAACGCTATGAATCGTCCCATACAAAATGACGGTTCCTTTCACGCTTGTTTTTCCGACTTTCCCGGTGAATATCCTGGGATTTTTATACACACAAACACTGTTCCGACGTGTTCCGACGAATAAAACGGAAATATAATCATTCAAATCCGTTGACCCGTTCGGAAGCCATTTCGTGACATACAAACACGATTCCATTTTTATTTATATAGAAGATAGATTATTGTTGTCATTGAATCTCTTTGGCACCATCGGCGTAATTTTGATAGCGATAGTGAATTCAAAGCACGATAATATAGCAAAATTTGAATGGATTTTTCTGAAGTTTTGGAAAGAAAATTGAGTTTTACGTACTCCCTTAATAAAACTCAATTAAATTTTCTTAACAATATAAGACAATATTTATCTCCAGTGAATCACATAGATTTGTTCATATCAAAACACCACTTTCTAAAATAAAGTTCCACGAAGATTTATTGGATGACATCAAACATGATATCAAACAAAACAGGTCCCAATGATGTATAACTTAAGTATATCTTATTCTAGTTTAACAAATATGAAGCAATTACTAACAAAATCACAATCAACGATGAAAAAACAACGGGAAAGTCGAAAAATGAAGCGACCCTGTTAAACCCTTGTTTGATGCCAATATAGGCGCTCTGTTGTCCAAAGTTCGTTCTCCGGAACGGAAGTCGAAGCATCGTATTGTTTCGTAATACTCTTGGGTGGACATTCAAACCGAGTGACTGCAAAAGTACAGGACAGTCGATTCTCCTCTGCAATGTGTCAGCTACAACCATAGGTCGTGCATAGCTGAAGAGTCTCGAGATCAATTAGTTGGCACCGACTACTGTAACTCGGCAACCGAAGTGGATTTCGCCATGGAAGCCGACGGAGAGCAAAGCGAATAAAGCGATGCCGTACTGATTCAATCCTGTCAGTGCCATTCTGGTAGTAGGAATTCCAGACTACACTGCAGTATTCAAGTGTTGATCGAACCAGGGAGCAGTACAGGGACTTTAGAAAATGTACGCTAGTAAAATCTTTGGCAACGCGAAATATAAAGTCCAATGTCCTCGATGCCCTCGCAACTACGTACTACGTGGTGCTTAGAAGTGAGTTGTGGATCAAGAATCACTCCAAGATCTTTCACACTGTCAACGCGCTGAAACAGTGTTGAAGAGTTCGTACCGGAAAACTACAGGTCAACGAATACGGACAATGTTATCGATACTGCTTCACCTGTCGATGAGGTTCTCGTTTTAGGTGACTTCAACCTACCAACCGTCTCGTGGAAACTATCACACAATGGTTTCTTATATCCGGACCCCGAACGCTCCGTAATCCATGGTTGTGTAGCCGGTCTCCTGGACAGCTATAGTGTCGCTATGATTTCCCAGATAAATCACGTAGTCAATGAAAACGGACGCAGCTTGGATCTTTGCTTCGTCAGTACCCAGGATGAAGCACCCTTTATTTCGGTGGCCCCATGCCCACTAGTTAAGGATGTCCCTCATCACCCTCCATCGATTATTTCCGTCGAAAGAACCCTCCTCGTCAATTGCGTCGATCGTCCAGCAACTGTATCTTATGATTTCCAGAAAGCCGACCACCATAGTATTGCGGAAGTGTTGAGTAGCATTGACTGGGACAATGTTTTGGATCGTAACGAAGTTGATACTGCCCAAGTAACCACAAGCATTATACCATTGCATTAATAATTTGGTCGAAAGTCAACATTTTTTGCATTAATAATGTTATCATGCATTTATTCAATAACTGTCAAGCAATGATGCATTTGATTAACATTGAAAATGCTTTGTAGCATAGGCCAGGAGAAGTGGATGAACTTGTCATTCATTTTCCTGTCAATTTTCATACAAAATCTACTTTTTCTCTGCTATAAATTCACTCTGGGTGAGCCACTTCCCCTGGCCTATTATTTTAATATAGCATTATGCTAAGCGTTTAGAGTGAATATACAGTTATGCTGTCATACAAGATTACATAACCTCATTAAACGCACTCGAATCTGTAATAAATAAGTAAGACGATCGAGCACGTTCGCACTCGCTCATTACGTTATGTGGGATATGGAGTAATGAAATGATTTTCTTTCAACTCGAACCCCCATTTCATGATCTAAGGATATATGTATTCATTCAGAATTGTTGTATTTTATCTATGAGACTCTTTTATTCATAAGGCGCGAGAGGAAATGTCGATCAATTTCTCTCCCCTGAAATCTGTTTAAGGCGGCATCCACAAATTACGTAACGCTCTAGAGGGAGGGGGGGAGTAGGCTCAAGCGTTACGGCTCATACAAAAATTTGAAATTTTTCATACAAAAAGCGTTACGGACGCTGCCTAATACGCTAGGGTTTGGTTTTGTGGGTTAAGTTCTGTTATTTCCTCTACGAGAAAGAATGGTGATCAAATTATTTCTATTGATGTTTCATTTGGTGAGGAAAGGACACACAGTGGCTTCGTTTATAAGGAATTTTTATCCTACCTTATTACATTAGCAGCTTTAGCACAGGACACCAACGCGCTAGGCATCCAGCACACCATCATCCTAGTTGTGGGTTCGAATCCTGATTCCAAAAAAAAAAAAACATTAAGCTGGTAAAGAAACCCATTGAAAGGTAGTCAATGGATTCATTGTTTTGTTTATTTTTAACGCAAGCCCTAAACATACATTATTTTAAGCAAATATACAACAATAAATGCTTTAGTAGGGCTTGTGCATTAAAACTGCTTTACCAAGTATTGCATTAATTTGGTTGTTGTGGGTCCCTTTCCCACTTTAATTATGCTTTATAAAGCTCTTAAAGGTTATGTCACTTTAAAACAAAAACTGATAGTACACTATAGAGCAAACATAAAGTATTCATATATAGCTTCGTGGTTACTTGGGTGCTGCTTTAACCTTTTCACATGTCTTGGCATACGTCATTGACAGGCACGTCCCAAAAAGAGTGCATCAAGTTTCGCGACTTCCTTGGCAGACTGCAGAACTGCGAAAAATGAAGTCAATTAAAAGAGCATCTCTCCGCAAGTATACCAAATTTCAAACACCATCTCTAAGATGCCATTACGTGAGGCTGAACCACGAATATCAACGCTTAAGTCGTCAATGTTTCTTCCGATACCAACGTGAAATCGAACGTAAATTCAAATTGAAGCCAAAATCTTTCTGGAAATACGTTAACGAGCAGCGGAAGACGTACGGGCTGCCATCTTCAATGGAATTGAATGGGAGAACGGGTTCATCTACTCAGGAAATTTGCCAGCTATTCGCAGAGAAGTTCTCTATGGTTTTTAGCAGCGAGACTTTAACCCTCTCTTTCCCATGGTAGCACAGGTGATCCACCGATTTTCGACGAACGCTAACTAAAGCGAATTGCTACGATTAGCTTAATAATGATTGGAATAAACTAATACGCTCATTTGTCTCATCAAACATCGAAATAAGTGACCTAAGTGTCAAACTATTGAAAAACAATCAACTAACTATTGAAAAACAATCAAAAAAATTTATGATGGTTTTGAATAATATAGCTCATTTGCAACAACTTTTGTTCAAGCACTTTTTTTAGAAACTCCATTTTGACAGTTAAATTGTCGAACAAAGCTGTGGGAAAGAAAGGGTTAAGCAGCCATGAAGTTTCACTTGCAGCCAGAAATGTTCCTTTGAACGACCAAGCGAGGTGCAATCGAAATAGACGATGGAATGATCTCAGAAGCAGCAAAGCAACTGAAAGCGTCCAACAATCCTGGACCTGATGGAGTACCGTCCGTACTCCTAAAGAAACACATCGCCGACTTGCTGAGCCCCCTTCTTTTTTATTTCATTAGTCACTTTCGAGCGGCATATTTCCTTCTAACTGGAAGATTGCACACATCTTTCCGGTGCACAAAAAAGGAAGCAAGCGCCACGTTGACAATTACAGAGGGATTACATCGCTATGTGCCGTGTCGAAGCTTTTCGATCTCGTTATCATGAAACCACTTCTGTCGCACTGCAAGCAACATCTTTGTCCTGATCAACACGGGTTTACTGCCGGTCGTTCCACCGCCACCAATTTGCTCTGTTTGACATCGTTTATAACCGACAGCATGGTAGAACGATAACAAACGGATGTTATTTACACCGATCTGTCCGCCGCATTTGACAAGCTGAACCATACTATTGCGATCGCTAAGCTTGAAAGGCTCGGCGTCTGTGGCAGTCTCTCTATTGTGCATCCCGATAAAATTCAGAAAAAGAACTTCGCTCAATTTCCTCTTCTTTATCAACGAACTTAAGGTAACACACGATAGACTCATCGTGGCATCCATGAACAATCTATAGTTTGAACATCGTTGAAAAGAAAATATTTCTGTTTTATATCATATCGATCATTCGGTGATCTATCCGGATCATATGCTTGCTAACAACAGGCATGTTGATACACTTTCAGTTCATCTATGTCCGGTAGAACCGATATCACATCCCCAAAACTACAAAATTGATCATCATTTATGGATAGCAAACAGTTGCACCTTAAGCACCGCCAAAACATTTTCAATCGGAAGGATTTTGGCGCGCTCGAACTGACAAATCCTCCGTTGTGGTGAAACTTCTTCCGTCGACGTGATGTTGGACAGTTTTCTAAAACAGTCGAGATAAAAGCCGAGCCGGCAGAGCAATGACAGTTAGTTCGTTCAAAACTTCGCTTCGGAAGTCCAACCGGCGAACTCCAGATTGGTGCTGCGAAGTCAATATGTACAGCGTAGTTTAGAATACATTTTTACAGACAAATTCAAAATTAACATTTACCTGTTGTTTAGAATGAAAATTTGGTTTACATTGATTAAAAATATCATTTTAGAAGAGTTTTGAGCTTATGGCACAACAATTTTCTTACCTCAAAAGGGATTCGAACAATAACGTTTATTTTTGTCATTGGATCCAATCTATAGATTATACTCGTAAGCTCTGATAGAAATTTAGTTGAAAACTGGCATTTCTCATAATTTTACCTAAATTTCATATATGTCCACTAATAAATTGTCCAAATGTATTTCACTACATCTGAACACCATAATAAAGTACTTCAGTAATCAAATAGAGCTTCTAAATTTAGTTTTGAACGTTGTGCGTTTGAATTTTGGTAGGTGTATTGAGGATTTTGCCCTCTAATAGACTCACACCGAAATAATTTTGTCACACCAAAATATTCTCCCACCATGTTTGCCATATATTGGATGGCGTCGTAGCTAACAAAACTAACACGTAACGCATATGTAACGCATTATGTTGGATTGTACATTGAATGCAAGTTGCGTGCTTCTATGAAAGTGCCATAGAAACTGACGTATGAGTATTTATTTTTCCACGTTCAAAATGTGCATGAGAATCTATTCATCAACAAAACGAACAATACGAATATGGAATTGGGTGAATTTCAATACTTTTCTATTAATCCAAAGATGAATGTAAATGGAAACATTTTGTGATTGGCAAACAATAGATGACACCTATTACCTTCAATGTGGATAAAGTATGTGTAGCTCAATACTTCATTTAATAGTTTTTTACTAACTTGATGTGGAAACAGTATCCTGTACGAATATGAAATTGGGCCACTGTACCTCCAAAAAGATTTCGGTTTTGTTGTAAGGTCTCGTTAAACTTGTTGCTGATAGCGATTGAAGCAATGCCAACTTGTTCTCTTATAGGCGGCATTTAACCTTATATATTGCTCGCGCATCCGCAGAGTAGTATTTTTCGTGTAGCGCCTTAATGCGGTTCTCTTTGCGGTTTTCATCGTGCGAAGCTCCCTGGTTTGCCATGGCAAACCCTTGCTGGCAAGAGTTTTTTTTTTTTTTTTGGGAACATGCCTCTCGATCACGTGTCCAAGAATGTGAGCAAGAGTCAAAGCAGCATTGTCCACATCACGAGTGTCGAGAACTTCTGTCCATTCAACGGCGCGAGGAATTTCATGATGCCTTGATGGTCAGCTTTTGCAAGTCATACGTCACTTGCGCGATTGATTCACTTGTGCTGTAATGCTGGACAACCAGCTTGAGCATCAGAGGAGGATGGTTGACTTGCTTTACCAATGATGAGGGTGCATTGGATATGGGCGGTGCGACATCTTGAGCACTGACGAAGCAAAGATCGAGGCTTCGGAGATTCTCATTGGTTACGTGGTTGATCTGTCGAAGTTACACAAAATCGGATTCTTCTTCAACATGAAAATCGATGTTTTGCTGGTTTCTGCTTCACGACGCACAGATGTGATAAGGGTTTCACATATTTCATAAGGCCAAAAATGATCATTTTTGCCACTCACTCCTCTCCTTGTAACGCTTTTTGTATGAACATTGTTTTAGCTGTAACATCTTAATGACACCTACCCAATCCCTTCAGCGTTATTAAATATGTACAATATTTGTTAATTATTCATTAGGGTGCGGCTTATTTATAAAAAGTTCTCAAAATCAAAAATTCGTGTGCTCTTCCCAACTAACATTGCAAATGTAAACATTCTCTAGGCCCTCTTTATACGGCTTTATGCTGAGTAAAGGCGCTGTACATACGAACGAAAGCTTCTATGCGATCCTTTTACCAACAAATCTGGCGAATCTACTCAGCTACAGTCGAAGCGCGTTATTACGACATCGCAAGGGACCGTCGCAATAGAGAAAAGTCGTTATAGAGAGTAGATATAACATTGAAATATTTTTCATGGGACCGAAAAATGTCGCTATAGAGAGATTTTGTCGTTATAAAAGTTGTCGTTATAACGAGCTTCGACTGTATTTCTAAGCTGTGTTGGCAGTCCTTATTCATACCGATCATTGCTCTATCGCGACAGTTATACGACAAGTAGCTGTGTATCATCTTCGGAAGGCGCTTTCTCAACCATTTCGCAACTGTTGAATAATTTTTATACAGCTTCGCTGTATTATCGATTAAATATTTATTTCAAGCTGTTTCACAGCTTCCGGAATTCATATTATAAGTATCTGAATTTAATGTTCCCAACGTTACCTGCCACCGCTTGGAATCGAACTCACGATCCCTGCATCCACAAGTCTCGACGCTGTCCTTGTTGCCATCACAGTCTATATCGAAAGGCAAGGAAAACATACCGTTTTGTTCTACATCGAAAATGGTACACACAAAATTTTATAATGATCGTAAAAGATGTCATAGCCACGCTTACACCATTTCATCAGGCTGTAAAAGGGTGCGAAACGTCAAACGCAATGTTTACATCCAACTAGCTGAGTAGATGCGCCACAAGTTGTCATTTTACAGCTTACTGCTGTATGCTCACTGTATAACTGACGACAAAGCGCTTCTTAATTTTCCGGATTTACGAAACGACGAAAGTAACATTTTCAACTTTCGCAATCTAACCACTACTTTCGCCGCCCCGCTGTATGGAAAGACAAAGTGACTTAACCACGAATCAAAACAAAACACTACTTGAGCCGATTTTACACTGGTAGAAAAACGTCGAAAGTAACTGAATGAAACGGCTTATCATTTTCTTATAATTATTTTAGTAGGAAATATCAGAAACTACCTAGTTTTTGAACTTGAGCTGAGTGTATGCAAAATTTGAGCGAAGTACACGGCAAAAATTTTTTTAAAAGGTGATTCATTTTAAAACAGTTTTAGAAGATAGATTGTGATTTTTCCTAATTAATTTTCTCAAAACTTAATATATTGAGCAGCATAACAAATCATATTGTATAGAAGCAGTCGGATTAATGATGGCGAGTTTTATTCCACATCATTAGGTTGCTATCTTTTACGGTGTTGAGTTACAGCTTAGTGAAAGCAGCAAAAGCGATAACTGAAGAAATTTATTCAGCTAAGATTTGTAGCTGCAAAACGTTTGCGTTACAGCTGTATTAACGCTAATCGTTCTATTTTTGATAGCTTTCATTTTTTTGCTGCGTTCGCTGCTTCAATTCAACTGTTATACAGCATAAAGCAAACAATCTTGGCTTATAGCGCTAAAATTGTTAGTTGGGTTATGAGTTTAAATCACATTGAAAAAGAAACCTCAGAGTTTGAGCTAAAAATATTAAGATTAAGAGATGGCGCAAGCGTCTTTAAGGTGAATTTTCAAGTTATAAAAAATGAAGCTTCAGTGAACTAACCATAACTTCGGTAATTTCTAACGGATTTTTTTTAAATTTTAGCACCATTTTCAAAATTAAATTTATAAAAACTTTGTAGAACACCTAAATTGTCTAAAATCAAAACTAGTTTTAATTAAAAGTAGTTTACTCCAATTTTTTCCTCATTTTATTGAGGATTTTTCCCTCTAATAGACTAACATTTAAATAATTTTGTCACACCAAAATATGCTCCCACCATTTTTGCCACATATTGGATGGTGTCGTAGCTAACAAAACCAACAAGTAACGCACATGTAACGCATTATGTTGGATTGTACATTGAATACAAGGTGCGTGCTTCTATGAAAGTGCCATATGAACTGACGTGTGAGAATTTATTTTTCCACGTTGAAAATGTGCACGAGAATCTATTCCTTAACTAAACGAACAATACTAAAATTTTTATCTTTGTTTGACCGTAACTTCATGAATACTCAACCAATTTTAAATTTTTGCACACTTTTGAAGCTTATTTAATTGTTTTCAAACTTTTCGTACATCACACTTCACTAAACAATTTTTTTGAGCAAGTTATTCAACAAAAACTGCAAACAAATATGTTTTTTCAAAGAAAAATTCATTTTTTTTTTCAATTTTTTGTCAGTTTTTCTTTTTCTTGGCATTAACGTCCCCACTGGGACAGAGCCGGCTACTCAGCTTAGTGTTCTTATGAGTGGGTTAATTCTACGAGTGGCGTGAGGTGACAATTCTCGACTCGAGTGAAGTGACTCGCCATGCAAATCAATGGAGAGTCACTTCACTCGAGTCGAGAATTGTCACCTCGCTATTATAATACGACACCGACAATTGTCACCTGACACCACTCGTAGAATTAACCCAGAGCACTTCCACAGTTATTAACTGAGAGCTTTCTTTGCCAATGTTGCCATTTTCGCATTCGTATATCGTGTGGCAAGTACGATTATTCTCTATGCCCAGGGAAGTCAAGGAAATTTCCATTACGAAAAGATCCTGAATCTACCGGGATTCGAACCCAGACACCTTCAGCATGGCTTTGCTTTGTAGCCGCGGAAAACAAAAATATTTTTGCACATTTTAAAAAATATATTCACTATTCAACTCGTAATTAAAACAAGATTCTTTATAAACTTAAGTCTTATATTATTTGTTATGGCTATATCGGTCATGCGACTCAAAGAAAAAGGGAGTCTATAAAAGATTTAAAAAAATCTTCTATAAACTCCCTTTTCCTTTGAGTCGCATGACCGATATTATATTATATTATACACACTTAGATTAAATTACTGGTGTCGGTAAAATTTTACTGGGTTTTGGAACTACCGAAAAAGTCAGTAAACTGAAAACTGTTGCTACGCGTAATTAAAAAGCAAATTTCACCATGTTTTTTTATCGATATATAAAAAGAAAGCTCTCTGCAAAATTTAAGTGCAAAATCTCTGTTTTTCGATTTCTGACATTTTTTTTAGTTTACCGACTTTTTCGGTAGTTCCAAAACCCAGTTATTTTTACCGAACAGATTGAGTGTGTATATTATTATTATATTATATAAAAATGGTTAGGTACCTACTGATGATCACAGCTTGACATGGCATTTCAAATTTTCTTGGAACAATATTAAAAAATTGAAGCTGTCAAATATTTTGTTCAAAACAAACTTAATTTTTCATATAATAAAAGTTTTGCGTAAATATGGTGAACTATTTTACATCAACGCTAATGTGCAAGGAGTTTGGTTAAATGCATAGATTTACATACTATATTTCTGTGTCAAAATTCTGAAACATAAATTCATGAAACATGAAATTTAGCCAAAAATGAAATTTTACAATATTTGTTCAGCAAATTTTATCACAAATACTGGGAGTCAGTGATTTTTAATAATAAACTGCACTCTTACTGCTAAAATTTCTAGTCGAGCAAAAATTAACCATCGAAAATATCACAAAATTGATAACTTTAGTTTAGAAAAACTTTTTTTTCTTGATTCCTGAAATTCTATGTAAAGTTTATATTTCCATAAAAAATGTATTAAGGTTGAATATAATATTATATTATTATATTATATATTATATTATTATATTATAATAGCCATAACAAATAATATAAAAACAATCACGGACGATAGGGAGCCGGATCCTATTCTTGGCACTTTTGATTCACCTCGGCAGTGGGGTTTTTGAAAGCTACAGAGCTCATATTTTGCCACAATATGCGTCGTACTAAAAACGCTTCTTATTGCAAAGTTTCAGACGATTCGGCCGAGAAATACCCCCCATGCCAAAGTGAATTGTGGAAGTGCCCAAGTAGCTCTGCAATTTTCGGCAAAAAACTAAAATAATAAAAAAAAAATTAAAAAAACATGTTTTTGTGAAGTTCGTAACTCAGTGAATTTGAATTAATCGTTAATGAGTGGTCGATGGAAATTTCATCAGTGTTACGTCTGTTTTTGGTTTAACGCTTCCCTATTTTGTTGGTACGTGGTCACTGGTCATAGCCACGTAGGGGTAAGCTAGTTTGTAATAATCACGCAGAAGACATCCAAACGATATAAAATACTGCGAAGATCTATGGTCGTTTTTCTAGATCGTCGGTGCGGTGAAAAGTGAGACAAAACTGTTTCGTACCTTTAATTTGTAATTCCTCATATGAACCTCCTTCCACAAGCGTTCCTCGTCCAGTTGGGCTAGTTTGAGTTTTTTCTTGTCTTCTATCTGAGCAAGTTGACATCGTTTGGCCTCCTCGTGGTATTTCTGCTGAACTAGCGTTCGGATTTCATCACAGTTGTTGCTACAGAATTATAGTTTTGTGTAAACTCAATAAATGTAGTGTAATTTTGGGAAATCAAGCTTACAGTTTAAGTTGTATCATTTTGTTCTTGATGAACTCCTCCCGCTGGCGTTCCTTATCCTGTTTAACAGCCAATAGGGCATTCTCTTTGGCTCTTAGGCGTTCAATTTCCTGCTCTCGCAGCTTTTCAATAACTTCCGCTTGTTGTTGCATTTCTTCAGCTTGCAGTAGAGCTGCCAACCTGTAATTATTGATCCTGGAATTGAATTACCGACCCTTAATGATACAAATTTGATTATACCTCTTTCGCTTCTCTTGCATATGTTGTTCATAAGCTTGGTCGGCGTTCACCATCTGTAAAGGAAACGAATTGTGAGATTGTGATACTTTACACGTCAGCTGTGTTAACGGTTTAAGTTACTAATTTTTGGACTTCATTTTTTATGTTTATTTCCGGGTAGAATATGTTCATCCTTGCAAAATCCATCTGCTTGAACAGTAATAATTTCACGGCCTTACAAACTGTTTACTGCTGTAGTTATGTTGCTATGTCGGGTTGTTGGTGCGCAGTTTCCGGTTACCATAACAGTGCCACTTCACTTCCGCGCGCGCTTTGGCCACGGGTACCGCGAAGCGTTTGCGTTTGTGATAATTTGAAATTATTGTGCCCATGCAGCAAATATGTGATTAACCGGTGGCAGGGATGTCAGGTTGCGACTAGAGTGCCTGTAAACAAGAGTGACGTCATGTTCCAGTTTTGACAGGTCTCCTGCTCGATTGGAACGCGGATTTGTATGGAAATGACAGTTCGCCGCTGTTCCAATTTTGACATTGACGCCACTCTTATCTAGATCCACTCTGGTTGCGACCACACTGTTAACTTGGCATAGTGGTTTCTGCGCTTGTGTACATACACGTTACATGTCACCAACACTACTTAAAAAGTGCTGGTGGAAAATATAAACAAAGATCAGCTGTTCCCAGCAAAAGCAAACGGCAGTATTTTCAACCAGCAAATATGCGCACGTGTTCGTGACACCGCTCGGCTTGCTACTGACAAGAAAAGGAATCGCCTATCTCGATGCGTGGAAAATTTCTTCCCAGAAATGGTCCAGAAAATCACATTTTTCTGATCGCAGTACGCGGTTGAGAAGAAATGTCATTTCAAATGGAGCTCTCTGTAGGAAATTTCTTGACCCATTCAGTCAAGGAATTTCTTTACTTTTCTTGAGCGGAACAGCATACCTAGCTTAAGGCGTAAAAAGCACCCATTTTTTCCTAATGTATGAAGCTGTCAAAAAATGGGGTAGTTTTTTGTTTTGGATAATGGGTATTTTGTATCCTTTTAATAGTTCAAATGCTTTACTCTTTAATGGGTGAAGAATGTCTTTAGGATTTCTGATGAACACTCGTAGCTACCATTATCGTTTGTTCGTCACCCAAACCGTGTTCGGGTCGCTTATACTCCACTGCACTGTGACGTCACGCATCAATTTTGACAGGTACTGGTCCTGTTGTTTACAGTTTGGACTTAGTACTTTTTTCGAATCATTCTTAATTTCGTGAAAGTTTGCTGCGAGGAGAGGTCAAATCCACTGCAGATACCCACGGATCGTATTATTCTATGGGTTTGTTCACAAATTTCATAACGCCAAAAATGGCAATTTTCGATATCCACCCACCCCCTTGTGACACATTTTGTATGAATATTTTTAAATTTTTGTATGAGCTGTAACATTTTTAGGACACCCACCCACCCCCTTCAGCGTTATGAAATTTGTGAATGGGCCCTATCTTCCTACCGTGGAAAATCGTCACCATCAGCATGCTGGTGATAGAAATGCGAAGATGAAAAAATGATGGAAAAAACGACTAAGTCCGAAACATAAACAACAGGACCAGCAGCTGTCAAATAAGTGAGGTTAGGCTCGTCATATGCAGCGCTCTATTGTGGACAGTTGCGGACAAAATGGACAAGTTTCTTTATTTTCGGGTAAGTTTGAAATGGAAAAACTTAATTCATTTCGTTGTTAACTTAAGAAACGCTGTTGTCTTTGTAGGTTTGGCGAAAAACGCAGTTGCGGACTGGAGCCCCGGTTAGACTAAAGAAGGCAGATTTCTACGGCCAAATGCGGACGTATAGAAAACTGTATTCCGGCCAAAGCGAGGACCAACGTCTGGAATTAGTATTATATAGTTAAGATGATGATAAAACATTGTAGGTTAAGGTGCAAAAAAAATGGCACAAAAGTCAGAACTAAAAAAGCAGTTTTCTCCTTCAAAAATAACTACTTACTTTTTCAAATCGACGTAAGTAACTTTCACATGGTTTTGAGAAAATCAATTCAGAAGATTCACGACCTGTCTTTTAAAACTGTTTTAAAATTAATCAACTTTTTAATTTTGCCTACATTAAGCTCGCGTTCAAAAACTAGGGAGTTCCTGTTATTTCCCACAAAAAAAAAATACAAAATGATAAGCCGATTTATTCAGTTACTTTCGACGTTTTTCTACCAGTGTAAAATCGGCTCAAGTAGTGTTTTGTTTTGATTCGTGTTTAAGTCACTTTGTCTCTTCATACAGCGGGGCGGCGAAAGTAGTGGTTAGGTTGCGAAAGTTGAGAATCTTACTTTCGTCGTTTTGTAAATCCGGAAATTAAACGTTTTAAAAGTGAAAAATCGAGTTGGTTCAAAGCGCAACGTGTAGAATTTCGTCTACGAAACACGTAGAATCGAGTAGAGTAGAAAAGTAAGTTTGTATACTTTTTTGACTTGAGTCTGTTAGAATAAGTTTTCGAGAATTGATGAAAATAAAAATACACAGCCTTTTTATTTGGCAAATAAAAGAGCTGTGTGTTTTTATTTTCTTCAGTTTGTCTATTTAGAAAGAGAAAACTGTTTTTTTTTTCAGTTTTGACTTTTGCACCATTTTTACTTTGGCCTTAAGTGCATTTCGTTATTATTTCAAAGTTGATATAGGCCCTAATAAAGTGTTTTTTTTGCACATTGATTTTTATTGCTCTTGCTCCATTTATTTATTTCCATTTAATTCATATTAAATAGTTTAATCTAGAAAATGAATAAAAGGCTATATTTTACCCACTTTCTAAACTGAATTAATTCAAAATAGTGGGTAAAATTCACTCGTTGGTTTGACGTACAAGCGGTTTACCCTTTAAGGCCGGTTTGCTACTGACAAGAAAAGGAATCGCCTGTCTCGATGCGTGGAAAATTTCTCCCAAGAAATGGTCAAGAAAATCACATTTTTCTGATCGCAGTACGCAGTTGAGAAGAAATATCACTTTAAAGGGGGCTCTCTGTAGGAAATTTCTTAACCCTTTCAATCAAGGAATTGCTTTACTTTTCTTGAGCAAAACAGCATACTTCTCGCATACTCTGAGATAACGCCCTAAAAGCCATTGATAACCACGTGCGTAGCTCGTTGTTTCTGAGCAAATGAAAGAATAAGCATCCAAACCAACATCACGGGCAGGTAGATATTGACCCTTTCTTCCCCATAGCGTTGTTAAATTACATGAAAATCCATTCAAATGCTCAGAAACAACGAGCTACACACATGGCTACCAATGGCTTTTAGGGCGAGATCAGAAGTTATGCGAGACTTAGCTTTAACGAGTAAAGGCCCTTTACTCTTTTCATGAGTTAAACTAGTTTCTTTCAAAGAGGGTACTTTTTTACCCATTAAAGGGTACTTTAGTCCTACAGTGGATCCATCAAATGTGAGCACCAACTCGACACCTAGCCGTGATGACACCTGTCGAAAACCATACTTCAAAACTCGAACAACGAAAACGACGACAGCAGTACAGAGAGACATCAGAAAAGAAGTTCCATCACCAGAAGTGCATCTAATTTTTTTGTGGGGATTTCTGTGTTTGATAATCGTGCCTAAGTTGTTCCAAATCAGTTCCTAGACTCGACAATCCGTTGGTGAAACGAGAAATGTAAAAAGTGGATCGGATATTCCGCGTTCGGGACGTGTTTTTTTTTTGTGTGGCACACAAATATGAAGACGGGATCCTCTCGATGGATTCTTGGTACCGTCTAGAAGTGGCTGGCTTCTCAGATACGAAGACCAGAGTGTGACGTATGTGACTTCGTAATGTCCAAATCGGAAGAAATTCAATGACTTAGGCTTAGGGGATTAGTGAGTAGTGCTGCTGTCCGTTTACATATTTGCCACATCAATCAAAGTGTTTCGCACTAAGTTTTGTACGATATAATGCCATTTAGTGCCCTGTGGATAAGAAGATCCACGAAGATATCATTGGAAGAAAAGTCGCGCCTCTAGACGTAGACGTAAGGTATTCCTGCGGTCAGTGGATCATTAGGGTAGATCAACTTCATTCAACAAAGGTTGGAACTGTTTGTTCCGGAAAGATCGCTCAAAAATCATCCTATTCCTCAAATTGATGTTCTTCCAATAATTCCATTAGTAACTTACTAATAGTAAGGCTCTGCAAAATTTGGACGTGCTGCGTTCTTCATTTGGTAATTGATAATAAGCCGATATAGCGGTCAATCGTTAATCTAGAGCAGAAGGGAAGCACCCTAGTGAATATTATGTTTCCCATTTTGCCTGTCTGCCCACCCACAGTGTATTTTTTCGCTGAGTTCGTGGTCGAAATAGAATTGCTCCCTGAACCGTCGATTTTATCTTTTCATCATATGGTGACTTTTATCATATCTAATTGAATAAGTACTTTTTGAAGTAAAGATACCAACAAATATAAAGAATTATTAGTCTTCAAAGAACTAAGGTTCATTGGGTTAGGATTACAAATCATTGTTACATGTTGAAAATAAGAGTGGGTTTTGTGCATCTTGCAGAAACTAGTTAGAAATTATTGTAGCACTCCCTGGGATTTTCCCTACTTCAATCATTGGCGTAAATAAGGGGAGGCAAAGGGGGTTTGATAATATAGTTAAAAACTCACGATATACATTTTCTAAATCTGGATGATCATTGTTTGGCAGGCAATAGCAATACGTAGTTTATTATTATTATTATTATCTTTATTTATGAGATTTTCAGAATACGTAGTTTTAAAACGTGTCTTATTGCCATTCTGTTATAGAATTGGTAAGTTGGGTTGATTCATTTGTAGTCGTATTGATAATTAGAAAATCATCTCTTAAGCTATTTAGTATGATTACAAATTTTAAAACAAGCTTCGATATTTTGTGTTCAATTATCTAGAAATGCACAAATCATCTATTTTGAATTATTTTCCTAATCGCTGTTACTGGGAAATGTTTGTTTATAAGATTTTTTTTCTCTGTTCGGATGCGCCACTGCGACCAGTATTTAGATCTTTTGTGGCATTACCCGTATCCTTAGTGTATATGTAGTGCATGTCGCATTACTCCATTTCCATTGATAGGAAATGAAGCATCGATTTCTGTACAGTTCTTGTTTTGATTCCTCAGATATTGATACAAATCGACTATGATGAAAAGGTCCGGCTATTTACACCCTTCATAGAAATTTACATCTCAGCGAAGGCGCGCCCCTTAGCAAACATAATCGATTAAATTTCTGAGAAACCAAATCGGTACTACTGATGTTTGACCATGCAGCGGAACTCTAGTCCCATCCTTGTTTCGCTTTTAGTTTAGTCCCAGAAAAATACTAGAAAAAAAGGGCTTCAAGCTAGAAAATTTGTTTAGTAATCAGAATTCACGTGAGTCCTTGAATTACCAGTACTTACAGTCCTTGTTGCGCTAATACTCATGATTGTTATCCTGGCTTCAAGTGTAGTCTCGGGACTGACCAACTCCGAGTCTTTAACCATCTGCTAAGTGAAATAGATTGATTTTCAGAAACTGTTGCCAGTAACAAGGACTTTGTACCGCGAATTCTTGAATTACCAAAACATATTACCCTAGCCCGACAAACAAGATGAGACTAGGGTTCAAATTGGTAGATCTTACCCCGTAACGCACCACGAAAAGGTGATCTACCCGCGTTACGGGTTTTATAAGATTTACTTTACATCAATTCTGTTCAGAGATTTATTTCAAACGAACTATTTCTTTCGTTGTATATAGTTTTGCATTCATGTAAAATGTCTTCAATTAGAAGATGTCGTCGGACCCACTGTGCGACCGATTCTGGGTAGTGTGAGTACCGAGATCTGGCAAACTGACGTCTATCGTCTGTCAGCGACGTATGAATAGGAGCATAGCCATATGTCATATGGAGCATAGATCGTTCAAAACGTGTTATGAGCTAGGAAGATATTTGGACAACTAAAGTGAATTCTATTATAAATTATACTACAAGTGGCAAATTAGAGTTTGGGAAGCATTTCTCGGCCGACAGGTTTGACAATAAGCTAAAATGTAATTATACTACAACTAAATGTAACATATTTAGCAGTTGGAGCAATACACGGCTAGCTATACGGATTACTGGACTAAACCTGATCCGACTAGTACGTAATTGGAACTGTGAGTAGATCTGAAATTACATAAGGCCTCAATTGACATCGTTGTTATTATAGTATAGATCGGTTGGAGTCAGCACTACGTTAGGAAGTTCACCAGAATTGTAGGAACAAACGTAAACGTAAGATGAACTACTATATAAAGAACCATTAGAGATAATCCATCGCTTAAAATAAACTTTCAGCTTTAAAGCTGCGCTGACTACAGGCTACTAAAAAGGCGTTTGCATTCTCCTGGTAGTGACTTCCCAACAGAAGATGTGACGATATTTGTAAGAGAAGTAGATAAACTTGCTTCTAGATTGATGACGAGATATCTATAATGTATTGCTTTGTATTGTATTTTTTTAAACATATGACCATTCTCACAATTATTTCTAATTTGTGTATTTAAACGCAAGTTGAAAAAATCTTGAAATACTAACTAAAAAGGGTTTTCTGAAAGTCACACTAATATTAGAAATTTATGCATATAAAATCACAAAATATTCTTAAATTTCTCTGGACGATATTATTTATTGACAGATTATTTATTTTACCAAGCTCAATGAAACAGCTGTTAGTTGTTCGTCCTTTACTTACATCTACGCCAGTCTTCTGGTTAAAAACTGATGGCTTTTCAAAGATGAGCTCGTATTTTTCAGTAAATATAAATATTAGTGTGGAAAGTGTGGAGTGTTGACAACTTTCTTAGCTTAATCTTTAATAGATACCTGGGAAGATAATTGTTTGAAGTTATGTCATTATTTTTCGCAAGCAAGCAATCAAACAATCAACCTCGAACGTATCCCCATTCATTTTCATTTATTTAGTAAACATCTAAACAGATAACACTGAATCAACAATTCCACGCCACAATGCTTGGTTCGTGGTCGCATCTCTCCATCCTCGGTTCTGCTCCACGCTCGCCAAATCGATACGCACTTGATCCGCCCACCTAGCTCGCTGCGCTCCACGTCTTCTTGTACCGACCGGATCCGAATGCTATCCGGCATTCTTGCCACATGACCTGCCCATCGTATCCTTCCACCTTCTGGATACTGGGTTCGCCGCAGGGCGAGCTCGTGGCTCATCCTTCGCCGCCACAACACCGTTTTCCTGCACACCGCCAAAGATCGTCCTAAGCACCCGACGTTCGAAGACTCCAAGTGCTTGCAAGTCCTCCTCGAGCATCGTCTATGTTTCATGCCCGTAGAGGACTACCGACCTTATAAGCGTTTTGTACATGGTACATTTGGTACGGGTGTGAATCTTTTTTGACCGCAGCTTCTTGCCGAGGCCATAGTAGGCCCGACTTCCACTTTTGATGCGCCTCCGTATTTCACGGCTAACGTTATTGTCAACCGTCAGCAAGGATCCAAGGTAGACGAACTCGTCGACCACCTCGAACTATCGAAACACTGCTACATAGGCGAGCCCTCTTGCGCTCGTCCTCACCAGCTAACATGTACTTTGTCTTGGCCGCATTCACCACCAGTCCAACCTTCGCTGCCTCGCGTGTACAGGTGTGCCACCTTTTGAAATGTTCGGCCGACAATGCCCATATGATCCGCGAAGCAAACAAATTGGCTGGATCTTCCCGGGAAAGCTATTCTCTTTCATAATTTTCCATAGCTCTACGCGGTTGACTCTATCGTATGCCGCCTTGAAATCGATGAAAAGGTGATGCGTTGGGACCTGGTATTCACGACATTTTTGGAGGATTTGCCGCACAGTAAAGATCTGGTACGTTGTCGATCGGCCGTCAACGAAGCCGGCTTGATAACTACAGGTGACGGAAGATGATCTGGGATAATACTTTGTAGGCGGCATTTAGAATGGTGATTGCTCGAAAGTTCTTGTAGATGGGGCATATTACCCCTTCCTTCCACTCCTCCGGTAGCTTTTTCGTTTCCCAGATTGTGACTATCAGCCGGTGCAGACAAATGGCCAGCCTCTCCGGGCCCATCTTTATGAGTTCAGCGCCGATACCATCGTTACCAGCAGTTTTATTGTTCTTGACCTGGTGAATGGCATCCTTAACCTCCCTCAAAGTGGGGACTGGTTGGTTTCCATCGCCCACAGTACTGACGAAGGCATTTCCTCCGTTGTCCCGTCCTTCATTGCCTGTGCTCTAAGCGCCATTCAGGTGTTCGTCGAAGTGCTCTTTCCAGCTTTCGACCACCTCACGCTCGTCCGTCAAAATGCTCCCATCCTTATCCCTGTACATCTCAGCTCGCGGCACGAAGCCGTTGCGGGGTGCGTTGAGCTTCTGATAGAACTTACGTGTTTCTTGAGACCGGCACAGCTGTTCCATCTCCTCAAATTCCGTCTCCTCCAGGCGGCGTTTTTTCTCCCGAAAAAGGCGGGTCTGCTGTTGCCGTTTCCGTCTATAGCGTTCCACGTTCTGTCGGAAAGAATTCTTCTCTAGAATCTGTCTATATTCCTCGTCGAACCAATCGTTCCGTCGACTCCGTCCCACGTATCCGACGTTGCTCTCAGATGCATTGTTGATGGCTGCTTTCACTGTTCTCCAGCAGCCCTCAAGAGGGGCTTCATCCCAATGTTATGGATTTTACTTAGGTGGCGCAGGGTGTGATACGTGCCACTAGTTCTCTCTTTTATTCTCCCGCTGTTCTTATGTAGCGCAAATAGTGACGTCACTAAGTGTGTGACTAAGTTACTAAGTAAAATCCATAACATTGCCATTACTCTACAACATGTATACAACATAACAGTAATTCATTTGTTCATCTTATTCTCCCTCTTTTCGCTCTCCATTTTACGTTAGCCTAGCCTGCTCTTGCTTTCCTTTCACGCTAAGACACTTTCACGCAGCGCATGTGTTAAAACTACACATAATGAGGCAACCAATGCAGGACTGACTGGCTGGCTGAGTGAAAATTCTGTGTAAGTCGCACTCATGCTATGTGTAGCCGATGTGTTAACCATTGGCTGTGCGTGGATCGATAGAAATGGAACTGTCGGTCATCTCCCGCGCGGCAGCAAACAGTTGGCCATTGGTAGGATGAGAAGTTTTTCGGGATTTTCTCTGGCGAAAAGCCGGAAAATGGTCGCAAATGTGAAAGTTGTTTTCCCATTTGCTTCCGCTTCGGCTATTCCAATGAAAAAATCTGTGAAAAACTTAAAAAATGGATTTTTTTAATGTTTTCAGAAGCAAAACAAAAATGAAAGCGAATTCCGCATTCCAAGCGTTCCTCCTCTGTGCGCATTTCACTCATTCGGTTTGTTTACCACCGTTTGCACAAAACTGTGTACAGCCTCCTTTGCACAGAATCTGTGCTGCACGAAGAGAGGCCAATTTTGTGCGCTCAGCACTCATTTTTGAGTTTAGCAAGTTTAGCGTGAATTCTATCTTTCTGCCTTTGTCGTAATTCGAGTGGGTGTTCATGTGCACAAGTTCATCTAATGGTGTGCGTCTGTGCGTGTTCAGAATGGCTATCGGCGCAAGCGCGGGATCTAAGGGTAGCCACATGAATTTCTCGTATAGCCACGCTACCGACTCATAGGCCTAGGTATTGACTCGGTATTGACATTGTCTCGGTATTGGGTCAAAACAGAGCCATGCGCATGGAATTATACTATTTCATGCATGATTTGTACTCACGGTTTGCAAACCCTTGGAGGGTCGCTTACGGGTACCGCAGACGGCCGTTCATTCGTCAGTGAACGCACCGCTGGGCTAAACTAGCGTCGAACGATGTTGGTGATGGCGCTCTCCGGTTGTGGGCTTATGCGACGGGGACGGCCGACGCGACGCCGGCGGTGAACTCCTCTTCACGTTTGGTGCACGCTACCTTTCGCCTGGGGCGCGAAATACGTGCACAAGCCCCATTCCGGTTTCCGTACCTCCGGGATAAACCTCGTAGCTGACGGTGGGGTCAGAAGCGATCTTGAAAAGGTGTGATGTGTCCGGTTCCGCAGGAAGCCACAAACGTAATTAAAAGCACGTGGTGTCGTTCAACGACACGATTAACACACAACATAATCCGCACGTAAATTAGGCACACGGTTACCTGATCTCGTAGACACTCGCACGTAATTTCTGCTACACTAAATGCACTCAAACTCAACGGATCAATTATAGCTACTCGACTGATCTACATGGGAAAGAATAAATGTAACATATAGACCCACATGTTAATTACCTACCTTCAAAGACACATCACGGCGCAAAAATTAACTGTGATCGATCCTGCCTCTTTCACTAACCAGAACGAAGTGATCGATCATGGTCAGATTATCCTCAGATAGGTCACGAGATGCATATCATCTTCGTTATTTATCAAACCTGAAATATTTCCCGAAAGAAATACCCAAGATTTAATTTGTTTCCATGTTCGCGAAACATTCAAGGTCAGGGGAAGGGGGTTGTTCTTCACCGAAAGGCTTTCGTCAAAACGGCTCGTCTATATCTCAAAGACATTGTCACCTCCTATTCTTGTTGCAACAATTTTATTCCACAACATGAGTTTATCATCACTTGAACAGAGTATGACAAAGATCGATCACCACGTGCGCAGCGATTTTCTGGGCTTCGCATTGCAATTTTCGAGAACTTTCTCCGTGTTGGTAAACATTGATACATTATCAAACAGCATCCATGAAACAAATTCGGGTTTAAGTTCAAAATAACTGATAAATCGCGAGTTGAAAAGGTTGCAACAATGTTCATGAAAATTTTGCTTTTGATTGTGTCCTTATCCGCAACAGTTGTGACAAAAGGTTGTGAGCTAGCTTGCTTTGTTGTTTGTTTTTCGTCTTTTTTGATGACAATTTGATTCACTGCTCCGACCTAAAGAGAGACGACCCATTCGGGTAAGTTCAAAATCCTTTGAATGCTTTCCTTTCTGAACATGGACCCCGTTCAGAGGTACGCGCGCTATTTTGGCTACAGCGATATCATCCCTGTTGCATTTTGAGCGGCACATACCATGTGCGAATTGGCTTCAGACGGAACTCATTTACCATGTGGTTTGGGGGATGCTACTCGTGAACTTCAAAGAACTGTTCATGCAGGGAGTGAATTTATTTACCTAAGACTGGACTTATTTATTTACTCTAATGGAGAAATGTTTTGAAGCATACAAATACATTGAACTAAACATTAATTAACTCTATGGTCGTTACACGTTGCGAGGTAATTTTTAAACAGTAGCCATAGCCATAGCCATGATATTTTGAAAATTCTGTTCAAATGTTTTAAATCTTGAAAGTTGGATGATACTCGAAAGTTTTTCTGTCACAAGCCAGTTGTCTTCATTTGATCAGAAAAAATGAGTAACAACTATAAAATACTATAATTTTGGAAACCGGGTTCTTATTCTATAAAAACAACTCATTTCTTGCCTGTGAGGACTGAAACGGCTGTCATCCAAGAACAACTGGAGTGTAGCCAAAAATTTGGTGCTAGAGAAAGTGCTGATTTCACAGCTCGCCGCAAAAAATTCAATTAGACACTAAACATACGCGATTTACAAATGATGTGAATGCGATATTCTCATTTCTTTTCCTTTTTGGGAGTTGCAACATTTGTCGCTCACGCACAAAGCTTCAATTTATTTACTTCAGCACCCGCGCCGCACTCAAAGTGGCTGGCTACAAGAACTAGTGCTTTCTTCAGGGGGTTGGTTTTCCTCTGTTGGGTCGCCAATATTATGCTTGACGTCTAGGTGGGTCTCGAATCCAAAAAAAAATGGGAACCTATGTAGTAGTGTATGAGATATAAAAAATTGGCGTCTTGGGCAAAGTGTCCTGTATTAACATTAACTACATCTTTACCAATCGGCTAGGATCTCAATTTTTTTTTGTCTAACGAGATTTTTAGCCCTGGGCTAATTTATCTCGGGATCAACTTGCTGCACTTCTCTTCCGAGGCAAGCCGCTAATGCCAAAAGAAGCGCTTTTATAAATCAAGACACTTCTTTGAACAAACTTTGATGATTAAATCGACGGTTTATGAGCCTATATATTTTGACCACGAAATCAGCGAATAAAATCACTGTTCAGCTTTTTACCAGTCAGTCAGTCAGTGAGTCAAAACATACAACGATCCGTCTTTCGTGGCCAGTAGAAGAGAGAAGGAAGCAAAATAGTGTACCTACCTACAAAGGCCGAAACTGTGTTGAAGAAAATTATCTAACTGCTATAAGGAGGTGTATACGCCAACCACACAACAAAACGATACACGGGCAGCTCAGTGCTCAGTGCGGCGCATACATAATAAGAAGAGCGTCGATTCGTAAGAGCTGACCGATACCGATCCCCTGCAAGCAACAAGTGGCGGCGCCCCGATGAATACGACGCTGGACGACAGTGGCAGTACGGAATGGTCCACTCTGCACTGCAGCAAAGATGCACTGACCGACTTTTTCGGTTGGTTCCTGCAGGGCATCCTGGCCACGCTGGCCTTCACGTGTCTAATCGGTGAGCATGCTTGGGGGATAATACTTGGGGACATGATTGGTGCAGCAGTATGGCATCGTTTCGTCAGAACAGATTGCACTGATAAGTAGCTCTTGCTTTTTAAGGCCGCACGGGACATCATCATAATCACCCTATCCATTTCAAGAAGCAAATTCCAAGAACCACTCCATATATCAATGCGAAAATGTATTACTATGATTCTATATATGTAGTGCACAACCCAATACTTTTTCAGCTTCATCGGTTCACTAAAACTCGAGATTTGCTTCCACAAAGTTTTGATGATAATTGTTAGAGTGAGACGAAAGATAGGGAAATTAACACGGTCTCCCGTGTCACCTTAACTAGAAAAAAAAAAATAGATAAGGTACCGCGGGGCAAGTGGGTAAATGTGGTAAGTGAAGATAATTTGTATATTTACGTAAATTTATATATTTTAATATTTTCAAAGGAAAAAAGTTTCGGAAAATAATTTTCTGTATCACTTCTAAGTTGTGCTCTCAGTTACAAACTGAAATAAAAAAAAGTTTTAGAAATAATTCCTTTGGCCTTTGATTTTTCAACTGCACAATTGAATAAAATGATTGATGATGATGAATGATTGAGTTCAAAACCACCAATATGACTAAAGCAGTCCAAGTGGGTGTAGATTTTACCAATGAAATTGCTATTGGATTCCGTTTCTCTAGTAGATCCAATTATTTTTTTGAATATTTTTAATGGTAAAAAGACAGACGAGCTGTTTAATTTTCCAACACACATATAGTAGTTATTACTGAAACTGATTTGAAACCTAGATCAAAACTTGAAAGAGATCCCAACTTTTTTGTTTATCGTAATGATCGACTGGATGGAACATGTGGGGGAGTTTCAATCATCATTCCTAGGCGCATAAAACATCACATTTTTTATGGTCTTTTGAAACCAAAGTTTTTGAAACTTTCGATTTTTTTTGTTGAAACACAAATTGCCTTTTCAATGCAATTGCCAGTAAGGTAATTTGGATTCGAACTGACTTGCGGAAATTGACTAGTAAAAAGTCATTTTTTGTCATTGGTGACTTGAATGTTTAATATCTCTCAGGCAACGTCCACAAATGATGTAACATGTTTTGGTCGATTTTCGACACCTTCTCTCCCATCGTAGCATATTTTTCCATGCCTAATACATGGTTCGTCACAAAATCTTAGACACCTCCCTCCCCCCTTAAATGCTACGTTATTTATGGATTGTATTAAGTGGAATATTTTTTTTATTGACGCCTATATTGAGCTGTTCGGTAATCCAATCCGCATGATTATTAAATTAATTAACTTATTTTCAAATTTCTTTATTAGTATTATTCCAAACATTACATTCATTTCTTATATCTAGATGTTCTACAATCATCCTAGTTTGGTAAAACAAATTTAAGATTTTATTAACATTTTGTTAACAACATTACATTTCATTTGCCGTAGCAGTTCAGATTTGTTTTTACAGGTGAGTTGATTTCACCTGCTTATAAGAGAAAAAAACGCTTTCAATTTCGGCAATTCCAATGACAGAATTTTATTTTATGAGAAAAAAAAAAACGCAAAATAATATCTCAATTGGACTTTGGCTCTTGTCTTATCTAAAATAAAAAAAAAAAAGAATTTTAGAAATCAATCCGGCATTGAAAGAGGAAAGCAAAATATTACTGACTAACTGCAAAAAATCTCAAAATCTTGCTGTGCAATTTGAAAGCGCGCACAATTTTAATTTAGGACTCACTAGTCCAATTGAAAATCAAGTTACTCAGGACATCGAAACCATTGTCAATCAAGAGAACGTTTTCGAAAATTCCTGGGAGACTGATTTGGAAGAAGTGAGAACTATTATTAAAAAAAATCCAAAATGTTAAAGCCACTGGCGATGATGGAATTTTTTACATCTACATAAAGAAACTTCCAGAGAGTAGCTCATCATTCTTGGTTGATATATTTAATAAATGATTTCAGTTTTCATATTTTCCTGACAAATGGAAACAGGGTGTCTAGTATCTGAAAAAACATGGAATTTTGGCTATATTCAGAGAAATTATTTTGCATCCGTAATACAAGGTAGAATATGCCCTTTTCGTGACAGAAAATTTTTTCAATCATCAAAATTTTCGGCTGCGCCGATATCAAGACGCTACTAGCAATATTCAGTCCTTATTTTTTTAACGATTTTTATTTAACCAACATAAAACATGAACTTATGATTGGAAAGTTGGTAAAGGCAAGTACAGTTGGGTGTCGTTCATGAGCATTGAAACTTGGTGGAAAACATTCCAAATTTATTTACAAAAATGTTTTTCGACTATTCCACAAGTTCTTGAAGAAATTTCAAGGAATGCTTCAGATATTCTAGTGATTCTTTCTGGAATACCTTTATGAGCTTCTCCAGGGTTACTGCCAGCAATTTTTCAAGAGATGCTCAAATGAATTCCTTCACAAATTTTGTCAAGAAAATCGTAGAGCACTGCAACATTATTACCTCTAGTAATTTTCACATTGATTACTCTGAAAAAAAATGACAGCGATTATTCTAAGATTTCCTCCAAATGTTTTTCCACTGATTCACCGATTTTTCCAGTTGTTAGTTCTAGGAGGTTCACCACATATTCCTTCTTTGCACAATGGTTCATTCCATAGTTTCGATATTTTTGCATGAAATCCTACAATAATTCCTGCTTCTGACGAAATCTTTTATGAACTTTTCCAAGAATTCCTCAAAAAATTCGACCTGTAATTCCTCCTCCTAAGTTTCTCCAGAAATTTCTCCAGCATTTCATCAAAATATTATTGCGGTGGTTCAAACTTTTATCTAGTATTTTTTTAAATAATATTTCCAAACTCCGTGGATTCTTCAAAACTTTATTCAAGGTTCCACATAAGTTAGCTATTCTAAGAGGTATTTTTCTAATTGTTCATACCTTAATTTCTTCAGGGAGTCTCTTCGAATTTCTTTAAAAAGTCTTGTAGGACAATATTCAGAGATTCGAGGGTTTTTTTTTCAGTTATATTAACATTTTATCAAGAAAATCTTAAGAAGAATTTCATCAAGAATGCAGGAGTTCTTTAAGAGATCCTCGTAGGAATTCATCAAGGCATATTAGAAATTAGACAAAAATTTTTTTAGAAATTCCACGCAGATTTTTCTCAACATTTCCTTCTCAATCCTTGGCATTTCCCTGGAGACATCTCTAGAAGTACGACTAATTTTTTTTTTTGAGATTTCTTTGGAAAATTAAAAAAAAATACAGGAATTTCTTAATGAATTTTGAATTTTGAAGATGCTCTAAATGGAAATGTCGGAAAAAGTCCTAGGTAAATCAATGGAAAAATCAATGGATTTATTTCTTGAGAACATCCTTTGAAAATGTCTCCAAAGGTCTTTGGAGGGATTTCTGATGGAATCACCGAAGTAGTTTCTATGGTTATCATTAGAACAACTCCAAATTGAATTCTTGAAGGTATCAACAACTAAATACTTGGAAGAATTTCTTATAAAGTTCTTGAAAACTCACAAAAAAACTCCTGAAGAGATTGTTGGAGTTATCAAGGGACTTCGACAAGTCTTAGAAAATTATTCTTAAAGAAATGTCTGTTCAAATGAGGAACCAAAATTTCATGGCGTGGTTCATGTTGTTTTTTTTTATATATTCATAATCCACGTATCGTCTCTTTTTGTTTTGTTTTTTTTTTTTTCAAGCGAGAGGTATCTAAAATTCTTATTCTCAAGACTATCAAACGCTACCAGATCCGATTTCCACAAGATATCATCTTGGAAAAAAAATCCAAAATGCCCTCTGAATAAATTGGGTATATCGCTGATGTCCATGATTCAGAATCCCATTTTAGGGGGAAGGTTTTTCCCTTATGTTTGAATATACTATTTTCTTCCAGAGGCGATTCGTAACCTCACTTTGTACCTGTTCTACGAATCTAAAAATGGTTAGTTCGGCAGAATTAGATTATAAAGCAAACAGTAACTTGTTGGAATCGTCATTTCTAACAGATCTCTTCTCAATAGATGCAAATGTGTTGCTGAAATTCAACAATTTCTATTCGTTGAACAGGTAGATTTGAGGTTAGGGAATCGCCACTGTTTTTTTATCTGATTTTGATGGTTGAAGGCACTTTCAGATCATTTGAAAAGAATAATTGTTTTTTGTGGAAATCAAATACAAATCGCCGAATTTTTCATTGTTTTTTTTCTAATGTTGTTTACACGTTCAAAACAAACTGAAAATAAATTTTTTGTTAATTTAAATGAAAAATACTTTTATGTTTTATGTAAATCTGAGTACTTTGAAACACTTTTTTCAATAAGTTTTTAGTCATGTAAAATCAACAAATCATCAATCATTTCCAAACTTTGGAATCGTTTTCTTAAACCTGGCAAAACCTGGAGATCTTAAGGAATTTCATTTCTGTAAATGAGTAGACACCCTGGGAAAAAATGTCAGGGCTGTACAAATTTTAACATCGGTCAAAAATCCTTCGAAAGTTTTCAGCTTGTCTTGTCCAAGCTTGTCAAATCAGCTTGTTTTCCTTTTTCAGTAAACTTTTTGAAAGGGTCATTTTGAACAGAATGATGATCCTCATCAAAGAAAATTGATTTTTTGTCAATGAAAAATTCGGATTCCGACATGAATATTCGACCACTCATAAGCTTTTACGTGTAACAAATTTGATTCGTTCCAACAAATCTGAAGGCTATTCTACTGGTCTTGATCTTCTAGACATAGGAAAAGCATTCGACAGTGTTTGGCATGAAGGCTTGATTGTAAAATTTAAAACCTTTAATTTTCCAACGTACCTACATTGTTAGAATAATCTAAAGTTAGCTGTCAAATCGTACACTTCAGGTTATTTATCAGAACTCCAGGTCTGAAAGACTTCCTGTAAGAGCTGGTGTTCCTCAATGCAGCATTTTAGGACCAGTATTATACAATATTTTCACATCTGACTCAGGTAAGTCAGGGTTACCTCAGGGATGTCAAAAATCCTTGTTTGCGGATAACACAGGCCTCTCCGCCAAAGGACGAAGTCTGCGTGTCATCTGTAGTCGATTGCAAAAAAGTTTGGATATTTTTTCTTCATACTTGCAAAAATGTAAGATTTCTCCTAATGCTTCCAAAACTCAACTAATAATATTCCCACATAAACCAAAAGCTCTTTATTTGAAACCTTCAAGTAGACATGTTGTCACTTTGAGCGGGGTTGCAATAAAATGGTCAGATGGAAGTTTACCTTTAAGTATCTAGGCTCATAAAATACAAATGTAATAAATATGTAAAATGTCTCTATCTCCTTATTAATAGAAAATCAAAACTTTGTCTTAAGAACAAGCTTTTGATATTCAAACAAATTTTCAGGCTAGCCATAGTGTATGCTGTACCAATATGAACTAGCTGTTGTAATACCAGGAAGAAAGCTCTGCAGAGAATTCAAAATAAAATTTTGAACTGATTCTGAAGCTTCCTCCCTGGTATAGTACCTGCTATGGTTAGGGGCTGTCCATTAATTATGTGAGGGTTTATGGGGGGAGGGAGAGTTTGGGATTTCTTACGCGCCATACAATTTATTTTTAATTTCCATACAAAAAATCTTACCATGGGGGGGTTGAAAACCCCTGAAAATTGTCTTACGTAATTAATGGATCGCCCCTTACATAGAATATAAAATGTTGAAACATTGGAACAAACGTCAAATAAAATAATTAATAATTTGAGGCAAAAATCGTTACAATCTTCTATTGCCACGATTAATGCGTTATATATTTAGGTTAAGTTAGGTTAAGTAAATTGAAAACGTGTTTTTTTCTTTTATAAGCAGGTAAAATCAACTCACCTGTAAAAAATCTGAACTGCTACGGCAAATGAAATGTAATATGTTTTTAATAAAATCCTAAATTTGTTTTACCAAATTAGGTTGATAGTAATAACACAGAACACCTAGATATAAGAAATGAATGTAATGTTTGCAATAAAACTAATAAAGAAATTAAAAAAAATATTTTATCCAAAATTTTAGGAGTCTATTGATTGGTCAGATGAAGTTAAGTGTCTAGGGCTCATAAAAATCAGATTGAGGGCATTCAAGTCTAATGTAACAAATATATAAAATGTCTATATCCACTTATTAACAGAACATCGAAACAATGTCTTAAGTACAAGCTTTTGACCTTCAAACAAATTTTCAGGCCAGCCATGTGGTATGCTGTACCAATATGGACTTGTGTAGCTGTACCAGTTATAGACATAATGTAATATAGAATCCCTATTTTTCCATACGTGATAATTTGATTATCTTCAAATTTTTAGTCATTCTATGTGTTTAATTAGTTTGATATCAAATATATCTTGATGTTAAGGTGAAGATGAATCGAAGTCAAAGTTCAAATTTTCAAGAGCACGGATCTGAAGAACCAAACATCCGTTTGAGCTGAAAACCTAATCGATTGGTCACCACCCGCTACTGACCAATCGATTAGGTTCTCAGCTTAAACGGATGTTTGGTTCTCCAGATCCGTGCTCTTGAAAATTTTAAGTTTGGCTTTGATGCATCTTCTCCTTAAAAACTTTAAAAATTTTCAAAATGTGAACGTTTTTGAGAAAACACATATGGCAAAATAGGAAACCGATATAGCCATAACTAGTACACTTTCCCTAGCTATTACAACCAGAAAGAAAGTTTTGCAGAGGATTCAAAATAAAATTTTGAAACTTATTCTGAAGTTCCTGGTTTACTATCTATGAGTTACATAAAATATATGTTGAAACATTGGAACAAACTGGCATGATTAATGAGTTAATTCTCGTTCTTCAGGTGCATTCAGCTCACCTGTAAAAATTCTGAACTGCTATGTCAAATGCAATATAATATGTAGTTAACAAAATGTTAGTAAATGCTTCATTTAGTTTTTCCACATCAGGATGATAGTGTCGCCTTACACTGAACATCTAGATAACAAATGTAATGTTTGAAATGATATTAATAAAGGAATAAAAAAACCTCATGCAAGTATTCTCGTATCCTTACAGGTAAACGATTCTGCGAACCACTTTACAACAGACGATCATGGGAAACGTGGTGGTACGATACATCGAAGCAAGGTATCGGCGCCATGGTGATCCACATGACCAACGTCTACCTGGCCCCGCTATTCCAGGGGGATCCCTGTACCTGGTAAGTTCTTCTAAGAGATCAACGCCCACGGCATCCTTAATCAAGACCATCAAAATTGTTTTAGGTATATAATTAACTTTCTACTGGATTCCACTATCGGCCTATTCATAATTTATATCGGCATTAAAACCTGTCAGTATTTGGCGCGGAAGAAAAAATGGGATGCGATCAACTTTGGCGAGTATGGTAAGTAATCGATGGATTAGATGTTAATCCGGATGGGCTTTGACTCTTTTTTATCAACGCTATCTTGTCGTGCTATGCCAGCTGTTTGTGATTCGGCATTATTATTGTTTGGGGTTTAGAAAAGCATTTTGTTTAGTAAATACTACACAGTGGCATGATTGATTTGGTCTGCGTAGGTTTAACACGTCGTATGCGTTATGTGCTTCAAGCTGTTGGTTTTTTGCGACAGATACACGCGACATTAGTTTTAATCAGATTATCAAATAT
The DNA here is from genome assembly GCF_002204515.2 of Aedes aegypti. Classification (NCBI taxonomy): domain Eukaryota; kingdom Metazoa; phylum Arthropoda; class Insecta; order Diptera; family Culicidae; genus Aedes; species Aedes aegypti. The sequence continues at coordinate 242,197,576 of NC_035108.1, read as the reverse complement.
CACGATAATAAAAAGCACTACGGTCAACCAAGCTGTTGGCGATTCTACCCCATTACCCCGAATCCCATTACCCCGAATGCCATTAACCTGAACGCCATTACCCCGAATTCCAAAACCCCGAACGTCCCATCACCCCGAATGACATTACCCCGAATCCCAATATCGCGGGGAAATGTCATCAATATCATCATGTCATGATAATTGTAAATTCGGGGAAATTGCATTCGGGGTGATGGAATTCGGGGTAATGGTACATTCGGGGTAATGGAATTCGGGGTGATGGCAATCGGGGAAATGGCATTCGGGGTAATGGGGTAGAATCGCTGTTGGCAAGTATTGGGAAAGAGAAATTGTTTACTCCACGTCTTTTACGTTGGTTACCATGTGAGCAAAGTACGTTCATACAATATTCTACGAATACCATGGTAAATATATTCACATAGTAAGTATCGGCTGTTTATCTCTTTGTGTACATACATCACATCATTGTCAGACGGCATATGATTCATTCAAATGAAGACTGATTGCGATAAAATCAAAACACAGCATGCTTTTAGCTCTAGGCTATGTAAATATAAATGTCAAAAACATGACAGTCATATTCAAATTTATACTTATATCTTCTTCTTTCTGGCGTTACGTCCTAAACTGGGACAGAGCCTGCTTCTCAGCTGAGTGTTATTATTCTTCCACGGCTATTAACTGAGAGCTTTATTTGCCAATTGATCATTCTTGCATTCGTATAATATGTGGCAGGAACGAACCCACGACTCTCAGCTTGGTTTTGCTGAATAACGGCGCGTTTTTCGCTACGGCTATCTTGGGCACTCATCTACTTACATGTTGTATCTAAATAGTATCGACTCATGAAACCATACTAGAAACGAAATTTCATGGTTACTATGATGGTCCCTAGAAACAGCTTTCCAAAGGATTACTGTTCCATGACTCGATATTTCCATGAGTCGATGGTCCCTTCAATACCGACTCATGGAGTTTTCACTGTATTGCTGTTTGCGTTTGAGGTGCAAATCTTGACTTTGAAGCACAGTTGCGGCCAAAGTCGATGCGGCCAAACAAAATAATCAAAGGATACCTGGCAACGATCATCACTATCACCGCCAAAGAAAAGCTCTCTTTGACATCGCATTTCTTGTGGAAAATCTCACCGCGTTTGGTGTTCCCGCACACAGCAATATCATTAACCCTCTCTTTCCCATGGTAGCACAGGTGATCCACCGATTTTCAACGAAAGCTGGCCAAATCGTGATGGTACGATTAGCTCAATACTGATTGGAATAAGTTTATACGTTTATTAGGCTCATCAAACATTGAAATAAGTGACCTAAGCGTCAAACTATTGAAAAACAATCAATTTTTTTTATACTGATTTTGGATAATTAACTGATTTTCAACAAATTTTGTTCAAGCACTTTTTTTAGCAACACCATTTTGACAGTCAAATTGTTGAACAAAGCTGTGGGAAAGAAAGGGTTAAATATGTATCTATTTGCCATAAGTTTGAACTGAAAAATTAACATACTGAAATATTTTCAAAATTACATCGCAGTCAAAATTTTTTTTTGTTTGCATCAACTAAAACAATTCTCGAAAACTTATTCATACAGACTCAAGTCAAAAAAGTATACAAACTTACTTTATTGATCCTACTTGTTCCGCAGACGAAATTCTACACATTTCGCTCTGAACCAACTTGATTTTTCACTTTTAGAACGTTTTATTTCCGGATTTACAAAACGACGAAAGTAAGATTTTCAATTTTCGCAACCTAACCACTACTTTCGCCGCCCCGATGTATGGAGAGACAAAGTGACTTAACCACGAATCAAAACAAAACACTACTTGAGTCGATTTTACACTGGTAGAAAAACGTCGCAAGTAACTGAATAAAACGGCTTATCATTTTGTCATAACATTTTTATGTGAAATAATAGGAACTACATAGTTTACGAACGGGAGCTCATTGTATGCCAAATTTAAGCAATGTAGGGTGCAGAACCACTTGGGCACTTCCATGATTCACTTTGGCATAGGGGGTTTTTCTCGGCCGAATCAACTGAAACTTTGCAATGAGAAGCGCTTCAGTGCGACGCATATTGGGACCAAATATGAGATCTGTAGCTTTCAAAAAACCCCTCTGCCCAAGTGAATCAAAAGTGCCAAGAATAGGATCCGGCTCCCTACACGTCGAAAAAATGTTAAAAAGGTGATTCATTTTAAAACAGTTTTAGAAGACAGGATGTGATTCTTCTAAATTATTTTTCTCAAAACCGTATGGAAGTTACTTACGTCGATTTGAAAAAGTAATCGAGAATTTATGATTTTTTTGCCGTTTAGTATTAGACTAAACTTTTGTATACAATGAATCGGTAGCATTGCTTTATTACCTTTCATCAAAATAAGCATGTTCAAGTAGGCTTGAATCACGCGCATTGATAGGGTGCTCATCTTGTCCCGTCTACCTCTATACCTACTGATTGATAACATGGCTGCATATAGGTAGGTACTCGACTTTTTTGTCTTATCACGTCTGACATATTTGCCTATACCAGTTTTCGTCAGAGTGCGTTTTCCCACAAATTTCAATTTCAATTTTATTCATATTTTGTACATGAAAAGCATAGATATTAGTTTCGTTATTTCAGAAGCAAATTCCAAGGTTTATTCAGAAATAAGGTCACAATTTTCTTCAGTTGATAGATTGCAGTACACTTTTATGAACTAGACTTTGCTCTATTACTTCATGCTTTGAAAATCTTGTATAAAAATTTGAAGAAAATTTTCCACGTGATTTTAATTAAGAATTTTAAAACTGATTAAACTTATTTGAACGACAATGTTTGATAAATGAAGCGCTTTGAACCATAATTTATTGAACTGTCAGCAAAACATACAATTTCATGATTCAAATCAGACTTCAACACAGTTTTTGTACAAAACTCTCTCATACATATTGTCTTCTTTTACATTATGTCTTGGAAACGATTTTTCAAATAAAATAATAAGATTTAGTATGGCGGCTCATATCGCCCGTATAGTGGAAAGCCACACACAAAAAAATGTTTTCAAAAATGTTCACAAGAAAATTCCAAGTAACTTTTTACAAAATATGACTGTAGTTTGAAAGGAGATACTTCGAACTACAAATCAACCTTATGGAACAATTGAATTGTATTGTGTTTCTATGCTTTTCAAGACCTTTTGCTAAAATGGACCATACTGCCCCTATGGACCCTATGCATAAATCAGCTGATATTTATGAAAATTTTAATTTCTTTTGCTGATAAAATTATTTATTTAAACTTGTTTAGTATTGTTTATTATTGTGGTTTACGGCTAACCAACCGAGTGGAAGTTTAACAACTACCGAAAACCTAAACATTACATATACTTTTCAAAACCTAAAAAAATGCGCTCTCGGGCTAGGCATTGGATATAAATAGAAAGCGTTGTGTTTGGATGGGCATCTAATTCTTCCGAAAAAGGTGCACTTTGCGAAAAAGGACCACGTGACTATTGAGCTGAAATCGAATTCAGGTTAACTTCTGCGTCCATGAGTCCTCTCATGGCGTAAGGGTAACGCGCCCTAACTAGAGATCAGGGAGTCTTTTCACTGAGAAGACGTGTAACTTTTTCGCAAAACTTCACATCAATTTGTCCATTTAATCCAATTGCAAAGTATATGTAATGTTTAGCTTTTCGGTAGTTGTTGTTTAGTATTGTTTTTACGTAAAAGTATAGAACAACATTTTGATTCAAATGCCGAACACTGTGCTAATGCTGTCTCATATTCCGAACACCTTGATTCAAATTCCGAACAGCACAAATAAATCATATCCAAATGAACAATTAAGCAAATACATTGATCTGAGCTAGTTCTACTGGTCTCGAAATAGAGATTCATCACTACTCCCGAGATAAAAATAGATTGGAAGACGTTTAAATTGAATTGCAGCTCACTGGTTACATGGGGAGGGTAGATTGAGTATTTTCGTCCCTGTTTAGGACAGTGAACACTAATGATTTGATTTGAACATTTATCTTAATCTTGACTGTAAACTTCGTTAGGTCGAAACAAATTCTCGATGACAAATGTTGCTGTATTTTAAAAGATGTGAACAAAACACAAAAACTATCGCAAAATTTGTGTTATGAAAATTGTAAACATTTACACCATTTTGAAGTTGAAGCGGTGTTAATTAAAGACTATTTTATTGAAATGTCCAGCTTGGCAAAGTTGAATACGATAATACTGCAGGGTGGCCACCGAACAGGGAAAAACGGGAAAAGCTGGAAAAAGACGGGAATTTGAATCCATCGGGAAAAACCGGAAATTTAAGATGGTCATCAAACATCTTCAAGCTATAAATCAACAAACGACTAAAAAGTTGTAGAAAATTAATACGCTTGATGATATTGCCATTAAGCATATGTAATCTTGGACAAATAACATTTAAACATTAATGATTTAACTTCTTTTAGGAATAGTCTACTTTGTTACACTATACTGCCTAGAAATGTTTCACTTTTCTCATTGGTATGTAATGTTTCGAAATATTTTATGACTTTTCTCTGTTACTTGAATTTTTCTCTAACTTATCAGACTTAAAGTTTTGAATCAGAGTTCCAAAAGTTCTTGCAGAAGGTTTAAGCACTCAAACATATTTGATTCATAATTTTCTTTAGGTAACGAAAAATAATGAATAAATCCAAATATTCTTGACAACAATGCTTTATTTATAATAGCTTCTAATGTATCATTAGTTACCTAATCGACTGAAAATTCAATAAGTAAGGTGAGATGCATGCTTCAACATGTGTGACTTATTTGCTTTAGTGAACTCTTCATTTTTATGAAGAAAAAAAAAATCGGAAATTTAAAGGGGTACACTACCCGTCATAAATACGGACTCACTGAAATAAGTATTGCAACACTCAGCTGAATAATGAATCACCCCCGAAAAGTTCAGCATCACCTCAAAACAGGTTAAATCACATTGCTATATCTCGAGATCCTTACGACTTGCAATGAAGCGATCTTCAGCAAAGTTGTTCAGGGGATCAAGGACATCCGGAAAGCGAACAGTTTAGTTCGCGATTTTGCCGCTAGGTGGCGCTAGTGAGCATGTAAAATTGAGCATTTTGAACTAGTTCTAGCTTGTGATCCATAAGAGATAGAAAGTTCGGGTCTTCGGAAAAGTTGCTCAGGGGTTCAAGGACATCCGGAAAGCGATCAGTTAAGTTCGCGATTTTGCCGTTAGGTGGCGCAAGTGGGCATGTAAAATTGAGCATTTTGAACTAGTTCTAGCTTGTGATCCATAAGAGATAGAAAGTTCGGGTCTTCGGCAAAGTTGCTCAGAAAGTCAAGGACATCCGGAAAACGATCAGTTTAGTTCGCGATTTTGCCGTTAGGTGGCGCTAGTGAGCATTTCAAACTAGTTCTAGCTTGTGATCCATAAGAGATAGAAAGTTCGAGACTTCGGCGAAGTTGTTAAGAAGGCCAAGTACATCCGGAAGACAAACAGTTAGGTTGTAGATTTCGCCGCTAGGTGCCGCTAGTGAGCAGGTAAAATTGAGCATTTCAAACTAGTTCTAGCTTGTGATTCACATGAGATAGAAAGTTTGAGTCTTCGGCAAAGTTGTTCAGAAAGTCAAGGACATCCGGAAAACAGATAGATTGGTTCGAGATTTTGCCGCTAGGTGGCGTTAGTAAGCATGTAAAACTGAGCATTTTGATCTAGTTCTAGCTTGTGATCCACAAGAGATAGAAAGTTCGAGTCTTCGGTAAGTGAAGAACAGAAATAAAGTAAAGGACTTCCAAATATCAAATTTTTTGATTCCTAACTTTGCCACTAGGTTGCACTAGTACGCAAATTTAATTGAATATATGAAACAAATTCTATTTTTCGAGCAAGATGAGATAGGAAGTTTGAATCTTCAGCAAAGTTGTTCGGAAAGTCAAGGGCATCCAGGAAACAGTTTACTCTGAAGGGATGACTGTACCTTAACATTATGAATTTGATAAGATAGAATTTCCAGAATGCTGTTCAGAAATCTTCTGACATTTGGAAGTTGAAGTGATTAGGGATGGAATCATATTAAATTAAAGTGATTCAGGTCTGATCAAATGTATATTCAAGTGTATCATATCTCATTCATATGCTAGTGATTCTGGTATGACTTACTCCATGTGCGAGTGACTCAGTCAGGACTCATATTCATCATATTCAAATTATTCAAGTAAGAATCTCTTCATGGTTCAAGTTTGATTGACTTCATATCCAAGTGATTGATGCCTTATTCTCTTTATATTCATGTCTTTCGAGTTTGATTCATTCTACAGTCGACTCTCCATAACTCGATATTCAAGGGACCATCGACTTACAGAATTATCGAGTTATAGAATATACCAACGCAAAAAATCCCAAAATCGAAGAAACAAATTTCAGTATTTCCAATATATACAGTATTGGACAAAACATTTGCAACTTTTTCGATTTTCCATACAAAATGACCAACTTTGGTAAGCTATATCTCAGTTATTTATAGACCGATTTGAATGAAATTTTGACAGAACATCAGACATAACTTGAATTTTCACATATATTTTTGAGTAATTTTTCCAATCACAAGTTCAAAAGCAGTAACGTTTTGACTAAAGTCAATTTTTTGACGATTTTTTATAAATGACATAACTAAACATATTGAAGGAATAGCTTCATGGTATCTTCAGCAAAGTTGTAGATTTTAACGAGGTGAACAAGTTTGCTGAAGACAGTTTTTGTGTAGGGCTATCAGATTTTGAGATAAATAGTTTTGAATTTTTTGTCTAAAATTAGACTTTAGATAAATTGTTATAATTTATAAACCCGTGATTGGAAAAATCACTCAAAAATATATGTTAAAATTCAAGTTATATCTGATGTTCTGTGAAAATTTCATTCAAATCGAACGATAAATAACTGAGATATAGCTTACCAAAGTTGGTCATTTTGTATGGAAAATCGAAAAAGTTGCAAATGTTTTGTCCAATACTGTATATGATTACTTCTGTAAGAAAGCAATAATATTTTGTTGATATTATTTTACAAACAAATATCCCATTTTTTTCCTCACGTATTTTTTTTTTTATTTTAATGTTTTAAACATTTATTACAACTTGCAAGTATTTATTCACTTCCAGACAAGAATAAGTCCAAGTTTCCCAGTATAAGAAGGATTTTCAAATGGATATCGAGTTATGGAGGAAAATTTTCCTCTCACGTGACATCGACTAATGGAGATATCGAGTTATAGAAATATCGACTTATGGAGAGCACGATATATGGGAATTTGAAGGGACCGAAAAATCGATCGAGTTATAGAGTATATCGAGAGATTCACTTTATTATTAAGTTATTCAGAATTGATTCATTTCATTTTCAAGTGATTCAGTTTGTTCCATATCCTAGTGATTCTTATCTGATTCACTCATATTCGACTGGTTTAGGTTTGATTCATTGATTTTCAAATGATTTCAAGTGATTCACTTCATTTTCAAATGTTTCAAGTTTGATTCACTTTATGTACAAGGGATTCAGGTCTGATTGATTTCATATTCAAGAGATTTAGGATTTATTTCCAGTGATTTATGTTTGACTCGCTTCATATCCAAGTGATTCATGTCGGATTCGCTCCATATTCAAGTGATTCAGGTTTGATTCGCTTTATATTCAAGTGCTGCAGGTCTGAAAGTGCCTAGTTTGAAATGCTCAGTTTTACATGCTCACTTGCGCCACCTAGCGGCAAAATCGTGAACTAAACTGTTTGCTTTCCGGGTGTCCTTGTACCCCTGAGCAACTTTGCCGAAGACCCGAACTTTCTATTTCTTATGGATCACAAGCTAGAACTAGTTTGAAATGCTCACTAGCACCATATAGCGGCAAAATCGCGAACTAAACTGTTCGCTTCCCGGATGTCCTTGAACCCCTGAGCAACTTTGCCGAAGACCCGAACTTTCTATCTCTTATGGATCACAAGCTAGAACTAGTTCAAAATGCTCAATTTTACATGCTTCATGTCCAAGTGATTCATGTCGGATTCGCTCCATATTCAAGTGATTCAGGTTTGATTCGCTTTATATTCAAGTGCTGCAGGTCTGAAAGTGCCTAGTTTGAAATGCTCAGTTTTACATGCTCACTTGCGCCACCTAGCGGCAAAATCGTGAACTAAACTGTTTGCTTTCCGGGTGTCCTTGAACTCCTGAGCAACTTTGCCGAAGACCCGAACTTCCTATCTCTTATGGATCACAAGCTAGAACTAGTTCAAAATGCTCACTAGCGCCACCTAGCGGCAAAATCGCGAACTAAACTGTTCGCTTCCCGGATGTCCTTGAACCCCTGAGCAACTTTGCCGAAGACCCGAACTTTCTATCTCTTATGGATCACAAGCTAGAACTAGTTCAAAATGCTCAATTTTACATGCTTCATGTCCAAGTGATTCATGTCGGATTCGCTCCATATTCAAGTGATTCAGGTTTGATTCGCTTTATATTCAAGTGCTGCAGGTCTGAAAGTGCCTAGTTTGAAATGCTCAGTTTTACATGCTCACTTGCGCCACCTAGCGGCAAAATCGTGAACTAAACTGTTTGCTTTCCGGATGTCCTTGATCCCCTGAACAACTTTGCTGAAGATCGCTTCTTTGTAAGTCGTAAGGATCTCGAGATATAGCAATGTGAAGTTACCTGTTTTGAGGTGATGCTAAACTTTTCAGGGTGATTCAATATTCAGCTGTGTGTTGCAATACTTATTTTAGTGAGTCCGTATTTATGACGGGTAGTGTATATCTATCCTGCCCATACTCGCAAAACAGTCCCATTTATATAGGAAATCCCATATAATATGGGACTGTTATGCGAGTATGGGCAGTATCTATCTTCTATATAAATAAAAATGGAATGGTGTTTGTATGTCACGAACTGGCTTGGAAGGACGTCCGATTTGAACAATTATTTCAATTTTTTCATTAAGGGTTCCGCCGCGTTTGTGTGGAATAATATTTTTGAAAATCTTCCGAGAAACTTGTGAAAACGAGAAAGGCAGATTTGACATATACTCCGTGATTTTTTTCAAAGCTTCACGGCCTACTGGACAATACAACACTTGCCGGGACAACTGATTGCTGATAAATATGGTAGCTTTAATAGAATAGAAACCGTATTTTTGGCATAATTTAAGGGGGTTAGAAGCAAAGCAAAGGGATGTAACGTAAGTGACAGAAATCAAGTTTTGAGAAAATCGACTTTTAAGTTTTTTTCAGTTCATTCCACACTAATTGTAAGAGAGCAAAACAAATTCTACGAAAAATATTATTTTTCCTATTGAACACAAAAATCACTCAAAAACCGTTAAAATGCTTGAAGTAGATTTTTTAATATATTCAATTAAAAAACTACCAAAGGATCACTCGTTTACATTAGGGCCCCTCAAATAAAATCCGGGAAAAATTTGAATATCGGGAAAACCGAGAAAAAAAGCGGGAATTTCAAAATGGATATTTAGTGACCACCCTGATACTGATACCATGCTAGAAATATTATTACGTTCCTCAGTTATGTCAAAAGTTGTTTATTTTTCAGGCAAGAACTTTTTTTTGTTGTTTATGATTATGAGTCCTTTAAATTAATTCATTATTTTTATCTTTAAATTTCTATTTACCTCTCATTTAACTATTTCGACGTTGAAGTAAGAAAAGAATGAAAACTAATGACTTTCAAATATTTATTTTTTCTCAATTTCTGAAAGTTTCAATTGATTTTGAGTATATTTATGACGCCTTATCATTGATCATAGACAGAGTATCGACAGACCATGAAAGTTACAATAAAAAAACTCATTTTTTCAATAATTTGTGGGTTGCGAAGAAGACGCCTGATGGCTGGGTGGGTTACACATCTAAAAAGTTTGGGAGCCTATGCTCAACTGCCTTTTGGATTGCTTTTGTTATGTCTCCAGGAAACGTTATACAGTGATACCTCCATGAGTCGATGTTCCATGACTCGATATCGACTCATGGAACCATACTAAAAACATAATTTCATGGTTACTATGATGGTCCCTAGAAGCAGCTTTCCAAAGAATTGCTGTTCCATGACTCGATATTTCCATGAGTCGATGGTCCCTTCAATATCGACTCATGGAGGTTTCACTGTATCTCCTTATAGTCTCTTTTTGGTTATTGTATGGTCTCTTTTTGGTATTTTTTCAAGCATGACGTCTTTGAAGATACTATTCACAAGATTTTCAGTCGCTACCACTTCTGCTTCACGATAATCGAACCAAGACACCTCAAACAGGGCTCTGTCCTGCTGGCCCAATCAATCCTGAAGAAAAAACTGTAATGACTGATTCCGCATTGTTTTTTTTTTCTACTGCAGGGGCTCCCAAATCGTGGCTTTACCAGACCTGGATCTACGTTGGACTGATGGCGATCGTTAAGCTAATAACGACTCTATTCATTCAGCTCGACATCTGGGACAACGTGAAAAACTTTGTCCTGTCACCCTTCAAGGATCCTCGCATCGAACTGGCCGTGGTGATGTTGGTGATTCCTTTCTTCGTTAATGTATGCGCAAATGGTTCTATTTTAAAATAGTTTCCCAGTAATTGCCATTTTTTTCTATTTTCCAGATTCTCATCTTTTGGGTAACCGATAATTTCCTAATGAGGCACACACGAAAAAAGCGCAATACAGGTACTGCACATCACCACGGAAGGGAACATAGCCTGTTGCAAAAAGTAAGAGGACATTTTCAACCAAAAACCAATGAGTTATGAGAATTCCAGCCATGTCTCTCTGATTTGCCTCTCTTACTTTGTACGTGACAATTATTACCTGTGTTTGTTATATTCGTTGTCGTTGTTGCCGTAGATCGCTTCTAGAAGGTTTCGTTCGTTTACCATTAAGTTTTATTCATGCATTCCTGAGTAAATCAAAAGACTTTTCCGACATTCCCTCAAACTCCACTTGCTAACGAAACAATCATACTGAAATTGCGATTCCCCCTCTTTCAGGTAAAATACAAAATGATACAAAAAACCAAACCTAATGACTCAGAATCTGATACTCTTTTATCAGGCGATGAAGAAATTTTAAGTTTTAAGGCGTCCAACAGCGCCACGACATCGTCGTCGCTTCTGCAGGGGTCCGCAAGCTGTTCCTCGACGGCGCTGGTCGTGGACGATACGGCAATCATTCTCACCTCTTCGGCGACATCACCTAGCAGTAAGCAAACAACTGTCCAGCAGCGAACGAGTGTGATCAATATTTAACGAAGGTTTTGTTTAGTTTTGCTTATTTGCAACAATTTTTACCTATATCGTATCTGTATAAGTCATGTATAGTCTGAACAACGCATCATCCCCCAGCCGGGACGACACGAACCACTTTTTCATTGTTGAAACAGAGGGAAATCCAAGGCAATAGATTAGCTATGATTTTTTTTTCTTGTTGAAACTGAGAGTAAAAACATGTGATATTTGTGTGTCTATATCTACATATATACATATTTACATACATATTCAAGGCTACGTAAACCATTCAGGAAGCTTAGAAATTGGAATTGACGGATATCAAAATATCCCTCTCCATACCACAATGTTGTTGAACTTAATTACATTCAAGAAGGTATTGAAGGAGCAACGATAGGCAAACAGTGATTGGATATTAGCGCAAGAGATTGGTAACTGATGTGAAACTGAGCCCACTTACTTAGGCAAGTCGAGCAGATGATTAGAATTGAGAAACTGTAGACGAAACACGGATATTGTATTTTGTAGGGCAATGATAGGCTAAGTCAATCAACAATAAACTATTGAGTAACCAGCGAAAAAGTCGAACTAGGAAGGATTGGTTTTATTTTTTTTATATATACACAAACAGACATCAAAAGATTATATCAACGGCAGGAGAAAAATTGAAAGAATAAAAATTACCATTTGAATAACTGTTTTGTGTTTTGATGTTATAAGTTATGAAGTTATTCCCTATTAGAAGACGTCCATGAACAAGGAGTGTTTTGTGGTCACGTAGCTCTCCCCTGACGGCTTTACAGAACATAAATTCAACTACAGCTGAATCACCCGTAATTGGAGACGGAGCCTCCTCGATAAATTTGTATATTTGTATATTATCCACCTGCCTTTTGCTACATGAATTAAAACTATGTTCTATATTAAGGCCGAGTTCCTCATACGCGAAACAAACTGGTTGGACAAACCCTCGAAGTCATAGAACATAGAAAATAAACGGATCATCGATGCAAAAGGCTCGTTACTTCCAAAAGCAGTACGATACAATCCTTGGAGCGGCACGTAAAATCCAGCAATCGGAAGCAGTCAACTTAGCCGTATATAAGTTTGGCTATAAAAGCAACTTGTTGAGTTCTGCGTCGACGTATTCAAATCTAGCAGCCTATAGCGATCCAAATATGGCGGCAAATTTAACCGGTCGCGCCACGGAAGATTTCGTAGTGCTAGTATGATAAACTTCCGTTGCATGGTTTCTAATTTCAAGTTTCACGATAGTTGATGAGGAGTCCACACTATCGCAGCACTCTCTAAAATAAGTCGTACGAGTGAACAATAAAGAGCTGCTTTCATGCATTTCGGATCAGTGAAATCCCGGAAGATCTTTGCGATAAATCCCAACTGACGGTTAGCTTTCGCAACTCCATTAAATCAATGCAAATTAAACGTGAGCTTGAGGTCCAGCAAGACTCTCAAATCGCAAAAACTATCCGTTCTTTTAAAAACGATCGGTCGAGTTATTCGATAGAACGACATAACTATAGATTTGAGGACACTCAGCGTCATACGGTTCCGTCGAAACTAATCGACTAACACATCAAACAACGCTTGCAGACGAACGCAGCCTTTGACGTGCGTACTACAAAGTACAACTGAAGATCGTCAGCATATGCAAGCCTGCAACCATGCCCTAGAAGCAGCATTATGTCGTTTAAAAATAAAAGAAACAGGAGTGGACCAAAGTTTTTGTGAAAAATCTTCCTAATATTTAAGATATTTTCCTGCCCAGGATTTTCCAAGAGTCCGGGGAGATTTTGTTTGATCAATTTGTCCAACAACTTTCATCAAAGTTCGATGGAAATTCAGTGTTTTTTTCTATCAAGTATCGGAAACTAGGCTTTCACTTCAACTTCAAGCTTTATTTTTATTTGGACTGTTTTAACGGTTGATGAAATTCTGAAGAAGAAGTGCAAAGCTACTGAACATACTTACACTTATTTCAAAGTTTAAGAATAAAATAAAATGAAAAAGATACAATTGAAATAGATATACTCTAACTTCATGTTGGCAGAACAGTAAACTGGCCAGATATGAGAAGAATCTTCAAACTCTTCGGGGGGTGCACAAAATGAAGCCGCTGTCAGACGCCGTACGTTGGACAACCCTGCTTTAGAGATTCCGTTCGAGGGTTTTCATGAAATTCATTCAGAAAATCCTACACAGGATATTATCCACAAATTCAATTAATATTTTTTTTAATAATTGTCTCAGCAATCTATCTAGAAAATCCACCAAGACTTACTTAGCAATAAGAGAGTTTTTTTTTTCAAGGATCTCTGCACTAGTCCATCCGGAATTTCTACAGATTTTTTCGGAGATTACTATACGATTTATCCTAGAGGTATCTCCACATTTTTTCAGGAATGACTCCAATCATGTCTATGAAATAGCCTTTTTGGAGATATCTCTGAAAAAATCCTTGAATAAATTTCTTGAGGACATCCTTGGACAATTTCTCAACGAATTTCTGTAGGACTTCCCGGAGGAATCCCTGCTGTAATTACTAGGGTTATCCATACAGATTCCTGATTGAAATCATTAAGAAATACTGAACGACAGTCAGTGCCGTAGCGTGCGGTTGGCCAGGTTGGCACCCGCCAAGGGCGCCAGCCTTAAGGGGGCGCCAACACGCGTGACACAAATGATAAAGTTTGAAAATACATATTGAATTCAAACACAATCTCTATGAATCACAATATGGATCCTGAAAGAAATTTTCATGAAATACTGAGCATGAATCTAACATAGTATTTGACTGGATTCAACCAAAAAATTGTCGAGATTCTCAAATAATCATGGTCTTCTATATAAACTATGTGTGGTTATGATAGAACGCTTTGCGGTTCACCGACACTTTTGAACTTTTTAAACCATCTTGATGACATATTCAATCCAGGGTGTGGTTTTCTAAGAATTTAACTCCGGCCAAATCCGCACAGCATTCTGCGAATTATTCTTCCCAAATCAGTGGTACATTTTTAATAACACTTAAAAATATTGTACGCTAGCTGATAGCCATTTGATTTTACAAAAAAATGGAATCAGTAGGATTGATATACTCATTTTTGGTTTTCAGAAAGCTATAGATGACGTATCCCATTCCTTGAAAATTCATTTAAAATTACTTTTTTAAATGATACTTTATGAAAATGTCTTGGCCAAGACAACGTGAATTGAAAAAAAAATTTTTTAGCACTAATTTTTTTTTTATGAAAAATGATTTTTTTTATTTACGTTTTTAACACTTCAGTAGTCGTGCTGTTGTATTTTGTACAACACTGTTAAGAAAAGCTCGCAAGCCTTATACGGCAGCAGTGTGGTGAAAAGTGTAACACATAAGCGTATGGCTTTGGTTTTTTTTCAAGGTTGTACTATTAGTGTCATATGATATAAATATCGGATAAAGAAGCTTTTATTTTTTTTAATCAATATTTTTAAAATGTTTAGAAGAATTTTTCTTCAAATAAACATTTTACTAAAATTGGCACCAAAAAATTGTTAGAACACCGATTTTTCATATTTGTTTTTTATTATATAAATTGTAATATTCTTGGGAATTTTTCAAATAACATTTAGGATAAATAGCAAAATATAGCATAGACTAAAAACACTCCAATTATTGCACATCCATAAGGAATACACGGGTTGTTCAATAATTGGCACGTTTTTAGTCTGTGCAATAGTTGGCAATCTGCCCTAATAGATAAAAGAATTTGCGTTTTGTCCTGCAGGAATTAACTCAATAATCAAATATGTTCTAAATTTCTAGCATCCTACGATTCTTTTCTAATGAATTCTAATGATATAGTTCACGTTAACTCTCACCATGTTAAATGGATGTGTACAGTTTTGATTGAGAGGCGCTTAAATGGAAGTTCGCCAAGGGCGCCATGAACCCACGCTACGGCTCTGACGACAGTTTGATGGAATCCTAAGAAATCAATGGAAGTATCTCTGTAGAAATTACTTCTTTAATTCTTTAACATGTCTTCAACGGTAACCTCGATCAAAATCCCAACGATGATAAAATCACTAAATGAACTGTTGGTGGATTTTCTTGAATAAATTTATAAAGAATCTTTTGATGAATGGAATGGAATGGAATTTTTATGAACTCATGAAAGTATCTTGAACGAAATTCACAGATAAATTCCTTAAGATGATTATAATACGAGAGAACCTAACAGCGCTCCGTGATAAAAATTTTATCGATTGGTCACCACCAGCAAGCAAGCAATAGATCAAAAGTTCAAGACTTTTCAAACCTTAAGATGGTCGTTAAAGAATCAATAAAGGTTTAGAAAGCGCACAGCTCCAAAACCGATACTTTTACTTACAAACCATTCGTTTGCCTCACAAAAAAGGCGATTGTAGTCTTATTATCCATAATATGTCAATAACACAGCACTTTTGAAAGATAAATTGTTACCAATGAGATTAAAAAATGTGGGAAATTCAAAACATAGTGTAAACAACTCGGGAGTTTCACCTGTTAACATCTATCTATTTATTTATTTATTAATTTTATATTATAATTGAATAAGTTCAAATATTGCATGGACACATAAGTTCTGACCCATGATATGAGTCGATTTGATCCATAATAAGGATCATCATCTATGGGACGGACAACGTTTCGGATTTCTATAGAATGCATTATCGAAAATAACTGTATTCAGCAGTGCCAAGGACGTAATTTTATTTTATACAGCGACAATATGTCTTTTATTAAAAATTTATTCTGACGTCGGGCACATTATGTGCATACCATGACCAAAAAAAATCGATGAATAAGTTGACAGTATTTCCGAAGCATGTGTGATTCATTCTTGCTCATCTGAATTTGCCTATCATCTGTTGGATCAATTGCTCACTTTGGCGCTTTGGTGATGATGGTGCTAACTTACTGTTTGTTTTCAAGTGAATACTTGAATCATCGTTATCGATCTGCAGTAAGTGTAAGTGGATGGGAAAGGAAAAGATGAACAATGCTGTTGATTTCTATCCAAACATGGATCAGTAGATTTTTATGCAATTGACTCTCTTATATGAAAGATTGATGTTTCGTAATTCTGATCTGTAAATAAATACGAACCTTTTCTTTGCCTAAATTGCCATTTTCGCATTCGTAGATCGTGTGGTAGGTACGATGATACTCTATGCCCAGGGAAGTCAAGGAAATTTCAATTATGAAAAGATCCTGGACCGACCGGCAATCGAACCCAGACAACTTCAGCATGGCTTTGTTTTGTAGCCGCGGACTCTAACCACTAGGCTAAGGAAGGCTCCTTATAAGATTACGTTTCTCTAATTGTGGAAGTAAAGGGCATTGCAATACCAAAATGTGAAGTAAAATTCGAATTCCGACAGGATCAGCAAAAAGAAATTAAAAAACCTTTTTCTCAATTAGGAAACAAAAAAAAATGATAACCTTTTTTTTTCAATTGGACCCTGACTCTAAGCCCTTTTGAAAACTATCAAAAGTTATCAATAAAAACCTCAGAAGCAAATTCTCGCCTTGAAAGAGATAAACAAATTATTACTAACTAATTGCAAAAAAGCTTAAAAACTTGCTATGCAGTTTAAAAACGCTCTCAATTTTCATTTGGGACTTATTAGTCTAATTGAAAATCAAGTTACTCAGGATTTCGAAAGCATTCTAAAGCAAGAGAAAGTTATCGAAAATTCCTAGGAGACTGATTTGGAAGAAGTGAGAACTATTATTAAAAAATCAAAAATATGAAAGCCCCTGGCGATGATGGAATTTTCTACATCCTCATCAAGAAACTTCAAAGAACAGTTCGAATTCCGACATGGACATTCGACCATTCATCAACTTTTACGTGTAACAAATTTGATTTGATTTGATTGAAAAAAGCTTTAATTGTCCAACATACATTCACAGACAAACAGACGTAACACTTAGAACAACTCTCGAACAAGATCATAGTCACAAGCACATGTACGCCCAATGCTAAAATCGGTATGTTTGGCCGTTGGGCCAACAGATGGCGGTAGTGTATAAACGTCAAATACGAACAAAAACGATGCGAGCGCTGCGGGTGGTGGATTGACTACCTACTATGTTTCTGAATCGACCGTTATGAAGGTGGTCGATGGAAAATGATGAGAGTGTGACGTCTGTTTGTCTGTGATACATTGTTAGAATAATCCAAAGTTATCTGTCAATTCGTACATTTCAGGGTAATTATCAGAACGCCAAGTCTGAAAGACTTCCTGTAACAGCTGGTGTTCCTCAAGGCAGCATTTTGTGTCCAATATTGTACAATATTTTCACATCTGACTTACCCGAGTCGAAAATCTTTGTTTGTGGATGACATAGGCCTCTCCGCCAAAGGACGAAGCCTGCGTGTCATTTGTAGTAGATTGCAAAAAAGTTTAGATATTTTTTCTCATACTTGCGAATCACATTGAGGATATTCAAGCCAAATGTAACAAATATATAAGATGTCTATCCACTTATTAACAGAAAATCAAAACTTTGTCTTGAGAACAAGCTTTTTGTTTGAATATCAAATTTTCAGGCCAGCCATGTTGTATGCTGTACAGTTCTGGATTAGCTGCTCTAATACCAGAAAGAAAGCTCCGTAGAGGATTCAAAATAATATTTTGAAAATTATTCTGAAGCTTTCTTCCTTTCTTCATTGTATAATACTAATAAGTAACATAGAATATCAAATGTTGAAACTTTGGAACAAATGTCGATTAAAATTATTAATAATTTTATACAAAAACCGTTGCAACCTTCTATTGTCACGATTAATGCATTATATATTTAGGTTAAGTTTACGGAAAATGAAATGTTGTATGATGTTAACAAATGTTAGTAAAAGCTTTATTTATTTTTTTACAAAATTAGGATGACAGTATTGTCATACACAGAACACCTAGATATACGAAATGTAATATTTGAAATAATACTAACAAAGAAATACAAAATAGAAAGTTTTGATTTTTGATGTCGGCACCCAGTACTGTAAAGACTAATGTATAATATCTATCGATTGCCAAGACTCCCCTACACCTTTTCATCTGCACACGAACATGATCCTCTGCCTGGAGACACGTGAGTAATTAAGGGTATAAAGACAAAGAAGACGAACATAAAGTATTTTCTTCTGCTTTCAAACGTTCTCGCTGGAGATCATGATCATGAACGGCATGCTTGTGGCGTTGCTCAGATTCAGCTAACGGCGTGATTGGAGCACTTTATTTCATTGAACCGGTTGTGAATGACTTAGGCGCAGATATAATGTTGAAGGGAAATACACAAGAAATGAGTGAGAAAAGAGTGATATCAAACGAGCATTAATGTAAATGGTATTCAAACATCCTTTCTTTTGTCGAAAATATGATTGACCTTTTTTGTTTAGCTCAAAGCACACTTTTTACGAAATTATGAATAACCGCAAAGTAAAAATAACAGCGGACATTTAGAATACACCTAAGTTTCATAATTAATTCGTAGAAATCCAATGTCCTGTTGAATAAACAGTTGTATTTCGAGGTAAAGATGCATAACCTTTTCGGGACGAAGCAGCACAAAATTTAACCAAAAAGGTGGAAAATCATTCGTCCCGAAAGGGATAAGCGCCAAAACTAGACCGCTGAGCTTAGCTTATTACAAGCATTCAATTCATCTCTTATTTTGAATTTTAACACTTCACTAAAGAAAATACTAAAAATCACTGGTAAGGCGAGCATATACCGTTAAACTCTAATATGTTGTTAATGAAAAAAAAAAACTTATTCACTCATTAAGAGCCAGTTCGCAAGAGCCGCCCATCTTGTATCGATGTTCTTCGATCAGGCTGGAATTTTCAGGAATCGTTCTTCTATGTAAAAGAAGATGTTTTGTAAAATATTAGATTTTTATATTAGGGGGAAGTGGGACAAAATGACCCCCAATGATTTCATGTCACTAAACAAGCAAAATCACAATAACTGATATAACTTTAGTAAAAGTGCACGGATTATTTTGAAATTTGGCATGAAAAGTCTACGCTAAATAATCTTTAAGATAAGCATGGTATGCGAATTTTGAAACTACTTCAAATCGAGAAAAACAAGTTTTTCATAAAAATTTTAGTGATTTTCAAATCGATTTTTTTCTAGCCAACCGAACTAGGTCAAAAAACTAAATATGATTTTTTGTAGGGCAACTCATGGGCTTTCATTTGAGGTATAATCCAGATATGCCATTTCACAAATTTTTGAAAAAAAAAAAAAATTTCGGGGTGGTTTTTGAACTTGAACCATTTTGTGAGTACCGCAACCCTTTTGCCCAGAGAGGTTGTATTGATGGTTTCCGATCGAGCTCAAATTTACAGGAGTTGTTTTCTTATGTAAAAGAAGATATTTCGCAAAATTTCAGATTTTTATATTAGGGGGAAGTGGTACAAAATAAACACTAATAGTTTATTTATTTTTATATACAAAATCAATTAAACTGCTTATAGCTATAGTAAAAAAGGACGAATTTGTATAAAATTTGGCAAATAAACACGTACTATAAACTTCAAAATGAACAAGGCATTTTGATTTAAAAATATCAAATTTATAGAAATATTTAAAAATATATTTTATAAATCGAAAAAACAACTTTTTTTTTTAATTTGACTGAACTAGGTCAGAAAACTAAATATGAAGTTTTGTAGGGCAACTCAAGAGCTTTCATTCGTGGTGTACCGTGGTGAATCAAAGTTCAGACGGTATTGCTGTTTGCATTTGAGGTTCAAATATTGACTAAATGTCTTCCAAATGCGGTAACACGAACCAATCAAAGGACTCCTAGCAACAGTTATCTAAATCACCGCTGACCTAGAAAAACCTATCTTTGACATCGCATTTCGCGTGGAAAATCTTAGCGCGTTTGGTGTTCCCGCATTTGATATTTGCGTTTCAAACGCACACAGCAATACCAATAACCGGACACTTTGATAATATATACCAATAAAATGCATAGTTGAAGGTTAATATGTTTATTTTAATTATTTCCTTGTAATAAACATGATTGATCATTTTACACGCATTTATAATTCAGTTATCATTAACAATTAATTGAAAAAAAAAAACACAAAAAAGTAGTGACTTCTTTTCTCCGTGGTGAACTTATATTAGTGATAGTGTCGACGAATACAACCACAACGTTTATACAACTGTATTGAATGAACAATATGATTTATATATAGTTATTGTAACATAATAATATACAAAGTTATAGTTTAAAAGTTTAGTGACACTATATTGCAAAAATATATTGTAAATACAGTTCGAAATAGTAAAAAGAGGCTGTCTGGAATTGGAGCCAAATGTTTTCAAATCCGGACATTGTATTGGAATCGTATGTTTCGATGGCGTGAGTGCACACTTTTCAAAAAAACTGAAATAATACTTTGAACTTCATCAACATATGAGTAATATGTAATAAGAACAATACGGATTTATTGAACCAATCAGTGATGATTGCAGTTTAAATCACAAACAAACACTTTTGTATTTTTAAACGAATACAGAACACAAGCATTCTACTAGTTATTCGAGGCGTGATATAATTAGTTGATTTTGAAAAGCTTTGCATGGTTCAATTTTACAATTTCATGTTAAAACATAGTTGTTCGGATTTTGATTCATAAGTGTCCGGATTTATGATTTGCTACATTTTGCGTTGAATTGTTTGCACTTAATCAGGTAACGAAGTTACAACGAGCACAATTTAAAGCTTGTCAACTATCTCATAATAATCTATAGTTTTTCAAGATGTGTTCATTACTATTCAAAAGGAAGCCCATTTGGCAGAACTATACTTTTCATAAGGGAAAAGTGAGTCAAAATGACCTCCTTCAAGAGTGGCGGCGCCAAGCTGCTCTTCGGTTGGTAGGGCCACTTCCAACAGCTGCGCGTATTCTTGGGCTACTTCTGAGTCCCGTAACCGCTCGATGTTAAGGCTTAGTAGGCCGTCATTCGTTTTGGCAACAATGATGACTTTTCAGCTTGCATTTCAAAGTGATAATACTCAGTCTTGATAGTTTATATTGACTTGAAAAAGTATCACTATACGCGCTAACATGCAGAAAGTATGCTGAAACTTTTTCATCAGTGTCAGTGCAAAACCAACTGATTTTCTTTGATTCCAAATCGTGAGATGAATTGGCAACAATCATCAACGACGGTAACAATTTTCAATGACGGCCTACTTCGCCTTAAGGCGAAGTAGCCCGTCATTCGTTTTGGCATCAATGATGACTTTGCTGCGTGCACTTTCAAAGTGATAAATCTAATTCTTTATAGTTTATATTGACTTGAAAAAATATCACTTTACGCGCCAACATACATAAAGTATGCTAATAGTTTTTCAGATGTGTCAGTGCAAAACCAACAAATTTTCTTTGATTCGAAATCGTGAGATAAATTAGCAACAAACATCAACGGTGCGTACAAATTTCAATGACGGCCTACTTCGCCTTAAGCCGCGGCGTTCGGCTTCGACGCGAGTTTGTCACTGTCGAAAGTACAGCAACTAGGTAGTGATCCGAATCTATATTCGCACTGCGGTATGTGCGAACATTGGTAATGTCAGAGAAGAATTTTCCGTCGATTAGAACGTGGTCGATTTGGTTCTCGGGTGATCTCCAGGTGGTCTTATGGATATCTTTGCGGGGGAAGAAGGTGCTTCGGACTACCATACTTTTATATCCTGTAAATAAAGAATAAAATAATATGTTAATCAGTCCACAGTCCGGGAAGTCTCTTTTCTGTCCCAACTGCAGCCAGTACTTATAGCTCAGAAATACCGTAGGTACGAACAGATGAAATGTACCAAGTCAAAAGGTAGATCAATTAATATCACTTGAGATAGGTAGATGTGACACATACCACGAGAGGCTGCAAACTTGACGCATCGTTGGCCGCTGTCGTTAGATACAGCGTGCAGACTGTTCCACCCGATCACCGGTCTGTACATCTCCTCTCGGCCTTCGTCATAGATTATCTTTTCGCAACCTGCGAAACCAAGTGAATTGCAGTTCCATGTTCCAAGTTTCCAATCGTAATCCTTATTTCGTCGCGTGGGTCTTTGCCGATTGTTCCAGGTCGTATTATCTCCTATGTTATTCATAATAAGGTTTTTTACGGGTGGCTTATTGGGCCTATGCCAACACTCCTGTCTTGCCGGAGCGCCATCGTGCCAGCTCTGTTTAACGTCCCAACTAAACACTAGGACGATCGCGCTGATGGAGCTACCACCTTGGATTTAGCTGTGCGCGATTCAGCATTTCTTGCTCAGCCGCTGGATACCAGAACAGACGCTGTTTGAGCCGCACCTCCTGGTGAACAGACGCTCGAGACGTACCTCCTCAATCTAGCTGATGTCAGAAGGACAACAGTGCCCAGGCTGCACTACCAGCTAAGTACGCAACCCTTAGCTGGCGTTTGACCCGTGGAAGCGTGAAGTAGGAACTTGTGAGGACCAGAGCTGTGTTGAACGCTCCTTCCTAGTTGTCGACTCACCGTTTTGCAGCCCTTTTTTAACCTAGTTCGGTTGACAAAAAATAAGTTGATTTTTTTAAATTTACAAAAACACAGTTTTTTTCCAATTTGAAACATTTTTTTATCCAAATACCATGTTTATTTTGAAGTTCATATAACGTAAAGTAAACATGACAAATTTCATACAAACTCGTACATTTTTACTATAGCTATAAGCAGTTTAATTGATTTTGTATTAAAAAATAAATAAGTTTTTATTTTGTACCACTTCCCTCTAATATGAAAATCTGAAATTTTGCGAAGTAACTTCCTTTATATAGGAAAACAACTCCTATAAATTTCAACTCGATCGGAGAACAGCAATACAACCTCTCTAGGCAAGGGGGTTGTGGTACTCGTAAAATGGTTCAAGTTCAAGCACTAGGGTACCAGTACCAATGGTTGTAATGTACCAGTAGATTGGACTATGGAATAAAACGTACATTTTTGGATAAAAACGACATGTGCTATTTTTGGTGGATAGTCGATTTACCAAATTTCAGTTTCAATATAATAAAATATCAAAAAGTCATATAAATAATTAGGTTTATGCAAAAAATGTGCTCCCTTACATCAGTAGTTGCCATCGTGTTCCAGTAGTAGATGGAAGCAGTTTTTAAAATGGATGTATAAAAATGAAGAACAGTTCCAGAGATGATCTTTACGCTTCATTCGAAAGATATTGCCGTTCCGAGTGAAAAATGTTAAATCTGTGCAAAAAATTACCATTTGAAAATAAAAATAGTTTTATCACTCTTTTTATATTTTTCGCATATAGTAGAGGTTGAAATCTTTCTGTTGACGCCAAAAGGTCTCTGTTAAGGATTTTCGTTATTTTGTTATGATTTTTTATAGCTTAGGTGGTCCACTAATGGCACAGGCTCCCTACCCCGAAAAAACATTTTTTTTTCGAAAATTTGTGAAACGGCATATTTGGATTACACTCCAAATGAAAGCCCATGATATGCCCTACAAAACGTCATTTTTAGTTTTTTGACCTAGTTCTGTTGGCTAGAAAATAATCGATTTGAAAATCACTAAAATTTTTATGAAAAACTTGTTTTTCTCGATTTGAAGTAGTTTCAAAATTCGCATACCATGCTTATCTTAAAGATTATATAGCGTAGAGTTTTCATGCCGAATTTCAACATAATACGTTTTACTAAAGTTATATAAGTTTTTGTGATTTTTCTTGTTTAGTGACATGAAATCACTGGGGGTCATTTTGTCCCACTTCCCCCTAATATAAAAATCTAATATTTTGCAAAACATCTTCTTTGAGCTTTGGCTTCAATTCATCTTCACCTTAACCCTTCTACCGGCAGCTTCATTGTTTACCACTACAAAAATATTCAAATCGCCATAACTTTTTGGTTTCTTGATATTTTTGCACCATTTTTCCACAAGACCTCAAAAAACTCTTCTAGTTTAAGAATCCGTGTCGATATTAATCTTTAGTGATCTAGTTTTGAAGATATTCCGATGTTCCTTGGGGGACCGACATTCTCCATATGAAATGTCTTTGACGGTCATTTTGTTTTTGGTCAATTTATCAAAAATATGTAATGTGTACTATACAATGCCAGGTAATAAGGAGCTACTCTGAGAGAATCATACAAATCGGTTCAGTATTCTTGTAGAAATCTGAAAATTAAGATATGAGGTTTATTAGAGTTTTCAAGATCTTTATTTGTCCTGCGTGGTACCAGAAACATAAATGCTTATTACTCAAAGAAAGCTGCACCAAATTGCTTCAATTTTTCACAACATTCTCGCATTAATGTATCATTTCGAGGAGTGAATATCCGAATACGATAAAAATTCTGTAGCCTGAGAAAATTACATGGGTTATGGCTACGCGTACCCCAAGGAATTTTGGAATATCTTCGAATCCAGCTGTCCAATGATCGATATCGACACATATTTTAAAACAAGACAAGTTTTTTGAAAGCTTGTGAAAAAATGGTGCAAATATATCAAGAAACTATAAAGTTATCGCGATTTGATTATTTTTTTAGCGGTAAAAACTGAAACTGCCTGTAAAGGGGTTAAGTATCATCAGTGCACTAGATTCCGCTCATTTAAGGGAAGTTATGTGTTCAAATGTTTATTATAAAATAACTATTGTGTCGATCAATACTATTTCTTGTCACAATGTAGCTCCAAATATAGGTAATCAGCGGCAAAACTTTCATAAAATATTATTTAATTGCATTTGTTACTGCATCTAAGTGTTCCTATTTCCGCTCACGGTAAACAGGTGACGAACTTACTAAAAAATGCATTATTTTGAATTTAGTTATTTATCCTGATATTTTTTATGGTCAAACCATAATAACTACTGCAATAAAGAAGACTGTATACTAAAATCAACATTTCTTTAAAATTCTGTTCAATTTTTTGCATGAGCGGTTATTGGAACACACAAAAATACCTAGTGATCCAATAACCGCTCATGAGGTCTTGTGTTTTCAATATAAAGAATTATTTTATCAAATGAAAATAATGTCAGACGACTTCATTTGAAAGTTGTTAATATTGCTAGAGTATATCCGTGCGAAAAATGTTGGTTAAAAATCAATTTTTACACTTATGATCGGAAATAGGGGCATGAGCGGATACTGGTGCACTGATGGTAATCTATTGAGAAACCCTAAACCATTTCTACAACTTTGAATATTTTAAAAACCTTTTGAATTTTGTTTACCTCAAGTTTTCAATCAGTAGTTTTAAGCTTATGTACTTACTTAATATTCATTAAAACACCATATTTAGGTTCTTTAACAATATGTACGCTTAACAACTTGTTAACGAACTGCTCCAACATGAGCCCTGTATTTGTCTGGCAGCAGGCTCAACACCTCATATCCAAGAGAGAAGATCCGGCATCGCATTGCATCGCTGGAAACGAGAGAATGAGGAAAAATATACGTCAAACATTAATGCAGGGCTGCCCAACGCACAAACCGCGGCTTCAATTTGTGTGGCCTGCGAAAAGTATCAGGCCCTTTGGTTCAACTTTAAACTTATATATCAGCTTGAGGATTCTCTAAATTATTTAATCGAGCCTTCTAAATTTACAACACATAACTAAGAATTCAAAAATCTAACTTCAATATTTGAAAACATTAAATAAGCACTCTATTTCTGAGTGATAAAACTTTCTCCTATGACTTTCCTTACAATTTGATAGATAAGACTGAAATTATACCAAGTTTAAACAAAAGATGTTGTGAAAAGGTCGATTTGATCAGAAACAATCCCATTGAAGCATGGAATTTTTATCCAACGCTGAGCGTGCAATTTTCATAATTATTGGAGGGATTTGTGCAAAGCTCTGGGGAGAATTCTCATAAAATCTTGGGAAGCATTTTTACAGATTCTTGAACATGAATTACACGAAAAACTTGGGCAGTATTTACACAATATGTTGAAAATGAGTTTGTGATTTTTTTAGCAGAATTTCCTAGAATTCATTTATGCTCATGCTCATGCTCATGCTCATTTTTAGCAGAATTTCCTAGAATCCAATGCGATTTTTTTTTCAGTATATTAAAAAAGAAATTTGTCGAATCCTGGATAACAATCTCATAATTTCAATTCTAACTCGCAAAACATTTTTAATGGAATCCAAGGCATAAAATTCTTCACAGGTTTTGAAACAATCCTGGAAAGGAATTTCAAAACAATTTGGACACGATTCTCATAGAATCTTGGGTAAGCTTTTAAGATAATACTAGGTGGGATTGTGACACAATCCTATGCAGACGTTTGACAGAACTCTAAGCAGGATTCTCACAGAATTAAGGGGGGATTCATAAAAAAAACATGACTGAATTCTGACAAAGTAACAACACAGATACCTGATAAGCACAGAATGCTGGGATAAGTTTTTTACAGAATCTTATGCAGGATGCACAGCATTTTTTTTCTTTTCTCCAAAATATACATTTTTACTGACCTAGTTTCATTTGATTTCACAAAAACTTTGAAATTTGACCTCCGATATTCTTTTCTCAGGGATTTGATCCGCGGTTCAAAACGGTTGGGCTTGCCTGCATTAAAGCTACCAGCAGAGGCGCGAGCGTGAGTAGCTAGCACTTCCACTCGGCCAACTCTGGAAGAAACCTCGCACCCGCGCATCTTCATTTCTCGGTACGCCAACGAGCGCTGCGGTTGCCCTGGGCTGTTCGACGTCTCTTCTCGGCCGACGGCCTTTCTTCTTTGGAGCTCTGTCCGCGCGTGTGGTAGGTGTTCCAACTTTTACCAGTTATGCTACTGGTGCCGTTACGATCAAGTCGCAGGAAAATGTCGCGCTAATGTTCCGTTTTCCCCGAGTGATGTAACTGTGGTTTTTAGAGTTGGCAAAAAGTTTGTTAAAAACTTCTGCAAAGTGCTTGTGCAAACCATTGATAAGTGATTAAGAAAATCATTGTTCTGAAATCCGGTTTTGTCTACTTTCTTGAAGCGTATTAAGTAAGTGCAAGTGTGCTTCCTGCTTTCAATCATCGATAAGGTTGTAAATCGTGAATGATATCATCATCACTGTGTCATTAGCGGTGGAATCCTTTGAAGAAAATGTCATTTGTGAAATCAAAATGTCGAAACATGCAAAAGTGAAACGAGAAGATATCAACAACACTGGATCTAAGAAATGAGGTTGATAACGGTTTTTTCGTCATCGGTGTTAAGTTGAAAGAGAAACGTTGAAATAGCGTGACTAGAGCAGCTTTTGAATCGATCTGCTCCTATATCGGGAACGTGTGTAAGAACAACGAAAAAAATGGAATATTTCGATAGCGTAGGCCATGAATGGATTGTGCTCCGAACAGTGAAAAGCAGGCCATGAATGTATTCTAACCAGAGAGAAGATTCGGATTATCGTGGAGTGCTGTATGCAAATGATCACTCGATCTTCATTCAACAGATGGAAAGTGGATCAGCCCCGTGGTGGTTGTGCTAAACTGGCTTGCTTAGATGAACATGCAGATGTGGCGACGTGGCCGTTCATGACCTTGACTTTGAAAGTTACGCTTCCAGCACCGTTTCTGGATGAGTTTGGAGAAAATATGGCTACCAACCGGTTTTTTATCAGTGGAATCGCATTATGGGTGTAGGGATCCTCAACAAAAACGAATAAAACCACGATCAATTATGTAAAGTGGCATACATTCTCCTATCTTCTGCAACCCATTGATCGTGGATATTAGTTTTTAATGTCACCAATCGGCGTTTTGGAACTCGTTTTGAATCTTGACCATCTTTTGCAATACGTCGTTGGAACGATGTATCATTTTGATGTTGAAATAATTTATTCAAATCGCGACACGATAATGAGACCATTGATACATCTTTGGCCTGGTTACTGCTGTAGTTAAATCGCTGTAAGAGTTTAAGTTCTATTAATCAAGCTGAATATCCTAGTACCTAGTCAATTTAAAATAATTATATACAAAAGTTTTGTGTGAATCAATAGGAAGAAAAATGTATTAGTTTGCAAACACGTAAAATAAAATATAATTTTGTTTTTTTTTTTTTTATGAAAATGGAATACATGTGTTCAAAAAAGATTGTCAAAACTTGTCATCCGCAAATAAAGGTTTTTGACATTCCAGAGATAACTCAGACAAATCAGATATTTTCATATCATGTTGAACAATATTGGTCGCAGAATGTTGCCTTAAGGAATACCAGCTCTTACAGGCACTCTTCCAGAGTTTTGATGATTAACCTGAAGTGTACGATTTGACAGATAACTTCGAATTATTCTGACAATGTCGGAAAATTAAAGTTTTGAAATTTATAATAAAAGCCATATCTATAGAATGCTTCTTCTATGCAAGAATAGTTAAATAACTTTTAGGTTTGTTCAAACGCATAAAATTTGTTACACGTAAAAGTTGTTCAGTGGTCGAATGTCCATGTCAGAATCCGAACTGATCAGTGGCAACAAATGAATTTTCGTTGAGGTGGACCAACATTCTTTTCAAAAACAATAGGCCTATCTGTCAAGATAAGCATCATATAAGAGTTTAAACGTATTTGCTCGCCTTACTAGCGATTTTTAGTATTTTAATTTTTCTTTTGCGAAAGGGAAGTGAAGTGTTAAAGTTCAATTAGTAGTTTCTTGCTTACTCTCTGGAAGTTTCTTGGTGAAGATGTAAAACATTCCTTCATCGCCAGGGGCTTTCATATTTTTTATTTCTTTTTATAAAAGTTCTCGCTTCTTCCAAATCAGTCCTTCAGGAATTTTCAAAAACGTTCTCTTGATTGAGAATACTTTCGTAGTCCTAAGTAACTTGTGTTCAATTGGACTAGTGAATTAAATTGATTTAATTGATGAATTTTTGTCAAATTTTACATTGTGCTAAAATGTACTTCTTTTCCTCAAGATGTCTGAGAAGAAGTTCGCGATCTTTGATAGTTTCCGTCAAAACGCGTCAGTCTTGTTTCTTTGCTATTTGGAAGGAAACCTTGATTCCCATAATGGGGTTCAAGATCTCTTGTCTAAATTCTCCAACCTTAATTGATTTATATGAATCGCTCCTGATTTATTAATTCATGAGACGTGGGGTTAGTGTGTACGAACCCTGCATGTATTGTTCTACAGAACAATGTTGCGGAATGCAGGAACACAAAGCAACACTAAACCTGTGCTAGATAGATAAATAACCTTTGCGTTTAATACCTCACCAAAGTGCCGCTTTAATGACTAAACGTACCCATCTATGACTAAGTAGCGGAGGCATCGTCGTCCTTGAGCATACCTTAATAACATGGTGCGTTGTTGTAGTCGAAGTCGCGAGCGTTAGATACAAATAGCAACGATAACGCATGTCTCGTTCCGCAAGTTTCGTTATCAATGATCGCTCATTTTGCATCTATAGAAGCATCACGGAAATCGATATGCAAGCAGCCACATGAAGCTAATGAAATGTTTTAGCAACAATAAAACATAGTCTATGGGGCTATCTATTAATTACGTAAGATAATTTTGGCGTTTATTCGACTACCCTCATCCCAAGATTTTTTGTATGAAAATTAAAAATAATTTATATGGTGCGTAAGAAATCTCAAACCCTTCCCCCTATATGCAATTAAAGGAAACAAATCTATGGGATATAGTTTACTTTATGAGAATAAACGTTCATGAAAAGCAGCAAATGTTGACCTCCAAAATTCTCAAAAACGACATGATAAAGCTCTTACACTGATGAGGCTTGTGGAAGAAGGCATGCGAAATCTTTCAGATCTATTTCAAAGGTAGATTGTCTGAATAACCGAAGGTTCTCGAAGATTTTCAAAGAATTGTAAATAAAACTACTGTTTATATGGCCCGAGACGAATTTGCATAGACTACTGGATTAATTGTCCAGAACGTCGCGTCTTGGATGTGCCTCTTTTAAAGTTTCAATGAAATGCATACCCCTGAAAAGATTATAGTAGCATTCCCAAGTAACAATGATAGCGGAATAAAAGCTTATTCAGCTAAAATGTTGTTTGTATAGCCTCTTTTCAGCTGAATAAACTGTTTTTCAGCTACCAATGTTACCTGGATTGCTGATTCATTTATTTCTTCATAAGTTTTTAAAACATTTGTCCAATATTTCAAAGGAAATGTTCAATCAATCTCGTTAATGGTATTTATTAGTCATATTTGGTTGACTTAAAAACGAGGGGCAATAGCAAAGTATATGAAAAAAAAACATTGATAATCAAGAATTTATCGATTATTTTTGCCTTTAATCACCCCGAAACCCGGACGCCATTACCCCGAATGCAAAACGTATTAAACGAGTTTGGCTTAACGATGTATTTTCAAATCTAAGGAGATTAACTTTCACGTTACCGACCTCCGACAAGGCATTTTCAAATAGTTGCCATTTCGTCTATTTCCATCCAATTTTTTTGAAACCACCGTCAGTTTATTTTAAAAAGCTTTCAGTAATCTGTCATAAATGGACAATGCTGCATTCGGAACCATACCGGAGATATCCCGTGTTGTACTGGGTCACGAGGGTGCCAAATTTGGGAAACGGAAAATCAATTCATTATGAACTGATTTGGCTACTCCAGGGCAATATAATTTAAATTGGGTCCTAAAATGTTAGATAAAATCTTGTTTTTATTCAACAACACGAAAGAGCATGTTACTTCAACTACTTTAGCAATTTTTCCCGCTCAAATAACGGCTATATCAATATAGTATATCATGTTTAAACATTAATTTTAAAATTGGGTCCATAAATGAACCTTGACACTTGAGATCATGTTTGACGTTCGCTTAGTCGACAAAAACACCACAGGGGTTTTAGTTTTAACACTGGGGTTGTTCCTATCTGACATTTCGGAAGGGACACTGAAAACAAAATTCACCCAAAATTTGAGTTAAAGCCAAGGGGTGTGACAAAATCTAAAAAAACATAAAAAAATGTTTTTCGGACTTAAACCAACGGAAAACATTGGAAAATTGAGTAAACATGTGTTTTTGGCCTAAACTTAAGCGTTTGGCACTAAAATCGGGACAGGGCTTTAGGACCCTATTGAGGCGTAACAGAGTCTTGGTAACATTCTAGCCAAACAAAGTTCTTGTGGATTCCTTGTTAGTTTTAACTAGTTTCACAGTGCATTCCTGGCGTATTCATGAAGATCTGTATGACAGATTTTCCAAAAATCGTAGAAAACATCAGTTTGGAAAGATCCTGCCTATGACTGCATCAGTGAAGAAAACCACATCAGTTTGTATGCTTTTTATTTATTTCAATACTTCACAGAATTTTAATTATTCTTTACCCGTAACACATCATGTCTTGTGCATATAACGGCAAAGTTTCAAAATAGTTTTCGGAGAAACCTGTTCCTTGTGCTCTCGAGTGGCCAGATCTGTTGGTAGCGAGGTCATTCTTCATTTATTGACATTTTTTTTCCTTCAAATAACGAAAATGTCATAAAACAGGCCTTCCTGGAACCTGTACGTGATGCTCAGGAGAGGCAACGCAGGGTGTATTCTTCATTTATTGACATGTTCTGTCGAATTAATGGAGATTGAGACGTTGTACAATAGGTTTTGGACATGAAACTGAAATGTCCCCTAAGAGGCCTAGGCGGAACCAGAACCAGGTGCTTAGGAGTGACCCAATTAGTAGATACCTAATTCATTCTTCATTAATTGACATATTCTTTTGAATTCACGAAGATTGACACGTTACACGGTTTGTTTTGGATATAAAACAGAAATATCCCCAAGGAGGTCCTGGCGGAACCTGTGCTTGGAGCTATGGAGTTGCCGCATTAGATGTTGATAAGTTGATTCTTCTTTTATTGACATGTTTTTTTTACAATTCACAAAGATTGAGACGTCGCGCGGTATGTTTTGGTCAAAAAGCAGAAATACCCCCAAAGAAGCCCTCGTGGAACCTGTGTCAGAAGCTCAGGAGTGGCCAAATCTTTTATTACCGTGTTATTATTCATTCATTGACAAGTTCTTTGAAATTCATGAAGATTAAGATGGCAATCGATCATTATCTCACGCTTTTACAAAGAAAAATTCAGTGTTGTAACTTAAATAAATAAAAAAATAATCACATTTTCCGAATTTGGCACCCTCGTGACCCCAGTACAACCCAGAATATCTCCGGCATAATTCCGAATTTAGCACTGCCAATTTATGACAAATAACTGATACCTTTTTAAAGTAAACTGATGGGTGGTTTCAAAAAATCGAATGCCTTGTCGGGGGTCGGTAACGTAAATGTTTAAAAGGAGCTTACTTTTCAGCAAACAACTTTGGCATACTAAGTTTTGTTTGGATTTGTCCTCTAATTTTGGTAAGAATCACACAGTCACACTGCAATGCGCTGAAAGAACAGACTATTTTGAAAAGGGAGAATTTATTATGATAAGCATAGCAATAATATGCGTAAAATTCGGATGTTGTAAAATCTCCGTTTGGACGTTGCTACACACTTCCTTCACTAATATTTTTTCGATTTCGGACTACTAGCATTAGGATCAGGGTTGGGAAAAAATCTGAAACTCACTCTACAGTAGCCAAACAAAACCAATTACAGT
Organism: Aedes aegypti; assembly: GCF_002204515.2. Lineage (NCBI taxonomy): Eukaryota > Metazoa > Arthropoda > Insecta > Diptera > Culicidae > Aedes > Aedes aegypti. The sequence continues at coordinate 242,164,592 of NC_035108.1, read as the reverse complement.
CAGCGAAGCCAGTGAAACTCACGCCCATCGCTGCTATTCTATTCTATTCTATTCTAAGCGCTTGCACAGCCAATATTGAAGAGCATCCTGGAAATACTGGAATTTCTTCTAGTATTTTCTTGTCAGCATTAATATTTGCAGCATATCGATGATATGATACAAATATTAAAATGGCCAGGCCCACTGTGCAGACTTGGGTTTGAAGATAACTCAAATGTTCACAACTATCAGATTATCCACTTATGAATAATATGATGGACGTAAGTATTTGAATTGTTTTAAGGAAGAAACGGGGACAACCGTACCAACCGTCTCATTTCAGGGAAAAAGTTTAAATCGTTGGGAGTGGCGTTGCTAAGAATGTTAATGCACACTCCATTGGGTGCTCTTCTTTCAGGGATGGGACACAGGTATTTCTCCCTTATGTCCTGGCTCGGAAGCCTAGGTTAAAGCGCCATTACTCGCTCTCTGAAACGAGAAGAAATTATTAAGGTTAATTCCCTTACCCCCTTTTTATTTTACAAACCGTATCGTATCAAAGCACATAGTTATTCACAAATCGTAATAGAATTCAGATTAGTACTCCGTCATAATATGTTATGACTAAATCAACTGATTGACTCTGAGTCAGCATGGACCATGCTTGTTGATGACTTCAGAAAAATATGCAACAGTTGATATTATTATTATTATATTTGACATGATTATATTTGCTCAAGCATCTGAATTGAAATTGATGTAAAAAATCAGAGTTCATACAACCCTTTGCATGTCATTACGAGACTTGAAAACACTGACTATTTATCAGCGAGCAAACCTTTTATTAGAGTACAAATATGAAAGATCTCACCGAATCCAAAGCAATAAAATGGCTGCGTTCGATCTAGCATCACAAACATCAGGTATTCGGGGGACCAATCGACTTGATGTTTTCAATAGTTACTTCCAGGTTTACATTAGTTTTTCACTTTTGAATCTTGATGATTTCACATGGCAATGAGCGACGTTCGAGCGTTCAAATAACAAAAGCGTCGACGATTCGAAGCACGAGCATAAAATTCTGTTTAACATATTACGTTTTTCTTTGATGTAGATTACCAACACGCACTTCACAACAAAACATACAATTTCAGCTTTGTAATTCATAATTTTCAATGAGATTTCAATAATTCCATGCACAGCGTAAAAAAAAAATCTGCAAACTCACGACGGTCCTGAGTCGTAGTTCACTCTGCACTTTTAATCAACTCGCGACATAAAACAAATACGGCTAGATTAGTAAAGTTATACACCTGTACCAGCCATTTCGCGTTTGCACCAGCCATAATGAAAATTTACACGAAGCGAAAAAATTGCGACCGAAAACTTCAAACACGTCAGCTCGCGCCGAAGCCATCTATTAATTTAATTTTCTCAAAAATAAAACACTTTTATCACTTTACAAAGAATATTTACAATCGGAATGACACCATCAGCCGAATATATTTTTCACCAGCTGAATCAAAAATTTGAGAAACCGAAATAAACGTGACAGAAAATTCGAAACTCACGCCCATCGCTGCTGTAGGCAAAAAGCCTTGAAAATTGCAAAACTCCCGTTGCTAAGGGCACCCAAAATTACTGTAGAAAAATGTTCTATTTCCCGCTGCATTTCCCGCATTCAGAGCCTTCAATGACACTAACAATTTAGAAAATTCATTCACCCAGCATAGACTACTTGATGAGATTCACGTTTTTGTTCTACTGTAGTGGAAAGAGCCACGTGATTTTCGCGAAATTCAAGCCTACTACTATTACCGTTCCCAGCACTGATTAGGATCTTCCAAAAGATTTTGTTTTTTTTAACGATGGCAATAGAAGATCTTCCTGATATTATCGCTGTAAGTATTGTTCTATGGAACCCGCTCTTTACCATTCAAAGAACAAGCATTCCAATTTAAAATATTTAAATTATTATTTATTGGATTCATTAGAGAAACATAACCCGACCAGACGGAAGAACCAAGATTATAACAGAATGTGTTCCCCTGATATGATTTTTTTATATCACCAGTTGTTATAAAACATGTACCGTTAGTAGTTAAAATAACAAAAAATCTAACAAAATTTGCACCAAATTAAACTAAAATATAACAAACCCTGTTACAATTATATCAAAATTATTACAGAATGTGTTGCAAGGATGTTACAAAATAACAAAATTATTGCAAACTGTGTTACTGTTTATGACATCGGATGTTATTTGCAACAAACTTATAAATGCGATGTCAAAAATATAACAAATTTTGTTATACATTTTTTCCTAAAATTATAACAAGTTGAGAACAAAGCCATCTTGATAACACCATTTTTTCAACTTCTGTTATTTTTAACAGCTGCTGATAGAAATGTGTTATGATCTTGTTATTTGGTTCTGGTCGGGAATCCAATAAAAATTTGATTAGTCAATTTTACACCAACTTGGTCTGCTTCAGTCATAGTGGTGGCTTTGAACATTGCATCAATCATTAGATTCAATTGTTCAGTTAGAAAATTAAAATCAGAGGCAGACATATCACTTGAAGTGGGAACATTTGATGATTTTCCGTTAGAACTTTCGGGTAGATGAAGAGGCGGAATAGATGTTACCTGTGGCGGCAGGGTTTTTTCCATTTGATTTGAAACAAGTGGAATGGGTACTCATAGTACGAATAGGGGAGGAGTTCAAATTACCTGCTACGATATCTGCAAAGGATTTTCCGTGGGTAGATACATTCGAAATTAAAAAACTTTGAACGGCTACCCGACGGATTGAAATTAGTTTGTGAATGAACATGATTATGATCTTCCTGATGGGTATGATTTTTAATCAAGCGATCGTTAACTGAAAAATGAGCAATGTTCGATACTCTACCAGGCAAATTCCGGAAACGACCGTTATCGTAACGGATATTATCTTTCATCTGCCTGGCACGAGCTTCGACGACTCTCCTTCGCGAAGGGCAAGCCAAAAAATTGGACTTATGATTACCCCCGCAATTCGAGCATATAAACTTGGTGGTATCTTCCTTCACTGGACAGACGTCCTTAGCGTGAGAAGTACCTCCGCAAATCATGCATTTAGCATCCATGCGGCAATTTTTTGTACCATGACCATGACTTTTGGCAGCGAAGGCACTGAGTGGGGTTTTGGTAATTTCCTCCAGGTTTCTGGAAATGTTCCCATGTCACACGGACGACGAACATAAGCCTTGCTTTTTCTAAAGCTTAAATATTATTTAGATATTTTTTTTTGTTAAAGTGAACTAAATAATATTCTTGAGAAAGCCCTTTCCGAACAAAGCCAGATTGGGTTCTCTTTTTCATAATGATTACTTGGACTGGGGAAAATCCAAGTAAATCATTAATTCCATTTTTTATCTCTTCACTGACTCATAGTCATCCTGAGAGACCTTTCAAGACGACTTTGAACAAACCTTCAGTTTTGTCGTCATAAGTAAAAAAAAAATGTGCTTCTTCTCTTCAAGATGTTTGAGAAGAAGTTCCCGATCTTTAAGAGTTTCCGGCAAAACGCGACAGTCTCCTTTCTTCGCGATTTGGAAGGAGACCTTGATTTCCCTAATAGAGTTCAAGATCTCCTGCCTAAATCCCTCAAATTCGGAAAACCATGATAGGCGGTACTCTTTGCTTCCTCACTTGAATCAAAGATCCTGGGCTAGAGACTGCTTCGATTTGGTGTTCGGAAAATTTGTCTAGAGCATCGAACTGATTGCTCATTTCGATACAATTATCAACATTATTCATTTCATCCTTGGAGAAAGTTCGCATTCCGGAGAAAGGTCCTTTCTACCATTCTTCCCACGTTTAGTGACAGTTTCAAATCCCTCGTTTTTGGAAGTAAGTTGTGAATTCAGAGATTCACCATTCCTTTTGTTTGTAGTTGCAATCATGTTTAGTGAATAAACGAAAGAAGAACGCCAGGTCCAACGAAAAATCGAAGGCACGGGTCCAAACTAGGATCGTTAAGGGATCAATAGTAGAAAAGATAGTACTGAAAAGTACCGTTTTTAATTTTAGCACTGAAAAGTACTGTTTTATTGCTTTAGGTAGTTTTTAAAGAAAAACTTCCAAGAGCAGAGAGAATTCGTGTACGCACAGCACGAAGGTACGATGCGCACTGTTGTTGTGGTTGATTCAAGACAATGAAGAAATGACGAAGGCATAAAAGTGGTGAGCAGTTCCATGAGAAACCTGACTGTTCTAATATAAGAAGATAAAAGAAGGGAAATTTCAGATTAAATTAATAGCAGAATTAACTTCAATGAATGTCTTAAGGATATCCTGCTTTAAAAACATAGCTGTTCCATATGAAACTATTAGTGACTCCAATCCAACGAAATCTTGAAAGAACAGCTTATTTAATAGAAAATGGCAAATTTCTGGTAAAATGCTTACAGCTATGACGCGAATAATTACTGTAACAAAATGATGCTTTGGCTCAACCTATATTCATAATAAATATTTTTGTCAAAGATGTAGAATAACAAATAAATAAGAAAGAGAGATATTTGTTAACACTCCGGCGGCTGTGACCCAAAATCAGTAGGAACGGTATATTCAACTCGCTATATCTCAGTGAGTTTTCATTCGATTTCTAATCTTTTTTCACGTATCAATTTTCCCAGGTATCAAGATTACTGCAAAATGTTGAGAACTCAAATTTGTACAGTATTATAATCTTGAGAACTGAAAAACCCGAGGCAAGTCTTAAAAAAATGCTGTTTTTTGATAATAACTTTCTTTTTATCGCGAAAATCTATACATATTTTTTGCTTAAAATGAGCACAATCTCATAAGACATTAAAAATTGAAAACTTTTTGGTAATATATTTTAAAAAGAACCACACAATCTTCACAAATTTACGTATAATACAGATAAAATGCTTATTTTGTTTGAAACTTGAAATTTATCGCGATGACCAATACATATTATCACCTTTAAATGTACATATGTATATAGTGAACAACTTTCCAGAACAATGTTGTAAATTTAACATTCAAGAAACTACAAAATTTTCACTAAAATGCGTATAATACAGAAAAAATACTTATTTTGTTTGTAACTTGAAATTTCTCGAGATGACCAATACACATTAACACTTTCAAATGTACATATGTATATAAAGAACCACTTTGCAGAACAATGTTGTAAGTTTAACATTTAAGAAACTACAAAATTTTCCCAAAACTACGTATAATACAGAGAAAATACTCATTTTTGTTTGTAACTTGAAATTTCTCGAGATGACCAATACATATTATCACCTTCAAATGTACATATGTATTTAGTGAACAACATTTCAGAACAATGTTGTAAGTTAAATTTCCAAGAAACTACAAAATTTTCACTAAAATACGTATAATACAAAGAAAATACTTATTTTGTTTGTAACTTGGAATTTCTCGAGATGACCAATACACATTAACACTTTCAAATGTACATATGTATATGAAGAACCACTTTGCAGAACAATGTTGTAAATTTAACATTTAAGAAACTACAAAATTTTCCCAAAACTACGTATAATACAGAGAAAATACTCATTTTTGTTAGTAACTTGAAATTTCTCGAGATGACCAATACATATTATCACCTTCAAATGTACATATGTATTTAGTGAACAACATTTCAGAACAATGTTGTAAGTTAAATTTCCAAGAAACTACAAAATTTTCACTAAAATACGTATAATACAGAGAAAATACTTATTTTGTTTGTAACTTGGAATTTCTCGAGATGACCAATACACATTAACACTTTCAAATGTACATATGTATATGAAGAACCACTTTGCAGAACAATGTTGTAAATTTAACATTTAAGAAACTACAAAATTTTCCCAAAACTACGTATAATACAGAGAAAATACTCATTTTTGTTAGTAACTTGAAATTTCTCGAGATGACCAGTACATATCATCACCTTCAAATGTACATATGGTTTTAGTGAGCAACTTTCCAGGACAATGTTGTAAATTTAACATTCAAGCAACCACAAAATTTTCACTAAAATACGTATAATACAAAGAAAATACTCATTTTTGTTTGTAACTTGAAATTTCTCGAGATGACCAATACATATTATCACCTTCAAATGTACATATGTATTTAGTGAACAACATTTCAGAACAATGTTGTAAGTTAAATTTCCAAGAAACTACAAAATTTTCACTAAAATACGTATAATACAGAGAAAATACTTATTTTGTTTGTAACTTGGAATTTCTCGAGATGACCAATACACATTAACACTTTCAAATGTACATATGTATATGAAGAACCACTTTGCAGAACAATGTTGTAAATTTAACATTTAAGAAACTACAAAATTTTCCCAAAACTACGTATAATACAGAGAAAATACTCATTTTTGTTAGTAACTTGAAATTTCTCGAGATGACCAATACATATTATCACCTTCAAATGTACATATGTATTTAGTGAACAACATTTCAGAACAATGTTGTAAGTTAAATTTCCAAGAAACTACAAAATTTTCACTAAAATACGTATAATACAGAGAAAATACTTATTTTGTTTGTAACTTGGAATTTCTCGAGATGACCAATACACATTAACACTTTCAAATGTACATATGTATATGAAGAACCACTTTGCAGAACAATGTTGTAAATTTAACATTTAAGAAACTACAAAATTTTCCCAAAACTACGTATAATACAGAGAAAATACTCATTTTTGTTAGTAACTTGAAATTTCTCGAGATGACCAGTACATATCATCACCTTCAAATGTACATATGGTTTTAGTGAGCAACTTTCCAGGACAATGTTGTAAATTTAACATTCAAGCAACCACAAAATTTTCACTAAAATACGTATAATACAAAGAAAATACTCATTTTTGTTTGTAACTTGAAATTTCTCGAGATGACCAATACATATTATCACCTTCAAATGTACATATGTATTTAGTGAACAACATTTCAGAACAATGTTGTAAGTTAAATTTCCAAGAAACTACAAAATTTTCACTAAAATACTTATAATACAGAGAAAATACTTATTTTGTTTGTAACTTGGAATTTCTCGAGATGACCAATACACATTAACACTTTCAAATGTACATATGTATATGAAGAACCACTTTGCAGAACAATGTTGTAAATTTAACATTTAAGAAACTACAAAATTTTCCCAAAACTACGTATAATACAGAGAAAATACTCATTTTTGTTAGTAACTTGAAATTTCTCGAGATGACCAATACATATTATCACCTTCAAATGTACATATGTATTTAGTGAACAACATTTCAGAACAATGTTGTAAGTTAAATTTCCAAGAAACTACAAAATTTTCACTAAAATACGTATAATACAGAGAAAATACTTATTTTGTTTGTAACTTGGAATTTCTCGAGATGACCAATACACATTAACACTTTCAAATGTACATATGTATATGAAGAACCACTTTGCAGAACAATGTTGTAAATTTAACATTTAAGAAACTACAAAATTTTCCCAAAACTACGTATAATACAGAGAAAATACTCATTTTTGTTAGTAACTTGAAATTTCTCGAGATGACCAGTACATATCATCACCTTCAAATGTACATATGGTTTTAGTGAGCAACTTTCCAGGACAATGTTGTAAATTTAACATTCAAGCAACCACAAAATTTTCACTAAAATACGTATAATACAAAGAAAATACTCATTTTTGTTTGTAACTTGAAATTTCTCGAGATGACCAATACATATTATCACCTTCAAATGTACATATGTATTTAGTGAGCAACTTTCCAGGACAATGTTGTAAATTTAACATTCAAGAAGTTACAAAATTTTCACTAAAATACGTATAATACAGAAAAAATACTTATTTTGTTTGTAACTTGAAATTTCTCGGGATGACCAATAGATATTATGACTTTCAAATGTACATATGTATTTAATGAACAATATTCAAGAACAATTATGTAAGTTTGAAACTCAAGAAACTACAAAATTTTCCCAAAACTACGTATAATACAGAGAAAATACTTATTTTTGTTTGTAACTTGAAATTTCTCGAGATGACCAATACATATTATCACCTTCAAATGTACATATGTATTTAGTGAACAACTTTTCAGAACAATGTTGTAAGTTGAATTTCCAAGAAACTACAAAATTTTCACTAAAATACGTATAATACAGAGAAAATACTTATATTGTTTGTAACTTGAAATTTCTCGAGATGACCAATACACATTAACACTTTGAAATGTACATATGTATATGAAGAACCACTTTGCAGAACAATGTTGTAAATTTAACATTTAAGAAACTACAAAATTTTCCCAAAACTACGTATAATACAGAGAAAATACTCATTTTTGTTAGTAACTTGAAATTTCTCGAGATGACCCATACATATTATCACCTTCAAATGTACATATGTATTTAGTGAGCAACTTTCCAGGACAATGTTGTAAATTTAACATTCAAGAAACTACAAAATTTTCACTAAAATACGTATAATACAGAAAAAATACTTATTTTGTTTGTAACTTGAAATTTCTCGGGATGACCAATACATACTATCACCTTCAAATGTACATATGTATTTAATGAACAACATTCAAGAACAATAATGTAAGTTTGAAACTCAAGAAACTACACAATTTTCCCAAAACTACGTATAATACAGAGAAAATACTCATTTTTGTTTGTAACTTGAAATTTCTCGAGATGACCAATACATATTATCACCTTCAAATGTACATATGGTTTTGGTGAGATACTTTCCAGCACAATGTTGTAAGTTTAGCATTCAAGATACTTCATTTTTTTTCTCAAAAATTCGTACAATACAAAAAAAACATACTCAGTTTTGTTTGTTAACATGCCTCATTTTTGTTTTGTTTACATGAAATTTCTCGCAATGACCTCCACATATTATCAAATTTTAATGTACATATGTAATAAGTGTATGTATTTAGCGTCATCAAGTTACTAAATATTGAGCAAGGGAGTAATGACTTGAATTTGTATTGATCATCGCGAGAAATTACAAGTTATAAACAAAACAATTTTTTTTTCTCTGTATAATACGTAGTCTTGAAAAAATATTGTATGTTTTTGAAAGTTATACACACAACATATGTATCGGTCTCCAAAAAAAAAATGTTTCGTTCCAGAGTATATTTTTCTGTATTTTACGTATGGATGTTGCAGTTTCTTGGAAGTTAAAATAATACCAATGTTATTTAAAGTCTTTTACTACATACCAGTGTATTTTTGGAAAGTTTTTATCACACGCCAATATATATTTGAAGGTGATATTATGTATTGATTATCGCAAGATATTTTAAATTAAAATTAAAATTCAAAATTTTAAGTCATAAGGAAGAAAAGTATATTTATATTATAGGTAGATATTAATGATAATATTGTAGTTTTATGATAGGTAAATTGACAACATTGTTTGAACAATTGTTCACTAAATACATATGGAGTTAATTATATGTATTGGTTATCGCGATAAATTTCAAGTTACTGTAAAGAAGAGTATTTTTCCTGTTTCGTACGTATTTATGAAAAAATATAGTAGTTTCTTGAGAATTAAACTAACAACATTGCTCTAGAAAGGTTTTCTCTACCCAGACAACCTGGAATCGCATGAAAGTTCACGTTACAACTCGTTTATTCATACTTATTACGTCAAACTCGCAAAACACCGTGGATAAACTCGTCAATTTGATGAGCTTCCTCGCATAAAACACTTCTTTTCTGAGTTCATTTGTACATTTTGTTTCGTCCCGTACACTCGTACAAAATAAGTCGAATCAATCCGTAGCAGCTGTCAAATCAAGATTTGTTATCATAAGTTAAGTCGCATAAGATCACAGGTTTGTTCGGTAGAATATTTCTATACTTGCATTGTATGTTATTATTTATCACATAATATATGCACGCATATCGCCTTCACTTTTGTACGTAGAAGGCCTTTTCGCGACATCTTATAAGTGAAATTTTGCACAAAAAGCCTTCAGGTGATTTCATTATACGTACATTTTGGTTGTCTGGGTAAAAACATTTGAAAATATAAAGTTGATGATATGTATTGGTTAGTGTGAGAAATTTCAAGTTACAAGCCAGGGAGAGTTTTTTTTCTGTATTATACGTATTCCTGAAAAAAAATCTTCAGGGTTTAACTTGCAGCATTATTTATAAAAGTTCACTAAATGCGTAAGACCTTTCTCTATAAATTTCTCTATAAATTATGATCTCGCTTTGAAAGCCATTGGTAACCAAATGAGTAGCTTGCAATTACTGAGCAATCAAATAGATTTACACGCTATTCAATAATGTTACGATGAAGAGAAGATCATCCTCTATCTCTCAGTAGTAATAGTTGCTCATTCATTTGCTTAGAAACAAGGAGCTACACACTCGATTACCATTGATTTTTGGGGCGAGATCACAAGTCTACGAGATTTTAAGGTTATAACATGCATTGGTCAAGAAATTGGGCTAGAAATTTGAAGCTACAAATAAAAAGGAGATTTTTTCGATATAAAACGTATTTTCTAAGGAAATAAACTAAAAACATTGTTCAGAAAAGATGTTCACTAAAAGCATATACACATTTAAATGTGATTGTTATTGTGAAAAATACAAGTAATAAACAATATGAGTACTTTTTTTCTGTATATCACGTATTTTTGAAAAACACATTGTATTTTCTTGATAATTACACTCAGAACATTGTTTTGGAAAGATTCAAATCGAGAAATTTCAAGTTACAAACAAAACAAATATTTTTTGTAATATTAAACGTACATGTACATATGAAAGTGATAATATGTATTGGTCATCGCGAGAAATTTCAAGTTACAATAAAAAAAATATCTTCTGTATTATACATAGTTTTGGGAAAATTTTGTAGTTTTTTCGAATGTTAAACTTACAACATTGTTTTGCGAAAGTTGTTCACTTAAAACATATGTACATTTGAAGTTGATAACATGATTGATCGTCACGAGAAATTTCAAACAATATTAGTATTTTTTTGTTTTATTCCTATTTTTATGATTTTTTTAGTTTCTTGAAAGTTAAACTTACAACAATTTTTTGGAAAGTTGTTCGCTAAATAAATATGCACATTTGAAAGTGATAATATGTAAAGGTCATCTCGGACATTTTCAAGTTACAAAAAAAATGAGTATTTTTTCTGTATTATACATGTTTTTGGGAAAATTTTGTAGTTTCTTGAATGTTAAATTTACAACATTGTTCTGGAAAGCTGCTCACTAAATATAAATATACGTTTAAAAGTGACATCGCGGAAAATTCCAAGTTACAAACAAAATAAGAATTTTTTCTCTATTATACGTATTTTTGGGAAAATTTTGTAGTTTCTTGAATGTTCAACTTACAACATTGTTCTGGAAAGTTAATCACTTAATATAAATGTACATTTAAATAATGATGATGATGGTGATAATATTTATAGGAAATAGCGGGAAATTTCAAGTTACAAACAATATCAGTATCTTTTCTGTGTTATACGCATTTTTGGGAAAATTTTGTAGTTTCTTGAATGTTAAATTTACATTATTGTCCTGGAAAGTTGTTCACTAAATACATGTTTACATTTGAAAGTAATAATATTTATAGGAAATAGCGGGAAATTTCAAGTAACAAACAAAATCAGTATTTTTTCTGTGTTATACGTATTTGTGGGAAAATTTTGTAGTTTCTTGAAAATTAAATTTACAACATTGTTCTGAAAATTTGTTCACAAAACACATATGAACATTCAAATTTGAAAATATGTACTGGTCATCGCGAGAAATTTCAAGTTACAACCAATATTAGTATTTTTTTTTAATTGTATGCATTTTAGTGAAAATGTTGTAGTTTCTTGAATGTTAAATTTACAACATTGTTCTGGAAAGTTACTCATAAAACACATATGTACATTTGAAGGTGATAATACCGTATGGCCCATAAAAAATGCGAAAACCGTCATATCATGTTTTATGGTAGTTTTTACATGGAAAATGTGAATAAACATAAATATTATTCATTACGTGTATTACTCAATCTATTTAGACTCAATTTTTCGCTTTAGACCTGATTTTTATTTGTTACTTTCACCTTACCAGAGAGGAATTGGAAACATCCCTTTAAATTTTATCATGCGGACGTCGAGTTCAATATCTGTGTGGTGAAAGCTTCTAAAACATCAACGATGGTGTGAGATATTTCACAGGCCTTGTCTCCAGCATACGCCCATATCAAATGATAGAATTGGTTCATACATGGGTCAATGGAGATTTGAACATATTTTCGAAAAAAACGGCTCATTTTGAAGAGTTTTAGTTGAATTTTCATATAAGTGTGATAAGCGGCTTGCTCAAAAACTATGAGCTAGTATTGATATGAGTTGTCTCTAACCGAAGGAACAAGTTTCATCCTCAAAAATCTGTTAAAGGCCTCCTTATTTATTTTTTATTCAACTTTAACAAAAAATAAAGGCATATCAAACCTATAAGACGCAAATGCCCTCAAAACTATGACTCTAGCAAAATATTTTATTGTGATCATGAATAACACGTTCTCTAAGAACTCCTCCATGCTCTGAAACCAAATAAACTCAAATTTTCAACAATTAAGTGTGATTTTCGAAGGTATAAAGTTTATCACCAGAGTATACGACAATCAGACGCTGTTTCTAGCTTTAGGCGGACAAAACCTTTGAACTTCTTTGTTTTATTACATTATTTAAAACAGGAAGAAAAATATGACAACAATTGTCCTGGATAGCGGAGTTATGTCAGAATAAACTACAATAATCAGATATTACAATCACTAGCAAAAACAATGAAAATAACGCTTGTGGATACTAAATTCACGTTCAAACAATTTTCGCATTTTTTTATGGGCCATACTGTATGTATTGGTCATCTCGATAAATTTCAAGTTACAAACAAAAATGAGTATTTTCTCTGTATTATACGAAATTTTGGGAAAATTGAGTAGTTTCTTGAGTTTTAAACTTACATAATTGTTCTTGAATGTTCTTCATTGAGTACATATGTACATTTGAAGGTGATAATATGTATTATACGTTTTTAAGTGAAAATGTTGTGGTTTCTTGAATGTTAAATTTAAAACATTGTTCTGGAAAGCTGCTCACTAAATAAAAATGTACGTTTAAAGGTGACATCGCGGAAAATTCCAAGTTACAAACAAAATAAGAATTTTTTCTCTATTATACGTATTTTTGGGAAAATTTTGTAGTTTCTTGAAACTTCAACTTACAACATTGTTCTGGAAAGTTGATCACTTAATAAAAATGTACATTTAAAGGTGATATTTGTTTAGGAAATAGCGGGAAATTTCAAGTATCAAACTATATCAGTACTTTTTCTGTGTTATACGTATTTTTGGGAAAGTTTTGTAGTTTCTTGAATGTTAAATTTACAACATTTTTCTGGAAAGTTGTTCACTATATACATATGTACATTTGAATGCGATAATTTGTATTGTTCATCTCTAGAAATTTCAAGTTACAAACAAAAATGTGTATTTTCTTTGTATTATACGTATTTTTGAGAAAATTTTGTAGTTTCTTGAAAGTTAAATTTACAATATTGTTCTGGAAAGTTGTTCACTAACTACATATGAACATTTGAAGGTGAAAATATGTATTGGTCATCGCGATAAATTTCAAGTTACAACCAATATTAGTATTTTTTCAGTATTATACGTATTTTATTGAAAATGTCGTGGTTTCTTGAATGTTAAATTTAAAACATTGTTCTGAAAAACTGCTCACTAAATAAAAATGTACGTTTAAAGGAAACATAGCGGGAAATTTCAAGTTACAAATAAAATAAGTATTTTTTTCTGTAAGGACTGTTCATTTTATAAAGTGGACACCTTGTGCATGCTGTATCTATTTAATTTATCAATGAAATTTCAATCGGTTTTCTGCACATTTTTCGACTAGTATTGTACAATGTTGTGATAATAAAAAAATTTCAAAGTAATTAAATTTCACACGAGTATAGAACAACGATCAGAACGGTCGATTTTTGGAGGTTGTCAAAATCAATGATTGTTAGAAATTAGCTGGAAAATTCGACAATTTATATTTTTTATTTTCAAAAAAGGCTTGTCCTTCGAAAGCATCATCAATGAGAAACCTGATGGAAAAAATCAAGTAATTTTTGGAGCAACAATTTAACAGATATAATAAAACCATTTTCCCCTTATATTTTTTAGAGAAAAATATTTTAAATTTGAAGAGAATTGATTTGAGTAGAATTTTTTAGTTAAAAGTACGTTCTGACGGAAGCGCTAATATAGTATTAATATGAAAAATAACTTACGCCTTCATAAAGTTACTTATTTAGTCCCCACGTCATATTTAAAGCACAATAGAAACACAATTGCTTTATTCTTAGAATACATTTAAAATTACATTGACAATCATCAAAATTGGCAACACTGCTGTAATAAAATTGATTTTATTTTCCACATATTATTTGCATAACATGTTATTCTGAGATTATCAATTAAAATATACTGAGAAAACCGTTTACAATTTGCTGTAGATCAATAAATATGCGCACATGATTTTAAAAGTATGAGACATTTTCGTAAAACTACCATAAACAGTCAAATTTATACTTAAGACTGTGGTTTAAAATCACGATTTAGCTCTCGTTTTTACAAATAAAGTGTCCTTAGTAATCCAAACTAGTTTTTAATACGCTTTTTACTTTTCTCTTTTGCTAGGAATGACAGGATGGTGTATCAGCAAATTTGGTCATAAATGGTTAAATCACTAAAGTAACCTTATGTCAGAGAATGGTGGAATATAATTGATTTTTTTAAAGTTATACCTTCAGTAGAATAGTAAAGGATACAAACATATAATTTGTTCATAAAAATTAGGATTTTTGTTTTGCGAAATATAATGTTAAACTTTGACGAACAGCTTTTCTTAGAAGTTTTTGGAAAAACTATTTAGCTCTTCAACCAAAAGCATTTTCTCAGATCTTATATTTTCATAGCATTGTAGAATAATAGCTGACCGATGTACCGAAAACTGATTACGATTTTATCAATAAATAAAAAAGATAAAGCATAAAAAAAAGTTACCACTTTATAAATGAACAGTCCTTATTATACGTAGTTTTGGGAAAATTTTGTAGTTCCTTGAAAGTTAAACTTTCAACATTGTTCTGGAAAGTTGTTCACCAAAAACATTTTTACATTTGAAAGTGGTAATATGTATAGATCATCGCGAGAAATTTCAAGTTACAAACAAAATAAGATTTTTTTCTGTATTATACGTATTTTTGGGAAAATTTTGTAGCTTCTTGAATGTTAAGTTTACAACATTGCTCTGGAAAGTTGTTCACTAAATACATATGTACATTTGAAGGTGATAATATGTATTGATCGTCTCGAGATATTTCAAGTTACAAACAAAAATGAGTATTTTCTTTGTATTATACGTATTTTAGTGAAAATTTTGTAGTTTCTTGAATGTTAAATTTACAACATTGTTCTGGAAAGTTGTTCACTAAATACATACGTACATTTGAAGGTGATAGTATGTATTGGTCATCTCGAGAAATTTCAAGTTACAAACCAGAATGAGTATTTTCTCTGTATTATACGTAGTTTTGGGAAAATTTTGTTGTTCCTTGAAAGTTAAACTTTCAACGTTGTTCTGGAAAGTTGTTCACCAAAAACATTTTTACATTTTAAGGTAGTAATATGTATAGATCATCGCGAGAAATTTCGAGTTACAAACAAAATAAGATTTTTTTCTGTATTATACGTATTTTTGGGAAAATTTTGTAGCTTCTTGAATGTTAAGTTTACAACATTGCTCTGGAAAGTTGTTCACTAAATACATACGTACATTTGAAGGTGATAGTATGTATTGGTCATCCCGAGATATTTCAAGTTACAAACCAGAATGTGTATTTTCTCTGTATTATACGTAGTTTTGGGAAAATTTTGTAGTTCCTTGAAAGTTAAACTTTCAACATTGTTCTGGAAAGTTGTTCACCAAAAACATTTTTACATTTTAAGGTAGTAATATGTATAGATCATCGCGAGAAATTTCGAGTTACAAACAAAATAAGATTTTTTTCTGTATTATACGTATTTTTGGGAAAATTTTGTAGCTTCTTGAATGTTAAGTTTACAACATTGCTCTGGAAAGTTGTTCACTAAATACATATGTACATTTGAAGGTGATAATATGTATTGGTCGTCTCGAGATATTTCAAGTTACAAACAAAAATGAGTATTTTCTTTGTATTATACGTATTTTAGTGAAAATTTTGTAGTTTCTTGAATGTTAAATTTACAACATTGTTCTGGAAAGTTGTTCACTAAATACATACGTACATTTGAAGGTGATAGTATGTATTGGTCATCTCGAGAAATTTCAAGTTACAAACCAGAATGAGTATTTTCTCTGTATTATACGTAGTTTTGGGAAAATTTTGTAGTTCCTTGAAAGTTAAACTGTCAACATTGTTCTGGAAAGTTGTTCACCAAAACCATGTTTACATTTGAAGGTCGTAATATGTATAGATCATCTCTAGAAATTTCAAGATACAAACAAAAATGAGTATTTTCTCTGTATTATACGTATTTTAGTGAAAATTTTGTAGCTTCTTGAATGTTAAATTTACAAGATTGTTCTGAAAAGTTGCTCACTAAATACATATGTACATTTGAAGGTGATAATATGTATGGATCATCGCGAGAAATTTCAAGTTACAATAAGAATGAGTATTTTTTCTGTATTATACGTATTTTAGTGAAAATTTTGTAGTTTCTTAAATGTTAAATTTACAACCTTGCTCTGGAAAATTGTTCACTAAATACATATATACATTTGAAGGTGATAATATGTATTGGTCATCTCTAGAAATTTCAAGTTACAAACAAAAATGAGTATTTTCTCTGTATTATACGTATTTTAGTGAAAATTTTGTAGTTTCTTGAATGTTAAATTTACAAGATTGTTCTAGAAAGTTGTTCACTAAATACATACGTACATTTGAAGGTGATAGTATGTATTGGTCATCTCGAGAAATTTCAAGTTACAAACCAGAATGAGTATTTTCTCTGTATTATACGTAGTTTTGGGAAAATTTTGTAGTTCCTTGAAAGTTAAACTTTCAACGTTGTTCTGGAAAGTTGTTCACCAAAAACATTTTTACATTTTAAGGTAGTAATATGTATAGATCATCGCGAGAAATTTCGAGTTACAAACAAAATAAGATTTTTTTCTGTATTATACGTATTTTTGGGAAAATTTTGTAGCTTCTTGAATGTTAAGTTTACAACATTGTTCTGGAAAGTTGTTCACTAAATACATATGTACATTTGAAGGTGATAATATGTATTGGTCGTCTCGAGATATTTCAAGTTACAAACAAAAATGAGTATTTTCTTTGTATTATACGTATTTTAGTGAAAATTTTGTAGTTTCTTGAATGTTAAATTTACAACATTGTTCTGGAAAGTTGTTCACTAAATACATACGTACATTTGAAGGTGATAGTATGTATTGGTCATCTCGAGAAATTTCAAGTTACAAACCAGAATGAGTATTTTCTCTGTATTATACGTAGTTTTGGGAAAATTTTGTAGTTCCTTGAAAGTTAAACTGTCAACATTGTTCTGGAAAGTTGTTCACCAAAACCATGTTTACATTTGAAGGTCGTAATATGTATAGATCATCTCTAGAAATTTCAAGTTACAAACAAAAATGAGTATTTTCTCTGTATTATACGTATTTTAGTGAAAATTTTGTAGTTTCTTGAATGTTAAATTTACAAGATTGTTCTGAAAAGTTGCTCACTAAATACATATGTACATTTGAAGGTGATAATATGTATGGATCATCGCGAGAAATTTCAAGTTACAATAAGAATGAGTATTTTTTCTGTATTATACGTATTTTAGTGAAAATTTTGTAGTTTCTTAAATGTTAAATTTTCAACTTTGCTCTGGAAAATTGTTCACTAAATACATATGTACATTTGAAGGTGATAATATGTATTGGTCATCTCTAGAAATTTCAAGTTACAAACAAAAATGAGTATTTTCTCTGTATTATACGTAGTTTTGGGAAAATTTTGTAGTTCCTTGAAAGTTAAACTGTCAACATTGTTCTGGAAAGTTGTTCACCAAAACCATGTTTACATTTGAAGGTCGTAATATGTATAGATCATCGCGAGAAATTTCAAGTTACAAACAATATAAGTATTTTTTCTGTATTATACGTATTTTTGGAAAAATTTTGTAGTTTCTTGAATGTTAAGTTTACAACATTGTTCTGAAAAGTTGCTCACTAAATACATATGTACATTTGAAGGTGATAATATGTATGGATCATCGCGAGAAATTTCAAGTTACAATAAGAATGAGTATTTTTTCTGTATTATACGTATTTTAGTGAAAAATTTGTAGTTTCTTAAATGTTAAATTTACAACCTTGCTCTGGAAAATTGTTCACTAAATACATATGTACATTTGAAGGTGATAATATGTATTGGTCATCTCTAGAAATTTCAAGTTACAAACAAAAATGAGTATTTTCTCTGTATTATACGTATTTTAGTGAAAATTTTGTAGTTTCTTGAATGTTAAATTTACAACATTGTTCTGGAAAGTTGTTCACTAAATACATACGTACATTTGAAGGTGATAGTATGTATTGGTCATCTCGAGAAATTTCAAGTTACAAACCAGAATGAGTATTTTCTCTGTATTATACGTAGTTTTGGGAAAATTTTGTAGTTCCTTGAAAGTTAAACTGTCAACATTGTTCTGGAAAGTTGTTCACCAAAACCATGTTTACATTTGAAGGTCGTAATATGTATAGATCATCTCTAGAAATTTCAAGTTACAAACAAAAATGAGTATTTTCTCTGTATTATACGTATTATACGTTAATTTGTGAAGATTCTGTGGTTCTTTTTAAGATATATTACCAAAAAGTTTTCAGTTTTTAATGTCTTATGAGATTGTGCTCATTTTAAGTAAAAAATATGTTTAGATCTTCGCGATAAAAAGATAGTTATTATCAAAAAACAGCATTTTTTTAAGACTTGCCTCGGGTTTTTCAGTTCTCAAGATTATAATATTGTACAAATTTGAGTTCTCAACATTTTGCAGTAATCTTGATACCTGGGAAAATTGATACGTGAAAAAAGATTAGAAATCGAATGAAAACTCACTGAGATATAGCGAGTTGAAAATACCGTTCCTACTAATTTTGGGTCACAGCACTTCGTGTAAGTGAAAGTAGTCATAGCTGTCGGAGTGTTAAAAACAAAATTAAAGTATAAACACCACCAAGGAGTCCAAATGCCGGTGAGCATGCAGCTGTTCAGCCAGACTATGTATATTGAGGGTTATGGGTTCGAATTCACCCGGTGGCGGAGGACATTTCATTGATAATTTCCTTGACTTCCCTGGGCACAGAGGCACATGTACAAGAATGGTAAATTGTCAAGAAAAGCTCTCAGTCAATGAGAGGCTTATTTTATTAAAAGCCTATTCACAAATTTCATAACGCCAAACGGGATGGGTGATTGTCTTCAAAATGTAACATTTCATACAAAATTTGTAGAATTTAAATACAAAAAGTGTTACGGGCGCAGGTCGTTAGGCCGTATGCCGTTAGGCCGAAAGGGTCGTGAGACCAAAATAAAATTTGATCATTTACTACTTTTTTACGTGCAAATCTTGCTCGAATGCGATCCAAATGCGGTAACACAAACTAATCAAAGGACACTTAGCAACCACGATCCATATCACCGCCAACCTAGCAAAGAAAAACAATTTTTGACTTCGCCTTCCTTGTTGAAAATCTTACCGCATTCGGTGTTCCCGCATTTGATATTTGCATTTCAAACGCACACAACAATAGCGCTAAAAGTGCAGCTATTCAGCAAGACCAAGCTGAGGGTTGTTGTTTCGCATCCCACCGTTTGAGAAACTCACAGAGTATCTTCGTGCTTTCCACAAGATATACGAATGGAAAAAATAGTCCATTGGCCAAGAAAGCTCTCAGTTTATAACTATGGAAGCGATCATAAGAACACTAAGCTGAAAAGTTGGCTTTGCCCTATTTGGGATGTAACGTAACAACAAAAAAGAAAAACGGGGGTTCAAAATAAGGGCTTTGGTGTCCACGTGGCCCATAGGAAATTGTAACTAACAGCGAAAAAATCACCTTGATTTCGCCAGGTGCGTCCCACTTGGGTTCAAATTGGGTACCACTTCTAGTACTGCCTTTGCTGCCCATAACTGCATATTTGTCACATTCGACATTTTTGACAATTTCGAGTTAACACCGGGGAGAGTCATCAAATGATAAACACTTTCGATCAGCTTACTGAAATCTGTGAGATTGTACTAGAAAATTCGAAAAAAATGCCAAGCTGTTTTGTCACATTGGTAGGTAATTGGGTCTTAAAATGTCAAATGAATTATTGTTTTTATCTTATAATACGAAAGAGCATGTTCTTGCAACTACTTTAGCAATTTTTACAGCTCAAATAACGGCTATAACATATTTAAACAATAATTTAAAAAACGGTTCCAATTATGAACCTTGACACTTTTGATCATGTTTGGTATTCACTTTGTCGACAAAAATGCCACAGGGCTTTTAATTTTAACATTGGGGTTGTTCCAATCTGACATTTCGGAAGGGACACGGAAAACAAAATATACCCATAAATTTGAGTTTAAGAGTTTAATCTCAAAAATCGAAAAAAATGTGCTTTGGACTTAAACCAACGAAAATTATTTAAAAATTGAGTTAACATGTATTTCTGGCCTACACTTAAGCTTTTGGTACTAAAATTGGGACAGGGATTTACTGCCCATAACTGCATATTTGTAACATTCGACAAAAGTAGGCATTGAGTAAATGAAACACCAAGTGTGCATTTTATGGCAGTACGGGAAGAAACTAATATTTCGAAAAAATACCAGGAACTCAAAAGTGCTTATTTGAGGCTGAAAATGTGTACAGCTCATGTCGTACAGTAGGTGAATAGTCAGAAAATAATTCTGATGGAAATTTCCTTGCTACTACATTACGAGGCTCATGCATAATGTCAATGTGACTGTTATGCGGTTACAATTACCAATGTGACAAAACAACTTGGTATTTTTTTCGAATTTTCTAGAACAAAATCACAGATTTCAATAAGTTGTTCGAAAGTATACATCATTTGATGACTCTCCAAGGTATTAACTCGAAATTGTCAAAAATGTCGAATGTGACTGATATGCAGTTATGGGCAGTTTAGGACCCTATTGTAACCGCATAACAGTCACATTGAGATTATACATGAGCCTCGTAATGTAGTAGTAATGAAATTTCTATCAGAATTATTTTCTGACTATTTAACCAATATGCTATATATGCTGTATACAATTTCAGCTTGAAATAGTCTCTCTTGAGCTCGTGGTAATTTTTAGAAGTTTTAGTTTCTTCCCATACTGCCATTAAATGCACACTTAATGTTCCATTTACTCAATGCCTACTTTTGTCGAATGTTACAAATATGCAGTTATGGTCAGTTTGGTCCCTTGATACTGCAAAAGGTACCCAAGTTTGACAGATCGCAGTATACTTTTCACGGCATTCTAGATATTGCTCTAGTACCTTATGTGCCATAAAGTTTTGGACAACTGCAAGCGACATGAAAGTCATTATTTCGTCTTTGATTTCGCTGTTCATTGGCATAGATACTTCGCTTACCCACCATAAGTATGGAATCGCATCACCTAGTATTGCAACACCCCAGTTGAATATTGCAGCACCCCCCAAAAAGCTTAGCATCACCTAAACACTATTATTTTTATGATGTAATATCTCGGTATCCTGACTTTCTACAAAGTTGCGGAAGCCTTATGGTGTTCATTAGTTTAAATTTCTTCTGTAATTTTGCCACTACGTGTAATTTGGTCATGTTTAAGAAGGCTCTAGCTCATGATCCCGACTACCTACGGCAAAGTTGTTCAGAAACTAGAGAGGAATATCCAGCGCTGGCTCAAATTCCTCTCTAGCTTCTGAACAACTTTGCCGTAGACACGAACTTCCTAAGTGGTCGGTATCATGAGCTAGAGCCTTCTTAAACATGGCCAAATTACACGCCACGTAGCGGCACGTGGCGCTAGTGTGCATGCAAGTTGGTCATATTCTACCAGTTTCTTGCTCATGATCCTGGCCACCTAGAAAGTTCGTGTCTTCAGCAAAGTTGTTTAGAAGCTTGAAAGGAATTTGAAGCAGCTCTGTTTGGTTAGCTATTTTGCCGCTGCATGGCGCTAGTGTGCACGTAAATTTATTCATATTCTAGAAGGCTCTAGCTAATGATCCTGACCACCTAGAGAGTTCTTGTGTTTAGCAAAGATGTTTAAAAGATTGGAAACAATTTGAGCAGCTTTGTTTGGTTCGTGTCTTCAGCAAAATTGTTCTGATTAATTTTGCTGACTAAACGAACTAATTTATGTGATCAGAACCATAAGCTAGAGTTTTTTAGAATATGGCCAATTGCAATGCACACTAGGGGAAAAATTGTTAACTGAAAATATGTCCAAAATTGATTTCAAGTTTTCAAACTATTTTGCTGAAGATACGAACTTTATAGGTGGCAAGGTTCATGGGCTAAAGCCTTTTAGAATATGACTAGCACCACGTAGCGGCAGAACTGTTAGTTAAACAGTGATGTCTAAAATTACTTTCAAGTTTCTGATCAACTTTGCTGAAGACACGAACTTTCTATCTGGACAGGATTATGAAATAGACTCTACTGGAATATGACCAAATTTACATGCACACTAGCTCCATGTAGTGGCAAAATTGCCAACCAAACAATGTTGCCTCAAATATCTTCCAAGCTTCTGAACAACTATGCTTAAGACACGAACTTTCTAGATGGCCGGGATCATGAGCTATAGCCTTCTAGAATATGTCCAAATTTACATGCACAATAGCGCCACGTAGCGACAAAATTGCTTACTAAGCAGTATTACCGCAAACTGCTTTCAAGCTTCTGAATAACTTTGCTGAAGACACAAACCTTCTAGCTGACCAGGATCAAAAGCTAGAGCCTTCTAAAACATATTTACATGCACGCTAGCGCCATGTAGCGGCGAAATTGCTAACCAAACAGTGGCGCTTCAAATTGCTTTCAAGCTTCTTAACAACTTTGCTGAATACACAAACTTTCTACACGGAGACGGAATTCAACTCAATTTTGGGTTGTTTCGACGCAATTTCATTGTTGAGCCCAATAACTCAATTTTGGCTAAATTTCCAAGGTCCCCACTAGGTAGTTTGGCTTTAATTCCATTAGAAAAATATACTCAATTTTGGGTTGATTTAACGCAAAATTGAGTTCTTTCGACCCAAACATAAGAAAAGTTGCATTTACCCAAATTTGGCTTATTGGGCCAAAGTACCCCCATTGGGTAGATGCAGCTCTCTCTATTTTTGACAACATTCGTGTGGGAGAAAGAGAAAACCGAGAGATTTTGGGTTGAAAGTATAATCGATATACTTAATTTTGGGTAAAGTAAACTCAAAAATTAGGTACAGTGGGATTCCGTTTTTGGCATGCTCCGTTTTTGGCATGCTCCGATTTTGGCACCCCCCGATTTTGGCAACAAAATGGATCCGTTTTTGGCAACATTTTTCAATACCATTAAAATTTGTAATGTTTTGTAAATATTATCGTGCCTGTTGCTTTAATCATTTGAATAGCATGTCAAACTCCACACCAATTACATTCCAGAGCTCCATTTTCGTCGATATTTTCCCAAATCTCACCAACTACTAAGGACTCGGGTACGCGCTTATTTACTTCAGAATGGTCATTGGTCGTACATTGACAACGTTTCATGAGACCAATAATCTCCACCAGTATCTCAACTAAAGACCAATCTTTTTTCTTAGGCATTCATATCGAGTGACCAGCCCACTTCAGTCTGCCAGTAGGTGATACAATAAAAAACAATTTTCTTCAGATTTGAAACAGCTTGTTTGAACAAAGCACCAGCACCGATATAAGAGCAACAAAAAATCTATGACTCACACAGAATTATAATCATAAATCTTGTCTCATCTTCTTGGCTCACTGTCTTAATTATTATGCATTTACATACATTGCGCATTTAAAAACACACCGCAATAATAGATACAAATATGTACTGCAAAATGTCGTGTATCATAACTTTTAATAAATTTCTTTAAATAACATGACAAATGCGAATGCGGTGCAAACTACAATTTATTCATAATAATATCATTGAAGCGTGCGATAACTACGGTGGTATTGTTGTATATATTGATCTTTCTGTGTCAACTATTTAAAGCTACGTTTCCTCTTTTCTATAAGCTCTGTAAGGCGTTAGATTTGTTGAGAGACGATCCAGAATTCTGTACAAGATTGTTAACACTGCGGAACACGTTTTTGTCTCAAGCACCAAAATACCGCTATTTCACTTTTATTTAGGGTTGCTGAATCCATTACCGTTATCAAAAATATCATAGCACGTCTAGTTTTTGAGATATTGGTTGTTGTAAATGCAAAAAATGACTATTTTAGTCAACTTGCATGAAAGTTTGCCAGCTTGTAAGGCAATTTATTTGCTTAATGTTTCACAGAATTCAAACTTTGTGTGAGTAATAATATTTATCGGCAAAGTTTAAAATATTTTCGATGCGGAAAATTTATTTTTTGATGGCTTATAAAAGTATTGTCTTTTTCCATATAAGAGAAGCGAAGAATTTTGTATGAAGACAGCAAACATGTCGAAAAAATCGGTTTAATCGAAATTTAATCGCGCAATTCTATCCAAATTTAATCTAAAATGAAAATTCAAGTGCAAAATAGCATGCTTAGTGGATTAGATCACAACAAATTTTGACAAATTATACTTTAAATTTTATGTGAACATCGATAAAATCAGTGTTTTATACAACTTTGGCGACCTGTAGCTAAAAATTGTTACGTGCTGGAACATATCATAAAATGGCATCAGATTCAGCAACCCCAAATCTACTCGAGACACATAATTTGATCCTTGAAACACGCAAAAATGTCATTTTTGTTACGCTGTGTAATCAAAGATACGGGTCTCAACAACATCAAAATGTTCCTTACGAGCTGAGTCTATAAGTTTCCTAACTGTACCCTGGAGAATCCTTAAGGAATTCTTGGTTCTTGTGGGACTTTTCAGAAATTTTATCGAAATCATGAGGATATCTGCAGATTCCAAGTGGACACTGAGTGCTTCTTGAGGGATCCAAGAATTTATCTAAAATCTGGTAATTCCTAACAAACTCTAGGGCGTCCTGTAAATTTTAAGCGGGATAATGTGAATTTCTAGTAGTATTTTTAAAATTTATGTCAAAAGCTTGGGGAGTTCGAAAGGTTCCCAGGGGAATTTGAGGTGCGCTTGTAGTATTATAATAAACTTTAAATGTTTTTTTCATCGGAGACTTGAGAATTTTCAGCAACATCGCAGCGGAATTCCAAGATGTTAACTCCTTGCAAAATCCTTAGCAAGATCCTGAGAACTCTATGTGAGATCCTACGGATGCTTGGCAAGATGCTTTAGAGCTTAAGCGTTTTTGTTTCTGTAGAACTCTCATGAGAACCTGAAGATTCCTATAAGGTTCTTGAGGTTTCATAACAGGATCCTGTAAATTTCGGTTGATTTCATAAGGTAGGTGTCAAACATATATCAAGCTCAATTTAAAATTATTTCAAGTAAAAACTAAATTCTACAAAATTACAAGTCTCGTTTATGCATCATCTCATGTTTATATTTGCTCTTTTGGTTGCAGTTCACCCTTCATTATAAAATGCTTTACTTTAACATAAACATAAATTGAAGGAGCAATTCTAAACCGTCGAATTTTTAAAATTTTACGCTTAAGTGCAAAAGTTAAACTGATTTTAATTGTTCATACAATTAGAAAAAAGCTAATGCCGCTTTGCAATACTAATTGATTCGTAAATACGTCTTTATAAGAAAACAAAAACATTTTTTTGTGTTTTCTCTCATAGTTTAAAGAAAATGTTCAGTTCTAGAATAAACTTCACTTACGCGAATATTGGTTTTACAAGGCCCTCTAATACAAAAATTATACCTAAAGCTTCTAAAAAAATAATTGAATACGTTGAGGCGTAATAACGCCATCAGAAAAACGTTTGCCAGATTTAACATTACGTGGCTATAGATTCATAGCATAGTATAACCCTTCGGAAAAATGCTTCGAAGTGAACCTTTTCGAAGTCTCAACGCCTTATGATTCCATAAAAATGATGTATTAACATTGTAATGATGTTTTCAAAACCAATACTTGAAAAATAAAATTTGAAATATGGGTTCCGATTTTGGCACGGTTCCGTTTTTGGCAACTGAAAATTTCAACTTTGTTGCCAAAAATGGAATCCCACTGTAAAAATATTTCTCCGTGTAGGTGGTCGGGATCATGAGCTAGAACCTGCTAGAATATGACCAAATTACATGCGCACTAGCGCCACGTAGTGCCAAAATTTCGCATAATTTTTTTTTTTTTTTTTAATTTCTTTATTAGTATCATTCCAAACATTACATTCATTTCTTATATCTAGGTGTTCTGTGTTATTTGACAACACTATCATCCTAATTTGGTAAAACAAATTTAAGATTTAATTAACATTTTGTTAACAACATATTACATTTCATTTGCCGTAGCAGTTCAGTTTTTTTTTTACAGGTGAGTTGATTTCACCTGCTTATAAGAGAAAAAAAATGTTTTTAATATACTTAACCTAACTTAACCTAAACATATAACGCATTAATCGTGGCAATAGAAGATTGTAACGATTTTTGCCTGAAATTATTAATTATTTTATTTGACATTTGTTCCAATGTTTCAACATTGGATATTCTATGTAACTCATTGGTACTATACCAGGGAGGAAGCCTCAGAATCATTTTCAAAATTTTATTTTGAATTCTCTGCAGAGCTTTCTTCCTGGTATTACAACAGCTAGTCCATATTGGTACAGCATACAACATGGCTGGCCTGAAAATTTGTTTGAATATCAACAGCTTGTTCTTAAGACAAAGTTTTGATTTTCTATTAATAAGGGGATAGAGACATTTTACATATTTATTACATTTGGCTTGAATGCCCTCAATGTGATTTTTGAAAGTTAAATTCTTATCTAGCATGAGCCCTAGATACTTAACTTCATCTGACCAATTTATTGGAACCCCTCTCATCGTGACAACATGTCTACTTGAAGGTTTCAAATAAAGAGCTTTTGGTTTATGTGGGAATATTATTAGTTGAGTTTTGGAAGCATTAGGAGAAAACTTCCATTTTTGCAAGTATGAAGAAAAAATATCCAAACTTTTTTGCAATCGACTACAGATGACACGCAGGCTTCGTCCTTTGGCGGAGAGGCCTGTGTCATCCGCAAACAAAGATTTTTGACATCCCTGAGGTAACTCAGGTAAGTCAGATGTGAAAATATTGTATAATATTGGTCCCAAAATGCTGCCTTGAGGAACACCAGCTCTTACAGGAAGTCTTTCAGATCTGGAGTTCTGATAATTAACCTGAAGTGTACGATTTGACAGATAACTTTGAATTATTCTAACAATGTATGTTGGAAAATTAAAGTTTTTTAATTTTACAATCAAACCTTCATGCCAAACACTGTCGAATGCTTTTTCTATGTCTAGAAGAGCAAGACCAGTAGAATAGCCTTCAGATTTGTTGGAACGGATCAAATTTGTTACACGTAAAAGTTGATGAGTGGTCGAATGTCCATGGCGGAATCCGAACTGTTCATTGGCAAAAATTGAATTTTCGTTGATGTGGACCATCATTCTGTTCAAAATAACCTTTTCAAAAAGTTTACTGATGGAGGAAAGCAAACTGATTGGACGATAGCTAGAAGCTTCTGCAGGATTTTTGTCTGGTTTTAAAATTGGAACAACCTTAGCATTTTGCCATTTGTCTGGAAAATATGCTAATTGAAAACATTTGTTGAATATATCAACTAAAAATGATAAGCTACTTTCTGGAAGTTTCTTGATGAGGATGTAGAAAATTCCATCATCGCCAGGAGCTTTCATGTTTTTGATTTTTTTAATAATAGTTCTCAGTTCTTCCAAATCAGTCTCCCAGGCATTTTCGAAAACGTTCTCTTGATTGAGAATATTTTCGAACTCCTGAGTAACTTCATTTTCAATTGGACTAGTAAGTCCTAAATTAAAATTGTGCGCACTTTCAAACTGCATAGCAAGTTTTTGAGCTTTTTCGCAATTAGTTAGTAATAATTTGTTTTCCTCTTTCAATGCCGGTATTGGCTTCTGAGGTTTTTTTTAAGATTTTCGATAATTTCCAAAAGGGCTTAGAGCCAGGGTCCAATTGAGAAATTTTATTTTCAAAATTTTTGTTTCTTAATTGAGCAAAACGTTTCTTGATTTCTTTCTGCAAATCCTGCCATATAATTTTCATAGCAGGATCGCGAGTGCGTTGAAATTGCCTTCTCCTCACGTTTTTAAGACGGATCAAGAGTTTAAGATCATCGTATATAATCACGGATTCAAATTTTACTTCACATTTTGGAATTGCAATGCTCCGGGCTTCAACAATGGAATTTGTTAAAGTTTCAAGAGCATTGTCAATATCAAGTTTAGTTTCTAAAGAAATGTTAACATCAAGATTGGAGTCAACATACGTTTTATATATATTCCAGTCGGCTCGTAAATAATTGAAAGTGGAGCTGATAGGATTGAGAATCGCTTCTTGGGATATTTGAAATGTAACAGGGACATGATCAGAATCAAAATCAGCATGAGTAATCAGTTGGCTACCAAATCAATCGTAGATGGATTTCTAGAAGAGGAAAAACATGTGGGGCTATCAGGGTATTGAATTGAGAAATATCCTGAAGAGCACTCATCAAATAAAATTCTGCCGTTGGAATTACTTTGAGAATTATTCCATGACCGATGTTTGGCATTAAAGTCACCAATGACAAAAATTTTTGACTTATTGCGAGTCAATTTTCGCAAGTCAGTTTGGAGCAAATTAACTTGCTGTCCAGTGCATTGAAAAGGCAAATAGGCAGCTATGAAAGTATATTTACCAAACTGTGTTTCAACAGAAACACCTAAAGTTTCAAAAACTTTAGTTTCAAATGATGAAAACAGTTGATGTTTTATACGCCTATGAATGATGATTGCAACTCCCCCACATGCCCCATCAAGTCGATCATTACGATAAACAAAAAAGTTAGGATCTCTTTTGAGTTTAGATCCAGGTTTTAAATACGTTTCGGTAATAACTGCTATATGCACGTTATTAACCGTAAGAAAATTAAACAGCTCGTCCTCTTTACCATTCAGAGAACGAGCATTCCAATTTAAAATATTTAAATTATTATTTGGATCCATTAGAAAAACGTAATCCAATAACAATTTGATTTGTAAATTTAACACCTACTTGGACTGCTTCAGTCATAGTGGTGGCTTTGAACATTGCATCAATCATTAGATTCAATTGTTCAGTTAGAAAATTAAAATCAGAGGCAGACATGTCATGTGATTTCCCATTGGAATTTCCGGTAGACGAAGAAGCAGAGTTACCTGTGGCGGTAGGGTTTTTTCCATTTGATTTGAAACAAGTAGAATGGGTACCCATGGATCGAACAGGGGAGGAGTTCGAATTTCCTGCTACGATATCGGCAAAGGATTTACCGTGGGTAGATACATTCGAAATAGAAAGATTCGAACGGCTACCCGACGGATTAAAATTAGTTTGTGAATGAGCATGATTATGATCTTCCTGATGGGTATGATTCATGATCAAGCGATCGTTAACTGAAAAATGAGCATTGTTCGATACTCTACCAGGCAAATTCCGGAAACGACCGTTATCGTAACGGATATTATCTTTCATCTGCCTGGCACGAGCCTCAATGACCTTTTTGCGTGAAGGACAATTCCAAAAATTGGACTTATGGTTAGCCCCGCAATTACAGCATATGAATTTGGTGGTATCTTCCTTTACTGGACAAACGTCTTTGGCGTGAGAAAAACCTCCGCAAATCATGCATTTAGCATCCATGCGACAATTTTTTGTACCATGACCCCACTTTTGGCACCGACGGCACTGAGTGGGGTTCTGGTAATTTCCTCCAGGTTTCTGGAAATGTTCCCATGTCACACGGACATCAAACAAAAGTTTTGCTTTTTCTAAAGCTTTAATATTATTTAGTTCTTTTTTGTTAAAGTGAACTAAATAAAATTCTTGAGAAAGCCCTTTCCGAACAATGCCAGATTGGGTTCTCTTTTTCATAATGATTACTTGGACTGGGGAAAATCCAAGTAAATCATTTATTCCATTTTTGATCTCTTCAGGTGATTTATAGTCACTTGAGAGACCTTTCAAGACAACTTTGAACAAACGTTCAGTTTTGTCGTCATAAGTAAAAAATTTGTGCTTCTTCTCTTCAAGATGTTTGAGAAGAAGCTCACGATCTTTAAGAGTTTCCGGCAAAACGCGACAGTCTCCTTTCTTTGCGATTTGGAAGGAAACCTTGATTCCCCTAATGGAGTTCAAGATCTCCTGCCTAAATCCCCCAAATTCGGAACAACTGACCACGATAGGCGGCACTCTTTGCTTCCTCACTTGAATCAAAGAGCCTGGGCTAGAGGCTGCTTCGATTTGGTGTTCGGAAAATTTGTCTAGAGCATCGAACTGATTGCTCATTTCGATAAATTATTCATTTCACCCTTGGAAGAAAGTTCGCATTCCGGGGAAGCGTCCTTTCTTCCATTCTTGCCACGTGTAGTGACAGTTTTAAAACCCACTTTTTTGGAAGGAAGTAGTGAATTCAGAGATTCACCCTTCCTTTTGTTTGTTGTTGATACCATGTTTAATTAATAAACGAAAGAAGACGTGACCTTCGAAAGGTTTTTTCCCAAGACGGTGTCCAAGTAGGATTACCACCGCTAGCTTTCGCCAACGGGTCCAACGAAAAATCGAAGGCACGGGTCCAAACAAGGATCGTAAAGGGATCAATAGTAGAAAAAATAGTACTGAAAAGTACTGTTTTAGTAGCACTGAAAAGTACCGTTTTTAATTTTAGCACTGAAAAGTACTGTTTTTGTAGCACTGAAAAGTACTGTTTTATTGCTTTAGGTAGTTTTTAAGAAAACTTCCAAGAGCAGAGAGAATTCGTGTACGCACAGCACGAAGGTACGATGCGCACTGATTTCGCATAATTAATTCCACCCAATGAACGCCGTAAGGCTGCTGAACAACTTTGCTTAATACCGCAGTCTTGTGGAAAGTAAGGATTCCGAGATACTGCATCATAAATATGATAGTGTTTGGGTGATGCTAAACTTTTTTGGGTGCTGCAATATTCAACTGGGGTGTTGCAATACTATTTAGGTGATGCGATTCCATACTTATGGTGGGTAGTTATGCAGGGTATCTATTCAAAATCAGTTTTTCAATTCCTAGATTTTTCCAGCTTACCTAAAAATTTTAATACGGATGACAAAATGATGTTGCGACTTAATATTTTCAAAACGCTTTATAGGAAAATTTGATATTTGATTTGACTTTCAAAATATTTGTTTCCAGAACTCGATCTATTCATAAAATACCTTGCGGCAGACAAGGCCTGTGGATATCTAATTGATAAATTCCTGATCTGGCTAAACTCTTGATGGATACGAGAAGACATCTTTTTATCAGAAACGATATAACGCAACTACACTAGCTTTTAGTTGTTCTCCTATAGAGCTGCCTCATTAGACTGATGCAAATTATGAAGTTTTTGCTCCCCTATGCTTAAACGGTGACAATTATGATGAAACTCATTCTCCCAAAATTTGAAATGATTTAGAAGAGATTCGGTTGTGCACACGCCATTTGAAGTTTATATGGGAATTACTATGGAAAAGACAAACTTTTTGTGTTCAGTCCTCTAACTGCTAGTCATAATAATCTATGCATGCAAAGTGAACCTACTCTTCTCATGTGAAATGTTCCCAGCTACAACTTTGCTGAAGACCACATTTTGATGGAACGTAAGGATAATTTGTAATTATTGATAAAGTCTAAATCATAATGAGATGATCATTCCATTACTTTCAGAGTAACACTGCCTTTTTGCTGTAGAACATAGTAGCCTGGATTACTTTGATCTATTCTACCCGCCAGGAGCTCCACTGTTGCCTGCCGAACAGTTGGTGAAGCATGTAAAATGCAAACCCACTTTATGATGATGAATAACAATTTATCCAGACGTCCAATCAAAATGTGGTCTTCGGCAAAGTTTTTAATTTATTTTATTTTATTTTATTTTATTTTATTTTATTTTATTTTATTTTATTTTTTTTATTTTATTGATGTACAAGGGGGTTGGGGGCCAAGTCTCCAGCATAAGTTTGAAAACTCACACCGTCCATAATACACCGAGGGGGTTTTGGAGTTTGAGAAGTAGGCAACGCAACATCTTTGACCAGAAGGTTCTTTAAGTTTTGCTTCTACTCTTGACTTCCAATACCGTAAGGCGGGTGACATTGGTCCATAAGGGTGACTTTGGGCCAATATTTTTACAGCAAGCTAATGTCAGAACAATGAAAATATTGTGTCAAACTTAAAGAATACTTTATAAATAGCCAATAGATGGTCATAGATTAGATTTTTGACGTTCCTACTAATTATGAGATGCATCGAAAGAGGCGGTCAATGTTACCCCCTAGGCCCAATGTCACCCCGCACGGCGGTACACGTATAAATGATGCAAGGCCAAAAGAACATGAATCAGTCATACATATAGCGGTAGTGAAGTGTTTTGCCTAAGGATATGGAAAAGGAGGGATTTTGTGTGTTTTTTTGTAAATAGCTCTGTGGAACAAGTTTGTTATTAGTTAAAAATTTAGTTGATCTTATTCACCTTGCAATCAGTAATAAGAATATTTACAGAAACATAATACTTATCTTATCTTGGCCAATACGCTGCCATGTCTTTCCTCTCGGATGATTTTTTCCTCGTTGTAATGGCGGGTTAGATATGAAAACAAGGATAAAGAGAAAAGAAATGTTAGTGATTGTAACATGCTTTATTGCTGTATTGACCTACAATGAAATCATACAAAATTTGCTCTTTGAATTCCCATGATAACAATCCCCATCAGGCGTTGCAAAATTCGCTCTCATTTGAGAATGAAGCACGATCAAAGCAAGCAAAGAAAAACATCCCATCTGTTGCGGTCCACGATCGTCATTGTATCGCAAGGTGTAACAAGTCTGATAAATGGAAGCAGCGAGCGAGAGCCCCAACGAGAGAGCGATGATAAAATCCATTTTTCTCGGTTGTTTACCGTTGGGGATAGGTGTTTTTCTTTACTGGCACGATAAACAATCCACGAACTTCCAATAACAACAGTGTCCCCCAGACTTGGAGCATGTTTAGAGGGGTTTTATCATGCACTACTATCCCCCCTATCTGATCAAACTTGTAGCAGTATACGATAAACAGTCTCTCATAATGTGCAGCATGTTATGATAGTTACAGAGAGCGATACGTGAGAGATTCTCTCAATTTTCTCAGGATTCAATCCCTGATCCCCATGCATCTTCCGAGAAACTCCATGGCAATGATCACTGTACGCCATGTGCGGCATTCAGGACATCTCAACACTACTCATGACGAACAACAAAAAATGAATCCAAAAGAGCAAAAACCTTAATGTTCAAATGTAGGACAATCCAGCTTTATTGCATGTGAGAAGTTTTTAGTGATATTCTCACAACGGCCATTTAGAATGGTTCGACGGATGTAGATAAAAGATCATTATAATTAAATTAACGCGACGACATGTTAGTAAGCTCAAAACGATTATTGTAGTTGCAACTTTGAATTTAAATAGTTAAGCTAAGGGTCAGTTATTGTATATAACTTTATAGATAAGCAGAAGTATAGCACGAACGCGAAGTAATGACCTTCCATCCCATATTCAAGTGCTCCCCACAAGCACAACACTTCATTCTGGCACTTTAGAACGTCCATGTTGTAACTTGTTCACACAAGAAATCTGCCTCGACCGAGTTGGCAGAACGCGCCCGTACCCCTTTCTGAACCAAATGACAGGGGAAAATGTGGTCTTCGGCAAAGTTGTAGCTAAAAGGATTTCATATAAGGAAAGTTTGTTCACTTTTTCATAAAATATTATGATAAAGAGATAGAGGGCTGAACACAAAATGTTGGCACTTTCCAAATTGATCTCCATGTAAACTTCAAATGGCTTGTGCACAGTCAAATTTATTCCAAATCATTTCAAACTTTGGCAGAATGCTATTTACCATAACAGAAATCGTTTAAGCATAGGGGAGCCAAAATTTCAAAATTTGCATCACTCTACTGCCTCATATTTTTGACACATCTGAAACACAAGGAATCCGTCAAATATTTTGCCAAGAATCTAGAGCTAAACAAAAATCTGTCCAAAATATCTAACACTTCAGTAATTACGCTGTTGTACAACACAGGTGAAAAACAAACTCGCTTATCGTACACAGCATCAGCGCAGTGCTACTGGCGGTGGCCAACCTCGCGACGATTGAAAGGCTACATGACCTCTCCGTTCAATCAATGATTTTGCCATTAATTCATAAATGATCTAGTAATCCAGACAATGCTTCAACAAGACTCACTATCAACAATAACTTTAGAAAGCCGTCAAACGAAATTCCCAATAAATCTCTCCCGGATTTCAGTAGGAAACCATGTAGGCAGATCTTCCAAGAAATTTTCCAAATAACTTCTTGCCTAGGCTTTGGATTCGTTTTGGTAAACGATAAATATATAATTTGAAATGAATACCGGATTCGCGATATTACTCGATAAACGCATTGAACGCCGAACAAGTGTTCGTCGATCGCCCCACAGGAACAAGCGACAAGATCAAAGGATCAAACACTACTCAGTCACTAGCGTATTTGAAATTCGACACAAATTTGCATCATCCGACTCGCTTATGTGACGTAAAAGACGTAAATACACATGAATTTTCAAGAGTGTGTTTTACTAATTGCCTTATAAGTGATCTTTCAAAGAACTTAACCCTCTAATACCCAACCCCGCCTTTAGACGGGGTACACTTTGCAATTTTGTGTATTTTTTCGTAGCTCGGAATTCGGCTTAAACACGCTATAAGGAAATTTTTTTATGGCTTTTGAAACTATTTTGTATTTTTTAAAATGTTTGAAAATTTGTATTTTTATATAACCTACAAATGCCTTAGGTTAATGTAATTATAGAATATATGAAAATCAAAAACCGAAATACACAATTTTGCAAATAAAAATAAATCATTGTCCAAAACGTGTTTAGAACGATTTTAGACAAAAAATGATATTTAGATCGAAAATTTTTAAATTGGGTATTAGAGAATCAAGTTTTTAATTGTCGCCTAAAAAGATCTCATGAAAAATTCGTTATGAATCTTAATGAAAATCTATCAAGTAACTCAACAAGAACCTAGATGCTCTTCCAGAATTTTTTCAAGAATCCTAATTATGTTCCTTAAGATCTTGTTTGAATTTTTTTAATATCTTGCCGCAAGAAATCTACAACCATTATACAAGTAAGGTACCGTGGGGTAAGTGGATACAGAAAAATCAATAGTTAACTTCATTAATATGTACAGCTAACGTGAATAATGTAACTCAAACTTTTTTCTGTGGATAACAAATAAGGGACTATTATACTTCAAATCGTCATTTATTTCGATTTTTCTGATTGTTATGTATTGAGTATGAGACACTTAAAAATTTGCGCCAAATGATCTACTTGCCCCACCATGGTGGGGTAAGTGGATCACCTTTAAAAAAATCTGTTCTCGAAACAAATGTAGTGTGATTATGTTTATTAAGAATGATATTACCCTCGCTCTTGTTATTAGTGCTACTTAAGTTACATTTTAATACTTTAAAATTAAAAAGTATTTTCATTAAATCAAAACATTATAAAAAGTATGTATATATTTATTCATACTAATTTGAACAAAGAAAAAATATTGTAACTAGAAAAATTTGGAGAAAATTCTTCCTTTTATACGCATAAGTTAAACAGAAGTATTGTAGGATTATTCTTAAAGATGTTTTCGAAAAACACTCATGGTTTAAAAACATTAGTTACATTTACTTTTGAATAACAAACCGAAATCCTTCTATTTTATTTATAAATATATGTGTATCATCTGTCTAGAACAATTTATATGGTCAAATAAGGTACGATACTATGCTTTCGATTGGAAAATAAGTATATTTTGCTATTTTACAACTCAGCTTAGATAAACCACGAAAAGTTTCGTGTGAATTTTGAAATTATTATTCTTTTAATATTTTTTTTATACAAGAAAGGTTAAAAAAAACTTTTAGATGGATTCATTCAAATTTTCTATGGCCAATTTGACAAATTCAAGAGGGAATGGAACAAAATAAAGGAAAACAACATTTGCGGATATTAAAGCTTATTAAATTTCTCGTAAGCAGTCTGCCAATGAATGATGATTATTCTTGATCCACTTACCCCACCCCATTAAAAAGTAGGGGTAAGTGTACCATGTCCAATATATTTGTATTTATTTATAAAAATGACATATTTTTCATTGTGATTCATTCAATTAGAACTGAAATGCTCACCATGTGTCGAAAAAAATAATAGAATTCGATTTTAGACAGAGATACAATGAATTTTTGATTGATGGAAAACAATTTTCAAATTAATTACTTTTTGCAGCTAACAAGTTTGCTTGTGTTAGTGTACGTGTAGTACCAGTTTTGCAATAGTTTCAGTGTGGGCGTAAGAATATAACCTAAAACGAAGCAATGGTGTGAAAACATTCAACATATTCAAGTATTTATGCTTTATATTGACAAATGATCCACTTACCCCACTGCTACACTTCCCCCACTGTACCTTAATCGGTAAAAAATGTTAGGAAAATCTAACTGACAATTTACTGTTCTTCTACCAACAAATAAAAAAGTAAATCATGATCCGAAATATGAACTGTCAGGCAGTCATTCACCTCTAGGAAAAAAATTCTAATTTCTACCACAGTGCATAGGATTGAAACAAACCGGTAATGTTAGGTTTGAAATACACATTTTCCTGTATGTTTTACGTTTTCTCAGGTATTTACCGGTTATTTATAATTAATTGGTGCAAAATTTTTCAAAAGCAAAAAAGCAGCCAAGATTGTAAATAAAATTTGGTTGGGAATCACAGGCTTATTATTGTTTCATAAATTCGAAATTTTGTCCAAAATAAGTTTTGCAAAAATATGGAGAAAATGTTTTTACGTATTTACTTACACTCATTTTTTTTTGTTCTAGATCACATCCTAGACCAACATGACTGGCGAACAACGGGGCACCGTACTGGTAACCGGTGGGGCTGGCTACATCGGCTCGCACACGGTCGTATCCTTACTCGAAGCCGGTTACAGCGTTGTCGCCCTCGACAACTTCACAAACTCGGTCAACTCGGCTAAAAACGAGTCTATTGCGCTGAAACGCGTGGAGGAAATCACCGGAAAGAAAATTACATTCTACAGATGTGACCTGCTGGACAAGGACGCGGTGGAGACAATTTTCAAGCAGCACAAGATCGATTCAGTGATACATTTCGCTGCCCTGAAAGCCGTGGGGGAATCCATGACCAATCCACTGCTATACTACAAGAACAACATGATTGGGATGATCAATCTTTTGGAGGTGATGGATAGTCACGGTGTGTACAAGATGGTATTTTCAAGTTCGTGTACGGTCTATGGTGAGCCGAGTACGTTGCCAATTACGGAAGAGAACCCCACCGGAAACGTGACCAACGTCTACGGTCGAACAAAGTACTTCATCGAAGAGATGCTCAAGGATGCTGTACACGCCGATCCCAAGTGGAACATTATTGCACTACGTTACTTCAATCCCGTAGGAGCACACAAGTCCGGAAAGATTGGAGAAGATCCAACCAAGCAGTTTACCAATTTGATGCCCTACATCAGCCAGGTGGCGATAGGCAAGAAAGATGTGCTTACAATTTTTGGGAATGACTATAACACACCCGATGGAACGGGTAAGTCAAATATTTCATGTATAGGTACAGTAAAACGGGGTAGCTTCGATAATGCGAGTAACTTTGAAAGTGCGAGACACCACATACTAGAGAAATAACACAATTTCTGTTAATCAGTTAAGCAAAACAAATTCAGTTTTTCCGTTGCAATCGAGAACATTTGATGTTTTGAGGCTAACAAACAATCTTTTCTACGATCACAATTTGCTGAAGTTTTGAAAGGTTTCGTCACTCATCCTTGAGAGCCTAGTAATAATAGAACTTGAATTGGGTCTCAAATCTCTTACCGAAAAGCATTTATACTAATTAGAGACATTTTTATAATCCAACACACTTAAATTATTTTACGGATTCCTGTGAAATCTCCACAGCTGAACGGTTCGGTGAAATAAATTAACGGAGTACGGTAAATTTTCACAGTATTCGGTAAAAATTCACCGGAATCCGTAAAATTCCGACGAAATTACGGTGTTTTATTTCGCCGAACTGTTCAGCTGTTGAGATTACGGTGAAATTCAACGTAAGAGCTTAGTGTGAAGTCAGAGACTTCCATACATTGTTAAACCCATAAAGGAATGCAACGCCCTATATACGTTAGGTAATTCATTCCATTATGTTCGAAACATACTAATGTATATTTATGTATTTACTTATACGTAAGAATCAATCTATATCTATCCAGAATTCTAGTTATATACAAAGTTTATAATGGTGTTTGTCACGATTGCTTCAATTAAAACGCGTAAGTAGGTATCTTTTCTATAAATTATGTACTTTGATGCATAAAATCTAATCAATGATTCTCTATTAACTATCTTCAATCCATTTCCAACTGCAATGATGTCAAACAGTTGATTTACTGTTGGTTTCCGTTTACATATCCATTATCGAAGGTACCCCAATACTAAAAACCGATTTAAAATTATATAAAAAATATAAAGAAAAAACTACTAGGGGGAGATCCCCCAGTGGCGGACAGCACCCAATACCGGACAAAGTCGAAAAATTGAGAAATCATGGTCCAATCAAGATGGTGTATAAGAAGAAAAGAAAGCTATTATGGAGACTAATGTTAACGTAGAATAACACATCCTTGAAATATACATGCCTTTTTAAAAAAGTAGAAAAGTTTGAAAATCTTAAAAAATTTGACGTAATTAATTAATTATTGCACCAGTGTCTCAAAATACATTAATTTTTCATGTATTCCGTCGATCATGGTATCAAACATGCAATAAAATGAAGAAGAATGAACATTCAGAACAACATTGTAAAATGTGCTATTTTTTCATCATATATGAAAGAGGTTTTTGATGGACATCTTGCAAACCAAGAAAATCTCAAATTGTTCTTGTAAATGTTGCAAATGCATTGAATTAACAATTTTATACTATTTCTATAGTAAACACATTCGATGATGTTCAAATTTACAGAATACGAGGCATTTCCAGATCGTGTCCGGTATTGGGTGCCACCTTTCAAGATCGATCAATTTGGTACTAAAATATATCATCAAAATGCAATGTCAAAATTCATATTTATATTTTCAAATTTATTTTTGTACACTTTAAAAATGATAATATTTATCATAAATGGGTAACACGAGCACAAAAACCCAATATTTTTAGAATTATGAATTTAGTGGCTTAAGTGTCCGGTACTGGGGGATCTCCCCCTAATTGAACTTTAACACTTCACTTCACTTTTGCAAAAGAAAAAAAAAATCCTCGACAAAAATAAAAAGTGTACATAAAAAGCACTGAAAACGATAATTAAAATACCAGTACTTGTTTTTTTTAATATAGAATACAAATCCTCAAAACAGAATGCAGAAATAATCAGGGTTTCTTTCAAAAAACTATCAATGTGTATCGTTTTACGGAAAACCAGTTATTATTTTTTTTTAATTTGTATTGCTAGGTGTGAGAGATTACGTCCACGTTATGGATCTTGCCACAGGACACGTTGCTGCTCTGAACAAACTGGACCAACAGCATTTGGGATTGAAGGTAAGTCAGTACGCAGCACATGTCATATGGTCTAGTCTAGCAGCTAACTGTCTTAAATTCTCCGTAGATGTACAACCTGGGTACGGGCCAAGGAATCTCCGTGATGGAGTTGATCAATACCTTTGAGCGAGTGAATAAAGTCAAAATTCCGTACGTCATTCAGGAGCGGCGTGCCGGTGATATCTCCGCAATGTATGCCAATGCGAAGCTGGCCGAAACCGAGCTAGGATGGAAAGCTGTTCATACCGTGGATGAGATGTGTAAGTATCAAACTAAGTTTGGGATAGCTGTAATTAATTGTGTTAACACCTTTACAGTACTGGGTGCCGACATCAAAGTTTCAACATTCTGTAACATCGTGATCGTTCGATCGATTTTGATGACATTTTCAGGGAAAATCACAAATGAGTTATATTTTTGGTTCGTGCATTGAACATTTTGGATTTGGTGATGAGTTTGAAATTTGCTGGGGTACCTAGGATATTTTGAAATAAAGATGGGGAAATTCAAGAAATTTTATAAAATTTGTATAAAATTGATCTGTTTGCCAGAATGTATCAACTGCCTGGAAAATACGATAAATGATTAATTCACACAGAAAGCTCTAAGACCATTAATGTGAAGTGAAAGAGCTTGTAAAACACAGTTGAGAAGAAGTCTCTATTCCGGTTGAGTCGTAAGGCCAAATAGAACACTTTCATGATTCAATTTGGCATGGGGGTTTTTCACGGCCGAGTTGTCTGAAAATTTGCAATTAGAAGTATTGTAATGCGACGTTTATTATAGCCTAGCTGCGGAATTGAACCAAAAGTGACAAGAATAGAAACCGGTTTCCTATGAGAAGATTTATATTCAATCCTGTGCAAAATCATCTTATTCAAACCTTCAAAGGACAACTGCAAAAGAGGTCATAAGAGTGACCACCGTACTGGAACCTGTCACCGAATGTCGGAAAATGATCATTACCACTTCATAATTCATGACATGGCATTGATTCACTTCTGGGTAGAAAATCATAAATTTCGAGCCGTCGAGAGGTATAAGTGTATGATATTTTGGAAATGTCCCTTTGGGAATCCTATCCTACCGATATGCGGTGACCATGTTCCCGAAACGACCACAATAGTCTCCAAATTGAAACAGGTGATACATTGTCAAATAAATCAGTGTTACATTGTTTTTTTAAAGTTTTTTTTGCATTATTCCATAATGAAAATTATAGAGGAAAGTAAGCTTGATGCCCTTGATATCCCAACAAATTTGGACTTAATTCCAGAACCACCACCGAGTCCAAAATTTTTAATACCTGAATCAAATTTTTATTTGTGTTTTTCCCTGAAAATTTCATCAAAAACGATCGAACGATGACGAAATTACAGAATTTTGAAACTTCTATGTCGACACGTAGTACTGTAAAGGTTAATATTCTTAAAGTGAAGGTGAATTTGGGCCACTTTCTGCATATATCATTTTCTCTCGCGTGTTCACGAGCAAAGATCGATCTGATCAACGTTTCGAGTTGTTTGTATGCTACCCAAA
The DNA here is from genome assembly GCF_002204515.2 of Aedes aegypti. Classification (NCBI taxonomy): domain Eukaryota; kingdom Metazoa; phylum Arthropoda; class Insecta; order Diptera; family Culicidae; genus Aedes; species Aedes aegypti. The sequence continues at coordinate 242,122,801 of NC_035108.1, read as the reverse complement.
ATTTTTGTAGTGAATGCATTATAACGTGTAGCATTTTCAACTTTGTAGTTCTTCTGGATGACGAGATTCCTGCTTTAAAATAACAGTAGAAAGCAAGGCGACCGGTTGTATTTTTGCAACTTTTGTATTACATATTCAAAAATCAAACTTTATGTAGGAAGTAGGCAAAATGGGCTTTTTTAGTCATCGAATTCCTCTAGATGATTTTAAGTAAAAAACATTGGTTTGGATTTTGGCAATTAGCAGCGAGTATCCTTAGATATATAAAAAAAATAATATTTAGAACGAAATGGAAGAAAATTGGCTGTTCAAGTCATTAAGGTGAAGATGAATCGAAGCCAATCCTCAAATCTTCGAAAGCACAGGTCTGAAGAACCAGATGACCGATTGAGTTGAAAACTTGATCAAATTATCGCTAAACTTCCCATTTTTAGAGTGATTTCAAGTTCAGTTCAGGACCATTATTAGTATTATTATTATTATTATTTTTATTATCTTTATTAACGAGATTTACAGCCCGAAGCATCTCGGAGGATCATAATTTACGATATTTGTCTCTAAATGATTGTTTAAAAGTCTTAAAAAGTACTTGGATCTTTTCATCTATTTGGCAATTGAGTGCCCTATAACTTTGGCAAAGATTACAAGTTAATTGAGCTAACGCAGCGTTGGTAGCATGCTTTCTTTTAATACTTGGTTACTCTTATATTTATTGCATCATTTTTAAATTTAGTTCTTTTGGCTAAATTCAAAAATTGTGCAAGCTTTTCCAACTAATGGACTATACAGTCTTTTAAAAAGCTAAATGTTCTCTAAAGTAACTTTTCGAAATTTCTCCTTGAAACTATTTTTTGATGTTCGGAAGGTAAAATAAACTTGATAGCATTTTCACAAATTCAATGTAGTCAACGTCAAATAATTTTCGGAAGAATGACTAGATTTCTGCTCAATTTGTTTGGGAATCCATTCACAAGTTCTTTGAAAAAGCGTATCAGGATTCAGGGTTTCGACTCAATTTTGAGAATGACATTCCTTGACTTTACCTGACCTTCCAGACGATTTTCAGAAAAAATCCAGACCACTGAATTTATCGTTTTGAACCGAGTATGACTTTTACAAGATAGAAAACATGCATTATGTATCAATAATATTACAGTTATATTTAATATATAGTATACGTCGATAGCTCTCTAATTCGAAGATATCTATTTCATTTTCTTGTTCAAGTTTACTTCTTTAAATCGATATTTTCATGAAATGTTACAAATATCCTCCGAAGGGTAAACAAATTGAATATTATGATTATGTTAATAGTTATATGAAGGCTTACTCATTTGAGGGCGATAAAATTTTGAAATTTTGAGGGTTTACGATTTTCATTTAATTGGAGTATATTTTATCAAAATATGTGTTCTGTATTTCGATACCTCCATTATTCGATTGGTTTCTTCAATTAGAATTATCGTTAGAAAACATTGTGGAAACGGTAAGTTTTACAAATGAAAATTTTCTACAGAATCGACAAAAATCTTCAGGAAATACTGTGAAGTGCCCTAATTCTGCGCATTATCTAATTCTGCGTTGCGCATCGTCCATTCCTAAATGTCATCCAAAATTTTATGAACTTGAAAACAAATCGAAGTCCATTTTGCTATCTACCTTCTTCTAGATTTCCTGTTTTCCAAATAGATGAGCCAGCCTCGAGCTGAAAATCTCTTAAATAAAGATATCTATCTATCTATCTAAAGAACATAACTGAAATCTCTAGAACAGGGGTTTTCAGCCTTTTTGGTTCGCAAGCACTTTTCAAAATAAATTTGTTGCGTGGAGCACTTGTTCGTTTGGATCTGGAATTTTTTATGCGCTTAAATTGTCCCTATAATTCCTATGAAAGTCGTGATGTAAGATTAATGTTGATCAATCTTCATTAATATTGATTGTATTTTGAAATCCTAATAAAAAGATTTGTTTATTATTGAGCGAACATTTTTATTGAAAGGTTAAGCTGTGACAATTAGGCGTCCAAATAAAACTATACATGGTTATCCTTCAAATATTTCAAAATTCGTGGCTTAAAAGTAGCAAAATAACATTGGTTGGGAAATGTTTCTCTTTCAATGTATCTGAACACATTCTCAACACTTGCGAAAATATTCATAATTTAGATGAAACTTGTGAAATATTCCTAATTTTGTATCACGTTGTCATGCTGCTTCGAACTGCCGGACGGTCCGAAAGCTGGACACTGGCTTTTTAACGGTATTTTTGGATTTATCAATGATGACGGCTTTTTTGTGAATAAAGGTGGTCCGAGATTTTAAGCGTCCGGGAAATCCGTATCAACACGGTACTTCATATTTTTTCGACTCAAAAATAATAACAAAATGATGAGAAATCTTGTCACCTGGTTATTATCTGGTTATTATTAGTTGATAACTGATTTTGTTATTATCTTGGCTTAATCAACAGTCAATATAGCAAAAATGAGAACTCAAATTCGTTCACCGAAGAACAAAGTAACAGTAAATTCTGTTATTAATGAGTTTGAGATTGTAACTAAATGTGTATCATTATTTTTTTTAATATTATGGTCCTTAACCCTCTCTTTCCCATGGTAGCACAGGTGATCCACCGATTTTCGACGAAAGCTGGCCAAATCGTGGTGGTACGATTAGCTCTATACTGATTGGAATAAGTTTATACGTTTATTAGGCTCATCAAACATTGATGTGTGACCTAAGCGTCAAACTATTGAAAAACAATCATTTTTACTGATTTATACTGATTTTGGATAATTTAGCTGATTTTCAACAAATTTTGTTCAAGCACTTTTTTTAGAAACGCCATTTTGACAGTCAAATTATTGAACAAAGCTGTGGGAAAGAAAGGGTCGATAAAGAAAAAAAAATTGGGAGATTATTTTTCTGGCTTAAACTTACGCTCCAAACAATTGAAAAAAATGTATGATGAAAAGTCTAATTTACTTGAAAAGTCTAATTATGCTTAAAAAAAATGTTATGGAAAAAAGAAACAACGACAACTAACACTTATTCGAATTTGCTCGGGATCCTAACATAACATTCACTCGAAGAACAATCAAAACAATCTGTCGGGAAAAGTTGGATTGCTTTAACTTTAAAGGTTGATTCCACGTTCAATTCAATAAACCCTATTTTTCAGCAAAAACTGTCCCAACTGTACAGAAAAATGTTTACCGACTTTTTATTTTAAACCTTCCAAATACTAACCTTTAGCCCAGAAGCTTATTATTTTTCGTAAAAATATCCCAGGTACATGAAAGTTTAGTAATGATCAAGATTTTGACACCATATCTATTATAAAACTCGTAAAAAGTGTTACGATTTTTCAGCATGATCGGTTTGTTTGTTTCTTAAATTTATATGCTTGAAATTTTTTTGTGGCTTGGTTTGAAATAATTTAAAGCGTATCTTAAAGCAAAACGTTGAGAAAAAAAGAAATTGATACAAGTTTTCAAAACTGTCGCGGAGCATGATATGAAAACCTCTGGTCTAGAAACAGGAAGTGCAGCATACAAGTTTTACTATCAATTGGTGTGGTCCAATACAATAATTTTCCTTAATATTTTTCTACTTATAATTTTTCACAGTTTCTTCTTGATATTTTGAGCAAATATTTAAAAAAATGGGTATGAACAGAAAAAAATCGAAAAAAATGAGTTTTAAGAAAAATGCGGTTTTTTTTCCAAAAAAGTGTGATTGATTTTTCGTCAAAAAATCTAGGAATCTGAATCGATAAAAACATTATGAGTTCATGAATATTTTAAGTTTTAAAACTCATTGAAAACTATGTCCAACTAAAAATAATCAAGTTTGTAAACTATATATTTCGAATGTAAATCGATAGATCCTATTATACTGCTGAATTGACCTTACAAATCACTCTGTAGACAGTTAACTAAATAAATTTTCAGCTAAATTAATATATTTTACCCTGACCACAAGCAAATTTCCCTGATTTTTCAGGTCATGAAAGAAATTCCTAGGCATTCCTGGACATACCAGGTTTTTCTAGGTAGTCGACACCCTCCAGGAATTCTTCCATTCCTTCAGAAATATATTCAAGGACTTTCCAAAAAATCCTTTAGCGATTCTTTCAATAATTTTTCAAGGGATACGTTCAGACTTTCCTCCAGTAAGCTCTCAAAGGAATGGTTCCAGAATTTTCTCTAATAAATATTTTAGCAGTCTATTTCTAAAGAACCGCTCCAACAGTTGCTCTATAGGTTCTCTCAAGAATTCTCTAAGAAAATCATCTAATTATTCTTCCGATTTCTCTCCAATTATCTCAAAAACTCATACAAAAATTTATTCTGAATACGCCACCAGGCTAAAAAGATTTGTTTAGTGATTTTCAAATAAATTTTCCATTTTTAATATTTTGAGTAATTAACAGTAAATTCACAGATTATTCCTATGCATTTTTTTCCTTCGAGGGTTTTATTACATACCTTCAGAAAATCCTGCAGGATTTTAGGATTCCTCTATTAATTTTTGTATTATTCCAGTAATTTATTTAGAGGGCACTTCAAGACATCATTGCTAGATTTCTCATCTATAGGAGCTCATCAGGTGATTCTCATAAAATTTCACCTCGAATTTATAGTAGGAGTCCTGAGGAAATAATTGATTCCTTGCAGACTTCCTTGAAAAAAAAAGTCTAAAAAAACTCTTGAGAAATTCCAGAACAATTTTCAAGAAATCTAGGCAAAAATTTTGGGGAAATCATATGGAAGAAGAAGAGAAAAAAAATCCAGAGAAACAGGTCCTAGAAAAATTAACCAGGAAATTTCTTGAGAAATATTTGGAATAATCTGTGGCAAAAAAAATCTCTAAAGTAATTTAATTTATTTATAGTTAAATTTTTGAAGGTGTCCAAAAATCAAATGAAATGAAAGTTCCTAGGGAAATCTAAAAAAACACTGTATGAATTCCTGAAGAAACAGTCGGAGTATAACCAGAAGGAAAATTTCCCGATTCCCGGTCGGTCCAGGATCTTTTCGTAATGGAAATTTCCATTTTTTTTGGGCATAGCGTATACTGCCCATAAATGCATGTCAGTCCCATCTTTGCTGGGTTTCCTATGCACATGGGACAATTATGCGTTTATGGGCAGTATAATCGTACCTGCCACACGATATACGAATGCAAAAATGGCAACTTTGGCAAATAATGCTCTCAGTGAATAACTGTGGAAGTGCTCTTAGAATACTACGCTGAGTAGCCGGCTTTGTCCCAGTGGGGATGTTAATGCCAAGAAGAAGAAGTTTCTAGTCATTAGAAACTCAGCCGCTACAAGCCTTTTGTAGCAAAACATATTTAAGCATTATTGGTTTTCCTGATATTCAGAAAAGTATACGCTGGATGTGATAAACTGTACTACAATTAAACAGAGTTTCATCGTTTTTTCAAGCACATTTTTAAATAATACCTTCTTCATATCTTTGTTCCAGGTGAAGACTTTTGGCGATGGCAGCAAATGAACCCGAATGGCTACAAAACTGATCAAGTAAATGGACATCACTAACGGAAGGCAGCAAAGGCATTTTATGATACATAGAAATAAGGACAAGTTTGGACAGTATTTTTTTTATTTATTGTACCTCGTGTTTCGAAGATAGCTGAAATAGCCGAGTGTTCTGCAGTTTTAAAACTTCCGTTCCAATCGAGGTAAAGTTCGGATATACATTTCTAGCAAACAGTTCAAGGCACTTTGGACGCTCAGGAAAGAAATCAGTGAACAATTCTGTAATAAAGCACAGTAAATTATTGAGAATAGTGACTTGTTTCTTTCATTTCGTATCGTACATTACCTAAAAGCGGTGGTTTATTCGAATGAATTGCACATGGAACGCTAAAGATGTACTTCTCGCTAGGAATATCTTTGATTGAGCTATCGGTAGTCACAGCAATGAATAGTCTTTCATAGGGTTGCTTCTTGTTAGTCTCATTGAAGGCACAAACCGGTGATCCATGCTTTGTAATCTTGATCCAATACCACGAACCCACCAGCTTGAGATTCCATTTAGCGCATAATTGCTGTTCGATTGCGTCAATGTGACTTGGCGAATTGGTACACCAAATTGCTACGATTGTCCTGTCATGAACGTGGTTTTCCAAGGGAATGCCTTTCAAGCTTTCGTTGTCCAGCATGCGGTATCCGGATTTTTCATTGACGGCTTTCACCCGGCGGATGTATTTGTTCCACCATGGTGGATCCAGGACAATGAAATCAAATTTATCCTCATGGGTCAGGAAGTTATTCAAATTCCTTACATCTGAATTGAAAAACCGACAATTGGGTGGAATGATATAGTCTTCGTCGTGCATAGTTGTTTTAACAATAAACTGAGAATCATTGCCACCATTGAACACTTTGTCTACGTTGTAATGAGCATTTCTATTGAACTCGTATATGAATTCAAGAGCAATTTTATTATTGTCTTCTGTAAGAGTTTCAACATTTTTATTGAAACTTACATATTCGTCATGTTTATCTTTAACCTGTAAGAAGGGAAATTTAATTAACTTATTAGTATTTTTAGCAGAAGTTAATTAAATACAATACAAGGTGAACGCGAGAAAACTCTTTTTCATAATTTCCGTACAAACGCTTCTTATTAGCTTAGAATATGTACAGGTACTTATGTGCAAACGTTTGGGTTCATCCCCTAAAACATACAAGTGTTTTGTCCATTGCTCGTCAAATATTATGAGATTACGGTTTTAGAACCGTAATCTATTACGGTATTAGTACCGTACTGGTTTAAAATTCTGGTCGATCCAATGCAGAGAAAATTAACCATGTTTTTCAGTGTGGTTTTTGAAAAATGTCACAATTTCAAGTAAAAATTTAGTAAACAAAATTCAACGTCTTTTATAAAAGTACATTCGAAGTAAGATTAACTAATTGCCTTTCAAATGAGTCATAGAGTGTTGCAATTGGATGTGTGTACACAGAGATATGAACAAAACGCTTTTGTATGTTTCTTAGGGGGTGAACCCAAACTTTCGCACGGGAGTGTAAATTTATACATTTGAATGGCTTTTCGGCCTCATGAAAAATTTGTGTAGATTGCGATAATTTTCCGTCGAAAACTATTATAAACGACAAGTATTCCTGCTGAATGCAAAAGGTTGGGTTTAACAATAATTCCCATACAAAATTTGAATGCATGCTGAAGCCAAAGCCAAGGGAGGGTGATTTTGACCATAATTTGACATCATTTGAGCATAGGTGAGTATTTCTTTTATCAATCAAGTATGAAGCAATATATTAAGGACTGTGGGTTCTACTGAAAGAATTGACGTGTTGGTTATTTTTTTATTAAATATAGGTAAAATTAACGAAATATTTTCTAGGAGACAGTTGCAATACTTTTGTGCAGTAGATTAAGACAGACTTTACAAAGAAATTTTTAACTACATGGCTAAGATTTCTTTAATTTTTCTTCTTCTTCTAGTTATGATTTATGTTAATTTTGAAACGCCATGTGTGAGTTATACTTATAAGGCATAAAAAATCATGCTCTATAATTGCTACAATAACAAGTCGCGGTATTTGGTGCCTCGGAACAGGATGGTTCACTAGAGAAGAAGGAAGAACCAGATGCGCGATCGAGAACTCTTGATTTTAGCGTGTGTCGTCCCGTTTTGGTGAAGTTACAGATATATTATACAGAACATGTGTCAGGCCTTGGCCAGCGGAGATTACGTGCCCACGAATGGACTCCCGGTTGGAATCGAAAGCTGGGAGAACAAGCTCTTTGTGTCGATCCCAAGATGGAAGGACGGTATCCCGTCCACCCTGAACTACATCGACATGAATCAGACCCCGTCCGGGTCGCCACCACTGATTCCGTACCCAAGCTGGGCCAACAACGTGGCCGGAGACTGTCAGAATGGCCTGTCGACCGTGTACCGTATCAAGGCAGACAAGTGCGGACGCCTCTGGGTTCTGGACACCAGTACCGTCGGAATCGGAAACACCACCCAGCAGCTTTGCCCGTACGCGTTGAATATCTTTGACCTCAAGACCAACACCCGTCTGCGTCGGTATGAACCGCGTGCTGAAGACACCAACCAGAACACCTTCATCGCCAACATTGCCATCGACATGGGACGCAGCTGCGAGGACACCTTTGCCTACATGCCCAATGAACTGGACTACGGACTGATTGCCTACTCTTTCGAGAAGTCCTGGCGGTTCGAGCATAGCTTCTTCTTCTCAGATCCTCTGCGCGGAGATTTTAACGTCGCCGGTCTGAACTTCCAATGGGGTGAGGAAGGTATCTTCGGAATGCCACTGTCCCCACTGCAATCCGACGTCTTCCGCACCATGTACTTCTCCCCATTGGCCAGTCACCGTGAATTTATGGTCTCCACACAGGTCCTGCGCGACGAAGAAGGTGCTGGAAAGAGCTTCCACAAATTCACCAACTTGAAGGAACGAGGACCCAACAGCCAACATCCCGAGTCATGAGCGAAACCGACAGAAGCTGTTCAACTTAATTGACCAAATCGCCGTCGGATTCTGGCATTCGTCGCTGCCTTACAGCCCCGAAAACCATGGAATCATCGACCATGATGATGTGGAACTGGTCTTCCCCGCTGACGTCAAGATCGATGCCGAAGAGAACATGTGGGTAATCTCCGTCCGTATGCCGGTGTTCCTCATCGCCGAGCTGGACTACAGTGATGTCAACTTCCACATCTTCAGCGCTCCTTTCTTTATTATTCACGGTGTCTCTGGTAGAACAACATTAATATAAAAAAATCAGTATCGCTAAAACATCCACCAAATGAAAGCTTAGGCTTTCCCCTTTCATTTGAGACCTGTTTGGAAATGTTCTATCGGGGGGTCCTGAACATTTTTTTCAAAACAGTACAATGCCGTTTTTTCAGTACTGATTTCTTAATTATGGTTCACACAGTCATTTTCTTTCATGCTTATCTAGGTAGCCATGAGAAATTGTACTACGAATAGTTAACCAATTAATAAAAAGGATTTAGATTTAGCATTACCTATACCATTCTATTTAAACCAATTATATACACGACATATCGATAAAGTAAATACGGATAATACGGCTTACAAATGCTCACTATTGTACATTACTACAGCTCAAAGAAGCTGTCGATCATATGCTTCAGAGTTCTCCGGAACCTTAACATGATTCCAAGCAACTTGAAAATCGAAATGCACGGTTTCACTATTTGCGTATTTGCTCAAACCACTTCCTGTGATTTCACAAAACTCCGGGATATGTTAGCGGAAATATGGAACTTCGAGCAATTGGGTAAGCAATCCACGTTTTTGAAAAGTTCTCAACTTTTCTGCAAAATCATCATCCAGACTCGTTTGAAAACAACTTTTATGTACCTGATCAGAATGATCAAGCGCCTGAAATACATTTTTTCATTTAAAAGAGATAATTTACAGAACAGTACGATAAATTACAATTGCTAGCAACCTTAGATCCCATTACACTTCCAAAACATGCCAATTTTTCAAAAGCTTCTGACAGTTTCGTCTGGTGAATCCACTGGCGTTGGCAACTGATGATCCTCACCTGTGATAAAAGAATGATTTTAAGGTCATCTTTATTAATCACACAATCAAACTGCTGATGCTTACCCATTCTTCGACATTATTTGGATCAATTTGGAGCAGTGGATAGTTCTTATGAGCACTTCCACAGTTATTAACTGAGAGCTTTCTTTGCCAATGTTGCCATTTTCGCATTCGTATCTCGTGTGGCAGGTACGATGATACTCTATGCCCAGGGAAGTCAAGTAACTTTCCTTTACGAAAAGATCCTGGACCGACCGGGAATCGAACCCAGACACCTTCAGCATGCTTTGCTTTGTAGCCGCGGACTCTAACCACTCGGCTAAGGAAGGCCCTTGAACGCATTTATATGCATTTACATTTACGTTATTACAGTTTCTGCATTATCGTTCAAATCAAAGTGCAAATGTGTTACCACTAAAAACCCCTGAACTGATTGGTTAGGTCTGCTGATTTTGAAAGCGATGTTTGGGGCGATTGCAACATCCAAACCCCTTAGACAGCTGCTCAACTGCAACGCTCATCTGGTGCTCAAATCAATTTTTTTTAATAAAAAACAAGTCATCAGCGAACAAAAAGGTTTTTTATAGGTTGCACAGATGTTGAATAAGATTCTCAGTTGGGTGGTAAACCGAGTAGATTCGACAACCAACCAATTCAATTGGCTCTTACTTTTTGCATTACTGTGTCTACCACGTTTTCCTTTTAGTTTTGGTGAGATTGTTGTTCTCACATCATTACATGATTCGAGTGGTAGGTTTTAAATTGTATTTATATTTATACAGTGCTATATTCAAAAGATTGAACTGGTTACTGAATAAATAAACGTGCAAGCTCGACATATTTTTGTAGGACAAGACCAGACTGTAAACCTGATGTCGTGAAGAATGTGCTGTTCAATAATATCAACCACTTTTGCTGATTACGGTTGCAGACACAAATTCTTTAAACACAATACGCAAATCTTCGAACGATTGTCTTCATGGCTTTTCGCTTTCATGTTTCAGGTCTCCTGAAAGAGTGTAGTGTAAATATATATATTTATTATTAGGTGTGAAATTGGGATATATTTATTGTAATTATTAACAGACATACCTCTAATCAGCAAACCAAAATGTTGACCCAAAACAATGAATTTATAAACTTATCACGCGACACAAGCACCATTTTTTCGCTATACCACCTTAGAACGCGACAACTTAAGCAATGAAGCGTTATAACGCAGCGCCGATTTCCCTACCATTGATGCCAATTTAGTTGTTTTTTGCAATCTGTTAAACCATTGGTAATGTAATGATCCATGAGCAAATGTTTTCAAACGCTTTGGTTATTGCTAATCGAAAAAAGCAATATCTTATGAAAGTATATTTGAATTTTAAGACGGTAGCATACAACTGAATCTAAATAATGGTTATTTATTGGAAATCTTACAAATCTCTAAACATTTTTTTTTATTCCAAATTTTAAATAATATTTACCACCATTTTAGTTGTGTATAAATGAATAAATTTTGATAAAAGATATGCAATTTTACTATTTACTGAATTTATAATCAACTGAACAGCAACACTGCCAAAACAAAAACAAGCTTGTTTTATGGAAATCTGAACAAACATTTAAAAAGGGCACATCGACATAGGTAAACAATGTCTTTGTAAGACGCTGTTGAGCCCAATTCAACTCGATCATGCTTACCAATACTGCTATCAGGAAGAGCTAACACTAATCTTTCTGATAGTGGTGTTAGTTTGCATGGACGAGCTAAAAAGGGCTCAACAGCAATGTTTCTGAAAAAAGGCTCAAGACCTCTCCAGCCAAATGTTTGTCCAGAAATATTTGTCATGGCCTTCTACGGTTCTATTGAGTTGTCATCATATGGTATAAGCGATTCATTGTATCATACTATTGGTGGAAGAAGATCACCTATGGTACGTATCTCTTACTAAAATAAAAAAAAATGTTCAGGACCCCCCCATAGAACATTTTCAAACCGGTCTTAAATGAAAGGGGAAAGCCTAAGCTTTCATTTGGTGGGTGTTTCATCGATACTGATTTTTTTATATTAATGTTTTCTACCAGAGACACCGTGAGCTACTGCGATCTTCAATTTGTTTACGTCATCTTCGATCGTCTGCGGAGTTGTGGTTTTGGATGAGTTACCGTTCTTCGTGCACATGTAGTCATCCATACAGCACTCGCACATCCAGAGAACATTTCGTGATAGATCGTTTATGGTCTTCCACTGCATGCCTCGTAGACCAACACAGCGGCAATGGAATGAGCCTGAACAGTTTCCTTTACACACGATGAAACATTCGTCGTCAGCGTCGATCCTCTGAGAGCATTTTTGGCACATATTTATACTCTCCATAGCAGAAACGAGAATGGCTACCACGAAACTTATCAAAAGTTACTGCTATGACACAAGATAACTACTTTTCTGTCACGATATTCTTGTTTGCTGCGTTTCGATTGATCGCAAAACTACACCGATTAAATACACATACAAGAAACAATTTTAAGCAACGTATCAAACACTTAAAATTTGCATTTATAGACAGAGCAAAAACAACGTCGGTAAACAACGGATAAGCTACTCAAACATCTCCTCTGAACACTCTGGTCGCTTGAACCGTCTGTGACATTAGGCCTTCGCTCCGACCAGGTGCCATCCAGTCTAAATTCGGTGGATCCGATCTGGACACCTATCCAGGCATCACTCTTCTCCCAGTCGGGTACACCCAACCCATCAGCTATACCCCGTCCTCGTACGCCCCAACCGTTGCACCTGTCACCAAGTACACAGCCGCTCCAGCGTACGACCATCCCACATCCCACATGTACACGACCCAGGAATATCCGACGACCGTCAAGGCGTACCACTTCAACAAGTACCACAACGTAGAGTACCAATCGCATGGAAATGGTCAAGTAGACTACCACTTCGGACACGGTGGACACTACCACGATCACGACCACGCCCATGACTACGGTCACGATCACGGATACTACGGCGATGGCCAACGCCGACACTGGGGAGCAGGCGCCAAGAAGCCCGAAGCCTGGAAGCAGCTGTACTAGAATCGAGAGAATGCACCATACTAAAGATGTAACCAGGTCCGTCCCACTCGGGCTCAGATTGGGTACCACTTCTAGTACTGCATTTGGTCCCTCGGTAGGGCAAAAGGTACCAAAGTTTGACAGATCGCAGTACACTTTTCACGGTATCCTAGATTACCTTATGAGCCATAACATTTTGGGCAACTGCAAGGGACATGGAGGTTTTTAATGTGTCTTTTATGTAACCGCACAATTTTCGTTTTAGAGAAATTTAGGTAAATTAATAATCCATACGACCGGAATATGACAGTTGGAAGTGGCATTACTAAGAATGGTTAGTAATAGTTATCCAATGGTCCAGGGGTAGGAACAACGGATTTTCTCCCTCGAGTTCTAGTTCTTACTAAACCCAAGGCTTAAGCGCCACATACTCGCTCTCTGGAAAGGGATAGTCTTATATAAAATTGTAACCTATTATACTTATTACCATTTAACATCCTTCCGGTAGTTTATATGCGATATTAGAATATAATACTTTAGGTATTATCGTACATTACGAAGATAAAAAAAAAAGATTGTTCTATAATATCAACTCAGCAAGAGATCAGTGACTCACTGACATTAATATGTATATCAGAACGTAGGGTGAGTGAGGAGGTATTGACTAGTATGCGTTATTATTGAGTGATACTTTTAGATCATAATCTTCGATGGTGATGTTCTTAAAACAAGTTATTTCTGCTTAATGATTGTTTGGTGATACTTGATCAAATCATTTTTCAGGAATCAACTAAGAACTAGTTCCATAATTCTGAATTAGCCAGGAACTTCTAGGGAGTGTGCTGTGGGAGGTCTATAGCAATTGTTTTGAAAATCGTCAAGTGATTCAGCAATGCTTGGGTAGATTATATCAAGAGTGATCGCTCGTTTTAAAATTGCTGGCACCACCACACTCATGGCGTGTATACCACGATGCAACTGGTCTTAGATTAGTCCATTACTTATTCTAATCTTCGGATAATTCTTTATGGATGTTCCAGAAATTTATCAAGAATTATTTCCTGAGAATTCCTTTAAATTTATTGCAAATAATTCCAGAACATATACAGGGTAGGCCGTAGATATTGTTTAGAAACCATACATTGATTCATTCAGAAATACCATAGAGGATTACTTCAATGGTTTTTTCTAACGGTTAAAGAAGTTTCTTGTAACAATTTTTACAGTTAGTTTCCCAGGATTTTCACTATAGATATTGTCAAGCGTTCTTCAAACGAGTCAGGACTTTAGGGGTCATGCACAAACCATGCCACGTTTCACTAGGCATGAAAAAGCTTATCGTGTCTTCCATTCTCCATAAGAGTAATACGAGTTTGTAAGTATATTGAACAGATGATAAATAGTTTCTGATGATCTTTGTTTTTTATTTGTGAATCATGGGTAGGACCTGGGAGGGAGGCACCGATACTACACACGAAATATAGAGCAATGTTTGTTTGAACTGCAAGATAACTCCAGCTTGCCAACAACAATCAAGGCAGGCTTGGGAAAAATCGCTAGTTTTCTATTGTTGTGTACTTTCGATTTTTCCTGACAAACATGGAAAAAGGGCCACAGTTTTCTATGCACTAAATATTCAATTTTATTGGAAAAAGTAAAACGATGCGTTTTTCAATGCTTTATATTAAATCCGATTGAAAGGTGCTCACGGGACATTACTTGCATTGTGTGCATGAATTGATTTTCATTCGATTTTTGTCACTTTTGATGAAATGCGAAAATGTGTTTTAATCAGTTACGCGCTTTTTCCATGTTAGTCCAATGTTTGAAATCTGGGCTCACAGTGACAGTTCGTGACAGCGGAATCCCGGCTCACTATGACGTACAGAAATTTTGTATTGGTTTCTCCCTCCCAGGGTAGGACAATCCTTTAACTGTCCCACCCACGTGTTGTTGTGCGCAGTACATGTCCTACCCACTTCCGGTGCCACTGGTATGTACCGTGTGGTCTTTGACTAGAAAACACTCCCTCCCTAAATGACCACATGGTTCATGAACGACCCCATATGAAATTAAAAAGGCCGATACTAAATATTGTTTCCCTAATCTAGCTAAAATATTGCTGAACATTGACGAATTCAATTTCAATACCTACTTGCTTACCTTCAGTGTGATTTCATCGAATGAGGCAGCAGCACGTTTGAGTTTCTTTGCTTTTGGAGCTCCTTCGGTTTCATCCCTGGTCGATTTAGCATCATACGGCACCACAACGTGAAACAGTTCAGATCTCAAAGCGGCACTTTCCAACGCAGAATCATGAAACTGATACGAGCTATATATGCCGTCCACAAATGATTTATGATTAAGGAACACTATATTTTCTGTTAAATTACTGCAAGTCATATTTTTTAGCACAATTTTATTGAAGTTTTTTTAATTCAAAATTCCTACGATAAGAAAATTGTAAACAAAACAAACGACGGCGCCTTATGTCGACTGCCTATTTTCTCTCTTCGCTCTCTCGGGAGCGATACTTACACGCACACCAAGTTGGCTGGTTGAATCGATTCATTCATATATCATGTCGATATCCCAAAAAAGTACCGTAATCACGCAAACAACCGTACAGCTACGGTCAATCAGCTGTCAAAATTCATTCATCGATGGCTCGCCACAGTCGGAAAGGACCTGTTGTGCGGCGGTGACACGGATTGGAGGAACAGTGAAATTTCTCATTGTCTTCTTTCGAATGAGAAAGTAATTCAATTAGAATCACCGCTATCACTGTTTCCATATTCGTTTACATAACATTCAACGATAGTGCTTTGTGAAACCTTTCTGGGCCAATTAAGAAGAACAAACGCATCACATTAATCCGATCCCGTTCCAAGTGAATCGATAGTTTTGTCCAACAAGATGCTCAGCAGCAAAGTAGGAGGGATATGGGATGGCGTGATTGAGAGCCGATCGTCTCGATTGGCTCGCCGTGTCGTTACGTTTCGCCGAGCCGTGCTGATACGTGAGTAGCAATGTTTGTTTTTATTTCTTTAGATAGGTACCTGTCTCTTATAGTGATTAATGCTAATGAAAGTGGAAGTTTACATTTTTGTTGTATCTTGATACTGTACATGGATGTCAAGTAGAATGATGAATTTATTTTTTATCCTTATGGCTTAGACAATTCTATAGGTATGTTAACTTTTCTTCTTATTAAATTCAATGTGCATCAAATATACAGTTATGCACATAACTTTAAGACTACCACAGCGAAACAAGTTAAATGCACCGATTTTTTTTGTAAGCCATAGATTGCTATTAATTTTATAACTTCCCAATTGTTTTTCAGTTGTTATACCGGTAGTTTACCTGAAAACACCTAAAAATAATGTCTAAAGTAATCTCAATGTAATGGCTACAAAATGTAATAAGTATTCTTGATGACTGACGCTCATTATCCAGCGAAAAAAATAGCAACAAGCTAAGGATGTGACGATTCGGCTATGAAATCCATAGTAAGTATAATAAAAGTTCTCACCAAAGTTAGTATGACTATGGCCGTAGTTCTGATTTTCATATAAAATCCAACGAACTCAATATTATTTACACTTGACCTGAAAATATTTTGCCTGGTGAACGACGGCATACATAGTAGGTACTAAATTCGGTTTCCACTTATTGCTGTTTGCGTTTGACGTGCAAATCTTGTTCATATATGTTCCAAATGCGGTAACACAAACTAATCAAAAGACACCTAGCACCTGTGATCCATATCACCGCAAACCTAGCAAAGAAAAGCCATCTTTGGCTTTGCTGTCCTTGTGAAAAATCTTAGCGCGTTTGGTGTTCCCGCATTTGATGTCATCAATGTGCATTTCAAATGCACACAGCAATACTTATAGGTATTCCACTACACATAATTGAATAACTCTTTTAGGCGCTTTCAAATACACTACCAGTATACATGGAAAATATTTCAGGAGCTTTAAAATTGATATCATTCTATGCATCCTAGTATCAAAGCTCTTTTTAATACTCATGATCAACTGAAATAAAGACAGACCTGGTGTAGGGGTTAGAAAACACGCCTCTGATGCCGAGGACCGGCGATCGAATCCCATCCCCGAGGAAGTCACTTATGACGTGAAAGCTATAGTGACGACTTCCTTCGGAAGCCGAAGTAAAGCCGTTGGTCCAGAGATGAACTAAGCCAGGGCTAAAAATCTCGTTAATAAAGATAGAAAAAAAATCGATCCCGCACTACACAACAATTTGTTTGTCGAGTCGCGATCCTGCTATGTATATTATATGGCAGGATTTGCAGAAATAAATCAAGAAACGTTTTGCACAATTAAGAAACAAAAAAATTGAAAATAAAATTTCTCAAATCAGGGTCCAATTTTAAGCCCTTTGGAAATTATCTAAAATTTTGAAACAACCTCAGAAGCCAATACCGGCATTGAAAGAGGAAAACAAATTATTACCAACTAATTGCGAAAAAGCTCAAAAACTTACTATGCAGTTTGAAAGCGCACACAATTTTAATTTAGGACTTACTAGTCCAATTGAAAATCAGATTACTCAGGATTTCGAAAATATTCTCCATCAAGAGAACTTTTGCGAAAATGCCTGTGAGACTGATTTGGAAGAAGTGAGAACTATTATTAAAAAAAATCAAAAATATGAAAGCTCCTGGCGATGATGGAATTTTCTACATCCTCATCAAGAAACTTCCAGAAAGTAGCTTATCATATTTAGTTGATATATTTAACAAATGTTTTCAATTAGCATATTTTCCTGACAAATGGCAAAATGCTAAGGTTGTTCCAATTTTAAAACCAGACAAAAATCCTGCAGAAGCTTCTAGCTATCGTCCAATCAGTTTGCTTTCCTCCATCAGTAAACTGTTTGAAAATGTTATTTTGAACAGAATGATGGCCCACATCAACGAAAATTCAATTTTTGCCAATGAACAGTTCGGATTCCGCCATGGATATTCGACCACTCATCAACTTTTACGTGTAACAAATTTGATCCCCTCCAACAAATCTGAAGGCTATTCTACTAGTCTTGCTCTTCTAGACATAGAAAAAGCATTCGACAGTGTTTGGCATGAAGGTTTGATCGTAAAATTAAAAAACTTTAATTTTCCAACATACATTGTTATAATAATTCAAAGTTATCTGTCAAATCGTACACTTCAGGTTAATTATCAGAACTCCAGATCTGAAAGACTTCCCGGAAGAGCTGGTGTTCCCCAAGGCAGCATTCTGATACCAATATTATACAATATTTTAACTCTGACTTACCTGAGTTATCTCAGGGATGTCAAAAATCCTGTGTCATCCAGGCCTCTCCGCCAGAGGACGAAGCCTGCGTGTCATCTGTAGTCGATTGCAAAAAAGTTTGGATATTTTTTTCTTCATACTTGCAAAAATAGAAGATTTCTCCTAATGCTTCCAAAACTGGTTCCGGGTCATTTGGCCGAACACCATTTGGGCGATAGGGTCATTTGGCCGAATGCCATTTGGCCGAATGCCGTTTGGCCGAATGCTGTTTGGCCGAAATTGAAAACAATAGTGAACTACAGTTAGCATGCTGTCAATGCTGAAAGAAGAAAATCTTAAGTGCTTTTATTCTACTTCTCTGCTAGCGGTCATAGCTGCCAGCAGAGGTTATCGCATTGCAATTGTAGTCTGCTTCTGACAGTAACTGAAATGGTTTACGACTTATTCATTCTTCTGTAGCATTGGTTTACTTTGATGCTTTGAATCGTACTAAGTAAATTAATGCATAGTTCTAGTTACAAGTAGTTTAACCTTCTTCTTTTCACAACGGAAAAACAGTGAGAGTTAATCTTGGAGAAGAATAACATCCCAGCTAAGTTAACCCTTACGTTAAAAAATATGTTTCATGAGCGTCCAATAAACTACGAAAAATATTCAAATATGAAAGAATTGCCTATGATCAAAAGAAGGAAAAATCTCTTATAAAAATGTAAGCGAGTGTAATGCAAATAATTATTATATCAGCATAACTACAAAGAATTGCCGATAATTTAAAGAAGGTAAAATTCCCAATTAAAAACAATCTTAATTATTGCCAATATTTATGGAACCAGTACACATCGAAAGAATAGCCTATGTTCAAAAGAAGGAAAAATGTCTGATGAAAATCATTTTAAAACCTAGCAGCATAAGCATAGCAAAGATAAGCAATCAGGGCGGAATTAAAAGGTACAAGATACTCCAATCTACTTTTTTTGTTCCCCTAGAATACCGTTGGTAACCCAGAGACTAACGAACGAATCAAGTCTTGACGCGAGTTCACAACTTCGTCCTGTATTAACGGATCGTTTTAATTATTCTATTGGAGCACTTATAAAGCGACAAACATGACGTTCGGCCACATCATAAAAATCATTTTTTTTGGTTCTTAATTCGGCCAAATGGCATTCGGTCAAACGACCCGTTCGGCCAAATGGCCGGACACCTCCAAAACTTAACTAATAATATTCCCACATAAACCAAAAGCTCTTTATTTGAAACCGTCAAGTAGACATGTTGTCACGATAAGAGGGGTTCCAATAAATTGATCAGATGAAGTTAAGTATCTAGGACTCATGCTAGATAAGAATTTAACTTTCAAAAATCACATTGAGGGCATTCAAACCAAACGTAATAAATATGTAAAATGTCTCTATCCCCTTATTAATAGAAAATCAAAACTTTGTCTTAAGAACAAGCTTTTGACATTCATACAAATTTTCAGGCCAGCCATGTTGTGTTGATTTTTGAAAGTTAAATTCTTATCTAGCATGAGCCCTAGATACTTAACTTCATCTGAACCCCTCTCATCGTGACAACATGTCTACTTGAAGGTTTCAAATAAAGAGTTTTTGGTTTATGTGGGAATATTATTAGTTGAGTTTTGGAAGCATTAGGAGAAATCTTCCATTTTTGCAACTATGAAGAAAAAATATCCAAACTTTTTTGCAATCGACTACCGATGACACGCAGGCTCCGTCCTTTGGCGGAGAGGCCTGTGTCATCCGCAAACAAAGATTTTTGACATCCCTGAGGTAACTCAGGTAAGTCAGATGTGAAAATATTGTATAATATTGGTCCCAAAATGCTGCCTTGAGGAACACCAGCTCTTACAGGAAGTCTTTCAGATCTGGAGTTCTGATAATTAACCTGAAGTGTACTATTTGACAGATAACTTTGAATTATTATAACAATGTATGTTGGAAAATTAAAGTTTTTTAATTTTACGATCAAACCTTCATGCCAAACACTGTCGAATGCTTTTTCTATGTCTAGAAGAGCAAGACCAGTAGAATAGCCTTCAGATTTGTTGGAACGGATCAAATTTGTTACACGTAAAAGTTGATGAGTGGTCGAATATCCATGGCGGAATCCGAACTGTTCATTGGCAAAAATTGAATTTTCGTTGATGTGGACCATCATTCTGTTCAAAATAACCTTTTCAAAAAGTTTACTGATGGAGGAAAGCAAACTGATTGGACGATAGCTAGAAGCTTCTGCAGGATTTTTGTCTGGTTTTAAAATTGGAACAACCTTAGCATTTTGCCATTTGTCAGGAAAATATGCTAATTGAAAACATTTGTTGAATATATCAACTAAAAATGAGAAGCTACTTTCTGGAAGTTTCTTGATGAGGATGTAGAAAATTCATCGCCAGGAGCTTTCATATTTTTGAATTTTTTTAATAATAGTTCTCACTTCTTCCTTGGTTGGTTATTTGGTTGGTGGTTCTTTCGAGTTCCACAGATCTCGACATTTTTTGCAAAATGTGTTTAGTCGAAAATGACCAAATATCTTATTATTTTGATTGCTTATTGTTCTTTCTTGTTTATTACACTTACATTGAATTCGGGGTACAGACATTCAGAGTTATGACATTCGTAGAAAAATAGCACAATCAATCAGAATCAAAGCAAAATGTAGATCTATTGAGGTTCCAAAGATGGACGTTACAATGGCGAATAGTGTCCCTACTCTAAATCACCAAGGCACTCCTAGTTTTCGTCTTGATTTTTTTAGTTTTCCCCAAACCATAAAGCTGACATGAGAATTAAACTGTTGTATGTTGCTTCCCTCGCAAGATAATTGTTTTTTTTTTCAATTTTGATACAATATTGAAAATGGATTCTGATCTATTTCAACGTAAGGGAATAAGAAAACCATCAAAACGCCAAACATTTTTAAATGCTGGGATGTTCCATTTACTCAAATGCAACCTACCTTATTTGTTAGGCTTTTTTTTTATTTCGATTTATAATTATGGTACCTTCCAAGTGGTCTCAGACATAAAAGAATCTTTTCATTCTTTCTGTCCTTGCCTATAATGTTTAGTTTTCTAGCCTAAACTTGAAGACATGGTTTTCCGATCTATATCAGGCGATTCTTTTCTAATTAGGTCGCCAACAAAATTAGATGGTCAATCAAATTTTGGTATCGTGATATTCGTTAATAGTTTAAGGCATACGTTGACGCAAAGTGAAGTTATTCAGAAAGATCAAGCTGAGGTTGGTAGAATTGAATACCGGTTCAAAATTATTTCTGGTTGACATATTCACTCAGGCAAATAGACTATCGAAATACATAAGAACCCCTTATGAAAATTCGCCACAAGGAATCGGGTTGAAATTCATAAATTTGCCTTATGAAACGAAAATTTGAAAACAAAAAACGTTTACGCGGCAACCTTGAACCTTGCGATCGGTAGGCCCGTGCGTATACCACGCGCCTATCGACGCCTTGATGTGGTATGATGCTAGAACGATACATAAAGCGCTCGCATTGCAATAATCGTTCCACCTTTCATAAGGCAAAATGTATGAATTTCGATAGTCCAGTTCGCTGCGTGTTTGACAACGTTTCAGAGCTAGAGCTAACATACTTGTCAAACTATGAACGAATGCAAAAATGGTCGGTAGACATAGGCTCTTAGCTAATAACTGTAGAATTGCTCCTAGAATAGCGGAGAAGCAGGTTTTGACCCAGTTGAGTCGTAACGCCGACAAGAAGAAAAATATATTTGGTCCATAGCTGTTTGGAAATTATATTGAAATAGTGTTTTTGAAACCGAGGGAGTCGAGAATGTCCATGGTTACCTTGACATAATTTGTACTGCATCAATGAAAGGTCGTCGAAAATGGAAGATTTGGCTTTCCTGGTAATGGTGCATTCCGGTAAATGGTACATCCGGTTAAATAGTTTTCCGGTAATGGTACATTCCGGTAAATGGTCTTCCGGTAAATTGCATTGACCGATAATAATGTGATCAGTGTGTGCTTTATTTCTCCTACTCAAGCACTAGGGGGAGATCCCCCTGTACCGGACACTTAAGCCACTAAATTCATAATTCGAAAAATATTGATTTTATTGGCTCGTGTTACCCATTTATGATAAATATTATCATTTTTATAGTGTACAAAAATCAATTCGAAAATATAAATATGAATTTTGACATTGCATTTTGATGATGTATTTTAGTACCAAATTGGCCGATCTTGAAAGATTGCACCCAATACCGGACACCATCTGTAAATGCCTCGAATTCTGTAAATTTGAACATCATTGAATGTGTACACTATAGGAATAGTTTATAATTATCAATTAAATGCATTTGCAACATTTACAAGAATAATTTGAGTTTTTCTTAGTTTGCAAGATGCCTATCAAAAACCTCTTTCATATATGATGAAAAATAGCACATTTTACGATGTTGTTCTGAATGTTCATTCTTCTTAATTTTATTGCATGTTTGATACCATGATCGACGGAACCCATGAATAATGAAAGTATTTTGAGACACTGATGCAATAATTACAAAGATATCATATAAAAAATCAAGCTGTCCGAACTGAGGGACAGGAGGTGCTTAACCAAAATTGTAGTTTGGCCCTATTTAGTTCAATTATGGTATAAAATACATTCCTACTATCAAATTAGGATTATGTTCGATCATGCTTGCAGAATCCAAAGTATTTTTTTCATATTCAAAATAATTACTGAATAGGCTCAAAATTAAGGGGATACGTAATTTTTTTTTATGATTTTCAAACTTTTCTACTTTTTTAAAAAAGCATGCATTTTTCCAGGATGTGTTATTCTACACAAACATTAGTCTACATAATAGCTTTTTTTTCTACTAATACACCATCTTGATTGGACCATGATTTCTCAATGTTTCGACTTTGTCCGGTATTGGGTGCTGTCCGGCACTGGGGGATCTCCCCCTACATTTCAGTTGAAATATTTATAACACGGCTGACAACTTTAGGTTTCAGCTACTTACCGTACTCCGGATCCTTTTGTTAGAATTTTGGAGCCAAATCTTTTGCTAGATTACAAATTTCTTGCTGAAAAACTTGGTTGGCATAATATAGATGCAAATCTATAAACTTGCTTTTATTCTGGGCGATTTCACCTGGTGCATAACTTTTTAACCGGTGAACCGCGGTGCTTTGAATAATTTCAAATTTCATGATGATGAAATTGAGCATATTTATAGTTCTATGACAAAATTTCATGCTAATTGCTCATAGAAAAACAAAGTTAGAGAATGTCAAGTTTGAGAATTTTATATGAAAACCGGCATTCACTATTATAATTCTGAACACATCTGTAGGTAAGTGATGAGCACCAGAAAAGGGTCTCGGTCGTAGAACTTAGTCCACTTGCGATGCACGACATGGACCGCAGAATGGTTTAGAATTTTGCACAGTAGAGCTAGGTCTGACGCAGCGCATAGCCTTTGTTCTATACACGGAGAAAACGGAAAACCCTTATTCGAGTATTTTTTATCTTATTTTTGAGTTAGTTATCTCTCCCTATTTCATTTGCCCCTTCTATTGTTGTCAGAGAGCGAATGCAACCCAAAAAACCGAACCTTAGTGCGTTACCTCAAATTTGAGTAAGTGGCATAGTACTGGAAGTTGAGTTATTTGATCTGCCGGTTGAGTGAAAAGAACTTAGCCAATACTTCTACTCCATCAACGTAGGGTGCAGAGCTACTTGGGCACTTCCATGATTCACTTTGGCATGGAGGGTTTTTCTCGGCCGAAACAATGCAATAAGAAGCACTTCAATACGACGCATATTGTGGCCAAATATGAGCTCAGTAGTTTTCAAAAAAACCCACTGCCGAAGTGAATCAAAAGTGCCAAGAATAGGATCCGGCTCCCTACGAACCCCCAGAATTGAGTGGAACGAACTCACTTTTGAGTATCGTAAAACGGGGTACCGTAATCCGGGGTAACATTGATCATTTTTTTGAATGTTTCTTAAACATTTGATTTGAAAATGCAAGTGTTGGTAATTTTATATTTTTAAAACAAGTACTGGCACCCATTGCTCGTGTCTATGTACTTTTTTTGTTTTCTGAAAATTTAAAGCATGTTTAAAAAAATGTTTTAAGTGATTTTTTCATTTAGCTGATATGGGGTAACATTGATCACCCATGAAAACATCGTTCGGTACTATTGAAAATGTCATTTCTTACTAAAATCATGGTCCCTGAAGCCGAATATGAAAGCCAAACTCTTACAAGTCATTTACTTTTTGAGTTATTTTAAAATTAAAAACACCTTGGATTGTGGAATACGCATAAAGGTAGACAATTTCCCAAGAAAATTTTGCACGCTTTATAGTAATTTGTGAATTATGCTTTTTTGAACATATTTATGAAAGTTTTGACAACGGAATCGTTTTCGGCTATGTCATTTTTAGTAACAACCGCATTTCTCTTGCTCAGATCGTATTCAGAACTTATGTGAGACGTGATTGTTTGATGGTGTCATGCATAATCATGAAAATCATTGTTTCCAAAAGTTGACAAATTTACGCATGAACACAACTTAATTTTCGCAAAAACATTATTATTTATTGAATAGAAGAAAGAGAATCACCATTCATGCATTGAAAATATTTAATCAATAAATGTTGATTCAAGCTTTTTACAAAGAGGGTCATTGCGATCAATTTTACCCCGCTGATCAATGTTACCCCGGATTACGGTATCTTTGATAATGCGGGTAACTTTGATAGTGCGTTACCCACCACATACAAAACCGAAATATCATAATTTCTGTTAATCGGTTAAGCAAAACGAATGCAAAACTAAAGGATATTAGTATGACACTTCAGTTAAGAGCTGTTTTCATTTGAATCGAGAACATTTGAGGCTTTATATACGAATATTAAAAAATTGTTACTATTTTACCATTTTCGAAACGAAACAATCTGTTCTACGATCACTATTTGACGTAGTTTTTAATAGTTGGTCACTTATCTTTGACAGCTGAGTTATCATAGAACTTGAATATGGTCTCAAATCTCTTAGCATTTTCACAAACTGGGATCATTTTTTTAATGTAAGTCAGAAATTTCTATATAACGTTAAACGCCTAGAGGTATGCAATGCCCTACAAATATTACGTAATTCATTCAAAATTGTTCGATTTATGCTCCGTTATCGAAGTTACCACAACACAGAAAACCGACTTTCGATTATATGAAAAATTATATATCCATTCAAAATAAATCTTTCGGCAATCTATCAACTGTTATCGATAGCTAGGATGCCAGTACTTTTTTTAAAAACATAAATTATAATTCTTTGAAACAGCATGCATAAATATTCAAGTTTTCTTCGAAAAAGCCTATCAAAGTTACCCCGTTTTACGGTACATCATTTTATCCGTATAAGTTTTCGATCATTAAATCGTTCGTTCAAATTGCGGCCTATGGGTCAGGGAATAGGGGCCCAGATAGCCGAAGCGGTAAACGCGCAGCTATTCAGCATGACCATGCTGAGGGTCGTGGGTTCGAATCCCGCTGGTCGAGGATCTTTTCGTAAAGGAAATTTTCTCGATTCCCAGGGCATAGAGTATCTTCGTACCTGCCACACGATATACACATGCAAAAATGGTCAATCGGCAAAGAAAGCTCTCAGTTAATAACTGTGGAAGTGCTCATAAGAACACTAATCTGAGAAGCAGGCTCTGTCCCAGTTGGGACGTAACGCCAGAAAGAAGAAGAAGAAGAAGAAGAAGAAGAAGGGTCAGGGAATAGCTTCATTCGTTCGATCTTGAGAATGAGAATTCTCGAACATGTATCATCGCGATGCACTCCAAAAGCGAGCGTTTAGGTCAGGCGATAAGTTTAGATCCGCGCTCTCTGGCGTACGACAGGAATAGAAAGAGAACCCGAGAGATTATGAGCATATTACAGTTCATTCTGATAGGACGCACCGAGACAAGAATCATAAAAAACGGTATATAACGTAACATATTTGATAAGACCAATTATCATTTTGAAAATCCCTTTTAAAAAAGAAAAAAAAAGACAATTTACACCGTCTTCAGCCAAAGGCTGCACAGACTGAAATGAGTAGGTAAGTGTAATCAGATTTTTCCCATATAAAATAACCGTTAGAAATAAATCATGCTTTCTAACGTTTTGAACTAGTGACTCTACCTCAAATGCAATTATCCTAAGTTTAAATTCTCATAATGTACCAAAATCCCCACTGCTTTAGTTATAAATTCAAGAAATATGAAGAAAGCCAGAAGACTGTAGACAAGAAGATGACTCACGTCTTTACAAAGAATCATACACACTTAGAAAATATCTCTGATTCTGGTTATTTTTTTTTACCGAAATCTGTACCGCTGAGCGATCGGTGAAGTTAAGAAAAACCGAACAGTCTGATAATTAAATTGATGCTTAGCTGTCAAAATATTACAAAACGATCGTGATAAGAAACCAAACGGTTTGTCAAATCATTTTCGGAACGGCGAACACTTCGTTCATATTGGAAGGCTGACAGATTTGACAGGAATAGTAAGAAAGCATAACATAATTAAAATTCATTGTGATATTGATTCCAGTTTATTTTGGGTTCTTTTTTTTCGTTAAAACATGTTTAGTTTACGGGGGCCAAGAGTGGATTAATCACCAAACGATAAGCACACTTTTCTAAGGTGCTTGCTTTAGAGTTAGGCGATAAGGGCTCATTCGCAAATGTTATGATGGTTGTAAAACTTCTTTTTTTTTTAAACATTCACCCACACTTTTGGGCATTATGAATGTTGTGAGTAGACCCTAATGTGTACGAATATGAAGAAGATCATGCTTACGTAGGCTGGGTTGGAATCGCAGTCCGCTCAATGTTCATTGCGGATTTTCTCTAGAGCACTGTGGGGTATTGAAAACTTATCTTCAAAATTTGTCGCACGATAAACGAACTCAACAATGGCAACGAAGATATTAGTGCATAACTGAGGGAGTACTATTCTGAGAAACAACTACCGTCCAAGTTGGAGTATACAGGGCTGGTAGTGGCACCAAACATAAATATTTTAATGATCAGATTTGAGAAAATAGTTACTGAAGGTTCTCAAAAAAGGGACTTGAGAATCAAAACCTAATAAGTGTAATTCTAGTTCAATTCGGAATTGTTTATTTTATTAAGTGGACACCTCGTTGAGTAGTTAGAGTCCGCGGCGACAAACCAAAGCCTTGCTGAATGTTTCTGGGTTCGACTCCCGGTTGATCTAGGATTTTTTCGTGGTGAAATTTTTTTTGACTTTCCTGGGCATAGAGTATCATCGTGCTTGCCACATGATATGCGAATGCGAAATGGAAACTTTGGCGAACGTATATATTAAAATTATTGTACATCTAGTGCAAAGAAAAAAAATGGGTTGGACCCATTAAAATAGATTAAGGAATCCAGCCTTTGAGCACAATTCCACGGCAATTGATCAATTATACTTAACATCGTTTGTAACATCCTTAATTACCATTTGGAAGTCCAGCCTCCAATTATTTTGACAAAGTAAAATTGTGGATCACCCTTGCGCAATGACTAGCGCAAGAGAGGATTAATCACCAACGATAAGAACGCCTTCCTATAGTTTCTATCTTAGATATGGCTGATAAGAGCTCATTCACAAATCTCATGACGTGAAACGTGAAGATATTTTACAACCGCCCTCCCGATCGTAAAATTGTTCTTTCTAAAGAACGACTAACCACACCCTCTAACGTAAAAAAAATGTTAAGAATGGACCCTATAACGTGTACAAATATAGAGCAAGACTATGCTGACGCAGGCTGGGTTGAAATCGCTGTTGGGTCAATGTTCATTGCGGATTGAACATAGACAATAAGTCACTATTTTCAATTGCGTTGAGTAATAATTCTGCGAAAAAAATTAGGTCATCCCCAGAACAACTTCATGGCAGCATCAAAATTTTAGATAGATAGACAAAACTAAAGCTCGGGATACTCTTCTTAAATTGGAATTTGGAGATATGAGATATTTATCTACTACAGTATGGCCCATAAAAAAAAATGCGAAAATCGTCATATCATGTTTTATGGTAGTTTTTACATAGAAAATGTAAATGAAACATAAATATAATTCATTATTTGTATTGTTTAATCTATTTAGACTCAGTTTAATGCTTTGGACATGATTTTTATTTGTTACTGTCACCTTATCAGAGAGGAATTGGAAGCATACCTTCAAATTTGATCATGCGGACGTCGAGTTTAATACCTGTGTGATGAAAGATTCTAAAACATCAACAATGGCGTAAGATTCTTCACAGGCCTTGTCGCCAGCATACGCCCATATCAAATGATAGAATTGGTTCATACCTGGGTAATTGGAGACTTAAACATATTTTCGACAAAACGGCTCATTTTGGAGAGCTTTGATTGAACCTTCATATAAGTGTGATAAGCGGCTCCGTTTGCTCAAAACTTATGAGTTAATATTGTCTCTAACCGAAGGAACATATTTCATCCTCATAAATCTGTTATAGGCCTCCGTATTTATTTTGTATTCAACTTTAACAAAAAATAAAGGCATATCAAACCTATAAACCGCAAATGCCCTCAAAACTATGACCCTGGCAAAATATTTTATTGTGATCATGAAAAACACGTTCTCTAAGAACTCCTCCATCCTCTGATACCAAACAAACTGAAATTTTCAACAATAAAGTGTGATTTTTGAAGGTGGAAAGTTTATCACCAGAGTATACGACAATCAAACGCTGTTTCTAGCTTTGGGCGGGCCAAACCTTTGAACTTATTTGTTTTATTATATTATTTAGGACAGCTTAGCTTAGACTGACTACACATATCAATGGTTGCTATTCCGTGATTGACCGAAGTCAGTGAAAATGCACAAAGAATCAACTAGAAGTTCGGCTGTGATTGGCCATAATCTTCTTCAGTGTGCATAATTCAGTGCCTCTATTTATACATGGTCAATAACGGCGCCGGCCACGTCCTTGCAGTCAGGTGGGATTGAGGGAAGGAATGTTAGTGTGTAACCTTTGCTATTTGGAGACCGTGTTTTCCTCTGCATCTCCACAAAGGTTACTGGGAGGGATGTTTGTCAATGGGAAGGATCGTTGGGTCACAGGATTCACTTTGATAAGCGATTAGACCATGATAAATAATTATTTGTGAGATATAAACATGCTTGTATGTAAATATGTTATTTTCATTTGATATGAGCAATTTCTATGTAGAGGAACATTATGCCGACACTTGAGGTGACGAACCATTCAAACTTTTTTGAACAAATACCTAAATGTAACATTCCCAACACTCTTATTCTTATGCCGTCACTTACAGTGGTGAACCATCCAAAGCTTGTTGAATAAAGTGGACCTTTCGCATGTCTACACTTGTAGTGTCGAACCATTCAAATATTTTTTAATTACAAAAATAAAGGTAAAAAGAAAGGGATGTTTTGAAAAAAAAAAGTTAAACATACATAATTTATGAATCAGAATTTACGTCGACACTCACAGTGACGAACCATTCATAGTTTGTTGAAAAAATATATTTACATCCCACCATTGTAACGAATGAATGTGCAGTCATACATATTTTATAGATTAGAAATATTACCATGAAACGAGCTCACCAATTGATCCGCCATCCTTGACTGAGCAGCAACAATCCACTTTCAGATTCACTCGTTTGCTCGGCTAAAGCTCAAACACTACTAACGGACTGCGCACTTTTTCACTTCTAACAAACGACGCGACATGTTCGATCCTGCCCTCGCAGGAGCAAGCGTCAAGGTCGAAAGATCAAACACTACTCCACTTTGTTTTCGATTGTTTTCTTCCGAAAAACCGCGAACCGGACACAATTAATCCGGATTCCGTCGCTTCCCCTAAAAGGAGAATGCAACAGATTCAATGGATCAAACACTACTGACGCGTCGATTCTTTTTTTTTCACCCGCACACTGTTTTCATTTTTTTTTCTTCCGAAAAACTGCGAACCGGACACAATTGATCCGGATTCAGCCGCTCGCCCTCAGAGGAGCATGCAACAGATTCAACGGATCAAACACTACTCTTTTATTATATTATTTAGGACAGTTAGAAAAATATGACAAAAATTGTCCTGGATAGCGAAGTTGTGTCAGAAAATACTACAATAATCAGAAATTACATTCACTATCAAAAACAATGAAAATAACGCTTGTCTGATATTCACGTTCAAACAATTTTCGCATTTCTTATGGGCCATATTGTATTTGTTAAACAATACCTTCTAAAATACATAAGGTACATTAAATTATCCATACGATACTAGTATGAAGCACATCAACTCATAACATCTTCACTGAACACTATAATATAGTTTTGATGGAATTAAAATGTAAAGCCATAATATGATGTTTTATTTTAGAATAAGAATATAATACAATGGCTTTATTGTATTAGATAAATTGTTTGAATGTTTTATAGAAAAGCCTTCAATTGCGAAACTGCTGTTAATTTTCGAAATTGGGCAGATGGTCCTCTATAATAAAGACTGGAACGCGCAAAAATTGGTCGACGAAAAAATCGGATCTTTCAGTCAAAATTCATAATACATAATAAATTTTTGGTAGCTCGATTAATGTATTTAAAGAATAAAATATTTGTTTATTCTTTTGGTTTGCCAAATCCGAGCTGTCGTGCCTTCAAGTTAACCCCTTCAATAAAATTTTGCACAGTGGTCGATCTTATTCGTCGCTAAACGCCAGTTGGATTTAAAGTTTTTTTTTAAATTCCATCTGACCAAAATCCAATACCGTTCGATAGGGCGGAGTTCTAGGCTGTTGGAAGGGTTGTGGTCTTTGGGTACCAAAACTACGTTGTTCGCACCGTACCACTCGATTGCCTTTTTCCCATAGTGGCAGCTCGCCAAATCTGGCCAGAACAGCACAGGTCAATTATGTTGCTTCAGGAATGATAGAAGCCGTGTATCGAGGCACTCCTAGACATAGATCTCTTGATTGATGGTTCCCGTAGTTATGAAAATGTCACTATTTAGACCACAAGTGCATATGACATCCCGAACGAGGTATTGTTCCGGGAATGTCGATAGTTTGATAGTTTTGAACATTTCAGCCACCTTTCCCTTTTCCTGATGCGATATAAAACTCCTGTCCAGGAAGCTGCTTAAAATCCGCCCTCACGTAAGTTTCGTCCGAAAACTTCGGATTCTCTTGCTGCCCGAGCAAAATTTTGACACGCTGCTCCTCTTACGTGAACGTCATTTTGAAAACTGGAGAGCAAAAATTGATAACTCATCATAGCAACCATTACCATACAGTCAAGGCACCATTCATCGTGCATTTTAGAAAAATCTGCACTTCAAATAATTACATTTTTTTCCAATACATTAAAAGCGAACTAGAATACCACTACGAAACGTGAAATTATACCGTAATTCAGGAAAAAATCTAAAATAATAATGTATAACAAAAAATGTCTCAAAACCTATGTTCACAAATGTCATGTTAAGGTCGCCTCATACCGTTCTATGTGACCATTTACCGTGCGTATAGTTTCATCATGATTTAATTTGTACTCGGAAAAACGTTGTTGGTGGAGCAACTATGTTGCTAGTAGTGTGTATATCCATTTTAAAGAGTATTCAAATCTTATTTTATTTTTATTTTTGGCCTGTAGCTCTGGTTCTCAATAGCTTCAAGTTCTATTGGACATGCTATTACAGGGTGTAAGCAAATTATCCGTACATATTTTGAAGGCATGGCTCTGTGCAATCAAGCAGAATAAATTCAGTATTCTTGTATGGTTTAAAACATTCATCTATTATATTATTGAACAGTAAGTTTGACACATTTTCGATTTCAAATATTTGTGAAACCAAGCCTAATGTTTGAGGTGTCTTAAAGGGAGCTGTTTTTCGAGCTTTATGACGGCAGAGAAATGTCCATAGAACTCATTGAATTTGAACCGTATAATTTTCTATATCCCGTCTAACTTGAAGCCACTAAACTGTAAGTTACTTCAAATAATAATAGCATATTTAAATTCATCTCTTTTAGATTTTAGGGACAAAACATCTCTAGTATGACTAGCGGCCCTCAGGAAAAACGCCTCCAAATTTGCCTACCTCAGTAAGAAACAACAATTTCAAAATTATTTAAAGTTGTATTTTGTACTAACTTATAGATGTATTTAAAAAGATACATGGATATTGATTTTTTATTGTTTTTAATACGAGATCATCTTTCTCATATTTTGCTGTTTGGATAATTTTCGGACACTCTGTATGGTGAGCCGTCATGTGCTAGCGCTATTCAGATAATGTCAACATGTTTTTCCGGCGAAACTAATAAGGCTGATCCGTGATACACTGGATGGTTCGAAATCAATTGTACGATTGCAGACGAGGTGTCAACCTGTGACCTTGTGACGTTAGACGTTTGATGAGGGAGACGAATTTTCGAATTTTATGTTCAACATTGCACTCGCGGGTGATATTAGGAGATTTGGCGCGCAAAGAAACGACACTTCCATCACACGGTTGCACATGCTCCTTGGTTTTGCGGATGATATTGGAATCGATCGCAGGTCAATGGAGGAGGCATGATTGTAGGTAGGGGCAGAGGTAGGCCTAGTGGTGTCGGTGCTGAAGTAGTGTTTGATGGGGTTATGTTTAAAGTTGTTGAAAAGTTCGTTTATCATGGTACAATGACGTTTCCTGCGAAGTGAAAAGATATGTAGCGG
The DNA here is from genome assembly GCF_002204515.2 of Aedes aegypti. NCBI lineage: Eukaryota > Metazoa > Arthropoda > Insecta > Diptera > Culicidae > Aedes > Aedes aegypti. Next base: position 242,090,038 of record NC_035108.1, on the reverse strand, counting down.
CTGCGAATAGGGCATTTTACAGACTTCATAACCAGCTTAGGTCCCGCAACTTGCGAGCGGAAACAAAATTCGCCCTGTACAAAACTGATTCATATTTTTAATCTATGGCTTAAGTCAGCCGTTCGTTCAGCCATAGCTAGCAGTTTAAAACAACCCCCGTTGGTTTGACCACATTTAATCTGAACACTTTTTAATCTGTACCCCGCTAATTTGCACATCGTTCAGATTAAAAATGGTTCAAACATCATTTAGCTAATGGACCAGAGTGAAGTGAGATGGAACGCTGTGGAACGGAACGCAGAGTCAAAACAAAACAGTGAAAGAGGTAACCACCCCAGCAACACACATGTTATAATTGTGTATTATCAAATGATATATGACCAAAACTAGTCATATATGAGTTGATAATACACAATTATAACATGTGTGTTGCTCGGGCAGAAACACGTTTCTAGGGTGACTAGATGTTCAAATTAAAAATGAACCCCGATGGTTTGCATGAGGTACCGTTCAAATTAGCGGGGGTACACGGTATTTTTAAAGCGAATCTTTTGAATGTTTTGTTCTTTTCTTTAAATACAAGTTTTCATTCATCTTCCTATAACGTCGAATTTACATTGTAATGCCTATAATTATACTATACTAACTCATAAACTCTTATCAATTTGAATTCATAAATAGTTATGGGGCGCCTGAAATTTACAATATCAATGTTTTTAGGAAATGTTTCACTACAGATCGAAAAATAATGTCCTTGGCTAACGTTTTATACAAAAAAAAAACGAAACAGAAGATGTTAATGTGGCATAGCTATTGATTAAACAGAAAGTAAACAAAAAGAACCTCTCAATTTAATACATGTCCTTTTGAAAAGATACGCGAGAATTCTTCTAAAACTTTGAAAATATTGTGAATTGGTTAAAAATTAGTTATTCATAAATGTTTTTACTTATACAGCAAACAAGTTTGCAGGCAATATCATGACATTTTGGGAGTACATTAAAGCAAAAATTTCCAATATTGGTTTTCAACAGTACTACTGAACTGAAATTAAATTGATTGTTTTGATTTTCCTGCCACTATTTTCTCAAATTTGGTCACTAAACTGACTTTTTAGTATGTACTACTTTTCGCTTTCAGTCCTGGTATTGACTTAACTCCAAACTAGTCGCACAATATACGAACTCAAAAATGGCAACGAAGCTATCAGTTAACAACTGTGGGCTTCGTGGTCCTGCGATTAGTGTTACTAAACATTTAGCCGCATCGAGTCAGGGGAGTGGGTTCGATTCCCGCTTCAGTCCGGAAAGCTTTGCGTCAGGAAGGTTTTTCAACTGTGCCACTAGGCGTTGCATGCTAGTCCGTTGTCTAGTGTGGTGCTTCCTTCAAAGGGCAAATTGTCCACTGGAAGCATTAACGTGTCGGTGTATTTTTAAAAACTAAGTGAGTACTATACTGAGAAATAATTACCGTCTTAGTTGGGATGTAATACTAGGAATAAAGGAAGATGCTCATTTCAAAGTTCTGCGAGAATTTATAACACCGGTGAAGTGTAAATAATGCCAACTCATTATGATTCATTTTGCAATTAGAGCCTGTTTAGCTTATCGCACCCAACCCTCTTGTGGCCTATTCGAGTGTCGCAGGAGATAGCTAGCTGACTAGTAAAGGAGAGTGAACATCTTCTGGAGCGGCTCAGTATAAATTTCCATTGCGAGCCAACCGGTCGACAGGCGAGAGAAGGTGTACTTAGTCGTTGTAGACTTGCATTAGCTAGTGCATAACTTTTCGAAATATACGTTCGGTCTGTCAACAGCGAGTGCCCATGCTGCTAGGAACAAAGTGTCGGTTCTGCTTGTTAGCCATGTGCGTTTCTTTTTGAGGAGGGATTAAGTTGCATAAGCATTCATAGCAAGAATGCTATAGTTGTTTTGCCGCCGTGCTAAAGTGTTGAGCAGTCAGTAGCAAATATAGTTTGCTCTGGACAATCGGTGAACATTTTTTAGCAGTTTATGTGCAGAAATGGGTTGTGAAGTGATACAGATGGTTTAATTTAAAATTCCAATTTCTTCTGAATCTACATATTTTATGCGACTAAGAAAATAGTTGATCATAAATCGCGGGTGTTTGCTGATACGCGTTTTGTTTTACGGTGTTGGTTTGAAAAAGATCAAAAATGGATACAGAATCGTTGAAAATTTTCTCCAAATCCAAGCCGACATTCTATTGGACAGGATTCTTTGACACCATAGTCACGATTGCAGGTAATTGTTGTGGTTTTGTTATTTAGATTAGGTGTAATGAACCGCATATATTGGTTTTGACTGATTAAGCCTTATCTAAAGTAACTCGCAAGCTGAAGTATTACGCATTATATATAAATAGTAAACAGAGTAAGGCGTGGTAAAAGTTCGAGCTTAGTGGAATATTCAATATTTCCGAAAAAAAAACTATAACAGTCTAATCTTGTAAAAATGTGTACCGGGTACACTGTACCCATTTAAAATTCGTATTCCATGGAAAACGTCGTGGAATCGAATAGTGACAGTTTCATTCACCGAAGTCGTGTGAAAGTTACAGCCCCATTTTGCTCTAAAAATGCAATTTTTCTGTAATAAATAACAGTTGTAACTGATTGCGAGTCAAATAAAAAAATCAAATTTAAGGAAAATATGGTGGCTGTTCCTACCATTAGCAGTAAACGAAGTGTATTCCATCATATTACCCAGAATATTCTACACCAGGAAAAATATGTTTTGTTAGTCGCAATCAAGTTTCAAGTTTTTCCGTGAGATAATATACGACACGAACTTTTGTTATGCTGTTCCAACTTTTGCCCACTATTATTTCCACACATTTATGCAAAAACTAATACAATTGAAAGTATCATAACGAAAGGCCCGACTACGCTTTTACATATAGACCCGTATAAGTTTCGAAAGATGATGCATTTTGAACTGAACGTGAACGTGATCAGAGCTCTCATTTGGGAAATAAATGAATGAATCGCCGTAAACTTTTATGAAGGGAAAAAACATACAGCTTTTGATATTATGCATATCAAAAACATAGGTTTGGCATACATTTTCATCGTCAAAATTTGTAAGGTTTAATTTTCGGCTAGTACGCGTTTATATTTTTGAACTGCACAATGTTCAAGCCTACTTGCTCGCTGCGTTCAATAAATTGAACTGGAACGCAAACTGACCGCGTTCAAGTGCATCACTGGAAGGAAGTTTGATTGAAAACTAAAAAATTTTCGAGGAAAAAATAACGAATGACCATACTTTTCCAAATCTTAATCGATTTCAATAGTTTTTTTGCAGTGAAAGTCTTTTACTTGAATAGCGCCTGAACTACCATCAAACCTATAACATTATCTGTATAAAAATTAAATAAAAAAAATCAGATCTTTTTCAGTTCAGACAAAACGTCGAAAGACAAAACGTCGAATGCCAAAACTTCAAATTTTAAAACGTCGAAAGGAAAAAAAAGTCCTACATTTTTTTACTTTTCGACGTTCTGTATATTCGACGTTTTGGCATTCGGCATTTTGGGATTTGGCGTTATGTTTTTCGACGTTTTGTCATCCAACCCCATGGGAATCTAAAAAAATTCCATTTCGAAAAGATCCTCGACCAGCGGGGTTCGAACTCACGACCCTCAGTATGGCGGTATCTTCGTACCTGTCAAACGACATACCCAAAAATGGTCGATTGGCAAAGAAAGATCTCAGTTTGTTAACCTTTGCGTCTCTATCCTATTTTTACAACCAACTTTTCGTGATCTTTTGGCTCAAATTTCCATAGTTTCAAGCCGATTTCAATAAAATGTTGACACAACACCTCAACACTATTCAAGTTTCGTGACCTGTACTGGGAATCACAATTGGACGGTCAGTTCCAGATTTATACGGATGTTTTGTAAAACACTATGTCATTTGTCACCCCAATGTCATTTGAGACATTTCCATAATTATTTTGAACGGATCAAATAAAACTACACTGATAATAAATCTTCGAGCTGTTTAGTGGAATACCTATAAGTAGATGAAAAAACCGAATTTAGTACTTTACCATTTAATTCCACTAGAGTTTGTATCCTTTGACAGATACGCGTATTTCGACCTCAACTGTAAGGCCGTCTTCAGTGTCGTGTACTAGACTCGACTAGAAGTCGAGTCTAGTACACGACACTGAAGACGGCCTTACAGTTGAGGTCGAAATACGCGTATCTGTCAAAGGATACAAACTCTAGTGGAATTAAATGGTAAAGTACTAAATTCGGTTTTTTCATCTACTTAAAACTACACTGTTTATAACTGAAACATAAACTATTAGTATGTTCCAACCCTGGCCGCCTATCTGCACCGGCTGATTGTCAGAATCTGGGAAACGGAACAGCTGCCGGAGGAGTGGAAGCAAGGGGTCATATGCCCCATCTACAAGAAGGGCGACAAACTGGAATGTGAAAACTATCGTGCGATCACTATCCTGAATGCCGCCTTATATTATCTTCCGTCGTCTAATACCAATAGTAAATGAGTTTGTGGGAAGTTATCAAGCTGGTTTCATCAACGGCCGCTCGACGACGGACCAAATCTTCACTGTACGGCAAACCCTCCAGAAATGCCGTGAATACCAAGTCCCAACGCATCACCTGTTCATCGATTTTAAAGCGGCTTATGATAGCATCGACCGCCAAGAGCTATGGAAAAACATGGACGAGTACAGCTTTCCCGGTAAGCTCACAAGACTAATAAGAGCAACGATGGACGGTGTGCAGAATAGCGTGAAGATTTCGGGCGAACATTTCAGTTCGTTCGAAACCCGCCGGGGACTTCGACAGGGTGATGGACTTTCGTGCCTGCTGTTCAACATGGCGCTAAAAGGTGTCATGTGGAGAGCCGGGTTTAACAACCAAGGTACGATTTTCACAAGATCTAGTCAATTTGTTTGCTTCGCGGATGATATGGATATTGTCGGCAGAACATTTGGAACGGCGGTGGACCTGTACAACCGCCTGAAACGTGAAGCGACAAAAGTGGCGAATGCGTCAAAAACAAAGTACATGCTGATAGGCGGAACGGAGCGCGACAGAGCCCTCCTGGGTCCTGGGAAGCAGTGTTACGATAGACGGGGATACTTTTGAGGTGGTTGAACTCATCAGCTCGGATCCTTGTTAACGGCTGAGAACAACGTTAGTCGTGACATACGGAGACGTATCATTAGTGGAAGTCGCGCCTACTATGGGCTCCAGAAGATGCTGCGGTCGAGAAAGATTCACCCCCGCACCAAATGTACCATGTACAAAACGCTAATAAGACCGGTGGTCCTCTATGAACATGAAGCATGGACCATGCTGGAAGAGGACCTGCAAGCACATGGAGTGTTCGAACGAAGGGTGCTTAGGACCATCTTTGGCGGAGTGTGTGGCGGCGGAGAATGAACCACGAGCTTGCTAGGCTCTACGGCGAACCCAGTATCCAGAAGGTTGCGAAAGCCAGAAGGGTGCGCTGGGCAGGGCATGTTGCAAGATTACCGGACAACAATCCTGCAAAGATGGTGTTCGCGTCGAATCCGGTTGCCACAAGAAGACGGGGAGCACAGCGAGCGAGGAGGCTTGATCAGGTGCAACAAGATCTGGAGAGCGTGGGCCAAAATAGAAGTTGGAGGGACACAGCCATGGACCGAGTACATTGGCGTAACATCGTTAATGAAGTTTTTTAAGTTAATGGATGTAACACCAACTAAATAAATAATAATGTTCCAACCGTTTCAACTCATTCGAAACCATTCTGACCAGTTCCAGATTCGTTGGAACCGGTTCTTGGGGCATCAGTTGGGGACCAAAATTTGATCAGCAGTATCAGAAGTAAAATACAATGCATATTGAGCAATTGTATGCAACATAGAGTCATCTACAAGTACTTCCGGAATATCCTAGAGCCGATTTCGGAACCCTGGAAATGGACATCAACCCGATGATTGCAAACCATATCATACGACACATCAATTTTCAAGATTTTTCTCCAGGAGTATAATATGATGCCAAATGAGTAATGTCTAGCAACTTAGGGTCATTCACAAGTACTTCCAGAATGTTTTGGAGCCGATTCAGGGCCCCTAATGAAATCAATCCGATGATTGTTTTTTTTCCCTCTGGAAGAAAATTGAGAAGTTTCTTATAACCCTTTGCTGTATGCAAATTGAAAGATTGTGTCGCATGATATGGATTGCGATAATCGGATTGATGTTCCAGGGTCCCGGAATCGACTCCAGAACATTGCGTAAGTTCTTGTTATTGATTCCATGGTACAATGAATTATTTCGTATGCATTGTATATCGAAGTACACATTTTAACAGATCTCATATTATTCATCAACAGCGGCGCCGGCCAAGTTCTTACAGTCAGTTGGGATAAGGAAAATGTTTTAATATGTAATGATAGTTGTTTCTAGAGACCGAGAATACCTCTGCATCTCTACAATCATCAGGGGAAAAAGTTCTGGGAGTCACCTTAGGTCGGTGATGCGATCCATGGATAAGAAGGAAAAAACTTATTTGACACTTGAAAAATGTCAGTTCATATGCCTATGCCAATCTCTTCTTATGAGGAAATTTGGAAAAAAAAAATTCTATGAAACGCTGTGATGGAATGCTATTTCGAAAAAACGCCCAATAAGGTAGTTGTACTATTAAAATATTTACATGGCGCTGTAGTGCTGTTTTTGCTGATAACGCAAAATTTATTATATACTTTATTTGCACCTTGCTGATAACCTTCAGCACTAGTTTACTGCAGTAAATACCAGAACAACCAAACAATAAAACAAGTAGTTTTTCTAAGTAACCATATAAACAGAGCAATCATCTGGTTTTTATTAGTCTAAAATATTTCCGGTTTCTCTTATCATTCCGTAAAATAGATACTGGATATATCCGATACAAGCGTTCTGTTGTTCGGCGCTTCTGCTGTCGTTTTTTTTTTTGTTGTTAATTGTAAATGTTCTATGATAAGTAATTAAAAAACTCTTGAATCGACGAAAAGTTGGTTTAAGCAGCATAAGCATAAGCATTGATGGCCGTACAATTCGTAGTTGCTACTCCGTGATTGACCGAAATAATCAAAGTTGTACAGGGAACCAACAGATGCAGCTTGGGAGTAGCATATCATCTGCAATGTACAATTTCGAGAACTCCAATTATAGTAATGTCAATAACGACGCCGAGGAAGGGAAGGAATTGTAGTGTGGCATCCATTGCTACTAGAGACCGAGATCAACTCTGCATCTCCATGGTTTTCACAGGAAGGAGTTTTGTAAGTAGGAGGGTTCAAAAGCTACATGATCAGGATTCATCTTGGTAAGTGATGCGATGCATGTAGCCTCAATTCAAATAGTTATCTATCAGTGCGTCTACATTTTAATGTCAAACTATTCAAAGGTTATTTTTAGTAAATGCGATAAAACTATTAATTGAACGTGTATTATTATTGTATGTATGTGTATTGTGTATATCTACACACTTAGTTTTTTTTCTCGTTGTTCGGTAATTTTTTTTACCGGAAACGTACTGTAAATAAATTTTTTATCCGGAACTATTTAATATTCTGTTTTTGTGGGAATGAAGTTTTCAAAAAAAAAACTACAGAAGCGGGATTAGCGTCTAGTACTTGTTCTCCGTAAGTATGACCTTTGAGTTTCTTCAAAAACCGTATTTTTGAGATGAAATAAATTACAATTTACGTTTTCGGATTGCAGCATCATAATAACCAGCATGACCACCCATGCCGGGATCGGTGGCACCGGTTCTCTTCATGAGGAGTGAACAGCCAGGATTGTTCTTCAATGTCCCACCAGAGACCGTTGATGGTATTTAATCTCTTACCTTCATCAACAGAAAGCAACAGAAATACAAAATAAATCGATTTATTACATTGAATATCAATATGAACTTCATTGTTTTTTTTATGATGACCTCATTCTATTCCGACTGCTTGCTGTTATGAACAATGTGTTCGGTAATTTATTTGACAATTTGTTCGGTAATAGTTCACGAACATATTGTAATTTTTTGACAGCTGTGTGTCGATTTACGCGAAAACGAATTATTAGGTTTGGGACTTCGCAAATCACTGCCCAGCAAAATGTGGAACCGAGAAAAAATGAGGCAGTTAAAAACACGAACCCACTTGCTCGAGTTTTACCAAACGCACTTTTTTATAATCTAACGCAAAATTTCAAAATCAATCCGTACACTCACGACGGTACAAAATTGATTCGCGGTGCTTTCCATTAGACTACGATTGACAAAAACAGCACTATTTGTAAAATGGAACTTTAAATGGTTGCACTTATCAAGAAATTTGATTAGTAAAACTCTACACTCACATCAGCCGTTTCGCGATTCCGCCAGCCAATATGAAAATTTACGCGAGAAAAAACGCGACACAAAATTTGAAACACGTCAGTTTGCACGCGTGGCTTGCTGCGATCTCTCTTGAATCGACGAAAAGTTGGTTCTGCTTGAAACTCACCAGTAGCTGATTAATTTCCAATGTAATTTTAATTCTCGAGAAAATTCATGGTTTCTTCTTCCTTTTGTTTATTCCGTTTACAGTTGTAACGTTTATTGCATTGAGCGAATTTGGGTTTTTCCCACAATTTGTCAAACGAGGATACTACTGTGACGATAGATCGATTCAACGTTCGTTCACGGGGGATACCGTAGCCACAACTGCGATTATGCTGAGTGGATTTGTACCTCTGTTCCTGGTAAGTATTTTAGATGAAAGAATTTGAAAAAAGCACTTCATTTCATAATAAATTATGAATTATAATACTACTCCATGTAAATATGTATGTAACCAGAAGATAGCATGGCCCATGGAAATATTTTCTAAATCAATTTCGTTAGTACAAACATTAACTTGTATTTCTCAAAAATGACTCCCGGCATTAATCCGCAGATATTTTAAAAAGCGTCATGGGAAATTTTTTATGGAGTTCTTAGAGATATGGCCAATCATATACAAGTTTAAATTTCTTTTTTGATACATTATATAAATTAGAAATTCTCTAAGTTTGCCTAAAACAGGCTGCAGAGATTTCTTCAGATATTAACTTAGCGATTTTCCTGAAAACCACTTCAATTTTCTCTATTAAGGCTCCTCTAAGGATTCAACCAAAAATTCTTGTATTCCTGTTATTTTTTGTACGTTTTTTTCACAAATCATTTAATCTTTGCTGAATATTTCTATAGTTATCCTTGAAAGAAATGTTCCGCATTTCTCCGTATAAATCTATAGGGAATCTTTGGAGTTTGTTAAAGGTTTAATGTTGAATTTTTCAGAATCATAGAAAATATACTTGGAGGGATCACTGGAAGAGCTTTTTTGAGCAATACAAACAAATTTGTCTACAAACGGTCTACAGTGGGCCAGTATAAGTGCAACATCATTTCCTCCCCCTTCCCCACATTGGTCTGCATTCTGACATGGCAGGCACCATTGTCGCCTAAAAATAGAAGATCACCAGCACTTATACTCTGAGGATCCCTGTTAGTCCCAAGCAGTCATTCGGTTGGTTCCTTGTGTAAGTGCAGCTGATCTGGCGATGCTGGAGTAGCATCCACGGGCGGCCAATCAAGCTCAAAGCTCAAGCTCAAGCTCCAGCACTCGGCATCCGCAGTCCGCACACATTCTCTCTATTATGTTGTCGGGAGACGTGTCGCCTCCGCATGTAATGAGCATGCGAGCTCTCACAATGATGAAACGCGGGCAATCGAACACGACATCTTCTTGGCATTGACGTCCTCACTGGGACAGAGCCTGCTTCTCAGCTTAGTGTTCTTATAAGCACTTCCACAGTTATTTTATTGATTGAGAGCTTTCTTTGCCAAATTGCCATTTTGTTTTCTTTCGTATATCGTGTGGCAGGTACGATTATACTCTATGCAAGTGGCGTAGCTAGGGGGTGCGGTCCGCGCCGAGTTTATAGGGGCCCCAAATTATGGTAAGAATTTCATTTAATATTATGATATTGATTTCTAGTAAACTGCACGTAAACAAGCAAATAAAAATTCAGTTTGAAGGTGAACTTGATCGGCAATGTGTAGGGGCCCCGTGATCAATGTTTTTAGTGATTAGAGTAGCGTTAATACTTATTCAAAATTCATTCTCGATAACTTGATTTAATTTTGTAATTCAGACAGAACTACCTAAATGTGCGGGGCCCATGATTGTATCTGGAACTGATTTGGAGGCAGGATCTTCAAATGAGAGTGAATTTCAATAAAAATGACATTTGAAATTTGTGAAATTGCCCTCTGAAAAATATAATGGGTTAGCCTGACTTTCTCTTCCTGATGTTTGATTACTAAATACTGTGTGAAAATCAATTTTCTTTTTTGACATTTTCTCAACATTTTCCGACTCTGTTTTAAGATATGTTACAGGCCATATTCTTAAACCAGTCGAATTTCATTTCAATTATAATTGAAAAAAAAAACAAATTAGTTACCACATTCAAGATTGGTAGTAAATCTCATTTCAGAAGATTAGTTTTTATTTTTAACTATAAGTCTTGAAAGTCTCTATTTTAGGCAAAATTGTCTTTGAAGCCACTTTTTTTAAATTCTGCTTGCAGTGAATCTTGCTTCAAGAGTTTCCAACGATACCTTCAGAGACTATTACGCGATTTTTTTACAGGTTCTTCAGGAATTTCTTTTCAGATTCCTCGAGGAGAAACTTAAATAATTCTTCTAGAGATTTATGCAAAGTTCTCTTCAGGTATACTTCTGGGATCTCCCTCAGAAATGTCTCTATTGATTCTACCACCAAGTCTCTCAGAAAATCTTCCTGCTTTGTCTCAAGGGATGGTTAGAGGATATGTCATAATTTGCTCCAGGAAATCCACTACAACGCTTTTCTTGACTAATTTGATTTCGTCAGTTGTAACTTCCAAAGTTTCCAAAGTTATCTTAGGAAAAAAAATCATTCTACAGTTCTTAAAGAAATTCATTTGGGGATTTTCCCAGGAAAACCTATGATAATTACTATGCCAGTTCCTCATGAAGATCATCAAGGAATTCAATTTGAATTCAGATATGAAAACAATAGAAGATTGGATGACAACGAAGACCAACTATGATGTTCCCTTCAAAGTGGTTAAACCAAGCCGCTATACTTGGGATTCTGGTGGGCCAAGTTTACGTGCAGGTTCTATTGTACTTTATACCGACGGGTCAAAGATGGGCGACAATACCGGAGCTGGATTTTTCGGCCCTGGTATCAGCAAGGTAATCGCTATGGGGCGCAGTCCCACTGTGTTCCAAGCTGAAATACAAGTCATCATTGACTGTACAAATATTTGTCTCAAAAGAAACTATAGGTTTGCAAAGATCTGTATTTTCTCGGACAGTCAAGCAGCTTTGAATGCTCTAAAGCAGTGATTCCCAAAGTGGGCGAATTCGCCCTCCTGGGGGCGATTTTCAGGTCCAGGGGGGCGAGAATTTGTCAAACTGAATTTGGGGGGCGAAAATGATAGAAAGGGGGCGAAAATGGGATCAACTGAAAAACAAAAATAGATTCAAAGTTTATAAGAGACATTCATGTTTTTAATGATAGCATTTTTTTAAGACACCGACACGTTAATGCTTCCAGTGGGCGATTTGCCCTTTGAAGGAAGTACCACACTAGACAAAGGACTAGCATGCAACGCCCAGTGGCACAGTCGAAATACATTCCTGACGAAAAGATTTCCGGGCTGAAGTGGGAATGAAACCCACACTCTTTGGATCGATGCGGCTAAATGCTTGATAACACTAACCGCACGGCCACGAAGCCCGCATCTGCGGAAGACTCTATATGAGAGCTAACTATTTCACCGCATCTTTGCTCCAAAGGCACTCATTTTTAAATTATAATAGACAAATTTGATGATTGTCATTAAGATCTTATTGTTTATTGCTAAGAATTAATGCATTTTGAAAGCAGAAACTATTGGCGATGTTTGAAATTTATTTCCAAGTCTAAAGTAAAGTTTGATAACTTTTTGATGGGTGATCTTTACAATAATACAGATTAAGTTTCTATTTTTTCTAACGCATTTATTAAACTATTCATTTTGATATTTTGTCGACACGCACACTAACCAGTATTTATAGCACAAATCATTCTATAAATAAGTTTATGTGACTTTGGTGGACAAAAATCGGGTTCCAATGATAAAACCACTGAATGCCATTTACGTAAATCACCCTACTTAAAAAAGGTTTGAGCGACATAAAATTGCATGGATCATAGCTTTAAAAAAAATCTGAATTGAATGTTATATCTTAGTTAATGAAAAGTTGAAAAAAAGTCTGGGTTTACTGACATTTTTTTTATATTTTATATATAGATTGGTCTGTTTCTAGAACAGCCAACAACTTAAGAAACATTATAAAAACAGAAAAGCAGAAAGTGAGCCGAGCATGTTTTGATGATCGCACATTAACCAGAATATAAGATTTGTTGATACACAAATAATTGATGCACATGATAGATATTGCATGATTCTATTATGGATATACAGGACACTCTTATTGTTTTTTTTTATTGAAGCATTATGGTTGACTGCTACACGCTTTAAATTTGACCAATTTTTTAGATATTGATATTAATCAATACTTCAACGCTTAATTCAAATGTTTCAATTTCATATCAGGGGGGCGATTTAAAAAAAATATTGGTCTCAAGGGGGCGAAAGTCAAAAAAGTTTGGGAAACACTGCTCTAAAGGCATTCACATGTAGATCAAAGTTAGTGTGGGAATGCATTCTTTCTCTGAAGCAATTGGCCAGTAGGAACGAAGTTACATTGTACTGGGTGCGCGGCCATTGTGGAATTGAGGGGAATGAAATCGCCGACAATCTAGCAAGACAGGGTGCAGCTTGGGAGCTTTGTCGGCCCTGAACCATTCTGTGTTGTTCCTGAGAGCACTCTCAAGATAAAACTGAAAAATTGGGAAATGTCAATGGTAGAATCCAACTGGAACGGATACACCCAAGCAAGCGAAAAGATTCATAAAACCCAGTCTAGCTAAAGCCCGGGCTAGATTCTACCCCATTACCCCGAATGCCATTTCCCCGATTGCCATCACCCCGAATTCCATTACCCCGAATGTACCATTACCCCGAATTCCATCACCCCGAATGCAATTTCCCCGAATTTACAATTATCATGACATGATGATATTGATGACATTTCCCCGCGATATTGGGATTCGGGGTAATGTCATTCGGGGTGATGGGACGTTCGGGGTTTTGGAATTCGGGGTAATGGCGTTCAGGTTAATGGCATTCGGGGTAATGGGATTCGGGGTAATGGGGTAGAATCATCATCTTAAAAAGATAGGAAAAATACAATCCTCTGAGTGTCGTTTTTGTCAAGCTGAAAACGAAACTGCTGAGCATTTATTCTGCAACTGCGGAGAATAGCTTGATCAAAGAATGTTTCCTAAATAATGGAAGCAGTGGTTAAAAGGCTCTTCAGATGAAAAAAAAAATGCCAGTTCCTCCAGTTATCCTTTCACGAATTATATGGATTTCTTCAAGCATTCACATTTTCCCTAGTAGTTGCTTCTTAAATTCCTCCTAGGATTATCCAAGGATATATAATTAATGCTCTTCCAGGAAATCCTCTTCAAATTTGACCTGGGATTCCTCATGGAGTTCCTTCAGAAATTTATCTAAAGATTTCTCCCACATTTCTCCTGCAGTTCTTCCAAACAATTTCTCGTGTATTTTTTCAAGTAAAATCTTCATGGCTTCTTCAAAAATTCATCTGAAATTCCACACTACAGTAAATATTCTAGTAATTCCAATCATCTTAGCAATTCACTAACGAAATCCTTCGAGACTTCCTCAAGAGCCCAAAAGTTCTTTTAGATTACTTTATGGGAGTTCAGCAAGGGGTTTGTATCAAACAAAATCCAGTTTCGTCAGATTTTTGAAAAAAAAAAATCTATTTTTTTCTGGAGATATTCCTGAGAAAATGAGTGAAGAAAATATTTGAAGATATCTAAGGCCAATTTCTTTATAATTTCTAGAATAATTCATTAAGGAATCTCAGCAACAATCACTGGAATAATTCCTGAAGGAACGATAATTTGATAAAAATACTAGAAAATCCCTGGAGAAAATATACCTAGTTGAAATCTCGAAGATGTCGTAAATCTTGATGGAAGTTTTAAGAAAATTATAGTTTTAAGGAAATGATGGTAAAATCATGAGATAAATTTCTTGAGCAATTATGATTTTCTTGAAAAAAATCTGAAATAATCTTTGAAGGAATTCATGATGAAATCTCTTAGGTAACTGCTATGGTTACCCTTAGAAAAATTCTACGTTCATTTGGTTATTTATTTTAAGCAAATCTTGGGCAAATTTATGGATATTAAAAGGATTTCTTTCATCAGAAATTCAAAAATCAATCCCGACTCAAAAACACTTGAGGAAATGCCCAAATTTTCTTTGAATACCTAATCTAATGAATCATTACTTTCCAGCGCTACTTCGCCAGCTAGATTCTACCCCATTACCCCGAATGCCATTTCCCCGATTGCCATCACCCCGAATTCCATTACCCCGAATGTACCATTACCCCGAATTCCATCACCCCGAATGCAATTTCCCCGAATTTACAATTATCATGACATGATGATATTGATGACATTTCCCCGCGATATTGGGATTCGGGGTAATGTCATTCGGGGTGATGGGACGTTCGGGGTTTTGGAATTCGGGGTAATGGCGTTCAGGTTAATGGCATTCGGGGTAATGGGATTCGGGGTAATGGGGTAGAATCCGCCAGCTAATATTACTCCTGCAGTTCTTCCAAACAATTTCTCGTGTATTTTTTCAAGTAAAATCTTCATGGCTTCTTCAAAAATTCATCTGAAATTCCACACTACAGTAAATATTCTAGTAATTCCAATCATCTTAGCAATTCACTAACGAAATCCTTCGAGACTTCCTCAAGAGCCCAAAAGTTCTTTTAGATTACTTTATGGGAGTTCAGCAAGGGGTTTGTATCAAACAAAATCAAGTTTCGTCAGATTTTTGAAAAAAAAAATCTATTTTTTTCTGGAGATATTCCTGAGAAAATGAGTGAAGAAAATATTTGAAGATATCTAAGGCCAATTTCTTTATAATTTCTAGAATAATTCATTAAGGAATCTCAGCAACAATCACTGGAATAATTCCTGAAGGAACGATAATTTGATAAAAATACTAGAAAATCCCTGGAGAAAATATACCTAGTTGAAATCTCGAAGATGTCGTAAATCTTGATGGAAGTTTTAAGAAAATTATAGTTTTAAGGAAATGATGGTAACATCATGAGATAAATTTCTTGAGCAATTATGATTTTCTTGAAAAAAATCTGAAATAATCTTTGAAGGAATTCATGATGAAATCTCTTAGGTAACTGCTATGGTTACCCTTAGAAAAATTCTACGTTCATTTGGTTATTTATTTTAAGCAAATCTTGGGCAAATTTATGGATATTAAAAGGATTTCTTTCATCAGAAATTCAAAAATCAATCCCGACTCAAAAACACTTGAGGAAATGCCCAAATTTTCTTCGAATACCTAATCTAATGAATCATTACTTTCCAGCGCTACTTCGCCAGCTAATATTTCCACTTACAATTCATTTCACCGGAAGTTCTTTCGATAATTTTCAGTGAACTAATGTGTTTCTGAACAATAATTTAGAAAAGAAGAACTGTAGGCTCATTAATGAACATGTTTGCCACTAAACTACTACAATATATCAATATACCAACATAAGTTCCATAGCTTTAGTCTTAATACTACAAAAGCTATTTGTTCAATGCTTAGCGTCTTATATTTAAACGGCGTTCACCTTAGTTTTGAGAACCCTTGAATCGAACTCCGCACCGGGCCTCATTAACTCTAGCTACGCCGCTGCTCTATGTCCAGGGAGGTCAAAGAAAATTTACATTACAAAAAGGAATCCGGGAATCGAATCCAGTTTTATTATTTAATAAAGAGGTTTTTGAGGTGCAACAGCCTGTGGCTGAAAGCCTCACTAATAGATATATAAAAAGAGTGGAGAATTGAATGATTTTACAGCATGGCTTTGCTTTGTAGCCGCAGAACACGATATGTTCCGCTGTTTCCTCCACACCAGCACACTTGGGGCACACAGGTGTCCTGGTGTGGAGGAAACAGTGCTGTGTTCTTATTATTAATTAACTAACTCTTTATTATGGGGAAATTCAGACATTGTATACCTAACAGAGTTTAAGTTGCGGTGTTCGTCGTTTCGCTGATTTTGTCAAATGATGTGCAAGTTCCGTATCGAGTTTAAGATCATAGCAGGGGTCGAAATGGTAGGGGATGTGATAATTTCGTATGCTTTTACAGGTTCAGGGTCTTAGCAGGGTGCTCCAGGGTAGGACAGTTTACCAGAAAATGTTCGATAGTATTTTGTGTCCCGAATGTTTTGCACAGGTGGTGAAAACTGCCCTCCCGGTGCTACCCATGTCGTGTGTCTGCCGTGTATGTCCCGTACGCAGCCGAAAGAGGACGACCTGTTCTCGGCGAGCAGGTTGGTCTTGCCATGTAGTCATGGTGTTTTTAATTTTGCTGAGGAACAACTCTCTGTTCCGGTGCCATTCTCCGGACCAGGCAGTCCGCAGTCGCTCCTTCAGCCAGGATTTTACGTCATCACGGGGGATCTTTCGTGATAGTGGTGGGCTGTTACGGCCAGCTCGCTCATTGCCAGAGATGCCGCAGTTTCCGGGGACCCACATGAATGTGGCTCTAGTGGATGGGCTATCCAAGGCTGTCTGGATTCTCTGTATGTAAGGATGTTGAGGTTGTCGGGGTGTCGGGGTTGCAATTGCAGGCAGGACACTGTCCGAGTCACTGACGACCAGCACCGGATAGTCGCAGGGCGTCGTGATGGCTACAAGTAAGTCGCAGCTTCAACCGAGAAAACGGAGCACTGACCAGGGAGGCTGTGATAAATTTCTGCAGTGCGACTATGAATGCCGAGACCGACCCGCTCTGCCAGCTTGGAGCCGTCGGTGTATCGGACCTCGTGCCAATTGAATTTTCTGTTCAGTGCCTCTCTGAAAGCGGTCTGTACTTCCGTGGGGTCTCTTGGTTGATAGACTCATACTCAAATCTCAATCAATACGCTCTCCCGTGAGAGAAAACTCATTAGAGATCTGCTTCTCAAATCTCACGCTTGAGATTTTGATTCAAAATCACTCAATCAACTCAACCCGTAAAAAATGATTCAGTCGCAAAACCCGTCAAAAACTCGTGAAACCCGAATGTTGTTGTTTACGCTAGAAAGGATTACTATAATTTTACCAGACTAACAAGAAATTATAGCCGTGTGTGAGTAAACTGTGGAAATACGAGACAATGAGTCAAAAAGGTGAGCCAACTCATCCATGATTTTTTGACTGCTGAGTTGCGTGATTGACAACTCACCCATGAAAAATATCAAGCGTGAGTTATGAGAAATTGAGATTTTCACAACACTGCTTGGCCGACCAGCGTCTTTGTCCGATTCGGTGGATCCCGGCCACCGAAGCAAGCTGGATGTTGGCCACAGCGGTGGCAAGAATGCAAGTTTGCATATCTTCCTTGATCCTTTCAATATAGCTGACGGTGCGTATTCCGAGGGTCAGAGCGGCCTTATACCGGAATATATATATATATAGTCGGTGTGTTACCTGACTTCTGCGCAAGCTGAGTCAGCAGGAGTGGAAAATAGCAGTCGAGAGATCGCCCGGATAGTGTTGTTGTAGGTTAGCGGCAATGTTATTCTCTGTGCTATGCATGTACTACCTATAGCAACCATGTCCTGACATAAACTGCGTCAGGTGGAAGTCCATTTTTATACCAATCTGACATATTTGGTATTAGCCGATGAGTCCATCTACCTCTGAGCGCTGTTTCTTTACAAGTGTTGCGGACTCATCTGGTACCTGATTGGTTGAAGCATTGAACATCTTCCTTGATGTTGAGCCCATCGATCAATGCGATATGCACACGGCATATCTAGAAATCACATTAGCACATAATCCTATACGTGCTTTCCAACCGATTTGAGTTTCTGCTCGTTGTGAACGCTTCTGACCAGATTGATCCTCCATACCTCAAAATGGACAGCGCCACGCTAACCAGGAGCTTGTGTTTGCTGGCAATTACAGCAGAGCTGTTAGACATCATTCTCAAAAGCGCCACTATACTGTCCATAACTGCATATTTGTCACATTCGACATTTTTGACAATTTCGAGTTAATACCGTGGAGAGTCATTAACAGATAAATACTTTCGATCAACTTACTAAAATCTGTAAGATTATTCTAGAAAATTTGAAAAAATGCCATGTTGTTTTGTCACATTGGCGATTGTAACCGCACAACAATCACATTGAGATTATACATGGGTCTCGTAATGTAGTAGCAATGAAATTTTTATTATTTTCTGACTATTCACCCAGTATGCGATATGAGTTGTAAAAAGTTTCAGCCTCAAAAAAGCACTTTGTAAATTTTAGTTTTCTCCCATGGACCAATGCACGCGTTCACTCGTTGAATTTTGGGCGGTGCCGTGCTATTTACGTAACTATGGGAACGAGTGAACTAGGTACCGCTTAAACGTCAAAATAGTGAACTCGTGCGCTGTTCCATGGACCAATGCATGAGTTTACTAATTTGACGTTTGAGCGGTGCCGAGTTCACTTGTTGCCATGGTCACGTAAATAACACGGCACTGCTCAAACGTCAAATAGTGAACTCGTGCATCGGTCCATACTGCCTTAAAATACACACTTGGTATTTAATTTACTCAATGCCTACTTTTGTCGAATGTTACAAATATGCAGTTATGGGTGTTGTCTGGTGTTATGATCAAGAAATGGCTCAGTAAATAATAGATACCCTATGTTAAATGAATCCATGGAAAACCTTAATCTGAATAGCAATGTTCATATTGTATTATACTCAGATCAAATAAATATCCGCTGATTCGGTAGACGAGTCAGAAGTTTACTCTAGCACATCAAGAAGTTCACATGTACTGTATTTATTTCTGCTGTTTCCCTCTTCGGGCAAATGGCTGGATATTACAATGGGCAGTATAGCTGTAGATGTCCTTTTACCGGCATATTCAACGTGACTAGCGAAGCCGAGCTTGTCATCGATCATTACCCCAAGATGCCTAAGGGATCGCTTGGACTCTACGGTGCAGTCACCTATCGAGATAAGCGCCCTTTGCTCGGAATTGCAGGTGTTCACCACCACTTTTCAGTCTTGCGATGTGCCAGTTCTAGTTTCATAGACCTCATCCATTCCTCCATCGATCCTAGGGTTATGTAGTCGGCGAAGCCAACAATCTTAACACCCGTCAGAAGGGGAAGCCTCAGTACGTCATCGTACATCGCATCCTATGATACCGGGCCCAGGCTTAAATCTTGGGGAACTCTCGCAGTAATTCGAACATCTTATTATGAGGCAAATGTATAGCCAACTACTCTTCGATAACCCCCATTTGGCAAACCTTATCACAATGTAATTTTTCTTTAACTTTCAGATCTGGTTAACTGAGATAATATTCTATTCATCCTCATCGTCGTTTATATGTAGCAGCTCTAGTGGTAAAAAAACTCGGTGCTCCAGCTCGTGGAGTCAAAGCTGGTATTGGTTCAAAAAGTACGGCAAAGGTCTCATACTAAAGCTTTTGATTGTGGATATAATAAAGGTAAAGTATAAGTTTGAATTTTGGATTTATTTTAACTATAAATTGCGTTTCTACTTTAGACCTTCGCTGGCGAACATAGACCTCACTTTATAGAAACTTGTCTACCGGATATCGTATGTGAAGGGAGCGAGTATGTTTTAACAATGCCTAAAATGTAGAATGGATTAGCACTTATCTTTTTTTTTTCGTTCTAGATACGTTTCTACATACACCTGTACAAACACCGAATATCGTCCTTACTTCATCCGAGATGCTAGCAAGTCGTTTCCTTCCGGGCACTCCTCGATGAGTGTCTACGGATCGCTTTTCATGATATGGTACTTGCAAAAACGTACACCGAAGATCGCTTCCGTTATAGCTCTTCCGTTGTGTCAGGTTGTGGTAGCCACGTGGGGAATATTTTGTCCATTATCACGCATAATCGATAATCGTCACCACTGGTGGGACGTTCTTGCCGGAGCGTTCATTGGGGTGGTGGCTGCCGTCTTGACGGTAAGTTTTGGAATTCATATTGAACGGTGAATTTTGATAACCCCTGTTCCATTTTGCAGTGCTATTTCAGTTGCCACAACTTCGACAAATTAAGACTGAGGGGAAAAGATCCGATTTACAAAGATCACGACATCAACCTTGTTTCCAATAACGTGCACCGTCAAACGGCGTCAATGGAACAATCAATTCCTAAACACATTACCACCGATTTAGAATCGTACTAGAAATTTAGAAACTTACAGGTATTAAAAACTGTATTACGTTGTCTACGAATTTACACACAAATCCATAGGATTGTAAATAGGAAAAGTTCAAAACGTGTGATGTATGTTTGCGAGGACGTATTGTGATATTAGGACTAGCCCAGTGAGATTGTTTGGTAATCATGCAAAAACGTACTGCGCTCATATGCTTCTACTACAAAACACAGAAAATGATACCGGAAACGCAGATCACTGCATGAAAAGAATAGCAAACAACATAATGTCGTTGAGTTGCGTTGCCCTGCAAAACGTGTACCGGTGAAACCTAAAACCAACTTGGTTGTTCAGGAGAAAAACCGTTTCATCAGTATTAGGCAAGTAGAACATTGTTTCGTACGTGGCGAAAAATTGTTTACTGTCCCGTTTGAGAAGCACTGTCATAGTAGAAGATAGAATGTAGAAGCACGCGAGTCAAATGTTAAGAAGAATAAGGGAATAGCTGGCGTATTAGGAAGCATGCGGTTGAACCAGTTGCACTTCGCAGATCGTGTAATTGTGACAAAAAACGAGTAGGCGAAAGTAAACCGTACCCACACACAAAAAAGTTTTAATATATTGATTTTACAACAACTTGAAAAGAACATAGGTAAATTATAGAAAAGCACGATGACAATGTTGAATAATTGTAAGATAAAAAGCTTTAATAAAAAGAAATAAAAAATATGATGTCAAAATTCTTGTTTTCTTTTCATTTTACTCACATTATCTTTTATATAAATAAACCCAAAAGTTTTACATTTTATATTGTCTAGGGTTAAAAATAAAAAAAAATATGGGCTTTCACTAAAAACTTAACTCTTTTGAACCCATTAACGCCCAAGCGTCTCACAATCGGTATTCAGTTTCATTTCAGTCCACTTGTTTCCATACAATACAGTCAACCCTCCCTTACTCGATATTCCGTATCTCGATATCGAGTTAGATAACCATAGTCAAAGTTGGGGACAGAGCCTGCTTCTCAGCTTAGTATTGTATGTTCGGACAATTGTTAGAAAATGCATTTCGCCGAAGTTGGATTTTTCTTGGAATTCATGCAAGATACCCTACTTCGGAAGTAGGGCGCATTCGAGCGCATCCAGATACGAATCGGATGCACCACTTCCGAAGCTAGGTATCTCGAATAGGTTCTGAGAAAAATCCAACTTCGGCGTGGAACCATTTCTAACTTTTTACCGCGCCGACAATATTCAATAAGCACTTCCATAGTTATTACCTGAGAGCTTTCCCAGACAACCAAAATGTACGTATAACGAGGCTTTGTATGTGCAAAATTTCACTTATAAGATGTCGCGAAAAAGCCTTCTACGTACGAAAGTGGAGGCGATATGCGTGCATATACAGTACTGGACAGAATAAAGTACGCATTGGCCGTTTTTCCATACAAAATGATCAAGTTTGGAGTCTTATATTTCGGTTTCTAGTAGTCCGATTGACCTGAAATTTTCACCACAGCTTGAAAGTAACCTCAAATTTGCTAGGCTAGAAATTCATAGTTTTTCATTACCGAAATTTTAAGTTATCGCAAATCTCAAATTTCGAGAAAAATTACAAAATTTTAAAGTAAAAATAATTTTTAAATGAAAATATTTAGAGCAATATAACCTTCCGCAAAAATATACAATTTGATAAGACACACAAGTTTGCAGAACATCATTTTTCGGTAAAACTGATTGTTTTCAAAATATTTTCAAAATTAAATTTTGCACTTTTTTGCAAATTGAGAGATTTTCAATAATTTAAAAGATTGTGTTTCAAATGCAGTGATATTTTAATTGAGTAAAATCTATGTTATATCTAGGCTGTGGTGAAAATTTCAGATCAATCGGACCACTAAAAGCTGAGATTCAGATCTCCAAACATGACTATTTTGTATGGAAAAACGGCCAATGCGTACTTTATTCTGTCCAGTACTGTATTATGTGATTAATAATAGCATACACTGCGAGAGTGTGAATTTTCTACCGAACTAACCTGTAATCTTATGCGACTTAACTTATGATAACAAATGTTGATTTGACAACCTCTACGGATTGATTTGATTTACTTTGTACGAGTGTACGGGACGAAACAGAATGTACAAATAAACTCAGAAAAGAAGCGTTTTATGCGAGGAAGCTCATCAATCTGACGATTTCATCCACCGTGTTTTGTGGTTTTGATGTAGTTTGTATGAATAAACGAGTTATTACGTGAACTTTCATGCGACTTCTGGTTATCTGGGTTCTTTGCCAAATTTGCATTTTCACATTCATATATCGTGCGGCAGGTACGACTATACTCTAAGCCCAGGGAAGTCAAGGAAATTTCCATTAAGAAAAGATCCTGGACCTGGAAACGCTTTCGCTCTGCGCGCTGTTGCCAATATTAAAGAACATAATAAAGAGTAACATCATAGAGTGGCGCACAGTAGTTGCACTCTCAAGGGGCCGTCCACAAATCACGTAGTATTTTTTCACTGATTTTTTCACACCCCCTCCCCCCTCGTAGCATTTTGTCACAAATGCGGGTACTCCCCCATGGAAAATACGTAGCATATCAAGCAGAACCCCCCCCCTCTTTATATTTTTTTCTGACTGGGTTGAAACAAAAAAAAAAAAAGAATTCAGAAGTTCAATACAAAGTTTGATATTAACTACTGACTGAAATGTAAGGATAATCTAATCTAACAGTTTGATGTACAGTAGCGCTCAAAAGTAATTTGGAAAACAGTTTTAAATAAACATTTTCCTGTTTGAGTAACATAATTTTGGTTTCCTGTTTCATATAGGCTATTTTATATTACTTTTGCTGATGTTACCATGGAAAACAAGTTTATTTTAAAAAATTGATTGAAATTGATGAAACTCGTTACTGTCGAGTTGGGGTGCAATTTATTTTATAATATATTGAACAGAAATTTCGTTATATTTCAGGATTGTTTTTCAATTATTCGTTTTTAGGAAATAGATTTCAATGAAACTGTTCAACAAAATATATAATTTTGAAATAAATCATTGTCATTATTATCCAAATTCAAATCCATTTAGCAATCAGTGGCCAGATACATAAAAGATTACACTTGAAGTATTTGGAGTGTTTAGGAAATCTTAGCGATTATTATACAAATTATTCATATCCATTAATATTTGAACTTCATTATCGTTTCCATACTAAAATAATCTTACGCAAGTTATTAGAAAATTGAATGAAAGAATCTGTTGTCCTCATTAATATTCAGGCTATTTCATCAAGAGCATTTATATATCAACACAAATCGATGAGTTTTAATGCAATGTTTGCCAAAAAGAGCATGTTTTATTCGCTTGAAGAAATAAAGTCCCAACAGAAAATATGAATAAAACTAAATCAGCTGACGTTATGTACTGTTAACAAATGGCAAAACAATGTACTTCAAGTAGTTAAAGCCTTGATTTTCAATTGAATTATTAAACTTTTATTTTGTTTATTTATAAATTTATGATTTTAGACACGAATATAATATAATATTCACATAATTATTTAAAGCTTCAAAACATCTTGTTTGATTACAGAAAATCTTAAATTTCATAGATTTTTTTTAATTCTTGCGATATGAATGTTTTTGAACTCATTTTATAACCCAAGTTTAATGTCAAAAAACAAAAAAAGTTTGATAAATAATAATTGCATGCCATTTTTTTTCAGCGCCTCTTTTTTATCGACTTGATTCAAAATGCTACGTCCACTAGCTTGGACCCCTCCATCCCCCTCGTCACACATCGTCACAAATTCATGAAGACCCCCCTCCCCCCTAATAAGCTACGTCATTTATAGACGACCCCTAACGAGTGGTGCCACGATTGGCCGGAAACAGTTGGGATCTCAAAATGGAACTTTTTAATGTAGAATCACGAAACTGAAACGAGGTGTATATGCTGTCCACAAATGCTTTATGATATTTATGGTGGTAAGCTCCATCGAAGTTACGACGCCAATCGCGTATTATCCTCGATTTTACTATAGTAAAATCGAGGATAATACGCGATTGGCGTATTAACTTCGATGGAGCTTACCACTATTAGAAACACTATGTTTTCTGCTAAACTAATGCAAGTCACAAATTTTGCCCAAATTGATTGATGTTTCTCCAATTCAAATTTTCTACGATAAGAAAATTGTAAACAAAACAAACGAAGGCACCTTATCACTGTGGACGATCAGGTGGCGAATAAACGAAAAAATGACTTGTTCTGATAGGTTTTTCTTGTACATCATTCCATAGTAAACACTTCTATTAAGATATTGCTGGAATATCAGGGCAAGATCTTTTATATTTTAAATGATACAGTATGTCAAAGTAAAAGTTATTAAGAAAAATGAAGATTTCAGTGCAAACACAAGGTACACTACACATTGAATACAATATACTGCATAATCCCAATATTGTATACAGATCTTTATGCACTGTCCGAAAGCTTATTCAAAAATCTATCTTAGAAAATTAAAATGAAATTAAAATTTGTACTTGGAAAAATGCGGAGAGCGCACTGAAAAAGATATATTTGATTTTATATCGAAACTTTACGCATCCCATACTTTTTTGTCCCAAGTTGTCCCAGGCTAAAATTTATCTCCAAGGGTACTTTGAGATGTAAACTAAAGGATCGTGAAGAATTTAGCTGCACAAATTTGCACTTTTTTAATTTAGGGCTTTTTTAATTTCTCCAATATTTTTAACTATTTTCTATCAAAAACAGCTGAAAAATAATTCAGAGAATAACTGAATATTGCAAAATTATTCATAACATCATTTCTATGTAAGTTCTAACATTTCTAATGGTTTAACGTTAATCGCATAAATGGCTTATACTCATCATTAGTAACAAAGCTTATTATTTCGCTATAGGCCCTATTCAAAAGTTAGTCTCAAAAACTTGTTTTTCAAAATAAAACATATAATTTGAATCACAAAACTCATAAATATGACATGAGATGGAAAAAATATTGTTGGCCGCCAGTCTGTATGGAAACCGCCCATAGTGCTTATGTCGCCTGCTAACTTTCTCTCTTCGCTCTCTCTCTCTCTCGAGAGAGAGAGAGCAATTCTTGCGCACACCAAGTTGGATGATGGAATCGATTCATTCATATCACGCGATTCGACAGAAGTGCCGTAATCACACAAACAACCGTACGGCTACGACCAATCAGCTGTCATTGAATTCATTCATCGATGGCTCACAGTTGGAAAGGACCTGTCGTGTAGCGAAGACGCTGATTGGAGAAACAGTGTAATTTCTAATGATCTTCTTTCGAATGAAAAATATTTCAGTTAGAATCACCGCTATCACTGTTTCAACAATCATTCAATATTACCCAACAATCAACGATAGTGCATTGTGAAACCTTTCTGGATCAATTAAGAAGAACAAACATCACACATTAACCCGATCAGTTCCTAGTGTCGTGCAACATGATGTACAGAATAATGGGATGGATATGGGATGGTGTGATTCGATTGGTCCGCCTTTCCGGTACGATTCGCCGAGATTTGCTGATACGTGAGTAGCAAATATGTTCGTTTTAATTTCTTTAGATACATATCTCTAACAGTGATCAAGGCAAATTAAAGTGGAAGTTTACATTTTGTTGTGTCTCGATACTACACACAGTGTTATAGGTTACCTACCTAAAGCATGGTATCACTTCACCGAGTAATGCAACAACCATTGAATATTGCAACACCTTACGAAAAGCTTAGAATTCTTATCACGGTCGGTTGTTCTGATTTTTTTTCCAAACACAGAAAAATAGCAATAATAAGGAAACTCTGATATATGGTTCGGGTCAAAAATGTAAATTAATTAGTAGAGAATTGTTTCATCAAATCTTGTATTATAAGTACGTAGTGTAGGCATTCTACTTCTTCCACTTCCACTTCTGTAGTTCTTAACTGAGAGCTTTCTTTGCCAGAGTTGCCATTTTCGCATTAGTATATCGTGTGGCCCTGGGAAGTCAGGGAAACATTACGAAAAGTTGCTGGACCGCTCGGGAATCGAACTGAGACACCTTCAGCATGTTTTTGTTTTGTAGCCGAGGAGTCTAACCACTCGGCTAAGGAAGGCCCCCAAGTTAACTAAAATCGTGTAAATAATGCATCTCAGCATCATATATTTCACAAGCTAGGCATGCTATGCTATTTTTGAAAATGGGAATGGATTCAAGTTTTGCTTAAAAACTGACTACAGTCAACTCTCTCTTACTGGATATTCCGTATCTCGATATCGAGCTAGAGAACCATAGTAAAAGTTGATTTTCATTCCTTTGGATCGCAATTGCACTGGTTTTGTGTTCTGTAACTAGATAAGTTACCTCCCCAATTCGATGGTCGCTTCAATGTCGAGTTATGGAGAGTTGACTGTAGTTTAATTATTACCAATGTACACAAATAAGTTTTCAAGAAAATTCACGCTTTCTTTCTTTTTTTGTTCCGATTTTAGTCATCATGTTTGTTACGTTGAACGAATGTGGGGTTTTCCCGCAATTTGTCAAACGAGGCTACTACTGTGACGATATGTCAATTCAACGTTCGTTCACTGGGGATACCGTAAGCACTAATGTGATTGTGCTGAGTGGATTTGTACCTCTGTTTCTGGTAAGTATTTCCGTTAGAATAATTTAAATGAATTCAGTGGGTGTGTTAGCTATTTATATCACACAGTGGGAAAACTTAGCTGCCTATTTACCTTCTCAATGCTCTGGACAGCATGTTAATCTGATCCAAACTGACTTGCGAAAATAGACTCGCAATAAGTCAAAAAAAAATTGTCATTGGTGACTTTAATGCCAAACAACGGTCATGGAATAATTCTCAAAGTAATTCCAACGGCAGAATTTTATTTGATGAATGCTTTTTAGATATTTCTCAATTCAATATCCTGATAGCCCTATGTGTTTTTCCTCTTCTAGAAATCCATCTACGATTGGTTTGGTCTTAACCGACTCTAGTCATCTTTGTAGTCAATGCTGATTTTGATTCTGATCATGTACCTGTTACATTTCAAATATCCCATGAAGCGATTCTCAATCCAATCAGCTCAACTTTTAATTATTTTCGAGCCGACTGGAATATATATGAAACATTGACTCTAATCTTGATGTTAAACCTATCAGCTCGACTTTCAATTAATTTCGAGCCGACTGGAATATGTATGAAACGTATATTGACTCTAATTTCAATGTTAACATTTCTTTACAAACAAAACTTGATATTGACAATGCTCTTGAAACTTTAACAAATTCCATTGTTGAAGCCAGGAGCATTGCAATTCCAAAATGTGAAGTAAAATTTGAATCCGTGATTATAGACGATGATCTTAAACTCTTGATCCGTCTTAAAAACGTGAGGCAATTTCAACGCACTCGCGATCCTGCTATGAAAATTATACGGCAGGATTTGCAGAAAGAAATCAAGAAACGTTTTGCACAATTAAGAAACAAAAATTTTGAAAGATTTTTTAATTGGCTCTAAGCCCTTTTGGGAATTATCTAAAATTCAAAAAAAAAATCTCAGAAGCCAATACCGGCATTGAAAGAGGAAAACAAATTAGGGGTACCGGGGGCAGAATGGACACCCCCTGTCTCTTTGCATAGGCGAATACTTTTACACTTTCAATGCAAACAATATTTCAGTTGCCTATCGGAAGAGTAAACTATCCACTAAAATTTCAGAAAAAATGTTCAAAACATTGATTTTAAATCGAAAAATTGAGCATGTTTTTATTTGGTTCGAAAATTATAACATTCACACCTCACTAAATAAGGTTTCAGAAGCAAATGACTGCAAGTTGACCGATAATGTAGCTCTTGATTGAATCTTCAATAATTTATGCTATATTCAAAAATATAGTAGATTTTTTCTGGTACTTTAAGACATTGAAAAACTTATATGGAAATTGCTTATACTGTTGGGGCAATATGGACACCGGGTGGCAAAGTACAGCTGGCACTTCAAAGAGGAAGAAATATAACTTCAAACACAAAATTATCCAAAAATATTTAGCATTCAATGCAATAATTATGAAGTGGAACCACAAATCGATTAAAAATTGTCAATTCTTGATTAAAACTAACCTGGAGGCAATATTGAAAGCATCTCTACGAAAAATGTCGTAAATTGATTTTAGTCATATTTTCAGTGGTACAGTGACCTGTCACTATGGTTTCCTGAATATGTACTTCATTTTCCGAGGTTTTGAGAACGATCGCAGGACAATTTTCCTATAAACATTGAGGTGTCCATACTGCTGGCGACTACCAAATATAAGCTTTTTTTAAACCTTTTTTTGAAAACAAAATATTTTTTTCCTGATTATGTAACCATGTTTAACAAATGCTCAAGAACTTTAAAAAGCAGACTGCACATAAAAAACAGTATAATATTCATGTTTTTACAGTCAAAATAGGCAAATTCCTTGGGGTGTCCATACTGCCCCGTGTCCCCCTATTACTAACTAATTGCGAAAAAGCTCCAATTGAAAATCAAGTTACTCAGGACTTCGAAAATATTCTCAATCAAGAGAACGTTTTCGAAAATGCCTGGGAGACTGATTTGGAAGAAGTGAGAACTATTATTAAAAAATTCAAAAATATGAAAGCTCCTGGCGATGATGTAATTTTCTGACAAATGGAAAAATGCTAAGGTTGTTCCAATTTTAAAACCAGACAAAAATCTTGCAGAAGCTTCTAGCTATCGTCCAATCAGTTTGCTTTCCTCCATCAGTAAACATTTTGAACAGAATGATGGCCCACATCAACGAAAATTCAATTTTTGCCAATGAACAGTTCGGATTCCGCCATGGACATTCGACCACTCATCAACTTTTACGTGTAACAAATTTGATCCGTTCACGCAAAATAATTGTGCGGTAAAAACTACCATTTCAGGGGGTTAACTTAAGCGCTCGCACCGGCAATTTTCAGCAGACCAGAAATGCGCTTGATTTTACCATGTCTGTAGTTGGAATCAGATTGTTGTAAATTATGTCTGTTAAATGTACCAATAATGCGGTGGTGTGTACCGTAAACATAGAAAATTGGTCTGGATTTCCATGGTAATTTTAAGAATGGGCGTAGTCAGCTAAAAAAGTTATTTTTACCACAGAATTTTTTCCCCTGAATTCCAACAAATCTGAAGGCTATTCTACTGGGCTTGTTCTTCTAGACATAGAAAAAGCATTCGTCAGTGTTTGGTATGAAAGCTTGATCGTAAAATTAAAAAAAATTTAATATTCCGACATACATTGTTAGAATAATGCAAGTTATCTGTCAAATCGTACACTTCAGGTTAATTATCAGAACTCCAGGTCTGAAAGACTTCCTGTAAGAGCTGGTGTTCCCCAAGGCAGCATTTTGGGACCAATATTATACAATATTTTCACATCTGACTTACCTAAGTTACCTCAGGGACGTCAAAAATTTTAGTTTGCGTAGTAGATTGCAGAAAATTTTGGATAATTTTTTCTTCATAAAAAATGCGAAATGGAAGATTTCTCCGAATGTTTCCAAAACTCAACTAATAATATTCTCACATAAACCAAAAGCTCTTTATTTGAAACCTTCAAGTAAGCATGTTGTCACGATGAGAGGGGTTCCAACAAATTGATCAGATGAAGTTAAGTATCTAGGGCTCCTTCTAGATAAAAATTAACCTTTCAAAAATCACATTGAGGGCATTCAATCCAAATGCAACATATAAAATGTCTGTATCCATAGTATTTTCGCATGAACAATCTCATTGCTTCAACTGTAAACTACATGTTTCCAAGAAATTTTATTATGTTTCAAATTCCTAAAAAATACTTAAAAATATATTTGAACAATTTTCAAGAAATTTGAAGCAAATTTTTTGAAGCCACTCTTCATATTTCATGAAGTATTTTGATATAATCGAATCCCTCAAGGAATAGGAAAAAGGGTCGCATCAGAACGTTTGCTATAAACCTCTTGGAAATTAGTATAATTTTGTGATATTTGTTTATACTTTCAACGTGAATTCCTCCTGCAGGACAACCATTCCTTCTATGTCTACTCATAATTCAATTTTCCCAAAAAAAAATAATTACAAATTCTTCCGCGAAGTTTTCTACAATCTTTTCGTCCTTAAGAAATATTTCCAAAATACGTCACAAATTGCGTCAGAAATTCTTCCATGTGTTTTTTTCTGGAATTCCTGCTTCAAATTACTGGATAAGGTATACAAGATTTTTTTCTTTGAAAAGTGTTTTTGAAATGTATCATGCCTCCGAATCTTCACAAGACATTTTTGTTTAATCCCCAGGAATACTTTTGCTTCCGAAACTTGCATAGTGGTAAAGGAAACTGCGGAGAAACATTTCGCAAAACAGCTGCCCCCCCTGCCCAGTGATATTTATTAAAATATTTTTTAAAGAAGTTTGTAAGGATCTTCCTTAAAACTTTTCTTTAAAAATAGTTTTATCAATTATTGGCAGAATCCGTATTCCAGGATTGAACTCTTGCTCAATTCTAGGCCTCAAGGGATGGCTTTTGGCAGAGTTTTGGGCTTTCCAGAAGTCAAAAAAGGAATTTTGAAAAAGATTCATAAGGAATCTCTTCTTTTTTTTATTTTTCAGAGGTTTTACTTATCTTTCGTTGTTTCGATACTTTATTGAAGAATTGAAGAATACACAAATATTTTACACTCTAAAAAGAAACACTTTGAAGAATCTAAAGAAAAGATGAAAATTCTAGAAATTTTGAAATATTGCAGAATTCTTATACGTGTAACTCCTGATTCCTGAATTTTCATCAGAAATTTCTCAACAAATTTTCAAAGTAATGCAAAAAAATCCTCCGAGATTTAAGTTCAGTAAAACCTTACATTACGAATGTTGACAATGTTCTTTAAAAATACCACCAATATTTCCGCGTTATTTAACTGCAGTTCCTGTAATTGTTTGTAATTTCTACAAGTAGGAAAAAAATGCATGATACTAGCAAAACATTTCTTCCATAGTTCATGCAAAACATTTTCCAAGATGTTAGATACAAATACCTTAGCGACAATTTCATCATTTATTAATGCCAACAGGAACAAACATTTTTGTAGTAAATCTTACACAAACCGCTTAAGTTTTTCTATCAGGTATATCGCCAAAACTTTTCAGAAATTTCACGTATTCTACGTATTCTTGAAATTGTTGACAGGATTTAGTATTTTTCCTGAATTCAATTAAAGCTGAATTTGTAATACAAATTTTTTAAGAAGTTCTTCCATATTTTTGTATGTGTTACACTAGAAATCTGATAGAAATAGGATATGGATATGTAGTGATTTGTAAGGGAACTCTTGAAAAAATATTGAGATATTCCTGAAGAAACATTCATAGATACCTGATGCAATTTATGGAGAATTTTTTGAGAAGATCTCTCAGCAAATCATTTATAAAAGATTATTTAAAAAATCTGCAAAAGGTTCGCTTGTGATGTTTAAAGATAAATAATTCTGGACTATACTTGGATGAATCCTTGATCAATTTTTCGGAAGAATCCAAGGACGACATTCCAGAGGAAGCAACAATATAATTTAGTATTTTCGTGAAAGAATTTTTTAATGTACACTTCAACGTAGTCTGACAGTAACTTGGGAATGTTTGAATTTTTTAAAATTCTCTGAGGCAGCATCTTTGAAGAAATATCAAAATATTATTTTTGAGAGCGTTTTAAAGGAATGCGGGGAGCATTGTTAGAGAAATATAAAGAATTAATTGTGTGTGAAAAAAGCAGATAGATCTGGAGAGAGCTTCTCTGAGAAATCGCTAAGAACATTTTCCCAAATGGTTCCTGTTTAATTACTTTTGAAAAACGTGAGGAGAATATTAGGAGTAATCTGTATAGTAACATATGGAAGAATATTTCAATGTTTTTGAAGGAAGCCCTGCATAATTTTTGCTGCGAATTTTTCATGCAGTCCTCGAAGAAGTACCGAAAGATTTTGTAGAAAAATGTTCAAAGAATCTGAACAGAAGCTTTAGTGAAAACCTTATCGGCAAAGTTGGAAAAACTGTAGGTTGACTCTCTGCAGAATTCGTGGAAAAAATCCATGCTTGGTGATCTTTAAGACAATTTTGGTGTGACTCCTAGAATTTCTTGCACAAATTCTCAATAATTGTTATTTGATGGTTGATATTTTGAACTTCCTGAAGAAATGCTTACAATAATTTCTAAAGTATTCTCTGGTGGAATTCTTCAGGATATTTTTCAAGCCATTTGATACAGTTTTATGGAAAAATGTTTTGATCCGAGATCCTGAGATCAAAAAGCCTAAGAATCTGCAGGAAATTTTGTTGAATAATGACTACTAATCCCGTGAATGATGGGAATCCCAAAAGGAACTCAGTGAAAACTTGTAAAAGATTTATTGGAGAAAGCACTGAAAACATATGGAAATAATTGATGAAGAAATACCGTAGGAGAGAATCTCAAAAACACATGGTTGAATAGTTAACATCTGAAAAGTTCAAAGAAGAATCACAAGGGAAATTTGGAAATAATTACAAATTTATGCAAACTACGAAATTTGTGATAATCGTGATTATTTCGACCAGCATTACTTCTGTAAAACAAGAATTTGCTAGGCCCTCTCCAGAAAAAAATCCTAGCTACGCCTGTCTGTATCCAAGTATTGACAGAAAATCAAAACTTTGTCTTAAGAACAAGCTTTTGATCTTCAAACAAATTTTAAGGCCAGCCATGTTGTATGCTGTACCAATATGGACTAGCTGTTTGTAATACCAGGAAGAAAGCTCTGAAGAGTCGAATCCTCTTTCCTTTGACAATGATTCTAAAGCTTCCTCCTTGGTATAATACCAATGAGTCACATAGAATGTCCAATGTTGAAACATTGGAACAAATGTTAAGGTGATTATAAAACGAAGCCAAACTTTGATTTTTCAAGTGCACAAGGCGATAGAATCTGACAACAGTTCGCGTTGAAAACCAATCAAATTGCTTGCTTGCTGGTGGTGACCAATGGAATAGATTTTCAACGCGGGGCGCTGTTTGGTTCTTAAGTCTTGTGCTCTTGAAAATTTGAGGTGTGGCTTCGTTCTATAATCACCTTAAAATAATTAATAATTTTAGACAAAAATGGTTGCAATCTTCTATTGCCACTATTAATGCGTAATATTTTAGGAAAAGTTAGGTTATGCAAATTGAAAGCGTGTTTTTCTGTTATTAGCAGGTGAAATCAACTCACCTGTAAAAAATGTTAATAGGTGCTTAATTTAGTTTTACCACAGAACACCTAGATATAAGAAATGAATGTAATCTTTTAAATGATACTTATAAAGAATTTGAAAAATATCAAACGGTGACTTGAAGGTACAAGTTTTTGAAATTTACCTCAGTTTTATTCTATTTTTACCTTCCAGATATGGTTAACAGAGATAATATTGTATTCAACATCATCGTCGTCATTATGCAGCAGCTCCTATGGCCAAACTCCTCGGTGCCCCAGCTCATGGATTCAAAGTTGGTATTGGATCAAAAAGTACAGCAAAGGGCTCATACTAAAGCTTTTGATTATGAGTGTTTTGAAGGTAAAGTTTGGCAAAACAATATATAAAACCATATTAGAGCTATTTTTACCATTTTTTTCTTTGTCATAGACCGTCTTTTGTGCACATAGACCACACTTTATAGAAACTTGTTTACCGGATAGCGTATGTAAAGGGAGCGAGTATGTTTTAACAATGCCTGTAGTGAAGAATCAAGTAGCAAATACATTTCTTCCGTTCTAGATTTGTTCCTACATACACGTGTACAAACATCGATGCTCATCCCAGCTCGATTCGAGATGCTAGTAAATCTTTTCCTTCCGGACATTCCTCGACAAGTGTCTACGAATCGATTTTCCTTATTTGGTATTGGCAAAAACGTATCCCGAAGCTGACCTCCGTTATAACTCTTCCGTTGTGTCAGATTGTGATGGCCACGTGGGGAATATTTTGTCCGTTATCACGCATAATTGATAACCGTCACCACTGGTGGGACGTTCTTGTCGGAGCTATCATTGGTGTAGTAGCTGCCGGTTGGACGGTAAGTTAAATAATTGCTATTGAACGGCGAATTTTGATCAAGCTTGTTCCATTTTGCAGTGCTATTCCAGTTGCCACAACTTCGATAGATCAAGACTGATGGGAAGAGAACTGATCTACAAAAATCATGACACCAACATTGTTTCCAATAAAGAGCCTTTTTTGGCATCTTCAAACGGCGTCAATGGAAGAGTCAAATCCTAACCACATTCACGTTACCACCGATTTAAAATCGAACTAGGATTTAAGGAACTTACAGGTATTTTAAAAACGGTATTACGTTTTTTTACGAATTTACACACAAATCCATAGGATTGTAAGTGGCAATAGTTCAAAACATGTGATGTATGTTTGCAAAAGGTAGTAACCGAGGACGTATTGTGATATTAGGACTAGACCAGTGAGATTGTTTAGTAATCGTGCAAAAGCTTACCACGCTCATAAACGCTTCTACTACAAAGCACAGGAAATGATACCGGAAACGCAGATCACTGCATGGAAAGAATAGCAATCAGCATAATGTCGTTGAGTTGCTTTGCCGTGCAAAACGTGTACCGGTGAAACCTAACACCAACTTGGTGGTTTATATTCTAACTCGTTTTGTAGTAGGATAATGTTTCTCAGGAGAAAAAGTATTACATCAGTATCAAGCAAGCAGAACATTGTTTCGTACGTGGGGAAAATTGTTTACTGTCCCGGTTGAGAAACACTGTTATAGAAGAAGTTAGAAGCAAATGTAGGGAACCTTAGAGAACAACTTGCGCATGTGAAAGTAAGCGGTTGAACCAGTTGCAAAAGCAGATAAAAGTAGAATGTACTTGCATCACATCAGCTGTGTACAAATGATATTCAAATCATACTGTTTATACAAGCATATTATTTATTTTTTTAACGAACATCAAGCATACACATAAAATAAGTTTTAATATATTGATTTTATGACGATAGTTCATAGGTAGAGTATAGAAAAGCATGATGACAATGTTGTATGATTGTGAGCTTCAATAAAAAGATGAAAGTTTTTTTTCAATTTATAAATACTTCTTTTATTTCCATGTACATTTGGACTTATTCTCGACTCGAGTGAAGTGACGGAGAAAACGGAAAACCCATATTTGAGTATTTTATAACTTATTTTTGAGTAATTTTGCTCTCCCTATTTCATTTGCTCCTTCTATTGTTGTCAGAAAGCGAAGAGCAAAACAAGCCAAAAACCTTTGTGTGTTACCTCAAATTTGAGTAAGTGGCATCCCAAGTAACCACAAGCATTACACCATTACATTAATTTGATCGAAAGTCAACATTTTTTGCATTGAAAATGTTATCATGCATTTATTCAATAACTCTGTCAAGCGATGATCCATTTGAATAACATTATAAATGCTTTGTAGCATTATTTTAATTCAGCATTATGTTAAGCGTTTAGAGTGAATATACAGTTATGCTGTCATACAAGATTACGTAGCCTCGTTGGACGCACTCGAATCTGTAATAAATAAGTAAGACGATCGAGCACTTTCACACTCGCTCATAATGTTTTGTGGGATATGAAAGAAGAACAATTTTTATAATGAAATGACTTTCTTCCATCTCGATCCCCCCTTTTCATGATCTAAGGATATATGTATTCATTCAGAATTATGTTGTATTTTATCTATGAGACTCTTTTATTCATATAGAGCGAGAGATTGTTTACTTTTAACGCATGCCCTAAATATACATTATTTTAAGCTAATATACATCAGGAATCCTAAAAATACAACCATAAATGCTTTAGTAGGGCTTGTGCATTAATACTGCTTTTCCAAGTATTGCATTAATTTGGTTGTTGTGGGTAGAGTTACATATTTCTCAGGAGCACATAAATGTACTGACGAGCCTCCAACCAAACCGTCTCTCAGCTCATCGGAATCCTAGTGTGCTGCGCTAGACGGAGGCTCACGAAAATTCTAAAAGCGCGCGCTAGGCGGTGTGCTCTCGAGGAGACTCGTCTCATGCGCTGCTCGGCGCTACGGCTCGCCATCGGTATCCAAGTTGTGAAACAACTGCTTAGTAACGAAAAGCCTCTACAACTATTTTCGCCTTATTATGCAGGAGTCTAGATGGCCTACATTATATGGCCGAAGACTCGGGATTCAAGAGTTATAATTTCGATCCTGGTTGAAAACTTTTGTAATCACTTCAATTATTGCGCTGAATTTTAAACAGCACATGTGACGGAGCGCATGAGACCGCAGTGAGACACACCTCAAGAAAAATGAGGCGCACCAAAAAAGGTCTCACAATGTACAGCGCTCCCGTGCGCTTGCAAGCAATGAGGCTCCTGCACCTAAGGCTACAGCACGTGCACAGTAACTCTAGTTGTGGGGCCCTTTCTTACTTTAATTATGCTTTATAAAGCTCTTAAAGATTATGTCACTTTAAAACAAAATCTGATAGTACACTATAGAGCAAACATAAAGTATTAATATATAGCTTCGTGGTTACTTGGGACGGCATTATTAACTCTACTACAAGCATCATTTTTTCACCACCAATAAAGTTTGGAACGCGCAAAAATTGGTCACCGTGTGGGGTTGGGGACCATTTACTACATGCAAGCAGTAAACAGGACTACACCCCCGACCCATTAAACCATTTCCATTGCCGCCAAACCCTTCGTCTCTCCGGGACCACCAAGAAGGCATTGCTTCGGAGAGGGGCTATTGCACATCGCATCCTCCAGGTTAGCTGCGTAGCCATGCAGCAACGAACATCGATGACACGCTTAGGGGGGTACACCAAGGTAGCATGCTGGCGCTTTGCCAGCTTCCCAGGTGGTCCTCACCTCCCGTTGTCCGCTGAAAGCGGGCAGGGTCGACCACTACGCCCGCGCCCAGCTGCACCGCAGGTATCAAGAACTGATACTGCGGGCTTCGCAATTTGACCTACTGAAGGCTCAGGCCCTATCAGCTAGCACCAGCTGGGATTGCTGACGAAGGGGCCTCCACCTGCCCCGAACAACCAGAGGCTCGTACCAACCCAGTAGGCCGGCGCCACGACAGCAGCGCTACCAGGATGTTCTCCCAGCGGCCACTTAATCGCTGTAAGGGTCGATTTCGACCGTAGGGCACCGGTATGACCTACGTAGCCGACTGCGAACCCTTGGACCATCTGTTGTTCAGCGTCTGCACTAGCCACTCCTCGAGTCCACTCGCCACCTTCTTTGCAGTTCCGAGACGATGTGGGTGATAGCCGATGAAACGGCATTCCAGCCAAACTCGTCTTCACACATCCTCTGGACCAAATTGTCCAGAGTCGTGTCCCGACCGCATGTGGCTAACATGCGGTCACGCATTGTGCGGAAACGCGGGCACACGAACAAAACGTGTTCCGCCGTTTCCTCTAAACCTGCACAAACTGGACATTCGGGAGAACCCGCATGACCGAAACGGTGTAGATACTGTCTAAAGCAACCATGGCCCGAAAGGACCTGTGTCAGGTGGAATATTAGTTCCCCATGGCGCCTATTGACCCAGATATCTAACCTCGGAATCAACCTGTGAGTCCACACTCCCTTGGTGGAACTGTCCCACGCACGCTGCCATTTGACCATGGAGGCCAGTCTGGCAGTCCTGCGTATGCCTCTTGTGCCGTGCATTTCGAAGCACTCTATGTCTTCCATGATAAGGATACCAATAGGCACCATACCGGTGATGACGCAGAGTGCATCGTGTGACACGGTACGGTACGCGCTCGCAACCCTCAGGCACATTAGCCTATAAGTACTCTCTAGCTTGCTACGGTAGCTCTTGGTACTTAAAGCCGTGCCCCAAGCCGGGCCACCATACCTCAGTATGGACGAGGCGACACTGGCCAGAAGCTTTCGCTTGCTGGCATACACCGCAGAGCTATTGGACATCATCCGGGACAGTGCCACAATAGCTGTGGAGGCTCTCTTGCAGGCATAATCGACGTGGCTACCGAAGGTAAGCTTATCGTCGATCATCACCCCCAAGTGTTTGACGGAGCGCTTCGAAGTGATCGTGCAGTCGCCTACACTGATCACCGCTTGCTGCACCGACTTTCGGTTGTTGACAACAACCGCCTCAGTTTTGTGGTGAGCCAATTCCAGTTTCCTGGAGCTCATCCACTCCTCCACAATTGCGATCGAGTGGGCTGCAGTCAATTCCACTTCTTCGATCGATTCACCGTAGACCTCCAGCGTAATATCGTCGGCAAAGCCAACGATGACCACACCCGCCGGGAATTTTAATCTCAACACCTCGTCGTACATGACATTCCATAACACCGGACCCAGGATGGAACCTTGCGGAACTCCTGAGGTTATATGAAAGCACTTCCGACCCACCTCTGTGTCAAAGACTAATACCCGATTCTGGAAGTAACTTCCGAGAATCTTGTACAGGTACTCGGGTATCCCCAGACGCAGGAGCGCATCGGCAATAGCCGCCCAACTGGCACTATTAAATGCGTTCCTTTATTATTATTTATTATTATTATCTTACACCAACAGACGATTTGTGTCCCAATGGTGATTAAACTATCTTAAATTTAACAAGTCATGGTGCGCAACACAAAAATAAAATTAAATCGTTATTCGTCCATTCTTCTTGAAAAGAATACAGAAAGGTTACGACGGATTGTAGCACGGGACAAATTAAAATCGAAACAAGAAGCTGATCTATTGAAGACTCGTAGCGCTCCATTTAGGGCGCTATGCTGGCCATAGTTTGTGCGTCGAAATTGCAATCTCAGCAGTGAGTTGTTACGTAGCGCTCTGGGACGAACGTTTAGATCAATCGTCCTCAAAATAGTCGAACAGTCGATCCTTCCTTGTAGCGTGTCGGTTACAAACATTGCTCTGGCGATGTTACGGCGCACCTGGAGAGTTTCCATGTGAATCAACTGGCACCTACTTTCATAACTCGGTAACCGGAACGGGTCTCGCCATGGAAGTCGACGAAGAGCAAAACGTATAAAACGCCGCTGAACGGATTCGATCCTTTCCGTACCATTTTGGTAATACGGATTCCAAACGACAGAGCAGTACTCTAGCGTCGAACGAACGAGCGAACAGTACAGCGACTTGAGGCAATTCATATTGGTGAAGTCCTTGGCGATACGAAAAATAAATCCCAAGGTTCTGGAGGCCTTTTCCACTGTATAAGCCACATGTCGCTTGAAAGTTAGCTGGGGGTCAAGGATCACGCCAAGATCTTTAACATGGTCTACACGTTCAATTTCGTTGCCTCGAAGGTTATAGTTGAAAACAATTGGCTGTCGAATCCGAGCAAACGTAATTGTGGAGCACTTGCTTGGATTCACTGTCATGCAATTCAAGGTACACCAGTTCGTGAAGGTGTCGATCTCCTGCTGAAGGATTCTTGCATCGGACTCGGAGCGAATCCTACGATAGATCTTCAGGTCGTCTGCGTAGATTAAACGAGGGCCTTTGAGTACGTAATTGACGTCGTTAAAATACAGCAGAAAAATCAACGGGCCTAGATGACTACCCTGCGGTATGCCGGAAGTGGCTAAAAACTCATCCGAGATAATGTCTTCAACAGTTACGATTAGCTTGCGGCCGGTGAGATATGAATGAAGCCATCTTAATACACTGCCACAGATTCCGAGCTTTTCTAGTTTGGCAATCGTTATTGCGTGGTTTACTCTATCGAATGCCGCAGACAAGTCAGTATATATGACGTCGGTTTGGGTTCTTTCCGCTAGACTTTCGGTGATATGTGACGTCAGACAAAGAAGATTCGAAGCGGTCGATCTTCCGGAGATGAACCCATGCTGGGCGTCGCTAAGGTACTGTTTGCAATGCGAGAGCAATGGGTCCATAACGACGAGTTCGAACAACTTGGAAATTGCGCCCAGAGACGTGACTCCACGGTAGTTGTTCACATCCCTCCGCTCACCCTTCTTATAAACAGGAAACATGACGGCGGTTTTCCATACGGATGGGAAGTCTCCGCTTGACATGGACAGTTTAAATACGTGACGGAGAGGGACTAAAAGATTTTCGATATACTTTTTAACAAAAACAGACGGAATTCCGTCTGGCCCGGTATTGGTCGATGATTTGAGCTCCTTACATCCAGAGTCACTACTGCGCAGTAGCGAATCCCCCTCCTCTTACGCTGGAGTGCTATCTCAGCGGTTTTCTTAACCGTCAGAATAGCGTCTACGGTGGACTTCCCTTTCCGGAAGCCGAACTGGTTGCTTGAGAGACCATTTACACTCTCAGTGTACCTCAACAGTCTGTTGAGGATGATCTTCTCGAGCACCTTCCCCGCCGTGTCAATCAAGCATATACGCCGACGTGTCACCAGGTGGTTTCCCCGCCTTTGGCAATAGTACCAGGCTCTGCCTCTTCCACGCATCTGGAAATACTCCCTCGTCCAGGCATATCTGCATAGCAGATCTGAACATACCGGGAGCCTCCAAGATTGCGACTTTGAGGGCCAGGTTTGGAACTCCGTCCGGACCTGGTGCCTTCCCCATGCTTAGGGATTTTGCAATCCCTACAAGTTCCTCATCGGTTACTCTATCCTCATCGCCCCAATCCCCGGCTGTCCTACAAAAGGAGGCCATGGGCTAGGGTTGTGGCGCGGGAAGAGCCCCTCGATGATCCCCTCCAGTATCTGTGAAGATTGCTCCGTAGGAGCAATTGCACCTCTTGTCTTCGCCATAACGATCCTGTAGGCATCACCCCACGGGTTCGCGTTGGCACTCTGACAGAGTCCCTCAAAGCAGGCCTTTTCGCTTGCCCTTATCTCGGACTTCAGCGCGACTTTGGCAGCGGTGAACACCGCCCGTCGTTCTTCACGCTCCTGCTCGGTACGTGCTCGCTGCATCCGTATCCTGACCCGTAGGCAGGCACGGCGCAGGTTCGCAATAGCTTGAGTCCACCAGTACGTCGATGGTCTCCAATTCCTAGGGTGGACTTTTCTAGGCATGGTCGCATCGCATGCACGCGTAAGCACCGCTACCAGTTCGTCCCCGCTTAGGCCGAGTAGGTTACGCTCACGACGGAGCGCCTCCCTAAGTACTTCGTCATTGAAGTACGATGTCTTCCATTTACGAGGGCTTGGCCGTGACCTAGCCGCTTCCTCTACGCGCTGCCTGCAGGGTTCTTGCAGCCTTCCTCACCACAACGCCTACACAACTTGGTCCTATCAGGGCCTTTACAGCCCCAGGACTTGTGTCCTGGTTCCCTACACCTAAAGCAGATCACCGGTTGCTCATGTATGTTCAGTGAGCATACTGATCAACCAACCTTGAGCTTGCCTACCTTAGCGGACTTATTTGCGTCCGCCACAGGTAGGTGTACTAAGGCCACCTGAGTACCTGCCGGACCTTTCCCTGCGGTATGGAGGAATAGCATTGTTTAGTAGTCGTTTATTTCCAACAAAATGGGCAACTTTTCTTTTAAATTTCAAACTGTTTATTGTCATTTTTCTATTGATTGGGGAATGAGCAAGCCATACCCTACTACAACGCCGGCTATGGTTGAAAGTTGGTAAATAGTAGTATACGGAACAAGTTGCAGAATGCAGCACGAGTCGTAAATTTAGCCTACGAGGCTTACCGAGTAGGATAATTACGACGAGTGCTGTAAAAATCGAGTTATACAACGAGTTACGTACAACATTTTTTGCAATTTCGTAGAAAACCTTTTAAGGGTATCAGAAATGATATCGGATACGTCTTAAAATATGTGATAAAATTTGATAATTTCTTTCAGAATAATTCCAAAAAGCGAATATTCACCTCATTTTTTAAGTTGTTTTACTATTGCCCCTTTTCCATTCAGTTTTACAGAAAAATAATCTTCATCCATAATTGTGTTTTTGTTGAAGTCTAAAATACTATTTTATAGCTTAATGCTAGACTTTGTAGAAAGTGTGAAATAAACCAGTCATATCACCATTTAGATAACATAAAGAATGTTGCTAGTGTTACCCAGCACAACACCGATGGACAACGCTTGTTACAGCTTGGCTTCCGTCTTCAGCAGCGGTGCCAACTTCTGAGCCAGCATAATGTTTCCGGTGATCTTCAGTTTGCCCTTCATGAAAGCTGCCTGGGGTTGCAGTTTGCCCAGCGCCAGATCCACCATGTCGCTGTCGGAGATGGTCATCGTGGTGTCGGCCTTGCCCTGCACCGGGCCTTCATATACTTTGGCGTTCTTCAAGTCCAGCACTGAAAAAAATGATAAGGTGATTATGTGGTATAAGACAAATACGCAGACTTTGATGTTTGGGGCGGTCCATTTATTACGTAAGACAATGTTTGGGATTTTTCAACCCCCCCTCCCCCCATGGTAAGACTTTTTGTATGAAAATAAAAAATAAATGGTATGGCGCATAAGAAATCTCAAATACCCCCTCCACCCATAAACCCTTACGTAATTAATGGACGGCCCCTTTGCTAATGACCCAGTCAATCGATTTTTAGAAATGGTAATAAGCAGATGCCTAAAGGAATTTGTTTGATGTTTTGCATTCAGCTGCATTTGGATATCAAATAGGTATAAGGATTCGTTTTTATTAAATGAAAAATGCAGCTCAATTTTAAATTATTGATGAGGTTATTTTATTCCACCCAAAAAAAAATTGGAATGTATCATCTATCATCATCAATCTTATGACGGCAGAAGTCAGTCATATTTGGATTTTGGAGTTTCACCTTAATGAAATACAAAAACAAATTCAAGAAATTGCAACCTTTAAAATATCACTATTCACAGGTACATCACACGTCTAGAAATATTGATATTATTTGAAATTTCCACATCGAATTTGTGCTTGAACAGTAAAAATGATTGTATTTTCCCTTGGTAAATCAATGTTTATTATAAAATTGGTTTGTTTGTTTGTTTGTTTGGTCAGTTTTAACGTAGATTCAGAATATGTGAAAAATTGGATGAGGTACCGTGGGGCAAGTGGGTAATGGAATTCGCATAGTTGAGATTCTTCAAATTCTAGAGACTTTAAATTGAAACAAATGAGATCGTGTATACTTTTTTGCTTGACTCTCACCAAATACAAGCAGTAAGCTGAAATTGATTTTTCTGTAAAATTGAAGAAAAAATACAGAAAAAGTTTTTGAAAAATGTATCCTTGCTTTTCACTTGCCCCACAAGTGGGGCATGTGGAAAGTTTATCGTTTTGAACTATAAATTCAAAATCTAACAGTTATATTTACAATTTATATTAACTTCAACATTTATTAAGGCGTCTCAATGAACAATGACATGCTAACAAAGAACATTTTATTCTTGTCACTTGAATTTTCTTCTGTTCAGTTATGTTTGCTGAAATGATTCGACAACATTATAGCTGCAACATTTCCAATGTTAATTCTTACATTATGGTACAGCAATTACATGTCTGCTCTGTAGAATTTCCACCGCTAGTTATTTGTTTTTAAGAAAGTTGGATAACTTTTCGAGAGAAATCAAATGGAATCCTTTAATAAAGTATTTAGAATCTTTTGTTATGTGGAAAGACCTATACCCCATTTTTATATTTTAAACTAGCTCTACACAGACATTCCTCGAGATTTCCGTGCGTTCTCTTAAATTTGAACTTTTCAATCAACGTCTTCCTTTTAATCGGCTGTCCGAAGTAGACATATTAATATCGTAATGTTTCGAAACCTCTTTTAGAGAAATTCCATGATTTCTAATAGCTTTTAACACTTTGAGTATAGTGTTTCTTGGATTATCAGCACGTTCTGTTCTTCTATGATAATTGCGAACCATGTTTACATATAGCTACCTAACGATAAAACACAAATTCAATCTCTAATGAGAAACTTTTCACTTTCCCCACGCGATAAGAAAATTTGTGGTATTTCAATTTAGTTATTTTTTAGGTCTACGTCGAATTAATTCTAAAACTTTTTTTATTGCAGTTAGAAACTGTCAGAGGGGCCAACTTAGAAGTGGTACAGAAAATTGTTTTCCGCAACTTTTTTCCACTGAAAATATTAAAACAAGATTGCACCCGCCAACATGTTACGGAATAATAGTTGACAGGTTAACAATATTTCGCTCTATTATGCAATAATGGCTGAAAAATCTCAGGAATCTCTTACCTATCGTAATGTTCTGAGTGGCCTCAAAGGTTTACGCATGAATTTGAAACGTTAATTCACATATTCAGTAAAATATACCAATTATTTTCACTTACCCCATTTACCCACTTGCCCCACGGTAACTTACCCTAATTTTTCACATATTCTGAATCTACGTTAAAACTGAGGCAGAACCCATGCTCTGGAACATACTAAATAAGCATTATTTGGAATTTCGTTATTCATCCTGATATTTTCTATGGTCAAACGGTCAAACCATACCTACT
Source organism: Aedes aegypti (assembly GCF_002204515.2). Classification (NCBI taxonomy): domain Eukaryota; kingdom Metazoa; phylum Arthropoda; class Insecta; order Diptera; family Culicidae; genus Aedes; species Aedes aegypti. The sequence continues at coordinate 242,045,039 of NC_035108.1, read as the reverse complement.
ACAGCAATAAAGAAAGCTGTAAATTGAAATCGACTTTAAAAAAAAAAATGTGTTTTTTTTTGCATGAGCGGTTCTTGGAACACACACATACCTAGTGCGGCCAAGTAATTATCTAAATAGAAAATCGAAGAAAAGAAATCGATCACTGCAGCTACGCCCTTATAATACTGAACGCGAGAATGGACTCTTATAAGGGGTTATCCATAAACCACGTGATCATTTTTTTTTCACCCGCTGACTGATAGGTAGCTGACAACTCATATGCCAGAGTCGGAACTAGTTGTTGTCCGAATGCAAGGTTTATGTAGATGCAAGGTACGTCGCATCTCGTAGGGTTGCGACATTCCCCCTCGGTACGTCACTGCTGTTCAAGAGGCTTACCTCTTTTGCACCGACGTCCAACACTGCAACCTTTGTCGCCCACCTTTCGGGAAGTCCGCTAGCTGTCTGTACTGTAACGCGTCGTACCAGTCCTTTTTTTGCTCTGACTGCCTCGATCACAGGTCCTCGTGGCCAGCAGTTCCGTGGGAGGTTGCTGTCCACTATCAACACCAAGTCACCCTCTTGGATAGGTTCAACGGGTTGGAACCATTTGGTTCTACGCGTCAGAGTAGACAGATATTCCGACAACCATCTCTTCCAAAAGATGTCGGCGTACATCTGGGCCATCGTCCACGATCTCTTCAGTACAACTGGTCTGTCATTGAAAACGATCGGGGGATTACTCCCATTAGCAGACCCTAACAGCAAGTGAGTTGGCGCTGTCATTATCTAGCGGTATGTCGGTGAGCGGTCTTGAATTTAAAATCATTTCGATTTTCATTAACATGGAACGCAAAATTTCATCAGATGGCAAACGAGGAGGGTCGAAATAGTTTAAAGTCATTTTGACGGACCGTATCAGACGCTCCCAGTACCCTCCAGAATGCGGATCGGCTGGAGGTTTGAACGTCCACTCCGTATTAGGACTGACAAATTCAACCATAAGTTTCTCCTCATCTACGTGCTGCAGAGCTTCGCGCAACTCTCTTGAGGCTCCGATGAAATTAGTTCCTCGGTCACTTATGAGCTGCACCGGGCTGCCTCTTCTTGCAATGAAGTTACGCAGTGCAAGAATGCAAGAGTCTGTCGTCAGTGAATGCGCTATCTCGATATGAACACTTCTGGTTGTCATGCAGGTCAGCAGCACTCCCCATCTTTTTTCGATAAGTATGCCAACTAGCACTGACATCGGTCCGAAGTAATCGATTCCGGTATAGGAGAACGGTCGCTGATACGCCGCTAATCGGGCTGGCGGAAGACTTACCATGGCTGGAGGCTGCGGATTTGCTTGGCGGATTTTGCAGCGCTGACAATTTCTACGGACGCGGTCGAACTCTGAGCGAAGACGAAGAATTTTGTACTTCAAATCTCAGCTGACTCATCGCTGTTTGCTGAATAGTAATCACCGCCAGCTTTAGCTCCTATTGCGTGGGAGGGCCCCGAACTACTGTTTCCTTACTGACACGCTTCCAAAGATTAGCGATAAATCGATGAACATATCCTACCGATCTCAGCAGACGCCTCCATTTCCCAAACCGCTCGAAACTCACCGACGATTCTACAACTGTATGATGTAGAATGCTGGGGCGGATTTCTTCCATAGTTTCACCTTGATATTTTTTGTTGCCAGGCCATTCATTTTCGGACTGCCAAAGGAAGTCTGGTCCACGGAACCTTAACGATGCAATCGGCGGCCTGAATTTCAAGTCGAGGGATTAAAAGGAACTTGAGAGGGGCTACCCGCGTTTTTGATCCGATAAGAGCGCATTCCACCTTCTCTCCTTCTTTGAATCTGAAATAGGCTACAGCTGCCATCTCATCTTCTTAAGGCGCGTCCCAGACGACAGTTGTTCATCCTATCTCGCGGAGAAACACTGTCGTAAGACTGCATTTGGCAATCCCACCAGGTAGCTGTATTTGGTTGCCATCAGCGAGACTGATAACGACTGCTTTGAAAATGAAAGATCGCGGACTGTATGCAACACGAAAACTTCACTGCCTTCAGTCGTACCGGAAATCTTCAGGGCTAGCACAACCGCGGTCCCTTCGCTGACCGCCTGTCCAGTCAAGACACGGTGGATAAGAATCTCCTTTGATTCCAGTTCTCTCAGCAGACTGTGCTCCATCAACGTTGCCGACGATCGATCGGTCGTCGAGAAAGGCATAAGTTGTAACTCGCTTCCCTTTTCTGTAAATGGTAACTGGTACGTAGCGAAACAGCGAAACTACTGTACTCTTTTCTATTTTTCCCAGATTTTTATAATTTTGTATCAATTTTTTCATGATTTGTTTAAATATAGCAATTTTTACTAAGGGCTAAAAATTTGCAATAATGTTGACCCAAATTTACAGAATTCATAATAAAATGCAGTTTTTACTAAGAGTTAAGAATTTTCTCTAAGTTAAGCCCAAATCTACAGAATTTAAATATGTACAATTATATTTCCCTGATCCCCAAATTACTAGTCCAGGTAGATAGATTGCCAAGGTAATTTAGCTATTGTTTTCGCAAGATTTCCGCTATTCTGCTAGGGCTATTCAAATCAAATCATATTGAGTATTCATGTTTAATCCAGTTGCGATATGATATTTTTTTCTAGCAAAAGAGGCAGGAAATTACACAAGAAAATAAAATAGGTCATTGATTTGCTGATTGCTCCAATTACGACTGTTGTTCAAGTTTATTAAATATCTGCAGCAAAATTGAAAAAAAAATGTTAAAATAATCTTTGCTGTTGTTATTCAACTCTCGATGAATTATACAGTCTTGATTTCAACGGGAATATTTTTAATTTTGGACTTGATTGAGATTCAGTATTCTGATTCAATCTCATTATCTATTATGTACGACTTTTCAATTGTTTTATACATATGATTTATTCTAAGCAACATTTACGGAGACAAATTTGAATAATGTTACCATTTTCCGGATATTTTAATTTCCAAATAAGGTACCGCGGGGCAAGTGGGTAAGTGGGGTAAGTGAAAATAATTGGTATATTTTACTGAATATGTGAATTAACGTTTTAAACCCATGCGTAAACCTTTGAGGCCATTGAGAACATTACTATAGGTAAGAGGTTTCTGAGATTTTTCAGCCATTCTTGCATAATAGAGCGAAATATTGTTAACCTGTCAACTATAACTCCGTAACAAGTTGGCGCGTGCAATCTTATTTTAACATTTTAAGTGGAAAAATAATTTTCTGTACCACTTCTAAGCTGTCCCCTCTGACAGTTTTACACTGCAATGAAAAAAGTTTTAGAAATAATTCGACGTATACCTAAAAATAACTAAACAAAAACACCTTCAATTTTCTAATCACGTGGGGCAAGTGAAAAGTTTCTCATTAGAGATTGATTTTGTGTTTTCTCTTTAGGTAGCTATAAGTATACAAGGTTCGCAATTATCATAGAACAACAGAACGTGCTGATAATTTAAGAAACACTATACTCAAAGCGTTAAAAGCTATTATCATGGCCAAATCATGGAACTTCTTTAAAAAAAAAGAGTTGCCAAATATTACGATATTAATATGTTTACTTCGGACAGACGATTAAAAGGAAGACGTTGATTGAAAAGTTCCGATATAAAGCTAGTTCAAAACATAAAAAAATGGGTTATAGGTGTATCCACATAAAAAAGTTTCTAAATACTTTATTGAAGGATTCCGTTTGATTTCTACCGAAGAGTTACTATCCGATTTTCTTAACAATGCAATTCTTTTCTTAATGCAATTGTTGTCCCATGATGTAAGAACTAACATTGGAAATGTTGCAGTAATAATGTTGTCGAATCATTTCAACAAACATAACTAAACAGAAGAAAATTCAAGTAACATGAATAAAATTTTCTTTATTTACATGTTACTAATGTTATTGTTCATTGAGACGCCTTAACAAATGTTAAAGGTAATGAAAATCGTGAATATAACTGTTAGTTTTTGAATTTATTGTTCAAAACGATAAACTTTTCACTTACCCCACTTGTGGGGCAAGTGAAAAGTAAAAAGACGTTTTTCAAAAACTTTTTCTGTACTTTTTTCTTCAATTTTACATAAAAATAAATTTCAGCATACTGCTTATATTTGGTGGGAGTCAAGCTAAAAAATATTCACGACCTCATTTGTTTTATTTTAAAGTCTCTAGGCTTTGAAGAGTCCCAACCATGCGAAATCCATTACCCACTTGCCCCACGGTACCTTAATAAACTTTCCTATGCTTAGCGTTCCCTCTCATCACTGAACATGGAAACATTTAAATGTTGTTCATCTGAACCAACCCAGCAACTGCTGACGACGTCATCCCAAAAGTTTAACCTACCCTAGTGCGTAGAACAGATATGATAATTCGCGTATCGTCGACTGGCCATTATTTGCACAAACGACTTCGTCTCTCCGGTACTTACCCCACTCCTTGGACACCTTGCCACCGTCGGTGATTTTGTACAGGAACACCGCATTGATAGCCTTGGCCTTTGCCTCGTTCTCCGACACACGGTCCTTGATACCGGCGAACACGGCATCACTCTGTAGACTCTTTCCAGCGGTCATGTTTGGTTTCAGGACGATCTTCTTCAAATCAACGTAAGCACCTGGGGTAGAGCAATGAGTTACAGTAAAAAAATGAACATTCAGTAAAAAAATCACTCAATCGATTGTTAAATGTAATTACTATATTGGGATGGACGGAGACTGCTGGTGCGTTTGACACGACGAGCTGCAAAAACTGTCTGAGACTCGACCCTGGTTGTAAATTTTCAATTCAACACAAGCGCTGACACGGGCAGGTCAGCTAACAACGATAGGAAGTGGAGTCCAAAAGTCGAACTCTTGAGGGAATTATGCCAATTTTCGTTCGAATAAATGCCTAATCACGCTACCCACTCGAAGGTGCGATTAACAATTGCTTTCCACAGTCTTATCAAAAATCGATAGGATTAGCCTTTGGGTGGTGCAGAATATATCTCGCGACCGATGGGTTGTAAAATTATGCCAAGTGAGACGATAAGATTGCAGTTCGAATGAATACACTTACTCAGAACAATTACTGATAGGTCACTGGAAACACAAGATGTTCAGATGCGATTAAACTCACGCAAATGTGCTAAAATCGACTATGGCTCTTCAATGACCGCTAGCTAACTACTCACTACTGTCAATCGGAATCGAAAAATGAGACATGTGTGGCAGAAGATATGACCGACCGGCTTCACAAATATGAACCGAGTGCTGCTCGAACACACAAACATCGATGGGCGAATGTGTCTCTCCCTTAAATGTATAAGGCGTATCAACGAAATGCATATACCATACCTGCTGGGTATGGATTGGAAAGCATGCGCGTTGTTTCATTTGTAGTTTGCGATTCGACTTGAGAGACATATGCTGTTCTATGAACACTTTTATGTGGAGTCGAATATGATGGCGAAGTTCAATAAAGTAGTATATATTAACCCTCTTTAGACCGAGTACGCTTTGGTATGTTTTATATTTTCTGTAGCTCGGGAATCGAAATGATTTTATTTTTGGCTTATATGTAGAACCACAACAAACATAGCAGTTTTATGATTTTTGAAACAATCTTGTATTTTTTGAAAAATTGAATTATTTTGTAGTTTACAAATACCTGAATCTTATTTAATGTGTACATTAGAGTGACGGAAATTTTGAGTTGCAAATTCGTTGCTGAAATTTGTGTACAGGTGGATTTGACGTAAGAAGATAGTTACTATAGTGATATCACTTTTGATTAATTATTATCGTCCACCAATGTTCAAGCATTCATTATAGAAACGTGTTTTTTTTTTGTATAAAAATAGTTGATCAACGTTATGTAAAAAACAGTGTCAACACACTTAGAACGAAACACATAAATCTGTGAAATAGTCCACAACATTCGTTAAAAATTCACGGAAAATTCGGTGAAAACTAAGTCCATGAAAAATTACCATAAAATTCGGTGAAGATCAATCGTTTACCATATACCTAAATTTACACCGAAAATCTGTGAAATTCTTAGGTGGCCACGTTTGTCATTGCAAACTTCGCTAAAGTTTTTATTTTTGGTGAAGACTTAGTGAAATTTAGTGTAGATATTATAAATTGGAAAACAAGATGAAACGCAAGGTAGTTTTGTAATTATAAATGATTTATGGAATTCTGTTCAATAAACGATTTGTATCGAAAAAAGTTAAGATTTCAATCATCACATAGCAGTGACTAATTCTGCTCGGGGTATTCATTTATAACTGTGTGGATAAGTTTAAGTGCTGCATCGAGATGATTGAAATGAAGGCACATCACCGAAAACCCGAAAGAAATAATTCTTTATTTCTGTTATAGAACTTAAAAAACCATGTTTAGCAGAATTAGTACTCGCTTTTGAAGTTCTGAACGAGTTTCTGACACTCTTTGATATTTTTTGTTGTTGATATTCCTAACCGTCTATGGTTTATCTACCGGAGAAGTTTTGAAGATGTTTTTTCAGAAGGCAGGTTCAAGGTTATTAAAATATTTCGGCCAAACAATTCTCCCCAAAGTCGCTTTCTAAGTTCTGCCAATAATCTTCTCCAAAACTTTAACGTTAGCGTTAGCGCTATCGTAGTTACGGTATACTTCGTAGATTGTTTTTTCTTTGATAATCGCATCCAAATTGCTTTCAGGAACAAGGCTTGGAAGTTAACCTTTATCCAATCTTAAACAGGAATACCAAAACCATTAATACTACTATTCCCGGCGAAATACTGCACTGTAGCCAAGCCTACAAACCCCGCTTCCGCTATCCCTATTTCATTAATTTCCACTGAATAACATTAACACGCGAAAGAAGGGACGAATGACCTTCGGGTTAAAGTCCCTCTCAAACAACAACAACAACAACACGCGAAAGAGAAACAGTTTCGATCCTGGATAAAATTGCCACGTCTTTTTCATTTCCACAAGTCGATTCATTGAAAACGATTGAAGCTCTATTGAAAATGATTGAAGCAGTCGCTCTATTTTTGTTCAAATAACTGTTAATTTACTTGTACCAGCCAATTTACGAATTGATATGATGCGGGGAACAGAAACAAAAAGTGATATCCATAACTGGTACACCTTCCCTAGTATGTTTAAAGCTCAATCATTCACGCGCGGGGCTGCGATTAAGAGTCTTCTCGAAAACTTTGCCCAGAAATTTTTAACATATATCCGTTGGAAATATCTGGGAATATTCACATCCCAAGTAGCAAAGTTAATTTTATGGTATTCTTGAAGCATTCTCTTACACCAATTCTATAAAACTAGAAATAAAACCAGTAATTTTACAATCCTACACTAACCCAATGATAAACCTCTCATAAGACTAAAGTGGCCCAACTAGAGACGGCGTTGGAGAGCAACTGTCAAGCACTGTCAAGTATCTCTTAAAACTTGTAATCATCACTTATGACAATCCACAACACTTCAGTAAACCTTCCATAAGTAGTTCTCAAGACAAGTTAAACTCACAGTATGTTTATCATGTTGGTTTGGCTAACGAATTTATAAATACTTTTTCATAAAATTGTCAATCAATAATAAAACAAAATGCATATTAAAACATCTGTGATGATAACTTTTGGTTTTTTTCGATACCTACTCGTGTTTTCGGTTGTCACGCTTATTACATTGTGAATATCATCCATGAAACACCTGAAACGCACAATATTGCATTTTCGGAAAAACAATTTCATCAATTTGGTGCCCGAAAATGTTAAACAATCCAGCATACATGGATTCTCCCATCATGGCTCCCTTGCCAAAGCATCTATAATAACAATCATGGCGGTAGTTTTACTCAACACCATCATAGAACCATGATAAATTTTACTGAACTCGGGCAAGCGTAACAAATATCGCTTGAGAGTTCTTAGGCTTTTTTTTTTGTTTTTTACAAGGGGGAAATCTGCAAACAGATCCCCTGAGAAGATAACTCAGGGAATGCGGGGATGACGCACCAACGACGACCCGCTAAAACCAGCCTATGCACTGTGCATGAGCAATTCAGTTAGAATTGCTCAAGTGGTGAACAGTGCATCGACATGACCCTTGGACTCAGACCCTCATCTCCCCGGAACCACCTTACGGTATTTCTTCGGGAAGGGACCAGTGCATATAGCACAACACGTGTAGCAGAAGTAGCCTAGGCAAACTGCTTCTCCTAGCCGACTTAAACAATGTTACAAGGGACCAGCCTCGGCAGGGCTAATCATCTGCAGCCAACTCTTGGTCGGCGCGCCATAGATGCTGCAATTCTAACATAATGTGAGTGACAGCCGTAGTTACTGCATTCCAGCACTCGGCATCCGCACACATTCTCTCTATAATATTGTCGGGGGACGTGTCCCCTCCGCATGTAGTGAGCATGCGACCTCTCACAACAATGAAACGGGGGCAATCGAACACGACATGCTCCGCTGTTTCCTCTACACCAGCACAATTGGGGCACGCAGGAGATTCTGAGTGCCCGAACCTATGCAGATACTGTCTATAGCAACCATGTCCTGACAGAAACTGCGTCAGGTGGAAGTTCACTTCCCCATGGCTTCTACCATACCAATCTGACACATTTGGTATTAGTCGATGGGTCCATCTACCCTTAGTGGAGTTATCCCATTCCTGCTGCCAGCTTCTGAGCGTTTCCTCTTTACACGTGTCGCGGACTCCTCTGGTACCCCTTTGGTTGAAGCATTGAACATCTTCCTTGATGATGAGCCCGATGGGCGTCATCCCGGCTATGATGCACACGGCCTCTTTAGATACCGTCCGGTATGCACTTGCTACTCTTAAGCACATTATCCTGTACGTGCTTTCCAACCGCTTTAGGTTTCTGTTCGTTCTAAGCGCTTTTGACCAGATTGGTCCTCCATACCTTAGTATGGATAGCGCCACGCTTGCCAGCAGCTTGCGTTTGCTGGCAATTACAGCAGAGCTGTTAGACATCATCCTCGAAAGCGCCGCTATAGCCGTAGATGCCCTCTTACAGGCATATTCAACGTGGCTAGCGAAGCTCAGCTTGTCATCGATCATTACCCCAAGATGCCTAAGGGATCGCTTGGACTCTATGGTGCAATCACCTACCGAGATAAGCGCCCGTTGCTCGGACTTGCGGTTGTTGACCACCACCACCTCAGTCTTGTGACGGGCCAGTCCTAGTTTCCTAGACTTCATCCATTCCTCAACCAGGGAAATAGAGTGCGCTGCTGTCAACTCTACTTCCTCCATCGATTCACCATAGACCACTAGGGTGATATCGTCGGCGAAGCCAACAATCTTAACACCCGTCGGAAGGGGCAGCCTAAGTACGTCATCGTACATCGCATTCCATAACAGCGGGCCCAGGATTGAACCTTGAGGTACTCCCGCGGTAATTCGAACGCTTTTCTGCCCCTCCTCTGTGTCATACAGTAGAATCCTACCATCAAAATAGCTTTCTAGAAGCTTACACAACTGCACCGGTACCTTGAGGCGGTGAAGCGCGTGTGCTATTGCTTCCCAGCTTGCGCTGTTGAACGCATTCTTCACATCCAGAGTGACAACCGCGCAGTAACGGATGCCGCTCCTTTTATGCTCGATTGCCACCTCAGCTGTTTGAACGACCGACTGGATGGCGTCCAGAGTAGATTTACCTTTTATGAATCCAAACTGGTTGTTGGACAGGCCGTCCGCACTCTCCGTATACGGTACTAGTCTGTTGAGAATCAACCTCTCCAATAACTTGCCCGTCGTATCTAGTAGACAGATAGGTCTATACGCCGACGGGTCACCTGGTGGTTTCCCCGCCTTTGGTAGTAGCACCAATTTCTGTCGCTTCCATACATCCGGGAAGATTGCTTGATCAATGCAGCGTTGCATCGTGGTTTTGAACATGTCCGGATCCGTGTTCACTGCCGCTTTTAAGGCAACATTCGGGATACCATCGGGTCCTGGTGCCTTGTTTGACGCGAATGATTTCACGACTTCTGCCAGCTCTTCGTTCGTCACTCTCGCCACTTCTTCTCCTTCATCTGCCGCATACGGCGCTGGGGGCCATGGGCTTATGGGATGGTGCGGGAAGAGTACATCGATTATCGATTGCAGCAACTCGGGCGATTTCTCTTGGGGCGCTATGGCTCCTTTGGTCTTAGCCATTACCACTCTGTAGGCGTCACCCCATGGACTAGAATTGGCACTCTCGCATAGACTTTCAAAGCATGCCCGTTTTCGACTCTTGATTTCCTTTTTGAGAGCCAACTTTGCCTCTCTGAATGCTGCACCGCGTTCCTCTCTTTGTGCTTCTGTGCGTGCGCGTTGCATTCTTCGTCTAGCCCGAAGGCAGATTGCTCGAAGATTTGCAATTGATTCACACCACCAATACACTGGCGGCCTGTTCTCTCTAGGAGGGGCTTTTCTCGGCATGGAAGCATCACACGCTCGTGATATCATAGCAACTAGCTCTTCACCGTTTAGGTCCAGAGTGTTTCGTTCGCGCCTCAGGGCTTCAGTGAATACTTCGCCGTCGAAGCGCGCTGTTTTCCATCCTCGGGCTTGGGTCGAGTTACATCGCGCTGCCTTCTGCCCGCCTGGTATTATACTATAGCGAATCGATTGATGATCGCTATGAGTATAACCGTCATCAACGCGCCAGTTCATGGTACCTAAAAGGTTAGGACTACAAAACGTCACGTCGATGATCGATTCTGCACCATTTCTGCGGAAGGTACTCACTGTACCCACATTTGCCAGCTCTACATTTAATGCGGCCAGGGATTCCAACAATAGCTGGCCTCTTTGATTGGTGCAGCGGCTACCCCACTCCACTGCCCATGCATTAAAGTCTCCAGCTATCACTACTGGCTGCCGATTAGCTAGTTCGGCCATCATCCTGTCAACCATGTGGGAAAATTCCTCAATCGACCACCTTGGGGGCGCGTAACAACTGCAATAGAACACGCCGTTGATTTTTGCTATCGCAAAACCGTCATTTGAGCTAGAGACTACTTCTTGGATTGGGTATCGTCCTGTCGTCCCTATAGCTGCTAGCTGTTGAGACCTATCCGCCACCCAGTTCCCGTTGTTGGCTGGTATGCGGTATGGGTCCGATAATAACACCACGTCAGTCTTGGTTTCCGAGACTGACTGCCAAAGCAGCAGCTGGGCTGCATCACAGTGGTTTAAATTTAACTGTGTTACTTCCGTTTTGGCTGCTTTGATACTCCGCTTGGGCCCGGACATTTGGGTCCGCCCGTTAAGTGTCCGTTGTCTGCTCTGTCGACACATATTAGGCACTTAGCGATTTGCTTACAATCGCTTGCCCTATGGCCTTCAGCGCCGCATTTTCTGCACATCTTACTTCTGTCGGGACCATTGCAATTCCACGACTTATGGCCCTTCCCGAAACATTTGAAGCAAACTTCAGGAGGCTGTTGTATGCTCAGCCGGCAAACCGACCAGCCTACCTTGAGTATGCCCAAGTTCTTCGCTTTGTTGGCCTCTGCGACCGGCAGCCTGATCGCCGCCACCTGGGTGCCCTGCGGGCCCTTTCTAAGGTGGATGGCCTTACTGGCTACGTCGATGTCACACTGCTCTTTGAGGGCAGCCGAGACCTCCGCTGCATCGGTGACCTCATCCAGATTTTTACACTGGAGAGTCGCTTCAGCAGTAAGGGATCTTACATCAACCTCGTCACCAAGTACTTCTTGTGCCAGTTGCTTATAGACTGCACCCTTTTCCTTGGCGTCCTTCTTTAAGACTAGGATCATTTCACCAATCCTAGTTCGCCTTATGCTTCGCACGTCTGCGCCCAATGGCGATAGCTTCTCTGTGCTTGGCATCGCCTTCAGAACCTCGGCGTATATTGCTTCCTCCGTTTTGATAACGAGGGCTTCGCCTAAATTCCTACGTTTCGCTGTTTTCGGTTTAGCGATCTCCTTGGGCTCCGTTTTCGGTTTCCTCTGTTTTTTCTTATTTCCAACTCGTATCCACGGGTTGCTGTTGCCTTGCGCCCGTGGTTCCTGTGGATGCACTGCCTGGTTCCGGTTAACCCGTGGCTCCTTTTTCTTGGCTTTCTTGGCCTAAGGATTGGTGTTGGCCTCTCCTTTGTTGCCATGTCCTCTTGATCGCGGGGCTTGGCTCGTGCCAGCTTTTCCGCTTTGGAGGACGGCCGCGTAGGTCACTTTTCCCTTAGCAACCATACGTCTTTTCGCCACGTATTCATCCCCGGAAGCTTCCCTCTTCCGCATCGCGTATCGAATAATATCATCAGATATATTCGCGTTGCCTGTGAAGGAAAACACTTCGGTCTGACACGACCTAGTGTCTTTTTGGCCTTCTACCTTGCCCAGTTGTTCCTTGGCTTTCTCGTAGTCCTGCTTTGCAGCTAGGACTGATTAGGCTTAAGGCGATCTTGATGAAGACAAACTGATCTTCTTGAAGAACGTGATAAGATTCGTTCGTTTTATTCAAGAGAAGCACATTTTGACGTTTGTTTATTTACACTTTTCGTTTTTGGAGAAAAGCGTTTATGCTAGATTCTGTTACGGTATGAAATTTAAAGCTACAAAACGACTAAAGGTAAGTATTTCCAGCTGTGGAACTTCTTAATAAGGCCCTGATGTTGAGCAGGGAAAGCAATCGGACATTTAACCACATCCAGAAGTCCACCTTGCAAGGACGTGTCCGGTGGTCCAGTTCCGCTCCTATATCATGGCCAAGGGGAGGAAGACCACTGGAACTGGTTGTTTGCGTTATTAGTAAGTTGTGCGCCGTGAGTTCAACAACGTCTTCCGTGAAGAACAGATCGAAAATCAACGCAAGGCGCTCCCGTAACCGATAAAAAACTTTACTCTGGCAAAATTTACTCTGGCAGGGTGTTTATTAATTGACAGAAATAAATTTTCAGGTTGCTTCCTTGTTCCACAAATCAATTCCAGGTTCAAAAATAATAAATTATAAGCGGACAATTAATTTTGAATAACTAAGAAATCATTTTTAAACGTTGTTATTAAACAGGTTCAAAATTCTTGAACAAAAATATTTAATTTTAAATTTGAAAATATTTTCGATTGAAATATCATTTTAGTTATCTAAAATCGTTCTAAATACGTTTTGGGCAATGATTTATTTTTATTCGCAAATCTATGAATTTTGGTTTTTGATTTTTATAATTTTTATTTTTGAACATTTATATCCTTTTTCAAAAAAAAAAATCAAGTTTTATCGGTACTTCTAAAAATAATAAATTTTTAATATTTTTCTGAAAATATTTTTATTTTCTGTGTAATTAACGGAAAAACAGTTTTGAAATTATTTTAGTACCACCAAGCTCTTCTTCTGCGATAGGTTGATAGTAGAAAAATATAAAAGGAACGGTTTTTATATTACACGTCAAATAAACCCAAGGCATTTGTAGGTTACATAAGAATACAATTTTTCAAACAATTTTCAAAAATAAAGACAAGTTTCAAAAGTCATAAAAATCTTTTCTCATATGCGTGTTATGAGTCAAGGTTTGAGCCAAAAATAAAATCATTTTGATTTCCGAGCTACGAAAAATACACAAAATTCCAAAGTGTACCCCGTCTAAAGGCGGTGTTGGGTATTGGAGGGTTAACCCCTCTACCGGCAGCTTCATTTTTTACCGCTAAAATAAAATTCAAATCACGATATTTTTTGTTTTTCGATATTTTTGCACCATTTTTTCACAAGATCTCAAAAAACCTCTTCTAGTTTAAGAATCCGTGTCGATATTAATCATTGAAGATCAAGTTTTGAAGATATTCCGATGTTCTTTGGTGGACCGACATTCTCCATATAAAATGTCTTTGTCGGTCATTTTGTTTTTGGTCAATGTATCAACAACAACAAAAATATGTGTGCTATACAATGTCAGGTAATAAGGAGCTCTTATGAAAAAAAATCAAATAAATCGGTTCAGTATTCTTGGAGAAATCTGAAATCTACAATATAAGTTTTTTTAGTCTTTTCGAGATCTTTATTTGTCCAGCGTGGTACCATAAACATAATTGCTCATTACTCAAAACGGCTGCCCCAAATTGCTTCAGTTTTTTCACAACATAGGGAGCCGGATCCTATTCTTGGCACTTTTGATTCACTTCGGCAGTGGATTTTTTTGAAAGCTACCGAGCTCATATTTGGCCACATTATGCGTCGTACTGTAGCGCTTCTTATTGCAAAATTTCAGATGGTTCGACTGATAAAAACCCTCCATGCCAAAGTGAATCACGGAAGTAACTTGAATTTCAACATATATTTTTGAATAATTTTTCCAAATCGGGTTTAAAAGTAATAACAATTTAACTAAAGTGAAATTTTCGCCGACAAATTGAAAATTATCTATTTTAAAATCTAAGAGCCCTACACAAAAATTGTTTTCAGCAAACTTGTTCATCTTTTTTTTAAAATCTACAACTTTGCTGAAGATACCATGAAGGTATTCCTTCAATATGTTTAGTTTCGTCAATTATAAAAAAATTCCAATAAATTCACTTTAGTCACTGCTTTTAAACTCGTGATTGGAAAAATAACTCAAAAATATATGTTAAAATTCAAGTTATTTCTGAGGAATTGTGAAAATTTCGTTGAAATCGGTCCATAAATGACTCAGATAAAACCCACTAAAGTTGATCATTTTGTATGGAAAATCGAAAAAGTGTCAAATGTTTTGTCCAATACTGTATAATTTGCAGTTGGATTAAATGGACAAATAGATGTGATATTTGCAAAAAAGTTACGTCATGGACGCGGAAGATAACCTAAATTCAATTAGAGACTCAATAATCACGTGGTCCTCTTTCGCAAAGCGCACCTCTTTCGGAAGTATTAGATGCCTATCCAAACGCAACGCTTTCTATTGTATATGCAATGCAGAGCCCGAGAGCGCATTATTTATTAGGTACCGTGAACGTACCATATTTGACGCGGCTAAGAAAATTCTAAATTCAAACACTTGTCAAATCGTCGAACTCTTCCCGATTTTGTTGAAATTTGAACATATGCTAGCTCAACTATTATAGAATTAAGGAAAAATCAGTAAAAAAATGTCAAACCTTTTTTTCTTCATGTTTAATTGACTTTTTGTGGAACACATTATGTTCCTTAATTGACGCATCAATTCTTCAATGTGCCTAATTTGACGCACTATGTTCCTTATTTGACGCACTTACAAATAATTGCTAAAGTTTGAAATATACAAGAGTCTCCTCAGTATTCAATAGTTCAATTAATTGAAAAAAGCGCTTTAGAATGGACATAAAAGTTAGAACCTTTGGAAAAAGTTTTGAATGACGTAATCCGGTAGTACTTTTGCTATGCGCTTAGTTAGTGTAGAAAATAAAACCGGCGATTGAGTTCAATCCATAGTTAAGCATTATTGTTTAGTTTAATGTATTTTCGTCGCGATATCAGACAAGGGAAAGGTTTGAAAACTACGTTGCGCTGGAACGGGTAAGGTAGTTGCTAAAATGAGGCCAAATTGGTCAAAAACTAGAACGAAAACAATCGGTTCCAAAAATAACCGTTTGAGAATCTTCGTAACTTATAACACGTGAACTACGCCTACTTGTTCCAAGTTCTATGTCACCCTTATGGACCGCGGGACAAATATGCGTAGAACCAACGACAGTATGGGCCTCGAAATAGATCGAGAACCATATATGGGGTCTTACATTAAGTACGTCATGTTATTAGGGGGAAGGAGATGTTCTGTAAGATGTGACGAATGATACAAGTTTTGGAAGGCTCCATATAAAAAGTGTGACGTAGGGAGGATGGGCGGGGCTTTTGTAGAAAATGGTATGATTTTGTGACACGTATCTCATGGACACCCCCCTATTGTATAAATTATACGAAACAAACCATTGAACCTACACCTCACCTCCTGGCGCATTTATTGAAGCTTCCTTGAAACATTAGGGGGCGTCCATAAACTGTGATAAATTGTACAATTTTCAACCCCTCTCAACCTTGGCCACATTTATTTTATGAAAAGTGCGAATATTTTGTATGAATCGTAGCGCTTCCCTGAACCTCCTCCTCTTCCTAAAACGTGACGTAATCAATGGATGACCCTTTACATGTGATTACATAAAGCATTGGGTTGTTCTGCGGACGGATTTTTTGAATGCAAGCACCATAAATACTTCTTTTCATATTTTCGATTCAACAAAACATGCTGAACAAAATAGCAAATAATTAGGAACATTGTGTGCCTAATTTGACGCACAAGATTTTCATACAAAAATATGTCTTAAACATTAAAAATAGAAAAATTTAGGCGTCTATTTATGAATAAAAGAATATTAATGACTGTTGTTGACGATGTTGCTGTAAAACAGCACAATATTTTCATGAAAATTGATTAACAGTATTTAGCACATTCACTAAGGAATGAAAAAATTGACGCACTTGTCGGATAAATTTTCAAATAATTTTTATTTTTTGCTAATTATTAATCAAATATAAACTTTTTTTGATTGAAATCTTACAATAATATGTAAATGAAGATTGAGGAATAAATTTTCGAATGCTACAAATGAACTAGAATTAATTTATAATAAAATTAATTAGAAAATGCGTCAAGTTTGGACCCGCGTCAAATATGGTACGTTCACGGTATTGAAAGACCACACACTACTCGCCAACGACGTGTAGGAATAAAATAAACCCCTCTGTGCGGTCCTCAGCCTCCTGCCCAGCAACTCCTATCTCTACCTCCTCGCAATACTGGCCGGGGTACAAGCAACCTTAGGGAAGATCGTGTAACCAACCCCGGTGGGAACTTAAGTCATATGCTGACATGGAAGGAGGGGTTTGCTTCTACCTGGAGCGTCTGTACTCCATGTTAGGAGCGGCTCACAACAGCGTCTGTTCCCCATGTCTGGGGCGGCTGATCATCGCCGGAGTGCTAGAGAAGCACTTAAAGCTAAACTGTGCACTATAGCCCTTATAACATTCAGGGGGAATGGTCCTCTGGAAATCTAGGGGGTTGGTGTCAGGCAAGCCAGCCGTAAGAATCAAGCAACAAATAATCAACGAGAGAATACGAACCGGGACAATCGGCGAAGATCACAGCGACGTAAAGGGCCTAGCGATTGGAAGCTCGGTATTTGGAACTGTAAACCTCTCAACTTCATCGGGAGCACACGCATACTCGCCGACGTGCTGAAGAACGGCGGATTCGGCGTCGTAGCGTTGCAAGAAGTGTGTTGGAAGGGATCAATGGTGCGAACGTTTAGAGGTTACCATACCATCTAACAGAGCTGTGGCAACACACACGAGCTGGGAACAGCTTTTATGGGATGATGGGTGATATGCAGGGGCGCGTGATCGGGTGGTGGCCGTTGAGAATCAAAGGCCGGTTTTTCAACTTCAGTATAATAAACGTGCACAGTCCTCACTCCGGATGCACTGTTGATGATAAAGACGCTTTTTACGCGCAGCTCGAATGCGAGTACGACAGCTGCCCAAGCCACAACGTCAAAATCATCATAGGAGCTCAACGCTCAGGTTGAACAGGAGGAGGAGTTCAGACAGACTATAGAAAAATTCAGCGCCCACCGGCTGACGAACGAAAACGGCTTACGACTAATAGATTTCGCCGCCTCCAAGAATATGGCCATTCGTGGCACTTACTTCCTGCACAGCCTTCCATACCGATACACCTGGAGATCACCACACCAGACATAATCACAAATCGACCACGTTCTGATTGATGGACGGCACTTCTCTAACATTATCGACGTCAGGACCTATCGTGGCGCTAACATCGACTCTGACCACTATCTGGTGATGGTTAAACTGCAGCCAAAACTCTCCATCGTCAACAACGTACGGTACCGACGGCCGCCCCGGTATGACCTAGAGCGGCTTAAGCAACCGGATGTCGCAACTGCTACGCGCAGCACCTCGAGACTGCATTACCGGAAGAGGGTGAGCTGCATGAAGCCCCTCTTGAGGACTGGTGGAGAACAGTAAAAGCAGCCATCAACAATGCAACTGACAGCAACGTCGGGTACTTGGGACGGAGTCGACGGAACGATTGGTTCGACGAGGAATGTAGGCAGATTCTGGAGGAGAAGAATGCAGCGCGGGCGGTCATGCTGCAGTAAGGGACCCGGCAGAACGTGGAACGTTATAGACGGAAACGGGAACAGCAGACTCGCCTCTTTCGGGAGAAAAAACGCAGCCTGAAGGAGATGGAGTGCGAGGAGATGGAACAGCTGAGCCGGTTTCAAGAAACACGTAAGTTCTATCAGAAGCTCAACGCATCCCGCAACGGTTTCGCGCCGCGAACCGAGACGTGCAGGGATAAGGATGGGAGCATCTTGACGGATGGACGCGAGGTAATCGAAAGGTGGAAGCAGCACTTCGACGAACACCTGAATGACGCCAACAGCACAAGTAATGAAGGACGGGACAACGGAGGAAATGCCTTAGTCAGTACTGCGGGCGATGGAAACCAACCAGCCCCCACTTTGTGGGAGGTTAAGGATGCCATTCACCAGCTCAAGAACAATAAAGCTACTGGTAAGGATGGTATAGGAGCTGAACTCATAAGATAGAACCGGAGAGGCTGGTCATTTGCCTGCACCGGATGACAGGCACAATCTGGGAAGCAGAACAGCTAACGGAGGAGTGAAGGAAGTGGTAGTATGCCCCAACTACAAGATAGGCGACAAGTTAGATTATGAGGACTTCCAAGCCATCACCATTCTAAATGCGGCCTACAAAGTATTATCCCAGAGCATCTTCCGTCGTCTGTCACCTGTAGTAAACGAGTTCGTAAGAAGATCAGATTTTTACTGTACGACAAATTCTCCAAAACTGTCGTGAATACCAGGTCCCAACGCATCACCTTTTCATCGATTTCAAGGCGGCATACAATATTATCGACCGCTTAGAGCTATGGAAAATCATGGACGAGAACAACTTTCCCGGGAAGCTCACGAGACTGATAAGAGCGACGCTGGAAGGAGTGCAAAATTGTGTGAAGGTTTCGTTTGGATCCCGCCGGGGACTACGACAAGGTGATGGACTTTCGTGCCTGTTGTTCAATATTGCGCTAGAAGGTATTATGCGGAGAGGCAGGCTTAACACCCGGGGTACGATTTTCACGAGATCTAGTCAATTTGTTTGGCAGACCTGTACACCCACCTGAAACGCGAGGCAGCGAAGGTGGACTGGTGGTGAATGCGACCAAGACAATACACATGCTAGTTGGTGGAGCCAAGCGCGATAGTGCTCGCCTAGGTAGCAGTGTTACGATAGACGGGGATACGTTCGAGCTGGTCGACGAGTTCGTCTACCTTGCATCCTTGCTGACGGCTGACAATAACGTTAGCCGTAAAATACGGAGGCGCATCATCACTGGAAGTCGGACCTTCTATGGCCTCCACAAGAAGCTGCGGTCAAAAAAGATTCACATCCGCACCTAATGTACCATGTACAAAACGCTCATAAGGCCGGTTGTCCTCGAAGTAGTATCTAGAAGGTGGCCAAAGCGGGACAGAAGCGAGGATGGAGAGATGCGGCCACAAACCGAGTATTGTGGCGTGAAATCGTTGACTCAGTTAGATTTTAACTAAATAAATGAATGAATGTAGTTTTTACTTACCGGAAAGAACCTCTGTGTTGGTCTCAACAACAACCGTGCGGAAACACACTCGATTGTTGGCCTCCTTCCACATGTCAATCCGCAGCGTCTGTCCTGGCAACACCGGCTTCGAGAACCGGACCTTAGCTGCCTTGAACAGGCTTGAGTCATCGTTACCATATCGTTTGAGAACGGCCTTCACGGAAATTCCCATAGTGCACAGGCCGTGTAGGATCGGAGTTTTGTACCCGGCAATGGCCGAGAAGCTCGGATCGATGTGCATCGGGTTCAAATCACCGGACAACCTGTACAAAGCGGCTTGGTCGCGGCTAGTCTTAATTTGCACTGATGCGTCCGGAGATCGTTTCGGATTTGGCATCAGGGCTTTCACTTCGGAGCTTGCCTTCGATTTGCCATTGAAGTTGCCCACTCCGACAACGAAGGTGCTGCTTTGACCCCGTGCAACCAAGGTGCCGTTCTCGTCAAACGATTCAGACTGCGTTACGACCAGGGCGCCGGATTTCTTATCTAGTACATCGATTACGGTGCTTGTGGTGGTCAACACGCCATCCGTTGGAACCGAATCGAACAACTCGATGTACTGTTCTCCATGCAGAATCTGTAAATGTAAATGAGTTTGGTTGGTATTTAATAATTCTTCGAAATACCGCATATCTATCAATAACTATTTGGAAAAGTTATGTTGAACGGATGATGACAAATCTGAAATTGAAGTGAACTGATTTTGCTTTTATAGACATATGAAAAGCATTCGATAGTGTTTGACATGAAGGCTTGATTGTAAAATTAAAAAAAAAAAAAACATTATTTTTGCTGCACACATTGTAGAATAATCCAAAGTTATTAAGATCAATTCCAGATGAGCCTTTAGTATTTAAGAATTATTTTTGAAATGATTTTTGAAATGCTACAGAGGTTTTGTGCCGTTTTGAGAAAGATTTCAAAAAGAAAACACTCAAAGGAGTTTTCCCTTTTACAAGTTAAACTGCAAGATAATACAGTGATACCTCCATGAGTCGATGTTCCATGACTCGATATCGACTCATGGAACCATACTAAAAACATAATTTCATGGTTACTATGATGGTCCCTAGAAGCAGCTTTCCAAAGAATTGCTGTTCCATGACTCGATATTTCCATGCGTCGATGGTCCCTTCAATATCGACTCATGGAGGTTTCACTGTAATAATAAAATCTGTCAAATCGTACACTTCAGTATGTGACTTCAGGTTAATTAGCAGAACTCTAGTCTGAAAGACTTCCTGTGGCACAAAACACCTCTATACCTATAAGAGATGAATGTCATGCTTGAAATGATACTATGAAATAAAGAAATTTAAAGATAACGCATAGGTACTCACGTTTGTTAGGTCAAATTGGGCATGTGGAATGGCTTTGGCTGTAAGATCTGATCCCATCACCGACAGCAGTCCGGGAAGGATGAAGAACGTGGGTAGCACTGAGAACTCCGGGTGATTCTCATACAGGAAACGAAGGTCGCTTTCATCGGTGACAGTCGCACCGACTCCCAGCGCATAGAGAATGACATCTTTGTAGTTGAACTTGTACGTTTCAGTAACGGAATTTTCAGCCGACTTTCCTTCGCGTAACTTCTCCAGCACTTCGACCAAAGATAGGCTGGCTTCACCGATGGCATTCAGGTGCTTCGCTTCGGACATGTCAGTCACTTTATCCCAAACGTTACGCACATACTCTGGAGTTACGTCCTCATCGATGGAAGTGCGCAAAACACTGCCTTTTCCCCGCACGAAATGTACCTTCGTTGCCCAACCGGCTGCGCTCTCGATGATGGCTCCGTTGTCCTCGCAGGATTCGTGGCACAGATATGCAACAACCGGAGCGATCAATTTTGGTTCTAGAAGGTAAAGATGTGGACGAGGCTTAGTGAGCATATTAAGCATATTGTTACAAATAAATGTTTAGTATGCAGTTTTAACAAAGACATGTTTTAATGTTTTAATGTATTAATGTATTTTTTATCGTACACTTCTTGTATGATTTTCAAAGTGAACATCTCAGCGAGGCATGATGAAAAAGTTAAGATTTGTAAGATCAAATCAACATCTAGTGATAGTGTTTTAAAATGATCTAGTCTTAGTTGAACGTTCTATAAAAAGTTGACATGGGACTGTTAAGCGAATGTGGACAGTATATTGATTGATTGATTCACGCGTACCTGGAACTACGGTATTATTGAACTTGCCTAAGACTTTCCTTCGCAAGGTTTATGGTATAGCCTTTCATAAAATCCTTGGGTGAAAAAACATGTTTCAAGGTTTGCACTGAACAAGTCCAAAAGTTTGTTTTTGATAGTTGAGAAAAGTATTGTATATTGCATTACAAGGATTTAAGGCCCTGCCAACCAACCGTAAAAATACACTATCACAGGAACGTCAATGATAGAATACGAACCAGAACAATCGGCAAACACCACAGCGACGGAAATGGACTAGCGATTGGAAACTCGGTACGTGGAACTGCAAATGTCTCAACTTCATCGGAAGCACACGCGTACTCTCCGATGTACTGAAGATCGGCGGTTTCGGCATCGTAGCGCTGCAGGAAGTGTGCTGGACAGGATCGATGGGGTGAACGTTTAGAGGTAATCATACCATCTACCAGAGCTGCGGCAACACACGTGAGCTGGGAGTTTTTATAGTGATGGGTGATATGAAATAGCGCGTGATCGGGTGGTGGCCGATCAACGAAAGAATGTGCAAGTTGAGGCTCAAAGGCCGATTCTACTATCCGTCGTCAACAATGTACGGTATCGACGCCCGCCTCGGTATAACCTATCGCGACTGGCCCAACCGAGCATTGCCGTCGAAAACGCGCAGCATCTCGAGGTAGAATTGCCAGAAGAGGCGAGCTTGGCGAAGCCCCTCTTGAGGACCACAAAAGCAGCCATCAACACAACGAAGCCGAGAGCATCGTCGGGGGTACGTGCAAAGGAGGACATGTAACGATTGGTTCGACGAAGAAAGCAGGCAGGTTTTAGAGGAGAAGGGCTGCAATGCTGCAGCAAGGAACGCGACAGAACGTGGAGCGATATAAAAGGAAAAGAAAGCAGCAAACCCGCCTATTCCGGGACAAAATGTGAAGAAATGGAGCAGCTGCAACGTTCACAAGAAACGCGAAGGTTCTACGAGAAGTTTAACGCATCCCAAAAAAGCTTCGTGCCGCGAGCCAAAATGTGTAGGGATAAGGATGGTAGCATCTTGACGGACGGACGTGAGGTGATTGAAAGGTGGAAGCAGCACCCCGATGAACACCAGAATAACACGGAAAACACAGGCGCAGAGGGTCACGACGGCGGAGGAAGTGACTACGTCAGCTCGGAGGATGAAGGAAACCAACCTGCTCCCACATGGAGGGAACTTAACGATGCTATCAACCAGCTCAAGAACAACAAGGCAGCTGGTAAGGATGGTATTGGACCTGAGCTCATTAAAATGGGCTAGGAGAGGTTGGTCACCTATCTGCACCGGCTGCTTGTCAGAATCTGGGAAACGGAACAACTGCCGGAGGAGTGGAAGCAAAGGGTCTTATGCCCCATCTAGAAGAAGAGTGACACACTGGAATATGAAAACTATCGTGCGATCACTATCCTGAATGCCGCCTCCAAAGTGCTATCCCAGATTATCTTCCGTCGTCTATCACCAATAGCAAATGAGCTTGTGGGAAGTTATCAAGCTGGTTTCATCAACGGCCCCCCGACGACGGACCAAATATTCGCTGTACGCTTCCTCAAGAAATTACTCGAAGTATTTCCCAATAGTATGATAGTATTAGTAGTTTTATTATATTATCTAGAATGAAAATTTGGAATTTTTCAGGCATTTTTCTACATATTTTTTTACACATAAGCAATAATTTCACCCAGGGGAAAAAATCCTCAAAAAGCTCAGAAGCCGGCTCAGTCGCGGGGCTGGGCCGTCCAGGAAAGTGAATATACTGATCCGTAATACCTAAGATAAAAACAAAGTGCGCCTAACCTCACCACAACAAATCGATGCTATGCTTGGAAGTTCGCTAGTAATCCCAGAGTATCCATATAGCGGACCCGAACCAATTCCGGCAGCTCCAGTTAGCTATCCGGCTCGCTTCTTCTTCTTCTTCTTCTTGGCATTAACGTCCCTACTGGGACAGAGCCGGCTTCTCAGCTTAGTGTTCTTATGATCACTTCCACAGTTATTAACTGAGAGCTTTCTTTGCCAAAGTTGCCATTTTCGCATTCGTATATCGTGTGGCAGGCACGATGATACTCTATGCCCAGGGAAGTCAAGGAAATTTTCTTTACGAAAAGATCCTGGACCGACCGGGAATTGAACCCAGACACCTTCAGCATGGCGTTGCTTTGTAGCCGCGGACTATAACCACTCGGCTAAGGAAGGCCCCTCGCAACCGATAATTCCGTCCACCAATAATGCGGCTCTACCCCATTTAACATAACGCCATTTGGCATAATGGCCATATAGCATAACGGCCATTTGGCATAATTTGAAGAATACATTTCCAAATATTATTTTTCGTAATGTTGGACTCACTAACGATCTGCTTAAAACAAATGGGTGTCATCTTCTACTCTAGAAAATAGAATTGGATCACTTACAAATTCCGACCGGCGCGTTCCATGTTACGCTTGTAGCTGTTAGTACTTAGCTCGCTTCAATCAATTTTATAATGCTCTCTGAATGCCTGTCTTCACTTATTTATGATGAAGCATTAACTTGGTTTTTGAATGTGGCTTGGGTGCCACGATTATGTCATAGCTGCAAACGCAGTAATATGAAACCGTCCAGCCTAGCCTCAACATTAAATTAAAAATTCCTTTTTTATTTATAAGGGCCCAGAAAATAAGTATGAAGAACAGCCAATGTTGTAAAGAAGGAAAAGCTCAAGAGAGATGCTTTGCCTTAAATACTTCGAAAATCACCATGAGACTCGATTAATAATTCAGTAGAGTAATTCGCATATTGTTGAACGGGCAATCTCCCCTATTGCTGAACATTCCGTGTATTCCTTATGATGAGTTCTTTAATTAGCCAGCATTTATGCTGTTCAACAATTGGCGAATTACCCCAATAGAGATTTTGCCTTCTTTCAAACATAAGCTGTTCTTTAGGGTGCGGCTTATTTTTCAAAAGTTCTCAAAACCAAAAATTCGTGTGCTCTACTAAATTTAAATCACATTAAAAAAGAAACCTCAAAATCTGAGCCAAAAATATTAACTTTTAGAGGTGGCGCAAGCGTCTTGAATGTGAATTTTCATGTTAGAAAAAACGACTTTCAGCGAAGTACTTATAACTTTGTTATTTTTCAACCAATTTCAAAACTTTTAGCACCATTATCTTTAAAATTAAATTTATGAAATGTTTGTGGAACATAAAAATTCTCTAAAATCAAAACTAGTCTTAGTTTAAAATACTTTTATCCCAATTTTTCCTCATTTTACTAAAAATTTAAATTGTGTTTGACCATAACTTCTTAAATACTCAATCGATTCCAATTCTTTTTACATGATTTTGAAGCAAATTTAGTTGTTTTCATACTGTTCATAAAACACATTTATCTAAAAAATGGTTTTGACTAAGTTATTCAACAAAAATACCCAAAAACATGATTTTTAAATGAAAAAATCAAATTTCTTTTGATTATTTGATTCTTTTCGCCGGAAATTGCATTTTTTCCATAAAACATAATTACGAGTCTTGACTTAATTGCGAGTTAAATAGTGCATATATTTTTAAACATATGCAAACATATTCCAAATAATTTAAAAATTGTTGCAAAGTCCTTCTCAAAGGTTAAACACATGAGAAAAACCAGTTTTAGCTTTAGAAATAATATTCAACTGGCCAAATTAAAAAACTGGCATTTTTCGTTAAAAAACATTTTGTTGTGCAGTTTTTGCTTAATAACTTGGTCAAAACGTTTTTTTTTTGTGAAATGTGATGCATGAGAGGTTTGAAAACAATTGAAGCTTCAAAAGCATGTAAAAAGATTTGGAATCGGTTGAGTAATCATGCAGTTTTGGTCACACAAAGTTGATTTTTTTAGTAAAATGAGGAAAACTTTGGAATAAATTACTTTTAACTTAAACTTGTTTTGATTTTAGACAAGTTTGATGTTCTACAAAAATTTTTAAACATTTAATTTTGAAGGTGTTTATACTAAAAGTTTTAAAATCGGTTGAAAAATAACAAAGTTATAATTACTTCACTAATGGTCATTTTTCATAACGAGAAATTTCACCTTCAAGACGCTTGCGCCACCTCTAAATGTTAATATTTTTGGCTCAGATTTTGAGGATTCTATTTTAATATGATTTGAATTCAGTAGAGCACACGAATTTTTGGTTCTGAGAACTTATGAAAAATAAGCCGCACCCTACTGTTCTTATGAGTTCGCTGCGTAGCAAATCATAGACACGTCAAGAGAGGTGTTCATTTACATAGGATTGCATTGGTATAAAAATATTCGCTAAACTGCAAACACAAGAGAACAGCTCATGTTAGAAATAAGATGAAATTTACTAATCTAAAATCATAACCGTACACCAATGCATATTTTTAATATCTGGGAAATTGTAACCATTTGGCTGCACAACTTTGCAAGTTGCACTTTATCTTCTGTTATAGATATGTAAAGTATACGATAAATTCAAAAGATTCCACACATGGAAATTTGTAGCTTATGAGATTCAAGTCCGGATAGACGGGAATTTCAAAATCAAATCTCGAAACGAACAAATTTTAATCTCATTTCTCAATTTGATATTGAAAAGGTGTTCGAAAACTTGGTAAAACTCAACTCGGCATCTGAAAATATGAACACAAGTCCAAAATTAGTTTTTTTTGACATGAAACGAAACACATTCATCAGAAAAATGGCCGGACTGAACAGTGTGACGTCGGGACAACCTCGTTAGAGTAACAAGCAGTCTCAGGCAGCGTAAAACATGATGGTCTTACAGTGGCCCAATTTCATATTCGTACAGGATACTGTTTCCACATCAAGTTAGTGAAAAACTATTAAATGAAGTATTGAGCTACAAATATTTTATCCACATTGAAGGTAACAGGTGTTATCTATTGTTTGCCAATCACAAAATGTTTCCATTTACATTCATCTTTGGATTAATAGAAAAGTATTGAATTGATGTCTAAAATTCACCCAATTCCATATTCGTACACCTACCAAAATTCATACGCACAACGTTCAAAACTAAATTTAGAAGCTCTATTTGATTACTGAAATGCTTTATTATGATGTTCAGATGTAGTGAAATACATTTGGGCAATTTATTAGTGGACATATATGAAATTTAGGTAAAGTTATGAGAAATGCCAGTTTTCCAATGATTTTTGCTATTAAATCCTATAATTCGAACAATAACGTTTATTTTTGTCATTGGATCCAATCTATAGATTATACTCGTAAGCTCTGGTAGAAATTTAGTTGAAATATATATAGTTTACAGAAATCATAAACAGTTTTTATCCCTTTTGAGTTCAGAAAATTGTTGTGCCATAAGTTCAAAACTCTTCTAAAATGATATTTTTAATTAATGTAAACCAAATTTTCATTCTAAACAACAGGTAAATGTTAATTAAGAATTTGTCTGTAAAAATAATTTGAACTACGAACTTCGTTTTACAATAAAGTACCCTAAACTACGCTGTACATACCTCCACATAATTGATGTCATCGTAATATTCAATTATCTTTGAAATAATATTCAAATTATATTCAAAATAGCACCCTATTTTGCAATTTATTGATTTTATAAGAAAAATACAAAATAACTTGAATGAGCAGAGAGCATTGATATACTATTTAATAGAATATATCCTGTTGTTTTCATCATTTTAAAAAACGTTTGTGTTGCGGTTATGGCAATAATATTTATTCTTTAAATCTCTATAATCAGGTTTGGTAGTAAAATGTAAATTAAAAATGATAATTACGCAATGTTTTGAAAGGAACATTAACTATGAATTATGTATATACATTAAGGAGCCAAACATAAAGAAATTGACTAAAATTTTTGGTTTTGGATTTGTTATAAATGGTATACTACCTAAGATTCAAAAGTATAAGTTGTCGATATCCCTTCCTAGCTACTCTAAAACTGATTATAATTTTTTGAAACTTGTGCAATATTCGCAGTTATCATTCTTAAGGAAGTGATGTTGAAAAAAATGCAATTTATTGTTCGACTTACCGAATATTTTAGCAAAAAACATGGGAAAACTGGTATTTTCCTTAATTTTACTTAAGTTTCAAATATGTCCGCTTTTAAATTTTCCAAATGTATTCTACTGCATCTGAACAACACAACGAAGAGCTTAAGTAATCATCTAGTCCATTAAAAATTAGTTTTGAATGCTGTATTTTTTTTTGTTAGGTGTACGAATATGGAATTGGGTCAATTATAGACACAATCTCAATACTTTTCCATTATTCCAAAAATTTAAGCAAATGAATACAGTTTGTCCCCAGTAAACACACCATCGTATATGATGGGATATAAGAGTACAAATGTGGAGGCGATATACGTACATCTTGCACACAGCCTTATGGCGCATGTACGTATATCGCCTCCACATTTGTACTCTTATGCGCTATCGTATACGAGTTTGTGTTTACTGGGTCATTGCTAAACAATAGATGACACCTATAACCTTCAGCTGAGCTTGAGCTTGAGCTTGATTGGCCGCCCGTGGATGCACTCCAGTATCGCCAGATCAGCTGCACTTACACAAGGAACCAACCGAATGACTGCTTGGGACTAACAGGCATCCTCAGTGTATAAGTGCTGGTGATCTTCTATTTTTAGGCAACAATGGCACCTGCCACGTCAGAATGCTGACCAATGAGGGGAAGGGGGAGGAATTGATGATGCATTGAACTGACTCCCACGTAGACCGTATATTCCACTGCATCCACGTCAGTTCATGCGGGAGTGTATGGATTGGGGGAAAGGCATGGCAGAGAGGTTTGCTTTTGTGGTTAGCAGACTGCCTATGTATCAGGCGTAAGAAAGGCGTGCGCGTGGAAGTAGGAAGCGTTAGGGAAACGGTTTCTTGTCCGTCTCTGGTTCTAGCGTTTGCTATGAACGAATAGTATGAGTGGGATATATTTAGAATGGAAGATAGAAGCAAGTGAGAGATATACAACTACAAAGTACGAGGAAAGGGACGGGCCTGGGATTGAACCCATGACCTTCTGCATATGAAGCAGAAGCGGTAGCCATCAGACCACTAACCCCGTTTGATGACACCTATAACCTTCATTATTGATAAAGTATATCGAAGTCCATGCACCATTTAATAGATTTATACCAACTTGATATGAAAACAGTGCCCCGTACGAAAATGAGATTGAGTCACTGTACATGTGTATGGCATGGGTCAATGGTTAGCATATCTAAAGGTCGAGGGTTCGATACTGATTGTCGACCTTTATTTTATTCTTCGGCATCTGTCAGATTATATTTTGATATTGATTTGTTAGTCAATCAACAAACTTGCCAATAGCTAATTATAATCGTCAGATATTACTTTAGAACAACAAATCATGATCTTGTTCAGCTTTTCCACCTGCTCAGCAGTCCATTCTTTCTTTTGGTCAAATTGTACGCTACGATCCGATCGGTGCTTGTGTTGCTGTTGATCTCCATCTACGCGATACCTCTTCAGCGCTATGCTCAACCCAAGATGAAACCAGCAAAAACTACTGCTGTTTTTTTTTCTGAGCGAGAACAGGTCTATTTGGAATTTGTCCGTAATATACTTTCAAATGATCAACGAGTCTCTCTTGAAGTGTTTTATTGTACTTCACATTAACTTTTTTTGTACTTCAAATCATGGTCAATATTTGCCTCTTCTTCCGGTAAACTTTATTTGTCTTATACAAACATTACAAGCACTAAAATGAGCGTTTTGAAATGATAAAATTATGCCAAATGGCTATTATGCCAAACGGCATTATGCCAAATGGCTTTATGCCAAATGGGGTAGAGCCAATAATGCTTATACATCAACCCAACCACTGGCGTTCAACAGCCCTACCAGTTACTCGTTCGAGTCTCTAACTGACATAATGGATGACTCGAATCCCCCCGGCGATATGACTGTCCCAGGTAACAGCGAGAATAGTCAAAATACCGTTGCTCACAAGATTCGCTGTCCTCCGATTCATGTGTACGGAACATCGGTGACTGAATTGAACCAACTCCTGCCAGCGGCAAACTTGAGTCAACAAGATTATGTGCTTCGTGTTGACAGAAACATCATACAGATCAACATCAAAACAAAACCTCGCTTTGCCGCAACTGTGATAAATTTGTCTTGTCTGGTCTTCCTAAGTACGACATTCAAGATCTGGAAAATGAGTTGAGAAACAACGATATAGCGCCAGCAGATGCCAAGCTGCTATCATCGTCAAGATCAGGCGATATTGCAGCGTACTTGCTACAATTTCCGAAAGGCATGGTGAAACTGCAAATGCTCCAGAAAACCAAAACTCTGTTCAATGTTGTCGTCTATTGGTGTTTTTATACACGGAAGAAAAACGATGTAGTTCAATGCTTCAGATGCCAACAGTATGGGCGAAATTGCAATCTCCAAGCAAATGTGGTGAACTCCATCAAACAGTAGACTGCCAACTACCAACGAAGGCTGAAAATAATCCTACAACCAAAGCGAAGTTGAAGTGTGCTAACTGCTAAGTTGTCACAACGGCGTCTATCTCAGCAGCAACAACTGCACATTCGCCAGGACCATCCATGGTTACGATCAACCATCACAAAGCCCCTTTGCCCGAATCCATAAAGCTGCCAATTCGCCTAAAAACGTACGGAGGTGTCAGTAGCTGCGTACTCGTAACCCAATACTGGGCACAATAGTGTCACAACTTAATGACACTATTCGAGAACAATGCTCTGAACACCGTTTTAAAAACTTCGAAACCATGATTGATAACGGAAACAACAAATTTTGGTAGTTGAATAAAAGTCTTCGCAATCACGTGAAGCATAGCCCACCTTTGAAGGTAAATAATAGACTAGTTGTGACATCCACACAGAAAGCTGAAACATTTGCAGCCGCACACAACAATCCACTCGTCGGTGACGACGCTACGACAAAAGCAGTGGAGGATCGGGGGGTCCCGAGGTTAGAAGTAAAATTTATCATCAGCGCAATGAAATCCAAAAAGTCCCCTGATCTGGATGACATTAGAAATATTATTCACCACCACAACCAATGGAGTGCCATCCGCAGGTGAAACAAAATAAACTGCTAAAAATGATTCACAGCCTCGACCCTCGGTACTCAACAGAACAGCTACATCGAGTCACAAAAATGGATACTATCGAAGAGTTTATTAGTCAAGCTATCAGCAGCTTTTCTAACTCTTGTCAACTATCAGCAAATTCTTTAAAAGAAGAACTTTCAGCTTAGCCACTGTGATATTAGAATTTAAAAAAGGAAAGGTTATCCAAATATCTGCATTTGTAACCGTTAGCATTAATCAATACTGAAATTGATGAAATCGAATAAATAAAATGAACTGAAAATGAAAATACTGTTGGGATTTTCTAAAAAAATCTACGGATAAGCTCTTATATGAACCTCTGTGAGATTTTTTTCTGATCTCAGAGAACTTTTTGATTCCTTTGTAGGTTTTAACTCTAAAAAAATCCTAGGATTTTTTTGTTTCAAGTATTTTTTGAATAAATCCTTATGTCATTAAAGATATCTAAAGAAATTCCTCCAAAAAGGTCTATGGAATAATTCTTGATAGAGTTCTTGAATATGTATGGCAAAGTCTCTGAAAGAAATATCTCGACAATTTAGAAGAAAATTCTTTTTTTGTGTGGTATTCAGTTAGAGCTGCCTGACTCTACCAGTACCAATACTCAGACGAACTAGGCACTAGGCTATGGTGCCAACACGAACAGTTTTTTTATTATTATTGTGACGTGATAGTTTTTGAAAAATACCCATATTCACTTGCTTCTGAGAAAAGGAAGCATAGTGAAAATCAGCAGCTCCATCAGAATTTGTTTGAAATAGTAGTGTCATTACTTATACAGTAATACCTCGATATAACGTAACTCGATTTTTGTTTTCGTTACGTTATATCGAAGCAAAATATTTTATTTTCTAAATTTTGTTCAACATGTATTGTTTGATGAGAAAATTGATCTAAAATTGGTGTTATTGACCTAGCAGGCATATTCAGTCAGTTTTCGATATTTTACCGCGTTTATTTCTTTTTTATTTTTAGGTCATTATTGCAGTAGGGTAAGTGTTCCCTTAGTTGTGGGTGTTCCTATAGTTGCGGTAGTGCCGTTTTCACTGATTTTATTGCTTTAGCCACATAACCGACACTGCCATTCGACGTATTGGCTTATTGATACACGGAATAGTTGAAAAGAGCGTTCAAATTACTTTAAAACTGATGAAATATCACTAAAATAGCTAAAACTGTCTTGCTTGTACCAATAGTTGCGGTAAAGTGTTCCTATAATGGAGAATCCCATAAGAAAACAATGGATAGCGCAACTATAAGAACACAAATTAAAAATATACCGCAATCAAAGGAACAGTGTACCAATAGTGGAGGTATTATTTTTCACTGATATGCCGTGGATTACTGCGATGAAATCAATTTTCTCATTAGGTCAATAGTCGTTACTTCCCGATACAAAATCAACATGTGCATTAATTGCGCTTCCTAAATTAAAGCGGTTAAATGAAGTTCAATCACAATCAAATCAGTACCTCCACTATTGGTACATCTACCCTAATCCTTCAAAAAATGTAATCCGGAAATTTTTTTTAAAACAAACCCTTTCATAATTTCTTGACAGAATTTAAGAATAAATTTTCCAATAATTCTTCTATGAACTTATAAGAGATTTTATGAAGAAATCATTAGAAAACTCCATTAAAAACAAGAACATTTCTTGAGGGATTTTCCATGG
Source organism: Aedes aegypti (assembly GCF_002204515.2). NCBI lineage: Eukaryota > Metazoa > Arthropoda > Insecta > Diptera > Culicidae > Aedes > Aedes aegypti. The sequence goes on along the minus strand of NC_035108.1, from coordinate 242,012,345 downwards.
AAAGTTTCTGAACCAATATGTGATGAGACTATCGGCAGTATACTAGGAGAACTTTGTTGGGGATCTGGTGAACTTGATCAGTTTTTGAACGAATTCCACAATATATATTTTTGAAATAAAAAATCCATAGAAAGTTTCCTAGACGAATACTTTGAGAATTACTTAAAGAACCCACTAAAAAACAGAGATCTTTCTTAGGAAATTCCTGATAGAATCAATGAAGGATTTCGTTCCACATAGAATCCTTGAAAAATCTTAAGTGGTACATAGAATGGTTCTTGCATAAATATTTGAAAAAAATCTGCAGAAACTCATAATGAAATTGCTGGAGATATTTCGAGAAGATTGTTTTTCAGGTTTTTAGACGATAACCTATACGACTTTTTGGAGTAACTTCTAAAGCATTCCAAGAATATTATTGGATTGTCCCTTAAAGGGGCCGCTGGAAAAATAGATGAAAAATAGCTGGAATAATTTATGAATCTCTAGACTCAGGAGAAAAAAAGCATCGTAGGCGAAATGTTTTAAAGAATTCATAGTTGAATCCACTTTATATATTGGACACATTATTTGGTGAAATTCTTGATCAAAGACACAGTAGATTTTATAGATATATTTAAAAAAACACTATTGGAGAAATGTATAATGCTTGAATTAAAAATTCGTAGAATCCACAATTCTTGGGACATATTCTTGATAAATTCCTGGAGAAATATTTAAACCATTTACTAGTGGAATTTAATGAGATTCTTCTGATGAAATTCTTCCAGGAATCCTTAAGGCGGGAGTCAGTACTGATAAAATATCCCTAAAAACTCTTGAAGGAATCCATGAAATCACTTTAAAAAAACATCTGGTAGAATCCCTGGAATAATTTCTGAAGAAAATCTCAGAAGTATTTATACATGAATATCAGGAGGGATCACTACACACTCAATCTGTTCGGTAAAAATAACTTGGTTTTGGAACTACCGAAATAGTCAGTAAACTAAAAAAATATCAAAAATTGAAAAACAGAGCTTTTTTACTGAAATTTTACAGAGAGCTTTCTTTTTATATTATATATCGATAAAAAATGAAACATTCTGAAACTTGCTTTTCAATTACGCGTGGCGACAGTTTTCATTTTACTGACTTTTTCGGTAGTTCCAAAACCCAGTAAAATTTTACCGACCCCAGTAATTCAATCTAAGTGTGTAGTGGAAATCTTGGGGATCCCTATCGGAATTATTAGGAAAAAAAATCAAGTTTGATACATGACTAACAGAAGGGTTTAAGATGAGTCCATGGCGAAATTATTGGAGGAATCCTCGGAATGATTCTAGTTAAAATCCGTGACGAAATTACAGGAGAAACATCTTATTTTTTTGAGAAATCATTTAAAGAATATCTGTAGGAACTTCTTAAGCACTAGCTAAATATTTCCTTAGGTATTAAAAAAAAAATATATTATCCAATATACGGTAAATGGATTGGCGATGGCAGCGTGGCCCGTCAATACACAAGTCTAATCCGAGTTTGATCTAGTTTTTTTGAATGCAAACTCAAAATCAATAATTATCAAAGTTTACATAGAAAATTGACTTGAGTAGCAGGCTTGATTCCAGTGGGAGCGTAAATGCAACAAAAATAAAGAAGAATGATTTTGTCATTGCTGTCCATTCGTATAAAATGTACATCAATGACAAAATGTGAGTTTTCACATTGAGCTTATATCTCACTCGTTATCAATTTATGACTGTATTCAGTACTTGCATTGCTCTGATTTAGTATTGGTTGGTGTTTGAATCTTGAAGAATGTTTATTGTGCTCTATAATTCATATTTAAAAAAAAAATAGAAAAATGAAAGGGAGCCAAAAAAGTTACGTTATATCGAGGTAAAAGTTACGTTATATCGAGTTACGTTATAAAGAGGTTACGTTATATCGAGGTATTACTGTACTGTCATGTCAAAATGGTTTTGAATAATTTGTCATTTAACCCTCTAATACCCAACCCCGCCTTTAGACGGGGTACACTTTGGAATTTTGTGTAATTTTTCGTAGCTCGGAAATCAAAATGATTCTATTTTTGGCTTAAACCTTAACTCATAACACGCATATTAGAAAAGTTTTTTATGACTTTTAAAACTTTTTTGTATTTTTGAAAATTGTTTGAAAAATTGTATTCTTTTATAACTTACAAATGCCTGGGGTTCATTTAACGTGTAATACAAAAAATCGTACCTTTATATTTTCTACGATCAACCTATCACAGAAGAAGAGCTTGGTGGCATTAAAATAATTTCAAACATGTTTTTCCGTTAATTACACGGAAAATAGAAAAAATTCCAGAAAAAAAAATAAAAATTTAATATTTTTAAAAGTAACGTAAAAACTTGAATTGTTATTATTGCTAAAAATCAGTAACTAGAAGAAGCTTCAAGAAAAAATAAAAAAAGATACACACTTAGCTCAAATCACCGAAGTCGGTAATTCGTTTACTGAAATCTCAACAGCTGAACGGTCGGTAATCAGTTCGGTAAACCAACCGATTACCGAACGATCGGTAATTTGAATTTTTCAGCGCAGATGTCAAAACTACCGATCGTTCGGTGATTTTTTACCGACAAATTGTAATCCATGACCGCCGGTTGTTTTTTACCCCTGGAAGCTTATCAGCAACATAAAAAATTGGGGTGGGTAATGTCTATTACATTACCGCGGGGTTGACGTAGAACTACGATGATTAATAATTTGATTTGTCATGTGTATGAATTTGTAAGTGTACTAGTTTTGTGTTGTTATTGATCGGATGAATTTTTCAGAATTTAACTCTTTTTGGACTCATTTTGGTACTCCTGAAAAGAACCATTTGTCGTTCTGTGGTTCCGAGAACCAGTGTTTGGTGTTCCAGGAATAATGCCAGATGATTGAATTTGTTTGTTTGGTCGTTGCTTCCTTGTGTTGCTTGGTTGGGTGATCGGTTTCTGGCTCCAGCTGTAGTTCGCCAAATTCCTCCAGTAGATTAGATGTTTGATAGCTCGGGTGTTTCGATCGAGAAAATCGATAAAATCGGTCCAGTGCTTTGGTCTGTAGCAATATCCATTGCATGAGCATTTAGGCTCTGTACCTTGATACTCATCAATATGCAGGCTTGGCCGCTATAATCCAGTATTTCACGCAGTTCGTCTCAAAGCGTCACTAATCGATGATTGCCTAAGCGCTGCAGCTCATTCCTCAAGTCAACCCTCTTGGGAGAATTGCTGCCTTTGGCGTGATGGAACTTAAAAAAGTAAGAGGTTGTTTCCAAGATACGACCGCCAAGTTGACGTTGGATAACGTTAGCCTCTTCTATTTACTGGCTTGGGACCGTCACGAACTTATGAAAGATTTCTACTGCTAAAAATCCAATTAGTTTTCACACTATTTGTTGCATGTCAATTCTGATTTATTATAGACATTTGTGTTATTATTTTGTGTTAATACAAAATAATCACTTTACATGTATTCAGAAGCTTAGTCCGTTATATTGAAGAATTGATTTTTAAGTGTATACTTGATCATTGTTAATTTGGAGCAATTGATTCAAAATATTTGAATCATTCCTTAACAATAGAAAATATATTGCATTACGACAGCACTGCAGCAGCGTCTTCGGAAACATTCTCAAATTGTCGTTTTGTCAATTATTCATAACCAATCAGAGATGAATTATAGCAAGAATGTGGTAAACACATTAGCAAATATAACACAAATAACTCTTTAGTACACATTTGTTAGCCCTGAAAAGGGCCGATTGAACTGTGAGAATCGAGTAACTATTATTTAGTTTACCGACAGTTCTGTTTCTGTGAGAATTGCCAATACTGTTGCGCTTCATGGTAGAAATATTTTCAAAACTCTTTCAAAATTGAATTGTCGTCCTGAAAAGGACGGTTGGGTTTGGATATCGTCGATCGCCATTCCATGCTCAGGTTTGATGGATTCAGTGCTAGTTTTATATTCTGGTCTCGGTGATGGAGGTGATTTAACCTCAAAATCTGTACAGCGTATGGCCCTGCCACTTCAGAGCGTAGCCGACAGAATTCTGGATGACTTCAGCACACCGCGGGTTTTCTCGTAGATGAGACCGAAGGTACGCTTGACGTCACCACGGCGAGCCAGACGGCGGTGGTTTGGTGATGATGCAATTGATGTTGTCACGCAAAACCTTGCGATGACGCTTGGCGCTTCCTTTTCCGAGTCCGGTTTATCTTCGGCAACGATTGTAACAAAACTGATGCTTGGCCGCCGGCTCAGCTCCTTTTATGCGGTACGCAATGGATGAATTCTTCTTGCTCGCTCGCTGTTCACTGTTCGTCTCGCTCGCTCGCAAGAGAAGGTCATAAAAGGGACCGGCAGCCGCGCACATTCAATCATTCATTTGTTTCAAACCGTCCAGAGAACACTACGACGATGGCTCTACCAAGCAGACTGCCCGTAAGTCCACTGGTGGAAGCGGCCCCACGAAAGTCGCTCGCTAGAGCGCCTCAGCCACCGGAGGAGTCAAGAAGCCGTATCGCTATCAGCCAGGAACGGTCTCTCTGCGTGAGATCCGTCGCTACCAGAATTCGACGGAGCTGCTGATCCACAAATTGTTTTTCCAGCGCCTGGTCCGTGAAATTGCTCAGGACTTCAAGACCGATCTGCGATTACAGAGCTTGGCCGACATGGCCCTGCAGGAAGCGAGCTAGGCCTATCTTTGAGGCTACCAACATGTGCGCGATCCACGCCAAGCGTGTGACCATCATGCCGAAAGCCTTCTAACTGGCTCGTCGTATCCGTGACGAACGAGTTTAAATTGAATTGGGACACAAGCAAAACGGCCCTTTTCAGAGCCACAACAATGCATTCCACGTAAAAGAGTTACGGCTAGAGATATTTCACCTATTATTATTAATTAATTTATTTATTTAATTGCCAATTGAAATTTCGGATGATTAGTTTTCCAACGGAGTGAAATGGCAAACAAAGTTTTATATAGGTTCGCGTCGGGCGGCGGTAGCATTTTTGCAGTCTTCTCTGTGCGATTATTTGGTTTCGATCGACAATTTCTTACCAAATCAAATCATCAACGAAGCTGTTGCTGATAAGTTTTAGCTTTCAAATCGACAAGTTTATACTGATCGATTTGTCATGTATGTGGTTAGCGACGACGACGACAACGGCATTATTCAATCATCGCTAAATGCGAGGCAAACCGGGATCCTCATTCTAGTGCCGTCCCCAATTTATCTCTCATGCACACAATGTCGAAGATTGCCCTGCAAGAGCGCGATGGGAAATTGATTTCTTAGCCCTGTGATTTTCGAAAAGCACTAATGTTGACGCTAATGAAAGATTGCATGCAAATGACTGACCGAAATATGAATCCATCACATCCATTCACCAGTAATGTCGCTCTTCACGGTGTAAAATTCTCATAACTCTCTTTCAAAATGAAATTGTCGTCCTGAAAAGGACGGTTGGTGGTAGTCACAATCGATCGAACTGGGTTTTCATTCCATTCTTAGATAGAAACACACCAAAAGATTACCGAAGACGATTTAATTAAAATGCGGTCGTGCGCGTGCGCGTGAAGTGGAATTTGATTGGCTTCGACTGAACACGAGATAATGGAGAGAAGTAAGAAGAAGACTGAAAGGGGCGTTTCCCTTTGAATGACGAAAGTGGCTAAGATATCGCGCAATGATGTCTGTGTCAGGAATACACAAGAAAAATGTGCTTTTCTATGAAAAATAAGACATGCTTCGATATTTCTCAATTTTTCGATAGTTTAGTCATGAAAATCAATAGTTTTCATTGTTGGAGTAGATTCGTAGGAAGATTTCCAATCGATTGGTGCAAGAATCTTGAAAATCTATCCGGGCGTTAGTAAGTTATTAACAGTCAAAATCTAACCACTTTTCGTGACGCGAGCGATTTTTCGTTTTTCGAAATTGTACTCCAGTATGTTGCCGTAAGACGTTATCCAACGTCAAAATCAATTCAGATCAATAGTTGCTCATTACAATTGGTCAAGAAACAGTTTATTGAACAGTATTTAAAATCTGTCGCAATTTTAATACATTTTCCAATTTCCGTACTCGAGAATTTTGGAAGCATTACAGAGCTTGGCGTGATGCTCGGGATGGATTGTCCTCCATGACTGGTCCTGGCTGGAAATATTCGGAGAAACTCGAGTGCGATTGCTGCAGGAATTTGATTCAGGAAATATTCGGAGAAACTCGAGTGCGTTTGCTGCAGGAATTTCATTAACAACTCTTTGGTAAAGCAGAAATTTTCCGAGGAAAATTCTGATAAAAGTGAACTTTCCAAAACAACTCTTATTGATTGGAATATTTATCAACAACTCTTTGTTAAGTAAAATCATCCTTAATAACTCTTTGCTCCATCGCCAAACCAAACCATTTCATTGAATTCATCAAGTACAAGAATATGAATGGTAAGGAGAGGCAGATGGTGTATATTTCGCTTGCATTACTTTCCAACAGGTCGCCGGTTGGCGCTGACTACTAATCCGTCCACTGAATGATTTTCAGTTGTTGCTTTCGCTTCGTTGCTCTCTGGTTCCGTTCGCTACTCGCACACTGCTGTGGCTTTCACGCGCTCTTCTTTGCTGCTCCGCTGCTTGATCCGTTCGTTATGCCGTTCGATTTGTGAATGAGCTGGGAGCAGAACAACCAGTGGTTTTATTTGCTCGAGCTCCGTTCACCGATGGCGAGTGGTGGGGTTCTCGCTTGGTTGTTTCGTCACTCCGTTCGCTACTCGCACGCGATTGGTTATTGCTTTCGCGCTATTTTCGTAGATGGTGTGATTCTTCGCTGAGAAAAAAAACTGCAACTCTTTTGATTTTTCATGCAAAATGACCAACTTTGATAAACTATATCTCAATTATTTATGGACCGATTTGAATGAAATTTTCACAGAATATCAGACATAACTTAAATTTTAACATGTATTTTGAGTGATTTTTCCAATCACACGTTGAAAAGCAGTAACGGTTTGACTAAAGTGAATTTTTTGACGATTTTTTATTGTTGACATAACTAAACATATTGAAGGAATAGCTTCATGGTATCTTCAGCAAAGTTGTAGATTTTGACGAGATGAATAAGTTTGCTGAAGACAGTTTTTGTGTAAGGCTATCAGATTTTAAGATAAAAAGTTTTGAATTTTTCGTCGAAAATTACAGTTTAGTTATACGGTTATCACTTATAAACTTGTGATTGGAAAAATTATTCAAAAATGTATGTTAAAATTCAAGTAACATCTGATGTTCTGTGAAAGTTTCATTCGAAAATATTTCCATAAAAAAATGAGATCTAACTTACCAAAGTTGGTCATTTTGTATGGAAAATCGAAAAAGTTTCAAAGGCATGTGAATAAGTTGGGGCCTTCCTTAGCCGAGTGGTTAGTGTCCGCGGCTACAAAGCAAAGCCATGCTGAAGGTGTCTGGGTTCGATTCGCGGTCGGTCCAGGATCTTTTCGTAATGGAAATTTTTTTGACTTCCCTGGGCATAGAGTATAAATCGTACCTGCCACACGATATATGAATGCAAGAATGGAAACTTTGGTAAAGAAAGCTCTCAGTTAATAACTGTGGAAGTGCTCAGCTGAGAAGCAGGCTCTGTCCCAGTGAGGACGTTAATGCCAAGAAGAAGAAGAAGTTGTGAATAAGTTCTCTGTTTATTCGACAAACCAGCTGAATATTTCATGGGTGCACAACAGTAACAGGGCAGCGGATCACAGGGATTTAGTTGAAATCTGGAAACGTAGCTCAATCTTGAAATCTTGAGCGATTTCACAAACCAGATTCTGGATTAACAGCTCAGCAGGCTTCTAGCAGCGAGGTACTTCTCGCTAAGCAAGTTCGGAGGAGCTCTTACCAGCTCGAAAGCGGAAATGGAATGAAACTGAATCCAACGAAGGCAGCATGTTTTATAACCTCAGAATAGCAGATGATGCTCCTCCCTTTTGTGCTCTTCGCTTTCTGATGGAAATGGGTTCTGGGAAATGGGTATGTGCCAATAATGTGTTGGGCAGGGAATTACTTGAAAATTGCGGGAATACTTATACGTGAGAAATTGGTCGAACATGAATTGTTGGAATGATTGGCATTCCCTAAATATTCAATACGAGCTATTGATAATTAATAGTTTTCTTTATTATGACGGTTAATTTCTGATCCATGGGTGCCAAAATTATTACAATTGTTCAATGAGAATGTCTTTTCAAAAGCATTCTAAATATGTCGCAATTTTGTTACATGGGATAATTTTCCTAATCAAAGTGTTCCCATAAAATATGGAACATAAAAGGCGCTGTTGGAAAAGCCACTCTATTTTACAATCGTTGTGAAATGTTGAGCACTCACCCCGACGGCACTGCAGCAGCGTCCGCGAGTCCAATCTCAAATGGTTGAGTCATAAATTATTCATGACAAATGAAATTTTGTATGAAGCCGTGAAATTGATTTAGGAATATTAGAAGTAATAAATAAAGTCGGAAATATTTCTCTTTTAACTCTTTTCCACAAACTTGATGGCTCTGAAAAGAACCGATGGCTTTTTTAGCTTCGATGTTGTTACGGATAAATAACACTGCTCGGACCAGCAAAACTCAGGGGGCTTCTGGTATTTGCTCCTAACGGGATTGCTTCTTGACCACCAATGATGATTTCATCACGAGTCGATATTTTGAAGCGCGGGTCAACAGCTCCTCGGCCGATGAAATTGGCGGCGGCGATGACGATGGCTGGGTGAACGCAAACAAGCGGTGAACCACAAAGCGAGAATGACTCGCCCGACCATGTTCACAGTTCGACCGCAATTTCATCTGTGGACTGCTTCCTCTTCTTCTTCTAGACGGCGGCAGCGGTGATGGCTTTGGATTCGGACGGCATCTTCTCTCGCTCGCTCGACAGTTTGATTTGAGCGAAGGAAGACAAATGGGGGCTTCCTTCGCTATTGATGTCTGTGCCTGAGAAGCTCGCCCGGTCAGAGAAAGCCGATCTGTTGCCTGCTGAGATGCGAGCCAATCGGAGAGTGAAAAGCAAATGACGTCAAATTTTCTCTAGCCACCCCTATTTATAGATTTGCTTGAAATCAACGTTCTCTTTTAAAACAGTTATTAAACTATTTGGACAGGTATATGGGATTCAGTAAGTAAACGACATGAAGCTTTGATATCTTATCTTTCGATTGAGGTGCTAATCAAGAAATTTCGTTAAGCCAGCGAGAAGTTATAAACGTTTAAAATATTTCATGCCAGCGTAACGCTCTTGGTTTTGAAATTCCAATTTCACTCCTGTATAGAGAAGAAAGACGTACTTCTACGTCAAAAATAGACAAAATACCACATAATTATCTTCATATTTTTATTCCATCGTCATGATTGTACAATTGTATATGTTCATTCGCGTTTAAGCTTCATTACGCCACGGATAAGTAAGGAATCAAGCAAGTCGGAAGATGGGGCCGTCGTTGTTGAGGAAAGCTGGCTGCGTTGCTCCCAATATGGAAGAACAAAACGAGTAGCTGCTTGTGCACGGTGGTTCCTAGAAGCCGTACTGCAAATAATTTTGATTTTTACTATATAAAACGTTCAAAAACTTGTATGCTTACCTTCATTGTAATAGTTTTTACACAAAATATTTACAGCTTCTGAAGACTCACCAGGAAAAAAAAACATGACAGCAAGCGTCGATGGCATCAATTTTCAGATTTACCGATTTCGGCAAACTAACAGATTAATTACCGAAACATCGGTTAAATATTTCACCGTTGTCGGTAATGCTGGCAAATTACAGACGCCTCAGTAAAAATGATGACAGATTCACGTCGATTCACCGAAATTCTGTAATGTTGCTGTCAAAAACTGCTTGATTACCGAAACATCTGTAGTTTAGAAAATTACAGATCAGATTCGGTGATTTTATTTACCGAACTCTCACACTCTGTTTGAGTGTGTAGGGATGTTCAAAAATAAAAATTATAAAAATCATAAGCCAAAATTCATACACACTAAGCTCTTACGGTGAATTTCACCGTAATCTCAACAGCTGAACAGTTCGGTAAAATAAAACACCGTAATTCCGTCGAAATTTTACGGATTACGGTGATTTTTCACCGATTACTGTAAAAATTTACCGTACTCCGTTAATTTATTTCACCGAACTGTTCAGCTGTTGAGATTTTACAGGAATCCGTAAAATAATTTAAGTGTGTAGGTTCGCGAATAAAAATAAACCATTGCCCAAAACGTGTTTAGAACGATTTTAGATAACTGAAAATTATATTTAGATCGAAAATAAAAATTTGGGTATTAGAGGGTTAAGTGCTATTCTGATTACTCCTGTCTTTTACGTAAGATTAGAAGCCTCAATGTCAATTGTCATGAAGTCTTAAAAAAATTAGGCTGTTTAGTAGTAGTTCTAGTTAATTTCATTTTTTATTGTTAAAAGTATTTATTGGTCAATACGTTCATATGTCCTTTAAGAAAAAAAGTCACTTTCCTTGTCTGTTCAACAATTTCTCGAATCTTGTAAGTGAACCCTAATGATAGATCTCAGCGTCCTACTTTCCATAGTCATTTTTATAGTGAATGTTGAAGAGTAAAGTTACCTTAGGCTTATATTACAGTTTCCTACAAGATTCACTTTTCGGTGGCAAATGTAATGCTTCACAACGCCTACTTTCTACTTGTAAATTTTGCGAAAATGAAGCTGGAAATAGATTATTTATACCGATGTTACAAAAGAGGTATTTCTTATTATGGCAATGTAAAAACCATATTAAAATAAGATTGTCGCCACTTATTTCTACTCGGTGAATCTACTAGCCATTTTCCTAAGAGTAATATTCGTACATGATAACGATGTGTCTAGCTAGCTAATAGTAAGAGTGGCTACGGATCATTCTGGTTAGCAAAAGGCAAACTGATCGTCCGTTGGATCACATCCGAGATATTAGTGCGTCTAGGGTAACGGTCGTATTTTGGACCCCATAAGGAAGTGATTTTAGTTTTTTTGTCCCAATTAATTAAATGCACAGCGTGACCAAGTCAAAGAACATGCCAACATGTAGAGAAAAATTTCCTCTACGAGATAAAAATGCCCATCCATGAAACTTCGAAAATAATTGAATTGTGAAGCACTGTTTTTCATTATTTTGGACACACCAATACATTTTGGATCCTCAAAGTATTTTTTATCGTTTGGCGACAAGGCCCACGACACTGGTTGAATAATATGCTCGCCCATAGTCTAATCAATCGATTGACAATGGAAAACTGAAGACATTCTACGGTTTTAGTTAAGAAATTTGAAAAAAAGTTTTTGTTGTACATTTGAAAAATTTCTGACGGCTTCAATTTATGTGTGTAACGTGTTGTAACGCTTGCAAGGATGAACCAATTGAATTAGAATAATTTCAGATAAAATAAACACAGTTTCTATGTACAAACGGTTGATGCAAGTGCGGAATAGTCCTATCTTTCCAAATGGCATGCGAATTGAGTTAGTCTTTCTTTTAAAACTGGGAATTATGCAGGAAAATGGCCCAGGGGGTCCAAAATATATTGGTTACCCTATGCCATATGAATTATGACGCGGCTTTAAGCGAAAAAATGTCAAAATGTGATACCACCACTACAGGTTACGCCTTTGGTTTCCATCATATGGACTAATGGATTATGCCCTCCCATCGCGGCAAGGTCGCATAACCAAGGGGAGGGAGATTAAATTTAGAAGAAAATTCTTGAAATAATTTTAAATTAACCCTAGTGGAATCCTGAGTGTACTTCCTGAAGGAATTCAAGAGGAAATATTCGAAGGAATCTGTTGGCAAATTGAATGTATTATTAGTGAAACTCTTCGAAAAATACTCAGAGGAAATTAAGAACAATTGCTTTTCAAGGAAAACTTTAGTTTAAATCAAGTCTGATAACATTGTGATTTTAGGTATGCGTGATAAAACCCTTCAAAGTGCTGACCCCAGAACAAATACCAAGGATTAATAAGTTGATATGTAGAAGGTAAGGCTGACTTACTTAATTCGTTGAATAAAATCTCCGGCAAGATTCCCTCCGTCATCCTGGAGGCCGCCGTCGGCACAATAACGTTACAGTGGATGTTATTCTTCTGGCCTTCAATGGCCACCGTATTGGCCAGCCCCACCAGGCCCAGCTTGGCCGCGCTGTAGTTGGCCTGGCCAAAGTTCCCGTACACGCCGGAATTACTCGACGTCATAATGATACGACCGAAGTTTTGCTTCTTCATAATGGGCCAAGCTGCCCGGGTGGTCATAAAACTGCCCTTCATGTGTACATCGTGGATCAGATTCCAATCTTCGTCGGAAATCCGTGCCAGACTTCTGTCCCGCAGAATTCCTGCATTATTGATCAGCACGTCCACCCGACCGAACGCTTCCATTGCCGTTTGGATGATCTTTTCGCCATCAACAACAGAATTGTAATCGGCCACAGCGGTTCCACCAGCAGACCGAATTTCCTCCACAACCTTATCAGCCGCATTGGACTTTCCCTGGCCGTGGAAGTTTCCTCCCAAATCGTTAACAACCACTTTGGCGCCACGGGATCCGAATAGAAGGGCATACTCTCGGCCTAATCCGGCGCCGGCTCCGGTCACGACTACAACACGGCCATCGTAACGTAGTTGGTCCCGTTTGGCAGATACCATTATTCACAGCTTTTATTCCTGTAGCTTTTAATTCCACTTGACCTATGGAATGGAGTTGAGAAAGTTAAAATTAGCTTACATTTGTTCCAGAACAATCTTATCTCTTATATTGCAGGCCAACAGCAGAGAAAATATGATAGGCCACAATCAGCACAAACTCACTTTGAATACCGCCTAGTCATGTCATTAGAGAAGTCTACAAGAGGCCGAGGTACATAATTTTACACCTAAACCTCATTTGCAGTCTCGAATTAGTATGCAACAAGTTTGACCTTTCGTCGCCGACCATTTTTCACTCCGAAATTATGTAGGAATAATGGTTTATTTTCAAAGATTTGCGTAACTTACCGTGAACTTTCGAAACACTAGTACGGATTTATTGAGAATATTGTACTATTGAAGAAATTTAACACAAATAATTGAGCACCAAAACAACACAAAAACAAGGCAGATGACGAATGGACTTTGGAACAAACTCAAATTCAAGCAAAACAATCTCACCCACTGAAACACGATGTGATTGATGCGAGCTCTAAAACTGCACTGGCCACTGATTCGCTTCGCCTTCGGTTCGGCTGCGACTCGCAGTTTTGGGATATGAATGATCATTGATGATGACTGAAATGAATTTTATTTTGACATCGCACAGTGGTCGTACATGTCAGCAGCACGCGTTCAAAAATTGGCTTGTTAAGGCCGCACGGGACGTCATCATAATCACCCTATCCATTTCAAGAAGCAAATCTCAAGAACCACTCCATATATCGATGCGAAAAATGTATCACTATGATGCTATATAAGTAGTGCACAACCCGATAAAATTTCAGCGTCATCGGTTCACTAAAACTCGAGATTTGCTTCCACAAAGTTTTGATGATGATTGTTAGAGTGAGACAAAAGATAGGGAAAATAACACGGTCTCCCGTGTCGCCTTAATGGGTATCCAGTTTTTTTTTACACATTCTAATTCTCGCATAACTTCTGATCTCGCCCTAAAAGCCATTGGTAACCATGTGTGTAGTTCGTTGTTTCTGAGCATTTGCATGGGTTTTCATGTTATTTAACAACGTTATGGGGAAGAAAGGATCAATATCTACCTGCTAGTGATGTTGGTTTGGATGCTTATTCTTTCATTTGCTCAGAAACATCCAGCTACGCAAGTGGTTACCAATGGCTTTTAGGGTGTTATATCAGAGTATGCGAGAATTCTACGTTAAAAATTGAGTTAAACCCCATACAAAAACCGTTACGACGGGGTGGATGGGTGTCAAAAATGACCATTTTAGGCGTTATGAAATTTGTGAATAAACCCTTCAAATTCACGTCCAGCGACGGTGTTAACGCGCAGATATCGCGTCTCCAGTTGAAAGCCGGAATCATCGACAAGCGAAAACCGATTTCTCGCATAATCTGGGATAACGCCCTAAAAGCCATTGGTAACTACGTGTGTAGCTTGTTGTTTCTGAGCAAATGCATGAATATGCATCCAAACCAACACCACTGGCAGGTCAAGCATGACCCTTTCTTCACTATAGCGTTGTTAAATAACGTGTAAATCCATTCAAATGCTCAAAAACAATGAGCTACACACGTGGTTACCAATGGCTTTTAGGGCGAGATCATAAGTTATGCGAGATTTTTCTCTAAATCTATGAGGTGAACCTAACTTCGGGCATAGTGCGCTGGACAGCGCATCAGTTGTGCTACACAGCGCACCTTGCCCGACGTAGCTCTGACGCATGGGTTTGGAGGAAATACATTTTTCGGGTGTCGAAAATTCCGGTTTTCAACTGTTCGAATAATAATATGCGTGCAGTTCAAACGCAACGTCAAGATTTAAGTAGGCTTGGATTTTTTTGTTCTTCAAAGACGCTAATGTTCCTGATAAAACCCCTCTAAACAAGCTCCCTCAGGTTTGGACACTATTGCTATTGGAAGTTCGTGGATTGCTTATGGTGCCAGTAAAGAAAAACACGTACCCCCAACGATAAACAAGCGAGAAAAATGGATTTTATCATCGCTCTCTCTTTGGGGCTCCCGTCCGCTGCTTCCATTCATCAGACTTGTTACAATTTTCGATACATTGACGATCGTGGACCGCAACAGGTGGGGTGTTTTTCTTTGCTTGCTTTTATCGTGCTTCATACTCAAATGAGAGCGAATTCTGCAATGCCTATGGACCTATGCATGAGTTAACTATTTGACGTTTTAGCGGTGCCGTGTTATTTATGTTACCATGGAAACCAGTGTATTCGGCACCGCTCAAACGTCAAATTAGTGAACTCGTGCATTGGTCTATAGGCCAGGAGAAGTGGATGAACTTGTCATTCATTTTTCTGTCAATTCTCATACAAAATCTACTTTTTCTTTGACATAAATTCACTCTAGGTGAACCACTTCCCCTGGCCTATGGACCTATGCAAGGGTTCACTTTTTGACGTTTTAGCGGTGCCGTGTTATTTATGTGACCATGGAAACCAATGAATTCGGCACCGCTCAAAAGTCAAATTAGTGAACTCGTGCATCGGTCCATTCCACTAAGGGCTCATTCATTAATTTCACAACGCTGAAAATGACCATTTTTGACACCCACCCACCCCTTCGTAACGCTTTTTGTATGAACATTCTACAAATTTTATATGAGCCGTAACATCGTGAGGACACCCACCCACCCCCTTCAGCGTTATGAAATTTGTGAATATATTATGTATCCGGTAGAAATCAAGACCAACATTTATTTATAATTATTGTTTTCTCGGGCCTCGTGCGTCGCAGCTAATATGTGAATAGTGCGCTGTGTTCATAAAAATCGTAAGAATGCAGCGCCACACTAAAAAACTGATTTCATAATCGCGCGAGTTGAGGTGCGTCGCGAGTCTCACTGGCGCGATCCGGTTTGGTGGCGGTGCGACAATACCCAAAGTGGAATAAGAAAAATCTCACCAATCACAGAAAAAGAAGACCGTCTTCGCGAGTCTCGTCTCAGGTTTTCACCGCACATTTTTTTTGTGTGTAGATGTTCATTTGAGATGAACTCAAATGATGACGATGATGGTTTTTTGACTTTTCTGTCATCATCATCCCACGACGACGCGGAGGCCAGACCATCAGGACGACGTCGACAAGAGCTGAAGCACTTTCTTGCTTTTCTACGTTTACGATTGAAGTGAAACAATGCCCTTCTGATTCAATAGAATAAAGTGCGAAATTAATGTGAAAAAGGTAAGCCATTTTTCGCCATAAACTTGTTCCTGTACGTGCCAAACTTCACCAACTACTTCCGCATGCCCTCAGCTTTCTTTCTGTGTGTGCTCACTGACTAAAACTGGTCCTGATCCAAAACCTCGCTCTGCTCTGCTCAACATGATAGAGAATCTGTCCAAGAAGCGAATGGTGTTCGGGATTAGTTGTTTGATACTGTGAGTAGCGTTGGTAAATTTGTCGGGAATCCCATCCGTAACTAATGGCAGGAACCGTCCGATTTTTCAGATTGACTATCGTGGTCCTCATCATCGAGTCCAAATGGATGAAAGCCGGAACGCGACGACAGGAGTTCATCATTGAGAACAATTCCACTTGCTGGAAACGGGAAACGTACGAAGTCATTAAGGATTGCCATCCCTGCACGGCGTTCGAAATTGCCAGCAGATCCCAGGGGGTGTGCGTGCTGACCCACAACAAGGAAGTGCTCAAGTGCATGAGCGGAGAGATAGTCACCCGAAGGTAAGCATTCCGGACACCTACAGTGACTCAAATTCATGTTTGTACAGGGGCTTTCCTTATCCGAGTGGTTAGAGTCCTCGGCTACAAAGCAGAACCATGCTGAAGGTGTCTGGGTTCGATTCCCGGTCGGTCCAGGATCTTTTTGTTTTGGGAATTTCCTCGACTCCCCTGGGCATAGAGTATCATCGTACCTGCCACACGATATACGAATGCGAAAATGGCAACTTAGACAAAGAAAGCTCTCAGTTAATAACTGTGGAAGTGCTCATAAGAACATTAAGCTGAGAAGTAGGCTCTGTCCCAGTGAAGACGTAAATGCCAAGAAGAAGGTTAATCTACTGGTCTTTCTCTTCTAGACATAGAAAAAACTTTCGACAATGTTTGACATGATGGCTTGTTTGTAAAATTAAAAAAAATCTTATTTTCCAACATACATTGTTAGAATAATCCAAAGTTATCTGTCAAATCGTACACTGGTAAGAACGTAAGAACTGGTATTCCTCAAGGCAGCATTTTGGGACCATGTTATGACGAATACATATGAATGTCTTAAGGATATGCTTTGAAATGTGATCATAATAATGGTAACTAATTTCCTTGAGGTATAATCATGAAAAGTACAAAAACATTGTAAATAATGCAGACTGGAATCGATTGATGAACGATGAAACTAACACACACGGTCATTAACACTTGGAAATTTTATGCTGCTAAATTGAATTATGGCAGAACTGCCCATAACTGTATATTTGTAACATTCGACAAAAGTAGGCACTGAGTAAATTGGATACCCAGTGTGCATTTTATGGCAGTATGGACCTGTGCACGAGTTCACGAATTTGACGTTTGAGCGGTGCCGAATTCACTTGTTGCCATGGTCACGTAAATGAGCCATTTTACGAAGCAGGTCAAATGACAGGAGACCTGGGATTTTTCCAGAGGGATGGCATCATAGTTTTTCACTATGGTATTTGACAGGTCTTGTTGTACCTTCTTATCGGGAGCATAAATTTATACTCCAGTTGAAATTCTCACGCACACTCATATATTTGTTGAATGTTTACATTCCGTATGAGTGAAAATGGGACAAAATGCGCCAAACAAGACAAAAACTGCGCAAAGCTGGTATGTGAGAATGTGCAATGAAAGTCTTCGGTTTACTTATCAGTGGTTTCATCCACGTTCGCAATGGCATTTACCCATCTATCCCGCGCATCGATATTATTTGGAAACTTGTGATGCGAAATGTTATCATCGTGATAATTGTTCTTATGATTTTTTGAATCGCAACCTAAAGAAGGAAACAACACTACATTGTGATTTTCATGATAATAGATATGAAACTTACTTTTATTTTAAACCGCGAGCTACGCTATGGAAATAATAACGACCAATATGCGTAGATTTTGTGTGCCTAGGTTCGTTTTGCCACATTCACCTCAGCTGCATTGCTTATAGTGTAATAGTATTGGTGAGCGCTGCTCGCGTTAGATAAGAGGCAACCGATTTTTCAATCATCGTCGTCAGTTATGGCGATGATGATGGTTGATGACTGTGCGCATTTCAAGCGTAGCTTTTCATACAGGCGAAAACTTAAATGGAGAAAAAATATTAAAATATTTCTGATCACAAAAATGCCTTTTTATGTGAAATATAGGTGAAAAAGAGGTAGCTGATACAATAACTAGGTGTAAAGTTGCAGTAACAAACATTTTTGGATCTCTTTTTTGTCATTTTCTTCATGTCCTCGTTTGGTAAGATGAGGCGTTGTTAAAAATCACGCTGGATTTAATCCCAGGTCTCCTGTCAATTCTCGATTACTTTTTCAAATCGACGTAAGTAACTTTCATACGGTTTTGAGAAAATTAATTCAGAAGAATCACAACCTGTCTTCTAAAACTGTTTTAAAATGAATCACCTTTTTAGCATTTTTTCGACGTGTACATTTCTTAAATTTTGCATACAATGAGCTCGCGTTCAAAAACTATGGAGTTCCTATTATTTCACACAAGAATTTTATGACAAAATGATAAGCCGTTTTATTCAGTTACTTGCGACGTTTTTCTACCAGTGTAAAATCGACTCAAGTAGTGTTTTGTTTTGATTCGTGGTTAAGTCACTTTTTCTCTCCATACAGCGGGGCGGCGAAAGTAGTGGTTAGGTTGCGAAAGTTGAAAATCTTACTTTCGTCATTTTGTATATCCGAAAATTAAACGTTTTAAAAGTGAAAAGTTGAGTTGGTACAGAGCGGTACGTGTAGAATTCCGCCTGCTTAACACGTAGGATCGATAAAGTAAGTTTGTATACTTTTTTGACTTGAGTCTGTATGAATAAGTTTTCGAGAATTGACGCCGTTTCGGCGATCAGCTGTTCCGAAACGTCTCGTAAAATGGCTTATAACACGGCACCGCTTAAACGTCAAATCTCGATTACTTTTTCAAATTGACGTAAGTAAGTTTCATACGGGATTGAGAAAGTTAAATGAGAAGAACCACAACCTTTCTTCTAAAACTGTTTTAAAATGAATCCCCTTTTTAACATTTTTTTACCGTGTATATCGCTTGAATTTTGCATGCAATCAGCTCGCGTTCAAACACTAAATAGTTCCTATCATTTCCCACAAAAAAAAATGTATGACAAAATGATAAGCCGTTTCAATCAGTTACTTACGACGTTTTTGTACCAGTGTAAAATCGACTCAAGTAGTGTTTTGTTTTGATTCGTGGTTAAGTCACTTTGTCTTCTATACAACGGAGCGACGAAAGTAGCGGTTAGGTTGCGAAAGTGGAGAATCTTACTTTCGTCGTTTTGTAAATCCGGAAATTAAACGTTCTAAAAGTGAAAAATCGAGTTGGTTTAGAGCGGAACGTGTAGAATTTCGTCTGCGAAACACGTAGGAATGATAAAGTAAGTTTGTTAAGTTTTCTGACTTGAGTCTGTTTGAATAAGTCTTCGAGAAATAGTGAACTCGTGCATTGGTCCATGGGAGGAAACTAAAATTTCTTAAGGGGGGATCCTACAGACATCCATGCAAGATTATCACATAATCTTGGGAGCGGTTCTTTCATCACCCCGAGTCTAAGTACGACTCCCAGAGAATTGTATAACAGTGAATTGCCTTTAGTAGTGCATACAAATCAACTCTTTGGAAGCTATCGAGTGCACAAAGGTTTTAAGTTTGTAATGTGTGAGTACTATTTTAAATTAAAGATGAATTCAAAAAACACATGTTTAAAATAACAGCTGAAAAATCTCCTTTTATTAATAACTTCTCTAAATCAAGGACATTTTCAAGATTTGAGTGAAATGCGGGACGTTTCGCGGGACACTTTTCAGCGCGGGACATATGTTTAAAATACGGGACTGTCCCGCGAAAAGCGGGACGTCTGGTCACTTTATCGGAATCACATCAATATGGGTATCAAATATCAAGATTTTAAAAAGAGATGCTTTTGAAAGCACTTCCAGAATCACTGGCTGCCATGACCACTGTATAGTAGATTCCAGCCACCCCGATGGAAGTGCCTTATTTCACACATGGAAGAATCATATCAATATGGGTAACATACTTCAATATTTTTGACTAGTGGTCCCGGCAAACTTCGTATTGCCGTCAAGTAGGCTGCTGAAAAACGTCATGGACGTCCCATACAAAACAGGCAGTTCCGTTTGCTCCCGTTTTTTTCTAACTTTCCTGTGAACATCTTGAGTTTTTATACACACAAACACGTCGGAACACTTCAGGATCATATCTACATGATAAATTTTGAAATCCGATAGCGCGTTCTCAAGTCATTTTGTGACATACAAACACCACTCCATTTTTATTTATATAGATTATCATGCTTCCGGAAGCAGTTTTGTAGAATCACCGTCTACCATGAACAGTAGATTCCATCAAACAGGGTGTCTACTACCTGGAAAAACCTGGAAAACCTGAAAATATCAGGGAATTTTATTCAACCTGGAAAAAACCTGGAATTCTCAGGGAATTTTGGCTACACTCAGGGAAATTATTTTAAAGCAATAATGCATAGTAGAATATGTCGTTTTTGTGAAACAAAATCTTTTCAATCAAAAAATTTTCGCTATCAAAACGCTAGTTGACCTTTTAACGATTTTTATTTAAATATTCAACATAAACATTTTTAGTAGGGCGCGGCTTATTCTTCAAAAGCTCTCAAAACCAAAAATTCGTGTGCTTCACTGAATTCAAATCACATTATAGGAGAAACCTCAAAATCTGAGCCAAAAATATTAACATTTAAAGGTGGCGCAAGCGTTTGGAAGGTGAATTTTCAAGTTATAAAAAATGACCTTCAGTGAAGTAAACATAACTTTGTTATTTTTTAACCAATTTTGAAACTTTTAGCACCATTATCTTCCGAATTAAATTTATAAAAACTTTGTAGAACACCAAATTTGTCTAAAATCTAAGTTAAAAATATTTTTATCCAAATTTTTCCTCATTTTACTCAAAATTATAAATCGATTCCGAATATTTTTACATGTTTTCAAAGCAAATTTAGTTGTTTTCAAACTGTTCATACAACACATTTTTCTAAAAAATGGTTTTGACTCAGCTTTTCAACAAAAACTACCCAACAACATGATTTTTAATGAAAAAATCAAATATCTTTGGATTACTTAAATTTTTTCGCCGGAAATTGATTTTTTTTCTATAAAACTTAAATATATAAAGCATCTTGCCTGATGAAAAGTGCATATATTTTTTAACATATGCAGACATATGTTTGTTTCAAAATTATTTAAAAATAGACTTTGCAACAATTTTTAAAGGTTTAACAAATGAGAAAAACTAGTTTCAGCTTTAGAGATAATATTTAACTGGCACAAATTTGAAAAAAAAAACTGGCATTTTTTGTTAAAAAATCATGTTTTCGCTGCATGACTGGGTCAAGACATTTTTAATGAAATGTTATGTATGAAAGGTTTGAAAACAATTGAATTAACTTTAAAAGCATGTAAAAAGATTTGGAATCGGTTGAGTAATCATGAAGTTATGGTCAAACAAAATTGAAATTTTTAGTAAAATGAGGAAAAATTTTGGATAAATTATTTTTAACTAAAACTTGTTTTGATTTAAGACAATTTGGTGTTCTACAAAGTTTTCATAAATTTAATTTTGAAGGTGTTGATGCTAAAAGTTTTGAAGTCGGTTAATAAATAACAAATACTCTAGAGCAGCGTGCTGCCTTTGCATCTTTGCGAGGGAGCGAAAAAATGCTAAGCAGAGAGGCAACGAAAAATGAGCGAGGAAAATGCAGCACAAAACACAACAGAGTAAAATTCCATCAAAAAGGGTGCTCTCACAACTCCCCGAGGACTGTCTGTTCGGGCGGCAGACTCAAGAGTTGTTTTGAAATGAGAGTTATGGTGAGCATCGCAACGAGAGAGAGAGAGAGTGCCTGAAAAAATCCTCGCATTTTTTTGCACTCTCACTCGAATTGCTTGAGGATCTGTGTTGAAAATTTTGAGTTAATTTTTTATCCTCAGAGAAACGGTAAAATCGCCTCCTCTTTGCCTCGCAGAGGAGTTTCTATCAAGCCTGCTTTACTGAAGGTTATTTTTTATAACCTGAAAATTCACCTTCAAAACGCTTGGTGGCGACCTTTGAATGTTAATATTTTTGGCTCAAATTTTGAGGTTTCTCTATTAATGTAATTTAAAATTAGTAGAGCTCACGAATTTTTGGTTTTGAGAGCTTTTGAAAAATAAACCGCACCCTAATGTTTAGGCAATGAAGCAAAATTTAAGATTGCCAAGTTGATAAAGGCTAGTACAGTTCTAGTTGGGTTCCATTCATGAGCATATGAAACCTAGTTGAAAACATTCCAATTTTTTTTTCAAAATTTTGTTTTTCTTTTTTTATACAAAAATAATAAACTTTGTAGGTAAAGAGAAAAAAGGACAAAAATACTATATTTTGAAGGTTAGCAGATTTTTTTATAGTCTTGTCTATTTTAGTCTTACTATTTTAATGCAAGTTTCTATTTTTGGTTAAGGTCTCTAAAGTCTCTATTTTAATCAAAATGGTCACTAAACTCACATTTGATCTGCTTGCAGTAAATCCTGATGCAAAATTCTAGAGACTCAAGAGAAACCTACAAAGACTATTATACGATTATTCCACAAGTTCTTAATGATAGTTTTCTCAGATCCCGAGGAATGCTTCAGGAATTCTGGTAATTTTTCCAGTGATTTCTTCTGGAATACTTCCAGGAATGCTACCAACAATTTTTCAATGGATGCTTAGAAGAATTTCTTAAGAATTTGGCCCAAAGTTGCTAGAGCTTTCCACCGCTTCCACAAAGGTTCATTCCAGAGCTTAACAAAAAAAACTTGCAGTAATTTTCACAGAGGTTATCCTGAAAAAAAAAAAAACCTAGCGTTTATCACATGATTTTTCCACTGATTTTTTGTAACTTCTAGAAAATTTCGCACAGATCCTAAAGGAGCTCTTCCACTAAGATTTATTTCAGAGTTTTTGAAAAAAATATTTTTTTTCGACATTTTTCCAAGAAACCCCATAATAATTTCTACGCCATTTTTTTTTTCATTTATTCTAAGCATTTTCATAAGGACCCTTTTTAAATTTACTCACGATTACACTCAGGAATTGCTCCAAAAATCCTTCAGGCATTGTTCGATGAAATCGGAGTTATAAACTAATAAACTTTTCCAAGAATTTCTTGATAAATTCAACTTGGGATTCCTTATAAAATTTCTCCAAAAATTCTCTCGGCATTTCTCCATCATTTCATCAAAATATGATTCCTGTGGTTCCATTTCTTGAAAAAATTTTCAAATCTCAATGAATTCTTCTCAACTTCATCACCATTTCTTCAAAAACAAGACTGTAATACTTTATTCAGAGGTTGAAATGTTTTTTTTTTTCAGTTATATTGACAATTTATGAGGAGAATCTTAGAAAGCGCTTCATCAAGAATCCAAAATTTCGACATTCCTTGTGAATTTCTCAAAATTTTCTACAATAAATCTGACAAATTTCTTTGATCCTTTCCTGGAGACATCCCTTGATCTTTAAATACTTTATCAAAAACCTGGAGGAATTTCTGAACGAGGTTAGAATTCTTGAAGATGATCTAAATCAACTTTTTGGAAAACTTGTAGATTCGTTGAATCATAAAACAATTATTGGACGGATTCCTGATCCTTAGAAAAATTCCAGATCGAGTTCATGGAGGTATCTAAAACGAAATTCTTGGCAGAATTACTCACAGAATTCGCTAAACATCACAAATCATACTCCTGGAAATATTATCGGTGTAATATGTGAATAAATTTTACAGCACAAGGAGCAATCGTAATGGAACGAGTACGTTTTTGATGTTCATAAAACTGAATACCATTTTAGGGAAGTCTTTTTTTTTTTCTTAGGTTCAATCGTTGTTAATATCTGACTTTGAGAATGACAGGCACTTTCAGATCATTTGATAATAATTCTTGGTTTTCGTGGAATTATTACAAAATAACCATTTTTTTTCTTGAGTTGTTAACAAACATATATTTTTTTGAAAATACTTTTCGTTAGACTTTTTTTTTAAGTGTTTCAAAGCCAAACTCCTATCTTTGAAAATAAATGTTTAATCATCTAATATTAAAAATTCACCAAACACTTATGGATTTTGAAGAGTTTCTTGAACCTGGAATTATTTTCCAGAACCTGGAAAAACCTGGAAATATCAGGGAATTCTATTTCTGTAAATGAGTAGACACCCTGATCAAAGACACATTAAAGACCTTCATGTCTCTTGCAGTTGCCCAAAATTTTATGGCTCATAAGGTAATCTAGAATGCCGTGAAAAGTGTACTGCGATCTGTCAAACTTGGGTACCTTTTGCACTACCGAGGGACCAAATGCAGTACTAGAAGTGGTACCCAATCTGAGCACGATTGGGACGGACCTGATTTCATATTCCTTGGATGATGTGGAGCGTTCTCAGAACCACAAGATGTAAAAACCACTCGAGCACTTGGAACCTGCTATACAGTGGTATGGCAGCCGGTGGTTCTGGAAATGCTCCCGAGAGTATCACTTCCAAAAATCTTGAAGTTTGATACCCATACTGATACGGTTCCTCATAGACGAGAACAGCTTTCATTTTGAAATTTAATGCTCAAAATATGCTCGAAGTGTAGCTCCGGACAATATTTGCATGGTTAAACATTTTTTCCGGAACCAGTTTTAGGTCAAATTTCTGAAGGTTTCCAACGAATCTCAATTCACACACTGCACAAAATACAAGCGACTGCAAAAAAATGCCATTTGGAAATGATCTCGGAAACTCCGGTGTCCCGGTGTCCAGTGGACAATTTGTATGGCCAAGCAAGTTCCTGAAACTAGACCAAATGTTCCGTCGACTGCTTCCGAATTACATCAATTTTTCATATCGTTATCAGCATTTGAATTTGGGAAAATTTTGCCTATCTCAATCATTTTGCCTATCCCCTGTACATACCCTCATACGGCTCCGCGTTGCCAAATGCCACATGAGCCTTCGTACGGACCCTCAACATAGGCTTTACAATACACATCTTCCACTTTCGGTATAAAGTTTACGTCAAACCTACCATCAAGAGTAGTGTGCTTAGTCAAAATTGGTCTGCTACAGTTGGTGGGACTCTTATGCGTCGAAATTCCCCCAAAACTCCGTATTTCTAGGCATAACCGTCCCACTTTTAATTTCATAGCAAAATTCATATTGTTTCGCTAAAACAAACTCATATATCTAAAAGCACCCATTTCCTCATATTATTGTGAAGAAATTTTTAAAATTTACCTTAACCTCTATCCATTCGGAGTATAAATGTGCCAAAATATTTAATCGCGTTTTTCTCGGCTTCATGTTTTAGAACATGGGACAATTATGCGTATAACGGCAGTGCTTCAGATTTGAGCAAAAAAACTGGTTTTGAAAATTTGTAAAACGACAATGGTTATTTTCCTCTTAAAATTACCAAGAACCCAAAAGTGCTTATTTAAGGCTAATATTTCGTACAACTGGGTGTATAGTCAAAAAATAATTCTGATAGAAATTTTATTGCTAGGGGAAGGGGTGGTAAAATGAACACCTTAAGTAAATCATCTTGTTTCTGATAGAAAAAACGAGAAATTTGTATAGTTCCTTCGCACAACATCAAAAATAGGGATGTAATCTATAGCAGTGACATGGATTCAGACTAAAATAACTAATTTTTCACATATTTTCATCGCTATCAAAAAGCAATGCAAATGTTCATTTTACCTGCACTATGTGGGTAAAATGAACAGTGGTTGGTGGTAAAACGAACACCATGCAAAAAACGTGAGCAAAACAAATATATTTGAAAAAATTTATTGCCCCATCGAAAATACATCCATTAATGATTGTAACCCATTCAAAAAGAATTCTAAATGTATCAGATTTGACATCATATCATAACGATTATCACCTCACTGAAAAACCTCAAGTCTTCCGAGCTAAAAGTTACGTCAGTTCCAATTTTCAAACGTGGTTTTCTAAAATCCGTTGTTTCGTTGATATTTTCACTTCAATTGACCTACGTATCAACTCGAATACTCAGATTTATGCTCTAAATCGTCCGTGCGTAATAAAAAAACATCGAAATTTGTTTTTTCTCGGTAAGAGATACGGTGTTCATTTTACCACCACTTCCCCTACTACATCACTACACTGAATCAAGGGATCTTATCCGATTTATCTGAAAACACATATAGTTTTTTTCCATGTAGTTTTTCACATGACGTTCATCAATATATCACATAAACAGTATCAAGATGGTTTTGATTGGATTTATCTGATGCATAGTTTCCCAAACTGTGGGTCGCGACCCCCAGGGGGGTCGTGAGCTAGTGTTTGGTGGGTCGCGAAAAAAAAAATCTTTCTTTATCTATTTTCTAAGTTTTGAATGTTTCCTCGATCTTTAGCCACTTCATAACAGACATTATCTTCATTAATTAAAAAAATAAATCTTGTGGTGATGAACTATGCAGGTCAGAGAATACTAAATAATGATCACAATTTGATTTGAACATTTATCTTAATCTTAACTGTCAAAGTCGTTAGGTAGTAACAAATTCCTGATGAACAATGTTGCTGTAGTTTGAGTTTCCGTAAGAGAAGAATGAAAACTAATGACTTTCAAATATTTAATTTTCCTCAAACACTGAAAGTTTCAATTGATTTTGAGTATGATTTTCACGCCTTGTCATTGATCATAGACAAAGTATCGAAATACCATGCAAGTTACAATAAAGAATTCATTTTTTCAATAATTTATACCTGGTGGGTCGCGAAAAAGACGCCTGATGGCTAGGTGGGTCGCGCACCTAAAAAGTTTGGGAACCTATGATCTGATGAAACATATATGAATTATGGGATTTTGTCGATGAATTTCATGTGAAATTCAGATGACAATTATTGATTTGGTTAATGATTTCCATGTGATATTATAATAAATTTTGAATAAACTTTTTTTTTTGTTTCACTGAATCTAACATACAAAATATTTGAATTTCAAAATGATGTATTTACAATTTATCGGCTTTTGCTCTCAAACTTTATTTACATTGTTTTCATTGAAATTAGGGTTGAACTAGAAAATAATGTTCTACCATAGCAACGTATTTGGTGGACTACCAAATAAATCACCGGTGTTTCCTGATTGTTGATTTGCAGCACCAGTAACTCAAGCGATAAAGTTCTTAGAACTGCTACTTTCTGTAATTTTAAATATTAAATATTAATTTGACGCCAATTAGTATTGTTTTTAAGCATTCAACTTACATTTAGTTATGAAGAATTTCAATCCACGCTCTGACAAGATGAACCCAAAATTTTCAATGGAATTCTGAAACGCATTCTAAAAAGATAAATGTGCTTAGTTATTTGGTATTTTACGAAATTTACGCTAAAAAGCTTACCACGAAAACTACGGGAATCCCAAATCTTCGGAAAGTGGATCAAACAGATGCGCCATCTTGAAATTCTGCCATAAATTTTCACATGTGCACATCACATAGACATTATCGGATAACATCCATAACACTTGGTCATGTATAATTTACCAGTACAACAGATAAATATTATTAAGTATCAAATTGATTTTTACGTGTTTTGTACATAACATTTAATGGATACACATAAGATGAATGTGAATTCGATGATCGTAAAAGTATGTGACGTTTTTAATACTATCTATGATATTTCTTCGTTCAGTGTAGGCTCATGTATAATCTCAATGTGACTGTTATGCGGTTACAATGACCAATGTGACAAAACAACTTGGTATTTTTTCGAATTTCCTAGAACAATCTCTCAGATTTTAGTAAGTTGATCGAAAGTAGGGTAACGGTCGTATTTTGAACCCCCTGTGGAAGTGATTTTAGTTTTCTGTTCCAATTAATTAATTCCACAGCGTAACCAAGTCAAAGAACATGCCAAAATGTAGACAAAAACTTCCCCTGCAAGATAAATATGCCCAAACGTCGAAAATAATTGAACTGTGAAGCACTGTTTTTTATTATTTTTGACACACCAATACATTTTGGAGCCTCAAAGTTTATATTTTGGACACCCGCTATTTTTTATCGTTTGGCGACAAAGTCCACGACACTGGTTGTATGATATGCCCATAGTGTAATCAATCGATTGACAATGGAAAACCGAAGAAATTCTACGCTTTTAGTTCAGAAATTTGAAAAAAAAATTGTTTACATTTGAAAATTTTCTGGCAGTTTCAATTTCTGTGTGTAACGTGTTGTACCGGTTGCATGGATGAACCGATTCAATTAAATTAATTTCAGATGAAATAATCACATTTTCTATGCACAAACGGTTGATGCAAGTGCGGAATTGTCCTATCATTCCAAATGGCATGCAAATTGAGTTAATCTTTCGATTTAAACTGGGAAATTTGTAGGGAAATGGCCCAGGGGCTCCAAAATATATAGGGGTCCAAAATAGATTGGTTACCCTATTCATCATTTCTCGATTACTTTTTCAAATCGACGGTTTTGAGAAAATTAATTAAGAAGAATCGCAACCTGTCTTCTAAAACAGTTTTAAAATGAATCACCCTTTTAACATTATTTCGCCGTGTAGGGAACGTATAGGGGGAGATCCCCCAGTACCGGACACTTAAGCCATTAAATTCTTAATTCGAAAAATATTGATTTTATGGGCTCGTGTTACCCATTTATGATAAATATTATCATTTTTATACCGTAAAGTGCCCTAATTCAGCGCAGTGCCTAATTCCGCGCATTTCATACAAAATTAAAATTATTTATATATGGAACATTAATATTTCAGCAACTTTTAATGCTATTCGAGGCTACTTTGATTAAGAATAAGTTTGAATCACAAATAAAAGCAAATAAGGCATTTTTTCGCGGCATAAAAAAATAAACAGTGAAGGCCCGTCGGAGTTGACGTTATTTTTCTAATTTTCTTAGCGTCCGCGCTAAGACTGTAGGACAACAACAAACACGATTTCTTTATTAAAAATGTTTTATTTTTTATGCAATATTCCATGGAACTACTTGCTACAGATATGTTTCATGGTGCTTCTATGAAATCTTATCAAATATTAGCATAATTATTGAGTTTTATTCAAAAAAGTATTGCGCGGAATTAGGCCACGTCTTTTTTCATAATGCCCTAATTCCGCGCACTGTTCTTCGCATAACAACAGACAAGTAAAACATGCTATATCCGTCTTCACATCTGTCTATTTCTCTAAAAAGTAACTTTATGCATACATACGTTTCATGTACAAGCGGAATATCGGGAAAGCCCACTTAGGCAGCGTCCATAAATGACGTAGCATCTTTTGACCAATTTTTGACACCCCTTCCCCCTTCGTAGCTTATTTTCCCATACTTAATACATGGTTCGTAGCAAAATCGTAGACTCCCCCCTCCCCCTTAAAATGCTACGTCATTTATGGACGGTCCCTTGCAGGGAACAATACCACGTGGTTTATGCAAAATAGTTTATACACACTTAGATTTTTTTCACGAGCTCGGCTGTGCGGATCTCGGTTGAAATTAGCCGAGATTCGGCATTCTGAATTAAGAGTGTACATCTGTGCGCACAAAATTTACTTAGCCTAATAAGCCATTTTATGTAAAATTTAAATCAGTAGGCAGGGAAGATATTTTTCATGTACGTTACCTGTAATTCATGTAAACCTGGTAGAAACATGCGCTGAAAGAGACGGGGACGTCATCGCCAACAAAAATGTGACCAGCGCCATTCACATATCATGCTAGTTTTTTGAACAACAACAATGAGCGGCCCGCCAGAAAACGTCATTCGAACGTTTCGTAAAATGGCTTATTAACCACACATAACATTGGCAATGTATACTTGTTTATGATTCTTATTTATATTATACAATCCATATAGAATTATTGTAAAAACAACATATCGTTCACATGTTCAACAGGTCGTAATTTGTAGAAGACCCCACAATTTACGACACACTCTCGTAAATGATTCACGGAAACTTTACGATCTCTACATAATTTACGAAACCTCCATACAAAAAGTATGATAATACGGGGGAGAGGGATTGAAAATGGCCATATTTTTTGTGACGTAATTTATGGATGACCCTTAGGTTTCTTTTTGCTTAAAAAAATAAGTTTCAGTTACCCGTGGCATTTGTGAATACCATTAATTAATTTGCTTAAAACCCTTTGATTCCAAGCAATAATGCGAACTGGTCCTTGTATTGTATGAACAGTGCAGTTTGCTACAAAGCAAAGCCATGCTGAAGGTGTCTGGGTTCGATTCCCGGTCGGTCCAGGATCTTTTCGTAGTGGAAATTTCCTTGACTTCCCTGGGCATAGAGTATCATCGTGCCTGCCACACGATATATACGAATGCAAAAATGGCAACTTTGACAAAAAAAGCTTCAGTTAATAACTGTGGAAGTGCTCATAAGAACACTAAGATGAGAAGTAGGCTCTGTCCCAGTGAGGACGTTAATGCCAAGAAGAAGAAGATGGGGGTTTTTTCTCGACCGAATTGTCTAAAACTATGCAATAAGAAGCATATTTACCAAATATAAGCTCAGTAGATTTCGAAAGAGTATTTCATTTCTAAACTTTCCAGTTCAGTGAATAAAATGATTAAATTGTTAGATTCTGTGGGATAATTTCACAACATAAAATAGGGTGCTCATATCACCCCATCGACGAAAAATTCATTCGTGTTTTTTTTAAGACGACGGAAATCGTGCGTATCTAGTGTATTGATCTAAAAATTTCAATTATTACGACTTTTCTGAAGATGGCCAAATTGCCCCACTTTCCCCTAGACGAAATTCACACGTACCAATGCCACGGTTTTGGTTATCTTTATTTCATGTGATAAAAAAACTGATCGTTGACTAAAAAGTTACGGTTCATACAAAACTTTACGTTTTCTCATACAAAAAGTGATACGGAAGGGGAGGGGGTTGAAAATTTTCAATTTTAAGTGTTACGTAACTAATGGATGCAGCCCCTTATCAAAATTAATGTTAATTTGATTGTTTCATGAGTGCGCGGAATTAGGCATTCTTCTGCGCGGAATATGGAAAAGCGTTTAAAAAATGCGCGGAATTAGGCAATTTCAACGAGTGAACTATTTAAAAAAAATCACAATTGTAAATTATGAATACAGTCTACTTTATATTTTTCCCATAATCTTGAATAGATTTGCTAGCGATCCACCCATAAAGCTTTTTTGTTGATGCAATACTTATTTTTAATTAACAATTTGAATCGTTTTATTCCTTAACTGCGCTGAATTACGGCACTTTACGGTAGTGTACAAAAATAAATTTGAAAATATAAATATGAATTTTGACACTGCATTTTAATGATGAATTTTAGTACCAAATTGATCGATCTCGGAAGGTGGCACCCAATACCGGACACGATCTGGAAATGCCTCGAATTCTGTAAATTTGAACATCATTGAATGTGTACACTTTAGGAATAGTTTATAATTACCAATTCAATGCATTTGCAACATTTACTAGAATAATTTGAGTTGTTCTTAGTTCGCAAGATGCCTATCAAAAACCTCGTTCATATATGATGAAAAATAGTACATTTTACGATGTTGTTCTGAATGTTCATTCTTCTTGATTTTATTGCATGTTCGATACCATGATCGACGGAACCCATGAAAAATGAGAGTATTCTGAGACACTGATGCAATAATTACAAAGATATCATATAACAAATCAAGCTGTCCGAAACTGAGGAACAGGAGGTACTTAACCAAAATTGTAATTTGTCCATACTTAGTTCAATTATGATACAAAATACATTCATACTGTCAATTAAGGATTATGTTCGATCATGCTTGCGGGATCCAAAGTATTTTTTCATATTCAAAACATTTACTAAATAGGCTCAAAATTAAGTAGATACGTCAATTTTTAAAAGATTTTCAAACTTTTCTACTTTTTTAAAAAGGCATGCATATTTCAAGGATGTGTTATTCCACGTAAACATTATTCTACATAATAGCTTTCTTTTCTACTAATACACCATCTTGATTGGACCATGATTTCTCAATGTTTCGACTTTGTCCGGTATTGGGTGCTGTCCGGCACTGGGGGATCTCCCCCTATAATTTGGACATGCATATAATTTGGACAGGCTGGTCGTTCTATGCTCATTTACAATGAGATAAGGAATTTATGTACGGAAAATCATGTATTGCGTTATTAATACACAATGCTACTTATTAAAGATGGACATTTTCATAGCATTTACAAATTGGCTTCAAAACTATCAGAATTGTAAATTGTATCAACAGAACTTCTGTGAAACCTACGAATGCAAGAGAATGTACATTTCAAGAACATACATTGGACGCAATAATAGCGCTCAGAATTGGCATTCATAAAAGGTTTAAAGGCAGCAATATGATCAAATATGTCTAAAATTGATGCTAAGTTCATCTAAAATCTTAACATGAGTATATAAGGCATGAATCAGATGGTGTCCAAAATAGATTACGGTTTTTGTTCAGTTAATATAATTTGGCCATCTGATGAAACACACTGGAATGACGCATGCATGCATACTTGCAGGCGTATTTCTTGGATCTGATGATATTTGCTTGCATTTAATGAAATTATTGATTATCACTGATATACACATTCAACAAGCGAAAAAATGCATGAGTCACATGTAAACTCTTAGAACATTATGATATGACTGTCTTTTTAAGAAAGCATTGAATAGATATTGAGATAACGCCCCTGTCCAAATTAAATTCACATGAGGGTATCCAAAATGCATATTTGATGTCCGAAATGTATAACGGACAGGCCGCTCAAACGCTATTTTGGCAACTAATGCTACAGTTTGTAAGCTTTTTCTCTCCAAAAACTCAAAGTACATTGATGCATTAAGCATATAAGTATCATAAAGTAATAAAATAATAGTATCTAAGGCAGTTGATTAACTTTCCAGACATATTCTTAGCCTGTCCAAAATACATAATTCACCCTACATCGCTTAAATTTTACATACAATCAGCTCGCGTTCCAAAACTGGGTAGTTTATATAATTTCCAACAAAAAAAATATGACAAAATGATAAGCCGTTTTATTCAGTTACTTGCGACGTTTTTCTACCAGTGTAAAATCGGCTCAAGTAGTGTTTTTTTTATTCGTGGTTAAGTCACTTTGTCTCTCCATTCAACGGAGCGGTGAAAGTAGCGATTGGGTTGCGAAAGTTGAAATTCTTACTTACGCCGTTTTGTAATTCCGGAATTAAACGTTCTAAAAGTGGAAAATCGATTTAGTAAAAGCGGAACGTGTAGAATTTCGTCTGCGTAACACGTAGGATCGATCAAGTAAGTTTTGTTCACTTTTCTGACTTGAGACTATTTTCGAGATTTCTCGGTTACTTTTTCAAATCGACGTAACTAACTTTCATACGGTTTTGAAAAAGTTAATTAAGAAGAATCCCAACCTTTCTTCTAAAACTGTTTTAAAATGAATCCTCTTTTTAACATTTTTTACCGTGTATATCGCTTAAATTTTGCATGCAATCAGCTCGCGTTAAAACATTTCCCATTTCCCACAAAAAGCGGCGAAAGTAGCGGTTAGGTTGCGAAAGTGGAGAATCATACTTTCGTCGTTTTGTAAATCCGGAAATTGAACGTTCTAAAAGTGAAAAATCGTGTGGGTTTAGAGCGGAGTTTCGTCTTCGAAACACGTAGGATTGATAAAGTAAGTTTGTTAACTTTTCTGACTTGAGTCTGTTTGAATAAGTCTTCGAGATTTGATGACTTTCCACGGTATTACCTCGAAATTCTCAAAAATGTCGAATGTGATAAATATGCAGTTATGGGCAGAGAAGGTAACGTTCGTTGTTTTATGAAATTGAATCATGTCGTTTTTAATGTTATGGATGCTGTTTCAAACGTAGAAGTTATTTCTCTGAGTGAATGACCTTCGTTACTGATAAATAATTTTAAAGTGATAGTTTTTTTAGGTATATACCAATTTGATGTGAAAATAGCGCCCTGTACGAATATGAATTTGAGCCACTGTATGTCGTAGGATGAGATTGGACGAAATCTAATACGAATTGCGTAATTTCAGTTGTGATCGAGTGGCTTGGCTGGACGAAAAGCACTATTGGTCCTTCCAGATATCGCTAACCATAGTGGGCTGCCTGTCGACGGCTGTATCGTTCTTACGACAGAAATCGCTCAACCGAAGGGCTATGCTCAAAATCCAGAACCAGCTTGGAACCTGCTGAGAATAACTAACTAAACCAATAGACAAGTTAAAATAAGTTTCGTTTAGGATGATTTTCCTCTATTTGGAGTATTACTTGAAACGCTGTGACGAAGGGACAATTGCCGTTGAAGTTCCTATCGAAAGCTACGTAGTCCTAGGTCTGAGCAGATACCTGCGTCACCCGGCAATCGGCGATAATCTTCTGGTCAGTTTTGTTCAACGCAAAACAGAAGTTGAGGAGCAATGCGACAGCGTCTGGTTGGATTTGACGGGGTACGATGTTAGTTTCTTTCCGGCAGATAGATGGCCGAAACCTGCCACCTTTTGTCAATTGCCTTCCCTTAAACACAATGTATGGATCGTTTCCGGTCTCTGTGGCATCTGCAGACACATAACGAAATACCATAGGTCTTCTGCGCCAAGTCCGAAGCCTATTCTTGGATTCAAAGGTAACACCCTTCTAGCACCGGCTGAAGTATCCATGTGGACCAAGTTCTGCGAAGTTGATATCGTAGAATGCGTTCGGGAGGTGCTTCGGCTTCGCAATACCTCGACTGTAACCCTTCCAGAGGACATTGGCAAACTGGAGAGTCATCTTGCTCAACCGTTGAAAGTCCACAACATTTACAAACTGGTGAACGATATGCAGAACGTTAAAGTTTCGTCGAGCAAAGAATACGAGTTAAGTGGCGAGGCCGTTCAATTTGATTTTCACGAAAATCACAAGTTTGCCGAAGGCTTCACTAAAACCCTTGCCGATGTGATGCTTTTCATATGTATCCATTTGATTAACAAACGACTCCCGATAGAGAGGCTTCAGGAACACCTACCTAGAATAACAAACTGGTACGATCGAGTTGTGGCCGACGATGAATGTGAACTGATGCAAGTCTGCGAAGAGCTGATCTTGTTCGATCAAGCTCTGCTGAAGCCCATGGAAGCAGACCAGTTGAAAGTGGACGTTCCAACGAGCTTCAGCCTCTACAAGGCGGACACCAAGAAGCTGAACCTACTGGGCGACAAAGTACTCACCACTAATCAACCGGAAGTGCTGGGCATTCTCGAGAAAGTTAAACGCTTGGAATTGTCCGTGGAGAGTATGCCGAACGATCGAGACGAAAATCTGTTTGACTGGGATGCAGTCCCGTTGGATGCCAAACCCGAGGGTGAGTATAGACATACCTACTTAATTTACTTTTACTGGTGCAATATCCCTCAGAATACCACCTGCGCCACAATATAATTCCAGTTCACTCGATTTAGGACTATTTGACTCCGGTTTCTCGAATGCCTCACGTTTCCTAGCCTTGCTCCACTTGGTCGATCCGTCTAGTTGACTACCCTCCTCTGCAGCAGTATTGTGAAAAACTCAATTTCTCATAACTCACGCTTGAGATTTTTCATGTGTGAGTTATCAATCACACAACTCAGCAGTCAAAAAATCATGGATGAGTTGGTTCACTTTTTTGATTCATTGTCTCGTATTTCCACAGTTTACTTACACACAGCAATAAATTCTTGTTAGTCTGGTAAAATTATAGTAATCCTTTCTAACCTAAACAACTACATTCGGGATCATTTTGGGTTTGGGTTGATTGAGTGATTTTGCATCAAAATCTCAAGCGTGAGATTTGCGAATGAGTTTTCTCTCACGGGAGAGCGTATTGATTGAGATTTGAGTGTGAGTCTATCAACACTGCTCTGCACATTGTATCCACCGGATTCGAAACAAACACCATTTGTTGTCTGGAATTATAAAAACATGCCCCGCCCATTCCAACCTTACCGATTTCCTGGGTTCTGAGGACGCCAAAGAGTTGTACCAGCTCGTAGTGCATTCTTCTTCTCCTTACGCCGTTTTCATATAAGGACTGTTCATTTTATAAAGTGGACACTTTGTGCATGCTGTATCTTTTTAATTTATCAATGAAATTTATTCAGGTTTTCAGTACATCGTTTGACTAGTATTGTACAATGTTGTGATAATAAAATATCTTCAAAATAATTAAATTTCACACGAATATGGAACAAGGATTAAAACGGTCGATTTTTGGAGGTTATCAAAATCAATGATTGTTAGAGATAAGGCTGGAAAACTCGACAAATTATATTTTTTATTTTCAAAAAAGGCTTGTTCTCCGAAAGCATCATCAATCAGAAGGCTGATGATAAAAATCAAGTTATTTTTGGAGCAACAATTTTACAGATATAATTAAATCATTTTCCCCTTATATTTTTTTAGAGAAAAATATTTTAAATTTGAAAAGAACTGATATGAGCGTTTTTTTTGGTTTAAAGTACGTCCTAACGGAAGTGCTAATATAGTACTATTATGATAAATAACTTACGTCTTAATAGAGTTACTTATATAGTCCCCACGTCACATTTAAAGCACAATAGAAAAACAATTGCTTTATTCTCAGAAGACCTTTCAAAGTACATTGACAATCATCAAAATTGGCAACACTGCTGTAATAAAATCGATTTTATTTTCCACATATTATTTCCACAGTATATTATTCTGATATTACCAATTGGAATATTCGGAGAAAACCGTTTACAATTTGCTGTAGATCGATAAATATGCGTACATGATTTTAAAAGTATGAGACTTTTCAGTAAAACTATCATAAACAGTAAAATTTACACTTAAGATTGTGGTTTAAACTCACGATTTAGCTCTCGTTTATACAAATATAATTTCTGTAGTAATCCAAACTAGTTTTGAACACGCGTTTTACTCTTCTCTTTTGCTGGGAGCTAAAGGATGGTGTATAGGTAAATCACTAAAGTTACCTAATGTCAGAGAATGGTGGAATATAATTGATTTTTTAAAGCTATACCTTTAGTAGAATAGTAAAGGATACAAACATACAATTTGTTCATAAAAATAAGGATTTTTGTTTTGCGAAAAATAATGTTAAACATTGACGATCAGCTTTTCTTAGGAGTTTTTGGAAAAACTATGTA
Organism: Aedes aegypti; assembly: GCF_002204515.2. NCBI lineage: Eukaryota > Metazoa > Arthropoda > Insecta > Diptera > Culicidae > Aedes > Aedes aegypti. The sequence goes on along the minus strand of NC_035108.1, from coordinate 241,975,120 downwards.
GCTCTTTAACCAAAAGCATTTTCAAAGATCTTATATTTTCATAGCATTGTAGAATAATAGTTAAATGATGCACAGAAAACCGATTATGATTTTATCAATAAATAAAAAAGATATAGCACAAACAAAGTGTCCACTTTATAAAATGAACAGTCCTTACACCATCAAAGAAGTTCCTTGCACACGGATAAAGTTTGAGCTCGATTGGCCGCCCGTGGATGCTACTCCAGTATCGCCAGATTAGCTGCACTTACACAAGGAAGCAACCAGATGACTGCTTGGGACTAACAGATACCCTCAGTGTACAAATGCTGGTGTTTAGACAACAATGGCGCCTGTCACTTCAGAATGCAGACCAATGTGGGAAAGGGCAAAGAATTGATGTTGTATTTTTAACTGTAGATTGTGCAATCCAACTGCAGTTCATGCGGGGTGTATGGGTTGGTAATAAGACAATTTTATGGCAGAGAGGCCTGCTTTTGGTTAGCAAACTTACCTACACTACGTCATAAATACGGATTCACTAAAATAAGTTTAGCATCACCTCAGAACGGGTAGACTTCCATTGCTATATATCTTTTTTATGGTGTACTCAGCTGGAGCTGCATGACAGCTTCGTTGTCTGTTCTGGATCCCGTAGTGCAAATGTTTACCTTTACTTTTGCCAATATTTAGACGGAATAGGCTATGTTGCCCGCTTTAACACTATTTTGTTTGAATATTGTGCAGAAGTAGTTTTATTCAATAGTTTTTGCTTCAGTTTCCCTCCCGTAGTCATGTTTGTATAGTCATCCTTTAGTTCTGAGCAATCGGATTCTTGTTTACGCATGGAGAAGCGACATGAATATATATATTATTAATTAATGCATTTCTTGGAAATAACATACAGCGCTATGTTGCAGTAGTCTATGTTGACAAATTGTAGCACAGATGTCATCTCCAGGCATCTTTTAAGAATGATAGACAGAAAATGTTAATTATACAGAATGCGGTCGTATATCAAACGATAGCGATAGGGAGATCCTTTTTTCCCGAATGGAATGAAGGCCATTGAAGTGAAAAACATGAAATGTACTTCCATCTATACGCGAACAAGAACTATCTGAAGTGCCTCGTCATTGTACGTCATGTATTCTCTAGTATTTTAGTCGTTTATGCTACTAGTCTGTAACGTGATGTGTTATACTATATTAAGAAATTTAAAATATGAATCAAGTGTTTGGTTTTAAATAGTCTTTATCTTCCGAAGGTCGTACTGGAAAGCTAATCAATACAATACTTTTCTAGGAGAGAGACTGTCTATTTTGCCATCTTGTACTACCGAATTCAAGTTGTAGATAATTAATATGAGGATAAGCATCAAATCTAAATGTACTGTAAACGTGTTTGGTTTGGTCATCGATGTGTTTTATGTTCGTCTTATTAGGGTTTATTCTACGAGTGACGTGAGGTGAGAATTGTCGGTGTCGTATAGCGATGTGACAATTTTCGACTCGAGTGAAGTGACTCTCCATTTGATTTAGACGGCGAGTCACTTCACTCGAGTCGAGAATTGTCACATCGCTATTCGACACCGACTATTCTAACCTCACGCCCGTCGTAGAATAAACCAAATGGTTATTGTTCTGAGGTCTTCTCAAAATGAGAATTCAATTGAATAATGTTTCAAGTTAGTTTACAGTTTGGATAGACAAAGTTAATGGTACGGTATTATGAATATATAGGGGGGCTGAAATGGTATACAATATGCGTTCGCTAAACATTTAAAATGGTACTTACCCCTTTCTTAGTATACCCACCAACGCATATGGATCGTTTTTACCTCAGTTTGATGTCAATTCGATCCGTGTCCGTGCTGATCTATGTGGTTCGGCTCCTAACACGACGTTTGATACATACGACAGACCACTTGCTCCCTCGTGATGGTGTTGTTGTTAGTTGTTATGCATGAAAAGATAAAAAGAAAGAGAGCTTTTAGTATTAGGAATAAACAGGATTTAGTGAGTTTTCATTGAATTACATTTGACTACATCGCTGATTATAGTCAACGACATCGGAAACTTTATGTGTTGACTGTTGATCTAGTTTTTCCTCAGTCCCGTTGGTCAGTATTGCTAAAGGTCCTTTTTAACGGGTCTACCCCGTTTGGCATAATGCCGTATACGAGAAGAACTAGCTTATAAGTTAAAATTCTCGTTAATAAAGAAATAAAAAATAAAAAAAAAAAAAAAAAATAATGCCGTATGGCATAATGCTGTTTGGCATACAGTCGTTTGGCATAATAGCTGTTTGGCATAATTCCTTTTGGTATAACGGTCGTTTGGCATAATCGCCATTTGGCATAATAGCCGTTTGGCATAATTGTGAAAAACATTGAATTTGATCAAATTCTTTCCATTAAGCAAAGGGGTGTGTATAAACTGCTCACGATCGTACATTCCGTTGTCAGTTAGTGATAGGACATACTTCTAATCATCATTTTTCAAGGAAACCAATATCCAATACAGCTCTTTTGGTATTGCATCATACATGACTTCCGGGGTCATTAAGTCCAGGATATTATGGCGCATCTTTAACAAAAATATATCCAACGCCTAAGTTATTCGATGTCATTTGAAAAAATAAAGGAACATGGAATTTGATGACGCTTCTTATGGTACGGCATATCAGGGTGGGTGTACGGCTGTCAACTACAAACAAAGCTCGCCTAACAATCATCTCTCGGGCGGGCCGTCCCAAACAGCATAATCTCTCACGCGGGCCGACCCAAACAGCACAGGTCGAAACGCGGGCCATGCCAGACAACAAATGCTAACGCATTTCAACACTCAAACAGCGAGATGCCTAGCAGCGTTGTGAGCCAAACGAATACACCCACAAAACATGAACGGTAGGCGAACCTCGTTGCGTATACCCCCCCTGCGGCATATCACTGTATCACGGGCATATGCTGTATCTTCCTTTATCAAATTATGCCAAACGACCATTATGCCAAGCGACTATTATGCCAAACGACTGTTATGCCAAACGACTAGTATGCCAAACGACTTTATGCCAAACGGGGTGGACCCCTTTTTAACATGTTTATTAGTACTTGGACATGTTGAACATTTTAAGTTTACTACTTTTGTCATGTTGGTCAATAATGATTTTGATCAGTTTGTTTTATGCATCTATTCGAATTCAAATCTGGTCTCGTCTGTTTTCATTTAGAATCGTCGTAAATACATTTCTATGTATTGAATACTATACTAGAAATAATAATGAAATAGAAAGTCATTTTTAATTGTCCGAATCCACTTTTCGGTGACAAAATAGAGCTTCATCGCGCCTAAGCCCTATCTATTTATTATAATTTTGCGAGAATGAAGTTGTTGTAGTTTTATGATACCAACATAATAAATGTGGTTTTTTATTATGATTCTAATGAGAGAAGCATAACAAATTAACATTTGTGTCACATTCTACTCGATGGATCCGTAGTCATTCTCCTCATTAGCATAGGCGTAAATAGCCATCAGACTTGAGGGGGGCCACGGCCCCTTCTCATGAGAGACAAAAGTCTTAAAGGATTTATATAACTTAATAATGCTTGTTTCGATAATATTTGTGAACCGATTATAGTGGCGCAATTTCATACAGAGGTAGATCAAAACCTGAAAATCGTCCAAAACCGATTGATCAACTTTCTTAGTTACCAAATGTCACTTTTATGGAAAAATAGTAAACGTATTTAAAAATCTTTTTTTTTTGTTTTATATTGCCAAGATGACGTATTCAACCCAATCTAATAGATCTCGAACAGAATACAAGGATTTAATAGCAGACTCTAATCAGGATTTTCCTTTCCAATTCGATTTACACTAGAATTTTTGGAAATTTATAAAACAAGATAAAGATTTAAATGTATCAGTTCAATTAAGGTTCAAGATCAATGTGAAATTCTAACCTCTTGAAGCCGACAAGTAAAAAAACCCAAGCCTTTGAAAAAAAAAACGCTTGCTAGTTTGAAAATATGGATCATTGTTGCTCAGTATTTCTGTAGCGAACGATTCATTGCTTCATAAACCTCTCGAAACCAAAATTTGAACATAGGATAGAATAATACCTTTTTTGTTAGAGTTAAAAATTTAAAACCTAAAACTGCTTGGCTACCGTATCATATTGAAGAATTGAAGGTTTTATTTTTTGTATTCAAAAAAATCTATCCTACCATATTTTTGCAAATTCGTACCATAACAGTTGTTTGAAGAAAGCAGGATGGAAGGTATTTTGCTCATGAATTTATTAATATTCAATCAGACTAAGGTAGGGCAATAGTTCGACATTAGTGGTATAATCAAAATTTTCATAAAAACAATAGCAGTTGAAAAGAAATTACTATACAGTAAGCCTTCGAAATATTTGCTATAATTTCGCTGATTGTCTTGAATGAGCTTTTGCTTCACCTGTGGGGCAAAAGTTCACTGGCCGAAACACAAAATACCGACACTTTTACGACAGACATACTTTATACCAGCCATAAACTTATGTTTACATATAACTTACTAATGTTTCATCATAAAATTGCCCAAAGCTCAAAAATAGGAGTTTTTTAGAAAACTAAGTGAAAATGTGAAATGTTGGTGGCTTTTATCGCACGATCGGACCAATTTCGATAATTTTGAAGATAATATATGAATTTGGGGTAATTTGTAAATTTCTCTGCGAGCTTACATGGGTCGAACTTTTGCCCCGCTGATTAGAACTTTTGCCACACTATGGGCCAATAAATGATTCCAAGCAATTATGTAACAACTAATACACCTCACAGTATCCTTATAATGCCTAAAAACGCCCTTAAATAAAAAATCAAAGTAGATTTGATCATTATTAATTCCTATGCAATGAAAGTTTGACCAAAAAATATATTTTTTTCCAAATCTCAATCGATTCTTATGATATTTGTAGTGAAAGTCTCTTACTTGACCACTGTGGTATTTATAAGCATTGATTTAAATTGAGCTAGAAATCTTAGAAATAAAATCTGGTCCACTCAAACTTTTGCTCCACTCTCTTTAGTAATGTTCAATTTTGAGCTACTAAAAATCGAAAAATAAATCCGATCGGCCTTAAAACATAAATGTACGACTGAGAAATACATATTTACTGAAAAATAGATGAGCTCATGCTTGAAAACAATTAGTTTTTATACAGTAGATTGACAAAGATGTAAGTAAAGGTCACCTAACAAACGACTGTTTCATTGGACTTGGTAGCAAATCTGTTGGTCTCGAGATAAACTAGCCCAGGGCTAAAAATCTCGTCAACAAAAAAAAAAAAAATTAATGTAATGTCCATATAACCTACGTAAGACGCCAAAAAATGTTGCGTACACTGAACGGAATCCCCCGCCTTGAACTGAATGATTTTCGACTCATCCGAGCCCCATGCCTATTTTCAGACACATTCAGGATGATTTTCATCTCTGTTGGAATCATCTGTTTACAAATCACGCCGAATGAAAATCATCCGATTTTGGAACTATTTTCTCCTTTCAAAAAGATGTTCGGATTTGAATGATAATCATTCATGGATGTAAACAAACCACATTGCATGCTTGGTAATAAAACATCACAATAATTCCAATGGGATTAAAAATAATCAGACGTTGATAGTTTAATGCACTTCATTATTTATTTCCATAATTCACAAATATGAGTTTATCTCATGTCCACAGGAGTAGCTGACTGCCCGTTGTGACTCCACCAAATCCTTGTCCAAAAACCTTAATTTCACAAAAATACATGATTGCTCAAACTGCGTATAAGCGGTCTCGATATATCCCTGAAAGTAAAACAGACGGTACTTGTTGCAACCTTGGTTGATGCCAATAAAGATTATTTAGGAGAATTCATTTTAAAATAACAATTACCTACAAAATCCATGATGGAAAAGTTAACACACCATGCTGCTGCCACCATATTTTTACAATGTTTTCAAGCATGATTTGACAGTTGGGATCATTAATTTGCTGTATGATATTTTAGATGGTAATTGAATGATTTTCGAATTAGGACATGGAAGGAAATAAAATCCTTCAGAACCTGTAGGTTATCCATTTGTGTTGACTTCATTCAATTATCTACTTATTGCCATACGGCTATGTACAGCAAATCATTACTAAATTGGATGATTTTCGTTCTGTAGTCGGTGGAAGCATCATCTTTTTTCGTAGTCATTCAAAATAAGGAAAATGAAGTTTTGCGGCCATGTGAATTACGAATCATTCAATATAAAGAAGGTTCTTTCGTTCAGTGTAGGAAAAATAAATAAAAATAAATAATAAAACGTCATATTATAAACACTTATAGCAGAATTAAAAGCGTGTCTAAGAATAATCTTCAGTATGAACAAAGTTTTATGTTTGTTCTACAGAAACAAATAGTAACATGGTTTTATTATCTTTTCAATCTAAAAACTTCAGAAAATTGGTGTCAATATAACATTGAAAAAAAAAATGTTGCGTAAAGGGATTTAAATGTTCACAGTTTTGCTGTCACATTTGAATACAACTGCTTCACTGTCGTCTACTTACCAGCAGTTCAGATCTATTCCCGACGTCTCGGAGACAAATTTATCTAATGACTCACAAATTTGAATATGAAACATTTAAAAGTTCGCGAAAAATGTATTCAAACTTAAGTTTACTTGCCACACCATTGTTTATTTTTGGATTTTTTTTTGTAGAACTTTACTATAACTCTCATACACAAAAATTTCCCAGTAACAACGATTCGTTCTAGATAATTGATCAGCAAAGTTATTCAGCGGATCAAGAACATCCGGAAGGCAAACTGTTTGGTTTATAATTTTGCCGCTAGGTGGCGCTAGTGAGCATATAAAATTGAGCATTGAGATAGAAATATCGAGTCTTCGGCAAAGTTGTTCAGAAAGTCAAGGACATTCGTAAGACAGACAGTTTGTTTCGAAATTTTGCCGTTAGGTGGCGCTAGTGAGCAACTGAAATTAAAAATTTCAAGCAAGTTATATCTTTTGATCTAAATAACATGGAAAATTTGAAAATCTAAGCAGACTAGAGATGTACCGAATATTCGGGCCGAATATCTGGATTATTTTGATTTTGCCGAATATGCGGTCAGGCGAATATTCGGTCAGCCGAATAATTAATTCCGCTATTCGGCCGAATAGTGACCGAATAATAAAAAAACAAACGAAATTGCAAGCATCATGTTTTACACGAAGAAGTTCAAATTCAATTTTTTCATTCAAGTGATGATACATTCAATTTTCCTTTTAAGGTACCGTGGGGCAAGTTGGTAATGGAATTCGTATAGTTGAGATTCTTCGAATTATAGAGACTTCAAATTGAAACAAATGAGGTCGTGTATATTTTTTAGCTTGACTCCCACCAAATATAAGCAGTATGCTGAAATTGATTTTTATGTAAAATTAAAGATAAAAATACAGAAAAAGTTTTTGAAAAATGTCTCCTTACTTTTAACTTGCCCCACAAGTGGGGTAAGTGAAAAGTTTATCGTTTTGAACAATAAATTCAAAAACTAACAGTTATATTCCCCATTTCTGTTACTTTTAATATTTGTTAAGGCGCTTTCTTACGCAAGTACAGTTGCGGGCTAGTGTTGTGTGCTATTTCATTACCTAAAAAATAATGCGCTCTCGGGCTAATCATTGGATATAAATAGAAAGCGTTGAGTTTGGATGGGCATCTAATTCTTCCGAAAGAGGTGCACTTTGCGAAAAAGGACCACGTGATTATTGAGCATAAATCGAAATCAGGTTAACTTCTGCGTTCATGAGTCCTCTCATGGCGTAGGGGTAACGCGCCCTAACTAGAGATCAGGGAGTCGTGAGTTCGATTCTCACTGAGAAGACGTGTAACTTTTTCGCAAATCTTCACATCAATTTGTCCATCTAATTCAATTGCAAATTATATGTAATGTTTAGCTTTTCGGTAGTTGTTAATCAGTCTCAATTACGAAGAGATTCCAACCTAAATCATTTGAATCAGCCCTAAACTGCTTGAATATGAATGAATCATACCTGCATATTTGGAAAATGCAGTGAAACAAAACTGCATGACCTAAACTCTAGATGAATGAAACCCGAACCATTTGAATATCAAGTAATTAGCACTAGAAATAGGTAAATATGAAGTTATTCAGACCTGCATCACTTTTATATAAAACAAATCATCTTAGTGTCGAACTCGCCAAGGACGAAAAGCCACTCAAATAAAGACAAATAATTATAAAACAAATCAGACCTGAATTACTTGAATATGCTGTGAATACGACATGAAACACTTGGATATGGAGCGAATCAAACATAAATCGCTGGAAAATAAAAGTAAATCAGTCTTGAATCATTTGAATATAAAGTCAATCATAGCTGAATTACTTGAACATTAAGTGAATCAAACCTGAAACAGTTGAATATGAGTGAAGCAGATATGAAACACTTGGCAATTAATCACTTCTATATGAAGTGAATCAATCCTGAATCATTTGAAAATAAAGTGAATCTGACATGAATCACTTGCGGATCTGGAGCGAACGAAACATGAAGCACTTGAATATGTAGTAAATCTGTCCTAAGTCACTTTAAAATGGAGTGAATTTGACATGATATTTCTTTTAATATGGAGAGAGTCAAACCTAAAATACTTGAATATAAGCAACGTGATCCGTTGTCGAATCCACAAAGCCGTTTAGATATGAGACAGGGACTCGACAGACAATACGTATCCTATCAGAGTGGTTCAAAAATTGTTTTTTGCTCCACACCGCTCATTCGATTCGAGATCAAATTGTGTCAAGTGTCCTCCCAAAATTTAAGCTCATTCGGATGAAAATTGAGACTGCACAAGATTTTCAAAGTTTATATGGGAATTACTATGGGAAAGACAAGCAAATCATTCAATCGGTCACAGTGTTTGCCCATGTGCACTTGGGGATTAAAGCTACGTTGATAATGTAAGATACATTCGTTTACTCTGTAATTAGTTATTAGTTTTTGGTTAGATTTAGAATTGGTTTTTGGGTTCTTTTAGTGAATAAGCATTTCCCCCATTGGTTAATTTTGGATTTATTTTTTGGTTTCGGTATTTTTTTTATGATTTTGGAATTGGTTCTGGTTAGTAAAAACTATTGTAAAATTAAGGACTGGGCGGATGGGCCAAGAGAAAGACTCAATCTCAAACAACTAAAGAACGTTTATTAGGAGAGAATGGTCTATACAGTTTGAAGGCTTGATTCGTAATGAACTCCACTAGCGCTTGTCAGTATTTCATGGCTTGCTCAGCAAGGCCTACTTCTTCACCCCCTCTCGATTGTGGAGTCCAATGGTTCGTCGTAGGTTTTCAAATCTTGCAATGTCCAACGCTTTTGTAAAAATATCTGCTAACTGCCTGTCTGTGCAAACCGGTTCCACCCGAATGCGTCCGGCTGCAATGTGGTCGCGAATAAAATGATGTTTAATATCAATATGCTTTGCCCGTTTGCACTCCAGGTTTTGGGCCATCCCTATGCAACCACGGTTGTCCTCATAGATGGTCACAGGCTTCGTCATCTTTACTCCAAGATCAGTTAAGAGTCCAGATATCCAAATCGATTCTGCCACACCTGCGCTCAACGCTATATACTCGGCTTCACTGGACGAGGTGGCCACAGTCGTTTGTTTCTTGCTTGACCAGGAGATCGTATTGCCATAAACCTGGAACAAGAATCCACTCACCGATTTTCTGTCCACTGTATCCGTTGCCCAGTCCGCATCAGCAAATCCGACCAAAGGTTCCGCTTCATTATTTCGAGAGTATTCCAAACATATGTTCTTGGTCCCTTTCATGTATCGTACTACTCGTTTCAAGGCCGTCCAGTGTTGCTGTTCTGGTTGTTGCTGAAAACGTCCAAGAAATCCTACTGGGAAACAAACATCCGGTCGAGTTGACATCATTATATACATTAAGCTTCCGAGAAGTTCACGATACGGTTCGCCAATCATTCCGGTATTGCTTCGTGTCAGCTGTAGCCCCTTCTCCATGGGAGTTTTTGTTGGATTACAATCATCCATACCGAATTTCTTCAAAACTTTTTCAATACTAGCTTCTTGCGAAAGGCACATTGTTCCCAATACTCGGTCATAGGCGATCTTCATCCCAAGGAAGTGTTGTAACTCACCACAATCAGTCATCTTGAAGAACTGGGATAACTTCTTTTTGATATCGTCCACCGTTTTGGCGCATACTCCCATGATTAGCAAATCATCGACGTATATGACAATGTAGACATCATCGTTCCCCCTCTCGTCGATGCGGGTATATACACAATAGTCATGCTTCGATCTCTTGAACCCAAGCTTCAATAGTACCTGATTCAATTTCTCGTTCCAGCACTTCGGAGCTTGTTTCAGACCATATAACGATTTTTTCAACAGGCAGACTGTTTCAGCATCCGCTTCGACACCTTCGGGTATTGCCATATAAATTGTCTCTTGCAGTTCACCATGCAGGAAGGCCGTCTGCACATCCATTTGGTGTATAACCATGCCCCTTTGCAGCGCCACAACTAATGCCACTCGAATCGTCGTCAGTTTGGCTACCGGCGCATAGGTTTCTTGATAATCGATGCCAGATTTTTGAAGAAAGCCCTTTACGACCAATCTTGCCTTATGCCTAACGACATTTCCATCAGCATCTTCTTTAACGCAGAATACCCATTTTGGCTGCAATGGTTTCACTCCGGAGGGTCGCTTCACTAGTCGCCACACCTGGTTGGTATCCATCGAACGCAGCTCGTCCCGGACAGCCGCCAACCAACAGTCTCGATCATTGCGTCCATCGATCTCCTCATAGGAGGACGGCGGATCTGAAGAATCGGAATTGTCAGCAGCAGAGATTGCTCTGAATCCAGTTAAAAAATCGAAAAACTTACCTGGGAGCCTGCGCTCCCGTTCGCTGCGCCTGGTGTTTGACTCTGAACAACCGTCACCTCTATGTTGCGAAGGGAGCGCCCCAGGATTTGCTTCCTCTTCAACTTCTTCAAATATGGTTTCTTCATCAGATTCATGATCGACAACATCAGTATGTGGTTCCTCTTCACCAGGATTATTCAACAGCTCCCCCTCTGGCTCGTATAGCGTGGGGACTACCAACGGAACTTGACTTGATTCATCAGTTTGCTCTGCGTATGGAAAACATTCTTCGTTGAACTTCACGTCTCTCGCTATTATTATTTTTCTTGATGCTCTGTCCCAAAGCCGGTATCCGTTTGGAGCGTATCCAATCATCACCGTCTCACGGCTTTTCGGGTCCAATTTCTTCCTTTGTTGGCTCGGGATCCATGCCATGGCCTTGCATCCGAAAATCCTTATCTTGTCAAGGTTCGGTTTTGCATTCGTCCATCTTTCTGCAGGAGTAACGTTTTCAGGCACTGCCACCGTCGGACAACGGTTCAGGAGGTACGTCGCAGTCAGTGCCGCCTCTGACCACAGGTTCTTCGGAGCTTTTGAATCAATGAGCATTGATCTTACCTTCTCCACCAAAGTTCGGTTGAACCGTTCAGCTACTCCATTTTGTTGAGGGGAATAAGCTACTGTGGGTTGTACCTGAATGCCTCGCTTCTTGTAGTAGCTTCTTTGTTCGTTGGAAAAGAATTCCCGGCCTTGGTCCACAGTAAACTTGCATATTCTTGTCTGCCATTGAGTTGTAGCCATCGCTTCATACTCCTTAAAACATCGGTATACCTCAGACTTGCGCTTGATTGGATAGATTACAGCAAAATGCGTCCAGTCGTCTATGAACGATACGAAGTACCGCGATCCGTCCCAGGCCGGTGGATCAATAGGGCCACACACGTCTGAATGAACTCGTTCCAGTGGACGTGTGGCACGTTCTCGAACTCCATCGAATGATTCCCGGCACTGCTTGGCCATCACGCATGTATCGCAAAAACCAATTGTTTCAAGCTTCTTCGTAAACCCAGTGGCCATTTCATGCTTAACGAGAGTGTTCAATGCTTGCTGACTTGCATGTCCCATACGACGATGCCACAACTTGCTCATCCCAGCCACGCTGATATTAGCTACAGATCCGACATCCAATTCCAGTTGGTATAAGTTTCCGCGAAGGTATGCCACGCCAATAAGCTCTCCATTTTTCTTGAACTCCGCACGATCTTGACCTCCACGACCAGTGAATAGAACATCGATTCCAGCCTGCGAGAGCTTCTTCACCGAGAGCAGGTTTTCTCGGAGATCCGGCAGGAGCACAACATTTTTTATCTGAAATTCAATTCCTTTGTTGGACATACCTTTTATATCTCCTGCGAACTTCCCGACGAGTGTCACATCATTCTTGGCTACATCGATTACGAAGGGATCCTTCAATTTCCGCATGGATCGCAGATGTTTTGCATCATTCACGAGATGATCACTGCATCCCGAGTCTACGCAAAAGTGGATCTTCCCTGCTTCAGACTTCGTCTGGTCACCGTTTGCCATGAATGCGACCGCCTTACTGCCGACTGCTGCATTTGCGTTACCTTCCAGCTTCTTTGACCGACAGTCCTTCTTCATGTGACCAAGTTTTCCACACCGATGGCACTTGCCAGTAAACTTCTTCTGGTTCTTCTTCTTGCCACCAATGAACGCTGCCCCGTTGTCTTCACTCGAGTCATCCAGACGGTCTTCACGCTTGCTTTCTTCAGCCAGCAGCCGCTGCTTGACTGTCTCTAGCTTCAGGTCCTTCTCCGCCAGATTCTCGAGTGCCGTCACCAAGGGGTCATAACTATCGGGCAGGGTTAAGAATAATTGACATACCAAATCACCTTCCTCCAGTTTGGCTCCTGCGGACTTGAGTTGCCGGACAAGGTCATCGAATACATTGAAATGAGCTCGCATTGAAGTTCCCTCCTTCTTACGTAAACGGGCCAATTGTTTCCTCAGCAACGTTTGGCTTGAAACTGACCGCTTCGCAAAGGTTTCTTCCAGAGCCTTCCACATTTCAGACGCCGTTTCCTTTTCCCGGACAACTTCAAGAATTTCATCCGCCACGAATCCCACCAGCACCGATTTAGCCTTCCTGTCCGTTTGCTCCCATTTTGCACGACCTGCATCGCCTACAGCCGGAGCTGGTTCCGACAACACGGACGATACTTCCACTGCATCCATGTGAAGCTTGACCCGGAAGCGCCAATTCTCGTAATTCGGTCCGGTCAGCTGCGGGATTCCTTCCTTTGCTGGGCCCATAACCTATTGTAAAATTAAGGACTGGGCGGATGGGCCAAGAGAAAGACTCAATCTCAAACAACTAAAGAACGTTTATTAGGAGAGAATGGTCTATACAGTTTGAAGGCTTGATTCGTAATGAACTCCACTAGCGCTTGTCAGTATTTCATGGCTTGCTCAGCAAGGCCTACTTCTTCAAAAACTTTTTACACTCTGGATGGATACGATGGTGGATACGAGTAACTGACACTGAAGAAGACTGCAAGTGGTAGTCGAAATACGCGTATCTGTCAAAGATAAGCATTTAGGAGCGGAATTGAAAGGTACACGGTACTCCATCTACTTTTAAGTTTGTCTATTGAGATTCTGCTCAGAGGATTCGAACATTAATAAGAGTAAGATGCAGTTAAGTAAGAAACATGTTGCAAAGTATGGGATCAGTAACCTAAAAAACACTGTCAAAGTTCCAAGAATTTGATCCATCTCCCTATTAGCACAACTAAAAATCGGAAAAATTTTGAAACATATATCGGGAAAAAAGCGGGAATTTGAAAATGAAAATTTGGTGGTTACCCTGTCTTCCGATTATGTACATGTCGTCAATGAAGCAAACAAATTGAGTGGATCTTGAGAAAATCGCATCTAGGCTGCTCAATCAGGCTCTCCGCATTATACCATCTAGCGTAATGTTGAACAACCTTGTCTTAGCTCCCGTCTGTAACGAACTGAAGTGGTCACTCGTCGTCGCATTAATTAGTCTTGTGAGCTTTACGCCGAAGCTGTTCTCGTCCATTATTCATCAGATATTTACGGTCGATACTGTCATATTCCACTTTAAAATCAATGAACAAGTGATACTGAAACTAAGCGGTAAAATGCTACAGTGCCAGGCCAACTCAGGATACAAGAGACTCTTCGGCAATCCCAGGGTCGGCTAGCTATTGGGGAATCAAGGGCTTTCGCGATACAAAAACTAACTCCAGGGAACTTAAACGTTTCTTGTACAACTCCGTTGACGGGCCAGCGGGCGTTGCTGGACGGTGGGGTTGCAGGCGTCCTCCCTCATGGACGATAATCGGCCGGCCGTGGCATAGCCACCTTGGAAAGCCGAGAGGGGAATCTTCTTTACGTTTAGGGCCTCCGGCATGAGATATTGACCCTTTCAGAGGAATTGCGGTCTTTGACAATTAGGCGCGGAAGCCTGACGGCTTCACGTGCCGAGCCGTGTGCTGGACTGTGAAAACAATGGCAAGAACTAGAGGTTCTGAGCTAGGTTTCTTCCCTTACGCCCACTTAGCTCCTGCTCCTGCTCCTATGGGTGGGGGTGTTTGATTTATTCTCACTATAACTTAACCACTGCACTTAGTTAAAACCTACGTCTGTAGCACACGGACGTCTGATATTGAAAGAGGCCGATTATTCGCAATGGCCGTTCTTTCCCAATTGTCCCACATTCCGTCATTCTCTCCATATCTCTTTTTTTTTTAATTTGTTTATTAGTATCATTCCAAACATTACATTCATTTCTTATATCTAGGTGTTCTGTGTTATTAGAAAACACTACCATCCTAATTTGGTAAAACAAATTCAAGATTTTATTAACATTTTGTTAACAACATATTACATTTCATTTGCCGTAGCAGTTCAGATTTTTACAGGTGAGTTGATTTCACCTGCTTATAAGAGAAAAAAAAATAACATTTTTAATTTACTTAACCTAACTTAATCTGAACATATAACGCATTAATCGTGGCAATAGAAGATTGCAACGATTTTTGCCTTAAATTATGAATTGTTTTATTTGACATTTGTTCCAATGTTTCAACATTGGATATTCTATGTAACTCATTGGTACTATACCAGGGAGGGAGCCTCAGAATCATTTTCAAAATTTTATTTTGAATTCTCTGCAGAGCTTTTTTCCTGGTATTACAACAGCTAGTCCATATTGGAACAGCATACAACATGGCTGGCCTGAAAATTTGTTTGAATATCAAAAGCTTGTTCTTAAGACAAAGTTTTGATTTTCTATTAATAAGGGGATAGAGACATTTTACATATTTATTACATTTGGCTTGAATGCCCTCAATGTGATTTTTGAAAGTTAAATTCTTATCTAGCATGATCCCTAGATATTTTACTTCATCTGACCAATTTATTGAAACCCCTCTCATCGTGACAACATGTCTACTTGAAGGTTAAGATTTTTGACATCCCTGAGGTAACTCAGGTGAGTCAGATGTGGAAATATTGTATACTATTGGTCCCAAAATGCTGCCTTGAGGAACACCAGCTCTTACAGGAAGTCTTTCAAATCTGGAGTTCTGATAATTAACCTGAAGTGTACGATTTGACAGATAACTTTGAATTATTCTAACAATGTATGTTGGAAAATTAAAGTTTTTTAATTTTACGATCAAACCTTCATGCCAAACACTG
Source organism: Aedes aegypti (assembly GCF_002204515.2). Lineage (NCBI taxonomy): Eukaryota > Metazoa > Arthropoda > Insecta > Diptera > Culicidae > Aedes > Aedes aegypti. The sequence continues at coordinate 241,959,439 of NC_035108.1, read as the reverse complement.
TCGAATGCTTTTTCTATGTCTAGAAGAGCCAGACCAGTAGAATAGCCTTCAGATTTGTTGGAACGGATCAAATTTGTTTCACGTAAACTCTCCATATCTCTTATTAGCTCATTTCTCCAGCCATCTCTTGTCATTGGTAGTGAAGAGAAACATTCATAGCGGTACATGATCCTATCGCTACTGTGGTAATTCAACTGTTCTTGCACAAGAAACGTGAAGGGTCCGATATTCAACATTAATAAAAACAAAAATCAACAATTTTGTAACCAAACGGTTACAATACATAGGGAACTAATACTCCTGAGGTCATTGAAGAATTTGTCGTACTGTAAAATCTGCTCCGTTGTCGAGCGCATTGGCTTGATAATTTCCAACGAACTCATTTACTACTGGTTACAAACAAATGATCTGATGTGGTATTTAGATAATTTTCACATTCCAGCTTGTCATCCCTTTTCTGTTGATAGGATGTATTCGTTACCCTTTACTTCCACTCCTGTCCTGTGTAGCTGTTGTCTTTCAAATTTTATCAGCCGGTTGGTTGCTGTTGTCCAATACTCCGACGTAGTTACTTATTCCGCTGCCTTGCTCTAAGAATCATTCCAATTACCATCGTAGTGCTGTTAATGGAAATTCATTAGAAATATCTTCAGTATTTCACCTTTTTAGCTTTTTAGTTTGTTGTTTAGTTACCTAGAGATTCAAGATTAACTACTGATTTGTATTTTTCTCCAACAGGTGGTAAGCTCCCGACGAAGCGCATCGACCGCAAGACGCACCAGCTCGAATGTCTGGCCAACGAGGTAATCGCCCTGGCCAAACCCGGCCACATCATAGTCGACTTTTGTTCTGGAACCGGCCACCTCGGCATACTGCTGGCGTTCCTGCTTCCCAAGTGCACCATCTATCTGCTGGAGAACAAGGAAGAATCCCAACAACTCGCAATGGATCGCGTCAGGCGACTTGGGCTGAAGAATGTCGTCTACTTCCGGTGCAACCTGGACTACTTTAAGGCACCTTTCGACATTGGCGTTTCGTTGCATGCGTGTGGCGTTGCCACGGACATCGTACTGGAAAAGTGCTTCGCCCATCGGGCCAAGTTTGTTTGCTGTCCCTGTTGCTACGGCAAATTGTACGAGTTCGATCGGATTCGCTATCCGCGAAGTCGCGTCTTCCAGGAGTCGGAGCTTTTGCTGAAGGAGTATCTGTGTCTGGCACATTGCGCCGATCAGACACACGATTTGGACAACAGCCGGACCAACGTCGAAAAATCACACCAAGGATTCTACTGCATGGACATAATCGATAAGGACCGCTTGCTACAGGCCGAAGAGTTGGGTTATTCCGTGACCCATAAACGCCTCAAACCGGAAAATTGCACCCCCAAAAATAGACTTCTGATAGGGACACTGTGAATTAACACTTCCAAATTGAAATTTTTCATTTCGTTTTGTCACATCTGACGATAAATAGATTTTTATTCTTACTGTACTACTATACAACGTGCAATACGTGTTTATTTGCGAGAAAATGAGAAACCCTTCAATCATCCCTTTCCCTGTTCCCGGCTGTGTGACGACATGCGACGAATCCGAAAAGTTTAACGAAAATATAACAACTTACCAAAATATTAAAAAAAGAGAGAAGATTCACTCCTCGCCACCCTCGAGAATCGATCGGATGTTCTCGATCACATCATACGGCACGTCCAAAGGCTTCTCACTCAGTTTGCCCGTCTCCGGATCCGTCACGTAGATTTCATAGATGGTTTTCGTGGGATCATTTGTGTCTTGGCTTTCTACCAACACCAGCGAGTTGATGTCAATGTCCTCAAGCGGTCCCAGCCCGCGTGGTTCTTCCTCGTCCGCTTCCTGATCGTACACCGGTTGTTCCGTTTGATCTCCAGAATATTCCGACTCCTGCCAATCGGTGGAATCCTCCGTGGGCGATTCAGTCGATTCCATCTCCGGCTTCATTTGAAGCGAATCGGAAGATGGAGTTGTCTCGTCCGGAAGCACCATAACCGGGGACGGATTGTTCTCTTCGCGGTACGACGACTCCTGTGACGTTTCGCTTTCCTGTGCATCTGGTTTCACTCGCGCCAATTTAGCCGGCTCGAAATCCGGATCATGAACGGTTCGTAATTCGTACTGGAGAGGAGGCGATTGCGCCGGAGTGGGAAGTTGCGACCCGCTGCTATACATTGATTCTGTCTTCACTGGATGTGTGCTGGACTGTTCCGGAAGGTAAACGACTTCGCATCCTCCGTAGTACTTGGACTCGACCGAGTCAATGCTCAGTTCCTGCCCTCGGTATTGATCGCTGCCTGACGTTTTTGACCTTCGGTACGTTACCGTAGATTCACTGTCGTCTAAGTTCTGCAAGGTAACGACACTTCCTGCGTCCAGACTTGTGTTGCTGGCACTTTCATACAACTGAACGGGATAAACCGCAGGTTCAGCTTTTATTGCAAAAAGACTCCTCGAGTTTTCATCCACCACCTCAATATCCATGGCCTCGATGTTCAGTCGTGAATCGCTGGATTCAACTTCCGCGTTCGCTTGACTTGTTATGGACTGTGAGGATTCCGTAACCGAAGTCACACCCGTCTCGTCAAGCTCTCCGTTCGGAATGTATGGAATGCTCTCGACCTGCGGTACCCGATCTTCCCTGTTTGATGTGTCGCCAGTTGGCTCGCTGTCTGAAACGTTGTTGCCGTCGAAAACGTCATCTTCAACTTCCTCCGCTTCGGAAAGTGGTTTAGAAACGGCTGCGGTTGAGCTTCTCTTACGTTCGACTACTGGATCCGCAGCCGATTCATTCCGAGTCACCTTTCGCCTCTTTCGCCTGGGCTTGGTATCTTTCACCAACGATGCGGCGTTGGCAATTTTGTCCATGTCCAGCATGACACGAGCGGCCTTACTCACTCGTTTCTTGGGGTTTCGGTTTTTGCTTTGGTTCAGCTGAAGCCTGTTCAAAAATAAGATAAATTAGTCTCAAAACATACTTTTACAAACTGCAGAACGACTTACTTTTTCGACATCTTTTGTTGCCTTAACTTCTCCTCCAGTTCTGCTTTCACTTGCCGTTCCTGCTCTCGTTGTCGTTCGATTTCCTCATCCTCTTCCTCGAACTGCTGTCTCAGCTCTTCTATGTTGAACTCTTTCGGATAGAGTAACGCTTTGTTGACCAATTTAAGATTGAGACGCTCCTCTTTTTTGAACTGAAATGAGGGTTAAAGACAAGGCTATATGAGTTTGTGTTTTTGTTTTTGAGTTTTGTAGGTATTTTAGACAGCTTTGTGTAGCCACTATTGTGCATCCCGATAAAATTCAGAAAAAGAACTTCGCTCAATTTCCTCTTCTTTATCAACGAACTTAAGGTAACACACGATAGACTTATCGTGGCATCCATGAACAATCTATGTTCAAACTATCGTTGAAAAGAAAATATTTCTGTTTTATATCATATCGATCATTCGGTGATCTATCCGGATCATATGCTTGCTAACAACAGGCATGTTGATACACTTTCAGTTCATCTATGTCCGGTAGAACCGATATCACATCCCCAAAACTACAAAATTGATCATCATTTATGGATAGCAAACAGTTGCACCTAGTGATCCTTTATAGAGAGATAAGCGGAAGTAAAATGGAATGATATGGCAACAGACCAGCAGTGCTGATTTTGCTCGGCGTCGAGAATAATATTGTAACACGGACATGACTTCCTCATTGCTATAAAGTGTATTTTGTTCCGTTATAGATCTTTGAGCTACATATCAAAACTAATAAACAGCCGAAAAAATCCAAAACTAAAAATCGCATTAACAAAAATTCAAAAAAGTAAAACATTTCATTTTTTTTGCTTCATGCAAAATTACTTTTACCGAAATAATTTCAAGCGGATTACATTACTCCTCAAGAAAAGTTCAAAACAAACATAACGCATGTTCGTTTGGCTCACACTTTGACAGCTCTCGCTGCTCGATTGGCTCACACTTTGACAGAAATGTCAGCTTCCGCGAATCTCTCTTATAAAGGATTTCTAGTTGCACCTTAAGCACCGCCAAAACATTTTCAATCGGAAGGATTTTGGCGCGCTCGAACTGACAAATCCTCCGTTGTGGTGAAACTTCTTCCGTCGACGTGATGTTGGATAGTTTTCTAAAACAGTCGAGATAAAAGCAGAGCCGGCAGAGCAATGACAGTTAGTTCGTTCAAAACTTCGCTTCGGAAGTCCAACCGGCGAACTCCAGATTGGTGCTGCGAAGTCAATATTTAAGGTCAGAGCTGGTATCGAAATATTTGACCCGAGAGAATGACGAATCGCGCTGGAAAATAATCAACCCTTATATTGTCGCGCTGTCACCAAACCGGAGCGCGCCAGTGTGACTCGCGACGCGCCTCAACTCGCCGCATTTTGAAATCAGTTTTTAAGTGAGGCGCTGCATTCTTACGATGTTTATGAACACAGCGCACTATTCAAATATTAGTCGCGACGTTTGGATATTGAGAAAAAATAAATTAAAAAAAAAATGTTTGTCCTTATTTCTGCCGGATCCATAATACAATACAGTCGAATTTCGTTCGTTGCACTATCTTTAGGTGGGCTTCGTTTTAATTGGGCTCCCGTTAGTTGGGCTACAGCTCACTAGTGATCCTTTATAGAGGATCTTATAGATCTTATAAAGGATTACTAGTGCCGACCATCAATCAGAACGTGGTCGATTTGCGATTCTGTCTGCTGTGGTGATCTCCAGGTGTATCGGTATGGAAGGCTGTGCTGGAAGTAGGTGCTACGAATGGTCATATTCTTGGAGGCGGCGAAATCAATTAGTCGTAGGCCGTTTTCGTTCGTCAGCCGGTGGGAGCTGAACTTTCCAATAGTCGGTCTGAAATCCTCCTCTTGGCCATCCTGAGCGTTTAGATCTCCTATGATGATTTTGACATCCACATCCACAAATGCCGAATCATAACAGTATGCCCTTATTTGTGTATTTATGGTGACAAAACAGCATTTGTCGATGACAATCTATCAATTATGGTCCCGCCATGTTAATTTCACTCCGATTGACACAATTTCACTTTTTCCAAATCATATTATGGTCACGAATTCGCTCAAAAGACGCTATGGTATGATGATTAAACTGACTAAATATAATTTGAAACACAATTACTACCCAAACAAACCAAGAAATGTTGATTATGTTTTATTCTTCATCTGACGATTTATTTTAGAATATGCTAGATAACTTGAAATATGCCACTTTCAGAGGGGGCACACGCAATTTTACTTCTTTTTCGTTTCATTTCACAATACATCTCACTTGGCACAAAACATTTAGGCACTATATAAAAAAAAACCACTTCAAATATTTAACAAGCACCATGAAACAAAAAATTATCTCAGACGAGTTTTCAATCTTATTTTGTTTTGTATTTTGTTTTGTTTACGTTAGAATAAATCCGGCAAGATCGATGTTATGATAAAATCATTTTCGAGATGAAGCGGAATTCATCTAGAACAGGTGGCCTCAAAATAGCTACTATTAATGCTATTTTGCTTTATTTGTTTGACATAAATATACACTTCAAAGCTTCTTTCAGAGTGGGCCAACTAGTCACGTTCTAATCTACAAGAGCATTCAAGTGCACCATATTGGACAGATAAGTAATTTTTGGTTATCGCTCCTGGTTAAATTCAGTGTTTCGCAGTGAAAATTCACAGTTTATAGCGTTCAAGTTGCCTAATTGTTGAAAACAGTTGTTATCTATCATCACGAGATACAGACAAAAGTGTAACTACTTGTAAAAGTGGTTTTAAGTGGAATTTCTCGCGCCGTCTGCCATCTTGGAATGAAGGAAAAGAGGAGTCATCATGGAGACGGATGACATACACAAAACCCCACCAATACCGCCACCGTTACAGACACCAACAAAAACCGGTACCATCCCGAAAACATCAACTCTAAATGCAACGAACAACAGGCCACCCCCAAACGGACAACGAAACGATAAAGCAAAACAGGATTATCTCAACAACGACAAAGATGACGGACCGTTTCGCGTTTACGTGGAATTAAAGGACTCGGACCATCAGAAGACCATCAACAAAATCTCAGTCGGAAGAATGCATCGTAAAATCTTCGGAGTTACGAACAACGTTACAGAAATCAAAAATGCAGGAAAGAAGAAGGTATTAGTATATGTCAGCTCCTTTTCAGCGGCCAACAGACTGGTCCAAAATAGCGTGGTAGACAGCTACGGATGCAAAGCCTACATAGCAAAACATCTGGTATCGGTAACAGGCGTAGTAGCCGGAATACCTACTGACCTATCCAACGAGGAAATCATGCAAGACTTGCACTGCCTAGTTCCGGTAATAGGCCTTTTCATGTGACAGGTCCGTCTATGCATTTGTTTACATCGGTGGAGGACCGGTGCATACACGAGGCTGTCATTTTCATAGAAGAACTGTCAAAGAGCTTCCCGATCAGATGTTTTGGAACGTCATGTGAATAGGCCTATAGTGGTTATCACGAACAATGGTATAGTGGTTATCACGCCCAATGGTATGGGTGCCCTAGTGTAGATGTAGTTGTGAACCTTAGAGGAAAACAATATGCACTCTGTCTCGAAAAACACCCAGAATCCGGGTATACATTTTTCAAATTGGGTAATATTTCCATATGCATTTTGATGAGTCTGGAAAGCGTGTGCAAGTTTCTTTGAGGAAAACAAAAACAAACTGTGTATGACGAGCGTATGCTAGTCTACGTGTGTTCAAATGTCACTAAGCTCTATGAACGTCTATCGTTTTCATCGCTTTGTCAACAACGCCAAAATCCCCTCAACTCGAGTAAGCGTCACCTTCAGGGCAAACAAGCTGCCCGAACTGGTTAAGCTTTACAGTTGCTCCATCAAAGTTGAACCATTCTACAGTAAAGCACATCTCTGCCTCAACTCTTTGCGCTACAACCACAAGACTGTAAACTGCCGCAGTTCTCGGCGGTGTCACGGCTGTGGAGAGCGGCACGATTCGGACGAGGAGTACAAGGATTGCTCGAAACCACACAGCCAATTCAGATTACCGACCCCAGTAAAATTTTACTGGGTTTTGGAACTACGGTTTTTTCGGTAATTTTTACGATTACCGAAAAAACCCAGTAAATTACAATATGTTTTGATTGATGGAAATTACTGACTTAGTCAGTAAAATTGTAGAGCGTTTTTACTGACTTTCCAGTTTCCCATGCTCCATGCTTTGCTTTTCCGGATACTGTTTTTTTTTTTCAGAAATCAATACAAATTAAAACCCAATCGACATGAACATGGACATCGACATGCATTTTTCGTACGAATAAACATTTACGGTAGTGGAAGTAACCGAAAAATGTGTGACAAAATCATTATTTGGATGGTTTGCATACAAGAGGCAAACTCAATGATACAGATGAATTTACCTCTTGTATGTAAACCAACCGAATTTACCAACGTAAGCAGTTCTGAGCCTTTTTGGTTGCTTAAAATGGTTGAGTTTCTCACTAAATTTCGACTACTTACCACAAGAAAGCGCAAAATAAGTGCAGGAAAAGATTGGTTGCCATAGCCTGTCTCCCGGCGCCGGACGATTTTACAGCAGGTGATTCTCATTTGACACTTCCCCGCATGCGCATAAGTTTGTTTTGATTTTATTTTGACGACAAGTCAGTAAAAACATCAACTACTGAATAGTCGGTAATTGTTTTTACTGACTTTTCGGCCTGTTCGGTAATGCTGGAAAATTTGGTCTGACAGCAACCGTAGTTCAGTAAAAAGTAAAAATTCCCTGGCCACGATCACAGGGTTTGACGGTGCCAAAGTAGAAGATGCACCATAATAATACCCGTCTGTGAAACATATCACCTTCCCAATACTTTGGCACACCTCCAACGGTTCATGATTTATCATGAAACGGCTGCATTCAGGCGGAGGATCTGTTAATATGTTTCGGCATATTATCAGGTCCTCTTCGAACGGAGGGACCGCCAGGGCTCATTAGTTACTTATAAATCAGTGCTGGTTGTTTGATGTTTCAATTCGTTTACACGAGCTGTAGCATCCTTTGTACTAATCAGCAATGGTGGTTAAGTTTCGAAGCCAACGTGTGATCAATCGTTTTATAATGCAACATAAGAATGGATGTTTGGTGGAACTGTGCTTTACACTCGTCGTTATTAAATTTAGTGATTGTGAAGGTGCTAATAGTGGTTTTATTTTAAATCTATAGTGATGAAAATTTGAAAATTAAGGTGGAAGTGATTCTGATAGTTTTGTTAAAAATATAATAATAATGATGTGAACTCTACTAATTTAATAATGGCCATAATACATTGTGCAATCATTTTTCTGCATATAAACATAATTGCCTAGTTCTTCAAACGTGCTTGATAAAAGTGTTAATATGTAATGACAGCGAGTGCAGAAGAATGGATCGAAGTGATTTTTTTTAATGTAACTTTCTTGATCATAGTGCTAAATCGTAGTTTGAATAGTAAGGAGTCTACAGCAACAAAAATAATGATACATTTAAATTGAATATCTTTTAATTACTTAGTAATGCTAACAGATTTGAATGAAAATGGTGTGATGTGAAAAGTGATATAATAGAAAGTATATCTGAAGTGTATTACGAAAGTTGATGAGTGATAATCGGTGATATACGTGATAGTGTCGAAAATAAAAGTGACGATAGTGAGTGATGAAATGAAATGGGGAATGAGGACCTTTTAATAAAACTATTTCGTTCTTCACTTTAACCACTCTAGTAGCATTTCAGGCCTTATCATAGTTTGATAGTAGTCTGAACTACTAGACTGCAAAACTACGGCAAGGGCTGATTGCTGCTAGCGTACACAGTGACCATTTGAGCAACATTGCTTAGGAACGTCTGTGTGATGAACGCAATAGAGGCTTATAAAAGCAAATGCTGGGAAGGAGCTTAGGGCAGATTAAGAGTGCCAGTACTACCCCTATCGCTACCGACAAAAAAAAAAAAAAATAAAAAATTGGGTCTGACAGCAACCGTAGTTCAGTAAAAAGTAAAAATTATTACTGAACCTCAGAAGTTTTCAATCAAAAAGCTGAAAGTTCGGTATTTTTTATGATTTACAATTCGTACCCAGTATAAAAAAAATACCGAACAAGCAAATCGTGATTGAGTGTGCACATCGATGTGTGTATTGCAAGAAAAATCACATCACTGCAGATGATAACTGAACAAAGTGTCAACGCCAGAACAACATTAAGGCGGTAATGGCGAGAAAAGCACTCACTTTCTTCGAGGCCAAAGAACTTTTCCCAATTGTCACCTCAAACAGCTTTAACGCGTTGATGAACCGAAGCTTGATGAGTTCAGAGGTCAAGACTATGCATCACAGCTGAAAAAAGAAGCCTTCTAGTTCCCCATAAGACCTGTTCGAGATGTTCGTAAGAAGAAACCCGAAGCAACTAAATCGGATTCCGAGGAAGAAGAGAGGAAGCGAATCAGGAAAACGCCTTCGAATGTGATCGCCGGAGCAGCCTTAAATAACCCCTACAAAGTGAATGAGCAGGAACAATGGCAAAGGAAAATCCAAGATGCACGAAGCTAACAAGCTACAATGTCGCAAACGACGATCAACTTTGCTATTCAAGAAGCACTACAGCACTACTACAGCGCAATTATTGCAGGACAAGCAAGAGAGAATCTCATCGAAACGAGTAAAAGATATCTAAGTTTTGACATAATACATAAAAATTGAACGCAACTACCATACTTACTTACTTGATGGGCAACAATTCCTTGCTATTGCGTTGAATCTACGCCGAATGAAGAAGCCTTCTCCATTGGACCCGGTCCTGGGCCAATCGCTTCCAGTCGCCCTGAACGTTAAGCGACCTTAAATCCTCCTCAACTGCAAAAAGCCATCTGGTGCGCGGCCTTCCACGGAGGCGACGGCCTCTCCCTGGTTCCCTGCTGAATATTTGTTTAGCTTGACGTTCCTCCGACATGCGAGCTACATGCCCAGCCCACCGCAACCTGCCGTGTTTTATACGCTTAACAATATCCATTTCATTATAGACTTGGTATAACTCGTGATTCATGCGACGCCGCCAGATGCCATTGTCCAATTTACCGCCGAGTATTGTTCGCAGCACTTTACGTTCAAAGACCCCAAAAGCTCTCCGGTCGACCTCTTTCAACGTTCAAGATTCGTGGCCGTACAGAGCTACCGGAAGAATTAGAGTCTTGTACAACGCGAGTTTGGTCTTCGTCTGTAAGCTGCGGGACTTTAGCTGGTTACGAAGTCCGTAAAAAGCCCGACTCGCAGCTGCAATACGCCTTTTAACCTCGCGGGTAACATCATTATCGCAAGACACTAGAGTTCCAAGGTACACAAATTCTTCAACTTCTTCAAATATATCACCACCTATCACCACCTCACTACCAACATCACCTATGGGCCCACGATGTCTACCAGCGACCATGTACTTTGTCTTCGTGGTATTGATAATGAGCCCAATTCGCGTTGTCTCCCTTTTAAAAGGCACGTATGCCTCTTCCACGGCTCGGTGATCAATCCCGATTATGTCGATATCGTCCGCAAAACCAAGGAGCATATACGAACGTGTGATAATAGTGCCAATCCTATGCAAGCAAGCTCTCCTTATTGCTCCTTCTAACGCTATGTTGAACAATAGGTTTGAAAGTGCATCGCCCTGCTTCAATCCGTCTAAGGTTACGAAGGATGTGGAAATCTCATCCGCAACACGTATACTTGATTTCGATCCTTCCAACGTTGCACGAATCAGTCTAATCAGCTTCGTCGGAAAGCCATGTTCCATCATTATTTCCCACAACTCGTTTCTTTTAACTGAATCTTACGCCGCCTTGAAATCAATGAACAGATGATGAGTCTGCAAGTTGTACTCCCGGAATTTATCGAGGATCTGTCGCAGGGTAAACATTTGATCCGACGTCGATCGGCCCTCACGAAAACCAGCTTGGTATTCGCCGATGAAGGACTCTTCAAGCGGTCTCAATCTGTTGAACAGAATACGTGACATTATTTTGTACGCCGAATTGAGGAGTGTTATTCCTCGGTAATTGGCGCACTCCAATCTATGCCCTTTTTTGAAGAGAGGGCAAATGAGGCCATCCATCCAGCTAGCAGGCAGTTCTTCTTCCTCCCATATCTTTAGTAGTATATGGTGAATTATTCTATGCAGCTGCTCACTACCGTGCTTGAGAAGTTCGGCCGGGAGCTCATCCTTCCCAGCAGCCTTGTTGTTCTTTAGCTCTTTAATCGCCTTCTTAACCTCATCTAGAGATGGAGGCTCCACAGCTTGACCTCCATTCAGTAACGTTTCGAAGTGCTCTTTCCACCTGGCAGCCACCATCGTTTTATCTGTCAGCAAATTACCTTCACGGTCGTTGTACATGACGGGAGACGGCGCTGACTTTCTCCGCACGCCATTGACAGTTTCATAGAATCGTCGCATATCGTTCTGTTCCATACAGTTTTGCGCCTCGGCTATCACGTTCTCATCAAACTCTTTTTTCTTCCTGCGATGGATTCGCTTTTCGGCTGATCTTGCTTCCCTGTACTGCTCTCTGTTCAGCCTGGTACCAGACACTAACATCCGACGTCTGGCCACGTTCTTCTCATCCGTCACCCTCTGGCACTCCTCGTCGAACCATCCGCTTCTGGGGCGTCTTCGAGCAGTACCTATCACTTCTCGCGCTGTTTCACTCACCACTCCATGGATTGCATCCCATAGATTGTTGAGGTTTTCGCTCACATTGACCTCACTTATCCGCTCGTCCAGCTTTTGGTGGTATTCAGCTGTAACACCGTCTGCTGAGAAGCGCTGGATATTGAATCGCATTGTTCGCTGTGGTCTTGAATTCGCTACAGTTGATAACCGCGCTCGTATTTTACTGACAACGAGGTAGTGATCCGAGTCAATGTTAGGACCCCTGAAACTCCTAACATCGATGACATCTGAGAAATGTCGGCCATCCACCAGAATATGGTCTATCTGGATGCAAATATCAGTATTTGGATGCCGCCAGGTGTGCTTCCGAATATCCTTGCGTGCAAAGTAGGTGCTGCAGATGGCCATCCCCCTGGCAGCAGCGAAAGTCACTAGTCGTAGGCCGTTGTCATTGGTAACGGAGTGAAGACTCTCCTTACCGATGATCTGACGGAAAAAGTCCTCTCTTCCGACCTGCGCGTTCGCATCTCCGATAACGATTTTCACGTCGTGTTTTGGGCACTCTCCATAGGCCTTATCAAGGCCTTCATAGAACGCGTCCTTCACGTCATCAGGTTTGTCGTTCGTCGGTGCATAGATGTTGATCAGGCTGTAGTTGAAGAATTTGCCCCGTATCCTCAGTACACAGATTCGTTCGCTAATCGGTTTCCACTTCATAACGCGTTTCATCTGCTTCCCGATCACTATGAAACCGACTCCATGTTCTGCCTTATCGCCGCCGCTGTGGTAGATGTTATATTTGAACGTAGTGTTGGCGATGGGATCAACCGCCCGGAATTCACGTTCTCCAGATCTAGGCCACCGCACTTCTTGAATGGCAGCCACGCCCACTCCAACCTTCTGCAGTTCACGAGCCAAAAGGCTCGCTCGTTCGGGTTCATTTAACGTCCTGACATTCCAGGTACCAAGTTTCCATTCATAGTCCTTATTTCGTTGCCAGGTCGGTTGCCGAAAATATCGTTCGTTATTTCTTCTTTCTCCATTTTTCGTGGTAGGTGAGAAATTCGGTATGCTACCTTACCGGGGTTGCGCTACCTACATCACGTTGATGAGGCTGCCACCCAGTGTTGTTCAGACTCATTTCCCTGAAAATAACATTTTCCGAACTACGAAGCCACGAACTACTACAACCATGTTCTATCCTCCTAAGATAGAAAAGCAGATGGTTAAGCTTGAGTACTGCACACAAAATCGATCAATTTTGATCCCAGAGAGCCACAATTCAAGTTTCGGTGAAATGAAATGAGTGAGTGAGTGAGTGCGAATCATTTCACCGAAACTTGAATTGCGGCCCACCGAGATCGAAACTGTCGGATGTGCAATACTCAAGCCCAACCACCTCCCCCTCCATCTCAGGAATACAACGCACAGTTATAACAGTTCATGGCTTCACAATCCGAATTTCGGGGAAATGAGTCTGGTCAACACTGCTGCCACCTTAGGTTAGTTGACGTGATACAACATTTCATACTCAGCCGCTGGATACCAGAACAGACGCTGTTTGAGCCGCACCTCCTGGTGAACAGACGGGAACGCACCCCCTCACTCTAGCTGATGTCAGAAGGACAACAATGCCCAGGTTGCACTACCAGCTAAGTACGCAACCCTTAGCTGGCGGTCTTTGTCATCGTTAGACCCGAGGAAGCGTGAGGTAGGGACTTGCGAGGACCAGAGCTATGTTGGACGCTTCTTCCTGGTTGTCGACTCACCATTTTACAACCCACCCGCAACTACCATAATAAAATCAAAAATGGATAATAAAAAAGAAATAAAAATATTACAATGCAATATCCAAAGTGTTTCGAAACATAAAGAAGAATTACAAAGAACACTTGTGAAAGGGTCATATACAGCGGCCCTAATGTCGGAGACATGGACGAAAGAAGATTTCGAAAACTCCAAAAAATACAATATCAGTGGATACAACAAAATAATTAAATCCAGGCATGACGGCTATGGCGGAGTACCCATATACCTGCATAAAGACTATGGATTCCAGACAGTCTCCATGCCGGCAACCAGCGATGGAAGTCAGTGCGTGGCCATCTATATACCCAAACTAAAATTAGTATTGGTAGCGGTATATTCTGCTCCCTCGACATTTACGCAGGATTTTCAACAAGACATCAACCGGATTCTAGTAGAGTTAGCGAAATATCCTAACGTTATATTTGATGGGGACCTCAATACCCACCATACACTATGGGGAAATGATAAATCGTCGCCTAAAGGAGCGGCGTTACTACAAGAGATCAACTCATCCGATTTGATTCTACTAAATGATGGAAGTCCTACATTTCGACCACAACAGCTGAACAAAAAAGCTACCGCCATTGATCTTACTCTAGCTTCTAGCAACCTTGTGCTGGATTGCTCCTGGACCGTTTTGGAGGAAGCTAAAGGAAGCCACCATTTGTTAATCGAGATAAGGTACAAATCCGGACAAACAGTCAAGAATAAATACGTCTACAACCAGAAAAGGATCGAAACTGACCTAGCTAAGATCACTACGAATACGGTATGCAGTAATGATGAAAAAGAATAAAATATTCAATCGATTCGAACCCAAATATTGGTGGAGTGACGACGTGGAGTTGGCCTGGAACGGCAAACAAAACGCCTTGGCCACATTCAATAAAGACAGTACAATGGAGAATCTAATTGAACTGAAACGATGTTCGGCCATCTTTAAGAGAAAGAAGAAACAGCACATCAAAGAAAGCTTGAACAAATTTGCAGAGGAAGTAGATCCACAGACGAGTTTAAGTGAACTATGGACAAAAATACGACGCCTAACTGGAAGGAATACAGGTTTACGCAACAACATAATTCAAGACAGCCCCGAACTAGCGAAGGAATTCATGGACCTCCATTTAGGGCCAAACGATATCCACCAGAATGCAGAAACTAGTTATTCGCAAGTAGCCGACTACGACATAATCGACCAAAATAAATGGGACAACATACTCCGCCGAAAAAGGTCATCGGCTCCGGGAAGCGATCGAATCACATATGATATGCTCAAATCCCTGAAACCTCAGGTATCACAGCTTATCCTGATTGATCTGATCAACTATTGGAGACAAAGTAGTCTACCACAACACCTAAAAGAGATCCGCATAATAGCAGTACCAAAACCTGGTAAAGATAACACAACTCCTACTGGCAATGGACCAATGCACGAGTTCACTAATTTGACGTTTGAGCGGTTCCATATTCACATAAATAACACGGCGCCGCTCAAACGTCAAATAGTGAACTCGTGCATTGGTCCATAGACCAATATCATTATTGCCTACTTTGACCAAAACTGTTAACTCAGCTGTACTAGAAGAATTGAACCAGTATATCGATTGCCAAGGATTGTTGCTCAAATTGTCCTTCGGCTTTCGTAAAGGACAGTCGACCACAACATGTACTTCGTATCTTCTGAACCTCATCCAGTCAAACAGGCGAAACGGATTAACCACTATTGGAGTCTTTCTCGATCTGAGCAACGCTTTTAATGCAGTCCGCACAGATAAACTAGAGCAAATCATGGGAGGTTTGAGGATACCTCAGGAGTACATTTGTTGGATAACGACGTTTCTACGAAATCGAACAGTCACCATCAGGAGCGGTGAAGAAGAAATCACGAGAATCATCAGTAATGGATTGCCACAGGGTGATGTGCTCTCACCCACCCTGTTCAATCTGTATACTGCGGAATTGCACGACACAACAAACGAAAAGGTAATACTGGTGCAGTATGCAGATGACTTCACCCTGATCGTCTATGGAAGCAATCTCGAGAATGTCAAAAAAACTGCTCAAGAAGCGGTCGACAAATTTGAGGAAAAAACGCGGGATTTAAATCTGGTAATAAACCCTGAGAAAACCAAGTCTATGCTTTTCAAAGCATGTAAGGTGGACCTAGGATTGAAGATCGGAGGGAAACCTATCGAAACAGTAATCAGCTATAAACACTTGGGAATATACCTAGACCGGTCAACCAACTTCGGAACACACATACGAGAACTCTGTCATAAAATACAGGATCGTATAAACATGCTGAAGGTCATCTCTAAGATAAAACATGGTGGACACCCAGAAACCATGCGTAAGTTATACAAGGCTCTCATACGAAGTGTCCTCGAATACGGATGCACAGTAGGGTTCCTAGTACCGACCCCTTTTGGCGAGTACCGGTTCTACGGTACTGTCACTCTCAGTACCGGTAGTACCGGTAAAATACCGGTACTGGAAGATTTTTTTTGCAATAAATATGAATCATACAGTATTGCACACAAAATTGGCATCTTTTTCGAACTCGTCAGTAAACAAAAGTTTACTGAAGCTTTTTCTTAATTTTTGTGAATAATAGCACTAACAAAATATGGTTTTTAAATAAAAATGTTTACTTATTTTCTAACTTTATAACTCATGAAATACATTAAAATATGTGTTGAAATTCATGTTTTGGCTAACGTGATGGACAATATTCAAATGTGGGGAGCAAAATCGTTCAAAATATTTTTTTTAACTTTTTTCACGCATTCAACTTGCTTTTCATTCATAAAGTAGGATTTAAGGCATATTCAAAGTTCGATGTTTAACTGCCATACGTGTGCAAATTTTTATAACAAAACTTTCAGACCCGGAAAAGCTCATTCTGGGGTCACCCTGGTATTGCTCGAACTGTTGCTCATGTATCGTGAAATGTTAACAATGTCATAATTGAAGCACCTTTAATTGCTTCAATATCCTAAAACCTTTCTTTATATTTTGCCTTGTTCTCTAGAAAGCTTGAAATTCAACATTAGCAGCTTCATTTGTATTCGATAATTCGTTTATCCTGTTAGTAACTCATTTCCGTTCAATCACTTCTCCCTCAGTTTTTTTAATGTCCCAACGCCAGTGTTTTTAATGTTAACGGTAACGAATGGTAAACGATGAGCGTGCTTCTAACGTTTTTATGTTTAGAGATAAACCATACTTAGTGATGAAGAGATGATAATTAGAATAAGCCTTTATGTAATCGTGCATAGAAATTCGCCATCAACGAAGTTTACCAAATATACGTACCATTTACTGTGACGAAATGTATTGATTCAAACGATTATTAAATTTTCATCAGTACCGAAAATACCGGTACTCAATGCTTTCCAGTACCGGTATTTCGGTACCAAAAAATGGTCGGTTTTACCGGTACTTTCGGTACCGGTACTCCCGGTACCAAAACCCTAATGCACAGCGTATGGCAGTGCTAGTAAAACTAATAAAGAAAAGCTGCAGGTGATCATCAATCAATGTTGGCGAAAAATCACCGGATGTTCAAAGATCCCAAGGAATACTCCTTCAGCTTTGGCAGGAGAAAGTCCGTTAGATCTACGATTGGAACAAGTAACCTGCAAAGAAATATCGAAATACTTTCAAAACGGCAGCGTAGTCGCGGAACAGCTGCTACAACTCAGAGGGCAAGATATCCCAGAAGACATGCTTACACTAATGGAGCGAACATACCTGAAACACCTGCATATTTTCGATGCAATTATCCAGAATGTCACGGTGTACCAACATAAACCGCTTGACATTCAAACTGTGTTAATGGAAGGAGCACCAGCAAAAAAGAACTGCAATCCCCGAGTCCTCAAACAAACTTTCCTGTTCCTGCAAAACCCCAAATACAAACACCGGCCCTACATCTACACAGATGCATCGAAGGTTGGTAACTCCTGTGGTATAGGAGTCTTCTGTGAATCCACAAATAGAAGAATCAGCCTGAAGCTAAATAAGGAGACCTGCATAATGACTGCCGAATTATATGCCATCCTAGTGGCGTTGAGGCACCTTCACGATAGTGGCATCATGGGAGCAGTATTGTTCACAGATTCCTTATCATCATGTCAGTTAGTTGAATATCAGCTGACGGAAGCAAGGACGAACACTGTGATCCAAGAGATAATCGAACGAGCAACAGCAATGAATGTTACCATCAAGTGGATTCCAAGCCACATAGCAATTAAAGGCAACGAAGTAGCAGACGAGTTGGCAAAGGCCGGTATACAATCGGATCAAATCCTAGAAAACGGAATATTAGTTAGCGATGCATTCCAAATCTTCAACCAAAAACGAATAAGTAGTACAAACGACTGGTACACCACCTACGCAGAAGAGAAGGGAAAGCATTTTTTCTCTATACAGCCGAATTACAGCGATGAGCCATAAAGAGGTGCGAAGCCTGAATCGTCTGATGGCCGGGCATAGCTTCGCAAACACCTGGTTAGCGAAGATGAAAATCAGAACAGAAGACACGGCAGACCATGTAATTCTACACTGTAACAAGTACGCTATAACCCGTTCGGAGTACGACTTCGATGGCAAATATTGAACACTTGTGGATCTTTTCAAATCAAACAACGTGAATACTTTTCGAGACGTGGTGCACTTTCTGAGAAAAGTGAAATTGGACTTGTAAACAGCGTTGCCAACCTTCCAGATTTTTCTGGAATATTCCAGATTTTTGAGGCCCAATTTTACAAAAATCTGGAAGATCCAGATAAAATTTGAAGTGAATTTGTAAAGTTTTATAAATAATTTGTAAGGTTCTCCATAAAAGACAGGATCGATCCAGACTTTTCCAGACAAATTTACAAAATCTTCCAGATTTTGGAAAAATTGACTTGGCATCCCTGCTTGTAAATAAACTACTCCTCGAGTGCTTGAGTTTGTGCCCAAGTACGTGGTGCCCGACTGCGCTGGCATCAAAAACATAAAGCAACGAAAAACCCACTGGGCATATGGTCTACAGTCACCGGTCCCATCAGCAAACCCAGAAGAAGAAGAAGAAGAATCTACAAGAGGTTTTGGGGGTTGTGATGGAGGGGGCGTTTATTTATATCACCCTGGCAGTAATTCGTAAAACTAAAATTGTTACTTGGGCAGCTATTGTTGGAATCCCTGGCCGCATTAAATGTAGTGCTGGCAAATGCGGGTACAGTCAGTACCTTCCGCAGAAATGGTGCAGAATCGATTATCGACCTGACGTTTTGTAGTCCTGGCGTGAGATGACGGTTACACTCATAGCACTCATCAATCGATTCGCTATAGTATAATACCAGGCGGGCGGAAGGCAGCGCGATGTAACTCGACCCAAGCCCGAGGTTGGAAAACAGCGCGCTTCGACGGCGAAGTATTATGTATCCGGTAGAAATCAAGACCAACATTTATATAAAATTTTTGTTTTCTCGGGCCCCGTGCGTCGCAGCTAATATGTGAATAGTGCGCTATGTTCATAAAAATCGTAAGAATGCAGCGCCACACTAAAAAACTGATTTCAAAATGCGGCGAGTTGAGGCGCGTCGCGAGTCTCACTGGCGCGATCCGGTTTGGTGGCGGTGCGACAATATTCACTGAAGCCCTGAGGCGCGAACGGAACACTCTGGACTTAAACGGTGAAGGACTAGTTGCTATGATATCACGAGCGTGCGATGCTTCCATGCCGAGAGCCCCTCGTAGAGAGAACAGGCCGCCGGTGTACTGGTGGTGCGAATTAATCGCAAATCTTCGAGCAATCTGCCTTCGGGCTAGAGTCTAGCCGCTAGACGAAGAATGTAACGCGCACTCACAGAAGCACAAAGCGGTGCGGTGCAGCATTCAGAGAGGCTAAGTTGGCTCTCAAAAAGAAAAAAAAACAAGAGTCGAAAACGGGCATGCTTTGATAGTCTATGCGAGAGTGCCAATTCTAGTCCATGGGGTGATGCCAACAGAGTGGTAATGGCTAAGACCAAAGGTGCCATAGCGCCCCAAGAGAAGTCGCTCGAGTTGCTGCGATCGATAATCGATGTACTCAGATGAAAGAGAAGAAGTGGCGAGAGTGACGAACGAAGAGCTGGCAGAAGTCGTGAAATCATTCGCGCCAAACAAGGCACCGGGGCCCGATGGTATCCCGAATGTTGCCTTAAAAACGGCAGTGAGATTTGGACGTGTTCAGAACCACAATGCAACACTGCATAGATCAAGGAATCTTCCCGGATGTATGGAAGCGACAGAAATTAGTGCTACTACCAAAAGCGGGGAAACCTCCAGGTGACCCGTCGGCGTATAGACCTATCTGTCTACTAGGTACGACAGGCAAGTTATTGGAGAGGTTGATTCTCAACAGGCTAGTACCGTATACGGAGAGTGCGGACGGCCTATCCAACAATCAGTTTGGATTCTGGAAAGGTAAATCTTTTCTGGACGCCATCCAATAGGTCGTTCAGATAGCTGAGGTGGCAATCGAGCATAAAAGGAGCGGCACTCATTACTGTGCGGTTGTCACTCTAGATGTGAAGAATGCGTTCAACAGCGCAAGCTGGGAAGCAATAGCACACGCACTTCACCGCCTCAAGGTACCGGTGCAGTTGTGTAAGCTTCTAGAAAGCTGTTTTGATGGTAGGATTCTACTGTATGACACAGAGGAGGGGCAGAAAAGCGTTCGAACTACCGCGGGAGTACCTCAAGGTTCATTCCTGGGCCCGCTGTTATAGAATGCGATGTACGATGACGCACTGAGGCTGCTCCTTCCGGGTGTTAAGATTGTTGGCTTCGCCGACGATATCACCCTTGTGGTCTATGGCGAATCGATGGAGGAAGAAGAGTTGACAGCAGCGCACTCTATTTCCATAATTGAAGAATGGATGAGATCTAGGAAACTAGGACTGGCCCGTCACAAGACTGAGGTGGTCAACAACCGCAAGTCCGAACAACGGGCGCTTATCTCGGTAGGTGATTGCACCATAGAGTCCAAGCGATCTCTTAGGCATCTTGGGGTAATGATCGATGACAAGCTCAACTTTGCTAGACACGTTGAATATGCGTGAATCGGACGTAGTTGCGGATCCTGTTTTCTACCTTCGATTTTTTCCTTGATAAAGTACACCATAGTGTACCTACTATGGTCGTCGATCATGGTCATATAGTACTTACAGCCGCCCGGGGTCTCCGTCATCGGACCGTAGACATCGTACTATAATACACCCACTAACGAACGTCGTTTGCTCAGGATAGGATTGTATTTGGTGGTGGCTTCGAAGGATGATTCATGAGCTCGATCAACTCAGTGACGTCATAATTTGGAAAAATACGATGGGCAGGACACGTAGCAAGAATGCCAGACAGCAATCACGCAAAAATGGTGTTAGCTTCAGCACAGACCCAGTTGATACAAGAAGACGGAGTACAAATCTTGAGAACCGGACATTCAGTCACACTGAAAACTTAATCGATTGGTCACTAGTTGGTGGCTAAAGGTGAAGTGCTAAACACTTTATGCTTCTCTAGATTCGTGCCCTTAAAAAATCGATGTTGTGTTTGGCATCGTTTTATCTTCACCTTGAGAAATGTATATCTACGAATTGCACTAGAACTAGATCAACGCAAATATTACTACAACTAATACAAAATGAAGTTATCTTTATCAATAGATTGTTCGACTTACCTTCAATTTCAAATCCCTCCGGGTTCGATTCGGAAACAGCTGGATCATCATGGAAAAGTCAGTCCCAATTGTATGCAAGCACCTGTAGAAACGGATTGTCTCCTCCGGGGGCCAATCCCTCGTCCTCTTGTAGCGACTGTAGTAGCCGGAATCTAGAACAAAAAAGCAATCATAGTTCAGTGAATATCCCAAGAATCGATCCATCAATTTCTTTGACGTACTTCCGCTGAATTCGTCCATGTAGACAATCTCCGCCTTGGCCAGGCTATCCCTTATGGCCTTCTCCCGCTCGTTTTCAACCACCAGACTTGCCTCGTCCAGGATCATCTCCCCGTTGGGTCCCAGCTTGATTTGCGGCGTCAGTTGCAATGGCGGAGGAGCACTCGGAGGTTCCGGCGGAGCCATTATTGGAGCTGGCGTTGGAGAGCGTGACTTGCTTACGCTCCGTCGCTCCCGATCAACCGACCGGGGAATATTCTCCATCGAGCCCTTCTTACTGAGCGCTGGACTCTTCATCGGATTCTTGACCGGATTGTAGTAGATCATGTCGAACATGGTCAGCGATTGCTTGTCGATGTTCTGAATGTTGTTCAATCGCTTCCGAAGGTCCCGTTTGGCGTCCGATGCCTTTTGCGATTCCTCCTGTTTGATCGTTTTGCGAGATTTCAAGCTGACATCCGAATAGGACTTGTTGGAAGTCATCGATTCCGTACGGATCCTCTTCCGGGGGCTGTTCAGTGCGTTGATGTAGGCAAATTTGGAATCCAATTTCTTTGGTGAGTGTGGCTCTTCGGTGTTTATCTCCAGCGGAGTGTGTGGCAGAGGAGCGGGTGTGGTGATTCGAGGTGGTTCTTCGACAGGTTCTAGAAAAAGCAAATTTACAAATTAATTCATCAGTGATCTGGTCAGTTTTTCAAAGCCAATTACTAAAAAGACTCTTTTGAAGGCATTTCAAAACAAAATTTATTGAACGCTAATCTACTCGCTTTCTATGATAAAAAAAACCATTGATAGTTGTCACAGACGCTTGCACCTATGGTTTAGGGGGAGTGTTACGACTAGAGTTACTGTGCACGTGCAGGAGCCTCATTGCTTGCAAGCGCACGGGCGCTCTGCACATTGTGAGACCTTTTTCGGTGCGCCTCATTTTTCTTGAGATGTGTCTCACTGCGGTCTCATGCGCTCCGTCATATGTGCTGTTTAAAACTCAGCGCAATAATTGAAGTCATTACAAAAGTTTTCTACGATGGTGAGCAGTAGCGCCGAGCAGCGCATGAGACGAGTCTCCCCGAGAGCACATCACCTAGCGCGCGCTTTAAGAATTTTCGTGAGCCTTCGTCTAGCGCAGCACACTACGATTCCGATGAGCTGAGAGACGGTTTGGTTGGAGGCTCGTCAGTACATTTATGTGCTCCTGAGAAATATGTAACTCTAGTTACGACCCCTCGGTCGGCGCATCTCACGACACTGAAACTTCGAGTACAGTCAACTTTCGTTCGTTGCACTAAGCCTGTAGCCCACTTAGTGAAAGACTTATGTCGTTTTCGATTATTCCCGACGGTGCACCGCGCGAGTGTAACAATTGACACCGGAAAATAGAACGGTTTCGGTGCAATATTTTGACAGCGTATGATAGTATTAGTGAAGGCGTCAATCAAAACAAAATGTCATTCTTCAAACAGATAGAACAGCTGTTTCTGTTATTCTTAATTTGCTGTAAGGGATTCGGAACCATTAGAAGATTCGTTCGTGTTTTGTATAGTTTGTTAATGGTGTTTACAGCACTGGCTGAATATAAAATGTTTAAATAAATGTTTGGTATATGTACATTAATTTATTTTTCCTGAGAATTGATATCATGGTATCATGTTTCGTAATTGAATAATATATGTTTAAAATTCAGAATTTGCATATTTCAATACTAAGAATTTGTTTAATTTCATCCAATCTTTCGGGCTAATAATTTCGCCAAAACTCATACTTCCGCAATATTTCTAGCTCACGATGTAAAAGGTGAATCTTTTTTTTTTGTAATAAGGCGAAGAGGGCAACGGAAATCAATCATTGCATTAGAATAGAATTCTAATGGAAAAGCAATATCGATCACTCGTCAATATTTTTAAAAATATGCATCCATGAGCAAATTTCGGAAAATTTGACTGAACTCAAGTGTTTTTAATATAGTACTTACTGGTATACATGCAATCCAAACATCTGAGAGAATTCCTTTTTTAATATAAGCTGATGAAACATACTCAGTATCCTTTATTATTCTTATAAGCCTGTATTTATTGTAGCATTAATAAATGCTTAGAATATTTCTTCTTTTACTGAATAAAAAAAAAACAATTCCGAAACAAATCAACAAAATCTGCCAAAAGGACCAAAACAAGAACGCCACTGACAGTTAAGAACCATATATGTATTGGTAAAAAGAGTGCATTACCTGCTACACCCAGCTCGATCAGGGTGTAGGATTTTCTGCACCGGTGGCAATCGGGTGTAGAAACGGTGTGCTACCTGCGGAATAAAAGAACGGTTTGGGTGCAACTTTTGCTACACCGGTGGGAAAACGGTGCAGGCGGTGCAAATAAAGAAAAACGACATTACACTAATCGGGCTGAGTGTCGAACTGTCAAATAACATAGAACAAAAGAAAAACAGAGCTACCAACATTGATAAATTGCGTCTTATGTCAGAAAATGACGCTTGCCTTCGTTTTAGGTGGGCTATAGCCCAACTAACGGGAGCCCAATTAAAACGTAGCCCACTCAAAGACCTGGACAACCGTAGATCGAAAGAAGAAGAAAAAGAAGTAGGAAGTGCAGGAGCGCAGGGATACCAGGCCAGAGAAAGGTAGGAGGTTAGGTGCCAAGCGCGAAAAGGGTGATGCGATCATCATTAAGACGGAAGAGTCCAAGTACTCGGAAGTCCTGAAGGCGATGCGCAGTGACACAAAGCTCGCAGATCTAGGAGCCGACGTACGCAGTGTCAGACGCACTCGTACAGGTGAAATGATCCTCGAGCCGTTCAGCTACGGAAAGGTCCAGCAGGAACTCAGGTGGCCTTAGTACACCTACCTGTGGCGGACGCAAATAAGTTCGCTAAGGTAGGTAAGATCAAGGTTGGTTGGTCAGTATGCTCACTGAACATACATGAGCAACCGATGATCTGCTTTAGGTGTAAGGAACCAGGACACAAGTCCTGGGGCTGTAAAGGCCCTGATAGGACCAAGTTGTGTAGGCGTTGTGGTGAGGAAGGTCATAAGGCACTAGGCTGCAAGAACCCTCCCAAGTGCTTGATTTGTTCCGGGAAGTCCGGGAAGTCCGGGAAGAGCCATAAATGAAAAGTCACAGTGCCGGTAACGCAGCTGAACCTAAACCACTGTGACGCAACTCAGCAACTGTTGTATCAGGCAGTTGCTAAGTGGGGGACGGATATCGCCATCATATCGGACCCATACCGAGTACCCGTCGGCAACGGCAACTGGGTCGTGGATGGATCCGGAAAAATGGCGGCGATATGAACGACGGGTAAATACCCCGTCCAGGAGTTGGTGTCTACTACCTACGAGGGCTTCGTGATCGCCAAGGTAAACGGGGTCCTCTTCTGTAGCTGCTATGCGCCTCCGAGTTGGTCGACCGAGCGGTTCACGCAGATGCTGGACTGTATGACGACCGCGCTGACAGGGCGAAGGCCAGTTGTAATAGCGGGTGACTTCAATGCCTGGGCCGTGGAATGGGGAAGCCGTAACACGAACCAGCGAGGTCAAATCCTGCTAGAGGCACTGGCCGTGCTAGATGTCGATCTGGCTAATGTCGGTACCAAAAGTACCTTAAGCCGTAATGGAGCGGAGTCGATTATCGACGTTACTTTTTGTAGTCCTGGCCTAACGAGTAGTTCGAACTGGAGGGTAGACGATGCCTACACTCACAGCGACCACCTGGCGGTTCGCTACAGTATCGACTACAACAACAGCAGACAGCGGGTTGAGGAAGCGGCTAGGTAAAGGCAAAGCCCTGGTAGGTGGAAGACATCGTACTTCAATGATGAAGTACTTAGGGAGGGCTCCGCCGTGAGCGTAACCTACTCGGCCTAAGCGGGGACGAACTGGTAGCGGTGCTTACGCGTGCATGCGATGCGACCATGCCTAGAAAAGTCCACCCTAGGAATGGGATACCACCGACGTACTGGTGGACTCAAGCTATTGCGAACCTGCGCCGTGCCTGCCTACGGGCCAGGAGACGGATGCAGCGAGCACGTACCGAGCAGGAGCGTGAAGAACGACGGGCGGTGTTCACCGCTGCCAAAGTCGCGCTGAAGTCCGAGATAAGGGCAAGCAAAAAGGCCTGCTTCGAGGGACTCTGTCAGAGTGCTAACGCGAACCCGTGGGGTGATGCCTACAGGATCGTTATAGCGAAGACAAGAGGTGCAATTGCTCCTACGGAGCAATCTTCACAGATGCTGGAGGGGATCATCGAAGGGCTCTTCCCGCGCCACAACCCTAGCCCATGGCCTCCTTTTGTAGGACAGCCGGGGATTGGGTCTGGCGATGAGGATAGAGTAACCGATGAGGAACTTGTAGGGATTGCAAAATCCCTAAGCACGGGGAAGGCACCAGGTCCGGACGGAGTTCCAAACCTGGCCCTCAAAGTCGCAATCTTGGAGGCTCTCGGTATGTTCAGATCTGCTACGCAGATATGCCTGGACGAGAGAGTATTTCCAGATGCGTGGAAGAGGCAGAGTCTGGTACTATTGCCAAAGGCGGGGAAACCACCCGGTGACCCGTCGGCGTATAGACCAATATGCTTGATTGACACGGTGGGGAAAGTGCTCGAGAAGATCATCCTCAACAGACTGTCAAGGTACACCGAGGGTGTAATTGGTCTCTCAGGCAACCAGTTCGGCTTCCGGAAAGGGAGGTCCACCGTAGACGCTATTCTGACGGTTAAGAAAACCGCTGAGATAGCACTCCAGCGTAAGAGGAGGGGTATTCGCTACTGCGCAGTAGTGACCCTGGATGTAAGGAACGCATTTAATAGTGTCAGTTGGGCGGCTATTGCTGATGCGCTCCTGCGTCTGGGGATACCCGAGTACCTGTACAAGATTCTCGGAAGTTACTTCCAGAATCGGGTATTAGTCTATGACACAGAGGTGGGCCGGAAGTGCTTTCACATAACCTCAGGACTCCCGCAAGGTTCCATCATGGGTCCGGTGTTATGGAATGTCATGTACGACGAGGTGTTGAGATTAAAATTCCCGGCGGGTGTGGTCATCGTTGGCTTTGCCGACGATATTACGCTGGAGGTCTACGGTGAATCGATCGAAGAAGTGGAATTGACTGCAGCCCACTCGATCGCAATTGTGGAGGAGTGGATGAGCTCCAGGAAACTGGAATTGGCTCACCACAAAACTGAGGCTGTTGTTGTCAACAACCGAAAGTCGGTGCAGCAAGCGGTGATCAGTGTGGGCGACTGCACAATCACTTCGAAGCGCTCCGTCAAACACTTGGGGGTGATGATCGACGACAAGCTTACCTTCGGTAGCCATGTCGATTATGCCTGCAAGAGAGCCTCCACAGCTATTGTGGCACTGTCCCGGATGATGTCCAATAGCTCTGCGGTGTACGCCAGCAAGCGTAAGCTTCTGGCCAGTGTCGCCTCGTCCATACTGAGGTATGGTGGCCCGGCTTGGGGCACGGCTTTGAGTACCGATAGCTACCGTAGCAAGCTAGAGAGTACTTATAGGCTAATGTGCCTGAGGGTTGCGAGCGCGTACCGTACCGTGTCACACGATGCACTTTGTGTCATCACCGGTATGATGCCTATTGGTATCCTTATCATGGAAGACATAGAGTGCTTCGAAATGCGCGGCACAAGAGGCATACGCAGGACTGCCAGACTGGCCTCCATGGTCAAATGGCAGCGTGCGTGGGACAGTTCCACCAAGGGAGTGTGGACTCACAGGTTGATTCCGAGGTTAGATATCTGGGTCAATAGGCGCCATGGGGAACTAACATTCCACCTAACACAGGTCCTTTCGGGTCATGGATGCTTTAGACAGTATCTACACCGTTTCGGTCATGCGGGTTCTCCCGAACGTCCAGTTTGTGCAGGTTTAGAGGAAACGGCGGAACACGTTTTGTTCGTGTGCCCGCGTTTCCGCACAATGCGTGACCGCATGTTTGCCACATGCGGTCGGGACACGACTCCGGACAATTTGGTCCAGAGGATGTGTGCAGACGAGTTTGGCTGGAATGCCGTTTCATCGGCTATCACCCACATCGTCTCGGAACTCCAAAGGAGGTGGCGTGTGGACTCGAGGAGTGACTAGTGCAGACGCTAATCAACAGGTGGTCCAAGGGTTCGCAGTCGGCTACGTAGGTCATACCGGTGCCCTACGGTCGAAATCGACCCTTACAGCGATTAAGTGGCCGCGGGGAGAACATCCTGGTAGCGCTGCTGTCGTGGCGCCGGCCTACTGGGTGGATACGAGCCTCTGGTTGTTCGGGGCAGGTGGAGGCCCCTTCGTCAGCAATCCCAGCTGGTGCTAGCTGATAGGGCCTGAGCCTTCAGTAGGTCAAATTGCGAAGCCCGCAGTATCAGTTCTTGATACCTGCGGTGCAGCTGGGCGCGGGCTTAGTGGTCGACCCTGCCCGCCTTCAGCGGACAACGGGAGGTGAGGACCACCCGGGAAGCTGGCAATGCGCCAGCATGCTACCTTGGTGGACCCCCATAAGCGTGTCATCGATGTTCGTTGCTGCATGGCTACGCAGCTAACCTGGAGGATGCGATGTGCAATAGCCCCTCTCCGAAGCAATGCCTTCTTGGTGGTCCCGGAGAGACGAAGGGTTTGGCGGCAATGGATATGGTTTAGTGGGTCGGGGGTGTAGTCCTGTTTACTGCTTGTACGTAGTAAATGGTCCCCAACCCCACACTCCCGGACCTCGGTCCGGAGTCTGTTGAGCAGATTATCCCCCCATTGCTTAGAAGGAAAAAAAAAGGTTCACAACAACATCTACACTAGGGCACCCATACCATGGACCAATGCACGAGTTCACTAATTTGACTTTAGAGCGGTACCAAATTCACTCGTTACCATGGTCACATGAATAACACGGCACCGCTAAAACGTCAAATAGTGAACCTGTGCATAGGTCCATAGAAGAAAGATCGAGTGATTTGATGCCTCGCTGCTGTCCTTTAGAATTTAAAGTCTCGGTGTATCCTTATTTTTATATTAGCTATTTGCTATTAGTATCAAAACTAGGAGCAGCTTACTTAATAAGGTTGTGTGAATTTGTCATAAACAGCCACGAATTTGAGTCCTAATCATATTTCTTTTAGGATAACCTGTAATACAGAAAAATATTCAGATGAGATCACAAGTCGCATCTAGAAAGCTATAATCTTCATTTATATTGTTTTATCTACAATTTGCGGTAAGACAAACTAACTAGTTAGAATTTTGTCAATTAAGTAACAATACGATGGCACAAATCTCCCAACTGGTGGGGAACGTGCCTTTGGAGCCGGCCTTCTGATACCTGAACAATACGATACAGTGTGTTATGCAGGGTACGTCGTTTGCTGATGTGCTACCGGAGAACTCATTCTAGCCTTTGAACCTTGTAAAGAGCGGTAAGGACAAATGAATTCACATTGAAAAGAATAGCTAAGAAAACCTAAAGGCTCTTTAGAGGATATCCCTTCATTCGTTTCGCCTAGAGTGTAGAAACAACAATTTTCGTTCTGAATTAAAGTACTAAACGTAAGTTAAATTCAAGATAATAATGCTACTTCTCTAATGAATTTCATAACTTATAGGAAGTTTTTAATATACCTTTGCCGTTATTAAAAAACTTGGAAATCGTATTTATTCTGAGTTGGCTGCTCGCCAACAGGGAGTATTAGCACAAACGGAAAATGGAGTTGAACGTCCTATATGTTTTACCTCATTTTCCTTTCCACGGCGCTAAAAAAAAGTATCCAATATTATATTTAGAGGCTTTAGCTTTGGTATTTGTTATAAAAAAATCCATAAGTTTCTGTTTGGCCAGCAATTTAAAGTATTTACTGATCATAAATCTTTAATTGGTATTTTTGGAAAGGATGGACGAAATTCTATATTTGTAACTAGATTACAACGTTACGTGATGGAACTCTTTATTTACGATTTTGTAATTGAGTACCGCCCTGGAAGTAAATTAGGGAATGCTGATTTTTGCAGTAGATTTCCACTGGATCAGAGAATACCAGGAGGTTTGGATCAGGAATACCGTGACATGCTCTATTACCGTGAGGTTAAAAAAAATCAAGTTTCAATCGATCAGATAAAAATAACGTATGATTATTTTCAAGTCTTTTATGTTTTATATAGTAGACCGTTTTATATACTTTGCATAAAAAATATGATTTGAACCATTTTGAAAATTTTAACCATAGTTACAGTTGATGTTGTTAAACATACCAGTGTTCCAAATACCGTGCATCTGATCCCGACTGCTGAGTCACATTTTGAAACATCTCTCAATTGAACGAACGAAGCGCATCAAAAATAAAACTTTTGTATCGAAGAACGTATTGAGGTTTGCATGATTGATTCGGGAAATAAAATGTATATTTCACTTCGCCATTTTGGAATTATAACTGAAACACGGTATTTGGAACACATAAGCAACCGTGCCCTAATACCGTGTATTGACACCAGGTGATTACATTCTAACATTATTTTTGCTTGTTTGTGTGTGCAACTTTAGTTCAAGTTTGTCATGGCTTTCTAAATACTACTTAATGTGCTAACGTTTGTGACAACCATTTAGAAAAATAAATAATATAATATGCTAGAAATCCACATAATTCCCAAATACACGGTATTAGACAACACACGGAATTAGAGCAGGTTACGGTACATAAAAAGCCTATTTTTTTAAAATGATTTTTCAAAAGAAACACAAGTAGACAAGTGTTTGTTTGAAATAATAAATTTCATTACTTTTAGATGGCCTAAAGTTGTTCCTACTCAATATAGAGATTTTCATGCCCAAATGTTTAAACTTGAATTGGTTGACAACGTGTTGAAGCTTGAAGATAAGGTACAGTATGGCCCATAAAAAATGCGAAAATCTTCATATCATGTTTTATAATAGTTTTTACATAGAAAATGTGAATGAAACATTAATATTATTCATTACTTGTATTGTTTAATCTATTTAGACTCAATTTTTCGCTTTGGACATGATTTTTATATGTTACTTTCGCTTTACCAGAGAGAAATTGGAAGCATACATTTAAATTTTATCATGCGGACGTCGAGTTCAATATCTGTGTGATGAAAGCTTCTAAAACATCAACGACGGCGTGAGATTCTTCACAGGCCTTTTCTCCAGCATACGCCCATATCAAACGATAGAATTGGTTCATACCTGGGTAATTGAAAACTTAAACATATTTTCGAAAAAACTACTCATTTTGGAGAGCATTGATTGAACCTTCATATAAGTGTGATAAGCGGCTCGGTTTTGCTCGAAACCTATTAGCTCTAGTATTGATATAAGTTGTCTCTAACCGAAGGAACAAATTTTATCCTCAAAAATCTGTTATAGGCCTCCGTATTTATTTTTTATTCAACTTTAACAAAAAAATAAAGGCATATCAAACCTATAAAACGCAAATGCCCTCAAAACTATGACCCTAGCAATATATTTTATTGTGATCATGAAAAACACGTTCTCTAAGAACTCCTCCATCCTCTGATACCAAACAAACCAAAATTTTCAACAATAAAGTGTGATTTTTGAAGGTGGAAAGTTTATCACCAGAGTATACGACAATCAAACGCTGTTTCTAGCTTTGGGCGGGCAAAACCTTTGAACTTATTTGCTTTATTACATTATATAGGACAGTAAGAAAAATATTACAAAAATTGTCCTGTATAGCGAAGTGGTGTCAGAATATACTACAATAATAAAAAAAACATTCACTATCAAAAACAATGAAAATAACGCTTGTAGATGCTATATTCACGTTCCAACAATTTTCGCATTTTTTATGGGCCATACTGTAGTAGTTCCTTACTCATTGAGAGAAGGAATTTTAAAGTTATTGCATACAAAAGAGGCATTGAAAAAGTTTTTGCTTGACAATAAAACGAAAGCTTTAGACATGGATTTCAAGTTAAATTTATTTCTGATTTTGAAGGGATATTTCCTTCTGAAAAAATGCTCTCATACAAACCAAAAATGTTGCTGGATTTGATCAATCCGCATAAAACCTACAAATGTTTTTTTAAGTGATGGCGAGCGAAAATCAGAAAGTTCTGTGTTAAAGAACGTATCGGGTTCTTCTTCAGCAGTTTTTAATGGTCCTCAGAATGATTTAAATAAGCTGGTGACAGGGGATAAGATATTTACGAAAATGTTAACAAATTTCCAGGATGGTTGGAAGCTGTGTTTATAAAAAGAATGTCTGATAAAGTTTTCCAGATTCTGGTCGGTAAGCACAATACGAATGCGCACAGGCGACAGTTGAAGGCTGCTTACGAACCCAAACGAATTCGGACAGTGGTACAACTGCCAACAACCACAATGAAAAAACGTAAGAGGGAGTCAATCGATGAGGACAAAGATTTCTACGGATTTTCAGATGTCCCAAGACCAGAAGATGTTTCCCAACGAAAAAAGGCCAAACATTCTTGGAACCTGTAGTACAGTGAGACGGTTCCAGAATCACCACCATAAAAAATATTGCCACAACACTATAATAATAACAATAGCAAAATTCTTGATGCAATCTTTGAGAAATTTGCTGTAGGAATTCTAAAAAAAAATCCCTAAGAAATACTCAGAGAAAATCCCAAAGAGCGTGAATCCGTGAAAAATCATGGAAAATGCCTGAAGCGGTTTCCTTTGTAATAATAACTGACGGTATTTCTAGAAAAAAATCTTTGTGCGAATACTTGAACAATTTCTTGAAGGAAGCCCTGAAGAACTTTCATTCAACATCCCTGAAAATTCCTTGAAGAGTCAATAAACTATTTTCTGTTGTAAAAATTCCTAGAGAATATCTGTGAATCTCCCAATCAACATAGAAGACATAGAATGATTGAAGAAAATAATAGTAAAATCTGAAATTCTCGTATGAATATCCAATTCCAATGGAAATGCCTGTATCTTGGCATAATCACTACAAGGATTTCCAAAGGAATCCCAGGATGAATACTTAAACGATTTCTTAGGGTAATTTGTGTTCTCCAGAGCAACGTTTAGTGTAGGTAACCCATGACGGAATTCTTGTTCCATGAAAAGTTCTTCGAGAAAGTTTTAGCAAAATCTCTGGAAGAATCTCTTAAGTAATAAAATTATGGATTTATTGCAAGGGACTGCTGGAAGAATCATGAAAAAATGTCTGGAAGAATCAAGAAAAACGTCTGAAGTAATCTTGGATGAAGAAATCTAAGGAGGAATTTCTAAAATAATTTATAGTGTAATCCTTTCAACATCTCGGAGAAATGTCTTTAACTAACTCAGTAAAAGTATTTGTTATATTTTTGAAGAAGTTCATGAAAAATAAACATTGAAAACTGTAGAGAAATTCTTGAACTTCTTGGTGGATTTTTTAAGATTCTCCTGATCGAATATTCGAGCAATTTCTCCCAGGAACTCTCAAGGAATCCCTTCTGCACATGTATTAGTAGAGGAATATTTGTGTGAAATCTTGGAAGAATCTCTGGAGAAATTCCTAGAAACAGTGACTAAAGAATCTCAGGACAAATTTTGATTGAATCCTGGAAATTCTCGCCGATCATAGAATTTATAGAATATCTAAAGCCTGCTGGGGCCTAGCCGTAGCAGTAAACGCGCAGCTATGTCTGTTTCTGTTCGGGATGAACCACTGCGACCAGTTTTCTTTGATCTTTTGTGGTATACCCGTGTCCTTTGTTTAGTGCATGTCGTTCTACTCCATTACTATTGAGAAATAATGAAGTAGTCGTTTTTTATACAAATATCATTCTTTACCATTTTGCATAGAGCCTCTTTAGAAAAAGATACCGCTATTTATACCTTTTGGAGAAAACAGTTTGTCACCATTAAACTCTCAATAGCGCGCCTCTTAATCAGGTTCTGCCACTAAGCTGGTTGAATGATATTGATTTTGACCATGCATCGGTATTCTAGCGTATCAAATTATTGCTTCTACTTATAAGGTTCAAAGTCGTTTTTTGAAACTGTGAACATGTTTCATCACATGAGACATTTAGATTCCTTGAAACAAAAAGCTTATTTTAGAAGTTAAGAGGTCTGCTACTCCACTGATTCGGAATCGTTTCCCTCCTAGATATCGAAAGATAAACTCTTGAACTTGGTAAGCAATTGTCTCATGCGTTGGAACCAACCTCAGATGCTGATTGAGCCATTTTTCCACTTCGTCATCTCATCACCTCATCATCTAGGACAAATAGGTGGGTCTTAGTGGCTTGTTACTCTCTTATACTCTTCCGACCGTAACTTATAAGTATTCACAAGAACAGATACAGCAAGAGTACAATTTGTTAGATCTTACCCCGAACACACCTCGAAAAGGTATTCTACCCGCGTTACGGGACAACGCGCAGCTATACAGCAAGACTAAGCTGAGGGGTGGGTTCGAATTCTACTGGTCGTGGATCTTTTAGTCCAGGAACTTTTCTCAAACTACCAGGGCATAGAGTATCTTCGTACCTGCCACACGTTATACACATGCAAAATGGTCAATTGGCAAAGAAAGCTCTCAGTTAATAACTGTGGATGTGCTCATAAGAACCTAAGACATAAAAACACAAACCTGAGAAGCAGATTCTGTTCCAGTTGGAACGTAGCGCCAAAAAGAAGAAGACAACCGGCTAGAAACCTGGATGTGTTCATGAACGAATCTTTGGAGAAATTTTTGAAATTGTAATTCATTTATCATACGTGGATTTATTAGTTTTACTTTACATAAGGTCATGGGAAGAAAAGAAGATTGAACAAATCGCTGAAGAAATTCTCGATAGGAGTCGTAGAAGGAATCCGGGAGAAATTCTTAGATATGCTTTAACGAATTTCTATGTAAATCTCGGTGGGAACTTTAAATGTAATGCCTAAATACTATATGGTACTATATTTGCGCCTCTTCTCGCTACCAGCTCTGTAATAAACATACTTGGAAATTTAAATGCTGACTGCTCTGCTACTGGGGAAGAAGCAGGGACCGGTTTTTGCTCTGCTTTACAAGCAGGTCGTTTCATCTCCGCTATTTCCGATGGTGGAAGATCTTCCTCTGCGTTTGCCACTTGCGGTTCCTCGATGTCTTCTTTGGGCTGGATCGGAGCGATCACCGGTTTCGATTCCTTACTTGGACCAGCTGCGGACGCTTTCGTTGGCCGCCGAATCGCAAGATTCGCGGCCACCTTGACGCGAGGCCTACGCATGGCCATGTTCCGGTAAAATGAGTACGAAAATTTCGACAAAAGTGTACTGATCAATAAAAAAAAGTGTTCAAAAATCACACGCAATCTTCACCACAATGTTGTAGGCAAAAGGAAGGAACTACATTTCAATCAAGTGAAAATTGCAACAAATGCACCGCTCAGCTTGAATTTACACTTGGCACACTACTTCTGATGTCTGTCGACGACATTCACGCACGAATTATGGGAAAATGATTGAATTTTCGCGAGAAAAACCAGAAAAACGAATCAGCATGAAATTCCGACTGCTGGCTGATGAAGAGGCGCTGCTCGTTTTTTTGTTGCTTTTCTTTTTTGACGTTTCGAATTTCGTCATCATCAGTCAATGATGATCATCACACGCGGGAGCTGCACTGCATGATTTTCCGGCAGGCCAACTACCGAATGAACACTCAGAATCCGATCAAATCGTCGATAGTTTAAATGATAATCTTTTTTGCCATTCTTCAAGTTCACACGTAGTCTAGTTTTGAAGTTATACATTCCCCACATAATGGGCCGTATGAATAAAATGTAGTAAAGTTGAGTTTACTACATTCTCGGTAGTAAACGCTATATGTGGAACACGAGTGGAACATGTTTGTGTCATTTTCCTTTCTACACCTTTCGAACATACTACTAACAACGCATTGCTATGAATAAAGGTAGCATTTACTACAAAGCTACTGGTAGTTAGCTTCAGAGGTTGCTACACATGCTTTGAAATTGCAGAATTGAATAGAATAATTTACTTTTGAGTAAAAATCATGAGAAAACGATATGAGTTTTGATATTTCGGAAGGTATTTTGAGTTTTGTTTAGGAATTCTGAGGTTACGAAAACATTCGCCCCGCCAATGCTGAGATTCCGAAAAGATTACCGGCAGTAGAAATTTGTAATATCCGTGTGAATTCTGGCATTACGATAATTATGTTATTTTCTATGAATTTTAGGATGTCGGTAGGAATTCACATATTTATAATGTAATTCTGAATTTTTCGTGTAAATTCTGACATCTCAGATTTCCTTTGGAATTCCGAAATTCCTGTAGGAACTTTGGGATTCCGATTGGGATGTCGGATTTTTTATGGTAATTCTGAAAGTTTAAATACCATTCTAGGAATATTGCGGAATATTAGGTATCTGGTAAAAACTCTAGAATTGGGGTGGGAATGGGATTCCGAATATTAATCTCTTGGAATTCTGTGGGTATCTTTGAGACGGTATTGCTGTAAGAATCTATAAGATTGCGGTTGGATTCCTGCGGATTATTGTGTGAATATTTGTAATTCTGGAAATCAATCTTTGTAATAATTGTAAAAACCTTTAATAAGATTCCGTTGATCTCCAGTTCCGTTGGAATTTCAAAGCAAAGCTTTAATATAAACGATTTGAATGTCGGTAAATATTTTATAGATTTCAATGGGATTTTTTGTGAAATCGACAAGAATTTTGATAATTTCAAACCCTGGTGTTTTAGGGGAGATCTTCATTGAATTCTAACGACTACCAATGGAATCACTACAATTCCCATAAAAATCTCGACATTCTAAGTTCTAGACATTCCAAGGACACTATCAGAAACCCCACCAAAATAACGAGAATATCGCAGAAACACTTAGAACTTCCGGAATTCAACATGCTGTTAAGAAAACACACGGGGAGCATCAAAATTCTACCGCAATTTCACCAGAATCTCAGTACTGGTGCTAGAAAATATGTAATTCCAAATTTGATAGCTGTAATCTCAAGATCTCTTCATAGATGTTAAGCTAGTATTTAAAAAATCATCAATCACTGGCGTTGGCGAAGGTCGAAAACCACCCAGAAAATGCTTTGATGTACCATCATCATAAAATCATAGACATAAAGAGAATACCAGAATTACACTACAAATTTTGTCAAATAACAGCACCTTCATGATTTGTGCAAATTGTCGCGTAATCGATTAGATTCCATGCATTTTCTTCATATGCATGATTGTATTAATCTTAGGCGTCACTCTGAATAGATTGTTCTTTACGTGCAGAATCACTCTGCACTCTGAATGGAAATTTCTTAACATGCAGCTTCAGTCACTGCTCATGTTCGAAAGTAGTAAGCACTACATGTTCGAAAAGTTTTTTATTCATACCAAAAGTGTAGTAAACTTTGTGGATTTTGTTGTTGAGTAGATGCTACATGTAGTAAAGTTCAAAGTTTTTTATTCATATCACCCAATAAGTTAAACTATGCAAGTTTTGCACCCGCGAAATTTGACCAGTGTATAACTCCCACCGCTAACCACCATCATTGTTTTTTTTTTCACGTTGTTGGTGTCAATTTTGTCGAGGTGAAATTGTAATTATTTGCGGCTAAAATACGTGTGTGTCTCGCGCAAGAAGTTGGATTTGAAACATCATTTGTTCCTAGACGATATGGGAAAATAAAAGGTAAGTCATTCTCAATATTTGTTGCTCTAAAGCCATCGACTTGTAAGAGGCGTTTTGGCCGAACAAATTCCAGCATATCTGTTTGATTTCAATGGATTGGTTTTTTGTTCTAGACACTTCCGAAGTGATGAACGGCAAGGAATCATTGTTGCAGATATTCCGGGCAACAATCCGAGACAATTGTGCAAAATGTTGAGCGGCAGAAGAGCGAAGTGGAAGGCAGAAAGAGATCCTGAAGCACCTTGACCGGAACATTTTAGTGATATTGATTAAAATATGCGAATGTACTCTTTCAACATTGTGATACGTAGATTCTTCATAATAAATAAATGTGTCCGTTCCGTCCGTTTACTGGTCTTTCATAGGAAGCTACTTACCTATTTCAACTTTAGATAGGTTGTCAAAAATCCAGAAGCCCTAAATCTGTTAAACTAAACACAAATATATTTAAGTTAGACATGGTTCCCTATATATTCAACTTATACTAGACTCGATTACCCGACCCTTAAACGAGACTTGGGGTCAACCAGGCGAAACGTCATTTAGTGTGACTTTTAAACTAGTTAGTGTAAATTATTTTCAGAGTGAATCCGAAGGGGATCATGGTATGAGGATGTGCACTAAGTTGTCTGGCCAAAGCGGAATATTCACTCACGGCAGGGGGTGGGAACTCGGCTCACTTGAAATTGTGCCGAAATGGACTTATCCACGGTCTTCTTTTATCCTCGACTTTCTTTCTCTTTTCTGCTCTAAATGCGGGCAGTGT
Source organism: Aedes aegypti (assembly GCF_002204515.2). NCBI lineage: Eukaryota > Metazoa > Arthropoda > Insecta > Diptera > Culicidae > Aedes > Aedes aegypti. The sequence goes on along the minus strand of NC_035108.1, from coordinate 241,921,513 downwards.
TTACATAAAATGACATCCGGACCAACATCCGGACGACGAATGTTCACCGGATGAACATGAAGTGGATGAATGCACAACGAAATCGTTCATATTTTGTAAACACGGCCCGCAGTAAAAGGTGTTCTTCCCGATGGAAGAAGCTGCGTGACGTCATTGTAAATTAGTTCATATGCCGACTGTGCGAGAGTGAGCGATCGAATAGGCCAGGAGAACTTGTCATTCATTTTTCTGTCAAATCTCATACAAAATCTACTTTTTCTTTGACATAAATTCACTCTAGGTGAACCACTTCCCCTGGCCTATGGACCGATGCACGAGTTCACTATTTGACTTTTGAGCGGTGCCGAATTCACTTGTTTCCATGGGCACGTAAATAACACGGCACCGCTCAAACGTCAAATCGTGAGCGCATGCATTGGTCCATGGACCGATGCGCGAGTTCACTAATTTGACGTTTGAGCGGTGCCGTATTCACTTGTTGCCATGGTCACATAAATAACACGGCACCGTGTAGGGTCTGGGAGCACGGATCTAGCTAGAGGAGAAAATGGGCCATGGAGGGTTAAGGAAAGAGATGAGGTGGATGGGAAGGAAGAGAAGAGAGGGGTTGTTGTGAGATGGAAGAAAAGAGGAGTGACACGCGAATAAACCGGGGCCGTTATCAAAGCGAGTAAATAGTTACGAGATTCCGTGAACAATCCGAAGATACCGCTATACTACAAATTGGCGACGAAGGAAAACACAGGGTATGTATTTTAATCGAAAATCGACCTAGGAAAGTGAAAAATAAAAATGTTTAGAGTGTGCAGAGGTTGGCTTCAAAGTGGGAAACATGGCGTCGTCCGAAAATCATAGACAGCATGTGGTTTCTGTATTTGCTTGGTATGCTATCGGCCGTACGTCTGTATGTGTACGAGTGTTAGTGACATGTTTATAAATCTGCTTAATAGGGTGAAGTTACCTATTGATGTCGATGATTTCTAGAAGAATAAAACAAAAATAAACAAGGGTCGGGATCATGTAATTTTTATGTATATTTTGTAGAATGTGTAAGGAGTGATGGGTTTGAACTGGAAAACAACCGAGATGTACAATGAGAAAACTAAAAAAAAAAAACATTTGAAATTATAAAAAGTAGCGATCGAAAGGGTTGATCAACATTCGCGAGGGACGAATGTGGCTACATTGTGTGAATGACTGGCTGGAGTGGAGAAGAAAGTAGTTTACGATGGTTGATGGACATTGAATTACTATAAATATTGTGAGGGACAATATGTTTCTGTTTTCAGGATGATTAACCGGGTTACAGAGATTCATCGTGAGGGGCGATGAATTTCTAGAGGTATTGTGTACATAGAAAATAAATATTCCATCGTGAGGGGCGATGTCAAAATAATATCGTGTGGGTCGATAGTACACAATATGTCGTGAGGGACGACCAATAACATAATATCGTGAGGGGCGATATTTCATCGTGAGGGACGATGAGGATTGCTTACCAATGATGGGTGAATACATTGATAACTAATGTCACATCGTGAGGGACGATAAATGACTAGGAAGTATCGTGTGGGTCGATATGAATCACGAGGGATGATCAATATACTGATATTCAAATTTATTTATTTTTATCCGAAAAAAAAAATACATATTTATAAACATATAAATAAAAACTACTTTAACAACAAATTCCTATGTAATTCGAGCTCGGCAGTTAAATCTAAACAATGGGTGTTTGGTATTGTTATATTGATAATTGCAGATGGAAGATACAAGGCCCATGCCACAGTTTAGGTGCGAGGATATCGCTAAGGCAAGGCTTCATCATGAATGGAATGATTGGAAAAGTGGTTTGGAAAGATACTTTGATGCTCACGATATCACAGATCAGTACAAAAAGCGGGCTAAGTTGCTATATCTGGGCGGACCACAATTGGACAAAGTATTCACCAACCTTCCCGATGGCAATAAATTCCCGTTAGTTGCTATTGAGAAGAGATATTACGACGTGGCAGTTGCGGCATTGGACAATTACTTCCAACCTGTGAAGCAGGACATTCTGGAAAGACATCGTTTGCGTCAAATGAAGCAACAATCTGGAGAAAAGTTTGCACACTATATGGTAGCTCAGAAGTTTAACAAACATGTTTGGTTATTATGATTAAATTCAATTTATAACTCTTAGGTTCGGTTAAGACAGCAAGCTGCCCTCTGCGGTTTTGACAAATTTCCTAAAGTGACGAGACAGGTTTTGACTGACATGATGATCACCGATGTTATTGTAGAAGGTTGCCAATCGATCGAACTTCGGCGACGAATGCTATTGAAAGATCGCACATTAGACGAGATCGAGGAGATTGCTTCTGGCTTGGAAGGTGTTGATTCTCAAATCCAAGATCTCGCAGTGAAGTCCACTGAGGGTTATGCTTCTGACAAGGTGTATAAAGTGAAGCATTTTTCAACACAGGGATTTAGACGTCCACCGGTGCCTAATTTCAGATCGGATAGGGGGCGTTATCGAGGACGTCAGCCTACACGACAAGCAGTAAACATTGTTTGCTTCAATTGCGGTAAATCGGGTCACATTGCGTCGTCTGAAATCTGTCCAGCAAAGGGGAAACAGTGTCGAAACTGTAGACGAATGGGACACTTTGATTTTACTTGTAAATCGCCTCGCTCTTCTGAGACACGAACTTCGTCTTCACCACCGAGTAAGAAGATTCGAGCGGTGGAACAAAATGAAACACATGATGCCGATGATGGAAAAGTTTACTATGCTTTCTTCAACGGTAATCTGACCAACATGTTGACATTCGATGTAGGAGGCGTGTCTTTAGAGATGCTTGTGGATTCAGGAGCGGATGCGAACCTTGTGACACTGGAAGCATGGGAGACGTTAAAACTGGCTGGTGTACGCGTTACTAATTCCACTAAAGAATCTGATCGATCCTTTCTTTCGTATGGTAGTACTAGTCCACTTGCAGTCCGTGGAATGTTCACAGCAGAGATCAAAATCCAAGATCGGGTAGCACTCGCTCAATTCTACGTCGTGGAAAAGGGACAGACATGCTTGTTAGGAGATGTTACTGCAAAGCAGTTGAAAGTGTTGCAAGTTGGTGCCAACCTGAACCGTGTAGAGAAGTCCGAACCGTTCTCTTGTATCAAGGATGTAGAAATTCACATTCACATGGATCCAGAAGCTAAGCCCATCGTTCAACCTGTAAGGAGGTTGCCAATTCCTCTCGAAGCTGAAGTTAATCGAAAGCTGGATGAAATGCTTAGTAGGGATATTATCGAGTTAAAAACGGGCCCAACTACGTGGGTTTCCCCGTTAGTCGTCGTTGCTAAGGCAAACGGAGGATTGCGGTTGTGTGTTGATCTTCGTAGAGTGAATCAATCCGTCTTGCGGGAGCATCACCCGATGCCGGTCATAGACCACATACTGGCACGAATCGGGAACGGTGTTGTCTGGAGTAAGTTGGATATAAGGGATTCTTTTCTTCAAATCATGGTTGCTGTGGAGTCTCGAGATATTCTAACGTTCATCACAGAAAAGGGGTTGTTTAGGTTCAAAAGACTCCCCTTTGGCCTAATCACGGCGCAGGAAATTTTTCAAAGGGTTATCGACGAAATACTTTGCGGATGCGAAGGTACCCATTGGTATCTCGATGACATTTTTGTAGAGGGAGAGACGCTTGAGGAACATGATGCTAGATTGGAGAAGGTAATGGCTAAACTCAAGGAGCGAGGAGTACAATTAAATTTGGACAAATGCCGATTCAGAGTGACTGAACTTGAATTTCTTGGCTACAAGATTTCTGAGTCTGGAATAGCTCCATCCGATACAAAGGTAAAGGCAATTATGGATTTTCGACAACCGACAAATGAAAGTGAAGTCCGTAGTTTTTTGGGCTTGGCAAACTACCTTAATAGGTACATTCCCCATTTGGCCACTCTGGACGAACCTTTGAGAGAGTTGACTAGGAAAGGAGTTAAGTTCTCTTGGGGTCCAGAACATGAAACATCTTTTCAAGCTATCAAACAGGCCATGTCAGATGTTCGTATCCTCGGGTTCTACGATGCTCATGACAGAACAGCAGTGATTTCTGATGCTAGTCCTACAGGACTAGGGGCGATGCTGATACAGACGAACAATCAAGGAGTCGATAGAGTGGTTAGCTTTGCGTCGAAATCACTCACAGTGACCGAAAAGAGATACTGTCAGACAGAGAAAGAAGCGTTGGGGCTAGTATGGGCCGTCGAAAAGTTCCAATTTTATCTCTTGGGTCGAAAATTTGACTTGATTACGGATTGTAAGGCACTTATATACTTATTTACTCCGCGATCAAGGCCATGTTCGAGGATTGAACGGTGGGTGTTGAGACTGCAATGCTTTAATTACTCGATTGTTCATATTCGAGGGGACCAAAATGCTGCAGACGCTCTTTCGCGTCTTTCGTGTGCCAGCGTTGAACCTTTTGACTCAGCTGAGGAGCTTGTTGTCCAGCATATAGCGTCAGTTAGTGCAGAGTCCGTCGCAGTCTCTTGGCAAGAATTAATTCATGAATCTCGAGACGACGCAGAAATCATGAACATTTTGAAATGTATTGAGGAGGATACTATTGAACAATTACCAACTGTGTATCGTATTATTTCTTCAGAGCTCTGTGATGTAGGGGGAGTCCTTCTGCGTGGAGACCGCATAGTTGTTCCCGCAGGACTAAGGAAACGAGTTTTGAACATAGCGCATGACGGGCACCCTGGGGTGCGAATGATGAAATCGTATCTTCGATCTGTCGTTTGGTGGCCCAAACTGGATGCTGACACAGAAAACTTTGTGAAAAGCTGTCGTGGATGTATCTTGGTTGCTGCACCTGATGCCCCTGAGCCAATGCTTCGTAGAACACTTCCTTCCGGACCATGGGAAGACATCGCTATTGATTATCTCGGACCACTTCCCGAGGGTCAGAACTTGTTGGTGATCGTCGATTGTTACAGCAGGTATCTTGAAGTGTGCGAAATGAGCTGTATCGATTCAACGGAGACAATCAGCCGCTTACGACAAGTGTTTGGAAGGTTCGGTATACCATCGCTGATTAAAGCAGACAATGGTCCTCAATTCGCCAGTGCAGAGTTCAGAATGTTTTGTAGTGAATACGGAATACAGCTGGTCAATACAATCCCGTATTGGCCACAGATGAACGGCCAAGTTGAGCGGCAGAATCGTTCAATTTTAAAGCGACTTCGTATTGCGCAAGAACTCGGTAAAGATTGGCGTAAAGAGTTGCACGAGTTCCTTCTCGTATATCACGCTACGAATCACGCAACTACCGGGGAAGCCCCTTCGAAACTGATGTTTGGACGCCGAATTAGGGGAAGACTTCCCTATGTTCCGGCTCAATATGATGACGAGGCAGTACGCGATTTCGATAGCCTCCAGAAAGAGAAGGGGAAGAATTGGGTCCTAAAGCCCTGTCCCAATTTTAGTGCCAAACACTTAAGTTTAGGCCAAAAACACATGTTTACTCAATTTTCTATTTTTTTCCGTTGGTTTAAGCCCAAAAACATTTTTATTAGATTTTGTCACATCCTTTGGCTTAAACTCAAATTTTGGGTGTATTTTGTTTTCCGTGTCCCTTACGAAATGTCAGATAGGAACAACCCCAGTGGTCGAACTAAAACCCCTGTGGTGTTTTTGTCGACTAAGCGAACGTCAAACATGATCAAAAGTGTCAAGGTTCATTTATGGACCAAATTTTTAAATTAAAGTTTAAACATGATATAGCCATTATTTGAGCGGGAAAAATTGCTAAAATAATTACAGTAACATGCTTTTTCGTGTTATTAAATAAAAACAAGATTTCATTACAAATTTTAGGACCCAATTATTCCGACAAGAAGCGTCGGGCCGCTTATAGCGAAATACGGGAAGGTGACAAAGTTTTGCTTAAACGGATGAAGAAAAACCATAAGTTGGAAGCAGATTATTCCCCAGAGGAGTACTTTGTTGTGAACAAAACTGGAGCGGATGTACTCGTACGTTCCCGGCTTTCCGGGAAAGAGCTACGTCGAAATGTAACACACCTGAAGAAAGTTCCCGAGGAAAGAGAAAGCGCAAAGAGTAATGAAACCGGTCAAACTACATCAAACAACGTGGCTGACGAAGAGCAGGAAACTCAGGAAACCATCCAACTGCAAGAAGAGCCTGCAGGTCGCAAACGTGAGCGACAACAACCAACGAAATTCAAAGATTATGTTCCATATTAAAGTTCTGAAAGTAAAGGTGGGGTTGTAGGGTCTGGGAGCACGGATCTAGCTAGAGGAGAAAATGGGCCATGGAGGGTTAAGGAAAGAGATGAGGTGGATGGGAAGGAAGAGAAGAGAGGGGTTGTTGTGAGATGGAAGAAAAGAGGAGTGACACGCGAATAAACCGGGGCCGTTATCAAAGCGAGTAAATAGTTACGAGATTCCGTGAACAATCCGAAGATACCGCTATACTACACACCGCTAAAACGTCAAATAGTGAACTCGTGCATCGGTCCATTCACATGACGTTCCAAAACAGCTGATCGGGAAGCTCTTTGACAGTTCTTCTATGAAAATGACAGCCTCGTGTATGGACCGATGCACGAGTTCACTATCTGACGTTTGAGCGGTGCTGTGTTATTTACGTGACCATGGCAACGAGTGAATTCGGCACCGCTCAAACGTCAAATTAGTGAACTCGTGCATAGATCCATGGACCGATGCACGAGTTCACTAATTTGACGTTTGAGCGGTGCCGAATTCACTCGTTGCTATGGTCACGTAAATAACACGGCACCGCTCAAACGTCAAATAGTGAACTCGTGCATCGGTCCATAGGCCAGGAGAAGTGGATGAACTTGTCATTCATTTTTCTGTCAAATCTCATACAAAATCTACTTTTTCTCTGACAGAAATTCACTCTAGGTGAACCACTTCCCCTGGCCTATGCACTGGTCCTCCCCCGATGTAAACAAATGCATAGACCGAATTTCGTACGTTGCACTATCTTTAAGTGAGCTACGTTTTAATTGGGTCCTAAAATGTTTAATGAATTCTCGTTCTTATTCAATAATACGAAAGAGCATGTTCTTGCAACTACTTTAGCAAGTTTTCCCGCTCAAATAACGGCTATATCATTTTTTAACTTCAATTTTAAAAATGGTTCCAAATATCAACCTTGACACTTGTGATCTTGTTTGACATTCACTTTTTCGACAAAAATGCCACAGGGCATATAGTTTTATCACTGGGGTTGTTCCTATCTGACATTTCGGAAGGGACACGGAAAACAAAATATACCAAAAATTCGAGTTTAAACCAAGGGGTGTGACCTTGGGTGTGACAAAATCTCAAAAATCATAAAACAAATGTTTTTTGTACTTAAACCAATGAAAATCATTTAAAAATTGAGTAAACATGTGTTTCTGCCCTAAACTTAAGCGTTTGGTAATAAAATTGAGACAGGGCTTTAGGACCCACCTAAAACGAAGGCAAACGTCAATTTCTGACATAAGATGCAATTTATCAATGTTGGTAGCTCTGTTTTTCTTTTGTTCTATGTTATTTGACAGCTCAAAACTCAGCCCGATTAGTGAAAGTCTTTCACTAAGTGGGCTACAGGTTTAGTGCAACGAACGAAAGTTGACTGTACCTATCATAAATTTGTTTCCATTTAACAGCGGCAAAACAAACAACTCAGTGCAAAAAAATCTACCCAGCGTTAGCTTTCGAAGTCTCCGTGATGGGTTAAAATAACTTAACATTAGGTTAACTCTAAAGAACCCAAATTTGGCTTATTCCATTGAACTTCGACGCTGGGTCGGTGCGTCTCTCTCTGTTTTTGACAACATTGCTGTTGCGAGAGAGGCAAGACAACCCAACCGTGGGTAAAAACTAAATGCAGTTTACCCAAATTTGAGTAAAAATAACTTATTTTTTGGGTAGTCTGATTTCTCCATGTGCCGGGCACAATGAGCCGAGTTTCCCACCCCCTGGATTTTATGGTATTTTCAACGACAACCATGCGATGTAAATTTAACTACTCAAACAACGTTCGGCTTACAATGCAATTCATTTAAGTGCAGCTTTGCCTTGTGATTCCTCGGATAGGTACATATCAGATGTAGATTAAGGTTACATTCTGATGGGGATTCAAATTTCTGCTTTTTTCAGCCACTGGACTGAAAAATTGTATGAATGTGAATCGATGAATTTATGATCGTTGAAAATGACTTAAATACATATATCTTGCTTTCAAGTTTTTAGGGCCCATACCCAAACTTTATAACCCTAAAGGGAGCTGGTCGGTGTCCTTGATGTTACAGTTCATTTTTTTTTTAAATATTTATACGTTACGAGGAGGTGGGTGGGTGGCTGTCCAAATTGGCCATATTCAGCGTAATAAAGTTCGTTAATAAATCCTTAGTAAAAGTCATATTGTATGTATAACAACAGATTTATTTTTAGGTACCTAAAACAATCAAAAATCACAATGGTAAATTTAAGGATACAAATATAGAATGTTTAAAGCAAGCCACTTCTCCATTACCATGCCAGCTGTAGCAAGTAGTTGGCATGCAAATTGATAATCGTGTCCACAATAATCCACGCTTAGCTCCAGAAATCACCTCCGCTGAGAAGCATCAGTAGCCACACGTCACGGTCTCTACCATTTCGTCTGACTCGATCACTCCCTGGCTGGTGATATCCAGTACCCTCACCAGGTCATTCCAACCAATAGCATTCATATATGTATGTAAGTCATTTTCAACGATCATATATTCATCGATTCACATTCATACAATTTTTCAGTCCAGTGGCTGAAAAAAGCAGAAATTTGAATCCCCACCAGAACGTAACCTTAATCTACATCTGATACCTATCCGAGGAATCACAAGGCAAAGCTGCACTGAAATGAATTGCATTGTAAGCCGAATGTTGTTTGAGTAGTTAAATTTACATCGCATGGTTGTCGTTGAAAATACCCAGGGTATAAATTGTATACAATTACTTGAATATTACAATTACTGGCTAGTCATGTTCACAATTTACTATGGTTAAATGAACTAGAAAATAGTACAACTAACAGTTAATTTTACTACTATGTGATCAAAATTACTATCTTCATCACGGATCGTATTATTCTATGGGTTTGTTCACAAATTTCATAACGCCAAAAATGGCAATTTTCGATACCCACCCATTCCCTTGTGACACATTGTGTATGAATATTTTTAAATTTTTGTATGAGCTGTAACATTTTTAGGACACCCACCCACCCCCTTCAGCGTTATGAAATTTGTGAATGGGCCCTTATGAAATTTGTGAATAGGCCCTAATTAGTATGAATAAACGAGTTGTAACGTGAACTTTCATGCGATTTCTGGTTGTCTGGGCTGGTACCGGAAGGAAAGTAATTAATAAATAGCTGTGCGCAAACGAAAACGTATACATTTTCCATTTATTACTTACCAAACAAAATCAAATTCTGGATAAAACAAGCTGGTTGAGCCGCACGACCATTATTTTTTTTTATTTGCTGAATAACAACAACAAACCCAAGTAACCATGGAGCATTATATAATTGGCTTGTTTAGGGGTATCCTGTTTTTGACATATTCTGATTCTACGTTACAAACTGAGCCAGAATCCAAAGTTTCATAATTTTCCGTGCCCTGGAACTATTTTTAAAACACGTTTGAATTTAGTATGGAAATCGCGTTTGAATCACCCCTCGGCAAATTTTACTTCGGGACGAGCTGTCATTATGTAAATTGAAATGTCATTGAGTCGACGTAATGAAATCTTTTTCAATAATTTACTATATCAAAATTAAGATATTGAAGCGCAATAAAATCGTGTTACACTTAGAAAAATGTGCTCTTTCGATCAAGCTACAAAGAACTGTGAATTTTTCATCACTAAACAACCCAATTGCATATATAATGCAGCTGCATTGCCGTAAGCCTACTATTAAAGTAGTTTAAAAGTGGAAAAGGGCACTTTTACAGTTAAATTAATGCAAAAAGGACGATAAAGCAATGAAGCAACTTATAAAGTAATATTAATGCAGCAGTACAATTTATAAATTGATGTTAGTGCATTGATACATTTGTAATGTAGGGTTAATGCTTTATTGCTTGATAGCTGTTGAAATTTGTTGAATAAAAGCAATGTTGCATCAATGGTGTTGATATGCAGTAGAATACGTGCAATGTTATAATGCTTGTGCCTTGTGGTTACTTGGGAAGTTTCAGTTCTTTCAATTATTGTCAAATCCAATCAGAAAAAAAAGAAAAAAAAAATGCTGATGAGAAGGGTGCCCAGATTTGCCGAACGGTGCAGAAAATTGTGCCGGGCACAGTGAGCCGAGTTTCCCACCCCCTGAGTTTTCGAGAATTGAACTCAAATGTGTCGTCCAGCATTCGGCTCACCACGGTAGGGTCCGGGTTTTCGCTTTTGTGCAAGTGTTGCATGCTCGATGATTTCGCTTGTACGCAACATTTATGACAGCTGTCGCATCGCGAAACTCTTCGGCTTTGCTCACAAACACCACTGCACCTTGTGGAGAACCGTTAGAGTAACAGAGAAAGAGATAACGAGCCGATCTTCATTATTGATGCATTCGTTACTCTTTCCTCTTACGGTACACATGCGGAAGCTACATTGCGTGTGTTTGACAGAACGCTTGTGTTCGTGACCGAACGAAACACCACAGATCTGAACAGATAGGAATTTTGATAAAATAATGTTGCTTAATGGGTTTTTCGAATCGTTAAAATAAAGCAAATCTGAATGTAATGTGAGAGATACTTAAAGTGTACGTTACATAACATTCGCATTTGATCAATTTGAAAATCGTCGTTTTCTCAACCTTTGACATCCAACTAGCCAACAGAAAAACTCAATTGTGTATCCATCAGTCAAAAGTCTTCACGCATTATCTGTGCCACCACGTGTTGGTAGTGGTGAAACAACGGCGCCTGCTGCGATTCAGCTCGGAGATTCAGTTTTCGGTCACACAAGTAGAAGTAGAAGCAGTCAGCAGCAGCGAGCAAAGGAGAAAAAATCATACATCAGCGAGTGATACGTAAATAACGTCGTGAAGGGAAAAAGTGGCGATTGAAGAAAAGAAAAGAAAAAAAGTAGTTTTCTGGCGAAAATTTCCACGCGATTTTTCCGTTTCGGAAGGAATATTCCGGATTGCGGTAACAGTGCCCTAGAAACGTTCCTTGAAGGAGTAGAAGAAGCGGAAAAGACGGACCCCAAATCTCAAGGAAAGACGGACGGAAAAACTGACGGATGGTGGCAGTGTAGAAAATTTTCTGTGGAGTTATTTTTTCCTCCTGTCCATTCGCTGGTCAATTCGTTCGTTCGGTGGGAGGATTTTTCTTTTTTGGGGGAAAATAGAAAAGAGGAAAAACGACGACGACGGTGGTGCAGATTTTTGCAGCGACTTATCTTCTGGCCTCAAATGAGGAGAGGAGCAATAATTTTTCGGTTTGCTGATGGGAAGAAAAGATGTGTCTTGTCTTTTTTTGTGGTGAAGGAAAAGTGGCTTTTTTCTATTAGGCAGTGAAGATTTTGCGTAGAAGGGGAAAATCCAAGGAAAAACAGAAACCTAACACACGGGCGGTGGTGGAATTGAAGGGGCGGCGGGAGAAGGGGACACAAGTTTCGACATCGATTCCGGATCAAAATAAAGAAGGAAGGGTCATTCATCGGATTCAGTGCGGAATGATTCTTGTATGCTAGAAAGTGATTAAAAGAATTAATCGCATTGCTAATTGGGAAAGTGATTAAGAGTTTCCCCAAGCATAAGTGAGAACAGCGCTTAGGGATCATCAAGTGAAAGAAGTTCCTGTCTGAAAGAAGAAAAGTCATCCATTCAAGGAATCCACGATGGCCAATCCGAGGAAGTTCAGCGAGAAGATCGCCCTTCACAACCAGAAGCAGGCGGAGGAGACGGCCGAATTCGAGCGGATTATGCGGGAAGTTTCGGATGTCACGTCCAAGGTATGTCCCAACCGTAATACCGTAGAGGAAAATCTAATACAGAAACAGGGGTCATTCCCGGGACTCTCGGGGTCGTAAGCGCGTGTGTGTGTATTTGTGTGTGCGCGCGAGAGACAGAGAACCGAACGAACGAACGGTACTCCGTGGTACCAACCGAGTGCAAGGGTTTGAAAATTAATAATAATTGTTCCACGAGTTTCGCGGGGTTTGCTTCTGGTTCGCCTGCCTGCTTGTACCGGCTGGTCTACGGTCTGGCCAGTGGCTTCTTGAAGAACCCAGAGTTCACGGTCCTCCCCAGACCGTTATTATCAGAAGAATACAAATTTCGCATCGAATTTGAGCTTTTCAGTCGATTTTTTTGTGATTTAACTGCATTTCTGGAAACATTTTATAAAAAACGTTAAGGTGACACAGTTTGGAATCAACTACTAAGATTGCACTGAAACTTCAAGGGGACAAATCTCGCGAAGAAAGCATCCAACAACAGTGCACTTTTTATTTTGGCTTTGTGCACTAGCAAAAAGCTTAAAATAAGAAGATCAGAAACGTTTGCCCACTACCCGACCAACCAATCTTCATAATTCTTTATAGATCTTTAACCAACGATGGTGATCGCTAACGGTTCAAAACGAATCTATATCGATCGTTATCGAAAATCACTGACTGGTTGACCGGGTATTTCTCCAGTTTTGTGCCTTAGAAAACGTGAGTAGGGGCACAAGTCGGCCATTGTGACGGCCATCTTTGGATTCCGAAATGTTTCACCTTAAGTCCGTTTTGAATTTACGATCTTTTAATGATTATAAGTCAACAAATTCTATGAAAATGATTTATATTTCCAGTGATTTTTATCTGCCGTTATTACCTATCAGAAAAAAATATACAGTATCGGACATATAAAGTCATTTTCCCATACAAAATTATCAATTTCAAAGAGCTATATCTCCGCCGTTACTCAACCGATTCTTCTCATTTTTTCTGTGATGAACTACAAATTACCTCAAATTTTGATTTGAAAACTATTGGTTCAAAAGTTACAAATAGGTTGAATTTTGACATAAAAAATGCACCAAGACGAAAAGTGATAGGGGAGGGGTACCAGTTTTGGCCACCCTAAGAGAAAATTTTGTTTATACATATATCAAAAGACCTTTGGTTACTGTCAATACATTAAACGAAAGCTTTTAATTTATACTCAGCAAGAAAAATATGAAAACCAACCAGAAACTTTGTTTTTGTATTAAAAATGGGGGTGGCGAATACTGGACCACTTGCACCAGCATTCGCCACGTTTTTAATTTCGGTTCTTGAATTCGCCACCTACGGGAAGTCGTGCTAAAATGAACACCTTGACTTTTATCGAGACAACATAAATTTTGATGAAGTTTTATCACGCGCGAACGATTTAGCAAATTTTGGGAATGTTTCCGTATCATCTTAAAGCAATTTAGCGAACACTAAACAATTTGAATCATTAGTTTTCACACGACTTTTACAATAGATTTCGATAATTGAGGAAATTTGTATTTCGTCACAGAAAAAAATGAAATGAATCGGTTGAGAAACGGCGGAGATATAATTATAAGTTGACCATTTTGTATGGAAAAACGGCTTTGGTGCATTTTATATGTCCGATACTGCAAGGTGAGGTGAGGTGTTCTTTACAACTACATTGATTTTGAAAAGAATAGATCAACCGAATGTGTAGTTATGCTTTGTTGAGGTGTAATCGCTAAAATATTTAGCACTTTTCTGTATTTATTTCATACTAGTGGTAACGGGCCCGGCAAACTTCGTCTCGCCGTCAAGTAGGCTATTGAAAATGCCATGAAACGTCCCATACAAAATTATAGTTCCGCTAACGGGTCTAACTAAAAATCTAAGGCACTAGTCCAAGAAGGATCGTAAAGGGATCAATAGTAGAAAAACAATACTGAAGTACTGTTTTATTACTTTAGGTAGTTTTAAAAACTACCAAGAGCGGAGAGAATGTATGTACGCACAGCACGAAAGTACGATACCCACTGATTATTGGTGAATTGGTTCGAAAAAGTGAGGACTATTGTAAAAAAAATCAAAAACAGTTCGGAATCCGACATTGACAAGACACTTATTTATTATTATCTTTATTATCGAGACTTTCAGCCTGTGGCTGGTTCGTCTCCAAGACAAGACACTTGACTATTTGTTAAAAAACGAATTTCTTTTAAGCTTGAACATATGCTGCAACCAGAAGCATAATTGGGTTAAAATCAATCTCACTGAAATATAGGTTATATTGTTATCAGTGGCGATTCCCTAACCTCAAATCTACCTGTTCCACGAATAGAAATTCTTGGCTTTATGCAACCAGTTTGCATCTTTCAAGTGAAGATTTGCTAGAAAGCAAGATTTCAGTCATTTACTATTTGCTTTATGATCTCAATTGGTCGAAAAAAGCATTTTTAGATGCGTAGAACAGGTAAAAAGTGAGGTTACGAGTCGCCTCTGATTGTTATGGGATCATGGACATACATTTTAAACAATTTTGGGATTTTTTTTGTAGAGTCCTGAGAAGGAATCGCGTAAAACATGCAACAGAGTTCTGAACATAATGTTTACAAAAAACAAAACTTGGGAAGGATTTTTACAAAACGTTAAGGATTCTCGTAGAATCCTATCCAATATATCATTAAATTTGAGACATAAATCTTACATGAACCTAAGGGGTTTCCCACACCCAATTTCTGACAGAATACTGAATAGGATTTTTTTTGAATTTTCCATTAGAAGATTATGAGAACAAAATCCTGTTCTCGAGACCAAATCCTAGAAAAAATCTAAAGTCTTGCGCAAGATTTGCACAAAGTCCGGGATAAGACTTCCCGTAAGAGCATTTTGAGACCTATATACAATATTTTTAAAACTGACTTACCTGAGTTACCTCTGGAAAGTAAAAATCTTTGTTTGCGAATGGCACAGGTCTCTCCGCCTGCATGTCATCTGTAGTGAATTGCAAAAAAGTATCGATATTTTTTCTCCATACTTGTCAAAATGGAAGATTTCTCCTAATGCTTCAAAATCTCAACTTATAATATTCCCTTTTTCTCTTTCTTCTTCTTCTTCTTGGCATTACGTCCTTACTAGGACAGAGCCTGCTTTTCAGCTTAGTGTTCTTATGAGCACTTCCACAGTTATTAACAAAGAGCTTTCCTTGCCAAAGTCATTTTCGCATTCGGGCTTTAAAAAATTAACTTCCAGAAATCACATTGAGGGCATTCAAGAGAAATGTAACAAATATATAAAATGTCTTTATCCACTTACTTATTAACAAAAAATCAAAACTTTGTCTTAAGGACAAGCTTTCGATCTTCAAACAAATGTTCAGGCCGGTAATGTTGTATGCTATACCAATATGGTCTAGCTGTTGTAATACCAGGAAGAAAGCTCTGCATAATATTAAAACTAAAATTTTGAAAGTGATTCTGAAGCTTCCTCTCTGGTATAGTACTGATAGGTTAAATATAATATCCAATGTTGGAATAAAAGTGTTCTCCGTTTTAGACAAAAATCGTTGCAATATTCTGTTGCCTCATCAATGCGTTGTATTATAATATTTTTACCACAAAATAAAATTAATTCGTTGTTTTCGATATTGTTGCACACAGTTAAAAATAATGAATATTAAACGTCATGTAAACTTCATTTACGCGATGTAAACATGACGTCATGTAAATTTATGTCTGAAATCATGTAAAAATGTGTTATATGTCATGTAATCACACAGAATCCTGCTGGATTACATGACATATAATTGAAGTTTACATGACATATCATGTAAATATCCATGACATTCCACGCTCCAATTATGTGCATTATAAGTCTCAGAAATTTAAACGTTTCGTTCGAACTGTGCACCATTTTTTAAAAATTTCTCAAAAAACTCTTCTAGTTTTTAAATCTGTGTAGATATTGGACACAAGACGAAAGTATCTGACAACAGTTCGCGTTGAAAACCAATCAAATTGCTTGCTAGCTGGTGGTGACCAATGGGATAGATTTTCAACGTAGAGCGCTGTTTGGTTCTCAAGTCTTGTGCTCTTGAAAATTTGAGATGTGGCTTCGTTCTATAATCACCTTAACATTATCTTGTTGATCGTTGAAAGACTTGGAGTCCAGTCGAGGCTAAACTTGATACAATAAATTAAAATGGATTAGGGATCTACACACTCCTTCATTCAAATGCTCTTGTGGTTAAACATAAGCCTCAGAATATTCGTAGTTTACTGGAGATAGTTTAACATCAGTGCGAGGTAGACGCTTGGATTCCGATGCATGATCCAATATCAGTATTGTTGTTTTGCTTCTCTCAGAAAATTAATCAATTATAAGGGGTGTGTCTTCTTCGAGGTAATTCTGTGTGAAATCTTGCTGTAAAAGGGCCAAAAATCAAATTGTACACTAATTGGGTTTTGATACCATTCGATAGCATCTCCCAACACCCACAATTTATGCATTTAACATTGGCAACACAATCATAAAACTTACTGTTATAAACCAGATTTTCATAACGGCCAATAACAATTTTTTTTTAAATCATTCATTGCTCCCTGCTTAAAACGACCAATGATCAGATCTCTTTCCACCAAGAGAACCCACAATCAGAAAATTTCGCAAACTGTCATAGTGAGAGGCCAATAATTGTCTCTAGCTCATTCGCTGAAAAGCAAAAGGGCCTTGCCTTGGGCCAAGGCACGCTAACAAAATTTAAGTTAACCTATAAAAAGGCCAATGCCTGCTTGAAAATCGAAAATAAGCCTAAATGCTCATATTTTTTTTCATTTTTTTGACAGTTTCAATAGAATAAAATCGATTATGAACGTGTAGTTTAGTAAGCCACTCGACGAGTAAGAAATCACATTGAATGATTTGAATACAGAGAAATAACAATGGAAAATGTAGTGAACAATATTCGCATCGAATTCTCTCTGAATCAACGATCTGATGGTTGGCGAAAAATGTCTAAATAGTGCGACCTTAGTAATTAAATTGATTTCTTCAGATTATTCTGAAAAGACCATGCAAAAGCTGTGTCAAAAGTATTGTCCCTCAATAGTAATTGAACAATACGACTTGCACTACACTAAAAATACGGATCAGTTTGCCAGCTCAAGTGGCACGTTCCCCTGCAAATGGGATTTTTGCCCTATTCAAGGCGTCGTAATCGCCAAAAATATTAACTTTGAGTAGCATTTGAATGCTGTCAATCGCCATTGAACGTGTTCAATGACAAACTGTGATTACAAGCTTTGAAGATTGATATTAATTAACTGATTTTTTTAAGGCTTACATGCTCTGACTATGAGGCATAATTGAGCCAATTGAGCATGAGTATTGATGACCGTACAATTCGTAGTAGCTACTCCGTGATTGACCAGAGTAATCTAAATTGCATAAGGAACGAATAAATGGAGCTTTAAAATAGCTTATGCGTATGCGACATTGGTTTGCCACTCGTTACTGATCAAGTCCTACGAAAAGCTGCGAAGAAAATGAAATCGTCTATCACTCCTGGGCCCGATGGGATTCCTGTTATCGTCTTCAAGAAATGCATCGACGTCCTAACCGTTCCGTTGTGTTACATCTTCAACCTCTCGCTACAGCAAAAGCAATTTCCTGCTAAGTGGAAAAAATCCTTCATGTTCCCAGTCTACAAAACCGGTGACAAAAGCGATGTTCGGAACTACCGAGGAATAACTTCATTATGCGCTGGCTCCAAACTGTTTGAGACAGTCATCAATGATTACCTTTTTGCCAAAACAAAAGCGTTCATCTCCAGCGACCAGCATGGTTTTTACCCTGGCAGGTCAGTAACAACAAATCTTCTTCGTTTTACCTCAAGTTGCATCAACCAGCTAGAGGATGGGAAACAAGTAGATGCCGTTTACACCGATTTGAAGGCCGCCTTTGACAAAATCGATCATCGTATCCTATTGCACAAATTAGCTAGGATGGGTGCGTCGACCGCTATGGTAGAGTGGTTGGAATCGTACCTCTGCGACAGGAAGCTCTGCGTCAAGATTGGATCGTATACTTCCGCTTGGTTTAAAAACTTATCTGGCGTACCGCAAGGGAGTAATCTTGGACCGCTTCTCTTCGCACTCTACTTCAACGATGTTGCGGCTCTACTGGGTGTCGGGTGTAAGTTGATATATGCCGATGACCTGAAAATATATGTCGTCGTTGAAAGCCTAGCAGACTGCGAACGGCTGCAGTCGTTATTGAACACTTTCGTCCGTTGGTGTGAACTAAATCGCATGACGCTCAGCATCAATAAGTGTTCCGTGATCACCTTCCACCGCTCCGCAGTACCACTTCGTATGGACTACACAATTGGCGATACAACAATTCAGCGTGTTAGCCACATAAGAGATTTGGGTGTATTACTCGACTCTAGACTCACCTTCAACGATCATCGTTCGGAAATCATTGATCGAGCAAATCGACAGCTGGGGTTTGTTATGCGGACGACCAAAAATTTTACTAATGTCCATTGTTTGAAAGCACTCTACACCTCGCTTGTTCGTTCAATTTTGGAATCCTCTTCCATTGTATGGTGTCCGTATCAGGCGAACTGGATTGACAGGATTGAACGTATTCAAAAACGGTTCGTGCGCTATGCTCTACGGTTGCTTCCGTGGAGGGACCGTTCAAATCTTCCACCATACGCTGACCGGTGTTGCTTGCTTGGGTTGGAAACCCTTGAACAACGTCGAATCACCCAACAAGCTGTTACAGCCGCCAAGGTATTGAACGGAGAGATAGACTGTCCGAATCTCCTAGCAAAGCTAGCTCTGAACGCTCCAAACAGGATTCAACGCAGGAGTCTGGAAAGGATGCTTGCTCCACAGTTCCACCGTTCGCTTTTCGGGTACAACGAACCATTGTCTTCCGTAATGAGAGCATTCAACGATGTAGCGTACCTATTTGATTTTGGAATGTCGTCAACAGTGTTCAGACGAAAAATTTTAGATTCGATGAGAGCTAGATTTGTTTAAATTAGTACAGTAACATTCATTGAGACTTATGTCAGATGAATTAGGAAAATAAATAATAAATAAATATAATTACCTTCAGTGTACAATTTTGAGAATTTCAAATATTATGAAGTCAACAACGACGCCCGTCACGTTATTTCGTTCAACGGGGAAGGGAAGGAATGTTGGTGTGGCATTTTTTGCTACGAGAGGAAGTTTTTGTTAGTGGGAAGGATTCAGAAGCTACACGATCTGGATTCAACTTGGTAAGTGATGCGGTTTATGTAACAAAATTTATGAAGACTGGATATAAAGCATGTCGACACCTCTGGTGACAAACCATTAAAAGATTTTTTTAAATACACAATAGAGCACGTCTGTTTTATTTTTATGTTACGGTCCTTGAGCAATTAGGGAATGTTTGTGTGATATTCATTATTATTAGAGATCTGCATCTCATTGGTTATCACAGGAAACGCTTCTATTAGCAGGGGTTAGTCCACAAATTATGTCACATTAAATTGGGATTTAATCTGCCTAACCCCCTTTCTCTTGGTCACGTTTTTTTTATGAATCCTTCAAAATTTTCGTAAGGCTTGTCACGTTATGCCTGACCCCCTATTGGAACGTGAAATAATTTGTGCATGACCCCTAAAAAGGATTTGAGATTCACATCATATAGATTCAATTTGATAAGTGATTTGATTCATGGAACATTATTCAAAATAATCAGTCTATGAAAAGAACGCCGACACTTTCAGTTTCAAACCATCCAAAGTTTAAATTGGAAAACAGAAGTAAAAATATGAGTTTTTCGAAATGTATTATGTAAAATGTGAATTGGATTGTTTAGTGATGACCAATGTACAAAGAATCAGAGGTGAATGAACCATAGGGTTTAAAGCCTCTCTAATAAAATAAATAAATAAATAAATGTACAAAGAGAACAATTTTCTAGGTATAACATAATTTTATTACGCTTAAAAAATCTATTAGTAGACTCAATGACACTTCAATTTACATAATTAAAGCTCGTCCCGAAGTAAAATTTGCCGAGGGGTGATTGAAAAGTGATTTCCATACTAACTTCAAACGCGTTCTAAAAATAGTTGCAGGGCACGATTTTTTTTAAATTTTGTGTTCTGGTTCAATTTTTATTTATTTATTTAGATTCAGAATATGCATAACATAACCATGCTGTCAACAAATCCAGCAGAAATCTAGGTAGTCCAAAAATTCTACCGCAACTAATTTTTTAGTTGACACCGGCTGTGATGAAGAATTCTTTTCATCATAATTTTCTTCTTATTATTGGCGCCTTTTTAAATTTGAAATAGATGTTTAGTCAGTTACGGCTTGAAACTGGTGTAACGCAGAATATTGTTGGTCTATCAACTAGAAATTCTTCCCAGAAGTAAAGAATACTTATAAAAACAAACTTTGAACCAATGTTTGATGGTACGTTTCTTCTGATAATAACGGCAAATGAAAAACCTCGTAAATACCCATCTCTTCTCTTAAAATTTGTGGACTTATACCATCAAAAAGACGTAAGAGACGTAAGTTTGGAAAGAAACCTAAATTTTTTTTAGAAATTTTGTCCAAACATGTATTTAAGCTATAGAAATTGACTGGAGAGCACAGTTTTGACGGAGAAATTTTTCTGATAAAAACAGACTGGGGAGCACCGTGCCGAAGGAAGTGGCTCTAAATCGTTTTCGAAGTTTTCTTTCTGCTCTGCTCGGCAACCTCGGGACGGCCAGTTCAGTTGCCGAGGAGGAGGAAGATTCCGAAAGACCCAGAAGAAGCAAACGACCGAATCAAATTCGTAGAACAACGACCGTACACCGTGAGAAGGGGTGAGGGGAGGTAGCTAACGGGGGGAGGGTTAGGTAGCGCGAGGGGGTGAGAGTATTATCATTAAAAAGTTGTTCTTGTTGCTTCGCCTTTTGATGGATTATTCGGTTCGGGGTCCCGTCCTCTAAAAATATGCGTGTGTAGAATGGGAGGAAAAATGAGCAACAAAATTTCAATCTCGCGGCGCTGGCAGCGTTAAGCTAATCCACGTTACTCGAGGGAGGTATGCACCAGTTTTGCCGTTCACGGCTCGAACCTGGCCACATGTTCATCTGCTAATGAGGGTCAGCGGTTCTCAAAGCACGAGGTGTATTTCAGCTGGTGGCTTGTTAGCTCATGAGGGGTATTATGGTATGCAACGTCATACGCTTGTTCTCTTGAAAAAAAAAAACATCGTTTTCGCACATCACAATCGTTTTTCTTAAAAGATAATGTATCAACAACCTTAAACACATCATCCTTTTAAGGAATTGATAACATTAACAAAAAGGCAAGGCCGGGCTTACCTTGGTCGATCCGTAATCGTTAGCTTCATATCAAGTATCCATAAGATTTCAATTGCAGCCGGATGGTTTCAAATAAACTTACTTCGAAATTGGGTTGAAGGTATTTGATACAGGGCTGGTAGCAGATCTTTTTTAGGGTCTTGGTCACTATTTTAACCCCTCTACCGGCAGCTTAATTTTTTATCACTAAAAAAATATTCAAATCGCGACAACTTTTTTGTTTCTCGATATTTTTGCACCATTTTCTCACAAGCTTTCAGAAAACTCTTCTAGTTTTAGAATATGTGTCGATATTGATCATTGGTCACATGGATCCGAAGATATTCCAAAATTCCTTGGGGGACCGACGCGTAGCCATAACCCACGTAAATATCTCAGGCTACAGAATTTTTACCTTCTTCGGTACCTGGCCAAAAACAAACCCAGCAAACCAGAGATCATATAAAGATGTTCATTTCAAATTGTATAAATGTACAATTTTCGTTGGAATTGGATATGATGCAAAATTTAATTGATTGAAATCGTTAATGGAGCCATCATTTTCATCTGACTTGAATTTGCATCTTATAGAATTCCAATTTAATCTGACCAAATATATAACTTCATACTGCCATTCCATTATGATTTATATTTTACTTGGTATGACTTTATTATAATCATCAATGTGAGATTACATATGAGTTCATCTGATGTAGAAATAAAGTTATACAAGGCAAGAACCCAACATAAACAGAAAAGGTGGAATTCATTTACATAGTTTTTAAATTACCGATTAAATGAACATCACCGTTCAACAGAAAAACGATAAAATCACTTTGCATCAGTATTTTCGTACGATGTCTATAACAAATTGCTACACTTCGTTCCAACTGCAAACGTTAACATGAAACCTTCAGTGTTGCACTGGTTTGGTCATTTGCCAAATGACAATTAAGATTGGTAACACTCACATACGATGCTCTACAGTGTTTCATTTATATTTGCTTAAAGACCAAATTATGTAACAACGACTGCGCGGTATAGTGGTAGAGTATCAGGCTAGTATTCTACGGGTTAGTGATTCAAGGCTCGTATTGTATATTTTATTTGTTTTTATTTTATTTGTTTGTAAAAATTAAGTCATATAAACTGCAATACACAATCATACATGAAATTATAGTGAACGCCACATCAAATTGTCTGGAATTGTATTGACCATGATAAATTCTCTGGAATGTACGTATATAGCCTCCAGATTTGTGCGAATAGAGGGAATGTGTGCATTTTATACAATCTGTTTTTACCGAATAATTGTTCGCTTTATTCGCTTGAAGCCTCAGTTATGTGAATATATTTGTTGGCTGGGAAATGACCGCCAAAGACATTTCATATAGAGAATGTCGGTCCCCCAAGGAACATCGGAATATCTTTACAACTAGATCACCAATGATTAATACCGAAACTAATTCTCAAACTAGAAGAGATTTTTGAGATCTTGTAAAAGATGGTGCAAAAATATTTAGAAACAAAAAAGTTATCGCGATATGAATATATTTTTAGCTCTAAAAATGAAGCTGCCGGTTAATGCAGCTCTCTAAAAAGTTTCTGTTTATAAATAAAGGTCTCTAAAAAAATAAAAAATGTAAAATTCTAGACGCTCCAAAGAAACCTTCTGAGACTCTTACACGACTATTCCATAGGTTCTTCTGGAATTTCTTTTTAGATTCCTCGAAAAAAAAACATCAGGAATTCTTGTAGTGATTTCTCCACAGCTTTCTTTTGGAAAACTTTCAAGGACTCCTACAGAGATTCCTCCAGAAATATCTTTATGAATTCTTTCTCCTCTTTTTTTCATAAATTGGTCCAAAAATTTCTCTAGCGAGTTTCAAAGCAATTCCTCCAAAACATGCTCCAGGAAATCCTTGAGCATTCCACGCTACTAGCTCCAATAGGGGCCACAGGAATACCCTGAGGGTGTCTACTACCTGAAAAAAAACCTGGAAAATCTGGAATTATTAGATATTTTTTTTTTCAATCTGGAAAAAACCTGGAATTCTCAGGGAGTTTCGGCGACACTCAGGATTTTTTTGAAGCAGTAGTACATGGTAAAATATGTCGTTTTTGTTACGCGAAATCTTTTCAATTATTTTTTTTCTGCTGTGCCGCTATCAAAACGTTAGTTGACATGTTCAGTCCTTTAACGATGTATATTTATTCGGCATAAAACATGTTTGGACAGAGATGCAGAACTTAATATTGCCATGTTGGTAAAGGCAAGTACAGTCCCAGTTGGGTGTCGTTCATGATCATAAGGAACATAGTTGGAAACATTCCAATTCCAATTCCAATTCCCAGCTCAGTATGGGAGAAAACTAAAGTTGTTTTATTCCATGTGGCATCCCTCAGGATTATTCCTTTGGATTAGAGGAAGACTTCCTGAAAATTTCAGCTCTCCATGATTTTCCATAGCTCTTCGCGGTCGATGCTATTATAAGCCGCTTGAAATCGATGAACAGGTGATGCGTTGGGACTTGGTATTCACGGCATTTCTGGAGGATTTTCCGTACAGTGAAGATTTGGTCCGTTGTCGAGCGGCCGTTGATGAAACCAGCTTGATAACTTCCCACAAACTCATTTGTTATTGGTGATAGACGACGGAAGATAATCTGGGATAGCACTTTGTAGGCGGCATTCAGGATAGTGATCGCACGATAGTTTCCACATTTCAGTTTGTCGCCCTTCTTGTAGATGAGGCATATGACCCCTTGCTTCCACTCCTCCGGCAGCTGTTCCGTTTCCCAGATTCTGACAATCAGCCGGTGCAGACAGGCGGCCAACCTCTTCGGGCCTATTTTGATGAGTTCAGCTCCAATACCATCCTTACCAGCGGCCTTGTTATTCTTGAGCTGGTTGATGGCATCCTTAACTTCCCTCAATGTAGGGGCAGGTTGGTTTCCTTCATCCGCCATGCTGACAGTCACTTCCTCCGCTGTCGTGACCCTCGGCACCTGTGTTATCCGTGCCATTCAGGTGTTCATCGTAGTGCTGCTTCCTCTTTTCAATCACCTCACGTCCGTCCGTCAAGATGCTTTCGTCCTTATCCCTACACATTTCGGCTCGCGGCACGAAGCCTTTTCGGGATGCGTTAAGCTTGTCGTAGAACTTTCGCGTTTCTTGTGAACGATGCAGCTGTTCCATTTCTTCACATTCCGCTTCTTTCAGGCGGCGCTTTTTGTCCCGGAATAGACGGGTTAGCTGCTTTCGTTTTCTTTTATATCGCTCCACGTTTTGTCGCGTTCCCTGCTGCAGCATTGCAGCCCGCGCTGCATCCTTCTCCTTCAAAACCTGCCTGCATTCTTCGTCGAACCAATCGTTACATGTCCTCCTTTCCACGTACCCGACGATGCTCTCGGTTGCGTTGTTGATGACTGCTTTTATGTTGCTCCAGCAGTCCTCAAGAGGGGCTTCGTCAAGCTCACCCTCTTCCGGCAACGCTACCTTGAGATGCTGCGCGTATACGGCCAGTCGTTCGGTTGGGCCAGTCGCGCTAGGTTGTACCGAGGCGGGCGTCGATACCGTACATTGTTGATGACGGATAGTTTTGGCGCAGTTTCACCATTACTAGATAGTGATCAGAGTCAATGTTAGCGCCACGATAGGTTCTGACGTCGGTAATATCGGAGAAGTGCCGTCAATCGATCAAAACGTGGTCGATTTGTGATTCCGTCTGTAGTGGTGATCTCCAGGTGTATTGCTGTGCTGGAAGTAGGTGCTGCAAATGGCCATGTGCTTGGAGGCGGCAAAATCTATCAGTCGTAGGCCGTTCTCGTTCGTCAGCCGGTGGGCGCTGAACTTTCCAATCGTGTCTATTTTTTACTTAGTTTTGAATTTTGGATTCTGATAGGACTTTTTTCGGAATGTTCTGAAATTCTTCCATGATTTTTTTTTAATTCGTACGATGTTGTCTACAGCCGAAAATTTTCCCTCGAATTATTCCACAGATTTGCAAAAACAAAAAAAAAAATGCCTCAAGTAATTCGTTTTATTTTTAAGAAAAAGCGTTTTACTTAAAAATCTTCGATAAATTTTTGTTAGTAAATTCATCTTTAAAAGGAAATTTACTAAATATTCTATCACGAGTTTGTTTTTGGAGATCATGTACTTGATAAACTAAGAGGTTTATTGAAATCAGAAATTTAAAATAGTAACCTATTAGCTTGGTATCAGGTATCAGAAGGCCGGCTCCATTTTGTTGACCATTTATGGCAATCAAGTCTAATCCCATACAGATGACTGTAAAGAAATATATCAAATTACTGCAATTATCTACATTACATATATCTACATATCTTTATGACTAATACCTGTAGTTTTGAAGTCATTTTTTGATAATTTTGGTCACTACTGTCACTATTTTACTGTCTGACCGCTACCAGCCTTGTTATAACGATTTTGACCAACATTCACTGAAAAATTGTCGTTTTGCTATCATGTTGATAATTAGAGGTATATAATTAGCTTTACTCATTCCGTTCGACCAGTGAGTTTTAACAATTACACAGCGTAACAAAAATGACATTTTTGCGTGTCTCAAGAATCAAATTATGTGTCTCTAGTAGATTTGGGGTTGCTGAATCTAATGCCGTTCTCAGAAATGTTCCAGCACGTCACAATTTTTAGCTACAGGTCGCCAAAGTTGTACAAAACATTGGTTTCATTGATGTTTACATAAAATTTAAATAATGATTTATCAAAAAATAATATGATCTAATCCACCAAGCATGCAAAATAGGACTTTAACTTTCATTTCAGATATAATTTGATCGAAATTTTACGATTAAATTGAGGTTAAATCGATTGTTTCAACATACTTGCAGTTGCCATACGAAATTCTTCGTTTCTCTTGTATGGCAAAATACAATACTTTTCTAAACCAACAAAAAATAAGTTTTGAGCATCGGAAGTATTTTGAACATTGATGATAAGTATTGTTATACACATGAAGTTTGAGTTCTGAGGCAAATTAAGCAAATAAATTGCCATACAAGCTGGAAAACTTGCATGCAAGTTGGCTGAAATAGTCAAATTTAGCATTTTCAACAGCCAATATCTCAAAAACTAGACGTGCTATCATATATCTGTAAATGGCAATGAATTCAGCAACCCTTAATTAAGTAAATAGCGGTATTTTGGTGCTTGAGACAAAATCGTGTTCCTCAGTGTTATGTTTCACTTTCCTAGTGGCAAACTCACCAGGGGCGTAAAGCCACTTAAATAAAAATAAATAGCAATGATTATCATATGTTTCGATTTACCGAACGCAATCGGTAAAACAAATTGAAGTTTTCTGATGATTCAATTTGAGTAACTTACAGCAAATTTGGAATATTAGGCTTATAAATTGGAATTTTACACGGAAGAAATGGCATTTTTACATGGAAATCATTCCTACTTTGCTGAAAATTTTGATTTTTAACTTCTGTATTCTTTGTAAGCAGTGTTGGCAGTTTTATGAACAATTGTGAATTGGTAGAATGTATTTTCAATATTTGATAGTTTTTTACAAATAAATTATTAAAACAAAGGCATAGTTTTTCATCAGCTTTTGGAGCCAGCACGTTGATGCTGTGTATGGTAAGCGAGCTTTTCCCACCAATGTGGTTCACAACAGTGCGAGGATTAACATTTACGTGTTTCCAGGTAGCCTAATCTATCTTTCCGAATCAAGAAACGTTCGCGATTGATTAGCAAATCTGGCGGGCTTAGATCCTGGTGCATATCTGCCTTGAATCTGCGCGATAAGAGACTACGGGGAAAAGCGTGTAAAGATGCGGAATATAGTCGCAATACGGCCAGATATTGTGTTCTCCGGTGTATGAGTCTCTCTTTCCCTGCTGCTTGCTCTGGTCTGGTCGGTCGGTCGTTTTGCTTCTGTTGTGTATTTATAAATATAACATGTTTTGTGTTTTTCAATCGCTTCGGCGCAACTGTACGTGTGTTTGTATGTGTGCGTGTGAGTGTGCCGTTCATCTAGCGTAGAAGTACTGCTCGGGAACTGTGTGTGACTTAATATTTATTGACATATGAGGCAGGGCATAGTATTATATTTAAATGTTGTACTGGTCCGCTGATAAAAATTGATAATAGCGCATATTTTTCTGTACTGGTTCATTTTCTGGATTTTTTTTCTCCGTTTAATCATATTATCACCCGGTTTCGAGTGTTTGCGCGATTCGATCGAATTCGAATTGACGGGAACAACATTCATTCGTATTAGCTAGCAGATGAGTTGATCCAACACACAAACGTTGACTGTGTCGTCTGTCGTTCGAGGCGAGAGTAGTTCCTTTTGGGTAAACATGAGCGTTTGTTGTTTGCTTTTCACACCATTTCAAATATCCGGCCTTATCGAAAGGGATGTTGTTTTTACACTATATCGATGTACGTACGTATTAATGCGAATTCAATTTTGAGCAAATGAACGAATGTATTGTACTTTAACTTTCCTCAGAATGTGTCGTGCCCAGTCATCAACACCCTTTTTTGTGGATCTCTCCAAGAATGACTAGCAACTTTCAGGCTAGTTCCTGGGTTTTTGAGTTAAATCATGAAGTTGTTGTTGGTACTCGTGTCTTTCTATCACATGTTTTTATGGCCACGAGGACGTACCGAGGGCGCGTTTTTGTGGATCTTGTGACATTGGCATGTTCAACTGATGGGGGTCTGATCTCTTGTTAGTTGCGAAGTAATATATATTATGAATGTTACTGTAAATTTCAGTAGACGACTGCTTAGAATGCATTTTTGAGATAAAGATGAAACGAAGCCAAACTTAAATTTTTCATGAGCACAAATCTGGAGAACCAAACACCAGTTTGAGCTAAACACGTAATCGATTGGTCACCCCCAGCTAGTGGATCAATCGATTAAGTTTTCAGCTGAAACCGATGTTTGGTTCTCCAGATTTGTGCTCTTGAAACTTTGAGGTTTGGCTTCGATTCATCTTCACCTTAATATAGCCGAGCATATTTTTATTTTTACTCAATTGCAACCATTTGTTTCCTATGTAAAATTGTCTAATTTTGAGTTTTTGTTCGTTTTCATCATATTTTGTGAATTTTAGATTGTTGGTAGATTAAATATTAAAGGCTTAGAATCAAACCTCCTTTTGATTATGACTGGCTCCTTCGGGAATCTCGGGTGTTTCACAAAGTGGCCATTATAGTCGAATATCCACTATGCATCTATAGTTATCCTATTGATGACAAAACATGAAGAATGAACTGTCGCTCGATAAGTTTTAACGTTGAAATACAATTGCCCCTAATGACAGGTTCTGCCTCTGGGACATCCGGTGGTTTCAATAGTTGCCACCATAGTAAAATATCTACTTTGAGTTCATAGTTACGCGATTCATGAGAAATCATTAAAAAAATAAGCCGTCGCACGGTATGTGTTGGTGTTAGAATACAGGAGTCCCCAATAACAGGATCGCTCGGGGATATCCGTGGTCCACGAGGTGGCCACTATAGTCAATCAACTAATTTGAGTTTACAGTTCAAGCGTGTGCTAGTATAAGGGCGTAGGTCGCATGATCGATTTCTCTTCATCGATCCTCTCTTCTGTGAATAAAGATGACAAGATGAAAATTTGTCAGCATAATGAAGTGTTGTTTGGGTTTAGATTTCCAAAAACAACTTCCAAAGTTCTTCTAAAAACTATATTTATGAATTGTAAGAGTTCAGTATACATACAAATGTTTCCATTGAAATGCTTTCTTGTTTAGGCTTATGAAATCATTGGTGCTTTCTTGTAAAATATCTTGTTTCAAATTACATATTTTTGATATAGATAAATCCAAAACCGTTGTAACAAAATGAGTGTCAATCTATATAAATAAAAACGGAATGGTGTTTGTATGTCACGAAATGGCTCGAGAACGGGTCATCGGATTGACGCAAGTTTTTCACTGTGACGTGTTCGTGCGAGGAAAAAAAATCAGGAAAGTCTCCGGAACAATGGGAAAACCGAGAGAAGACTAAGGTAACATTTTGTATAGGGGATTTCTCGACGTTTTCCATCAGCCTAC
The DNA here is from genome assembly GCF_002204515.2 of Aedes aegypti. Taxonomy (NCBI): domain Eukaryota; kingdom Metazoa; phylum Arthropoda; class Insecta; order Diptera; family Culicidae; genus Aedes; species Aedes aegypti. Next base: position 241,892,024 of record NC_035108.1, on the reverse strand, counting down.
TTGATGGCAAGACGAAGTTTGCCGGGACCACTAGTTAAAATTAAAGAAGAAAAGGTTACGATTGGCTTTTGAAAATGGTGCAATGAAAATTATTTATCATACAAATATCCTAAATTGTAAAACTTGAGCTTTCAAATGCGGAAAAATAACAAGTAATTTAATCAGCAGACGCCAATGTTTTCTGTGGGAATGTATCTTTCTTACTTAGATTATCTGATAATCAGTGTTGGTAGACTCACACTCAAATCTCAATCAATGAGCTCTCCCATGAGAGCAAACTTCGTAAATCTTATGCTTGAGATTTTGATGCAAAATCACTCAATCATACTCAAGTCGTCAAAAATGATTCAGTTATAAAAACCGCCAAAAACTGAAAAACTGCTGAATTGCGTGATTTACAACTCACGCATGAAAAATCTCAAGTGTGAGTTGTGAGATTTTGAGTTTTTCACAACACTGCTGATAATACATATATCCATTTGATTGTATATGATTTTGAAATGAATGGTTAATAATTTCATAATCTCACAAATATATATGTTAATAGAAACTTATTTTGCGATACAGTGCCTTCCCGATTTAGGAAAACCCCGATTTTGTCTATCTCCGATTTTACCAACACCCGTTTTTTGGCAACATTTTTTCCCGATTTTGGTGACTCATTGAAAAATCTTTTCGATTGATTATTTGGTACTGGAAGCCAATATTTCGACTAGAAACAAAGTGAAAATAAGTCAAAATGAAAATGGTGGTGAACAAAGGCAAAGGCAACAAAGGCAAACAAAGGTAAAGTTAAATTACTATTAAAAATTTCACCATGAAATAGTTACTGTAATCAAAAAAATAAAGTTTAAAGTTCACACATTTTTCCGCAAGAAGAAGGAAGAGGTAATGTTTAATAGAATGACTCCGTCTTCATTTTTTCGGATGTTACAGAACAACCCCCTAGAAATAAAATCAAAAATTGTGACCCTACTTGTACCAATTGTATTTTTACCAGAAGCCTCAGTTGGTGTCATCCTTGAGAAAATGTATATGTGCAATCTACTACAAGCATGACAAGCAGGCTTCGTGGCTTGGTGGAGAGGCTGGTGTTTTCTGCAAACAACCGGCACCGAACCGGGAAAAACGGGAAAAAGACGGGAATTCGAATCCACCGGGAAAAAGATGGGAAATTGAGAGGATCACCGGGAAAATCATTTTGAATGAACATCATCAAGCTGTAATTTACAAACCAACCTACAAAATAAGTTGTAGAAAGCTGTTATGTTCAATGATATTGTCATAGAGCATCCATAATTTTTTACAATGATTAAATTTCTACTGTGCTATACATTATTGCTTAAAATGATGCACTCTTTTCTTAGCAATGTTTCGAAATATTTTTTTTAATTTTCGTACTCGCACTGTCAGGGCTATTATTTTCCGAACCTTTCTATGACTTTTTTTACTGAATGTTTTGAATCAAAGTTTAATTACCTATTTCAGATTGTTTTAGAACTCTACTTTAGTTGCAGAATATTGATATCAAACCAATCCTGAACACAACCCTTTATTCATAAAAGCTTTTAATATGTCACTAGTTAACTCATCGACAAAGTGATCTCCTATCTCTAGGCAACAATGGCGCCTGCCACGTCAGAATGCAGACCAATGAGGAAGAAGGAGGAAATGATGTTGCACTTATACTGGCCCACTGTAGACCATGGAGTCCGACTGCAGGGGAGGGGAAAAGCATGACAAAGAGGTTTGCTTTTGTGGTTAGCAGACTGCCTATGTATCAGGTGTAAGGAAAGGCGTGCGCGTGGAAGAAAGGAAGCGTTAGGGAAACGGTTTCTTGTCCGTTTCTGGTTCTAGCGTTTGTTATGAACTAATAGTTTTGAGTGTGATAGATTAAGAATGGAAGATAGAAGCAAGTAAGAGATATATAACTGTCCGATCACGGACAGTAGTTGACGAGGGCAATCCTTTCGGTTGAAGGATCCCTGCTTCGGTGGCCAATTCCTCTTCGGAATGCCAGGGATGATCGGCCAATTCCTTCTCCTGAAGGAATGCCTGGGGTGTCGATAGCTCAGACTGTGAATATGATTTCGCAACAACAGTCCTGAAAAGGACTACTAGGTTGGGCTGCTTTCGGTGAGGGAAACGCTTTTGGTATCGGTTTTCGAACTACGACGGTTTATTGCGCGTGCCATACAACGGCTAAAAACTGAATGAATTTCTTGCACATGCAATCTCCTTATATAGGTTGCAGGTAGCCAAGAACATTGCATGCGCAGCGGTGGGGTTGCGATGGAAATTTCCACTGTCTTATGTACTACATACTGGATGCTGCAATCGGTAGTCCGGGTGGTGTGATGATGGAGAGCTCAAGCTAGTCGGTCGGGTTGCGTGAAGTAGTGTGTGTGTGTGGTTCAGGTAGAAAAGGGTGTTTGTTAGTGGTGGTAGCCGAAATACTCGCGGCGACTCGAGGTTAGTTATGTGGTTGTTTTACATGAATGGGAATAGAGGGAAATGGATTACATAGACAGGATCAACAACAAGATGGTGAAAACGATGACTGAACTGATCAGGGTTGAAATGTTGCACACTGTTCGCGTTGTGCGTGAACATTCTCCCGCCAGCGAAAAGTGTGAAACCGGTGGATTTGAGGGCAGTGGTGCTACAGTGATTTTTGGATTCATTACGGGCTGGGTATCTGACAGATTAGCGGAATCACTTACATTAACGGTGTTAACGGAAAGCGGACTTAGTTTACTTGAATTGATTACGGTGGGTTTGTTTGTAATGGTTTGATTCTGGTTAATGAGTAGTGTGGATGAATTAGACATGCGGTTTGAGTTAGTGGGGCAAGAACGAGAATTCACTAAAGACTGTCGGGATTCTAGCAGAAGATCGTAAAGCGGGTTTTCAGCGGTTGTGGTTGGACGATTTTGTGACTGTTTGGATTTCAGGGGCTCATTTACTTGGACTGGCAACTGACAACTCTGTGGGTTTGTTGATTGACGAATCTGTTTCATGAATTGGATATCTTCGAGGTTTTGAGAAACAAACGGATATACAGGGCTTCTTTTTCGTGAGATTGATCGTTTTGGGAAAGATGGAATATCAGGTGGATCGAGGGAGAGATCATCTGTGGGACTATACACTGTACAACGGGGCGGATAGTTTTGACAGGAGGGATTTGCTTGACCGGTTAACGACTGTACACCAACTGTGTACTTTTCTGGCTTAGGACGAGCAGAATTCACAGCTCCAGCGACCACCCATCCAAGACGGGTTTCTTGGAGGATAGGAAGATCGTCGGAGAGTTTGATTTGTCCTGGCATCATCAGCTTGAAGAAGTGCTGAATGCCAATGAGGAGATCGATTTCACCGGGAATGTGGAAATTTGGATCGGCAAGGGCAAATCCGGGCGGAATGTCCCATGATTTGATATCGATGGGAGCTGACGGTATTGGGCCAGTGACTTGATCAGTAACAAGACACTCTAACTGTGCACTGTAGTCGGAATAACGAGATTGGATTCTGAGCTTCGCTACTTCTGACAGGGATGACTTTTGATTGTTGGCTCCAACAATATCAACCTTTGTTGCGAGCCGAGGGAGTTTCAGGGATTGGACAAGTTTACGTGAAACAATGTTTGCTTGGGAACCACTATCGAGGAAGACTCGACAAGGCTGAAGTTTACCATTAGCATCGAACACTTTAACCATTGCGGTCATCAAGAGACTGTTGCACATATGGTGGACTTTCTTGGCGGGATAGACGGCAGAAGTGGACTGTATTAAATGGGATTTGATTTCGGAATCCGAATCATCGGATCTGGATTTGGGCGGAGACACATCAGATTCGTTAGGGTGGAGAATGGTGTGGTGTCGACCTTCACATTTCCAACAGTTAAAGAGGGATTTACACGCACTACTCCTATGACCCGTTCGCAAACAGTTAAAGCAAGACTTGAGCTCTCTTACCTTGGCTTCTCGTTCTGGAACGGACATCTTGCGGAGGGCGTCGCACTTGAAGATTGGGTGGCTTCCGCTGCCACACACTTGGCAGGTCGGTTCTGCTTTCTCAGTGACAGCAAAAGTCTTCAGTTGGCTGGAATTCTTCGCTGGAATTGGCTTCACGGTGGGCTTCTCGATTGCCTTTTCACATCGCTCGAGGATTGAACAACGCTTTTTCAGGAAGTTCATGGTCTCGTTGTAGGTGGGTATTTGCTTGTGGGGCACCGTGGATTCCCACTCCATCCGGGTTCTGTTGTCCAACGCTGTCGCAACCAGGTTCACGACGAAACGCTCGGACATTCCAAGCATTTGTTCTTCCATCAGGGTCAGACCGTCGATGTGCCGGGTTACATCGTCGATCAGTTCACGGAGCTCCTTGGCACTGGGTCGGGACATTTTCTTCAGATGTAGCATACCCAAGATGTGAGTATCTACGATGAGGCGCTTGTCTTCGAATCGTTCTTCCAGCAGCTTCCATGCGTGGGCGTAGTTGTTGGATTGCATGGTGCAATCATCGATGATTCCCGCTGCACTACCGATCAAAGCTCGATCAAGATGGTAGAGCTTGATGGCATCGGAATCGGTGGAGGTCCTCATCACGTCGAGAAACATGGCCTTAAAGCGTGGCCAGTTCTCTGGTTTCCCATCAAACGTGAGGATGGGTGCTTTCAGCGGTTGCTGCTGGACGATGATGCGGGGTGCTTCTTCTTGCTGACTTCTTCGTTGCAGTCTCATATCGGTGGTGTCGGTCATGGACTGGATTAGCGTTTCGACCAGCATGCAGGTTTCGTTGTGCTGGGCTTCGAACACGATGTAGGCTTCATCCTGCTCGATCAGCTTCTCAGCGGGCGTCAGAGTCACAATTTGGCGATGTAACTCACAATATTCCCTGTAGTGGGTTTCCAAATTTCGTTGGTACAGCTTCAGCTGGATCAAATCCAACTGTACTGCTCCTGCTCCGGATTCTTCGACGGTTTTGCGGATGCGCGTCACTTTCGCTTTCACCTGTCCGCGTAGGTGAACAAGCGATTTCAGCTCCGCCATCCTCTCCTTCTGGTCGGTTTTCGTTGGTGTGTGCTCGATCGGCATCGAACACGGCGATGGTGCGTTTCGCTTCCGCGCGACGACGACAGGTACGAACGTGTTCCAACACGTTCAACAAATTCCACAAGTGGCAACTTTTCGCACTGGTGGATCGATTTTCACTTCCGCGGCGACGATTCCACGCACACTCGGAACAGTTTTTCACTCTGTCTTTGCACTCACGTTTCACGAAATGTTTCTCACTCGCGACTTACTTTTGCACTTACGTTTTTCACTCGCGACTTACTTTCGCACTTACGGAAGGCAATTTCCCTCATCGAAGCAGCGAGGAATATTTTTCTTAACAACTCTGCTGAGCATCGACGGGAACAACGGGAACGATGGGCAATCGGTTGATTGCCAAGCCACGGTTGCGGGTGCAACACGCTGGATGCGGATCACTCAGATCCGGCTCGAAGGACCAAAATGTCCGATCACGGACAGTAGTTGACGAGGGCAATCCTTTCGGTTGAAGGATCCCTGCTTCGGTGGCCAATTCCTCTTCGGAATGCCAGGGATGATCGGCCAATTCCTTCTCCTGAAGGAATGCCTGGGGTGTCGATAGCTCAGACTGTGAATATGATTTCGCAACAACAGTCCTGAAAAGGACTACTAGGTTGGGCTGCTTTCGGTGAGGGAAACGCTTTTGGTATCGGTTTTCGAACTACGACGGTTTATTGCGCGTGCCATACAACGGCTAAAAACTGAATGAATTTCTTGCACATGCAATCTCCTTATATAGGTTGCAGGTAGCCAAGAACATTGCATGCGCAGCGGTGGGGTTGCGATGGAAATTTCCACTGTCTTATGTACTACATACTGGATGCTGCAATCGGTAGTCCGGGTGGTGTGATGATGGAGAGCTCAAGCTAGTCGGTCGGGTTGCGTGAAGTAGTGTGTGTGTGTGGTTCAGGTAGAAAAGGGTGTTTGTTAGTGGTGGTAGCCGAAATACTCGCGGCGACTCGAGGTTAGTTATGTGGTTGTTTTACATGAATGGGAATAGAGGGAAATGGATTACATAGACAGGATCAACAACAAGATGGTGAAAACGATGACTGAACTGATCAGGGTTGAAATGTTGCACACTGTTCGCGTTGTGCGTGAACAATAACTACAAAGTACGAGGAAAGGGACGGGCTTGGGATTGAACCCATGACCTTCTGCTTATGGAGCAGAAGCGGTAGCCATTAGACCACCAACACCGTCCTTACGCCCCTGGAGCTTTTGTAGGACAAACTGTCTGAAACTCAGCAATAAGATGCACTTAAGGCACATATTGTTGGTGAATATGGTTTCAGTAGCATATAAATTTATTCCCTGTCGAAGTGAATCAATCGTGCCATAAAAAGGATTCGTCTTATTAGCACAACTCACCCTCTCTTTTCCATCCTGAATGACTAGTATAGTTAAAAGGTAGCTTTAGGACTCCGTTGATTTTCAAAGATAGTTTTCAGAATAATAGTCTATATAAATTAGATCAATCTAATAGTCAACTTATTGTTTTAATAGTAAACAATCAAAATACTATTGAAAAATAAACAACTAAAATGTATGAAACCGATTTTGAAACATTCTTTGTTCGAGCACTTTTCATAGAAACGATTTTCTGATATAGAAATAGTCAATTGAAGTCGTGTGAAAGAAAGGGTGAAAACCGGGAAAATTTAGTAAATTATATCGGAAAAAACGGGAATTTCAAAAAGGGAAATTTAGTGACCACCCTGAAACAAAGATTTTTGACATCCCTGAGGTAAACCAGACGTGAAATTATTGTATAGCATTGGTCCCGAAATGCTGCCCTGAGGAACACCAGCTCTTACAGGAAGTCTTTCACACTTGGAGTTCTGATAATTAACCTGAAGTGTACGATTCGCAGATAACTTTGGATTATTCTTACAATGTATGTTGGGAAAATAATTTTTTTTTTAATTTTACAGTCAAGCCTTGAATCCAAACATTGTCCAATACTTTTTCTATATCTAGAAAAGTAAAATCAGTAGAATAGTCTTCAGATTTATTGGAACGACCTGTATTCGAAATCTGTTACTTTTAATATAGTCTGGCTTTAAAACAGTGATTCCGAAAGTGAAGAAGACACTTAATTTAATAGAACTGAAGACTAGTTGATTACACGTTTCCCTCTATTTATTGTACATCTTCCATTTTATAATCACAAAAGACATATATTGGACAAACAATGTCAATGACGAACTATATTTGATATGCATATAGTTTTGAATGCGTTTGTGTTCACTTGAATTATGTATTTGTAACTGAAATTTTCTCAAAAGATATTATATTCAGATTTACGTTATATATTTGCAATCACATAGCACATTATAGTGTTATTAAAAAGATACATTTGTGAAAACTATTAGATACTTTTAGAAATGGTTTCGAAAATCTAAAAGAAATAAAATTGATGTTTTGTTTCACGGAAATTTTAGAATTTGATAGCTAATGTTACGATTATTGATATCCGGGTCATCACATGCAAAGTTTTCAACAAAGCTTGTTTGATATCTTGTTACGATTATTTTAATCATTACTAATAGTACAAACTATTTGAAGAACCAATTTGACCGACAAAAATCAAATGCCAATATTATCGAAAACGTAAATCAGGCAACTAAAATAGATTTGAAGGAATCGTATTGTATTGAAACGTCCAAAGCTAAAAATCTGGATTTTTTAAAATTAAAAAACAATAACATATTTACGTTACGTTGCAGTGAAAAAGATAAAAATCATTTAATTTTTTTATTTTCCAATGGTGTTTATATGTTTTGGCATTCCAAAATTGTGAAACATTTGTCACTCAAAATATAAACTTATTTTAGCTATTAGAAACAAATAGAACAGAAAATAACTTTCAACTAATAAAATTAATAAATTTCGAAATACATGTAGTGAGCCAAACTTATAAAGTGCCGTGAAATCTGGGCCAGTTAGCCTGTAATGTACATAGGCTAGTTATTTTTGCTACTATAAATTATTGACATTATATTACACTAGTAATCTTGATAACTTAATCAAATACTTTGGTTGAGTTTGCTCTAAGCGAGATATGATGTGTCTTCGTCTTGTTGAAAAACAATAAACACAAAACAAACAGTACTCTCGTGCTGTGAGCACACAAATTGTTAATTATGCTAATCAATAAGTTAATTAAAAACCGTTCGAATTGACAAAATTCATGTGCCAATGTTGCTGCGGGTACACATAATTTCAATTCCGCCTATTTACCCACGGAAAATTTCTGGTAATATGTCTGCCTCTGATTTTGCGTTCTCATCTTAACAATTGCAAAAAATCTCGCATAACTTATGATCTCGTAGGATCTTCGCTTCGTCGTAGCATTGTTAAACAACGTGTAAATTTATTCGTTCTATTTATTCGCTTAGTAACAACAAGCTACACACTTGGCTATCAATGGCTTTTAGGACGAGATCATAAATTAGGCGAGAAATGAGTGATGCAATGTTCAAAACCGTAACTATGACTGGCGTTAGCTTTATTTATAAAATTGTAATTTGATTTTGTTTCGTAAATAAATTTATATAAAATTTATTTATTTTTAACTGGAATGCTCGTTTTGTGAATGATAAAGTGACAGAAGAATAATGTTGAAGATCTTCTGAATTTTGCAAATTTTGACGCCAGCCCCCCTTTCCGGCAGCAACCAGCAACGCCAGTGCTCCACTAACACTCACTTAACTGCCCGAGAGGAACCGCTGGCTGTTGGGGTTTGTTTTGAATGGCCGTGTGTGTATGCTTAGTTGAGTGACGGCGGTGGAGGTTTGGTCAGCGTCCTATTTCTTCCCATACACATTCGAGCTGTGTTTGGCCTCGCAAGTAACGCTAAATACGCGTTACTTGAAAGTGTTTGATTGTATTTGGGTTAGCTTCTCAGTTAGTCAGTCAGTCAGTCAGTCAGCTAGTCGGGTCTATTTCGTCGCCTTAACCCGTTTCATAGCCGCTGCTAAGAAGCTTCAAAACGAGACTATGATGGTGGCGAAGCGGTTTGCGGTTGTTGCGAATGTACGACGACTAGCCAATGGTCAATAAAAACGGTATACCTAACTAAAACTAGCCGAGGCTTGTTTTGAGCGCGTGGTGAGCCTTCTACCACAGCAACTTTGTTTCGATGTTCGGCAAAGAAGTAACGAAACGCCAGAACAGCGAAACGGACAAACGAAACTAAGAATAATCCCTTGAACTATTTTTTTTTTCTCGATTTCCACTCATCAGTTTATTATTCTACGTCGCATTCATTAGTGGCGTTGCATCACAGTTGGATACTACATTTTGGTAGTTTTTGCTGGATCGATCTAGCTGTTACAATGCACTTACCAGATACAATTGGGTAATCCTCCTATGCTTTATTACCGACTGGAATGTAGTTGCCTATGTTTCTATTTATTTTACTGCTTATGAAAACTGCTCAGCAGATGGTGCTATTAACACTATTTGATTTGATAAGCAGCACGTTGCATTGCTGTTATCTCCATACCACCATAGAAATTTCATTGACTAGTAGTTTTCGAGTGAAAATGTTTTGAATGCTTTGGATGATGGACTTATTGTTTACGGTAATTTGAATCACATATTTAACACAGAAGTTGGCAAACTTAACACATTTATTTGAAAGCATGTCATGCATAGGTTATAACTGAGTTGCATACATTTTTTTTGTGACACACAATTACGCCAAACTTAGAGTTTTTAGAAGTGCCAAAAATCTCAAAACGAAGGACATGGTGGCAGGTAGAGATAGAGGTAGGCCTCGTGGCATTGAAGCGGATGTTTTGCTATTAACAATATTTGATTTGATAAGCAGCACAATGCATTGGTGTTGTTACCATACTACCAAAGAGATTCCATTAACTAATAGTAATAGTTTTTGAATGAAAATGCTTTGAATGCTGGATGATTTACTTAATGTTTACGGTAAATCAAATCAAATGTTTAACACAAACGATATTCATGAGATTTGCTGATTTAACTCATTTATTTCACAGCATGTTCTCCACAGATTATAACTGAGTTGTATACATTTTATTTGCGATACAAGATTACGCTAGAATCAGATTTTCTACAAGTGCCAAATATCTCTCAAAACGAAGTACATGGTTGCAGATAGAAATAAAGGTAGACAAAGTGGCGGTGAAATTGAAGTTTTGCTTGATAATAATATGTTTAAAATTTTAAGAATTTGCTCACGTAATATCTCGCGAAAACGTGCTACGGCTACGAATAAGGTATTTTACTGATCATGTAGCCAGCTCAGATTTAAAAATGCGAAAAGAAAAAAAAAAACAATTTTGTGCTGAATTCTATGGACCATGAAAGAAATTCTAAAAAGCCATCGGTGCTTTTAAGACAAACTGATTCTTATTTTCGAACATTTTTTTATTTGGATTAATATTTTTTAGATTCATTTTGGTCTCGGTGTTCCGCGGTGTTTCCATTTTGCAAATTTAAGTACACAATATACTCGAAATATTCTTTAAACTGTGTTTATGAAAATTGAACCACGTAAGAAATCTCAAATGGCTCCCCTCCATAATCCCTACAAGTTCTATATTATCATTGATATTACAGACATATGTAGCAAATTGGATTTCATCAAAGCGGAGCATCCTCTAAAAGTCATTTCTAAGAGTTGGGCAACTTATACAAAAGTTTGTTTGTAACATATTTAGTTACCATTTGAATGTTGAGTCCCTAATCTTTAGTATCGAACAGTCAAACAAAACATTGAAAGTGTTTCGCGCAAATTACCTTTAAAAATATATCATATTCTCATCAGTGACTCTAACATTGCTTTGAATAAAAAGAAAAGAACTAAACAAAGTTTGCACGAACCGATTAAGAACAAGAATGACGACTCTCATTGGCGCGTGATTAAACGTGGCTTATAATAATAAGTGTTGGCCTCATCAGTACGTGATAAAATTATCCGCGCGACGACGCCTTCAGTTTGAAGAATGGAGCAAAACGGGTTTCAAACTTTCGTTTGGTTACCGCGGGTGCGCCAGTAGATAACAAAATTTCAGTTAAAAAAACATGTATTTTTCAATATGAATGATGTTTATTCATTTCAGAACCCGTTACCATATTTGCCAAGCCGCCTCGTTATTCATCAAAAGCGAGACACGGCGAATTCGTTGTTGGTGAATTGATGTTTGTTTCGTTAGAAAAAAATATCAATATTGTTAGCGTAAGAATGTGCTCAACGATCAGAACTTTGACCAATACACTGCGAGAATCAGTTATAAGCTGTCGTGTGCTCTCCTCGCCTGCGCACTCTGGGCCAGAAATCTGAATTTTGCGAAAAAATCCAATCACTTGAGATTCGTATACAATCTATTAGAAAATATCAATATACCCTACCTGGACCATACAAATAAAAATAGGCAGATTTATATTTACAGTATTGGACAATAGATATGTATTTTTATCGATTTTCCACACAAAATGTTCAAAAGGCCTAAGCCACCCATTAGGTCTCAGTTATGTAGGAACCGATTTGAATAAAATTGTCACAACACGTCATTCATAACTTGATATATTTTGAGACATTTGTCCAATCACGAGTTCAAAAGCAATAACGGTTTGATTAAAGTGATTTTTTCGACAAATTTTGATAATTTTCTTAACTTAAAAAGTTGAAGGAACAGCCTTATGCTATCTTCAGCAAAGTTGTAGATTCAGACATGATGAATAAGTTGATTAAAAATAGTTTTCGTATAGGACTTTCCTATTTTCAGATAATTTGTTTATTTATTTTCGTCAACATTTTAAACCGTTATTGCTTTTGAACTCGTGATTGGAAAAATCGTTCAAGAATATATGTTAAATTTCAATTAATGTCTGACGTGCTATGGAAATTTCTTTCAAATCGGCCTATAAATAACTAAAATGTAGGCTGCCAAAATTGATGATTTTGTATGAAAGTTGCAAATTTTTCGTATTTCCTTAGTGGGTAAATTATTCAGATGTTTCAACTTCAACAAATCTTATTTTTTTTAGCAGGGCTGGACTTCTTTCCGAAAATTTCAACTACTACTTTAACTTCGAAGGCACCATCGAGTTATAGAAAACAAAACCAGAGCGAATGCGAACGAAGGGATTATCGAAGTAGCTATGAACACCTGTTTTTACTATAGTTCCCTAACTCGATATCGACGTATAAAATATCGAGTAAGGAAGATTTTACTGTAAATACCTTCTGGAAATTGAAGCTACGCGTTTTCTGCTGAGACATTTATAATCACATCTAGAATCAGGGTGTCCATCCATCCGGGAAATCCGGGAAAAGCGGGAAAAACCCGGGAATTACAAATGACCGGGAAAAATACGGGAAATATCCGGGAATTAGGAGAACACACCGGGAAACCCTCGAGGATTGGGATTTCTGGAAGAATTTCAGGAGGATTTCCGATACGATTCCTTATGAATTTCCGGGAGAATCTTAACGAAACTTATGGACATATCTCGAAGGGGTTTCTGGGACAATTTAAGAAAAGTAGATGAAAGATTTAAAGAGGGCTGTCCGGAAGCATCTCAGAAAGATTTCCAGAAGAATCCTTGTAGTAGAACAATCTCAGGAGGATTTCCGGAAGAATCATCGAAAAATAACCTGAAGAATTCCAGCAAGATTTCAGGGAGAATCCTAAAGAGATTACCGGACTAATTCCAGAATCCTCGAAAGATATTCCGATGAATTTCAACATGATTTGCGGGAGAATTCGAGTAGATTTACGTAAGAATTACAGATGCGTTTCCGAAAAAATCTTGGAAGATTTTACAGATCCTGCCTAGGAGGATTCCATGAAGAATTCCAGAATTTTTGGAAGAATCCTCGAAAGACGTCTTGAAGATTTACAGCAGTATTTTCGGAAGAGCTCCAGAGAAAAAGCCCTAGAAAGATATCCAGAAGAATCTCTGAAGTAATTCCATAAAAGCCCCATGAATATTTTCGGAAGAATTTCAGAAGGAAGTACACGAACAAAAAAAAAATCTTAGAAACATTTTTGGAAGCACTTCAGAGGAATTTTCAGTAAGATTCCGGAAAAACCGGTTCGTTACAATTTCAAGCACTATGGGCGAAACTAGAACTTTTTCCACAAAGTGTACGACTGCTTGTCACTCGAACTTCGCACCATGTTTCTCGCGGAACATTACCAAAGGACCTATGTACAAATGAGAGATTCTCTCCTCTCTCGTTCTCTTTCGATTATAACAGTGGAATACTGAAGATTTTGGGAAGTTTTTCACTATAGATCGAAAGTCAATTTCCTTGACTAGCGTTTCATACAAAAAACGCAACAGAAGAGGGTAATGTGACTCAGTTATTAATGAAAGAGAAAGTAAACAAAGAGAGCCTCTCAATGTTAGATAGGTCCTTTAGTAATGTTCCGCGAGGTTTAACTTTTGGTGAGTGGTGGTGAGCTCTTCTAAATACTACAAGAATGGATTCTTGGCAAGGTTGTGGCGAGATTTTTGTTAGATTTCCATTTAGATTCACAGCCAATTTTAAATGAGATCTTTGCTAGAATCCCTACGGATATCGAACCGATAATCGATCAATTTCTTGAAAGTTCTTTCTGAGAGATCACTGAAAAGGTTATCAGTAGATTGCTTTTATGGTTTTTAGTGAGTATCAGAATAGACTGATATGAACCAAAAAACAATAAAATGGCAAATTTCTTGCCAAATTATTGATGATACTGATTCTTGTTGACAGAGCTGTTAAATGTCATGAATATCACGTGACTTTGACAATTGAATATTGCTAATATCATCCTTCCCCGTGGAAAAAGTAATCGGAAAATATTTTTCCCGGTGACTTTTTCCCAACTACTATCGGTTGGCAATATTTGCTGATGTGATATTTCGCTTGGTAGGGTGCTATAAGCAATTTAAAAAAAAAATTGACATTTAACAGCACTGCTTGGTGAAGCCTTATCTCGATCACTAATTGGAATTATCCTTGATCAGATTTTGTATGGATTTCTTCATATTTACTGCGACTTCTTCTTATAATCCCCAAAAAAATTCTTGAATTATGCTTTTATGAATTCATTACAAACTCTTTAATGGATAAATAAATAGCAAGGTCTTTAGGTATTCTTAGCCAGATTTTTTATACACGCGATTCTTGAAAGATGCAATTTTGGGTTTAGGTCAAAAGTGTTAGCCAACTTCATAGGAGATAAAAAATGTATTAGGAGATATCGTTTCTGTTTATCTTTCCTTGGATTCAACATGAGTTCCATCAGATCAAGAATTTCACAACGAAGGGCCATGTCTTGCGCATAGCTCCGAAGACATTCTCAATAGACAGATTATCGACTATTGAGCTTTGCCCTTTTGTGGAAATAAAGTCTTAATTTAGATACACATTACACAAATTTGTCCATATAATTCCGAATTCTTTCTGAACTGTCTGTGAGTTCTTGTTGATGGACGGTCTTTAGATATTTCAACAAATAGTTAATATCTTTCTGTCCAGTACGTTTTCGAAATTTGAAAAGTTTGAAGCTTATAGCGTTTTACAAATATAATTAAAAATAAAAAGTTAGTTTAAAGTCCTCCTAAATTTGTATGAGAAAAAAACTAAAATATCAAGTCCAAAGATAATTGTGCCATCAGTTTGTTAATATTTTGTGCAACCGGGAAAAATCCGGGAATTGGAAAATTGGTTTTGGATGGACACCCTGATATATCTACAACCCCAAAATATTTCTTCTATTGATGATGACTGCTTTCATTGAACTATGGTCCAGAAAGCAATTTGCAATTTTACGCGGAAAGATGCATTTTGAGTTTTAGAATGAAACATTAGACGAAAACGGTCTACAAAGTTGTTTGTATTAATTAGGCCCGTTGTTTAATGTTATTGAAAATTAAGGTGGTCCACATTTCCATAGAAATTATGTAACTAACTTTCTTATTTGTAGAAATTATAGTATACATGCTTCAGCAAAGTTGTAGGCCATTCAATTTCAAGTAACTTTGCAAAACAAAGTTTTCTTGTATCTCTCAAATTGACCGATTTAGAGCTTTTTTCCTATGGTGACATAGGGTGGTCCAACCAAAACTAATTTTCTAGCTCTAGCGTTTTATGTTCAAATATCTCAACAAAGAAACATTTTCAGAGCTTTAAATATGCGTAATTTGGTGAGTGAAGAAACTAGCTTCCGTTTTGACTCATATTCCGAACACTTTAGGCTAACAGCGACTTCAAATGTATCTAATAGTCATAATTAAGCTGATACAGTGGGATTCCGTTTTTGGCAACAAATTCGAAATTTTCAGTTACCAAAAACGGGACCGTGCAAAAATCGGAACCCACATTTAAAATTTAATTTTTAATTATTGGTTTCGATAACATTATAAGAATGCTATTACATCATATACCCCGTAATGGTAATTGTAGCAAACATTATACACATTTTTTACGCCTCAACGTCTTCGGTGATTTTTTTAAAAGCTTTATGTACACTATTTGTATGAACAGGCCTTGTAAAATCAATAATCGTATAAGTGCCCTTTATTTAGGAACTTTACATTTTCTTTTTGTATCTCTACTTAAAAATCTTCTATGCATTTTTGCCGGAAAGTTCCTCATGAACAGGAACTACGTTAAAAATTCTATTTCGAGTTTGTTTGCCGGAGTTCATGTGTTTGATAAACTACGAGTTTTTTTTTGACTGGAATCAGAAATAAAAAAGTAGTATCCTATATCAAGCTAATATTCGTCTGGCAAAAAATGAGAAGTGAAATCTTCAGTGCGTAATCTTTTTGACTATTTATGACAATCAAGTCTTATCCATAAGCTGTAAAGAAATCTTCCAAATTACTGCAGATCTCTACATTCTGGATTCACCCAATATGCAAATTGTTCATATGGACATAGAACGTATCTTCATTTCTCAGCCCAGTTAACCAAACTTCATCAATCATAATTTAAATTTGCACAACCTCTGGATCTGACATATTCTAGCAAACAGCGACAGAAAAAAAATGCTTAGTTTTATCGAAAATTGCTAACTAAAGCAAAGGTTCGAAAGTTTTTTTTCTTCAAGAATCAGAGAAAACAGTTGACCGTGACCGACCATGGTTACAGATTTGCCAGAGTCATGATTTTGAGAACATTTGCGCCTTACGCGTCTGGTATGCCTTTCGTTATTCGGCAAAGTTTAATAGACAGTAAATACAGCGATCTATACGAAGTATACTGCCGTGAATCGCAAGTCAGTGCCATCTGCATTTTCGTCAAAATCGAGTTGAGTTCAGGTTTCATCATCTCTTCCAATGCTCTTTCAACTGCACACATGGAATAATATGATTTATTCGGCAAAATTAGAAAAAAAAAGCAAGTCAAATTAACCCATAATGAAAAGTAATCGCATATCAGTCGTACTACAGACTTTTGCACCGTGAAACACGAAAATGTAACTTGTTTTGATCATCTTTATATTTTTCTCGGAGAGATATCGTAGTGAAAAGCAAGTTGTGAAAGTTTCATTAAGATTGGAACATGTTACAATCCTCTGGAATTTTTTGAATATTCGTATGGAAATCGAGTTTGAAAACTTCACTGCCCATTTTCTCAATGCCTACTTTTTACAAATGGTACTGACTTGCGATTCACGGCTGTATATGAAGAGGAAATTTGTTCTTTTGGTTAGATACAATTTAAATAAACACCGGCTCAGCCAGACAGAGCCACATATCACACTTTCATGAAACCCCAATCACGATTCTTCAGAATAATCAGATGAATTTAAAATTTATTTAAGGTGATTATAAAACGAAGCCAAACTTTGAATTTTCAAGTGCACAAGACGAGAGAGTCTGACAACAGTTCGCGTTGAAAACCAATCAAAATGTTTGCTTGCTGGTGGTGATCAATGGGATAGACTTTCAACGCAGAGCGCTGTTAGGTTCTTAAGTCTTGTGCTCTTGAAAATTGAAGGTATGGCTTCGTTCTATAATCACCTTAAGTCTGCAGCGCTCCTGATCAGGGATTGAATCCTGAGAAAATTGAAAGAATCTCTGACTTATCGCTCTCTGTAACAATCATAATTTGCAAAACATCGTGAGGGCCTTTTTATCGTATACTGCTACAGATCTGATTAAATCGAGGAGATAGCAGTGCATGATAAACCTCCTCTAAACAAGCTTCAAAAACTGTTGCTATCGGATGTTCGGGGATTGTTTATTGTGTCAGTAAAATAAAACACCTAACCACATTGGTAAACAAGCGACAGGATTTTATCATCGCTCTCTCTTTGGGGCTTTCGTTGCTTATATTTATCAGGCTTGTTACAACTTGCGATACATTGCCGATCATGAACCGCTACACATGGGATGTTTTTCTTCGCTTTCTTTGATCGTGCTTCAAAATCAATTAAGTACAAATTCTGCAATGCCTGCTCCTGATACAAATCCCTTATATCATTTGACATGTTTAAGACGAAGCATGTTAAGAATCTAAGAATCACAAAGATATTGAACTCAATGACATTATGATGACAATATTTCCAAGTATTCTCTTGTAAGGTTTTTTTATTTCTATCTTTATTAACGAGATTTTTAACCCTGGGCTAGTTCATCTCGGGACCAACGGCTTTACTTCCCTTCCGAAGGAAGTCGTCACTGAATTTTTTTAGTGACTATCTCGGGGATGGGATTCGATCCCAGGTCCTCGGCGTGAGAGGCGTGTGTTCTAACCACTACACCAGGTCCGTCCCCTATTCTCTTGTAAGGGGACAGTTAAAATCATGTCCAAAGCAAAATAAAAAGAATCTAGACAAATTAAACTAATAAACTATTAAATACAAATCATGATTATTTTTGATTTTGTAAAAAAAAACACATAAAACATAATATGAAGGTTTTCGCATTTTTATGTGCAATACAGGCCAATACTATATAATTCGTTTTATATAAAGGGCTTTTGCCGCGAAATTTTGTTTTCCGACCCATAGTGGTTCGCCTTCCCCATCGATCCAAGACGGAGATGATCAATACATTGACCGCGGGGCCAGTTAGCAGGCGCACATGGAGCGTGTGTTGAATGGAACGTTCTCATAAGAACTGGATGTAGCATCATCCCATCCCATCGCATCGCGAATAATTTTTGGGTATGTGTGTTAAGGTTGTTTGTTAAGACGAATCTACAGGTGTCGAAGATGGGCAAAAAAAAGGTGGTAAACCTGTAGCAATTTGTTGGAAGATTTTTTTTGCTATGTTCTTCTCGCTGGACATTCAACGTTCCAACTCTTTTTGCTGTGCGTTGCTTAGCCAGTCGAATTTGTGCTCGCTAACTGTACGCTTCGTTTTCTCGTGTTTCAGGCGGAGGTTCTATTCGCGGAGTCTTGAAATCGTCAATCGGTCGCCGCCGCTGGCAAAGGTCAAAGGTTTTCAGTGAACTAAAGTGCGTTTAATTTTTTATAGACGAATCGAAATTAGTCGTTTTTATTTGTTTACGAATACAGTGCATACATACTGTTTGAACAACAAGCGGGAAGGCCACGTTTTGTGCGACGGAAGATTATAATTAAGTGAATTGCGTTGAACAAAAACTTTGTGTTCGATTCCGACAAGATGACGAACCCACGGAAGTATCGTGATAAAATTAAAATTCAGGAGGAGAAGATGAAAATGCAGCAGCTAGAGTTTGAGCGAACAATGCGAGAGGTGTCTCCCATCGTTTTCCCTCGGGTGAGTGTGTGAGTTGTCGTAAGGATTTAATTGCATTTCGCGTTTCGCGTGCCGTTTTTTTGGCGCCTCGAAATGGCGCAGCTTAGCAATTGCGGATGAGTGATGGAGATGATTAATGAGAGAGGAGAAGCCGTTCAAGAAAGGATACCTATAATTGTGCTATCTGAGAACGGCATAAGTTATGATAATTATAACACTTGAGAAAATAATTTAATTTTATTTATGTAGTCTCCGTTGAAACAACAATAATGTGCAACATTTGCACTAGCTTGATTCATGTTACAGAATTTGCGGTTTATGAAAGCTAATATAGAGATAGGAAGCAACAGAAGTGAATGAGGTAACAATACTTTCCATTTTTACAATACAAAATTAGTGTACACTAACAAATATCGGAGTAAATTTATGAAGGAGAACAAGATAAAATAAAATTTCGGGTTCATTTGACACCAACTGTTGCATTGTGGAATCAATTATCTGAGTTTTGAAGTTATGGTATGTTATGTTTAGCGGATATCTGAAATTCCGTTTGACTAGTTTAAACATAAACAATTAATGTTATCCTGATTATCGGACAGACAATAGTTTTATCGATATCGGAAAATATCGTGTGGAGAGATATCGGATATTATCGATAATATCGATATTTGCACAGCCCTACAAACAATGTTGTAAGAAAATACTGTTTAAATTTTTCGAAATCAGGTTAAAAAAGTAGTTTTTTAATAGTAAATTGATTTTTTAATCAGTAGTTTTACCATTAAACCAGTTAGTTGAGTATTAAATGAATCTGATAAGTATGACATTATATTATCGTAACTATACATAGCATTCATTTGATTCGGTTTATCTCAAGTTTGTCGAAAATGGAGCTCTGGATCTACCATGGAAAAAGAGGGCTAATGCCCAAATTTAACCCCTTCCCGCCCACGGCTATCATCAATGTTTTGAATGATAAAAAATGCTTTAAATAGGAAGTGTTGGAGCAAAAGTTGTTAGATTTTGCCTAAATATACTGAAATCATGAATAATGTTTTTGGCTGTAAAACAATAGTGATTTTATTGTTTATCAACTGTCACACAATTGAACCAACAAGTAGACTGATTGTTATAATGAGCCCTTAACATAAATAACATTTTACAATATTGAATTTATTTGCTTTATGATGAATTCGTCGAAAAGTGATGCTGCTTTCGGAAGGGGCACGGAAAACAAAATACACTCAAAATTTTAGTTCGAACCAAGAGGTGTGACAAAATCTGAAATACTGGTAAAATTTGGCAAAACATTAAAAAAAATGAGTTAACATGTGTTTCGGGCCTAAACTTTGTCGTTTGGTACTAAAATTGGGACAGGACTTTAGGACCCTATTGTGAGAATTTTGTCCCAATTCACCAAAATGGCAACAATGAAGTGTGTGTACATCTACGATTCACGGGATTTTTCTTCAGTAAACCCAGTACACATAAACGGTAAGAGCAATGCAATTATGCGTAGTGGGGCAACGTCAGGCATAACCTCAAGCGCAGCTATGGGAGGCGTTACAAGAACGCTCAAATCTGATCCTTTGGAGATGATCCAATCTTGATTGGAATGTTGACACTTCGTCTCTTTGTTATGAATTATAGGCTAGTAAATCCATTTGATATACTTGGACCTACACAAAGTTTTGCCAAAGATTTACTGGATTTGACTGAAGGCCATGTAAGCTTTCATTACTTTGAATTCAATATGAGGTTTCCAGGAATGTTTGAAATCTAGAATGATTCCAACGTACTGATTTAAGATTCTCGACTGGAAAGATTTTAACTGTGATTTTGTGGCTTTCGCAGTCTAGGCAAATGAAATCGGAAAGTTTTGTTTTGCCCAACCTAAAACCTAATACAAAGTGTCTATCATTTTTCGTTTTTAAACTTAAAGGCCTAATGCAAAGTTCCGAAACGTCGGATAAAACTTTCCGTTTTGATTTTCATAGATTGCGGAATCACAGTTTAACTCCAACTGAAGTACGTTGGAGTTGAACTTTATACTAATCTCAGAGTCATAAAGACGCAAAAGTCGCAGTTTCGTATTTCCGTAAAAGAATAATAAATGTTTTACTCGAACAACCAAATCACAGCTTTACGCAATTTCAAGAAGGATTGCGTTACTTTTCTCCTAATGTTGTTTAGCCGAACGCCACTTCTCCAAATGCCAGTTCCCCAAATAGACTATTTACCCGAACTTATAAATTCGTAACTCTTAATTGTCATGGCTTCATACTTTTCTGGATTGTGAACGAACCGGCCATCTGATAATCACCCTTATTTGTTTGATTGGCAACTCATTCGAGTATCACCTTCTTCGGCATCTTTCTGTTTAATCCAGAACGGCCAAGTATTATCAAGTATTACCAATTGCTTATTGTTCTGTCTAGTCTAGTCCACCACCCTATCACTTAAGACTACTGTAGAACCTTCTCTAGCTGCATACCCGGGCATGCGAAAAAAGCTTACTAATAGCAAATTTTGATATGGATATCTAAAAGTGATATTGACTTTATAGATATAAGAGATGAAAGGTATCTAAAATTTACTCCTGTAATATCATTAGCATATCATATTTAGCTTTTGTAAGATCTACCCAAGATCTGCAAACATCAAATTTTGCTATGGCTCAGAAGTTCCAGGAATAAAATTTTGATATAAGAGTATAGTGGCGCAAAAGTTCGAATGGGGCAAGAGGCGGCATCCACAAATTAGGTAACGCTCTAGAGGGAGGGGAGGAGTAGGCTCAAGCGTTTCGACTCATACAAAAATTTAAAAAATTTCATACAAAAAGCGTTACGAAGGGGGGCGAGGGGGGTCAAAAATTTCCAATTTTAGCGTTACGTAATAAATGGATGCTGCCAGAGTTTCTTTTTAAGATTTCTAGCTCAATCAAAAAATAATGTTATACATGCTATGGTGGTTCATAGAAATCGATCAAGATTTGAAAAAGTTATGGCTATTTATTGTTTTTTGACGTGAAAATTGTAATTTTTGGTTGAATTTCACT
Source organism: Aedes aegypti (assembly GCF_002204515.2). NCBI lineage: Eukaryota > Metazoa > Arthropoda > Insecta > Diptera > Culicidae > Aedes > Aedes aegypti. The sequence continues at coordinate 241,870,157 of NC_035108.1, read as the reverse complement.
GCGGAACACGTTTTTGTCTCCAGCACCAAAATACTACGCTATTCACTTAACTAAGGCTTGCTGAATCCATTGCCGTTTTCAGAAACATCATAGCACGTCTAGTTTTTGAGATATTGGCTGTTGAAAATGTGAAAATTGACTATTTCAGACAGCTTGCATGCAAGTTTGCCAGCTTGCCGTACAAGTTTATTTGCTTAAATTGCCATAGAATTCAAAATTTATGTGTATAACACGACGCGGAAAAAATTCTTTTTGATTGTTTAGAATATTATTGTATTATGCCATATAAGAGAAACGAGGGATTTTCTATGGAGACTGCAAGCATGTTGAAAAAATCGGTTTAATGAAAATTTAATCGTGCAATTTCAATCAATTTCAATATATCTGAAATGAAAGTTTAGGTTCTATTTTGCATGTTTGGTGGATTAGATTACAAAAAAGTCAGATAAATTGTACTTTAAACTTCATGTCAACATCAATAAAACCAGTGTTTTATACAACTTTGGCGACCTGTAGCTAAAAATTGTGACGTGCTGGAACATTTCTGAGGATGGCATCAGATTCAGCAGTTCCAAATCTACTAGAGACACATAATTTGATCCTTGAGACACGCAGAAATGTCATTTTTGTTACGCTGTGTTTTCATTGCATGGAACAAAATGTAAATAAATCTTATATAATTTATTATGTACGGGCGTACTAGATCTATCGTAAGGATACTTTGAGGTGTATGTTTTGAAAACCATTTTTGGTCCATAGTGGGGCAAAAGTTCGAATCTCGCGGAAAAATGTGCGAATTGTCTATGAAGTCCCCATGTTACCTCTAATTTTAGCGAAATATACTTGATCGTGCGGAAAAAAAAACAAAATTTCGTGTTTTTTCACTTAGTTTTGTGAGAAAAATGCTTATTTTTGAGTATATTTCAATTAACTCTGTTTTGGAACTTTTGTTTATGAAATTTAGTGTGTATTTTTCTGCAAACATAAGTTTATACCTCTTATTAAGTATGCCTTTCATAAAAGTGTCGACATTTTGTGTTTCGGCAAGCGAACTTTATTCGAACTCTTGCTCCAACTGTAGAGCGCAAAAGCTGGTGTAAGACAATAAATTTTAAAACTATTATAATCAAAAATGTGTAAATATTTTGATACAAGTTTGTTCAGCAAAATTGTGCCAATATATTGAAGGTTCACTATGTGATACTTGTTTCTTTACAACTGTTATAGTTTTCCTGGATGTATCGATTATTCCACTAAGGTCGAACTTTTGCCCCACCTCACTCTATTTTTAGATCTATTATGGCAATCAAATCAATATCATGTTTTGATAGTCAGCACTTCTCTTCTGGAAGGAATGGCTGGGCTCGATTCCCGGTCAGTCCAGGATCTTTTCATAATGGACATTTTTTGACTTCCCTGGGCATAAAGTATCAAGAAAAAAAAAAAAGAAATCCTATCGGTAATTGTTGTACGTACATCCATAATTTCAGGCAGCGTTCAAGTTCAAGCGTTGCAAGAAAATATTCAAGCAAGATTGCTTCTGAGCGTGTGCTTTCTCGATATCGCATGCAATTTTGTGTAAAATAGTCACAGTGGACTTTCCAGATTGGTAAGCATGTTGATTCACATAAAGAGGCATGTTTTCAAACAGATATTACGGATGTGATGATCGATAATACATTCCAGACATTTCAGAGGAAAAGGTCAGTCTGAAAGTTAAGACTCTTCGCTTCTGCATATGACACACTTCCTCATTTTGAGCTCATTTGTACAGCAATATCATGCAAGGATATTCCCAGGATTACTTTACGCAAACTGGAAACATTTGTACTAAGGTTCAGCTGATCGAAGAGCCTCCTAGAAAGACTTGCGAGCCGACTTAAACAACTTTAATTCAGTTGCACAGTCCAACTCCTACATTGATTCCTGGGTAACCAGATCGGAAATCCGCCATGGGGTCCCGCTTGTAGTCTTCACAGAGGTTAACTTACGTGAATTGCAAGTCCCTTCTGTAAAAAGCAGGCATTGAGAAAATGGGCTGCAAAGTTTCCAAATTCGTTTTCCATACGAATATTTAAAAAATTCCAGAGGATTGGAACATGTTCAAATCATAATGAAATTTTCTACAATATCTTTCCGAGAAAAATACAAAGATGATCAAAACACGGTTCATTTTTATGTTACAGGGTGCGAAAATCTATAGTGGGATTGATATGCGGTTACTTTTCAATATGGGACAATTTGACCTGCAGTTTTTTCTCAATTTTTCCGAACAAATCATATTATCTCATTAGTGCAGCTGAAAGAGCATTGGAAGATATGTTGAAAACTGAGCTCAACTCAATTTTGACGAAAATGCAGATGGGACTGACTTGCGATTCACGGCAGTTAAACTGCTTCAAAAGCTTGCATAATGCCGGACGTTGTAGTATCAACGGCATCATCCACGACACTTTGAGTGTTGATACACGGGAATATCCATGAAATTTGGTTGTTATCAGTTCAAAATAGAATCAGTTTGTTGACCGCGGATTCCTAAAACGCAAAGTTTTCGAAGTTACATTCAAGTGTACAATGTTAATGAAGTTCGGGCAAAGCATTATGTTTAACACTTCTATTCTAGCCGATACTATCAATGAATCAAGATCTATACTTTTTTAGCGTTTGATCAGACTGGAGTAATACCTGAGCAGCCCCAGATGATTTGATGAGCATTAGCATCCCTGCCCATAATTAGCGGAAGGCCTTCTGATACGCAATGTACGAAAACTCTCTTGAAAATATTCGTAGCGAATAGTTCATCATGTGACGTATTTTCACCTACAGAAACAGTAATGGTGACAGTAATTATCTCTGATAATTACTGCGTTGTTCAACATCAATCCGGACATAAAGTGATACTCTTTCAGCGTAGAGAAAGGAAAGCGAGGATTTTGACGATTAAATCCTATCAATAACCGCCTCCAAGTGTTTTACCCATTCTATATGCTTCTCTAGGTTGTTGCTGAAGTCAATAAATAAAGGGTGATATGTTCCGTTTAAGATTGTAACATTGATCGGCAAATGATCACTACCTTGGGGTAGATCGTCAATTATCTTCGATTTACAATCAGGAGGTAGTAAGCTCGAATGTGACGCTGAAAAGTTCTATTTTTTTAGAGTAGATTCCTATGAGTCAAAAACTGTCATGCTGAGATGGTCGCAAGGTTCATTTTAAACGGTTGTCGTTGAAGTTTATCAAGCACAATCATGGCTCTTCCCTCACATGAAAAAAAAAACTACAGATATCTCTTGGATGTATCGCAGTTCTTCAAGGAAGCAATGTTGGTAGTCTATGATCATGTCAATTTAATATTGAACGCACTCAGTATTCGACGATCTTTAATGTTAGAAGATACTTAAATGCTCATAAATGTTACATTACAGAAGATTTATGAGCCCCACTAATAGCAATTTCCTAGCATTGCATGGTTCATTTTTGAGAAGGAAATTTTCAATTACTTATTGGTAGACATGCTGTAACAAGTTGTCATTCAGGTTGAAATACAATAGCATATTTGGCTAGGAAAGCTCTTAGTAATACCTGTTGAAATATAATTAGAGTACATAGCTGACGAGCGGGTTCAGTTGGGACGTAATGCCAAGAAGAAGAATATCTCTGGAGTGCTCGAGACTATTTCGTCTATTGTAATCCTTCAGGTATGCGGTAAATTCTTAAAAAAAAAGATTGCGAACGACGCATATTCCGAATTATATCAGCACAATCCGCTCATTAAGCGTGACCCGTGGGTTGCGGAAATTCCGCCAGTAAATATAGGAATCCGTGACGATTTTTGAATTCGGTAACACGCTGGACGCCCAAAACTGGAAGTGTCTTGAGAACCTGTTTTCGTGCGGATTTGCGTCATTCCACAAATTCGAGTGGTTCAAATCCAGTATTAATGTCAAAATACCGATCATCCGGCCGAAGGCCATCTTCTTCAGGCCAAGTGCCGGTGGTTGAGGACTTTCAGAAGGGTCATCGATTTGCGATGCGTGTTAGTGTGTTATGAGTGGCTCTCAGAATAAGAGGACCAGAATATGGGTACTCTAAGCGGTCGGACCGGTCTCTGCTTCTGGATCGCTCGTGAAGATGTTCTTTCGGTGCTGTATATTGTTATAGTAGAGGAAATTGGGGACACTTGATCATTTTTCCTTAATGCGAATGTAGTTCTTTGGGAAATCATAATTTAACGGGATTTCTGCACAGGCTCTCAAGTAAACATGTTTCGCAAGATTTCACATTACGAAATAGTTCTGAATGGTGTTAAAAGTACTCAAATTATTTCCAGCTTTGACATTGTCTTTCGTGTAGACGTAGTTTTGCATGAAGTTACTTGGAAAAGAACTCCCAGAGATCAAGTCTACCCAGTCTCTCCTATAAACGATCTACAAGGATGATTGTGCGTTCCTTAGGATTCCAAATTAATATTTGAGAACATGTCATTAACTGAACCATATGGACGATTAGTTATGTTATGTTCCATCGGTATAAGTAGTTTTTTTGTACAAAACTTGACACATCAATGTAGGCATTGAAAATATAAGTAGATGAAAAAACCGAATTTAGTACTATACCATTTAATTCCACTAGAGTTTGTATCCTTTGACAGATACGCGTATTTCGACCTCAACTGTAAGGCCGTCTTCAGTGTCGTGTACTAGTACACGACACTGAAGACGGCCTTACAGTTGAGGTCGAAATACGCGTATCTGTCAAAGGATACAAACTCTAGTGGAATTAAATGGTATAGTACTAAATTCGGTTTTTTCATCTACTTATAGGTATTCTACTAAACAGCTCGAAGATTTATTATCATTGAAAATATGTTTGTTCAGCTCAGTTGTATTATTGCGCATTTCATTTGCCACGGGAAAAACATAGAAGTACGAGTACGTATCTTCAAAAGACTCATTATTTGCATTATTTGCAAATCTGCACTTGTACATTTTTGTACTTGTGGTAACTTACTGCGATGGTCAGGCGGAAGCGCTATGTCAATTATGTTTCGCAGATTAATCAACATAACATATTTTCGGATCGGATGGGAAGCTATATAGAAAAGACAACACCGCTGCTCGCTGAAGTAATGTAAAATTCTGAAATGAGAACTAGTTTGACCACTCGTGACACAAGTACCTTTACTAATAGCATATTACCAGGCCACTGTCACGAGCTTGTAGGTTACATCGATATATTGTTGAGCAAAAAGGCCACACGCAGGTAAATAAACTGGTTGAATGAATAATAAGTGGTCGGTTTTGATTATATGTTCAAGAAGGAAAATGGCTATATTTTAGGTGGTTTTAGAAATACAAACGATCAATCAGATCGCACGTGTCTTAATCGTATTTTTGAGGATAAATGAGAAATTCCGTTGAATGTTTCCATTACATGGGGCTAACAAGACAAGGGATCAAGATGTGATTATTGTTTGATTCATACCTGGCGGGCATTTTGTCGTAAAGACTACAAATCGACGATATAGTACTAGTACATGGCTAATCAATTGATAAATACTTCTATGCCCCATATGCCTTATTGATTACTTTGAATAGACCATCTTGAAAGACCAAAATACAAACCAGTTGCCAACATGCAATATTTACCCTAAGGTTAGACCGTGTTATAATGGTATATTTTTCAATGTTGTTGAATAATCACGGCTTTGTGGGTGGCCTGTGGCAACGTGTAGAAAGAGGGATTACTGTATCCGATAATCAATAATGCTGCTAATTTCGAAGATCACTTCATCTCGCATGTTTTCGGCGAACCACGTTAAGCGGCGTGTCATTTGTGTCGGCTGTGCCCAACAAAGTAATAAATGATGCTTAGACCACCAGTGTAGTGGCTACTGTATTATCGGCGGTTCGCCTTCGCACCCGCTACTCTCGTCTCGAACCCCATTATTGGTTGACGATAAAGCCGAAGTCTGTTCTGATAACCACCGCAGCACAGAGGTTCAGTTTTTCAAAAAACTGACAAAACCCCAATTTGTAAACATAGTTTTTAGTTGAAAAATAAAGTCAAACGTTCATCTATAATATCAGTTACAGTGATACCTCCATGAGTCGATGTTCCATGACTCGATATCGACTCAAAATTTCATGGTTACTATGATGGTCCCTAGAAGCAGCTTCCCAAAGGATTGCTGTTCCATGACTCGATATTTCCATGAGTCAATGGTCCTTTCAATATCGACTCATGGAGGTTTCACTGTAGTTGAAAATACACACGAAATTAAAAAAAAACTTTATGTTTCAATGCTGCCTTAATTTAATTTAATTTACACGAGTTGTGATGAATTTTAAATTTAAAAACAAAATTTAAAATTCGAAATTTTTCAAAACTCGGGTAAATTAAATTTTTAGCATTATTTTTGTCGGTAACTGATTTTTACTTAATTTCAGCATTCCCGGATGATTTTTTTTATTTGTCATTAACTCTATTTGATTAACTACAATTACACAGCTTAACAAAAATGACATTATGCGTGTCGATTAGATTTTGCGTTGTTGAATCTGATGCCAATCTCAGAAATGTTCCAGCATGTCACAATTTTTAGCTACAGGTCTTCATGCCTACAGTATCCATACCGTAATGCATACGAATGCAATGTCAAAAATATGTTGTTAATCTGTTACTAATTTACTAGATAGATAGAACAAGATTATATTAAATTTTATTATTTTTAATTTCTATGTTATGTATCTTGAAAGCTTCTCAACTCTATGGTCCCTTCAATATCGAGTTAGGGAGTGTTAGCCGTATTGAAAACGTGGAATTCTTGCGATGATTCTTCTAATCTGGACCACTGTGCGCCGCGGTCGCCGGCGCGAATGCGAATATTATGGGTGTGTGCCGCGCGATGAACGATTTCCACCACCGTCATTCAGTCAGTCAGTAGTTCAGTTCCCGTCCTAGGACTAAACGTGATTGGTACTCGGGGGGTTTGTTTTGCCCGTGTGCATGTAGATGTCGGTCTTGCCTCGTCTCAGTTGCAAGTTGACCGTAAGAAAGCGCGCCAAACGACTCTAAAAACAGAACGTGTATAGAAGAGCAAATCCAAGTGGGAACGGCAGAAAAAACTTGTTGCTATTTTTGCCGAGTAAACAATACGTGTAACTACTAATCGGCGTCAGATTGAACTCGTTGTTGATAAATTATTTTACTGGATGTTTTGAATGTGAGTGCTTGACCGTTGAATGGCGACGGATTGGTAGGCCAATGATGATTCATTATCGCGTTCCCTTTTTTCAGGAGCTTGCATTAAAATTGTTTAATTACAATTTCGCGTTATTTTAGTTGCTTTACCACTTTACCGAAATATCGTGAATTCACTTCACTAAACAATAAGTTTTTTTATCATCTGCCCATATTTATATGTGACCGTATTTATTTTATACATGTTACATTAACCTTTTTGTCCTTGCCACATTTTTTACATCCAAAATTTTGCGATCTACATCACCACTAATTTATTCATGTTGCATAAACTGTTTTGGTTGACTTAGTCGAACCACTGACTATGAATTGCTTCGTATATTTTGCAACCTCAAAACCAACTCGCGACCCGACCCACCGCTAGATCGCGATCGATAGTTTGGGAAATGCTGACCAAAACATAAACAAATTAACAATTTAATTTGCCAATTTAAAAATTGTGGAGTTATTTCGACCTTATGAGTATTTTTTTGTAGTCATACGGCAAATTTAAGGCTATTAAGATTTAAAAAGGAGCAAAAAGCTAACTACAATTAAGACAAGAAGCACTTGATTTGCATGATTGAAAGCATATTCAGCACGTAAGGTGATCTTTCCGATAATATGGGATAATATGGATTGATATTCATAGACGTTATGGACGTTTCTCTCATCGATAAAGAGGCTACCAGCAGTATCGTACCATTTATATATACAGTATGGCCCATAAAAAATGCGAAAATCGTCATATCATGTTTTATGGTAATTTTTTACATAGAAAATATGAATGAAACATAAATATTATTCATTACTTTTATTGTTTAATCTATTTAGACTCAGTTTTTGGCTTTGGACATGATTTTTATCTGTTACTTTCACCTTGCAGAGAGGAATTGGAAGCATACCATCAAATTTTATCATGCGGACGTCGAGTTCAATATCTGTGTGATGAATGCTTCTAAAAGATCAACGATGGCGTGAGATTCTTCACAGGCCTCGTCTCCAGCATACGCCCACATCAAATGATAGAATCGGTTTATACCTGGGTAATTGGAGACTTAAACATATTTTCGAAAAAAACGGCTCATTTTGGAGAGCTTTGATTGAACCTTCATATAAGTGTGATAAGCGGCTCCGTTTTGCTCAAAACCTCTGAGCTAGTATTGATATAAGTTGTCTCTAACCGAAGGAACAAATTTTATCCTCAAAAATCTGTTATAGGCCTCCGTATTTATTTTTTATTCAACTTTAACAAAGAATAAAGGCAAATCAAACCTATAAGACGCAAATGCCCTCAAAACTATGACCCTGGCAAAATATTTTATTGTAATCATGAAGAACACGTTCTCTAAGAACTCCTCCATCCTCTGATACCAAACAAACTAAAATTTTCAACAATAAAGTGTGATTTTTGAAGGTGGAAAGTTTATCACCAGAGTATACGACAATCAGACGCTGTTTCTAGCTTTGGGCGGAAAAACCCTTTGAACTTATTTGCTTTATTACATCATTTAGAACAGTAAGAAAAATATGATAAAAATTGTCCTGGACAGCGAAGTTGTGTCAGAATATACTATAATAATCAAAAATTTCATTCACTATCAAAAACAATGAAAATAAACGCCTGTGGATGCTATAGTCACGTTCAAATAATTTTCGCATTTTTTTATGGGCCATACTGTACTGTCAGAATTGATTAGTCACTCCCTTGTCGGTGATAATTAAACTGGTTGAATAGTCTTTATAGCTCATTATATCTGCCTTGAATATTAATTATTACTTACTAACCATCCATGCTAATGCGAATCCGATATCTTCTCCTCTCGGCGGAAGAGGCAGTCAAATATAGGCGTGTGTACAAAGAGGTGGCTGCGTTATCATTCATATATGCGCTATTATCAATTGGTCGGCATTCAAATTCAAATTTCTCATCGAATCAGTTGATAAAATATTTGTTTCCATTCCGACTCGGTCGGTTCATCCTGTTTCGAACATTCCATCACACTCATCATTCCGTCATATCCGTTCCGAACGGTGCGATTTTATGATCTTCCGCTGTTAATCATTGAACCATCCTTTTTTTTCTTTGCTATTATTGTGGTGCTTCCAGGTTTCGAGGAGCGTCAATCTTGCCCCAACGCTCGGAGCTCTGGGCGCTTTTCGAGGCGGTTCGCTGCCCAATGTCAACAACGATAACGATAACTTTCAGGAAAAGGTTCGCCCTGTGTGGCGTTTGATGTTTCGATGTTTATTTTTTGGTTCTTATATAGCTGAAATTCTCACTAGGAAATTTCGATTTGGTTGATAATTGTTGTTATTGTTGTTGTGTACTATAAATTTAGTTTTAAGTAGAGTTTACATTGAACACTTTCTGCGATCGATGTTGTTTGCTATATAATACAATAACGGACACAACATTGACCATTCACTGATCGTGCATCATCAATATCACTGATAGTTATTGATTGTTGTTTGATATTGAATTTAAGTATTCCAGTATAGTAATGAAGTAATAAACATAGTAACGAATAAAGTGACATAATTATTACCTAATTTCAAGATGATAAAAAGTATTATTACTTATGCTAATTGAAACAATGTCCTTTTGTTCGTTATTATTTTATTTCTCATAATGATCTTTGGTTTAGTCTGTAACTTTGGATGTTCTTCAATCTAAAATTGCAGACTGAACATAAAGTTTTCTCAATTTAATGTTTACTTCAAATACATACATTTCTCGCATAACTTTTTAATCTCGCCCTAAAAGCCATTGGTAACCGAGGGTGTAGCTCGTCGTTTTTAAGCAAGTGAATGGACCAATATGGAAACTATCACCACTGGGAGATAGAGGAGGATCTTCTCTTCATCGTAGCATTGTAAAATAACGTGTAAATTCATTCGTATACTCAGTAGCAACAAGCTACACACTTGGTTACCGATGGCCTTAAGGGCGTTTACCTAAATTATGCGAAATTTGTAACGATTGTATATGTTTTATAGTACCAAATAGGTATCTTCGACATTTTTTTAAAAACATATATTTTCTTATGGAATGGAACATAGAAAATGTTTGGAAGTACATTGAGCAATTCTCGCTGAAACCAGGCCGCCATCGGCACCCATCGTTAGAATTCCAATTTTATGTCTCTGATCGCTAGCTTTCGATAAAACTTAAGGGTGGTCCTTTTTGTTTTCTCAAATTGGTGGACCCCTCGTACGTCAGCTAGCTAAACAGTTTGCAAAAAAGCCCATTTTTTGATAAATCTTGGGTATTTCTTCACGTGATATGTCTCATATTTCCCTTGGAACACATACCAAACTTAATGGCATCGTATAGAGAAAGGATATAGCTTCCATTTGAAGTTAAAAAAAATCCGGCGGCCATTTTGAATTTGGCCGCCATCTTGAATTTTGTTAGAAAAATCGTTTTTTCACCATTAGCGCACCGCTCGTTTTGAATTCTGAGATCACCATCAGAAAGCTGAGGAAAAATTGCGTAAGATAGGCTACAGAAACTAGGTGTGCAATGGTATTTACCCTATAAATGAACGATTTTCTAAAACATGTTCCACGATTTGACGTATATGGCGAGTGCAATCAATGCAAACATCATTTTTGGTACAACAAAGATACAAGTTTTCAATAGTTGGTGTATTTTTCGAGTCAGATGAAGAATAGGAGTATTATTTTGAGTGAAAAAATCTGGCGGCCATCTTGGATTTTGACGCCATCTTGGTTTTAAGTAGTAGAATGAGTTTTCACCTTGATAACACTCAACATGTTGAATTTTAATGCCACCGTTACACTTACTATTCTTCTTGTTCTTCTTTTTCCTGACGTTACGTCCCTACTGGAATAGAGCCAGCCCCTAAGCTTCAAAAATAAATTAACAAGTAGAATTTTTTAACGCTTATTTGCCACCTGAATGATTGTTCTGCATATCTGCGAGTTGAAAAATAGCATTAATTCTTTCATTTATTTGGTCTAAAACCATTGATAGAAATGAACAATCTGTTGAACTGCTAAAATTAGATAAGAAATAAAGAATCTGTTTGTTTTTTAACGGAGATCTTTAATTAATTAAACATGAAGAGCGCTGAGATGGTAAAAAATCATTCTACTGCTAAAAAATAAAATGGCGTCGAAATCCAAGATGGCCACCAGATTTTCCAAATTCAAAATGATTCACCTGAGTTTCGGCATTACGTCCACATTAGAACAAAGCCTGCTTCTCACCTTTCAATTTCGCTATTTTTCACATGCATGTTGGGTGTTAGTAAAACAATACCTTATGATTCAGAAAGTCAAGGATTTTTTTTGCTTTAAAATTTAAGATTTCCATTCTAAATTAATGCACTTTTGGAAATGTTTTACGTTAAAACTACAGATATTACCACAAAACTTACTAATGTCCCAACGCACAATTTATAAACTTCATTCGATGACAAAAAAAGCATATGGTAAAAAAAAAAAGTTTATTTCAATCAATGTTTTTGGACGGTTTTTATTCATTAAATTTATTTATTCATAATAACTGAATTCAAAGATATGTCGAAGAAATATTCTGTTATTAAAATCGTATTATAAAAGAAAATTCCTATTTAATAACCTGTATTTATAACTAATAAAGCTGAGTATCAGGCTCGGTTCCACTAGGGACGTAACGTCAGGAAAATGAAGAATAATAAGAAGAAGAAGAGTATACGTAACCTTGTTTTTATTGGTAACCTCTAAATTCGACATGCTGAGTGCTATCAAGGTGAAAAATTCATTCTACTAGTCAAAATCAAGATGGCGTCAAAATCCAAGATGGCCGCCAGATTTTATCACTCTAAATAATACTCCTATTCTTCATCTGACTCGAAAAATACACCAACTATTGAAAACTTGTATCTTTGTTGTACAAAAAATGATGTTTGCATTGATTGCACTCGCCATATACGTCAAAATCGTGGAACATGTTTTAGAAAATCGTTCATTTCATAGGGTAAATACCATTGCACACCTAGTTTCTGTAGCCTATCTTACGCAATTTTTCCTCAGCTTTCTGATGGTGATCTCAGAATTCCAAAACGAGCGGTGCGCTAATGGTAAAAAAAACGATTTTTCTAACAAAACTCAAGATGGCGGCCAAATTCACAATGGCCGCCGGATTTTTTTTAACTTCAAATGAAAGCTATATCCTTTCTCTATACGATGCCATTAAGTTTGGTATGTGTTCCAAGGGAAATATGAGACATATCACGTGAAGAAATACCCAAGATTTATAAAAAAATGGGCTTTTTTTGCAAACTGTTTAGCTAGCTGACGTACGAGGGGTCCACCAATTTGAGAAAACAAAAAGGACCACCCTTAAGTTTTATCGAAAGCTAGCGATCAGTGACATAAAATTGGAATTCTAACGATGGGTGCCGATGGCGGCCTGGTTTCAGCGAGAATTGCTCATTACAAGCGAATAAAATGATGTTTTTATAGAAATTGATCAGTGGTCTTATTACTCTGTCCGTCATTGTATATTGGTGTGCTTGAAGCAGGAACTTGTACATATGAAAGCTACGCATCTTGAACCCCTCTACCAGCAGCTTCAATTTGTACAACAACAAAAAATATTCAAAATGGAATAACTTTTTGTTTTTCCAGAGATTTGCACCATTTTTCACAAGCTTCCAAAAAACTCTTCTAGTTTTAGAATATCTGGATCCGAAGATATTTTTAAAAATTTCTTAGGGTACCGACGCGTAGCCATAACCCGAATAAATATCATCAGACATTTTGTATTGAGAATGTTGGTCCCCCCAGGAACATTGAAATATCTTCAAAACCAGATCATCAATGATCAATATCGACACGGATTTTTAAACTAGAAGAGTTTTTTGAGAACTTGTGAAAAAATAGTGCAAAATTTTCGAGAAACAAGCAAATTGCGATTTGATTTATTTTGTCGTAAAAAAATTGAGCTGCCAGTAGAGGGGTTAAATCAGCTTCGCTGTAAATATAAAGTTGGGAATAAAATATAGACAGAAGTGTTTTCAGAAGTGATGATACACCCAACACAAGGCCTATTACAAAATTTATATAATATCGTTGCTAATACAGTAAATGCAAAGTTTTCTTACAGAAAATGTAAGATTTCAAAACAAATACTGTATAAAAACTTAAAATTTCTGTTTTTGCAACGATATTATACAATATTTGTAAGGTTTTCATGCAAATTATGTTATAATCTTGCAGTAACTGGTTGGGTGTAGGAATTTTTGAAATTGTATATGTATAGTATGCTATTTTTTGTTTTGTAAATGTTGCAAGTCATCACACTTCGAACCCCAACTTAAATTCGCAAGTGTTCATTTCGTTTGTAGGTTTACACATTATTCTCGAATCTCGAATCGCCGCCACAACACACAACATTATCCTTTTCGATGTTATTGTCTTCTGATAGCAGAAACTCGAAAATATTTTTTGAAGTTGACTTAAAACGGTATTTTTAGGCATTATTCTAACCCGTAAATATTCAGTGTAACAGTTGGTTGGTTGACCGATACAAATTATCAATTACAGTGTTGATCCATCCGGGTTATCCGGAAAAAGCGAGAAAAATCAGGGAAATACAAATGACACACACCGGGAAAATATGTATTCTAAACATAAGAATGCCGGTTTGTTTTAATTCCAAGGGCAACATTAGAAATTTTTGCAGGAGGTGCATGACTGTCTGTCAACTCATTGATATCCATTGAATCCAAATTTCTAACTGAATCTTTTGCTGGGATCTTAACGGGAATCGATCCGATAATTGACCAGTTACTTGAAAGTTTTTTTTTTTCTCAGGGATCACTGAAAAGTCTATGCGTAGATAGATAACTAACAAGGTTTATAGTGGATTCTCGAAAAAATGTTTGCCTGATTTTGCTAGATGTTTTTAGTAGATTCTTAAAGGTTAGCAACAATCTGAGCCAAAAAAAAATTGGATTTTCGGAAATCTAATGAAGTCCTGGATTTATTAATAATTCCGTTCGCGGATTTCTTAGGTTATTGTTGGTATGTACTGATTCTTGTTGAAGCTTTATCTGGACTAGTTTGGCTAGCCCTTTATCTATGACAATGTTCTTATGGGGCCCCTGATGCGGTTTAGTATGGATTTTTTGCAGATTTACAGCGGATTATTCCAATCAGCCAGAAAATTTTCTTGTGAGATTATTTATGAATTTATGACAAAATCTTTGATGAATAAATAAATAGCGAGGTCCTTTAGGTATTTTGGGCCGATTTTTGTTAAATTACCGATGAGATTCTTAGCAATTTGATAGGTTGCTTGGAAGATACAATTTTGAATTAATGTTAAACATTTTAACCAGCTTCATAAGTGAACAATACAATGTTTTTGAAGGTATCGTTCCTGTTAAAAAGTTCTTGGAACCAACGTGATGTTGGCTCTATCACATACCTTCAAAAACATTATTAGGCATTTGCCCTTTTGTGGAAATATAGTCTAAACTAAAGCTGTTAAATGTCATGAATATCACGTGACTTTGACAATTGAATATAGCTAATATCATCCTTCTCCGTGGAAAAAGTCATCGGGAAATGTTTCTCCCGGTGACTTTTCCTGAATTACTATCAGTTGGCAATATTTGCCGATACGATATTTCGTATAGGAGGGTGCTAAAAGCTTTTTAAATTTTCTAAAATTTTGACATTTAACAGCACTGGTCTAAACTAAATTCAGATACACACAGCCAAATCTCTTCCAAACTTAACTTCCTATAAATTATAGAGAGTGGACAATATATTGAATATTTCAACAAATAGTTGTAAAGCATTGATTTTCGACCTACAATAATTCTGTACCAATTTCCGGATTTCCATACAAAACAGGCCAAAATCAAAAATTAGTGCTGGGTCAAAAATTAGAGCATTTCCCCTAGTTTATATCTTTTTGTCCAAAAATCTTTCGAAATTCAAACCGTTATGAGCTCACAGTAGGATGCAAAAATACTTGGGCACTTCCATGATTCCCTTTGGCATGGGGGGTTTTTCTCGACCGAATTGTCTGAAACTTTGCAATATGAAGCAATTCAATGCGACTCATATTATCATTATGGCCAAATATGAGCTCAGTAGCTTTCAAAACACCCCACTGCACAGTGGTTTAAAACCCAAAAAACACGATCATCAGCTCTTTCAGTAACAAAAAGTGAAAATATTGCCATACTATATTCGGCAAAGTTACTGCATATGTTAAGTAGCAACTTTTGACATTCACAAATTTTAGATTAATTTACTTATAAGTGATATAAATTTTTTTTTTTCTCTGTTTGTCATTAAAATCAACTGGTATTTTGAACAAAGTTGTTGGAATTGTTAAATGAAAAAAAGTTGTCGAAGACATTTTAACTCTATCTATTAAAATAAAGGATTTATAGCGCTTTTCATATAAAAACCACTTCAAAAGTACAAATACTCACTTAACTTTTTTCGGAGCGATTTTAATGGCTTACAATGTTCTAGGACTATGTATATATTTTCAAAATACAAAACTTTGCTGGATATACCAAGACAATATCTTCATTTTTTCTATGAGTTATAAGAATTTTATTGTGGAAAATTCACCTTTTTTACACTAAAATATCTCGAAAAGTTGCAAACAAAATTACATGCATTAGAACGACCAACATCTCTACTATATTTTCCTGGTGGACTCATCCATGTCTTCGCGTGTCTTTGGCACTTTTCTGCCACTTGAAAAATTGAATATTTTTACTAAGTATTGATTACTAAGTATTGATTATGCATATCTGAGCACTATTTATAACTACTTATAACTATTCATAACCACGCACAATTGAGATAACTATCTTTGAAAGCTTTAAGTTTAAAGTTTTCTAACGTAAAGTTATTATTTTGTTCATCTTAATAGTTTATTTGTTACATTTGTACACTGGAAAAAATCTTTGGTAAATATTACAATTATAGCTGACTATGCCCATTCCTTAAACTACCATGGTATTTCAGAACAATTTACTACGTCAATAGTGAACTGATATATTTGACATAAATAATTTCATCAATCTGATTTCGACTACAGACATGGTAAAATGAAGCGCATTTCTGGTCCGATGAAAATTGCCGTTGCGAGCGCTCAAGTGATCTCCCTAAAATGGTAGTTATTACCGCACAAATTTTTTACGTGTTAATGTGTATTATACAATGGGCGAAACAAATTCATTTTATTCAATTAATTATTCTTATCTAAATAGAAACATGTACTAAATAGAAACATCCATATTTGATTCACTCAGTTCCCTCCTTACCTGAATAATCAAGTTTCTGCATGTACGCTTTATTCGATACTAATAGTTGAGAAAACTTCAATGTAACTTTCCATAAGCTCGTCACCACTAGATCCGACGACTCAAGCATGCGATTAAGAAGATAAACTCTTGCATTTCAGAGAAGTTTCAGTCAGAGAAGTTTAGGTGGATGATTTTACTATACTTTACTATCTTTTAAATTTTGACCGTCTGATTGATGTCTTATATGAGCATTAAAGGAAAGTTCAGTGGCCCTGAAATACGTCATTTTGTAATATCAAAATCCTGATAAAAGGATATTAATTGTGTCGCTTCAATGCTTGCTTTAAATTATAACCTTTTTAAAAAGTAGGAGGACAAATAAGTGGACTTGTTTATTGAAAAAGAATGTTAGTGGAACTACTCCATAGAAACTAAACAGTGGAAATGGTTCCACATCGTAACAAAATATTAATAGATAGTAGATAACTTTTTCTTCAAATTTCTGGTATTTCAGTATTGACATCATCTCAATTATGCGTAGTTATAAATGGTTATAAATAGTTCTCAAATACGCATAATCAATACTTATAAGTTAAAATATTCAATTTTTCATGTGGCAGAAAAGTAGCAAAGACACGCGAAGACACGGATGAGTCCACCAGGAAAACATAGTAGAGATGTTGGTCTTTCTAATACATGTAATTTTGTTTGCAACTTTTTGCAACTTTTCGAGATATTTTAGTGTAAAAAAGGTGAATTTTCCACAATAAAATGCTCATAACTCATAGAAAAAATGAAGATATTGTCTCGGTATATTCAGCAAAGTTTTGTATTTTGAAAATATATACATAGTCCTAGAACATTGTAAGCCATTAAAATCGCTCCGAAAAAAGTTAAGTGAGTATTTGTACTTTTGAAGTGGTTGTTATATGAAAATCGCTATAAATCCTTTATTTTAATAGATAGAGTTAAAATGTCTTCGACAACTTTTCTTCATTTAACAATTCCAACAACTTTGTTCAAGATACCAGTTGATTTTAATGACAAACAAAGAAAATAAAAATTGTATGTCACTCATGAGTAAATTAATCTAAAATTTGTGCATGGCAAAAGTTGCTGCTTAACATATGCAGAAACTTTGCCGAATATAGTATGGCAATATTTTCACTCTTTGTTACTGAAAAAGCTGATGATCGTGTTTTTTGGGTTTTAAACCACTGTGCACTGCCGAAGTGAATCAAAAATACTAAGAATAGGATCCGGCTCCCTATTTTATGAATTTAATTAAAAATAGTTCATAAATAAGTTAGATTAAGTCCTCAAACTTTGCCCATTATGTATGAAAACAAAAACCAAAATATCAAGCTGCAGGATCATTTTGTCATCCATTTTTTAAATCTTTTTACCATCCGGGAATAATCCGGGAATTTCAAAACCGATTTTCAATGGACGCCCTGCAGTTTGGACTTTTTTAGATTAGATAAAGGTTACTGAAACACCATTGCAGAACCCCAAGGAAATTTTTGAAAGAAATTTTACTATTAACTACTGAATAAATGTTCTCGGAAGAATTTCTGTTAACATTTCTGAAGTAATCCTTTACAAAGTAAATCACGAAGCAACAGTTAGTTGATTTTTTGAAGAATCAACTCCTAATCATATCTAAAGATAAATCTCAGATATTATCAATGAATTACCAGAGTAATAATTAAGTTTCTTTGTTCATCTTTTGAGAAACTTCTTAAACTAACTTTAAAGACATTGCTGCGGGAAATTTAAAAATAATTCTAAGTATGAATTTTTCTTTGAAAAAAAAAATCTAGGGCAATGAAGATGTATTTCGTGGAATAATCCACACAAATAATACTGATGTAAATCGCACATATTCTAGAGTTTCCTCCAGAGATTCCCCACATGTTCTCTAAAAATTGGTTCACAAATTCCTTGAGGAAGAACTGCAGCGACTTTCCCAGGAATTCATTCGGAATTTCCTCCAGGCATTATTCAAGGGACATTAAATATAGTTCCTTCATGAAATTCCTCAAAAGTTCAACGCCAACACTCCTAAAATTCTTCCAGAATTTCCTTTAGAGATTCTTCTTCAGTTGTCACCCTAGGAAAGCATCTAAAGATTCTAGCAGAAATTATTTTAGGTAAACCAATTAAATGTTCATCAATGACAAAAATCGTTAAGATTTTTTCTTGGATATCTAGAAAACTTTGCTTCAGGTCTGCGTACCTCTGTACCTATTTAAATAGAGATCAGTTAAAAATATTTTCTCCGAAATTCGATCATCAAAATTTATAAAAGAACTTCTTCAGCCAATTCGACAGGATTTTTTTTACTGGTTTGTTCTGTAATTATTACATTGATTTCTCTAAGAGATGTCCTAGATGTTCCTACAGAAATTTTTCTAATAAATTCAGGAATTTCGTCCATATATTTCTCTCGAGATTATTTCTGAACAAGTTGCTTAAGGGATTTTTAGGAAATTCCGATTGATCTTACAAAATGTTTTGCAAAGTTTCGTTTGGTGATTTTTTCAAAGAATTCAAAGAATCCTCCAAGACTTCTCCAGAATCCAAGAAAATAAAATGTTTTTGATCAACTTTTGCGAACTTGCCTAGGAAGTTTCTGAAGTAATACTTAAAAGGAACTTTAGAAGCAGTCCTTGTTGTAACCATGGTGAAAACTCTGTAGAAATCCCGAAAGTTTTAGAGGAAGTTATGACAATTTTGGAGGATTCACGAAATTTTCTCGATAAATGGCAGGAGAAACAAATTCTGGATAAATCTTTAGGAATTACTCAAGAATTACCTGTCAGAATCAAGATGAAATTCAGGAACAAAATCTTGGATGAATTCCTAAAAAAATTCTGTCAATAAATTCACACCATAGAAATAAATATTGTGAGCTCCCCAGGAAAGCTGTTTTAGTGTATGTTTTACACGTTAAATACTGTTGTTTACCACCTTGATATGAATAAACAGGTGTTGCGTAGAAACCTATTCCTAATTTTGATGGGCTCACCTTTGATTTCATCCCACACAGCGATCTAGTTGTTCTTAAACTGTTGTATGGCATCCTCAACATCCTTCTTTGTGGAAATTGGTTGGTTTTCTGTACTGACTTAATCGTCATCCTCGTTGTTGGGGATTTTTTTTTATTTCCGTACGGGTTTGGGTCTCAGATTTTCATGAAACTTTTTCCACAGGCAGGGCTCATCAATAGGGTCGCCTATTTTCCCGGAAAACTCAGTTGGAAATTTTTTGTTTTCCCCTGACACTACTTACTTTGAAAAATCATAACTCAAGAACGAAGCATCGTAGAAACAAAGTTTTTTTTTATGAAAATGAAAGCAAATTTTCTCAGGAATAAAAAAAAATTAACTGGAAAAAGTTTTCCACAAAATGTTCCATCGTTGAGTAAATTCGTAAAGAAAAGCCGGAAAAACCATTTGGAGCATAGTTTCCTCGTGGAAAATTTTCAAAAAAATATTTTTGAGAAGATATTTTTATAAACTTTAATTGCTGAAATTTTTGAAATGGTATTTTTTTCGTTTTTGAGTTATGGCCAATTTTGTAAAAAATGTGCAAATCATAACTCAAGAAAGAAGCATCGAAGAAACAAAGTTTTTTTTATGAAAATGAAAGCAAATTTTCTCAGGAAAACTATGTTCCAATTAGTGGAAAACTTTCATATTCGTCAATTTGTGCTCGAAAACAGCACCGGAACGCGAATTCACTGAGCCAATATTGTTTATGAATCGGATGCGCCGCTCTCACTGATTGGAAGTGATGTCAGTTTTTATGTTTGAAATTTAAATTGTTTGGATATTCATACACTTGCTACAACCACGTATTTTACATTTTCATAATACTCAAAAGCTGTACAATGTCACAAGTGTTGTAAAACATTTTTATGCGTAAGAAAAAGAATGTACGATGCAATTTAAAAAAAAAATGAAAATGAAAATAAGATATTATACAGTACAATTGCTGTAGAATTCAAATGCATACTGATAGCAACTTTCTTCGTCCGTGAGTAGCGAGAGAAGAGAGGAGAAAACGGCCAAAAAAGTAAACAACACACGCATGGTGTGAAAAATGCTTATAATTTTGGTCAAAAACATGTTTTTACTACTAAATGAAATAAATTGTGATTTTGAGCTTTTATGAAGTTGTTGATGATTTCATATCGACAATAATACGTTTGTATGAAACGTGTGCTAGTAATACTGCCTACATAATTCTGTGGGTGGAGGTATACATGGAACATGATGATTTATTTTTGGCCGACGCACGTAACATTGTGATCCGCCTTGTTGGGTGGCTCGAGGGGGTGCTTTAGCGGGTGGCTTGAGTGGGTGGCAACATTATGTTTACGTGCTCAATGAACTTTCACCTTAAGCTTGGTTCTAAGTATCCACAAAGCTGTCAAATGAAATTAATAAGAGATTTAAAATTTTAGTTAACGGTATTCTGTGATGCATTACAGATATACAGATGGCAATATGGACAAATGTCAAACATTTCTTACAAACTTAATTTAGATTTAGAGTTCGGTAATGTGTTTACGAGATTAAAACTTGGGCTTCGTGGCCGTGCGGTTAGTGTCGTCAGGCAATGAGCGTATCGTGTCATGGGGTGTGGGTTCGATTCCCGCTGCAGCCATTGAAACTTTTCGTCAGGAATGTTTCTCGGCTGTACCATTGGAGCATGCTTGTCCGTTGTCTAGTGTTAAGTTACAGTCTGTGCAGCTAAATGGCTGAAGACGGTGTTGGTAAACGAACCGAGCTTACTCAGCTGCTCTAATTTAATCTCTGTCTCATGCTTTGAATTAGGGTATTTTATACGGTGTCTATAAAACGAAGAATTACAGTCAACTTTCCCTTACTCGATATTCGGTATTTTGGTATCTCGATATCGAGTTAGAGAACCATAGTAAAATTTGTTTTTTTTCATGGCTAACTCGATGGTCCCTTGGATCGTAATTGCACTGGTTTTGTGTTCTGTAACTCGATACCTCCCTAACTTGAATGGACCATTTCAATATCGTGCTATGGAAAGTTCACTGAAATTAAAAAAATAAGTTTGTCTCAAATAATGGCAATTTATAGAACAAATTTCAAATATTTTTCGTGGCGTGTGAGATGAGACGAGTCGAGTGTGATGAAAATTGAGGACTCACTCCCATTTGATTAACATTAGTCGTCTCACGTCACTCGATGTGAGAGCGACTCGTCTCGAATCACACACCGCGAAGAATAAGCACCAAAATATGTGTAGGAAAACAACTAAAGATTGATCATTTTAGTTTTAACAACAACTGAAATGAGGATCTCCTACGAAACACATCGTGTTAACTAAACATAACTTTTTCATCACAAATATTACTGATCAATGCCTTGTAACGGTCGCCATGTCAAATAAGTTGAATATGTTTAACATTTATTCAATAAAAATTATTAAACATTTTCTACTTATATGACATGGCGACCGTTACAAGGCATTGTTCAGTGATATTTGTGATGAAAATGCCTAAGTAAAAATAGTGCAAAAGTCAAAACTGAGAAAACAGTTTTTTCCTTTTAAACCAACAAATCGAATACAACAATAACACACAGCTCTTTTATTCGCCAAATAAAACCGCTGTGTGTTTTAACTTTATTTCTCTTTTGTTGGTTTAAAAAAAGACAACTGCTTTTTCAATTTTGACTTTTGCACCATTTTTACTTGTGCCTTAAGTTGTTTCATAGTTTGTAATAATACCACAGAGCAAACCTATAACAAGGCAATATTTCAATAGATGAATGCCGCCTTGGAGAGCCTAGGAATGCATTGTTCATATTTTTGTAAAGAATATGAACGTCACCTATTTCCTCAATCTGTATAAAAGTAGTGACAGCAGCGATTGTAGATATTTGCACATTGACAATAATGGAATGTTAGACTATTGTTGAACCGCGCCCGAGCACAATTTAGATACTATCGTGTTAGTGTTAAGTCAATGTACGTGTATGCATGTGTAGCTGTAAATTGATATTAGATCACTACGTACTGTGTACTATTGTTACAAAAATGATCAGTCCAAAGCTAACGTTGTTATTCTCTATCTTATCCAATAGGGTGACGAAACAACCACACTCACAGAGCTCAAATCGTACACGCAGCTGGAAAGTGTAAAACACAAAAAGGAGGCTCCCAAATCAAACACACCAAACCACAGCAGGGAATCAAGAGGTATGTATCGATATTACAGAACTAGGAAAGTAATCTTTCTTAACAAAACCTTTATGTTTATTCAGGTCGAACACCCGGGGGTCCAATGCGAAATCGACAGTCCAGTCGGAACCATGACACATCGCCTTACGGTAACAATTCGGTGCACCTGATTCCTCCCATGGAAAACAATTGGCATAGGTCTATCTCGGATTCTGCTATCCACCAGAGCTTATGCCAACAGAATCAGGTAATTATCTACCGAATGCTGCGGTTAATTCAGACTCCTAACCATAATATAATGTTGCTCTCTTTTAAATTGCAGCTAGAGTCTAATCACCTGAATACACACTCACCTTTAACGTTAAGTCCAACAGTTCAAAGAAAGATTTCAAATGCTCAAAGTATCAACAAAGTTCACCATCATATATCATCAAACCATCTCGAGAACTCCGTGCACGACATTCGGTCTCGATCATCGACGTGTGTCGCGAGGTTACCAGGAATTAAGTATGGCCCAAAGACCCCCATTCAAACAGAGAATTCTCATTCCCATGTCACACCTTCTTGTATTTCAGCATTTATCCCTCACAAAACCACACAGACGCCATTCAAATCCCCATCCCAAGTAATACGGGTTCGCTGCCGGATTTGACGTCAGTCGGATACCCCATGTACCCGTCACCGTTGGATCAGGAGTATGACCATAATGTGCACAGCGGTAGTTATTGTCCAGTGAGTATTCGTGGAGTCAAGTCACGCACCGGACGTGATCGCGAAGTTTGCTAATTCTGATCTTCTTCTCGATGTGCAGAGTCCCCTTGGAACGTCTCCATCGTCGTTATCACCCACATCGGCTATGCCTAACCATCATCCCCATCCCCGGCCGAACAACTTCAACGGTGGTGGAGGCGGAGGAGGGGGAGGCGGAAGCTATCCAATTCCTACCAGCAGTCATCCCAACAGTGGCAACGTCAGTCCCAGCAGCAACAACAACAACACCAGTACGACTAACCTTAATAACGCTACCAATAACAGCAGTAGTACTACTAACCATAACAGTGTTAAGAACAGCAACAAGAAGCCGAAATCTAGTCAGGTAAGTGGTTGGCGATGCACTGCCTTTTATAAGTTTGATTTATTGCTGCAAGTGAGTTACTGTAGCTGCTTAAGAATTGCATATTGGTTAGTTTGACGAAGTGATTCGCAGAGTCCGGGACTAATACGCTACGGATCGATGCGATCATTTTATTAGCCGTTTTCGAGCGTTGAAAGCATGCATGAAGTTTGTTGTGTTGGTAGAATTCGTGTGATTTTAAAACGATACTAAACATGTCTTCGTACTACAGGTCGGACTCGATTATCCGGAGTATCGATTTTTTTCACTCCGGATAATCGAATCCTCCAGATAATCGAATCACTAAAAGAAAAATTAAAATCTGCGATAAAAGAAGTTTTTTTCGTTACTTGATTTATTTAATGCAGTGGCATAGCCAGAAATTATTTCTAGAAACATAAGGGGTCCTGAGAAGAAAAACAAATTTTTTGACCAGCATACACAAAAAAAACTTTTTCGAACCCCGCTCTTCCTATATACCGTCAAACGGGGTGACTTGCAACACTTTTCAACTTCAATCAACCAAAACCATGATCTAAACATCATATAAAAATATGAATTCCTTTTAGAACTTTTAATGGCCGGCCCACCTACAGAATGGGATGACAGAAGATTGAATCGAATTATTTTGCCATATCAAAAGTCATCAAAAAGGTGAATTTTTTTAAATGTCCTTATGCGGGGTGACTTGCAACACTCAATGCTAATTTACTTTTTGCCAACAAAATGTTGGTATTTTTTATTTGTCACACTTGTTAAGTATTGTTATTCATGTATTTAAAGCATTGGAAACAGTACAACAGCATTTTGAATAACTTTTTGTAAGAAAATAATTGAGCTACTTTTGTATGGGAAAAATATGTGTTAAATCATCAAGGTCGAATACCTTAACTGAATAATATTTTTAATGAGTGTTTGTTGCTGATTGATGAATTATTACTCTTTTGATTATAAAGTAGACCTAACACAAAAGTTTTTCACTTTTATAAAACTCCAAATTGCTTGGAAATAAAGTGTTGCAAGTCACCCCGCATAGGTACATTTTTATTAAAAATACTGTTATTAAAAACTTGTTGCTACAATTTCGTAAAATAAAATTCGTCATATTATTAGTTATTAGTTATAGAAACACCAGGTAGAGTATTACTTTTGTATATTAAATCTATCCCATGTTTTTAAGTCACGATTTCGAACCTTCATCAAGCATCAGTTTCAAGTAAGTTTAATGAATCATGTTTAATGTATAAAAATATTTATGATAACAGCTTTAATCGTGACTCTTACTTGAATTGTAAGTCAAACGTATTGAAGCACGGATTTGAAACGAATTTTCTTTTGAAATTTGTATTTTATAGCGAAATTCAGTTGTAAGTTACAATGTGTTGCAAGTCACCCCGCCGTTGCAAGTCACCCCGTTTGACGGTACCTGAATAGCATTTGAACCAGCGTAACATTTATAACATTTGTATTGAATTGAGCTTGGAGTCTCAAAGAGAAATTTCTGAGCCACTTTACTCTATTTAGCGTCTGCACATATTTTTATGTTGATTTCGCAACGCCTGAAATGTAATCACGCCTTCTTGGTGGGGATTGCTTATCAAACCTTCCGGTCCGCCTCATAGTTACGTACTATTTGGTGCTGGGTGTAGTTCTTGTTTTTCCAGCTGTATTGAAAAGCATGAGCCATAGTCTTTGGCATACAATCGGGTCTTTCTTTAGCAGAAAAGAACCGAAATGTCTATCGACGACCGGTGATTGCTAGCAGATATAGTGGAGAGCTTGTCTTGATACGTTCATCGCTTCAAGCTAGTTGAAAAACTGAATACACTGATTGCCTGTCGATCAGAGCCGAACTAGGCATAGATCGTCTACATACATCTGAATCTACATGTCTCCGATGTATTACATCGTTCCAGGTGGGAGTTATCTGATATGTGAATATGGTACCATAACAGAATTTTCCATCTGAACGAAGTGATAAATCATAATATTCCGCAAACTGTATCACACATCTACAGAATGTATTGCGTGAAGTTAAGACACAGCAGAGTATTGGGTACATAGGACCAAGTCCCTGCCGGGTGGCGCGAAACTGATGAGCGATAGACAATAGAATCAACAACACTGCCATAAGGGATAGTAAGCATGTGACTATTGTCGAAACTATGATTAGGAGGCAAATCAACATCCCAAGATCAAATTTTTGTTACAACCCAATGTAGGTATTATTAAATTAGGCTGTAGAAAATGATAAATATCTGATCACTTAGGAACCTTGCAACAGGTAATAAATGCCCGTAGTCTGTTTTATTCGAATACACATGTATAAATTGTTAAAATTGCCGAATCATACGCGGAATTTATTAAACTGATCATGAAATTAGGACTGAAATCATAATGATGATAGATTATCAACTTTCCTTTCGTCTTGCTATTTGTTACCGTTAGAATCACCAAACTGATTGGTTTCCCACTACTTACACCAATACAACAGCACGAAAACTGAAGTATTATAATCGCGCGTTGGAACTTTCAATATCCATATATTACATCAATAGTGAATTCTTGTATGTAGCCAGTATAAATAACAGAATCATCAACTTCTTGAACATTCTTCAACTGAAAACAGGATGCTTGTTTTATCAAACATGCTCAATCTGCACCTAAAATCTCGGATCCAAATAGTTTTCTAAATAAAAATTGTATCTAAATAAAACGTGTAGGCCAACAAAACATAATTGAGTAGGAGTTTACAAGTTACTTAGCACATGAAAAGCAGTTTAAATTAATCTATTACTAGATCAACACTAATGCTCACATTTTTATATTCTCATTTCATCATGGTCCTCATTGCTCGAGCGGAGACGAACACCCTGGAGATGGAAAAAATCGACAGCGCTACGATAAGGAAACGTAACAGATGAGAAACTATCGATACATTTATCAATTATAAAACCCCGTTTTAATGTTAACACTTTGTTTCTGTTTCTGTTTTTTCTGTTTTTTTCGTTTCAGCAATCAAATAACCGATCCAACTCTACTATCTTTTCGTTTCTTCTTCGTTATACTTATAGTCCTTCTGGCACTGAACCGAGTGGTGCGCCTTCCGCTTTCTTACTGGTGCTGTTTTTCCTGTACATTTGGCATAGTGTCGGAGGTGGTGTACTGTATTTGCTATACAACGCACTACTTTCGATATTGTGCTTGGCGTGTGGGGAAGCAGTACTAGTGGTGAAGCGGAGGGCGCCATTCGGTTTAGTGCCAGAGGGACTATATCTATTTAATGTATCTGAAGCTTGTGGGACCGCTTTAATTCCGGCGCCTGCTTGTGGAAGATCCCGGTGTGCTAAACGGTATAGGACATGTTAACGGGGGAGGCTTGGTAGGTCCTCACCCAGCCCGTGTCTAGATGGGCGGATAATTGTCTGCCAGGGTGTGGATTGAGCAATTACAATTACAATTTCGCAACGCCTGAAATGTAATCACGCCTTCTTCAGTTGAAAAATCCTGCTGTCATAAACATTCATGATGAGATTGGAATTCTAATCTTAACCCAATGCTTATGAAAATGCATATGGGACAAATATGCATGTTTTGGCAATGCATTCTACTGGATACCTCCATTTTCAAAATAATTACTTGTCTATGCACTACACAAGGGTTGTACTCCATGGTACTATTTTTCGAATTTTTGAACCATCCATCCCGCACGATGTGCTAAAACACACATATTATCGAACTTGCATGAACATCCGATCTTTTTTTTATTATAGTTAGCCTTGATAATCAATGAAAAATTGCGAATATCAAGAAAATCTTTCATCTGCAAAAAATTGAAAAAAAAATTAACCTATGCCCATTTATGGGATCATAGAAAGGTGATAAAGCTACACTAATTTTGATTAATTTCAATGGTTTGAAGATTAGTTTGACATACCATGAACATTAGTAAATGATCAGACGCGGGCCCATGGGCTGGACGTTTAATTGATGTGGAGGTTGAATTTATGCTCAATTTGAAACGCCTGATGATTATTAATATTTAAGTTAAGTATATTATTTTTTTAGTGTTTACTGCCCATACTCGCAAAACAGTCCCATTTATATAGGAAATCCCATATAATATGGGACTGTTATGCGAGTATGGGCAGTTTATGCCGTTGATATTCATCAAAATCAGAGGCGACTCGTAACCTCAGTTTTTACTTGTTCTACGCACCCAAAAATTCCTTTTTCGACAAATTGAGATCATAAAGCAAGTAGTAAATGACTGGAATCATCTTTTCTAGCAAATCTTCACTTGATCGATGTAAATTGGTTGCATAAAGTCAAGAATTTCTATTCGTGGAACAGGTAGATTTGATGTTAGGATCAAAATCAGTGCAACTTCATTATTCTTTCATAAACCCATATACAAAAAAGAACAAAAATACAAAAATCGACTTTGTATGCCAAATGAAATTTTGCAATTCAACAATATTTTATTGACTACAACTCTAAATGTTATTTACCTACTCCATTAATTACTATTAACTTGGATAGATCGTGATCCTTGGTCAAGCACTCTCTCCCCAAGAAACCCTGTGGCCTAATTGAGTACGTCACCGTGGCAATCCATACAAACAGCCTTCCCTTATCTATAAACTTCTACAATTCTTCATTACACCACGAATTTTGATAGATCATACACAAGCAAGACAAAGACAAGAAGTAAAGCTATCTCTTTCGTGCCAAGGTACAATCTGTCAAAATGACCTGAGTATAGTCAAACTTAGTAAGGTTATGTATTTGGCGTAATGAAGAATATAGTTGTTGTGGAAGCGATGTGAATTTGATAGGCAAACAGTTTCAACACTAAATAAATCGCACTCGCTCTGCGCGCGTTTGTAGTATAAATAAGATGGATGGACATCGGTTATGAGAAGGGTCTGCGTGAACTGTTGGGATTTAAATTTGAAACTTGTAACCTTCTGAGTTATTGGGTCAATAAGTAGCTCAGTAGCTCAGCAAGACTCGTGGTTTTGAATCCTACCTGAACGCGTGTATTTTTTCATGATTTCACTCATCATTTACCCATCTTTACCACGCGTAGTGAGTTAATTAATTAAAAAAACATGCGGATTGGATTACCAAACAGTTCTATATATGTGTCAATATACAATACGACATTAGAGATGGCCTTACATTTAAGGGTGAAATATGCGTATCTTTCAAAGGATACAAATACTAGTTGGAATTAAACGGTGTTGTATCAAATCCCATTTTTAATTGATTTAAAACCCAATTATAACGTTAATAACTAGAGGAATTCAGAGATATTCTCGGTAGTTTAAGCAGACTACGTTATTATTTTATAATTTTCCCGGACATACGCTTACAAATTACGTGTCTGTTTGTTTATATTTATGTGCTGCTCAATCCTATCGATTCGCACCAACAGATCATTTATTATCATTTTGGAAACGTTTTTACAAGCCTTCGAACATCTCATGTCAGTGTGAATATTGTCGGAAGCCTCGTTCTCTTCAGCAGCCTTCCCCATAAGAACTGCTGGTAAACCTGTTCGGCAACTCCAAATCTGCCGTATTTTGAGGCGTACCGTAAAACGGGGTAACTTTGATAGTTTTTTCGAAGAAAACTTGAATATTTATGCATGCTTTTTCAAAGAAATTTAATTCATATTTTTAAAACAAGTACTGGTATCCTAACTATCGATTCCAGTTGATAGATTTCCAAAAGATTTATTCTTAATGGATATATAATTTTTCATACAGTATTGGACAAAACATTTGCAACTTTTTCGATTTTCCATACAAAATGACTAACTTTGATAAACTATAGCTCAGTCATTTATGGGCCGATTTGAATGAAATTTTCACAGAATATCTGACATAACTTGAATTTTAACATATATTTTTGAGTGATTTTTCCAATCACAAGTTGAAAAGCAGTAACGGTTTGACTAAAGTGAATATTTTGACGATTTTTTATAATTGACATAATTAAACATATTGAAGGAATAGCTTCATGGTATCTTCTGCAAAGTTGTAGATTTTGACGAGATGAATAAGTTTGCTGAAGACAGTTTTTGTTTAGGGCTATCAGATTTTGAGATAAAAAGATTTGAATTTTTCGTCGAAAATTACACTTTAGTCAAATCGTTATTACTTATAAACTCGTGATTGGAAAAAATATTCAAAAATATATGTTAAAATCCAAGTTATATCTGATGTTCTGTGAAAGTTTCATTCGAATCGGTCCATAAATAACTGAGATCTAGCTTACCAAAGTTGGTCATTTTGTATGGAAAATCAAAAAAGTTGCAAATGTTTTGTCCAATACTGTATAATCGAAAGTCGGTTATCTGTTTTGGGGTAACTTTGATAATGGAGCATCACTCGAACAAAATTGAATGAATTACAGAACATTTGTAGGGCGTTGCATATCTTTAGACGTTTAACGCTATATGGAAATTTCTAACTTCGATTACAAAAATGGCCCCAGTTTGTAAAAATAGTATTCGCTAAGAGTTTTGAGACCGAATTTGAGTTCTACTATAACTAGGCTGTCAAGTATAAGTGACGAATTCATTATGACTTCATCAAATAGTGATCGTAGAACAGATTGTTTGAGAGTATTTCAAAATTGCTAAAATCCTATAAATTTTCCATATTTACATATAAATCCTCAAATGTACTTGATTCCAACGGAAATAGCATTAACATGAAGTGTCATACTAATACTCTTTACTTTTGCATTCATTTTGCTTAACAGATTAATAGGAACTTTGTTATTTCGTTAAGTATGTTGAAAGTCTCGCATTATCAAAGTTACCCGCATTATCAAAGTTACCCCGTTTTACGGTATTTATTTCAATTTAAGACTTAAGACTGTCAAAATTGTTTGTACAGTCTCGGAAATCACGTCAAGGAGAAGCTGATACTACAGTTAACTCTCCCCTACTCGATATTCCGTATCTCGATATCGAGTTAGAGAACCATAGTAAAAGTTGATTTTCATGGCTAACTCGATGGTCCCTTGGATCGCAGTTGCACTGGATTTGTGTTCTGTAACTCGATACCTCGTTAACTCGATGGTCCCTTCGATATCGAGTAAGGGAGACATGACTGTACAAGACATCATCTGAATATTTTCATTGGTGTGCTTTAATAGAAAAACACTGTAAATTTGGCGTTTTGATTTAGATTGATGATAATAGACGAATGGTGCCGAAACCATAAACTAACCTACTTTGCACTCTCGTGAGCCATAAAAACGTTTTTGAAGAAGAAAATTGCCGTATACCTTTCGTCCGTACCGGACGTAAAGTGTACCGGAAAATGATACGTCACCCTGAAATTGTTGCTCCCAATTGCATATCCTTTAAATCACTAACAAACCAAAATTCATGCAAGTCTTCAACCCGCTTCGTTGACCATAGTTGTTTATACCACTAAGAATGTTTGATGTTCCTACTTTTACCTAGCTATTTTATCACCAAAGTTTGTTTTTAATTTCAGTTCTTGCTTGCAGGCTTGTTTCATTTGATGTGCTAGATTATTTACATTCTTCATCATTAATTTTTTGCAGCCTTTTTTATCTGTACCAGATAGCAATAGATTTACGTTTATGTCAAAGGTATATAATTTTATTTTTTATTTTATTTTATTTTAATTACTCTAAGCATCGAACCGACCTTCCCGTTGGTTCGGAATATCATGTATCTCACTAGCTCCACTTTACCCATTGCAACACGCGTCTGTTTTATTTGATTGATTCTATCATTAAACTCGAGCAAATTGCATTCTTGTAAATAAAGCATCTTGTATGCCGCTAGTAAGCACTTTTACTTTGATGTTTTTTCTATTGTAACAATTGAATCGATGTGTAGTATAATAAATAATGCAGCCGTGTGTTTTGTGCAGCTGATAATGGAAAGTAATTCGTTCTAGCGAGTTGGCACTGAAGAAAAGTCTTCTGTAAAAGACAACCGAAAGGAGATCCTTAGAACGATTACTTTCTATGCTCATTGCATTTGCGCTCCCTCCCACTAGGATAGACCGATTTGTAAGCTTGAATTATTAATGTGATTTTGAACTGAACCTTAGGGTACCAACAACAGTTACGATGCGAGCCAATCGCCTCAACCGCAGCAGCAACAGGCCCAGCAGCAGCGAATACCAACCCTAGACCAGATTAGTTACGATAATTTTAGTCAATTAAACGACGGAATGTCGTCGCCGAATCATCAGAACTCACCCGAAAACATTATTTATGGATCTCACGGGAACATTTCACCGGTACGCAATGGTGGAGACAGTAATGTGAAGAAAGTCGATTGTAACGTATTATTCTAATTTCAGCATATGATGCTAGACTACCGAAATCGGCCAAGTCCTGGTTCCAGTCCTGGTTTGGTGCTCGCGAATAACCTCGACTCGAACTCTAGTGCACCCTGCAGTCCTGTGTCCCATAGTATAGGGAGTAATAATGGGTGAGTATTGTGCACAATGTGATTCTTGATTTGAAACTAAATAGCTCGATTTTATCAACAAAGTATTGACTGAACTATTGCTACTAAAATCTTGTGAATTCTCAATCTAAACAACTTCAACTGTCTAGTTGAATAGATACAGAAAAGCCTCAATACTATGTTCTTATCCCTCTTTATTTTTTACATTCTAGACAATCTTATGAAAAGTATCCATCGAATGATGTGTATGTTCAAAACACCCTGCCACAACACCTGGAACATATAACTTTGGTAAGTACAATTACCCACAGAGAAAGGGCTCCGTTTACACACATTTTCTGTTCTGCTTCCCTTTGAACATCCAATTAGAAACTACTCCACCCAAATATTCGATAAATTAACATTGTCCCTGTAACCACGGCTATGTTCTTTAGTTTGAAATTCTGTATATAAAATATACCATTTCCCTCATCAAAATCGAAACCTCAACTCTATTAGAAACTATCATCTGTTATGTTCTGTCTATCTAAATTATTTAAAATTTTCCTGTTTTTTCTTCAGTATATATGAGTTGTTAACAATTTTTCCTTTTTTTCTAAACTGAATATAACAAATGATACAATGTTCCCAGCAATAATGTAATTTCTATTTTACTAATGATGATTCAATTCACCTTCCAACCGACCACCCACTAAAACTATTACCATCACCAACCAAAAAAACCATCACCGTCTTGGTTCGTTCGCTCATCACTAATCATCCGTCGTGTATGCCGTGAATTGAATTGCCCAAAACACAAAAAAAAAACCGACCACACACACAAACTTGCCAAAACTCCAAAACTTACCGAATCACGCACACAACCGTAAAATGTGTGCACTTCCGGCCAAAACTGATTCCGTGTGTGCCTGTTTCAAAGGACTGGACTACTTTGGTTCAAAGTCTTGTCGAGTCGGGATGTACATTAACCGCCCAAGTTCAGGTTGATACCAATATCTTTCTAAAAGTACTATTTCTCTTTTTTGAAACTCTTTTTCTCTTTTCTATTTTTCTTACACTAATGCCCATGCCGTTTCCGTTTTGTTTCATGTCATCGTTTCTGTTCTTTGAAGGCGTAATGTTTGATATTCTATTTCACATTTGAATGAGTTGTGTTTTTCTCCTCTATTCGGAACGGTCTTGCAAAAAGTGTCATCCATTGAATTTGCCTGCTTTGCTCTCTCGATACCATCGCATCTGTTTCGTAGACTATTTGATTTCAGCGTACTCAATGCAGCATGCAGTTTGTATTCTTCGCAGTAGTAGATTTATCTTGACACTATCGTATTCATGCCAATAGTTATTCAAATTACTTATTGTTTTATTAATATCTACCGTTGCATACATTTGTCTCATCACGCTAACCCATTCAGCAATATTTTGCTGAAATTTGTCGAGCTGAAATGTTCAGCAAACCAAATTGCTGAAAATCGGTTAAAAATACTGAAATTCAGTAATTCTATGCTTACAATCGGCAGATTTTGCTGATAAATTATGCAAAATTCTACTAAGAAAGGTAAAATTTCTGCGAAGCAATTGCTGTATTTACGTTGCGTTGCGTGGTACAGCAAAGCAATTGCTGTATTTGGCGAAAAAAAACTTTGAACTCCACTGCCTGAATTTTTCAAAATGCCTATACAATAGATTCCCGTAACATGCTTAATACAAATCAAATGCGTATAATTATTTGGCCTTCTAAATAACTTTCTATGTCTATTAAGAACAGTCATGCTGAAAATGCCTGGGTTCAATTACCGGCAAGACATAGAATCTTTTCGCTTTAGAAATTTCGGGGCATAAAGTATCATTGCTCCTGCCTCAGGTTGAGCAATAGTAACTATTGAAAAAGCTCATTTGTTAACTATGCTGAGAAGCTGGCTATGTCCCAATAATGAGCACTGTTAATTTAAAATATTCAAAATGTTCTGCACATACGCCCAACACCAATTATGATCAATGTTGCTAGGCAAACTGCAAGGTAGATTCTTTTGCAATGTAAAATAAGTGCCATTAAATTTTACAACAACTTTGCAGCCATCATTTAAACTTATTTCAAATATGTATACCTAATTCCGTTACTTTTTGAAGGCATATAGAATGCTTTCCAATTGGCTTGATATTGATATGATAAAAAATCTATTGCTTCTATTACTTATCGACTGTGATTGATATCTACTGTTCTGGGCTTACTCCGTTTGGCATACATGGAAATGGAACAACAGTCTATTGGACCGTTCATAAGGTCTCGCTATTAGGGGGTCTAGAATGGTCAATATTTGTGTGACGTACTTATGGATGATGACGGACTTCTGACCATACTAATGGATCTCTATGTCAAGATACCGTTTAGCTTATCAGTCGTTTCACATATTAGCCGTGTAGTATAATAAAAAAAACATCACATTTGATAAAACTTCTACCATGAAGCAAAAATTATTATAATCTGTTCTGTTTTGTGAACAAGAACTTTAATAATTATTTGGATACGTTTCTTATTATCAGAATTAGAATTTTCTGTAAAGAACTGAACATTTTGTTTTATTTCGGCTTCGTATTTATACGTATTGGTATCACATGCATTTACACTACTCCGCATTTAGCTCGTGGTAGTTCAATATAAATCCGTTGGGGTTTCTGCGGATTTACCAAACCAAGAATACTTAACATAATCGTCTGCTCATAATTTCAATTTCAAGCTTCCACAAAACATGGGAAAGCAGTAACGCATACCTAGCTCACGATCGATAGCGTGATTCCCGATTTTGTCCATTGTTCCATTAGGACTCTGAATAGAGATGATAACCTTGCACCCGTCGGGTTCGGGTCGGGTTTCGCGTTTGAAAACCCGAGACCCGACCATCTCTATTGATGATCAGCAGAATTTGCAAAAAATTTAGCTAGGCAAAATTCAGAAAAATAGTGTATATAATTTACCTTTTTTCTTCAGATTCATTAAAGTGTTGTGTTTTGGAATATGAAATAAAAAAATGTACAACAGAAAGATTTTTGAAACAACAGATGGACAACGGATTAACGAAAGATTTATAATCTTTTCTTTAGAAGTGAATGGGAACGGACCTGGTATAGTGGTTAGAACACGCGCCTCTTGTTCCGAGAAACTGGGATCGAATCCCATTCCCGAGATAGTAACATATGACGTAAAAGTTATAGTGACGACTTCCTTCAGAAGGGAAGTAAAGCCATTGGTCCCGAGATGGACTAGCCCAGGGCTAAAAACTCGTTAATAAAGATAGAAAAAAAAATGTAGAGGTGAATGAATTACAGTATAATTAAAACCTTCCTAATAAATAAAGAAAAATCTCCATAAGTTCCCGAATCTTCTTCAGAATTATCCTCAAAATCTTGCAAAATTTCTTACTTTACTTCTAGATTCCCCAGAATTCTGCCAGAAAGCATGTTTGCTTGAGGTATCATTCAAATAAGCGGGGGTTCACGGTATAAGTTTTGACAGAATTAATGATTTTTTGTGGAATGGAACTGAACTGCGTCAGGTTGATCAGTCAGGTTCATTTCCCCATGGGTTCTTCTATACCTATCTGACACATTTGGTATTATCCGATGGGTCCATCTTATTTTAGTTGAGTAATTCCATTACTTCTATCAACCTCCTTACACGCGTTTCTTTGATACCTCTTTGGTTGAAGCATTGAACATCTTACTTGATGATTAGCCCGATGAGCGTCATCATGGCTATGGCGCAAACCGCTCTTTTTGGAAACCGTTCGATATGCGCTTGCTACCCTTAAGCACATATGCGTGCTTTGTAATCGCTTTCGGCTTCGCTTTTTCCATGGAATATAACCCTCCGTTCTATAGCTGAGAAGCTGTATTAGGGTCATACATACAGGACCATAATATTTAAGCACACAGAGCCATAACACTATGGCAAGTAACTTTTATGTGAAACGACTGTGACTGTCGAAGAAGCGATATTATGCCAAACGAAGTAGACCCTATTGTTCATAAAGTCTGTAATCGTAATACCTTTTCTGATTCTCGTCAATTTATTGAACTTCAATATCCGCTTTGTTGCATTTGATTAGTAGAAGCCATACCATTCATTGTCATTTTTTTGTCACAGTAGCTTTATGTAGTTCTTCTTATTGCTTATAGTCAGAGTAGATATATCAGCTTCGTGGCATTTTTTCAAGTTCTAAATTTGTATATTTTCTATATGTAGTTTTATTTAACCTTTCTCTCCTTATTCCTATCTTCCCACGAACAGGGAGACAATTCGTTACCACCGGACTTTGCTACAAGTCAGCTTGTATTCTCAACGGTATTTGATCTACGCGTGATGTTTTCGTTCAAGATCATTAAAAACTCTCCTATCTTTTGATTTTCCCCAACAACAGTTTGAAGAATCATACCTGGCACTTAATAACGATCTCAACCTAAGGCCGGATCCAACGCATCAGCAGCAATCGCCCCAACAACAGCAGCAACAGCAAACCCAACAACACCCGCAGCAGCAACATCAACAGCAGCAACAACAGCAACAACAACAACAACAGCAGCAGCATACTCACGTACCGCCCCCGCAGCAATCGCCACATCTTAGCTCTGGTAGCTGTGGGCCCCTGCAGAACAGTGTCAACCATCAGAGCCCAATGGGCAACCACGCGTACAACAGTCACAATCACAACGGAAGTAACGAACCGCTGCTTAGTTTGCAGACCGCTCCCCAGATTCAGACAACACCCACAACGATACCAGAAATTGTGTTTACCGGTAGGTGGCTCTCGTTTGCTTTGTGCCTTAGAACGTCTCTAATCGAATCGATTGCTTCATTGCTTCATGAACGACTAGTAGTGTGACTAATACTTTTTCCATCTTTTTTCAGATTTCTCAACTCGAGGTAAGTTGTTGGTCATGTAGTTTTAGAGAAGTGAAATTAGGTATCATTTCAAAATCACTGTTTTTCTTACCCTTGCATTTGTATAGATCATATTACTCGCGACAAGAATAACTTTTTTCGAGAACATGTTATCTAAAATAATCGATATTACTTATTCTAAATAGGATGCATGATAGAAGAATTCTAATAGCCGTAGGGGTAAACACCCAGCTATTCAGTAAAACCATCGTGCTTTCTACACGATATATAAATGTAACAGGGTCAATTGGCCAAAAAGCTTCTTTTTTTACAAGGAGGAAATCTGCAAACAGATGTCTGAGAAGGTAACTCAGGCAGTGTGGGGATGCCGCACCAACGACAACCCACTAAAACCAGCCCATGCACTGTTCTTGAACAATTCTTGTTGAATTGCTCAAGTGGTGTACTGCCCATACTCGCATAACAGTCCCATTTATATAAGAAATCCCATATAATATGGGACTGTTAAGCGAGTATGGGCAATGTACTGTGCATCGAAATTACCCTTGGCCTCAGACCCTTATCTCCCCGGAGCCACCTTACGGTATTTCTTTGGGGAGGGGTCAGTGCATATAGCACAACACATGTAGCAGAAGTAGCCTAGGCAAACTGCTTTTCTCCTAGCCGACTTAAACAATGTAACAAGGGACCAGCCTCGGCAGAGCTAATACTCTGCAACCAACTCTTGGTCGGCGCGTCATAGGCGCAGCAATCTCAACATACTGTGAGTGACAGCTGTAGTTACTGCATTCCAGCACTCGGCATCCGCACATATCTGGACAAACATTTAAAAAGGGGACATCGACATTGGTAAAAATTGGCTTTGTAAGACGCTGTTGAGCCCAATTCAACTCGATCGCGCTCACCAATACTACTATCAGGAAGAGCTAGCATCAATCTTTCGGATAGTGGTGTTAGTTTGCGTGGGCGGGCTAGAAAGGGCTCAACAGCAACGTTTCTAAAAAAAGTCTCAAGACCGCTTGGGCCCTTTTCAAATGTTTGTCCAGATATTCTATCTATTATATTGTCTGGGGACGCGTCCCCTACGCATGTAGCGAGCATGCGATCTCTCACAATAATGAAAAGAGGGCAATCGAACACGACATGCTCCGCACCAGCACAATTGGGTTACGCAGGAGATTCTGAGTGCCCGAATCTATGCAGGTACTGCCTTCAGCAACCATGTCCTGACAGAAACTGCGTCAGGTGGAAGTTCACTTCCCCATGGTTTCTTTTATACCAATCTGTCACATTTGGTATCAGCCGATGGGCCCATCTATCTTTAGTAAAGTTATCCCATTCCTGCTGCCAACCTCTGAGTGTTGCCTGTTTACACGCGTTACGGACTCCTTTGGTACCTCTTTGGTTGAAGCATTGAACATCTTCCTTGATGATGATCCCGATGGGCGTCATCCCGGCTATGATCCACACGGCCTCTTTAGATACCGCTTGCTACTTTTGAGCACATGATCCTATACGTGCTTTCCAACCGCTCGCGTAGCTGAGCTTGTCATCGGGCAGTAACGGATGCCGCTCCTTTTATGTTCGATTGCCACTTCAGCTGACTTCCTGAATCCAAACTGTTTGTTGGACAGGCCGTCCGCAACTTCCGTATATGGTACTAGCCTGTTGAGGAGCAATCTCTCCAATAACTTGCCCGTCGTATCTCGTAGACAGATAGGTCTATACGCCTGGTGGTTTCCCCGCCTTTGGTAGTAGCACCAATTTCCGTTGCTTCCATACATCCGGGAAGATTCCTTGATCTATGTAACATTGCATCGTGGCTCTGATTATGTCCAGATCCGCATTAACTGCCGCTTTTAAGGCAACATTCGGAATACCATCGGGTCCCGGTGCCTTGTTTAACGTGAATGATTTCACTACCTCTGCAAGCTCTTTGTTCGTCACACATCTGCTGCAAACGGCGCTGGGGGCCAGGGCTTGTGCACGGATAAAAATCTGATCCCCACACCATGATTTACAAATCATGAAATTCATAAATTGGTTAGGTCATAATATCAGGATCACAAATCATGGTTCCTGGAGTCATAATCATGATTCCACATAAGCGTAACATCCAATGTGAAAACACTAAGCGGCGCACTTTGCTTCATCTCATTCGTATCGATCACTCTTAATTCAAGATGACGAAGCAGTTGAGTGGTAGAGAACGTGGCTCGCAATCGGAAGGTTCTTGGCTCGAATCTCAATGTATGCTATTTTTTATTTTTTTTTATTTTGTCGATCATAAACGGATGCGCGACTCAGCATTTCTGGCATTTGAATCATGATTCCGAGCAATCAGCTACAAAAACCTAACGCGTGTGTTGCGTTACGGCAATCTGACTCATGATATCATGAGTCCAAATCATGGTGTATTTTCATAAGACGAAAACACGCTGGAATCATGATATCATGAGTCATAATCTTGTTTTTGGATTCTGATTTCTACCCGTGTGGGATGATGCGGGAAGGGAACATCGATTATCGATTGCAGCAACTCAGGCGACTTCTCTTGGGGCGCTATGGCGCATTTGGTCTTATCCATTACCATTTTGTAGGCGTTACCCCACGGACTCGAGTTGGCACTCTGGCATAGACTATCATGCCCGCTTTGACTCTTGATTTCCCTTTTGAGAGCTAACTTTGTCGCTCTGAATGCTGAACCGCGTTCTTCTCTTTGTGCTTCTGTGCGTGGGCGTTGCATTCCTCGTCTAGCTCGAAGGCAGATTGCTCGAAGATTTGCGATTGATTCGCACCACCAGTACACCGGCGGCCTGTTTTCTCTAAGAGGAGCCTTTCTCGGCATGGAAGCATCACAAGCTCGTGATATCACAGCAACTATCTCTTCACCGTTTAGGTAAAGAGTGTTTCATTCGCGCCTCAGGGCTTCAGTGAAT
The DNA here is from genome assembly GCF_002204515.2 of Aedes aegypti. NCBI lineage: Eukaryota > Metazoa > Arthropoda > Insecta > Diptera > Culicidae > Aedes > Aedes aegypti. Next base: position 241,829,973 of record NC_035108.1, on the reverse strand, counting down.
ACTTCGCCGTCGAAGCGCGCTGCTTTCCAACCTCGTGCTTGGGTCGAGTTACATTGCGCTGCCTTACGACGGCCTGGTATTACTACTGCGAAACGATTGATGATCACTATAAGGGTTCATTCAAATATTACGTAACGCAAAATTGGTCAATTTTAGACCCCCTCCTACCCCCACGTAACAGCTCCCTCCCCCTGTTGCGTTACGTAATATTTGAATGGTCCCTGAGTATAACCGTCATAAACGCGCCAATTCATGGTACCGAAAAGGTTAGGACTACAAAATGTCACGTCGATAATCGATGCTGCACCATTTCTGCGGAAGCCTCTCACTGTACCTACATTTGCCAGCTCTACATTTAATGCGGCCAGGGATTCCAACTCTTGAGTTGGTGCAGCGGCTACCTAACTCCACTGCCCACGCATTAAAGTCACCAGCTATCACTACTGGCTGCCGATTAGCTAGTTCAGTGAACATCCTGTCGACCATGTGGGAAAATTCATCAATCGACCACCTTTAGGGGTGCGTACCAACTGCAATAGAACACGCCGTTGATTTTTGCTATCGCAAAACCGTCATTTGAGATAGACGCTACTTCTTGGGTTGGGTATCGTGCACGATTTCACTCGTTGACGTTTGAGCGGTGACGTGTTATTTTTGTGACCATGGATTCAGTGAACTTGGCACCGCTCAAACGTCAAATTAATGAACTCGTGCATTGGTCCATGGTGCCGCATTTTCTGCACACACATTTCCACGACTTATAGCCCTTCCCGATGCACTTGAAGCATGCTTTAGGAGGCTGTTATAAGTTTAGCCGGCAAACCGACCAGCCTACCTTGAGTATGCCCAAGTTCTTCGCTTTGTTGGTATCTGCAACGGGAAGGTCTATTTCTAAAATTGCCTTACTGGCTAGGTCGATGTCACACTGCTCTTTGAGGTCATTCGAGACCTCCGCTACATCGGTGATCTTATCCAGATTTTTACGATAGAGAATCACTTCTGCAGTCAGGGATCTCACATCAACCTCGTCGCCAAGTTCTTCTTGTGTTAGTTGCTTATAAGCTGCACCCTTTTACTTGACGTCCTTCTTTAAGACTAGGATCATTTCACCAAGCCTAGTCCGCCTTATGCTCCGCACATCTTCAAAACCTCGGCGTATTTTGCTTCCTCCGTTTTGATAACGAGGGCTTCGCCTAAATTCCTACGTTTCGCTGTTTTCTGTTTAGCATTATCCTTGGGCTCCGCTTTCGGTTTCCTCTGTTTTTTTCTTATTTCCAACTCGTATCCACGGGTTGCTGTTGCCTTGGGCCCGTGGTTCCTGTGAATGCACTGCCTGGTTCGGGTTATCCCGTGGCTCCTTTTTCTTGGCTTTCTTAGCCTTAGGCTTGGTGTTGGTCTCTCCTTTGTTGCCATGTCCTTTTGATCGCAGGGCTTGGCTCGTGCCAGCTTTTCCGCTCTGGAAGACGGCCGCGTAGATCACTTTTCCCTTAGCAACCATACGTCTTTTCGCCACGTATTCATCCCCGGAAGGTCTCCTCTTTCGCATCGCGTATCGAATAATATCATCAGATATATTCGCCTTGCCTGTGAAGGAAAACACTTCGGTCTGACGTCGTGTCTCTTTTGCCTTCTTCCTTGCCAAGTTGTTCCTTGGCATTCTCGTAGTCCTGCTTTGCAACTAGGACTGATTGTCGCAATTTCAGTAGACTTGTTTTCAAGTCTTTGCTAATATTGCTTTTGCTCTTAACAAAATCGATGATGACATCAAGTTGCTCAGCAGCTAGGTGCATTTCAGGGAGCTACTCCCTATCCATGGCCGATTAGTCCTGGGCCATCGGTCACCTCACATGTTGCACTGGCCAGTGCCTACCGTCGTCACAGTGTCTAGGCTTTTGCCCACACTGTTCTCACCTAAGTTGATGTTGGCCGCCTCCTTCCTTGGCGGAAATCTTAGCCGGTTACTGATAGGTCCAGACGCCTCTCCTTCACATTCCGCTAGTTGTTTGTTTTGGTTAATCATCTCTTATGGGTCCCCCTAAGAGCCGCTATCCAACTCCGCTGGAATAGTCGCCTTTATGATCTCTTGGTTATCTATGTAAGCAGGTAGGCCATGCTAGGGTTGACATAGTCCTTTATGGGGTACTATGTTCAGAGTCGGATCGGCGCAAGTCAGGTAATGGCATCTGAGCCTACTCCCGCCCAGTTGGGACAACCAGGCGACGGATTGGGACCGTACTCTAAGGCCCGCCACGGTTTTACGGGACGGTGGCAGCCTGCGCCATTATCCCACTCGCCGTTTCGGGCCAGTGTCACCTGACCCTACTAAGGGAGTAGAATGTCGCCACTGTCAGCCTCAAAGCATATTATCCAGTACATATACCGTTACTTGTCCTTAGTCGTGCGCTGCCATTATACATAATTGGGGCCGTACTGGCGTTGGTCCCAATGTGCTCGAAGCACTTCTACTCGTAGTTTCTTGCCTTGGCCGTTTGTATCGCGACCAGTATGTCATAATCAGGATCTCACTGGTATCAATCCTGATGTGCCGGTTGGCACTCCTGTTAGTTTGGGCTAGGGTGCTTTGGTACTTTAAGCGGCACCGGTCGCTTTGACAGAGTTACATTCGCATTTTTGTGCTTTTATGTAGGTTCATCAAAGCCCACTGTGAACTCCATTACATCCTGGGCAACTCACCAACTCACATAGGTCCTTGGGGAGGGGTCCGTTAAGCCCCTGGACATTCATCCCTGATGCCCCGACAGATTACACTGTGGATTCATCTTCACCATAAAGCCGCATAAATTAGGGGTCATCTGTGAGGTGGACTTTTACCACCGGAACAGGCATTCCGTAGTATTAATTCTTAGCCAATTGAAACCACCGCTACCGACACTACACGGCTATCTAGGCTGATTGGGAAAAGGAAGTTAATTGATGATTAACTCCTGACGTGCCCAAAGAGCCTTGGTCTCAGAGGATCAGTTGTCGCAGGCATGATCACTAGATATCTATCTTTGATTATAAAATTCATAATAATTAAGTATGAGACCAATCGCCGCCGAGAAGTTTATAAATCTTCATGTTACTTAAGATTTTGTACTTATCATGATCTGTTGGGGCAGGATCGTGGTTTCCGGCTGGGATTGGGCTCACACACGGACAGGGTTGGACACTACCGGAGATGGTCACTATCGGAGGAACTTGGCACCACAAGAATCACCACTTTATCGACTTTTTAATCACTTTATTTGGCTTTGAACTCAAACGAACTTTATTTCTCGAAGATTCGATTCTAACTGACTAAATTTTATTCTACTACATCGTCTTTTAACCCTACGTTGTGTGAAATAATTCAATTTGAAAGAGCTATAAAATTTACTATAATTTTAAATATTTCATTAGGCTGCCAGTCTTACTGACAGCACGGCATACCTTCATTCGGCAGACATCAGTTTTGAGAACTGTCATCGCCGCCACCTGAAATTCCTGAATTTCACTACCTGACTCCTATCATAACAAACCAATTCATCTACATATCAATGAGCAAACATTTTGTTGACATATCAAAGCTAAACATTTTCAGGATTCATAAACATCTTCAAATGGCAGCATGCAGATCTTGGTGATTGGGCGACGGATAATCCCTCTGCTGGTTCGCAGGTCCACAACTCGGATGAGTCCATCTGGTCCAGGGATGACATTGACGATTCTCGCTAACGGCCACTTCACAGGAGCGAGAAACTCATCGACGACGACGACCATTCTTCCGGGTTGTATCTCTGTGTTCGGGATGATTCGTTTGCTCTCTTTTTGCAGTTCTTGTAAATATTCCGCTTGCCATTGGTGCCAGAATTGTTGGACACGATGACGAAGACCTCGGTAATGATCCAAGCGATTGATGGGAATTTGGCTGCAGTCATCTTCGGGGATAGCAGACGGCGTTGTCCCGATAAGGAAGTGTGCCGGGGTGAGGACGGCCAAATCATTCGGATCTTCGGTGAGCGGTGTCAAAGGACGTGAATTCATCGCAGACTCGATCTCTGCTAGTGCTGTTGACATTTCTTCGAAGGAAAGTCTTGAATCGCCAAACTGCCGGTGCAAATGTCTCTTGGCAACCTTCACTGCCGCCTCCCATAACCCACCGAAGTGCGGGGCTTTCGGTGGAGTCATGTGCCATTGGATGCCCTGGTTAGCACAGTAGGTGGCGACATTCCCGGACGATTCTTCCTCCTGTAGCAGTTGATATAACTCTCGCAGTTCATTTCGAGCACCTTCGAAGTTTTTTCCGTTGTCGGAATGGATATGCGCAGGACAACCTCTACGAGCGATGAACCTTCGGAGTGCGGTGATGAATGCTGGAGTGGATAAATCGCTGACGAGCTCAAGGTGTACTGCTTTGGTGACGAAGCAGACAAAGACGCTGATGTAAGCTTTTGTCGGTGATGCTCGCTTGTGGATCGCTCTTATGTAGACTGGTCCGGCGTAGTCTATGCCAGTGATGGAGAACGGACGACTCGGGGTGACCCTCTGCATTGGAAGCTGTCCAGTCTGCTGCTTGGCGGGAACGGGCGAGGCACGAGCACAGCGGTAGCAGTTTCTCATGACGGTATTAACTACACGTCGTCCTTGTATGGGCCAATATTCTTGGCGGATGGCTGCTAGTGTAACACGGCCGCCACCGTGGAATAATCTTAGGTGGTAATGTTTGGCAACTAACCGTGTAAGTGGATGGGAACTAGGAAGGAGGATGGGGTGTTTGGTAAGATAGGGCTGCTCAGATAGACGCAATCTACCTCCGACTCTGAGGATTCCATCCGGATCGACGAACGGACTCAAAAGGCGCAAGCTTGAATGTTTGGATACCGGCTTCCCCTTCCCCAAGTACCTTATCTCTTCTGAAAACGCATCAGTTTGGGCTAACTTGATTAGTAGCATTCGGGCTATCGACATTTCTCCCACAGTGATCGATTTTGGTATTGAATCCAATTCGGGTTGAGACGACATTGACACTTTGCGTCGGCAAGCATTGACAAAGCGAAGACAGTATGCTGTCACTCTAATTAGGCGATTGTAGGAGGATGACGTGTTGAAAATTGGATTCGCTACGGGTTGGTTTTGGATCGCCGCCACCATCTTTCGCCGTTCCAGAAAGTCTTCCGGTGCACTCAACTGTCCCATTGTAACTGGCCATGCTGTTTCAGGATATTTCAGCCACGATGGTCCACAATGCCACAGATCGCTGTTAAGAAAATCGTCCACCTTCATTCCTCTGGTGATAAGATCAGCAGGATTGTGTTTGCCAGCAACTTGATGCCAACTAGATCCCTGTGTGGTGTTCTGAATTTCGGAGACCCTGTTGGCAACAAAGGTGTTCCAGGTGTACGGAGGTGAGCGTAGCCATTCCAGGGTGACTGTCGAATCGGACCAAAAGAAGGATGCGGAGATTGTCATATCGAGTGCTACGACCACTTTTTGGTGCAGCCGTGCAGCGATGACGGCAGCGGACAATTCCAATCGGGGGAGAGAAATTCTTTTTAGGGGAGCCACCTTAGATTTGGCAGCAATCAGCTGAATCTTAGTTTTGCCATGGGAGTTGGTGGATCGCGCATAGATGCAAGCGCCGTAGGCTTGCTGGGATGCATCCGCGAATGTGTGCAGTTGGACGGAAGCATTTGGTAAGAAGGCAAAACGGTCAGTTCGGTAGGATACGATTTTCGGTAATTCGGTGCGATAGCTGTCCCATTTTGTTCTCATGGTGTCAGAAATCTCCTCGTCCCATCCGCAGGGTTGCAGCCAGAGCTCCTGCAGTAGCATTTTGGCTTTTATGACTATCGGAGCTGTGAGTCCCAGCGGATCGAAATGCTTCGATACTGCTGACAAAATTGACCTCTTTGTTGGCGGGCCGTTACCTAGCTCGGGAGCGGAATCGAAACGTAGTTGATCTGTTCCTGGCTCCCAACTCACTCCAAGTGCCTTCGTGGATTCGTTGTTGTCCAATTTCAGGGTTGGCTGGGTACCAATTTGTGATGGGTCGAGTCCTTCTAAAACGTTGGGATTGTTCGATGTCCACTTTCGTAGCTGGAAGCCCCCTTTGGCCAGCAGCTCGTCCAGCTCCTCTCGGGTTTGGATTGCCTCTTCTTCCGTGTTCGCTCCCCCTATATAGTCGTCCACGTAAAATCCCTTTTTTAGTGCTGGGCCACCGAGTGGGTAGGCGTCTCCTTCGTCTGCCGCTAGCTGCTGCAGCGTTCGAGTGGCCAAGAATGAGGATGGAGCCAGGCCGTAGGTAACTGTTGCCAACTCATATGTTTCAATTGGGTCGTTCGGATGAAATCTCCAGAAAATTCGTTGCAATGGGGCATCGTCAGGATGGAGTAACACCTGGCGGTACATTTTTGCTATGTCCGCGACCAGTGCTACCGGATATTTTCGGAATCTAATAATGAGGGTCAAAAGTTCATCCTGAACAATTGGGCCTACTTGGAGGGCATCGTTGAGGGAATATCCGGTGGACGTTTTGGCCGATCCATCAAACACTACACGGACTTTTGTCGTAGTGCTGGCCTCTTTTAGGACGGCATGGTGGGGTAAATAGTGCACCAGATGTGGTTCGATTTCGCTTGGTGCGACAAGCCGCATGTGACCGAGTAACAGGTACTCCGACAAGAAAGAGTGATATTCATCCTTCAGATGTGGTTCTCTGCCCAGTCGTTTTTCGAGTAAATGAAAACGTCGAAGGGCTGCGGATTTCGATTCGCCGAGCATATGATCGAAATTCTCCCGGCGAGGCAGACGGACGATATATCTACCCTCTGGAGTGCGGGAAACATGGGAAGAGTAATGGGATTCGCATTGCTGTTCTTCTACGGAGTAATTTGGCTGATTTTCGACTTCTTCGATGCGCCAAAAGCGCTCCAGTGCTTCATGGAGTGGATCGGAAAGTGAGACGTGACATGCTACGGGGGGCGATCTGAGGCGTTTCTGATTCCTACCGGTGACAATCCAACCAAACACGCTTTGAATGAGGGCGGGATTTTCACCTTCTTCGATACGGGTACCAGGGTTGACATAGGTGAAAAAGTGCTCTGCTCCGAGGAGCATATCGATAGCACCGGTCTTGTTAAAGGTAGGGTCAGCCAAAGGGAGATCATTTGGGACATGCCAGCCTTCGGCAGGAGATGACACAACAGGCAAGTCAATCGTAATGCGGGGCATAACGAGGAAGTCGAGTCCGAGTTCGAAGTCTGAATTTCTCGATTGGATAGTGGCACTGACGGAGTGATTCACGCTCGAGGAGGACTCACCGACACCGAACACAGGGATGTTGATTTTTCTCCGCTTTAGTCGTAGAAGTTGGCATAGACGATCGCTGATGATATTGGATTGCGATCCATTATCCAATAACGCTCGTGCGGGGTGTTTTTGCCCATTGCAATCGAGCACCATCAACACAACGGTCGAAAGCAAAACATTCGCGTTTGATGTTTGTGAGGAATGGGTTGTCTGGGCAGTGACAGCATTCGTGGATGTGGGTGATCGTTTGGTGCTATTTATTATAGCATCTTGCTTGACGATGGGCTTAGGTGTGTATGCTGCTGTGTGCGAGGTGGTGGATGGTTGATCGGCATTTAGTGGGTGGTAACCGGGGTGTAGCATTGAATGGTGTCGTTTTTTGCAATGACGACAGGAGAATTTCGATTGGCAATTGCGAGCGAGGTGGTCTTGACGAAAGCAATTGAGGCAAAGGTGATGTTCATTGATAACTTTGAGACGATCAGCGATGGACATTTTCTCGAATCGTGGACATTGAAAGAGTGGATGGTGTTGGTCGCAAGAGTAACATTTTCGAGAAGTGGTTTCGGTTACAGCATGGGAAACTGTTTTATGAAACGGTGGGCGGCGAAACATAGTTGGTTGTTGATTGGATGTTGGCTGCGCTTGGTGATTCACCGACATGGATTCAAGTACGCGAATGCGTCGCTGAAGAAAATCAATGAGGCAACTGTAGTCGGGGTTTGTGGCTGTCGTAGCGAAATCTTCCCAAGCCTTTTGAGTGTTGTCGTCGAGTCGGAGGCATAGGAGATGCTCCAACATAGTGCTCCACGAATCGATTGGTTCGCCAAGTTGGCGGAGGGTTTTAGTGTGACGCTCATATTCGTCGACGACTGAATGAAGTGCAGCGGCGGACTCTTTCTTCATTCGCGGGCAATCGAGGAGGGCTTGCAAGTGGCGTTTCTTAAGAAGGTAGTCGTTAGCGTAGCGAGAGACGAGGGTTTGCCATGCAATGGCGTAGTTGACGGAGCTAATACCGATCGATTCTATGAGTTGGGCCGCTTCTCCTTTTAGAGCAGCGCGGAGATAGTGGAATTTTTGTATGTCGTGAACTTCGGGATTGGAATGAATCAGGGCGACGAATGTATCATGGAATGGTAGCCACTGATTATAGTCGCCGTCAAACTCCGGTAGGGATATGGTTGGCAATTTGATACCGGACAGCCCGGAAGTAGACGATTGGGGGATTGCGTTCGTTGTAGGAGGTACATTGGGGAGAAATGATTGCAAAGCAGCTTTGATTTGGAAATAGCGGGTTTCGTTATGGGAACGGAAAGTGAGGTTTTGTGCCATACCTTGATTGGTTAATTCCATGTCCTCGAGTTGGGTTTGAACTTCTTCTAGTCCCATCCACACGGTATCGAGGTTCTCGAGACGTAGTTTCACCTGGCCTCGGTCCCGTTCCGCCACGTATTTCTCGACAAACTGTTCTGCTCGTCCCAGCGCAGCGATGAGAGTGGTACGGCGGTTGATGAGCTGTTGTCTCGAACGTTCTTCCGCCATTGCGGAGTCGGGTTGCACTGGATAGGAGATACAGAGGAAGACCCGGTAGAGCCGGACAAGCGGAGTAGGGATGTAGGAACGGTACTAACCTTCTCAAGGCTAGATTTAAGCCTTGTATTTTATTCGAATCTGCTTGCAAATCCGGCGTAGTAGGTCCTCGGATGAAAATCGGTATACGGATGGCAATGGCGTAGCTTACTTGCTAGCAGCGACAGCTGAACGGTTCCAGAAGATTCGGCGAAAACTCCGGAACGAATAGGAGAAAAACAGGAAAAAATCTCAAGGCACCCGCGGTAAACTTCTGCGCACTTCGGAATTATACGTACCGAGTGCCTAATTGAATTAGGCCTTGTATTAAAGAATTCAATCGGGAACTCAGGAGAAGCTTCTCGATGGCGGGTGGGCACAATAGGATCCGGGGAAGATGGCGATCTTATGAATGCCGCTGGGGCACACAATGGTGCGGAACGATGGCGGTAGATAGCGTCGGCGTCCGTAGTATGATGGCGGGAAGAAACCTGATCCTGGTCACGGCACCAAGATGTTGGGGCAGGATCGTGGTTTCCGGCTGGGATTGGGCTCACACACGGACAGGGTTGGACACTACCGGAGATGGTCACTATCGGAGGAACTTGGCACCACAAGAATCACCACTTTATCGACTTTTTAATCACTTTATTTGGCTTTGAACTCAAACGAACTTTTATTTCTCGAAGATTCGATTCTAACTGACTAAATTTTATTCTACTACATCGTCTTTTAACCCTACGTTGTGTGAAATAATTCAATTTGAAAGAGCTATAAAATTTACTATAATTTTAAATATTTCATTAGGCTGCCAGTCTTACTGACAGCACGGCATACCTTCATTCGGCAGACATCAGTTTTGAGAACTGTCATGATCATTTATTAATCATCATCCGATTGTAACAATATAACATTGAATCTCTGCATTAAAATTTTACTTTTCAAATTTCCATTTTACATTCTACTTACAACGTCTTCTCCAACTCTTTTCATCCCGCAGATGACTTTGAAGCCGATCTGGGCCTGGGCCAGATGGACTTTCAGAGCTTTCAGATGCTTTCCGACACTGGTGCCATGATCGATCCGATGGACGAAGACAGCTTTCGGCGCGAGCTTCAGTGAGACGACCTGCAAGGGGACGGTGAGGACGACTATCGCACCGATGAGATGACAAGGTTACAAGCTTTCGTTACGTTGCTTTAAGTTTGACGATTATTTCGTTTCGGAACAATCAATAAAACGGAGGACGGAAATCCTACGCGGTTTAGCGGTAGGAAGCTTTCTTTCTGAAAGAAGAAGGTATTATTTCTCTAAGAGATTGGTTCATTTCTATGCGAATCAAGCTTTTAGAACTTTGCAAACGAAAGTGAATCGAAAGTGCAGTACTAGAAACCGGCTAGAGAATTTTATAAGGTTTTAACCTATAAGGAGGAAACGCTATTTGAGATACAATGAACTTAACGTGTAAGTTTAACAATAGTGATAGTGGCAGGCAAAAGGTGAATAGAGTATAGGGCAAGATATTGTACGCGAGAGCAGAGAGCGCATGGGCAATTGTACGAATTTAGGATAGTGTCTTGTGTATGAGAGAGTGGAATTTTTGATAGATTTCATGATGAAAAAGCACAAATCAAGACCGTATAAAGTATACCCCAGTAGATTTGGAGCGAAATTTTTTGTTCTGTGTGTGGATCGATAGGAATTCCTTACTAATATCATGGTATGATATTGCATGAGTTTATAAGTTTAGTCGAATAAACATGACCATTTTTTTATTTATGTTCGTTTGTTTTGGTAGATTCGGGTTCGAACGCTCCGTTAGATGTAGATCTGCTGGACAAGGCTTTAAATTACAATAAACGCGAAACAATCATTCACACTAACCTTACTAGAGGTTTTTGCCAAAATATGCCACTTGCAAAGGAAGGCACGAAGACAAACAATAATATGCTTATCAGGATTAGGACAAGTCATTTCTTTTAACCGTAGTAAGGACTTTGGATCTTTTACGATTCATTTTAAAATTCAAATCATTGTATTTTTTGTTGTTGAAAACTTGCGGAAGCAAAAATATTGCAAAATCCCATAAAAAGTGACAAATTTGGACATGAACTAGGACTCAGGTTCGAAAATTCAAGCAGCTCGCAAATTCAGTTCTGTTGAGCTTAAATGAAAGGCACACATTTCCATTTTCAGAAACCCTCTGAGAATTCCGAAATAAGTCAATTAGACCACCGGCCACCTGATACATTTGAAAAAGGTCGTTTTGGAGACTCATAGTTTGACGACCTGTAATTTTGGAACCAATCAAGTATTATGAACCATACATAAAAGATTGAATAGATATTTACGTGGAATATGAATAGATATACTTCAAATTCAAACCCGATTCCGGAAAGTTATTTTCAATGGTAGTTTTGTGTATGTAGTTCACTTCTGTGCTATTCGGTTGATGGATTATTATTTATTTGATTCAACATCAATCAGAGGTGCGTCCAGTTTCATTAAAAAAAAAATGAGAAAAAATGAACCACACTTCATGCCTTTACAATCGGTGAGCTTGTTCTAATTTCCTCATCTATTTCTAGACAACAAATAGATGAACAGCAATAAATTTGAGAATTTGTGATTTTTTTTCTTTGCACCGAAGTGATCCGGCTAGTCGCAAAAGTTTTGAGCATGAGCGTGAGCATTGATGACCGTATAATTCGTAGTTGCTACTCCGTGATTGACAAGAATCATCGAAATTGTACAGGGAATTAACAGATGTAGCTTGGGAGTAGCATACCATCTTCAATGCACGTTTTCGAGGACTCTGAAATTAATGTCAATAACGGCGCCGGCCACGTCCTTACGGTCATCGGGAAAGGGAAGAAATGTTAGTGTGGCATCCATTGTTACTAAAGACCGAGTATACCTCTGCATCTTCATGGTTCCCACGGGAAGGAGTTTTGTTAGCGGGAGGGCTTCAAAGCTAAATGTTTTACCTTGGTAAGTGATGCGATTCATGTAACCTCTGTTTAAAAAGTTATCTATCAATGCGTCGACATCTTAAACATCGAACTATTCAATGGTTTGAATCTCGAAATTTTATAGAACATGAATAAGCGCTTATGTCAACATTTAAAGCAGGCCTGTCCAACGTACGGCCCGCGGGCCGCATCCGGCCCGCGAATCCATTTTGTGCGGCCCGCGGAAGTTTTATAGATTCTTCTCATTTTCGGCCCTTACCTACTTGAAGTTAGACATACTAAAGCTAACCGTTTTAGATTTTAATTTAGCTTGGAACAAATATTTAGCTGAGTAATTATTTACTTTGTTTTAAAATTTGCTTATCATCAGAATCCCTTGGAACCATTCCAAATATGTGACTATAATCTTTTGCAGCTTAATTTTAGGTATTGTCGGAGTTTAAAAAAAACTGGTAAAATTTAATCTGCAAATGAATCTAACTTGAGAAGTTCGAATTAAGATTCTTTATAAAAAATCAAGTTTATTAGATTCATCTTGTTAAAAATACAACAACATTTTTTAATCGTGACTTTCTTCTATAATCGAAATTAAGCCAGCACAAAAATTATTGTCAAAAAGATTAATTTTCAAACATAACTTTTCTGAATCTAAAAATTCTTCCAGAACTCTGAAAATAAGTTTAACCAACTCATGGGAGTGAGAATTCTTGGCAGGATTATAAAAAAAAGGCAAGCTTTTAGAAAACGTAAGACAAGATTTGTCATAAATTCTGGACACGATTTTTACGAATAACATAGGCTTCTCACAGAATCTTCAACAAGATTCCACGGCCAAGATTTACATCGTATTTAATATGTAAGTTTTTAAATTCCTGGCTAAGGTTAGTATGAATTCTTCGACAGCATTCTCGAAGATTTTACGGTAGGATTTCTAAAAGAATATCAGGCAAGATTCTCAAGAAATCTTAGGCACGATTCTTGTGAAATCCTGGACAGGATTCTGACCAAGATTTTCGCAAAAATTCCTCATTCCGGGTCATGAGCCTCACAAAATCTTATGCAGGATTCCGAATCATAGGGATCCGGATCCTATTCTTGTCACTTTAGATTCACTTCAGCAATGCGGTTTTTTGGAAGCTACAGCTCTTATTTGGCGCTTCAGCTTCTTATTGCTAAGTTTCAGACAATTCGACCGAGAAAAACTTCGCATGCCAAAGTGAACCATGGAAGTGCCCAAGTGATTCTGCACTCTACTTGGTGAAATTCTGGCAGGATTCTGAGTAAATTCCTTTAAAGTCCTGGACATTAGTTTCCAAGCGTTCAAAATTTCTTGGGTAAACTCTTCAAAATATCATGTACAAGTGTTTTGCATGATTCCATAGAAGAAATTTGCTTCATTTACTGATTTTTCTCAGATTTCATGCGAATATTTGTGCATTTGGAAACCTGGTCCGCCACACAATATTTTTTCTGCGATTTGGCCCGCGCTTCAAAAAGGTTGGGCAGGCCTGATTTAAAGTGACCATTCATAGTATGTTCAACAAATTCATAAAAAACACATGTTATGATACAAATGTGTTATTACAAGCATTAAACGTGCTTACCAGTTGGTAATCCATCCTCGACTGAACAGTTACAATCTCAGCGTCAACACATATAAGCAGGAATATAAAATAACTCCGATGGCACGCGAATGCAGAGCTAACTGAAAAAAAAAATCACTCCGAGCCTGCGAATGAATCGGACAGCTTGGGCCATCGCAAAGCACTCTCCGGCTAGTCGCGAAAGTTTTCAGGACAAATTGAAGATGCTTGAAAAATGTTTCATCGCGTAGAAACTCCATCAAATATTTTGCTAGAATTTCTTCAACAATTCTGCAAAAATAAACAATCTATCGAAAATTCGACATAATCTGAATTATGCCATAAAATATTAGTAGGAATTTGATCGAATCGTAATGGTAATGATGATAAAAGGTTACATTTATTTTTCAAGCTTTCTGCTGACGAATGAACCTTTTTAATTTTCAATGTCTTCGACTGCCGTATGTGACTTTTTGACTCTTGTACAGCACAGCATTTCCTTTAAGGCAAGGCTGTTCGTTTCCGTTAAATAACAAGGCTGTTCGTTTTCAGCCATGGGAAATATTCTTGTTTTTGTAAGTTTAAAATATGTACAATTATTCATTTTACCATGTATACGAAATTTAAAAACAAAACTAATATACGTATACGAAATTTAGAACTAAAATTTATTGAAATGAGTTTCTTTTCTGAGACATCTCTACAGAAATATCACAAGATTTTTGAAAAAAAAAAAAATAACTCTGAAATAACAGAGATAATCGGTAATAACATTCTGTAGAAATAACTGGGAAATTTATGGAGAAACAATCAGAGCAATTTCCTTTGAATCATCCTGAAAAATCTAAAATCTATTTCTAAAGAAGTTTGTAATAAAAATGATAGAAGAATTTCAGGGGGTATAAAGGAAACCAATCTTTTCTGGAGAAAATCCTCAATGTAATTCTAGGGGAAAATTTAGGAGTATTTCTAACCCTTAAGAGAAATCTTCCTTAGCCAAGTGGTTAGAGTCCGCGGCTACAAAGCAAAGCCATGCTGAAGGTGTCTGGGTTCGATTCCCGGTCGGTCGTCTTTTCGTAATGGAAATTTCCTTGCCTTCCCTGGGCATAAAGTATAATCGTATCTATTACACGACATACGAATACGAAAATGGCACCTTTGGCAAAGAAAGCTCTCAGTTAATGATTGTGGAAGTGTTCATAAGGACACTAAGCTGATAAGTATGGTCTGTTCCAGTAATTCCAAGAAGAAGTAGAAGAAGAATAAACCTTTAGAGGAATTATTGCAAAAAAAAATCCAAACATCGTTTAAGAAATTGCTTCGTAATCCTAGGTTTATGGCTTTTCATAATTTAATAGAGTCCTGGGAAGCGTCCATCTAATATTTTTTAGAATCACTTTGGAAGTACCAATGAATCGACATACCAGGAAGATCATACCGTCGCGTGATTTGTTTTGATACGCCGTAAACTGTTCTTCAAAACCCTTTGTTTTCTTTTCATTTTTTTTCCAAAAACAAATCATTCCGGTGGTCATCCCAGGGTTATTTCGGTGACCAGTAAAGATTTGAGTGATTCTATACTCATTATTTTATTAGATGAGTCACATGCTTGACAATTCAGAAATATTGAGCCATGGAGTGCATAGTTCACATTACTTGATGGATTGCGAAATTACAGGTCGTCTTAAATTTGACGTCCTAAAAGTATGTCTCTGGAGGTACTTTTTCCAGATGTAGCACGTTCCCGGTGACCACAGTGACCAAATCCGGAATACTCGTGTGGTTTCTGATAATAGGCATGCGTACTTTTCATTTGAGTTCAACAGAACTGAATTCAACGAGCCTAAGGGCTAATTTTGGAAGAACACTACATTTTATGTCTGACGATTATTTTGTCCATGAGGTACCGTCTAATGTGGCGTTCGGCGAAATCAGCAGATTTTTTAATTAAAAAAAGTACGATCTGTACCCCAACAAGCCTGGTATTTTAGATAGAGCGAAAAGAGACGCATGATTACTTAATTTTGTGAAGAATAATTTACAAAGCCAACATTTAAACCGATTAACGACTGAGATTTTCTGTTTTGTCTATTTTATGATGCATGAGTCTCAACATTAAAAAAAAACTACTGAATGATAATAAAAGAAGAAAAAAAACATAGATAGAGATGTATGCAAAACCAAATCTTCAAAGCCTTCAGCGAGCGAAATTGAAACGAATATTACAAACAAGGAAAAGAACACAGTTTGAAGATTGATTTATTGAAGAAGCAAATCTAAGAAAGTAAATATCGTAACATATCAAAAATCCATTTTTCCTCTAAACAGCATAATAAAATCGACAATTCAATAACCCGTTTCTGAACAGAGTAAGAATTTTAACAAACAAATAATAGCCAAGAGCCAAAAATAACCTAGCAGATTAAATAACATTCATCCCTCCCACGATATTGCTCTCTTTATCTCTATCTCTCTCAAAAATCGCATTTCTACCTTACTAGCGGTCACTGACTGTGTTTAATTCTATTTACTATTCTTCTATTAAGAGAACACACACGCATACTGTTACAGCCATTTCTCTCTCTCTCTTTCCTATCTATCGTACCTATATGTTCTACACATACCAATTTGTCCAGACAGTTAAAAAAAAGAAAGCAAATCCAATGTAGACAGCTCATTACCACTCTGAAACAGACTACATCTGCAGAAACGTATTTTTTTCGTGCATTGCAATATATTCACAAACCAACCCAAAACACATACATCTACATATGCATACACTTCAACGTTCATTCTGAATGGGCAGTGAAGCAATAGTCAGTCATCCGATGAAAGAGGGAAGCTCTACCAACAACAGTTATTGTTAATGTTTAAAGGAAGATAACAAAACTCGATAATACCTACATCCTAGCAGAAGAGAGAAAAGAAACGACTTAGATATAAATATGTGTAATTATTAAGGAGACCAACAAAATTGTATAAACATGTGGTTTTTAGTTAAAATCTAACTCTATGTTTTCTTTCATTTCCCTTTCGTTTCCCCGTGTCTGATTTCGCTTTGCTTTGGTTTTTGGTGATTTTCTCCGATTATTTGTTCGTTGATGTGATTCTCTTATTGTTATTTTTATTTCACAAAAGAAAATCTTTGTTCGTCGTTTCTATTATCAATCCTTCAGAAGTACCTACAGAATAAATCATTTCAAGATTGATTGTGATTGACATTGTCAAGGAGCCAAACTCTTATCGTAAGAATTACGGGAATTTTTAGAACTACAGTATAAACTCCATTTCTACAGAATCCAACCTACATAAAGGTATCCTTAACATCATAGTAGGAAAAAAGCACTAATTTTCAAAAATATTTTAACCGAAGTGTTAATATATCAAGAAACAGGAAAGTTTTCGCGATGTGAGTATTTTTTGTCATAAAAAATATTCTACCAACGTAAATTCTTGGTTGTCGGCTATCTCAGTCTTAATCAGCGAACGTTTTAATTTATTTTGCCCGACGTTTCGGCCATTTGTTGTGGCCTTTTTCAAGGGAAAAATGGTCTATGGACAAAAACGATAGACCATTTTTCCCTTGAAAAAGGCCACAACAAATGGCCAAAACGTCGGGCAAAATAAATTAAAACGTTCGCTGATTAAGACTGAGATAGCCGACAACCAAGAATTTACGTTTTCAACTTCCAGTCGCAACCCCCAATATATTCTACCAACTCTTTTTAAGGGGGCAGGATCCGTCATTGATTTCAGAATTTTCAAAAGCAGTTTTTTCGTTCAAAATCAAGAAAAATAACAGGAAAATGTGTTCACTGTATTCTATTATCCAACCGAAACACAGTGAACACATTTTCTTCGAATAATGTTTAGTTTTGAACAGAAAAACTGCTTTTGAAGTTTCGATAATGACGATGATTACGATGACGGAGCGTTGATCGTTAATGTATTCATCTGAGCAGAATCTCAATAGAGAAACAAAACAATAGATTGAAGTACCTTGTATCTTTCAATTCCGCACTTAAGGGGACACGGGAGACCGTGTTATTTTCCCTATCTTTCGTCTCACTCTTACAATTATCATCAAAACTTTGTGGAAGCAAATCTCGAGTTTTAGTGAACCGATGAAGCTGAAAATGTATCGAGTTGTGCACTACGTATATAGAATCATAGTGATACATTTTTCGTATCAATATATGGAGTGATTCTTGAGATTTGCTTCTTGAAATGGATAGGGTGATTATGATGACGTCCCGTGCGGCCTTAATGCTTATCTTTGACAAACACGCGTATTTCGACTACCACTTGTAGCCTTCTTCAGTGTCAGTTACTTGTATCCACTGGATGCGAGTAAGTGACACTGATGAAGAAGGCTTCAAGTGGTAGTCGAAATGCGCGTATCTGTCAATGATAAGCAATTAGGGCGGAACTGAAAGGTACAAGATACTCAAATATACTTTTTCATTATTCTATGAGTTGGGCTGTTAAGCTGTTGAAGGCATCCTTAACTTAACTTAAAATGCGAGCTGGTTATTTCCAGCCTGTACTCTCAGTGCCATTCAGATGTCCATCGTAGTGTTCCTTCCGCCTTTCTATCTATACTCTTGTCGATACAAACATTTGAGAATTTGTATGGAGCATTGTCTTCGGCCAGACATCACCTCATATATAACCACGAAGTACATGGAAAGTCCCTAAAGAATGTTCCGGTCCGCATTCTACTGATGACGCTTGATTTACTGGGCCTGAAACCAACCCTCAAGATTTCCGGAAGATCAAACTGAGT
Organism: Aedes aegypti; assembly: GCF_002204515.2. Classification (NCBI taxonomy): domain Eukaryota; kingdom Metazoa; phylum Arthropoda; class Insecta; order Diptera; family Culicidae; genus Aedes; species Aedes aegypti. Next base: position 241,811,773 of record NC_035108.1, on the reverse strand, counting down.
AGTTCAGCTTACTCATGTAAGTACGACTTATCAGCCCTAAATCAGCATCGGTAATACATAAACGCACTATAATAGCATCACTAATACAGACACACCCAACAACAGCACCTCCACCTCTTAGAAACTTTTTTATTGCATCAGTGATGCTTCTAAGTCTGGTTGTACAGGTATGCCAAGCATAATAGTAGTTTTTGCAATTACTCATCGTAATAGGCTGTTTTTGGCACGCTGAAGCTACGCACAAGTTGGGACCTTACAAATTAGCATTTTTCGTTTCTACATGTATACCTTTATTGAACAATAACATCTAAAGAAACGTTCGGATGTATGCAATTATGTTTACAGCAAGACTAACTCTGTGTTCAAGTGGGGCGGTTAACCTTACCATGGGCAAATTACCCCGCGTTGTACGAGGCAGTGATGTTGTTCCTAAAAAATCTTTCGAAATATACTCTGGGCTTATTCTACGAGTGGAGTGTAGTAGAAGAAGTAGTCTCCTGCTTCTCCTTATTGGAATGGCCGTAGGTCGGACAGACAAATAAAACACGTGTGTGTTCTATGAACTATAACGGGAAAGTGAAAATTTATTCTAGAATCTTAAGGCTAAGTAGCCCGTCATTCGTTTTGGCAACAATGATGACTTATCAGCTTGCATTTCAAAGTTATAAAACTCAGTCTTTATAGTTTATATTCACTTGAAAAAGTATCACTGTACGTGCTTACATGCATAAAGTATACTGATACTTTTTCAGCTGTGTCAGTGCAAAACCAATTGATTTTCTTTGATTCGAAATCGTGTGATGAATTAGCAACAATCATCAACGACGCGTACAAATTTCAATGACGGCCTACTTCGCCTTAACGCTAACCGCAACATGCGCGTAGCCATAGCAACATGCTTTAATTCAAATATTCATAAAAGATACTAAAAAATCATCTCCTACACTCCTCCTCGACGGAAAACTCCTGCAGCTTCACGAAAACTCCTCAGTTTTACGGACTGTAAAGGCTTCGTCATCATATCCGCAACCATCACGAATGTCGATTTCACAATTCTGCAGCAAACCTCGAATAAAGTTGAATTTCGTTTCGATGTGCCTCAAACGGCGACCAATGGTCAGTGAATTCGATTGTTTGATCACCCCTTGGTTGTCCTCGAATACCACCACTGGTGAGGTCACGTTAACGTCGAAATCGCTCAATATTCGGCGAACCCAACGAAACTCTTGGAGGATTTGGTGCTACTGAGTGTGAACCAAGTTTTCTTCTTCGAACTCCAGCTAATCGAACTACCAGCGAAACGGAACTAGTGTCGCCGGCCCAATCAGCGTTGACGTAGACCTTCACTACTGATCAATCAACTCCCAGGACCAACTCGTCGTGCAGTGTGTGCTTCAGGTATCGCAGTACACGTTTTGCTTCCAGCCAGTCAGCTTGTGTCGGGCAGCTAGTCTTCCTTCCCAGAATGGACACTGCGGCTGCAATATCCGGACGCGTTTTCACGGCCACTTTCAATAAACCACCAATCAAGTTGGCGAATTGATTAATATTTGGCAATTCGTCGGCATCTGTCTCCTCCTTTGATTGTGTGTGGCCGGTGCTGAGAGGAAACTTCGATGGTTTGGCATCCGTCATTTCGAAACGCTCCACCAATATTTGGATGTATATCGACTGATCAAAGCTTACGCCTTCACTGGATCGGCTCACCTCGATGCCCAGGAAATTCTTGATGTCTCCCAACGACGTTACTTCGGAATGCTGGTTTAGCTCTCGAATGATCCGCTCATACTCTTCTTCTTCTTCTTCTTCTTCACATGCAACGACCAGGTTGTCGACGTACACCACCAAGTAGGTGCACTTTTTCCCGGTTCGACGAACGTATAGACACGAGTCGTTTTTTCAATTGCTCGAAACCAATCTTCTTCAGGACCGTATCGAACGTTTGATTCCAAACTCGGGCGAATTGCTTCAGGTCATATTTTTCGAAACATGCACACTTTGCCCTCGTCCTTTGTAGACCTGGTGGCCTACGCATGTACACAGTTTCCATAAGAACCCGTGCAGGTAGGCTGTCTTCACGTCGGCGTGTTTGACGATCATCTTCTTCTGGCTAGCGACCAACAGCAGAACACAAAAGGTGACCTGCTTGACCACCGGGGCGAACACCTCGTCGAAATTGGTTCCGTACTTCTGTGTGAACCCCTGTGCCACCAGTCGAGCCTTATAGCACACACGTTGCCACGTTCGTCCAGCTTGCGCTTAAATATCCACTTGGATCAGATACCTTCCGCTCGGCGGCAAGGTCAGTCAACTCTCACGTGCGGTTTGCACGAAGCGATTGCAGCTCCTCCTCAATTGTAATTCCACAGTGCACTTTCGGGACCTTTGAGTGCTTCCTCGTACGTTCTTGGTTCGAGTGGTAAATTGTGTACCAAGCTGCTAGTTTCACGATACCGAACAGGAGGTAATGCGCCCCGATATACGCACTGGAGTGACTGGCTCATCAAACTTCTCGTCGATAGACTCTTCACCTGACTCATATTCAGCACACGAATCGGCATCCTCATCATCAGCTTGAAGCACCGATTACGTATTACGCGGTAAATCGATCTCGATAACATCGGTTGGCTTGATCGATTGCTTGAGTGGCTTCTCTCCATCTAAAAAACGTGCATCTCGGCTGCGAACGCAAACGGCATCACTACTCCATCGTTGCCCTTGGCAACACGTGCTTTCGGTTTTGACTGCTTGGCGTCGGGTTTTCGGCCCAGCGAAGGGCAATTGTTCTTCATGTGCCTGGTTGCTTGCAATGGTTGGCATGGACTTGATTTCGACGCGTTAAATGGACTCACCACGGCCGGATTTCTCGCTTCGCTTGAGGGCTTCATCAAGTTGCCTTTTCACCATGTCCATCGTCAATTCGTCTTCGGGGCGGCTCTCCAGTGCGGTCGTCAGAGCTTAATATGACGTCGGCAGGCTTCGCAAAATGAGCACAACCGTCAGAGTGGCTCCCAATTCCAGCCCGGTGTTCGCCAATCGTTGGAACAAATCCTCCATCTCGTGCAAATGGCGTTCCATGTCGTCGCCGTCCGAGTAGGTGAGGTTGCAAATCTGCTTCAAGATGGACACTTTCGATGTAAGGAAGGTTTTTTGGTGATGGTCCCTGAGCGTCTCTCAGATTTGCTTGCACACTTACGGATCAGTGACTGCTGCGTGATTTTCGACGAACAGCGAAATCGTCCCTTGCGTCTTGGCGTCTCCGTTTGTCCACGTCTTGGTGACTGGTTCTGGCGCGTCTGTGGTCATCTGATGACGTCGTCATCTCCTACATTCCTAGCCGACTTAAACATTGTTTCCCTCGACAGGGTCAACCTACGGACAGCTTTTGATGTTGAGGTAACTCTAGAGTTAGGTTTGAGTAGCTCTGAGCAAATTCCGTTGGAAAATGAATCGTTATTTTCAATAGGCATAACAACCAGTTTTTTTTTTTTGGTTTATTCTATGAGTGGTGTGAGGTTAGAAGTTCTAACTTAGAGCTGTCGGTCTCACATAGCGAGATGACAATACTCGACACGAGTGAAGTGACTAGCCTTGTAAATAAAATGGAGAGTCACTTCACTCGACTCTATTGTCACCTCGTTATGTGAGACCGACAGTTCTCACCTCACGCCACTCGTAGAATAGACCCAGTTATGTTTGAATCAATATGTCATTCGTTAACTCGTAGTGAAAATGGGTTAAAGTTTTTGGCGAAATGTTCAAAAAGATGTTAGAGAGTGCTTCGTGAAGCCCAAGCAGGACAGTTCGGTTTTGCGTCGTCTGATAAATTTGGCTCACGGTTTCGCGCATGTTTTCGTCGCCGGAGATTTTTTTTTTTCCTGTTTTCAAGCGTCTTGCTGGGTAGTGCTTCGTGAAGCCCAAGCAGGACAGTTCAGTTTTGCGTCGTCCGATAAATTTGGCTCACGGTTTCGCGCATGTTTTCGTCGCCGGAGATTTTTTTTTCCTGTTTTCAAGCGTCTTGCTGGGTAGTGCTTCGTGAAGCCCAAGCAGGACAGTTCGGTTTTGCGTCGTCCGATAAATTTGGCTCACGGTTTCGCGCGTTTTCGTCGCCGGAGATTTTTTTTTTCCTGTTTTCAAGCGTCTTGCTGGGTAGTGCTTCGTGAAGCCCAAGCAGGACAGTTCGGTTTTGCGTCGTCCGATAGATTTAGCTCACGGTTTCGCGCGTGTTTTCGGCTCCTAAGATTTTTTTTTCTGTTTTGGAGCGTCTTGCTGGGTAGGTATTTGGAAGGCACAAGCAAGACGGTTTGTTTTCGGGACGCCAAGAAGTTTTGCTGTCAGTATCAGTTTTGTGTTCAGTCGAGGATGGATTACCAACTGGTGAGTTCGTTTCATTCTTGTGATAACACATATTTTCTTGAAAGCGTAACTTTTAAGTAATTTTAAAACAAGCTTTGTATGGTTCGTCACTATAAGTGTCGGTATTATGTTTTTTTCTTATACAATTTCAATATACATATATTTGTCTCTTTTATACGTTATTAAAAATTATCTTTTGAATTGTTCGACATTGTGAATGTTGACGTATTTTTTAAAACTTGTACCATATCGAGACAAAATGCACAGTATTACTCATATGTAATTTTCAAACAAACTATGTATAGTTCGTCACTACAAGTGTCGGCATTATTCCTGTTTCATATAATTTAAAATATATACATGTAATTTTCAGTTTTCGTCATTAATAAAAACATCTTTTGAATAGAGTAGTGTTTGATCCTTCGACCTTGACATTTGCTCCTGCTGGGGCGGGTGATGAGGGCAGGATCAAACATGTCGCGCGTCGGTAGTGAAGCGGTGAAAAAGTGATCGGTTCGTTAGTAGTGTTTGATCCTTCCACCTTGACGCTGGCTCCTGCGGGAGCGGGTGATGAGGGCAGGATCAAATATGTCGCGCGTCGGTAGTGAAGCGGTGAAAAAGTGATCGGTTCGTAAGTAGTGTTTGATCCTTCGACCTTGACGCTTGCTCCTGCGGGGGCGGGCGATGGGGGCAGGATCAAACTTGTCGCGCGTCGTTCGCTCAGAGAAATGAAAAAGCGCCGCGGATCGCTAGTAGTGTTTGATCTATTGATCGCGTCGCTTGCTCTTGCGTGGGCGAGTGACGAACACTTGTTCGGCGTTTAATGCGATTATCGAATTATTTCGCGAATCCGGTTAGGCGTGATTATATCATGGCTCGCATCACCAAACATTGGTGACTCCCAGATCTTTACCTTATCCCACTAACCCAATATCCTCTCCATGACAACCGTGGAGATGCAGAGGTGATCTCGGTCTCTAGTAACAACGGTAGTCACACTAACATTCCTTCCCTTCCCCGATGACCGTAAGGACGTGGCCGGCGCCGTTATTGACTTTTAAATTTGAGCTCTCGATTTGTGCACATTGAAGAATGGTAAGCTAATCCCAAGCCCCATTCATTAATTCCCTGTGCAACTTCGATTGTTCTGGTCAATCACGGAGTAGCAACTACGGATTGTACGGTCATCTATGCTTATGCTTATGCTTATGCTTAAATGTTCAAAAAGATGTTAGAAGCGCGCTTTCACATATCAAACATATATTGAAGCTTTGAGGATTGGCAGGTAACGAAGCGCTAAGGAAGTTTGACAGTGAAGACATCTTGGCTATTTGGGGGCCCAGATAGCCGTAGCGGTAAACGCGCAGCTATTCAGCGAGACCAAGCTGAGGGTCGTGGGTTCGTATCCCACCGGTCGAGGAACTTTTCGGGTTGAAAATTTTCTCGACTTCCCAGGGCATAGAGTATCTTCGTACCTGCCACACGATATACACATGCAAAAATGGTCATTGGCATAGTGAGCTCTCAGTTAACTACCACAGTTAAGTGCTCATAAGAACACTAAGCTGAGAAGCAGGCTCTGTCCCAGTGAGGACGTAACGCCAGAAAGAAGAAGAAGACATCTTGGCTATGCAAATTCAAATACGTTTCCGAGTAGAAAGATTTTGGCGCTTTGGGACAAATTATCTTTCCAAGCCATTGAGGGACTACAACGGTGATTACATTGCGGAACACGTTTTTGTCTCAAGCACCAAAATACCACTATTCACTCAATTAAGGGCTGCTGAATCCATCGCCGTTAAAATATTATAGCAAATCTAGTTTTTTAGATATTTGTGCTTGTTCTGCGCGGCGTGTGAGTCGAGACGAGTCGCTCTCATCGCGAGTGACGTGAGACGACTAATGTTAATCAAATGAGAGCGCGTCGACAATTGTCACCTCATTCGACTCGTGTCACCTCACACGCCGCGCAGAATAAGCACGATTGGCTATTGAAAAATGCAAAAATTGATTATTGCAGCAAACTTGCATGCAAGTTTTCCAGCTTGTAAGTCAATTGATTTGCTTAATTTGCCGCAGAATGTAAACTTCATGTATATAACATTACTTATCATTAAAGTTTATAATATTTTCGATGCGGAAAAGTTTGTTTCTGATGATTAAAAAAAGTATTGTATTTTGCCATATAAAAGAAACGAAAAATTTTGTATAGAGACTGCAAACATGTTGAAAAAATCGATTTAATTTAAAATGTATCATGCAATTTCAACCAAATCATATCTAAAATGAAAAGTCCCATTTTGCATGCTTGGTGGATTAGATCACAAAAAAATTTGATAAATCATACTTTTAATTTTATGTAAACATCATTAAAATCAGAGTTTTATACAACTTTGGCAACATGTAGATAGAAATTGTGACGTGCTAGAACATTTCTGAAAGCGGTATCAGAAAAAAGAAACGGATTGCAGAAGTATTTATCAGCCGAGATTTCCCGCATCAATCAAGATCAAATGACCCTCAACTAACTCTACAAAAACCAGTACGCTGTAGGCGCTGCATTTCTATGGCCTTTGACCCTTGCTGAAGTACATGAAGCAATTTTCAGGAAGCTGATGTATGCTCAGCTGGCGTTTTGACCAGCCTACCTTGAGTATGCCCAAGGTTGTGTCTTGTTGGCATCTGCAACCGGCAGCAGAGATTATCATCTCATTTCTTAGCATGACAGCTTTTCTGAGTCTGCAACGCTTTCCGTTTTGATATCGAAGGCCTCTTGGTTGCGGGACTTGGCTTGTGTGTAATTATTGGATAAGTCAATCGGGAGCACGACAGAGACTTCCTGACTCAAAAACCTCAGGGTCGGCATGCTCAACAGTATAAATCGCGGTCAGAAAATTATAGGACTTAAATTAGTTAACCACAGCCCTTTTTACTAAAATGTATGGGCTGGCTAGCTTAACTACCGCTTTCATAAACCAATCTAATCTAACCTTACGCGGAGCCCCTTTCTGTATCTACCACACCTTTCCTATTCAGGATCTCTGTAGATCCTGACGGGTGTAGCTCACTGACGCAGATCTCTACGTCGAACTGCAAACGCTGCAATTGCGTGGTCCCTTCGGATGGCTTTTTTACAAGGGAAAATCTGTAACAACAGTGATCTCATTTCTGCTGTCAACCTCTACATATTGTCCCATAACACGCGTTGGTTTCTCTCTGGTTGAAACGTTGAGCATCCGGGCATCATCCCGGCTTTTTTTAAAGTTTGGTGTGCGCTAGCTACTCTTAAGCACATGATACGTGGTTTCCAACCCCTTTCGATTTCTGCTCGTTTGAAGCGTTTTTACCATACTGGTCTTTCATACCTCAATATGGATTGCGCCACGCCTGCCAGGAGCTTGCGTTTGCTGGCAATTACAATAACTGAGCTGTTAGACATCATCCTCGAAAGCGCCGCTATAGCCGTAGATGCCCTTTCACAGACATATTCAACGTGGCTAACGAAGCTGAGTTTGTCATCGATCATTACCCCGAGATGCCTAAGAGATCGCTTGGACTCTATGGACACCTACCGAGATAAGCACCCGTTCCTTGGACTTGCGGTTGTTGACCACCACCACCTCAGTCTTGTGGTGGGCCAGTCCTAGTTTCCTAGACCTCACCCATTCCTCAACTATGGATATAGAGTGCGTTGCTGTCAACTCTACTTCCCGCATTAATTCGCCACAGGACTTCCGGCCACTAGGTTGATGTCGTCGGTGAAGCCAACAATATTAACACCCATCGGAAGGGGCAGCCTCAGTACTTCATAGCACATCGTATTCCATTACATCGGTTCCAGGATTGAACCTTGAAGTACTCCTGCGGAAATTCGAACGCTTTTCTGCCTCGTCTCTGTGTCATAAAGTAGAATCGTACCATCAAAATAGCTTTCTAGAAGCTTACACTACTGCACCGGTACCTTGAGGCGGTAAAGTGCGTGTGCTATTGCTTCCCAGCTTACATCCAGAGTGACAAACGCGCAGAACGGATGCCGCTCCTTTTATGCTCGATTGCCACCACAGCTGTCTGAACGACCGACTGGATAGCGTCCAGAGTAGATTTACCTTTCATGAATCCAAACTAGTAGTTGGACAGGCCTGTTGAGGATCAGCCTCTCCAACAACTTGCTCATCGTTGACAGATAGGTCTATACGTCGATGGGTCACATGGGGGTTTCCCCTTTGGTAGTAGCACCAATTTCTGTCGCTTCCATATGTCTGGCAAGATTCCTTGATCTATGTAGCGTTTCATCGCGGTTCTTAACATGTCCAGATCTGGGCTCTTATGGAAACATTCGGGATACTATTGGGTCCCGGTGCCTTATTTGATTCGAATGATTTCACGATTTGCTGCTGCTGCTACCGTTTCGTCCGTCTGCGTCAACAATCGTCGATAAACTGATCTGAGGACACGATGCGATGCTCTTTTATACGTGCGTTCATTTTTGACAACCCAAGTGATTGGCTCAATTGATTGACCCATGAGCGGTCGCGAGACCTGATAGGGTATAAAAGCGTATGCTTGCTTTTTTCACTTTGTATTTGGCTCAATCTCTATTACTGCAATATATTCAACAAATCAAATTGCTGAGTTTCAGTTGATAAATTTCAGTAAAAAATTGCTCATTTCAGCAAATGATAATTTGGTGTGTAGTTACCAGCAAACATTTATCGCTCTCCGAATCGGCCATATAATATAATGCTAGTGCAAGACTTGTAAGTCATTTAAAAGTTATATACTAGCACTACATATATGCCAATTTGGCGAAATATAGGACTCCGCGTGCTTATCAGTTACCTGGGTTATAACGATCTCTTCGCTTTCAATTTTAGGTTTGGCGTTAAATTTCCGACCGTTTCAGTCGACGAACTATTGGCAAGTGAAGTTATAATGAAGTTGTCGACTGTGCGACAAGTGGCTAGCTCAGAGTCAGTCTTCTCAAGGTCGACACTATACCTGCTTGAAGCTACTCACAACACAGTTCTAGGCAGAAGTGGACAAAGGGTACAAAAAACCAACGGACGTGCATGCCGACCTTTCCCTTTTATAATTGAAAAAAGAGCTATAAATATATTTTCTTAATTTTTTATTTTAGATTTTAATTCATTTTGTTGTGAGGGCTAGCGTTAGGGCTAGTTCGTCTGTGATGTTGGAGCTCATGCTGACGTGCGTTGGAGGGTAAAAGCTTGTCATTGACATACCTTGCTCAGGGTCTAGAAGGGTTTCTCGATGCTACTGGTGCTTGAAGGGGTTACGAGACCCCCGAAGAGACTGGTGATCAATCCCCAACAGTGGGCGAGGGTGGGTGTATGGTTCTGCTGCCGAGTTGTATCCAGGGGTTCCGGCCACGTGGTTGTCAAATTTCGACTCAGAGAACAAATTAGTGGTGGCCAGCTGAAGCTGTCGACTTGGCCGGCCATCTTAAGAGGCCACATGGGGGTCGAATTTCAACCTGGGGTTCTTAGGGAAAACCGGTGCAGTTGACCAGAATTGCTTGGCCACCGAAATCGAGGATGATACCTTCCGGACCCTCCGTTGCAGTACGGGAATGGAGCTTGATGGACAGTTCGGAAAGGGGTCTCCACCAGGCAGTCTGGTGAATCCTCCTACTGGGGAAGTCGGGCAATGCCGCCGTTGGCCGAATCTATAGGTTGAGCTTGATTGTTGGCTGACGCCAACGGGTGAGGCTACTAGGATGATTGGTGCGGATGCTTTGGCTCTTTATTCCTCGGGACTTCGATTTGCGAAGACGGCTGATGGTCGGCTCAAGTGATCGGCTGATCAACCCTTCACTGAGAACAGCGTTGCGGTTGAAAATACTATATCAGAGTATTAAATTAAATACACAACGCCACTTGATTTGTGCAGACCTGAGACGAGACTCGCGAAGACGGTCTTCTTTTTCTGTGATAGCTGAGTTTTTTTTCTTATTCCACTTTGTGTTTATACCAATTATGCGCATGCTGTTCAAATCCTCACATGAATCTCTCAGCAAAAAATGATTGAGTTAGCATCACATCGAATCATAAATAGCCGTTTGAGTGAAATTTCATGCCAGTAAACGTAGCAGAGATTATAAATAATTAATCTTCTGCTTAGATTTATCTGCAACTTTGGAAAAAACTGCTCCGCCGAATGAGGTTTTTAATAACAGTTTACTTTGAACACAATACTTTTCACTTTTTCAGCCATAAAAACGGTGGGCTGCATTTGACGTTTCGTGAGAGGGGAATCTGGGCTGCATATGACGTTGATATTTTTCCTCTTCGCGAGTCTCTCTCAGGTGCAGACTAAATTTGCATTTATTTTGTGCATTCAATATTACCATGGCACCATTTGTATAGTAAAAATTACTATATCATGGTTAAAAACTTGCAGCAGACCAGAATCGAACCGAGGATCTGGCGATTGTCAAGCGCGAACGCTAGCCGCTCGGCTATCGAAGCGGATGGATTGAGAGGGAACAAAACGCAAATAAAAAGCGTTCATGATTGTAATTCTGGTCGATAACTCATTCTCATATAGATTCAGCATCCTCGGATGCAGTTCCAAATCGGTTCCACCGTGTACGTGGTACAGTGGTATACTGAAGCTACACTGTAAATAGTGGTCGGGTCAGTGATGGAAAATTTTTCTTGACAATCAATTTTCGAGCTGTTTAGTGGAATACCTATAAATAAATGAAAAATCGAACTTAGTACTATACCATATAATTCCTCTTGACCTAGAGTTTGTATCCTTTGACAGATGCGCGTATTTCGACCTCAACTGTAAGGCCGTCTTCAGTGTCGTGTACTAGACTAGTTGAGGTCGAAATACGCATATCTGTCAAAGGATACAGACTCTAGTGGAATTAAATGGTATAGTACTAAATTGAGTTTTTCGTGTATTTATATTCAATTTTTTGAGATAAATTTCGATTCTAAGCGAGCAAAGATATCTTATATTTTAAGATTACTAAATTTATTTTCTCCATTACCAAGTGTTTTATTACTTCAGTTTAGATTCCTTTAGATTTCGTTCTTTGTGGGTATCGTGTGTGATTGATGTAAATGTAGCTATAGTGTATATTTTTTGAGATAAACATATACAATTAGAACATTATTTAAATCATCGACAGTACCTTTTAAACACGATCCAAAAAGTAAACTAACTTTGATATGCTGTGTAAAGAGGAAGAAGATGAAGAATTACAAAACCGAAATGTATAGAGAGAATTCGCACAAGTTTATTCCAGCTTGCGCCTTACGTCTCTGTAAGTGTACCTTTTGTATAGACTTATTTTTTATTGAATAAGAACTAACAGATTTAAACGATATTTATTATTGGTAAATTAAAACCAGTGAATGTAAATATTTTAAAACAGAAAGAATAAAATAAATATGTAACTACATTTGCCACATTTTCCCTTTACATGGAGTCTTGTTATTGGAGAAAATTAAGAATGCTCCTTAGTTAAGACTAGTTATGGCATCCAGACTTTAAAATTTGTTAATGTTTTTCAAAAAATGTATTAGTGTAGATGAAAATTCGCGCGAGAGAAATACTGCTACTAAACAACTAGGGCCCGTGTGTAGTATCTAAAACTAAAACGAACGGTGGAAAGCTTTTACTTACTTCGAGCTCGGCAGTTCCGAGGAACCAAACTATGGGATATTGTCGACGATCGGTATTTTTGTGTGATGTCAATTATTGGTACATGATTGTGGGTTGCAGCAAACTATTAAACCTGATGATCATCATGATTAAGTGTTTGGTTTCCCTTAAGAAAAACACGAAAGAAATGTATTCCCACAACTAACTCAACTGATAGGCTTAGATGAAAAACCAAAACAGAACTATTCAGATGATGTACAAATGGTAAAAGCTCATAATGTGTTTCCTTCAGCAAACAACCACAAGTCCTAAATTTGTCATTGTTAACTCTTATTATCACTAATCGTACCAATCGTCACACACATACGGACAGTTTAAATAATAAAAAGAAAATCCATTTCTAATGAAATAATGAATAGACTTTATGCATTAAACCGAAGAGGAAGAAAAAGAATGAAATAGCAGTTTTCACTGTGATGGAAATCAAAATAAGCATACCGAATAAATGAGGAAAATAATAATTAGATTGATTTATTGAATCCGAATCACCTTTTATTCGAAAGTTTATCGTTTTGCGGAAAGTTGTTGGTTTTGTTTGCCAGAGAAGGACTCTAAGCTAAACTGCGCACTATGGTTCTTCGAACATTTAGGGGGAATTGTCTTCCGGAAGGTTGGTAAGGCTTGGCGTACCATTGGTACCTCGCGTACCTGAAGGAATAAACTAGACCCCTCTGTGCGGTCTTTAGCCTCTAGCCCAGCAACTCCTATCCCTACCTCCTCGCGATACTTGCCGGGGTACGAGTAACCTTAGGGAAGATCGGGTAACCAACCCCCGGTGGGAACTTTGGTCGTATGCTGACAGGGAAGGGTGGGTTTGCTTTTGCTTTTGCAAACCTTGAGCGTCTGTACTCCATGTTAGGAGTGGCTCACAACAGCGTCTGTTCCCCTTGTCAGGGGCGGCTGATCATCGTCCGAGTGCCAGAGAAGAACTCTAAGCTAAACTGTGCACTATGGGCCTCCGAACATTTAGGGGGAATAGCCCTCCGGAAATCTAGGGGGTTGGTGTCAGGCCCTGCAAGCCAGCCGTAAAAAATCAAGCTACGAATAATCAACGAGAGAATACGAACCGGGACAATCGGCAAAGACCACAGCGACGTAAAGGGACTAGCGATTGGAAACTCGGTACGTGGAAGTGTAAATCTCTCAACTTCATCGGGAGCACACGCATACTCGCCGACGTGCTGAAGAACCGCAGATTCGGCATCGTAGCGTTGCAGGAAGTGTGTTGGAAGGGATCAATGGTGCGAACATTTAGAGGTAACCATACTATCTACCAGAGCTGCGGCAACACACATCAGCTGGGAACAGCTTTTATAGTGATGGGTTATATGAAAATGCGCGTGATCGGGTGGTGGCCGATCAATGAGAGAATGTGCAAGTTGATTTTGCCGCCTTCAAGAATATGACCATTCGTAGCACCTACTTCCAGCACAGCCTTCCATACCAATACACTTGGAGATCACCACAGCAGACAGAATCGCAAATCGACCACGTTCTGGTTGATGGTCGGCACTTCTCCGACATTATCGACGTCAGGACCTATCGTGGCGCTAACATCGTCTCTGACCACTATCTGGTGATGGTCAAACTGCGCCCAAAACTCTCCGTCGTTAACAACGTACGGTACCGACGGCCGCCCGGTAAGACCTAGAGCGGCTCAAGCAACCGGATGTCGCAGCGGCATACGCGCAGCACCTCGAGGCTGCATTACTGGAAGAGGGTGAGCTGGATGAAGCCCCTCTTGAGGATTGCTGGAGAACAGAAAAAGCAGCCATCATCGATGCAGCTGAGAGCAACGTCAGGTACGTGGGACGGAGTCGACGGAACGATTGGTTCGACGAGGAGTGCCAGGAGGTTTTGGAGGAGAATAATGCAGTGCGGGCGGTTATGCTGCAGCAAGGGACCCGTCAGAACGTGGAACGCTATAGACGGAAACGGCAACAGCAGACCCGCCTCTTTCGGGAGAAAAAACGCCGCCTGGAGGAGACGGACGAGCGTGAGGTGATCGAAAGGTGGAAGCAGCACTTCGACGAGCACCTGAATGGCGCTGAGAGCACAGACAATGAAGGACGGGACAATGGAGGAAATGCCTTCGCCAATACTGCGGAAGATGGAAACCAACCAGCCCCCCCCCCTTTGAGGGAGGTTAAGGATACCATTCACCAGCTCAACAACAATAAAGCTGCTGGTAAAAATGGTATCGTAGCTGAACCCATCAAGATGGGCTCGGAGAGGCTGGCCATTTGTCTGCACCGGCTGACAGGCACAATCTGAGACACATAACAACTAACGGCAGAGTGGAAGGAAGGGGTAATATGCCTCATCTACAAGAAAGGCGACAAGTTAGATTGTGAGAACTTTCAAGCGATCACCGTTCTAAATGCAGCCTACAAAGTATTATCCCAGATCATCTTCCGTCGTCTGTCACCTGTAGCTAAACAAATTCGTGGGAAGCTATCAAGCCGGCTTCGTTGACGGTATGATCGTATCGTACCGTATCATATCTTTACTGTACGGCAAATCCTCCAAAAATGTCGTGATTACCAGGTCCCGACCGCGTAGAGATGCATAATCATGGACGAGAACAGCTTTCCCGGGAAGCTCACGAGACTGATGAGAGCGACGATGGAAGGTGTGCAAAATTGTGTGAAGGTTTCAGGCAAACATTCCAGTTCGTTTGGATCCCGCCGGGGACTACGACAAGGTGATGGACTTTCGTGCCTATTGTTCAATATTGCGCTAGTAGGTGTTATGTGGAGAGCCGGGCTTAACAGCCGGGGTACGATTTTTACGAGATCCAGTTAACTTGTTTGCTTCGCGGTATTATGGACATCGTCGGCTGAACATTTGAAAAGGTGGCCGACCTGTACACCCGCCTGAAACGCGAGGCAGCAAAAGTTGGTCTGGTGGTGAATGCGACCAAGACAAAGTACATGCTAGCTGGTGGGGCCGATCGCGATAGGGCTCATCTACACTGAGAACAGCGTTGCAGTTGAAAATACTGTATTAGAGGGTTAAATTAAATACACAACGCCACTTGATTTGTGCAGACTACAATTGCATTTATTTCAAATATTTTGTGCATTCAATTTTACCATGGTACCATTTCGACAGTAAAAATTACTATTTCATGGTTAAAAACGTGCAGCAAGCCAGAATCGAACCGAAGATCTTGCGATTGTCAAGCGCGAACGCTTACCGCTCGGCTATCGATGCGGTTGGATTGAGAGGGATCAAAACGCAATTAAAAAGCTTTCTTGATAGCTCAAACGTGATTAGAATCACTGCTGTTAAATGTCAACATTTCGGAAAAAATAAAATGCTTATAGCAAGCTCGCATTAGCAAATATTGGCAACCGATAGTAATTCGGTGAAGGTCACCCTGAAAAATATTTTCCGATGACTTTTTATACTAGGAGCGATGATATTAACAATATTCAAATGTCAAAGTCACGTGAAATTCGTCACATTTAACAACCCTGATTGGAATAGTAAATTTAAAACTTGTTCGTGGTTCTCGTCACTTCAACGCTTTTTTTCAGTGTATGTAGCAGTGTTACGATAGACAGGGATACGTTCGAGTTGGTCGACGAGTTCATCTACCTTGGTCTTTGCTGACGGCTGACAATAACGTTAGCCGTGAAATACGGAGGCGCATCATCAGTGGAAGTCGGGCCGTATGGCCTCCACAAGAAGCTGCGGTCAAAAAAGATTCACACCCCCCAGGTAACCATAAGCCGTATATCGGGCCCAACCCACCATATACGGCTAATATATAGTGCTATTGAACGGCTTATTGGCATTATATCAGCTGTAAATCAACATTTTGGCCCAATATACGGATTATTGGTTACCTGGGCCTCAACAAATGTAGCATGTACAAAACGCTCATATGGTCGGTAGTTCTCTACGGGAATGAAACGTGGACGATGCTCGAGGAGGACTTGCAAGCGCTTGGAGTCTTCATGAATTCAAACTTCGATTGCTTAGGACGCTTTTTGGTGGTGTGGAGGAAAACGGTGTGAAGGATGAATCACGAGCCCAACTTTGCGGCAAACCCACTATCCAGAAGGTGGCCAAAGCTGGAAGGATACGATGGGTAGGGCATGTTCGCTGCGGATCTGGTTGGTACAAGAAGGTGTAGCGCGCAGCGAGTTAGGTAGGCGGATTAAGTGCGTATCGATTTGGCGAGCGTGGGGCATGTGATGGAGAGATGTGACCACGAACCGAGTGGCGTGATATTGTTGATTCAGTATTGTCTGTTTAGATGTTAACTAAATAAATGAATGAATGTTAGAAAGTTTGCATTCTTATCCCTCTAAGTTCATATAGTACAAGTCAGAAAAAGCGCACCTACCGGCCAAGTTATCAACTAAAAGGATACCGTTTTGATTCATATTACGGACATTTAAGGCCTCTGTGGAGTATAAGTCATCAAAAAGCATATAAATTCAATCATTCTGTATGATTCCTTCCTCCTTTTAGACTTTAAAACACTTAACTTTCAAATGGTGAGTGAAGATTTTGATTCTGCAACACGAATAATTTAAAACAAATAAAAATTTGTAGACTTTTCATAATCATAAATAGAAAAGTCAAACCATTAAAGAGACGTCCAAGGTTGTTGGGCATTACAATTTTCATAGATATTAATGAAAAAGGCTCTTCAAAACGAACCCCGAAAGTGAGAAATATTGAACGGAAAAAATTGAAACATTCCGTGTGAAATGATTCCCATACAAAGTAGAGTGTCCGGAATTTCAAGCTGCCCGTAATATGAATCAAAACGGTAATCATCAACTTCTAAAGGCACGGTGTGCTGAAACTCATATATTATCGAACTTGCATGAACCTCCGATCTTTTTTCACTTAAAGTTAGCCTTGGTAGTCAAAACAAGCTTGCGACATATAAAAAAATCTTTTATCGGCAAAAAAATGAAAAAAGTCGATTTTCGTATTATTAGAATATTAGAGTTGCACTAATGTTTATGAATTTCAACAGCTTAAAGCCCAATTTGACATATCTTGAACACGAATGAATTACCAGACGTTTAAAAATGAGCATTATTTCTACCTACTCACACAATATGACCAGCCCTTCGGGGTGTGACGTTTTTATCGACTTCGCTTATTGACATAATCTATCTATCTATATAAATAAAAATGGAATGATGTTTGTATGTCACGAAATGGCTTGAGAACGGGCTATCGGATTCTACAAATTCTTCCATAGTTATGTTCCTGAAGTGTTCCGACGTGTTTGTGTGTATAAAAAGCACAGGATATTGAACGGGAAAGTTGAAAAAACAGGAGTGAACGGAACTTCCATTTTGTACGGGACGTTTCATGACGTTTTTCAACAGCCTACTTGATGGCAAGACAAAGTTTGCTGGGACCACTAGTCTTATATAAATTTAGAGTAAACATAGTGCAATGCTACAATTTTTCAATCTTATATATGTTTTCTCAATTTCTCTAATTTAAATCATTAGAATTCGTTGAAGCTTTCTTAAGAAAGTAGAAATGAGCTTGAGCTTGATTGGCAGCCCGTGGTTGCTACTCCAGTATCGCCAGATCAGCCGCATTTACACAAGGAACCAACCATATGACTGCATGGGATTAACAGACACCCTCTGTTTATAGGTGCTGGACCTCACTGTGATTTTTTATTTTTAGGCAATAATGGCGCCTGCTACGTCAGAATGCTGACCAATGAGGGGAAGGGGGAGGAAGATTGATTATGCATTATATATTACTATTTTTTTTTGTCCGTCTTCGGTTCTAGCAAATGCTATGAAGTGTGATAGATCAAGTGAGATATATTAAGAGTGGATGATAGAAGCAGGTGGAAGATGCAACTACAAAGTTCATGGAAAGAGACGGGCCTGGGATTAAACCCATAGCCTTCTGCTTATGAAGCAAAAGCGGTAGCCATTGGACCACCAACCGCGTCATTTCTCAAGATAGTAGAAATGTTAATAAAATTATACAATAACACACAGCTTTAAAATAGTGCGGTTCAAAATTTGAAAATGTTTGAAAATCCAATCTCCCATTCGTTTCTTACCATCCTTTCCATGAAAATAGTGTTCTGTGAAATTTTCAGCTCTCTAGGTGGTGATTTAAGGTGGCCCAAAGACTATGTAGCATGTAGGTTTATATTGAAATTACTATGGAGAAATTTTGAGAAATGTTTCAAACACGCTAGTACTTTAATGTAAGTACAAACTTATTATCCCATAGACAAAAACTCATTCTTCAAACCATAATAAAGAAATTTGCTGAAGAGAAAAATCAATCCGACGGATAGCAGAAGACATATATTGATTCATAGCGAATTGGTTGAACACAAATGTTCCAACTCGACGCCCGGCGGTCTCTCCGGTATGGGGCACTCCACTTTTGAGAAACCTGAAACGACGTCGCAATGCTCTTCAACGTAGACTCCGTCGCCACCGATCGCTTGAAAATATACGCAGTTTTCATCGCGCCTGTGATGAGTATCGGGAACTCAATTCGTCTCTTTACAAGTCATATGTGTTGCGAGTACAATCAAACCTTCAGCGAAATCCAAAACAGTTTTGGAACTACGTGAATTCCAAAAGAAAAAGCTCGACCATACCGATGAGTGTTTTCCTGAACGATTCCGTTTCCTCGTCACCTTTGGAGAAATGTGAACTTTTTGCCGCCCACTTCTCATCTGTATTCGATGCGAAACCCGCATCCCCATCTGAGGTGGATTCTGCTGTATCAGATGTCCCTAGCCATGCCATGGTCTCGCAAGCTGCCAAAAAATTGAAATGCACATTTTCACCTGGTCCGGACGGTATTTCTTCAGCCGTATATTGTCGTTGCATGAGTGCTTTGGCTGAGCCACTATGCCGGATTTTCAATCAATCTTTTGTTGATTCGACTTTCCCCGCGATTTGGAAACAGTCATTTCTGGTTCCGGTACATAAAAAAGGCGAGAAACGGAATGTACCCAAGTAGCACACATGTTATAAATGTGGTAAAATAACTATTATATAACTAAATCTAGCTATATATCAGTTCATATGCCCTAATTATAACATGTGTGTTACTCGGGTAATTAACTATAGAGGTATCACTAGCCTTTCTGCTGCATCGAAGTTGTTCGAGATGATCGTGAGCGATGTTATATTGGCGCAAGCCAAAGGCCATATTTCCATTGATCAGCATGGCTTCATGCCTGGACGCTCAGTGACGACGAATCTGCTTGACTTTTCAACGACCTGCTTTGAACAATTGGAAAATGATGCTCAAGTCGACGTGATTTACACTTATCTTAAAGCAGCGTTCGATACAATTAACCACGACATTCTGCTGGCGAAAATATCCAAACTAGGCGCGTCGAATCGACTATCATCATGGTTACTCTCCTATTTAACCGGAAGAACGCTGCGAGTCAAGGTCGATTCCTGTCCTGTTCCTGTCGGCGAGCTTTACAAGTATGTCTGGAGTGCCGCAGGGCAGTAACCTGGGTCCACTCCTGTTTCTTTTATTTTTCAACGACGTGATGCTGCTTCTAGGGCATGGTTGCAGGCTTGCATATGCTGACGATCTTAAGTTGTACTTTGTCGTACGCACAGTGGAAGACTGCGTTCGTCTACAAGCCTTGTTGGATATGTTTGTTGATTGGTGTAGACGGAACCGTATGACGCTGAGTGTACCCAAATGTATAGTTGTGTCGTTCTATCGAATGACTCGACCGATTATGCACAATTATGTTGTAAATGACGTCGTTCTTAAGAGAGCCGATAGTTTTTGCAATTTGGGAGTCTTGCTGGACCACAAGCTCACGTTTAATCTGCATCGATCCAATGTAATTGCGAAAGCTAACCGTCAGCTGGGATTTATAGCAAAAATCTCCCGGGATTTCACTGATCCGCATTGTCTGAAAGCTCTTTATTGCTCACTCATACGACCTATTTTAAAGAGTGCCGCTGTAGTGTGGACCCCTTATCAACTATCGTGGAGCTTGAGGTTAGAAAGCGTGCAACGGAAGTTTATGCGACTAGCACTGCGGAACCTTCCTTGGCGTAATCCGTTGAATCTGCCGCCATATCCGGATCGCTGTAGGCTGCTTGATTTGGATACGCTGGATCGTCGACGCAAAACCCAACAAGTTGCTTTTATAGCCAAACTCATGAACGGCGAGGTTGACTGCTCCCGATTGCTCTCGATGCTGAATTTCCGTGTCGCTCCAAGGGTTCTACGTGGCGGCGCCCTTCTGCAGCAAAGATTTCATCGTACTGCTTTTGGAAGTAACGAGCCTTTTACGTCGATGATCCGTGTATTTTCTATGTTTGAAGATCTCTATGACTTCGATGGTTCGTCCAACCAATTCGTTTCGCGTGTGAGGAGCTCGGACTTAATATAGGATTTAGTTTCAATTCATGTAGACAAAAGTCAGATGGATAATATACAAATATACAAATATATACAAATATGAGTTTGATTGTTATTATTTAGCTTAATATGGGATTATAGTCCTGCAAACATGTACAAAAATCCCAAACAAAATTAGCTCAGAAGAGATTTGTTTCTTCAGCAACATCTTTCATTAAGGTTTGAAGAATGAGTTTTCAATATGGTATGATAAGTTTCTACTTACATTACAGTACTAGCGTGGAACATTTTTAAAAAATTCTCTATAGCAATTTCCATATAAACCTATATCGTCTTTGGGCCACCTTTAAATCACCACCACAAATTTCACAGAACACTATTTTTATGGTAAGGATAATAAGGATGGTAAGGAGCATATGGGAGATTGAATTTACAAACAGTTTCAAAATTTGAATCGCCCTACTGTAAAAACTGACATCTATAAAATATAGGGCACTGCACTGTTCAGATTTTGTATAAAATTTTCACTTTTACTGATCTTGTTGTTTACAATTTTTGAAAAGAGTGGTAAATAAAAGAAAATTTTCACGTAGAGCTCTATATGATATGTATACATTCAAAACTATAGACACAAATATTGTAAAATATCGTTACATACACAGAAAATGTGAGATTTCAAACCAAATCAATTATATCCTTTCATTTCTCGTATGTCTAACAATATTATGAAATTTCTACCGGGTACCCCCGTTCGTTTGACCGCTTTTAATCTGAATACTTTTTAATTTGTACCCCGCTAATTTGCACATCGTTCAGACTAAAAATGGTTCAAACGAGATGTAGCTCTTGGAACAGAGTGAAGTGAAATGGAGCGCTGTGGAACGGAATGCAGAATAAAACAAACCAGAAACTCGTTTTTCTGTTATTTGTAGAGTAACCAGAAGTTCAAATTAAAAATGAACCCCGATGGTTTGCATGAGGTACCCCAAATTTGTATGTAGAATTGTATTGAAATCCAGCAGTCAATAGTTGGGTTCATTTCCCAGAACCACACATCATTAAAGTATCCATATATTAATTCACTTACTAAACTAAATACTAAAATTTGTATTTTCATGTTAGTAATTAAAATTGTAGTGTCTGTTTGCAAGCTGTGTTCTCTATAAGTTTGAAGTCGTGCGGGATAACGTCGGATCGATTTGCTATCTCTGCTGGATTTATTCTTCATCTTATGACAAATGATTGTGGCGAAGACACAGGTGTAGAGCAATAATGGGTAAAATGGACACCTTTTTATTATAGGAGAATATAAAGATTCTATTCATTGTACAGGACCAGTATTACGTAGTAGCGCGTCTTAAAATTGGTCGGCGTTAAGTCAGAGAGGACCAAGTACAAAACTTGGAAAAATTGGACTATTCTCTCATTAGATGCGAAATTAACTTACCTCCGTTACACTTTGATCAGATTTGAAGAATGCTGTAACTGCGAGAGATATTTAATAAATTTACTTTGGATGATCAACAAAAATCGATAAAAGTGTGCAGTCAGAATGGACCAAGTGCTTATTACCATATCAGCGAAAATGATCAGCGCGCTGAGGAATGTGAGGAAATGAAAAACATTTCAGGATATTTGTCTGATTTTTCAACATCGAATCATTCTTCTACTTATCCATCAATAGAAATTTATAAATATTGCTTGATTCGATGCATTTGAATTTGATTTTTGACCATTTACCATATTTGGATGGGTGGTCAGAAATTGCAACAAATTCTGTGCAGACAGAGCGGACCAAGTGTTGAAAAGCAATAAAATGATAGATTACTGCATTTTTTGAGTCAATTTCCGAGTCTGATAGAAGTTTACGGTAGTCCTATGGTGTATGTATGGCATGTTCTAGGACCCGCTTATTGGGCCAGCATATCTTGGTCGGTACTCAATATTTTCACTTGGTCCACTCTGACTGAACGCATATTTGAATATTTCTGGTCTTCAATGCCCTGACCCTGGAAAACCTTCATTTTCAAGCTATCATAATGTCACTGAATTTGGTATTTACTATATGGATTATTTAAGAATTCACGATACTCGTGTCGAAGAGTCTCGATAATCTGTTTATCTTAAAGATATGCACCCAATTTGACCATACAAGCATTAAATGATTGTTATTTTCCTAGAAATTGTTCAGTCAGAGTGAACCAACTCACTGAACGGTAGTCTTTAGTTCAGTCAGAGTGGACCAAGTACACATAGTCCATCAAAAAATCGTTCTTTTAGAGTTTAGGATTATGATTTTTCATGATTATCACTTCACGTTATATTGTTTGAAAGTAACATAGAGACGTGTAGAAATATTGAACCAAAATTTAAACGAGTTCAAAAATTACAGAGCGTTAGACTTTAAACCCATTTTTCTCAAATTATTAAAAATGTCACTTGGTTCACTCTGACTTGACGCCGACCAATTTGCCTTATTGTTCAATACTGTTTCATACTTACCTTTCGATCTTAATTATTTGGTAGCCCTTATTATGGATTGTATGTCATGAAATCAGCATCATTATGAAAAATATAAAAAAATGATAACATGGACTCTGTTCCATCAGAGACAAAAGGACACTGCATCACGTTTCATTGAAATCCTTTCCGTTGATTTATTAACGCCCACACGAACCGAACTGGATGCAATTTATCGGCCAATTTGTCACCAGTGACTTGCACGCGAGTACAAGAAGGAAACCCAACAATATTCTGTGTATGCACGAGTACAGGGCGGTCGGCTTTATTTCGATTCTTTTTATTTATTCAATGGTTCCACGTGTAGGTATATTTTTGTGCTTTTACAATTTCTGTGTGCTTTACGTCGATTAGCTGTTGTTTTTTTTTTACATGCTGGGTGACTAAATGCTAAATTTTTTTTTGGGATCATTTTACGAGAGAAAAGTTTTTGACACAACGTTTTCGGGAAGGGGAAAACTTATTTCCCACCTGGGTGATCTGTTTTTTGTTTTTGGCTGAGAGGAAAGACTCCTCAATATTCGTTTACCGGTCTGGTTGGCTTAGTTGCTAATCTTACGAGCTAAACTTATAGGTTAAAACCTTTCACTGGGTTGTTAAATAAAATCAATACTACAAAACAAAAATAAATCACAGAATGCAAATATTTTCTTACACCTTAATATGGTTATAAAAATACTGGAAACACTTAGAGACTGTCGTTGTTAATATTTTTGTTTGTGTGTTTCGTTTCGCTTAATACTACAAAAGCGAATTACAACAAGCATAGATGCAAATTCGTTTCATTTTTTTGATTCGGTACGTCACATTTACATGTTGAATCCATTGAGAATGCTTCAAAAGTGACTTACATAAATAAGTATTATGATATATCAGAGTAAGATTTTTTTAGATCCATAAATATACAAAAGTTCGAGACAAAATGGCATCATCAGTTTTGTGCAGAAATGGCTTTTGCGCGGAAAACTACTCTAGTCGCGAAATGGCAATAATTTACACTGATCAATTTATTTTGGCCGATTGGACTCGTGGTTCAGTTGCAGATGTATTCGTCCTTGCGTACATTGCACGTGTCGCACTTGACCGAACAGCACCAGACGAACTTGCAGTTGCACTTTTCTTCGACGTTCCGGATCCGCGTCTGATACCCGCGGCCACAGCACAGCAACCGGCAACCCTCGATGCCGTACGATGTGCGATTGCAGAATCGTCCTCGTGTGCCAAATATGCCGAGGCTGGAAGGAAAGGATAAAAGTAGTAAGTATTAGAAAAAAATTAGATCCGTGATTATAGACGATGATCTTAAACTCTTGATCCGTATTAAAAACGTGAGGAGAAGGCAATTTCAACGCACTCGCGATCCTGCTATGAAAATTATATGGCAGGATTTGCAGAAAGAAATCAAAAAACGTTTTTCTCAATTAAGAAACAAAAATTTTGAAAATAAAATTTCTCAATTGGACCCTGGCTCTAAGCCCTTTTGGAAATTATCTAAAATCTTGAAAAAAACCTCAGAAGCCAATACCGGCATTGAAAGAGAAAAACAAATTATTACTAACTAATTGCGAAAAAGCTCAAAAACTTGCTATGCAGTTTGAAAGTGCGCACAATTTTAATTTAGGACTTACTAGTCCCAATTGAAAATCAAGTTACTCAGGAGTTCGAAAATATTCTCAATCAAGAGAACGTTTTCGAAATTGCCTGGGAGACTGATTTGGAAGAAGTGAGAACTATTATTAAAAAATTCAAAAATATGAAAGCTCCTGGCGATGATGGAATTTTCTACATCCTCATCAAGAAACTTCCAGAAAGTAGCTTATCATTTTTAGTTGATATATTTAACAAATGTTTTCAATTAGCATATTTTCCTGGCAAATGGAAAAATGCTAAGGTTGTTCCAATTTTAAAACCAGACAAAAATCCTGCAGAAGCTTCTAGCTATCGTCCAATCAGTTTGCTTTCCTCCATCAGTAAACTTTTTGAAAAGGTTATTTGAACAGAATGATGGCCCACATCAACGAAAATTCAATTTTTGCCAATGAACAGTTCGGATTCCGCCATGGACATTCGACCACTCATCAACTTTTACGTGTAACAAATTTGATCCGTTCCAACAAATCTTAAGGCTACTCTACTGGTCTTGCTCTTCTAGACATAGAAAAAGCATTCGACAGTGTTTGGCATGAAGGTTTGATCGTAAAATTAAAAAAAACTTTAATTTTCCGACATACATTGTTAGAATAATTCAAAGTTATCTGTTAAATCGTACACTTCAGGTTAATTATCAGAACTCCAGGTCTGAAAGACTTCCTGTAAGAGCTGGTGTTCCTCAAGACAGCATTTTGGGACCAATATTATACAATATTTTCACATCTGACTTACCTGAGTTACCTCAGGGATGTCAAAAATCCTTGTTTGCGGATGACACAGGCCTCTCCGTCAAAGGACGAAGCCTGCGTGTCATCTGTAGTCGATTGCAAAAAAGTTTGGATATTTTTTCTTCATACTTGCAGAAATGGAAGATTTCTCCTAATGCTTCCAAAACTCAACTAATAATATTCCACATAAACCAAAAGCTCTTTATTTGAAACCTTCAAGTAGACATGTTGTCACGATGAGAGGGGTTCCAATAAATTGGTCAGATGAAGTTAAGTATCTAGGGCTCATGCTAGATAAGAATTTAACTTTCAAAAATCACATTGAGGGCAATTCATGCCAAATGTAACAAATATGTAAAATGTCTCTATCCCCTTATTAATAGAAATCAAAACTTTGTCTTAAGAACAAGCTGTTGATATTCAAACAAATTTTCAGGCCAGCCATGTTGTATGCTGTACCAATATGGACTAGCTGTTGTAATACCAGGAAGAAAGCTCTGCAGAGAATTCAAAATAAAATTTTGAAAATGATTCTGAGGCTTCCTCCCTGGTATAGTACCAATGAGTTACATAGAATATCCAATGTTGAAACATTTGAACAAATGTCAAATAAAATAATTAATAATTTCAGGCAAAAATCGTTACAATCTTCTATTGCCACGATTATTGCGTTATATGTTTAGGTTAAGTTAGGTTAAGTATATTAAAAACTTTTTTTTTCTCTTATAAGCAGGTGAAATCAACTCACCTGTAAAAAAAATCTGAACTGCTACGGCAAATGAAATGTAATATGTTGTTAACAAAAAAAATCTTAGATTTGTTTTACCAAATTAGGATGATAGTGTTGTCTAATAACACAGAACACCTAGATATAAGAAATAATGAATGTAATGTTTGGAATGATACTAATAAAAAAATTAAAAAAAAGTAGTAAGTATTATGAGTAAGAAAACAATATGATGCTATTCTAGATACAATAGGGTAACGAATTTTTATTTCGTTCTTAAACGCTAACAGTTGGCGCCAGCGGTAAAAAGTTCAGTTTCTCTCCCTGGTCACCGAGCGGCGTCACTGATGTTTTTATTACACTCACTGATCGCGTTACGCTGGATTCTCAAATTTCTCAAACTTTCAGCATAAGCGCATGGAATGGTATAGTCGAGATCTGTCAAAACGTATTGAAAATAATGAAAAACGTGGCCCCCGGGCTCCCACATTATAGGGCCCTCACAAGTCTAAACGAACAAATTTTTAGTTGAACTTTGTCGAATAATTAGAATCAATGCAATAGTACGTACTTTTTGGAGTCATATCATCACATCATATCATATCATATGATTTGAAAGATATAAATAAATAAATAAAATTGGTATAACATAATATGATAACATTCAGAATGGTTTTTTTCCACTTCACTAGAAAGATTAAGAAAGATTCAAAAACTGGAATAAACAAGTAGAGTTCCATCCTTTAGCTTAAATTCCTAAAGATTTTCTTACGTAAACTTTTTCAATTACAACGAAAGCTCCATCACCGAAGTTTAGGGCTAGTTTCGAATGCAATGTATATATCTACAGATCAAGTAATAGGACCTAATTATTTAGATATTTATTTCGATAATAGCTCTATAGATCACTCTGCAGGGCTGTAGTGTTTAAGTGCTTTGAAATATGCGAACTTTAGCGCCCTATAGCTTGAATAAAGAGATTTAAAATGGACCAAACAGGAAGCAGAAAAACAATGAGGAACCTAATAGTTAGGAACCAGAAGATAAGAGTTTGTTACTCCATCATAGAATCAGGCCAGACATTTCTCTTTTATGTAATTTCTCGTGGCATTACGACAGTGTTACTGTATGTATTTTTTCATGATTTTCGCTAGGAATTGAGTGTGGGCTAAGGTGTTTTCTCTAAGATTCAGAGATGTTTCGGAGATTCCTCTAGGAATTCATTAAGTAGTTATTTCGAGTGAAATTCCTCCAAGAATTTTCCTTAGGAACTCCTTCAAGAATTTTTTTTGTTGCTACCTCGAGAACATAAACTGTATTTTTCCAAGCATAATCATAGAAAATATGTAGGAAATTCTATCATGAATTTCTCCAATGGTTATTTTAGATATAAGTTTTCCAGGATTTTATCCAGTGATTTTCCATCGATTTCTTTAGTATACCCTCCATGATTTACGTTCAGAACATCTTTAAAAAATCTTTCTAAGATCTCCTACAATAACAATTAGAGAATTCGGTTGAAGGAAGGAAAAATATCTGAGGGAACTCCTAGTTCAGTCTCTGGGGAAAAAAGAGGTAAACCTGAGGAAATTACTGAAGGCAGTATCGTTGGAGTGCTCAAGGGTTTCCTGGAGACAACACTCTAAGCATCCTTTCAAAATCGTTAGAAGAATTGGTAAAGGATCCTCTAGAAAAAACAAAACCCGGAGATATTACTGTACGAGTCCCTGAAAGTATTTCAGATGAAATCTCAGAACATATCACTAGAAGATTTCTTTAAGTTTTTTTTTTTCTCACATGTCACAGTGCTTCCAAGGGCCTAAATTCGTGATCGAAAATGTTTTGCACCAGAAAAGTTGGTTTTAGAGGTATGGTGTCTTCAGAGAAGTTGTTCGGATGTTGAAGCCCTTCTTAAGAAAGAATTATTTTAGTGATGAATCCACCTAGCAGTGAGATAGATTTTTCACTTTTTTGCAAAAGTGGAGATACAGCAATGGTGTCTTCGGGCAAAGTTGTAGATAATTTCACTACATGAAAATTTGCTGAAGGACACTTTTGCTCTATCTATTGAATTTTAAGAGATATGGGTCATTTTTTTGTGACCCCTTAAAACTAGTTTTTTCGTTATATCTCTTTCTGGATATTTTTAAAAATTTTCACATGTTCTACAAAGTTGTTTTAATTGATAAAATATGCATTTCTTCAGAAGACATAAAAAAATGTATCTCTTATATTTCGGAGCTATATGATATTTTATGTTGAAAAATCGACTATTTTCACCTTCCTCTAACATTTACAGGGGCAAATTGGGGCAACATTTTTAGCTTGCATATAAAAGAGTTAACTTAATAGCTATCAAATCCATGGTAACTGACACGTGGCATGCTTTCCTTGACTACAAAATATGTTCCGTAAAATGTTGAAAAATTAAAAGTATGCAGCTTTTAATACCTTGTATTTTTTAAATACGCCATCTTTCATGGGTCTGGGTCATTTGGTATAAAGTCATTTGGCATAAGTTCATCTGGCATCAAGCCGTTTGTTATAAAAGACATTTGGCATAACGGTCATTTGGCACAATGGTCATTTAACATACACACATTTATAAAGAACAGGTATATTTTGAAAGAAAAATTTTTATTCTAATTATGCGAAATGACCGTTATGATAAATGGGCCATTATTTCAATTGGGCGTTATGCCAAATGACCATATGCTAAATGGCTTTAAGCCAGATGAACCGTTCCCATTTTTCATGGCTGAGTGGAAAAATTATCAGGTCTTCTAGGATATGATATTTTCGGTTATGACTGTAAAAACGTGATCTCTCAAATACTAAATATTTTTGGATATTTGTTAACGTGAAATAGTAAGATTATATTAAGTAAATATTGCACTAAAACTTTTAATACACAAATCTGGCGAAGTAGGCATCGAACAACCAGTGATTTTATTTTAGCTTTGTGCATTAGTAGAAAGCATAAAATAAGAATATAATGCTTGTTAATTCAATATTTGTTCAGTTAAGTGCTTTTAGAATGCGACAGAGATATAGCATAAGTCGGCCATTGGGATGACATCTCTAGATTCCGATATGTTTCACTTTAAGCACAGTGGATAATGTAAATAATCAATTCGCCTAGGACTACATATCAGCATATGAACATTTTGTAATAATAATAGTTAAAAGATAGTCTTTTATGGAGAAAGAAATTGTTGAGAGAGAGGATCAAATAAATAATCTACATAGGCAAAAATATTAAGATGTGGATAGTCGACTGTATGTATTATCGCACAGAAATATATAAAAAGGGTCTTATTTTAAATTTTCTTCTTCACATGCTCAAAAAGTAGTATCTAAAATCTTAAAAAATACACATATCAGCGAAATTATAGCTTGTTTATGGTAACAAATGATAGTTCCGTTTGAAGCCAATTCTGTTCGTATGTCACGCCACTTTAGTTTTATTTATATGAAAAGACGGATAGATTTATAAAAATTATGTTCTCTTGTGATTTGTATTCAGAGCAAAATACCAAAACTAAAGAAAACATTCTTTCCTTTATTATTGTTATTATTATATTATTACTATTATTATTATTACTATTATTATTATTTAAGCTTAAATAGGAATGACTTCCGTTTTAAGGCAAATAAATTACTAACATTATTCTATGTGCTTATACTACGTTCAGTGTAGAAGCTGATGTTACGTAATAAAGGCTATCTCTAAGAATTCATACATTCTAATTTTCACTGTAAATGAGAAGTTATGACGTTTGATTTCAAGATATCCTATTTTAAGCAATATCACCATTAGCTAAACCGAATATATCATTGCGTAAAAGACCTGAAAATTGTCACTCAGCCCTGAAAAATGGCGTATTTAAAAAATAAACGGTATTAAAAGTTGCATAAATTTTAATTTACAGTTGCATAATTTTATTTACAGAACATATTTTGTAAGGCAAGGAAACGCAGTGCCACGTGTCAGTTACCAATGGATTTGATAGCTATTAAGTTACTCTTTTATATGCAAGCTAAAAATGTTCCGCCCCAATTTGCCCCTGTAAATGTTAGAGGAAGGTGGAATAGCCGATTTTTTCAACATAAAATATCATATAACTCCGAAAATAATAAGAGCATATTTTTTTTTGTGTCTTCTAAAGGAATGCGTATTTTATCAATTAAAACAACTTTGTAGAACATGTGAAAAATCTCAAAATACCAGAAAGAGATATAACGAAAAAACTAGTTTTAAGGGATCGTTCACAAAAAAATGACCCATATCTCTAAAATTCAATAGATAGAGCTAAAGTGTCTTCAGCAAATTTTCATGTAGTGAAATTATCTACAACTTTGCCGAAGACACCATTGCTGTATCTCCCACTTTTGCAAAAAGTGAAAATCTATCTCACTGCTAGGTGGATTCATCACAAAAACATTTCTTTCTTAAGAAGGGCATCAACATCTCGAACAACTTCTCTGAAGACACCAATACCTCTAAAACCAACTTTTCTGGTGCAAAAACATTTTCGATCACGAATATAGGCCCTTGGAAGCACTGTGCATGTGTGAGACGAAATTCTTGAAAAACGTACTGAATAAACCGCTTTAAAGTCCTTTGAGTTTTTCTCTGGGAGCCTGTAGGATTTTGCTAACGAGATTCACTGCAATCAGAATAAGAAAAAAAAGGAAACTTTTAATTCTCATTAGAAATAGAGACTTTTTAGAGACTTAGGGGCTGTCCATTAACCACGTGGACATTTTTTTTTCTGGGACACCCCCCTCCCCCCTCGTGGTCCTTTGTCCATACATTTTTTTTTAATTTTGTATGGACCGTGGTCAATGTTCAGAATCCCCCTCCCCCCAAATGACAACGTGGTTTATGGACGACCCCTTACATTAAAGACCAAGTATCTAGAAAAAATACCCTACAAACAAGCCTACACCAATTCTTCAACTCAAATTGTTAAGTAAATCTGTTGTATCAAGGTGCCAATTAGGAGGGAATCATTAAAATAATTTTGTTGTTGACGAATAAGCCTCAAAAAAACATTGAATTTTACCTGTAAAAATAGATCTATTAGAATATCAAAGAAAACATAAGTTACATTTATTTAATTTACAATTGGTTTACCTTCATAAGGTATTTAACGCATTTTTCGAACGTTATAAAATAGTTTGACTTTCGGTAATGAGAACCTAACAAAACATTAAAAAATCTAGTCTATAGTAAAAGTATCAAAATATTTTTCCTGGAAAATGACACCCACCCCCCCAAGACAATGGTCCCGGGCTCCCGCATTTGTAAATCCGGCCCTGCTCAGGATACTCATAGAAACCACACAGTATACCCATAGAATTCTCACATAATTCCTACAGTAGGGTGCATAGCTACTTGGGCACTCACATGATTCACTTTGGCATGGGGTTTTTCTCGACCGAATCATTTGAAACTTTGTAATAAGAAGCGCTTCGATACGACACACATTGTGACCAAATGTGAGCTTAGTAGCTTCTAAAAAAAACCCACTGCTGAAGTGAATCAAAAGTGCCAAGAATAGGATCCGGCTCCTATCTCAACAAAATTCATACAGAATTCTTAAAGGTATCGCACAATGTTTTCAGAGGATTCTCACATAAACTCTTAAAAAAATGTATGAATAAGAGTTTATGCCGTCACTCACAGTTATGAACCTTTCATAGTTTTAAAAAAAAACATATTTATGGCTAACCGTTGTAAACGATTTAATGTGCAGTCACACATATTTTACAGATTTGAAATAAAAGCATGGAATGAGCTCATCAATTGATCCTTCATCCTTGATTGAGCAGCTTCAATCCACTCTCAGCTTTACAGACTTACTGAGAAACGCAAACTTTTCCGCACTCGTACAACGCGGGACCGAACACGATGGTCTTGATTCCGTCGCTCACCCTACTAGAGCATGCAACG
This sequence comes from Aedes aegypti, assembly GCF_002204515.2. Lineage (NCBI taxonomy): Eukaryota > Metazoa > Arthropoda > Insecta > Diptera > Culicidae > Aedes > Aedes aegypti. The sequence goes on along the minus strand of NC_035108.1, from coordinate 241,779,765 downwards.
GAATCGAAAGACCACACACTACCTTAAGGATCCGCATTAAAATACTAGTATTCAAACTGGAATTCCAGGATTTAAACTGGAGTTCAAGGATTGAACATACACTGAAATTCTTGGACCCACATACAATTCCAGAATTCACACTGATATCCTACGATCTACATTCTGAACGTTTACATTTACAACCCTATCCATATATAGAATAACAGTCGACTCTCAACATCTCGATGTTCTCCATACAGGGAGATATCTACACTACCCGTCATAAATACGGACTCACTGAAATAAGTATTGCAACACTCAGCTGAACAATGAATCACCCCCAAAAAGTTTAGCATCACCTCAAAACAGGTTAATTCACATTGCTATATCTCGAGATCCTTACGACTTGCAAAGAAGCGATCTTCAGCAAAGTTGTTCAGGGGATCAAGGACATCAGGAAAGAGAACAGTTTAGTTCACGATTTTGCCGTTAGGTGACGCTAGTGAGCATGTAAAACTGAGCATTTTGAACTAGTTCTAGCTTGTGATCCATAAGAGATAGAAAGTTCGGGTCTTCGGCAAAGTTGCTCAGGGGATCAAGGAAATCCGGAAAACGATCAGTTTAGTTCGCGATTTGCCGTTAGGTGACGCTAGTGAGCATGTAAAACTGAGCATTTTGAACTAGTTCTTAGCTTGTGATCCATAAGAGATAGAATGTTCGGGTCTTCGGCAAAGTTGCTCAGGGGTTCAAGGAAATCCGGAAAACGATCAGTTTAGTTCGCGATTTTGCGTTAGGTGACGCTAGTGAGCATGTAAAACTGAGCATTTTGAACTAGTTCTAGCTTGTGATCCATAAGAGATAGAATGCTCGGTCTTCGACAAAGTTGCTCAGGGGTTCAAGGACATCCGGAAAGGGAACAGTTTAGTTTCGCGATTTTGCCACTAGGTGGCGCTAGTGAGCATGCAAAATTAAGCATTTTAAACTAGTTCTAGCTTGTGATCCATAAGAGATAGAATGTTCGGGTCTTCGCAAAGTTGCTCAGGGGTTCAAGGACACCCGGAAAGAGAACAGTTTAGTTTGCGATTTTGCCGCTAGGTGGTGCTAGTGAACATGTCAAATTTAGCATTTTAAACTAGTTCTAGCTTGTGATCCATATGAGATAGAAAGTTTCAAGTCTTCGGCGAAGTTGTTAAGAAGGCCAAGTACATCCGGAAGACAAACAGTTAGGTTGTAGATTTCGCCACTAGGTGGTGCTAGTGAGCATGCAAAATTGAGCATTTCAAACTAGTTCTCACAAGGATCACAAGCCACATGAGATAGAAAGTTCGAGTCTCGGCAAAGTTGCTCAGGGGTTCAAGGACATCCGGAAAGGGAACAGTTTAGTTCGCGATTTTGCCGCTAGGTGGCGCTAGTGAGCATTTAAAATTGAGCATTTTGAACTAGTTCTAGCTTGTGATCCATAAGAGATAGAAAGTTCGGGTTGAAAACCCGAGACCCGACCATCTCTACTAAATAACACATGATGGATTTTCATATAAAAGTGAAATTTTTCAATAGTAGTTCAATACCTCCAGCAGTCCTCAATAGCTATCGAATATCGAAATGAAGTATTTTTAAATGTTTTAAACATTTTTTCCAATACTTTTATAATACCAAAATGAGGTATTTGACAACTGAACAATACCTAATTATGGTATGGTACCAAAATATGGTATGCATAAGTTGTTGTGAGTTAATTTTCCCCTCCTCTTGTATTTCGTATCATTGGTAACGTCGGATAACAACTGCAGCAGGGAAATTCGAAGACAAGTACATGATGAAGAGGAGCGCAACGAGCTAGGTGGTTTGACCAAGTGGAGCAGGAATCTTGGAAGTGTGGGCCATGGACCGAGCTAGTTGGCGTAACATTGTGGCGCAGGTCATGTCTTGAAGGATGTAGCGCCATCAAAAGTAAGTAAGTAACAACTATGCCAAAGACACCATGTGCCTATCTTCTTCTTCTTCTTCTTCTTCTTCTTATTCTTCTTCTTCTTCTTCTTCTTGACATTAACGTCTCCACTGTGACAGAGCCGGCTACTCAGTGTAGTCTTAGAACACTTCTACAATTATTAACTCAGTGTTTTCTTTGCCTAAATTGCCCATTTTCGCTATCGTGTGGCAGTTACGGACAATACTCTAACTTATGCCCTGGGAAGTTAAGGAAATTTCCATCACGAAAAAGATCCTGGATCGACCGAGAATCGAATCCAGACACCTTCAGCAGAACTTTGCTTTGTACCCGCGAACGCTAACCACTCGGCTAAGGAAGGACCCTGCCTATCTAAATGTTACGAAATAATATGTTTTTCTATCTCAATGTTACGTGAATTGATCACAAAACTTTTTGCATCAAAAGATGTCCTTTAATATACCAAGAAACTTCTCCCATTAAATTATATCGTTAAAATCCAACGGTTTGAGCGGTATTCAAAAAGCGCACGAAATCGACAAAATAAAACACTATGCACTAAGGACCAAAAATGGTTTCGAAGCATTTATGCAAAAACTAATAACCACCAAAGCATCCTTACAATAACCCAGACAACCAAAATGTACGTATGACAAAATCACCTGGAGGCTTTATATGTGCAAAATTTCACTTATAAGATGTCGCGAAAAAGCCTTCTACGTACAAAAGTGGAGGCGATATGCGTGCATATATTATGTGATGAACAACATACAATGCGAGTGTATCAATATTCTACCGAACTAACCTGTGATCTTATGCGACTTAACTTATGATAACAAATGTTGATTTGACAGCTGCTACGGATTGATTCGACTTACTTTGTACGAGTGTACGAGACGAAATAAAATGTACAAATGAACTCAGAAAAGAAGTGTTTTATGCGAGGAAACTCATCAATCTGACTAGTTTACCCACGGTGCTGTGCGGGTTTGATGTAATTAGTACGAATAAACGAGTTGTAACGTGCACTTTCATGCGATTTCTGGTTGTCTGGCTTAAGCCTAGATATGTCCTTAAATAAACAAAAATATTAATATATTATTTTTATTCTGTTCGATGCAATGAAAGTTCGACCGAAAATTACTTTTTTTTTTGTCTGAAAACGAAAAATAGCCATAACTGGTCCTAATATTGTCTTAAGAACAAACTGTTGACAAATTTACAGGCCAGTCATGTTGAATACTGTACCAGTATGGATCAGCTGTTGTAATATCAGGAAGAACGTTCCGCACAGGACTCAAACAAAGACTCAAAATTATTCTGAAGCTCCCTCCCTCGTTGGGTATTGAAGATTTATATAGAATATCTAATGTTGATACATTGGAACAAATATCGAATAAAATCATTATAATATTAGGGAAAAATCGTTGCAATCGTATATTGCCACAATAAATGCGTTAATATATCTAGGTTAGGTTAGTTGAAAGCATTTTTTTCTCTTATAAACAGCTGAATTCAACTCACCTGTAAAAGTTTTGAGCTGATACAGCAAATGAAATGTAAAGGTTGAGTCCAAATCAGGAGGCTTTGTACTGCCTAACACATAACATCTAGATATAAGAAATGAATGTTACGTTTGAAATGATACACAACACACAAGCGTGCGATTTTTACCTGTAAAAATAATGTTTCAACTCGTAGTTCACTCTGATGATGTAAATACGGAAGAGTTTACCTACGTATAGCGGTATTCATTATTACCTTACCTTACCTTACCTTAGACTGACTACACATATCAATGGTTGCTATTCCGTGATTGACCGAAGTCAGTGAAAATGCACAAAGAATCAACTAGAAGTTCGGCTGGGATTGGCCATAATCTTCTTCAGTGTGCATAATTCAGTGCCTCTATTTATACAGGGTCAATAACGGCGCCGGCCACGTCCTTGCAGTCAGGTGGGATTGGGGGAAGGAATGTTAGTGTGTAACCTTTGCTATTTGGAGACCGTGTTTGCCTCTGCATCTCCACAAAGGTTACTGGGAAGGATGTTTGTTAATGGGGAGGATCGTTGGGTCAAAGGATTCACTTTGATAAGTGATTAGACCATGATAAATAGTTTTTTGTCAAATATAAATATGCTTTTATGAAAATATATTATTTTCATTTGATATGAACAATTTCTATGTAAAGGAAAATTATGCCGACACTTGAGGTGACGAACCATTCAAAGTTTGTTGAACAAATATCTAAATGTAACATTCCTGTAGCTGTCAGGACGAAAGCATGTGTTATTATATTTTACTTATTTGAAAAGAAACCAAAACTCGATTGGCTGGAACATCATAGAACACTCTTATTCTTATGCCGACACTTACAGTGGCGAACCATCCAAAGTTTGTTGAATAAAGTGAACCTTTCGCAAGTCTACACTTGTAGTGTCGAACCATTCAAAGTTTTTTTTTTATAATTACAAAAATAAAGATAAAAAGAAAGGGGTGTTTTGAAAACAAAAAAATGTTAAACATAAATAATTCATGAATTAGAGTTTATGTCGACACTCACAGTGACGAACCATTCATAGTTTGTTGAAAAATCATATTTACGTCCTACCGTTGCATCGATTAAATGTGCAGTCATACATATTTTATAGATTAGAAATAGTAGCATGAAACGAGCTCACCAATTGATCCGTCATCCTTGACTGAGCAGCAACAATCCACATTCAGCTTAACTCGTTTGCTCGGCTATATAAAAGCACTCAGAGAAAATAGGCGCACGACCCGAGAAAGAAAACAATTGACGACTGCTCGGGCTTTCTTGACGCACTGCCAAGGAGCAATCGTCAAGGTCGAAGATCAAACAGAACTAACCGATCGCGGAACTTTTTCACTTCACTCGACCGACGCGCGACAGTTTAATCCTGCCCTCGTCACCCGCTCCCGCAGAAGCAAGCGTCAAGGTCGAAAGATCTAACAGAACTAACCGATCGCGGAACTTTTTCACTTCACTCGACCGACGCGCGACAGTTTGATCCTGCCATCGACACCCGCTCCCGCAGGAGCAAGCGTCAAGGTCGGAAGATCAAACAGAACTCCCTACGTATAGCGGTTTTCATTATTTTACCTAAAGGTTTTGTTACCCCCCGTTGACTTATACCTACTAGGCTTTCAGTGCTATAAATACCGTGTGTCAAAGGAGCAGCGATACAGACTTCTTTGACGGTGCATAGATTACTTATATTATATTTGTACATTGTAAAACACACTAGAATTCTTTTCAGTTCTAGATCAGAAGTTAGAAGCCTTAGACAAATTCGAAATATGTATCCTTATATCCACTTACCTTTCATTTTCCTCACAGTAATCGGGCGAATCTGCGATATACACGAGATCGGACTTGTTCACTTTCTTGTACTGAGAATCCTTCCGCTTCAATTTTTTGATGACACCTTTGTTTTCAACAGGCTGTGAATATAAATGTGAATTGAAAGTTTGAAATCTCAATAAGCGATTCGATTTAGAAACACTTACTTTGACTAGAGCGGCAGCATCAAACATCGAACCGAGAGTATCGGCCATCAATTTCATCGGCGGTAATCGACGCCAGCAGACACGGGTCGTACAGGATCCGGACATCCCGTGGCATTTGCACACTTTTTGCATTTTAGCTCGCAGCGTCTGTAACAATGGTTCATATGTTAGAATCTAAGAACTAATTATAAGCAAATTATCAAATAAACTAACAAAACAAAAGAAAATGCATGAAAACTTACTTACTCTTCGAGCTGCTTCATTGTTGTGGAGATTCATCAACCCAAAGCTCGTGGAGCGATCCTCCTGATGATCGACAAACTGTCGAGCCTGCTTGATACCGTAGTTGACGTCCTCCGAACATCCACCCCAGGTCCATTTGCTGTGCTTCTTCCGCTGAATGTGGTCACAGGTGCACATGGTCAGCTCTCCCTTGGTGCAGTATCGCGTTATGGTCCAAGCCAACGACGCTGAGTTTATTGCGCTAAGATACGCAGTTTCACGATTTCCTAGATGAAACAGATATTAATAGCAATAAAATGCAAATCTTAGTGGAAATCTCTTACCTTTATCATCGAAATTTCCGTAGAAAATTTCGGAACCACGTCGGACAGAACAATTCCACCTGCTGTTCTGGAAGTAACCTTGACACTCATATTTGGCGATGTTTGCTGCATTCACAATAACCTGCAATATAACGAAATAAAAAAATGACTTCAATACTAACATTGTAAAGCGAAAATAATAGAGTAGGTGTAACAGTTATGGGCAGTAAGTTGGTTAAAAAATATGTTTTACTCCACACCTTCCAATCGAATCAAGATCAAATCCTAAGTGTCCTCTCAAAATTGGAGCTCATTTGGATGAAAACTGAGACTGCAGAAGTCCTTCAAAGTTTTGTATGGGAATTACTATGGGAAAAGCGATTCAATAAATCGATCATAGTGTTTGCTCATGTGATCTTGAGAGAAGGCTGGATCACAATGGACCAGTGCATTAGTTCACTATTTGACGTTTGAGCGGTGCCGTGTTATTTATGTGACCATGGCAACGAGTGAATTCGGCACCGCTCAAACGTCAAATTCGTGAACTCGTGCATCGATCCATGGACCAGTGCACGAGTTCACTATCTGACGTTTGAGTGGTGCCGTGTTATTTACGTGACCATGGCAACTAGTGAATTCGGCACCGCTCAAACGTCAAATTAGTGAACTCGTGCATTGGTCCATAGTGTCGCGCTGATGCCGCGTTGTTTTGAAAACATTGCGTGCCATATGAGCCATCACAAAGACGCGTTGCACACTTCGCGTCACTGCACTAAAAATCCAAAAATGTTCTAAACCGAGCGCGTCGTGCGCGTCAGCACGTTGATTTTGAAAAATATCAAAATTGACGCGTTGGTTTCCGTCCTCGCCTAGTTGTCGTTTGGTGTTTCGGTCATCATATCGATGGAAGGGTCTTCTAGTCAAGATAGAGTTGTCCGAGAATTAAATTAAATGCTTTTCAACAATCGAATCAGCACCTGAACAACAATTTTGACAACTTTACTGCCCGCATAACAGTCCCATTTATATAGAAAATCCCATATAATATGGGACTGTTATGCGAGTATGGGCAGTTTATGAGGAGTTGGTCTTTTTGAAAACAAGGACAATGCAGTGAAGAACGCATGTTTTTTTGTTTCAAATAAGGTTAATATCCCAACATATGCTCTTTTCTTCTTTTTTCTGGTATCACATTCCTACTGGGAAAGTGTCTGCTTTGTCGTAAGACTACGTTTTTCTTCTTTATACAGGAGTGAAATTGGATTTCCAAAACCAAGAGCGTTACGTTGCACAGTGGGCAAAAACCGACCCAAAATCGCACTTATTTCGTGCCGCTGATTTCAGGAGGTGGGAAGTAGCTATTTTCATTGAAAAACATGCGAGGAATCGAATGGCGCCATTTTCATTCACCGCACGCCATCGGAAGTACCTCATTTTGCCCCATTTTCCCCTTTCTGATATGAAAACTAGAGTAACTCTAAACTGTTTTTAGGAGTTTATTTGCTTCTGCTGATTAAAATCGATGAATTATATTATTGAAAACCCATCGGCAAACCAAATATGTATGTACTGACACTTGATTTACAATTCATAACTCGCAAACCCTTCCATTAAAAGTTTGCGAAATGGACTGAGGGATATATCGAACTATGCGGACCACGACGAATAGCTCATTTTACCCCTTTTCCCCCAATATTTCTTCATATATGGCAGTTTTACGATATTTCATATTACTGCCGCCAGATTTTCAATTCAAACCGACAAATCCTATTGTAAAACAGTAGCATGTGAAAGCGAGATATGCGTGAATCATGGTTTACGAACCATGTTAAATAGCTCATTTTGCCCCTTTTCCCCTATAATTAGCTTTATACAAAGGTTTTACTATATTTCTGAATACTGCAGCCAGATTTTAAACATTAAACATATAATTTATTTTGTAAATAGTATGGGAATTTGACAGATGCATATATCAAGCTTAGCGTACCATGGTGAATAGCCCTTTTCCCCTACACTTCGATGCATATGGAAGTTTAACGATATTTCACATTACTGCCGCTAGATTTTCAACTCAAACTACCAAATCCTTTCGCAATACAGTAAGAAACATATGCGTAAATCATGGTGTACGAACCATGGTAAATAGCTCATTTTTCCCCTTCTCCCCTATAATTAGCTATATACGAAGGTTTTACGGTTTTTCTGAATACTGCAGTTCGATTTTAAACTTTAAACATATAATTTATTTTGTAAAATAGTATGGAAAATTGACAGATGCATATATCAAGTTTAACGTAGCACGGTGAATAGCCCATTTTACCCCTTTTACACTATACTTCGGAATATATGGAAATTTTACGATATTTCACATTACTGCCGCTAGATTTTCAACTCAAACTACCAAATCCTTTCGCAACACATTTAAGTAAAAACGACATATACGTATACATACGTTTCTCTTAATTTATCGTTGGACCAAATTCTGACAAAAATACAAAAATATTCTAATACATCGTTAATTTATTCGTGACAAGGTAATATTCTATCTGATATTTGAATTGCTATCTTTAAATTATTTTTTGTTCTAGCATCATACATCTCAAAACTAATAAACGCTTCAGGTCGTCACAACAGGAGGATTCCAACGAAAGCGGTATTCAAGACAATATCCATCGTATTGTGCATTAAACTGATGCAAATTTTGAAGTTTTTGCTCCCCTATGCTTAAACGAAGTCAATTATGATGAAAATGATCCTCCCAAAATTTGAAGTGATACGGAAGAAACTTGGTTGTGCAAACGCCATTTGAAATTTATATGAAAATAACTATGGAAAAGGAAAACCTTATGTGTTCAGTTCCCTAACTGCTCGTCATAATAATCTATGGAAAAGTGAACACAATCATATCATGTGAAAACTTCCCAGCTACAACTTTGCCGAAGACCACATTTTGATTAAATGTCCGGATAATTTGTTATTCTTGATTTCAAAGTTCAAACCACGCTGAGATGACCATTCAATTATTTTTAGAGCAACACTGCTTTTTTGCTGTAGAACATAGTAGCCTGGATTACTTTGATCTATTCTTCCCGCCAGGAGCACCACTGTTGCCTGCCGAGCAGTTGGTTAAGCATGTAAAATGCAAACCCACTTTATGTTGATGAATAACAATTTATCCTGACGTCCAATCAAAAAGTGGTCTTCGGCAAAGTTGTAGCTGGGAGGATTTCACATAAGAAGAATTTGTTCACTTTTCCACAAAATATTATGACGAAGAGATAGAGGTCTGAACACAAAATATTGGCGTCTCCATATAAACATCAAATGGCGTGTGCACAGTCAAATTTCTTTCGAATCACTTCAAACTTTGGGAGGATGCTATTTACCATAATTAAAACCGTTTAAGCATAGGGGAGCTATAATTTCAAAATTTGCATCACTCTATTGTGCATTCCACACTAGACTGGCCCAGCTCAGTATGGGCGAAAAATAAAGTTGTATGATTCCACGGGGCACCCACCAGGATTATTTCTTGGGGTTAGAGGAAGCCTTTCTGAAAAATTCAGCTCATTTGGTCGTTCCATGAGCTTGCGCCTTCCCTGGCAGCATTATAAGCTAAATACGGAACGTAACCCTTTACTTAGGGTCTTTGTCATCGGTTGACACCGCAGAATCGTGAAGTATTGACCTGTGAGGACTAGAGCTATATTCAACACTTCTTCCAGATTGTCGACGCACCATTTTGAACCAATCCACGCTGCACCAAAATCTATGTAAGTTGTATGGTGAAACTGTAGAGTCAAAGTACATGTATATTAGTGCATGACAAATAGTTTGTAAATCACGATTCTGTGATCAATCTAGTGGTCGTATGTTTGTTCAAAATGCTGAACATGAACACGAGAGCAATCGAAGGAACATTTGCGAACGCTCACAGAACATGAGCGTTCAAAATGCATCTCTGATTTCAAATACTGTTCACTAAACTGTTTCTTGACCAGTTGTAATAAGCATCTATCGATCTGAAAATTTTCTACATGTTAGTTTCAATAAAAAAAAAATCCATTGCAAATGTCATATTATATAAAGCAGAGCATTCATATTAACGCTTGTATTGGGTTTCGAATTCCGATATCCACAACTTTTACGCACATTGATCAGAAATAATTAAAATTTGCTCGAAGGCGAAACATTAGTGATTTTCATTTATTGTAAACTATTTAAATAAGTTTTATTGTCCTTCCGAACGCGTCCATGAATTTTCAATGATATATAAATCCCTAACCAAGACATCAACTTGATATACCAGATTGGTCGATCAGATGAAGGCGAAGAATACGAAAGGGAGGAACATCGTCTGCTATTCAAATTGTGTAAAACATACTACTCTCGACTGATTCGGTTCATTTCATTTAAGCTTTCAAGCTAGTAAGAGCTCCTCGTGATAATCGCAGCATCGGTACATTCAAGATACAATCCCGTTAGACATCACTACAAGAAGCCTCATGATCGGCTGATCCGAGAAGTTGCCAATCTTCGGGTAAGTGGAATCGCTCAAAATTGAGCTACGTTTCCAGATTTCGACTTAATCCCTGCAGTTGTCATATAGCCTATTTCCCAGATCAGAAAGCGAAGAAATATGCTAAATAGGAAATAAGCTATATGAAATTGATGTCTTGGCAGGGGATGTACAATTTGAGCATTATACTGTTATTGAATCCCGAAGGCACTGCAGCAGCGTCCTCGGAAACATCCTCAAATTATCGTATTGTCAATTATTCGTAATAAATCAGATATTGTGTGATGCTACGAGATGAATTAAGAGATTATTGCAAGTATGAAATTTACACATTAGGATATATTACACAAATAACTCTTTAGTACACACTTGTTGGCCCTGAAAAGGGCTGATTGAATTTTTGAATTCGAGTAACACGGACTCATTTTGACGGCGCACTGGTTGAAATCCTCCTCGTCCGATGAGGTTTACGGCTTCTTTGGGGTCTTCTTCATCACGGCGGTCTTTGAAACTTGGTGGGGTTTTGCTTAAGAACTGCCCTCTTTTTTTTCCCCCTTATTCTCGGATACCAACCACTTATTCTTCCTTCCTTCCTTCCTATTCTTCTTCTTGGCGGCGGTAGCGGTGATGGCTTTGGCTTCGGACGGTATCTTCTCTCGATCGGTCGACGGTCAGCTTGATTTGAGCGAAGCAAGACAAACGGGAGGGTTCTTCGCTATCGATGTCTGTGCCTCAGAAGCAAGCCGATCTGTTGCCTGTTGAGATGCGATTCAAGCGGAGAGTGAAAAGCAAATAACGTCAAATTTTCTCTAGCACCCCTATTTAGAGATTGGCTTGAAATCAACGTTCTCTTTTGAAACAGTTATTAAACTATTTGGACAGGTATGTGGGATTCAGTAAGTAAACGACATGACCCTTTTATGCCTTGTCTTCGTAAGCCAGCAAAAAGTTAAAAGAGTTTTTAATATTTCATGCCAACGTAACACTCTTGGTTTTGAAATTCAAATTTCACTTCTGTATAGAGAATTATTATTTTAGTATCAAACTGAGCAGCATAAACAGATGCAAACACATTCAGTTTCCGGTGGTAAGTACCTGTGCTTTTACTGTTCATAAGTCGCAAGATGGATCTTTCCCCGAGGTCGTGTACGACTATGACAAAAGCCAGGAACAGCAATTGATATATGTTGGTTTGTCGGGGGGTTACTTCACTGCAAAGGTTATTTTTGACAAACTCTACCATTTCTTTCAAGTTCCATCAAGCCAAAGGCAACCATTCTTCCATAAGAGTTGACTTGGGGAACGAGCTGCAGCGCTTGGGCAATCATCGATTACACGGTTGCTTGGAGATGAAATACTGGATTATAGCGGCCCTGCCTGCTCATTGATGAGTATCAATGTACAGAGCTCAAATGCTCATGCAATGGATATTGCTACAGACCAAATTCTGACCAGTGTAGAATTCCTTGCACTGAGTGAGACTTGGCTAGATGATCACTCCTCCGTCGACATTGCTGGCTACAGCTGCATCAACCAGTTCAAACGCCCAGGCGTGAGAGCTGGAGGTGTGGCGATTTACCAGAAGGATACGTAGCTGTTCCTCACACAATTCAAAAGATTAGTGAGGAATATGATGCAATGCTAGGCGTAGCAGATCAGGTGGGAGACTTTTGTGCGGCATCGATTATGGTTATGGACATTGAAGTACTGCTAATAACAGTGTACATTTCTCCAGGTACTACTGTGCAAGATACGAAAATGTTCATGACCCGTTATTTATTCAATTATGTAAAACAAGATACTCCTATTGTAGTCACCGGTGACTTTAATATTGACGTTTACAAACAAGAAAATATTAAATTTGTCGATTTCATGAATAAACATTTTAATTTAAAATGAAACGACCACATTAGGTTCTTGTATTGATTTAACGTTTATTAAAAATATAAGTGTAGAGTGCAGCCGATATTGTTAATACTTTTCTTACCATAGACCGATTCTATCGATTCTCACTATCGAAGTACCCGAGCTATCAAACATCTAATCTGCTGGAGGAGTTTGGCACACTACAGCTGGAGCCAGAACTATAACTGATCACCCAACCAAACAACACAAGGAAGCGACGACCAAAAAATAATTAAATCATCTGGCACATCACTGGATTATTCCTGGAACACCGAACTCGGAACCACAGAACGACAAATGGTCCTTTTCAGGACCACAAAAAAAATAGTTCCACCAAGGGAGTGTTGACTTACAGGTTGATTCCGAGGTTAGATATCTGGGTTGGGTCAATAGGCGCCGTGGGGAACTAACATTCCACCTGACACAGGTCCTACCGGGCCATGATTGCTTTAGACAGTATCTACACCGTTTCGGTCATGCGGGTTCTCCCGAATGTCCAGTTTGTGCAGGTTTAGAGGAAACGGCGGAACACGTTTTGTTCGTGTGCCCGCGTTTCCGCACAATGCGTGACCGCATGTTTGCCACATGCGGTCGGGACACGACTCCGGACAATCTGGTTCAGAGGATGTGTGAAGACGAGTTTGGCTGGAATGCTGTTTCATCGGCTATCACCCACATCATCTTGGAACTACAAAGGAGGTGGCGAGTGGACTCGAGGAGTGGCTAATGCAGACGCTAAACAACAGGTGGTCCAAGGGTTCGCAGTCGGCTACGTAGGTCATACCGGTGTCCTACGGTCGAAATCGACCCTTACAGCGATTAAGTGGCCGCGGGGAGAACATCCTGCTAGCGTTGCTGTCGTGGCGCTGGTCTACTTGGTTGGATACGAGCCTCTGGTTGTTCGGGGCAGGTGAAGGCCCCTTTGTCAGCAATCCCAGCTGGTGCTAGCTGATAGGGCCTGAGCCTTCAGTAGGTCAAATTGCGAAGCCCGCAGTATCAGTTCTTGATACCTGCGGCGCAGCTGGTCGCGGGCGTTGTGGTCGACCCTGCCCGCCTTCAGCGGACAATAGGAGGTAAGGACCACCTGGGAAGCTGACAAAGCGCCAGCATGCTACCTTGGTGGACCCCCCAAGCGTGTCATCGATGCTCGTTGCTGCATGGCTACGCAGCTAACCTGGAGTTTGCGATGTGCAATAGCCCCTCTTCGAAGCAATGCCTTCTTGGTGGTCCCGGAGAGACGAAGGGTTTGGCGGCAATGGGAATGGTTTAGTGGGTCGGGGGTGTAGTCCTGTTTACTGCTTGCATGTAGTAAATGGTCCCCAACCCTACACTCCCGGGCCTTGGTCCGGAGTCTGTTGAGCAGATTATCCCCCCATTGCTAAGAAGGAAAAGATAGGATCACCAAAATGAGTTCAAAAGAGTTAATTTCTGAAAACTTCATCCGATCAATAACAACACAAAACTAGTACACTTACAAATTCATACACATGGCAAATTATTAATAATCTTAAACTACACTCATACTCAAACTACACTGTCATTCAAACATCATAATCATATCAAATCCTTTTTAATGTATTTTACTTTTAAATCCGAATCTCTGAAAAGGCTTCCAAACCAAATGACAGATTACCTCCAGGATTTTTCTTGGGATTTAAACCAGGAATTTCTCAGGGAATGTCCTCCGAAAATTTCTCCGAGAATTTCTTCAGGAATTCCACTGGGATTCTTCAGGAGATTTCAAGGATTCATCAGGCGTTATCACCCATGAACTTTCTTCTTTTCTTCAGAAACGAAGAAAACAATTTTCTTCAGAAATTATTCCCATAAACTTGCTCCGGAGATTTCCTCCAGAAATTCTAACGGAGATTTGCTCCAAGAATTCATCCGTGGATTTCCTTCAGAAACTCCAACGATTTGCTCCAGGTATTTTTATGGGGATTTTGTTCAGGAGTTCCTCCAGAAACTCCTCTGGCGATTTGCTCCCGAAAATTCTCCGGAGATTTTCTCCCAAAAATTTCTCCGGACATTATTTCTAAGAACTCCTCCAGGGATTTCCTCCAGGAATTTCTACAGTGATTTTCTCCAGAAATTCCTCCGGAAAGTTATTTTCAAAAGATTCCTTGGGAGAATTTCTCCAGGAATTTCTCAAAGAATTATCAATAGCAATATTCCTCCGAGAATTTTGTCCAGGAATCCATCTGGGGATTTCATCAAGAGCCAGTTCGCGAGAACCGCAACCCCCTTTCCAAGGGAAGTTGTATTGATGTTCTCGGATCAGGCTGAAATTTTCAGGGATTGTTCTTCCACATAAAAGAAGATGTTTTGCAATATTTTAGATTTTTATATTAGGGGGAAGTGGGACAAAATGACCTTCAATGATTTCATGTCACTAAACATGCAAAATCACAAAAATAGAAAGAAGTTCCTTCGACGATATTTTCAGACTTTTTTTTCCGGAGAGTTCCTCCAAGAAATTTTTAAAAATTTGCCCCATGAATTTCTGCGGGGATTTCCTACACGAATCTTTCCGGGGATTTCAAGGATTCCTTCGGAGGGTATCCTGAAGAATTCATTAGAAGATTTTTGCTAGAAATGTTTCAGGGAATTTATAATAGCAATTCCTCCAGGGATTTTGTCCAGGAATTGCTCTGGGGATTAAGGTTAAGAAGTAACTCCGGGGATTTTTTCAGAGAATTTATCTGGAAATTTCCACCAAGAATTTCTCCGAGGATCTGCACCAGGAGATTTCCCTCAGGAATTTTTCCGGAGGTTTCCCTCAGGATTTTTTCCGGAGGTTTCCCTCAGGAATTTCTCAGGGAATTTCAACGATTGCTTCGGGGATATCCCTGAAGAACTCATTTGGAGATTTTCTCCAGGAATTCCCCAGGGGATTTGTAATAGCAATTCCTCCGGGGATTTCGTCCTGGAACTCATCTGAATCAATCAAATTTTTTTCCAAGAATTTCACTGGGGATTTCCTGCGTTGATTTTCTCCAGAAAATCTATCGAGGATTTTTTCAGACAATTTTTCCGGAGATTTCCTCCAGGAAGTTTTCGGGGTTCGCACCATGAATTGCTCCAGGGATTTCCTCCACGAATTTCTCCTGAAATTTCAAGGATTCCTTCGGGGGTATCCCTGAAGAACTTATTCGGAAATTTCCTGCCGGAATTCCCTGGGAAATTTATAATAGCAATTCCTCCAGGGATTTTTTCAGATAATTTATCCGGAGATTTCCACCAGGAATTTCTCTGGGGATTTGCATAACACGCTCAACAAAGAATTCTGGAAAACGTGAACTGTCAAAAATACACCATGAACTACCACAAATGGTCACATAAACATGATCTAGTTCACGGTGTATTTTTGTTGTTGACGAGTTCACGTCTGCTGTTCAGGGATACGAGAACGGATTTTTTTTCTGTGCAAGAGATTTCCCACAGGAGATTTCCCTCAGGAATTTTCTAACAGCAGTTCCTCCGGGAATTTCGTTCAAAAATTCTTCCGGAGATTACATACAGGAATTGCACCGGGGATTACCTCAATGAGCAACTCCGGGATTTCAGGGATTTTTTCAGAGATTTATTCCGGAGATTTCATCCAAGAAGTTTTTGGAATTTCTCCGAGGTTTTCCTCTAGGAGCTCCTCCGATGATTTCGAAAATATCTACTACTTCGGGATTTTCTCAACGAAATCCTCTGGGAATTTACAATTGTAATTCCTACGCAGAAAAAATTCCAGAAAATTTTCCGGAAGTTTCTTTCAGAAACTCCTTTGGGCATTTGCTCCAGTAATTCCTCCGGGGTTTTCTTCCGGTGATTTCCTCCAAGAACTCCTCCAAGAATTTCCTCCAGGAATTAATACGGGGATTTTCTCCACGGATTCCTCCGGTGATTTTGTTCATATATTTCTGCGAGAATTCCTCCAGGAATAGCTCCGGAGATTTGCTCTGGAAATTCAACCGGGATTTCCCCCAAGGATTTGCTCCAGGAATTCATCCGAGGTTTTCTCCCAGGAATTGCTGTGGGAATTTTCTCAAGAATTTCCTCCCGGGCCGAGGATATTCTTCAGAAGTTCCTCCAGAAAAAAATCCGAGAATTTCTCCGGGAACTCTTTTGGAGCTCCTTTAGGAATTCCTTCGCATTTCCTCCGTAGTTCCTCTTTTTCTCATATCTCCAGGAATTCTTCAGAGTTCCTCAAATAATTCCTCGGAAATGCTCAAGAGTTCCACTAGGAATTCTTCTGAAGCTAGTTCAAAAAATTCCCTACATCCCCTCCGGGAATTATTCCTCCAGAAATCCTCAGGAAATGTCTCAAGAGTTTCTTCAGGAATTCCTTTAGAATCTATGAAAGTGTGGCAGTGCATGTATTAGTAGGGTGGGGCTTATTTCCAAAAATCTTTCGTAGTTAGGATTTACAAAGTGGAAAATGATCATCGGTCCCAAAATAACATCCTGTGAAAAAATGAGAATTTCTGGTGAAGGTTTAGAGGTGGCGCAAAGGGCGTAAGTGCAGTTTTACCATTTTAGTGAACTCTGAAAAATTTTGGTATGCTTTTCAGCTTGTTTTGGCGATTTTAGGACCCTTAAGGGCAAAAAATGACCTCAAAATTGCGATATCTCCACTCCTTTTAATGATATTTGACGAAATATATTTTATGCATGCGATTTTTGGCCCTTGACTAGGTTACAATGACTGATTACTATGAACCCGAATAAGAATAGCTGGGGAGGATTCCTATGCTTGTAGAATGGAACAAAGAGCAAAGAAGAATGATAGAAAGACCAAAAAATATAGAAGAATATAAGGTGGGGTGGGTTAAACAGGGGGGAGGGTGTAACTGATGATATTATATTAGAATCAACTATGGAGCCGTGAAAATATCTCGGTTGGATGTATGAGATGTGATTATATGCAAGTTTAACACTCATTTAGTATTTTAGAATGTCCGTTTGATATAACTCCAGCAATTGCTTTTATAATCTGAAAGAAATTACAGAGGGGCCCAAATCCATACAGGCTCAAAATCCGTACGCTTCATACAAATAGAAGGAGTTTTATATGAAGTGGAAGGGTTTAGATTCATTTGTTAGGTTTCCAGCAATAACACTTCTCGAAGACTTATTCAAACAGACTCAAGTCGGAAAAGTTAACAAACTTACTTTATCAATCCTACGTGTTTCGCAGACGAAATTCTACACGTTCCGCTCTAAACCAACTCGATTTTTCACTTTTGAAACGTTTAATTTCCGGATTTACAAAACGACGAAAGTAAGATTCTCCACTTTCGTAACCTAAACGCTACTTTCGCCGCTCTGTTGTATGGGAGACAAAGTGACTTAACCACGAATCAAAACAAAACACTACTTGAGCCGATTTTACACTGGTAGAAAAACGTCGAAAGTAACTGAATGAAACGGCTTATCATTTTGTTATAATTATTTTTGTGGGAAATAATAAAAACTACCTAGTTTTTGAACGCAAACAGATTGTATGCTAAATTTAAGTGATGTACACGGCAAAAAAATGTTAAAAAGGTGGTTCATTTTAAAACAGTTTTAGAAGACAGGTTGTGATTCTTGTTAATTAATTTTCTCAAAACCGTATGAAAGTTACTTACGTCGATTTGAAAAAGTAATCGAGACTTCTTGTTAGAATTTCCACAGGAATTTCTGGATTATGATGCCATTTCAACAATTAATTGCGTTTGGGGTTCCAATACTTCACTTTCGCCACAACACCTTCAACATAACTTCGGACAAACGAAAATGCAGATGAAGTTCAATACATCGTTCTACATCTGTATTTGAAATCGATGTGTATAAACAACAGCAGAAGGAAAAAAAATCGGTAGTCAAAATTCAAAGTAGTGCACGAGCTTCTATGGGGTGCAAGAGATAAAGCACTTCAGGTTGAAAACCTCTCAAATAAAACCAAAATTAAGTCGTCACAGTTACCCGCGATTTATTTTATATGGTCGCAATTTACGATTTCCTTCGCTTGTCTTGTATAAAAGTTTAATTCTCTTGTGTTCTCTTCTCCAGTTTTTTTTTCTCTGTGTTGTCCCTTTTGTGTTGGATTGGGGATCCTGGCCATCCGGCAGACGAATACCGGCAAGAAATTGGTATCAACGCCATGACACGATAATAGAGCTACCACGCTATACCTCCCGGATGAGCTGCAGAGAACCCTAAACCCAATCCTTACCATGTCCTTCCCTTTCAAAATTGTGACCATTAACCTCGAGTTGCCACGAGTACCCTGGCTCCATCCCATACTAACTTTGGAAATGAAAAAGTAAATAAATTGTAAATAGTACAAAAAACGAACTTCGGCTCCGCAAAGCGTTACACGCATTTGAGCCCCAAATAAACGAACTAGTAAAAAAAAAAGTCGTCACAGTTGTGAAACATGTTTTTTAGGACAGAGTTACATGAAGGAATTTTCACAGGATGTCCTATGTATATTTAATAATTATATAAATCAGTTATGAGTTTAATAGATACTGCGTAAGGCTGAATTTCCAGGATGTAAATTTTGCAACGGTCCCTTTCGATATATTGCTATCATCATTCAGAAAAAAAAAACAACCAAACGATTATTGAACTGAAGCAGTAAAGTGACGTGCATTTATCTATATCTACCAGGAGAATAATGATGAAACTTCGCATGGAATTAAGGACATTTTAGCCGTTATTGAAATTTTTCCATAAAGGCCAATAAAGTTGCAATAAGTTCCAATAAAATCGTATACATGGGTCGAAAACTAGAGATGGTTAAAAAATTGATGCTCTTCCCCTACTTGAAGAAAAATTGCTCGAAATATTTCTGAAGTAGGTAATATTAAATAGAAGTCAAGGGGTCGGACCTGGTGTAGTGGTTAGAACACACACCTTTCACGCTGAGGATCTGGGATCGAATCTCATCCCCGAGAAAAAAAATGAAAAAAAATGAAGTCAATAAATATAATTATCGTTTTCTAGATTCCTCAGTCACCCTCCCACCTGTTTAACCCACCCCACCTTACATTCTTCTGTGTTCTTTCACTCATTCTTCTTTGCTCTTTGTTCCATTCTACTAGCATAGGAATTCTCCCCAGCTATTCATATGCTTATTCGGGTTCATATTAATCAGCCAGCGTAACCTATTCAAGGGCCAAAAATCGCATAGCATAGCATAGCATAGCATAGCATAGACTGACTGTACATGTCAATGGTTGCTACTCCGTGATTGATCGGAACTGGTAAGAATTGCACTACGATCCAAATGAATAAGGGATGGGAGTTTCCGCTTATTTTCGAAGTACAATTTTAGCAGATCTAATATTATTGATCAATAACGGCGCCGGCCAAGTCCTTACAGTCAGTTGGGGAAGGAATGTTAGGGTGTAATGATTGTTGCTTCTAGAGACCGAGAATACCTCTGCATCTCCACAATCACCACGGGGAGGGTGTTTATTAGTGAGGGAGGAAAAGATCTCGGAGTCACCATTGGTCAGTGATGCGATCCATGGATAAGGAGGGAAAATACAACTTAAACTTAAAGCTAGTTTTGTATTTTGTCTCGAGAAGTTTTCGGTAGAAGATATAAAATATACGTCAACATCCATTATGTCGAACCATTCAAAAGATGTTTTTAGTAATGGCAAAAAAAAAATATATATGTATATATTTTAAATAATATGAAAAAGGAACGATGCCGACACTTTTAGTGACGAACCAAACATAGTTTGTTTGAAAATTACAGAAGAGTAACGCTGTACATTATTGTCTCGAGATGAACAATTTTTGATAGGAGTTTTAAAATATACGTCAACATCCATAATGTCGAACCATTCAAAAGATGTTTTTAGTAATGTTAAAGAGAAAAAATATATGTATATTGAAATTATATAAAACAGGCATAATGCCGACACTTGTAGTGACGAACCATTAAAAGTTTATTTGAACATTAAATAAAATAACGTTTTCCTGAAAATATGTGTCATTATAAGCATGAAACGAGCTCACCAGTTGGTAATCCATCCTCGACTTAACACGGATATCTTTTCGCACTCACACAACGCGAACCGTAAAACTTCTCGGCGTCCCGAAAACGAACCGTCTTGTTTGGGCTCTCCGAAACACTGCCCAGCAAAACTCGCGAAACGAAAAACAATCTCCTGGCGTCCCAAAAACAAACCGTCTTGCTTGGGCTCTCCGAAACACTGCCCAGCAAAACTCGCGAGACGAAAAACAACTCCCGGCGTCCCGAAAACAAAGCGTCTTGCTTGGGCCCTACGAAACACTGCCCAGCAAAACTCGCGGAACGAAAAACAACTCCAGGCGTCCCGAAAACAAGGCGTCTTGCTTGGGCCCTTCGAAACACTGCCCAGCAAAACTCGCGAAACGAAAAACAATCTCCTAGCGTCCCAAAAACAAACCGTCCTGCTTGGGCCCTCCGAAACACTGCCCAGCAAAAATCGCGGAACGAAAAACAACTCCCGGCGTCCCGAAAACAAGGCGTCTTGCTTGGGCCCTTCGAAACACTGCCCAGCAAAACTCGCGAAACGAAAAACAATCTCCTAGCGTCCCAAAAACAAACCGTCTTGCTTGGGCTCTCCGAAACACTGCCCAGCAAAACTCGCGGAACGAAAAACCGTTAACAAAATTATAAGAGCTCAAGTGGCTCCTATTCAAGGGCCAAAAATCGCATGCATAAAATATATTTCGTCAAATATCATCTAAAGGAGTGGAGATATCGCAATTTTGAGGTGATTTTTTGCCCTTAAGGGTCCTAAAATCACCAAAACAAGCTGAAAAGCATACCAAAATTTTTCAGAGTTCACTAAAATGGTACAACTGCACTTACGCCCTTTGCGCCACCTCTAAACCTTCACCAAAAATTCTCATTTTTTCACAGGACGTTATTTTGGGACCGATGATCATTTTCCACTTTGTAAATCCTGACTACGGGAGATTTTTGGAAATAAGCCCCACCCTAATGTATTAGGTATTGGAAAAAACGTGACAGAGGGGGGAGGGGTCTAGAAATCACGAAAAACGATGGACGTTTGAATTTGAATCTTATACAAATCAAATTGAATCTTATACGGATACGATCCTGATTTCGTTGCTCACTCCACATGACAGGCAACAGATTCAATGGATCAAACACTACTACGCACATCGCGAACCGGACACAATTGATCTGGATTCCGTCGTTACACAAAGGATCATGCAACAGTTTCAACGGATCAAATTCTACTCCTAGCTCTAGTCCGTTGAATAAAACACCCTTGAATATGAGAATAGAATGTAAACATACTTATTTTTCAGATCAGAAAAGCATGACTAGTGATATTGCATCATATTTGAAATGTAATGAAATGTAAACATAATATGATCGGAAAAAGTGTAATTTCTCGTCATATATTCTGCGATTTGGGGCCTTCCTTAGCCGAATGGTTAGAGTCCGTGGCTACAAAGCAAAGACATGCTGAAGGTGTCTGGGTTCAATTCCCGGTTGGTCCAGGATCTTTGCGTAATGGAAACTTCCTTGACTTCCCTGGGAATAGAGTCTTATCGTACCTGCCACACGATATGCGAATGCGAAAATGGCAACTTTGACAAACAAAAGCTCTCAAGTAAAAAACTGTGGAAGTGCTCATAAGAGCACTAAGCAGGCTCTGTCCCAGTGAGGACGTTATTGCCAAGAAGAAGAAGAAAAAGAAGAAGATATTCTGCGGTTTTCAACAGATGTCTTCTATGCTTATTAAAACTCAAATAACCTACTTAATGTTTAAAATGGTTTTTATAGGCAACTACTAATATTCAATTCTACAATTCGAGATTATGTCCGGTTTTTAAGGCATATTGTAAGAAACCTGAAGTTCGTAGATACAAAAGTAGATTACATTATTTTCACAATTTTACATTTCAGTTTGTCCAAATTCGTAGACATAAAATTTTAAACAGTTTTTCTTCAAAACACCGTTGGCTGGTTTAAGTCGTAATAGACATGCCAACCCTAGTTACATATTGTAGGTTTATCAATGTGGTATTAAAATATATTAAATTGTATAAAACCTATAATTTTTAAGTTAGGAATGTTCGATGTCCCCAGATAATATTTGGACATTATTTTTCCAAATTTGAACATGATAGACAGTTTCGCACACAAAATTATAAATTAGCAGTTAACCTAAACATTCAACAAATCCGAATCTGAAAATTCGTTTAAAAATGCAATATGTCTACTCACAAGAGCAAATCTCCGCCGTACGGCAATCATTCCACTTATGGATACGTACCTTCAGCAGTTCCGGGTTGTTGTAGCAGATTTCCCTTTGATGTTGGGTGAAAAACGTGTTCTCGTTGTAGAATTCATACGTCCGGTTGGAGTCCCGGTGGAAGTGTTTTACATCAAGCGACAGGTCCGCCACTCGCCACCAGTTGCCATTAGTGAACTTATTGCAGTAGATTAGCACAATCAGCAACAGCAGCATGGACTTTCGTTGGACTGCATTTCTGCTGAAGACCTGATTTGTCGGCGGCCAGCTGGGACGGAACGGCGGGAATATGCTCGATAGTCGGAAGCAAAAGAATGTCTTATGCTTCACCATTTTCCACTCGTGCTACTCATCGGATATTAATGATGTGCCATTTCAGCAGAGAAGCTCTGTAAGAGAAAAAAGGAAAAGGATGAAAAGTTTTCAATTAGGGATTTTCGAATATAAAAATCAATTGAAGCTCGACAGAGCGAGAAGAACTGCGACCAAATTTTAATAACCGAAAATCAATATATTTGGATAGTATAAAACGAGAACATGTGTTACTGCAGTGCCAGAGTTGAGATGGGAATCAAATGGGCTCAAACGAGAAAAATCATATCGGGTTTTATTACTTTTATCGAATTGGCAGATGCGATCTTTCTGCTGCTTCTTTGACGAAACATGTGTTAAGGGAGATTGCATTTAGAACGACGCTTGATTGATCAAACATACCGTCGAGCGGTATTGATATCAATCTGGATTTTTTTTTATTTTTGTTAGTCGAAGTAGTGTTTTCGTTAAGCGAACTCGTGTATTTCGGTAGTTTTGTTCTCTTTCGTTAACAAAATCCTGTGATATTTCACCATGAGATGCGCTTTCATGCAAAAAATATTTATGAAAATTCTTAGATCAGTAGTAGAGAACCGGTCCGGTCTCCTCTACAAGTTTAGGAATGCAGGGTTGAGGCCCATTAAAAATAGAATGCGCCACCTTAAAGAAATTGCTCTCTAGCTTGTAAAACCCACCAATTTGGCGTCACGATGTTAGTTTTCGCATCTTTTCATAATCACTGTGTTATTTAAAAAGAAAATAACTTCAAAATGTATTAGTTTTGGAGCTTCGCAAATATCATCAAAAATTACCTATTTTTCAACACTATAGGCAAGACGGTCATCGAATAAACATCGCAAGTAATTCAATTCCACTTGTAATGATATTTTTATTTTGCTATTAATATTACTTACAAAGCAGAGGCTAATTGATAATTGAAAAAAAGCAGTTTACCGTCATAGGGGATACTTTATAACAAGGTTTATCACATTCGGAACTCTATACTAGTCAATTCGAATTATTAAAATGGTTATTTTTATCTCTATTTAATACGATATTTTTATTACTCTTTTAAAAACGTTTCAACTAGATCTGCACTAAGTAACGGAGGGATTCCACGGAGGCATGCAAGTCGATTCTGATCGACCATTTCACAAATATCTGAAACTTTGCACAGTTTTTCAGTTCCATCTAAATCTTCATTTTCCGATATCAAATCTTCAAGTTGAGTCTCGACTAACTTTTCAAAAGGGTGTATGTGAAAATGGTTCAAAAATATTCAAAAAGCTGCACAGCAAAAACGGTTCGGTAAAATCTTATAAAAATCCACTGAAATTTTATTGTTTTTACAAAAGTTGATGTAAATACGTGGAAAATAGTACAATTTTATCATATTTAGCTTAAACTATAATGAAACATATTGTTAAGCTTAAAGAGAAAACAATATTTTGTAATTTTTATTTAAAGCAGGGGTGGCACACTTGCCCCAAAGTCCGCTTATGGCGAATTCCTGTAGATGATGTAGAGAGGGTAAATGCTCCAGTTCCTTTTCGCCTAGAGAAAAACAAAACCAACGGCATGACGTAAAATCTATAATGATTTACTTTCACGTCATGATGTAAAAGTAAATCATTATAGATTTCACGACATGCCGTTTGTTTTTGTTCATGAAATTTTAAGAATTGGCGTAAATTTAAATCGAATGATTCACTTCTTTTATGTGCATCTATGAAGACTTAAATTTACATTACATTTCCAAAGAGTGCAGGATCTTCAAAAAGCGTTTATTTGAATTGCGGAACAAAAAAAAAACTCAATTAGTGATAGAGGTTAAAGTGATTATAAAACGAAGCCATACCTCAAATTTTCAAGAGCACAAGACTTGAGAACCAAACAGCGCTCCGCGTTGAAAATTTATCCCATTGGTCACCACCAGCAAGCAAGCAATTTGATTGATTTTCAACACGAACTGTTGACAGATTCTCCAGTCTTGGGCTCTTGAAAATTCCAAGTATAGGTTCGTTTTATAATCACAACAATGGCTGCTCAATCGAGGATGGATTATCAACGAGTGTGTTAATTTTACGCTTTTGTTTCAACTATGAACTATGAAAAATAATGTACTAAAATATTATAGCCTCACATTTGATTCGAAAACTAAAGACTTTACTTTTATTAATGGGGCTGTTCATAAGCTAGAGGTATCTGCCGAATAGGGTCCTAAAGCCCTGTTCCAATTTTAGTGCAAAATGCTTAAGTTTAGGCTAAAAACACATGTTAACTCATTTTTTTAATGTTTTTCGTTTCTTTAAATCCAAAAAAAAAACATTTTTTTATGTTTCTTCAGATTTTGTTACACCCCTTGCCTTAAACTCAAATTTTGGGTATATTTTCTTTTCCGTGTCCCTTCCAAAATGTCAGATAGGAACAACCCCAGTGTTAAAACTAAAAGCCCTGTGGTGTTTTTGTCGACTAAGCGAATGTCAAACATGATCAAAAGTGTCAAGGTTCAATTATGGACCAAATTTTTATATTAAAGTTAAATATGATACAGCCGATATTTGAGCGGGAAAAAAATACCAAAGTAGTTGCAGTAACATGCTCTTTCATATTAATGAATAAAAACAAGATTTCATTAAACATTTTAGGACCCAATTAAAAATGGTCGAAGCAGCATTATTGGGGTGACGACGATTTCTTTTGCAGCGGCGGCGGCGTGGATCGACGCAAAATCTTATATTTGTCGAAAAATAATATTTTTGTTTTCTAAACTTTTTTTGTAATCTGAACCAGAAGCCAAATGGGTTGGTGGTCTGATGGCTACCGCTTCTGCTTCACAAGCAGCAGGTCATGGGTTCAATCCCAGGCCCGTCCCTTTCCTCGTACTTTGTAGTTGTATATCTCTCACTTGCTTCTGTCTTCCATTCTAAATCTATCGCACTCAAACTATTCGTTCATAGCAAACGCTAGAACCAGAGACGGACATGAAACCGTTTCCCTAACGCTTCCATTCTTCCACGCGCATGCCTTTCCTTACGCCTGATACATAGGCAGTCTGCTAACCACAAAAGAAAATCTCTCTGCCATGCCTTTTCCACCAATCCATACACTCCGCATGTACTGGCGTCAGGCTATCGACATGATGGAGACACCATCTTCTATGGTGACAGAGGGCTCGATTGGCTTGTCAGATAGATCGGGCCCGGGACATCCTGTCTACTGCAAATCGCTGCAGTTGATATAGGGCATGTCCATTGCCTGACTGGCGTAGATGCAGTCGGTCTCCACGGTCTACAGTGGGCTAGTATAAGTGCAACATCATTTCCTCCCCCTTTCCCACATTGGTCTGCATTCTGACGTGACAGGCGCTATTATAGCCTAAAAATAGAAGATCACCAGAACTTATACACTGATGGTGTCTGTTAGTCCCAAACAGTCATTCGGTTGGTTCCTTGTGTAAGTGCAGCTGATCTGGCTATACTGGAGTAGCATCCATGGGCGGCCAATCAAGCTCAAGCTCAATCTGAACCAGAAGCCAAATGGGAGTCGCACTTGGTAACATTAAGATTGAAAAACCCAACTGTTTTAAAGTTTACTAAGCATATACATTTTTGATTGATAACAAAACTACGCGAAATGCTTATACCCTACTAACACAACTACCTCATCCTGTGATGTCTATGAAGATAGTTTGGGTTCCCTGTATCTTCTACATAAAGTAGACGTTGAACTAACATTCCTTCCCTTTCCTTAGCGATTGTGAGGACGTGGCCAGGTGTACAATTTGATGCTTGTTTTGTTAATTTCTAATATGTAGAAAAAAAAGCGTTAACTCCAAAACGATTTTTTTGCGACACTTCTTATTAGATTTCTCAAAACGAAAAGAGTTGAGAATTGCACAGCCACCCACGATTTGTACAGTCGTTTATGCTATGCTATGCGATAACAAAACTACGCGAAATGCTTATAAAAATACAATTTACTAAAAGTTGTTAATTAGAGTCGTGAGATTGTAAATAAGGGTAATTCGACTTTTTTTTTACAAAAGTCTCGTTTACAAATGTTATTAAAAATTATGTGCTGTTGTTATGAGAGTTAAAACTTATGAAAGTTTGAATCGGTTTAATATGAGAGGAATTTGAAAACACAATTTCGTGCCGACCCACAGCGTGGTGTCTGCTGGCCAAAGACCACGTGCCGTACATTTTTTGTAAGGACTTAAGACCACAAGGGGATGAGTAGAGCCGTGCGCCGCCGCATCACGCAGCTTCCGCCGATTCATTTTACGTCACGTCGGCGCTCAATGAGGTAGGGAGCCGGATCCAATTCTTGGCACTTTTGATTCACTTCGGCAAGGGGTTTTTTGAAAGCTACTGATCTCACATTTGGCACCAATATGCGTCGTATTGAAGTGCTTCTTATTGCAAAGTTTTAGGCACCCCCATGGAAGTGCCCAAGTAGCTCTGCACCCTATTGGTGGCGCGCCGATCAGCATTACGCCGCCGGTTTTGGGTTTTAACGCCGAACAATTATTTATTCATCTCGAAAAGAGAAAATAATAATATTTCTACGAGAGGAAGCACCAACAAATATTTAGACATTATTTTGGACTAAATTGACGCTTATATTGAGTGAAATTATGAAAATTATCATTAAATTGAGGTGAAATTATGAAAATTATCAAAAATTACCACGCGTAATGAGTTAATTAATTTAATAACCATGCGGATTGGATTACCGAACAGCTCAATATAAGCGTCAATTTATATTAGAGTGTTACTGCCTGTCTGTAGTAGTCATGTCGTCACTTGAGTGAGAACGACACGTTGATAGCCTTCCCACCTCTTTACTCTTCCACAATACAGTTGTTGTGGAAGCCATGTAGGTACGATAGGCAAACAGTTTCAACACTAAATAAATCACACTCTCTTTTCCCGTGTGTGTAGTTAACATGAGATGGATGGATATGGGTTATGAAACGGGTCCGCGTGGTCTGTAGGGATTTGACTTCTAAACTTGTAACCAACTCAGTTATTGGGTCACCAATAACACGTCTTAACTGGTTGAAGTATTGGGATGGAATAGCTTGTTAGGAAAAATAACAGAGGGTGGTTGCTTGATAGTAACACCTAGGGTTAGGGCGATTGCTACTATGTTAATACCCCCTCTCAATCGGCCATTCCAATTTGGCTGCATAGCGCATCTAGTCGTTTCTGGTCCATTGGCTTCGTGAACATATCTGCTAGCTGATGCTGAGTTGCAACATGTTCAATCTTCAGACGTCCATTCGCAATATGATCACGCAAGAAATGGTGCTTTATGTCGATGTGTTTCGATCGTTTCGATTCAAAGTTCCGGGCCATTCCGATACATCCTTGATTATGTTCGTAAATAACGAAGGCTTCGTCCTTTTGCTTCAGTTGTAGATATTCAAGTACCCCTGCTATCCATATTCCTTCTGACGCTGCGGAACTCAAAGCTACATATTCAGCTTCGCTGGACGAAGTAGCAACTGTAGTCCAAGAAACCAGATTTCCAAACACCTTGAACACATAGCCGCTCACCGACTTCCTGTCCAAAGTATCCGATGCCCAGTCAGCGTCTGCATAACCGATCAAAAATTCCGCATCATTGTTTCGCTTAAACTCCAAATGCCTTGACTTCCTTCCCTTCAGGTAGCGTACCACTCTTTTCAAACATTTCCAGTGAGATGATGAAGATTTCTGTTGAAAACGCCCCAGATAACTAACGGGAAAACACAGGTCTGGTCTGGTACACAGCATTATATACATTATGGTACCCAGCAGTTCACGATACGGTTCATTTGTAGATTCTCCATCTTCGTGCAACAAAAGTCCTTTTTCAAGTGGTGTTTTAACTGGATTACAATCCGACATTTGGAAACGATTCAACATCTTTTCAATATTTGACACTTGCGATAAACGTATTCTGGTGCGATCCTCGTTATATTCCAGCTTGATTCCCAAGAAATGGTTAGCTTCTCCAAAATCTGACATGGCAAAAACAGACATCAGCTGCTTCTTGAGTTTCAAGATTGACGATTTCTTCCTACCAACGATCAGCAGGTCATCTACGTAAAGCACGATGTAGATCTCATCTCCATTTTGACTTCAACGGTTTAACACCTGCCGGGCAGCTCGTGAAGTACCACACGTGATTCTCATCCATCGAACGAAGCTCGTCTTCCACCGCTTTCAGCCAGACTTTTCGATCGGGGCGGCCATTGATTTCAGTGAATGTCTCGGGGGCATCTGGTAGAAGTAAACTGGCAGAAGTTGCTCTATACCCAGTTAAGTAATCTAACAACTTACCGGGTAACCTGCGCTCCCGTCCGCTCTTGTAGCGGTCGTTCTGTTTGCGCGTCGCTGAACTCTTCTTCCGGTTCACTTTCACGAGCATCGACTTGCTCATGATTATCAGGGACAGCAACATCTTCGTTCTGGGCTTCTCTTTCCGTTTCCGTCTCGACTTCAACTTCACCTTCCCCCTCTTAATTTCTACCGGATCGTCCAACTTGCGGAGGTTTGCCAATACGGAGCTTTCACTTACCAAGTGATCACTGCATCCGGAATCTAATTTGAAAACGATCCTTCCGGCTCTCTTGCGTCTACATGGGTCCACATCCGCCATGAAACTCACCGCATTCTTCACAACTGAATTTGCTTCACTTTTGCTTTGTAGACGGCAATCTTTCTTGTAATGACCCCGCCTACCGCATCCGTGGCACTTTCCGTTGAACTTTTGCTGTTTCTTTTGCTTGTGTCCATGGCCAGTAAACGCTGCCGGTTTCACCTCTTCGAATTCTTCCTGGCGATCAGTCCGTTTCGATTCTTCTGCTAATAACCGTTGCTTGACGAAATCCAGCGTTAATTCTTTCTCAGCCACGTTCTCCAAAGCCGTTACAAGTGGGTCGTAGGTATCAGGTAACGTTAAGAAAAGCTGCGACACCAGATCTGCCTCCACCAAAGTCGCGCCGGCCGTCTTCAGCTTTCTTACCAATCCATCGAACTCCAGAAAATGGCTTCTCATGTCGATTCCGTTCTTCATACGGAGGCGCGCTAGTTGCTTCCGGATGAGAGTCTGGCTGGCAACGGACTTCTTAGCGTATGTTACCTCCAAACTTTCCCACATCAGCTTAGTTGTCGTCTTTTCGCGAACTACCTCCAGACAGTCGTCCGCCAGGCAGCTAACCAACAGCGCTTTTCCCTTACGATCCTTTTCGACGAATTTCGTCCTCTCGGCTGCTTGTTCCGGCACATCTTCCGTTAGCACCTCCGAGACTCCGTCCGCTTCCAGGAAAAGCCTGTCACGGTAGCTCCAATTTTCGTATCCTCCAATATTTCCGCGAAATTGCGGGATTCCATGAGCGAGATCCTTTTGCGTGGTGCCCATAACCTATTGAGGGTCTTGACTCGTAGTGTAAGACACGAACACGTAACGTAACGAACAAACTAGCTTTATTGATAACACGTCTTAACTGGTTGGAGTATTGGGATGGAATAGCTTGTTAGGAAAAATAATAGAGGGAGGTTGCTTGATAGTAACACCTAGGGTTAGGGCGATTGCTACTATGTTAATAGAAATGAATTTTAAAGTAAATGCGGTTATTTGGTCTTACCATCCTTGGGTGAGACATTCCCCCTGACCCCTCCCCTTTTTCTAGGTAACAGAAAAATCATGGACACCGGGGTCCTTAATTGGTTTAAAACGGATATACCAATATCTAATTAAGCTAGAAGCTTGGTGTTTTCAGCAAAGTTTTTCAGCATATCAAGGGCTATCCGACGATTAGTAATTTGATTGAGAATTCTCCCGTAGGTGGCACTAGTTACAAATTTTATTCAATCATCTATATCTCAAGATCCTTATCAGCTCGAAGGTTGGTGTCTTCGGCAAAGATATTCATCCACTAGGCTGCACTAGTGAAACAAATCTTCAATCTTCCCTACCTCAAGATCCTTATCAGCTAGAAGATTGGTGTCTTTGGCAAATCTGTTCAGCAGATCAACTGCTATCTGGCGGTGGAGAGTCTAATTGGAAATTCATCCGCTAGGTGACGCTAGTAAAAAGAAATCTTCAATCTTCTCTACCGTTGATTCGGCCGTTCAAAACCTGATTGGGCACATGATCGTAGTAAATCAGCAAACAATATGCAACAGTATTGTTGCTCAAGATTCTTGTCAGCTAGTATGTTTGGCAAAGATACTCGGCTATATTCAGCTGTCTTCGGCCAAGCCGTTCAACAGATTAAGGCTATCTTGTGGTGGTAAATCTGATAAGAAACACATCCACTTTTTGGTGCTAGCAACCAATTTTCTTCAATCAGATGATCCTAATCAGTCTCAAGATCTTTATCAGGTAATCAAGTGCTATATAGCCATCTGTCGAACAACTTGGCCGAAGACAGATGAATATAGCCGAGTATCTTTGCCGAAGACTCCAACCTTCTAGTTGATATGGATTTTAAGGAACAATACCGTTGCATATTGTTGTTTATACGGCCTTAGGGTATTGCTCACTACATAACAATTTGAAACGCATTGGTAATAATTTCTGGTCAGCCACACATCGGCGCCAATATTTTTTACCTCCAGATTGCCCTCAATCTGCTGCATATCTTTGCTGAAGCACCAACTTTTTAGCTGATAAGGATTTCAAGGTACAGACAATTGAATTACAATTGTTACTAGCGCCATTTATCGGATAGATTCTTATTCAGACTTTTTACGGCCTTTTAGGCCTAATTCGCCTGGACAGCTTTGCTGAAAACATAAACTTTCTAGCAAATAAGGCTGTGTCTCGAGAAAATTTGTTACTAGCGTCACCTAGCGGTAGAATTCTCAATAAGATTTTTTACCTCAAAAAAGCCATAAATCTGCCATATCCTTGCCGAAAACATCCACCTTCTAAATGATGGAGATCTTGAGGTAGAGAAGATTGAATATTTATTTTTACTAGCGTAAGCTAGCGGATGAATTTTCAATCAGACACTTCACCGCCTGATAGCGCTTGATCTGCTCAATAGCTTTGCCGAAGACACCAGTCATCGAGCTGATAATGATCTTAAGAAACAGACAATTAAAGAAAATTCGTTTTTAAATTTGTTTTACAAAATTAGGATGATAGTGTTTTCTAATAACACAGAACACCTAGATATAAGAAATGAATGTAATGTTTGGAATAATACTAATAAAGAAACTAAAAAAAAAAATCGTCACTAGCACTTCTTAGCGGATAAATTCTCTATTAGATTTTATACTTCCCGATAGTTCCAAACCTGCTAAATATCTTTGTTGAAGACACCAACCTTCACGACAATAGGGATAGACTGAAGATTTCTTTTTACTATCACCACCTAGCGGATGATTTACTGAACCGCTTTGCCCAAGACACCTACTATCTGGCTAGGATCTTGAGATGCAGACAATTGAAGAAAAATGGTCACTAGCGCCACCTAGCGGGAAAATTCTCAATCAGGCCCATAATTTAGTTGAAATTTCTCGATAAATTTGAGATTAAATTGATTTTTCAACATGCTTGCAGTCTCCATACAAAATTCTTAGTTTCTCTTATATGGCAAAATACAATACTTTTCTGACCCACAATAAATAACTTTTTACTATCAAAAATATTATGAACTTTGTATTATTGTAAGTATTGTATTATTGTAAGTATTATTTTACACATGAAGTTTGAATCCTGTGACAAATTAAGCAAATAAATTGTCATACAAGCTGACAAACTTGCATGGAAGTTAACTCAAATAGTGTTTTTTGCATTTTCGCAACAATGATTATCACAAAAACTAGACGTGCTATGATATTTTTTAAAACGGCAATGGATTCAACAACCCTTAATTGAGTAAATAGTGCTATTTTGGTGCTTGAGGCATTAATCGTGTTCCACAGTGTTATCAATATTTTGTATTTCAATCAGCGAAATTTTGCTCCATATTAGATTCGAACTCTTGCACCGGTAGGGCAAAAGTTCGTTGAATAGAATCCATAGAAGGTTAAATAGAAAAGAAGATTAATATTTAATACACGGATTTTGCTCATATTTTCTCAGTAGTTTCCGTTTATTTTTTCTGGGGGTCCAAATGAATAAATTTGGGAAGTATAACATAAGATTTTGGTTGTTTGATCTTTATGGGCCATCCTAATACCTATGCGCATGTTCAGTACATGATTTCGATCTACAAACAAATATACTAACCGATAATGCGTTTAATTTGAATTTTTTTTTGAAAATCATTCTATTTATTCGAATAAATCGAATTATGTGTTTTTTTTTTGCAAAAACAATTGATTTAAAATCGGTATATAATCCGCACTCATCTGACAGAGTATGTTGTAAAGCAAAGTAAAAAAAACAACTTTATGGCTGGTTGGCATGATGGCCGATTCCAAGACCTGCAAAATACGAACCAAATCCTCAGCCCTCCCCGAATGTCTGGATTCAGCATAAACAACGGTAAACATACATGCGAGATGCGAATGCCATATCTTTCACCAGAATAAAATATCAGATTTCAGCAAAATTGGTGGTACTCAGTAGCAGGAAGACGAAATGATAGATGAGAACGAAGAGCCAAGCGAAAATACTTGTGCCGGTGGTTATCGTAATGAAGAATGCTTGTAATACAAGCAGCAAAATATGTGAACCGAGTTATGTACACGAAAAAAAAACGGGAGCTGCAGACAAAAGATTCCTTTATTGTTTTTCATCTTCTACACCAGTTATGCTGCTTTGAGTCGGTTTGCCGGGAAGGGGAAGATTTCTAGCGAATTGGCAGAGATCCTAATGATGAGGAATGTATTTACGAAGCTTATTACGGTTGGACACCACTCCAGATTGTGCTTTGCTTCGCGATGGAGATGGGGAATATGGTTTCCTGGAGGTAAGATTGCATGGATCATAGGCATGAACGTGGTTGCTATAGGTTGTGGATGTATTTCTCGGAAAATACTTATCAATATTTCCCGTCTATTCAATGGGAACCAACCAAAATTAAAAGATGATGTTAATCATAGGATGATCTGTGTCACATTTTGTATATGAATGTTTCATAGCTTCACTGATTACAAATACATGGTTCCTGGAAACATTAAATTGAACAAAGCATAGCATAGATAGCATGCACAGACTGACTTTACATGTCAATGGTTGATACGTCGTGATTGATCGGAACTGGTAAGAATCTAAATGGGACTTTCCATTTACTCTAGAAATGCACATTTCAGCAGCCGATATAGGAGCTATTGGGATATAGGGATATTGATCAGAGGCCTCCCTTAGCCGAGTGGTTAGAGTCTGCGGCTACAATGCAAAGCCATGTTGAAGGTGTCTGAGTTCGATTCCCGACCGGTCCAAGATTCTTTAGTAATGGAAATTTCCTTGACTTCCCTGGGCATAGAGTATCCATCGTACCTGCCATACGATATAAGAATGCACAAATGGCAACTTTGGCAAAGAAAGCTCTCAGTTAATATCAATTAATAGCTAAGGAGCAGGCTCTGTCCCAGTGAGGACGTAATGCCAAGAATAAGAAAAAGAAGATATTATTGATCAATAACGGCACCGGCCAAATCCTTACAGTCAGTTGGGAAGAGAGGGAATGTTAATGTGTAATGATTGCTGCTTCTAGAGACCGAGACTACCTCTACAATCACAACCGGAACGGCGTTTATTAATGAGGGAAAACAGATCTCGGAGTCATCTTAGGAATGGGGGATAAATATTAAGGTGATTATAAAACGAAGCCAAACTTTGAATTTTTAAGTGCACAAGATGAGAGTATCTGACAACATTTCGCGTTGAAAACCAATCAACTTACTTGCCTGCTGGTAGTGACCAATGGGATAGATTTTTAACGCGGAGTTCTGTTTGGTTCTCAAGTCTAGTGCTCTTGAAAATTTGAGGTGTGGCTTCGTTCTATAATCACCTTAACCTTACTTAAAACTAGTTTTGAATTGTTGTGTCACGGTAAAAAGATATTGGTAGAAGAAAAAAAGTATGTCGGCATTCATAACTTCGAACTATTCACATGATATTTTAAGTAATGACAAAAATGAAAAGTATGTGTATATTTAAACTATATAAAACAGGATTAAGGGCTTATGCCGATACTTGTAGTGACGAACCATCCATAATTTGTTTGAAAATTGCCTGTGTTATCATAAGCATGAAACGAACTTACCAAATGCAGAGGCGTCGCGTCCACATGTGCAACATGTGCACTGCACAGGTGGCAAATCGTTCATCATAACAACCTACAATTTCTACTATTATTGAAGTACGGTTCTTCAATTCTCTCAATAAAATTTAGCCTATTTCAATTATCTTTATCATTGATCATCACAATTTACACCTTTCAAAATATTTGTTGTTATATTTTTGGTATTCAAATTAAATGCAAAAGCTGTTTGGTGCGGCGCGAGATCTGTGTCCTAATTTTCCCTACGCGCTCAGTGCGATGCATGCTACGCAACACTTTGTTCCACGCTACACGTTGCTGCTGTGACGATGAAACCCAACGTGTGCACTCTCATCGGGAGACGCGTTGCCTTTCGTCGTACACACAATTCTGTATATGTGGTAGAATGTTTTTTGCACTACAAATGCCAGTGTGTAAGTAGCCAAAGCGTCGACTCTGGCCGGTGCACAGTCTTGCCACATCAATCTGTGCGAGCGTGCGGTGGGAAGACAAGAGACAAATCAATCCACGAGAGAGATCCATTTTGCTTGCTCTCTTTTTTCCTTCGCTCTTTCAACATCACCACGCTTGTGGTGTGGAGTACTGGCGTGATTTTTTAGACGGCTGACGGTAAGAAGTTTCTGTAAGTTTGAGACCCAGGGCCCGCGCGTATTTTTGTACAATACTGGTTAAGAACCTCGCTTCCAGCATACAGTATTAGCGCGGTGGTACTTGTGATGGTCAATCGGAAGACAATCAGAAAATGAATTCAAAAGCGGTCGTGCCCTCCGTACCGTCATCGTCAGTATAACGCTAGTGGTGTGGTTTAAAAGCGAGCAATTTTCTTGATGCGTGCACCAAGTACACGAAGCGAACGATCTTGTATTAATTCTATGTAAAAATATGTGGGTTATGATCACTAACTCTATATTGCAATATTAGTTAGGATCCAGTGCTTTATAAATCGAAACTGATGACCCGCATAATTTGAATTATTTTCATATGTAATTTTACAATTTCCCCATAATGATGACTAATCGTTAGAAATGAAAAAGTGAGTAAATAAAACTAAACAACCCGATTAGCATCTGCAATCATGTATGTTTTTAATCAACTGAAAGACTAAAAACAAATATATTTGAAAACGAAGGTTAGTAAAGATTGATTATACATTTTATTACCTTAGAAAAAAATGGTTTGAATCCACGGTGTACCTAATAATTACATATATAAAATGACACTTATGTTGTTTTCGTTTTTAGGAACTGGGTCGGTTATCAGCACATAAATAATCCAACGTCAAGCAAATTGTAGTTCGGCCGAACTTGAATCGGGTTGGGGTTGAAACTGTGGTTCAGAACAGGTTGCGTCAGTTCCAACCTAGGTTAAAAAACGAATTCAACATAAATTAGAAGTGCACAGGTTGATAATAAGGCCACGCGACGCCTCTGACCAAATGGTAATCCATCCTAGATTGAACACGATTATCTTTTCGCACTCGCATATCACAAACTGGACACGATTGATTTTGATTACGCCGCTCCCCTAAAAGACAATCAAATTAGAATCAAAAAATGAGAACAAAAGCGAAAAAATGGTATTCGATGGTGTAACGCGATTCATCTAAAAGCTCCTAGCTGAAATTGAAACTCCAAAAACTAGAGGAGGAACGTGCTCTGGAGCACAAAGAAGCGGAAAAGCAGCGTAGTTATCTCAACAAAAAGTACGAAACGGTCGCGAACACCAAGAATCGGTAGCGGAAACACCAATTTCTCTCCTCGTGCATGTTTAACACCGAACAGCTAAAAACGTGAACAAGCTGCGTACGAGCTCAACTACGACGTAGCATCATCTGTAAGTCAGATTTCTGCATCTCACCACTATGCAATCTCAAAAGACCTGTTTTTTTTCCGGAAATCCCAAAGACTGGCCGATTTTTCTGTCGTCGTTTAACAGTACTACATCGATGTGCGGTTTCACGAATGATGAAAACATTATAGAGATAGATTGCAGAGGAGCTTGAAAGGTCGAGCGTACGAAGCAGTAAAGAGTCAGCTGATGCATCCAGCAAATGTGCCTGGGGTTATTAGCATTCTGAAGATGATGTTTGGGCAGCCTGAGGCCATTGTGCATTCCCTTGTAGCCAAGATCAACGCGTTACCAGCCATAAGAGAGGAGAAGCTAGACTCTTGTAGATTTTTCAGTGCTTGCGGCTTAGAGGACCACTTATATAGGGTGATGTGCTAGTATCCATCGTATTAAGCATTGGTTAGTGAGAACTGCAATTTTCCCAGTATTGCAGTTAATGATGCTTATACAAATCGATGCCAAACAGTTCTTTCTCAAAACGGCTTTAGCATTGTACAATAACATTTTGATAAATCTCGATCTCTTTTTGGAAATAATGCAAAGAAAATGCATCTTACCGTATTCTCAATCCGTCGTATCGTTTTCAACACCGTCGCAATCAGTTTCCAGATTCGTCTCACAACTTACGGCTCACTGTGTGTATTGAGTGGTTAAA
The DNA here is from genome assembly GCF_002204515.2 of Aedes aegypti. Classification (NCBI taxonomy): domain Eukaryota; kingdom Metazoa; phylum Arthropoda; class Insecta; order Diptera; family Culicidae; genus Aedes; species Aedes aegypti. Next base: position 241,742,014 of record NC_035108.1, on the reverse strand, counting down.
ACACAACATATCAACGCTATAATAAAATGTTTTACTAGAATATATAGATCTACGGGCATCTTCCTCCATTCCTTCAGCATGATGGAATATACTAATTTCCTTTAAAATTAATTGTTCGTCATCAAAATTCAGCCCGAACATATGAACACAATTCCTTTTGACCGTACAATTATGGCATTTGCTCACAGTACAGCGAAAACAACACAATCAAAGGAATCGTATTTTTACGTCGAGCGTCGCGCACACATTGATGCACACAAGCTTTTTTTTCAGTACGACGGATTGAACTTTGTTTAAATTCTTAATTATACGCGGCGGTTGAGGAAATTTCGTAAAATTTGGTGATTTATTGAAGTTTTACGGCGTGTGATTGGAATGAAATCCTTCAGTGAAGAAGTACGAAGGATTTCCATAGTGAAAATAAGTGCCCGGCGAAGTAAGTCACCCACGGGGGCGGGAAGAAACTTGTGTTGGAAAGTGGTGTGGCTCAGTCGATCGCTAAGCATTTCTCCCAAATCGTGTTCGTCCATGCGATTTCGGTAAAAAAGTGCAAAGTGGATGATTGAACTGAAGTTATTTACCAAAATACAGTAGTTTTATTGCATTTTTGGTGTACAAGTGTACAAACCATAACAGCTTTCACAAAATTACACTTGGATAATGAATCTATGTTGCAGGTAAGTTTGAATATCCGCCGTAGTGGAACATTTAAAGTTTGATACGACGAATAGTAGCGCTTACGACGAAGAAGAACAAAACCCTAACGTGTACAGCAACTATGTAGTAGCCAAGCTTCCCCCAACATTGAAGCTAGATTGGGCCTGTTACCGTTTATCTATGCCTCGAGTCAACTTAGCGACATTCGGAAATTTCCTCTATTCTCTTGCTGAGGCCGCCAGTACAGTCGTTATGCCTACGATTGTCACGGATCATCAACCCGGGAGCATCATGACAGCTGCAGTACAACGTCAATAGGCCTTTTCATGTGACAGGTCCGTCTATGCATTTGTTTACATCGGTGGAGGACCGGTGCATACACGAGGCTGTCATTTTCGTAGAAGAACTGTCAAAGAGCTTCCTGATCAGCTGTTTTGGAACGTCATGTGAATAGGCCTATGTACCGAAAAAATTTGGTCCGTGGTACTGTCAAACTCAATGAAATCATGGAGTGTGCTCAAGATAGGGCGTAAACTAGAATTATGCTTGATGGACATAAAAATGTTTTACAATTTTTGTTTGGCATTTATAATAGCATTATAAACGAGTGATCACCAAATAGCGATTCTTTGAAAGGATTTGTACGATCATCGGGAAGATTTTGTATGGCCCACGAGGGAGTTTTGAATAGTGGTGTGATGTGGTCCGTATGCTGTAAGTTGCTTATAGTAACCGATCCTTTGTTTACGAAATTATTTTTTGACCACTTGACAATTCAAAGCGAGAAAAATTTGTTAGGGATCGTTCAAATATTACATTTTGAATTTGTTTATCGGCATATCGGTCTATTTTGCTCGAAGTAAGAGGGAGCACGGAGAAAGCAATGAATACTAGATGGATAGGTACCGTAAGGGAACGGCGAGAGAAATTGGATTAGATGTTGAAGAGGGCATACCATATGAAATAGTATTACTTGAAACGTCCTTCCTTGTGGCTAACGTTCATATATTACGTAACACAACAGGGGGAGGTAAGGGATATTTTGTAGTGTTACGGTCCATACAATAAATTGAAATTTTCCATACAAAACCAGCAACTTCAAGGGGGGAGGGGGTTTAAATTGACAAATTTCTTCGTTACGTAATATTTGAATCATCCCTTAGATATTTACGATGATCATTAATTTATGGGAAATTGACTGTAGTTATAAGCTTGAAATCAATCTGATATCATATCAATTCTCAGTACATTTTCTTTTGCGGATTTGAACACTTTTTTTCTCATACTCACCACCAGATATCTAAGTTTCAATCAAATAAGTCTATGAACAAATATACGATGGCGTCACGCTGCAATTTCAGCGAGAAAAAACCTTTACTGCGGGCAATGTATTCAGAAAAATAAACGATTTCGTTGCACATTCATGGACAAGAATGCTCCAGTGGCACAGCCGAGAAACATTCCTGACGAAAATTTTAATGGCTGAAGCGGGAATCGAACCCTCACCCCATGACACGATACGCTTAAATGCCTGACGACACTAACCGCACGGCCACGAGGCCCACAATATTTTATTTTATTTTGTGTTACGGCCAGCGCTTTCTTTGAGGGCATAAAAGCGATCCACTAATCAGTTAGGCTGTATTGTAATCATTTCTTATGGATTACTTTCCCGCAAAACAAAGCACTAACAGGTCATTTAATCATTTCACCGAACGAATTGGTGCGCTCTTATGTTCGTTTGGTGCTTAAACTTGGTGATTTTATTAAATTTATTTCCATTGGCAGACGAAAATATCGGACTCGCCCTTATTTCATTTCATTCCATTCGTTGTTTTGCACCCGTCAACAACGAAACAAAATTCCGATCTGCCATAGAGCGCTGCATATGACGAGCCTAACCTCACTTATTTGACAGCTGCTGGTCCTATTGTTTACGTTTCGGACTTAGTCGTTTTTTCCATCTTCGAATTTCTATCACCAGCATGCTGATGGTGACGATTTTCCACGGTAGGAAGATAGAATAATACGATCCGTGGGTATCTGCAGTGGATTTGACCTCTCCTCGCAGCAAACTTTCACGAAATTAGGAATGATTCGAAAAAAGTACCAAGTCCAAACTGTAAACAACAGGACCAGTACCTGTCAAAATTGATGCGTGACGTCACAGTGCAGTGGAGTATAGTGAAAAATTGTGCCGGCAGCGGTGGATGGCCCCATTGTTTACGTTGCAAGTAGGTAGGGGAATTAGGGGCATAATGGACACGTTAAGCAAATTCCATTTTAAGGCCATAAATTGGCAATGTTTTTAATTTACCCCCGGCTAATTTTCAAGTTTGATGTTAGTACGACGTGCTAATTCATTCATGGTAGTAAAAATCATATCAAATGTCAGAAAAACGAGATAGAAAATTGGGTCAAAAACTAGGCTGGTAAAAAGGTATCGGGGCAAAATGAACACTTGTGTGAAATTTAGTGATTCCAATATATTCAAAGACTGTCAATCGTTCCGATATATAAAAGGGCTCTTTCTCAATCATAATAGCTAAAAGAACATTTCTGGAATCGTTACTTTTTACAAATAATAGATTTTTCCACCGCCTTGCTTATAAGCCAATTTGAAACTGAGAAAAACTTGAAGTCAAATTTCAAAGGACAATTGAAGCAAAAAATAAAGTTTTATACCGTCAAACATTTTAAATACCATACAGATTACCTGCAGTGTGGAGGTGTCCATTTCGCCCTGTGTGTTCATTATGCCCCTAATCCCCTTACGTGAAAATTGCGTTATCTGTCACTTCGCGGGGGGGGGGGGGGGGGTTGGTTGCGGATCATAAACAGACTCGACATTACTCTCGCCAATCGAAAACAGGAAATGCCTTCTTGAATGCTCACTTGGAATCTCCAAGCGAAATATCAGCATCGAAACCCTTTACACCGAGCACTGCCATCAACGTCGATGTACCGAAGGACCGTGTCAACAGTGAGTGCCCGATATGTAGAAGTAGCTACAAAGCGGCAGATAAGTGTCCTCAAGGCAACATTTTGGGACCAATATTATACAATATTTTCACATCTGACTTACCTGAGTTACCTCAGGGATGTCAGAAATCTTTGTTTACGGATGACACAGGCCTCTCCGCCAAAGGACGAAGCCTGCGCGTCATCGGTAGTCGATTGCAAAAAAGTTTGGATATTTTTTCTTCATACTTGCAAAAATGGAAGATTTCTCCTAATGCTTCCAAAACTCAACTAATAATATTCCCACATAAACCAAAAGCTCTTTATTTGAAACCTTCAAGTAGGCATGTTGTCACGATGAGAGGGGTTCCAATAAATTGGTCAGATGAAGTTAAGTATCTAGGGCTCATGCTAGATGAGAATTTAACTTTCAAAAATCACATTGAGGGCATTCAAGCCAAATGTAATAAATATGTAAAATGTCTCTATCCCCTTATTAATAGAAAATCAAAACTTTGTCTTAAGAACAAGCTTTTGATATTCAAACAAATTTTCAGGCCAGCCATGTTGTATGCTGTTCCAATATGGACTAGCTGTTGTAATACCAAGAAGAAAGCTCTGCAGAGAGTTCAAAATAGAATTTTGATAATGATTCTGAGGCTTCCTCCCTGGTATAGTACCAATGACTTACATAGAATATCCAATGATGAAACATTGGAACAAATGTCAAATAAAATAATTAATAATTTCAGGCAAAAATCATTACAATCTTTTATTGCCACGATTAATGCGTTATATGTTTAGGTTAAGTTAGGTTAAGTATATTTAAAGCGTTTTTTCTCTTATAAGCAGATGAAATCAACTCACCTGTAAAAAATCTGAACTGCTACGGCAAATGAAATGTAATATGTTGTTAACAAAATGATTATTGTTTTATGGCTATATCGGTCATTGTACAGCTGCGATAGTTCAATGACCGATATAGCCATAAAACAATAGTAATTTAAAAACAATCACGGTCGAAACCTTCTCCTATGTTAACAAAATGTTAATAAAATCTTAAATTTGTTTTACCAAATTAGGATGATAGTGTAGTCTAATAACACAGAACACCTAGATATAAGAAATGAATGTAATGTAATGTAATGGAATGATATTAATAAAAAAATTAAACGAAAAAAAAGAATCTTGAACTTTCTCGTGACTCGTGCTGGGCTACCATAGTGGATTGTGTCGAAGATGCCTCCGGCGTCATAATGGAAACTGTAACACGAAAGAATGTGGTAAGGACGGGTGTACCTTCAAGCATCATGTACTGCTACACAACTATCAGCAAAAACCTCAAGAAGCCATTTCAAGTACCGTACCGCAAACCTCGATCTCTGAAAGGCCGTACCATAACGGTCAAAACGTATGCCTTTTTTGATGAAGGTTCAGAACTTAGCTTGCTCGATGAATGTCTGGCGAAGTTGTTGGAACTGGATGGTGAGGTCAGCCCATTAGGAGCGCAACGAGGAGAGCTCCAGTATGGTATTGGTAAACGTAGAATTCAAGAATTGTACAATCAGGCGAAATCTTTCAACCTGAACGACGTAAGGACGGTTAATGATTTACTTCTCCCACATGAGACAGTCGATATGAAGGACCTATCGCAGCTGTACCCACACCTTCGAGGGCTTCCAATCGATTCCTACCAATCAGCACAACCACGTATACTAATAGGCCTAAAACACGCGTATGTTGGTTTAATTTTACACAGCAGAGAGTGTGAAATGAATCAATCAATTGCATCGAAGACTCGATTAGGATGAACTGTGTATGGAGGCTGTGTGGATGGCGTGCTCAACGTAGTACAATGTGCGTTCCATGTATAACAGTGAAGCGACAAGTCGGATGAAGCTTTGCATCTCGCCATGAAAGAATACTTCAGCTTGGACAGTCTCGGAGTTATGAAGCCTGCGAGTTTGCTGAAGATCAACGCGCCAAGATTCTCCTACGAACCCTCACCAAATTCAAGGATGGTCGATATGAAACTAGACGACTCTTGCGCTACGACGACGTGCGTTTTTCCGATAATTGTTCTATGACTAAGCGAAAATGATATAAGGAATTGAATAATAATCATGAAACTATTTAAAAACATTTAATTTGCTTTAAATTTTTGCTCCTTCGCATCTATAGTGGTACATCAGTACCCATAGTGCAGGGTCCGAATCAATGGATTGCGCCCCTAAAGGAACCATTCTTAAAACATAACTCCACTAAAGGCCTAGTGTTCCTATTATTGGTGCAAGGCATTTTGCAGGGAAATTTCAAATTAATCGTGATTTTTATACATTTGAATGATAGTAGGATTTGAAATCTATCGATTAATACGTTAAAATCATTAATTCTATGACTTTATCACCGTGTTTTTAGCAGTTTTCCCTTAGGTGCACCACTAATGGTACATTTGCCCTACCTTTTAATGAAAAGTTTTCAGCGCCGTTCTGAAACAGTAGCACTGCAGACTCTAATTAAACTTTGCCCTTTTTGAATAAAAGAGATTGTTAGTATAAATATGGGCGAAGTAAAACAACACTTCTCAGTATTGGCTCAAAAGCATTCGAAAAATAAATGAATAATTTAAAATTTTGTTAAGGTATGTTTTGCAGTTTTGCGGATTAAAACTTTCTTTTCGATCAATGTAGCGATGATTGTTTTCAACATCAGCAATTAATTGCAATCTCCCCCTTGAGTGTGCAAAAGGGGAGGTACCTTAGCCGCCACAGCTGCAATTGCATTTCACCAATCAAACATCGTTGGCAAGCTGCTGCCTGGGGCAGGTTGGACAAGTACAAATCAAAACTACACCCATCTGCAGCGCTACCAGATGTCTTTGCATCTCTGTCGGATCATTACTTGGGCTGAATTATTTGCCATCGACTAGTTGGCCAGAGAAATAACCATAAATTTTATGAGATTTGTGCGTAGAGCTCTCGGCCAATGGGAGTTCGGTTGACGATTTCAAAATAGACAAACACACTCTCGGCTGGTGCAGAAGGAAGGCAGTCATATAGTGGTCATACGGCAGCCAGAATGGGGGGCCATTTAACGACAACTTGCTGTGTGGTTGAAGAGTATAATTGTGCAACGAATCGGAAACCTTCATCTCCACCGTTTATGAGTGCAGCCCCGGCGCTCGTCTCACGGATCGGTACCTAGATGTTTGCTTTACCTTCCAATTTGGCCTGCAGGCCTGCAGAGTGCATTTTGGGATAAGAGATGCACCGCGCTGCGCTGCGTCGGCTTTTAAAGTCAGACATAATTAAGCTGCAACATTTTTTACTGATCTGTCGATGATTGGGGTAGTAGGATGCGGTATTGGCACAGGTGTTCTCAAAGAGATACGTACTGAATTTTTCATCTCATTATCGATTACCGTAAAACGGGGCATCATTTATCAGCGGGGTAATATTGATCGGAATGATCATCCTAGTAAAAATTCCAAATCAACATTTTTCGTTGAAATATTTCCAACTTATTTATTTGTCATTGGTAACTTTAATGCCAAACATCGGTCATGGAATAGTTTCTCAAAGTAATTCCAACGGCAGAATTTTATTTGATGAGTGCTCTTCAGGATATTTCTCAATTCAATACCCTGATAGCCCTACGTGTTTTTCCTCTGAACACTTAAAATAATGCACATGTAAGATTTTTTACAAGGTTTCTAAAAAAACAACCCTCTAGCTAGTTTTTCGTGTTTTTTTCCAAAGACTCCTCATAAACCATATTCTGGAGAATTGTAAGAGAGCTCTCTGTAGGAGACGATTCTTTGGAGCCTCTATGATTTTAAGTTAGGATTCAATGTGAGCAGAATAAGAAAAAAACTTGTTGGTTAAAATAGATAGAAAAAAGGCCATTTTGAATAACATAGATACTTCCATTAAAATAGAGAATTTTTAGAGATTTGCTTCAAAATAGTGAAAAAGTTTATAAAAAGAAACTAACTACCGAACCTGTTTTTTGATCATTCATTTGGATCAACTTTTATTATCATTCACATTAAAAATATGAAAATCCTCTATATTTACAGCCCTTTTAAATCAATTTTATTCAACAAATTTGATAAAAATAGACCAAACTGCTCGTCTTTACTACCAGTGAGGTTTAGAACATTTCTAGATAACAAATGTATGAACCAGTAGAAAGCCTGTGAATTTCTGTAGTTTTTTTTTCTCTTGGCAGCCGGTTGGTGATCCATCTAATCGAACAAGTTTCCAGGAGAAAAAAAAAGATGGTTGAAAAATGTTTCATCGCGCTGAGATTTTAACAAATATTTCGCTGGAATTTACTCTTTATAAACTTTCTTAACATCGTCAAAATCTGCTCTAAATATTTTTTTATGAATGATGTCATAAATATCAGTAAGAATATGATTTAATCATTTTCCAGGAGTTAACTAAAAACTTTTTACAGAAAATTTCTACGACAGTTCTGAATCAGCCAAGAACTTAACTAGAATTCTAGAGTGTGCTGTGGGAGTTCTATAAGAATTGCTCTGAAAATCATCAAAAGATTCAGCAATGCTTTGATAGACTATATCAAGAACGATAGACTAGATCAAGAACCGAATTTGTAAAAAAGGTCGCCTCTTTGGTCACAATTTAATAATGAAATTCTTTACGTAATAATCGAAAATTTCAACAATTCCTTAATTAGTTTCAATTATTATTTGATATTTTAGATGATTCTCAAACAATAATTTCAAAATTCAACATTGAAGTTTAAGTGATTATCCTCGGATATTAATAGCCAATAAAATTGGTTTAAGCATAAATTAATTTTGTGGTGTTCATATTCTTATAGGGTAAGTGTTCCCTTAGTTGTGGGTGTTCCTATAGTTGCGGTAGTGCCGTTTTCACTGATTTTATTACATTAGCCACAGAACCGACACTGCCAATCGACGTATTGGCTTGTTGATACTCGGAATAGTTGAAAAGAACGTTCAAATAGCTATAAAACTGATGAAATATCACTAAAATTGCTAAAACTGTTCTTGCTTGTACCAATAGTTGCGGTAAAGTGTTCCTATAGTGGAGGATCCCATAAGAAAACCACGGATACCGCAACTATAGGAACACAAATTAAAAATATACCGCAACTAAAGGAACAGTGTATCAATAGTGGAGGTATTATTTTTCACTGACATGCCGTGGATTACTGCGATGCAATATTTTTTTCTCATTAAGTCAATGGTCGTTACTTCCCGTTAAAACATTAACATGTACTTTAATTGCGCTTCTTCAATTTAGGACGTTAAATGAAGGTCAAAAGTGCTTAGTACCTCCACTATTGGTACATCTACCCTAGGTCCTTTTGAAAAATTGCGTAAGAATTATTTAACAAAAAGCGCTTGGAATTTGCTACGAATTTTTAAGCACTGCTAGCTTTTTTCAGTAATACTCGTGTGGAAAATTTACTAAAAGAAGATTACAACTGTTCTAGAAGCCGCAATACTTTCTCTTCTTGGAGTTGGGTTTTAGAAATGATATTGTAAAGTGATCTGACAATCAAATAGGCTTTGTAAAAAAAAAATATACACTGAAAAAAAACTTTTATTTTCATGAAAAAATCGAAATTAAACCTTAAACACTTATCTTCGTTTTTTTTTTTCAATTTTTTTCTGTAAAATTTCAATGTAAAACCAGAGGTTTTAAGCACAGTTTCAACATGGTGCAATCTAAAATAAAAAAGTTTTTCTAAGAGCAACTTTTGGTGCATTTCTGAAAATTCAATTTCTGGCCGTAGAAAAGACGTTTTGATGCTGTAATATGATTTTTCACCCAAAAACAATTCAAAATGCTAATAACAATGATCTTCCTAAAACTAGCCGTTTTCAAGATATTTAGGATTATGAAATATCATAAAACTTAAGAAAATACGCCCGTTTCATAAGTTACTCCAGATGCTCCACCAACAATGTTACGTTTATCTCTTTCCACATTAATATCCCATGTTTTAAGGGCAGTTTCAACAAAAAAACATAATCAAATAAGTTGACATTTAAAATCTGTTCTATCCAGCTTTTTACGCTCGCCATGCTATAAAAAATTTGACAGGAGCTTACAACCGCCACTGAACTGAAACTCGAAAATAAATCCTTAGTAACCCATCACTTACTGAAATAATTTTCATTGCTTCTCTGTCATTCAAACTTAAATTTAATTTCGATTTTCATAAATAATGCTTTAATAATCATTCCCTTTTTTTAGGTTTTATTTAAAGCAAGTCCGCAATACCTGCAGCTTGGCCATATCATTGAAATCATATAGTGCTGTACAACACTTCCGAATGAAAATCATTCAAAGAATTGATGTCTGGAAAATGGAATGAAATTTACCTTGAAAATGGGGATCTCTGCTACTGTGCAATTTACACAATATTTTGTGAGAACATCTCCCAGGATTTCGTGATAATATTGCCCAGAGTTAAAATCGTGCTCACTATTACGCCAGACTCTTGCTCAAAAAAAAAAAAAAAACTTTTGTCATGAAATCTGTGATGATGATGTCCACGATTTTGAAATTATCCTCTTCAGTATTCTGTAAGAAATCTACAAAATATTGCGTGAGAATCTTACCTCATATTATAAGGATTTCGCCAAATACCTTGTTAAAATATAGTTCCGAATTTTGTAAAAATAATGTTAAGGATCTTTTTCAAAATTAAGTAACAATTAGGAAGCTTTACTGGTTAACTGAGAATCGTTTGCTGTAATAAACGTGCTAGGAGTTTCCTTAGAACCTTATCCAAATTTCCAAACTATAATCCTGTCATGATGCCTAAGGCGGCATCCACAAATTACGTAACGCTCGAGGGGGAGGGGGGGGGTAGGCTCAAGCGTTACGACTCATACAAAAATTTAAAAATTTCCATACAAAAAGCGTTACGGACGGGGGGGAGAGGGTCAAAAATTTTCAATTTTAGCGTTACGTAATAAATGGACGCTGCCTAATGATGTTTTTTTTAGGATTTTATCATAATCTCACCCAGAAATATGTGAAAACCATGCCTTGAACTTTGTAAGTATTACGGCCCGACGACATGCTGCGTAAATTGTTTCCAGAATTATGTAAATCTGACAAACTTATAACACGATTCTGTGAGACTTCATCGTATGATTTAGTAAGGATATGTTTGATATATTTGACTGTGTTTAGCGAATTTGTAAGCCATGGTCTTGCGCATTTCAAAATGCTAAGCCGGGTCTTTTAAACATTTCTCCTTCAGGTTGTTGTGAGGTATGGCCGACTAACTTTTTTAAGCCTAAAATAAAATAAATAGTTCTTCATTATTATATGTAACCATTATGACTACTTCCGCAAATCCAAACAAAATTTTCATTTGATTGACAGAAAGAAAACGATAAAAAATTGACTGTTCGTCAAGGCATGCTGAGGACATTATTCATAGTTTCAGTTCAGTGGTGATAGTCAGCTTCCGTCAAATATTTTATAGCATATTGTTTTTATGGCGAGTGTAAAAAGCTGGATACCAATATATATTAAAACAAATAAAAATATTAAAATTATGTACAATAATCGTGAGAATAAATAAATAAGGTTAAGAAGTTTAAAGGCGTTTTTCCTTCTTCCCCTCCTTAACATCATTCATATTATCATCTTCCATCGTAATACCACAGACAAACAGAAGTAAATTCTCTCGACCACAAATACTACCACCATCTAGTGAGCTTATTGAACGAAATAACTTTTTGTGCCACATGTCCAACAGGTGGCGGTAGTGTGAAATGTCAAACACGAAGGAAAGCGACACGCGCGCCTCTGGTTGTGAACTTGACAACTGTTGTATTTTAAACTGATCGTTAAATTCGTGGGCGATGGAAATTTATCCAGTGTTACGTCTGTTTGTCTGTGGTAATACTTATATTAATTCTCAACAATATTCCAACAATCATCCTGTATGTTTCGAACAGTTCATCCAACCGTCTAAACGTCAAAGAAAAAGTAGATGGGATATTAATGTGGGAAGAGATTAACGGACCATTGTTGATGGAGCATCTGGAATAATGCAAGAAACGGGAGTATTTTCTTAAGTTTTATGATATTAATATAATTCAATCCCAAATATCTTGAAGCGGTAACTTATAGGAAGATCATTGATATTAGAATTTTGAATTGTTTTTGGATAAAAAATCATATTGCAGCATTAAAACGCCTTTTCTATAACCAGAAATTGAATTTTCAGAAATACACCAAAAGTTGCCCTTAGAATTTTTTTTTATTCTAATTTGCACCATGTTGAAACTGCCCTGGGATATTGATGTGGAAAGAGATAAACGTAACATTGTTGGTGGAGCATCTGGAGTAACTTATGAAACGGGCGTATTTTCTTAAGTTTTATGATATTAATATAATTGAATCCTAAATATCTAGAAAACGGCTAGTTTTAGGAAGATCATTGTTATTAGCATTTTGAATTGTTTTTGGATGAAGAATCATATTACAGCATCAAAACGTCTTTTCTACGGCCAGAAATTGAATTTTCAGAAATGCACCAAAAGTTGCTCTTAGAAAAACTTTTTTATTTTAGATTGCACCATGTTGAAACTGTGCTTAAAACATCTGGTTTTACATTGAAATTTTACAGAAAAAAATTGAAAAAAATCGAAGATAAGTGTTTAAGGTTTAATTTCGATTTTTTCATGAAAATAAAAGTTTTTTTTTCAGTGTATATTTTTTTTTACAAAGCCTATTTGATTGTCTACCATCCCTCCTCAGACACTATTTCTCTATAACAAACGGTTTCCGAGGTACATTTTTTTTTAAATGGTGGTGCCAAAAATACATACGCCCTTATCAGAAGTTACTCTCGATTCTAAACGATCCCCAATTATATGAGATAATTTTCGACTCGTATACTTAATACATCTGCGCAGTTTCATCCAAATCGGAATGGTACATGTCAGATTTCAGCATTTTATGGACGATTTCGCGTGGAACCGCTCACTCTACTAAAAAAATGGAACATAGGCTAGTTAAAAAAAAATGCTTCCATTTATTGTGAAATTCTTGCCAAAACTACTAAAAAATGTTTTCTTGAATAGTTGTTGTGCAAATCATTACGAAAATATTATTTTATTTTGTTCAAACAAACAAAACTATAGAAAACTTTTTGTGATTAAGAGATTGGAAAAAAATAAAAAAGAGTTCTGTTTGATCTTTCGACCTTGACACTTGCTTTTGACGGGGCGAGCGACGAGGGCAGGATCAAACATGTCGCGCGTCGGTCTCGTAAGTGAAAAAGTGGCGTGATCGGTGAGTTCGGTTGAAGAAAGTGAAAAAGTGCCGCGATCGGTTAGTTCTGTTTGATCCTTAGACCTTGACGCTTGCTCCTGGGCAGTATGTCAAGAAAGCCCGAACAGTTTTTTTTTTATTCTTTTTGGGTCGCGCGCTTATTTTTTTTTCCTGAGTGCTTTTTTATAGCCGAGCAAACGAGTGAAGCCGAAAGTGGATTGTGGCTGCTCAGTCAAGGATAACGGATCAATTGGTGAGCTCGTTTCATGCTACTATTTCTAATCTATAAAATATGTATGACTGCACATTCAATCGTTACAATGGTGGGATGTAAATATGATTTTTCAACAAACTATGGATGGTTCGTCACTGTGAGTGTGGACACAAACTGATTCATGATTTATTTATGTTTAACATTTTTTTTTTCACAACACCTCTTATATACCTTTATTTTTGTAATTAAAAAAACTTTGAATGGTTCGACACTACAAGTGTAGACTTGCGAAAGGTTCACTTTATTCAACAAACTTTAGATGGTTCGCCATTGTAAGTGTCGGCATAAGAATAAGAGTGTTCTATGATGTCCCAACCAATCGAGTTTTTTGTTTCTTTTCAAATGAGTAAAATATAATAACACATGCTTTCGTCCTAACAGCTGTAGGAATGCTACATTTAGGTATTTGTTCAACTAACTTTGAATGGTTCGTCACCTCAAGTGTCGGCATAATTTTCCTCTACATAGAAATTGTTCATATCAAATGAAAATATTATATTTACGTATAAGCATGTATATTTCTCACAAATCATTGTTTATCATGGTCTAATCGCTTATCAAAGTGAATCCTATGACCCAACGATCCTCCCCATTAATAAACATCCCTCCCAGTAACCTTTGTGGAGATGCAGAGGCAAACACGGTCTCCAAAAAGCAAAGGTTACACACTAACATTCCTTCCCCCAATCCCACCTGACTGCAAGGACGTGGCCGGCGCCGTTATTGACCCTGTATAAATAGAGGCAGTGAATTATGCACACTGAAGAAGATTATGGCCAATCCCAGCTGAACTTCTAGTTGATTCTTTGTGCATTTTCACTGACTTCGGTCAATCACGGAATAGCAACCATTGATATGTGTAGTCAGTCTAAGCTAAGCTAAGCTAAGTTAAGAGATTGGAAAAAAATAAAAAAAAGGTTCAGCGATTTCAAGAATATATTTTTAATGCTATGCTCACATTTTGTTTTTATTCATATATTCAGTAAAATATACAAATTATTTTCACTTACCCCATTTACCCACTTGCCCCGCGGTACCTTACATAAATTACAGCTTGAAGAGCATGGTTACTTGGGATGTTTTTCGAAAACTTTATTCACATACCTACAAACTTTATCATGAAAACATAATTGACCTAGGGGCGCTCAAAGAGAGATTTGCCAAGGGCGTTGTGAGGCTACGCTATGGCTCTGGTCCTACCCAGGTATTTTTGTGCATAGTACATGTCCTACCTGTCCAACCCACTTCCCGCGCCACTGGATTACATACATTAAGTAAAAGTTAGATGGTTGAAATCTTCGAATCTGATTTCAAACAAAAGTTTTCGAATCCTCTGAATGAATAGAAAGCTTGATTGTAAATAAGTTTTTTAGACTGCCATAGCAGGAACATTTAGTTTGAGAACCGCTGAGGCGGCCTGCATCCGATGAAGATTGAGTACGAGAGACCAGCCCAGCAGCGACAAGGGTGGCGAAGGGGATTAACTTCTTTTGGCAGACATTTGCGCTCATTCGGAACGACTTGACCACGCTTAATTATTTAATTGCAGCGAGCTTTTTTTGCGGTGCACCGGAAAATTATTTTATATTAATTGCTGTTAATTATTTCGACATGCACCAGTAGTGAAAACCGAACGCTATTTTTTTACTATGTAATGTAGATTTTGAACATGAAAATATTGTTTGTAGATCAAAAATTCTTCTCAAAAAAGCTCACATTGATCACACCGTCAGTAATTGATTTTTCAGATCATAAATTTAATGTATTTCTTTCGATTAAAATTAATTAAACATACATTTTAGTCTGAATGGATACTTGCGTCTGACTTTGGTTATGGTTCATTTAGGTAAATGAAAACAAATATCTGTACGTAAAAAAGATACTTGTTCCACCATGTTGAAACCCCGGACCGATTGTGGTGAAACTAGTCGTGGGAGCATCCTTGCAGCGCATGGACGAGAAATCCGCCTGAACACAAACGAATGGACGAAAACTGTTTGCCTCTTAGTTTATTGCCGTTAATTTATGAAATATAGGAAATAAATAATGCAATAATTGCTCATTACTTGAGTGTTTGTTGACAAGATGAGCATCTTACGCATCGACCTGGCCCACACACGGAGCGCACCTGAACGTTGTCTGGTTGTGTTTTACGGTCTGCCAGTAATTAGTGTCAGTTGTGTATGTTTGTGCAAATTCGCTCATTGATTTATTGAAAGAGTAAACACAGTTGTTGCAGCGAGTTTCTCCAAGGAAGAAATTGATAATTTATTGCACGTTACATTTGTGTTTGAGATTGATTTGAAGTTTAAAAATTGCCTTATTTTTTTGCTTTTCAAGTATTGTGAACTATAACAAGCAAAGGATAAGTGCTTATCTTTGTATAGCTATGAAGTAACATCTCTTTTAGAACAAGCTTTTCATAGTTAATATAAAATAAGAAGGTATAAAAAGGCCGGCTCCAGAGGTACGTTCCCACGAATTGAGAAATTTGTAAAATCTCCATTTGAATCAATTGGCATCATCTACCTGATAGAATAGAGAAATGTGGAAGGAAATGGTGGTGAAAAGAAGAATAGAAAAAAGAAATCGCATAATCGAAATGAGAGCCTATTATAGGCTATAATAGCTAATTTCCACAACGGGTTAAACATGACAAAATATCTTAAAGATTCAGGCTTCTGAAATCAGTTACAAAAAAGTGTTCATCAAGTAATTGGAATTGCAGTTCAGTGAAAACTGGACAGTTACATAACAATCGAGTCAGTGAAGTCTACAGCTGCAATTCTACTTTGACCATTTTGTTAAACACTTTGCCCCACCGCAAAATAGCTCAGTAAAATACAATTTTGTTTAACGACATGAATCCAAACTACTCCAGTGTTGTTTGTGTTGAGTTGTTATCCTACAATTGGTTTGAAGCTTCTCCCAGCATTTCAAAATCGGGATAGCTGGCTCATAACCAATGAAGTCATAAATGCTTCATCACGAGCCAACTCATCTACCAATTCATTTCCAGCAATGGCATAATTTGCCCTCTGCACTGAAAACAGATTTTTTTTTCTCCTATCCATTAGGAAGATTTCGTACATATAAAGCCATTTTTATTCAACATATGAAATATGTGTATTTGAAACATTCAACATTATGAAATATTCTTGAAATACAAGTTCTTCGATTGATCGTTTGATCAACGAAAGCATTCGTTGTATCTGCAACGTTTTCAGAATCATTTAGTAAAGAATTTAGCATTGCCTTAGATCCCCCGCATCGCATGCTCAAAAATGTGTAATGATTTTCACGAAGGATTCCGTACATTGCTAGCTCGTTGCGCTCCTCTTCGTTCCGTACCGGATTCGAGGTGAACACCATTTTTTGTGGGATTATTGTCCGTCATTCTCACAACCATTTCCGCCCATCGTACCTTTCCAGCTTTGGCGACATTCTGGATACTGGGTTCACCGTAGAGTTGTGCAAGTTCATGATTCATTCTTCTCTTCCATACGCCGTTCTCACATAGTACGCCAAAAAATCGTCCTAAGCACACGTAGTTCGAAAACTCCTAGCGCTTGCAGGTCCTCTTCGAGCATTGTCCACGTCTCATCCCTAGTAACACTAAGCATTATAACATTGCACGTATATCAACAATACTGTTGCGACATTGCTTTTATTCGACAAATTACAAGAGCTGTCAAGCAAAAGAGCATTAACGCTACATTTCAAATGTAGGGTAGATGTACCAATAGTGAAGGTACTAAGCACAATTGAACTTCTTTTAACCGCCTTAATTCATGAAGCGCAATTAATGCACATGTTGATGTTGTAACGGGAAGTAACGACCATTGACTTAATGAGAAAAAAGATTTCATCGTAGTAATCCACGGCATGTCAGTGAAAAATAATACCTCCACTATTGGTACACTGTTCCTTTAGTAGCGGTATATTTTTAATTTGTGTTCCTATAGTTGCAGTAGCCGTTGTTTTCTTATGGGATCCTCCACTATAGGAACACTTTACCGCAACTATTGGTACAAGCAAGAACAGTTTTAGCAAATTTAGTGATATTTCATCAGTTTTAAAGCAATTTGAACTTTTTTTTAAGTATTCCGTGTATCAATAAGCCACCCACAACCAGTGAATCAATTGTCACCCAACACGCAGAAACAAAAGACATTGTCACCTCCTATTCTTGTTGCAACAATTTTATTCCGCAACATGAGTTTATCATCACTTGAACAGAATATGACAAAGATCGATCACCACGTGCGCAGCGATTTTCTGGGCTTCGCATTGCAATTTTCGAGAACTTTCTCCGTGTTGGTAAACATTGACACATTATCAAACAGCATCCACAAAACAAATTTGGTTTTGTGTTTAAAATAACTGACTAATCGCGAGTTGAAAAGGTTGCAACAATGTTGCGCTCTGTGATTGTCATGACAATTTTGATTGTGTCCTTTTCCGCAACAGTTGCGACAAACGGTTGTGAGCGAGCTTGCTTTGTTGTTTGTTTTTCGTCTATTTTGATGATAATTTGATTCACTGCCCACAACTAAGGGAACACTTACCATATCAATGCACTAATATTACTTTATGAATTGCTTGGTTGCTTTATAAACATTCTTGCTTTAGTTCGACTATATCAGGGCCTTTTCCTACTTTTAAATTACTTTAATGGTAGGCTTACGGCAATGCAGCTGATTTATAGAGGCAATGATATAATGCTCCTTGGTTACTTGGTATGCTCTTAAATGACTACTTATCTTCTTATCATCGTCTTGTACATGGTACACTAAGTACGGAGGTGAAATTTATCAGACCATAAGGTCTTGTGGAGTCCGTAGTAAGCACGACTTTCGGCAATAATACGTTTTCGAATCTCTCAGCAGCAGTTGTTATCCGACGTTATCAATGATCAGAGGTAGACAAATTCGTAGATCACCATCGATAATCACGCATCTGTCAATGGGTGCTCTGCCGTACTCGATTTCTCCAGCCAGCAGATATTTCGTCTTCGATGTTCTGCTTCACGTTCAGCCTGGTATACTGTTCAGCCACCACCTGCAACGTTCTTCCGACAATGTCCACGTCGTCAGCGAAACAGATTAACTGGCTGCATTTATTGAAGATCCTCCCCGCATGTTGAAGCCCGCCCGTTTCATAACACCTTCTACCGCAATACTGGCAGGAAAGACCATCGCCTTGTCGAAGTCCTTTGCGTGTTTCAAACGGGTCCGATAACGCTATGTCAATGGGCGTCAAATGCCCAGCTAGGTCAATGGGCGACCTCTGGCGATTTTTCTTTGCAAAAGTAAGTTTTCCCATAGTAAATCCCATACAAACTTTGAAGGGTTGGCGCTAAAATATAGTTTCACCGATCGAGCTGAAATTTTGCACAGTTGTTATGGGACCTAAATGCAATCCAAAAAAGGACTGGAGCGAGAATCTAAATTTTGTCCCACACTACTGCCCAGCTCGTGTCTGTTGCTCTGGTATAATGTTATAACCATCCCTACACGTATGCACCGTCGACCCTTTCCAGCAAATCTGAGGACGGACCTGGTGTAGTGGTTAGAACACTCGCCTCTCACGCCGAGGACCTGGGATCGAATTCCATCCCCGACATAGTCACTTATGACGTAAAAAGTTATAGTGACGACTTCCTTCGGAAGGGAAGTAAAGCCGTTGGTCCCGAGATAAACTAGCCCAGGGCTAAAATCTCGTTAATAAAGTCAAACCAACCAAACCATCCAGCAAATCTCCTGCAGCGCTACGACGTCGAACTTGTGGACCCTCAAAATTCGGGAAGAATGCGGGCATTTCCCAAGAAACTGAGAGACTTACAGTTCCATGATCCGAGTTTCCAATCGTTAGTCCTTTTTCGATGCTGGTTGTTCCGGTGCGAATTTACGTGGTATGCTTCTTATACTGATGATTTTTACGGCTGGCTTGTAAGGCCTGCACCAACCCCCTGTCTCGCCCGTGCACTTCACTGTTTAGAGTTCCACTTTGGAACTAGGACGATGATCAGCCGCTCCTAAAATAAAGAACAGACGCTGTTTGAGCCGCCCCTAATATGGAGAACAGACGCTCTGATGAGCTACACCTTCAGAAGAGAGGAGCCCCCCTTCCCTGTCTGCATACGACCAAGGTACCACCGTACCGGGCTACTCGATCTTTCCTAAAGTTACTTGAACCCCAGGCGGCACTGCGGGGAGTAGGGATAGGGTTTTCTCGATATCCAATTGTGTAAAAAAGTCACTGTGGAATTTACAATATGGTCAGCAAGCTGCTTCACATAAAGAGGCATGTTTGCCAAAATAGACACCAGAGATGTGATGATCGATAATGCGTTCCACACATTTCAGAATAAAGGATGTAAGACTGATTGGTCTAAAGTTGTTCGCTTCTTCGTACGACGCAAGTTCTCCACTCAGGATAAACTTCACAGTAATATCAGCCAGGGTCTGGACATACTCCCGATTTGCAAGGAAGAGGTGCTTGAGGCGCTAATATTCTTTACCAACTAGTGCCTCTCTCATAGGGTGAAGGACCTTAACTGTAACACTATCGAACAAAGTAAGCCTGCATATTCCAGAAGTCACCCATCGACTTCCATAGTAATCCTGTCACATAGAGCGACAACCACTATGGGCGATGAGGTGGCCTACACGATTGGGTTTTCTTAAACATTATTGCATAGTAAACACTTCTATTAAGATATTCCTGGAATATAAAAGTAAGATCTTCTGCACTTCCCATTGATAGTGAATGTCAAAGTAAGAGTTCTTAGAAAAATAATTAAATTAGCCGAGTAACAGCCCTATAGACCAAAAAGGCGTATTAGCAGGCAAGTGGTTAATTCTTCCGTCGTCTGTCAACAGTAGTAAACGAATTCGTGGGAAGTTATCAAGCCGGCTTCCTTGACGACCGATAGTCAACGGACCAGATCTTTACTATACGGCAAATCCTCCAAGAATGTCATGAATACCAGGTCCCAACGCATCACCTTTTCATCGGCGGCATACGATAGTATCGACCGCGTAGAGCTATGGAAAATCATGGACGAGAACAGCTTTCCCGGGAAGCTCACGAGAGCGACGATGGAAGGTGTGCAAAATTGTGTGCAAGTTTCAGGCGAACATTCCAGTTCGTTTGGATCCCGCCGGGGACTACGACAAGGTGATGGATTTTCGTGCCTATTGTTCAATATTGCGCTAGAAGGTGTTATGCGGAGAGCCGGGCTTAACAGTAGAAGCATTAACCTAAGAATGCTAATGTCGCTGCTGTTCGTGTGACCAACATCTAGTTTGCAGCGATGTGACAGCGTGAGCACCGGTCCTCAAAGTGTCAAAGGCCAAAACAAAACATTCTCTATTGCGTGGGATCGATCAATTAATGAAAAATAGCAATTAAAGGTAATAATTAGATAAATCAATTTTGTGACAACAGCGCCATCAGCGTTCTACTACTAATATTTCTATTGGCTTAACAGACGGGGTACGATTTTTACGAGATCCAGTCAATTTGTTTGCTTTGTGGATGATGTGGACATTGTCGGCCGAACATTTGAAAAGGCGGCAGACCTGTTCACTCGCCTGAAATGCGAGACAACAAAAGTTGGACTGGTGGTGAATACGACCAAGACAAAGTACATGTTAGTTGGTTCGGCCGAGCGCGACAGGGCTTGCCTAGGTAGCAGTGTTACGATAGACGGGGATACGTTCGAGGTGGTCGACGAGTTCGTCTACCTTGGATCCTTGCTGACGGCTGACAATATTACGGTTATTAAGAAAATTTTCCGGTTTGCGGTAGCCGCTGAGTTCTACCGCAGCTGTCCAAGTTCTTCCGCAGGCTTCGAAATCATTCTATCATTGAAGCAAACAATTCAATCATAGTATGCTTGAAAGAGAAAACGGTATGGAAAAAAGCAACAAACAACAATTATTAAGACGGTATCTAAGGTATCATTGAAGCCTACTGATGATTTATCAGTACAAATCAGTGATGTGACAGCTGCGGTAGCTTTTCGTTGGACAGAAATTTCAATAACGTTAGCCGTGAAATATGGAGGCGCATCATCAGTGGAAGTCGGGCCTACTATGGCCTCCACAAGAAGCTGCGGTCAAAAAATATTCACCCGCACCAAATGTACCATGTACAAAACGCTCATAAGGCTGGTAGACCTCTACTGGCATGAAACGTGGACGATGCTCGAGGAGGACTTGCAAGCACTCGGAGTCTTCGAACATCGGGTGATTAGGACGATCTTTGGCAGTGTGCAGAAAAACGGTGTGTGGCGGCGAATGATGAACCACGAGCTCGCTCTACTCTTCGGTGAACTCAGTATCCAGAAGGTGGCCAATGCTGGAAGGATACGGTGGGCAGGGCATGTTGCAAGAATGCCGAACAGCAACCCTGCAAAGATGGTGTTCACTTAGGTTCCGGTTGGTACAAGAAGGCGTGGAGCGCAGCGAGCTAGGTGGCGGATCAAGTGCGCATCGATTTGGCGAGCGTGGGGCAGAACCGAGGATGGAGAGATGCGGCCACAAACCGAGTATGGACCAATGCACGAGTTCACTCGTTGACTTTTAAGCGGTGGCGTGTTATTTACGTGACCATGGAAACCAATGAATTCGACTCCGCTCAAACGTCAAATTAGTGAACACGTGCATTGGTCCATTGTGGTGTGAAATTTTTGATTCAGTGTTCTGTTTAGATGATAACTAAATAAATGAATAAATGAATGGTTTTTTGGGTTTGACTTTTTCAGTATTTCTTACATTTTTTTACGCGAGTTAATGCGGGACTGCTGGAGTGTGTGCGTAAGTAAGGGTATTTATTAACAGATCCATCGATGAACTGAGTACACTCAGTCGAAGAATTTTGACAGTAGAGGGGGCCACAACACGTGGGAAGCATACGGAAGCGTGCTCAGCTTAAATGTCATAATTATTGGACTCAGTGAATTCCGTTCACCAATGGATAAGTCAATGGCAGAGAGGCTTGCTATGGAAGACTGCTTACTGCCTATTATCAGGCGTTAGGAATGGCGTGTTATAATGATGAAAGACAAGTGTAGGAAAACGGTTTCTTGTCCCGTTTTTGGTTATATAGCGATTGATATGAACGATTTATGGTGTGGTAGTGGTAAGGGTGCAGAACCACTGCAGATTCACTTTGGCATGGGGGTTTTCTCAGCTGAATTGTTCGAAACTTTGCAGTAGGAAGCGCTTCAGTACGACGCATTTTGTGGCCCAATATGAGCTTTGTAGCTCTCAAAACCACCCTGCCCAAGTGAATCAAAAGTGCCAAGAATAGGATCCTGCTCCCTAGATAGAGTGTGGAATCAACTACAGAGAACAAGAAAAGGAACAGGTCCGAGATGGAACGCATGACTTGCTGCATATAAAACAAAAGCACTAGCCGTATAAAACTTCTTCATTAGTAGAAGTCAAGCCACAATTAGCTAGGTAAACGAATTTATTTCACTTGGAAATCTTTAGATTTTGCAAAGATTGTATTCAATCAGCTGATTTCACTCAACCAGAAAAAAATGTGCAAAGGTACTAAACGATCTACCAGAGCCTTCGATTCTGAACGACTCTGATTAAGGTGAACGGCGTATGTTCCAACTCCTTTTACAATCCATTCGATCTTATTGTTAGGCATGTGCTCTATGACACTATGACAAATGACCTACGGGCGTAAGATAGACAATGGAAATCAAAAAAGGGAAAAATTCTCGACTACAATTAAATTGAATTCATGATTGAATTGGGAAATCTATGCGTTCACTATTCATGCCCACTAGAAACACATTACCCTACATCATGATAGTATGCATACTCACAGTGTCATTTATTACTACGATGTGGCTTCCCTCCACGTAATGAAAATTTGATTTTCATTGAATCATGTAAATGCAGCAGCAAGACATAAAACGGCATCGACCACAAATCTTCTCCAGAATAAGTCAACTGACATTCATTACCCTACAAACAGCCTCTGTCACATAAAGCACACACAGTAGTAAGGAAACTCGACTCCCCGGAGATGCCATAATACTTTATTAACTGCTCGGTTACAGATGCTTGATAAATCATTCATTGATTGACTTCTCTGCAACTCTGTCGACGCGCTGCCAACGAAATGCTGTCGTCAGTTTGTCTCTCAATAAATAAATATGATTGCGATCGAATAACATTTGATCCTGCCAAGCCAACCCAAAGGAACCGAGATGTGTATAAAGGACTCGGCAAATACCTACCACTCAATCCCAGAACGACAATGTTTTGTCAACATCTGCTGTTTGCGCGCCTCAAGTCGTATCCTCCGTATCCTTCAAGCACAGGATGTGTCGGATGGTGTGTTTTATAGCCGGAGCGAATTCACATTGGGCCAGATCGTATAATTAGGAGGGAAAATTATTTGCATATGAAGATGGTGTTTTAGAACTACTTTGTCTATAATAAGGACTAAATTATGATATTATGGTCTTTTTCTTGGCATTACGTCCTCAATGGGACAGAGCCTGCTTCTCAGCTTAGTGGTCTTACGAGCACTTCCACAGTTATTAACTGAGAGCTTTCTTTGTCAAAGTTGCCATTTTTGCATTCGAACATCGTTTGGCAGGTACGATGATACTCTATATCCAGGGAAGTCTAGGAAATTTCCATTACGAAAAGATCCTGTACCGACCGGGAATCGAACCCAGACACCTTCCCTGCCGTTCTACGCCTATTTGTCCCATGTTCTATGTAAACCTTATACCGCGGTCCCCATGTGGATGGTTGTGATGGCTATGGCCGTGGTCATCACGTATATGGCAATCGCAGTGTCACCTCATTGAGTAGATTAATTGGGTATCCGCATTTAAATGCATCTGAGTATCCAAAGTTTTTCCTAGAACGTGTTGGATTCGAAAATATGGCGGCGGCGTATACTGCTGATGGTCTTCATGAAAGGAACAAGCGGATAATGCTGTCATCATCGAGGAAGCAACCCCTCTAACACGATGTAGGTAGCACAACCCTGGTTAGGTGGCCTGTCTAAGACGTTTTCACCAACCAAGAAAGGCAAAAGTAGAGCAAGCTGATTGATTTAACGGTAACAGACCCGGCAACGAATCGAAGAAAAAGAATGGAACGTCGGATCTTGAAACGTGGAACTTGGAATGAACTCACGCGTGTTGGGCTGCTGGCTCGTGAACTGTGGAATGTCGGCGTTACCGGCGTCGGCCGAAAACCGGATGTCATGGATGTCAGAACCTTTCAAGGCCCTAGTATCGTCTCAGATCTTTATCTCGTTGTAACTAAAATTCTGGCGCAGTCATCCAGCGTCACGTATTCCAGACTGATGAACTGAGACGAGCAGTTGGGATGAATCAACGTTTCTGCAGATGTAATCCATTCATAAAGCTGTGACAACTTTAGCGCTGGAAGTGATTATCACGAAGAAGACGAAACGACTGGTTCGTTGAAAAGTATCAGAGAGTGACAGACTTGGAGAATGTCACCAGAAGCCGTATGCTTGTGACCGTTACCCGACAGAACAGAGGGCGGTACGGATTAGCGAGAGCCGAAGAAAAGCACAGCAAGAAAAGCCAGTACGAAGAAACTGCAGTAGCTGAGGCCCAGACGACGGTGTTGACAGAGGAAAGCAAAAAAATTGCAAAAGCAAAAACAGCATGGACTGGAACAATATGCGGAAATTTTATGCGGTCAATGCGCGGCACATTACCGTATCAGTGCACGCCATGTGACAACCACAATATGCTTTTCGTTCTTCAATTCAGCCTAGATGATTATCAAATGCAGTATGTTATGCATTCGAAATTTTATGCGTCAACGCGCGGCACATTACCGTATCAGTGCACGCCATGTGACAACCACAATATGCCTTTCGTTCTTCAATTCAGCCTAGATGATTATCAAATGCAGTATGTTATGCATTCGAATCAAACAGATGACTACGATTTTCACCATTGCCACTTCGTGGATCTCAACATCGCCATCTCCTACATTGATTGGACTGCGCTGTTTTCACGGTAAGACAAACAGATGAAACGGTTCGTACGCTCTTTGATACTCTGAATGGGACTCTCAGCGAAAATGTACCGCGTAGACGTCGTAGATGCCAACCATTTAACCATTCCACCGCAGCTGTGGAAAGTTGCATCAATAAGTCCGATTTTCAAATCTAGTTCCAATCAGACTGCTGAGAACCAACGCGGCGTTTCCGTTCTGTGTTGCGTGAACTAAAGTCTTCGAAAATTTAGTTCTTAACGGCTTTTTATGCAGGCTGCTCAGCCGTTAATTTCAGATGATGGAATTGTTTAGAACTTCTATAATTATAGCACGCAAAGATACATAGGCAGTCTGCTAATCAAACAGCAAGCCTTCCTGCCATAAATATACCATTCCTACACCTTCCCGCATAAACTGGCGTACCCGGTCTACTGTGGGAAGCCAGTTTAATGCATCATCAATTCCTCACCCATCCTCCCATCCACTGATTTCGTATCGACTGCCCCCGAGAAGAATCTGGGTTTTCCGCGCTGGATTACTGATTGGCTCAAATTCATACCTGACAAACAGTGAGGCAAACGGAGCATAATCTTGAAACTTCGCTTATTACGTATCAGGTGGAAGTTCACTTTCCCTTGGTTTCTTTCATACCAATCTGACACATTTGTATTAGCTGATGGGTCCATCTACCCTTAGTGGAATTGTCCCATTCCTGCTGCCAACTTCTGAGCGTTGCCTCTTTACACGTGTCGCGGACCCCTCTGGTACCTCTTTGATTGAAGCATTGAACATCTTCCTTGATGATGAGCCCGATGGGCGTCATCCCGGCTATAATGCACACGGCTTTTTTAGATACCGTTCGGTATGCGCTTGATACTCTTAAGCACATGATCCTGTACCTACTTTCCAACCGCTTTAGGTTGCTGCTCGTTCTCAGCGCTATTGACCAGATTGGTCCTTTATACCTTAGTATGGATAGCGCCACGCTTGCCATGAGCTTGCGTTTGCTGCGAAATAAAAGCAGAGCTGTTAGACATAATCGTTAGCGCCGCTATAGCCGTTGGATTGCCCTTTTACAGGCATATTCAACGTGGCGTAGCGAAGCTGAGCTTGTCATCGATGCCTATGGGATCGCTTGGACTCTATGGTGCAATCACCTACGAGATCAGCGTCCGTTGCTTAGACTTGCAGTTGCTGACCACACCACCCCAATCTTGTGACGGGTAGTCCTAGTTTCCTAGACTGTTTCCCTCCATCGATTCGCTATAGGACCACTAGAGTGATATCGTCGGCGAAGCCAACAATATTAACACGCCGTCGGAAGGGGCAGCTTCAGTACGGTACATCGCATTCCATAACATCGGGCCCAGGATTGAACCTTGAGGTACTTCCCGCGGCAATTCGAACACTTTTCTGCTCTTCCTCTGTGTCATACAGGTAGAATCCTACCATCAAATTAGCTTTCTAGGAGCTTACACAAAAACACTGGTACCTTGAGGCGGGTGAAGTGCGTGGGCTGTCGCTTCCCAGCTTGTGCTGTTGAACGCATTCTTCACATCCAGGGTGACAACTGCGCTTTCTGGCTGTCTGTCGATCATGAACTGTAATAATATCAGCAAAGTCACTGCTAAATGATTCATTGCTTTAGGATTTATTCGACACTTTGAAGTCGTTGTATTGTACGTACGTCGTTGTTGGAAAATGTGTCCCTGTATGCTCCGTCCCATCAACTACGTGAACGTAACCTGCGATTTGTCTTCATACGGATTTCATAAATCCTCTAGATAAATGTTTTCGTGCGTTTCAAAAATGTGATGTGTTGTGTTCGACTTTAACCCTCTAATACCCAAATTTTTTATTTTCGGTCTGAGTATCATTTTTTCGCTATCTTAAATCGATTCTAATACGTTTTGAACTATGATTTATTTTTTATTCGCAATTATATGAATTTTTGATTTTTTAATTTTCCGTGATTTTTCCGTGTAACTAACAGAAGATTCGATTTGAAATTATTTCAATTCCACCAGTCTCTTTAGTGATAGGTTCATTGTACATTTTTTGTGAGGACCGCTCTACAACGAAACAGATATTTATATTGTGAATGGATCCTAAATAAGCTCCGGGAATATAACTTGCAGACTCACCATCTGTTTATTGATCTCAAGGCAGTGTACGATTCAGTGCATAGAAATGAGCTGTGGCAGATAATGTCAGAACATTATATTCCGGCGAAACTAGGCTGATATGTACATGCTACGCTGAATGGTGGCAACCTCGATTGTGACGTTAGACGGATTGAAGCACGGAAGGTCCATTCACCAAATTTGCATAACGCTGGAGGAGTAGGTGGATGATTGAAAGATGTTACGGATCATACAAAAACTGAATCACATTCATACATGAAGCGTTACAAGTGGGTGTCCAAAATGGTCAATTTCAGTATTATGAAATAAATTAATGAGGCCCGGAGACGCACTTTTGAATTTATTGTTAAAGATTGCAATCGAGAGTGGCGTGCAGAAAACCGGCTTGGCTTTGTGGACGATATTGACTTTTATTGGAATCGATCGCAGGTCAGTGGAGGAGACATTCGTTCCTCTGAAGAGGGAGACAGCTAGGATAGGCCTCACCGTCAATTCTACCATAATGAAGTACATGGTTGCCAAATTGAGATAGAGGTAGGTTTGGTAGTATAGGTGCTGTGGTAGTGTTGATGAGGATGTGTTTGAGATTGTTGAAGAATTTGTTTACGGCTTGTGACAAGTGACAACGATGTTTTCCGCTAAGTGAAAAGACTCGCAATCGGAAACAAAAATTCACCCTGTATAAAACATTGATTCTTCCGGTGACTCTCTACGGGCATATAAGCGGTGGACGTGGAAAGAGGCAGACCGGCAAGTCTTCGGTGTTTTCGAGCTTACTACGGACAATACTAGGTGGGAAACTAGAAAATGGTGTATGATGTCGGAAGGAAGAATTTGTGACAATAATATTCCCCAATAATATATTTCAGGTGAAGTATTCTTATTGAAAATATTGATGCTCCTAGAAATAATTCAACTATAACAAGAATTTTCATAAGTTCAAAAAACTTTTATATGCGGCTTATATACGGCTCGTTACAAAACTCGATATTAATCAGCTTTAGTCGTGTATATCATGTATGAAAAATCTTCATTTGACAACCATGGTTGCATAATATACAGGGACCATCGAGAAAGGGAGAGTTCGAGACATACACTACCAGAGCTGTTAAATGACCATGAATATCACGTGACTTTGACAATTGAATATTGCTTAATATCATCCTTCCCCGTGGAAATAACCTTTTATCTTTGGACGTTCTATCTGTTCGACCTTTTGTTTTTTTTTGACCTTTTGTCTTAGATTCTTCGGCAATTTTTTGTGTTCTTAGAGCTGCAACGACGGTTTCTTGTGCTCCCTTGGGACTCTAATGGTGGTAAGCTCCATCGAAGTTAATACGCCAATCGCGTATTATCCTAGATTTTACTATAGTAAAATCGAGGATAATACGCGATCGGGCGTATTAACTTCGATGGAGGCTTACCACCATAACTCCTTAGTAAAGATAAGATCCCAATCCTATATACAGGGTTTCTCAACCGGTGGTCCGCGAACTTTTCAGAGGGATCCGCGAAGCAATTGAGAATAAGTGCCGTTTTTTATTGATGATAAAGAGTAAGATGTCTCATACTAAGTTAGTTACAAAAAAGCATTTGATAAATCAAACATTATTGAAATTTAACTTATTTTTCCTTTTATAACAAGGGAAAGTGCACTAATTTTCGACCAATTCATACGATTTCGGCCTACTTTGTATGAAAAATCCGAAAATAAACACAATACTCTTTTAGATCGAAAGTTAGTTCTTACCTCCTACGCAAATATTAATAAACTCCCGATTAGGGGATTACAACTGAATTATTTACAGAATTTGTTACTTAGATACCATCAGTGCACCAGTATCCGCTCATGTACCAGTAGCCCGCTCACACCGAAAAAAAAGATAAGTTTAAACAAAATAAATATGAAAACTATAGCCACTAGACGATTCAAATCGACAAATTGAATTATACTGTGGACAATCTTTTGCGTATTTACTCAAATTACCTTACTTTTAAATCTCGTGAGCGGGGCTACTGGAACATGAGCGGATAGTGGTGCACTGATGGTAGGACGTTTTTTGTAAAACAATATGTTATAATTTTGGCAGGGTTAGTAGTTGAAACAACAAAAAATACAACAAAATTGCCTCTATATTAAACAAAATTGAAACAAAATATGTTATAATTTGAACAAAAATATAACTCATTATGTTATAAATTAAACTACTCATTTTAAGAACTTCCATAAATGACTTATAACAAAATTTGTTATTTTTCTAGCATGCAATATAGCTGACCATATATGAACAACTAGTATATTAAGATTTAAAATGTTTTTAATTTTAATTTTTAATTTTAGTTCATTCTATCATTAGGGCTTTTGTAGTCTGTTGATATTGACTGTTAAATAAACTATTGTCAGATACTTTGTAAAAAATTGTGTTATAATTATGATTATAATTAAAACAAATTTAAGGCTGCTTTCGATATAATAACTGATTTTGTTTACATTGTATTATAGGTTCTTCAACCAACTGCACATAATGAAACATAAGTGGTTATTTGTAACTAATTTTGATAAAATTGGGATACAATTTTGTTGTTATCCACTGGTCTGGCTACTTTTGATGTCATTCTTTCAATGAGAAATTACACAAGTGTAACACTACCCACCATAAGTATGGAATCGTTGTTCAGAAGCGAGAAATTGCGAAATTTTCAAATGCAATCATTTTTAAAGTACGAATATTTAGAAGAAGGCATGTTTCTACGAACCTGTTTACTTAGACAAAATTCAAAACATTGTGGAATATAGTTTGTTTACTATGTGCCCAAAAAATTCAAAATTTGACAATTTCGTCAAAATAGGCTATATTTAATGCCTTAAGAAATCGTACACAGTTTTAATTTATAGTTATTTCCAACATTCAGTTTAAATTTCGTATCCATCATTTCGCTAGAAGCAGAGCCACCATCGTCAAAATTGCTAACCAATAAGTGCTGCCTCTCATTGCTTTTAAGCTTCTGACCAACTTTGCTGAAGACACGATCATTCTAAGTGGTCAGGTTTATGAGCTAGAGCCTGCTAGGATATGACCAAATTACATGCACACTAGCGCCACGTAGCGGCAAAATGGCGCATTAAAAATTTCAGCTGATGAACGCCGTAAGGCTTCTGAGCAACTTTGCTGGAAGACCGCAGCTTTTTCTAGAAAGCTAAGGTTTCCAAGATATTGCGTCATCAATGTAATAGTTTACGGGTGATGCTAAACTTTTTGGGTGGTGCAGCAATATTCAACTGAGGTGTTGCAATACTAGATTATGCGATTCCATACTTATGGCGGGTAGTGTAGATTTTTTTAATAAACAGTAGAATGAAAATCACTCCGTTAGGAAAACCATAAACAGACGTCATTACGTCTTCGCAAATTGTTTTGAATTCCTAAAAACTAATATAGTAACTTTGATAATGGTCATATCGACATAAGAAGAGAAGATCGGGAATGTTCATCATATCGAGATAGTGACATATCGAGATAAGGAGGATATTAAGATATGGAGAGTAAAAATGTATGTAGAATGAAGGGACCGAAGAAATCATCGACATAGGAAAATTAAATTCATGTAGCACATCGATTTGTGGAGAGTCGACTGTATTTTTCTCATAATTTTGCAATCCAGCCCAAACGTGGAATGCCGGATCAAAACGGGGGTGACCGGACGACGACAAAATACGACGGAGTGGGTGGCGAAACGGTTCTGTCAACGGTAGGCGATGCAGTGGAAACAGTCGTCAGAGAGCACGTGTTGTCGTTTAAACACACCAACCCTAGAGATCAGATTCGAATCGCCCCTTTTTCGGCGCGTTCATATCAGACATATCGTCAACGGTGATCTGATATTTTATTTATTGCCTTCTTGCTTGCATCCTTTGCTTCTGGTTGTGGCCTGTTCTGTCTATGGCAGACGATGGAGTATTTGTTTGCAGTAGTCTAGTAAGTATTGTTCATAGTTGGCTTCTAGAATTTGTCATACGCGGATAATGGGAAGCCATTGCTGTTGTTTGTTTAAACATAGGATTTCCGATTGTTTGTGACAACCAGCAATTATGTAGAAATCCCGCATGTTAAAAAAGCATCTTAAAAAAAAAGAAGAGGAATCAAGGTAGATAATCTACATTTTTTAAGAAAGGGCACATTTGAAGGAAGCATCACGCTAGACAAATGTCTGACATGCAACGCCCAATGGAAACAAAAGTTCAATCAAATGGACGTAGTGGCTTAAACCTTTCCTACAAAAAAAAAAAACGCCTAACGGAACGGTCGGATAACATGGAATAAGTCTATAATGCCTAACACCGTTCAGGGAACGATTCTCAACACAATTCCACAGCAGAGATTTATTGACGGGTGCTCTCCAGGATATTTCTCAATTCAATACCCTTCAACTATTGATTTGCTTCTAATCGACACCAGTCAGCTTCGTAGCCAATGCTGAATTTTATTCTGATCAAGTCTCATGTATTTTTCAAATATCATAAAAGAGCAATTTCTAATCGTATTAGTTCTTCTTTCAATTATTTTAAAAATTATAAACGTTTTTATGAATAGAGATATTTTTATTTGCAAATACAACCTCACACTTGAATAATGGCCCTAAGAGTTTTTGAAAATTATTTTGAATTTTTAAAAAGCCTCAAAAGCCGATTCCGGCGCGTTTACAATACGATTTGTAACTCCTCTGAAGATGCCTCGCTTAACCGAATCTTGTTCAAATGTCTTGCCGAAGAATCAATTGTCACCCAACACGCAGCAACAAAGACATTGTCATCTCCTATTCTTGTTGCAACAATTTTATTCCGCAACATGAGTTTATCATCACTTGAACAGAATATGACAAAGATCGATCACCACGTGCGCAGCGATTTTCTGGGCTTCGCATTGCAATTTTCGAGAACTTTCTCCGTGTTGGTAAACATTGACACATTATCAAACAGCATCCATAAAACAAATTTGATTTTGTGTTTAAAATAAGTCATTAATCGCGAGTTGCAAAGGTTGCAACAATGTTGCGCTCTGTGATTGTCATGAAAAATTTGTTTTTGATTGTGTGCTTATCCGCAACATTTGCGACAAACGGTTGTGAGCGAGCTTGCTTTGTTGTTTGTTTTTCGTCTATTTTGATGATAATTTGATTCACTGTAGTCTTGCACATGTCAGGGTTCTTATGATGTGATCCCTGTAGGCTTCCATATCGTACGGGAGAGTAACCAGCTGTTGCTTACTAATCAAAACTTCATGAATGGGCTCTCATCGCACCAGTGTTAGTCGTTGCCAGCCGGCTCACACTAAATTGCAATTTATTATCCCGTTCACACCTCGTGCTTTCCTCAAAAAATGGCAAACCAGTCAATTGGTGCGTGGTTCCAATACCGGGGCGTGTGTCTACACTTATCAGAAAAATGTGTTGAAATTTATTTCCAAAACTTCTCCACCGAGAAGGCAAAATTACGACTAAACTTTTGTTTTGTTTCGAGTTTTATTTTTACGACGTCTGGCTTGTTCCTAAAAAGTTTCTGTTTGAAGATGATGATGCTATTTCCTAGAAGTAAACATATCGAGAGAACGCCGGTAGCAGTCAGCAGTCGTGGCTTATGACTCGTCCATCGTCAGTTTTCGACCTAAGCCCTAATATCACAAGAACAGCGTATGAGTAGAGATTGAATATTAGGGTGTCACAGAAAAAACAATGTTTGGAAATCACGGTGTTGAACCGTAGAATGAAAGAAACCTATTCAAAACAGTCTTGTAGAACAGAAATACCATCTAAAATCGAGATTGATAATGGAAAATGACCGATTTTGATACAAAAAAGTATACGAAATATTTTGACGTTTTTTGCAGAAGTTTTCCAACTTCACTATTTTTCTATGAATCAACAACGCTGACACTTAGTACGATCCGTCATCGATGATTTCTCATTTTTAGAGCTTTGACAATACATGCAGGAATCTCATAGAGCGTGCACTCAGTTTTTCATTTACTTTTTGTACTTTGATTCTCATCCACCCACTGACATTCAGTGGCAGCAAATTCATTTTTAGAACATTGTTTTATTTTCTTTTGCACCCTATCGAACATCCAAAGACGAAGATTAAGTTCTGTAATTGGGCCAATTCCACGCTCCATGTGAGACGATGCCAAGAACAATAGGGTTCCATGGCGACTCCCGAAGCCTTATCCGTGATGCACACGAAATAAATCATTTTTCCCCGAGAACGAGAAAACATTTTCCGCTTTTGCTTGTTCTTGCCACTATTCGCACAACAATCAGCCAAATTGGAGATCAAATCCCTCGTCTCCCCCGAATGAACTTGTCGAAAATAATTCCATAAATAGTACGTTTAATCGAACCGAAAAAGAAGTCGACATAAATTCGGCATCATAATTTTTATAGCTCTACGATTTTTCTTGCCGCGCTCGCCTCACACACGTCTGGCCAGGGTTGAGAAGTGGGGGAAATGCGGGGCCTGATGGTTGATTTCGCTAAACATTCCCCATCTCCTCCAAGCGACGGAAGACTTGAACACGACGACCGACGGTAAGCATAAGGAGCAAGCAGAGCATACCCAACAAGCTCATAACTTGGCGTCGGCGGCACTCTCTGTACTTCGGAATCGATTCGTTTAATAATGTGAAAAACGCAGTCTTATTTCTGTTGGAACCGCTCTTTTCCACATGTGTTCTTGCTGTGCTTTCCGACCAGCGGGAGGTGTCGAGAAGATACTTTATTAGTGTGATTTGATGAGTGCTGACTGTGGCGTTCGGTGGAAGTTGTAAGTAATTGAATGTTTCAAGAAAGCTGTGAAAATAGCTCTATTTTCGGTGCATTTTATTGTATGTATTCGATGAATCTAATGCGAGTCAGTCAATCAGTCAGACAAAGTTACTGGAAGATTTGACAGATTTTTTTATTTATCATAAATAATTTGCTGTTTCAAATTCCGCGCAAATAGTTATTTATGCAACAAGTTGCAAAATGATGATTTTTTCAACACGAGTCGTACATTTATTCGACGAGGGTTGCCAAGTTGGATAAATACGCCCGAGTGCTGGAAAAATCGAGTTTTGAAACGAGTTGCATACACCACTTTTTTGCTATTACGAAAATTGCGATGCAAGTTGAATTACAGTTATGACCCAATTTTGTCAGCCCCCGATTTTGTCTACCCCCGATTTTATCTACCCCCGATTTTAGCACCCTTTTAGACCCGATTTTGTCTCCCCCGTTTTTAGATTTTAGCGATCTATACTGGCCATATTGGGTGCATAAAGACAATTATGACTTTGGCCACGTCTAACCAACCATCTAAAAATCGAATTTTTGAAATTTGAAATTCTTAATAATTATCCAAGAAACTTATCAATGTTACTTTGGATTACGGTACATATAAAATGGAAGTAGAAAAATAATGTTCATATTAACAAAATCATAAAACTAAGCCATTCATTCATTTAGTTAACACCTACACAGATATCACTGAATCAACAATTTCACGCATCTCTCCATCCTCGGTTGTGCACTACGCTCGCCAAATCGATTACTATAAATAAAACTAAGTACTTAATTTAAAATAAAACATGAAACCAGTCGAAAAATTTTATCCCGATTTTAGCTCTTTCCTGATTCTGTCAACCCTAAATGCAGCATGGGGCTGACAAAATCAAGACATTACTGTATTTCTAAATAGAAGAACAAACATATTTCAAGAGAAGCCACAAGAGCATCCACACGAAACATCGACTTAATTTTCAATCAGGTAGGCTGTGATGCATTTGTATGACTGTCACAAATTTTCACGTCAATACCTTACGTACTTCCGTCTCTATTTTAAATTCGAGGACGTACCAGGTGACACATCGCAATTCAGTTTCCAACTATTGTACTCATGTGCCTCCAAGAACCGTTCAGGAATTGCTTTCAAGAATATGAGGTAAAGTTTTGAACATTTTGGGAATGATTCTACTGCCTCTTTTTCGAGCCGATTACAAATCAGTATGGCTCATTGGGCTCACCTGAGTCGGTTTGGGTTAGACCAATGCACTATGGTCCAGGAATCAGTTTTACGCGGAAAGATGCATTTTGAGCTTTAGAATGAAATATTAGACAAAAACGGTCTTCTACAAAGTTGCTTGTATTAGTTGAGCCCTTTGTTTGGTTTTATTGAAAATTAGGGTGGACCACATTTTCATAGAAATTGTGTAACTAACTTTCTTTTTTGTAGAAATTATATTATACATGCTTCAGCAAAGTTGTAGACCATTCAATTTCAAGCAACTTTGCCGAAAAAAGTTTTTTTGTATCTCTTAAATTGACCGATTTAGAGCTTTTTTCCTACGGTGACATAGGGTGGTCCGAAAAACTGGTTTTCTGGCTTCAATTCAAATTTCTCATCAAAGTAGTCTATGAAACACTTTACGAGCTTTGTAAAATTCGTAATTTGGTGAGTGAAGAAACTCGCTATCTCCTTCCGTTTAGGAGTTATTGTTGTTTTTCTCTCAAAAACATGCCTACTTTGATTGTGAATATCTCTGATTGGGGCAAACATAAAAAATATCTTTTGACGGCGTTCAAAATACAAAATAAAATTGTATATTATATCAAAAAATTACAGATGTGTTATTTTTGTAACTCTAATAAAACGTCTTGAAAGTCACATATTTTTTATCACAAATACTTTAATAACTTTTGAACTAAAATAGATATCAACAATATTTTTGCATGAAAATTTGCGTTTTGATAAGTTCTAAAAGTCGATCATAGACGACTTTGACGAGAAAATAATATAAAAAAACTAGAGTTCAAAAACTTATTTTTGTTGGACCACCCTGCGATGATTAGGAAAAAATGCTCTAGATTGGTCAAATTTGGAGCTACAGAAAAACCTTTTTTTGGCCTAGTTGATCAAAATTTCAAGTTCTACCCAAGTAACCATAAGCACTAATAATAAGCCCTTAATCAGCATCATAGATGCGTACATGCATTATAATAGCACCACAAATGCTTACACACCTTATAACAGCACTTCCGCTGCATATAAACCCTATTACAGCATCATTAATGCTTCTAAGCCTGATGCATACAGGCATTAAATAAGCACTATATTGGCTTTATATTCGAATACAGGGCATGTTTAAATGCCATCCAGTGTTTTGACAGATATACCACGTGCTCTGTGTTTGCATATAGTGGTAAGAGGGAGTCAAACATAAATCTTCTCACTACTACAATTGCAGGTTTTATGACGGGGAAAAGTGATGGTTTAAATTGGTCACTTTTCTTTCCAATACTATTCATCTTATGTGGCCGTAGGAGCAAAGGAGCAGGACAACAACTCAACAATACGGGTGTCGCAGGTTCGAGACGCAAAATGAGGAATTTCATCATCATAACGAGGATCAAAATGTGGCAATTGCAAGTCCTCAAAAGGATGAAAACTACCAAAACGAATATGTCTGATACGGAGAAGTACTATCTGTATCATTTTATTACATTTTTTGCATACTATTAGAGGTTTCCGTTTTCATTCATTAATTTATTTACCTCGTGTACCAGTTGCTTGGCCGCATACGCGAAAGCTCTCTTGCTGCGTACGCAAAAGCACAAAATAATCGCCCTAAAAACCTGGCGAAAACAACTGACGTTTCTCACGTGGTCTTATATCAGCATTAGTGGTGCAGAGAACCACGGTTATATCTTGGCACTATAATGGCACGCTATTTCGCCTTTTCTGGCGTTATAATAGCATTATATGCGTATATAAAACTGACATTATCGTCGTTCATAGAGGTCTCAGGTCTTCAGGTCTGACGACTTCAGATACAGTGCTGAAAAGTGCTACTTTTCAGCACCGTTTATAGTGCTGAAAAGTAGAAATTTTCAGCACTGTTTTTTACTGGTAGGAAAAACAGGCCATTAGGGTAAATGACCCAACAGTGGAGGTATTAAGCAAGCGCCATTCACATTTTATAACTTCCGAGATTAATGTAATTAATAATGCTAATAAATTTTACTTGTAACATGTTCAACGATGTCTCGCGCACCTCTTCTAAAAATAAAATATTTAAGAAATTCACCATTTGTACTTGAAATTTGCTAAATATTGAACCAACTAACTGCTCCTATAGTTGCGGTAGTGTTCCTATAGTTGCGGTATAAAGTGTTTTTTGAAACCAAAGAGTTCTAAACTATAAATTCAATCAATTTACTACAAGTAGTAGTTATTAGGGAAATGAAAGAATATACTAGAATATAAATTCGAATGCAATCCAATTTAAAATATCATT
This sequence comes from Aedes aegypti, assembly GCF_002204515.2. Lineage (NCBI taxonomy): Eukaryota > Metazoa > Arthropoda > Insecta > Diptera > Culicidae > Aedes > Aedes aegypti. Next base: position 241,704,319 of record NC_035108.1, on the reverse strand, counting down.
TATTCATATATTACAATTCATATCAATCGAGATGTTAACCATCCGCTGCAAAACTAAACATCACATAGTATGACTGCTTGAACATGCAAACTTCGAACACGTTTCGACTTCCGCGGATGGCCAACACGGCTTTCGTTTTTGGATGTAGAAAAAACGAAGTTTCATCACCGTTGTACACTCTCGACGGGTCTTGAAAGATGTCTAATTGGCCACGTTCCTCCAAGTATAATGAAACTTGGGTGAACCAGCCGCGAATGTCGGCCTCGGATACTTTGGCACTAGCTGAAGAAACAGCTTCAGGTGTCCTCAAAGTGATAGATTTGTGTCTTCCAAGGAATCCGTTAAACCATTTCCGTCCTGCAAAGTACTTAGCTTATAAGATGAAGTTGGGTGTCATAAGTGATGCAGATCTTACCGGGTACGTTGTTCCGATAAGGATTGGGTCTGGAGGTGGCATCAAAGAAAGATTTGATTTTGGAGTTTAAGGTTTCTTTTACAACTGGGATGCCTCTCTGTTGTCGTTCCTCCAACCACACAACGAGCTTTTCCTCCTCCTCTTTAGATATCACAGTTGCAGGGCCTTTCCGAGTTTTCTTGCTCCATTTGCTACTCAACCTGAATCGGATGGTAGACTCCGGGATACCGAACGACTTCGAAGCACGGTAAATTGATTGTCTCCCAGTTTTCACGTTCAGTACGGCCTGACGCACTGCATTTTCATCTGGATACGCTTACCAACACGCCGCTTCTTTTTTTGACCCGATTTGTCTTGCGATGCCATTCTAGAATAAACTGGTAATTTATCTTATGTACAGATAATATTAGAGCAGTAAATGTACCTACTGAATGTGCTCAAGTAACTGTAAAATTATTCACTGTAAATGCCAAACTGCAGATCACGAAAACATGGCGCAACTAAAGGATCACAATGTGCTGTGGTGTACCAATAGTGGAGGTACTGATTTTATCGTTATTTTGTCATTATTAGCTATGTTTCAGGTTTAAAATGATAAATAGACATACTACTTAGGATGTTGAAACATTTTCATTGAATATTTGGGTCAGACAATTGTGATTTTCATTGTTTCGTGCAAGCTTGCTACTATGAAAATGTTAGTGAATGGCGCGTGTTTGAACCGGTGCATGGAAAGTTATAATTTTTGAAAGATACGTTAACTTTTTATACGAAACTAGTGCTCCACAATACTTAAATTAAGAATATTTGTGACATCCATCATGTTCCAGAAGAAAGGTCAGTTACAAATAAGTTAATTATTCCTTTATTAGGCCCATACCGCAACTATTGGTGCTACCACAACTAATGGATCATTGACCCTATGTGATTCATCCTTTCGATGAAAAGTAGGCTTATTTATAGCGGAATTGCAAAAAATATTTACATCAACACCTGTTTGAATTGACTAATAATCTCTTATTTCTAGTTTTTCTGTGTTTAGCAACATTAAAAATAAAAAAAAATAACATTTCAATAACAACTTGTTACATTCCATTTGCCATAGCAGTTTGAAATTTTTACAGGTGGTTTCAATTCACTTGCTTCTAAAACAAAAATAAAAAACTTTTTAAAAAACTTAACCTAAATATAGAAAATAGCATCTTTTTTCTAAATTCCATCATATTTTTTGACATTCGTTCCAATCTTTCAACATGGGATATTATATTTAATACATTAGTACTGTAGCAGAGCTTCATAATTATCTACATTTTTATAGTCTTCTGTAGAATACTTCTGGAATTACAACAGCTAGGGTACCAATTATAGATAAACCACAGACAAACAGACGTAACAGTTAGAAAAATTATCAATTCGAAACATAGTCACGTGAACATTTACGCCCAATGCTAAAAATACTTCTTTGGCCAACCGCGAACTAGGTGGCGGTAGTGATCAAACATAAATTTCGAACAAAATTGATGCGATCGTCACGAGTGGCCCGTCCAAATATTAGAATTGGGCGCTATTTTGCTGTGCGATGAAAATAAATAGAGTGTTACGTCTGGTTGTCTGTGGATAAACTAAGAACAAAATATCATACAAAAATGATACTAATACTTTTTCATGAGAAGGTGATTAACCACAATTACTTTAGATTGTAATAACGAAATACACAGTTCGAACGAAACGTGTAAATGCACATAATTGGAGCGTGGTATATCATGGATATTTACATGATATGTCATGTAAACATCAATTATATGTCATGTAATTCAACAGGATCCTATGTGATTACGTGACATATAACACATATTTACATGATTACAGCCTTAAGTTTACATGGCGTCATGTTTACATCGCATAAATGAAGTTTACATGACGTGCAATCTTCATAATTTTCAACTGTGTATGACAGCAAACGTCATTTTTGACCGAGACATTCGTTTATCGGGGCCGCGCTCAAGTTCAGTTTTTCATTGATTGCTACATTTCTTTGAATGAGGAAATATGAATAATTCATTAAATAGTCTACAAAGTACTTGAAAGATCTTGGGATTGAATTGTGAAACATAGGATTTGGTGTAAAATGCATTGAAAATGGTATCCAATCAATCGGTTAGTTGTTCAGGGCACAACTGGTAACCAAGTGGCCAAAGGGCCAATTCCGGAGGCCGTCGAACGGTTACCACGGCATCCGGATAAGTGGTCAATTTATGTTTTTGGTAGAACCAACCCGTGCGGCACATCAAATTTTGCAGAATTTTATAACAAACTGATCCAAGACGTGGCCAGCTGAGTTTGGCAATATTGTCTAAATGGGTTACCATGTCAAATTTTTGGGTTCCCTTGGGGGCCAATTCAATCATTTGATAGAACCATATCATGCGACCTATGAAACTTTTCAGAATTTCATACAAAATTCATTGGAGATGCCTTCAATTATCTAAGGCAACATTGGTCACCTATTGGTACCGTAACAGGTTCCGGGACTCCCGGAAAAGTGGTAAATTCGTTCATTTGATTCAACTACATCAGGTGGCACATAAAGCTTTTCAGCATTTCATACAGAATTCATAAGATATTCATTTAGTTACCTTAGTAAATATTAATTACCCTATGGTTCCATAACAGGTTCCAGGATTCCCGGATAACTATCAAATTGAAACATATGGTAGAAGCCATGTGGTACACCAGTTATCAGTTATCTAAAGTATCATTGGGCACCTAGCGGTTCCGTAACAGTTTCCGGAGTTCCCGGATAAGTGTTAAATTCAAAAATTTGATAAAACTAAAGCGTAGGACACATCAAAATTTGCAGAGCTCAATACTGAACTCATCAGGCATATTTTAAGTTGTCTAAGGTAACATCTAGTAGTTTCGTAGCAGAAAAAGTGATCAATCCAAGCATTTCATAAAGCTAAACCGTGCGGAATGTCATCATTTAGATTTAGATTTCCATTTTAAGTTTATCAAAAATACCTACAGTTATTTTAGTGATCTTGACTGGTATTTTGTAAACTTAGTTTTGAATTTCGGCCTGCAGTCATAATCAAAAGCATTTGATTGGGACTGCAAGCTTAAATCCAAAAATAAATATCTACAGGTCAGTGTTGTGAAAAACTCAATTTCTCACAACTCACGCCTGAGATTTTTCATGCGTGAGTTGTCAATCACGCAACTCAGCAGTCAAAAAATCATGGATGAGTTAGCTCACCTTTTTAACTCATTGTCTCGTATTTCCCCAGTTTACTCACACACGGCAATAATTCCTTGTTAGTCTGGTAAAATTATAGTAATTCTTTCTAACGTAAACAAAAACATTCGGGTTTCACGAGTTTTTACCGGGATTTGCGACTGAATCATTTTTTACGGTTTGAGTTGATTGAGTTGATTTTGCATCAAAATCTCAAGCGTGAGATTTGTGAAGCAGATCTCTAATGAGTTTGCTCTCACGGGAGCGCGTATTGATTGACTTTTGAGTGTGAGTCTATCAACACTGCTACAGGTATATTGACTAACATTGGCCACTTAGTGGTTCCCCAAGAGATTCCGGGAAAGTAGCCAATATAAATAGTTGATAGATTTTTTTTTGTGCTGCTATCATAAATATATGCAGTTGTATCATACAACATTTGATCAACAATGTATATAACTGATTAGAAAATTCTCCAGCTACTTTGCCTGATGGAATATTTGTCATCTGGTGCTCCATGAACTGGAAAAATGCAATCACCAGGTTGTGAGCAATCCGCAAAACAAAAGTTCCATGCTCACTAGCGCCGCCTTTGTGTCGAGCTTTGTGGCTCAAATAATGTTAGCCCTTGTGCCGAAGACGCCATATTTCTAAGTGGTCAGGCTACTGAGTTATCGCCAAACAAAAGTTTAATGCTCACTAGCGCATGTCAGCCCTTGTGCTACTGAACAACCCTTCCGAAGACACCAACCTCCCAAAACATCAGGATCCAGAGATATCATATATCTTACAAAGTTTGCATCCTTATCCCTCGATGTGCATATTATGCAAATCAGGAAAAGCGCCCCTACTGGCCAAGTTCTTAACTAAAAGATATACGAGATATTCAACAACACCCCCAAAGTGATGAAATTCCATACCCTGGGTTTCCTATAACGCTCTAGTGTGTCTTATAGGAGTGCGCATGAGAGGAGAGCGCGTTATAGGAATACGTTTAATAGGAGACCTGACTGTATTTAAAAAGTTCACTTATCCAACACACTACGAAAAAATCATGTGATTTTACGTCTTTTGGATGCACATAAAAGAAGCGGGCCGAATGACATGAATTTATGTCACATTTCAAATACCATAGCGTCTGATTCGGGGAATGCCGATCATGTGATCATGTGATAAAATAATCACGGGGATTTAAACGTGATTAAATAATCACGGGGAATGCCGATCAAAATCATATGATTTTACGTCTTTTAGATGCACATAAAAGAAGCGGGCCGAATGACATGAATTTAGGTCACATTTCAAATACCATAGCGTCTGATTCGGGGAATGCCGATCATGTGATCATGTGATAAAATAATCACGGGGAATTAAACGTGATTAAATAATCACGGGGAATGCCGATCAAAATCATGTGATTTTACGTCTTTTGGATGCACATAGAAGAAGCGGGCCGAATGGCATGAATTTATGTCACATTTAGATAACGTGGACAACTCTGATGAATTATCTATAAAATTTTCAAGAATCCTAGACTCTTTTTCAGAACCACTGAGTGACCAATATTATTTTAGATAACTGAAGACATCCTCGATAAACTATTATCAATACTCAATCATATCAAATATTTGATTTAATTATTTATTCGCGAATCCCGTGTTACGTGGCCGCTAGGTTCACTATTTCATTCGAGATAACTGCAGACATTTATGATGGATGCTCAAAAAAAAAATTAAAAGATATGTTGTGTCACAAGGCTCAGTTCCATCAACTATTAGAGGAAGAGCACTAATTTTCGAACCAGTCATACACCATTCATGCCAACTTATAATGTTCAACCGTCTTAGACGTCTCTTCAGTTTTGACTATTTCAATTGATGATTTGTCTTTTCTATTAATGATTTCCATGAGCTGTCTGGAATTCGAATCAAAGTGTCCGGAATATGAGGCAAAAGTGATGAAACGTCTGGAATAAGAATCATAAAAAGGTCACACATTTCGATTTATTGAAAATTATTCAAGTTTCGGAAGCTTATTTTTTATCCACCATTCAAAAGTTGAGGGGTTCCTACGCTCGATAACGCTGAGAAATCACACAAAATGATTTTTTTGTATGCTCTATGCTGAGTTATACCGTTTTGATTCAAATTCCGGACAGCTTCTAATTTCGGACACTCTACTTTGTATGGGAAAGGTTTCAATTGAAATGTTTCAAAATTTCCTGTTTGAAAGTTCCCAACTTTCAGGCGCGTTTTAATATGAATTTCAAATAGCAATCCATGAAAATTTATAATGCGCAACTTGTTTTGACGTTGCTTTTACGAATGCGGGAGTTTAATTATAATTTAACTATTACGGTTGTTAAGAAAATTTTCCGGTTTGCGGTAGCCGCAGAGTTCTACCGCAGCTGTCAAGGTTCTACCGCAGGCTTCAAAATCATTCCATCATTGAAGCAAACAAATCAATTATAGTATGCTTGAAAGAGAAAACGCTATGTAAAATAGCAACAAACAACGATCATCAAGACGGTATCCAAGGTATCATTGAAGCCTACTGATAATTTACCAGTGCAAATAAGTGATGTGACAGCTGCGGTAGCTTTTCATTGAACCGTAAAACGGAAAGTTTTCCGTAAAATTGCAATATTAAAGTTTTTCTTTTCGTGAGTTGTCCGGAATTTGAAACAAGGTGTCCGTAAAATGAAGTAAAAGTGAGGTTGCGTCCGGAATAAGAATCAAGGAAAGATCATTAATTTCTATTTATTTTAGGTAATTCAAGCTTTGCTCACCGTTCGGTAATTCAAGCTTTGCCCACCGTTCGGAAGTTGAGTGTTTCAAAAGTCTGATAACGCACAGGTATCATGCAATATGTTTCAATTTATATGATTTTCAATCGGTTATACTTCACAGTGTCCGTGATATGAATCGAAACGGTAATAACAAGTTTTTACACAGGTTTCTATGCACACATTAAATCGAGCAACAAGAGACCCAGATAGCCGTAGCGGTAAACACGCAGCTATTCAGCATGACCATGCTGAGGGTCGTGGGTTCGAATCCCGCTGGTCGAGGATCTTTACTTAAAGGAAATTTTCTCGATTCCCAGGGCATAGAGTATCTTCGTACCTGCCACACGATATACACATGCAAAAATGGTCAATCGGCAAAGAAAGCTCTCAGTTAATAAGTGGAAGTGCTCATTAGAACACTAATCTGAGAAGCAGGCTTTGTCCCAATTGAGACGTAACGCCAGAAAGAAGAAGAAGAGTTAATCAGAGTTGTTCTGAAATTCACTCGAGAGGTTGCTCAGGAGCTGTCCCGCCCCTAGGTCCGTATTGAACCATATCAAAAGGTCCGGATTGGATCAATGCACATTTAAACCAGTTGAGCAGAAACAGTGCATAGACATATCAAAACCATATGGTCAGATGAATGCTTTGGCTTGGGGGATTCGATTATAAAATAACACGGATAGATTGGAGAATTATTGTGAATTACAGAAGCTTGGAAGTAATGCTAACCGATAGCACACTAAAGCACGTCAAAACAACAAACCAATATAAAAATCAAACGAATTAACTGAAAGGCGTCAAATGTTTTGCGTTAGATCCTAGCCAGTCGGTGGGTAGAAAAACGGCACACACGATCTTTACAGTAGCGCCAGTATTGAGAAGTTTTGAGATATGTTCCAAACATGCTATTACTGTCATGCAAGTACAAACTTTTAATTCCACAGTAAAAACTCGTTCTCCAATCCATAATAAATGAATTTGCTGAAGAGTGAAATTCAATCCGACGGATAGCAGAAGAGATATTCATGAGTTTGTTTGCTATTATTTAGCTTAATGTGGGATTATACTGCCGTGAATCGCAAGTCAGTCCCATCTGCATTTTCGCAAAATTGAGTTGAGTTCAGTTTTCAACATAACTTCCAATGCTCTTTCGGCTGCCCTAATGAGATAATAAGATTTATTCGGAAAAAGTAGGAAAAACAGCTAGTCAAATTGTCCCATAATGAAAACTAATCGCATGTCAGTCCCACTACAGACTTTTGCACCGTGTGACACAAAAATGAACCGTGTTTTGATCATCCTTATATTTTTCTTAGAAATATATTGTAGTAAAAAGCAAATTGTGAAAATTTCATTAAGATTTGAGCATGTTCCAGTCCTCTGGAATTTTTTGAATATTCTAATGGAAAATGAGTTTGAAAACTTCACAGCATTTTATAGATGGGACTGACTTGCGATTCACGGCAGTAAACCTGTACAAAAATCCCAAACAAAATTAGCTCAAAAGGGATTTGTTTCTTCAGCAACATCCTTCATTAGAGTTTGAAAAATGGGATGATAAATTTCTACTTCCATTACAGTACTAGCGTGTTTGGAACATTTCACAAAATTTCTCCATAGTAATTTCCATAGAAACTTACAATGTCTTTGGGCCACCTTTTAATCACCACCTAGAAAGCTGAAAATTTCACAGAACACTATTTTTACGGTAATGATGGTAAGGAGCATATGGGAGATTGGATTTTCAAACATTTTTAAAATCGCCCTAGTCACCACCAGCGAGTGTTTAGTGGGTGAAATTTTCACCACTAACGGTTGTCTGGTTTTCTAGATTCATATTCTTGAAAATCCGTGGTTTGGCTTCGATGCATCTTCACCTCACGACTGATTGTCGACTTCATAGTTTTTTTTTTGACATCTGACAAAAAATAATTTTGATCTTATAATATCTGAACAAGATATTGTTCAATACATCTCCATGTTTATTTTTAATATTATTCATGATCTTTTATCTCTTATCTACAACAAACCAGCAGAGATTGCAGTAAAAATTGCTAAAAATTCAGCAAGAAAAATGTTGACTCCAGCAAAGAAATATTGTTGTGTAGGGAAGCACCAGTAACAGCACCTACCAACACATATTTCATCCCACAATTCGGGACGTGTTCACATATCGTTGCGATGGCGATGTGAAAATGTGCGCCAAAAACATTCACAACCTGCGAAGGGGGAGTGACGACGACGAGTTGAGCTGAACTGAGCTGCTCGTGGTGAAGTGAAAACAGATGAAAGACAACAAAGAGCTGAAGCCGAAAAGAGGAAAAATTAGGGGAATTATATGAAGTAATGCTTCCCGTCGTCGCCGTCTCCGTTGAGCTCAAGCAATGAGGGGGAGGGGAAGGGTGAAACAAACAAGCATTGAAGACGATTACGATTTTTTTTGCAAGTTTGATAGTTTCCTGACTTTTGTATTACACGGCTCATCAAATCGTTTATTTTATTTATTTTATCAATTTCTCAAACACTCGCTGCTCAGGACGTGAATAAATGTTTGCCTCTTTGGCTCAAATGCAACTGAATGGTTTGTACCTACGTCAGTCTTGTTGGCATATGGTTAGTTTCTGCTCGAAGATGGGACGGATTCTGTTGTTCCGTTCAGTAGCGAAACAATTGTACTCATTTTTTTTCGTGATTATAAAACCTTGAACAATTCATCTAGTGGCGGTTGGATCATTTTTCGTAATTATCAAGATATAAAAGAGCGTAACTTAAGTTTTAAGGTTTAAATATGGTGATGGCTTCGTATTACTAATTATTGTTTTAATAAATAATCAATATTTGCTCAAGGTGTCAAAATAGACGGGTATTAAGGACTGTTCATTTTATAAAGTGGACACCTTGTTTATGCTATATCTTTTTTATTTATTGATGAAATCGTAAACGGTTTTCTGTGTATCGTTCAACTATTATTCTACAATGTTATGAAAATACAGAAACTTACAAAATGCTTTCGGTTGAAGAACTAAATAGTTTTTGCAAAAACTCCTAAGAAAAACTGTTCGTCAAGTTTAAGCATTATTTTTCGCATGAAAAAAATCCTAAATTTAATGAACAAATTGTACGTTGGTATCCTTTACTATTCAACTTAAGGTAGAGCTTTTAAAAACATCAATAATATTCCATCAATTCCTGACGCTGAGTCACTTTAGTGATCTATTCCTTATGGTCAAATTTGCTGATACACCATCTTTTTACTACCAGCAAAAAGTAAAGTAATAAGCGTGTTCAAAACTGGTTTAGATTACTAAAGAAACTATATATGTATAAAAAAAAAAGCAAAATCTTGAGTTTTAACCGCATTCTTGGGTACCAAATTTACTCTTTATGGTCGTTTTATTGAAAAATCCCATACTTTTAAAATTATATACGCATGTTTATCGATCTAGAGCAAACTGTAAGCGTTTTTCTCAAAATATTTTGATAGGTAGTCTCAGAATAACACATTCTGAAAATAATACATGCAAAATAAATTTGATTTAATTCAAGCAGTGTTCCCAATCTTGATGATTGTCATTGTGCTTTGAGTGGTCTTCTGAAAATAAATTATTTGTTTTTCTAATAATTATAATTAATTAATTAATAATAATAATAATTATTTGGCTTTACATCAATTATCTTGATAAAGCCTCGCCAACAATATTTCGCCAATTCCCTCGGTTCATGGCCGCTTCTCTCCATCCTCGACTGTGACCCACGCTCTCCAGGTCCTGGTGTACCTGGTCAATCCACCTAGCTCGCTGCGCCCCACGCCTTCTTGTTCCGACCGGATTCGTGGCGAACACCATCTTTACAGGGTTGTTGTCCGGCATTCTTGCAACATGCCCTGCCCAGCGTATCCTTCCAGCTTTAGCTACCTTCACGATACTGGGTTCGCCGTAGAGTTGAGCGAGCTCGTGGTTCATCCTTCGCCGCCACACGCCGTTCTCCTGCACGCCGCCGAAGATCGTCCTTAGCACTCGGCGTTCGAAAACCCCAAGAGCTTGCAAGTCCTCCTCGAGCATAGTCCACGCCTCATGCCCATAGAGGACTACCGGTCTTATGAGCGTTTTGTACATCGTGCATTTGGTGCGGGGGTGAATCTTTCTTGACCGCAGTTTCTTCTGGAGCCCATAGTAGGCACGACTTCCGCTGATGATGCGCCTTCGTATTTCCCGACTAACATTGTTGTCAGCCGTCAACAAGGATCCGAGGTAGACGAACTCGTCCACCACCTCGAAGGTATCCCCGTCTATCGTAACACTGCTTCCTAGGCGGGTCCTGTCGCGCTCAGTTCCGCCAACCAGCATGTACTTTGTTTTCGACGCATTCACCATTAGCCCGACTCTTGTTGCTTCGCGTTTCAGGCGGGTGAACAAATCTGCCACCGTTTCAAATTTTCTCCCAATAATATCCATGTCGTCCGCGAAGCAAACAAATTGTCCGGATCTCGTGAAAATCGTGCCTCGACTGTTAAGTCGAGGTTAGTTTTTCTATTATGCTTAAAATATGACGTGGGGACTAAATCAACAACTCTATGAAGGCGTAAGTTATTTTTATTATAAATACTATATTATTACTTCCGTCTGGACGTACTTTAAACCTTAAAATTCTACTCATATCAGTTCCATTTAAATTTAAGATATTTTTCTTTAAAAAAAATTGATAAAAAATGATTTTATGATATCTGCAAAATTGCTTCTCCAAAAATAACTTGATATTTTTTAGCAAGCTTCTAATTGATGATGCTTTCTAAGTACAACCATTTTTTTGAAAATAAAAAATATAAATTGTCGAATTTTCCTGCCGATTTTTAATAATCCTTGATTTTGATAACCTCCAAAAATCGACCGTTCTAAACGTTGTGCCTTATTATTGTGAAATCATATTATTTTGGTAACTTTTTTATTACCACAGCATTGTACAATATTAGTCGAACGATGTACAGAAAACCGATTTCGATTTCATTGATAAATTAAAAAGATATTGCATGTCCAAAGTGTCCACTTTATAAAATGAACAGTCCTTAGACTAGCCCACTAGTTCGTCTTTTTGGTCTTATACTGCTACTGTACGGCTAATATAGGGCATGACACCTCTATATTAGCACCTGAGAGAGACTCGCGAAGAGGAAAAATATCAACGTCATATGCAGCCCAGATGCCGCTGTCACGAAACGTCAAAAGCAGCCCGTCGTTTTTATGGCTGAATAAGTGAAAAGTATTGTATTAAATTTAAGGTATTATTAAAACCTGAGTCAGCGGAGCAGTTTATCTAAAAATGCTGATAAATCAAAACACAGAACTAGTTATTTATAATGCCTGCTACGTTTTCTGGCATGAAATTTCACTCGAAATGCCGTTTATGCTTCGGTGTGATGCAAACGCAATAGTTTTTTGCTGAGATGGTCATGTGATAGCTTGAACGGTTTGCGCAAGTTTGATGTAAACACTGAGTAGAATAAGAAAAAAACTCAGCAATCGCAGAAAAAGAAGACCATCTCCGCGAGTCTCGTCTCAGATTAGCACTATACTGCCGTGAATCGCAAGTCAGTCCCATCTGCATTTTCGTCAAAATTGAGTTGAGTTCAGTTTTCAACATAACTTCCAATGCTCTTTCGGCTGCCCTAATGAGATAATAAGATTTGTTCGGAAAAAGTAGGAAAAAACAGCTAGTCAAATTGTCCCATAATGAAAAGTAATCGCATGTCAGTCCCACTACAGACTTTTGCACCGTGTGACACAAAAATGAACCGTGTTTTGATCATCTTTTTATTTTTCTCGGGAAGATATCGTGGCGATAAGCATATTATGGCATATAAGGCGTTGAGGGTGGCGGAGGAGCGGAAACGAAAAAAAAGCAGACAAGAAACGGTTTAGCAACCATATTTTCAAATTATGTAGCGGGTTATATGGAGCTTTAAATATTGCTTCAGGTGTTTCTTGAACAAATAAGGAGATGCCTCACATTGCTCATAATCTTCTGAACAACTTTGCTGAAGACACGAACATTCTAGGTGGTCAGGTTCATGAGCTAGAGCCTGCTAAAATATGACCAAATTACATGCACACTAGCGCCAAGTAGCGGCAAAATGGCGCATTAAAAATTTCAGCTGATGAACGCCGTAAGGCTTCTGAACAACTTTTCTGAAGACCGCAGCTTTCTAGAAAGTAAGGTTTCCAAGATATTGCGTCATTAATGTAATAGTTTACGGGTGATGCTAAACTTTTTGGGGGGTGCTGCAATATTCAACTGATGTGTTGCAATACTAGATGATGCGATTCCATACTTATGGTGGGTAGTGTAGGTAGTTTTTTGTAGGTTTAACGAAAGGACGTTCAATGTGAAATAATCTTGTAGACACTGCAGATCTATTTGAATAAGCCGCGCTATATTAGCGGCTTCTGTGCCACTATACAGAAGAACCTTATCATCAGCCAAGAACTGCATTCTTCCATGTAGTTTAAGGCGTGATAGGTCATTGATAAATACAAGGAACAATAGTGGCCCAAGAATACTACCTTGTGGGACACCAATCGATATATGGCGTAAGCAGCTTCTTTCACCGTTGGCGGTAACAAATTGTTGTCGATTACCCAGATAATTTTCCAACAACAGCAGCGCTTTTCCTCGTATACCGTAACATTCGAGCTTACGAAGCAGGAGAACACATGGTTTATAGTGTCGAATGCCTTTTTTAGGTCCTGGAATAATGCTCCTGAGAACTTACGCTTATCAAGAGAACTATATATATATATATATATATAATACCACCGTTGCAATACCACGCAACGCAACGTAACGCATAGTATACAATTTTATTTTGTCTTTTGAATGCTATCAAAAGATATTTTTCTACCCACAGCCAAAGTAGGCATGTTTTCGCGAGAAAAAAAAACCTATAACTCCAAAACGGAAAGAGATAGCGAGTTTTTTCACTCAACAAATTACGCTTTTTGCAAAGCTCTAAAGTGTTTCATAGACTACTTTGATAAAATATTAGAAATGATTACGCTAGAGAGAGAATACCAGTTTTGCTTGGACCACCTTATGACCTGTCATTAAACAAACCTTGGCCATAACAGTCTCTATATGAACTTTCAACCTAAATAGCAACTGCAAAACGTTCTCGTTCATGTGTTCGAGTTAATATTTTTTGCTGACCAATAGGAGCAAAATCAGTTATTTGTGCGGCTGTGTTAAATGAATGTGAGCGCTTTTTTCTCAAAACCTACTTTTTTTCATATGCGACAATTATGCCTTTATGGGCAGATCGGCTCCGTAGAGCTTTGAGAAAACAATTGAGCCTTCCAAATAAACGTTTACAAAAAAGAATGGAATGGTGTTTAGAGCCTTCCTTAGCCGAGTGGTTAAAGTCCGTGACTACAAAGCAAATCCATGCTGAAGGTGTCTGGGTTCGATTCCCGCTCGGTCCAGGATCTTTTCGTAATGGAAATTTCCTTGACTTCCCTGGGCATAGAGTATCATCGTACCTGCCACACGAAATACAAAAATGGCATCTTTGGCAAAGAATGCTCTCAGGTGATAACTGTGGAAGTGTACATTAACAGCCGTTACTCGGCTTAGGAAGACCCTCACAGCCCCCATATAATGACCTTGACTTTGTCAAGTATCTTGGTTCTTGGTACCTTTTTTTAAAAAAACATTTTAAAACCTTCATTTTGTTTATGGATAATTCTGAATACGACCCCCAAAAACGGTCGTAAAAATAATTCGGAGTATAAAAGTTAATTGAACAAATGGCATATTTGTCGTTTTTACTTTTTTTTATTGATTGTTTCTCTTTAAAGTAACTTGAAACAACCTAGGTGTTCAAAAAAAAATCAAAATCTTGCCCACATTTCGCATTCTTAGGCATAAATCTGAATCACAAATCGTTCAAAACGTGAAACTTTTTACCAATCGCTTATTTGAAGGTGGAATTAATTTCCACGTGAGGAAACACAACGATAGCTTTTATTACATTAGTTACTCAGCAGTTTGTCTGACTATCGATCTCCTCACTTGCCTACAAGCATATCATATAGCGCCTAATTAGGTCCTGTTTACCGAGAAGTCTCGATGGCTGTGGCAAACGACGACAATGTGACAACGTCAGTAAAAATTGCTAAATATTCCATAGAAACCGACGTAAAGAGTCGCTGCGGATAACTGGCTTTCAAGTGTCATCGTTTTAGTACATAATAGAGCTTGTCTAGAATGTTAATCGAGCTGACGGGACAGATATGCTTCGAGTGGGTATCCGTCTTATAGTTATAGACTCAGAGACAGAAGACGGTTACAGCAGAACAGATATGATCACGAGAAAAGTGATGCAATGATTCTTAAAGCTCTGCCCTACCATCATGGCAAGTACTAATTTATGCACTCGTGAAGATGCACCACCATCGTCGTTCGATTTTAATGCTTTATAATAGACTTTGGAACTGCACACGCTATACCATACAATTCTGTGGCTGTGCATTAATGTAGCAAGTGGTTGAAAGGCAAATGTATGGGACGAGTAAATAATATTGTTCAACGTTTTATAGCAAGTGGATACCTTAGAAGCAAAATATGTTCAAGATTCCTACTTTTCAATATCACCTATTTTCATATGATTAGAACTACATAGGTACTTGATTGTCTGAGATATGCTTAAAAATTCCATTTGGCATCGCCCACCTTTAGGCGTTTGTCGCAGAGTTGTTATAATTTAGTTATCGTATCGTAAATCTTCTCGTAAACATTGAAATGAAAAAAAAAAAAATAGCTAGCGGATTTCATATTCGAAACTCCTAAATTAAGCATAAAGAGGTGTTGTTGTGTTGTTGAAATTTTAACAATCAATGATAACACTGCGGAACAAGTTTTTGTCTAAAGCACCAAAATAGCGTTATTTACTAAATTGCTGAATCCATTGCCGTTTTCAAAAAAGTTATAGAACGTCTAGTTTTTGAGGTATTGACTGTTGAAAATGCAAAATTTGACTATTTTAGCCAACATCATATACAACTGCCAACATCATATACAACTGCCAACATGTTCAATTGCCAAAAAAGCACTCAATTAAGGGATTGATCATTAACCACATGGTCATTTTCTCCGGATTTCCGGAAAACCCATCCTTTTGTCCATACAAAAAAATAAAATTTTGTGGACCGTGGTCTTTGACCAGACACCCTCTTCCCACATAAATGACCACGTGGTTTATGGATGACCCCTAATAACTGTGAAGGTGCTCATAAGAACACTAAGCTGAGAAGCAGGCTCTGTCCCAGTTGGGACATAATGCCAGAATTAAGAAGTCCCACATTAAAAGCGATTATTATTGCAATAGTAAATTTAAAAACTTTTTCATGGTTGTTATTAATTCAACTTTTTTTTTGTGCAGAGAAGTTTTTTTTTCTATCTATCAGAGCCGAAATACATTACAGTGATACCTCCATGAGTCGATGTTCCATAACTCGATATCGACTCATGGAACCATACTAAAATCAAAATTTCATGGTTACTACGATGGTCCCCTCAAACAGCTTTCCAAAGCATTTGTTTCCACGACTCGATATTTCCATGAGTCGATGGTCCCTTCAGATATTGACTCATGAAGGTTTGACTGTACAAACAAATACCATTTCATGGTATTAAATTAAATACCAGCATCCTATAGTCTGGTCTTTATAAGATTTAATTAATAATTAGAGGCAAAATATCAAAAGCACAGTAGGCCGCGCCGCAAGTGGTTGTGTTTTCAACTGTCTTTCACGTTTTTTTCGCTCTCTGCGTGATGGGTTTTACGCGATTCCGCTTGTGATTCGACCGGTGCTATGCCACCCGGATAGTTTTCCTTTCGTGTATTAGAAATTATAGCAGTTAGGTAAAGTGTACCAGTTATGGCCATAATGGTTCCCTATTTGGCCATATGTGTTTTCCCAAAATCTTTCACATTTTGAAAATTTTCGAATGTATTTGATATCAAACTACTAAAACACACCGAACGATTAAAAAATTGAAGATAATCAAACTATCGCGTATGGCGAAATAGAGAACCATTATGTCCATAACTGGTACACCTACCCTATTTAGTTGTAACATTTAATAGTGGCATTTAGTGCTTTTTTTCAGTTGACATGAATACAGTTTGAATTATGGAAACCGCTTTGTTTCTGATCGTCGTGCTAGGTGAAGGAGTGATTCAAAATCAATTGTCCAATTTCACTATCTTCATCCAAAGTGAATCTGAGGTAATATGCACCTTAAGGCAAAACGACTCACGGTGTTGTTTTAGTGTATTTACGAAGTAATTGGGGGCGATTTTCATCAAGGGATGGTAGTTGGGTATTGCATCCTCAACATGCAATTTTACGAAACAAACTCCAAGAAAAATGTCTAGAATGTCTAGAATATTCACTGCAACCCCGAGAAGTCGTTTTGCCCCGGTGGTACATATTACCGCAGATACCCTTATTCGACAGCAATACTTCAATGGTCGCGCTGTTGTAGTTTGTGTAACACATGTGGGAAAACCTTTTGGAAAACATGGTTTTTTATACGCATTTTTTTATACTATTTCGTAGCAAACGGAATCATTTGCTTAGATCGGATTTGGTGAGTTTGTTCCAATTGAAGTACTTATTTTCAATGAAACTATGGCTATTTCAGAGGGTGAGTCAATTTTTTTTTTCTAGTTTCAGAGAGCGAGCAATGGCGCTTAAACCAAAACTCTTTAGCTAGGACACAAGCTGGTGCATATACCTGTACCCCATGCCTGGAAGACACGCGCTTGGAGTGACATTAAATTTATTAGCAACGTCACTCCCAACCATTTAGATCCGGTCGTATCATTCGCTTATAGTTGATCCTAAACATTCCCTATTATTCAACTGTTTGACATCTATGAGGGCGTCGCACAGTGGGACGAAATAAAAAAATGGGGCATGTGTATTTGGGTGAAACTATTGGGTTAAGCGTTCCAATCTTTTCTACAAAGTTCCATTATTTTTTGAGTACTTCATTTGGACACTGAAAAAAATCACTTTAGGTGAAGAGAAGAAAATAAACTTTTTTATTCTAAAAAAATCTAAAATATTGCGACCGTCGTGATATGATGTTAGATTTCGAACTATAGGAAGGCTGCATCAATGACAATCGACTAAAATTCAAATGCAGAAAATCACTTGGCGTAGTTAACGTCATGCGGTCGTGTCTTGTACACAACCCCCTCTGATTTTTTGTATGCTTGTTCCTTTTTAACATTAAATCAAAGTGCACATTTACAACTCTGCAATGCAAGTAGTAACAACTAATATTAATATAATGCTATTCCACAAGCTATACCCTTCTCACATATGCAGAAATAATTCCAGGGGTTTAGATGGATCTATTCGTTCAATTGATAATTACGCTTTCTTGTAAATAAACTATGTTTTCAATTATTATTTTTTCATCTGTTACATTTTTTATTCTATTTTGAGATCTACTCTTTGCCCATTTCAAACGAAAGAGAAATTTATGATTTGTACATTACTTCTGAGGAAAAGATGTTGTCTTCTCCGTGCAATTCACTGAATTTTGTTTCTTAAAGTCTGTCGAATGCTATGATTCTTAATAATATACCCACCCCGGTAGTATTAACCCTTTAATACCCAATTTTGGCCTTACACTAGATACTGCTTGAATATTTTTGAAATTTTTCAAACCTTGGAAATCAACATGATTGTCATTGATAGCTATTAAATCTTCCAAACCTTTGTAGTCGTTCTGGCACTAAACCGAACAGCGCCATCCGCATTTTTACTAGCGCTGCCGTTTCTGTACGTAAAACCTAATATAAAAAACAGTCTTACATGTGATCAACTTATTACAGTCGAATATTGCTAAAATTAGCTAAAACCCTGCAGTGTTTTCCCCAAGCAAATATAGAGTTGCAAGTAGTAAACTCTATATTTGCTTGGGGAAAACACTGCAGGGTCGAAAACTAATATGATTGTTTGCAATCGTTGAGATAAAAAAAAATCCAATTTACAATTATCAAAAACTTAATAATTTTCTACACTTGCGACCAGAAATACTTTTTCCGTGATCTTGAATGGTGAGCTAATCTGGTGAGCTAATGGTGAGTGATCTTGAATGTTTTCATGAAGTTGGTACCTCTGCCAACTACCATGATTTGAAGAGTTCTAACTTTGGATTAGCTCTATTGTCTCTAGTACTAGACTTTGGATAGGAAAGTGGTTCATTTTGCACAACATGCTTTTTGTTATAAAAAAATATATTCATTTGTAACCGATTTACTTCCGTTTTTCACTGATTGCTTCAAAATCAAATAAAGGTTCTTCATTTTCCGAATGGAAAAAATGTTTTGACTACCGGTCCCCCAAGAGGTGGAAACTTGAAGCCAACGAATATGCCCATTTACGTATAGGACAACTTTTCTTATTCAAACCTTGAGTCATTAGCGGAGCCACTTCCCGTGGACTTAATAAAACTAAGGTTCCATGGGAGATTTACTCGGTTCTCAAACTATCTTTGTAAAGGTGAAAGGTTTGAAATTCCAGGTTTTACATAGTGTTTCATTTTAGTGTTCACATTATAAAAGCCTCTATCTAAAGCTGGTGTAAATTGTGTCTTTTACATTTTTCGATAGCAAAATGCTTCTTCAATTATGTCATTATACTTTTAGTTTAGCTGTAAAATAATCACCTGCTCCGCTAATTGAGTGAGACTGTATACTCTGTTAGAATGGGAGTCACCAATGCAAGCGCTTCCTTTCGCATTATTTCCATATTTAAAATCATGGCTTCGATTATGAGTTCCCATTCATTAGCATCCCGTTCAAATTCCCTTCATTATGATTATGATATCATCATTATCATCTCATTACCTTCCGACATTGGGAGCTACTCTAATTTCTCTTTCCGAACCAAGCAAGGGCAGGATAGACTGGTTTAAATAGTAAAATTGGTTTCAGCTTAAACATCTAATATCCAACCACGTCTTAAGGTTTTTTTTTTTGTTTGTACATTATTACTTTTTCACAGCTTTGAATTCAAAATAGTTATTTTTCTGGCCAATAAGTAGGACCATATCACGCATATCAGGAAAGTTCATAATGACTTCCAGAACATTTTTAAAAATGTTTGAAAAATTTAATTATTTTATAATTTACAAACATTGGAGTTTTATTTAGAGTGTCATACATAAATATTTTGGATTTTTCCATAATCAACATATCATAGAAACAAAATCTGGTCGTATTATGTTTATATCAATTTTTTCTCATATGATGTTTCAGAAAAAAAAATCAAGTTTTATTATGTATCAAAAATGTGTAACTAAAAGAGGCTTCAAAAACAAAAATAGGGAAAAAAACATAAATTTGTATTTTAAAATAAAATATTGCTCATAATGTGCTTATATCGATTTTATATAACGAAAAATGTCATTCAGAACGAAAATAAAAATTAGGGTTTTAGAAATTTGTTTTGCGGGTTTACAATTCATCTGAAGTGAAATTTTACGAGACTTCCTCTTTTTGGTTCGTTAGGCTCAGATTCAAAAACTTGATGTTCTCTGTACTTGACACACCGGTCTAAGTGACAAAGGTAGTGAACGTATAATTTTTCACGCTTCGTCGCACAACATTTAATTATGATATGCGCATTCACGTTAGTCCGTCCCCATCCGCGATAGATTGTGATGAGTCTCCCGAAGTCCGCGCGCTTTGGCGCCTGGGAATGGTTCCAATCTCGACAAGCCGATCAGCTGCAGATGGAAAGGCTTTCCTGGCGGCTCCAAAGAAGTGCGAATAGGTCGGCATGCGTGAAGCCACGGCTTGACTTTTTATGCAGTAAAAATATTAATTACCACAGTTATTTACAGTAAATTAAACCACAAAATTATGCACCGCTGCCTGGTTGACTGGTTGGTTGAGTTACCTTCTGATACACAGTGGTCCAGATTTTGAAAAGCTTGGTAAACTTCCTTATTTCGGGTTATTAAATCTATTTTGGGCAAATTCACAATTGGTTTATTCTCGTATAACAAAATTGGGTTTTCATATATTTTAAGACTCTCGACTATTAAAAAAAAACTTACATTTAGTAAGCTTTGGCAAAAGGAATCTTCTCTAATCGAATCTTTATTCTTGAAAGCTACGGTATTTGTAAGAATTTTACGGTATCAGGAAGCTGGCCTAATATTAGGAAGGTTAATGATACTTTAAAAAAAAAATTGCATCCAAGAATGCTGAATCTAGGTAAGAATGAGTTTTCGATTAGAAAAATTACATAAACTCAAAATTACACAGTTTTTTTCAAAAATGTATTAGGCGAGTTTTGAAGCAAAACTTATAGTTTTCGAACTGGATTCAAATTATGGTATGTGTTCTTATCTTATACTGTAGTTGAATGTGTAACTTTGTTTTTCAACTTAAAACATTTCTTAGAAATAGGATTTTTCTCAGCTTTCTGAAAAACTGAACCTCTGTTCGCCATCGTTGCGACGAGTGCGGTTTTGCTAACACGGCACGAACAAATTGAGATCGTGTTTTAATGACGGGCAACAAAGCGGAATGTGTAAAACAAAGCCGCAAAGTGGGATGTCTTCCTGGAATGGATTGCGAAATGCCGTCCTGCTTCCGACAAGTATGCGAACAACTTCATCAGAGTTTCACTCCGGTAGGAAATTGTCGACTCCTGATTCTTCTTTATCATCCTTTCGTTACGTTCCAACTGTGACAAAGTCTGCTGCTCTGCTTAGTGCTCATAACTGCACTTAAACAGTTATTAACTAAGAGCTACTTTTGCCATTTGACCGATTCCGCAGGAGAATAACGTGTGGCGAGCACAAAAATACTCTATGGTCTAACAAGTCAAGAAAATTTCCTTAGGGAAAAGATTCTCGACTAGCAAGTTTCGAACCTACGAGATCCTCATCATGGTCAAGCTGAATAGCTGCCAGTTTACCTCTACGGCTATTTGGACTCTCCGGATTCTACAATATTCAATTGCGTCACATTTTTTTCTTTCACATAACTAGATATATCAAATCAGTTATAGTTCGTTTTCATCATCATAATCATCAGTATCGCCACAGACAAACAGGCATAATACTAAAGAAAATTCCATCGACCACTCATTTTACGATCACTTCAAATTTCGCTATGTTTCAAACTAGAGGGTCTTGTTTCCCTGACTCAAAAATATACCGGTATTCGGGATTTTATTTTTGAAAATCCCGGGATTTCCCGGGATCCCGGGACAAAAAAAAGCTTCCAAAATGACTATAGAACGGCCGGAGCGGATATTGAAGGAGTGTTTAGTTTTATAGAGCAGTTTTATAATAACCGAACCTGTTTTTGAAGGTTAAGTCAAAATAAAATAGGCAAAAACAATCTTCTCTTAGATTTAATTCATCAATATTTCACCTATATCTTAAAGTCAATGGGCATTTATTGAAGTTAATTTGAAACTAAATTCAAGGTGATACCAATCACTCTCAAATTTAACCAAAACTATTTTCATTCTTGTGTCATATGGAAACTTCATACTTTTAAATTACAGCCACAGGCATGTTAGTCCTGGCAAAGTGTAAGATACATTGGGCAAACTAAAACGGTTACGGTAAGACAAAATGGCATTGATTAAATTTTAATATGATGATTCAACCACCAAAGCATTTTTTGACAAACGGAACAAACTGTAGAAAACTAAGCATTAGTTGCCTTAAACCTCAATAAAAACGCTTATTGAGTAAGCTAAATACAATAACAAAAATACATTCTTACAATAACAGTCACCAGAAAAACATGCAGCTTGTTTTGTGTCATTATAAGAATATAATACAACAGCATTTTCTAGTTCAACATAGAATTTCGGAAAATCCCGGGTTTTTTTAAAATATCAAGACCCTCTATTTCAAGCCTCATATCTAGAGGCGCGGGCTGCAAAATGGTGAGTCGACAATCATGAAGGAGCGATCAACACAACTCTGGTCCTCACAAGTTCCTACCTCGCGCTTCCACGGGTCAAATGATGACAAAGATCGCCAGCTAAGGGTTGCGTACTTAGCTGGTAGTGCAGCCATTCTGACATCAGCTAGAGTGAGAAGGTACGTTCTGAGCGTCTATACACCAGGAAGTGCGGCTCAAACAGTGTGTCTGTTCTGGCATCCAGCGGCTGAGTATGAAATGCTGTATCACGTCAACTCCACCTAAGATGGCAGTCCCATCAACGTGATATAGGTAGCGCGACCCCGGTAAGGTAGCATATCGAATTCATTGTCCACCACGAAAAATGGAGAAAGAAGTAGAAACGAACGTTATTTTCGGCAATCGACCTGACAACGAAATAATGACTATGATTGGAAACTCGGTACCTGGTATGTCTGGACCTTAAATGAACCTGGACGAGTGAGCCTTTTGGCTCGTGAATTGCGAAAAGTTGGCGTGTGCGTGGCTACTATTCAGAAAGTGAATTCAGAGCGGTAGACCCCGTCGCTAACACCGCATTCAAATACAACATCTACCACAACGGTGGCGATAAAGCTTAACACGGAGTCGGTTTCATAGTGATCGGGAAGCAGATGGAGCGCGTTATAAGATGGAGACCGATCGACGAGCGGATCTGCGAATTGAGGATTCGGGGAAAGTTCTTCAACTACAGCCTATGGAGAATGCCCAAAACACGACGTGAAAATTTTCATCGGCGCCGCTAATGCGCAGGTCGGAAGAGAGAACTTCTTCCGCCCTATCATTGATACAGAAAGTCTTCACTCTATTACCAACGACAACGGCCTACGTTTAGTGAACTCTGCTGCCACCAGAGGGATGGCCATCAGTAGCAACTTTGTACGCAAGGATATCCGCAAGCACACCTGACAACACCTAAATGGCGAACTTTGCAACCAAATTGTCCATGTTCTGGTAGACGGCTGACATTTTATTGATGTCATCGATGTTAGAACTTTCAGGGGCCCTAATATCGACTCAGACCACTATTTCGTTGTAAGCAAAATTCGAGCGCGATTATCAACCGTTTCGAGTTCTAGGAATCGACAATCGTTGCGTTTAAATATCAAACGCCTGTCAGCAGATGGTGTAGCAGCGGACTACCATCAAAAGCTTGACGAACGGATTAGCGAAATCAATGAAAGCGTTGACCTCAGCAAACTGTGGGAGTCAGTCCACGGAGCGGTGAGCACAGTAGCGCGAGAAGTGGTAGGTACTGCTCAACGGAGACCAAGGAACGGTTGGTTCGACAAGGAGTGTCAGAGAATGACAAACGAGAAAAACTTGGCTAGAAGTCGGATGCTGGTGTCTGGTACCCGTCAGAGCAGAGAGCGGTACAACGAAGCAAGAGCAGCCGAAAAAAGGAGCCATCACAGAAAGAAAAATGAGCATGGAGAGGCAGTAATTTCTCAGTTGCAAGAAGCTATGGAACAGAACGACATGCAACGATTTCACGAATCCGGCAATGGTGTGCGGAGAAAAACAGTTCCGTCTCCCGCCATGTGCAACGACCGCGAAGGAAGCTTGCTGACGGACAAAACAATGGTGGCCGCCAGGTGGAAAGAGTACTTCGAGTCATTGTTAAATGAAGATTACGGAAGTTAATATGGCAGCAGTATCCAAATCGATGACAATGGACAGGCTGTGGAACTTCCAACGCTAGATGAGGTAAAGAAAGCTATTACTGGGCTGAAGAACAAGTCTGCTGCGAAGGACGAGCTCCCGGCCGAACTTCTCAAACACGGAAGTGAACGGCTGCACGAACTCCTTCACCGTATCATTTCGAGGATATGGAAGGAAGAACAAATGCCTACTAGGTCTCATTTGCCCTTTATACAAGAAAAGACATCGACTGGAATGCGCCAATTACCGCGGGATAACACTCCTTAATTCGGCGTACAAAATCATGTCTGGAATTCTATTCAAAAGATTGAGACCGTATGAGGAGTCCTTTGTCGGCGAATACCAAGCTGGTTTTCGAGAGACCGGATCAACGACGGATCAAATGTTTACCCTGCCTCAAATCCTAGATAAATTCCGGGAGTACAACTTGCAGACTCATCATCTGTTTGTAGATTCCAAAGCAGCGTACGATTCAGTGAAGAGAAACGAGTTGTGGCAAATTATGTCCGAACATGGCTTTCCGGCGAAGCTGATTAGACTGATTCGTGCAACGCTTGATGGACCGAAATCAAGTGTGCGGGTGGTGAACGAGATTTCGTCATCGTTGGTAACCTTAGATAGATTGAAACAGGGTGAAGCTCTTTCTAACTTGCTGTTTAACATAGCGAAACGAAGTACATGATAGCTGGTGGTCAACTTGGGTCAGGACGTGTTAGTGGTAGCAAAATGGTGCTAGGTGGTGAAAAGTTTGAAGTGGTGGAATAATTTGTGTATCTTGGAACACTAGTGCTTTGCGATAATGATGTTACCCGCGAGGTGAAAAGACGTATGGCAGCTGCGAGTCGGGCTTTCTACGGGCTGCGTAACCAGCTGCAGTCCCGTAGCCTGCAAACGAAAACGAAACTCGCGTTATACACGGCACTGATCCTTCCGGTTGTCCTATATGGTCATGAATCATGGGCATTGAATGAAGTCGACCGAAGAGCTTTCGGGGTGTTTCAACGTAAAGTGCTGCGAAAAATACTCGGCGGTAATCTAGAAAACGGCATCTGGCGGCTTCGCATGAATCACGAGTGTATAGAGAGGTGGGTATTGTCAAGCGCATAAAATAGGGCAAGTTGCGTTGGACTGGTCACGTTGCTCCGAACCCGGAAGAACAACAAGTATAAAGTAACCAGAGGCGCGTGCATCGTTTTGACGTGTTTAACGTTACAAACTATAGCCATCTTCAGATAAAGGGCAAGCTCGAAGTTATTGCAACACTTACAACTGGCTACAACTTTTTTCCACTTGACAGAAATCAACCAAGTTTTACACAGTTCTTTTTTCAAGTGTATTGTTTACATCCTGTGAATTGCTTAGTTGTGTAGTTGTTGAAAGTGAGTCAAATGGAGGCGCGTGAAAAAATTGTGTACGCTGAGCGTATTGCGCTCACATGACAAATCTGGAGCTGTCCCATCGTGCTTTGGTAAAAATGCTGAAAATCTGTAATTCAACTGTCTGAAGAGTAATAAAAAGGTGCAACGACCGGTTGACTATCGATCACAATCGCGGACAGGATGGTAACAAGTCGGAAGACGGAGGAAAAGGTTAAGGGCCAATTCAGCCGCCAAGTTACGTCTAGAAAGATAAGACAAAACATTCAAAACATACAAAACATCCCAAACCGCAATAAACGGCAGCAAACTGTGGACAAAACCCGTGCTAGGAAGCTCTACACAGAGATGTTGACCAAATACAGTTGCTGTGCGATGGATGACGAAACATATGTCAATGCAGGCATCAAACAAGTGCCAGGACAGGAGTTTTACATCGTTTTCATCTGTCACGACAATGAAAGTAATGGTTTTAACTAGGGTAACGTATATAACTTGGACATGCATATAATATGGACAGGCAGGTCGTTCTATGCTCACTTACAATGAGCTGATGAGGAATTTATGTACGAAAAAGCATGTATTGCATTATTAATACACTATGCTACTTATTAATGATGGCGATTTTCATAACAATTACAAATTGGATTCAAAAATACCAATATTGTAAATTGTATCAACAGAACATCTGTGAAACCTACGAATGCAAGAGGATGTGCATTTCAAAAGCATACATTAAATGCAATAATAGCTCTCAGAATTAGCATTCATAACAAGTTTGAAAGTGAAAACATGATTAAATATGTCTAAAATTTAAGCTAAGTTCATCTAAAATCTTAACATGAGTATATAAGGCATAAACCAGGTGGTGTCCAAAATAGATTATGGTTTATGTTCAGTTGATATAATTTGGCCATCTGATGAAACGCACTGGAATGTCGCACGCATGCATACTTGCAGGCGTATTTCGTGGATCTTATGATATTAGCTTGCATTAAATGAAATTATTGATTATCATTAAAATAGACATCCAATAAGCGAAAAAACGCGTAAGTCACATGTAAACTCTTAAAACATTATAATATGACCGTATTTTTAAGAAACCATTGAATAGATATTGAGATAACGCCCCTGTCCAAATTATATTCTCATGAGGGTGTCCAAAATGTATATTTGGTGTCCGAAATGTATAACAGACAGGTTGCTAAAAACGCTATTTTGGCAGCTAATGCTACAGTTTATAGGCTTTTTCTCCCCAGAAACTAAAAATACAATGAGACATTAGGCATATATGTATTATAACGTAATTAAATATTAGTATCTAAGGCAGTTAATCGATCGCCGTTTCCAGACATATCCTTAGCCTGTCCAAAATACATAATTTACCCTAACCGTAGACAAAAATAGCTGCTGCCGTTTCATGAGTTATCCAGAATTTTGTTAAACACTGTTTTTGGACTGTTTTTGCTAAAACTATCATGAAATCTGAAAAATTTTGCTAGTAAAAGATGTTAATTTACTTTGTTATAGCATCGAAAACTTGTTGACAAAGTATTTTAACAATGTTTTCGTACGGAAAAATGGCCAAAATCCTTTTTTTTACGATTTTTAATAAAATGTCATACAGCGCTATCCACGTAGGGTAGAAGCACCGGTTTTGGCCATACGCCAGTTATAGCCATAGTGGTGTTTGGCAGTAGGCGTTGTCGCGAACGGTCGTGTTTTGTTTTGCTTGCCACACTTTTTTCATGCTCTCGTTTCGCGATTTTCCGATGATGTGGCTGGTGCTACGCCATCCGGATTGTAGTTCGTAAGCAAATAATAAAAAAAAACCTTGATATCGAATAGTGAAAAAAAAACTCTAGCGCGTTTCGTGTGATCAAAAATTTCTTCAATGTAATGTTTTATAACCGGTTCTAATTGGCTTTGCTAATGAATTTCCACCCGATTTTTTTCGTTAGTGTGTTGGTATTTTGGCTGACAGTATACTACGCCACCGAATGGTTTCACAAAAAAAAAAACATTTTGTAATAATTGTGAAAAAAGCGTGAAAGTAGGAGTAAAAATGTGGTCTAGAAATGACAAGTGGTATGTGCGTCACAAGGAGAAGTGAATGCACCTACCAAATTAGTTGCTGATTTGATTTGACAACGCCGCCTTGGATGAATTTTGGTGAGAATGTTCTGATTATATAATTATCTGTACTTGAACATTAAATACGCGCCAGTTTTAAAGTAACCATCTTTGAAACAGGAAGTGTGTATGCATTATCATTATCCGTTTGATAACGGTTATGCATACATGCGGGGCTTGTTGTGAAAGAAAGTGACTTCTGAATGGACGTGACTCTCCAGCCATTCTGAAATGGGTCACCGGATCTGCAATAGAGCTATCACCTTCTAACTCCCGGACTGAAGCTTTTTGCAAAAAATCACACACACACGCTAGTTATAGCCATAGTGGATTATACATCGTTTTACATTGCCAATCATCACGAAACATTTGTGTTCAGAAGATCACATTCAAATGATACAGCTACATTCATTTAATCGTCTGCATTGATTCAAAACATATGAAAAACAATCAATTTTCCTTATAATTTTAACTCCCATACATCTAATTTGACCAGGGTACTCCTAATTTGGCCACTCTCATAAGAAATCAATGTGATTGGCCAATTTAGGAACCGAAATTAAATCTCTAGCCGAAACTGGTTCTGGTGGCCTATAATGACCAACGACATTTTCAAAGCGAAAAAATGGTTTTAGCTCAGTTCGGATATTTTACACACATAATATGGATTGAAAGCTTGCATTGGACATAATTGTAGTATATTGTAGGGCTTCCCATATAATTTTTATTGACAATTGCTCTTAGACTGGCCAAAACCGGTGCTTATACCCTAGGTGGTAGAGGTGTCTTCGGAAGAAATGTCAAAAAAGGGTCAATGAACAACTTTGCAGAAGAAACTTCTAAAGAAAGTCTACGAAGCTCCTATCAGAAGAAAAAACTTATCTAGATCAGTTTTAACTTATCTAGATCAAATCCGAAGGAATCAAAATGTAGTGCAAATTATTCCAAAATACTTTGTTGAAAATACCAAATCTCTAGAATGCACCAAATCTCTAGAATGCATATCCTAAGCTTTTGAAAACAGCGATCTGCCTCAAAGTGCGCCGTATCACTTTTCCAGGGGCGTCGCAAGCTGATTCACATTAAATTTATAAATCAGCTTATACTCATTGAAAACTCTACAACAGGATTTTTTGCCAAATTCGTGATTCAATTGCACTAACTTTGTATGGGAAACATTTCAAATTAACACAAAATAGTGCTCATTGTGTTGATTGTCATTTCAAAATTCATTGTTGACCATGTTCGAGATACAAAGCTCTGCTCTCTTAAAACAAAGTTAAACAGGCTCTTCTGGACCAACACATTTGTGTGTAATTTTCAAACATGCTCTATTTGTGCTGATTTATGCTTATTTTTTTTAATTCCATGGTATATTGAGATGCTTTAAGTATCTTTGTTTGTCATTTACTTTGTGAATGTTTTGAAATCACTCACATGAAATGTTGATCCAGAAGAGTTTTGTGCGAATCATGCTCAAGTTTATGTAACTTCGTTTGCTAAAATATTATTATTATTGTCCTCATTTGAGTGGCCCAAAGTTCAGCAACCAAGAATTGTTACTAATTTTTATTAAAAATATTATTATTACTCTTCGTCATGGGTTTTTCTCTAAAACCAATCGAGATTAAAATTTTCATCAATATTCTTCGCACGTAAGCGCATCTTCCTGCTGAATTTCATAAGATTTAACTGTCAAAACCTCTCATGACGAAATAAACAAAGCTTCCGAAAAAACTGTAGTTCCCCTGTATATATTTTTCTGATATTTAAATGTTCAGTCTTGTTTATTTTAAAATTAATTTTGAGTACAGAAGGTTTTCTATTATCTCTGAAGGTTAAACGTTACTGTTTCTTTAAGCTATTGATTATCAATAAACAAGTAATTCTTAGGTGTGCCATGTCATTCCTAGAAAATTTTTCTAAGGGCGCCATGATCATGAAAAGATTGGGAACCTCTGATATAGTGTGAATTGGGTGATATATTTTAACCTTCCGGTCGTCGCGCTGTTGACCACCGCCAGAAGCACCTGGCTGATGCTGTGTATGAAAAACGAGGTTTCATCGCATGTGTAGTACAAAATATAACAGCGCAACTACTGAAGTGTCAACTAGATTTATTATTAATGTTAGATCCGTTCATCTGTGGTATAACCAAACTCGAATTTACTTCTCATTAGGAGCGGCTTCGCATGTGAATGTGTTTCAGCCAATTTCAAACGCCTATGCCATCGCTTCCCAAACTTGGCTTTCACGACCCCCCGACCAATCAGCGCCTCGTTTTGGTCGTTCAACAAAAAGCGAGGAGACGAGGCGGTGGGGGGTCGTGAAAACGAAGTTTGGGAAATGATGGCCTATACGATTTGGTTGTGCACTGCCCATGTTCGCATGATTTACATTCTACATAATCACCAGCAATATCATTCTTGCATCTGTTAACAATTTCAGTCATATAATCTGTTCATTTGCTAAAGATTGGAACAGTTCCAATTTTCAAACATTGGAGCAAATTTGATAATTTCAGGCGAAAATGGTAATATGCTTTATATGTTCAGCTAATTTTTTTTTTATTTTATAAACAGGCGAATTCAACTCACTCGTAAAAAATCTGAATTGCTACCGTAAATCAAGTGTAGTATGTTCTTAATGGAAGAATAAAATTAATGACTCAATTTAGTTTTAACACATTAGGAATATAATGTTTCCTAACACAAAGCACCTTCATATTAGAAATAAATGTAATGATTGAATCTATATCAATAAAGCAATGAATAAAAAGTTATAAGCAATGGCGCTTCAAACCACATGTATAAATCAATGATCTTCGCCGTTGCCCAAAGTCCCCTCCCGACCAATTGGATGGATCGAGATTCTACGCGGCTCCTAGGCGGATCATCATCATCAAACGGTTTCAAGTACCAACTTCCCCGAACATTCCCAGAAGACACTTTTAGTCTTAGACGTCCGAGAAAGATAAACAAAACATTTGGAGAAGTACACGAAACGTGCATTACTCGGGGAATAATGTCAATGTAAATAATTGTTTATCGAGTTTGAAATGTACCGATAGATGCCTTGGGAGGTTCAGAAGACTGTTGAACTATTCCCAGGCACTGGCTGCCTGCCTTTTTCCCGATGCATAGAGGAGTAACTGGATTAAATTCCTGGCCATATACTTATGAGCCTTTTATTTTTGTGAGATATTTGAATGTCTGCTACATTATGTAGCAATAATATAAATGCAATTACGGTGGGATTACGTTTTTCGCATGCTTAATTTTAGGCACTCCTCGATTTTAGCATCCGTTTTTGGCAACGTTTTAGAATGCCATTGAAATTTGTAAATTATTGTTAATATAATTGTGTTTTTTGTTCTAGTCATTTGATCAGCAGCTCACGCCTACTGCATTTCAGAGCTCTACCTACGTTGACATTTCGCACCAACTGCTGTTGCGTTTCATCCTTCTTATCTTGGTTCGCCTTTACAACTCCGTCATTGAAGCGAAAGTATTCCCGACTATCTGGAAGAACCCGATTCCTAAAGTCTCAAATCCGGTAAATCCCAAGGATTTCCGGCCAATAACTGTAGTGCCTGCAGTTAGCAAA
Organism: Aedes aegypti; assembly: GCF_002204515.2. NCBI lineage: Eukaryota > Metazoa > Arthropoda > Insecta > Diptera > Culicidae > Aedes > Aedes aegypti. Next base: position 241,673,095 of record NC_035108.1, on the reverse strand, counting down.
GTGTTAGAAAAAAATCTCCACACGGGACACGGGCATTCGTTATCCCTCAACACACCAGCTCGATGAGGAAAAGCATACTCATTGCTGGAGTCATCAGTTGGAATCAATTATCATTAGGAACAAAACAACTAAACACAACATCAAAGTTTAAAGCAGCACTAAGAAATAATGTAAATCAGCTTCAATAATTTTAAATCGTTCATTGTTTGTTTAATTAGTTTCCACATCTGCAACTTTTCTTATTAGTTTTTCAATTGTTTTTTCCTTGACCTGACAAAAGGTTAATCCCAAAGGTTTGCGTTTTACTAATAAAATACAATACAATACAATACAATTTTAAAAGAAGGTGATGGCCCATACATACAAATAGTATGCATAAAGCTCATAAAACATCATTGAAGACATTTATGAGCTTGAGCTTGAGCTTGAGCTTGATTGGCCACCCGTGGATGCTACTCCAGTATCGCCAGATCAGCTGCACTTACACAAGCAACCAACCGAATGACTGCTTGGGACTAACAGACACCCTCAGTGTATAAGTGCTGGTGATCTTCTATTTTTAGGCTATAATGGTGCCTGCCACGTCAAAATGCAGACCAATGTGGGGAAGGGGGAGGAAATGATGTTGCACTTATACTAGCCCACAGTAGACCGTGGAGTCCGACCAAAGACAAATTAAAGACCCCGATGTCCCTTGCAGTTGCCCAAAATTTTATGGCTCATAAGATAATCTAGAATGCCGTGAAAAGTTGCGATCTGTCAAACTTGGGTACCTTTTGTACTACCAAGGGACCAAATGCAGTACTAGAAGTGGTACACTGAGCCCGAGTGTGACGGACCTGGTCCGACTGCATCTACGCCAGTTCATGCGGAGTGTTCCTTGAATCACATTCAATAATTTCGTTTGCGTATTTGGTAAAACTCATTTACTCGCTGTAACTGCTTCCGTTTAGAGCGATTACATATTCGAAAATAATCATGTTAATCACCATGAGAAAGCTTGAAAAGTTATCAGCCCCTGGTAAAACATTTTTTTTTTTTGCAATTTCTCATCGTAATAGGCTGTTTTTTATCACGCCAATCTGTCATGAAACGGCCTACTTTCCTGCACTGTGCGTATGCAGTGCGGGAGTAGTCATCACGCAACTGAAATCAGTGCTGTAACGATTCATTACGCAACGCTTTTTCATAACGCAACTGTTTTGAGTTGCGTAATGAATCATAACACAACAATTTTTCAGAAATTGTAAAATATTGGTGAATGCATTCCGATATAATTTCTGATACCCTCAAGTGGTCTTCTATGAAATTGCAAAAAATGTTGAACGTAACTCGTTGCAGAACTCGATTTTTACAGCACTCGTCGTAATTATCCTACTCGGCAAGCTTCGTATAAAATATATAAATTTACAACTCGTGTTGTAAAAATCATCATTCTGCAACTTGTTCCGTAAACTACTATAACAGGCTTTAAACATATTCACGGTCCAGTTCTCTAGTTTCAGACAGCTTGATTTGTTACAGTGTCTCAAAATACATTTATTTTTCATGGATTTTACCGATTATAGTATCAAATATACAATCAAAATAAGAAGAATAAAAATTTAGAACAAAAATCTGTGATCGAGCAAGCGGTAGGTATTTCGGCTCAATTCCGTACGGTAAAGAAATTTAAACTATTTTGAATCACACATTTCTTCTTCTTCTTCTTGGCATTAACGTCCTCACTGGGACAAAGCCTGCTTCTCAGCGTAGTGTTCTTTATGAGCACTTCCACAGTTATTAACTGAGAGCTTTCTTTGCCAAAGTTGCCATTTACGCATTCGTATATCGTGTGGCAGGTACGATTATACTCTATGCCCAGGGAAGTCAAGGAAATTTCCTTTACGAAAAGATCCTGGACCGACCGGGAATTGACCCCAGACACCTTCAGCATGGCTTTGCTTTGTAGCCGCGGACTCTAACCGCTCGGCTAAGGAAGGCCCCATGAACATTTGTGTTGGATTAAAACGAATCACAATAGACATGTTTAGCTAAACCTACGTTGTGGTACATACTACTGACTTATATCACAGAGCATAGTTGTAGTGGTTAATGAGGGTTGGGCTCTACACCGGTTGCATTTTGTCCGATCAATCTGATGTTTTTTTGATTGACGGTTAGCCATTGGCGTAAATAAGAGGACCTGTGACTAAAGAATTTGTTTCTTTCATTTTACCTAGTTCTGCATTTATGTAAAATTTCTGAAATTAGAAGACATAGAGACGTAAATTATATTTTCAATGAGGGTATCAGGGTATCAAATAAAGCTGATGAATCAATTTGGGACACTTTTCAGGTTTCGGCTGAAAGTCTCTATAATGAAGCAAATCAATCAATCACTTTTCAGTAGACTGGCCCTTAAACAAAAAACTTGTAAAACTTAACGGGGCACCCCCTAGATCTAAGCCTCAGGGTAAGAAAAACGCTCTCTCAAAATTTCAACTCAATTGGTTGCTCCACCAGCTGGCGCAATCGATATGAAGTTTGTATGGGATATTCGTCTCAAATATATGGAAAATTGATCCTATGTCACTGTTTCGTTCCGTATACTAATTGTTCGCGTGCAAATAAGCCCAGAATGACAAATACACTAGTTGATACCCTAATGAACATAATTGCAGAAAGTTGTACCTGGATTTAATCTCATTTTCATTACTTTTTCAGTTGTTGAAATTTAGGCTTAGATCAGCACTCCCGTACAGTCACTTATATGCATGCGACATGTGCCTCAGCTCGCCCAGCGTCATAGGTGGCTATGATGCGCTTAGTGGTTACCTCCAAGCTATGTTGAAGAAATACAAGCAGTATTGCATGATATACTTCAGTTGGTTAAACACCAACTATATTAATTAAGATCATGGTACAATCTTCTACAATATTCTTCGCTATTATATCAAGTAGTGTTTTTGACATTCTGGGTCCAATTGAACGCGATCATCAATTTTCCTGAACCAAACAGTAGATGATGTGCTGTAGCTCATATATTTGAGCTGGAAATCCCATATTAACTTCAATTCAAATGCGCCAGCTCATGTAACGACCAAATGAGCTGAATTTTTCAGAAAGGCTTCCTCTAACCCCAAGAAATAATCCTGGAGGGTGCCCCGTGGTATCATACAACTTTATTTTTCTCCCATACTGAGCTGGGCCAGTCTACTTTTCAGGTTTCGATCTAGGGAAAGACGGGGTAAGACTGCCCGCCTAAGCAATTTTATTTACAGTTGTATTCAGAGTAATAGTAGTGAAAGCCGATTTTCATACAAAATGCCTAACTTTGGCATGCTGGGCGAGCGGCTGTGTTTTGAACTTTGTGTCACGTTTACCTCGACCGCGTTTTTTTTTCCAATTCCGCTGATGAAAATAAGATGTGTGATTTTTGACGGATATGCAAAAAAGGGTGTTTAGGAATTTGAGTACATGAAACTATATTTTGCCAACAGCGAGAGTAATGATGTTTATCTAGTTCGAGACCAGTAAAACTAGCTCAGATAAGTTTATTAGCGAAATTATTCATTTGAATACGATTTATTCGTGCTGTTCGGGATTTGAATCAAGTTGTTCGGAATATGAGACAGAATGAACACAGTGTTCGGCATTTGAATCAAAATGTGTTCCATACTTTGACGTAAAAACAAAACTAAACAAGTTTAAATGAACAACTTTATCGGCACACTTAACAGCTAACAATTAGACTTTGCGAAGATGTTGAAACTTCTACAAACATCAGCTAAGTTATGCCTATAAGACGCATTTATGGTGGTAAACTCCATCGAAGTTACGACGCCAATCGCGTATTATCCTCGATTTTACTATAGTAAAATCGAGGATAATACGCGATTGGCGTATTAACTTCGATGGAGCTTACCACTATTAAAGTCGCTGTTGGCCGGAATATCAGTCAAATTCACTGTACTTCAAGAAGTATGATGTTTTATTTTATATTGTTTATCCTATATGTTAAATCATTTTTTCGGTAAATTAATTCTTAAATCTCAGATACCTATTATCACCTTACGACACCCATATTATGTAAACATATCTGAATTTGGCTTTCATTTTAACAAAATTGACATCAGTTCACTTGAATAACGATGAATAACGTAATTTTTGGACCTTTTTTGGAATAAAGTAATGGTAGCGATCTCTTATTTCTTATTTCAAAGCTAATTTTCACAGTTCATATTTCACTTCACCGAAGCATATTTCATATTTCATATTTTTACAAAAAATTCCATTGCGGAATCCTCAGGTGAGTAAATTTAGATCAAGTTCAATATCGATGAGCAAAAACATTGTTTATGACATATTACCCAAAATGCTTCGGAATGACAAAAATCTTATGATTAAGTAAAGTGCCGTCATTTTCATGCCATAATGGAGGTGGTCCGCCTTACCCAAGCGGGCGCTCTTACCCCGTCTTCCCTTACCATTGTATGAAAGTACGTTAGCGTTAGCGTTAGCGTAGTTACGGTATACTTCGTAGATTGGATACTAGCAACATTTATGTTTCTTTTTAATAATCTCATTCGGACTGCTTTCAAGAACAAGGATGGGGAATATTCTTTAATCCCATCTTAAACAAGAAGAATATCGCTATTCCTGGCCACGCCCATCTTTACCGTAACTTGGGATAGCTCATAAGTGCTACGGGGTTCGGAGAGGAAAAAAAAGTCAGGATTCGCTTCGAAAGCTAGCGATAGACCCATGGCATTTATTGTTTAAGCGTTTTGAATTTAATCTTTTGAATTCCGACAATCAAAGAGAAGCTATTTATCGTATTTAAGATATATGGGTAATTAGATTCCGCATAGAACTTTCCGTTTTAAATGATTATGTTTGCGACGAATCAAGTGTGTGTATCTGCTTATTAATAATTTAAAAGCAGAACTAATCCCTCAAGGGTCATCGGAGGAAAAGAATAGAAGACAACAGAAAAAAAAAACAGAAAACCACTACGCGTAAGATCTTCAAACCTAGTACTTTTTTAACTATTCGGAAATTGAACATTAGAAACAAAAAAAAACGTATCCAACTTATTTTGAAGAAATGGCGGCAATTCTAAAAAATAAAAAAAAACAGTAAAAAAGCGCCTCTTTATGTTTAAACTAAAAAAGCTCAAAAACGGAGAAAATGTGGAAATAGTGGCAAATTTAAAACATATTTCCACCTACATGCGAACCATTCGATTATCTGTGATCCCGAACCGACGATGCATATCACAAAAATAAACAAATCGTTCCCGCGGCACTTATCAAAATTCAATTATTGCGAACAATATTCTGATAATGCTTTGGAACAAACTCACCGGATCTCCCAATTGGGTGTAGCTGGTAAGATGACCAATCCATTTCCAACAGTTGTTCGTATTACCACGTACGCCAACCGTTAGGCTCAGGTAGCATTATTTCCCTAGCAAGAAACCGAACGTCCCCACGGCACACCTCAACACATTGCTTCTCCGGAAACCGATCTACTCGTCCTTCAAAGCTTAAATTGCACCGATAACACCATTCCACAAAAACAAATGACAGCCGAATTTTTTTTTCACGTCCACTCGCGCTCACAGACTGCTGCGATCTCTTCGAACTGAAGATGAAATCTCCTTACCATTGTATGAAGGTACGTCACTAAAACCTAAGACAAGACGTGACAGGTCACAGTACAAAAATGAAACCAATTGCCTGTCAAAAAAGACCACTTATCATTGGTCGTTTTGGCAAAGGCCTACTTTCACATTGATAAGTTGGATTTCAACAGGGCACTTTGTTGCTAGCCCGGCCGTGTTGCTAGATCATAAATTAAAGTTTCATAAAAAGTTTGAGAATTTTTCATGAACTCTTTTTGTTTCGAATCCATTTATATTCCATGTTAACTTTTCGGCATTTGCTCCTACAATACTAAAATCAATTAAATATACTTAATTGAGAGCAATATAATGGGAATTGTGTATATTCCCTCTACAAGTATTGCCAGTTTCTAATATAAACCTGATTTTTTAAAAATAAAGCATCCTCTATTGCACTATATGAATGAAGCGTGCAAGAAACAACCAAATTGTGGGCATTGATATTTGAATTTGTTCACAATATTTGCTTAAAATGAATACTGGTAGCACTGGCTTTTGTATCGTCAAGGATATCGGCCGAAAACAACTGGGCAGTCTTAGTTGAGCTGTCACGTCCTGTCCTAGACTAAAACCGGTTCATAAATATTATCGAAACAAGCATTGTAAAGTTATGTAAATCCTATACGATCTACTACCTCCAATGAGAAGGGTCGTGACCCCCCTTAAGTCTGATGGCTATTTACGCCTATGCATCTTGGAGACTACGTAACGCTTAAAAATGTTGCTGAATGCATTATCAATGAAAAAGTAATCCTGGAGTAAAAACATTCAATAATGTTCCATTTCACAGAATTCAAGACATTCGCAGATTGTGTCTGGTATTGAGGCCACTTTATGGTCAATTTTGTATAAAAATACATCGTTAAAATGAAATGCAAAATTGGAACATTACAAACATGATAATATTTATCATGTTCAAATGGGCAACAAGATCGCATAAAACCAATTTCCAATAACCACGAATTATTAATTTAGAGGCTTAGGTGTTCGGTATACTCTAGTATCACTCTTTTTACAAGCAAAATAACTACCAACTTTTACAGCTTATAGGCTGGTTTGCTACTGACAAGAAAAGGAATCGCCTATCTCGATGCGTGGAAAATTTCTTCCAAAAAATGGTCAAGTAAATCACATTTTTCTGATCGCAGTACGCAGTTGAGAAGAAATGTCACTTCAAAGGGGGTTCTCTGTAGGAAATTTCTTGACCCATTCAGTCAAGGAATTTCTTTACTTTTCTAAACGTCTGTTAAAATTTTAGCCAAGAAATATTTCCTGTTACTCCCATGTGCGATGGTATCTCCCGCCAGTTGCATTATTGTCGAAAGGATCCGACGGACGGATGGATCTGTGCCGAGAAGAAATGTTTCTATCCAGCAATGCGTGGACTGTGGAATCTGTGTTGTAAGGGAGGAGGTGGGGGCAAGCCGGCACTACATGTGTGCTTATCTACTTCCCCATATAGACAGGCGCGCGCACGTTAGGGAGATGGTTGGGAAAATTTAAATACCATTAATTAACACAAACCTTTTCGGAGTTGTCGGTGTTGCTTAATGAACTTTTTCTCCCCGGGTTCAGCTTCTCTCCTTTGTACCCGAGCTCTGGTGCCGTCGACGGATGGTGAGTTGAGTAGAGTTTGAGGTCCACAGTTTGTTGCTGGCCGCAGGTCGGAACTTTTAATCTGAATAGATTTTTCTTCTTTCTCAATGTTTAGAAATTGTCGGGAAATACACAACGCGCCGCACTGCACTTGGACCTAAATAGGTATACAAACACTTGGTGGAGTCGTTACGACTTTCACATTACAGTTGCATTACACTGTTGGTGGCGGAATAGAGAAACTTGTTTTCCTCTGTTTTTCTCAGATGCAGTATTTCACTCACTTTGGACTACTTCTATTACAAACATTAAATTGCAATTTGGTTGGGGGTGGTTGAAAATGATTTTGCTCCATTCCACTTTGATAGAACGCTTACAAAATTGTTTCAGATTTCAGATTAAAAATTTTAGATATAGATAAATATTAGAGACATTTCACATCAAAGTTTGACTATCGCGAAGTACGAGACTTTTGAGTTTGGCGGCTATACAAAAAAATGTTAAAAGCTTAAACGCAGTAATTATCAAATGGGTAGTGCGTACCAAATCGAGTTTGAAGCACCCATCCTTTTATCACATTTTCAATCACTGGCAGTTAAATGAAAATGGTATTAGTTAGTGGCTAAGGGCCTGAACGGTAGGAAGAAAGTGGAAGCAACATTTTCAGTTCAATGCGTGGAATAATGTTGAATGAATGAATGAATTTTCTTTATTAGAGAGACTTTCAGCCCTTGGCTGGTTCGTCTCTTCTTTCAAGGGAATAATGTTGAGTATTGATATAGATATTGGGATTCATTCACATATTGCACCGAAAATTGTGATTTTTACACCCACCGTCTCCCTTGTAACACTTTTTGTATGAATATTCTACAATTTTTGTATGAGCCGTGACAACATCAGAACACTAAGTCACCCCCTCCGACGTCATGAAATTTGTGAATGAGCCCCAAGAACATATTTCTGCACTGGAGAATTCATTGTCAAACATAAAGTTGATATGCGGAGGTGAAGCAAGCATAGATCAATTCGTATGGCAAGTTTAAAGAAATAATACTTTTTTAACAGTTGATGATTTGGGGTAATGCTATAATCATGCGGAATTTTAGACTCGATTATCCGAATTATGTTATTCGCGATTTTGTTTTTAGTTTATTTTTATTCAGAAATTTTGAGTAGTTTAGTACTATAATACACAATATGTCTGTTTTAGCAGTATTGTACGTAAACAGTAGGAAGGGAAGGGGATAAAAATGGGTTTGTTTTACACATTAAAACTCGATTTTACGTAGTGTAGGTATCCAAATTCATAAATTCAAATGAATATAAAAATTTCATAATCATACATATGATTATTTGAAGAAATATGAGCGAATCTAAGAACTGCAGTACGGCTGACATAAATAACTTCAATTATGATTGCATATGATAAACATTATGCATTCAAATTATCTGCAATTCCTACAGAGATTTCATCATGAGTTCCTTTAGTAATTCCATCAAAAGTCTTTCCAGTGATTCCGTCAGGAGTTAATTCAGAGATTCCACCTGGAATTCCTTCAGGGATTCCATAAGGAGTTCCTCTAAAAATTTCATCAGGAGTACTTCTCGGGATTTCATCAAGAGCTCCTCCAATGATTCCATCAGGAGTTCCTTCAAGAATTCTTTGAAAATTCCTCCAAGGATTCCTTCAAGGATTTTATCAGGAGCTCTTATAAGGATTCTATCAGGAGTATAAAAGGGCTATCATCAGAGTTCTTCTGGGGATTTCATCAGGAGTTACTCCAGGGATTCCATCAAGAGTTCCTTCTAAGATTTCACCTGGAATTTCACAAGAGATTCTATCAGGAATTCTTCTAGAGATTATATCAGGAGGTCTTTGAGGAATTCTTTCAATATTTCTTCTAAGAATATCGCAAGGAGTTCCTCTAGGGATTCTATCAGGAGTTCGATCATAAATGTTATCAGAAATACTTTCAGGGATTTCATCAGGAGTTCCTCCAGGGATTCTTTCAGGAGTTAATCTAGGAATTTCATCAGAACTCTCAAATGATTTCATACATACATCGAGGAGTTCCTTCAAGAATATCTTCAGGATTTCCTCCAAAGATTCAATTAGAAGTTGGTCCAGGGATTCCATCAGGAATTCCTATAGAAATTCTATCAGGAGTACATTGCCCATAACTGCATATTTGTCACATTCGGCATTTTTGACAATTTTGAGTTAATACCTAAGAGAGTTATCAAATAATAAATACTTTCGATCAACTTACTGAAATATATGAGATTATTCTAGAAAATTCGAAAAAAAAAATACCAAGTTGGTTGGTCACATTGGCAATTGTAACTGCATAACAGCCACCTTGAGATTGTACATGAGCCTCGTAATGTAGTAGCAATGATATTTCTATCAGAATTATTTTCTGACTATTTACCCAATATGCGATATTAGTTGTACAAAATTTCAGGCTCAAATAAGCACTTTTGATTTCTTAGTGATTTTTAGAAATTTTAGTTTCCTCTCATATTGCAATAAAATCCCAGCAAACCAGAGCTCATATAAGGATGTTCATTTCAAATTGTATAAATGTACAACTTTCGTTGGAATTGGATATGATGCAAGAATTAATTGACTGAAATCGTTAATGAAGTCATAAATTTCATCTGACTTGAATTTGCATCTTATAGAATTCCAATTTAATCTTACCAAATATCTAACTTCATTCTGCTACTCCATTACGATTTCTTTTTTACTTGGTATGAGTCTATTATAATCATCAATTAGAGATTACATATGAGTTCATCTGATGTAGAAATAAAATCATACAAGGCAATTCATAAACATAAGTACTATTGACTTACCGGTTAAAAGAACATCACCGTTCAACAGAAAAACAATGAAATTACTTTGCATTAGTATTTTCGTACGATGTCTATAACAAAATGCTGCACTTCGTTCCAACTGCAAACGTTAACATGAAACCTTCAGTGTTGCACTGGTTTGGTCATTTGCCAAATAACAATTAAGATCGGTAACATTCTCAAACAATGCTCTACAGTGTTTCATTTATATTTGCTTAGAAACCATATGCTGCAATGACAGCTGCGTGGCATAGTGGTAGCGTATTAAGCTAGTGATCTAAGGGTTTTTTATACGTTTTTATTTTATTTGTTTGTAAAAATTAAGTCATATAAACTTCAATACACAATCATACATGAAATTATTGTGAACGCCAAATCAAATTGTCAGGAGTTGTATTGACCATGATAAATTCTCTGAATTGTACGTATATGGCCTCCAGATTTGTGCGAATAGAGGGAATGTGTGCATTTTATACAATTTGTTTTTACCGAATAAGTGTTCACTTTATTCACTTGCAGTCTCAGTTATGTGAACATATTTGTTGGCTGGGATGCATACTTGGTATCCCATTTACTCAATGCCTACTTATGTCGAGTGTTACAAATATGAAGTTATGGGCAATACAGTAAGGCTTTGATCAGAGTTCTTCTGGGGATTTCATCAGGAGTTCCTCTATCAGGAAAAAATGGCTCAAGCGGCATGTTCCAATTTTGATATGGAATTCCTCAAAAGATTCTATCAGAAGTTCCTCTAAAAACTATATCAGGAGTGCCTCGAAAAAGTTCATTAATATTTCTTCTAGAACTTTTATGAAGAATTCTATCAGGAATCTTATCTTGAGTTCCTCCATGGATTTCATCAGGAATTTCTATAGGGATTCCATCAAGAGTTCTTCGAGAGATTCCATCAAGAGTTTCTCTTGAGATTTCACAATTATCATGTCAATGTTTCTCTTACGAATATCATAAAAAGTTCCTCTAGGAATCAGTGGAGGAAGTCTTGAATAACTTGTAGAGAAACCTTTGAAGGAATCTCTGGAAGAATGCTACCTAAAGGTAAGCCTTAAGAATTTTCCCCGGAGGAATTTCTGGTTGAATCGGTGGATAAATTTCCAGAGAAATTATTGATGAAATGCCTGGTAGAATCCCAGGAAACATTTTTGATGGAATCCCTAGTATAACCCATAGACTCCTGGAAAAACTTCGAAGTAGAATAACTAGAGGAAAAACTTCGAAGTAGAATAACTAGAGGAAACCAATAAAAGATTATGGATAGAATGTTTGAAAAAATTTCTATATTATCTAATCCACGATACGGTTTTTTTTTCTGATTTCTATAATGTTGACCCCAAATCAACTGCATAAAAATATTATTTTTTTAAACTTGCTTGAAACTTTCATAAAACAAAATTTTGTATTAATACAGTATGTAGTGTCGAGCAATCGGTGCCACTACTTGTTATCTATATAAATAAAAATGGAGTGGTGTTTGTATGTCACGAAATGGCTCACGAACGGGTCAACGTATTTGAATGATAATTGCTCCGTTTGGTTCCTCAAGGGTTCCGACGTGTTTGCATGTATAAAAATCGCAGGATATTTACCGGAAAAGTAGGGAAAACGAGAGTGCACGGAACTGTCATTTTGTATGGGACGATCCGAAGCGTTTTTCAACAGCCTACTTGATGGCAAGACGAAGTTTGTCGGGACCACTAGTATGAATATAAAACTTGAAACATTTGCGTTTTCAAATGAAATATTTATGAAACCTCCCCAAATATGATCAATATTCCCCCGGATTACGGTACTGTAAAAATCTTAAACTACACTCATCATTTAATTTTTCACTTTGGACCTCCTAAAGCTACTGTGAAAGTTTTAGAGGAATCCATCAAATCTAAGAGCAAGTTCAACTAACATGACGTTTTTTGAAGAAACCAATCAACTGTATGGGATAGACTGTTCCAATTGTACTTTCCACAGCGTATAGGTGGTGCTATGAATTTATGTCATTAATGACTTCAAGATTATACAATCAATAGAAAACATATTGCAATACACCTAGAATCTTTTCGTTTGACAACACGTAATTTCTAGAGAAACTCTCCCGGGGTGAAACGGGCAACTCCACAGAAAAAATGTAGTTTACGTAACAAGCCGCAGAATGATGAATTTCACAGCACAAGTCGTACATTTATCCAGCGAAGCTCGCCGCATTGGATAATAGCGAAGACAGGTGTAAAAATCGAGTTTTGCAACGAGAGTATACGAAATCTTATCGGGATGGGTTCACTATTATTTTGCAATTTCTGAAAATTGTTGTGTAATGATTGTTTACGCAACTGAAAACAGTGGCTTAATAAAACAAAGTTGTGTAATAGTCATTACGTAACTGATTTCAGCTGTGTTATGACTCCTACGACAATCCAAAATTCAGGTCAGTATAGTAGGCCGTTTCATGATAGATTGGGGTGATAAAATACAGGCAATTACGATGAAAAATTGAAAAAAAATCAAACTTCCTGCTTATTGAAGTCTGTTATCTATTCATTGGGGAATCTGCAAATCACTAACGTGGCTGAAAATGAAAATGCAACATACATTTTCTCATTCATACAATTTTCAACTCGTTGAACCCCATTTTAGACTGAAAGAAATCCATGTTCAAATTTTCACAGTAGTTTCTGAAGGTTACTTGGAGTAATTTGATCTGGTTGCTACCAAATAGCAGTTTCTTTCAAGGATGCAGAAAATTTCGTTGGCACCAATGACATTACATGTTTTCTAGTTGATGAAACTATTTTATATTTTACTAGTAGTCCTTCATTCTAGTAGTATTCATTTTTATAGTTAAGGTTAATTTACGATAGAAATATTCACTGTTTTGTAATACTGCTGGACCAAAATCCGGAGTAACATTGATCAGTTTTTTGGATATATAATAAAAGTTTTATCTGAAAATTAAAATGTTGCATGTTTTATATTTTTTAAAACAAGTACTGGTACCAATACCTTGGCTATATAATGAATTTTGTTTTAAGTGTCTTTGAAGTTTTTTCTTTGAACTGTAAAGCGCGAAAGTTACTGGGAATACAGCGTTTTTGTTTAGAATAATTTTCAGTAATAAATTTTGTTTTTTACTGACTTACAGTAGTTGTCATCACTGAACTTCCGTTATATTTAGGCTTTACCGAGAAATGAGTTAGTGCAGTTCTATACAATACCGAAAATTCAGTACCGTAATCCAGGGTATCATTGATCAGCGGGGTAACATTGATCGGAATGACTCATCTCGTAAAAAGTTCGTATCATTATTTATTGATGGAACATTTCCAAATCATGAATGGTGATTCTATTTCTCATATTCATAAGCTAATGAAAGTGAAGATTTTTGTGAAAATTGCGTTTCCCTTATGCGTATATTTGCCAACTTTTCGAAACAATGATTTCAATGGGTAAGGATGACACTACCGAAGATCCATGTCTCACATAAGTTCTGCAAACTATATGAGCAAGGAAAATGCAATTCTTACTAAAAATGACATCGCTGAAAACGATTCCGTTATCAAAACTTTCAAAGGAAGGTCAATTAGGCAACATTAACAAATTACTGTAAAGAATATAGAATTCCCTTAGGAAACTGCCTACCTTTAGGCGTATTCCGTGGTTCGAGGTGTTTTTAATTTTAAAACAACTCAAAAAGTAAATGACTTGTAAGCGTTTGGCCTTCATATTCGGCATCGGGGGTCATGATTTAAGTAAGTAACGACATTTTCAATATTACCGAACGTTGTTCACATAGGTGATCAATGTTACCCCATATCAGCTAAATCAAAAAAATCACTTAAAATATTTATTTAAACATGCTTAAATCTTTCAAAAAATAAAATGGAGTATATAGTCACGAGCTATGGGTGGCAGTACTTGTTTTAAAAATATAAAATTTGCAACATATGCATTTTCAAACAAAATATTTAAGAAATATTCAAAAAAAATGATCAATGTTACCCCGGATTACGGTACCGTAAAATGGAAGAACTTTGTTAGTTTTTGGACGAAAATATGATTATTTCTGCATTCTGATTTCAGGATTAATATTTTTTTAAACAAGTGCTGGTATCTTATTTATCAATTGTAGTTGAAAGATTACATAACTAAACTACTGTTTGACATTATTAAAGTTTGAAATGGATTTGAGCATGTTAATTTAGTTCTGGAATTACAAAATTTTAATTTGTAATTTGTTTATTTATTTTTACGGTAACTTGTTAGTTTACACTTTTTATCAAGTCAAGGAAATAGCGATTGTATTATAGCTATAGTATGGTATATAGTATTGAACTATATCTCTTGATAGAAAACGATTGAAAATCTTGTTTCGACATTCAACATACCATAAATCAATCGTTTTTGGAATATAAATTAGTTTATTCTGAACTTGCAAAGTTACCCGCATTATCAAAGATACCCCGTTTTACGGAACTCACTCTTTTGTAGTTAAAATGAAATGAAAACACGCAGACAACTGGTGGTACCATAATCCGGGGGCAAATCACTGTTTTACATATTTTTATTGTGTTATCCTTTGGAATTCAAATATTGTCAAATAAATTTCAATAAAATCAGTACTTCATTGATTTTTATCAATTCATGTAATCCATTATTTTTGAAATAACATTTAATAAATCGGAAAATTAGTTTAACATAATATAAAAAACTAAAAATTACACATTGGGGTGAAATTAATCACCTTATAACAAAGCAAACTTTATATTAAATAAAATCCCTATCTACAAAATTTGGGTCTCCTGAATTTAGAAATGATGTAAAAGTTCTTACAACTCGAGTATTTGATAATTTAATTGTAAAATTAAATAAATAAGCACGTTATTTGAGAAAGAACGGTATTATGAGCAAACAGCTGTGCTTGTTATGCTATATGAATTTTAAAATGAGTTCAGTAATTCACACTTCAGCGGATTGGTTAGTATCGACATTTCCAACAGTGTTTCTTACACCTTCCTTAATAAAAATGAAATAATTCAAAATCATTATTAGCCATCTATAAACTAGAAAACTTGTAATGTCTGAGATGCCAACGAAAAATACAACATTCTTGGAAGATAATGCTAACTTGTACCGATCTGATCAAATTCATCCCAGTGATCAATTTGCCCCCGGGTTACGGTACCATAGTAACCAAAACCGAAGAAACCAAAAAGAAATATTAAAAATAACATATGGATTTGGTGGAAAGGCATGCCAGGATGCCTTTTAGATATTTTAGAACAGCATGGCGCTAAAACTTGAGCAGCCAGCAAAATAAATTTCACTTACAATTTTCACTGAGTTATTAAATAAATTTTATTGGTCCATGAATTCTTCAATTCACCTAAAACTGTTTAATCCAAAAACCACGTAAAATTTTACCGATGTCGGTTACCTAAACTAGCTATGTAATGAATCATATTTTTCTCTAAGCCTGCTTTGTTAAACCTAGAGGTAATTGTACACGTCTAAAAATCGACATGTACATACAATGTACAGGCTAGACATAGCAAACAAGCATGTTCATCAAAAACTACCAAACGACTAAACATTGTACAGTATGGCCCATAAAAAAAAAATGCGAAAATTGTTTGAACGTGAATCTAGCATCCACAAGCGTTATTTTCATTGTTTTTGCTAGTGAATGTAATTTCTGATTATTGTAGTATATTCTAACATAACTTCGCTAACTAGGACAATTTTTGTCATATTTTTCTTACTGCCCTAAATAATGTAATAAAGCAAAGAAGTTCAAAGGTTTTGTCCGCCCAAAGCTAGAAACAGCGTCTGATTGTCGTATAAGGTACCCCGGGGCAAGTGAGAATCCGGGGTAAGTGGGGCGTTTCGTCATAGCTAAACTAGGAAAAGTTTTTCATGGGGGTATTCTTCTAGAAAGTTGAAGATACAATGACAAGGAATGTATTTAGTACTAAACATATTGTTATTTTTATTACCATGTGGTTCATGTAACAGTTGTCAGTTCAGCGCCATTTTCAACTTGCATGACAAATTGTGACACGTTTAACGTCTTTGGCATTGACTCGCAAAAAATAAATGTGTTTTAAAACAAATTTCCATCAGTAAGCTATAATTTTAAGTATTATTACAAGCTGCTAACGATAAACCAGTATTTTGTTTTCATTTCATATGAAATTTTCGATGGTCTATCTTACCCCAAACTATATTTGTACCTGGGGTAAGTGGGACCTATCAAAACAAAAACCAGAATCAAAACTTTTCGTACACGTTTCATACATTTTCCTAGAGAGTAGCACTAAAACATTCAAACAAATGATTTTCATCAAAAAAGATCAACCTCAAATTACGTAATTGCATAAAAGCGAGAAGAAAAGTGTTATTATCCTTTATTTCTTATTTTTTTTTTTGAAATACGACTTCAAAATTGTTCAATTTCTCTTTACGCTTTTATTGAGGAGTTTTCAGTTAATATTAAATGTGAGGTGACATACTATTAAATAAGGGTTTCTTCCTAAAACGTAACGTATTTTGTGGTTGATCCCTTATGTACATCAAATATGTACTTGAAATTGAAAACCTATGACTTATCAATCCTATTATTGTAATGGTTGACTTACTAATGTGGATTGACGCATGAAACTGGATGTGTCCCACTTGCCCCGTTTAGCGAGGTAACTGCGTCCAATGGCTCATTCTAAAACTTTCTTCCAAGGTTTTCACAATTTCGAAATTATTCGATTAGTTTCATGCACACATCAGCAAATATGTTGCCAAAACGTGATTGTGTTGTTGGATTTGAAAAATATTGACATTTGAAAATTTTATTGAACAATTTGTTTGAACTATCGTTTTTTTTCGTTCCCACTTGCCCCGCGGTACCTTACTCTGGTGATAAATTTTCCACCTTCAAAAATCACACTTTATTGTTGTAAATTTTAGTTTGTTTGGTATCAGAGGATGGAGGAGTTCTTAGAGAACGTGTTTTTCATGGTCACAATAAAATATTTTGCCAGGGTCATAGTTTAGTTTTGAGGGCATTTGCGTCTTATAGGTTTGATATGCCTTTATTTTTTGTTAAAGTTTAGTAAAAATAAATACGGAGGCCTATAACAGATTTTTAAGGATGAAATTTGTTTCTTCGGTTAGAGACAACTTATATCAATACTAGCTCATAGGTTTTGAGCAGAACGGAGCCGCTTATCACACTTATATGAAGGTTCAATGAAAGCTCTCCAAAATGAGCCGTTTTTTAGAAAATATGTTTAAGTCTCCAATGATTCAAGTATGAACCGATTCTATCATTTGATATGGGCGTATGCTGGAGACATGGTCTGTAAAGAATCTCACGCCATCGTTGATGTTTTAGAAGCTTTCATCACACAGATATTGAACTCGACGTCCGCATGATAAAATTTGAAGGTATGCTTCCAATTCCTAGAGAGGAATGTGTAAGGTGAAAGTAACAGATAAAAATCATGTCCAAAGCAAAAAACTGAGTCTAAATAGATTAAACAATACAAGTAATGAATAATATTTATGTTTCATTCACATTTTCTTTGTAAAAACTTCCATTAAACATGATATGACGATTTTCGCATTTTTTTTTATGGGCCATACTGTATATGCCATGCAATTGGTTAAGGCTCTAGTAAGAACCGATCATTTGTCCATCATCATCATAATTGACAAAATAAAGAAACAGACGTTTTAATTTTTCTAGAAATTTTGTCCGTTCCGAAGAAAACTGCTGTTTTGAAAAGACCTAACCCAAATAAAATTTTATATAAACAAATTGAGCCGAAAAGACGTGTAACTTTTTGGCAAATTTCACTTCAATTTTTCCATATGTAATGTTTAGTTTTCCAGTAGTTATTAAAACTCACAATTGGCTGGTTAGCCGTAAACGATAAATCACAATTAAAAAGTATGTTCATTTAAGTTGGAAATAATCTCATCCAAATTAATGGAAAGAAGAAGTTGCTAAAATCCATTTTTGTACTGAATTGTCGACCAAAAGTAAATATATGGCAATCGTTTCAAATTCTTTAAAATTCACATTATTCGGTCTGCTGACACAATTTCCTAAAATCTACCACACACATCGAAGAGCTCTAAATTCAAATTTCAAACCAATACTCAGAATTTGAGAAATCCGAGAAAAATAAATCAACGGCTCCTGCAACTTGTCTGTCTGGCCACCTACGATAGCCAATTACTGCGAAAGGCAGGGCAAACTTGCAGATCGCAACTTCCGCCGAATATTTTAAACATATTGAACCGTACACCATCGGTCCGCACGATATGGTCCAGGATATTTTCCCAATCAATCAGCTCCGCTCCAGAATGATGGAACCACAACGGCTGTAATGCGCTGCGGCCGTGATCTGCATTCTGTTTATTTACACCAACTCGGCAGCACTTGAACTGATTTTGATGAATCGCACAATTTGGCGTATTGATATCTTTCTTCCAACCGTAGCAGGCGAGGTTTGCCTAACATCTCCCGCGACTCTCTTTTGGCTACCGTCGATCTTCGTTTCTACACAACCACTGTCTTCGTCTTCGTTTTCGTCGCGGCCACTTTTGATGAGCCGGTTTCGTCTATTCTTTTTTCTCCGCAATTTTTGTTTTGTTTTTATTCGAATTTTGCACGTTGCGATTCACGGTTTCCTCCAGCCACGTTGTTCGTTTGATGTTCTTTCAGCAGATCGTTAAATTAAGCGATAATCGATATGTTAAGCACTCAACGAAGTTCACTTCTCGCGATTCCAGCAGACAACACTCCGGAATATCACGACACGGCTCTAAGATCGAAGGGCTCACCCAGTAAATAAACTTGTTTGCTTTTCTTCGCGGCTCAAATCGCTCACATCTTAACCTTTATCGGAGAGCTTGTTACCTATTCCACTTATTTGTTCGCACTTGCAAATTCCTAAACAAAATCTCTCACTTCAGCGCACAAACGAAGCCAGTCAGCGCACACTAGATCACTTCGGAACCAACTCGAAAATCCACGAATCCAAGCAACCGCCCCTTTCAGTTCACCTTTGAAATACAAGAGATTTCAACATCAACCACCAGGGGAAGATCAAAATCCATATCCCGGTTCCAGCAACAGATAATTCTCCCCGGATGCCGAAAGTGCGCCCAAACCGTTCGAAAGTCAGGAATGAACTGGTTCGCGCTGCCACGGCCAGTCAGGGACACTCTCCAGTGCAAGTGTTCTGCTTCCCTTCCGTCTTACAGGCGGGGGTTGGCATGATTTTGAGTATTTTCTCCCGCGGCACCTACACCTATCAAGTAATCCCTTCGCAACATGATATGCATGGAATGGGTGGCGATGAGGGAGGAGAGAATTCTAGCAATGGGCGCTCACTCGTTCGAAAAAGCATGCTTTGGACAATGAGAGAGCGAGCAATCCAAGCAACCGAAGGAGTTTCTTTGGAGCATGGCGAACCCACTCTGCACCCACCGAAGTGCATTGAGAAACCAGGAGAGAAAAGAGAATGCTTTTTATTGGTTGGCTTCTGAGAACTTGGAATTGATGATAATAACAAACCAGCCACCGCTTTTTGATTCTCTGCCCGGCGTTGGCGGTTGGAGCACATGCCGCTTGCGACGAATGGCGCGATTTTATGGATCGCAAGAAGGATATCTTGAAGATCAATCTTGTGTTTGGGTTGTAATGAACTTTATGAATCTGCAGCATTCACAGTCGTCCCACAATTTTGAATACCGTAATCCGGGGTAACATTGATCAGGAGGGTAACTCATCTCGTTGAAAGTTCAAATAAAGATTTATTGATGAAACATTTTCGAATAATGAATAGTGCCTCTCTTTCTTATATTCATAAGCTAATGAAAATTAAGGTTTTTGCCAAAATTGCGTTTACTCCATGCGTAAATTTGTCAACTTTTTGAATCAATGATTTCTAGCACTTTCACTGGCACTACCAAAAATTCATGTCTCACATGAGTTCTGCAGACGATGTGATCAAGAAAAATGCGATTGTTACTAAATATGACATCGCCGAAAACAATTCCGTTGTCAAATCTTTTATAAGTTTATTCAATTAGGCAACATTAACTAATTATAATTAAGAATGTAGAATTTACGTAGGAAATTGCCTACTTTTAGGCGTATTCCGCGGTTCAAGGTGTTTTTAATTTTGAAATAACTCAAAAAGTGAATGACTTGTAAGAGTTTGGTCTTCATATTCGGCTTCAGGGGCCATGATTTTAGTAAGTAACGACATTTCTAATATTACCGAACGTTGTTTACTTGGGTGATCAATGTTACCCCCTATCAGCTGAATTAAAAAATCACTTAAAACATTTATTTAAACATGTTCAAATCTTTCGAAAAAAACAAAATAAAGTATAAAGTTAGGAGCGGTGGGTGCCAGTACTTGTTTTAAAAATATAAAACTTGTAACATTTGTATTGTGAAATGAAAAATTTGAGAAAAACTCAAAAAAATGATCAATGTTACCCCGGATTACGGTAGTTAATAGATATGGATCAGTGTTGAATTGAATGGCGCATATCTCGCCAAATATAGTTGCAATTACGCGGAACACATTTTACCTACGTGAGAAGTGAATCTATGATAAAGATTTTTTTTCTGTTTCCCAACCTTGATAACAATGAAAAAAATACTACGTGTACGTTTCAGCGAGCTTTCCACATGGTCGGGGGTCGGGGATCCACAAACCCTCTGTTGGAAAACGTGTAACAGTGCGCAATCAATTCTAATATGCGTTAAGCACTTCTTTCCGTAGGGAATAAAATGCCAACCCCAGTCCTAGAAATGTTGATTCATAATTGTGGGGCAGAGAAAATAATACCATAGCTATGAACCAAACATAAGACGATTCCAAAAGAAACGTATACTGTAGACCGTGACGGCCTTACAGTTGAGGTCGAAATACGCGTATCTGTCAAAGGATACAAACTCTAGTGGAATTAAATGGCACCTGGTAAATCCACCTAGCTCGCTGCGCCCCACGTCTTCTTGTTCCGACCGGATTCGTGGCGTACACCATCTTTACAGGGCTGTTTTCCGGCATTCTTGCAATATGCCCTGCGTATCCTTCCAGCTTTAGCCACCTTCAGGATACTGAGCCTTAGAGTTAGGCGAGCTCGTGGTTCATTCTTCGCCGCCACACACCATTTTCCTGCACGCCGCTGAAGATCGTCCTTAGCACTCGACGTTCGAAAACTCCAAGAGCTTGCAAGTCCTCCTCGAGTCCAAGTCTCATGCGCGTAGAGAACTACCGTTCTTATGAGCGTTTTGTACCTCGTGCATTTGGTGCGGGGATGAATCTTTCTTATTTATTTATTTATTTATTTTATTTTATTTTTTAACTTCAAATTTTGAAAGAGGGAAAAGCCCCTTTGAGTGATTTTAAATTAACATCTTTCTCAAAAAGGCACAAAACCTCTTTATCTTTTCTGAACAAATTATAAAATCAACAATCTTAATAATAAAAGGCTCAAACGGTATTGATCCATAGCAGAGCAAGTTTCTTGAAAATGGGAAACGTCCAGGATTATTGAGATGCCACACACAGTAAAAAAAACTCTTCAAATCTGAAAAGAAACATACGAAGAAAAAAAAATATCACACATAATATGAAATTTCATTTAAAAACTGAAATAGAAGTTTCGAAATTGACAGAAACACATATCCTAAAATATCTCGAACAGATATTGGAGTAGGATAACCTGTATTTTGAATTTGTTTTAAAAATGTATTTCTTGGTAAGATGTATCGAGTACCGTAATTTCGGGTGAAATTGATCACTTTTCACGGTTTTTCTTGTCTGATTTCTATAATGTTCACAATGCCAAACAACTAAATGCAGAAAAACAAGTACGCAGGTGAGCCTCATCGACTTATGTACCGAAATTTTCTAACAAATGTAATTTTAGTGTTAACAAATACCTGTAAAATAAAAAAATCAGAGGATCTCATTTCGGGGTGAAATTGATCACTTGTCAATGCCATTATTGTTAGTTTTCAAAACAACTCTACATGATAAATTTGAGCTCCCTGAATCCGAATATGCTTTTCAAATTCTTGACAATGCAATATTTATATAAATAACGAATAATTAAATTTCAAGAATTACGCGGAAAACGCCTAAAAGTATGCAATTTCCTAAGGAATTTCCTGATATCTATCAGAAATTCAATTTATTTTAACCAAATCAGTGAATTGGTAGGAGTTTTGGTTATGAAATTTAGTTAAGGGATATATCTTAAGTATCCTAACAAACTTTCAGGATTATACCATGTCCAAATCCTTGTCTAGAACTAGAAGTTTATTGATGTTTGTCAATACAGCACCGTACAAGATTTTGAAATTTTACATTATTTTCATAGAAATGAACATTTTTGAACGCAAAAAACTTCACAACACACAATTTGGACATGCTTACGACAAACAACGTTCATTCACTGTGGGTTACATTGATATTTGTGCTCCTTTAGAAAGAAATAAAATCGAGTGACATAGTGATCAATTTCACCCTACTGATCAATTTCACCCGAATTTACGGTACAATGAAAAATTATATGATCTATGTCTTCATAGGATTCACCACAGTCACATAAATTAGAATATTTTATGTAAATGACTATTACAATTTTAATGGTTTGAAATCAATCTTGAAATACAGCAAATAAAATTTCTACTAACTGATAAATTTTCAAACCATGGATTTAGATTAACTTTTGGATGAATAGAATGACACCAACGCCCATTATCACTAGTGTCCCAAGACACTTGCCAATTATACAAAGTAGATTTTTTTAGTTATGGAAAATATTCAGATCCTGAAATAATGCGATTATATGTACTTCCACAACGAACACCTAATTTAGCTAAAGCATCAGCTTGTTCATTACCGTAAATTTGTGAATGAGCTGGAACTCATACAAATTTAATAATAAATCCTAATAAATTTAATTCAAGTAATAATTGCTTTATCATTAGAATAAGATGATGAGTTTTAGAATGAAAGTTTACTGAACGAATAGCTTCAAGACAACTAAGACTATCGGAACAAATAAAAAATATATTTGGTGAACGAGATTTTATCAAACTACATGCAAAATATAATGCAGTTAATTCAGCAATAAAAAGGGTGAATCTTTCTTGACCGCAGTTTCTTCTGGAGCCCATAGTAGGCACGACTTCCGCTGATGATGCGCCTTCGCATCTCCCGACTAACATTGTTGTCAGCCATCAGCAAGGATCTGAGGTAGACGAACTCGTCCACCACCTCAAAGGTATCCCCGTCTATCGTGACACTGCTGCCCAGGCTCTGTCGCACTCAGTTCCGCCTACCTTGTTGCTTCGCGTTTAATGCGGGTGAACAAACCCGTCACCGTTTCAAATTTTCTCCCAATAATATTTATGTCGTCTGCGAAGCAAATAAATTGTCCGGAACTCGTGAAAATCGTGCCTCGACTGTTAAGTCCGGCTCTCTGTCGTCATAATGGAGACCAATGAGGGGAGGAATTGATGATACATTTAAGACTAAGTAGCCCGTCATTCGTATTGGCAACAATGATGACTTTTCAGCTTGCTTTTCAAAATGATAAAACTCAGTCTTGATAGTTTATATTGACTTGAAAAAGTATCACTGTGTGCGCTAACATGCATAAAGTATGCTGATACTTTTTCAGCTGTATCAGTGCAAAATCAACTGATTTTCTTTGATTCAAAATCGTGAGATGAATTAGCAACAATCGTCAACGACGCGTAAAAATTTTAAAGATGGCCTACTTCGCCTTAAAACTGACCCATAGTAGACCGGATATACCCCTGGATCTACGCCAGTTCATCCATACGGTAATTTGATTGCAGAGAGGTTTGCCTTTGGTCAGCAGACTGCTTATGTATCAGGCGTAGGGAGAGGCGTGCCATAATGATGTAAGACAGGAAGCGTAGGGAAACTTTTTTTGTCCTTTTCAGATTTTAACAAATGCTTTGAACGAATAGATCAACTGTGATAGATTAAGAGAAACAAATGAAAGATAAAACTACAAAGAACAAGGAAATGGACGGGCCTGGGATTAAACCCACGACCTTCTGCTTATGAGGCAGAAGTGGAAGCCATTAGACCACCAACCCCGACCCATTTGGAATTCAAGGTAGATGATCTAAGTTCAAGATGGCGGTCGTGACATAGTGAATTGAGTCATGAAATCATGCAAAATGAATGGAACATGGAAGCCATTAAAAAATGAAAGCCTGAAACCATGGTGTATGCCGTTTTTCGTCGCAAACCTATCTCGGAAGTTTCAGCGACCCGACACGCCACCCGATAAACGGTTAGGACGAAGAGATTTGCGGATCTTCATTCATCTGCCTGAAGGGTCCAAAAAGGAAACCCACCAATCAATAGCAAACAACAATACGTATTTCTGGTTGATCGCACAGTAAGTTATTGGCCACGTGCCTTATCGTCTACTAAGAATCAAATACCCCGTCGGTCACCCACCATCGACCACACGCACCCAAGCCTAGTTAACACGCCACCAACCATCTGTCTAGTCTAGAGCATCCTCAATCCGTGAGTAAAAAAGTGTCTAAATTTACTTCTGAACTTTGACCCCTAGCAAGGTCCTTGAGGGCTAAGAAGCCGTACAAGAAACGGTAGTTTGCCGCGCGTTGTGGTGTACCGTAAAATCGGGTGTAATTGATCAGAAGGGTGAAATTGATCATCGTATCACACAATTTTATTTATCCGTAATGGAGCACAAATATCAATGTAAGCTGCAGTAAGTGAACGTTGTTTGTCGTAACTATTGTCGAATTGTGTGTTGTGAAGTTTTTTGCGTTAAAGAATGTTCATTACTATGAAAATTATATAAAATTTCAAAATCATGGACGGTGAAGTATTGACAAACACCTATGAACTTCTATTTCTAAGCAAGGATTTGAACATGGTATAAACCTGAAAGTTTGTGAGGATGCTTGAGATATATCCCCAAACCAGATTTCATCAACAAAACTCGTACCAATTAGCTCATATGGTTGAAATAATTGAATTTCTATTAGATATCATTGAATTCTTTAGGAAATTGCATACATTTAGGCGTTTTCCGCGTAATTCTTGAAATTTAACTATTCGTTATTTATATAAATATTGCATTGTTAAGAATTTGACAAGCATATTCGGATTCAGGGAGCTCAAATTTATCATGTAAAGTTGTTTTGAAAACTAGCAATAATGGCATTGACAAGTGATCAATTTCACCCCGAAATGAGATCCCCTGATTTTTTATTTTAGATATATTTGTTAACACTAAAATGACATTTGTTAGAAAATTTCGGTACATGAGTCGATGAGGCTCACCTTCGTACTTGTTTTCCTGCATTTAGTTGTTTTGCTTTGTTAACATTATAGAAAACAGACTAGAAAAAACTTGAAAAATGATCAATTTCACCCGAAATTACGGTACCCGAGTCTTTTAAGTTTTCGACAACAAGCTACCAATGGTGATCATTGGAAAATCGCAAAATTCGAAGCCATTCAAAAATGTGTTACATATTTTGCATCCAAAAGTGCCTGGATGATTCGTGATCTTTTTCGTAGGTGGTTTCACGAAAATTTTGTACACTGTGCGTAAATTTTCGGTTGATAACTGCATTCATCCCTAAGCTCTTGGACAATTGCTGTGCGCATCACATGAATGATGAGCATAAGAGTGACGATCGTATAATCACCGTCCACTTTTTACCTCGAAATGTGACAGCGATAATCCAACCTATGGACCAAAATGTTATTCAGAATTGCAAATTACGGTAAGTATCGCGAAAAGCTTCTGTTTCACGTCGTAACCCGCAATGGGAAAATCGAATGAAGCAATGCTTCAAACAGATCTCATTGAAAGATGTATGTTTTTGGACCCAAGAATCATAGACAGAACTGCAAAGCACTGTAATCACGCAGTTCAGGAAAAAAACGGGATCATTTTCAATCATACAGTAACAGTAAATAGTAGTTTGCGAATACCCTTTAATAAGTAAAAAATACCCATTATCGAATTGTTTTCATATATTTCATAAAATGGGTAAAAAATACTCTTTCTTTTAACTCGTATACAGTCTAAAAACGGGAAAAATTTAACTCATTAATGGGTGAAAATTAGTTGGCTTCGAAAAATCAATCCTGCGTGACGTGGAAGAGCCACTTGTCGAGGTGTTAAAGTTAATATTAATAATATAAAACAGGACGCCAATTACAGTCACCCCATAGTTATGGATAGCACAAAGATATGGATCAGAGTTGGCTTAAACGGAAAATATATCATCAAATAGAGTTGCAATTACGCAGAACGCATTTTACCTACGTGAATCATAAATCTGTACAGCATCGCAATCAACCCTAACACCTCTAGCATATTTGATTCATCCGTGTGAAATAAAATGTCATCCATATCCATAGAATCGTTGATTCATAACTGTGGGGCATTGAAGACCATACCACAGTTATAAACACACTTCTCGTTTACCTCACAGATAAATTGCTTTTATAGTGTTCAGATCCATAATATGAGTCGTTTTGATTCATAACAAGGACAGGACACTCCTATTCCAAGAGTTGTAACCCTGAGCAGGGCCGTCCATTTTCATTTCATTGAAAGCATTTTCAGTCCCCAACTGACTAACTCAAGCTTCCCTTTCAAATGAAACTCTACTGT
The DNA here is from genome assembly GCF_002204515.2 of Aedes aegypti. Classification (NCBI taxonomy): domain Eukaryota; kingdom Metazoa; phylum Arthropoda; class Insecta; order Diptera; family Culicidae; genus Aedes; species Aedes aegypti. The sequence goes on along the minus strand of NC_035108.1, from coordinate 241,646,226 downwards.
TTCGTTTCAATCCAACAAACCTTTCCTATCATCGCAGCAAGCGTAGTCTTTCATTTCTTTCGTTCCGCTTGTGTATCGCGCGTCATAAATCAAAGGCTCACCTCAGCGAGCTGGTCTTTCAATCGGTGGTCTCTCACTTTAGGAGCTGATTAATTCCAATAAACGACGTGGTGGCCCGCATAGTTTCTCTATCTTAATTACTAACAAGTTACTTTATTTATTTATTTACTTCGTCAAGCATAGGTAGACTACATACAATAATTACTATACTTTCTTACATGCTATGGATTACTTCTATTGTTTTTTAGTCGTGTTTTAAGCTGCTCTTTGGACATAGTAATGCCAATGAATTCGCAATGTACATTATACTGACGCATCATACGGTTTATTGGTCCGTTTTGAGCATAATGCGTCCTGTATGATTTTTCTGAAAATAATTTTCTTGTTCTTAAATGCCGAGAGGGTGTGTAGAAGTTAGCTTAGCTTAGCTTAGCTTAGACTGACTACACATATCAATGGTTGCTATTCCGTGATTGACCGAAGTCAGTGAAAATGCACAAAGAATCAACTAGAAGTTCGGCTGGGATTGGCCATAATCTTCTTCAGTGTGCATAATTCAGTGCCTCTATTTATACAGGGTCAATAACGGCGCCGGCCACGTCCTTGCAGTCAGGTGGGATTGGGGGAAGGAATGTTAGTGTGTAACCTTTGCTTTTTGGAGACCGTGTTTGCCTCTGCATCTCCACAAAGGTTACTGGGAGGGATGTTTGTTAATGGGGAGGATCGTTGGGTCATAGGATTCACTTTGATAAGCGATTAGACCATGATAAACAATGATTTGTGAGATATATACATGCTTATACGTAAATATAATATTTTCATTTGATATGAACAATTTCCTATGTAGAGGAAAATTATGCCGACACTTGAGGTGACGAACCATTCAAAGTTTGTTGAATAAATACCTAAATGTAACATTCCTACAGCTGTCAGGACGAAAGCATGTGGTATTATATTTTACTCATTTGAAAAGAAACAAAAAACTCATTAGACATCATAGAACACTCTTATTCTTATGCCGACACTTGCAGTGGCGAACCATCCAAAGTTTGTTGAATAAAGTGAACCTTTCGCAAGTCTACACTTGTAGTGTCGAACCATTCAAAGTTTTTTTAATTACAAAAACAAAGGTATATAAGAGGTGTTCTGAAAACAAAAATGTTAAACATAAATAAATCATGAATCAGAGTTTGTGTCGACACTCACAGTGACGAACCATCCATAGTTTGTTGAAAAATCATATTTACATCCCACCATTGTAACGATTGAATGTGCAGTCATACATATTTTATAGATTAGAAATAGTAGCATGAAACGAGCTCACCAATTGATCCGTTATCCTTGACTGAGCAGCCAAAATCCACTTTCGACTTCACTCGTTTGCTCGGCTATAAAAAAGCACTCAGGAAAAAAAAATAAGCGCGCGACCCAAAAAGAAAAAAAAAAACTGTTCGGGCTTTCTTGACGCACTGCCCAGGAGCAAGCGTCAAGGTCGAAGGATCAAACAGAACTAACCGATCGCGGCACTTTTTCAGTTGCTCCAACCGAACTCACCGATCACGCCACTTTTTCACTTACTAGACCAACGCGCGACATGTTTGATCCTGCCCTCGTCGCTCGCCCCGGCAAAAGCAAGTGTGAAGGTCGAAAGATCAAACAGAACTAACCGATCGCGGCACTTTTTCAGTTGCTCCAACCGAACTCACCGATCACGCCACTTTTTCACTTACTAGACCAACGCGCGACATGTTTGATCCTGCCCTCGTCGCTCGCCCCGGCAAAAGCAAGTGTGAAGGTCGAAAGATCAAACAGAACTAACCGATCGCGGCACTTTTTCACTTTCTTCAACCGAACTCACCGATCACGCCACTTTTTCACTTACGAGACCGACGCGCGACATGTTTGATCCCGCCCTCGTCGCTTGCCCCGGGAAAAGCAAGTGTCAAGGTCGAAAGATCAAACAGAACTCGCCGAGAGGGTGTGTAGAAGTTAAGTTGAGAAAGAAGTGCAGCAGAATCTACACGGTTTGAAATAATGTTGTTTATAAAGAGAATCATTGCGAACTCCCGGCGTTGCCTAAGTGTTTCCAAGTTGATGAGCATGCAGCGTGCTTCATACGACGGAAGTGGCAGTACAGTCCAATTCAATTTCCGAAGGGCGTATAAAAGGAATTGCTTCTGTACTGATTCTATGCGTTCTTCGTGTACGACATGGTACGGGTTCCATACTAGGTGACAATATTCCAGAATTGGTCTTACATATGTAATATACAATAGTTTAACGATCAACGCTCCGTCATCGTAATCATCGTCATCATCGAAACTTGAAAAGCAGTTTTTCTGTTCAAAACTAAAAATTATTCGATGAAAATGTGTTCACTGTGTTTCGGTAGGGGAATAGAATACAGTGAACACATTTTCCTGTAAATTTTCTTGATTTTGAATGAAAAAACTGCTTTTGAAAATTCCGAAATCAATGACGGATCCTGCCCCCTTAATAGTATATGGGTCTTGAAAATTGTTACTGAACCTCTTAATGAAGCCAAGCATGCTGTTTGCTTTGTTTATTATGGAATTATAATGTTCTACAAAAGTGAGTTTAGAGTCTAGGATTACGCCCAAATCCCTTATAATTTTACACTTCTGCACTACTTGATTTCCTAAAAATACTTCGATTGGAGGTGTGACATATTTTCGACTGAATGCTATTGAATTACATTTTTTGATATTGAGTTGGAGTAGACTTTTTTTGCACCAAGTGAAGAATAAGTTAATGTCATTCTGGAATTCTTCTGCTTCGCTAGAATTACTTACTTCCATGAAAAGCTTCACGTCGTCTGCATATATAAGAAATTTTATTTTTCTAGGTAAAAAGGAAATGTTACATACATTAATATTGCAAAAAATAGATAAAATTCAATATGAAACATTTTGGTATATTTCAATGAACTCAAATGAAACGATGTTCTTACTCTTTCATTTCATCTTTCTTGTTCGCTACCTTCAATCAGTTAACGAAACGAATGAAAGTGGAAAGAAGAACGAAGCGACGCAGTTGTTCGTCACCATCGAGACGACACAACCAAGCCTTCGTGTTTCACAAAATGCTTTCGAAAATGCACAGCCCTGACCCTGAGTGAGTGAGTGAGTGAATGAGTGTACCCCCAGCATGTTGCCGTAAGACGTTATCCAACGTCAATACCATCAAAGATACCCCGTTTTACGGTATCCGAAATAATCACTTATTCACAGCACAGTTCCTCAAAAGAAGAAACAGTACAAGAATAATCACGCCTGTAATGATTTGAGATTGGGACGCTATAACAGCATTTCGACATCACGCTAAATGGTTGGAGCCTATATTTAGGAGTTTTTACACCACCTCTTGACATATCCACTTGGTCTGAGTCTGCTTCTCAGTTAAGTGTTTTCATAGGCCAGATCACTTCCACCGCCATTTATTTTTTTTTCGAATGCTTAAAAATGTAAGGGTTATGCTACTTTTCCCGTCAAGAGCGCCAGTTCTTCGAATAGCCTATTTCGCCGGTAAAATTTTGGCACTCATAATTATAATAAATTTATACCTATACTCCAAGGTGGTGGACAAACCGGTCATCTGACATGCACCCACCCTTCTTTATTTGATTGGCGGTTCAGAATCTTCGCTTCGTGGATTTCTATTTTCCTGATTTTGCCTCTATCTACTTTAAATTCCCTCGCAAGTTAAGACTTGATGCAATTTTGCTGTTTGAGACGTTGCCAAATTTCGGTCCGTTATTTTATATCGTTGGTTGGTCGACTGTAGTTTCTTGTTGATGATGGCAAAATTGAAAACTGTTATTTTATTTTGTCCAAAGTTTCGATCCGTTTGGGATCTTCCTCAGGGACTCAAATTGTTACAGTGCTCTTGTCCAGTGTGGTTCGGTAGAACCTGTAACTGTCTGGTGGATCGATTTTTCTCGCACAACTGCAGCCAGTTTTGGAAGCTTTTTCGGTGGGAAAATCGAACTTAAAGTGGCGCACCGGAATTTAGTACCTGATCGAATATCGATCACCATTGCACTATGGGCCAGGAACGCAATCTGACGGGACAAAATTAATAACTCGATAACGAAGCGTTTCCGGTATTTGGTGTCTTTGGCAAAGTTTTTTGTTACAACGAGGACCATCTATTGACATACACGGATAGTTCGTAAATCGTCCGCACAGGGGGCGCCACAATCTAACTTTTTACTGTGACGTTCTAGAGACTGGGCATGTTTGGCAAAGTTGTTCATTTTGATAAAATAAACAACTCTCTCGAAGACGTCAAAATTCCACAGCCTACTGTTTTCGAGTTATTGGCAAAATTAGCGAGAATGAGTTAAAAAAACGATTTTTTCACCCAATTTGACATTTTTCCTAAGAATTCTGTCTTATGATATTTACATCACGGAATGCCATCGACTGAGGTTCAAGATCACTGGGGAATTTTTCGGCTTCGCAGTCACCAAAGCAATCAAACAATTATTATTTTTCTTGCTTCCAACGTTTCGGTGTTTATTCCCTGAAGAAGGTGTAATTGTTTTGGTCATTAAAATTAGAGTATTTCTTGAGCCTGGAACTAATTTATAAAATCTGGAAATATCAGGGAATTTCAATTCGATAAACGAGTATACACCCTGTATTATTTCATGAAATTATTGTTCCGTAAAACGGGGTAACTTTGATAGTTTTTTCGGAGAAAACTTGAATATTTATGCATGCTGTTTCAAAGAATTATAATTTATATTTTTAAAACAAGTACTGGCATCCTAGCTATCGATTGCAGTCGTTAGATTGTCAGAAGATTTATTTTAAATGGATATATAATTTTTCATATAATCGAAAGTTGGTTTTCTGTTTTAGGGTAACTTTGATAATGGAGTATAAATCGAACAAAATTGAATGAATAACGAACATTTGTAGGTCATTGTATACCTCTAGGCGTTTAACGTTATATGGATATTTCTGACTTAGATTACAAAAATGGTCCCAGTTTGTGAAAATGCTTTCGCTAAGAGATTTGAGACCGTATTCAAGTTCTATGATAACTAGACTGTCAAAGATAAGTGACCAACTATTCAAAACTACATCAAATAGTGATCGTAGAACAGATTGTTTGTAAGCGTTTCGAAACTGCTAAAATTGTGTAAATTTTAAATTTTTGTATAAAAAGCCTCAAATAGATTATACCCCGTTTTACGGTATCTGCTCACAGTACAAGCTGGCTTTGAATTTCATCTCGAATTCGTCTGTTACAGTTTTCCGGTAGCTCAGAATTTAAGCAAATCTGGTGATTAAACACATATTTAAGGTTAAACAACCTAACAGTTTTCAAAAACGGAGGAATCTCCAAATTGATACCTTTGATCTGTATCCTCTGTTTCAAAACATCCAAGAATCAACGCTCTTCCCGCTTTAAAACAAATCTACAAGCTCCGGACAAGTAATCGTGTGCTCTAAAATTTTATTATTTAAGGATATTGATATGAACATGCTTTAAAATTAAAAGTAACACATTTACAAAATATATTGCTCACCTCGAGCCATGATGACAACAATTAACTGACACATGATCAAGTTTTCCATGGCATACTAGATTATTTGAATTATTGAAGAAAAACAAATATGTACCCAGTTTTAATCTGCACTTTCATCTACAGTACTCGATATCAGCTCAAAGAACTGCTCCAAAACTAAATTTCATGGCTTCTATGATGGCTTTTTTAAACAGTTTTCTGAAAAATTAAGTGTTATATGACATGGTTCTTACGAAAAATGTCAAATTCGGTGAAAAGAATTGTTTTTTTTACTCATTTTCTCTAATTTTGCCAATAACTCGAAAACAGTAGGCTGTGGAATTTTGACGTCTTCGAGAGAATTGTTTATTTTATCAAAATGAACAACTTTGCCAAACATGCCAAGTCTCTAGAACGTCATAGTAAAAAGTTAGATTGTGGCGCCACCTATGCGGACGATTTACGAACTATCCGTTTATGTCAATAGATGGTCCTCGTTGGTCCTTTGCCGAAGACACCAAATACCGGAAACGTTTCGTTACCTACCTTGATACCTTGATGGCTACAGCGTAGCGTCACGCCATTGCCGGGCGTATTGTAGAGCTCCATCTTCGTCGGTCTTGGGCGAAACATCTCCAGTTGTCCCGAACGTTTAGAGTCGCCAGGTCCTCTTCCACTGCGTACAGCCAGCGTATTCGTGGTCTTCCCCGAAGCCGCCGACCTCTACCTGGTTCCTGGAAACGTTTCGTTACCGAGTTATTAAATTTGTCCCGCCAGATTGCGTCCTTGGCCCATAGTGCATTGCTTTTCCTTTACCTTTATTTTTTCTTTGTTTTTTCTTCGGAAAACTGTCCATTCTCGCGATGAGTTCTTTAAATTGTTAGCTTAATATGTGCAGAGTTGCGCAAAATCAGTCATATCAGCTGATGGCTGATATAGTAAAACTATCAATATCACTTGCAAGTTATCAATATCACTTTGATTGAGAACCAACCACAGTGATGCGACATCGCATCAGAATGAGAAAAATGTACACGTCATGGTCGTGTGTTTTACTTACAGATGGGGATTTTTTTTTATTATCGTACAAATTGGGCCGAAGGGTCTCAGATTTTCATGAAACTTTTTCCACAGGCAGGGCTCATGGATATATGAATAAAAAAAAATTGAGAAAAATTCAGGGTCGCCTATTTTTCCGGAAAACTCAGGTGGAAATTTTTTGTTTTCCCTTGACACTACTTACTTTGAAAAATCATAACTCAACAACGAAACATTGTAGAAACAAAGTTTTTATGTAAAAATTTAAGCAAATTTTCTCAAAAATCCAAAAAAATATGAACTGGAAAAAGTTTTCCACTAAATTTTCCACCGTTGGGAAAATTCGTAAAGAAAGGCCGGAAAAACTATGCCCGAACTCGTGGAAAATTTTCAAAAAAATATTTTTGAGAAGGTAATTTTATAAGCTTTAATCACTGAAATTTTTGGAATGCACTTTTTTTTCGTTTTTGAGTTATGGCCAATTTTGTGAAAAATGTCCAGATGTGCCATATAAGACTTTTCTTTGAAAAATCATAACTCAAGAACGAAACATTGTAGAAACAAAGTTTTTATATGAAAATTTAAGCAAATTTTCTCAGAAATCCAAAAAAAAATATGAACTGGAAAAAGTTTTCCACAAAATTTTCCACCGTTAGGGAAATTCATAAAGAAAAGCTGGAAAATCTATGCCCGAACTCGCGGAAAATTTTTATTAAAATATTTTTGAGAAGGAAACTTTATAAACTTCAATTATAGTAACTTTTAGGATGTACTTTTTTTTTGTTCCTAAGTTATGGTCAATTTTGTAAAAAATGCACAGATTTGCCATACATGCCTTTTTCGTTTAAAAATCATGACTCAAGACTCATCATGACTTGTCGAACCGGTAATGGAGCACTTCACGCAAATTTTCATCTTTTTCGTAATCCACCGAACTCTATTCGAATGAAGCTTACTGATGAGGCCTTGGCTGATCGATCGTAGATTTGTCCTTACTGATTTGTGGCCGTCCAGTCCGAAGGGGTTACAGCATAAAGAATTGTATTCGTAATATTGAACTTTGTCCATTTCAACAGCTTCGGGAAAACTTTTTTTACTTTCCAAAAATTATTAAAGAGGAATATAAAGCTGATAGACAACACTTGCACTTTCTCACTGCTCTTTGTTAGTTTTTGGTAAACTTATGACTCTCAAGCCATTTCAACGCTTTAAACTTGAATTGGTAAATATCTATTTGTCATATTGTCTACCCATTTATTTGACTGTCAATTTTGTAGTTACCTAACAGGAAAAAAATTGCCTACATTCTGATTGAAGAAAACTTTGTAGTTTCGTTCTTAAGAAATTTTGTTTATGAACTTATAAATTTGTAAATATATGGTTCAAACAGGTCATCCTAGCAATATTTGATCATGTTTTAGGGACGAAAAATGAGCGTATTGAAAAATATTGTAGGATTGGATCTTATTGATCGCTCTTTTCAAATATACTTTGTTTGAAAGCTGGAATAGCTAATCGGGTTTTCATTATTTGTTTTCATAAACAGTGAAAAATGTCCTGGGAAACTGATTCCATTTCAAAAATTTCATATTTTTTAGATAATTTGAATCCGGTTCGACAAGTCATGATGAGTCTTGAGTCATGATTTTTAAACGAAAAGGCATGTATGGCAAATCTTTGCATTTTTTACAAAATTGACCATAGATCAGGAACTAAAGAAAAGTACATCCTAAAAGTTACCAGAATTGAAGTTCATAAAGTTTCTTTCTTAAAAATATTTTATTAAAAAATTTCCGCGAGTTCGGGCATAGATTTTCCAGCTTTTATGAATTTCCCCAACGGTGGAAAATTGTGTGGAAAACTTTTTCCAGTTCATTTTTTTTTTGATTTCTGAGAAAATTTGCTTAAATTTTCATATAAAAACTTTGTTTCTACAATGTTTCGTTCTTGAGTTATGATTTTTCAAAGAAAAGTCTTATATGGCACAACTGGACATTTTTCACAAAATTGGCCATAACTCAAAAACGAAAAAAAAGTGCATTCCAAAAATTTCAGTGATTAAAGCTTATAAAATTACCTTCTCGAAAATATTTTTTTGAAAATTTTCCACGAGTTCGGGCATAGTTTTTCCGGCTTTTCTTTACGAATTTTGCCAACGGTGGAAAATTTTGTGGAAAACTTTTTCCAGTTCATATTTTTTTTGGATTTTTGAGAAAATTTGCTTAAATTTTCATATAAAAACTTTGTTTCTACGATGCTTCGTTCTTGAGTTATGATTTTTCAAAGTAAGTAGTGTCAAGGGAAAACAAAAAATTTCCACCTGAGTTTTCCGGAAAAATAGGCGACCCTGAATTTTTCTCAATTTTTTTTATTCATATATCCATGAGCCACAGGCAGGAAAAAGTTTCATGAAAATCTGAGACCCTTCGGCCAAAACCCGTACGGTAATAAAAAAAAATCCCCAGATTTGCGCAATAAGAAAACCACATGACTCGAGTTTGAGTGTGGTAGCAATTTATATTTCGTCATTGACTTCACGGCATTCACGGTATCAACATTAGGTTGTCGTGTGAATCAAAACATGAATGTGAAAACTAAAAATAATGAAAACTCTGCTTTACATATTGAATATGAATGTAGTGGCCTGATGGGTCGATAGCTTTTGGGGGAGGAAGGATCCTTCCCAGGTTTCCTGATGGGGATGACTTTTGCTGACTTCCACGACGAGGGGAAGTAGCTAAGTTGGAGCCAGATGTTGGTAGAACTGGAGATTCAATTGCTTGAGCTCCAAGTAAAGGATGTTGTCGAAACCCCATCATGTTTTTGGATGTTTTGAGATAGGCCAGCAATTCGTCACCAGTGATCTCCAACTCCTCCGAGAAGTCGTTGGGAGATTGGTGTAGGTTAGTGATCCTTTATAAGAGAGATACGCGGAAGCTGACATTTCTGTCAAAGTGTGAGCCAATTGAGCAGCGAGAGCTGTCAAAGCGTGAGCCAAACGAACATGCGTTATGTTTGATTTGAACTTTTCTTGAGAAGTAATGTAATCCGCTTAAAATTATTGCGATGAAAGTTGTTTTGCGTAGAGCAAAAAATATGAAATATTTACCTGCTTTGAATGTTTGTCGATGCGATATTTAGTTAGTGATTTTTTCTGCTGTTTATTAGTTTGGAAATGCAGCTCAAAGATCTATAACGAAACAAAATACATTTTTAGCAATGAGAAAGTCATGTCCGTGTTACAATATTATTCTCGACGCCGGGCAAACTCAGCACTGCTGGTCTGTTGCCAAATCATTCCATTTTACTTCCATTTTACTGATCACTAGTGTAGGTTAGCTGCGTGTTCGGAGACAGCAGCTTCGTGTGGGCTAGGAATGTCTAGCTCAAGATTGTGGGAGCTGATGAAATGCCGACCTATCTCAGCAGCCTTCTCCGCAGGGGTTATCAAGCGATCCTTAGAGTCGGTGTTGTCTAATGGGATCAACGGTGGAATTGGTCTTGGTTTGGTTTTAAGAATTTTGGTCATCTTCAAGAATGGTCTAGCACAATCTGGGAGAGAGCGGATCTTTTTGGAAAAGTCTTCGTTTTTAAGGTCCACCATGCTGACCTTGACAATTGTGAAAATGCGATTAACTTCGCTTTTTAACGCAGGCAGACCAGTGCGTTGGTACTGCCTGCGTTTGGTGTATCGTAAACGAATGAGATTTTTGTTAACACGATCGATAAAAAGGGTGTTGCTCACCTGACCAGATGCTGGTACATGCTGCTCTCGGGCCACGGAGATGGCCTCTTCGACGCTCTGCAGCTGCCGGTCGATATCTTCCACGGACGCCAGAAGAGCCTCGTACCAGATGTTGGCGTCGACACACCGCTGGAATCGACCCTAGTCGACACGGTGGTGGTTGCGCTGATGCCGGTTGTCCAGGGAACATACTGGTCAGGAAGACATCGATGGTTGAGTGAGCCCGGACCGGCTCAGGCGGGTGGGTGGATCCGGGCTCAGGATGGTGTAGTGGCCTTCCTCCAGGTCCTGTTGTAGGATCAGGCCATTCCTGTTTCGTCGGGTGTTTCCCATGTCTCGTGCCTTGCGTTCAGGCTGCCAGCCAGGATGAACTGCTCCTGCCGCCGTGTCAGCTTGGTGAGGTCTTGCTTTAGGGCCGGCGATATTCCGTCATTGATGGTACCTTGCTTCGGGCAGTACGCCGCGATGATCTTGATTGGGCCGATGGAGGTTTCCACCAGAACACCAACGGCCTAGATGACTTACAGCTGGAAGCTCGGCACCAGGGTGCAGTTTACGTTCCTCCGCAGAGCAATCGCAACACCTCCTCCTTCAGTGCCGCACCGGTCAAGCCGCACAAGTCGGAAGGCGGGGATGAAGACGTTAACTTCCGGCTTGAAGTGCGTCTCCGTGATCACGGCTATATCTATGCCTTCCTGGTCCAGTAAGGTGGACAGCTCTCGGGTTTTGCTCCGTAGGGAGCAAGCGTTCCAATTGGAGATCTTGGTGATGACCTCACGGGCAATATTTATACCAGATTACAATTTTGCTCTCGTTAATATACTCTTCTCCCCGATGCGATTGCATCATCCTATTTCCCTTTGGTCGATCGCTTTTGCGCAGTTAGGTAGGGAATGATGCACAGCCAACTGCTGGCACTTGATGCGCTAGTTGTGACGCTAATATGACCTGGCCATCCTCAGAAATACTGTCAGTGTTTCAAGTGTTGCCAAAATGTCTTCGCTTTCGCGAACAGTGTGCTTGGTGAAAACAAAGCAAGAGAGGAAAGTGCTTTGTGGTGGTCTCAGCAATCGTATTCGTTTTCTCGAGACCTGTTTTTTATTTAAAAAAATTCAAACCACGAAATAAGGAGGAAAAAATGACTATGAACATTTTTGTTTAACAAAAGTGTCTGGTAAAATAGTTACATATGATGAGGACTACATTTTGACATTAAGTGACATTAGAGTGGTCCTACAAAATGCAGAAAAATGTATAACATATACTGCATATTCTACAAATACCTCCAGAGATACAATATACCATTTAAACCTCCAAGTTGTACCTTTCAGATCCTGCGTAAATTGCATCACCGTTTCCCCCTTTTTGAGATATTGAAGTTTAAAAAATATTTGTTTTTGAATAAAAATGGCAATAATCTCATAATGAATGAATAGAATCAATTAATACTTTCGCCACAATGCGCGTTTCAACTAGTACAAAATCTTTGCGGAAGACGTAATTTTAATAGAATTTGAAATTAAAAAGTTATGGGCAAAATAACAGTTTTTCATGGACTACCCTACCTTGCATCATTGGAAACGTCATAGGCTACAGTAAACATACACGGTTGGCGTCTTCAGCAAAGTTTCACTTGAAAAGCATAAATATTGGCAACAATATTTCCGTATTTTGTTGGACCACCCTTATTTTTTTGTTCGTATTCTTATTAGCATTACGTCCTCCTGGGACAAAACCTGCTTCTCAGCTTAGTGTTCTTATCCACAGGTTTTTACTGAGAGCTTTCTTTGCCAAAGTTACCATTTTCGCATTCGTATATCGTGTGGCTGGTACGATGATACTCTATGCATAGGGAAGTCAAGGAAATTTCCATTACGAAAAGATCCTGAACCGATCGGATATCGCACCCAGACACCTTCAGCATGACTTTGCTTTGTAGCCGCGGACTCTAACCACTCGGCTAAGGAAGGCACCAATGTCACCCTAATGTCACTTAATGTCAATATTTTGCAGAAGACACTTTTGTTCTAAAAATCATTTTCATTATCAAAATATTTTTTCCTCTTAAATTTGTGATCTGGTCCAATGTGCAATGCATTGGTATAAGCATAAACTGCATTACCAAGTTAATAAGTATGATTTATCAACTTATCAATAGTCAATCAGACGCCTGTAGTAATCGACCGATACACAAAATTATGAATGTTCCACAAGTACCGCTGTATGAGAGAAGCTTCTCGGTTTGAAAGACGAGAACATGGTACAAAAATTTCCCCCTGCTCGGATGGTGGGTAGGTTTACGCTACACGTTAGAAAATGTGGGGAATTTCTTTATAGCATAAACAATCCGTCCCAAGTTCGCCGAGGCTGAGGGTTCGCCACTGGCTGCAAGGAATGGATTTGCCATTTTCCTTCGACGATGTTTTGTCTTTTCCTCAAATTCTCATTCCTGCTCGGCTCGACTGTCCGGCTCATGGTGCCTCTGGTTTTGTTATTCCCGGGATAGCTTGGCCATGGCCATACTCCTCAGCTGGCATTGTACAATGTGGATACAATTTAAGCCGAAGAATTGGAGAGGAGATTTCTTTTTTACATCATGAAGGTAATCAAATTTTATGGGTCTGGGAGATTTGAGAATGTGGCGTGTAGCAGTTGAAACTGGACACCTGCGTTTTAGATGTAATTAAAAGTAAGAGCTCACCATGCCGTCGTCTGACGGTTGATGGGAACATTTCTCGCCTACGATTTCCGACCAATTTGTTTCGTGTTCAATGACTTGAAACAAATATATTCTAATGAGTATTTATGATTTACAAATTTAGTTGCAAAACAGCTGATTTTGGATCTAATATTAGCCAACAGCTTGTTACTCTGCAATATAAGCATATTTTTTACCCATTATCAGTTAAACTTGATCAATCTGACAAAAAATAGCTGCTAGTGCTATGAATTGTGCTAAAACGACTTGCAACACTTTTTAGTCAAATATTTTTTACATAAATACGGTTGAAATTTCTCGACTGGAAAGTATTGCAGAGTGGTATTTTCGGCGATGCAGTCCAATAACGAATCAATAGCTCTTTTTGCTCCAAGGTCCGACGTTTCAATATTTATAACATCTTTTTCAAGGATTCTGCAAGAATACATAATTATTACAAAAACAAAGTTATCAAGAACATTTTCAATTCTCACAGAAACAATAGCTTTTTTCAGGTGGCTAGGTTGAGGAATGGTTGTCGTACAACATATTAACATTATGTGCCAGTAACTATTATTGACCATGTGATCTTTGTAAATGTGTATTGTTAGTGATTTTATGTAATGTTTGTAGGAAGTTGTTAATGTTAATATGTTATACGACGACCATTGCTCATAATTCGGAGCCTGACAAAAAAGCCATTGTTTCCGTGAGAATTGAAAATGTCCTTGATAACTTTGTGTTTGTAATAATAATGTATTTATGTAGGAACCTTGAAAAATATGTAATATATATTGGAACGTCGGACCTTGAAACAAAAACGGCTTTTGATTCGCTATTGGCTTACATCGCCGAAAATACCACTCTTCTTACATATATTTTTTGGTGAAACACTGAAAAGTGACAGACAGGCAACTCTGGGATTTTATCTAAATCACTACCTTACGCAACGTAATCCACCTATCCCTATCCACGTACCAATGGAATTTGGAAGAGTGTAACTTTGTATGACCTAGAAAAGGTAATGATAAGCTTTTCTATTCTCCTTCACGTAAAAAAAATCTCACAATGATAAAACAATTGAATCTATCATAAAAGCACTCCCTCCATTTTTGTAACAGGTTCCAGTAATATTGGTAGATGTAGAGGTTTGTTGATGTGTGGATTTAATTCTCGCCTCAGTCCTGAAATTTTGCATTAATAATATAAACGATTCTGCATCTGCCTCTACATGCTCTTTCAGTGTCTAAATGAAACATTTTCAAACGAAAAATGTATTCCCAAGAAAGATAAACACGTGTCAGCGTTTTTAATCTCAGTGAACCGATAGATGGATGAAATGTAATTCTAGATTTTCGACAACTATGAAATAAAACTATCTGCCAGCAGCCACCGATTCACCTGTCACTGCAACGTATCACCTCGACAGAGAATTTTCCACCACGACACCTAAAGCCAAACCCAAAACATTGGCACAAAACCAGTCTAAATGGAAACATTAAACTTTCATATAATTTATCCTGGATTAAGAAAGGATTATCCGACCCCTTTTTCATCTGCTCATCCTCACCATATTAATGGGCTGCTGCCTCTGCTGCTACGTTGTGATGGGTGCATTCCAAGTTGTATGCAATCGCATTCTCAGCCATTCATCTAAATGTGTACCTCTTTCCATCACCCCCCGCCTACACCTTATGAATGGATGGACAGAAGCTGCTTATATGTGGATATGTGCTCATAATGTCTGGCTAGGCAAATGTGCCATAAACATCACCGCCATCATCGCCATCAGATTGAGCATTTGGGATCACATCCGACGATGGCAATCTCTTCCAATCGTGCCATATTCATAATGGTAATCGACTTCCCACGTGAGACGATTGAACCTTACGCACCAAATGCAGGCAAGCGTTGTCGAGCGTGAGGCCAGAGTGCATTTACTGGTGAATCTGGTAGGTACGGCCACATGGAAGTTTCTCTTCGTGGAAAACAGAGATTAAAGTGTGGCGATGCCTTATAAACCGTACCGTAGCCGATTGAAAGACCAAACTTAAGATCGTGGGTTCGAATCCCACCGTTCACGGATCTTTTCGGGAATTAAATTTACTCGACTTTTCAGGGCATAGAGTATCTTCGTATCTGTCACACGATATAAACATGCAAAAATTTTCAAAGCTCTCAGTTATATCTGGGGAAGTGTTCATAAGAACATTCCTGAAAGAAGATCTGTTCTTTGTACACGGTACAGGGATTAAATCCTGAGAAAATTTAGAGAATCTCTCACGTAACGCTCTCTGTAACAATCATAACATGCAGTACATTATGAGAGATTGTTTATCGTATACTGCTACAACTGATCAGATCGGGTGGATAGCAGTGCGTGATAAAACCCCTCTAAACAAGCTCCAAACCTGGCGGCACTGTTCCTATCGGAAGATCGGGGATTCGTATCAACAACATCCTTCATTAAGGTTTGATGAATAAGTTTTCATTATGGGTTGATAAATTTATAAATACCTATTGTAAAATCGGGTGTAATTGATCAGGTGATCATCGTATCACACGATTTAATTTATGCGTAATGGAGCACAAATATCAATGTATGCTGCAGTAAATGAACGTTGTTATTCGTAACCATTGTCGCATTATGTGTTGTGAAGTTCTTTGCGTTAAAGAATGTTTATTACTATGAAAATAGAGTAAATTTTCAAAATCATGCACATTGCAGTATTGACAAACACGCATGAACTTCTATTTCTAAGCAGGGATTCGAACATGGTATAAACCTGAAAGATTGTGAGAATGCTTGAGATATATCCCCAAACCAGATTTCATCTCTAAAACTCGTACCAATTAGCTCATATGGTTGAAATAATTAAATTTCTGTTAGATATCATTGAATTCCTTAGTAAATTGCATACATTTAGGCGTTTTCCGCGTAATTCTTGAAATTTGACTATTCGTTATTTATATAAATATTGCATTGTTAAGAATTTGACAAGCATATTCGGATTCGGGGAGCTCAAATTTATCATGTAGAGTTGTTTTGAAAACTAATAATAATGGTATTGACAAGTGATCAATTTCATCCCGAAATGAGATCCCCTGATTTTTTATTTTAGAGATATTTGTTAACACTAAAATGACATTTGTTAGAAAATTTCGATACATGAGACGATGAGGTACACCTTCGTACTTGTTTTCCTGCATTTAGTTGTTTGGCATTGTTAACTTTATAGAGAACAGACTAGAAAAACCGTGAGAAATGATCAATTTCACCCGAAATTACGGTATTTACATTACAGTAGTAACGTGTTTGGAACATTTCTCAAAATTTCTCCGTGGTAATTTTCATATAAACCTACTTCGTCTTTGGGCCACCTTCATATCACCACCAAGAAAGCTGAAAATTTCACAGAACACTATTTTTATGGTAAGGATAGAAAGTAAGATATGGGAGATTGGATTTTCCCCTATGTGAGATTATGCAGTGTACGAAATGATGTGGGTTTCAGTATTTTTATGTAGGGATTCATATTAACATTATATATACCAAGATGTTTTATGCGATCCTGTCATTGTACTGCAAATTGATGTCAAAAGCAGATCTGCCTTTTCGGGTGGCAGAATTGATCTTTAGGGATATTCGTCATTTCCGATCAATTCTGTTAGTAGTTTCAAAGCCAGCAGCATTCCACAACGAGGAGGCGATTAATGTTTTGGTTCCTTTCTATTCTGGGAAACGCAAACGCATGTTATTTTTCGTTGCCATTTCTAACGTGCCGAGAACTATTTAGAGAAGGTTCCATAATTAACCTTGAAGTACGCGGCTTTTTAGCTGGAGGTTCATCCTTCAAAACAAAACCGAGCCCTTTGTCGCTTAAATTTTTCGGTAGCGAACAAAAACTGTACATAACTGCATGGTTAATTTTCATCACAGCTAGCTCGACATCGATACCGTATTGTTTTCCCATTGGTATCTGTTATTTCTTCTACAACGTTTAGCACCACATCTCTTTGAAGCTCTCGTTTTTCACTAATTTTCACCAGAGTTGCTTGCTGTCACTATCAACGCTTGAAATTTGCTGATTTGTACAGGCCGACTGCGATACAATTCGAATCATTTCGTATCACATCAACATCATGCTGTCTACTCCATCACCAGTGCATTGATGGCGATAGACTATGGATATCACTGATGGGTCAAGTTTAGCCTTAAATTAAGCAAATAAAATGGCAATATATTGGTATGATATTCTTGATAGTGCTACAGACGGATTAAAACTGTGTGTTGGTCACGTGATCACTCATTCTGCAGTGATTGTGATCTAGAGTGCGATGTCGCATCACCGCTGTTGGTTGTCAGATCAAAGTGATATTGATAGTTCACAACTGATATTGATAGTTTTAGTCCATCAGCCATCAGCTGATATGACTGATTTTGTGCAACTCTGATTTTCACTCAACTAATTATAATCTGATTCTGTGAAAAAAATGAACGTTTGTTATTAGGGCTGCTGTTAATCTCAACTGGCGAGTTGAGATGCGATGTCACGCTACACGATAAGTTGTTCATCTGCAACAACCAGACAGCTCACCAAATGTGTCAGATTGGTATGGAAGAAACCAGGCTTCTGGCACCACAATACCACCCCATGGAAGGGACGAATTACCCTCGAGTTAAAGGCCCCCTCATCAAATAACAACAACTACCCCATGGGAAAAAACAAGGTACCGTAATCCGGGGTATCTTTGATCAGCGGGGTGACATTGATCGGAATGACTCATCTCGTAATAAGTTGGTATCATCATTTATTGATGAAACATTTCCAAAGCATGAATGTTGCTTCTCTTTCTTATATTTATGTGCTATTAAAAACTAAGATTTATGCGTAAATTTGTCAAGTTTGCGAAACGATGGTTTCAATGGTTAAGGATGACACTACCGAAGATTTATGTCTCACATAAGTTCTGCAAGCGATATGAGCAAGGAAAATGCGGTTCTCACTAAAAATGGCATCGCCAAAAATGATTCCGCTGTCAAAACTTTTATAAGTATGTTCAATTAGGCAACATTAACGAATTACTGTTAAGAATGCAGAATTCCCTTAGGAAATTGCCTACCTTTAGGCGTATTTCGCTGTTGGATGTGTTTTTAATTGTAGAATAATTCAAAAAGTAAATGAGATGTAAGCGTTTGAACACCATATTCGGCTTCAGGGGCCATGATTTTAGTAAGTAACGATATTTTCAATATTACCGAACGTTGTTTACATGGATGATCAATGTTACCCCATATCAGCTAAATGAAAAAATCACCTAAAACATTTTAATAAACATGCTTAAATCTTTCAAATAACAAAATACAGTATATAGTCACGAGCTATGGGTGGCAGTACTTGTTTTAAAAATATAAAACTCACAACATTTACATTTTTGGGTGAAATATTTAAGAAATATTCTAAAAACTGATCAATGTTACCCCGGATTACGGTACCATCTTCGGTTCCCACTGGGAAGTGGTTCCCCAAGACAGTTGAATGTTAGTAAACAAATAGTCGTTTCGGGACAAACAATGTAGAATGGCGACACCATACCAATACCAAAAGATTTATTTTGAATTGATATATAATTTTTCATATAATCGAAAGTCAGTTTTCTATTTTGGGGTAACTTTGATATGGAGTATGCATCGAACAAAATTGAATGGATTACGAACATTTGTAGGGCATTGTATACCTCTAGGCGTTAAACGTTATATGGAAATTTTTGACTTAGATTACAAAAATGGTCCCAGTTTGTGAAAATGCTTTTCGCTAAGAGATTTGAGTCCATATTCAAGTTCTATGATAACTAGGCTGTCAAAGATAAATAGCCAACTATTCAAAACAACATCAAATAGTGGTCGTAGAACATATTGTTTGTAAGCGTTTCGAAAATGCTAAAATTGTGTCAATTTTTAATATTTGTATAAACAGCCTCAAATGTTCTCGCTTCAAATGAAAATAGCTCATACATGAAGTGTCATACTAATATTCTTCAGTTTTGCATTCGTTTTGCTTAACCGATTAACAGAAATTATGATGTTTCGTTTAGTATGTGGTGGGTTACGCACTATCTACCCGCATTATCAAAGATACCCCGTTTTACAGTAATTACTCTTGAGTTTGATGCTCACTACAAAAACATGGCTACTTAACAGTGGGCTGGAATAAACCATGGGGAAGTGATTTTCCACCTGACGCAGTTTTTTTTTTATGTTTATTAACGAGATTTTTAACTCTGGGCTAGTTCATCTCGGGACCAACGGCTTTACTTCCCTTCCGAAGGAAATCGTCACTAATTTCTTTTTAGTGACTATCTCGGGGATGGGATTCGATCCCAGGCCCTCGACGTGAGAGGCGTGTGTTCTAACCACTACACCAGGTCCGTCCCCCAACGCAGTTTCTGTCAGGACATGGTTGCTAGTAGTAGACAGTACCTGCATAGGTTCGGGCACTCAGAATCTCCTGCGTTACGCAAGGATGGAAAATTTACAATTACGGTCAAAACCGAAAAAAAAACTAGTTAGCGTTTTTATTATCATTTTAGCAATATATTCCTCAATTAATCATTCTGAAGATTTTTTAATAGGCCTTCACCTATTTCATTTCATACCTTGTCATGCATTTCCATGATTTATACATATATTGCCAATAATATGCACTTCCTAATGGTACTCTTGAGACTTGTAAAATCAAACTTTTTCTTTGATCACGTACTTCACGCCATCGAGTCGGACAACATCCCCTCGCCGCGTTTTTTTTTTCTTAAATCAAAATTGTTCGAAAAATTAACTCAAACAGGCCACATCGTCGCAAAAATTGCAGATTTTGACAAAGATTCTAGAATAACAGGATGGTGGAGCCTGGCTCTCCAGTTTTCATCCGAAGCAGCTTTCCTCAGAGTTTGCTTCTCAGGCAAGATATCACAGGAAGCGAATATTAATATTAAGGTAAGTTAATTAATTGTGAAATTTATTCAGTTTAATCATCATTTTACAGTGGATTCCACGGAGACGGTTCATTCGATTGGTCGGAAGAAGCTGGAAAAATTTGCAAGGACGGACTTCAACGAGCGCGGGGGATTGAAGCTGCACGTGCAACAAGCTGCGGTGGACAAGACCGGAATACGTACCTACGATCGTAGCAATAATTTAATGGATCTTGAAAGGCAAAATGTAAAATAATTTATGAAGAATTTAAATAAAGACGAATATTATTTTTTTTTCTATTTTGTCCAAAACAAACAAAATGGTCAAATTAAATCAGTTTAGAGGATTTAACTGCTTTATGCATCATATTAATAATTTTCGAATATGCATTGCCCAATATAAAACCTGTTTATACTAGCAAAGCTTATTCCGCTAAAATTTATCGCAATGAGTGAATAGACCAAATAGGGTTTTAGAATGGTAGGGGAAGGGGTGGTAAAATGAACACCTCAAGGAAATCATCTTGTTTCTGATAGAAAACCGAGGAATTTGTATAGTTCTATCCCACAACATCAAAAACAGGGATTTTATCTATAGCAGCACCACGAATTCAGACTAAAATTGCTGAATTTTCACATATGTTTGTCGCTAGAAAAAAAAAACGATGGAAATGTTCATTTTACCTGCGCTATGTTGGTAAAATGAACAGCTGTTGGTGGTAAAATGGACATCATTCAAAAAACGCGAGCAGAACAAATATTTCTGAAAATTTTTATTGCCCTACCGAAAATACCGTTTTGATTCATATTACGGACAGCTTCAAATTCCGGACACTCTCGTTTGTATGGGAAACATTTCACATGAAATGTTTCAATTTTCGCCGTCCAAAAGTTGTCATTTTCAAGGCTCGTTTTATTAGGTTTATTCCATAAATATCATTGCAAATTTATAATACCCAACTACCTTAGACGTCTCTTAAGTGGTTGAACGATTTCAATTGATGATTTGACTGTTCCATTAATGATTATCATGAGCTGTCCGTAATTCGAATCAAAGCGTCCGGAATATGAGGCAAAAGTAAGGGAGCGTCCGGAATAAGAATCATGAAAAGGCCACACGTTTTGATTTATTTAAAATTATTCAAGTTGCGGACGCGTATTCTTTACCCACCATCCGAAAGTTAAGGGCTTCCGACGCTCGATAACGCTAAAAAATCATACAGAATGATTTATTTTGTATGGTCCAAGCTGGGTTATACTTCACTGAGGCCTTAAGGGTCCGTAATATGAATCAAAACGGTATATTCATTAATGATTGTAACCCATTCAAAGAGAAATCTAAAGGTATCAGATTTGACCTCATATCGTAACGATATTCCCCTCACTGAAAAACCTCAAGTTCTCCGAGCTAAAAGTTACGTCAGTTTTAATATTCAAACGTGGTTTTCTAAAATCTTAGTTTTCGTTGATATTTTCACTTCAATTGACCTACGAATCAACTCGAGCACTCTTATTTATGCTATAAATCGTCCGTGCGTGATAAAAATTTATCGAAATGCTGAATGCTGAATGTACAGTACAAAAATATATCGTAACTTAGAGCAATGCTCGTTGTTGGTTTATGTTCGGCTTAGGAAATTTTGTCTGAAATATCGAATAACTCATTCTGTATGATTTTTTAGCGTTATCGAGCGTCGGAAGCCCTTAACTTTCGGATGGTGGGTAAAGAATACGCGTCCGCAACTTGAATAATTTTAAATAAATCAAAACGTGTGGCCTTTTCATGATTCTTATTCCGGACGCTCCCTTACTTTTGCCTCATATTCCGGACGCTTTGATTCGAATTACGGACAGCTCATGATAATCATTAATGGAACAGTCAAATCATCAATTGAAATCGTTCAACCACTTTATGGAACAAACCTAATAAAACGAGCCTTGAAAATGACAACTTTTGGACGGCGAAAATTGAAACATTTCGTGTGAAATGTTTCCCATACAAACGAGAGTGTCCGGAATTTGAAGCTGTCCGTAATATGAATCAAAACGGTAATCGCCCATCTCGATGCGTGGGAAGTTTCTTGCAAGAAATGCTCAAGAAAAGCCCTTTTCTTCGATCGCAGTACGCAGTTGAAAAGAAATGTCAATTCAAATAGAGCTCACTGTAGCTGCACTTGATCGGCCCACCTAGCTCGTTGCGCGGATCCGGAAGGCGAGGGACCTTGTACCAACCGAATCTGAAGCGAACACCATCTTTGCAGGGTTGCTGTCCGGCATTCTTGCAACATGCCCTGCCCATCGTATCCTTGCAGCTTTAGCCACCTTCTGGGTTCGCCGTAAAGTTGGGCGAGCTCGTGGTTTATCCTTCGCCGCCACACAACGTTTCCCTGCACACCGCCAAATATCGTCCTAAGCACCCGACGTTCGGAGACTTTTTTTTGCGTGTATCTCTACGGGATTTCTTTTAAAATCATGGTAATTCTACTGGATATTTTTATAGGATTCTTAAAAAGATTTCATCGGGCTCTTATAGAAATTCTTCTCAAACTGAGTTTTTTCCGAAAGTTTTTCTAAGATTATTCTGGTAATACTGGAATTCTTACGAGAATGCCTCTGGATTCTATCGAATCGTCTGAGATGTTTTCCGAAATCCTTTTGGAATACTTTCGGATATATTTTGAGGGTATCACACTTAGAATAAATCACCGACGTCGGTAATTTATTTACCGAAATCTCAACAGCTGAACATTTGGTAATGCGTTCGGTAATCGATTAAAGTACAGACTGGTCGGTAAACTGTGATTTGCCATGAAACGTCAAAAATTGCTGAACGCTTCGGTAAATTTTTGGTCCATTTACTGATCTATACGGTAATTTAGGTTTTCACCCTTCGTTCGCCAGCTATTCAATCCATAAAAAAGAAAACAATTAATGATTTGATGCGATTTGTAAATCAAATAATCTTTTATTCATTTATTAATTTGATACGACGCAGTTTAGGCATTCCTCATATCCTCATTAATCTGAATCCGTTCTCCATGACGCTGGAATAAGGAATAAACGTTTGCACCTGAAAAGAAAACACCATCGAAATTACTGTCTTCAGTTTCTATTCACGGAACCAAACTCAGAGGATACTTACCAACAGTTTCTGATGGGTTTTGATGAATTCGTTTGTGTTTCAGTTTTGATGAATTCATTAGTGATGAAAAATTGTGTGACCTATTGCCTTCGTTGTGTCTTTGGTTGCACCTTTCAGGAGGATTGTATTGCACTGTAGAGGTCGGAATTGACAGTTCAAATTTACTGAAGGTTCAGTAATACTTTACCGAACTCGGTATTGGATCTGTTTTACTGATATTTTCGGTGAATAAAATTACCGTACTCGTTAAAATGGGATGACATCACCGATATACCGTAAATTGATTTAAAAATTCTGGTAATCTGGCAGTTAATTACCGAAACAACTGTAATTTCGGAAATTACAGGTCTGTTTCGGTAAATTTCATTACCGAACTCTGGAAGTCTGTTTGAGTATGTACTTTCGAAAATCCTTCTTGAAAATCCTATTAGGATTCTTTCGGATATTTTTGAATGACTCTTTGAGAAAACCTTATTGGATTCTTTCGGAAATCTTTCTGAGGCTCCTCTGAATACTTCCTTTTAGTTTTTTTTTTCTTTCATAAGTTCTTCCGGAATTACTTCTACGATGCTTCTGGGCACTCCTCCTGGATTTTTTAAGAGATCTCCGTGTGATTATTCTATGAAGTATCTCCCTAGGTTTCTTTCGGAAATTCTTCTGGAATACTCCTGGATTTCTTCCGAATATCTTACTGAAAGGCTTCATAATATCTTTTAAATTTCCGGTTTTTTATCGGGAATTATTCCTTCTCTTCCGTGAAGCTTCTGAGATTCATCCGGTAATACCATATCATGTAGATATGGGATTACCGGATCAAGAATGCTAACGTACGTTTTCTCTTATCTTAAAAGATTCCCAAGAGAATTTTTTGGAAGAATTACAAATGAATTTTTGGGTGCATTTCATAGATTGGTGTTAGCTTTTCCTGATAGTGGTATTAGTGAGCGTGATCGAGTTGAATTGGGCTCAACAGCGTCTCGCAAAGCTAAAGTTTACCAATGTCGATGTGCCTTTTTGAAATGTTCGTCCAGAATTGTAAGGCCGTTTTCAGTGTCGTGTAGGGGAAATTGGGGCAAGATGAGCACCCGGGGCAAGATGGGCACCCCTAGTTTGTGTCGTTCCTACCGATTTTTTTTCAATATTATCTTATTTGGGGTTCTGATAAATATCATTAAATTGATATGATGGCCGTAAATTTCAGCTTCAAAATCAACAGCACAACGTAAATATTGTCAAAAATACATAGAAGTCCAAAAATTTACTTTTTCGTATAAGATTTGTTCATTTATAAGTGATATCTTTTTAATTGTTTTAATTATATTAATAGATTTACACCCTTGGGGCAAGATGAACACCATGTTCAAAATTAAGTAAAAGTGTGAAATTATAGAACCACATTTACCTGTGGGCTTGACTTACGGTATCCTCTTTGCACAAAACATTTTTTCTAAAAAAATATATAAACAATCAATAAATTTTATCGATTTTTAAGTAAAATCTTAGTAATCTATGCTGCCCATAAAAGCATAACTGTCCCATATGGATTTCCGAACCAACACCTTTTTTCGTCGCAACATTCATGTTTTTATATGTACATTACTATGTATAAAAAAATTAACACACTTTGTTCGGAAAAGTTGCGGAAAAATATGAAGCTGGTGCAGTCCCATATTGAAAAATAAAGGCATAACAGTCTCTATATGAACTTTCAACCCGAATAACAATTGCAAAACGTGAGTTGTGTTCAAGATTATATTTTTTGCTGATACCTAGAAGCAAAATGAGTTATCTGTACGGTGGTACTAAATAAATATGGCATGAAGAAATGTACTAGAAAATTATGAACATTTGTATGAGAATACAAAACTCAAACTTCGAGCGCAATTTTCTCAATGCCTACTATTTCCATATGGGACAGTTATGCCTTTATGGGCAGTATGAAAAGTTATTTTTTTTTTGATACAAGTTTTAAAACAAGCTATTTTTTAACGTATTATTTGGAAAACTATTTATCACTTTTTAAAAACTTTTAATGGTTGGAGGTCAAAGTAATAATGTAAAAGATAAGGATGGTTACCAATTTTACCAAAATAAGAACGTTTAAGTAGGCTTCAATCGCGCTTATCCTTAGGGTGCTCATCTTGCCCCGCCTAACCCTACTAGACTCGACTAATATATGCTTGCTAACAATATGTATAATGATACACTTTCAGTTCATCTCTGTCTAATTTTTGAAAAGCAAAAAAGGATTTTGGCGCGCTCGAACTGTGAAATTATAATTCATAATATAAAGTCATAATTATGACTTTCACGTCTACCAATTTTTTTTTTCGATTAAAGCTTTCATTTACGAGATATTTGCAGTTAGATGCCTTTCCCCATACAAAATTAAACGAGAGAACTTCTGCTGATCAACTGTATGAAACATAAATAAAAAAAAAGGAAAATGACATGCGTTGAACCCAGGGGTGCATTTGTGATTAGTTCAAGTGGCGTCATTTCTGCCCGGCATCCTACGTCTTTCCTAGTGATAGGTAATTATGTTGCTGGGCTAGAATAAACTCATTGTCGGATGATGCGGTTGGGGGTGGCCTCAGTGTTGGTAAAACGCGGCTAATCCTCAAAGCGTATAAACAAACAAATTTACCATATTTGCAGCACTTTTTCATTTGTCAGCCTGACTCTTTATGAATAATTTAGCCAACGGCGACGAGGACGACGACGGCCGCTCATTGAGGCTGACCGGACTTGGCCGGACTGGGCAGGAAAAGGGTAAAGCCAAGTGATTTCCCGTTATGGTTATGGGACTGAGACTGCGGGCGGAACGAGTCCTTGTTCTGGTCGTCGTCGACGTCGTCAAGTATTGAAGGGGTGGAGGGATGGCCCGTTATGCAAAGTAAACAATTTTCTTGCTTTCCCCAGTAGAAAAGGGATATTCATTTGACTCACACATGCGAATCATGTAGATATGGAAGCTAGTCGGTGCACACCGGCAGTCGTCGTTACGTTGTTGTTAGGGAGCTGGACTGGATTGGAAGCATTCGGCCAAGGACAATCAACCGGGGCTGGCATTTAGCATAATGGGCACGAGGAAGCGGAACGGGGAAACCATAAAGCTAATAACTCGTAAAAATAAGTGCAGATTATGCCACATGGAATCGTTTCCAGTCCGTGCGGATTGTCGATCTCCGGGTTTGATGGGCTATCCTTCTGTTTCAGTGCGCTTAGTCGTCTGACGTCTTTCATACACACCCACAGCGCACTGGCACTATTATAGGGTTTCCTACAGAAGATTGAAACACATAAGGCTGAACGATCAGAAGTCTGAAATTATCAAAAGGTATTGAATTGATGCTCTATGCTCAGGGAAGACAAGGAAATTTCCATTATGAATCCCCTACGGTAATCGAACCCAGATGCCTTCAGCATGACTTAGCTTTGTACTCATCCTAGCCCACTGCGGTCTTTTCCAAACATAGCAGAATTCATAATTATAAAACTTAACGGATGATTTGGATTGTTCATGAATAAAGGTGACCATTATAAAGCACTTAAGAGGATCTGAAATAACCGTAAAAATGGTCATCTCGTAAAAATCAACCTAGACACACGTAGTTTTTTTTTCACGATGTCTTGTCATGACATTTGTTCATGAATGTCAAAACCATCCTTTATGATGTATAATAATGAATTTTAATAAGTTTAAAATGAACTTTGGTGATTTTTGTGTTCTATAATTATGATTTTTGACGTATTTGAAAAAAAAAAACGCTCAGTGGTCTAGAATGATTTTTACGACCAATTTTGGGGATCTTCCGGAGGGAGTTGTAGTGGTCATTTATGTCCATGGACAGTTTCGGTCATCTATTACGTTATATAATAAGGAATTCTGATTAGTTTACAAAACACTGCAGCTGTACAGGATGATTTTCAAGAATTGGTTATTTTTATGGACGTGGAGACGAACCAGCCACTGGCTGAAAGTCTCCTTAATAAAGATAAAAAAAAATATTTTTATGGATATTGCTGATTTTTCAGTGAATAAAGTTGAAGTCAAGTAGTCCCCAACATGTGTGAGGCTATCCATTTACCAACCGACACCTTTCTTGTAAGATTTGGGTCGCTTCTAAAAATCAGACCAAAAACCAGTGCTATTGGATCAGCTTTGTGCGAAAAAACAACAACAAAGAAAATATATATTTGCATCTCACAAAAACGTGGAAGGTTTCAGATAAATGTTGCGCCAATGCTTAAAGCTGGTACAACTATTTCCCATCAATAAAAGCTAAAACAATCGGTTCGATAATTGCTAGAAACGAGCGTTTTGAAAATTGTAGGTTCGTCCTGACATGTTATAAGTTCAAATGTATTCACAATTCCGCCTTATAACCCGATCTCTCCTCTGTGCGACATATTCAGATTACTATTTTGAGACCATAAACGTCCTCAACAATATTGTTTTAAGATCTTCAAAATACTATATGGATACGTTTAAATATTATTGGCTTAAGATCAGGTTCAGTTACACTCCTGTGCGACAAAATTCCGTATACTTCAGACCACCATTAGCATTAGTAAATCCTAAACACCTACACTCTAAATGTTCTCTATAACGTAGTCGGAAACATCATCTTCAAAAAACATCAAAGGGATGGTTAACAAATTTAGCCCAAAAAACTAAGTGCAATTACCCCACTGTACGACAGCGCTCCACATTTTTCGGTCCACCATCTGGAAGCTATTATAGTCTTCTACAAATTTCTGAACCAATATTCTTAAAATACTATATTGAAACTATTGAATAATAATTCTGCCCATTTAAAAGATCCATCAACTCCAGTGTGGTATTGAATTTAGGCAAGTTCTGACAACCATAAACGTCTGCCTGTCGAAAGTATACTTTTCAAAGTACACCGTTGAAAGGTTTGCTATATTTATTTTAAAATCAAATTCAATCACTCTACCATGTGTCAACATTCTAAATTATTTAGTCCGCCATCCGCAGGTACTGCACCGAAAACATTCTCAAAAAACTTAACAGAAACATTTTAATATTATAACAAAGAAACACGCCCCAGCTTTTACTAAGCACGACAATCTTCACGGAAACAGTTAATCAATTTTTACCAGTATCGGATCAAATTACTCCACTGTGAAGCAGAATGTCGATTGAACCAAAAACAATGTTGTGTATTTCTTTCAAATAAAAGTGTGAATAAAAGTGTGAGATTGCATCGAATCACGATGGTGTCTTCAGAGCACTTATTTTCTGATTTATAAAGAATAAGTCTCCCAAAGACACCTACCCGATTTGATGCCATTGAGCACTTTTATTGGCGCTTCCGCACTTGTAAAAACTTCTGCGATAGTTCCAGGGAAAGAAATGCCATTATTGCATATCATTTTTCCGACATCTGAAGCAATTGCCCACTGGACAGAGCCTGCTTCTCAGCCTAGTGTTCTTATGAGCACTTCCACAGTTATTCACTGAGAGCTTACTATGCCAATGACCATTTTTTGCATGTGTATATCGTGTGGCAGGTACGAAGATACTCTATGCCCTTGGAAGTCGAGAAAATTTCCAAACCCGAAAAGATCCTCGACCGGTGGGATTCGAACCCACGACCCTCAGCTTGGTCATGCTGAATAGCTGCGCGTTTACCGCTACGGCTATCTGGGCCCGTCTATTATTTGCCATATATACAAAGTAAAGGTTGAAAATGAATGTCACAACATCAAGTACATTTAATATGCAAAATATAACACCTGTTTAATCACATGGTCACAAAGCATATTTCCAGCATATTAGAACAGGCCTCATTTGTTGATGAACACCCACGGTTCCTCGTGGTGTCGCGTTACGCTGGAATGTGGCCTATACCAGTGATGCCAATACACGTATTTGTCTGTAATCAAACAGATTTTTTTTTCCTGTTTTTGCTTACAAATATCTGTGACCATGGATCACATAATTATGATATAAAAACAAATTTTCAAGATATTATAATATTACACGATAACATATGAAAAAGGCGTTGCGTAACAGTCATTACGCTACTAACTTAAGTTGCGTATGACTTACGACACTGTAGTAAAGTTTTTCCCGTTACATCGTGCTGCCGTTCACATTATGTTTGGGCTTATCGATACATCCATTCATGGAGGTTTAACTGTACCGTAAAACGGGGTAACTTTGATAATGCGGGTAACTTTGATAGTGCGGTACCCACCACATACAAAACGAAATAAGATAATATCTGTTAATCAGTTAAGCAAAACGAATGCAAAAGTAAAGGATATTTGTATGACACTTCATTTCAGAACTATTTTCATGTGAATCGAGAACATGTGAGACTTAATATACGAATATTAAAAATTGATGCAACTTTAGCAATTTCGAAACGTATACGAACAACATGTTCTACAATCACTATTTGATGTAGTTTTGAACAGTGCTTCACTTATATATGACAGCCTAGTTATAATAGAACTTGAATATAGTCTCAAATCACTTAGCGAGATCCATTTAAACAAACTGTGACCATTTTTGTAATCTAAGTCAGAAATTTCCATATAACGATAAACGCCTATAGGTATGCAATGCCCTATAAATGTTCGTAAAACCGACTTTCGATTATATGAAAATTATATACCCTTTCAAAATAAATCTTTCCGCAATCTATCAACTGCAATCGATAGCTAGGATGCCAGTACTTGTTTTAAAAAAAAATTACGTGATGTGGATAGATCAAAGGGGCCAGGATCAGATGGGCTGCCACCGTCATTCATCAAAGAGTGCTCAATCTCTCTCGCTCTTCCTGCATCGTTGTTATTCAATCGTTCACTTGCCGACAGTACTTTTCCATCAAGGTGGAAAGATGCACTGATCACGCCCATTCATAAAGCTGGGAACTTACACGACGTTCGAAATTACAGAGGAATTTCCATTTTAAGCTGCCTAGCAAAAGTTTTCGAAAGCTTAGTGTTGGATCTCGTTTACCCAACGGTGCAAAACGTCATTATGAATGAACAACATGGATTTGTTAAAAAACGTTCAACAACTACGAATCTCATGAACTATGTGTCAACGCTAATCGAAAATTTAGAGAAACGACAACAAATCGATGCGGTGTATATTGATTTTTCGAAGGCTTTCGACCAAGTTCCACATCAGCTTGCTGTTGAAAAACTCAAAAGGATTGGATTTCCTGACTGGTTGACAAAATGGATCTCTTCTTACCTCAGCGGCCGTTTTGCATCCGTGAAGCTTGGGGCGGTTAAGTCGGATCCTTTCCAGGTTACTTCCGGCGTCCCCCAAGGGAGCCATCTTGGACCGCTTCTCTTCGTGCTTTTTGTGAACGACCTCTGCAGTGAATTGAAGTCTTCCAAAACAATGTACGCTGACGATTTGAAAATTTTCCGCGTCATATCATCTCTAGTGGACTGTTGTGCTTTACAAGAGGACATCGAACACGTTTTGAGATGGTGTGAAAGGAACGGAAATGGAGGTGAATGTACAGAAATGTAACATAATCACCTTCGCGCGCATTCGCTCTCCGATAGTTTTCAGCTACGCAGTGAAGGATTGCTCTTTGAACAGAGTCTCACTCGTAAAGGATCTTGGTATTCTGCTGGACAGTAAACTACGTTTCACCGAGCACATTTCATCAGTCGTTGCCAAATCGTTCGCTGTATTGGGCATCTTAAAACGCAATGCTCGTGAATTTAAAGACGTTTACTGCCTCAAAACACTGTACATATCACTAGTGCGCAGTATTCTCGAGTATGGTGTAGTTATATGGACTCCTTTTCATGCAATGCATATAGAGCGAATCGAACGAGTGCAGAAGGCGTTTATCAGATTTGCGCTTCGACGACTTCCATGGAGGAATCGGCCTCATCTGCCTCCCTACGAACACCGGTGTGCACTGATCAACATGCCCACATTGAAAACCCGTAGAACTTATTTACAACGGCTTTTCATCTTTGATCTCCTCGAAAACAACATCGACTGTCCTGAATTGTTGACGCGACTTCGTTTTAATGTCCCAGCAAGAACTACTCGCAGAACGGAATTCTTTCGACGCTCCACGCATAGAACGCAGTATGGTCATAATAGTCCCCTATATGTTTGCTGTCAATCTTTTAACGATGTGAATCAATATTATGAATTTAGAATAAGTAAACTAGCTTTCAAATCAAGAATTAGATTTTAAGAATTAGTCTGAGCGATTTTTTTTTTAATCGAAGGCTGTAAATAAATAAAAAAAAAAGAATAAAAATTAAAAATCTTTGAAACAGCATGCATAAATATTCAAGTTTTCTTCGAAAAAATCAAAGTTACCCCGTTTTACGGTACACGTTATGTTTGTCATGTCTACCTATCTCAAGTGATATTAATTATTCTGCCTTTTGGCTCGGTACCTTTTATCTGTTCGTACCTACGGTATTTCTGAGCTATAAGTACTGGCTGCAGTTGGCGCAGAAGAGAGACTTCCCGAACTGTGGACTGATTAACATATTATTTTATTCTTTATGTGCAGGATATAAAAATGTTGAGTGCATATTGAAACAAGTATATATTTTCTCTATACAATAAATATCTGCATAACACTATTGCAGGGTTTCTCAACCGGTGGTCTGCGGACCCCTGGGGGCCGTGCAACTCTCTAGGGGGCCCGCGAAGCTATTGAGAACTAGAACTTTTTTCTGGATAATGAATGAGTGTGAGTAATCTCCTAGTTTGTTACAAGAGAGCATTATTCAACCTTTACAAACTTTTGCAGCAAGACCAATCTGAGGGTCGTGGGTTCGAATGCCACCGGTCGAGGACCTTTTCGGGTTGAAAATTTTCTCGACTTCCCAGGGCATAGAGTATCTTCGTACATGCCACACGATATACGCATGCAAAAATGGTCATTGGACATTGTGAGAGCTTACAATAATAATAATAACTGTGGAAGTGCTCATAGGAACACTAAGCTGAGAAGCAGGCTCTGTCCCAGTGGAGACGTATCGCCAGGAAGAAGAAGAAACTTTTGCTATGTATATGAAATATCCTTATCTCTATATATTTTTGAAATTATTTTTAGAGACATTCATATTACAGTTTATAATATTTGCGGTTGAATTCTTGCCAGCTTTCATAAGTAGTATAAGTATCGATGACCCACAGCCAATTGAGATTACCGACCCCAGTAAAATTTTACTGGGTTTTTGAACTACGGATTTTTCGGTAATTTTTACGATTACCGAAAAAAACCAGAAAACGAAAATATGTTTTGATTGATGAAAATTACTGACTTAGTCAGTAAACTTGTGAAGCGTTTTTTCTGGCTTTCCAGTTTCCCATGCTGCATGCTTTGCTTCTCCGGATACTTTTTTTTCAGAAATCAATACAAACTAAACCCCAATCGACATGGATACGACTTGCATTCTTCGTGAGAATAAACATCTACGGTATGCTCATATCTCAGTGGAAGTAATCGAAAAATGTGTGACAAAATCATTATTTGGTTGGTTTGCATACAAGAGGCAAACTCAATGATGCAGATGAATTTACCTTTTGTATGGAAACCAACCGAATTTACCAACGTAAGCAGTTAAATCGTGCTGAGCCTTTTTGGTTGCTTAAAATGGTTGAGTTTCTCACTAACTTTCGACTACTTACCACGAGAAAGCGCAAAATAGGTGCAGGAAAAGTTTGGTTGCCAAAGCCGTGTCTCCCGGCGCCGGACGATTTTACAGCAGGAGATTCTCATTTGACACTTTCCCACATGCGCATCAGTTTGTTTTGATATGATTTTGACGACAAGCCAGTAAAAAACACCAACTACTGAATATTCGGTAATTGTTTTTACTGACTTTTCGGCCTGTTCGGTAATGTAGCAAAATTGCGCCTGACAGCTACCGTAGTTCAGTAAAAAGTAAAAAATATTACTGAACGTCAGAAGTTTTCAATCAAAAAGCTGAAAGTTCGGTATTTTTTATGATTTATAATTGATTGAGTGTGCGTACAATGCGTAGTTGCTACTCCGTAACTGACCAGAATAATCAAAGTGCACAAGGAACTAAGACATGTTGCTTTCAATCTTCAATTTACACATTCGAGAACTCCAAACATTAAAAAGTCAATAACGGCGTCGGCCACATACTTACGGTTATTGGGGAAGGGAAAGAATGGACCTGGATCACATCTGCATTTCCATGGTCGTCATGGGAAGGAGTTTTGTAAGTGGAGGATAGTAGTCGGTAAGTCGTCACTTTTAGCGTTGAACCATGCAAACTTTTTTTTTCTCAAATAATAAAAATCAGGTAAAGGGTAAGGTATGGCGATTTTAGTGTTAATGTGCAAAAGCCTATGTCGAAACTTACAGTGACGAACTGTTCATATTTTGTTGAATCAATTAATGTTAGTAACATTACCACCGTTGACATGATACAAACAAGTTTCATAATATGTTGTTCATTTAAAATAGAAGCATGAAACGAGCTTACCAAATTGATCATCATCCATTCTTGATGAAGCAGCTGTAGCTACTGTAACCAGCATGCTCATTTCACAAAATCTAAATATCACTCCGGCGACGCGAAAACCTGAACTCGATTGCACTCAGAACACGTGCAAACTAAAACGAAAAAAAAACTCCGACAACGCAAAAAGAAACACGATTTTTCTAGTGAAGATGAAACGAAGCCAAAACTCAAACCCTTAAGAGCTGGTTCCTTAAAAGCCCAATTGGTTCCTAAGAAGCGAATAAGCAAGTCTCTTGAAATATCCATAGCAGCATCTAAAGGTGGTGCAAATTGTTTGGCAAATTTTTCGTAGATTTCACATTCTTCGGGGATACCCTAAAACGGGGTAACTTTGATAGTTTTTTTCGAAGCAAACTTGAATATTTTATGCATGCTGTTTCAAATAATTATAATTTATATTTTTAAAACAAGTACTGGCATCCTTGCTATCGAATGCAGTTGACAGATTGCCATAAGATTTATTTTGAATGGATGTATAATTTTTCATATAATCGAAAGTTGGTTTTCTGTTTTGGGGTAACTTTGATAATGGAGCATAATTCAAACAAAATTGAATGAATAACGAACATTTGTAGGGCATTGCATACCTCTAGGCGTTTAACGCCATATGGAAATTTCTGACTTAGATTACAAAAATGGTGCTTTTCGCTAAGATATTTGAGACCGTATTCAAGTTCTATGATAACTAGGCTGTCAAAGATAAGTGGCCAACTATTCAGAACTACATCAAATAGTGATCGTAGAACAGATTGTTTGTAAGCGTTTCGGAAATGCTAAAATTGTGTCAATTTTCAATTTTCGTATGAAAAGCCTCAAATGTTCTTGATTCAAATGAAAACCGCTCTTACATGAAGTGTCATACTTATATTCTTTAGTTTTGCATTCGTTTTGCGCAATTGATTAACAGAAGTTATGATAATTCGTTTAGTATGTGGTGGGTTACGCACTATCAAAGTTACCCACATTATCAACCCCGTTTTACGGTACTTCAAAATCTTGTGAAAATTTGTATGTAAGATTCTCTACGAAATCGTTGATTAATGCTTACGAATATTATCTATCTATTTTATTGATGTTTTTCGGTGAACAAATAAAACATTGATTTATCGTTTGCGTAACGTTTCGGCCTACTGCACTAATTCGGCCATCTTCAGACGCCTAAAATTTTTATTACAAAAAACACAAATTAATATAACATTTTACATACATTTTTTTCCCACCACAACTCACATATCAATCACCGCAGCTGAAACTACCTCCTTCCAATCCAGCTTGGAGATCACGTACAACCGTTCAGAGAGGTACTTTGCTGTTGTGGTGTATAGAGTTTCCAATTTTCCCGGGAATCGACTTCCCGGGAAACGGGAAATAAAATTGTCATTTCCCGGGAATTCCCGGGATCCCGGGAAATTCTTAAAACGTATAAACTGCTTATTTGATGGATTTTTTTCAAATAATTTATATTTTATGTACATTATATTTTAGCCCATTGCATTTGTACGATTGTTTTTCTCTTTTTTTATGAGTAATTTATTTACAGTATTGAACAAAACATTTGCTTTTTCGATTTTCCATACAAAATGGTCAATTTCAGAGTATTGGATCTAAGTCATTTATGGACCGATTTGAATGAAATTTGAATGAAATGTGCTCCAGAAATAACTTGAATTTTAACATACATTTTTGAGTGATTTTTCCAACCACGGGTTTTAAAGCAATAATGGTTTATCTGAAGTGATTTTTTTGACGATTTTTTATAATTGACATAACTAAGCAAATTGAAGAAATACCTTTATCTTCAGCAAAGTTGTAGATTTTCTAGACGAACAATTTTTCTGAAAACAGTTTTTTGTAGGGCCATTGGATTTACAGATAAACAGTTTCGAATTTTTCGACGAAAATTACTCTTTAGCAAAATCGTTATTACTTTTAAACTCGTGATTGGAAAAATCATTGAAATATATATTTCGTAATATAAGTTATGCCTAATGTCTTGTGAAAATTTGATATAAATCGGTCCTTGAATAACTGAGATCTAGCTTACCAAAATTGACCATTTTGTATGGAAAATCGGAAAAGTTGCAAATGTTTCCTAAAGAATGTTGGCTTTGTTTTTTGCTAGGCTTTATAACCAAAAAATAATAAAATTAAGTAAAATTAGATGTGGAGGTCATTTTTACCCAATCGTATGAAGTTATAATATTTGCAAACATTTAATACATCTTTTCAACACTAGAATACAAAACAAACAAATAGAAACTTTGAAAGCTTTATAACCCTACTCAAATCATGAAATAGATTCCTCAAAGTTTCTTTTATATTGTATTGCAAACTTGTACTGCCAAGTAGTAGGCTGTGAAATAAGCCATGCAAAAATCACCTACAAAATGTCAATGAAATGCATCCCGATTTGTTCCCTTTTTCCGGTTGATTTTACCCAAAATTTTAATTCACAAACACGTCGCATCTCTAGTGAGGACATTGTTTGATATGATATGAAAAGTAAATTGTGCGATGTTTTTATTTGAAAATAAATGGTCAATTCTGTATTTAAAGAGAGCTTCTCGGGAACTACAGAAATCCCGGGAAATACGGGAATCCCGGGAAACAGAAAATCATTTCCCGGGAAACGGGAATCCCGGGAAATCTCATTTCCCGGGAAATGTTCGCGGGATTGGAAACTCTAGTGGTGTACGTCAAGTTCTCGCTTCATCTTCTTTCGTTATTGGTCATTTGTCATAGTTTAACCACTAACGCATTGTAGTTAGTGTTGAACGAACCACACTCACGTTGTAGGTTGACTGTATTGCTTTCTCCTGCCAATTTGATATGGAAAGTCTCCGCTACGATCCTGCTTTCCTGGTCAGCGATGCGTTCAACAATTTTTGTCTCGTCGAAATTAAATACATGTCCGTCAAATAATGTGTGGTGTGTTAGTCCTGTCCTGTTGTCTTTTCGTTTAACGTCATTCTTATGTTCTCTTATTCTCGTGTCAAGTTTTCTTCCAGTCTGTCCTATATACATCTTTCCGTCTCCAGTGCCACACGGTACAGAGTACCGTTATTTCGGGTGAAATTGATCACTTTTCACTGTTTTCCATGTCTGTTTTCTATGATGTTGCCAATTCCAAACAACTTAATGCAGGAAAACAAGTACGACGCTGAGCCTCATTGGTTTATATACTCAAATTTTCATACAGTTGTGATTTAAGGGCTCAAAATCGCCTCTAAAATAAAATATCAAAGAATTCCATTTCGGGGTGAAATTGATTACCTGTCAAAACAATTATTGTTAATTTTGAAAACAACTTTACTTATTTAATTTGGGCCTCCTGAATCCAAATATGCTTGCCAAATTCTTAACAATTGCAAAATCTATGGAAATAATAAACAATTAATTTTCAACAATACCGCAGAAAACGCCTAAATGTAGGCAATTTCCGAAGGAATCTATTGATATCTATTAAAAATTCAATTATTACAACAAAATGAACAAATTGGTACGAATTTTGATGATAAAATTCATTTTGGCGATATATTTCAAGCATTCGTACAATTTTTCAGGTTGACACCATGTCCAAATCCTTGTTTAAAACTATAAGTTTATTGATGTCTGAAAATACCACACAGAACACGATTATGGAATTTTCTATTATTTTCATAGAAATAAACATTCCTTAACACAAAAAGCTTCACAACATGCAATTCGACAATAGTTAAGACAAACAACGTTCATTTACATAGGTTGCATTGATTTCTGTGCTCTATTAGAGGAAAATAAAATCGTGTGACAAAGTGATCAATTTCACCCTACTGATCAATTTCACCCGAATTTACGGTACACCACATTCTTCTGTTGTCCTGGTGGAATGGGATCCTTCAGCTTGGTAAAAATCTTGTTTTTCAGCTTGCATTTGGCACGGTGTGTTTCGTAGAACAAATTTATTTACAAAAAAATAGGTAAGTCTGAAACTTCGCCACAATAAAGTCTAGGTCTCTCGCGTTCATTTGCTGCAAAAACCAAAAAATCGGTCGGGGGGTCTAGAGTAATTTTTTTTTTATTGATTTCGAGGGACTTGCACATATGTTCCTATTTGCGTATATCTCGGGTCAAATTTTAAAAATGTTTGAGAATCCATTCTCCGATTTGTTCCTTGCCATCCTTACTATAACAATAGTGTTCTGTGAAATTTTCAGCTTTCTACGAGGTGATTTAAAGGTGATTTAAAGGCCCAAAGACAATGTAGGTTTGCGTGGAAAATACTATGAAGAAATTTTGAGATATGTTCCAAACACGCTTGTACTGTAATGTACAAACATGCTTGTACTGTAAGTACAAACTTATTATCCCATTGTAAAAACTCATTCTTTAAACTATAATAAAGAAACTTGCTGAAGAGAGAAG
Source organism: Aedes aegypti (assembly GCF_002204515.2). Taxonomy (NCBI): domain Eukaryota; kingdom Metazoa; phylum Arthropoda; class Insecta; order Diptera; family Culicidae; genus Aedes; species Aedes aegypti. The sequence goes on along the minus strand of NC_035108.1, from coordinate 241,608,092 downwards.
TTCAATCCGACGGATAGCAGAAGAGATATTCATGAGTTTGTTTGCAATTATTTAGATTTACATTGGATTATAGCCCTGCAAACATGTACAAAAATCACAAAAAAAATTAGCTCAAAGGGATTGTTTCTTCAGCAACATCTTTCATTAAGGTTTGAAGAATGATTTTTCAATATGTGATGATAAGTTTCTACTTACATTACAGTACTAGCGTATTTGGAACATGTCTCAAAATTTCTCCATAGTAATTTCCATATAAACCTACATTGTCTTTGGGCCACCTTCAAATCACCACCTAGAAAGCTGAAAATTTCACAGAACACTATTTTTATGGTAAGGATGCTAAGGAGCATAGGGGAGATTGGATTTTCTAACAATTTTAAAGTTTGAATCGTCCTAATGTACATATGATTGAATGTATATATAAATGAATGTACGTATGTATATCTGTAAGTAAATATTTAAGTATACTAGAAATACTGGAGAATGGATATTAGTCGAGATTTCAGTGCTTTGTTTTTTTCAAATGCGACCGGTAATTTTATAAAACTGTTATCCATCTATTAGTATCCACCTATTATAATAAAAAATAAAGCAACTATTTAAATTAAATTAAATCAATTTATCAAGATTTGTAATTTTATGGTCAAGTATGTAATACATTTGAAAAGATTCTGGTATTTCACTTTTGTATCACCGAGTAAAAAAAGAAATCTCGCATAATTTATAATCTCGTCCTAAAAGCCATAGGTGACCAAGTGTGTAACTTGTTATTACTAAGCAAACGAATGGATTTACACTTTATTTCACAATGCTAAAATGAAGAGAAGATCCTCCTCTGTCTCCCAGCGGTGACAGTTTTTATTTTGGTCCATTTATCTGCTTAATAACAACGAGCTACACCCTCGGTTACCTATGGTTTTTAGAGTGGAAGATACATAGATGCCCAACCTCGAATTTTCAAAAGCACAAGTCTAGAGAAGCAAACAACCGGTAGCTCACAGGTCACTCGCTGGTAGCGACCAATCAATAAAATGTTCAACGCACAAGGTGGTCAGGTTCTTTAGATTTGTGCTCTTGAAAAGTCGAGGTTTGATTTCGATGCATCTTCACCTTATAACGAGATCATAAGTTATACAAGAAATATTTCCTAATAACTTCTTACATCATTATGACCAATTTAAGCACGATTTTCAAGGGTTTTTGTAGGAAATATTTAAAATTATGCTTGAGACAGTTTTGCGATTATGCGTATATCATATGTCATGTATGCTTTTTACAGCCCTTTTGACCAAGAACAACTTTAATTTCCATGCCAAGGTATGCAAATGGTTTAATCTTGCATTTTGTCCCGTATCTCCATACGTTCAACGCAATGTGCGTCGGTGCAAAAACACATATCCATAAATACTTTACACAAAATTAAAAAAAAATGTTCTGGACCCCCCGACCGATTTTTTTGATTTTGGTCTCAAATGAAAGAGCAAAGTCTAATTGTTTTTAGTTTGAAATTTCAGACTTACCTATTTTTTTGTAATAAAGTTGCTCCACAAAGACACCGTGAGGCTTTTAGCTATTTTTTCCGAGCAAAATCCCCATGTCAGTGATTCTTTCTACGTCTATCTCTGCATCACTTTTTGTAGGATTTGAACACGATCCTTTCAAAAAGTAGATGAAAAAACCGAATTTAGTACTATACCATTTAATTCCACTAGAGTTTGTATCCTTTGACAGATACACGTATTTCGACCTCAACTGTAAGGCCGTCTTCAGTGTCGTGTACTAGACTCGACTCTAGTACACGACACTGGAGACGGCCTTACAGTTAAAGTCGAAATACGCGTATCTGTCAAAGGATACAAACTCTAGTGGAATTAAATGGTATAGTACTAAATTCGGTTTTTCATCTACTTGTAGGTACCGTAAATTCGGGTGAAATTGATCAGTAGGGTGAAATTGATCACTATGTCACTCGATTTTATTTCTTTCTAAAGGAGCACAAATATCAATGTAACCCACAGTGAATGAACGTTGTTTGTCGTAAGCATGTCCAAATTGTGTGTTGTGAAGTTTTTTGCGTTCAAAAATGTTCATTTCTATGAAAATAATGTAAAATTTCAAAATCTTGTACGGTGCTGTATTGACAAACATCAATAAACTTCTAGTTCTAGACAAGGATTTGGACATGGTATAATCCTGAAAGTTTGTTAGGATACTTAAGATATATCCCTTAACTAAATTTCATAACCAAAACTCCTACCAATTCACTGATTTGGTTAAAATAAATTGAATTTCTGATAGATATCAGGAAATTCCTTAGGAAATTGCATACTTTTAGGCGTTTTCCGCGTAATTCTTGAAATTTAATTATTCGTTATTTATATAAATATTGCATTGTCAAGAATTTGAAAAGCATATTCGGATTCAGGGAGCTCAAATTTATCATGTAGAGTTGTTTTGAAAACTAACAATAATGGCATTGACAAGTGATCAATTTCACCCCGAAATGAGATCCTCTGATTTTTTTATTTTACAGGTATTTGTTAACACTAAAATTACATTTGTTAGAAAATTTCGGTACATAAGTCGATGAGGCTCACCTGCGTACTTGTTTTTCTGCATTTAGTTGTTTGACATTGTGAACATTATAGAAATCAGACAAGAAAAACCGTGAAAAGTGATCAATTTCACCCGAAATTACGGTATTCTACTAAACAGCTCGAAGATTTATTAACTTTCAAAAAAGTTGTTTTTCGGATTGTTGGCAAGATATTTGGAAAAATCTTGATTTAAAGCCCAAACAAAAACTTAAATAGAAATTATAGCAGATTGTAGCATTTGAGGGTTGACTAAAAACGTTATTTTAAGTGTGCCTACCTAGTGGCAAGTATATCTGTTGAAAAACATTTGCATATACATTGATTTCTCGCATAATTTCTGATCTCGCCCTAAAAGCCATTGGTAACCATGTGTGTAGCTCGTTGTTTTGTGCATTTGAATGGATTTACACGTAATTTAACAACGCTGTGGTAAAGAAAGGATCATTCTTTACCTGCCAGTGTTTTTTTTTTATTCATTCATTTGCTCAGAAACATTGAGCTACACAAAGTCTATAAAAAAGATTGAGAACCACTGAACTAGCGCAATATTGAACAATAAGCACGAAAGTCCATCACCTTGTCGTAGTCCCCGGTGGGATCCAAACGAACTGGAATGTTTGCCTGAAACCTTCACACAATTTCGCACACCTTCTATCGTTGCTCTTATCAGTCTCGTGAGCTTCCGCATGCCGCTATCGTATGCCGCATTGAAATCGATGGCCGCATTTAGAATGGTGATCGCTCGAAAGTTCTCACAATCTAACTCGTTGCCTTTCTTGCAGATGGGGCATATTACCTGTTACGGCGCGTGAACAAACACGGGATTTTCGGACACCTATTTAGCACTTCGTTATTTGCTTGGAGAATGCTTTAAGCTGCGGAAGTTTATTTACAATTAGTTTTACAAATTTTTACTGAAGTTTTTATTTGCTTACGTATTTAGTCCTTCTTTTAATTTGTGCGTTCACTGTCCGCAACTGTCTTCAACAATCTATGTGTTTCTGTATAGAACAATTCAAGTAAATTATAAGTATTATGTATTTCAGTGTAATTCAGTGTACTTACGAATTCGATTCAACTAGAAACTAAGTTTATTGTAAGTTTTTAATGTGTTATAATGTAACTAATCAAGGAATCCAACAACGTTTTAATCTAATCGATTGTTCTGATGTCTGTTTTGATTATTCTTGCTGTTACCACCGGTGACAGCTATGCGATCACGGTAGGGTATGCAAGGTAGCCCCAAGGTTTCCCCCAAAGTAGTGGTAGTGCGCACAGTGGGTCTACTCATCCACATTCCCCGACCCGTATTGCTGTTTGGTTTCTTCAGCTATACCGCCAACTGCCACGTCAAGCACTGCCACTTTGGTAACTGGTCGTTGAAGAACTCCATTGACCGTCTGTACATCCACTCTTCTAACTCTGCCATCGTTGCCAGGAATCGCCTTCACCACCTTTCCACGTGTCCAGCTGTTTCGCATACCTTCGTCAACCACGAACACTAGGTCACCAACTGCAATGGGCTTGATGTCATCGAACCATTTAGTACGACGACAGATTATGGGCAGATATCCTTTTATCCACTTGACCCAAAACTCATCCAGTAATGAACGAATTAGATCCCAGTTCGCTCGAAGCGTTCGCCCACTGTCTTTGACGGGTTGCTGTAACGGCTGAACTATACCGTTTGAGCTAAGCATCAGGAAGTGGTTGGGCGTAAGCGCTTCATCCTCTTCCGTATCCAGTGGCACAAACGTCAATGGCCTGGAATTTACGATTCCTTCTATCTCGATCAGGAGAGTCTGGAAGGTTTCTTCGTCCGGCGTTCTGCAGGTCGATAATGTTTGTAATGAAGTCTTCACAGTTCGTACTAGGCGTTCCCACACGCCGCCCATATGTGGGGCAGCGGGAGGGTTGAACCGCCATTGGGTGTCATGGTTGGTGAATGTCCCAGCCAATTCACGATTCACCGCCGTAACTTCCGCTCGTAACTCTCTGCTTGCTCCAATGAAATTTGTGCCCTGATCACTATAGATCTCCTGTGGGGCACCTCTTCTGGCTATAAATCGTCTAATCGCCATCTTGCACGACTCGGTAGACAGACTGGCAGCTACCTCCAGATGAACGGCTCGTATCGTCAGACAGGTTATCAGTACAACCCATCTTTTGACGCTGCTTCTTCCAATACGAATAAGAAATGGCCCACAGTAATCGATGCCAATAAATGTGAATGGCCGGACATATGGGGTCAATCTTACAGCTGGAAGAGGTGCCATTCTAGGTGCCTTGGAGACCGCACGGTACACAACACACCATGAACAATTTCTGGCTACTCTTCGAACGATTGTCCTTAAACTTGGAATATGGAAGATTTGTCGGAGTTCGTTTGCAACGGTTTCTCCATACCCATGTGCGTAGCGCTGATGAAAGTGCTCAACGAGTAACTCGGTGAAACGATGCTGTTTAGGAAGAATTACCGGAAATTTTGGTCCGTACGGAACTAATTTAGCTGATCCAATTCGGCCTTCAATTCGCAGAACTCCATGCTCGTCCAGAAACACCGACAGCTTACGCAGTGGGCTGTTCTTATCCAACCGTTTGGCTTGCTCCGACGGACACTGTTGATTCTTGCGCACTGTGGACAGCTCTCCAGGATACTCTTCAGCTTGCACCAACTTCCAGAGTACAACTTCTGCATTTCCCAGTTCTTCTCTCGATAATACGCTTGCATCACAGCTTTCGGCATCACCTCTTCCCCGACAACGATTGATGAAGCGAAGAATGTAACCCACGGTTCTCAGCAGTCGTTGATATTTGGAGAAACGATGATATTGTATCAAAGATTCTGGAGCCGCTCGATGATGCGTGTGAACCGATCGCAATTCTTCCGGAGTACCCGCTGGTTGAAACTCTTGGACTGGCCATTCAGATTCGTTCTCGTATAGGAATTCAGGACCTACAAACCATCGGCTATCAGCTTGAAAGCTAGGTCCTTTGTCCCATTTCGTGGCCTCATCCGCAACGTTGAATCTTGTTGGAACCCATCGCCACTCTTGTAGACTTGTTTCGCTCAGAATTTCGCTTACTCTGTACGCCACAAATTGTCGGTATTTACGCTGGTCTGAACGAATCCACGACTGCACCGTTTTAGAGTCACCCCAAATCAAACGACGTGTTATTGGCAATGTGTGGTTTTCTTGTACTGATTTCATCAATCGAACTCCAATCATTGCAGCCTGTAACTCTAATCGAGGAACCGACATTGGTTTGAGAGGGGCTACTTTGGTTTTGGCGGAAACAAGTGTACATCGTACTTGTCCACGGTCGACAATCCTGAAATAAGCGGCGCATGCGTACGCTGTCTCGCTCGCGTCGACAAAAACGTGTAGTTCTATGCTGCGAAGGCTATGGGAATCGTATCCCGGGAAGTAACAGCGAGGAATCTTCACAATATTGAGGTTGCGAAGAACTTCCACCCAACGCCACCATTGATTGGCCAACTCCGCTGGAATCTGGTCATCCCAATCCACACCTGCTCTCCAAATGTCCTGGATCAAGCACTTGCCATGGACAACAAACGCCGCCACAAGCCCGAGGGGATCAAAAATACTCATGACAACTCTCAGAACTTCACGTTTCGTTGGGATTGCTCCTCCTACCAGCAGTTGTTGAATGTCGGGCCGAAAGTTGAAGCAGAACGTGAGTTCGTCACTTTCTGGAAGCCACATCATACCCAAAACTCGTTCTGAGTCGGTTGCTTTCACCGCAGTGAAGCTTTTTGTAGTCTTCGAACTCTCTTCCCCGACCCGTCGAAGAACTTGTTGGGAATTTGAGAGCCAGTTTCGAATTTCAAATCCCGCGCTTGCATGAATCTCTCGTACCTCGAGTGCAACTCGAACCGCTTCTTCAACCGTATCCGAACTGTTAGCATAATCATCTACGTAGGTGTTCTCTACAATAGCTGTTGCTGCTTCGGGGTAAACGTGCTTCCATTCCTCGGCGTTTTTGTTCTTGACGTATTGGGCAGAGCAAGGCGAACATGTTGACCCAAACGTCGCCACGTCCATCACGTATTCTTGCACCGGTTCATTAGGATTATTCCGCCACAAAAAGCGCTGAGCTTGCCGGTCTTCCGGCCGAATGATAATCTGGTGGAACATTTCTTTTATGTCGCCGGTGATGGCGATCTGTCGTTGGCGAAAACGAAACAGCACTGATGGAAGCGAGGTGAGGAGATCTGGGCCTGCCAACAGCATAGAATTAAGCGAAACCCCATTAGTTTTTGCGGCGGCATCCCATACTACCCGAACTTTTCCAGGTTTGTTTGGATTCTGCACGACCCCTAACGGCAAATACCAAACCCTATTTGGATCACTACTGGTTGATTCTTCATCGGATAGCTTATGCGCATATCCTTTCGCTTGGTAGTCGACAATCTGCTGACGCACGTTTGCATACAACTCCGGTTTCTTGGATAGGCTTCGCTCCAAACACGCCAACCGCTTCTCAGCCATGAATCGGTTTTCGGGAAATTCGATGCAGTCAAATTTCCACAATAAACCGGTTTGAAATCGGCCAGCTGCTGTACGAATGGTTGTCTTCTCCAGAATTTCACGTGCTCTACGATCTTCGACGGCTTCAACTTGTGGAACAAGTGCTACACCAACACTTTCCATCGAAAAAAAGTTCTTCACTGTATCGTGCAGCTGTTGATCTGACGAACGAACGCAAATGTGCAGATGACGATATTCAGGCGAATCGATGAGGCCTTCTGCCTTGCCGTAGATGGTCCAGCCTAATCTAGTTTTGGCTGCAACTGGCTCACAATACCTTCCTTCCCGCTTCTTCAAAGTTAACAAGAGTTTTGCGTTGTCGGCGCCAATCAAAATACGAGGGGCAGCACTTGTATAACTGTCCACAGGAAGGCCCTTGAGATAGTGAAACTTAAGCGCCAATTCATCGTAATGTAACGACTGTGGGGGAAGATCTAAGTTGTCGACCGTACGCACATAGTCCAACGTGTGCTTCCGATCTTTTCCAACAGCCGAGACTTCAAGTTTCACGTTCTGGGAATCCCTTTCGGTTCGCTTGATATTTCCGGTCCATTGTAGGCACAAGGGTTCAACTTCGCCTTCAACTCCCAGCTCATCATCCAGGTCCTTTTCTATGAGTGTGTGCGAAGAACCATCGTCGAGAAACGCCAACGTGTTAACTGATGCACTTTTCCCATAGAGAGTTACGGGAAGTATTCGGAAGAGTACCGGACACGGAAGCTGACGGTGGACATTCACTGTTGCTGACGATGCAGGCTGGCTTCTCGATGACTCTGTTGTTCCGGTTGTCGACGACTGAGGATCTCCTGGGTGTAACAACTTGTGATGACGCGCTTCGCAGCTACCAACACCACAAACTGTGGCCTTGCATGGCCACTTGCCGTGTGGAATCAAGCATCGGCGACAGAGGTTGAACTGTTGAACGGTTTTCCAACGATTTTCCAACGTCAACTGCTTGAAATTGTTGCACTCCTTCACTTTATGTCCGTCCCTTTTACACAAAAGACACGGCTTCGGCTGCTGGCTTGCATTCACACGTATTTCTTCCTTTCCCTCGCATATGGATTTCGCTTTGGAGTCCGTTGTATGGGTATTAACAAAACCCTTTTCTTTTCCCTTGGGTTTCTCTGGTTTTCTCACGGGTTCTGCGTAGAGGGTGACGTTGCTGGCTGCCGACACAATTGTTGCCATGTAAGAGCCAAAGCTACGTAAATCCACCACAGGCACACTTCGCTGATACATAGCCCAGTCCAGCTTAATGTTGGCTGGCAATTTGTCCACCAACTCTTGGAGTAGAGAGGGATTAGACAAATGAGCATCCATACCCATCGACTGTAGTTGACTGCACAAGTTCTGCACCACGAGCCCAAAACTGATGAGACTTTCCAGTTTATCTGCTTTCGGCGCCGGAGTGGAATACACCTTGTTCATCAAACACTTCACTATAAGTTCCGGACGTCCATAGAGTGTCTCCAAGGTGGCCATCACCTGCGGTACGGATGACGGATGGTAGAGATGTCCCCGAACTGCCTCCTTCGCATTTCCTTTCAGGCAGCGTTGTAGCCGCATGAGGTTTTCGTCGTTGGTATACCCACACATACGCGTTGAGTTGTTATAGCTGCTCACGAACAATGGCCAGTCTATGGGATCACCGGTGAATTCCGGTAGCTCCTTAGGCACAACATGTCTCGCGGCAATCTGCTGCGAACTCGGTCCACAATTTGCTGCTGGATTAGGGGTCGCTCCTTCCCAGTAAACACAAACTCGTATACTATAGCGCATAAGAGTACAAAAGTGGAGGCGATATACGTACATACGCCATAAGGCTGCATGCAAAATGTACGTATATCGCCTCCACATTTGTACTTTTATATCCTTTCATATACGATCATGTGTTTACTGGGTTGTGACACTAACGGCGTAACTATTGGGTTCGGAACACTCGGTACACTCGCGACAAACGGGCGAAAGGGAACATCATCAGGGAAGGCGGATTGCTGATTAATCAGATTCGGAACACTTCTACCGGTCCTAGCGAACGGGTAGGAAGGCACATGAACCGAAGACTGACGATTGATTGGATGGGAAATTCTCGGTTCGTATTGCTGTGGTATATTTCCAGCGAAAACGAAAGGATCGTTACTAAACGAGTTGGGAACTCCTGGCTGGTTAGATGGGAAGTAGTTTGACGAAACCGTCGGATTCCAAGGAGGAAATAATCTAGAACTTGGAACGGTGTTCTGTGTGGTACACTGTGTAGCGAAACTAACACTAGCCTGTGTCCTCACCGAGAGCGGGATGGCCGCCTGTCTACCTATTTCCTGATCTACTCGAAACGGGCCATGCAAGTTTGACATACCTGTACCTGCCGTATTACTTAGGCTAGTTACTGCTGCCGAAACGTTGCTGCTGTCGGGAACTGGGTATTGCTGTCGCTGACTGGATGAACTTCGCTTGAGGTTGGCCAACTGTTGTTGAAGTTCCTGAATCTCTCTCTCTAGATCCACCCTAGATCTGTCGCCGATGTGGGATGGAGATATGTTCATATCCCAAACCGCTGGCCTAGCTTGCTGTGTCGTGGGGGGAGATATGTTTGCTGCTACGTCGTCAGTGCGAGGCACTTGTCTTTCTTGCAGCGGAGTGCTAGACGTTGTTGGTTGTGACGAAGGAAGATTCGGAACCGAATCCACGGTACTTTGCACGGCGTGTGGCACGAGTATTCCCCACGAAGCGATATTATTACGGTCGTACGGATCAGTAGCTGCTACGGACTTGTTGAGAATGTCAGTCTGGGTAGAAACAATCGGAAACGTACCGCCACCCGAGCTTCGACCAGTTGCTTGAGGACCAACTTCGGTTATTGGCGTGGCACCGACGGGGACTTGGTTTGTCCCGAATCCAGCTGCCATGGCCAAATCGTTATTGTTCACCCAGTTCTCAACCTCACCGAATTTGCTATGTGTGCTAGAACGACTTTTCCGGCTCACACCGGCTTGCGATTTCTCTTCTTCCTGCAGCACTTCGTATTTCTTGCTAATGTACCGCTTCGCGATCTCCAACTTCTCCTGCATGATTCGCTGCCTTCGCTCCCTTTCCTCTTCTACTACCTTCTTCTGTAGAGCAGCTTCCTCCTCCATTTGCTCCACAAGTAGTTTCTCCTGCAGTTCTTTTTCTTCCTCTAGCCGAAGTAGCTCGAGTCGCCTTCTTGCCGAATTAGTGCTGGACGTAGTTGATCTGGTGGATTCCAGTCCGTGCTGTAGCGCGCAGGTGACACACGCAAAGCTGCGATCTCTGACACTTTCGTCAACCCTGGCGCAGGTGAAGTGAAACCACCTCTCACACAGGTCGCACTGGACCATCCATCTGTCCGCCACATCGGAGCGATTGCAGGAGGGACAACGGGCCGCAACGGAACTTTCTTCGTCCGTAAGCTGTCGGATGACACCGCGACGTTTACTTGTCGTCCTGCTCGAGCCCGGCATCTTCAAGGCTGGATGTGTCCACTTCGAGGTTAAATACCTTAAAGTTTGTTACGGCGCGTGAACAAACACGGGATTTTCGGACACCTATTTAGCACTTCGTTATTTGCTTGGAGAATGCTTTAAGCTGCGGAAGTTTATTTACAATTAGTTTTACAAATTTTTACTGAAGTTTTTATTTGCTTACGTATTTAGTCCTTCTTTTAATTTGTGCGTTCACTGTCCGCAACTGTCTTCAACAATCTATGTGTTTCTGTATAGAACAATTCAAGTAAATTATAAGTATTATGTATTTCAGTGTAATTCAGTGTACTTACGAATTCGATTCAACTACAAACTAAGTTTATTGTAAGTTTTTAATGTGTTATAATGTAACTAATCAAGGAATCCAACAACGTTTTAATCTAATCGATTGTTCTGATGTCTGTTTTGATTATTCTTGCTGTTACCACCGGTGACAGCTATGCGATCACGGTAGGGTATGCAAGGTAGCCCCAAGGTTTCCCCCAAAGTAGTGGTAGTGCGCACAGTGGGTCTACTCATCCACATTACCCCTTCCTTCCACTCCACCGGTAGCTGGTTCTGTTTCTTAGATTGTGCCTATCAGCCGGTGCAGACAAATGGCCAGCCTCTCCTGGCCTATCTTTATGAGTTCAGCTTCGATACCATCCTTACCAGCAGCTGATCATTCCAATAGTCGGTCTTGAACCTGGCCAACCTGAGCGTTTAGATCTCCTATGATGATTTTGACGTCGTGGCTTGGGCAGCTGCCGTACTCGCGTTCGAACTGCGCGCAAAAAGCGTCTTTGTCATCATCAGTGCTTCCGGAGTGAGGGCTGGTACGTCTATTATGCTAAGTTGAAGAACCGGCCTTTGAGCCTCAACTTGCACATTCTCTCATTGATCGGCCACCACGCCACCACCCGATCACGCGCCTCTGCACTATAAAAGGGTTCCCAGCTCGTGTGTGTTGCCGCAGCTGTAGTAGATGGTATGGTTACCTCTAAATGTTCGCACCATTGATTCCTTCCAACATACTTCCTGCAACGCTAAGATGCCGAATCCACGGTCCTTCAGCACGTCGGCGAGTATGCGTGTGGTCCCGATGAAGTTGAGAGATTTACAGTTCCACGTACCGAGCTTCCAATCGCTAGTCCCTTTACGTCGCTGTGGTCTTCGTCGATTGTCCCGCTTCATATTCTCTCGTTAATTATTCGTTGCTTGATTTTTTACGGTTGGCCTGCAGGGCCTGATACCAACCCCCTAGATTTCCGGAGGGCCATAGTGCGCAGTTTATCTTAGAGTCCTTCTATGAATCTCGAACGATGATCAGTCGTCCCTGACATGGGGAACAGACGCTGTTGTGAGCACACAAAGGGGTCTATTTTATTCCTGCAGGTACGCGAGGTACCAATGGTACGCCATGCCCAGCCATTTACCGTGCCGAGAAATACAAACAATGAATCAATTAATATGGATATTTGATTGAAGGTTGATTTGATTTATATTGAAAACTAGTGGTCCCGGCAAACTTCGTCTTGCCATCAAGTAAGCTGTTGAAAAACGCCATGGAACGCCCCGTGCAAAATGGATGTTCCGTTTACTCTGTTTTTTTTTTCAACTTTCCCGATAAATATCCTTTGCTTTTTATACACCCAAAACGTCGAAACACTTCAGGAATATAACTATGGAAGAATTTTCAAAATCCTTTAGCCTGTTCTCAAGCCATTTCGTGACATACAAACACCATTCCATTTTTATTTATATAGATAGATAGATATTCGAATATTTCATATTATAACACAGTGGTCCGGATTTCGATACAAAAGTGTCCTGATTTAAAAACATTACTAGCATCAGGTTCCAGATTTAATGACAAGACAAGCTCTTTTATTTTATTATTTTCTAGTAAAAACACGAATAATATTGAAAAAATCATCACTTCATCAAGATCTGGTATAAATCAATGAGTAAAATAATCAAACTTCAAAAATGTGTTTATAAAACATAATTAAATTAGAGTTTGAAAATTTTTGTCAGCTTAAGGCTAAGTAGCCCGTCATTCGTTTTGGAAACAATGATGACTTTTCAGCTTGCATTTCAAAGTGATAAAACTCAGTCTTGATGGTTTACATTGACTTGAAAAAGTATCACTGTACGCGCTTACATGCATAAAGTATGCTGATACTTTTTCAGCTGTGTCAGTGCAAAACCAACTGATTTTCTTTGATTCGAAATCGTGAGATGAATTAGCAACGCTCATCAACAACGCGTACAAATTTCAATGACGGCCTACTTCGCCTTAAATATAAATTGCCATTTGGAGACCGTGTTTATCTCTGCATCTCCACAATGGTTACTGGGATGGATGTTAAATAATGGGGACGATCGTTAGGTCACATGATTCACTTTGGTAAGCAATTATATCATGATAAACAACTATTTGTGACATATAAATATAATATTTTCAATTGATATGAGAAATTTTCAAGTAGAAGAAAATAAAGTCGACACTAACAGTGGCGAACCATTCAAAGTTTGTTGAATAAAGTGGCCCTTCGATAAGTTTACACTTATATTGTCGAACCATTCATGCTTAATAACAAAAATAAAAGTTAATGGAAAGGGGTGTTTAAAAAAAAATGTAAAAAAAAATAATTTATGAATAAGAGTTTATGGCGGCATTCACAGTGACAAAGCATTCATAGTTTGTTAAAAAATCATCATCACGTTCCACCGTTGAAACGAGCTCACCAATTTCTCCATCCAGTTGATCATTACGATAAACAAAGAAGTTTGAATTTCTTTTCAGTCTCCAGGTTTCAAATAAGTTTCAGTAATAACTGCTATATGTATATTATTGGCTGTTATACAATTAAACAGCTAGTCCTCTTTACCATTCAGAGCATGAGGAAGGATTTCAAGATAATCCAAAAAATATTTGGATCCATTAGCCTTTCATGTTCAGCCTTTTGTATTTCAGCTTCATGTTGGAATCCCTTATTATAGGATGTGATGCAGTAAAGCTTCTAAGGATGCGTGCCTAGTTTGTGGCTTATTGTGGGGTGATGTCGATGTCTGTTGATTTGCTATGCTTGTGCAAACATAATAAAATATGTAAGTAGGATTTGTGACATCTCGGCGGTGAACACAATTTATGACGCAATTGCGAATGCCATGGTGATGTAACACATAAACATATAATGTGGCAAGAAACAAGCGCTCGGAAAGGTTAACAAACTAAGATGCTTGATTGATACATCATATTCAGTCCTCCTATTTGGAAATGTACCATAAATTTATCAAAAATCACGACTAAGGGCAAGCTTTATTATATCTAAGTAGATGCTGCTGTGAGCATAGTGCAATTACCATCACTCACCGGTACCCTTATGCTCTCGAGCCATGACCAAGTGAGGTGTAATTATTCAAAGGCTTTTGGCAGATTTACGCGCACTTCGGTTTGGCTGCTGGACTGAGGAACTGGTACCTAAATCGTTTGCGGTTCGGAGAGGATCGGATACCCCCTTTTGCTTGTTTGAGGTTCCACTGGGCTGCCAGCAAGACATATGAGCGCTTTCTTTTCACACACTGCTTATTAGACACGTTCAGAATACGATATATCTTGCGGGCAGATGCATATAGGTGCCCGCGGCTCTTGTGGCTGAGCAATGATCGTACGCTCGACCGCAATAAATCTCCGATAGCTCATATGGTTGTTGAAAGTTGCGGTTACTCGTTCACGCGGCCGGCAGTCTCGTGCAAGCCTTGGCACGAACGGATGAGGCAATCCCGTTCATCCTGCAACCACTCAATCGTAACATTGTTACATGCCTTGAGATTCCTTAACTTCCATCAAGATTTTTTCTTAATTTCCAACGAAGAAATACAATTGAATAGATTTTTGATCTTGTTAGCACTTTTTATGCTGAATTTCGAGTAGAACGTGTCAGAGTTCTGTTTGATCTTTCGACCTTGACACTTGCTTTTGCCGGGGCGAGCGACGAGGGCAGGATCAAACATGTCGCGCGTCGGTCTCGTAAGTGAAAAAGTGCCGCGATCGGTTAGTTCTGTTTGATCTTTCGACCTTGACACTTGCTTTTCCCGGGGCAAGCGACGAGGGCAGGATCAAACATGTCGCGCGTCGGTCTCGTAAGTGAAAAAGTGGCGTGATCGGTGAGTTCGGTTGGAGTAACTGAAAAAGTGCCGCGATCGGTTAGTTCTGTTTGATCCTTCGACCTTGACGCTTGCTCCTGGGCAGTGCGTCAAGAAAGCCCGAACAGTTTTTTTTTATTCTTTTTGGGTCGCGCGCTTATTTTTTTTCCTGAGTGCTTTTTTATAGCCGAGCAAACGAGTGAAGCCGAAAGTGGATTGTGGCTGCTCAGTCAAGGATAACGGATCAATTGGTGAGCTCGTTTCATGCTACTATTTCTAATCTATAAAATATATGATTTATCAACAAACTATGGATGGTTCGTCACGGTGAGTGTCGACACAAACTCTGATTCATGATTTATTTATGTTTAACATTTTTTTTTTTCAGAACACCTTTTATATACCTTTATTTTTGTAATTAAAAAAAACTTTGAATGGTTCGACACTACAAGTGTAGACTTGCGAAAGGTTCACTTTATTCAACAAACTTTGGATGGTTCGCCACTGTAAGTGTCGGCATAATAATAAGAGTGTTCTATGATGTCCCAACCAATCGAGTTTTTTGTTTCTTTTCAAATGAGTAAAATATAATAACACATGCTTTCGTCCTGACAGCTGTAGGAATGTTACATTTAGGTATTTGTTCAACAAACTTTGAATGGTTCGTCACCTCAAGTGTCGGCATTATTTTCCTCTACATAGAAATTGTTCATATCAAATGAAAATATTATATTTACGTATAAGTATGTATATATCTCACAAATCATTGTTTATCATGGTCTAATCGCTTATCAAAGTGAATCCTATGACCCAACGATCCTCCCCATTAACAAACATCCCTCCCAGTAGCCTTTGTGGAGATGCAGAGGCAAACACGGTCTCCAAAAAGCAAAGGTTACACACTAACATTCCTTCCCCCAATCCCACCTGACTGCAAGGACGTGGCCGGCGCCGTTATTGACCCTGTATAAATAGAGGCACTGAATTATGCACACTGAAGAAGATTATGGCCAATCCCAGCCGAACTTCTAGTTGATTCTTTGTGCATTTTCACTGACTTCGGTCAATCACGGAATAGCAACCATTGATATGTGTAGTCAGTCTAAGCTAAGCTAAGCTAAGCTGAATTTCGAGTAGAACGTGTCAGTTGGCCCATTCTAGAAGAGGCTAAGAACTGGAATAGTTATGCCACACAAATAAAGCAATATTAATGGTATTTTAAGGCCAACTGTTCTATTGGTTATTGAGTTATGGTCCTTTATCAGTCTAATATACTCTTACTCAAGATTGGGAGTATTATCTTCTTCTTCTTGGCATTAAGGTCCTCACTGGGACAAAACTTGCTTCTCAGCTTAGTGTTCTTATGAGCACTTCCACAGTTATTAACTGAGAGCTTCCTTTGTCAAAGTTGCCATTTTCACATTCGTATATCGTGTGTCAAATGCGATAATACTCTATGCCCAGTAGAGTGTCCATTTCCCGGCCATTTTGGTAGTCCCGGGAATCGGGACAAATATTTAAACCTGTCTCGGGAAATCATGGGATCCCGTGATTTCTCAAACTTTCAATAAAACTAGTATTTTGGTTTAAATAGAAGTACAAATTCAGCCATTCCATGAAAAACCGATCTAGTGTGTCACCGAATTCTGTGAAAATTTGCTATTTTGTTCCTAATCCGAAATAAGGATACACGTGTTTTTGGATTTTTTGAATAGGGTGACCATTTCCGACATAGGGTTATCAGAAAAAACGCGATTTTGCAATTTTTTTATTTAAAAAAAATTATAAGTTTTGAACCGTTTTACCGATTTTTGATCTTTTTGGACAAAAGAAAGCTAAAAATTTTGACTTTTCAGGAAAAATAAAAAATTTCACAAATATTGTTTTTTTACATGAAAAAATATCTATAATTTCCGTTTTTTTCGTGTTTTGAAGGCCTCGGGACCGGGCTATTGCTATTCTCATTTTTTCTTGAAATTCAGAAAATTTTACGTTTACTGTCAAATTTTCAGTGATGTATGTTTTTTAGTTTTTGAGACATATATTTTTTTGAGATAAAGAATCAGTAATTTTACATCGGCACACACTGTAGATCTCAGTGCATTAGATTTTTTTTTTTTAATTATAACTTTCGAACAGCTCAACCGATTTCCAATCTTTTTTTATGGAATGAAAGCTTAAGATTTCAATTCTTCAGACAAAATTGAAAAATCTGAAAAAAAATTTTACATGCAAATATATTTAAAAATATAGGTTTTTTTTAGAGATTTTCATTTATTTTGCTGTAACAAAAATATTTTTTCAAAGTTTTATATTTTTTTCTGAAAGTTGAAATTTTAAGCTTCCATTCCATGTAAAAAGCTTGGAAATCGGTTGAGCTGTTCGAAAGCTATGATTTAAAAAAAATAAAAAATCCAATCTGAGACCTACAGTGTGTGCCGATGAAAAATGATTGATTTTTTATTTTCAAAAATTTATATCCATAAAACTAAAAAACATACATCGCTGAAAATTTGACAGTAAACGTAAAATTTTCTGAAATTTCAAGAAAAATGAGAACAGCAATAGCCCCTTTGGTATCGAGGCCTTCAAAACACGAAAAAACGGAAATTATTGATTTTTTTTTCATGTAAAAAAAAACAAAATAAATGTGAAAGGAGATTGGGCAAAAATGTATGGGGTTTGGTCCCGGAATGTACACGGATGATTCATATATCATTTGAAAGATTTAAATGGAACAAGAAAAAGTTGATATGGGGCCAAACATATTCGTCGTGGGAGAAAAAAGTTATGTAAGCTGGAAAGATGTGAAAAGAGGTATGTTTTGAATAGTTTTCTATTAATTAATATTTTCTTGCGCAAATGTTTTGAACTCGTGCGTATGTTTGTACTTATGGATGTTTTTATTTTACCCCGTTTATATTTTTCATATATTGTGATTTGACACAGATTTCAGGACGTTTTGTATTGCTGCAATGTTAATATTAAAAACATACGGAGATAAAATAATAAGGATATAGGTATGTGCGTTTGACAAACACGTCGCTTTAGGTAACAGTTGGACACAAATATCAAATCGTGTTATCCTTATTCAGTGTTCTAGTAATATGTTTGTATAAACCAGCGGTTCATGTACTCAGGGACGAATTTCCACACTGTTTTAACATTACAGTGATTGCGTTGTTGGATTCTGTTCTACGCTGGTGGAAATACCTCGCTTGTCGTACACAGTTTAAGCGTGCTGGAAATCTGCGCGACAGTTACCACACTTCTGTCTTTGATATCAATAACATCATACTGTCATGCTATTGCTTCTCAGAGAAGGGAATCTTTTGAACTGGAAGTAACTGTAGTGTTTGACTGTTTGCTGTGAATAAACTGCCAATAATCCGATCAGAACCATTTCAGTTTGCTATCAATGTCAGTTCCATTGGCGACGCCTAAGCACATGTACCTCCACAAATGCTTCGCAAAGATCGCTAAATACTCATGAGGATGTCAATAATGTGAATGTTCAGAAGTAATCACACTTGAGCTGGGAACAGCTTTCATCGTGATGAACGACATGCAAAAACATGAAATCGGATGGTGGTCGATCAACAAAAGCATGTGCAGGTTGAGGATCAACGGTCGATCAACGGTACAGATGATGACAAAGATGCAACTGGAACGCAAGTAGGCCTGACACCCAAGCTTCCACGTCAAGATCATCATGAGAGATTAGAACGCCAAGAATAGGAATAGAAATGGACGATTGGGAAGATCAGTGCTCTTTGACTGGCGAACATGGATGTCCTATGCTTAATTGTTTTGCCGCCTCCAAGAATATGGTCATTCGCAGCACCTACTTCCAAGATAATCTCCCGTACTAATATAACTGGCGATCACCATTGCAAACGAACCCGAATCGATCAGGTATTGATGGATGGATTGCACATCTCCGACATAATCAACGTCAGAATCTATCGTGGTGCTTACATTTAGCCTACTCTCTACCTGATAGTATGAAAACTGCGCTTAAAACTCCCTGTCATTAACGACGAACGGTACCGACGCCAGTCAGCGTGACCTTCAGCGATTGAAGTAGAAGGATTTCGCCACAGCATCGCTCCACATCTCGAGCAGTCGTTACTGGATTTGGTTTTGCTGGCTGAAACCCTTCTTGGTTGTTCTACTACAGCAAAAGTAGCCATCAACCCACAGGTATACTCATTGTGCGTTGATCATTTTGCTCCACGACTTTCGTATACCAACTCGTAAAACGATAATGCTTGACATTTTAACTTAAGACTACACATGTAGGAGTACATGTGATACTAAACATCCACGTATGCAGTATACAGCGTGAGATGATTTATACTAGCGAGCTAGATTGTCATTGTTTTAAACACATGAAATCCTAAAACTTCGCATATGTTACTGATAAGTTCAAACGAGCTTTTCAATTCACATTTAACGTTTTCTTAAGGCTGATGATGTTGTTCATTGAGGTTGAGCTGATTGTTTTATTGAACTCTTTGCAAAATTCGTTCTGGAGAAATATGTACTTTAGCTAAAACAATTACAGTCAGTTCTCTTATAAGACACCACACACTTTTCTTTCACCAATATCTCCCAACTGTTTTTCATCGAATGAAGCTGACTTTTTTATTTGAATATACAAGTCGTAATGTTATCTTTTTGCGAGAAAAAAAAGATTGGTCGGTCAATAAACTGCAATTAGTTTAATGTGAGTAGCAAGGTCTGGTAGAAAACTTAACTGAATACACGTACATATTTTATAACGATTTTAAAGTTATTACATCTAACATCACCATGTAATATTTTCATCTCTGAATCAAAGCTCTAATTCACTTCTTTAAAGCATAGAGCTTCTCATCATCATATAGGTGCTGAAAAAAATATATGTTTTTATTTTTAATCGATAAAAATATAGCAAAAAAATAAGAAAAAAACATTAAAAATCCATCTCAAACCATGCGGAATAACTTTTTTCTCCCACGACGAATATTTTTGACCCCATACAAACTTGTTCTTGTCTCACTTAGATCTTCCAAATGAGATATGAGTCATCTGTGTACATTCCGGGCCCAGATTTGCCCAATCTCCTTTTATATTTTTCCTGAAAAGACAAAATCTTTAGCTTTCATTTCGGTTTCAACGCTTCAAAATTTATATTTTTTTTTTAAATAAAAGTTTTGCAAAATCGCGGTTTGTCTGGTAACCCTATGTCGGAAATGGTCACCTTATTCAAAAAATCCAAAAACACGTGTATCCTTATTTCGGATTAGGAATAAAATAGCAAATTTTCACGGAATTCGGTGACCCACTAGATCGGTTTTTCATGGGATGGCTGAATTGTAATGATTTTTTTTCAAGAGAATAAACAGATAATGTAACTTTCTTATATAATATGTTAATTATAGCAAATCATATTCCATATATAACTTTCTTACTCTGATGGAGTGACTAATTAAAAAATCAAAACATAACTAGATTACGAGTTCGCTAGGGATTTTTTTTAATGTTTATTAGCTTATGAACAGAAGTAAGAGAATCACCACTTATGTAATCGCTTGGCACCAAATGCGAATGTTGTTTGAAGCACGAATGCATTGATGATATTTGCTAGATGTTTGCTTCAATCATCATTCATACCTAATTGAAAAAGCAAAGCTACTATGTTCAATTTTGTAACGTGAAATGAGGAATGTCGTATTTCCGACGATTTTCTACAATTTATCTGTAATTCGGATACGAAATTGATGTACTACAATAATGTTCAGAAATGGCAAAGGAATGATACTACGATTGAATTTTTATGATTAGGCGAGAGGTTAAGAATCTCGTAGAACAAAAACTGTAGAGAAATGTATGTATTACAGGCACTTCAATGAACAAAAATCAATTTTATGGGGTCAAAACCATCTATAATCGGCATACAGTGTTCTCAAAAGTTTTAAAGAACTAATAATACGTTGAACTAGTGGTATTTATTTTGATTTTCGTTTTTGCAAATTCTCGTTAGAATTTTTTTAAATTGAAAAATTGCCAAAAAAACACAAATTCGACTTAAGACACTTCCTAATCTTCTCCAAATTGGATGAAAATTTGTCTGGTAGTTTGTTTTAGTATTGCAATTAAGACTAGGGGGTGACTGGTTGAATCTCAGACATTTCGATTTTTGTGAAATGGTCTAATCACCATTCATGCGTTTAAAATATTTCATCGATAAATGTTGATTCGAACTTTTTACGAGGGGGGTCATTGCGATCAATGTTACCCCGGATTACGGTACATATACTAAGTGTAAATTATATTACAAAGTGAATGTTTGTTTCAAAGAATTCCTACGGGCCTAGAGTTTATGTAGTGTAAACGACTTCTTGGAAACCTCCATGACCCATTTCGCACGTTTTGTTATTTTTATTAGTTAATTCAGAGGTTCCCAAATTTTTGAAGATTGTGGCACCCGTAGCAATTATTTGGGAATGACGCGGTGCACCGGAAAAAAAACTGTAGGACGAGAACTTTCCTATGCACAAGCTTTGTATTCTTCATTTGTGCTAGTTTGCAATATGGACTAAACACGACAATAACTTGAAAAGGCAATTCGGCTGGTGAATATTAGATTCGGCGGATGGTGCTATGCTTGGATGGTGCAAATGTTCTGTGGAAACATGTTTTTCAAAGTGATAAAGGTGTTTTTTTCGGAGATCATATCTGAAGATGACTTGTGGAGTCTTGTTTTTTTTTCTTTACTTTTATTCGATTTGCTTGCGTTTTGTTCGAGAGTGCTCTGTGATGGCTTCAGCAACTTAATTCGCGCGACACGTTTTTTTTTTATCTCCTGTGTGCGTTAAGCGTGTTGATTCAACAATTGAAGTTTTTGTTGTCGATTTTTTGTGCGGTGCATGCATTTTGATGAGCTACACACTTCAAAAAAATCATGTAATTTTGTGTCATATAGCACCGACATATTAAAGCGAGTAAAATGACACAAAATTACGTTAGATTATCTTTTTCACTCGTAGTTTTGTGAGCAAAAATTGTAATTTTACTGCTGTCAATGTTGTGAGCTGTAAATTGCAAACATGACGTAATTAGTAAATGTATATTGACATAACCTCAACCATTCAAAAGGGATTCCCACTCATTTCTTTCGGACACTGAATATAAGTAATAAGAAACACTGTCTTTGACTGTTCCACATCTTGTTTTATTCTTTGCATAAATGTGTTACAATTAAAAATTATTCAAAATATCTGTTGGATTATTATATCGGTGGGCTTGGGTGTAAAAGGAAAATCTTCTACGAAATCGATGGAATCGGTTGCTCCACGATGACACTAAACACTGTCTTACAAATTATCACTAGCAGCTGTAAAAACGGATTTCTTGCACTAAATTATGCATAATTTCGAGGATTTCACCCCAAAAAAAGTATTCACTTGCTCCATATGTTTTGTTTGATTCCAACGGTGTTTGACGTTTCACGAACATGCAACCGTGGATTATGTCACCGTTCGTGTAATTTTAAGTTATTGGCGTGTAAAATCAAGTGAAGTGATTGAAAAGTTCGAATCGCGTCTCAAAATGGAACTGGATTTACTGGTTTTCAAGTTTACGTCATCGTTATCTCAAAAATAAATCAAATTTTAATTTGCGTCATGAACAATTACGTCAATCTCGATGACTACGTCATCATTAAAAATGAGAATTTTTTAGTGTGCATACTAAAAACAAAATTTCATGGTTACTATGATGGTCCCTAGAAGCAGCTTTCCAAAGGATTGCTGTTCCATGACTCGATATTTCCATGAGTCGATGGTCCCTTAAATATCGACTCATGGAGGTTTTACTGTATGAAATATTTCAGCCAATAACGCTGATATTATTAAAATTTATAATTCATATGTTAGGGAACATATAATTACACGTAATTCATCACAATATACATTTTTAGAAATAGTAGTTTTTGTTTACTATATAGATAAACTTGTATGTTGAAACTAGATAAAATTTACAACATTAGATTTCTCCTGTGCAAAGTATCACGCATGTACTTTAACGTCTATACTTATATAAGTAGAAAGTTGAAAGTCTTTTCATTACACTTCACATGTATTTTCCGGAATCTATTTGATTTTTCCACAAAAAAAATGTTATTTTTTCGGTACGGTGTCTAAAACATTAAAATGGGGGTGAGATTGGGTCAAGTAAGAACGATAGTAAATGAAATCACAAGTCCATTTTTTTACATTTTACGGTGTCGGGTGTTCTCTTCTTTCATTAAGATTTGTTTATTCTTTCTATATACAGCATCTCTGAAACATCAAACAAGTCTACTTGAATATTCCGTGCATTGAATAACAATTCAACGCATCCTGACAACTTCTCAAACCAGCAACTGTTTTTCGTGCGCAGCAACATCGTAAAATTTTAGTAAATGAATTTTTTCTTCAATTCAATTTCAAATTCAATATTTCATTAGTGTTTTCATATTATAGAAACATCTCACGGAAGTACAAATGAGTTGGATCGCTGAAATACCGGGGATTATGACGTCATCATCTGCTGAAACGTATTGATAATGGAATATCGCACCGAAATTTAGTTATTTGCGAAGGTTTAAAATAATCACTGTTACAGTACACCTTTGGGAAACCTGAATAGGCTTTATGGCAATGGGGATGAGACTTTGAAAACAATTTGATGAAAAAAAACAATAAAATTTATGTAAACTTAACGATAAATGTTGGGTTTACATATTTATTCTTATAGCTCTTCAATTCTTTAGTATAATCGTTCTTATAAGTGGGTTTAGCATACCTGTGAAACATCTTAGATATCTGTTCGTCTTGTTTGCATTGTATTTCATCAATATTTTTCAGCTGTGAATGGTTTTGCAATCATATTCTCAAAAATAAGTTAATTCAATTACAGTGACCCAATGTCACCCCCTCTATGGGGTGAGATTGGGTCATTTCTCATTCACTTGTGGTGCCGCTGTGAAAAGATATTTTTCTTTAATTTTTTGAACAGTTGTTAATGTACTATCAAAGTACATACACACCAAATTTGAAGTTTATTGGAGTTAAATTGCGATAGTTATTCAATAAATAAATCGTACATATCCCTTTTAGACCCATTGTCACCCCCAACGACGGTAATAAAAATTCTTTAACGCAAAAAACTTCACAACACACAATTCGACAATAGTTAAGACATACAAGGTTCATTTACTGCAGCTTACATTGATATTTGTGCTCCATTACGAATAAATAAAATCATGTGATATGATGATCAATTTCACCCTTCTGATCAATTACACCCGATTTTACGGTACCCGTTCGTAAGAGAAAGTTTTTTTCTCGGCACTGGGCTCAGGATATTTCAAAATAGGATATTTGCTAATGATAGCATACGTATTGGCGTTTTTGGAATTGGAACTCTATTTGATATTCTTCGTTTAATCAATCCTGATCTTTATGCTATCCATAGCAGTGGGGCGATTCCTAGGCTTTTAGTTCAAGAAATTTTAAATGATTTAGTTCCCTCCCCTTGGTTCTGCGACCTTGCCGCGATGGGAGGGCATAATCCATTAGCCCATATGATGGAAACCAAAGGCGTAACCTGTAGTGGTGTTATCACATTTTGGCATTTTTTGCTTAAAGCCGCGTCATAATTCATATGGCATAGACGCAATAATATCTCGGATGTGATCCAACGGACATTCTGCGTCATTGATAGAATTGATGCCCATTTCAAATAATTAATCTATTCGAAGTGGACATTAATACTATTGGTGACGTTCAGTTTGCCTTTTGCTAACCAGAATGATCCGTAGCCACTCTTACTATTAGCTAGCTAGATACATCGTTATCATATACGACGTAGGGAATACTTAGGAACTCTTAGGAAAATGACTAGTAGATTCACTGAGTAGAAATAAGTGGCGACAATCTTATTTTAATATGGTTTTTACATTGCCATAATAAGAAATACCTCTTTTGTAACAGCGGTATAAATAATCTAATTCCAGTTTCATTTTCGCAAAATTTACAAGTAGAAAGTAGGCGTTGTGAAGCATTGCATTTGCCACCGAAAAGTGAATCTTGTAGGAGACTGTAATAGAAGCCTAAGGTAACTTTACTCTTCAATATTCACTATAAAAATGACTATGGAAAGTAAGACGCTGAGATCGATCATTAGGGTACACTTGCTAGTTTCGAAAAATTGTTGAACAGACAAGGAAAGCGACTTTTTTCTTTAAGGATATATGAACGTAATGACCAATGAATACTTTTAACAACAAGAAATGAAATTAACTAGAACTACTACTCAGCCTAATTTTGTTAAGACTTGACGACACTTGACATTTAAGACTCTAATCTTACGTAAAAGACAATAGTAATCAGAATAGCACTTGAATGACAAATTATTCAAAACCATTTCGACTAGACAGTATTAGTAATGCACTACTATTTCAAACAAATTCTAATGGAGCTGCTGATTTTCATAATGCTTCTTTTTCTCAGAAGCAAGGGAATATGGGTACTTTTCAAAAACTACCACGTCACAATACTAATAAAAAACAGTGTTCATGTGGGCGCCATTGCCTAGTCCGTCTGAGTATTGGTCCTGGTAGAGGGGAAACTTGGCAAAAGCCAGACCGAGGGTTCAACCTTGACAAGTTAAGCTGTCAGGCAGCTCCAACTGAATACCATACAAAAAAAAAAAAAAAAAAAAGAAATTTTAAATGATTTAGTTCAAGAAATTTTAGGATTAGTGTCTATTTAGTCAACCGAAAATTTGGGAACCACTAAGCTCCAAAGGTAAAAGTATGAGACCGTCAGACAATCGGTTATGGTAAATCGATCACGAGAACTTTATTATCGTACTGTATCGCACTCTTAATTCGAAAATTTCTCAATTTGTTATAGCTGAAACATAAGCAAACTTAATCCGAAACTGAATAGACCTTTCATACTAGCACGACTCCTCCTACAATATCAAGACCAACTTCAATCCAGTGAGAAAATCCCATTTCAAACCCATCATGTCCAGAGTTGATCCCCGCCTCATATGACATCGAATGATGGTTTGATTAGTTTACTTCCCTGTCGACAAGCACATTGTTGACCCTAATCTGAAAAATTCGTCATTCCATTCAGCGTCAACAGGAGCGACGGATATCGATGCACGTTCAACCCCAACAAGCACACATGTAGGGGTCTCGACCGAGCCTACATTAAGGATAACAACCTAATCAACCAATAAGCCTCGCTGCTCAGAGATGCTTCGGGTTTTAACCCTTTTTTTCTGCTGGTCCTGTCTGCCGATGCTGGTACCCTTTGGCTGGCCTGATGCGAATACAGGTTGTATTGAATTGCCATTGTTTGGCCTCTTCATTCCATCTCCATTCCCTCAGAAGCGGTCCCCTTCCGAGAACGAAGCACCAGAACGTAACGTAACGTACGTAATTGAGTGGTGAAACAATGCTCATAAAATCTATTATGCGAAAAATCTCTTCCAGTTATGTGTGGCATATCGTCTTTCCTCATTATGGCTCTTGATGACGTTTTAAGAGGTCTGCGACATGCTTCGTGTAGAGGGCGGTAACCTAGGGCTATCAAGGGTTGGCCAACAGAAGGGTTGACAACGACGATGACGACGACAAGGACTCGTTCTCGTTGGATATTTTTTACTCTCAACGTTTTCACGGTGTTTCTAGTGAGGAACAATGTTCCCAAATAAAATTACTAATATAAAAATCACCATACAAAAGCGTAAGCCGAATTATATTCTTGGCACTTTTGATTCACTTCGCCAGTGGGTTTTTTGAAAGCTAATGAGTAGGGACAATGGAAATTCGCGATTTCGCGGAAGCCGCGAATTCCGCGAAATTTGGCCTTCGCCGCGAATTTTATGAAATCCCGTGAAATGCCGCGAAATTAGTTGAATTTGGCAAATTTATATGATAATCACGGTGAATTCCATTTTTTTTTTTGTGAAAAATGGTTTATGCATCTTGAAGTATGAAAAAGTGTGATGGGCATGTGGTGTGGGTTTATGTTTGAGGATCCAAAGGTTGCGGTTTCAATTCCAGTTTTGGTGTTTTTACCCTGTCCTTTGGTTCAGAAAGGGGTACGGGCGCGTTCTGCCAACTCGGTCGAGGCAGATTTCTTGTGTGAACAAGTTACAACATGGACGTTCTAAAGTGCCAGAATGAAGTGTTGCGCTTGTGGGGAGCACTTGAAGATGGGATGGAAGGTCATTACTTCGCGTTCGTGCTATACTTCTGCTTATCTATAAAGTTATATACAATAACCGACCCTTAGCTTAACTATTTAAATTAACAGTTGCAAATACAATAATCGTTTTGAGCTTACTAACATGTCGTCGCGTTAATTAAATCATAATGATCTTTTATCTACATCCGTCGAACCATTCTGAATGGCCGTTGTGAGAATATCACTAAAAACTTCTCACTTGTAATAAAGCTGGATTGTCCTACATTGAAACATTAAGGTTTTCGCTCTTTTGGATTCATTTTTTGTTGTTCGTCATCAGTAGCGTTGAGATGTCCTGAATGCCGCACATGACGTACCGTGATCATTGCCATGGAGTTTCTCGGAAGCTGCATGGGGATTGTTATCATGGGAATCCAAAGAGCGAATTTTCATTGTAGGTCAATACAGCAATAAAGCATGTAACAATCACTAACATTTCTTTTCTCTTTATCCTTGTTTTCATATCTAACCCGCCATTACAACGAGGAAAAAATCATCCGAGAGGAAAGACATGGCGTATTGGCCGAGACAAGATAAGTATTATGTTTCTGTAAATATTCTTATTATTGCAAGGTAAATCAGATCAACTATTTTTTTAACTGATAACATACTTATTCCACAGAGCTATTTTCAAAACACCACACAAAATCCCTCCTTTTCCATGTCCTTAGGCAAAACACTTCACTACCGCTATATGTATGACTGATTCATGTTCTTTTGGCCTTGCATCATTCATACGTGTATTGGAAGTCAAGAGTAGAAGCAAAACTTAAAGAACCTTCTGGTCAAAGATGTTGCGTTGCCTACTTCCCAAACTCGAAAACCCCCTCGGTGTATTATGGACGGTGTGAGTTTTCAAACTTATGCTGGAGACTTGGCCCCTGACCCCCTTGTACATCAATAAAATAAAATAAAAAAATAAAATAAAAAAATGGTTTATGCATCTTGAAGTGGAAATTCCATCAAAATGTATTTATTTTTAACTTGAACGTCTCTCTGGATTGCTATTTTCGTTTTGAATTTTACAGTACCACTCTAATATCAAATTTATCATCTTAATTTGTAAAATAAAAACTATATATAATGAAATTCCGCGAAATCTACACATTTAAAGGCTGTTTACACTGAAAATGTAAATTTTTGTGTGAAATATGGTCATTATTTTGGGACCGCGACAAAACAGCGAAATTTTGAATTCATCGCTTTGGTAGAACGCGAAATTTCAGGAATTTTGCCGCGAATTTATTGTCCCTACTAATGAGCTCATATTTGGCCACAATATGCGGCGTATTAAAGTGCTTTTTATTGCAAAGTGTCAGACAATTCGGCCGATAAAAACCCCCCATACTAAACTGAATCATGGAAGTGCCCAAGTAGCTCTGCACCTTATGCCACTTTATGTCAGTTATTTTTATTTGAATAGAAAATGTTTGAAGCTTGAAAATTAAATATTAAAAATTGATGTAAATTTTAAAAGATTTACAACTGTTTTACAATCAATATTTTATGAAGTTTTGAATATTTCATCACTTATCCTTGATAGTCTAGTTATAGTAGAATTCGAATTGTAGAAACTACAATTGTTTGACATATTGATCATTTTCATCCTATTTGACGCTAAATGTTTTTTTAATAGTTTTACGATCAAACTTTATGGATATTACTTGATCGCTTGTATCATTTTAGCATTGTACATTGTAAGAACATAATTTAATTCTTTTAATAGTGAAAACATGTCAAAATTTCATATCCCACTTTTTTTTTCATTTCTAGATAGGTAGATTAGAATTCATAAATTTACATGGTACATTCCATAGTTGACTCAATTTGCCAAAAAATCATTCCTTATGACAATAAGTGTTCAAAAACTAGTTTTCCAACATTCCAACAAACTTCCACACAATCACGTTTTGTGCGATCCTCATTGAGCACATGACGATGATGATGATGATGGGAATGGTTGGCCTGGCTGAATGTTGGGTTCTTGTGCTATACCTACACATGACTTCGGGGAAGTTACAGAAGCTGAAATGTGTGGGAATGGGCAATTATTATGCTTATGAAGAGGATTTTTTCATCTCCACATTTTCCTACCTTATAAACCACTGCATCCGTTCTGCCTTTCCCTCTCGGAACGGTAATAGCGCTTGAAATCTGTGCTCCTGTTCCCATTTCCTGGTTTGCATTCGAACGACTGGCTGCACACTCCTAAGAGCTTCGGGTTATATCCTCCTATCTTTGAGAGGCAAAGTTGCTTCTATGTTTCAACAAGCCATTGTTAACCGGATAAAGAGTATAGGAAAAAACCATGATGCTTATATTAGCTGGATTAAAACGAAGTTTTCCCCCTCTTCCTCGTTTTAAGGATAAAGGCCGTCGGGAGCGGGTTACTTCCGCGAACATGCAAAAGACTAATTAGACAGAATGAACATGATATTAATTAGTTGAAATCATCTTGCCGATCGAGGCGAGACAGAGTCAGACTTTTAAAGCTATTGGATCCCATTCGTAACAAACATGACACATTTTAGTTGGTCTTCCAGCATATTGAATTGCTGGAAACTCTTCAGCAAATTGTATTTGACTTACAATTTAGTAAAGTGAACTTTGTTTGCGAAATATTCAGTGAACTGGCAGTTCTTTGGAATGGAATTATTAGCAAACCATGTGACCCTTCCACAATTGATTTGAATCCCTCTACCAAAAGCATCATTTTTAACCACAATAAAATATTTACATCGCAATTAAGGATACTGGGGCGAGTTGGAATAGCTTGAATAAGATAAAATAACTATCATAGTAAAATTGTATAATGGTGCGAATTTTTATTAGAATTCCGTTTTTTGGAACTGGGTCGGTGATCAACACATAAGCAAACCAACGTCAAGCAAATTGTAGTTCAGTCGAATCTGAATCGGGTTGGGGTTGAAACTGTGATTCATAACGGGTTGCGCCAGTTCCAACCTAGGTTCAGAAACGAATTCGACATAAGTTGAGGTGATTATTTATAAAACAGAGCCAAACTTAGATTTTTAAAGTGCACAAGTCTGGAGTATCTGACAACCGTTGAACGCAGTGAAAATCGATTAAGGGGTCTATTTTGTAAATCGAGCAGAATCATGTGACTCGTCTGTAATCACTGTCGATCAAAGTAAGCAGGCATATTTCAGATGTCACCCGTCGACTTCCATAGTGATAAAGTCACATAGAGTGACAACTGTCGAAAAACTCGAGTGACAGAGCTGAGTCGAGCGATTTTTTCGGTCGACAGTGACTCCAGTCGAGTCATTTTTATCGACTCGACTTATAAAATAGACCCCTAAATTGCTTGTTGCAGGTTGACATTCGGGGAAAAGTAGCACAACCATTGATCACCTATCTAAACAATGTTTGGTAATATTCATACAGAACCGGATTTACAAATGGCCATTGTCTTGTGGGGGGCCTTTTCACAGAAATACATTTTGTTTCAAAAACATTCAAATTATTTTATAACGTTCAAAGTTACTTTAAAATAGACTACATATTTTAAATGTTTGCATTAGTATAAGTCAAATTATGTTATAACGTTCAAAAATGCTTTAAAACCTTCATGAAAGTAAACGTATTTTAAATTTAAATGAATATAACTTATATTTTCTTTAATATTGTATACACAGTTAAAAATAATGAATATTACACGTCATGTAAACTTCATTTATGCGATGTAAACAGGACGTCATGTAAATTTAAGTCTGAAATCGTGTAAAAATGTGTTATATGTCATGTAATCAAACATAATCCTGCTGGATGTCATGTAATATAATTGAAGTTTACATGACATATCATGTAAATATCCATGATATTTCACGCTCCAATTATGTGCATTATATGTCTCAGAAATTAACACGTTTCGTTCGAACTGTGTATATTTTTGCAGTATTCATATTGTTCGGGACTATTTTGCCACTTGGCAAATCACTCCGATATTAGTTTCGCACTGTGTTGGGTTTCGGACGCGCAAAGAAAAACGTGCGATCGATTTGCTGGACAGAATATAACTAAACCTTTATTTCTTTCAATTGTGGCATTTCTATAGAATCGAATGATTAAGCGGGTTGTGATGGAGAGTGAGAGTAGAGATGGAGTACACAGTTTGCTTCAAAATAAAAAAAAACAGAAAACTAAACACACTTTCATTTAAGTTAAGAGGATCCTCGTGAACATAGCGGCCCCCGTTGAAACACTTAGTTTCAACTAATATCAGATGTTATCCTTCGATTGTCTCCTCATCGATCGGAAGGACCGAAACTTCACTGACAGCACGCTTATAACGGCCGTGCGGGGTCTGTACTACGACAACTCGAACAAATCCGTCCTTGCCCGGTATAGTCTCTACCACACGAGCTAACGGCCAATGAAGAGGCGCGGTTTGTTCCTTCAGTAGCACTAATTGTCCTGGTTGAATATTGGACTGTTGTTGCTTCCATTTAGGACGTTGATGAAGTTGACTTACATAGTCGCGTGACCAACGTTTCTAGAGGTCCTGTACCGTCTTTTTCATGTCTTGTAAACGGTTTAATCGCCCTGGGTTGATTTGATCCAAGTCGGGATCAGGTATGACGACAAGTGGCTCCCCAACTAGAAAGTGCCCTGGTGTTAGAGCAGCTAGGTCATCGGGTAAATCGGTCATTGGAGATAGGGGGCGGGAATTGAGGATAGCTTCTACTTGAGTAACGACTGTATGGAACTGATCTAACGTAAACGCCTTGAGTCCCATGATGCGACGGAAGTGATGTTTGAACGATTTTATTCCCGCCTCCCAAATACCACCGAAATGAGGTGAACGTGCTGGAATAAACTGAAATTTGATGCCATTATCCAAGCAATAGTGTCGCCATTCATCGCCCTTGAACTGTTACAGAAATTCGTTGCGCGACATGGCGAGGTCACGATCCGCCCCGACGAAAGCGATTGCATTATCACAGTGTATTTCGACGATACGACCACGGCGCGCGACTACCCGTTTGACGGCATTTATACACGACGCGGTCGATAAATCAGCTACAACCTCGAGGTGTACGGCCTTCACCACTAGACATACGAAAAGCGAAACATACATTTTAACCGATGCACCCCTCCCAGTTAGCGGTCGGACGAAGAACGGCCCACGGTAATCCATTCCCGAATAAAGGAATGGCCTAACTGGTTTTATACGAACCTCTGGTAGAGGAGCCATGAGCCGACATCGAAAGCAGGTGATACATCGACGAACTACTTCTCGAGCTACATCTCGACCTCGGAGTGGCCAAAAACGTTGACGCAGGGTAGCAAGTAAGATTGACGGCCCACCATGTAACGTCTTGAGGTGAATAGCTCGCGCAATCATCATAGTAAACTTGTGATTGGATGGTAGTAAGATTGGAAAGCGGGAATCGTATGGAGCATTCATGTAGCGTAGCCGGCCATCGACGCGTAATAATCCAAATTCATCCATAATTAGATCCAAGTTACGAAGGGCAGATTTTGAACCAATATTCGACGATATAGATGAATCCTTCTGACGATTTTTTTTTTACTTCTATTGGAAAACTTAATCTTTGAACGACAAGTGCTAACAATTTCAAAGCATGGTCAATTTCCTCCGGCGATAATGCTCCGGTTGATTTCTGCTCTTTTGATAATTTGCAATTATTGTGGAATCGATAACAGTAAGCCACACATTTCAATAGTTTGGCGAGTTCCGAGTAGTTTCGAAAATATCAGGCTCAATTTGATTTGCAGGGCAGGCGATAGTACATCGAGCTTCGTCAGTGACGAGACGATCCTCCGGAATTGAGAAACGTGTGTCTGGCCAGTTATCCCTAGTGGTTTGCAAAAACTCAGGCCCATTCCACCATAACTTATCTTCAATGATCTCGCTGGCCATAGCTCCTCGAGAGATCCGATCAGCGGGATTCAGCTCCGTAGGTCTCCATTCAAAATCCTTAGTCAATCGCTGTATTTCAGCAATTCGATTAGAAACAAAAACCTTCCATGAGTTACTCCTTGATTGCAACCAGTATAGCACAATAGTACTATCACTCCACATCGTGACAGGCTCAGTGAAGTTGGTGGTCTTACGAAGGTTGTCAACAAGCTGGCTGCCAAGAAGTGCAGCGCAAAGTTCCAAGCGGGGGACCGTTTGACCACGCAATGGTGCAAAACGAGATTTTGAGGCAAGTAGATGGCTACGAAGCTCCCCACTTTCATCAGGCGAAACAACATAAATGCAACATCCATATCCCTTCATCGAAGCATCACAGAAGCAATGCATACTATAGTGCTTTTGAGCGTTTGATAAAACTCTTCGTGGTACTTGTAGATGCGATAGCTGATGAAGATCAGTACGAGATGCCAACCACCACATGTTTTGTTCACGGGAGAGCCCCGCATCCCATGGTAATCGTTCTGCCCACAAAGATTGCACAAATATTTTGGCTGTGAGTACAACAGGCCCGAGAAGCCCCACAGGATCGAATAAGCGAGACATTTCTGACACAACTACACGTTTCGTGATTGCTGTAGAGTCGGTAAGAGGTGGGACCTTAAACATGAATTTGTCAGACTTTGGAAGCCACAAGAGACCCAATGTTTTAACAGCTGTTGAACGATCAAGTTCGAGTTTGCTAGCAGTTTCTCGAACTTCCGACGGAACCATTTTAAGAACAGCGCAATCGTTAGCTGCCCATTTTCGCAAAATGAAACCACCTTCTCCGAGTAACTGGATCAACTGTTGGCAGGTTTCCTGTGCAATGTGCAGATCGTCGTGTCCTGCCAGAACATCGTCAATGTAAGTTCATTTCCTAATCACCGGTACTGCAAGAGGGTATTGTTGACCATCATCAATAGCTAATTGCTCAAGAACTCTTGTAGCAAGAAACGGTGAACTTGCCAATCCATACATAACCGTATTCATCTGGTAAACACGAACAGGCTCCGAAGAATCGTTTCTCCATAGTGTTTGCTGAAATTTTCGATCGTCGGGGTGGACCCAAATCTGCTGGAACATCTTTTGTGCATCAGCAGTGAAAACGAAGCGTGGCATGCGAAAATTTATGACAGTGGCTTGCAACGGTGGCTGGACTGTTGGACCAGCTATAAGGACTTCATTGATCGACAAACCATTGATACCCCGGCTAGACCCATCGAATACTACTCGAGTCTTCGTGGTTGTACTCTCCGGGCGGCGAATTGCATAATGAGGGAGAAAAAACTGTGGGCCGGGTAACGCGCGCGGACTTACCTCCATGTTTTCTAGTTTCTGATATTCAAGCATTACTGTCGTGTATTCTTGACGAAGCTGACTATCTGTAGCCAATTTTTTCTCAAACGAAAGGAATCGACGAAGCGCTGGTGTGTAAGAATCTCCCATTAATGAAACTAACTCCTCTCGCAGTGGCAAACGAACGATATAACGTCCATTAGTATCTCTCGAGACGGTACGCTGAAAGTGGTCTTCAGCAAATTGCTCGTCTGCTGTGAGCGATTTCTTCTGGTCCATACTTTCAAGTTCCCAAAATCGTTCAAGTTGAGAATCGAGCGACTCATCAGTACACATATGACTGGACACAAAGGCATCAGATTTAACTTTATCTGTTATTTTCCCAGAAACAATAAACCCTAAAACGGTTTTTTGAAGGATGGGATAGTTCGCATTTAGTCTGATTTGCTGATTTTCTAGAAGAGAGCAGAAAAGCTCAGCACCGATTATAATGTCCACCCCTTGACTGACATTGAATTGCGGGTCGGCAAGAGGGAGATGGCTCAGTATCTGCCAACGTGTGACATCTATGTGACAACTGGGTAATGCGACCGTAAGCTTCGGCAATACGAGGCAATCGAGATTAGATTCGAAATTCCCGAAACGTGAGGCGATTAGTATGGTCACACCAAAGCGAACGTTAAACTTAGATTGTCCAATACCACTGACTGGGGAATTCAATTTTGCTCGTTTCAAGTTCAACCTTTGACATAGTGCCTCCGAAATAAAGCTTGGTTGGGAACCGCTGTCCAACAGGGCTCGGGCGAAGTGGAATTTGTTATCTGCATCTAGAACCTTTATAATGGCAGTAGACAGGAGTACCATGGAATGCGCTTGTTTAGGGATTAGTTCAGAGCTTTGAGCAGCATATGGAGGTGAGTTGAGATCGAACGTTTCTACCGACGACGGGGGAGGAATGCAACCGACCGAATATTGCAGCGCTTATATTAAATCCACATCCAGCGGCGGCGGTAACGCGCAGAAGATATGCGCGCAATTCAAACGCAACGTCAAAATTCAAGTAGGCTTGGATTTTTTCGTCCTTCAAGAACACAAATGTTTCAAATTTGCTAAACCGAACGGCGGACATTCCGAGTGTGCTTGGCTCAGTTCAGCAACAGAGCCTTGTACTAGATGCGAAAGACGGGTGGTATTCAGTGTTGGTGATGTCAAGTGCAGCATGGAATGATGCTTCCTTCCGCAAGTTTTGCAAGCGCCACTGGAACAGTCCTCTACCAGATGGGAGCCTTTCAAACAGTTTATGCAAAGGCCGAACTTCTTTACCACATCAAATCGCTCGATTGGGGTGAGAGATTGAAACCTTTCGCATTGGAACAGCAAGTGTGGTTGCTCACAACAAATGCACTTGGATGATGCCAAGGCGCTTACGTGGGTTGAAGACGTACGTCTCGGTTTGTTGTCCGTTTGGGACGCAAAGTGGGGTTGGGAGAGCATTAAGGTTTGGAGTATACGTGAACGCTTCCGGATAAATTCCAAAATCTGTTTGTAAGTAGGCTTGGCTTCATCTGCTGTCTGAGTTTCCCATTCACGTAGAGAGGCTTGATCCAAATAGCTACTAAGGCGCTCGACCAAAAACGAGTTCCAATGGTCTTCGACTCCTTTAAGCTTATCTAGAAGTTGGACATGTCGATCAAACTCGTCAGCCAAATCCAATAGGGCCGAAGATGATTCCCTTTTAAGAGGGGAAATCAAGAGCAATCCTTACATGTGACGTTTTATTAGCATGGACTTGTTTTCGAAGCGATCTTTCAACAGTTTCCATGCGACCAAATAATTGTTCGCAGTTATTTCGAGAGGTGCAATGATGCGAATGTACATCGGATTTTTTCTCGCTAGAGATCAGTATTTGATCTATATTTTCATAATCGGAAGGTTTTAAAATATTCTATCGGTGAAATTTTTTCCACACATTTTGTATGGGCGGAAATGCGTCAAAAGCTTAATTTTCATGGGATTTAGTATAAAAAATAGCTAAAAAATGGAAAAAATCAAAATTTCACCGATGGAATATTTTAAAACTTTCCGATTATGAAAATATAACTCAAATACTAAACTCTAGCGAGAAAAAATCCGATGTACATTCGATCTTTATAATCATCTGGTTCAGACATAGCGTGCGAGCTGCTTCGCCAGTAACGGAGGCACGCAAATAATAAAGCTTTTGCACGTGTGAAAGCTGATAATTTGAATGAATCAGAGACACAAATAGATCGCTAAAGGACTCCCATTCTTCAAACTGACCCGAAAATTCTTTTAACTTTATTTCCGGTAAACGTAAATTGGGAACCGTTTGAGCTAATGGTGTCGGCGAAAGTCTGTTAGACGAGGTAGACGGTACAGACGGAGCCGGAATTTTACTAGAAAGCGAAGCCTTTAGCGTAAAATAGAAAGTTTGGAAACTGCTACGTTCTTCCTTGAAGTTTTGCTCGGTAGGTTCCGTGTCTTCCAGCTCTTCAATTTGATCTTGAACCTCATTGAACTCACGCCATAGGTCGTCTAAATGTTGAATTCGAAAAGGAAGCTGATTTGCTTGAGCAATAACGTAGTCCTCATCGAATGTTCCAATGAGCTCAGCTGCATTTAATATAGGGTAAGTGTTCCCTTAGTTGTGGGTGTTCCTATAGTTGCGGTAGTGCCGTTTTCACTGATTTTATTACATTAGCCACAGAACCGACACTGCCAATCGACGTATTGGCTTGTTGATACACGGAATAATTGAAAAGAGCGTTCAAATTGCTTTAAAACTGATGAAATATCACTAAAATTGCTAAAACTTTTCTTACTTGTACCAATAGTTGCGGTAAAGTATTCCTATAGTGGAGGATCCCATAAGACAACAACGGATACCGCAACTATAGGAACACAAATTAAAAATATACCGCAACTAAAGGAACAGTTTACCAATAGTGGAGGTATTATTTTTCACTGACATGCCGTGGATTACTGCGATGAAATCATTTTTTTCATTAAGTAAATGGTCGTTACTTCCCGTTAAAACATTAACATGTACATTAATTGCGCTTCTTGAATTTAGGCGGGTAAATGAACTTCAATCGTGCTTAGTACCTCCACTATTGGTACATCTACCCTATTTGCTCGACGGCGGTTCAAACCCTTTAGTTTGGTTGCCATCACGCCTTTGTAGTTGGCCAGTAGGTATAATTGAAAATGTGTTACCTGGTAACAGCCTACTTGCCGTAATGATGACACAGATGAACAAGAAGAGCTGAGCGAAAGAAAGAATCGTTATCAGCTCGACGATGGTGACGACCAGCTTCGGTGAATGACGGGTAGCACCAACCAACTTTAGTTGTCACAGCGACGTTTAACTCGGCCGATAGCACCAACCACTTTTAAACTACGAACACTTTTCCGTTAATTTTTTTTCTCGGATCTTTACTTCACTAGAGCACAGTTCGTTTGAGTAGTTTAAGCTTCTATCTACAAAAAATGACGAGCAACCTGATTGCTTCCTCACAATGGTTCACAATAGACTTGGTCATAATGCGCAACGAACAATAGCTTAGCAACGCGGTTGCTATTGAAAAGCACGTTTCACACAAATCGAATGCAGTTAGTACCGTCATGGACGGCTCCATCGAAAGAAATATGATGCGCGCGTCGACACGGTTGATACACGCACCACCGATTTAGATCAAAGAACGAAAAGTCCCGGGTTTCGGCATCAAAAAATGTTCGGGACTATTTTGCCACTTGGCAAATCACTCCGATATTAGTTTCGCACTGTGTTGGGTTTCGGACGCGCAAAGAAAAACGTGCGATCGATTTGCTGGACAGAATATAACTAAACCTTTATTCCTTTCAATTGTGGTATTTCTATAGAATCGAATGATTGAGCGGGTTGTGATGGAGAGTGAGAGTAGAGATGGAGTACACAGTTTACTTCAAAATAAAAAACCAGAAAACTAAACACACTTTCATTTAAGTTAAGAGGATCCTCGTGAACACATATGTTTACAGGTTAAATTAAATGTTTTGTGGAGCTTATTCATCAACAACAAAATTATTTTAATGATTCCTTTCTTCTATCAATAACACTATTCGACAAAAAAAGTCGATCTGAATGCACAGAGACCGGACATCCCGGGCTTGAAAGTATAAAAATAAACAAAAAAAATGGCGTTTTCAGAATTTTTGTGTCTGCCCCAGGTCATTTTTAAAATATACTTGTACATTTTGCATTTTTTATTTAAAAATCTAATCTAATCAATAACCCGACACAGTATTTTATTTTCAGGACAGCAAAATTCATATGCCATATTATGTTTTTATCTTGAAATTCAATATAAAAATTGTATTAAGATTTGCATGGACTCCACCACCTCCTCCCAATTTTTAAACTATTGCAAATGATGGAATATTTGATATAAATGGTTGAAATAAGTGATTTTAGTGATTTTACCATCCACCAGCTATCTCTCCAGAAATATCGTGGTTTATGAACAACCCCTTTACTATACTATGGAACCGTCCATAAATTGGTGTTCATTTTAGGGGGGGGGGGTCTGCTCA
Source organism: Aedes aegypti (assembly GCF_002204515.2). Classification (NCBI taxonomy): domain Eukaryota; kingdom Metazoa; phylum Arthropoda; class Insecta; order Diptera; family Culicidae; genus Aedes; species Aedes aegypti. The sequence goes on along the minus strand of NC_035108.1, from coordinate 241,569,176 downwards.
AAGGTTACGGTTCATGTAAATAAAAATAAAAATTCGAAGAGTTGGCCACAAGGGGAAGGGGGATGAAAACTACCAACATACCAACCACGTGGTTTATGGAGGACTCTGCTGGTTATTTTGTTTCTTGTTTACAATATCTAATTTTAGATCAAAGGGCTCTCCATAAACCACGTGACTTTTTTTAAATTTGTATATGGACAAAAGGCCACGACGGGGGAGGGATCTTGATTTCCAAAAAAAGTCCATATGGTTTATGAATATTCCCTGACAGATCAACGGACTATGAACTAATTTTTAATTAATCCTATGCTTGTATGATAACTATACTATTCTTATGAATATCCTATCGATATGGTGCCCGTAAACTGTTTTGCTCTGGGTGTTGAACATTGAAGGATAAACAATGCTGAAATTGAAGCTATTGGAAATCGGTACATTTCACATTGATTAATTGTAAAACAAACAATACTTGTGCCTCCTGGCCAACGATTTACAGGTAAGATCAATTTATAAAAACAGGCTTCTGGCACCACAATACTACCCCATGGGAAAAAACGAGCCACTATCTTCGGTTCCCACTGGGAAGTGGTTCCTCAAGACAATTCAATGTTAGTAAACAAATAGTCGTTTCGGGAAAAACAATCCAGAATGGCGAAAAAAGATGTACGCTAATTTACGCAGACACACAGTTGCAAACGCTTGAAATTCAATACAGAGTCAGAATTAAGGCGAATGTGAAATCTTATACAGCGGATAAAATTACAATTCTATATTATGTATCTGATCGATTTAATCGCATGATGCATTTTTGTATGATCCATTACAATATTACCTTTGTAGTAAACCATTTGAGTTATTTTCATATGAATAACATGTTCAAATAAATAAAAATGCATCATGCGCCATTCATCAAAATTTAGAATGGTTGGCCCCTCGGTTTTTCGTCTCCTACAGTTTGACAGCAGCGATTGCGTCTTTAGACCTCGTCTTTCTGGTTTGACTATCATCAGCTTCGCCGTTTTGCTACACTCTTTCACACGAACCATCATCACTATCGCCCTTCTGCACTCAGTTTCAAATGCGCCTTGCTCCCACACTCAATCTCAAATGCGCCCGGGGAGAAGATGGGCGAAATTGACATCAGAGTTTGTATGGAAAGAGAAAAGGGATCATTCAAATATGACGTCCATCGCTTGGGGGAGGGGTGGGGGGGTCTACGAAAGTGTGACAGTACGTATATAAGGTATTGGAAAAAGCGTGACAGAGGGGGGAGGGGGGGGGTTGGGTTCTAGAAATCCCAAAAAACGATGGACGTCATATTAGACTCGTCCCAAATGAAATGCGCCTTTATATTTTTCTCATCTATTTCGTATAAAACGTTATTTATAAGAAACAGATGTGCATTAAATGATTGTAATTTATTAAATAAACTGTTAGGTGAATAAAACTCATTTTAGGCCGTTATTCTGGTACTATATTGAAGTATTTAATACTGAATAAAATCGTTTTTCTATGGTGAGCCTCGCAAATAGTTTGATGCTCACTACAAAACCATGGCTACTTAGCAGTGGGCTGATAAAAAACGAATGGTTTTTGTTGTTGTCAAACTTGCTTTTTTTCGAGTGGGTAGATAAAAATCATCTCTTCAAACATCACCGCACATTCGGCCGTGATATGTTTCTTCATTCAAGTGAAAGACAAAGTAACATTTGTGGTTTTCACCTGGGAGGGAGGCACCGATATGAAACAAAAATTTTCCGTACTGCAAGATAACTCCAGTTCATCAACGACAATCAAGGCAGGCTTAAGGAAAATCGCTAGTTTTCTTTTGTTGTGCAACTTCGATCTTCCTGGACAAACATGGAAAAAGGGCCATAGTTTTCTATGCATTTAATTTTACTTTTATTTGAAAAGGGTAAAAAGATGCGTGTTTCAATACTTCTATTCAAAAAAACAAAAGGAGCTATGGTGATATTGCTTTTGAACATGCCGGAATTGAATTTCAACCGATTGTTATCAACTTGGATGAAATGCAAAAATATGTTTTGATCAATTACGCGCTTTTTTCATGTTTGTCCACTCTTAAGATTCGGGCTCACAGTGACAGTTCGTGACAGCAGAAATCTCGGCTCACCTTGACGTACAGAAATTTTGTATCGGTTCCCAGGTTTTCACATGCCAAGACACAAGCAAATAAACTTCACTTCACTGTAATTGACAAGTACAAGCAGTACTTTAGAAGGGATCCACAAATCAAAGATTTGTCTAAAATTAATCATTGTGTTGCGATTCTACCCCATTACCCTGAATGCCAAGTTCTACAAGAAACTCAATGCATCCCGCAAAGGCTTTGTGCCGCGAGCCGAAATGTGCCGGGATAAGGATGGAGGTATCTTGACGGACGAACGTGAGGTGATCGAAAGGTGGAAGCAGCATTACGATGAACACCTAAACGGCGCAGAGGAGGAAGATCAGGACAGCAGGAGGAATGGTTTCATCAGTACGGCGGATGAGGGAGACGTGCCAACTCCCACAATAGGCGAAGTTAAGGATGCTATCAAACAGCTCAAGAACAACAAAGCAGCTGGAAAGGATGGTATTGGAGCGGAACTTATTAAAATGGGCCCGGACAGGTTAGCCACTTGTCTGCACCGATTGATAGCCAGGATCTGGGATACAGAACAGCTATCGGAGGAGTGGAAGAAGGGAATAATATACCCAATATACAAAAAGGGTGACAAGTTAGAATGTGAGAACTATCGAGCGATCACCATTCTTAACGCAGCCTAAAAAGTGCTTTCCCAGATCATCTTCCGCCGTTTTTCGCCACTGGCAAGCAGATTTGTGGAAAGTTATCAAGCCGGTTTTGTGGACGGGCGATCGACGACAGATCTTTATGTTGCGGCAGATCCTCCAAAAGTGTCGCGAATATCAAGTCCCTACGCACCACCTATTCATCGATTTCAATGCGGCCTATGATACCATCGACCGCGAAGAGCTATGGAAGATTATGGACGAGAATGGTTTTCCCGGGAAACTGACTAGACTGATCAAAGTTTGAAACACGCAAAGGACTTCGACAAGGCGATGGTCTTTCCTGTCTCCTGTTCAATATTGCGCTAGAAGGTGTTATGAAACGGGCGGGCTTCAACATGCGGGGCACAATCTTCACTAAATCCAGCCAGTTCATCTGCTTTGCTGACGACGTGGACATTGTCGGAAGAACGTTCCAGGTGGTTTCTGAACAGTATACCAGGCTGAAACGTGAAGCAGATCGGGTTGGATTGAAGGTAAATACGTCGAAGACGAAATATCTGCTGGCTGGAGGAACCGAGCGCGATAGAGCTCGCATTGGCAGACGCGTGATGATCGACGGGGATGAGTTCGAGGTGGTGGACGAATTTGTCTACCTCGGATCATTGATAACGTCGGATAACAACTGCAGCAGAGAAATTCGAAGACGTATCATTGCCGGAAGTTGTGCTTACTACGGACTTCACAAGACCTTGCGGTCTGGTAAACTTCACTTCCGTACTAAGTGTACCATGTACAAGACGCTAATAAGACCGGTAGTCCTCTACGGGCATGAGACGTGGACAATGCTCGAAGAGGACCTGCGAGCGCTAGGAGTTTTTGAACGACGTGTGCTTAGGACGATCTTCGGCGGAGTATGTGAGAACGGCGTATGGAGGAGAAGAATGAACCACGAGCTTGCGCAACTCTACGGTGAACCCAGTGTCACGAAAGTCGCCAAAGCTGGAAGGGTACGATGAGCGGGATACGTTGTGAGAATGTCGGACAACAATCCCGCAAAAATGGTGTTCACCTCAAATCCGGCCGGTACAAGACGAAGTGGAGCGCAACGAGCTACGTGTCGACATAGACTCTTGCACATAAACATTTAGAACCCTATGCCATTACTTTTACCTGATTTTTATCATTATAAAAAAATAACCTTTGAATGTTCGATGCTAAAAGTCTCGACTTAGCGTATGTCCACGTTGTCATTAGAGTACTGATAGTTGGGTGATTTTTAGAACTGAGGTTGCATGAATCGCATCACTTACCAAGGGTAATCCTCATCATGCAGCAATGATCCATCCCCACTAATAAAACTCCTTCCCATGACAACCATGAAGATGCAGATGTGATCTCGCTCTCTAGTAGCAATGGATGTTACACTAACATTCCTTCCCTTCCCCGATGACCGTAAGGACGTGACCGACGCCGTTATTGACTTTTTAATGTTTGGAGTTCTCGGAAGTGTACATTGAAGATAGAAAGCTACTCCCAAGCTACATATCTTTGTTCCTTGTTTAGATTATTCTGGCCAATCACGGAGTAGCAACTACGAATTGTACGGTCATCGATGCTTATGCTTATACGAAGTGTGACTAATTGTAGGCTGGATGAGGATCTGCATGCTATAACTATTTTCGACTTAAGTACTATATGCAAGGCCAATGGACAGTTCGGATATCTTAGAGTCAATTGATCAAAGCCGAGTATGTGTAAAAATAAAATAATTTCTTGTATTTCTGGTTATGTAAAATCAATAGATCTACCCTAACTGTTTACAAAAACAAAAATAAAAAGTAAAGAAAATTAAAGTACCGCTTGAACATTTTTTTTACTCCATTTAATGATGCTTTACGCGCGATGTATACTTTTAATACTACTCACTATGAGAAAGAAAGGTCGAGATAAATTGGGCTTTGCTTGTGTTTTGTTCTTTTCCTATGATTTTTGTTTTTTTTATTCAATATTTTAGCTTTTCAATGTGTTTGAATATTATACCACTATTTATATTGCTTCGAACATTCGCTGCATTTTACACATGAACGTGAAAACTACTTGTTTGATGCATTGACATGGAAGAAATGATGCATATAGAATGGCATGGAAATTTATTATACAAAACCTATACGTGTGTCGAATCGAGTATAATGAACTGAAGACGAACAGTCGTGATTCCTAGAGGATGATGATCGGTTTACTGCTGTCGAGGGAAATACTCATTTGGCACAGGTCGTTTGACATTACATTAGTTTTATTATCATATCACGTCTATTTTAAGGTGAAGATGAATTGAAGCCAAACCTCAAATTTTCAAGAGCACGGATCTGGAGAACCGAACATCCGTTTAAGTTGAAAACTTAATCGATTGGTCACGAGCTGGTGGTAACCATTCGATAAAGTTTTCAGCTCAAACGGGTGTTTGGTTCTCCAGATTCGTGCTCTTGAAAATTTGAAGTTTGGCTTCGATGCATCTTCACCTTAAGTTAATCAAATTGACTGACACGATATAATTTACTGTAGAAATCAAAAACTGCTTTTACGCGTGTAGTAGGATTTGATAAATATTAAGTAATGTGATAATGTTATGATGAAACAATCTTTGCGATTGTATAAACGGTCGACTCTTCACATCTCGATATCGAAGAGACCACCGAGCTAAAGAGAGATCGAGACAATGAAAATGTTTCTAATGAATACTATATTGAAAACCCCTTCACTATCATAAAAAATAATAAAGAGGCGAATGTCATTTCGTGTTCCTGTTTAGAATCACTAAAATATTTTTTAGTAATCTTTAGAGAGGGCATATTAATATCCGGAGAGAAAATCGGGAATGAAACCTACAACAACACATAAGTGGGGAACTTGCAATGGCCGAAAAGCCACTATTGTAAAGATATAATAATAATAATAATTACAAGAACACATCGAGTTTCCATATCTCCAGTAGATAATGGGGATATCGTGATACAAAGAGAGAAAATGTATGCAAAAACAAGGGATCGACGTACGGAGAGATATCGAGATGTAGAACATCAAGATGTGGAGAGTAGACTGTAGAATTATCCATTTCCACCAAGAAAGATATGATGTCAAACGACACAATGCCAAATGGTGTAAACTACCTTTTCATTTGTTGCTATTTATCTTTTCTAAGCTTTCATTGACGTTTTGTGGGTTCCCACCATACTAGTCACGGGTTTTCTACGATAATCTTATTCATTGCAAGCATTTTAGAAACTTAAAACCAATTTTCAAAGCATTTTATGTATCTGGGTTGGGTTCTAGTCCTTCATTTAATTTTCCTATCAATTTTAAATTTTGATTATATACAGAAAAAAAAATCATCTGTGCCGAACATGGAACGCAAAATATGGGTGTTGTTTATGGATGAAACATAACTTTAATTGGGCTTAAGTTAATGTTTTCGGGTCATAGATTGTTGTTTTAAAAGAAATATCTTTCTAAGTAGAGCTAAATGATTGAATTTTCTTCAAACCGTTTCTTCAGTCGACAACAATCGACGTTCACAAAAGTCAAAACAATATTTCAATAATAACTATAAACACAAAAAATTAAAAAAAAAATCAGATTTTCTCCTCTGATAAAATCGTCTAAGCGAATGATTTGCATCAATCTTAATTTTTTTCTTTTATTTTCAGTTTCGCTCCAGTTTGCCGTCTCGGGTCAATTTAAAATAATTACAAATATATATAGTAAATTAAACTGAACCAATGCGCTACAGGCTACGTGCTTAGTTAGTCTGTTATGACTCACCGTTACCGCTGTCATCACCGTCGGCGAAGGATTCGACCGAGCCTTGATCGTCGTCTTCGGTGTCTAAATCGTAGTCATCGTCATAGAAGTCAGTCATGTCGAGCTGCAACGAGAAATAAGAATAGAAGTAATGAATAATGATAGAATTGTTCAGATTTTATAGAGATCTTTTTTTTACTTATGATTCGATGACTGAAAATAACGATCGCTAAACGACAGATTTTGGTACCGTAAAACGGGGTAACTTTGATAATGCGGGTAACTTTGATAGTGCGAGACCCACAACATACTAAACGAAATAGCGATGTTTCTGTTAATCAGTTAAGCAAAACGAATGCAAAAGTATGCAAGAGTATTAGTATGACACTTCATGTCAAAGCTATTTTCGTTGGAACCAAGTGCATTTGAGGATTTATATGCAAATATTAAATATTTATAAGTTTTTCGCATTTTTGCAACGCTTACAAACAATCGGTTCTACGATCACTATTTGATGAAGTCATGAGTTCGTCACTTATCCTTGAAAGCCTTGTTGTAGTAGAACATGAATTCGGTCTCAAATCTCTTAGCGAAAACCATTTTTACAAACTGGGACCATTTTTGTAATCTATGTCAGAAATTTCCATATAGCGTTAAACGCCTAGAGGTATGCAACGCCGTACAAATGTTCCGTAATTGATTCAATTTTGTTCGATTGATACTCCATTATCAAAGTTACCCCAAAACAGAAAACCGACTTTTGACTACCTATATGAAAAGTAATATATCCATTCAAAATAAATCTTATGGCAATCTATCAAATATCTGTAGCAAGGAGGTCAGTACTTGTTTTAAAAGTATAAATTGTAATTCTTTGAAACAGAGTGCATAAATATTGAAGTTTTCTTCGAAAAAACTTTCAAAGTTACCCCGTTTTACGGTACCTGTTTTCTAACTCCCTTTTTTATGTCATATTAAATTATTTACTACAGTGCCTCATTTTTCATTACCAATAAATGACGTGCGTCTGCATGGAATTTCACGTTGCATTGAGATACCGTAAACTGGAGGGAAGTTGATCACTTTTGAGCGATTCTATGCTATAATTCCTAGTGGGATGTCATGTATTATCATCCAAATATTTTTAAAACCTGTACTGGTTGAATGTTTAACGAATTTACAAACGAAATCTTGATGAATTGTTATCGTAATAACAAAAACAATTTTTGTAGATCAAAAAGTGGTGTTTTTGATTCCGGGGTGAAGTTGATCAATTACTGCGATAAGTTTCCTGAAATAAAGAAGTATGCTATTCACTAAACTTGGGGTCTCTGAATCTGAATCAAGACTTAAAAATCTTACAACTTATTGATAAATCGGGTATTTTTTTAATTGAAAGTTGTGAATTACAGATTACACCACATTACACGCCTAAAGGTAGGCAATTTTCTTTGAAGTTAGCAACCCTCTTGAAAAAAGATCATTTTTTCTCTAAAATAAGAATTTGTATCCTCAATACAAATTCGAAACTGGGTACACAAAACATATCTGGAATGTATGAAACAGTTTATTAAAACTGTAGCTTTGTATAGCCGTGGAAAAAAGTCGATTGCTTAGAGAAGAACCCTTTAACAGTTCATGAAACATTTCCTAAAAAATCTGTTTTTCCATGAAATAATTACCTTGAATGCCAAACTGAATTTATGAAAATCAAGAGTAGCTATCAGGTAATGCCACAACTACCTTAATCATCGATAAACTCAAGCGAATTGGCTACCCGGATTGGCTCACGGAGTGGATTTTTTCGTACCTATCCGCTCGTACTGCGCAAGTAGTGGTCAACTCATCAAGGTCCCGTCAAATCAACGTAACGTCTGGAGTGCCCCAGGGTAGCGTATTGGGTCCACTGTTATTCAATATCTTTGTGAACGACTTGTGTTTGTGCCTTTCATCTTTCAAACTCTCGTTCGCCGATGATCTCAAATTCTACCGTATCATACGTTCATCACTTGACTGTTTTGCGCTGCAAGAGGACATCAACACTTTGCTGATCTGGTGCAGCGACAACAGTATGCGTGTCAATAATGATAAATGCAAAGTTATAACCTTCACTCGTTCCAACAACCCCGTTACCCACCAGTACCACATGGAATTTGCACATCTAGAACGTGTAGCTTCGATCTGCGACCTGGGAGTTACCATCGACGCTAAGTTACAATTTCATGAACACGTCGGAATCACGACTGCTAAAGCTTTTTCAGTCCTGGGACTAATCCGGCGCCACGCTTCAGAATTCACTGATATCTATGCTTTGAAAACACTCTACTGCAGTTTAGTGCGGAGCATTCTTGAATACGCGGCCCCTGTCTGGTCACCGTATTATGTTGCACCGATACTCTCCATTGAACGCGTTCAAAAGAAGTTTGTTCGTTTCGTACTTCGCTCCCTTCCTTGGAATGATCCGGACAATCTTCCTCCGTATCCGGATCGCTGCCAACTGATAAGTTTAGAACCGCTGACTGTCAGGCGTGTAAAAATGCAACGTCTATTTGTATTTGACATTCTTAACGGTGCTATAGACTGTCCTGCGCTTCTCGAGCAAATATCTCTGCAAATCCCTTCTCGACGACTGCGAAACACTCCCATGATTGCGATTCCTTACCATCGCACTAATTATGGTTTCAATAATCCGTTCGACTCTTGTCTTCGTTCCTTCAATGTTGTTTCCGATCAATTTGACTTCGATATGTGCAAAAATGTGTTCAAAACTCGAATAAGTAGAATTGTTTAGATGTTAAGTATGCGTAAATTAGTGCTAAGTGGTTCAGTCTGTACGATTTTAATTCGAAGACGGTGATTATAAATAAACTCAGAAATTGTGATAATTTAAATCGTGGCATAGCTCTTATAACAGTCTATACATGTGGGTACGGGAATGATCAACTTCTACCCGCTGATCAACTACACCCAGAATTACGGTACACGGATAATAAAAATAGGTCTTGAATCTACTTCGTTTTATAGAACCAAGGTTAACCGTCTGATCACGTGGACAAATGACCAGTAGAATATTCAACAAATTTATGCATGTTTTATATACGTACAGGAACTGAATACAGGTTGATTGAAAGGTGGAAGAAGCACTTCGATAGACGAAAAATTATGCAGACGACTGTAAAACCATATTAGCCCCGTTTTTGAGAAACATTCTACAACTCAAGAGCAATAAAGCAGTTGATCATTATGGTATCGGAGTTATTAGGGACAATAGAAATTCGCGATTTAGGAAAAGCCGTAAATTTCCACGAAATTCGTTAATTTTGGAGAATTTCTATGAATCGCAGTGAATGGATCGCAGTTTTGTGGTTATGAATATGGTTTGCTAATTTCGGAGTCGAAGTTCTACCAATATTTTTTTCATAGTTGGACTTGGACTTCCTTCTTGCTTAGTTTTTTAGTTTCAAATTTTGAATACTTAGCTACTCTCGTAATAAACATGTCATCACCATTTGTAAAACAAAAACTATAATTAAACCCTCTACCAGCAGCATCACTTTTTTACAACAACAAATCATCCACATCGTAATACCTTTTATTGTTTTTCAATATTTTTATACCATTTTTTCTTAAGTTCTCAAAAAAAAAAAAATAATTTTTTTTTCTTTATTATAGAGACTTTTAGTCCGAGCCTGGTTCGTTTCTGACAATAAAAAAAAGAAATTGTTTCTATTGGATCCGGAGATATCTTGAAATTCCTAGGAAGACCGACGCGTAGCTATAACCCGTAATATCTCAGGCAACAGTTTTTTTTTGAGTATGTACGTTGAAAGAGTCTGTTGTAAAAAAAATGAAGAATATAGGGCTGCTGTGCGAGTATGGGACCGCGACAAAACCGCGAATTTTTGATTTCATCGCTTTAGTCAACCGCGAAGTTTCAACAATTTTGCTGCGAATTTCCATTGTTCCTAGTAGTTATCATGCAGACATCGTTAACGGCCGATCGACAACGGACTAGATCTTTCCTGTACCGCAAATCCTTCAAAAATGTCATGAATACCGTAAGCTTGAGTTCTGTGAAATTTTCAGCTTTCTTAAAGGTGACCCAAAGACGACGCAGGTTTAAATAAAAATTACTATGGAGAAATTTTGAAATAATGTTCTAAACAGTAATACTGTAACGTAACTTAAACTTATCATCCCATAGTGAAAACTTATTCTTCAAACCATAGTAAAGTAATTTGCTGGAGAGAGCAATTCAATTCGACGAAAAGGAGAAGAAATATTCATGAGTTCGTTTGCTATTATTTAGCTTCATATGGGATTATAGCCCTGCAAACATCTACAAAAAGCCCATACAAAATTAGCTCAAAAGGGATTTGTTACTTCGGCAGCATGTTTCATTAGAGTTTGAAAATGAGTTTCCACTATGCGATGATAAGTTTGTACTTACATTACAGTATTAAGGTGAAGATGAATCGAAGCCCGGTTGGTAAATGGCTGGGCATGGCGTACCATTGGTACCTCGCGTACCTGAAGGAATAAAATAGACCCCTCTGTGCGGTCCTTAGCCTCTTGCCCAGCAACTCCTATCCCTACCTCCTCGCGGTACTGGCCGGGGTACGAGTAACCTTAGGGAAGATCGGGTAACCAACCCCCGGTGGGAACTTTGGTCGTATGCTGACAGGGAAGGGGGGGTTTGCTTTTGCTTTTGCTTCTGCAAACCTTGAGCGTCTGTACTCCATGTTAGGAGCGGCTCACAACAGCGTCTGTTCCCCATGTCAGGGGCGGCTGATCATCGTCCGAGTGCCAGAGAAGGACTCTAAACTAAACTGCGCACTATGGCCCTCCGAACATTTAGGGGGAATGGTCCTCCGGAAATCTAGGGGGTTGGTGTCAGGCCCTGCAAGCCAGCCGTAAAAACACATCAGCACAGGAACGTCAACGAGAGAATACGGACCGGAACAATCGGCAAAGACCACAGCGACGGAAATGGACTAGCGATTGGAAACTCGGTACGTGGAACTGCAAATCTCTCAACTTCATCGGAAGCACACGCATACTCTCCGATGTACTGAAGATCCGCGGTTTCGACATCGTAGCGCTGCAGGAGGTGTGCTGGACAGGTTCGATGGTGCGAACGTTTAGAGGTAATCATACCATCTACCAGAGCTGCGGCAACACACGTGAGCTGGGAACAGCTTTTATAGTGATGGGTGATATGCAAAGGCGTGTGATCGGGTGGTGGCCGATCAATGAAAGAATGTGCAAGTTGAGGCTCAAAGGCCGGTTCTTCAACTTCAGCATCATAAACGTGCATAGCCCTCACTCCGGAAGCACTGATGATGACAAGGACGCATTTTACGCGCAGCTCGAACGCGAGTACGATCGCTGCCCAAGCCACGACGTCAAGATCATCATAGGTGATTTGAACGCTCAGGTTGGCCAGGAGGAGGAGTTCAGACCGACGATTGGAAGGTTCAGCGCCCACCGGCTGACGAACGAGAACGGCCTACGACTGATAGATTTTGCCGCCTCCAAGAACATGGCCATTCGCAGCACCTACTTCCAGCACAGCCTCCCGTATCGATACACCTGGAGATCACCACTGCAGACGGAATCACAAATCGACCACGTTTTGATCGATGGACGGCACTTCTCCGATATTACCGACGTCAGAACCTATCGTGGCGCTAACATCGACTCTGATCACTATCTAGTGATGGTGAAACTGCGCCAAAAACTATCCGTCATCAACAATGTACGGTATCGACGCCCGCCTCGGTATAACCTAGCGCGACTGGCCCAACCGAACGTCGCTGCCGCATACGCGCAGCATCTCGAGGTAGCGTTGCCGGAAGAGGGCGAGCTTGACGAAGCCCCTCTTGAGGACTGCTGGAGCAACATAAAAGCAGCCATCAACAACGCAGCCGAGAGCATCGTCGGGTACGTGGAAAGGAGGACATGTAACGATTGGTTCGACGAAGAATGCAGGCAGGTTTTGGAGGAGAAGGATGCAGCGCGGGCTGCAATGCTGCAGCAAGGAACGCGACAAAACGTGGAGCGATATAAAAGAAAACGGAAGCAGCAAACCCGCCTATTCCGGGACAAAAAGCGCCGCCTGGAAGAAGCGGAATGTGAAGAAATGGAACAGCTGCATCGTTCACAAGAAACGCGAAAGTTCTACGAGAAGCTTAACGCATCCCGAAAAGGCTTCGTGCCGCGAGCCGAAATGTGTAGGGATAAGGACGGAAGCATCTTGACGGACGGACGTGAGGTGATTGAAAGGTGGAAGCAGCACTACGATGAACACCTGAATGGCACGGAGAACACAGGCGACGAGGGTCGCGACAGCGGAGGAAGTGACTACGTCAGCACGGCGGATGAAGGAAACCAACCTGCCCCCACATTGAGGGAAGTTAAGGATGCCATCAGCCAGCTCAAGAATAATAAGGCCGCTGGTAAAGATGGTATTGGAGCTGAACTCATCAAAATGGGCCCGGAGAGGTTGGCCGCCTGTCTGCACCGGCTGATTGTCAGAATCTGGGAAACCGAACAGCTGCCGGAGGAGTGGAAGCAAGGGGTCATATGCCCCATCTACAAGAAGGGCGACAAACTGGAATGTGAAAACTATCGTGCGATCACTATCCTGAATGCCGCCTACAAAGTGCTATCCCAGATTATCTTCCGTCGTCTATCACCAATAACAAATGAGTTTGTGGGAAGTTATCAAGCTGGTTTTATCAACGGCCGCTCGACAACGGACCAAATCTTCACTGTACGGCAAATCCTCCAGAAATGTCGTGAATACCAAGTCCCAACGCATCACCTGTTCATCGATTTCAAAGCGGCTTATGATAGCATCGACCGCGAAGAGCTATGGAAAATCATGGACGAGTACAGCTTTCCCGGGAAGCTCACAAGACTAATAAGAGCAACGATGGACGGTGTGCAGAATAGCGTGAAGATTTCGGGCGAACATTCCAGTTCGTTCGAATCCCGCCGGGGACTTCGACAGGGTGATGGACTTTCGTGCCTGCTGTTCAACATCGCGCTAGAAGGTGTCATGCGGAGAGCCGGGTTCAATAACCGAGGTACGATTTTCACAAGATCCAGCCAATTTGTTTGCTTCGCGGATGATATGGATATTGTCGGCAGAACATTTGGAACGGTGGCAGACCTCTACACCCGCCTGAAAAGTGAAGCAACAAAAATCGGCCTGGTGGTGAATGCGTCAAAAACAAAGTACATGCTGATAGGCGGAACCGAGCGCGACAGAGCCCGCCTGGGAAGCAGTGTTACGATAGACGGGGATACTTTTGAGGTGGTTGATGAGTTCGTCTACCTCGGATCCTTGTTAACGGCTGATAACAACGTTAGTCGTGAAATACGGAGACGCATCATCAGTGGAAGTCGCGCCTACTATGGGCTCCAGAAGAAGCTGCGGTCGAGAAAGATTCACCCCCGCACCAAATGTACCATGTACAAAACGCTTATAAGACCGGTGGTCCTCTATGGACATGAAGCATGGACCATGCTGGAAGAGGACCTGCAAGCACTTGGAGTGTTCGAACGAAGGGTGCTTAGGACGATCTTTGGCGGAGTGCAGGAGAACGGTGTGTGGCGGCGGAGAATGAACCACGAGCTCGCTAGTCTCTACGGCGAACCAAGTATCCAGAAGGTTGCGAAAGCCGGAAGGGTGCGCTGGGCAGGGCATGTTGCAAGACTACTGGACAACAATCCTGCAAAGATGGTGTTCGCGTCGAATCCGGTTGGCACAAGAAGGCGGGGAGCACAGCGAGCGAGGTGGCTTGATCAGGTGCAACAAGATCTGGAGAACGTGGGCCAAAATCGAAGTTGGAGAGACACAGCCTTGGACCGAGTAAATTGGCGTAACATCGTTAACGAGGTTTTATCAAATTAATTGATGTAACACCAACTAAATAAATAATAATGAATCGAAGCCAAACCTCATATTTTCAAGAGCACAAATCTGGAGAACCGAACAGTTTTCAGCTTAAATGGATGTTTGGTTCTTCAGATTTGTGCTCTTGAAAATATGAGGTTAGGCTACGATTCATCTTCACCTTAACGTTTTTGGAACTTTTTTTTTCAAAATTTCACCACAGTAATATCTATATAAACCTACGTTGTTTTTGGGTCACCCTTAAGGGCTCATTCATTTATTTCATAACGCTAAAATTGGCTATTTTGGACACCCACCCACCCCCTTGTAACGCTTTTTGTATGAATATTATTCAGTTTTTTGTATGGGCCGTAACATTGTTTGGACACCCACCCACCCCCTCCAGCGTTATGAAATTTGTGAATGGGCCCTAAATCATCACCGGAAGAGCTGAAAATTTAACAGAACACTATTTTTATGGTAAGGATGGTAAGGAAGATCTGGGAGCTAAGCTGGAAGCCGGGTGTAGCAGCCGAGAAAGGATTCTACAAAGATCCTGTCAATTTGTTTGCTTTGCGGATGATTCGCGAACATTGTCGGCCAAACAATCCAAAAAATCGGTAAGAACTATCTTTCAGCAAAGGAGAGATTCTCTTGGGTAATAGCATTTCTGGCAATTCTGGTTAAACATTTCAAAAGGGCACATCGACATTGGTAAACATTGGCTTTGCAAGACGATGTTGAGCCCAATTCAACTCAATCACGCTCACCAATACCACTATCAGGAAGAGCTAACACCAATCTTTCTGATAGTGGTGTTAGTTTGCGTGGGCGGGCTAAAAAGGGCTCAAGAGCAACGTTTCTAAAAAAAGGCTCAAGACCTCTTGGGCCCTTTTCAAATGTTTGTCCAGAATTTATGCAGTGCAGATCGAAAAAAATGAGCTTAATTATTGTGCTATGTCAAACGAACGCCTAACGTTGAAACGTACGAGTATTTACCGAAAGAGAACAGTACTCTTTTGTAAATGACTATTTGACATTTTTGTACTAAATCGAATGGAAGCCAATAGATCATTGAAGTTAACTCACTCACCGCATCAACTCAGTCCCTCTAAAGATTTCCACACACGAAAATGAACCATTTTAAGTTCATCATAACATTTTTCTCGGAAACGCATCGGATTGGAACCTAACTATGCAAATTTCTAATATTTAAAAAAAGACACTTCACACGTTAATGCTTCCAGTGGACTATTTGCTCGTTGAAGGAAGCACCACTCTAGACAACGGATTAGCAGGCAACGCCCAGTGGCACAGTTGGAAAACATTCCTCTCGAGATGTTTTTCGGTCTGAGGCGGAAATCGAACCCACACTCCTTAGCACGATGCGGCTAAATGCCTCGGTGACACTAACCGCAAGGCTACGAAGCCCACAAATATTTGGTAATCTTCTGGTATTTTTTTATATTCAAATGGGAAACGAAGTCGGGAAACTCTAAGCTCATTTTCTTAAGGTGAAGATGAATCGAAGCCAAATCTCAACATTTCAAGGGCACAAAGCTGGAGAACCAGATTACCGTCCGCGTTGAATATTTGATGAATTGGTCACAACCAGCTCGTGAACAAACGATCGAGTTCTCAGTTTGAACGACTGTCTGGTTCTTTAAATATGTGCTTTTGAAAATTTGAGGTTTGGTTTCGATTTATCTTCATCTTAATGCCTGCTGTTCACAGATGGGACAAACTTGCCGGCAACGCTTGCAAGGAGTTTGATAGAAATTTGAATTCGTATTCATGGATCAATCTGATATAATACAACGCTTTCATTTAGAATAAAAATTTATCGTAGCTACTTTAGATTCCAGATGCTACTTTGGACACTCACGTTTTGGATTTATTTGCAGCTATTGGTAAGCATACAATTCAAGAGAAGAGTAAACGCCTATCTCGATGCTTGGGAAATTTCCCTCCAGAAATGGTCAAGAAAAGCACTTTTCATAAAAATTGGTGATAGGGAAAGTGTATCAGTTATGGTCATAGTGATTCCCTATTTGGACATATGTGAAATTTTGATAACTTTCACATTTTAAATCTTTTTGAATGTTTTAGCATCAAGATATATCTTAAATCTAACTACTACAACACACAAAAGTTTTCAAAATTTGAAGATATTAAAGTAATCACGTATGGCGAAATAGGGAACCACTATGTCCATAATTGGTACACCTACCCTAGTTCTCAGCTTAAAATTATTGTTTTTTTTTTAATAATTGATCAAAGATCTTAATTTTACAACCTTTATTTGATTATAAAGTGATGGTTTGTATGTTTTACAACATAAATAATGAAAAAAGTATTCAAAATAGTGAATATACAAAAATCATGTATATTTCAATACGTATGAATAGCAATTTCACAACATAATCTCCGAAACATAGGTTTTTAGTCATATTTTACATGAATCTTCAGTACAAAACAATTGCATCCTTCAACTGCCACAAATAATCTACTTTTACGCCATCTCAAAACTACTGAGAAGAAAAAAGTTTCTTGCAAAAGCTAAATTGTACTTGTTTACGATCTTGCGAAACATGATGCTTATACTTTATAGAATCTATTCAATGAAAATTACTTTTCAGTTTGCAGTAATTAATGTAAACTTTTCTTATATCGCTCATAACTTGATAACTAATAACATTGTTGTATAAACTTAAACAATCAAGCATTCGTAACTGACAGTTCAATTTCAAGGTAGTATAGTTTAAGCTTCAAACTGCAAAATATATGAGCATTTTTTCGATCTTTAAAATTGTCTAAATTATGATTATCAAAGAAAAACGTTCATATAGAATCAGTTTAAAATTTCAAAAACCATTTAATTATCAATTTGTATAAGTTTCTGAAAGTGTCCAAAGTAGCCCCTTTTCGTTTTGAAGAGCACATTTTTTCACTATTAATGCATTTTTAAATTTCATAATGGATTTGCTTTATATTATGCACATTTGTTACGTACAACTTATATGTATGCAAAATATATCAAAATATATTCATAATTTGTTGAATTGCGTATCCTCAAAGTTTAAAGAATTTTAGAATAATGTCAAAAAAGCCCCGTTTGACGGTATCGAACTGTTTTTGCGAACGGACCAACCAATTATGTCGTGCACTAATGCTCGAAGAATACTTGCAAACATTTAGGATGTTTTGAGCGTCGTGTCCTTGGGATTATGTTTGACGATGTGCATAAGACCCCAGTAGCCGCATTGCACGAATTCCGGACAACAATCCTGCAGAATTAGCAAGGTCCAGAATTCAGGATCATAGCGAAGCAATAGCAACCCGTGGATGCGAATTGCAATGTTCCAATGCGGTCGATTGTGAAATTTATACATAAGAGCAATCATCTAGTAGAGAAGACCCGAAAACAAGTAAAACAGGAAGAAACCGCAACTTTGTTCCCAGGCTCGCAAAATATTTAGTAGACAACCTTCAAATGTATTACTAAAGCATAAGCAACTCATACTCAAAACGATGACAACCCATCAGTTAATAAGCAAACCGATTACCACCAGTGACACATGATGCGTGAAAATACAATTTGTACAACTTATTATTTCCCACTTTTTACGATCCTGCAGGAGGGCACACCGCAAGAATGGGATAACAAATCGGGATCCATCTAACTTCCTTTACTCGCCGTTGTGAGTTGTGTGCGAAAAGTGCCATTTTTCCCGCTTCAGTCCCGACACAATCGGCTTCAAAAAGGTTTTTGCGACTATAAGAAAATAAAAATGCTCCATGGAATATAAAAAAAAAATCTGCATGATAAATGAAGCTACTTACCGTTACAATTTGTAAAATGTTCCATAAATAAACGAAATTTCTCGATATATAATATCAGTGCACTATATGGTCCAGAAAGCAGTTTTACGCGGAAAGATGCATTTAATGCTTAAAAAAGTTGTTTGTATTAGTTAGGCCCTTTGTTTTGTTAAATGTTATTCAAAATTAGGGGTGGTCCATATTTTCATAGAAATGGTATGACTAACTTTCTTATTTGTATAAATTATAGTATACATGCCTCGTTAATGAAATTTCGAGTAACTTTGGCAAAACATTTTTTTATTGATGCATTAAGTAGGCTGCCACGATCGGCGACCGGCAATAGTGTTTCTATCCGCATGGTAAACATTTCTTGATGCCGACTGCAGTTCCCATGGAGTAATTTCTCACCGCGCAGAGCATGATGCAAGAGCAGTCACGGTAAACATTTTTCTTCGTTAACACGATTCCCTTCCCATCATTGACGATGGACGGGACGATCGCAGCCAAAGAAAGACCCTCGCGGCGTGTGCCATATGCCTCATTTATGGCGGTTGCATTATTTGTAACTTGTTTCCGACTCAATCTTTTTTTTTATTTCAAACGCAACGAATGGAGGCGGACTGATGAAAGGCAGAAACTTATGACGATTACTCACATGTGTAACATAAATGACATCAACATCAAAGAAGTCAAAATGCCTACAAGGTATCGGTTGTAGATGTTTGGTCACATCAATGAAAGCAACATAAAGGAGGAAAGTCAGGTTCGGTAGAATATAATTTTTATGACTTTTTTTAGGATAACATGTGTCCATCGGATTTATGCATCTTCCTAATCACAGAATTGGCCGGAAAATATTACTTTGATAGATCTGTTTCATTTAGATGTCGGGCAATGTAATAAATGTACATACCAGCTAACACATTAACGATTCTAACTCCATTACCACGAATGCCATTACCCCGAATTCCATAACCCGTAAGGTTGTTACCCCAAATCTATTCTAATTCTATCTAATTCAAATCTATCTATTACTCGCAATGTCATTATCCGGGCAAATGGGATTCTGGTAATGGTAAAATAAACTTTTATAACCGTCAAACAATTCAAATATTATACAAATTTCATGCAGTGTATGTACATTTGATGAAGTATGCATATTCTTAGAGATTAAGGGGCTGTCCGCTCCGTGTGTTCATTATGCCTTTAATCCCCTACATTCGGTGAAATAAAAATCGAGGTCATAGTACTCGAATTATTGGCATGCGGGGTAATGAATTTCGAGGTTATGTAGTATAATCTAGTTTTCATCCAGTGTAATAAAGCATTAATGGTTTAGACAACTTGTTTAAATCATTTTACTAAATCTACAGGCTGTTCCTAGAGAAATATGCGACACATCGCCTGAAGAAATACCTAAGATTTATCAGAAAAATGGGCCTCGTAAACTGTTTAGCTAGCTAGTGAACGAAGGGTCCACCAATTTGAGAAAAACCGATAGGACCACCCCCTCTAGTTTTAACATACACTACCAATCACTGACAATAAAATTGGAATTCTAACGATGTGTGCCGATGGCGGCCTGGTTTCAGCGAGAATTGCTTCGTGGGAAGTTAGTGGGAAAGGCAATACCATAGGATACGTTTGATAAACGTTCTGATCTGACTATCATCTAGAAAATGTTTGCGCATTAGCTGCAGATAGGAAGCAATACGATCTTTAAAGATCTCTTGCCTAGAAAAAAACAAGAAAGATTAAAGAATACACAAAGGGATCGCAAATAATATTATATAATATGTTTTAAATTTTGTGAATTCCTCAGGATATTACGATAAATATTAATGTTCGTATTACTGTAGGGGAAGTGGTGGTAAAATGAACACCCTTTCGAAATTGAATGCCCAACTAGCTTGATTTGGCTTTGCTACTTTTCTCCGAATGTCAGTTCCACCAATGTCATTTCCCCGAACGCCAGTTCCCGAATACCCCGTTTCCCCGAATGGTTTATTTCCCCAATGAATGCTTGGCAGTCATAATTGCCCATAACTTCAGGTTTGTGAATGAACCGGTCATCTGACATGATTGTTTATCGTTCATTATAGTTTGGTACCATGTCACTGAGGACTATTCTGATACATTTCTAAATTGTGATCACTTTTCGGGAAACGAATCATTCGGGGAAAAGGGTCCTTCGGGAAATTGGCGTTTGGGGGAAACGATATTCGGGAAAAAGTAGCACAATCTTTGATTTATATGCTTTTGAAATGGGGTGTCCGTAGTATGAATCAAAACGATACTCCAATTAATCAGATAATAATCAGATCAGATTCCTTCAGGAATTACTCTTAAGAAAATCTTTGAGAAATTCACCAAAGAAGTCTAACACAATTTTTTTCAGGGATGTCTTCAGGAAAATGTCCAGGAATTTTTTTAAAAACAGCTGTTGGTTATTTTGTTTAATCTGGTACTAATTTCAGAATGATGAATTAAAGTAACATCTGACTTAATAATGAGTTTTATAGTAACCTTTGATGAACTCGTAGAAGATTCCGTAGAAGAATTACTGGAATGTGTATACTTTACTATGAGCATGTGTTAAACCTTATATAAACTTATGCGTTGCGTAGTAACAGAGTATTTCGTAGATTGCATACTGAAAACTGTCATGTTATTTACTTTACCACTCTTATTCCAATTACTTGAGCTTGAGCCGCCCGTCGATGCTACTCCAGTATCGCCAGATCAGCTGCACTTACACAAGGAACCAACCGAATGACTGTTTGGAACTAACAGACACCCTCAGTAGACTGATGCAAATTTTGAAGTTTCTGCTCCCCTATGCTTAAACGATGTCAATTATGATAAAAATCATAATTTGAAGTGATTTGGAAGAAATTTCGTTGTGCACACGCCCATTTGAAGTTTATATGGAAATTACTATGGAAAAGGCAAACCTTTTGTGTTCAGTCCTGTAACTGCTCGTAATAATAATCTATGGAAAAGTGAACATACTCTTCCCATGGTGAATTCTTCCCAGCTACAACTTGGCCGAAGACCACATTTTGATTGGACGTGAGGATATTTTGTTATCATTGATAACAAAGTCTAAATCATGCTGAGATGATCATTCAATTACTTTCAGAGCAACACTGCTTTTTTGCTGTAGAACATAGTAGTCTGGATTACTCTGATTCATTCTACCCGCCAGGAGCACCACTGTTGCCTGCCGGGCAGTTGGTTAAGCATGGCAAACCCACTTTATGATTATGAATAGCAATTTATCCTGACGTCCAATCGAAATGTGGTCTTCAGCAAAGTTGTAGCTGAAAGGATTACACATGAGTAGAGTTTTGTTCACTTTTCCATATAATATTAATACGACGAGATAGAGGGCTGAACACACAAATGTTGGCGTTTTCCATAGTAATCTCCATATAAACTTCAACATGGCGTGTGCACAGTCAATTTTTCATCCGAATCACTTCAAACTTTGGGGAGGATGCTATTTACCATAATGAAAATCGTAGGGGAGCAACACATTTCAAAATTTGCATCACTCTAACCCTCAGTGTATAAGTGCTCGGTGATCTTCTATTTTTAGGCAACAATGGCGCCTGCCACGTCAGAATGCAGACCAATGTGGGGAAGGGGGAGGAAATGCTGCTGCACTTATACTGGTCCACTGTAGACCGTGGAGTCCGACTGCATCTACGCCAGTTCATGCGGAAGTGTATGGATTGGGGGAAAGGCATGGCAGAGAGAGGTTTGCTTTTGTGGTTAGCAGACTGCCTATGTATCAGGCGTAAGGGAAGGCATGCGCGTGGAAGAATGAAAGCGTTAGGGAAACGGTTTCCACGTCCGTATCTGATTCTTAGCGTTTACTATGAACGGATAGTTTGAGTGTGATAGATTGAGAATGGAAGATAGAAACAAGTGAGAGATATACAACTACAAAGTACGAAGAAAGGGACGGGCCTGGGATTTGAACCCATGACCTTCTGCTCATGAAGCAGAAGCGGTAGCTATTAGTCCACCAACCCCGTCCTTACCACTCTTACTCCAATCATAAGTGAAAAACTATTTTGGATGGAATAGTTGTTCAATCGGAAATCAAAGAATGGAAAGACATGAAAAATTTCGATTTCCGGGAAGGATAATGATGATACGACATCTACCTTAAAGAGAGGTCAGCGACTCACCGATGCCCGCAGGAGATGTCAAGGAGATGGTCTAGGATACACTCTAAGCGAGTGATACGACCGGATTCAAATTGTTGGGAAGTGACGTAAACTAAAAAAAATGTAAGGTGAAGATGCATCGAAGCCGAACCTCAAAATTTTCAATAGGCACACATCAACGAGAACTCGACACCGTTTGCTCTGAAAATTTTGATCGATTGGTCACCACTAGCGAGAGACCAGTGAGTTAGATTTTCAGCACAAACGGTTGTCTTGTTCTCTACGATTCGTGATCTTGAAAATTCGAAAGTCATCTTCACCAAATCAATCCATGCGGCGTGTATTCCAGGGATGGGCACATATGTTTCCCCCTTGTGTCCTAGCTAAACAGTCCCATTTGAATTTTCATCTCTTTTGAGTTGTCTTCATGAATCATGTTTTAATTATAGTGTACTCCATGGTATCATACTTAAAATTTTATCTTTGTATGGACAATACCTAAATCATGTGCGTCCATATTGAAGGTACCCGTATAACAGTCCCACTATTCGATCACGACGAAATTCAAGCAAACCTATTCCTGTTAAGATTTCTGCAACATCTTGCATCGTAATTTTCATCTTATAAGAAAAAGAAATACTACAAAAATTACAAGTGTTTTACACCAATCTCTATTCCATAACAAATGCTGTTTATTTCTTGACATAACTTGGTTTTATTCCAGAATGCTAGAACAGAAGCGACAAGTGATAGAAACATATCTTATTCTTATAGAGTCCAAACTGAATTAAAATAATCACTTCCTATATCTAGCTCAACGATCATAAACGAAGCGGTTTCCCACATTTAAAATGTATTCTTTTTCAACAAAAAAAAAGCACTTAAATGTCACTACATAGTGTTACAACTATAAACTGCTGTGATTTTTCATCAGAATCACCAACGATGAAAAACTATTCGGTGTGAAGTAGCATCAGCGGAATCCTGTGAAACCTTAAATGAACTTATGAAGAACAAACTTAAAATTTTTAGTTGGGAAAAATATATTGGAGAAATGAGATGTTGGAGAAATTCCTTGAGAAAGGAACTTCATGAGGAATCCCATGTCGAATTCATTGAGGAATTTCAGGAAAAGTACTAATCATATTTCCTTGAATAACTTCTGGAGTAGTTTTTGAAGCAATTCTTAGAAGTAAATTGAGGATAAATTCGTGAAGGAAACTATATAAAAATGTCAGAAGAAGCATAACTGTAGAATTTAACGTAGGAATTCTTGTAGATCTTCCAAACCTAAACGATTAAAAAAAAAAGTGGTATGATTCCCTTGCGGATTCTCTTGGAAAGAACTCTTGCAGGAGTCTATCAGAAGATTTCCTATAAGTACCAACTGAGAACATCAGCGAAAGAACTAAGTCAAAAATATATGAAGTATAACATTAGAAAGTCTTTTGAAAATCTTTCCTTGTTGAAATAACAGGAAGTAGAAGCGTTGAAGTCTCAAGGATTTCCTGGAACAATTTCTGAATATATTCCTTTTAGCATCCTTTGGAAGCCACCGAGGCTTGGTGGTGAAATCACCAGTAAAATTTTTGCATGAAGTCTTTTGAATTAGTTTTTGAAAGCATTTCAAATCTCTGTAGAATTGCTTAGAATAATTTAGAAAGTTTTTCCCTTAGGAATCTGAGAAAAAAATCATGACCTGAAAAACATGTAAAGCAGTAGTACAATAGTATCTGAAGGTTTCTCTGGACTTAATAAAAATAACAGCAGGGTTAATTGCAAGCCGAAAAAGATACCGAGACCATTTTGGTTGAAATAAAGACTTTAGAGACCTTTCGTTAAAAATGAAGACTTTTTAAACTTGCATTGAACAAGAGACCAAGTCTCCAAAGCCCTACTATAGAAGCATTGTGCGATTGCTGTTTTCCTAAAAAATGTTTAGTCAGAGTAAACTAAGTCACTGAACGACGTCTATCGATTCACATGGACAGACCTGTTTAAAGCGTTTTGCAAATGTTTTTACAAGGCTGCGAACATCTCATGTCCGTGTGACTATTGTCGGCAGACTCATTCTCTTCGACAGCTTTCCCATAAGAACTGCAGACTAATCTCTTTGGTAGCTCCAAATCAGTCGCATTTTGAAGTGTGTTCATTTGAATTGATGACATCTCTGGTGAAATTGTTTGTTCAGTCACGGAAATCTCATCAGCTGGAAGCTGATAGAATCATCTGAATGTTTTCATTGGTGTGTTTTGATAGGAAAAAACTTTGTACAGTAAGGACCCTATTTTGTCAGCCCCTCGATGAATTTTAGGCTGACAAAATGGAGAACCTGACAAAACCGGGTCATTTTATTTTGTTCCTGTTTTTCAAATTTTGACGTGTTTCATGGTTACATGGTCTATTAAGAGGGCGATGGACATGGGCATAGCCAGTTTTTTTTATCAGGGGCTCCCCCTCCCTTATATTGGTAATATCGATTTTTAACACTTAATAAAAGGCATTGCCATTACCCCCTCTGGCTACGCTCATACGTGTATGACATCAAACATCATCATCAATTTTAATGTAAACGTGATAAAACATGACGATAACAATTTTTTGACAAATTTAAAATAGGCTGACAAAATCGGGTCAGTACTGTATTTGGCGTTTGAAATTCGGTTGCCGATAATAGCCTAATTATGACGAAGCAGTAAATTATCCTGGTTGTTTGAATTGAAACTACTAACATGTAATTGACAATTTTGCCATGCATAGGTTGTTCCTACAAGTTGCTTTCCTAATTGTTGACATTATCACTGAAAACATCTTCACCGATGATTTTCCATCCTTTTGAACACAGGTTTTTCCTTTGAAGTGCACTGTTAACCCTTTCTTTCCCACAGCTTTGTTCGAAAATTTAAATGTCAAAATGGCCTCTCTATAAAAAATGCTTGAACAAAAGTTGTTACAAATAAGCTAAATTGTTCAAAATCACTATATTTTTTTATTGTTTTTCAATAGTTTATTATTTTATTATTTCGATGTTTGGTGAGACCTTTGGAGAGAACGCAAAATTTAGTAATAATTGTAATTATTGAGCTAATCGTATCAATTCGGTTTGGATAACGTTCGTCGAAAATCGGTGCTACCATGGGAAAGAGAGGTTTAAGATGAAATATCCCAGAAAAGTGCGCGATATAGTGTTCAACATGCTTGCATGCTCCATAGAAAATCTTTGTTTCTTTTATATTGCAAGATACAATACTTTTCTAAACAAAAAATAACTTTTGAAATACAGGTCGGACTCGATTATCTAAGGGGACTCGATTATCCGGAATTTTAGCCTCGATTATCCGGAATTTGTTTTTTGATGTTCTTGTATTTCAATTTTTATGCATAAATCTGAGATAATTTGGCATTGCAATATACAATATGAATGGTTTTGCAGTTTTGAACGTATTTAAGAAAAATGGGGTTTGAAAAAGTGTTTTTTGTGTATGCTGATCAAAAAAAATATTTTTTTCTTGTATTATAGACCCCTACTGTTCCTAGAAATAATTTCTGGCTATGCCACCGCATCATATAAATAAAACAACGAAAAAAGATAATATATAAGTTATTTTATCGAAGATTTCATTTTATCTAAGTGATTCGATTATCCGGAGTGAAAAAAAAATCGATACTCCGGATAATCGAGTCCGACCTGTATTATGAACTTTGTTAATAAGTATTCTTTAACACAAAAAAAAAGAATATAGTAAGCTAAGCAAATAAATCACCATGCAAGCTGGTAAACTTTCATGGAAGTTGACAGAAATTGTAGCTAGCCAATAAAATTAGGCTTGTTATGATATTTAGTAAACGGCGATGGAATCAAGAAACCTTAATTGAGTAGTCAAAGGAGCTAAAGCTTGATTGGTCGCCCGTGATTGCTACTCCAGTATCGCCAGATCAGCTGCACTTACACAAGGAATCAAACGGATGAATGCTTGGGATTAACAGACACCCTCAGTGTATAAGTGCTGTTGATCATCTAATTTTAGGCAACAATTGCGCTTGTCATGAATGCTGACCAATGAGGAGAAGGGGGAGGAATTTATGTTGCATTTAAAACTAGCCCCCGTAGACCCCTGCATGTACACCAGTCCATGCGGGAGGGTATGGGTAAGGTAATTTTTATGCCGTGAGTCTTGCTTTTTGGTTAGCAGTCTGCCTACATATCAGAAGTTAGGAAAGGCGAGCTGTAATGATGGAAGCATGGAAGCGTAGGGGAACGGTTTCTTGTCCGTCTCTGGTTCTAGCGATTGCTATGAACAAACAGATCAAGTGTGATAGATTAAGGTGAAGTAGGCCGTCATTGAAATGTGTACGCGTCTTTTTATGATTGTTGCTAATTCATCTCACGATTTTGAATCAAAGAAAATCAGTTGCTTTTGCACTGACACAGCTGAAAAAGTATTAGCAAACTTTATGCATGTTAGCGCATACAGTAATAGATTTTCAAGTAAATATAAACTTTCAAGACTGAATTTTATCACTTTGAAATTGCTAGCTTAAAAGTCATCAGGCTGCCAAAACGAATGACGGGCTACTTAGCCTTAAGAGTGTAAGATAGCAGCAAGTGAAAGATAATACAATTAGAAAGTACGAGGAAAGTGACGATCCTGGGATTGAACCCATGACCTTCTGCTTATGAAGCAGAAGCGATAGCCATTAGACCACTGTTTTCAAAACTTTTTGACTTTCGCCCCTTGAGGCCAACATATTTTTGAAATCGCCCCCCTGATATGGTTTTGAAATTTTTTATTGTGGTTTCAACCGTGTTTTCTGTTGAATTTTAGTGAACTCTCCATATCTCGATATAAAAGGAGTTAGGGAGATATCGACTTCCAGGACATACATTCAGAGTAACTGCAAACCAAGAGACCATCGAGTTAAGCCATGGGAGAACCAACTATTACTATGGCTCATCAACTCGATATCGAACATAACGAATATCGAGGTAATATAATTTTTGGACGACTTCACAATGTTCAAACCTTTGAAAAAAATTGGGAAAATCCTGAAAGTTGTTTGTATCTTTCTCACTCCAACGTAATTTGAAATGGTTTTTATTCAAAAAATCCAGATTGCTTTTTTATTTTTTCAAACCTCTTTTAGTACATGATTTTACGTCTTTGGTAATTGATGGCTTTAATGTTGGCCCTTAATTTTCGATGGCCAAATTTTCAGAAATTAGTTCATAAAATAGTGTGTACTATAAGTAATGATTAAAATGATCGTAACAAAATATCAAAACAATGTTGTATTGGAAAACTTTGCCTTCGTGGACCCGTATATCAAGTATCGTAAAAATAAGGCTGTCCAAATCCTAAGTTCTTCTATAAGTAGATCCATCAAACTATCGTCTTTTGACATTTTCGAAACCAAATTCTAAAAAGTTTCTAATTGAATCACTATCAAAACAAATTCCTTAGGTTATCTGTGACTAGGCCAAATGGCCTAGACGGTAAATCTTAATACGTTTTTCTTTTGAGAACATTAAAGGTGGTTGGGCCTATGCATAATTCCAAAGGTGAACAACAAAAACCGAATTTTCATCAAAACATATTTAGTTTTTGTCAATGTTTGTCGAAGTTTTGTTTATCGTGATTATAAAATGAGCATGAAAAGAAGTACATACAAATATTTATAGGGAAAAAGTAAATGGGTATCAACTAATCTTTACATTATTAGAGTATAATCCTCTCTCAGTTTCTCACACTTTTCGGCCCTCCTTCTAGTTTTTTTCGCCCCCCAAATTCCATTTTACAAATTTTCGCCCCCTTGGACCTGAAAATCGCCTCAAGGGGGGCGAATTTGCCCACTTTATGAATCACTGCATTAAACCATCACCCCATTATTCCTGGAATGTCTTCTTTTTCTTTCCATTGAGTCACCACTGGGACAAAGCCTACTTTTCAGCGCAGTGTTCAATGAGCACTTCCAGGGGTTTTAACTAAGAGCTCTCATTACAAAGTTGCAATTTTTGGCACATGCCAAAGAGTGTCAAGGGAATTCAGGTCTATCCTGGACTGTCCGGGAATCGAGCGCATAGGTTTAATTCCTGGAATATATTCTAGTCGAATTGGGGCAATGGTGCACAAATGTTCCTAAAATAAATTATGAAGTTAAAGCATGTATTTCATTTTTTCAGTCATTTGCAGATGTATTTTTGAGGAACTCTTCAGCAATTATTGGTGGTGTAATTTTTGAAAACATTTTTGAGGGATTCATAGATGAAGCAATCCTCGATAAAATCCTTTGTTAACTTTTAAAATTTCCAAACTTTTATTTTTGATCTAAATATATAATCTTATCTTTTTATTTATTTAATTGCAAATTTATGAATTTCGGTTTTTGAATTTTCTAATATTTATTTTTGAACAATCCTGCAGTTTTTTAAGGTCTTTTCTATTTTGATAATGATTAAAAAATTTGGATTTCTTTCATTTTTTTCCTGAAGCCTATTCTATTTTTCCGTGTTGCTGACGGAAAAACTATTTTATAGTAATATGAATAATATCATCATGCTCTTCTTCTATGATAGATTAGATGTGGAAAAAAATAAATAAAAAAAGGTTTTCCAATTACACGTTAAATGAGACTCAAACATTTTTCAAAAAAATAAGAACGTTTCAAATGTACTTTTACTTTTCTAATATTCATGTTAAGGTCCTACCTTTAAGCTAATTTGATTTCAAAGCTATGAAAAATACAAAAAAAAATCCCAAAGGGTATTCCGTCTAAAGGCGGAATTCACAAGTAACCACTGGGCTTGTAGGGCTATTTTACGGCAAATATAGGGCATGTCAGCTATATTACATTACATATATTGGCACGCATGGCGATTTAAAGTGCTTGTTGGTTACTTGGGTTGGGTTAAATCATTGAGGTTTTTCATTGAAAGTTTGAAGTCACTTGAAAGAACTGAAACATAAGAGAATTTCCCAGGATAATTACTAAAATCGTTGCAGTCGCTCCAAATAGTTGTGATGTCTTCTGTGGGATCATTTCTTGGATAATCAAAAATAATTGCGCAGGAGGAGACATCAACACGATTTGATTTAATTGTTGCAATCCACTAGTATTTAAGGTAGGTTTTCAAGATCGTCGTCGCGATAAATTGTCGCGCAATGCATAAAAAAAATATTTAAAATGTTTCGGGATTTTCAAAAGCAGTTTTTTCGTTCAAAATCAATAAAATTTACAGGAAAATGTGTTCACTGTATTCTATTCTAAAACAGAACCACAATGAACACATTTTCATCGAATAGTTTTTACTTTTGAAAGTTTTCGATGATGACGATGATTACGATGATGGAGCGTTGAACGTTAAAAGTCGCAATCAATTTAAAACATATATAGGTTGAACTTACCTGAGGTTCTTGACTACTAGGTTTCGTTTTGGATTTGATGCAATATTCTTCTAGGGTGGTAGGTACGATGATACCTTCTTTTTCTGCCTCAGCTTTAGCGGCTTGTGCTTGTTTCCTAAAAATGCAAAACTCTCGTTTACATTCGATGGTAACATTACAATACAAGTGGTGACTAACTATCGCCTTTCTTTTAAATGAGAAATTGATTTGAATGGCATTTTAGTAACCTACCTAATGATGTTGGGGTACTCATTGTCTTTACCCTGCGAATCCCGCCATCTCCGGTACATGACCGAGGCGTCTACGTTCGCTGGAGAGAAGGTGTTTGGCTCGTTGAGCAGTGAGATCACGGATAGCAGGATGGTTCTAACGTTCTGTGTAGGATTCCACCTTTCGCACGGCAGTTCGCCACTTTGCGGATCGTCAACCGGTGGATGCAGAATCGAGATGCAGAGGTCGCCATTCTAAAGGACAAGACGGGTGAGTTTTATGTTCCAATTATTTGTGGAATCAGTTAGAGTTACCTCATACACATTTGGATGCCAAACTTTTGTCAAGAAACGTATTGATGGAGGAGAATACGGATAATCAGGAGGAAATTTCATATGAGCCTGAAAATAAAGAAAATAGTGAAGGCTACTATAAATCGACATGTTATTCAGATAGTACCAATGATATGTAGAAAGTAACAACAGTTCTCTATAAAAATAAGTCATACAAACTGCACAAGCGTTTCAGAGTTCATTTTTTCTTCCTTAAATTTACTCTAGAGCTTCTTGCAACTTGCAACCTGGAATTGATCTCGAAATTTGTCAAGGAATACTACTGAGAACTTTTCCAAGAAGTACTTCAGATATTACTCCAGGAGTTTCAGTAATTTATCAGAAAGTAACAGAACTCTACTGTTAGATCATTGATGGACGCAGAAATCATCCAATGTTTTTTTGAAAGTTTGCTGTAGGCTGAGATTCTCTAAGAAATTCCTTCAGATATTTCCAAGCATTCATTTTTGATTACTCAAAAAACTGTTCCAGGATTCTACCAGCAATGTTCACTTAATAGTTTTCAAGCATTATACTAGGATTTCAAGGAATTGTTTAGCTAAAAACTTAGGACTTCCGCTATAAGCTAATGTACTTTAAGCAATGTTCGGGGTGGCCACCGAATTTCGATTTTGAAATTCCCGCTTTTTTCCCGGTTTTCCCGGTATGTTTTACTTAGGGGTCTATTTTATAAGTCGAGTCGATCAAAATGACTCGACTGGGGACACTGTCGACCGAAAAATTCGCTCGACTCAGCTCTGTCACTCGTGTTTCTCGACAATTGTCACTCTATGTGACTGGATTACTATGGAATCGACGGGTGACATCTGAAATATACATGTTTGCTTTGATCGACAATGAATACAGACGAGTCACATGAATCTGCTCGATTTACAAAATAGGCCCCTTAATTTTCCCGGTTTTAAATTCATTCTTTCCAACGACTTTAATAGACTCTTTCTATATCGTTTCTATGAAAAGTACTGAAATATTTTTTAAAAAACGATTCAAAAAAATTTACTTATTTTTTTTTAGTAATTTGATTGTTTATCAATAGTTTCACTATTGGAACAATAAGTTAACTATTAGATTGTTCTAATCAATATAGAATCTTTCCTGAAAACTATGACATGGTATAGTATTCATCTGAATCGATTTGTCTCGTGTTCGTCGAAAATCAATGAAGCCATGGAGCTATATATCATGGGAAAGAGATGGTTAATTGTGCTAATAAAACAGATCCTACTCTTGACACGCCAGGAGTTTAATTTGAATGCTATTTGACCCACATTTACCAACAGCCCTTTAAGCCAAATTAAAAATTTTCAACTTCAAGTTTGAGGATCTAGAGAACCTGACAACCGTTCGCGTTGAATATTTGATGGATTGGTTGCATTCTGGTGATGATAAAACGATCAAAATTTCAGCTCAGAGCTCTGTTCAGAACCAAATAGACTCGTGCTCTTGAAACTTCATGGTTTGGCTTTGGTATATAATCACCTTAAGCGCATCTTAATGCTGAATTTCAGATAATATGGCCGACAAAAGCCCCAGGTGTCTAAGTAAACCATCAAGATGCCAAATAGTTCTTTAACGTAATGTAAATTATTTCAATTCCTAAACCTTTGAATTTTCTTCTCTAAAGCAAATAAGTTCAAGGTATGGATGAAACAAATCCGCACATGTAGAAGCACTTACATAGGGTTCACTCACAATTTTAATAACACCGAAAATCATCATTTTTGACACCCATCCACCCTCTCGTAATGCTTTTTGTATGGATATTCTACACATTTTATATGCGCTGTAACAGCTTGATCGATATTAAAATCCTAAATGCGCCCATATTCAAAACTTTTGTCGACTAGATAACAAGTGACATATTAAAAACTTTTATAAATAAATGCTTGTTTTCAAGATTAGTTGTGGTATCCAACAATTACAGAAGGGTGCAATAAGCAATTAATCTTTGATTCAAAACGTCAAGTAAAAAAACAGAGAAAAGTTCAAAAAATATTAGCACTGACAGTGCGAGAACAAAAATTCAAAAACATATTTTGAAACGTTGCTTAGAAAAGAGTAAAGCAGTTTTAAGAAATATGATGTAGCATAGTAGAAATTAAATAATTAATGTTTGAAATTATTTCGAAATAGCGGATGCCATGAGAATGTCATTAAACATAACTACTTTCTATAATTTATTTTGGAGGTAATTTTGTAGACTACAGCTTGAAGATGTTCGTTCAAAACGATTTTCCCGGTGATCTTCTAAAATTCCCGGTTTTTCCCGTCTTTTTCCCGGTGGATTCAAATTCCCGTCTTTTTCCCGCTTTTCCCGTTTTTCCCGGTACGGTGGCCACCCTGAATGTTTAACATTGAAACTACAGATATCACCGTAACACTTAGGGGTCGTACACAAATTATGTCACGCTCGGGAGGGGGGGGGGGGTGTTCTCAGTCATAGCGTGACTAGCCTTACACAATTTTTAGAGGACTCATACAAGAAGCGTGACAAGGGGGGAGGGGAGGGGGTCGACAAAGTCGAAACTTAGCGTGACATAATTTGTGTACCATTCCTTACTAATCAACGCGCAATCTATAAACTTCATTCAATGAACAACAATGAATATAATGACAAAAAATGTTTATTTATTCCATTCGATGGTTTTAGACAGTTTCATTCATTGAATTCATTTATTCATTATTCATGAATTGAAAAATATGTCGAAGAATAATTATTTTATCAACAATGATTTATAGAAAGAAACTCCCATTTAATAATCTGTTTTTATAACTGATTAAGCTAAGTAGTAGGCTCAGTTCCAGTAGAGATGTAACGCAAGGAAAAAGAAGAATAAGAAGAAAAATATGCGTAGCTAGTATTAGTGCAAGCCTCGAAATTCAATATGTTGATTGCTAACAAGGTCGAAAACTCATTCTACTACTTAAAATCAAGATGGCGTCAAAATCCAAGATGGCCGCCAGATTTCTTCACTCAATATAACATTCCTATGCTTCACTAAACTCGAACGATAGAAAACTTGTTTCTTTGTTTATAGAAAAAATGATGGTTGCATTGATTGTACTCGTTATATACGTCAAAATCGTAGAACATGATTTAGAAAATCGTTCATCTCATAGAGCTTATCTTACTCAGTTTTTTCTCAGATTTATAATAGTGATCTCACAAGGGAAGGCCACGATGGTGTTACACGGGATTTTCAACCGGACTATTTTTGTTAGATTCTACATGTCAAAATATGAAAAACCCCAAAGCCTTTCGGGTGATGGACCAGTGGTGTAGCCAGGAGGGGCTCTAAAAGGGGCAATTTTGTAAGTATATTATATTATTAAGCTAATTGGAAATATGACTAAAATATTTTTTAGTAATTATTGTGATGGTAGAGAACAGAATTGACATTGATGTATGTTTAAAATGTATTTTTTCCATGTCATAGGCACAATCGGGATGGGTTTCTTGTTGGTATACTATTTCAATAAAACCAAATTTGTTTTGGTGTCCATATTCCATGGTAGTTACGCCAATTGCAAAAAAAAAAATACATTACAAACATACATTAACGTCAATTATGTTCATTACTATCGTAATAAATACAGAGAAAAATCTTTTTGACAAATTTTCAATTGACTCAATAATATTATATTCGTACGAAATCGATAATTTCTGAGCCCCTCCTGGCTACACCACTGGTCCATCACCCGAA
Source organism: Aedes aegypti (assembly GCF_002204515.2). NCBI lineage: Eukaryota > Metazoa > Arthropoda > Insecta > Diptera > Culicidae > Aedes > Aedes aegypti. Next base: position 241,535,045 of record NC_035108.1, on the reverse strand, counting down.
AGGCTTTGGGGTTTGTCATATTTCGACATGTAGAATCTAACAAAAATAGTCCGGTTGAAATCCCCGTGTAACACCATCGTGACCTTCTATTGTCAGAATTTAAAACCAGTGGTACGCTAATGGTGAAAAAACGTGAAGAAATGCCTAAGATTTAACAAAAAATGGGTTTACCACTGTTCGGCTAGCTGGCTTACGAAGGGTTCACCAATTTAAGAAAACCGGAAGGACCACCCTTTAGTTAGTATAGCGATCAGTAACATAAATAGGAATTCTAACGATGGGTGCCGGGTTGATCTAAAGTGGGAAAGGGCCTTCATAATGTCTCATTTAAGCCTCTCTTTCCCATGGTAAGCGGGGTAAGATGAGCAGCCTTTCCCTTCTGACGTTTTAAGCAAAGTTTATCAATAAATCCTTTGGGAGTCTAATGAATAACAATAAATTCATAGGACCAAAAATTTTAACGAAAACATCAACATTGCTACGTAAATATTGTCAAATGTATCTTCTTCTTCTTCTTCTAGGCATTAACTGAGAGCTTTCTTTGCCTAAGTTACCATTTTCGCATTCGTATATCGTGTGTCAGGTACGATTATACTATATGCCCAAAGGTCAAAGGTATATTTTAGTCAAAAAATAACCTTTTTCGAATAATATTTAGACATTTAAAAGTGATATTTTTGTTGTGTGGATCAATTTTTTCTTACTTCTTTTGCCGTGTAGCTAGAGACAATCTAAAGCAAAACTATTATCAAGTTTGAAAATATCAATAATTTTTCATCCGTGTGGCAAGATGAGCAACATCGTCAAAATGAAGGAAAAGTGTAAAATTATAAAACCACATTTAGTTGTCAGCTTAGCATACGCACAAAACTATTACTTCGAAAGTAGTGAGACAAAAAAAAAATGATTGTTTTTTAAGTAAAATTCCAGAAATTTATGTGGTCATTTTTTTTTAAATGAAAGCTTTAAAATTAGCTGAAGATAAATACATAAGTTCAAGATAATATCTTCGGACATTACAAACATTGAAAAATAATGTCAAATATAAGCACGATTTACTAATTTTACCAGAATAAAAATGTTTAGCTAGCTAACTAAATCTTATTGGTACGATTAGTTCGATAATTATTGGAATAAATTGATACCCTCATTTGTCTCACTGAACATCGAAATGAGTAGACCTAATGATCGAACTGAGACACAATCAACTTGCAATTGATATTCAATAAAAAAATTTGAAGTAGATTTTGAATGATTTATTCAATTTGCAATAACTTTTTTAAAAGCACTAATGTTTAAACGCCATTTTGAACTGCTCTTGAAAAAAGCTATGAGATAGAAATTGTTAAACATGTTATTTAACTTCTAAATCTAAAGGGTTTTGACCTTCTAGCTATGAAAAATTGTATACCCAGAGAGATAAACTTCAACTGTAGTTTATCTACTTTAGAACATTAATCGGCTCATCACGTGACTCCGCTAAGATGGTTCACACTCTAAACAATCGAAGAACAAGGGCAAGAAAAAAGTAACATTTAAAGCATGAAGAATTAAATGCCAGTTACGAATCGAAGTGATGTACAACTATCAACTTATAAAGCGACATCAATAAGTAGCAACTTGAGTCAACATGGAACACGACTACGGAGCACGCAACAGAAAGTAGCGATTTACAACGAGGGACAAGGTGAGAGGAAGCACGAATGGCTGCAGCAAGCAACATCGGCAAGGTTATCTGTCACATAGAATTCGCTTCCAAAAGCTGACTGGGGGGCAAACTCACGCCTAAACGAGATAGAGAGAGATACTACTAATAGACAAACGAACCGATATATACAGAAGCAGCACAAGTCCGAATGAACCCAGCCAAGTGTGAATGAAAGCCAGATCGGATATAGCTAGCTAGCTACTATTGCAAGTCAGAGAGCCTATACCTATAACTCGTTCAATTGCCAATGTGTATTACCAAACGGTAGTCAGGAATTGATGGCTATTGGCTAGAAGCACTACTCAATTATACATATCGGAAGTTGAAACACAGCAAAGTGTAATAATGCAATATCTATTCTTCTGGGATTATTTTTAGGACTCATTCGTAATTCGTGACGCGAATCAGTGGTTTGTTGCTCTCTGAGATGCGTCGCCCGCCAAGCAAACGTCAATAGACTTCTCTGCGAGATCTCGTGTAACACGCTGTTATGCGGAAGTTACCGTTCAAGGATTGAATTGAACGAAGCAACAATTCCCATTTCGTATGAATCAGAATCGGATCTGATTGTGAGCAGTTGAGATACTCTAATAGATTTATCAACTGAACTGCTTCTGCAAACTGCGTTTGTTCAGTAGGGTGCGGATTATTTTCTATAACCACAAATTCTTGGGCTCTTCTGAATTCAAATCACAAATAAAAAGAAACCTCATGATTAGAGACAAAAAAGGTTTAGAGATGGCGCGAGTGACTTAGATAAGGTACCCCGGGCAAATGGGACCTAAAAACGATAGTTCAAACAAATTGATTTCTTAATGTCAATATTTTGCAAATCTAACAACACGGTCGCATTTTGGCAACATATTTGCTGGTGTGTGCATGGATTTGATCGAATAATTTCTAAGTTGTAAAAACCATTTTTGTAAGGAGAAAGTTGTAAAATGACCTATTAGACGCAGTTCCCTCGCTAAACAGGGCAAGTGGGACCCATCCAGTTTCATATGTCAATCCACGTCAGTAAGTCAACCATTGCAATAATAGGATAGATGAATCATAGATTTTTATTTTGATTACATATTTGATGTCCATAAGGGAGCAACCATAAAATACGTAATGCTTTAGGAAGAAAACTTACATTTAAAAGTATGTCACATCGAACTTAATATTAACTGAAAATTCCTCACTAAAGACGTAAAGAGGAATAACACATGTTCAAAATATATCATTTATAAGTCATCAATTAATAAGCAGCACGTAAACTTTCAATAATTGTCGGAATTGTAAATGTGTTTCGTCATTACTGTTACGCATGTATAACTCGGTAATTAAAACAGTGTCAGGCCAACTCAAGCCGCAGGATATCTCCGGCAATCCCAGGGTCGGCTAGCTACTTTCCTAAGAAATTCCTCCAAGAATTGTGTTTTGGATATCTCAAGAATATAACCTGGATTTTTCCAAGGATAATCATAGAAATTTCATAAGGAAATTTTCCAAAGATTCTTTTAGATTTTTATAAGGAAGACCAGGATTCCATCCAGTGATTCTTTCATCGATTTCCTTAGTATATCCTCCAAGATTTACGTTTAGAAGATCTTCAAAAAAAAATGTTGTAAGATCTTCTAAAGTAACAACTGTAGAATTCGAAAAAACTGTTGAACAATTAGTGTAAAAATATCTGGAGGAACTGCTAATATAGTCTTTGTATAAAAACCGGGATAATCCCTGAGACAATTACTGGAGGTAGTATAGTTTGAGTGATTAGGAAATCCTCTAAGCATCCTTTGAAAAAATTCTGGAAGAATTGGTAGAAGAATTTCTAAAGAGATTTGAGGGCTGTTTGGGCACGTCAGGAGTTAATCATCAATATTAACCTCCTTTTCCCGAGCAGCCTAGATAGCCGCGTAGTGTCGGTAGCGGTTGTTTCAATTGGCTAAGAATTAACACTACGGACTGCCTGTTCCGGTGGTAAAAGTCCACCTCACAGGTGACCCCTAATTCATGCGGCTTTAAGCTTACCGTGCCTAAGAATGAATGGTTAGGGGGGTCTAAATAAAACCTAACCGCAAACGGAGCCTGTGGAGTACCAGGGCGCCCTCTACAGTATTATGCCCTTCCTGTGCTACCCGGAGCAATGGTGCAGGTGACCTTGAATTTCTCTGAGATAATCGGCTGCCCTTCTTCAGTCTCAACCCTGAGGCTCAATAAGGGTGGGATTATTAATACGTTGAAATTTAGTTTAAATTTTTACCTTTATGGTTTCGCATTATGCGTTTTACACAGTGTATTCTGTGCTTTTCGCCTTTGGCGACTTTTTAGAGATACCGATCTGGTTTTTTCGCTGCTGGTCTTTTTCGTGCTGAGATTGTGAAAAGCTTAATCCTGCCTAGTTTGGGTAGTGGCTACGGTTAGGATAGCTTAGTTAGACCAATCTTCAGCATATAATATCAGCAACGATCAATCTTTGCAGACTCATGCAAATGGTACAGTTCAAGTGGCGCTAGTCCAAAAAACTTACTTTTGTGAACTTTTATCTAGGTAACCTTGTGGACCCAGTTTTTGTTACTTTCAGAAACATGAAATGGCAAACTCGCGTTCCATGCCTCGTGCATGCGTGCTCGTTAATAAAGCAATCGTTGCTACACTCATTTCTGAGTCAACTACCAGAGATGTAAGTGCTGTCACAATTGTTATTTCTGTTGGTGACCTCAATAAGAAATACGTCTTTCGTTTTGTGGTGTATTTACCACATGATGAACCATCCCCTATGGATGATTTCAAACGAGTTGTCGTCCACTGTCTATAAAAAGGCCTTCTGCTGATTGTGGGCAGTGATGCTGATACTCATCACATGATCTGGAGCAGCTCAGATGTCAATTTGAGAAGCTCCAGTCTGATGGAATACTTAAGTAGTTCAAATCTTGGATTACTTATTATAGGAAATCGCCCCACCTTCATGGCACCTGCTAGAGAAGAAGTGTTAGACATAATGCTCTGCTCGAACAGAATCAGTCACGAGTTGACGAATTGGCATGTATCAGATTTTGAATCATTATCTGATCATCGCTACATCTCTATATGAACATATGAATGTAAATTCGCAGACTTTGCATTTGTTATATTCCACAAACTGGGAATTGGTTATGATCAAATTCCATGGATTCTCTGCGTCCATTGGAAATCCTAAAAATTTGGATGTTTCCACTTCCGGTGAATTGGGACACAATTGTCCTTGCTTCGAGTGATCTCACAATAGCTTGTCACTTTGCTTATAACAAATGTTCCTCACAACTCCCTTCGCGGGACGAGTGGACGATTCCAATTACTTGGTAAACACTTATTAAGTGAAACTGATTTCAGAAACCTGAATCTTCATGACATTCTATTATTTTTAACCAGCTGTGGTAATGAGCTATAGGCTCAATTTACGCTCATGCGTTTTGCAATGCCCTTTTTAGGGCACTGTGGAACCCATTGTGGTATGGAGCTACATGCTCTCATTTCGCTTATGCGATCTTCCCTCTTCAAGGGACCCCACTCCTATTTCCTCCCATCTTTCCCTTCCCTTTCCTCTCCCATCGGGTAGATGATTAAATAGGCTCAAATATGGCGATGGCACAAATATCCCAAATGGCGGGGAACGTGCCTCTGGAGCCGGCCTTCTGATACCTGATACCCGTACCTCGGAACAAATTACTAGAAGATTTCTTAAAGTCTTGAGACATGTGATATGAAATTAAAGTTACGTTAAAGACTATGATTTTTTCCCTGGAGCCTGTAGGATTTTGCATCAGGATACTAGAGACCGACACATGTTCAGGATTCACCTTAGTAAGTGCTGCGACTCTTGCAACCTCAATTAAAATACATAAAATTTCTACTTTTAATGTAAACCACAAGTACAGTCGAAGCTCGTTATAACGACAACTTTAATTGCGTCAAAAGCTCTCTATAACGACATTTTTTGGGCTCTTGAAGTATAATTCAGTGTTATAATCATTCTCTATAACGACTTTTCTCCATTACGACGGTCCCTTGCGATCGATGTCATTATAAAAAGCTTCGACTGTATGTTGACACCTCTGGTGTCAAACCTTTCAAAGATTTTTACACATACAAAAACAAGCAAAGGAAGTATGAATGTTTTATTTATTATGGGCATCATGAATTAATATTAATGCCGACACATGTAGCGACGAACCATTTAAAGAGTTTCTGATAAATAGAATGATTAAAAATATGTATTCATCAAATAATTAATAAATAATTTGAAAACAAACAATATAAAAATGTCACAATTTTAATACAAAAAAACATGTAACGAATTCACCAATTAATGGGCTGAAACTGGATAATGTGAACCTTGTCGTAAGTTGATATTTTCGTGCAAAATAATCGGCCAACGCGTAAACCGAACCAAAATGCCACTTCCCACATAACACTGGGGCAGATCGCTGTTTTCGACGGCCAAAACCTCTAGTACTCTGGATATGCATCCTAGAGGTTTGGTGTCTTTGACAAAGTATTTTGGAATAATTTGTACTACATTTTGACTCATTCATATTTGATCTAGATAGGTGAAAACTGATCTAGATCAGTTTTATCTTTTGATAGGAGCGTCCTAGCAAAACACTTTCTTTTTCAAAGTAGTTCATTGGAGCATTTTTGACATTTCTTCCGAAGACACTTACCCGGGTAGAGGAGAATTGCAAATGAATAGCAAAATTTACCATTAAAATAGAAGGTATGAATAGCAAAATTTGTTCTTTGTTTGCTTGAAATAAGAGATAAAATAACAAAAATAATAACTAAATTTGTATGGTATAAAAACTAAATAATATCACATTTTGCCATTGTAATAACAAAATAATAGCAAAAATATAGGCAACCTTAAATAACAAAATATGTTATTATTAAGATATTGATAACAAAATAATACTAAATAAGCTATTCACGAGTAGAGCAAAATAATGGTAATTTCACTTTTTTGACTATAATATCTAAATTTAGCATAATCGAAAAATAAACTTTTTGCTTTGCTGCAAAAAACTTGTTTTTTAAATCTTCAATGAATACCATACGAATAGTAAAATGAGCTATTATGGCAAAATTTGGTATTAATTTGTTCTCATGAGTTTTTAAAACAACCTCTATCACTGACGTGGGTGGCGCTGTATAACACTTTAGACGGATTCCATGTCAAATCGGTCAGTCACAGAACTCGACCATCTTCGATTAAATTTGGATTAAATTTTGCACATGTTTTTGGTATGGAAGAATAAGTGTTTTCCATAGAAAAATTGATCATTTAGACTCAAATGTAACTTTTGAAAATGGCCTTTAATTTTTTGCATTGAACTTATTTGAAAAATTCTAACCCCGAAACTGTTGATTTTAGAGAAAAATGTTCTATGAAGAAGTTTTAGTGAACAGTTTGGACTATAAGAAAAAAATATACATTGAAAAAATATTTTATTTATTTTCATGAAAAATAAAAAAAACTTAAATTTTCAATTACACAAAAACCCCATTTTTAATATTTTTTAAATTTTCACCAGAGAATCTTGAGAGTAAAAAGAGGTTTGGGACAAAGTTTCATGGTGGTGTAACTAATGGGGCAGCCCCCTATCCGGCATCAATGAGACCCCCTTCTACACTGCCTCAGGGTCGGCATATGCGATTGATAAACCGCGACCAAGAAAACACTTGAATACTATTGAGCGTCACTTAAACCCACTTTATTAGTTTTTCTTGCACACAGGTACCTTTATTCCTCCCACTTCCTTACAGCCTATCTCCTACCTTCCACTTCCTCTTCTTCTCTTCTTCTGGTGGCGGGGTCCCTTCTTCGTTCCGCTACCACACCTTGCTTCGTCGCCGCCGGTTCGCTTCTCTCCTCGGTTTGACTGCGACCGCGACTCCTCTCCGTGTTTCCTTCCTACAGTTTTCCCCTTCCTAGACCTTGGCTTGCCGATGCTGCGTCGCTGCTGGCAAAATGGCGTCTCCAGACGCGGCCTCAAGCACAAGGCACGCGTTTGCAGTCTCGAGGGTAATGAAGAGTACTGCAGCGTATTTCAAAGCGGTAGGACCACTCAAGATCTTCGGGTCTACTACGCGCACTCCAAGGCCCACGCTCTACCTCAAGACAACGGCCTAGGTCACTCCAAGGTCACCGAAGGTAACACTAACGGTAAAACTAAGGGTAAAACCAAGGGTCCTGCGGGTATTTGGAGGACAAATGGGGGGGGGGGGGTGTTTTAATTATGGGGACGAATGGGGGCTCTTGTCGAGGGTCTGTTACCTGGATGCTTCCAATAATTCACACTATCCACTATCTTCTACTCTTTTCACAACTCTTTCTACTCTTTACAAATTTTCTGAACTTCCGACAGACGTCTATCTTGCTTAATATTTGGCTCGATAATGATCCAGAGCAATGGTGGATATCCTTTTCAGAGCCCTCGACCTAGAGTTTCCCGCAGTTTCCTAAATTCGCCCCATCATGGCTCCTTCTACACCACCCCCAATGGCCGCCCATTCTGCTCGTCCAGCGATGCCTGGTGGTGAGTAGCGGAACTTGTTTCGATGTGGCTGCATGCTGTCCAGTGGGCGATGGGTGGTGATGCTCACGAATACTCAAACACCTTCTTGGTTTTTTCGTACAAACTATTACACGGAACACACTACATCGCGAAAATCTCAAAAATCTCGGACAGACAGACACACCACTGGTTACACTCTCCCCCCGCTCGGGTTAAAAAAATCAGAGAAGCTGATTTTTTTTTATTTTAATACACTCCAACAACAACTTTGTGACGCGTACCTCTGAACCAGAATTTTCACCAACACAACTAAACTTACTAACACACTCTTTTTTTAACACAAACCGAATCATAAACATCTCAAACTCCTTCAAAAATAACGAATCACGATTGCAAGCTATGGAAAAAGTAGCCTTTTAAAAACAGTAATAATATTGTTCGGGGTCATAAGGTGTCATCGTTGTTTATTTCAACTCCACGCTATTTCAAAGTCTTTGCTTTCTACTGACCATCAACATCTTACGATTCCGGTCTCCAGCGAACATATTAAACTATTTTGAACTTTTACCAACATTGAAGCAAAACTAAATAAAATATATACAAGTCGAACTACATTGAACAAATTAAAAAAATATCATACTCTATTCTAAAACATGCAAATTTCAATTAACATGCAACAATTTAAAAAAACACAAAGAATATTACTAGTAAAAGAATTCCGGAATGAACAATATTTACAAAATGTACAAAGTTACTCATGAGTACGGTGAAAATATCATTTTCTCCCTTTTCAAATATTCTGCTTTGTCGGAGTTAACCCATATCGATATTAATCAACTGTGGTTGTTTTTGATAACGTTATCGGCTTATCAGTGTGTACGTGCGGTATACTGTGAACAACCAAACTGTCAAATGCCTATTATATCGTGACTATGGTGAAACGTGGCAGGCTTGTGGTCGGTGAAGTTTTTCCTAAAATCTAGGATAAAGTGTGCGCTTTGGAAGAAAAATCTCAATTTTGTGACATTGTGTCTATTTATTGGGCCCAGTGATCATTTGATTGGTATTTCTTCCATAAGATCCCCTTTATTCAATAAATTTAGGTGAAAATTCATCGTATGATAGTTGCATGTTTCCACACAAAAGGGTAAGTATAGTGTTACAGTGCTATTGCTTGTTGATGTGATACTTTGAAGATTATTGATAATGGATGATTAAAAAAAGTGCTGAAATTAATGTGTTTTGTGATTGAAGATCATATTTTGTTGGCCATTCACAATTGATTTGCACGCTCACACACTCAAATTATGCACCGCGTCTATCAACTGATTGTAATGCAGTCTTAGAAACTTGTTAACAAGATTGTATTCAAGTCAGATGATTGCAGTGGTGCATAATTGAGCTGATTCAAAATTTTCAAAATTGGAATTCGCAAACTAATTTTCAAATTAAAAAAAGTAATAGAAATTACATACACATTAAAAAAAAATCGATAATTTTTTGGTTGAATGCATTCATGTTGAGTGTATCTGACACGCTTTGATTTCGCTACTGATTCCATCCTCGATTCAGAATTACGCAGTGTGATTCAGAAAATCCATCCTAATGAACCATTAACGGATTGGATATCTTCTTCAGCACTGACCTTCTATCACTCAAGAATCAGAGCCACATCTAATTAGTACCATGGATTTTTAGTTGTTTTTCTAGGCCTTCAGGTCCGCTGCCGAGAACACTCCCAGCGACCGACCATTCAGGTCCGAGACCTCGTAGGAACTGCTTCCTTTCTTTGCGACGATGACACAAGGAATATACTGTGGACCCAACTTGGCGTTGAAATCCTTCCCTGCGACTGATTGGGTGAAGCTACGTTTGAATACCCGTTGTCCGACAGTAAACGTGGGTGAGTACCGTTTGTGACGTAGATCATATTGCCGTTTTGTATTATTATACGCTTTTTTTAGGTTTTGCCTCACCAACTCCATGTTTTTCCTGCTGATGATCTGCATTCTCTCTGCTCGTTCTGCTTCAGAGAGCTCGCTCTCCTCCTCTAAACGATGGTGTGATCCTCGAGTTACCATCTCACTCCCAAAGATCACTCGGTGAGGGGTCAGTTTTGTTGATCCGTGAACAGTGTTGTTTAACACGAACTCAATTTCTGAGATTTTAGTGTCCCATAGCCTTTGATCGTTACGGACGTACGTGCGAATCATCGAGTTGATAGTTCTATTCAACCGTTCCGCTGGATTGGCCTGACTTCGATGTCGCGCATTTGCCCAGTGTTGAATGTCGTATTTCTTCAACAACTCCTGGAACTCCTTGGACATGAAAGTCGTGGCGTTGTCCGTAATGACGTACTGAGGGACTGACAGTCGACGAAACCACCGTTCCTCCAGAATAGTGCAAAGATTACCAGATGCAATTTTCTTCACCGGAGCAAGCAGGCAGTACTTAGAAAAGATATCTAAGACAACTAACAAGTGGGCATTGCCCTGCTTGCTTCGGGGCAGAGATTGTATGTAATCCATGCACACGATCTGGAAGGGACGAGTTGCAATTCGTTGATTTCCCATTTTTGGAGCGGTTGAGGCTGTGGAATGTTTGCTTATTTTGCAGTTTTCACATTTGGCTATGTATTTCTTCACATCAGCGCTCATTCTTGGCCAGTAAAACCTTCGTTTAACTTTTTCGATGCACTTCTCAAATCCAATGTGCATCATTCCGTCATGTTCTTCCCGAATGATCCTGGAGCGTTCGGATTCAGGAACACACTCCTTCCATTCGAACCTATAATCCAGCAAATCGGACTGAGAGGCAACGAACTTGAAGAGTTTCCCATCCTGGATTCGGAAATCAATATATTTCTCGGGATCCTCATTGACTGCATCGAATAGATCTCGATACCATCTGTCGGACTCCTCCACATCCAACGCTTCTACGGATCGAGACAGAGCGTCAGGGACAATGTTCTCTTTCCCTTTTCGGTGTCTGATGTCCATGTCATAGTGTTGGAGGGTGATACTCCAACGACTCAACCGTGACGACGATCTCCATTTGGCACGCATTATGAAGGAAAGAGCCGAAGAATCAGTCACAAGCGTGAAATGAGTGCCTTCTATGTAGCAGTCTTGGGAACTGTGACCACAATTCACCACAGTTCATCGATTCTGCCATTCCACCAAAACACAAAGCAGCAGCAGCATCAATACCATCAGGCGTTGCGCTGCCAACGGTTCACACACTGCTTGACTGTTTTTGTCTCTCCACTATGACCATTTTCGGGCAGCCATTCCAAGCTGAATGATTGAAAAAAGTGTTAAATCATTCAATCGCTAATATTTTGCTTGTGTTTTCAACTAATTGAAATCTATTATCTCTAACAGAAAGACCACAATCATTCCGTTACGATACATATAAACAAGTTCAATTTCATACTGCCTTTATCGAGCAAAAATGCAAAACCCCGAAAACCGCAAAAATCGTGTCACCACTGTGCTCGAGTCATTTCGCATTCGGGGTTGAAAACGTTAGGAAGAAGAAGATTACATTTTTGAAGAGCCGTGACATTTTTTTGTTTTGAACCGTCATGGTTTGCTTTGGATTTTGATGGTCGTGTAGAAAGATGTAAATGTAGAGGCGGTAAATGTTTGCTCCAGTACTTTTCTCATCCCTGCTATGTAGCATTTAAACTTCTCAATGCAGCGAAGGGCAGCTAAGCCCTCCTTCTCCGCTGCATGATAGTTGAGCTCAGCACCTTTCAACTTCTCAGAGTGATATGCAATAACTCTCTCGACCCCGTTCTGCACCTGGGTGAGTACACCAGCCAGAGCATTATCACTCGCGTCGGTTTGCACAGAAAACGGTAAGCTGAAATCGGGATTAGCCATCACCGGGGCTACGATGAGCCTCTCCTTGATGGCTCTAAATGCATTTTCTGCTGCCTCGTTCCACCGCACTCTTTTTGGTTTGTTTTTCAACAAATCCGTTAGAGGTGCGGTGAGTTCGCTGAAATTATTGATGAACCGTCGGTAGTAGTTTACCATACCGAGGAATCTTCTCAGTGACCTCACGGATTTTGGCGCCTCAAATCCCAGGATCGCTTGGACTCGATCTGGGTTAGGGCGCAATCCTTGTTCAGAAAGGATATATCCGAGGTAGGGTAGTTCATGGCAGCAAAATTTTGATTTTTCTAAATTTATATATAAATTAGCCTTTTTCAACCGTCTAGCTAAATCCCTCAACTTCCGTATGTGCTCTTCGAACGTGTGACTCGCTACCACTATATCGTCAAGGTAGACGAAAATAGCTGGTTCGAGTTCACCGTGACCCAAAACTCTGTCCATCAGCTTACTCAATGTCGCTGGACTATTCACCAGCCCAAAAGGTAGCCGAGTGAACTGAAAAAGTCCCTTTCCTGGCACCGAAAAAGCTGTGAACCTCTTCGACTGACGGTTCAAGGGCACTTGCAAAAAGGCTTGTGACAGATCGATCGTGGTCAAATATTTAAATGGACCTAATTGGCTCAAGATCCTATTTTGATGGGGGAGAGGATACGCGTCTCTCTTTGTGCGCTCATTGAGCTTTCTGGCGTCGAGACAAAGTCGAACCTCTTCAGTGTCTCGTTTCTTTACGGGAACCACTGGTAAAGCCCAATCCGATTCGGATGGTTCTACGACTCCGTCCCTAATCATCGCATCAAGCGCTCGGTGAATCTTCTTTTGAATTTCAGGACTCCAAGGGTACGGATTCTTACGAACCGGATCCGCGTTTTGGAATTCGTCCTTCAATTCTATTTTGTGCTCAATGAGACTGGTTTTTCCAAGTTGTCCTGGAGCAGCTACTAAGAACAATCTTTTCACATCCTCCAGCTGTTGTTTTTGATTTTCATCCAGCTCATTAACACTATCTACTGTTTCTGTTTCAGGCCTCATCGATCAAATCAACGGACTGAGAAAATGTTGGACGGATCCCAAAAGCTTGCCAAAAGTCGTATCCCAAAATACAACGACGATTCAAATTCGGAGCAACCATAACCGGTATGATTTTGGTCTCTCCGTTGAATGTAATGGGAATATCGGTTGTACCTAACACATCTAACCTTTCGCCTCCGGCTGTTTTCAGACTCAACGTGGTGGGTCTCAATTTCAAATTTAACGCACTCATCAGCTGTTTACTCCCTGTCCCTAACACAGTTCTAGCTGCACCACTATCTAACAACCCTAAGAGAGAAATGCCTAACAATTCTACTCTCACAAACGGTCTGGGATCATCGCTGAGAGTGACCAACATAGTGGCTACTTCTACATCGTCATTGGGTTCTCCACTCACTCGCGAATAGCCAAGTTGCTCGAGTGTCTCTGCAACTGCTGGCTCTGTGTGAGGTCTTGTGGAGTTGTGAGAAAGACTGCCTTGCCTCTCTAGACAGTCTTTTGGCCGTTTTTTGATTCGCAATACGGACAGTCCTTCGTATGGTAACCAGGGAACCCACAACGCTCACAGAAATATTTTCCGTTCCTGATTACACTCATGGAAATTATGCCCTCCTTCATGACAGTTATAGCAAACGTTTTTCTTTAATGGAATGTATGCTTTCACTATCCTTTCAAGAGCATTCGTTCCACTAGTGCTAGGAACTGAGTTTCTGTGAGGTGAATTGTTCGGCCTAGGTTTCTGAAAGTTTTTGTCGAAGTTTTGCTTTTGCTCCATTGATTTCTGCTGTTTCCATTCACGTTTCTGTGGCTGCTGATAATTTGATCTGAAAGATTGATACGCGTTCGGAGTACCTTTTTGTAGGCCTCCTTTCTGATATCTGTCGCGATTCTCCCTGTACGACGACTGCTGACTAACCTCATCTATCTCTATTGTATCTTTCCGTGTAAACCTACCCTCTCTTCTCTGGTACATGTGCCAATTAATAGAGTCAAAACGTTTCCCAAAATCCCTCATTTTAGGAATCGAGTCAATGTTTGCCGCCAGCATTGCTATGCGACAGTCTTCCCGGGTGTTACGAAAGAGGACATCAAATTTCCGTTTTTCATCCCACGGGGTTGACATGCTACGGAAAATCCGGACCATGTCCAAGTAAAAGTCCTGGAACTTCTCCCTGGCACCTTGCTTACGGTTTCCAGCTTGTCGTTCGTAGACATAGTCGATGTCGACAGGTAAAAACTCTCTCTTCAACTCTCTAATCAATTCTCTCCACGATCCTATCTCACAACAGACTTCCATATACCAAGATCTCGCCTTCTGTGTGAACAGATGGTGAGCACCCTGTAACAACTCATCTTCCGAAAAACCTTCAGACCTAGCGTTAAATTCCACCTCCTTTAGAAACTCATTCAACTTTCGTCCATTGTCCATTCCATCGTATCGTACTGCCCATTTATGAATCGGAAACCTGCTCTCTGATCTGATTTTTCCTATCACATTCTGACTCTTTTCGTCCACCTTACGCCCTAGTCTCTTCAAATCTTCTGACATTCCCGGTGTTTCTAGCGAATCATTCCTTTCCTTCAACCAATCTAGGAAATCTACTGGTTTTCCTTGAACCTGACCCGATTCCCTACCTTCATTTGCATGCTCCTCAATTCTAGTGCTGTTGGTGGTCTTAGCGTGTGATTCAACTGGTTGGCTAATGGCTTGGTTAGCTTCCAGCACAGTGATACGCTGCAGAAGCACTCCTACAACCGCTGTCAGTTTTGCAACCTCAGCTGCCAGTCTATCACTGTCGCTCTCTACGGTAACTCTATTGCCACCCACGGCACCCTCTTCGTATTCCTCTCTATTCTTCTCATTCGAATCGGTCCGATTCTCCTCCGCAGATCCCTTTTCGTTTTCATTTCCATTCTGCTCCTGAACAGCATTGTCGTTTTCCACTTCATTTCGCATTCGGTGCAAGCTTTCATTCATGATTGCTATCTCAGCCTCTCTCACTTCAGGGAGGTGGGAGGTAGCTGAGAAATACACATCTAAAAGCTTGACACATTCTCCAGCTATTACCGCTAGACTTTTCAACTCCTCTTCCTCTTTTGCGTAGGCTCTCAGCCGTTGCATTCGAAATAAAATGTGAATCAGTCTAGTTTTATTCGACTGTTCTGGTGCTCTTTTCGAACCTCGTTTCATCAAATGGTTTTTGATACCATTCAATTTATCGTCGCATACTTCTAGCTCTTCTACTACTGATTCGCTGACAAATGGAAATACCGTGTCTAATTTATCTTTCTCTTCTTTCAGCAAACATCTCAGGGTTCTCTCAGACGCGCTACGTAAAGCATCCATCGGCGCACCGCGGATCTTCAATTCATGCTCCAGCTCATCAATCGTTAGATGACTGGGATTCATCGCATGGTACTTCGCCAACAACAAGGACATTTCCATCGTTGTCGCTGACATTCAACCCGAAAAAATTGAAAAATAAAATTTAAAAAGAACCTAGTTATGTTGTTCCAGAGGAACCTCCTCAGAAACCAATTTGAAAATCTTAATTTGTAAACACTTTCGTTGCTTGAAAGCTGAAAATTGTAATTAAAAAAAACCTAAAATTTGTTCACGCTCCCTAACGAAGCAAATCAATTTGAAAAATCCTAGTTTTAGTCCGTTTACGGTTAATAAACGTTTCGTGATTACTGTTTTACTGTTCAGTCTGAAAATCACACTACACTGAGCCTTTCCGGAATTCACCGCGAAAATTCTCCAACTTAACAACTCGTATTCTTTTAGTTAGTTTTACTCAACTGTTGGCGGCTAATCAGACCGTTCACATACATTCAAGACCCTTCTTAATGAAATAAGCTATATTGAAGTTCAATCACCAGTTGGTTACCTGTTTTGTGTGCTTTTGGTAAAGATTGGTCAATGAAGTCTGGGTGTTTTCCCAGAGACTTCTGCAGACACGCAATTGGCATTCAAGTGTACCCGGACACTGAGAATCTGCGCAAAAATTTCAGTTGGTCGCCAAGTGTAACTAATGGGGCAGCCCCCTATCCGGCATCAATGAGACCCCCTTCTACACTGCCTCAGGGTCGGCATATGCGATTGATAAACCGCGACCAAGAAAACACTTGAATACTATTGAGCGTCACTTAAACCCACTTTATTAGTTTTTCTTGCACACAGGTACCTTTATTCCTCCCACTTCCTTACAGCCTATCTCCTACCTTCCACTTCCTCTTCTTCTCTTCTTCTGGTGGCGGGGCCCCTTCTTCGTTCCGCTACCACACCTTGCTTCGTCGCCGCCGGTTCGCTTCTCTCCTCGGTTTGACTGCGACCGCGACTCCTCTCCGTGTTTCCTTCCTACAGTTTTCCCCTTCCTAGACCTTGGCTTGCCGATGCTGCGTCGCTGCTGGCAAAATGGCGTCTCCAGACGCGGCCTCAAGCACAAGGCACGCGTTTGCAGTCTCGAGGGTAATGAAGAGTACTGCAGCGTATTTCAAGGCGGTAGGACCACTCAAGATCTTCGGGTCTACTACGCGCACTCCAAGGCCCACGCTCTACCTCAAGACAACGGCCTAGGTCACTCCAAGGTCACCGAAGGTAACACTAACGGTAAAACTAAGGGTAAAACCAAGGGTCCTGCGGGTATTTGGAGGACAAATGGGGGGGGGGTGTTTTAATTATGGGGACGAATGGGGGCTCTTGTCGAGGGTCTGTTACCTGGATGCTTCCAATAATTCACACTATCCACTATCTTCTACTCTTTTCACAACTCTTTCTACTCTTTACAAATTTTCTGAACTTCCGACAGACGTCTATCTTGCTTAATATTTGGCTCGATAATGATCCAGAGCAATGGTGGATATCCTTTTCAGAGCCCTCGACCTAGAGTTTCCCGCAGTTTCCTAAATTCGCCCCATCATGGCTCCTTCTACACCACCCCCAATGGCCGCCCATTCTGCTCGTCCAGCGATGCCTGGTGGTGAGTAGCGGAACTTGTTTCGATGTAACTGCATGCTGTCCAGTGGGCGATGGGTGATGCTCACGAATACTCAAACACCTTCTTGGTTTTTTCGTACAAACTATTACACGGAACACACTACATCGCGAAAATCTCAAAAATCTCGGACAGACAGACACACCACTGGTTACAGTGGAGAAATTTTTAATAAAACAGTTTTTCTTAGAACAACTTTCGGTCGATTTTCAAAATTTTGATTTTTTTTTTGTCAAAATAAATACGTTTTGATGATACAGTAAGCATTTTGAAATGATTATAAGCCATAATGATTATATGAATAATTTCTCTAGAAGTAGCCATTTTCGAATTATATCGAGTTTAATGCAAAAAATATTGTTTAAATATTAAAATAGGCCTTATACGATTTTTTGTTCTTAGCTATGCGGCTATTGGTACATGACCCCTATGGGATTTTTGTGTAATTTGAAATGCAAATTTCTTTTTTGAATTTTTTATGAAAATAAATAAAATATTTTTTCAGTGTATATTTTTTCTTATAGTCCAAACGGTTCACTACAACTTCTTCATAGATCATTTTTCTCTAAAATCAACAGTTTCGAAGTTAGAATTTTTCAAATAAGTTGCATGCAAAAATTCATAGGCCATTTTCAAAAGTTACCCTTGAGTCAGAATGATCAATTTTTCTACGGAAAACACTTATTCTACCATACCAAAAACATGTGCAAAATTTAATCCAAATCGAAGACTATCGAGCACGATTTTTATTTTTTTCGACTCATTCTGGATGAAATTCGTCTTTAGTAAAAACAGTCAAATCTTCGATTTTAACTATTTTTTGGTATACGAAAATGGATAAAAATGTTTTGTCATCAAGTTTCTAAAGCTTAACAATAAAAAAGTAATTTAACAACATTCACTAGCAAAATTTTCGGATTTAATGATACTTTTAGTGAAACAGTCAAAATTTGGGTTTAATAACCGGATAACCTGGATAACTCATGAACCGGCAAATGACGGCAGCTAATTATTTGCCCACGATTAGTCAAGAACATAAGTTTCATTGTCGTGAAGAAAACAAAGTGGGGCTTTTTTGTTAGAATAGTTTTGTGATCGAAAAAAACAAAAACAGTTACATAAGTATGTGATATAAAATGGGGTAAGTGTGATTTAATCTGCTTTCAGATCTAGAGAATAATCAAATTTAGAAAAAAAAAACTATATTAGCTTCTGAAAATTTGGACGTATTTCATGTATTTGCATCGTATAATAGACTTTTATTAAACACGATACTATCACTCTATTAAAAATTCGATGGATAGATAGATGTAGATGCACATTAGAGTGATGCAAATTTTGAAATTTTAGCTCCCCTATGCTTAAACGATTTTAATTATAGTAAATACCATCCTCCTAAAGTTTGAAGTGATTCGGAAGAAATTTGAATGTGCACACGCCATTTGAAGTTTATATGGAGATTACTATGGAAAACGCCAATCTTTTGTGTTCAGCCCTCTATCTCTTCGTCATAATATTTTATGGAAAAGTGAACACACTCATCTCATGTGAAAACTTCCCAGCTACAACTTTGCCGAAGACCACTTTTTGATTGGACGTCAGAATAAATTGTTATTCATCATCATAAAGTTGATTTGCATGTAGCGTGCTTCACCAACTGTTCGGCAGGCAACAGTGGTGCTCCTGGCGGGAAGAATAGATCAAAGTAATCCAGGCTACTATGTTCTACAGCAAAAAAGCAGTGTTGCTCTGTAATTGAATGATCATCTCAGCATGATTTAGACTTTGTTATCAATAATAACAAATTATCCTTACGTCCCATCAAAATGTGGTCTTCAGCAAAGTTGTAGCTGGGAAGTTTTCACATGAGATAAGTGTGTTCACTTTTCCATAAAATATTATGACGAAGAGATAGAGGGCTGAACACAAAAGATTGGCGTTTTCCATAGTAATCTCCATATAAACTTCAAATGGCGTGTGCACAGTCAAATTTCTTCCGAATCACTTCAAATTTTGGGAGGATCATTTTCATCATAATTGACACCGTTTAAGCATAGGGGAGCAAAAACTTCAAAATTTGCATCAGTCTAATGCACATATGAGACAAATTCATGAAAAGCTTATCAAATACAAGCATTTTTTGAACACACATTTTCATCAAAAAAAATTTTTCAAGCCGCCACAACAAAAAAGCCCCACGTGGCCCCACTATTCTTTCTTAGAGACAATGAAACTTATGTTCTTGACTAGTTGTAAACCAAAAATTATCTGCCGCTTCATGAGTTATCCTAGATTTTGTATTTTTAGACTGTTTTTACTAAAAAAAATATAATAAAATATGAAAATTTTACTAGTAAATGATGTAAATTAATTTGTTTTAGTTAAGTTAGGGACAAAATATTTTTTAACAATTTTCATTTAACAATGGTCAAAATCGATTTTTTGACTGTTTTTACTAAATTATCATATATCGCCATCCACGTCAGTGACAGAGTGTAAATGTCTTCGAAGGAAATGACAAAAATGTCTCAATGAACTACTATGCAGAAGAAAGTTGTTTGCTAGGACGCTTCTATCAAAAGCAGTGAATCAAATTGTCATCAAAACAGACGAAAAACAGACAACAAAGCAAGCTCGCTCACAACCGTTTATCCCAAGTGTTGCGGATAAGGATACAATCAAAAGCAAAATTGTCATGACAATTACAGAGCGCAACATTGTTGCAGGCTTTTCAACTCGTGATTAATCAGTTATTTTAAACACAAAACCAAATTTGTTTTATGGTTGCTGTTCGATAATTTGTCAATGTTTACCAACATGGAGAAAGTTCTCGAAAATTGCAATGTGAAGCCCAGAAAATCGCTGCGCACGTGGTGATCGATCATTGTCATATTCTGTTCAAGTGATGATAAACTGATGTTGTAGAACGAAATTGTTGCAACAAGAATAGGAGATGACAATGTCTTTGTTGCTGCGTGTTGGGTGACAATTGATTCACTGATCAAAAGATAAAACTGATCTAGATCAGTTTTTACTAATCTAGATCAAATCTGATTGAGTCAAAATGTAGTACAAATTATTCCAAAATATTTTATCGAAGACACCAAGCCTCTAGGATGCATATCCAGAGTACTATAGGTTTTGGTCGTTGAAAACAGTGATCTGCCCAGTGTGCCACATACTAGGATAAACAACAAACGTTTTCACCGGAGTAGCCAAAACTCACTGCAAAAAGGTTCTCTTCGTTCATCTCTTCATTTTGTCACTGATTTTTCTATGTAAATTTCTGCTAAATCGCTAGCCAAAACTTTTTCACTTCAGTTTTTTTATTAGCGAAAAAATGTGACGCTTAGCAAAAACACAACCGCAAAACTGTTAAGTAAAGTTGAACATACAGCAACTTTAAAATTGAAACATGAATAGGATAAGTATGATTTGAATTAAGGTACCAATAAAAAGGGAGTAATCAACTGCATTTTGTTGTCAACGAATAAGCTCCAAAAACATTGCATTTACCTGTAAACATACAAAATCTACAGAGAGAATAAAGAAGTAGTTTTGAGTACCTCGTACCTTTTAATTCCGCCCTAATTGCTTATCCTTGGCAGATACGCGTATTTCGACTGCCACTTGCAGCCTTCTTCAGTGTCAGTTACTCGTATCCACTGCCAGTGCATCCACCAGGACAGAATTAAATGGTACAGGGTACTCAAAACTACTCTTTTTGTTCTTTATTGAGATTCTGCTCAGAGTTTATTAAATTAAAAGATAAAATCTACAAAGATATATAAAATATATAAAAAACATTGGTTACATTAATTTATACATTTGAGTATTTTTTCCAGAGATGCCTCCAGGGATTTCTTCAGTATGCTCGTTCAGGGTTTCTCTATGATTTCAATAAGGAATTTCTCAAGTTTAATCGTGCCAGTTCATGTTGTGCGAGTGCGAAAAGTTGTTCGTATCGAGGATGGATTTTTATGGCTGAAAAAGTGAAAAGTATTGTATTCAAAATAAACTACTATTTAAAACCTCAGTCAGCGGAGCAGATTTTCCATAGACGCTGATGAATCTAGACACAAGACTAGTTATTTATAATATCTGCTACGTTTGCTGACATGAAATTTCACTCGAAATGCCGTTTTTGCTTCGGTGTGATGTAAACGCAATATTTTTTTGCTGAGATGGTCATGTGAAAGTTTGAACGGATTGCGCAAGATTGATATAAACACTGAGTGGAATAAGAAAAAACTCAGCAATCGCAGAAAAAGAAGACCGTCTCCGCGAGTCTCGTCTCAGGGTATTACATCTGCCGAATCTATTTTTCATCAGTCGAAAAAGTCGCGGAACCGAGGTAAACGTGACAGAAAATTCAAAATGCAGACGCCCGCGCGCACGGCTTGCTGCGATCACCCTTCTCAAAATTTCTCCATAGTAATTTCCATATACATTGTCTTTGATCCACCTTTAAATCACCACCTAGAAAGCTGAAAATTTCACAGGACACTGTTTTTTATGGTAAGGATAACATATGGGAGATTGGATTATTAAACATTTTTGAAATTTGAATCGCCCTACTGTATACGTTATGTTCGCACTGTTTCAAAACAATAATTATTCAATTGTTTTCAAAACTATGTAAACAGATTTAGGATTGGTTGAGTGTTCATGAAGCTTTGGTCGAACAAGGTTCATTTTTTTAGTAAAATGAGTAAAACTTTTTTAACTAATACTGATTAAAGTTTTAGACAAAACTGATGTTCTACTAACTTGTCATAAATTAAATTTTGATGAGAATGGATCATTAAAATAACCAAAACGGCCGCTATGGGAAGCATAGATAGCGTCACCGTAGCCTTGTGTGTTTGACAGAACAGCAATGCTGTCACAATGTTAAATCCCATATACAGTGGCGCCTTTGTTTTGATGCGGTGAGCACTGACAAAAGCTATCTTCAATGATCCATTATACCAACTTTCGGAAGAAGCTCAGCAAGACCAAGCAGAGTCGTGGGTTCGAATACCGCCGGTTGAGGATCTTTTCGTAAAAGGAAATTTACTCGACTTCCCAGGGCATAGAGTATAATCGTAACCGCCGTACGATATACGAATGCAAAAATGGTCAGTTGACATAGAAAACTCTCAGTGAACAACTGTGGAAGTGCTTACAAGAACAGTAAGCTGAGAAGCAGACTCTGTCCCACTTGGGACGTAATGCCAGAAATAAGATGAAGAACTTTTGAAAAACAAGCCGCACTCTAATTGTTCAGGTTAAAAAAATCTGTAACATTACCTTAAAATAACCGCCCTGGTATAGCGTATCTGGCGGTCCAAAAATTGCGACCTCCCACTCGAAGAGATTGTCTTCATTCAGCAGTTTGACTCGAAAACCTTCCACCGGTTCCTCCTGGAGGCTTTTGTACTCCAGTGACAGAGCGCGAACTGCGGAACTGGAAGGCTGCGAAGACATATTTGCTTTATCTGGTCCTCCTCCTCCTCCTCCTCCTCCTAGTTCTGATGTCTTCACTCAGTCACGATATCGTCACCGAGCTGAGCTAAAACAGCACCGACAATTCAGTGAACAGTATCTGTAAAATAAAAAAAAAGAAAGGAAATGCACATCGTCAGTCAGAAGGGACAAAAGAATTTTTCATGCCGATATTTACTAGCTAGATAGAATGCGTACGATTTTGGCCCGTTTTCCACCGATTCAAAACAAAGAGAGAAAATCCTTGCCTTAAATACTCGTGCTCTACATTGCGAATTGGAAAAACAACCAACGAAGAATGTCAGCGCGAGACATTGAATCGCGAGGCGATTTCAGCTCGAGACGCGAATGTCTAACGGTACATAGCAAGAACGATTTCGTGAGAATAATTTTCCATATTCGCTGACGGTTCTCTCTACGCAATATACCAAGAAGATTGGAAAAAAAATCATTACCGGTATCAATGGTTATAATTGGACTATGAATAAAACGCAATGTTTGGTCAACAACGCCTTTAGTTTATTCGATTTGCCAAATTGAAGTTTTTTATTTTATTAAAAAGTCATATACATAATCAAGATAACGCAAAAAAATGCTCCCTTGTGCCATAGTTCCCGCCGTGTTCCAGTAGTGGATCAACTGATGGAAGCATTTTCTTAAATAGATGTATAAAAATGAAGATATGTCAGAGAGACGATCTTTATGAATTATTCGAAAAATTTCAGTTGGGGACCGTGCATGTATGATGTAGCATTTTTTGGACAATTTTTGACACCCACCTACCCCATCGTAGCCTATTTTCTCAAAACCAAATACATGATTCGTTACAAAATCTTAGACTCTCCCCTCCCCCTAAAATGCTACGTCATTCATTGACGATCCCTTGCTGCTTGGAGGGAAAAATGTTAACCCCATGTAGAAATAAACGGTTTTGTTTGAAACGGATCATTTCAATTTGCATTTTACATGTCCATCCAAACTCCAAAAATAAAAAAACATATTAAAAACCGCTAAAGTTGAATTTATTGTAAACTGTGTAGATCCCAAAACTTTTCCACAACTTTAAGTTTATGAGAATTTAAGATTAAATCTATAAATATTATAAGCGTATAGATGAAGTTCCGTGAAATGTAATATTGACAGAATACTTTCTATTTAGCTTTTTAAGATTATACTTGAACGCTTCTTCCTAAAAAGTTCTCGCTATATCAAGATAACGGAAAATGTTACGTGACATTAATTAATATTTTAAATTAAAAATAATGATA
The DNA here is from genome assembly GCF_002204515.2 of Aedes aegypti. Classification (NCBI taxonomy): domain Eukaryota; kingdom Metazoa; phylum Arthropoda; class Insecta; order Diptera; family Culicidae; genus Aedes; species Aedes aegypti. The sequence continues at coordinate 241,511,114 of NC_035108.1, read as the reverse complement.
GAAGATCAAATATGATTGAAATACAGCCTAAAACCAATGTATCATAAACGCGTCCTTCGAACGCCGACTAAAAGAGAACAAATGGTGGCAATAAGCCCCAGTGACATTGAAATTTTCTATCAATAAGTTTAATAGGCCAGGGGAAGTGGTTCACCTAGAGTGAATTTCTGTCAGAGAAAAAGTAGATTTTGTATGAGATTTAACAGAAAAATGAATGACAAGTTCGTCCACTTCTCCTGGCCTATGGGATTCGTTTGGCCGATGGACATTTAGCGTAAAGACGATAGGCTTGATAGGCTGTTTTTCTAAGTTATGCTGTTACAATAGTTATTAGCACCATGCTTCATATATTTTAATCAAAACTACTTGGACACATCCATGGTTCACTTGGCGTTGGAGATTATAGGCGGTCGAATTGTCATAAACTGTGCAATAAAAAAATATTACCGCGAATATTCTCGCCAAATCTAAACTCAGTGGCTTTCAAAAAGCTGTCGAAGTGAATCCAAAGCGCCAAGAAGAATACCCGCCACCCCACATTTCTTTGAAGAAAGCATGCATGATTCATAACCGATTCAACGAAAACGATAAATTCTCTAAAGTCATTCTCTAAAAGCTTCGATACTGTGGTGAATCAAAATCCGGACGTTATCGATATCCGGACACTCTGATTATATTACATAATTAAATTTACAATTAAGTGATTATATGTTAGGTTTAAATTCTCTCCTTTTATTATTGACAATGCTGGTGATTTTAATTCATTGTTAACCCCTCTACCAGCAGCTTCATTTTTTACCACTAAAAAAATATTCATATCACGATAATTTTTATGTTTCTCAATATGTTTGCACCATTTTTTCACAAGACTTTAAAAAACTCTTCTAGTTGAAGAATCCGTGTCTATATTAATCATTGGTAATCTAGTTTTGAAGATATTCCGATGTTTCTTGGGGGACCAACATTCTCCATATAAAATGTCTTTGGCGGCCATTTTGTGTTTGGTCAATGTATCAAAAAAATAAAATGTGCATTAAACAATGCCAGGTAATAAGGAGCTACTCTAAAAAAAGCATTCAAATCGGTTCAGTATTCTTGGAGAAGTCACAAAATTACGTTATGAGATTTTTTAGGATTTTGAAGATTTTTATTTGTCCAGTGTGGTACCAGAAACATAAATGCTCATTACTCAAAGACGACTGCACCAAATTGCTTCATTATTCCACAACATACTTGCATTAATGTATCATTCCGAAAAGTGAATATCCGAATACGATAAAAAACTCTGTAGCCTAAGATATTTACGTGGGTTATGGTTAAGCGTCGGTCCCCCAAGGAATTTTGGAATATCTTCGGATGCGGATGACCAATGATCAGTAGCGATACATATTCTAAAACTTGAAGAGTTTTTTGAGGGCATCTTAAAAAATAGTGCGAAAATATCGAGAAACAAAAAATTTATCGCGATTTGAATATTTTTTAGCGGTAAAAAATAAAGCTGCCGGTAGAGGGGTTAATTTAGTAACCATTGTCAAATAATTGTAAAAAATAAAAACAAATAATTTGTTCATGGTGGACGTCATTTTGTAGCGGTCAAACCCCAACTCAAGTTTAACGATCGATTGACACGCGAACAATGTTTGGTTGCATGAAAAGTTTGTGAACTATGTTTATATTGGAAATGTCAACCATAAGTGTTACTAGATATATTTTGAAAGATTTGTGACTCCACTGTACTTAAATATGTTGGAAATATGTTTTTATAGGTGTGTAAAAGAACTGTCCGGGATTACGAGCCAATGTTTCAAGATCCGGACATCTTCTAAAAGACCCAAATCTGACTAGTGTAAGGAATGAAAAATAACTATGAAATGTGTAGTGAGATATCAGCATTAACGATAATATTAGATAAATTGATTATATCTTCCTTAATAACAGTACGAGCCGCATCGACTGCAATTCAAGCCACATGAACTTAAGCTCAGGTATTCGAACCACTAATATCACAAAAATGCATCTTTTTTCTATATGCAGCAAACGTGGACATCAAGTTTATTAAAGATTGATGTTTTGTTTTGTATTGGTATGATTTGCACGAAAATTAAACGAAAATCAAAAACTTAAAAACAGTTGTCCGGATATCGATTCAAAAGTGTCTGGATTTAAAGACAACACTAGCATCAGGGGTCCGGATTTGAGGACAAAACATGCTTCATTGTTTGAATGATTTTCAAGTAAAAATGCTGTTTTTTGCCAAAGAGTTCATTATTCTCGCTAAGCTCTGGATTAAAACAATGTTCAAAACACTGTGACATTAAAAGTTTTCTAGAACAACACATTATATTTTGAACATTTGTGTCGACTTAAGCGTCCGGGTATTGATGCAACACGGTAGAGGTTCTCTCAAAATTTATTCATAGGAACAATTTATTGATAAAATATATTCCTAAATAGATGCTTAAGTACCATGATGGTTTGATAGACAAAACGAATTTCAAAGACAAAGAGAACAATTAGGATGCATATTTTAAAACGTAATGACGACAATAGAAGATAAACATCTAAGGTATTAAAATTCTTATAAAATTAGAATGAACGAGATATTCAAAAAGAATACTAAACATTTCAACCTAGTTCTATAACAATTAATTTACACCATACTAATAATAACTTAGTTACTATTGCACTGTGTTTTATTTTCTCGATTTCATACGCTTTTTGAATAGCGCCCAAACCGTTGATTTTAGCGATATAGTTTGTTCGGAGAAGTTTCTTGGTATATTAAAGCGCAACTTTTGACGAAAAAAATTTTTTGATCAATCCACCTAGCAGTGAGACAGAAAAACTATTTTTTTAAAACATTTAGATAGACATATGGTGTCTTCGGCAAAGTTGTAGAATTGGCAATTTGAAACAACTTTGTTGAAGACACGATTTTTCTATCTCTTATACTTTTTGAGATATATGCCGTTGTATGTGAATGGCCCCTTAAAATCATATTTTTTATCATAACTTTTTTCCAAGATTTTTAACATTTTTTGTGTTTTCTACAAAGTTGTTTGTCATAGAAAAACCCGTGTTTTTGCTGAACATATCATCACTCTATTTTTTAAAGTAACAAAGTTATTAATGAATTAATCTTTTTTCAAGGGGTAGTTTAGGCCTTTATAACTGGCTTCGGCGCAAAATGGCGCAGACAACTCTTACAAATCATTAAAGTACCATATCTCCCCTTTCGGCATTTGATACAAACTTTTGTCTATAAGCGTCTATGCATGTGTTTTTACTATCAAACAAGTAACCTTATTAAAACGAATTCCACTGATAATTATTTTACTTTAAGAGATAGAGAGGTGCGATGTTCAGCAAAAACACGCGTTTTAATATGTTGAACAACTTTGTAGAAGACATGAAAAATGTTAAAAATCTTGTAAAACAGTTACGATTTTTTAACATAAAGTACACAAATTTGTATGAAAAAACTCGTGTAAAATAATTTTCGTTCATAACTTTTAACCTAAATTTTCAACATTTTTCATGTCTTCTACAAAGTTGTTAAACATCTTAAAACACGCATTTTTTCTGAACATCGCACCTCCCTATCTCTTAAAAAAAGAATTATCAGTCGAATTCGTTTTAATAAGGCTTACTTGTTTGATAATAAAAACCCATGCAAAGACGCTTATAGACAAAATTTTTTATCAAAATCAAAACCATATATGTAAGTTAATTGAGAGATAGAAAAATCGTGTCTACGACAAAGTTTTTTCAAATTGCCAATTCTACAACTTTGCCGAAGACACCATATGTCTATCTAAATGTTTTGAAAAAAATAGTTTTTCTGTCTCACTGCTAGGTGGATTGATCAAAAAATTTTTTTCGTCAAAAGTTGCGCTTTAATATATCAAGAAACTTCTCCGAACAAACTATATCGCTAAAATCAAAGTTTTGGGCGCTATTCAAAAAGCGTATGAAATCGAGAAAATAAAACACAGTGCAGCCCAGTTAAGTTGTAATAAAAGCTGGAAACATGACAAATAGAATAAATATTGTTGTTAAGGGGACACGGGAGACCGTGTTATTTTCGCTATCTTTCGTCTCACTCTAACAATAATCATCAAAACTTTGTGGAAGCAAATCTCGAGTTTTAGTGAACCAATGAAGCTGAAAATTTATCGGGTAGTGCATTACATATATAGAGACATAGTGATACATTTTTGCATCGATATATGGAGTGGTTCTTGGGATTTGCTTTTTGAAATGGATAGGATGAATATGATGACGTCCCGTGCGGCCTTAAAACTAACGTGTGATTTTTCGAGCTTGAAATACTATCAACAAAGCAATACAGTGGGATTCCGTTTTTGGCTTGCTCCATTTTTGACAACAAATTGGATCCGTTTTTGGCAACATTTTTTATTGCCATTGAAATTTGTAATATTTTGTAAATATCATCGTATCTTTTGTTTTAGTCTTTCGAAAAGCAAGTCAGCTTCAAGCTTACCGCATTTCATAGCTGAATTGTTGACGATATTCTCTTAAATCGCACCAATCGCTGGGAGTACCACGGTGCTGTTATTTAATTCTTAATGGTCGTGGGCTCAGAACGTTTTATGAAGTCATTAATCTCTATGAGTTGATACTCTTAGATACAACTAGAGTTCCAACATCTTTTCTCAAGTATTCACGCTGTATGACAGGCCTGCCCAACCTTTTTGAATCGCGGGCCAAATCTCAGATACAATATTGTGTGGCGGACCGAAAATTTTTTAGTTAAGAAATTTCAAATTTGTTGGTGCAATCAATTATAAACATTTGATTTGAAGAAAATCATGTTATTCACGTTGGACATTGATATGTGCGTCTCTAAACGACATCTTTTGAGCAGCGATTTTTTTTGTAAACTAAAGTGATACAAATTTCTTTAGAAGACACTGAAAAAATGAATTTTTCTCTGACAAATTTGCAGAAAATTTTATAAGAATTGCGTTCAGGATTTCGTCAAAACTCTACCAAGTGTTCTTTTAAAATTTTGCTTTGAAACCTGTGAGTATCTTGCCCAAGATTTTTTAAAAGTTATTTTAAAAATTCTGTCTCATCATTTTCATAACATTCATCCTGCCAGGGTTTTCTTAGAATTTAAATCTCGATTCTGTAAAAAATTGCCCTTAGGATTCCGTCTGAATTCCACCAAGACTCATTTTAAAATCCTATTCTAAGAATTTTACAAAAGTGTGTCCTGCTCAAAGTTTTATGAGTAATTCTTTGAAGGATGTGTGAGAACCTTAAACAAGATATTGTCCTTGATTCGGTGATGACTAGGATTCTATGGAATACTACTACGGATCATTAGGTAAGAATCATTTTTTTCCTTAAAATCCTTGTTAGATTTATGAGTAATATTGTACAAGAAAATAATTTGTCTGTCATAATTTGTTAGTCAACAATAGGCGAGGTTTTTAGCCGTCCAAAATTAGATGAATTATCCTAGTAAAGAAAGCTTTTGGAGAGATTTATTATATTTAATCCTTATAAAAATAGGCTATATACATTTTTTTTAAATTAACGTCTGAATTTGTTGAAAAAAAAAATCAAGCAAATATAGGAGGATCTAAAAATACTGTTAAGAATCTTTAAATTTAAAAGTCAATAAATTGAAAAACCCTAAATTGTAATACTAAGCATTGGAATACTCAAACATCAAGATGCTAGAGCAGCAGAAGGGCCAAATATGAGAAGGGTCTTCAAGCTCTTCGCGGGCCGCATAAAAAGACGTCGCGGGCCGGATGCGGCCGTACGTTGGGCAGGCCTGTTGTATGACCAGCACACTTCAGTATGCCGGTAGATGATACAGGTAATAAAAATCATTTTTCTTCATATTTGGAACAGCTCGTTTCAACAAAGCACAAGAATTGACAGAAAAGCAGCAAACCAAGCCAAAAATCGCGATATTCGCAAAATTCCTAGCAAGCTCTTGGATAGCTGTCAATTCATATCTGACTCATTAGCAAGGTCCTGAGGATTCCAAGCGAAGTACTTCAGAGTTCTAGCGGGTTCCTGTGGACTCTTAACGGACACCTGAAGATTCTTATCGGCTCTCGGGGATCCTGTGAAATCTGTTGAAATCATATGATTGATTTATAACGTACAAGCTCAACTTCTAAACACAATTAAATATCATTTTAAACTGAAGTGATGAGGAACTTTTTTTTTGTATGGTGTTCAGTTGGAACTGCTTGACAGCTTAACTTGTCAAGGCTGAACCCTCGGTCTGGCTTTTGCCAAGTTTCCCCTCTACCAGGACCAATACTCAGACGGACTAGGCTATGGTGCCCACATGAACACTGTTTTTTATTCGTATTGTGACGTGGTAGTTTCTGAAAAGTACCCATATAAATTTGTCGTTTAAGTGCTATTTTGATTACTCCTGTCTTTTACGTAAGATTAGAGTCTTAAATGTCAATTGTCGTTAAGTCTTAACAAAATTAGGCTGTTTAGTAGCAGTTCTAGTTAATTTCGTTTTTTTTTTGTTGTTAAAAGTATTTATTGGTCATTCATTACGTTCATATATCCTTAAATAAAAAGATCACTTTCCTTGTCTGTTCAACAATTTCTCGAAACTAGCATGTGTTCCCTAATGATCGATCTCAGCGTCTTACTTTCCATGGTCATTTTTATAGGGAACAAGATTCACTTTTCGGTGGCAAATGCAATGCTTCACAACGCCTACTTTCTACTTGTAAATTTTGCGAAATGAAGCTGGAATTAGATTATTTATACCATTGTTCTTATTATGGCAATGTCAAAACCATATGAAAATAAGATCTCGGGGTAATTAGTAAAATCAAACAAACCGTTTGTAGAAACGAACTTAAAACTTAGTTTGAAACAACAATTATTCACATTACAAACAAATTAGTTTCAAACAAAACAATGAGTTTGGGACAAAAAATTTTAGATTAAAAATAACAAAATTGTCAGTTTGAAATTCAACAAACATTTTGGTTGTTTCAAACTAGGATGTTTTTTCTCCGTGTAGGTTAACGATGGTTCTCGATTACTTTTTCAAATCGACGGTTTTGAGAAAATTAATTAAGAAGAGTCACAACCTGTCTTCTAAGTCTTTTTTACAGTTAAATCTCTCTTACTCGATATTCCGTTTCTCGATATCGAGTTAGAGAACCATAGTGAAAGTTGGTTTTCATGGCTAACTCGATGGTCCCTTGGATCGCAGTTGCACTGGTTTTGTCTTCTGTAACTCAATACCTCCCTAACTCGATGGTCCCTTCAATTTCGAGTTAGGAAGAGTTGACTGTAAAATGAATCCCCTTTTTGGACATTTTTTCACCGTGTACATCGCTTAAATTTTACATGCCATCAGCTCGCGTTAAAGTACTAGGCAGTTCCTATTGACTGTTTAACGATAAACTTGCGACGATCGACGCACCACCATATTTCATGTAACGGAGGTTATTAGAACTAACTTGGAGGTGATGTTTTGGAGGTTATTTGGCAATTTGGAGGTTAAAATTACCTCCAAACACTAGCGATTTTGCGGTGGGATGTTGACGTTTGATCACGAATTCTTTCCTACAAAAATTGTATGACAAAATAATAAGCCGTTTCATTCAGTTACTTACAACGTTTTTGTACCAGTGTATCTCTCCATACAACGGAGCGGTGGAAGTAGCGGTTAGGTTGCGGAAGTTGAAAATCTTACTTACGCCGTTTTGTAAATTCTAAAATTAAACGTTCTAAAAATGATAAATCGAGTCGTTCTAAAGCGGAACGTGTAGAATTTCGTCTGCGAAACACGTAAGATTGATAAATGAAGTTTGTGCACTATTCTGACTTGAGTCTGCTTGAAAAAGTTTTTGAGAATTTTATAATTGTATACCTACGAGCTTGATATGAAAACAGTGCTCTGTACAAATATGAAATTAAGTCACTGTAAAATCAGACAGTTCAAACTTCGAATAATTTGAATGTGACGATTTATGATGTCCTTCTATGCTTTTCAAGGCAAAAACTGAAAGTATTTAATGATAATTATATTGAACATTTCAGTAGGTAGATATTTTCATGATCATTGCATTTATCAAATAAACTTTCCATTTTAATGATTTTAATCCCCAATCGGAGCACCGCAGCGAATAAAAACAATGGCGGACATCTTACCTGCTGCTGCTTTTGCTGCCTTAAACTGCACTGTTGTAATTAGTGCGATTTTCAGTGGAAAACTCTTCCTTTCACTGACCTCCAAAGTACAATTCGACACTTCCAATTCCCAATTTGACCTTTTCCGAGTAAAATTTACAAACTTCTGCTGGCCACTGCCTCAAAATCCATCCGTTGGCGACCGAGAAAAAAGAACTTGGCACAACTACTCTTCCGGAGCACTACCTTCCCAACTTCCACTTCCACTCCCGATGACTAAAATCGAACGAAATTGCACTTGCACTTCCCCCAATTTGATGAATCACCCGAAAACTTTTTCACAACGAATTTCCGAACGTCTGCGACGATGAATTTTCCGAGAAAAATAGGCGAACGACGAAAGAATAATCTTTTTTTCTACCCCCGAGTTGGATCCGCGAATGGCTGCGCTGCTGCTTTTTGATGGCCTGCTGGGACGACGACTGACTGACTGACTGCTGCGACTCGAAAACTTTATTTTGACAACAAAGAGATCTTTTTCCTCCTTCTCGAAAACGCACACTGACAGCTAGCTCTGCGGGATGACAGCAATCCATCAAGACGAGTGAAAAGGTGAACGAAAACAAACCGTTTCAAACGGTTTCAACACGGTAAACGTGAAATAGGGAAATTTGAGGTTTTTATTCGAGAAAGTGCAATCACCGGCCGAGGTGCGGCGCTGTGCAATGAGCAATCAGATTGAAATGGAATCACCACGCTGATTGACTGTTTAACGATAAACTTACGACGATCGACGCGCCACCATATTTCATATAACGGAGGTTATTAGAACTAACTTGGAGGTGATGATTTGGAGGTTATATGGCAATTTGGAGGTTAAAATCACCTCCAAACACTAGCGATTTTGCGGTGGGATGTTGATATTTGATGACGAATAAACATTGTCATGTTTCATAATCAAAAGAAAAATGGAAGCAAATTCCGCATTTCGAGATTTTTTTTTTGCCGTGCGTAATTTACTTAGGTTGATAAGCAACAAACCAACGAGCGAGTCAAGTTTGTTGTTGCTGGATTTGACATTTTGTTGTGTCTACAAACATTCAATGCAGGGATGTTATAAATTTTGGAAAAATCTCCACTTTCTATACCCATAGGGTTGAAACAACTGTGCCGCACGACGAAATTCACCTCAAATTCCCAAATTTTCAAAAAATTGTAAGAAAATCAGGAGTGCATATAAAAAATATCTGAAAGCGTCCATAATCATTAAAAATAATCGCCTTTCGAAGAAAAATATTAAAATTGGGGGTAAGGTCTGACGGAAATGGTCTATTCCTCATCTTACCAACGGCCAACTGTTTGCTGCCGCGCGGGAGATCATTGACATTCACATCATTGACGCACAGCCGAAGGTCAACACGTCGGCAACTCACAGAATGTCGCACTCATTCTGTGAGTTGCCGACGTGTTGGCCTTCGGCAGAATTTTCACTCAGTCGACTAGTCAGCCAGTTCTGCATTGCCACATTGGTCCCAAAGTCATATCTAGGAAGACAAAAATGATTGCGCCTAAACCGTCAATTTTAGATACATGGTGTCTTCGGCAAAGTTTCTCCATATTTTTAGGACATTTTTTTCAGTGATGTAAAATTAGGGTGGCCCACATGGTTTACGAGATCAGCACATAAACTTTTTTGCTGACGCATTTAGGACTACACAATGTTCTACAATGTTTTAGAACAACCAATTTGGAGCAACTTTGCCGAAGAACTCAAATTTCTATCTCTTACGGTTCGCGAGTTATGATTTTTTTTAACAAAAATGTTAGGGTGGTACTGAAAAACCAGTTTTTTCTTGATAACTTTTTATGCGATAATTTCTCGCAAAAACGTTGTTCCGAGCACTTTTAGAACTTTTAATTGCGCAACTTTTTGCCCAAGAAACTACTGTTCTATCTCTTAAGGTTACAGCACAGACAAACAGACGTCACACTCTCATCATTGTCCATCGACCACCTTTTAAACTGTCGATTCAAAAATATGGTAGGTGGCCAATCCACCACCCGCAGCGCTGCCATCGTTTTTGTTTGTGTTTGACGTTTACACACTACCGCCATCTGTTGGCCTGTCGGCCAAACACACCGATTTTAGCATTGGGCGTACATGTCCTCGTGACTATAATTTTGATCGAAATTTGTTCTAAGTGTTACGTCTGTTTGTCTGTGGTTACAGAGTTATCAGAAATTATCTTAGAAAAAATGGTTGTTTTCAAATGCCGATATCTCCGAAAGGTGCAAACGGATTTTCAATCTTTTGTCGCCATCAGAAAGCATTGGTTGCTTCATTCTGTGTAGTTTTAATACATGCGCTGCGTGGAGCTGGCTTAGCGTGGAGTGTTTGCTTGACTGTACGAGAAGAAGCATTCTTGCAATGAGTCACAAGAATGAACAGCGCGTGGATAAATGAATCCTACGCCACGCGGGAAAGGCTTCGCGAACCACTTATCGGTGTGTTCATTTTGCTTCTTCGGCGTTGCATCCGTTCGCTTTTTGCGATGCTCTTCGTGACGCAAAAATGTAAAATGAATTTTGGCGAATGTTGGATCGCGAAGTTGCGTCGATCATTGTTCACGAAGAAGATCCATCGCAACACTGCTTTTCGATTTGATTCGATCTCAAATAAAAAGACAAGGATACTTCAACGCCAACAACGCATTCCAACAGATGACCGGATGGGACAACCCGATTACTACTCCTGGATTGACGCGTATCTTCAGGATTTTCGTCTTCACTAAACTCTTGATCCATTTCCTGTGCCCCGGATAGCATTGATTAACACCATAAAATAACCACAAAAATGGTAATCAAGATATTTTAAATGAATCTCCAGTAAAATCTTTTATCGACGAATTTCCTTATTTTCTAGAAATCTCATTACTGACAACATTTTCGAAGCCAACTATAACTCTCCCAATCGTCAGTTTGCCGATCCACACCGGGATTATCAATAGTATTTTTTTCTCATACGACTTTTGTCGCTTCCGTGCGGGTTTTGACGAGGGCAAAGCCTAAATTTGTTTCCTCCAGCACTAGCGCCACACAGATGGTGGTGGGCTTCAAAAACTAGCGCTTTCTTCAGGGAGTTGGAAGTGAGAGATGTCATATTTGTCTGGTTGCACTCCAATGGACCAGTGCACGAGTTCACTAATTTGACGTTTGAGCGGTGCCATACTCACTCTTTGCCATAGTACATAACATAAATAACACGGCACCGCTCAAACGTCAAATAATGAACTCGTGCATTGGTCCATAACTGACAACAGCTCTGATCGTTCTATGACAGATTGTTTTTGTTCACTTTTGAAATAATCGAAATTTATTTGAATTGCACGGTGACGTCATCATAAAATCGCTCTCTTTCCCTCCTTCGGGAAATCTGAAAACAATGGTGCCAGTACCTGTCGCAACTACAACTCTACAACTATTGACTGTTTAACGAGAAACTTGCGACGATCGACGCGCTACCATAATTCATATAACGGAGGGTATTAGAACTAACTTGGAGGTGATGATTTCGCAATTTGGAGGTTAATATCACCTCCAAACACTAGCGATTTTGCGGGGGATGTTGACGTTTGATCACGTATGCTGATGTTGGCGATCAAAAGAGTGGTTGAGCTGAAGCTAGTGCTGAAGCCCTTTGTGGCAGATTAATAGCCGTTTCTATCAGTTTTCGAGACCTTGTCACCTCCCCGAATGAGACGGAGACAAAGATGGTAGAAAGGAGAAGCAGGGACATTGGTTCCTAAACTCATGAACCAATCAATCTTACTACCGGGTTCGAATACAGCACTCAGGCAAATGGACTATCAATAAACATAGGAACCCCTTATGAAAATTCGCCACTAGGAATCGGGTTGAAATTCATAAATTTGCCTTATGAAACCGAAATTTGAAAACAAAAATAGTTGTCGCGGCAACCTGGAATCGAACCAAGGACCTTCCGATCGATAGGCTCGTGCGTACACCCCGCTCCTATCGACGCCTTGGTGTGGAGTGATGCTAAAACGATACATAAAACGTTCGTATTGCGATAATCGTTCCATCTTTCATAAGGCAAAATGTATGAATTTCGATAGTCCAGTTCGCTGCGTGAGGGAAACTCGTCAAAATCATGGCAAAACCAAGGCATAAATTTAACATAGTAAAATAGGAATGGTTTTATTATTTACGGTTAGGGTGTGTACTTAAACCTAGGTGAAGTGAGCGTCAGTGTTCGGTGTATCCCTCGGAGACCGCAGAACCAGGAGCTTGTCCGGACAAACCGTATTGCCGGTAGGACAGCAACCACTCCGCGACAAAGCCCACTACATAATGTAAGTCGTCCCATGACATTTAGTACTGCGAGAGAATCGTGAACATCAGATGGTGATTGTGGAAGCCAAGAATGGAGTAAGACAGAATCGCGTGAAACAGATAAAGGAGACTGTCGTGAATTCTCATACATCAAAACACATACAACTTGTATAATTTGTTTATTGCATTTCAAGCAAAGCCATATAATAGATATGAATAATATTAGTGTAACGAATAAAAAAAATATAGCAATGAAGCTTTTTTTCATCAAATTTATTCACTTTTTGCGTAAAGTAGGCATCAACAAGCTGCTATTACTGCGATAGCTATTTTTTTTTCGATAAGGACAGTCATTGCGATCATCTTCTATCATGCATGTAGTAGGTGTGCTGCTTGGTTACTTTCGAAATCTTAAGGTTATCGTTGATGGCATGGGCAGGGCAGCGTCCATCATTCTGTTGCACGTACTGCATTTTGTATGAGCTTGTGCCGTGGAATTTGTTGTCATCGCCAAACGAAATGCTGGACGCGTTGGATTTTGTTGAACTTTTTGTCGTATTCAGTGCAGCATGGTAGTCACGCAGCACTTTGGTTTGTTGCGTACTGCTGGAATGTTGACCGATGGAGCTACTGCTCGTCGTTACATTGGTCGATGTGTTCAGTGTAGGCGGCGGACAGGGCTGCAGCTTGGTGCGAGATGTGATCGTTCCCGATTCCAATGTTTTCAAATAATTCTGCATTCGAGAGTCGGCAGATTCCTTCTCCCGACGATGAAGAGAGCTGTAACTGGTTCGATTCGTTGTAGAATACATTGCACTGTCGTTTAGATTGGAAATACTCTTTCGCTGGATTGATCCGGAAACACTCATGCTACTCGCATTGGCTGGCTGTACATTGGACTGCTGTTGTCGACATAGAATAGAATTGCCAGCATTTTCGGATGAGAATGTACTCTTCCGGTTAAAATGTTTGTCAGATCCAGTACTGGAGTCTTGAGATATGACCTGTGAGGATGATTTCGACTCTGTTCGTTTCGACTCGCTGCTTTCTGTTTTTGACGATTTCATCATCGAAGATGTCGATTCAGAATGTGTTATGATGTTAGAAGACTTGCTGTGAGCGCCATTGACAGTTGAAACCATGTTGGAGCCCTTTCCTTCGTTGGGTGATACATGTACTAGTTTCCCGCCAATTATCTTTGACGTCGTTGATTGCTTACCAGTACTAGACGTTTCTTCTCCAAGGATGATACTAGAGCTACCACGTTGTTGATTTCGACCAGATTTCTGAACATTATCAACTTTAGTGTCAGAAGAATCTTTGACATGTACCAACTTTCCTCCCACTAGCTTCGTGCTTTGACTACTACTGGAATGCTGACTAATGTTACTACTAGAGGAAGTTTTCGCAACGGAATGTTCCTGTTTGGAAACTGTGCTGCGTACTTGTTTGTCTGATTGGACGTCATGCGCATCAGACACCCTTTCTGTTACTGTTCTGGTAACCCACTTGCCACCAACCAACTTCTTTACCTGCACTTGAGTAGTACCGCTATCAACGGTTTTACCACCTTTGTCAACACCATTCAAACCGTGAACTATGTTATTCGTTGAACGTCCTTTACCTGTAACTGTTTTCGCGGATTCATGGCCATGTAACGCAGCTTGCCCATCGAATCCAGATGATCGTTTCTCATTGAACGATTTATCGACTTTTACCACTCCGTCCTCGACGACCTTCTCGAGCCCTGAATGCTGAGTGACTGCCTTGTCCGTGACCACTTGTCCATCGATAACCACACGCTGACTCGCGGAAGAGACACTTGAACCCGAGTGGCGTTCTTGTGATGTTACATGCGGTCCATGACTCATCGGTATTCCTTGGAGATCAACTGATGAATGGACAACATGTTGGCTTGCAGAGGACGTTGTTTGACCGGATGTTCTCGACGTCTTACTAGATGTATGGTGTTGAACGTCGGATTCCGCCATACCAGCTCTCAGGGAGGGATGCCCCTGCGGTTCATGTGGACTATGCGCGTCTTGAATCCATCCACCCGACGAATGAATAACTTGCTGATTTGTAGAGGACGTTGAATGAGCCGATGATTTGGATGTTTTACTCGTAGTAATGTGTTGTGAAGACATACGTTTTTGTTGGATATCGGAACCTTGCATTACCGTTCTCATAGATTGCGAAGTAGCATTTGGCTCAAGAGGTCTTTGCCCATGAGGACCATCAATCATTCCATCTGTGGATTGAATGATGTGCTGGCCTGAGGTAGACGATCTGGAAGTTTTGCTAGTTACATGATGTGTTGTGTCCGTTCCCTGGATTATGTTTTTCATTGATTGAGTACGTGCTGAAGTAACTTCTGTAGTCGAAGAGGCTTGTGACACACCGCTATGGATGCGTTCTTGAATGTTTCTAGATGTTGATTGCTCGTCAACATTTTGAATTGTTCTCGAATCAATGACGTTCTGTGCTACAGATTTCCGGTTCACATCATGTTGATGAATTTGTGACGTCGATGATGTGATTTGATTTTGATGTCGTTCAGATGCTTGAGACCGGCTGGTGTTGTCTTCCGATTCCAATGTGGTTATTTTCTTTCCTGATGCTTTTGGTTTATCACCTTTGAGGATCGTTGTCACCGTTTGAGTCGTTACCATTACAGCTCCGTCCAAAATACCGTTTTCGTGCACTTCCTTAATTTCAGCTTCCTTACGTTGTTTTTGTTCCTTGTATTGTTTCAACGAGTGGAATTCACCTTCGATATGAAGATTATCATGAGGCTTAACTTGTTTAGGTCGCTCGACTGGTTGAAAACCAGGTTTTTCAACAGGCCTTTCGAACTCCCCTTCTGGTCTGAGGTTATCTCCGTGCCGAATGGGTTTTTGTCTTTCACCAGGCTGATATTTTGGTTTTTCCGGTACTTGGAATGAACCTTCCGGTTTCAGATTATCCTCAGGACGAACCTGTTTAGGACGTTCAGCAGGTTTAAATTGTGTCTTCTCTGGACGTTCAAAGTCCCCTTCAGGGCGTAGGTTGTCTCCGTGTCGAATGGGTTTCTGTCTTTCACCAGGTAGGTATTTTGGCTTTTCTGGAGTTTCGAACGTTCCTTCTGGCCTCAGATTGTCCTCAGGGCGTACTTGTTTCGGGCGATCAGCAGGTCTAAACGGAGACTTCTCAGGACGCTCAAAATCTCCTTCAGGGCGAAGGTTATCCCCGTGACGAATAGGTTTTTGTCTTTCACCTGGTTGATACTTTGGTTTCTCAGGTGATTCAAATGAACCTTCTGGTCTCAAATTGTCTTCTGGGCGGACCTGTTTTGGACGTTCAGCAGGCCTGAAGGGTGATTTTTCAGGACGTTCAAAGTCTCCTTCTGACTTGAGATTGTCACCATGACGAATAGGTTTCGGTCTCTCACCCGGCTGATACTTGGGTTTTTCGGGTGATTCGAATGCTCCTTCTGGTCTCAGGTTGTCCTCTGGGCGAACCTGTTTCGGACGTTCAGCAGGACGGAATGGAGCCTTCTCGGGACGTTCAAAGTCTCCTTCTGGGCGGAGATTATCATCATGACGAATAGGCTTCTGTCTCTCACCAGGCTGATATTTGGGTTTCTCGGGCGACTCAAATATTCCTTCTGGTCTCAGGTTGTCCTCTGGGCGAACCTGTTTCGGACGCTCAGCAGGTCGGAATGGAGCCTTTTCTGGACGTTCAAAATCTCCTTCTGGTCTGAGGTTATCGCCATGACGGATGGGTTTCTGTCTTTCACCAGGTAGATATTGCGGTTTCTCGGGTGAGTCAAATGTCCCTTCAGGTTTCAGATTATCTAGTGGTCGAACCTGTTTTGGGCGCTCAGCAGGCCGGAATGGAGCCTTTTCAGGACGCTCAAAATCTCCTTCAGGACGAAGATTATCATCATGACGAATCGGTTTCTGCCTTTCACCAGGTTGATATCTTGGCTTTTCTGGCGATTCAAACGATCCCTCAGGTTTGAGATTATCTTTGGGAATCACCTGCTTTGGTCGTTCTGCTGGCCGGAATTCAATCTTTTCAGGTGTGGTGAAGTCCCCTTCTGGTCTGAGATTATCATCAGGTTTGATTGGTTTTGGTCGTTCACCAGCAATGTACACAGTTTTTTCTGTACGTTCAAACGTTCCTTCCAAATGTAAGTTGTCCTCGTGGCGAACAATTTGTGACCGTTCGACCTTACCAATAGCCACTGGCTGTGGGCGTTCGAATTCACCTTCAGGACGTAAATTATCTTGAGGCCGTACTTGTTTCGGCCTTTCAGCTGGTTTAAAATCGGGTTTCTCAGGACGCTCAAATGCTCCTTCAGGTTTCAAATTGTCTTCAGGACGAACTTGCTTCGGCCTCTCCGCAGGTCGGTATTGTGTTTTCTCGGGTGTGGTGAAATCACCTTCCGGTCTAAGGTTATCATCATGTTTTATCGGCTTAGGCCTCTCACCTGCTACGTAAACATGCTTTTCTGTTCGCTCGAAAGTGCCTTCCATATGCAAATTGTCCTCATGTCTCACGATTTGCGCACGATCTACTTTTCCAATTGCCGTTGGTTGCTTAGGACGTTCAAAGTCTCCTTCAGGATAGAGATTATCTTGAGGTCTAATCTGTTTTGGTCGCTCAGCTGGTTTGTATTGAGGTTTTTCTGGAGTGACAAACTCACCTTCTGGCCTAAGATTATCATCATGTTTTATCGGCTTAGGACGTTCTCCGGCAATGTAGACAGTCTTCTCAGTTCTCTCAAACACTCCTTCCAAATGCAAATTATCCTCATGTCTTACAATTTGAGATCTGTCAACTTTTCCGACGACAATGGGCTGTGGACGTTCAAATTCACCTTCCGGCCGCAAATTATCTTGTGGTCGAACTTGTTTTGGTCTCTCCGCTGGGCGGTACTGGGGCTTCTCTGGTGACTCAAATGCTCCTTCTGGTCTCAGATTATCCTCTGGACGAACCTGTTTGGGACGTTCAGCAGGTCGGAATGGAGCCTTTTCAGGTCGTTCAAAGTCTCCTTCTGGACGTAGGTTGTCATCATGACGGATGGGTTTCTGTCTCTCACCAGGCTGATATTTGGGTTTCTCCGGCGATTCAAAGGCTCCTTCTGGTCTCAAGTTGTCGTCTGGACGAACCTGTTTTGGACGCTCTGCAGGTCGGAATGGAGCCTTCTCTGGACGCTCAAAATCACCTTCAGGACGTAGGTTATCATCATGACGGATGGGTTTCTGTCTCTCACCAGGCTGATATTTGGGTTTCTCCGGTGATTCAAAGGCTCCTTCTGGTCTCAGGTTGTCCTCTGGACGAACCTGTTTCGGACGTTCAGCAGGACGGAATGGAGCCTTCTCAGGACGCTCAAAATCACCCTCAGGGCGCAGGTTATCGTCATGACGAATTGGCTTTTGTCTTTCTCCTGGCTGATATTTTGGTTTCTCGGGAGATTCAAATGCTCCTTCTGGTCTTAGATTGTCCTCTGGACGAACCTGTTTTGGACGCTCTGCAGGTCGGAATGGAGCCTTCTCTGGACGCTCAAAATCACCTTCAGGACGTAGGTTATCATCATGACGGATGGGTTTCTGTCTCTCACCAGGCTGATATTTGGGTTTCTCCGGTGATTCAAAGGCTCCTTCTGGTCTCAGGTTGTCCTCTGGACGAACCTGTTTCGGACGTTCAGCAGGACGGAATGGAGCCTTCTCAGGACGCTCAAAATCACCCTCAGGGCGCAGGTTATCGTCATGACGAATTGGCTTTTGTCTTTCTCCTGGCTGATATTTTGGTTTCTCGGGAGATTCAAATGCTCCTTCTGGTCTTAGATTGTCTTCTGGACGAACCTGTTTTGGGCGCTCAGCAGGTCGGAATGGAGCCTTCTCTGGACGCTCAAAATCACCTTCAGGACGTAGGTTATCATCATGACGGATGGGTTTCTGTCTCTCACCAGGCTGATATTTGGGTTTCTCCGGTGATTCAAAGGCCCCTTCTGGTCTCAGATTGTCCTCCGGGCGAACCTGTTTCGGACGTTCAGCAGGCCGCAATGGAGCCTTCTCAGGTCGTTCAAAGTCTCCTTCTGGACGAAGGTTATCGTCATGGCGGATGGGTTTCTGTCTCTCGCCTGGCTGATATTTTGGTTTCTCGGGAGATTCAAATGCTCCTTCTGGTCTTAGATTATCCTCTGGACGAACCTGTTTTGGGCGCTCAGCAGGTCGGAATGGAGCCTTCTCTGGACGCTCAAAATCACCTTCAGGACGTAGGTTATCATCATGACGGATGGGTTTCTGTCTCTCACCAGGCTGATATTTGGGTTTCTCCGGTGATTCAAAGGCCCCTTCTGGTCTCAGATTGTCCTCCGGACGAACCTGTTTCGGACGTTCAGCAGGCCGGAATGGAGCCTTCTCAGGTCGTTCAAAGTCTCCTTCTGGACGAAGGTTATCGTCATGGCGGATGGGTTTCTGTCTCTCGCCTGGCTGATATTTTGGTTTCTCGGGAGATTCAAATGCTCCTTCTGGTCTTAGATTGTCCTCTGGACGAACCTGTTTTGGACGCTCAGCAGGTCGGAATGGAGCCTTCTCTGGACGCTCAAAATCACCTTCAGGACGTAGGTTATCATCATGACGGATGGGTTTCTGTCTCTCACCAGGCTGATATTTGGGTTTCTCCGGTGATTCAAAGGCCCCTTCTGGTCTCAGATTGTCCTCCGGACGAACCTGTTTCGGACGTTCAGCAGGCCGGAATGGAGCCTTCTCAGGTCGTTCAAAGTCTCCTTCTGGACGAAGGTTATCGTCATGGCGGATGGGTTTCTGTCTCTCGCCAGGCTGATATTTGGGTTTCTCGGGAGATTCAAATGCTCCTTCTGGTCTTAGATTGTCCTCTGGACGAACCTGTTTTGGACGCTCAGCAGGTCGGAATGGAGCCTTCTCTGGACGCTCAAAATCACCTTCAGGACGTAGGTTATCATCATGACGGATAGGCTTCTGTCTCTCACCAGGCTGATATTTAGGTTTCTCCGGTGATTCAAAGGCCCCTTCTGGTCTGAGGTTGTCCTCTGGACGTATTTGTTTAGGACGCTCTGCAGGTCGGAACGAAGCTTTTTCGGGACGTTCAAAGTCTCCTTCTGGACGAAGGTTATCGTCATGGCGGATGGGTTTCTGTCTCTCGCCAGGCTGATATTTGGGTTTCTCGGGAGATTCAAATGCTCCTTCTGGTCTTAGATTGTCCTCTGGACGAACCTGTTTTGGACGCTCAGCAGGTCGGAATGGAGCCTTCTCTGGACGCTCAAAATCACCTTCAGGACGTAGGTTATCATCATGACGGATAGGCTTCTGTCTCTCACCAGGCTGATATTTAGGTTTCTCCGGTGATTCAAAGGCCCCTTCTGGTCTGAGGTTGTCCTCTGGACGTATTTGTTTAGGACGCTCTGCAGGTCGGAACGAAGCTTTTTCGGGACGTTCAAAGTCTCCTTCTGGACGAAGGTTATCGTCATGGCGGATGGGTTTCTGTCTCTCGCCTGGCTGATATTTTGGTTTCTCGGGAGATTCAAATGCTCCCTCTGGTCTCAGGTTGTCTTCTGGACGAACCTGTTTTGGACGTTCCGCGGGCCGGAATGGTGCTTTTTCTGGACGTTCAAAGCCGCCTTCTGGGCGTAGGTTATCGTCATGACGAATTGGTTTTGGTCTTTCACCAGCAACATAAACTGTTTTTTCGGTTCTCTCAAATGTTCCTTCAAGAAACAGATTGTCTTCTCGCTTGATAACTGGGGTTTCGCTCTAGCCTGATGAAAAACAGATGGTTGAGGACGTTCAAAATCACCTTCTGGTCTTTGTTGCTTTTTCTGGGCGAACTTGTTCGGACGAGCTCTCAGCTGGTCGGAAATGGAAGCCTTCTCAGGTCGTTTCAATTAGTCTCCTTCTGGACGAACGCGAGGTTATTCGTCATGACGAAATCGGCTTCTGTCTTTCACCAGGCTGATATTTGGTTTCTCGGTGATCATCCTTGGTCTAGATTTCTCTGGCGAACTGTTTCGGACGTTCAAGCGTGGAATGGGCTCCGCAATCTCCTTCTGGCGCAGGTTATCAGCGATGCTTCTGTCTGGACGATTCAACATGTCCTCTGGTCTGGTTGTCTTGGACGAACTTGTTCGACGTTAGCGGTCGGAATGGAGCCTTCTCAGGTCGTTCAAAATCTCCTTCAGGGCGCAAGTTATCATCATGACGAATCGGCTTCTGTCTTTCCCCAGGCTGATATTTTGGTTTCTCCGGTAGATTCAGCTCCTTCTGGTCGTAGATTGTCTCGTGGACGAACCTGTTTCGGCGTTCAGGGCCGGTCGTGAATGGAGCCTTCTCAGGTCGTTCAAAGTCTCCTTCTGGCCGCAGGTTATCGTCATGACGAATCGGCTTCTGTCTTTCACCAGGCTGATATTTGGGTTTTTCTGGTGATTCAAATGCTCCTTCTGGTCTCAGGTTATCCTCAGGGCGAATTTGTTTCGGGCGCTCAGCAGGTCTGAAATGACTTTTTTCAGGACGTTCGAATTCTCCTTCTGGTCTGAGATTATCATCATGACGGATGGGCTTCGGACGCTCTCCAGCCACATAAATAGTTTTATCGGTTCTCTCGAATGTTCCTTCAAGATACAAATTGTCTTCATGTCTAATAACTTTAGAACGTTCTGCGTGTTGAAAAACTTTAGGCTGCGGACGTTCAAATTCTCCTTCAGGTCGAAGATTATCACTTGGTCGAACCTGTTTCGGACGTTCGGCTGGTCTGAATGGAGACTTGTCTGGACGTTCAAATTCTCCTTCTGGGCGAAGGTTATCATCATGACGGATAGGCTTCTGTCTCTCTCCTGGTTGATATTTGGGTTTTTCTGGAGATTCAAATGTTCCTTCTGGTCTGAGGTTGTCCTCTGGACGAACCTGTTTCGGACGCTCTGCAGGCCTGAACGGAGCCTTCTCGGGACGTTCAAAATCTCCTTCTGGACGTAGGTTGTCATCATGACGAATTGGCTTTTGTCTCTCACCAGGCTGATATTTTTGTTTCTCAGGAGATTCAAATGCACCTTCTGGTCTCAGATTGTCTTCTGGGCGAACCTGTTTCGGACGTTCAGCTGGACGGAAAGGTGCTTTCTCTGGACGCTCAAAGTCTCCTTCTGGACGAAGGTTATCATCATGCCGAATAGGCTTTTGTCTCTCACCTGGTTGATATTTAGGTTTCTCAGGTGATTCGAATGCGCCTTCTGGTCTAAGATTATCCTCCGGACGAACCTGTTTCGGTCGCTCAGCTGGTCGAAATGGAGATTTTTCCGGCCGCTCAAAGTCGCCTTCTGGTCTCAAATTGTCATCATAACGAATCGGTTTCTGCCTCTCACCTGGTTGGTATTTAGGTTTCTCGGGTGACTCGAATGTTCCTTCAGGTCTCAAATTGTCTTCAGGACGAATTTGCTTGGGGCGCTCAGCAGGTCGGAATGGTGTCTTTTCCGGTCGCTCGAAGTCTCCTTCAGGGCGTAAATTATCACCATGACGGATTGGTTTCTGCCTTTCACCTGGTTGATATCTAGGCTTTTCCGGAGACTCAAATGGTCCTTCTGGGCGCAGATTATCTTCCGGGCGAATCTGTTTTGGTCTCTCCGCAGGCTGAAACGATGGTTTTTCCGGCCGTATAAAATCACCCTCAGGTCTTAGATTATCTTCGTGCCGAATGGGTTTCTGCCTTTCAGTCACAATCGTTGATTCTTTCAGTCTTGAAATGTCCACGTTTTCGAAGTCCTCCTTAGTCCATGTTAGCCTACGGTTGGACACGTTCTGTTCAGTACTGCTTCGTTCGATGGTTGAAGCTTCCTTGCGACTCAAATATTCATCGGCGTCTTCCTTCGTCCAAGTTCGGCGCCGAACAAAGGTGCTTTCTTCATTAAGTTGAGAAGATTCTAAAAAATCAAAAGTGAATCAGTTGTCGTTGATATAATGAAGATTATAGCGATTCGTACCTTGCTGATAGAAGTTTTCTGTCGTACTGACTGTGGCAAACTTCGACGAGGACGTCTTCTGTGTTGTACTACTGCCGCAGTTGAAGCAATTGTGACGACTAGAAATAAAAAAAAAACAAAGTTATGCATAAGATTCAAGATTTGGATTCATTGCGAAGTCGATGTGAAGAAGTCTAGGTTTGTAAGTAATTAAAAAATAACGAATTTCAACAAATCCAGGCAACATGTTTGATTCGTGGAGCTCTTAGAACTTAATGAGCAGGGGATCATTTTTGATAATGGGCATGAGAAGATGCCAGTGAACCATGACGGAAAGGTGAGCCATCTGTCTGCATAACCGGGGCTAACAGTCTAAATCTAAGAAACGGAATAGCTTCTGTAGGAGTAATCGCATAGTATTACAGTCAACTTTCGATAACTCGATGTTTAGACTCTTTTTTTAGACGTCCTCACTGGAGTAAAGCCTATATCTCAGGTTAGTGTTCAATCCGCAGTTATTAACTGAGAGCTTAAGACGAGGGGCCTTCCTTAGCCGAGTGGTTAGAGTCCGCGGCTACAAAGCAAAGCCATGCTGATGGTGTCTGGGTTCGAATCCCGGTCGGTCCAGGATCTTGTCGTAAAGGAAATTTCCTTGACTTCCCAGGGCATAGAGAATCATCGTACCTGCCACACGATATACAAATGCAAAAATGGCAACTTTGGCAAAGAAAGCTCTCAGTTAATAACTGTGAAAGTGCTCGTAAGAATACTACGCTGAGAAGCAGGCTCTATCCCAATGAGGACGTAATGCCAAGAAGAAGAAGAAGTTAAGACGAGTACCGTAAATTCGGGTGAAATTGATCACTGTGTCATACGATTTTATTTCCCTCTAATAGAGCACATAAATCAATACAACCAATGTAAATGAACGTTGTTTGTCTTAACTATTGTCGAATTGCATGTTGTGAAGCTTTTTGTGTTAAAGATGTCATGTCTACCTATCTCAAGTGATATTAATTATTCTGCCTTTTGGCTTGGTACCTTTTATCTGTTCGTACCTACGGTATTTCTGAGCTATAAGTACTGGCTGCAGTTGGCGCAGGAGGGAGACTTCCCGGACTGTGGATTGATTAACATATTATTTTATTCTTTATTTACAGGTTATAAAAGTGGCGACGAGGATCATGGAAACGTGTGTTGGCGATTATCGTTTTTCAAAGAAGTGGCGAGTTTGCCAATTTTATTTTTTTGAGTATGGTGAAATTGCCATTTTTATTTATTTGAGTTTGGTGAAATTGCCGTTTTTATTAATTTGAGTATGGTGAATTTGCCAATTTGAGTAGAATTAAATTGTTCTTTAGAGCTGACGAAATTGTCGTACATTGTGAACATAGTTGTTCTGTTGTGAAGCGAGATATTATATTGAGGTGAACGAAATTGTTCTTTAGTGTTGACGAAGTTGTCATATGTAATGTTGAGCAACATGAATCCAATGATTTGAATGTTTTGTTGTAGTATTAGTACAATTGTGGATTTTTTTAGGTATATTTTCGATTGTTCGTTGTATCAGTTGTTATAACGTGAAAATGGCCTTTCTAAAGGGGAAAGGACTGTCATGTCTACCTATCTCAAGTGATATTAATTATTCTGCCTTTTGGCTTGGTACCTTTTATCTGTTCGTACCTACGGTATTTCTGAGCTATAAGTACTGGCTGCAGTTGGCGCAGGAGGGAGACTTCCCGGACTGTGGATTGATTAACATATTATTTTATTCTTTATTTACAGGTTATAAAAAAAGAATGTTTATTTCTATGAAAATAATAGAAAATTCCATAATCGTGCTCTGTATGGTATTGGCAGACATCAATAAACTTATAGTTTTAAACAAGGATTTGGAGATGGTGTCAACCTGAAAATATGTAAGGATGCTTGAAATATATTCCCAAAACGGTTTTTTTTTCATCAAAATTCGTACCAGTTTGTTCATTTTGTTGTAATAATTGATTTTTTTATAGATTATCAGAAGATTCCTTCGGAAATTGCCTACATTTAGGCGTTTTCTGAGGTATTGTTGAAAATTAATAGTTTATTATTTCCATAAATTTTGCATTGTTAAGAATTTGGCAAGCATATTTGGATTAAGGAGGCCCAAATTAAATAAGTAAAGTTGTTTTCAAAACTAACAATAATTGTTTTGACAGGTGATCAATTTCACCCCGAAATGGAATTCCTTGATTTTTTATTTTAGAGACGATTTTCAGCACTAAAATCAGAACTGTACGAAAATTTGAGTATATAAACCAATGAGGCTCACCGTCGTACTTGTTTTCCTGCATTAAGTTGTTTGGAATTGGCAACATCATAGAAAACAGACAAGAAAAACAGTGAAAACTGATCAACTTCACCCGAAATTACGGTATCCTAGTTATGGATCAAATTGAATATGAATCCGAACACTATAATAGCAATTTAGTTGCGAGGTAACGAATGCTTGGTGCCTTCCTTAGCCAAATGGTTAGAGTCCGTGGCTATAAAGCAAAGTCATGCTGAAAGTGTCCGGGTTCAATTCCCAGTTGGTCCAGGCATTGCTGTGTAAGTGAGAGCATACGATTTAGAGTTTCTTTAGGAATCGTCTCATCATTGATTCATAACTGTATGGTGGTATAGTTTTCAATGCCGTTTTAAATTGCATACATTTGGGAGTTTATCGAGACGTTCTTTGAATATAATTATTTCCCAAGAACCCCAAAACTAGTTTAACCCAATTCACCGAGTTGATCAGCGGGATAACATTGATCGGAATGAATTCAAATCAACATTTATCAATGGAATATTTCCAATGCGTGAATGGTGCTTCTCATCCTTCAATGCATAAGCTAATAAAAAATAAGATTTTTGCGAAAATTGACTGTTTGTCATGCGTAAAATTTTAAATTTTTAGAAACAATGTTTTTCATGAATATGGATGACACTATCAAAGATTTATGTCTTATATGAGTTTTACAAACGATCTTCTTCTTCTTTTTGGCATTACGTCCTCACTGGGACAGAGCCTGCTTCTCAGCTTAGTGTTCTTATGAGCACTTCCACAGTTATTAACTGAGAGCTTTCTTTGCCACAGTTGCCATTTTTGCATTCGTATATCGTGTGGCAGGAAATTTCCATTACGAAAAGATCCTGGACCGACAGGAATTCGAACCCAGACAACTTTAGCATGGCTTTTCTTTGTAGCCGCGAACTCTAACCACTAACATGCAGGTGGAGAACATTATTGGTTCGACGAGGAGTGCAGAATAATTCTGGAGGAGAAGAACGCAGTGCGGGCAGTAATGCTGCAGCAAGGTATTCGACAGAACGTGGAACGTTATAGACAGAAGCGGATGAATCAGACCCGTCTGTTCCAGGAAAAAAGCGCCGCCTGGAGGAGACGGAATGCGAAGAAATGGAGCTGTTGCACCACATCCAAGAAACGCGAAAGTTCTATCAAAAACTCAACGCATCTCGCCGAGGCTTCGTGCCGCGAGCCGAAATGTGCAGGGATAAAGATGGGAACATTTTGACGGACGGACGCGAGGTGATCGAAAGGTGGAAACAGCACTACGACGAACACTTGAATGGCACTGAGAGCACAGGCACGGAGGCTCAAGGCAGCGGAAGAAATGA
The DNA here is from genome assembly GCF_002204515.2 of Aedes aegypti. Taxonomy (NCBI): domain Eukaryota; kingdom Metazoa; phylum Arthropoda; class Insecta; order Diptera; family Culicidae; genus Aedes; species Aedes aegypti. The sequence goes on along the minus strand of NC_035108.1, from coordinate 241,484,968 downwards.
CTACGTTGGAATGTTGGACAATAGCAACCCATCAGCTCCCACTTTGATGGAAGTTAAGGATGCCGTTCACCAGCTCAAGAATAACAAGGCAGCTGGGAAGGATGGTATCGGAGCGGAACTCATTAAGATGGGCCCGGAGAAGTTGGTCGCTTGTCTGCATCGGCTGATAGTCAAAATCTGGGAGACAGAACAGCTACCGGAGGAATGGAAACAAGGAGTTATTTGCTCTATCTACAAAAAGGGCAACAAGCTAGAATGTAAGAACTATTGAGCAATCACTATTCTAAATGCCGCCTACAAAGTATTATTCCAGATCATTTTCCGTCGTCTATCACCAATAGCAAATGAGTTCGTGGGAAGGTATCAAGCAGGTTTCGTGAAATCGAACGGCAAATCCTTTAAAAATGCCGGGAATATCAGGTCCCTACGCATCACCTGTTCATTGATTTTGAAGCGACATACGACAGTATTGACCGCATTGAACTATGGAGAATCATGGACGAGAACAGCTTTCCCGGGAAGCTCACAAGATTGGTTAGAGCGACGATGGACGGTGTGCAGAACTGTGTAAAGTTTTCGGGCGAACACTCCAGTTCGTTCGAGTCTTGCCAGGAGCTAAGATAAGGTGATGGACTTTCGTGTCGGTTGTTCAACATTGCGCTAGAGGGTCATGCGGAGAGCCGGGTTTAACAGCCTAGGCACGATTTAACCAACGTCCAGTCCAGTTTGCTTTGCTGATGACATGGATATAATCGGAAGAATATTTGAAACGGTGGCAGAAATGTACACCCGCGAAGCAACAAGAGTTGGACTAGTGGTAAATGCGTCGAAAACAAAGTACATGCTGATGGGCGGAACGCGACAGGACTCGCCTAGGAACCAGTGTTACAATTGACGGGTATACCTTCGAGGTGGTAGATGAATTCATTTACCTAGGATCCTTGCTGACGGCGGACAATAATGTTTGCCGTGAAATACGGCGACGCATCATCTGTGGAAGTCGTACCCACTATGGGCTCCAGAAGAACCTGCGGTCAAAGTGATTCGTCCTCGCACCAAATGTGGGTTCATTCAAATATTACGTAACGCAAAATTTGTCAATTTTAGACCCCCTCCCTCCCCCACGTAACAGCTTTTGTATGTAAAATTTAAAATTTTTGTATGGGGCGTAACACTATGTAAGACCCCCTCCCTCCCCCTGTTGCGTTACGTAATATTTGAACGATCCCTGTACCATGTACAAAACGCTGATTAGACCGGTGGTCCTTTACGGGCATGAAACGTGGACGATACTCGAGGAGAACCTGAAAGCACTCGCAGTCTTCGAACGTCGGGCGCTTAGGACGATATTTGGCGGTGTGCAGAAGAACGGTGTGTGACGGCGAAGGATAAACCACGAGTTCGCTGCATTCTTCGGCGAACCTAGCATCCTGAAGGTAGCAAAAACTGGAAGAATGCGTTGGGCGGGGCATGTTGTAAGAATGCCGGACAAAACCCGTTTGCAGGGGTGTTCGCTTCCGATCCGGCAGGTACGAGAAGGCGAGGAGCACAGCGGGCGCGGTGGGCTGACCAGGTGCTGCAAGATCTGGCGAGTGTGGGCCGCAGCCGAGGATGGAGGGAGACAGCTGCGAACCGAGTTGTATGGCGTGGAATTGTTGACGCGGTTTTATTGTTATAACAATGTAATACCAATAACTGCATGAATGAATTGTACGCCGAACAAGTGTTCATCACTCTTCAAGAGCAAGCGACGCGATCAATAGATCAAACACTAACAACGATCCGCGGCGCTTTTTCTTTGCTCTACGCGAACGACTCGCGACAAGTTTGATCCTGCCCTCATCGCCGTCCCCGCTGGAGCAAGCATCAAGGGCGAAGGATCAAACACTGTCATATGTACAGTCACCCCACAGTTATGGATCAACTAAGGGTAATTTTTCAGAACAAAATATGATTAAAAACATGGTGACGCTGTACAAATTAAGGTTATTTTCCTGACACTGCATACCGTAAAGTGCCGTAATTCAGCGCAGTTAAGGAATAAAACGATTCAAATTATTGATTAAAAATTAGTATTGCATCAACAAAAAAGCTTTATGGGTGGATCGCTAGCAAATCTATTCAAGATTATGGGAAAAATATAAACTAGACTGTATTCATAATTTACAATTGTGATTTTTTTGAAATAGTTCACTTGTTGAAATTGCCTAATTCCGCGCATTTTTTAAACGCTTTTTCATATTCCGCGCAGAAGAATGCCTAATTCCGCGCACTCATGAAACAATCCAATTAACATTAATTTTGATAAGAGGCTGCATCCATTAGTTACGTAACACTTAAAATTGAAATTTTTCAACCCCATCCCCTTCCGTAACACTTTTTGTATGAGAAAACGTAGAGTTTTGTATGAACCGTAACTTTTTAGTCTACGTTCAGTTTTTTTTTTATTAACTTTTTGTCTATCACATGAAATAAAGATAACCGAAACCGTGGCATTGGTACGTGTGAATTTCGTCTAAGGGAAAGTGGGGCAATTTGGCCATCTTAAGAAAAGTCTAATAATTGAAATTTTTAGACCAATACACTAGATACGCACGATTTCCGTCGTCTTAAAAAAAAACACGAATGAATTTTTCGTCGATTCTTCTGTCGATCGGGTGATATGAGCACCCTATTTTATGTTGTGAAATTATCCCATAGAATCTAACAATTTAATTATTTTATTCACTAAACTGGAAAGTTTAGAAATGAAATACTCTTTCGAAATCAACTGAGCTCATTTGGTTTAAATATGCTTCTTATTGCATAGTTTTAGACAATTCGGTCGAGAAAAAACCCCCATCTTCTTCTTCTTTGCATTAACGTCCTCACTGGGACAGAACCTGCTTCTCATCTTAGTGTTCTTATGAGCACTTCCACAGTTATTAACTGAAGCTTTCTTTGTCAAAGTTGCCATTTTTGCATTCGTATATCGTGTGGCAGGCACGATGATACCTCATGCCCAGGGAAGTCAAGGAAATTTCCACTACGAAAAGATCCTGGACGGACCGGGAATCGAATCCAGAAACCTTCAGCATGGCTTTGCTTTGTAGCAAACTGCACTGTTCATACAATACAAGGACCAGTTCGCATTATTGCTTGGAATCAAAGGGTTTTAAGCAAATCAATTAATGGTATCCACTAATGCCACGGGTAACTGAAACTTATTTTTTTAAGCAAAAAGAAACCTCAGAAGAACCTAAGGGTCATCCATAAATTACGTCACACAAAATATGGCCATTTTCAATCCCTCTCCACCGTATTATCATACTTTTTGTATGGAGGCTTCGTAAATTATGTAGAGATCGTAAAGTTTTCGTGAATCATTTCCCGAGAGTATGTCGTAATTTGTGGGGTCTTCTACAAATTACGACCTGTTGAACATGTGAACGATATGTTGTTTTTACAATAATTCTATATGGATTGTATAATATAAATAAGAATCATAAACAAGTAAATTTTGTGCGCACAGATGTACACACTTAATTCAGAATGCCGAATCTCGGCTAATTTCAAACGAGATCCGCACAGCCGAGCTCGTGAAAAAAATCTAAGTGTGTATAGACTATTTTGTTGGGGCTGTGCATAAACCACGTGGTATTTTTCCCTGTAAGGGACCGTCCATAAATGACGTAGCATTTTAGGGGGGAGTCTACGAATTTGCTACGAACCATGTATCAAGTATGGGAAAAAATAAGCTACGAAGGGGGAAGGGGTGTTAAAAATTGGTCAAAAGATGCTACGTCATTTATGGACGCTGCCTAAGTTGGCTTTCCCGATATTCCGCTTGTACATGAAACGTATGTATGCATAAAGTTACTTTTCAGAGAAATAGACAGATGTGAAGACGGATATAGCATGTTTTACTTGTCTGTTGTTATGCGAAGAATAGTGCGCGGAATTAGGGCATTATGAAAAAAGACGTGGCCTAATTCCGCGCAATACTTTTTTGAATAAAACTCAATAATTATGCTAATATTTGATAAGATTTCATAGAAGCACCATGAAACATATCTGTAGCAAGTAGTTCCATGGAATATTGCATAAAAAATAAAACATTTTAAATAAAGAAATCGCGTTTGTTGTTGTCCTACAGTATTAGAGCGGACGCTAAGAAAATTAGAAAAATAACGCCTACTCCGACGGGCCTTCAATAATTTTTTTTTATGCCGCGAAAAAATGCCTTATTTGCTTTCATTTGTGATTCAAACTTATTCTTAATCAAAGTAGCCTCGAATTGCATTAAAAGTTGCTGAAATATTAATGTGTATTTCCATATATAAATAATTTTGTATGAAATGCGCGGAATTAGGCACTGCGCAGAATTAGGGCACTTTTCGGTATTATAGTTGGTTTTGAGAATACAGCTCAAAATTTGCGGTTAATAAAAAAATGCCGATTTCAAGAGAAATTCCAAACGATGTCCACACCACAGATGTGGATCAGAGAGAGAGGAGGATCCTTATTATGGATCAAATCGACTCATATTATGGATCAAAACACCATAACAGCAATTTATCTGCGAGGAAAACGAAATGGTGTGTTGTGAAAGTATACGTTTTGGCGTTTCTTTCGGAATCATCTTATCATTGATTCATAACTGTGGTATGAGTTTCAATGCCCCACAGTTATGAATCAACGCTTATGGGAATACGGTTGACATTTTATTTCCTACGGACGGAAAAAATATACTTAAGCATATTATGATCGATTGCAAAGCTGTACAGATTTGTTGTTCACGTAGGTAAAATGTGTTCTGCGAAATTACACCTGTATTTGATGAGATTTTATTGTTTTAATCCAATTCTGATCTATATCTGTGTGCTATCCATAGCTGTGGGGTGACTGTATACTCAGTTGAGCAAAATCAACAAACAAACAAATAGCCTACCGTCAAACGGGGCTTCTTTTGACATTATTTCCACATTCTTTAACTTTGAAGATGTGTAACTCTTAGAATTATGGATAGATGTTGATAATTTTTGCCTATATTTAAGTTGTATATGTACGTAACAAATGTACAAAATATGAAGCAAATCCATCAAGAAATAACAAAAATGCTTGAATAGCGAAAAAAGTGTGTCCTTCAAGACAAAAAAGGGGCTACTTTGGACATTTTCACAATTTGCTAATGAAATGATTTTTCCTTATAACTTTCAAACTGATTCAATAGATTGTCGTCCACTGTGATGTTATGGAACGTTTTTCATTGAAAAACTTAATGTAGAAAATTTCAAAGCTAGAATCAATTACACATATATAACAAATTTCAACGAAATATGCCATTCATTATTCTCAGTTTGCAGTAAGAAACTTAAATTTTCAACTTCCTCTTAAATGGAACTATCAGTTACGAATGCTCGATTTTCAAGTTGACATAAACGAACGACGTAACTACTAGGTACTGCGATGATAAATGAGTTATGATGATGATGATGATTATTATTTAGCCACCATCAGCGCAAGGATTACCTATGGCTGCAGAATCATACCGGGATGGTATGATCTACCTGATGGTTTGTTGTAGCAGAGCTAGTTAATATCTTTGAAGACCTTTGGAAGACAACACTAAGGCTGTTTTCTCATGACAAAAGGCTGGCGACCCCACGCACTTTCATCCAGTCAACAGTTCAATTAACTGCGATGATAAATGAGTTATGTACAAAAACTCTTTTTTCTATTCTTACTGTTATATGAACGATATGTTGAAGGATCACATTAATACCGGTAACTAATTTAATACCAGTACGTAATTTTCATTAAAAACGCATTCTATGAAGTAAAGTTTAGCAAGATCGTGAAGAATTAAGTTTGATTTTGTAATATGCTTTCAGCTTCTTAGCAGTTTAGAGCTGGCTTAAGAGTAGTTTAATTTAAGCATTTGAAGGATGCAACTGTTCTGTACTACAAATTCATGTAAAATATGGCGGAAAATATTTTTTTAGAGATTATGTTGTGAATTTGACATTGGTACGTATTGAAATATGTGTGTTTGATGTCTATTCACTTTTACAAACATTTATTTTATTTTATGTTGTAAGATACACAAACCAAAATATTATAATAAATATAATAAAAGTCGCAAAAACTTGACCTTTGATCAATTATTTTAATAAAACAACAATTTTAGGCAAAACAAATCACAAGATTTTCATGAAACATGACGATTCGATAGTTTTGTGATGCTCCCAATAAGTTTCCACGACATGGGTAAAATTCAAACAATGTTTGTATAGCCAATGTTTTATACCTTGTGAATATTTATTCGGGCTTTTTTGAAATGTTTTCTTGTTTATCCTGTTATTGTTGATGTTGTTCCAAGAAAAATCATGCCTAGTGGTAGAGCATACATTGGTTAATAAAAGTGCTGAAGACACAAAATTGCTCAGATTAATATTTACGCTGCTAATAAATACAAAAGGTGAGTGTCCAAAGTAGCCCCTGGAATCAAAAGTAGCCCCGTCCGACGGTACCTTTAGGTGTATTCCACGGTTCATGGTGTTTTTCATTTTAATATAACTTAAATGACTTAAGGTGAAACAGCTTGATATCAAATTTCAATAATGTACCAAAACTTTGAGAGCACAAATCTCGCGAAAGAAGCATCAAACTACAGTGCAATTACTATTTTAGTTTTGTGCACTAGCAGAAAGCTTAAAATAAGAAGATTGATTCTGTACGTTCATTATTTCAGCAGATTAGTGCCTTTGAAATCGTGAGTAGGGGCAGAAGCCGGCCATTGTGCCTGCCATGTTTGGATTCCGAGATGTGTCACCTTAAGAGTTTGGCCTTCATATTCGGCATCATGAGCCATAATTATAGTATGTAATGGCATTAGCAATATTACCGAATTTAATCCAATTGCAAAGTATATGTAATGTTTAGCTTTTCGGTAGTTGTTAAACTTCCACTCGGCTGGTTAGCCATAAACCACGATTCATAATTAAAAACAAGTATTTATCGAGCAACGGACTCATGTTCCGTAACCGGTTGTTTGAGAACGTCGCTACCCATTGGAAGCCCACACAATAGAAACCTCAGCCAGCACAGTTGCTGGCTAGTGTTGTGTGCTATTTCATTACCTAAAAAATAATGCGCTCTCGGGCTAGGCATTGAATATATATAGAAAGCGTTGTGTTTGGATGGGCATCTAATTCTTCCGAAAGAGGTGCACTTTGCGAAAAAGGACCACGTGATTATTGAGCTGAAATCGAATTCAGGTTAACTTCTGCGTTCATGAGTCCTCTCATGACTAGAGATCAGGGAGTCGTGAGTTCGATTCTCACTGAGAAGACGTGTAACTTTTTTGTAAAACTTCACATCAATTTGTCCATTTAATCCAATTGCAAAGTATATGTAACGTTTAGCTTTTCGGTAGTTGTTAAAATTGAAACGCTTGAAGCGTTTTTCCAAATATGGCCAATTGATAGTAATTTAGAAATGATCAATAGGAAAAATATTTTCCAATGATTTTTCAACGGGGATGGGAGATATTCACATAATTCAATTGTCAAAGTCACGTGATGTAAAGTACATTTAACAACACTGTCACTGATGGCAAAAATCGTTTCGAATTTGATATCAATTAGATATAAATATTAGAAATATTTCTTGGGATCATTTTTTGTTCTCAGTTTTGATATTTCATTATCGGGTGATTAATGAACGACGAAAATGTAGCTGAATTATCAAGATCTGCGACATCACAGCATCAACATTAGTTTCCAATATAAGCTCGGGTATCATTTTACGCAATTAATATGTTGTTTCAATTATTTCGAAACTATACGATAAATAGTGCTGTACTTCATCAAACATTAATCCATAGCGGCGGGACGATTGTAGTTAGGCGATTGAAATTGTTGTCCTTTCATAATAACGGAAGATAGCTATCCGTGGAAAATCCTTTTGAGAATGTTCAGGGTTTCTAATGAAAATATCAGAAGCAAACTCTGAAAAAATACATTTCTGAAGGAATTTTCATGAATATTGATGTCATGCCATACCAAACCTTTTTAAAGAGAGGCTATCATCTTTTGGGAACATTTTTGTGATAATTAAAGGCACTGAGGACCCTGGTGAAATATATGCACAATTTATCTGAAGAATTCTTGCATGGATCCTTGGTAAAATTTCTTTAAATTTTTGTTTGGATAGGTTCAAGAACAACTTCCCAGAAATATACTTTAAAAGTCACGGAAGAACCTGGAGAAATCTTTAAAGAATTATATGGAAAAATCTTCTCAGGCATTTGTTGAAAATTAAGTAAAAAAAAGAATCTTTGAGGAAATGCTAAGAGATTTTTTGGGAAAAAAAACTGTATGAATCTCAGTACGAATTGTTGTATGAATATTAAAAAACAACCCTGATTGAATCACTGAAGTAATTCACGGAAAACTAAGAGGTTGTTTCCGAGATACGACCGCCAAGTTGACGTTGGATAACGTTAGCTTCTTTTATTTCCTGGTTTGAGACCGTCACGAACTTATGAAAGATTTGTGCTGTTAATCAATTTTCACACTATTAGTTGTATGTTAATTATGACTTATTATTTATGGACATTTTGTGTTATTTTTTGCTTGGTTCAGTTAACACTTCAACACCGATAGAATTGGTCGATGGAAGAAGAAGCATGAGCGGAAACTCTTGCTCTCCAAACAAATATTCCAGTTGAACGTTAGGTCCACAAATGATTCACTAAGATTGATTGCTTTAGTGGGTTCCAGTTTTAGGTTGAGGTACTTCTCCATGAAGTCCGCGAACTCCATGTTATTTTGTTTGCTCATATCGATGTTGAAGTTGCCTGTCACGATGATTGGCATGGTCTCCTTTTGATACTCGAAGCTCCACGCCATAAAGAACTTCTTCTGCTTCGTCGTGGTATCCGGGAAAATGTGCCTCTACATCTACCAGTAGTGCCCGACAATTCATTATAGTGATCTCGGCAGCGATTATGGTGATCTATATCACCATAATCATCTGACAAGCCCAGCTATACATCATAACAGGTGCAAATATTGATGCAACCTGCAGGGAATCAACGGTGTTTGTGGTAACTATTCTTGAATTGTGTTAAAGAATGTTTCTTTCTATGATAATAATGTAAAATTTAAAAATCATGTACGGTGTAGTATTGACAAACATCCATAAACTTCTAGTTCTAAACAAGGATTTGATAATGGTATCAAACCTGAAAGTTTGTAAGGATGCTTAAAATATATCCCCGAGCCCGATTTCATCTTCTAAACTCGTACCAATTAGCGCATACGGTTGAAATAATTTAATTTCAGGGATTTTCTTAGGAAATTGCCTGAAATTAAATTATCAGGGATAGATATCAGGGATTTTCTTAGGAAATTGCCTACATTTAGGCGTTTTCATTGCAATTCTTGAAATTAACTAGGGTGCCGGTACCAATGGTTGTAATGTACCAGTAGATTGGACTATGGAATAAAACGTACATTTTACGATAAAAACGACATGTGCTATTTTTGGTGGTTAGATCGCCTCTAGTTTAGTCGATTTGCCAATTGTCAGCTTTTTATTTTATCAAAAAGTCACATAAATAATTAAGTTTGTTCAAAGAATTTGCTCCCTTGCACCAGTAGTTGCCGTCGTGTTCCAATAGTGGATCAACGGATGGAAGCAGTTTTTAAAATAGATGTATAAAAATGTAGAAAAGTTCCAGAGATGATCTTTATGCTTCATTCAAAAGATATTAGTTGCTGTTCTGAGGGAAAAATGTTAAACCTATGTAAAAATTTACCATCTTGTTTAAAATGCCTTGCATCATTCCCGAACGTCTACTACTGGAGCACTAGCGCAACTATTGGAATACGCGTACCAATAGTGGCTCAAGCGATTTTATGTTAAAAAAATAGTTTTATCACTCTTTTTATATTTTTCCCATATACAGTGGCCCAATTTCATATTCGTACAGGATACTGTTTCCACATCAAGTTAGTAAAAAACTAATAAATGAAGTATTGAGCTACAAATACTTTATCCACATTGAAGGTAACAGGTGTCATCTATTGTTTGCCAATCACAAAATGTTTCCATTTACATTCATCTTTGGATTAATAGAAAAGTATTAAATTGATGTCTAAAATTCATCCAATTCCATATTCGTACACCTACCAAAATTCATACGTACAACGTTCAAAACTAAATTTAGAAGCTCTATTTGAATACTGAAATGCTTTATTATGATGTTCAGATGTAGTGAAATACATATGGACAATTTATTAGTGGGTATATATGAAATTTAGGTAAAGTTATGAGAAATGCCAGTTTTCCAATGATTTTTGCTATTAAATCCTATAATTCGAACAATAACGTTTATTTTTGTCATTGGACCCAATCTATAGATTATACTCGTAAGCTCTGATAGAAATTTAGTTGAAATATATACAGTTTACAGAAATCATTAACAGTTTTTATCCCTTTTGAGTTCAGAAAATTGTTGTGCCATAAGTTCAAAACTCTTCTAAAATGATATTTTTAATCAATGTAAACCAAATTTTCATTATAAACAACAGGTAAATGTTAGTTTTGAATTTGTCTGTAAAAATAATTTGAACTACGAACTTCGTTTTACAATAAAGTACCCTAAACTACGCTGTACATACCCCACATAATTGATGTCATCGTAATATGCAATTATCTTTGAAACAATATTCAAATTATATTCAAAATAGCATCCTATTTTGCAATTTATTGATTTTATAAGAAAAAAAATTGCCTACAGAGAGCCCCATTTGAAATAACATTTCTTCTCAACTGCGTACTGCGATCAGAAAAAAGCGATTTTCTGGACCATTTCTGGGAAGGAATTTTCCACGCATCGAGATAGGTGATTCCTTTTCTTGTCAGTAGCAAACCAGCCTTAAGCGAAGTATGCACTTCAACAGAAAAGTAATCGCCTATCTCGATGGGTGGGAAATTTCTTACAAGAAATGCTCAAGAAAAGCATCTTTCTTTCATCGCAGTACGCAGTTGAAAAGAAATGTCTGTACGAAATTTCTTGACCATTTCTTGGGCAGAATTTTTTACTTTTCTTGAGCGGAACAGCATACTTAGCTTTAAGGGTAAATCCAGGATAATAATCGAGGAGAAGTCCTAGGTTGAATTTCTAAGCAAATCCTCGGATGTATACCTGAACAATTTCTTGAAAGCATTCTTAGGAATTCTCGGACATCCTGAATATAACAGAAATTTGAATATAGTGAAAACGAAGGAAATTTTGGTAGAATCACCAGAATAATTTAAATAAATATGAAATACAAGGACAGAACCAATGCAAAGACGCTTATAAACAAAAGTTTTTATCAACTGCCGAAAGGGGAGATGTGGTACTTTCATGATTTGTAAGAGTTGTCTGCGCCATTTTGCGTCGAAGCCAGTCATAGAGGCCTAAACTACCCCTTGAAAAAAGAGTAATTCATGAATAACTTTGTTATTTCAATAGATAGGGTGATGATTTGTTGAGCAAAAACACGGGGTTTTTCATGACAAACAACTTTGTAGAAAACATAAAAAATGTTAAAAAATGGAAAAAAGTTATGATAAAAAATATGATTTTTAGGGGCCATTCACATACAACGGCATATACGTCAAAAAGTATAAGAGATAGAAAAATCGTGTCTTCAACAAAGTTGTTTCAAATTGCCAATTCTACAACTTTGCCGAAGACACCATATGTCTATCTAAATGTTTTGAAAAAATAGTTTTTCTATCTCACTGCTAGGTGGATTGATCACAAAACTTTTTTCGTCAAAAGTTGCGCTTTAATATAACAAAAAAAATTTCCGAACAATGAAATAGAGAAAATAAAACACAGTGCGATGTAACAATCGGCGTCAGCGTGACGTGAAATGGATCGACGGTGGCGGCGTGGCGCGGCGGTGCACAGGACTATTTCTACATTCTTCATAATAATTCGTCAATTTTACTAAACACACTTATAGACATTTTTACATTGAAATCGTTTTCGGCGTTCCCTTTTTTAGTGATAATCATCATTTGCAGAACTCATGTGAAACATGGATCTTTGTTATCCGTAATCACAGACATCATTGTTTCAAATATTTGAACAAATGAACGAAAATTTGAACGCATGAACGAAGCTTAATTTTCACAAAAACCTTAATTTTTATTAGCTCAAGTATATGAGAAGGAAAAGTACCATTCAGTATTCCATCGATAAATGTTGATTAAAACTTCTTACTAGGAAGCACATTGCGATCAATACTACAACATTTTACGGTACCATCAAATAAATGTTGCCCTTCAGTTCAATGGCAGTCAAATATTTAACCCTATAGTATACAACTATATAAATATAAAAAAGTGTACTCAGGATTCATCTTCAGTCGAGTGAAACATCAAAACATGCAATAACTGAGTATTAGGCAAAACACTCAATGTTACATGAACTTATATCATATATACATATAGTCAGCACTCCATAACCCGATATTTCTCATTTCGATATTGAGTTATAGAACTATAGAAAAAGCAGCGTTTCATAGCTATCTTGATAGTCCCTTGAACATCTCAAATATCGATTTATGGAGAGTTGACCGTACTTAAGAAAAAATATGGCCCTCATCATTCGGCTATGTATGAATTATGCTACAAAAGCTGAGCCTATGCCGCACGGTACAGTTGCAGCCGGCGCATAAATACCCCCAAACTGAGCGCCCAAAGCTGCAGAATGGGTAAACAAAACAGAAAACCTGAATGATGACGACATGCCTGCCGACGACCTGCGATGACGATGATGTCATGCACTCTGTGCCCGATCGTACTGAAATGTAAATTAACAACACGCGACGTATATGAAGGCGATCTCAATTGACCATCTATGGGAGTGTTATACTCTCTGTATGCACGAGAAACAGGTTTTGCTGAGGTGCCCGAGCTTCGCCATCAGCCGACACTTGAGTCAGAGCGTGAAAGGGTATTCATTGATGTACGCTTCTCGGAGAATTCATTTACGTGGTCGTTGTCGTCGGTAATACTCACCCACAGGTACAGATCTCACAGATGCATTGCTCCTTGACGACTTTCTCGGTTTGCCGATTCAATTTGCTAAGATCACTTCTGTCTTTGATGATGGTTTTGTCCTGGATCGTAAAGATAAGAAAGATCAGTCAACACCTTCACGGCACAGTCTTGATTCAATACTTACAACTGTATCAATAGACTGCAGGTTCTTAACCCGCTCAGACTCGTTCAACTCGGTGCGTCCGCTGCTTTCCTCAAGGTAACTGATCTTTTCCAGCACATCTGTGTGTTTTTTCTGATCTACTGTCGTCCATTGCTTAGTTTTCGCATCGTAGACCTGGACATTAGAATGTACTCATTAGAAACCTCAACTAGAACTAAAAACCGAACTTCTAGGACATACCTTGGTCAGCTGAATCGTCGTTGTAATATTCGCCAACTCGGGACGTTCCACCTCGAGTTCGTGGACGATTTCCTCCGGAATGGCCACGGTGATGTCCTTCTCGAGGATGGTCTTCTGATCGACCAGCTCCCAACGCTTCGTTTTCGGATTAAACAGTTTCGCTTCGAAAGATGTTTTCGTGACATTCGTTACGTCATCCTCAATGTCCTGGATAATCACGTCCTTGGGAACGATCTTTTGGTCGATTAGATTCAGTCGCCTTACTTTTTCGTCATAGGTCTTGCGCTTTAAAATGGCAGCGTTGGATTCGCGCTGCTCGTAATAATCGGTGACCTTCTTGCGAGAACTACTTTTCTCGTCCATTTTCTCGAAATGGGAAGAGCTTTCGTACGTTTTGGTCGTTTCCGCATGTTGCTTCTGGTGTGAGGAAGTGTCTTGGATTGATTCGGTTGCAAGCTGTGAACTCTGAATCGTATTTCCCAAGGAATCATGTGCAGATGACAGACTGGTGATGGTGTGCGCCGAGACGTCTTTAGTCAGCATATTGCCACCAACATTCTGACTAGAATCTTGGATTTTATAGTTCTCGAGGGAGGTGGAATCAATAACAGAACTCTTTAGTTTGGTGTTTTGATTAATGTTGGATGATTTGGTGGAACTCGATGAGAACCTCTGATCGGCTGCCGATGTAGACATATGCGTCGAGGACGTGATATGGTCTGAATCGTGACCTGTAGATGTTGTATGAATAACATTTCCACCAGAAGGTACTGCATACGATCCACCACTAGACTGGAATGTTGAGGTCGTGAACCCTTGGGCAGACTTTGACGATGATTTTGTACTTGTGATTTTATTGCCGGCTGAATCATACGTAATCTCTGTTGTAGGAGCATTTTTCTCCGCCATAGAATAACTTTGACTGTCGGCGTAGTGTTTTCCTCCTGAACCATCTACGTGGAAAGTGCTAGACTGTTGCAAAATGGAATGATCACCCCCAAAGCTCCTCGACTGACCTCCGACAGTCAGTTTTGTGTCTTTTGAAATGGAATCTGCCTTTAACATGTTTGCGTCGGAATTATCCGACAGGAATGTTGAAGAATCCAGGATTGATTTAGAAGTGGACGATGATTGCGTCTTCGATGAGCTTACGTTACTTGACTTCATCATGGAACTGCTTGAATGTTGTGCACTAGAAGAACTTTGATCACTTATTATTTTTTCACTACTGTTCATCGAAGACTGCTTTATGGCACTGCTGCTAACTGTGGAACTGGCACTGCTACTTTGCACCATTTTGCTACTGGACATGCTTTTTTGTACATTCGATACACTCACGTTTTCACTGGTATGGCTTTTTGTGGATCCTTGAATGTCTGATATTGTGGCTTTTGCTACCTCATCGAAATTGGTCAAGGCTTCGCGTAATTCCTTGTCACTTTTGGAACTGTCACTGATTTTTTGAACGGTCGATATACGCTTTGTTGAATCAACCGTGTCACTGGCAATATACTTGATTTCTTGAATTATATTATCAATTTGCTTCGAACCGATTTGGGCAGCCTGACTTGTCGAGTCACCAAACTTATGACCCTGTTGCGATTCTTTAACACTTGTGCTAGACTTTGATTCACTCATTTTTCGCGACATGTCGTGTGCGCCACTACCTGCCACATGTTCAATCACACTTTTACTGGTTGAGCTGGATGAGGCTGTTTGCATTTTACTGCTACTGCTCGTAGTGCTGCTGCTGCTATACATCGTGGAAGAACCTTGCTGCTGCACATTTGCTGTATTAGCCGCCCCAGTTACACTTTGATCCGTGCTACCAGTTACAAAATGAACCGATTTTTCCGAGTCAATCAGACTCTGACTCTTCAACTTATCCCGTTCATCACGCTTCTTAATCCCCATCTTGAGTACACTTTCACACTAATGAGAACAATCAATTGGCAGTCACTTGTGCTCTTTTATACAATTATTCGATTCACTTAATCACTTGATGGCTGAGCACTTTGCATGCATTCGCATCTAGTAGGCACCACTTAATCAATTCAGAATATTCTCCGCCTCCTCGGTTAATTGCCTTTTTTCACCCACAACTTTTCTCAGATTGCTATGATGAGGTAATCCGTTTCAGTCACACCACAAAAAACGCCATAAAAGTATGTATCACTTTTTCCTCAATCTTCTTAGTAGGAGGAATTCTATAGGTACACTGTACTAGCTGCGCGAGCCGCCACGGCAAGTCCGAAGAGAGATCACTTGTTCACTGTTCCACGAGTCCGACGTAACTAAGCGGAGTTTTCAAAATTCATTCAATTAAATATCAACGCGCGAACTCGACGACTGTCGCGCGAAGGTCTTTTCAATCTACGTACGGTCCCAACTCGAGAGCAGATTCGCGCGAGAGACTGCTGATCAAATGAGTGGGAACATTCAACACCTACGTACCTTGCGTGAGGCGACAGTGACACAGAACCGATTAAACTCACTCGCTTAAAACATGGAATGACTATCACAAGCTCAGTGCCAGCGCACTAGAACCGATCTGCTACTACCGGTGACACAAAACGAACTAAAAAATGTCCACTTAGGCTCAACCAACCGACACCGGCTCCACGCTAAACGATGCGAAAATGAACCTACTTTATTCTCCCAACCGTGCGCATGAATCTCAAACTCACCTGGTTCATCGACGAATCTCGCGAAATTCTCAACCTCGCGCTCGCGTTTCATCTCACTGCAAAGCTGATAGCAAACCTACACCCACAGACTCCGCGACTCCCGAACGTAATCTGTCCCGGTCGCAATCGAGAAAAAATAAAACAACTTTTTCACCCCCAAAAGGAAAAAATGCTCTCTCTCTGGCTGAAAGTCGGTTGCGCTGAAGGTAATTTATTGTCCATTACTCAGCGCCACCATCGCCAACACATAGTAGGCATGTAGGAACGAAGCCATCATACATGTAGGCAGTATTAGTAGGCTATGCATTCGCGGTTCTATAAATAGAGACTTGCGTAAACGAACCATTCAACCTGCAGCATCCGATTGATAGATTGAATGCGAGAAGAAATGACTTTCTTCAGCATGATCCGAACGTATCGACGGAATTTTACCAATCGATCCGATAAAAAGCACACTTTTTAGTAGTTTTGGTTCATAGTCGCTGAGTTAAACCTTAAAAAAATAAATACATCACATAGCTTAATAATTTTAGTCTTTAAGAATTTAAGAATTATTGTGTACACCAAAACCTCAATTTACGTAAATTATGTTTACGTAATATTACGTAAATTGACTCAAACAAATATATTCTATCAAGTTTGGAGTCCAACGGTTTCTTAGGATTATGAGCCTTCAGATCAGCAAACGTAACCAGTAATCTCTTGAAGATAGATCAACAAGGTTTACACTTATGCGAGCTCCTATAATTATGGCGAACCAAGTTTCATATTTTCCGGCAACTCCTTTGATTAAAGTCCTTTAGATCTACAAGGGTAACTTGTAACATTTCTGACGTTATTGAATAAGGTTTACAGTGAAACTAGCTCTATAAAATATGTTCCATCAAATTTTTAATATCAACGATTGTTTACAGTTATTCAAAACTTCTGTGAGTGAAGGCCTCCGTATCTTCAGACGTAAACAGAGATCTTTCGATGGTTTATGAATAAGGTTCATACCCAAGTAGACTCGAACAAACGTGTTAGATTTAGTCCGACTTTATAGGGGTATTCAATAACCTCGATGCGCCTAGGTCTTCAGATCTACTAACGTACCTACAGTCGCCTCTCCACATCTCGATATATCTCCCTATGCCGATGATTGCTTCGGTCCCTTCATTCTGCAAACGATTTCCCTCTCCATATCTCGATATCCTACTTATCTCGATATCTCCATATCTCGATGTGTTTCGGTAGGCGTATTTGTATATTTGTATATTATCCATCTGACTTTTGTGTACATGAACTAAAACTAAATGCTATATTAAGTCCGAGTTCCTTAAACGCGAAACGAATTGGTTGGACGGACCATCGAAGTCATATAGAGATCTTCAAACATTGAAAATAAACGGATCATCGATGTAAAAGGCTCGTTACTTCCAGAAGCAGTACAATGAAATCTTTGCTGCAGAAGGGAGCCGCCACGTAGAACCCTTGGAACGACACGGAAATTTAGCATCGAGAGCAATCGGGAGCAGTCAACTTCGCCGTTCATGAGTTTGGCTACAAAAGCAACTTGTTGGGTTCTGCGTCGGCGATCTAGCATATCGAAATCAAGCAGCCTACAGCGATCCGAATATGGCGGCAGATTCAGCAGATCACGCCAAAGAAGATTCCGCAGTGCTAGTCGGAAAAACTTCCGTTGCACACTTTCTAATCTCAATCTCCACGATACAGTGGGGATTCGCTCGTTGGGGGTCTGCTACATGGAATGTCCGGCCTGTCCAAATATCGAGGAGACACCGGAGCACGTTATATTCGACTGCCCTCGATTCACGGATATACGAAGCGAGATGATGCCAGAAACCGCAAACGTCCTAAATCCGGACAACATCGTGCAGAACATGTGCCAGCATGAAAGCACCTGGAATGCGGTGAACAGGGGAATAACGGCGATTATGTCGTTGCTGCAAAGGAGATGGCGTGAAGACCAGAGAGCTCCGGGTCGCGATCGGAGTAGGCTAGATCCTCCGTCGGGGACTAGACCGAGTAGAGCGGGCGTAGCGTAGTATCGGTTAATAGTCGTCGGGGCGCCTGCAAACCGGAAGCCATCCTCCAACCGGAATTGCAGAACCGACCCTGGCACTTGGCCAACCAACGTCGAGTCGGAGTAGGCTGAGTCCACCGCCGGGGTCCAGCTGAGTAATTCGCGAAATAGCACCGGCAAATGGTCGTCGGGGCGCCTGTGAACCGGAAGTTTCCCTCCACCGGAATCGCAGGATGGACCTCGGCATCTGCCCGGCCAGCTTCGGAGTAGGCTAAGTCCACCGCCGGGGACTAGTTGAGTAGATCGCGTTGTTGCACCGGCAAATGATCGTCGGGGCGCCTGTGAACCGGAAGCTTCCCTCCACCGGAATCGCAGGACCGACCTCGGCATCTGCCAGGATAGCATCGGTTCGGGAGATCTTCCGCCGCCGGGGAAATCTTCGTCGGAGTAGGATAGATCCACCGTCGGGGACTACTCTGAGTAGTACGTAGCGTATCACCGGCTTGAGTCGTCGGAGCGCCAGTGTACCGGAAGCCATCCTCCAACCGGAATCGCTGGACGGACTTCGGCACTCCACCGGCCAGTATCGAATCATGAAGAAGCGCGTATCCGGAGTAGGCTAGCTCCACCGTCGGGGACTAAGCCGAGTAGCATCGATCGTCACAAACCAGTTTTGGGTCGTCTGGGCGCCAGTAAACCGGAAGTCATCCTCCAACCGGAATTACTGGACCGACCTCGGCATCCAACTGGTCAACAAGGAGAGCTCGAACAGCAGCAGCGGAGAACGAGTCGTCGTAGAGCAACGAAGTGCACATGAGCGTCCAGTAGAAGATCAGCAGAGCTCTGACGCGAGGCCAGCCCAAGGGAAGTATGCGTCGTCGCACAGAAAGCTGTCCAAAGTCCTGGCGAGATGTTCAACCGCCAATTGGGAAAAACGCTCCAACAGCGAACTAGCAGAACAGTTAGAGGCTGAGATTGAAGAAGTGCATGAGCACAGAAGTGCATGAGCACAGCCCTCCCCCGATGAAGTTGCCTGATGTAGTTCCGGGGGAGATCGAGACACAGGAGCAGTAGGGAAAGTTTTTTAGTGGTTAATCACGCCTAACGTGAGTCCCACACCGTGCCAACACACAACAGGCCTGGCTTTTGAAGCTTTTTTGTACCCTACTATATATAAAAAAAAAACATGGAATGACTCGATTGTTGGATGTTCGCTAGTTGGAAAATATTCCAACTAAAAAGCACTCAAATATCACCAGAAAATGTCAAACTGACTTTGACGTCTGAATACCGTCGCATTGAAGTCTCCATATATAGAGCAAATGCGTATGTATATGTGCGTTTCGTGACGATTTGCTCTCCAGATGTGTTAGTGTGGAGCATTTTCACCAGCTGTCAGTAGTTCCAACTAACGGGTCGGATTCGCTAGATGGAAGGCAGCGAACCCCCGCTGTAGTTGATGAGGGCTCCACACTTCAGCAGCACTCTCTAAAATAGGTCGTATGAGCAATAAAGAGCTTTCAGGCAATGCGGATCAGTGAAATCCCAGGAGATCTTTGCTATAAATCCCAGCTGACGGTTAGATTTCGCAATGAATCATTGAAGGTAGTTTTTGCAAGTGCTCACCGCATCAAAACAAAGGCGCCACTGTATATGGGATTTAACATTGTGACAGCATTGCTGTTCTGTCAAACACACATGGCTACGGTGGCGCTATCTATGCTTTCCATAGTGGCCGTTTTGGTTATTTTAATGATCCATTACATAGGATCGATGCAGATTAAACGTGAGCTTGTGGTCCAGGCAAGACTCCCAAATCGCAAAAAACTATCGGCTCTCTTAAGAACGACGTCATTTACAACATAATTGTGCATTATCGGTCGAGTTATTTGGTAGAACGACATAACTATACATTTGGGTACACTCAGCGTCATACGGTTCTGTCTTACACCAATCGACAAACATATCCAACAAAGCTTGCAGATAAACGCAGTCTTCCACTGTGCGTACGACAAAGTACAAAGATCGTCAGCATATGCAAGTCTGCAACCATGCCCTAGAAGCAGCATCATCACCTCGTTGAAAAATAAAAGAAACGGTAGTGGACCCAGGTTACTGCCCTGCGGCACTCCAGACATACTTGTAAAGCTCGCCGACAGGAACAGGACAGGAATCGATTTTGACTCGCAGCGTTCTTCCGGTTAAATAGGAGAAAAACCATGATGATAGTCGATTCGACGCGCCTAATTTGGATATTTTCGCCAGCAGAATGTCGTGGTTAATTGTATCGAACGCTGCTTTAAGATAAGTGTAAATCACGTCAACTTGAGCACCATTTTCCAATTGTTCAGAGCAGGTCGTTGAAAAGTCAAGCAGATTCGTCATCACTGAGCGTCCAGGCATGAAGCCATGCTGATCATTGCACAATGGTCGGAAAAAAGTGAAGTTTGGCCAAAACTATTTTTATCGCCTTAATCGATGAAATATGTAATCTGAATATGTTATTTGGCGTTTTTGTTGTTTCAGTAGGGGTTATTCACAAATTACGTAACTTTGAAAAAAAGATTTTTTATATTAAAATTGTTATCAAACTGGGCTGAAAGCACAAATTTTGTTTATATTTGATTGAGTTTGGTCAAAATGTGTATGAATAGTGGTAAAAAATATTTTAAATATACTTTGTATGAAAAATATCATCAAAATATATGTAAAATATTGAATTATTCAAATAGCTCTAACTTGCAAATCAGCAAATTTCTGCAAAAAATTTAGAAGTTTTTGGAAGATCTAAGGATGCTTTTTGATGTGCAATATTCGAAATGGCGGCGACATGACGCGACAAGAGTTGTTTTTCATATTCAAAATCACCAAAATTACTAAAGTGTAATATTGAATAGTATTAAAACTTAAACGAAATATTTTTTCCATCCTTATGCTCGATAAAAGTGTTGAACCATAAGCTTTCAAATAGTGGGTAACTTTGGGGAAATATTGCATTCCCAAATTATAAATTTTGTGCTTTATTTTATTATTACATTTTTCAATTTTTTGACTTCAGCTGGTTTGCCGTCATAAAAATGATAGAAATTTAAATTTCAGTTCAATTTCAATTAAGGATCATAATAATATAACACATGAGGTACATTTTAAAACTAAAAAAATCATAAAAATCTCAAAAAAGTTTATGGTAGTTTTGGCCGCCCCTTTATATGGAGCCCGACCATTGTGCATTGTAAATATAGCCTTTGGCTTGCGCCAATATAACATCACTCACGATCATCTCGTATAACTTCGATGCAGCAGAAAGGCTAATGATACCTCTGTAGTTAATTACATCCTGTTTCTCGTCCTTTTTATGTGCCGGAACCAGGAATGATCGCGGGAAAAGTCTAATCACCAAAAGATTGATTGAAAATCCGGCATAGTGGGTCGGCCAAAGCACGCATATACGGCTGAAGGAATACTGTCCGGACCAGGTGAAAAGGTGCATTTCAATTTTTCGGCAGCTTGTGAGACCATGGCAGGCGTATTTTGGAAAATATCCAGATCTAAAAGGTCCCTAGATACATCTGATACAGCAGAATCCACATCAAATGGGGATGCGGGTTTCGCATCGAATGAAGATGAGAAATGGGCGGTAAAAAGTTCACAGAGAAATCTCCAAAGGTGACGAAGAAACGGTGTCGTTCAGGAAAACACTCATCGGGATGGTCGACCTTTTCCTTTTGGAATTCACGTAGTTTTGGATTTCGCTGAAGGTTTGATTGTACTCGCAACACATATGACTTGTAAAGAGACGAATTGAGTTCCCGGTACTCATCACATGCACGATGAAAGCTGCGTACATTTTCAAGCGATCGTTGACGACGGAGTCTACGTTGAAGAGCATTGCGACGTCGTTTCAGGTGCCCCATACCGGAGAGACCGCAGGGCGACGAGTTGGAACATTTGTGTTCAACCAAGTCGCTATGACGGAGCAGAATGTTTCAGCTATATTGTCGGTCGTCAACCCGTCCAGAAGAACATCCCAAACAGTTTCGGACAGGAAAAGCGAGAGAGCCTCAAAATCGATCTTTCTTAAATCCAATTCCCCAGTTGCATTGCTGACGGTGGGCATATTATTGAATCCATTAGTTAGCATTAGGTTAAGCTCCAATGGAGGATGATGCTGATCAGTTGGTTAAAGCGGTGCGACAAAACATGTAATTTCGGGTGATATTTCCTAAGAGGTGAAAACCAAATCGTGAGTCCGATTCAGGTGTTTGCGCTCGATATTCATCTGATGAAGATTGCAGAAATCCATGCCAATTAGCGATGAACTAGCCACTGATATAGAACAACTATTAGTGGGGCGAAGGTCATCATCACACCGCTTCCAGCATAATTCGGGCTTATTGTAGTCACCAAAAACCAGCAGATAGTCATTACGACAGCTTAAATTTCGTAGTTCACGAACCGATTAAATGTGCTCATCCACAACGTTGACATCCTTGCTTTTGTCTGGCAGGATGTAAATTGCGCAAAGGAGTATCCGTTGGTTGCCTATCAGCATAGACACGCAAACCTGTTCAAGTGATTCACCAGGGGTAATGCTGATGCTGGAACTGGTGAAACGGCGATGAACGGTAATAAGAACTCCTCCAAAGCTCGATTTGGTACTATTCTTGGCATTTCTAACACAGCGAAACACATTAGAATTATTTCCAAAAAGCTGTACAGAGTTAATAGCTGCGTCCTGTTGCGATCAGAATGATTACATTACATTACATTGGTACGGAGAGCCTCTACTCTCCTTTTCAAAGGTAGTGCAAGATATCTGTAAAACGCTCTAAAATGATCATTTTCCCCTCAATGTGTGGCAAACATTCCATAGTATTCGATGTACTATGGCTTCACTTGCGCTTTTTTTGCGCC
The DNA here is from genome assembly GCF_002204515.2 of Aedes aegypti. Classification (NCBI taxonomy): domain Eukaryota; kingdom Metazoa; phylum Arthropoda; class Insecta; order Diptera; family Culicidae; genus Aedes; species Aedes aegypti. Next base: position 241,461,888 of record NC_035108.1, on the reverse strand, counting down.
AAGATAAGAAAACATATTTTTAGGGGGGTCTGTAGCCTTGAGGTTACGCTTTCGCTTCATAAGCGGAAGGTCATGGGTTAGATTCCCAGCCCCTCCACAAAAAAAAACCGTCCAGCCACCAGAAGACGCCTCACGGAGGACCGTGCTTTGGGGAGCACCTCCATCCTCCGTCAGTATCAGAAGGTGACTGAGACAAACTGACCCTCTTCGCAGGCAGCTAGCCTCACTAACAACAAAGCTCTCTCCTACCTGCTCGGTGTGAGAGTAAAAGAGTAGGAGAGAATGAAAGTTGATGTAAATATAAATAAGTTAAAAATAGATCTGTATCGGTAAAGAAGCTACAGATCATCTGATTCCGGCACAGTAGTGGCCACGAGCACGGAGTGCCTTAAAAAAAAACATATTTCTTAGTTACACTACGTATCAGCCCATTTGACCATCTTACTTGATATAAATATTGCATTTTTCACCAATATAAGCTCCCGAATAGATTCAAAAACTACCTCGTGCTTGCCCACGATATACAACTTCAAATTGGCATCGAAATAATGACGTTTCATTTTTTTATCTGGATACGGATTTCATTGATTGAATTAAAAAAAAAATGTGCTATTTTAAATTAATTATGTCAAATGTACCGGAAATGTCGATTTTCTGTTTCAGCGACTATTTCTATCAAATTACTTCTAAAAGTCATGTTTTGTCAAATAATTAGCATTTTTGAACGTTTTGAGTGAGAATTGTACTTTTGGCTAGCATTTGTATCAGAGTTGCTTTATATCAATCATATCAGCTGATGGCTGATGGTCTTAAACTATCACTATCACTTGCGAGCTATCAATATCACTTTGATTTGACAACCAACCCAAGTAACCACAAGCATTATACCATTGCATTAATTTGATCGAAAGTCAACATTTTTGCATTAATAATGTTATCATGCATTTATTCAATAACTGTCAAGCAATGATGCATTTGATTAACATTGTAAATGCTTTGTAGCATTATTTTGATATAGCATTATGCTAAGCGTTTAGAGTGAATATACAGTTATGCTGTCATACAAGATTGCATAACCTCATTAAACGCACTCGAATCTGTAATAAATAAGTAAGACGATCGAGCACGTTCGCACTCGCTTATTACGTTTTGTGGGATATGGAAGAATAATGAAATGACTTTCTCTCATCTCGAACCCCCATTTCATGATCTAAGGATATATGTATTCATTCAGAATATATTTTTTTTTTTAATATTTTATCTATGAGACTCTTTTATTCATAAGGAGCGAGAGGATATGTCGATCAGTTTCTCTCCCCTGAAATAGGTTTAACGCGCTAGGGCTTTGTTTTGTGGGTTAAGTTCTGTTATTTCTTCTACGAGAAAGAATGGTGATCAAATTCTTTCTATTGATGTTTCATTTGGTGTGGAAAGGAAATCAATCGCCGAAGAGAATTCTTTCTATTCGTAATAACTGGGCGAATAGTAATGTTAACACACAGTGGCTTCGTTTATAAGGAACTTTTATCCTACCTTATTACATCAGTAGCTTTAGCACAGGACACCAACGCGCCAGGCATCCAGCACACCATCATCCTAGTTGTGGGTTCGAATCCTGATTCCAACAAAAAAAATCATTAGGCTGGTAAAGAAAACCATTGAAAGGTAGTCAATGGATACATTTTTTTTTGTTTATTTTTAACGCAAGCCCTAAACATACATTATTTTAAGCTAATATACATCATGAACCCTAAATATACAAACATAAATGCTTTAGGGCTTGTGCATTAAAACTGCTTTACCAAGTATTGCATTAATTTGGTTGTTGTGGGGCCCTTTTCCACTTTAATTATGCTTTATAAAGCTCTTAAAGGTTATGTCACTTTAAAACAAAATCTGATAGCACACTATAGAGCAAACATAAAGTATTCATATATAGCTTCGTGGTTACTTGGGAACAGCAGTGATGCGACATCGCACTCTAGATCATAATCACTGCGGAATGAGTGATCACGTGGTAATTATACATGCTATTACTGTTTTTCAGTGATTAACAAATTGTTCCAACTTATCTGCAACACTGTCAAAAATATCGTACTGATAAATTGCCATTTTAAATGCTTAATTTAAGGCTAAACTTAACCCATCAGTGATATCCATAGTCTATCGCCATCAATGCACTTGTGATGGAGTAGACAGCATGACATTGATATGATGTAGATTGATCCGAATTGAATCGCAGTCGGCCTGTACTGCCCATAACTGCATATCAGTCACATTCGACATTTTTGTCGATTTCGAATTAATCGGTATTATGGAGAGTCATCAAATGATAAATACTTTCGATCAACTTACTGGAATCTGTGAGATTGTTCTAGAAAATTCGAAAAAAATACCAAGTTGTTTTGTCACATTGGCAATTGTAACCGCATAACAGTCACATTGAGATTATACATGAACCTCGTAATGCAGTGGCAACTAAATTTCTATCAGAATTATTTTCTGACTATTCACCCAATATGCAATATGAGTTGTACAAAATTTCAGCCTCAAATAAGCACTTTTGAATTTTTTAGTGATTTTTTGAAATTTAAGATCCCTCCCATACTACAATAAAATGCAAAGTTGGTATCCCATTTACTCAATGCCTACTTTTGTCGAATGTTACAAATATGCAGTTATGGGCAGTGTACAAATCAGCAAATTTCAAGCATTGATAGTGACAGCGAGTAACTCTGATTTGTATGGGATGCGGCCACTGTGCGTCCGTTACCAAAGTCAGAAATTTGGGACTAACCTCTAACTCTTAGACAAGATTGACGCATCCTCCAACAGTCGAGAGCTGTCCTGGCCACGTCCTTGCGAAAGCTGGGGAATGGGAAAGGATGGTTGATCGAACACCTACTTAAGAAAGATGCACACGGAAAAACCATTTTACTTATTTTTTGAGTTGAATTAATTAAGTATTATTATCGATTATTCTCTCAACTCAAAATCTCTCGGTATTCTCTCTCTTCCCCACCAATGTTGTCAAAAATAAAGAGAACTGCACCTACCCAATGGGGGTAGTTTGGCCCAATAAGCCAAATTTGGTTAAAATGCATTATTCTTAAGCTTGGGTTGAATGAACTCAATATTGCGTTGAATCAAACCAAATTTAAGTAATTTTTGCTTATGGCTTTAAAGGCAAAGTACCTAATGGAGGCCTTGGAAATTTAGCCAAATTTGGGTTATTGGGCTCAACTACTGTTTTACGTTGAAACAACTCAAATTTGAGTAGATCCGCGTTGCCGTGCAGAGAACTTTACTGCCCATAAACGCATAATTGTCCCATGTGCATAGGAAACCCAGCAAACATGGGACTGACATGCATTTATGGGCAGTCTACGACCTCTCATAGGTGTTACGGGATGTTGTGGAATGTTGATGGAAAGGGTAGTGGAGGTTTGGATTCAATGCATCTTTACCTTAAAGAATTTATATATTAAACAAGTTTAGACTGTGACCAAAACCAAATGAATTTAATTTTAAGACAAATAGTACAAAAAAGCAATGACTACAAACAACTGACAGAAGAAACGACGATTTCAACCAGGACAAAACGATAGACAATTTTACCCTTGAAAAAGGCCAAAATCCGTGGCCGAAACGTCGGGCAGAATTAAATAAATATCGTTGTAAAACATTAAGACTGAGATAGCCGAATAAATTAGCATCATCAAGTACCAGTCGACCCTTCCAACTATATTAAAAAAATATTTTTTTTTTTACTTTTTCACACTAGGTTGAATTTCTGTCATCTATCTGAAGAAAAATTAGCCAGGTTGAAATTTCTTGAACAGATATTATGAATTAAGGCCGCACGGGACGTCATTGTAATCACCCTATACCTTTCGAAGAAGTAAATCTCAAATATTACTCTATATATCGATGCAAAAAAATTATCACTATATTCTATATATGTAGTGTACAACCCATTACATTTTCAGCTTAATCGGTTTACTAAAACTCCTGATTTGCTTCTGCAAAGTTTTGATGATAAGAGTTAGAGTGAGAAAAAAGATAGGGAAAATAACACGGTCTCCCGTGTCATCCTAAGACTTATTATTTGCCGAAATTTTGCGATTTCTATTGTCTACGAAATTTCATCAGAAATGTCACCAATTTTTTTTTTTTTTTTTTCAATTAAGTTGGTCGGACACTATACTAATGTACGGATTTCGGATTTCTGTAGTAAATTCTTCCTTACATCCGGGAGAATTCATTCATCAATGCAGCGTTGCATCACGGTTGTGAACGTGTCCGGATCCGCATTGACTGCCGCACGTTATATCTGAACCAGTGTTGTAAGCAATCACGGTAGTCGACACGTTTTTGCTGATATTCGGCAGCGCTCCCCTTAAACATTCTTAACACGAGCGATCAAACGAATGTCGAAAAGAAAAATGTCAATTGAATGCCACTGACCACGATATGTTCGCTAGGAAACGTTACGGTTTTGTTCTGCTTTCACTGTATGTGTGTCACATTTGACATAACAGGCAAGATCAAACTATTCATGTTGTTTATGATCCGTTGCCTGAAATCTATGTAAAACTTATGATTTATGCAAATGCCATCGTGTTAGAAGACATTCAATTGACACTTTTTTTAATTTGTCGACGTTCATTCGAAAGCTCGTGTGGTGACTGCTGACTATGGCAACGAATCGAACGTCGCGCAAAGTGTCGAATGTTTACAGCACTGGTCTGGACTATACGACTATAAAAATCGAATGTACCGTAAATTCGGGTGAAATTGATCAGTAGGGTGAAATTGATCACCGTGTCACACGATTTAATTTCCCTCTTATAGAGCACAGAAATCAATGCAACCTATAGTAAATGAACATTGTTTGTCTTAACTATTGTCGAATTGCATGTTGTGAAGTTTTTTGTGTTAAGGAATGTTTATTTCTATGAAAATAATAGAAAATTCCATAATCGTGTTCTGTGTGGTATTGGCAGACATCAATAAACTTATAGTTTTAAACAAGGAATTGGACATGGTGTCAACCTGAAAATTTGTAAGGATGTTTGAAATATATCCTCAAAACGAACAAAATTCGTACCAATTTGTTCATTTTGTTGTAATAATTGATTTTTTTAATAGATATCAGAAGATTCCTTCGGAAAATGCCTACATTTAGGCGTTTTCTGCAGTACTGTTGAAAATTAATTGTTTATTATTTCCATAAATTTTGCATTGTTAAGAATTTGGCAAGCATATTTGTATTGAGGAGGCCCAAATTAAATAAGTAAAGTTGTTACTAACAATAATTGTTTTGACAGGTGATCAATTTCACCCCGAAATGGAATTCCTTGATTTTTTATTTTAGAGTCGATTTTCAGCACTAAAATAACAACTGTATGAAAATTTCAGTATATAAGCCAATGAGGCTCACCGTTGTACTTGTTTTCCTGCATTAAGTTGTTTGGAATTAGCAACATCATAGAAAACAGACATGGAAAACAGTGAAAAGTGATCAATTTCACTCGAAATTACGGTATATCGGATTTTTTCTCGCAAAAAATCAGTATTTGGTCTATATTTTCATAATCGAAAGGTTTTAAAATATTCTATCGGTGAAATATTTCCATACATTTTGTATGGGCGGAAATACGTCGAAAACTTGATTTTCATGGGATTTAGGGCTCATTCATTTATTTCATAACGCTGAAATTGGCCATTTTGGACACCCACCCACCCCCTTGTAACGCTTTTTGTATGAATATTATTAAATTTTTGTATGGGCCGTAACATCGCTAGGACACCCACCCACCCCCTCTAGCGTTATGAAATTTGTGAATGGGCCCTTAGTTTAAAATATGGCTAAAAAGTGAAAAAAAAATCAAAATTTCACCGATGAAATCTTTTAAAACTTTCCGATTATGAAAATATAACCCAACTACTAAACTATAACGAGAAAAAATCCGATATACATTCGATTTTTTTTAATCGTCTGGTTCAGATATAGCGTGCGCCGCTTTTAGGGCAACATTCGGGATACCATCGGGTCCCGGTGCCTTGTTTGAAGCGATTGATTTTACAACTTCTGTCAGCTCTTCATTCGTCACCCTAATATTTTCTTCTTCCTCCATCTGCCGCATAGGTAGCGTCCATTTATTACGTAACACTAAAATTAGACATTTTTGACCCCTTCCCCCCTCCGTAACGCTTTTTGTATAAATTTTTGTATGAGTCGTAACGCTTTAGCGTACTTCTCCCCCCTCCCCCTAGAGCGTTACGCAATTTGTGGATGCCACCATACTGTGCCGGGGGCTATGGGCTTGTGGGATGATGCGGGAAGAGTACCGTAAAACGGGGTAACTTTGATAATGCGGGTAACCTTGATAGTGCGAGACCCCCAACATACTGAACGAAATAACGAAGTTTCTGTCAATTAGTTAAGAAAAACGAATGCAAAAGTAAAGAGTATTAATATGACACTTCATGTCAAAGCTATTTTCGTTGAAATCAAGTGCATTTGAGGATTTTTATGCAAATATTAAAAAAATACAAGATTTTAGAATTTTTGCAACGCTTACAAACAATCTGTTCTACGATCACTATTTGACTGAGTCATAATGAGTTCATCACTTACCCATGATAGCCTAGTTATAGTAGAACATGAATTCAATCTTGTTCGATTTATACTGCATTATCAAAGTTACCCCAAAAGAGAAAACCGACTTTCGATTATATTAAAAATTATATATCCATTCAGAATAAATCTTTTGGCAATCTATCAAGTGCAATCGATAGCTAGGATGTCAGTACTTGTTTTAAAAATATAAATTGTAATTCTTTGAAACAGCATGCATAAATATTGAAATTTTTTTCGAAAAAACTATCAAAGTTACCCCGTTTTACGGTACATCGATTATCGATTGCAGCAACTCGGGCGACTTCTCTAGGGACGCCATAGCACCTTTGGCCTTAGCCATTACCACTCTGTAGGTGTTACCCCACGGACTCGAGTTCGCATTTTGGCATAGACTATCAAAGCATGCTCGTTTTCGACTCTTGATTTTCTTTTTTAAAAACTAACTTTGCCTCTCTGAATACTGCATGTTAGGGGAAGAGCACCAATTTTGGACCCACCGCTAATTTTCGACCTATTCATACGATTTTGGCCTACTTAGTATGAAAATCCGAAAATTGGCAAAGAATTCTTTTGTGTCGAAAATTAGTGCTTTTCCCCTATAGTAAATCTCTCGATTATCGCTATGAGTATAGAGCGCTGCATATGACGAGCCTAACCTCACTTATTTGACAGCTGCTGGTCCTGTTGTTTACGTTTCGGACTTTCGTTTTTTCCATCATTTTTTCATCTTCGCATTTCTATCACCAGCATGCTGATGGTGACGATTTTCCACGGTAGGAAAATAGAATAATACGATCCGTGGGTATCTGCAGTGGATTTGACCTCTTTTCGTAGCAAACTTTCACGAAATTAAGAATGATTCGAAAAAAGTACTAAGTCCAAACTGTAAACAACAGGACCAGTACCTGTCAAAATTGATGCGTGACGTCACAGTGCAGTGGAGTATAGAGGTCCCCAAGTAAACTGCCACGAACACCAACGCACAATCAATCTTACACAAGTCGATTTCCTCAGAATGAAAACGTATCGATGTTTGTTTGACGTTATTGAGCTTTCGGTCAACAGCAGGCCAACAAGGAAGTGGTTGTTTTGCAGCAATTCTGTTTATATTTGGATTCTCACAGCAAACAAAAGCAATGTTGTGACAGTTCTCACAGCAAACAAAGAAAATTTTGTCAACATTGCACTACTACGCAGGCAACTGGATTGGTCTATAACCGTCATCAACGCGCAAGCTCATGGTTCCTATAAGGTTAGGACTACAGAACGTTAAGTCGATTCCACGCCATTTCTGCAGGAGGTGCTTTTTGTACCCACGACCAGCTCTATATTTAAATGCGTTCAGAGATTCTAACAACAGTTGGTATAAAATGAAATAAATGGTGTGAAGCAAAAACAAAGTATAAATTTACAGCATCTGCAATCATGTTTCTTCGGTGGTTGAGTATTGAAACACGAAGAATCGAACAAAATCGTTCCAGACAACATTGAGTAAGAAAAACAATGTAACGAAGAATAAAAGTAAAATACAAACTAATGTAATGTAAAACTTTCAAAAATATACAAGTCAACAATCGGCATTCGCACATGTCAAGACAACACACCCTGGAGATAAATTGTTGCAACTTGAGCCATAAGCTGTCAATCAAACACATGCCGATTGTAATTTAATGATATGTTTGCTGATTGTTGAAAATTATCAAGTGCCGCGCAGCAAATCAGTTGCATCGGTAAACTAGAACCGTATAACGAAAGTGGCTTCTGCACGTTATCAGCACAGCACGAAAGTATCCAACCTTATCACTGTGTATACTATAGTAAACTCTGCTTAATTTCTGCACTGATAAGTGCATACCTACCGGTTGGTAGCGTTAAAAGGTAAATCCTCCAAAACTCAATTCAACAAAAAAAAAACAATTATCTTCTGCAACCTATGCGTCAAGTGTAAACGCTCGACAGCGATTCACCTTGAATAGAGGCACGGTTTCAGTTTAGATTTATTGGGTATTTACTAACTGGTCGAAATCGTCATATCTAGGAATGCGATAAGTGGTGTATCTCTATTTTTGTTTGAACATCACTCACGAAATGTTACTTACCTGTCACTCACTGTGAGTTTTTATTTAGTGTATTTTTATTAACAATCGCAGATACATGTATTTGTTGTTGACCAAACTACTTCGGCATCAACTTAACTTATCGGAAAGGTTCAGAAGATTATTTTGAGTGCAACCTTGCCTGTAATTTGAAAAAATGAAAAATTTCTACTCATTCATCAATTGCCATTTGATAATTTGGTCACCATTGATTAGACAGTGTATCGAAAACAACATATTACTATCAATCAACCTCTGGAATTGGCAGATTCACTTATATGGAAATACAAGTTTAAGACACGGAAAAAAACTGACCAATCGTGTCTCACTCCTATTCTGACAAAGTTCAACCACATAGAGTTTTATACAGTGTGAGGGTCATTCAGCAGTGACCAATGCGAAACGATTGTTAATCAAACATCAAAGACTTACGCGTCAATGTCCCGATTGGCTTCGCTTGCATAGAGGTCTAGGTGAGAAAACTTCTACCTATCACATGGACCGGCAAATGATTTCCGACACGCGAGGTTATCATCAGTCAGCGCACACCGGCTGGGAACTGCACGAATGAAAGTGCATAATAAGTTTTTTTTTTCTTTTTGTTCCTCTCTCTGACGTTACGTCCTTACTGGGGCAGAGTATGCTCTTCAGCTTAGTGTTCTTATGAGCTCTTCTATAGTTATGATCAGAGACCTTTCTTTGTCAATTGACAATTATTGCATTTGTAAGTGATATGGCAAGAACGAAGATACTCTATGTCCTGGGATAACTTTTAAGTCAGTGGGATTCGAACCCACCACCCCAGCATGGTTTTGCTTAACAGCTGCAGATTTACCACTACTACGATTTGGGTCCCATCATAAGCTTTAAACACGTACGGTAATATTGAAGCTTATCATTGCACAAGTCATTAAACTATTTAATTTCTTCTGGTAAGATTATCATTACAATTATAATGTTCACTAAAATTATTTACGTTAATTAACAAAGGGAAGTTGTTGTTAACATACAGTTTTTACAGGTCCGTCCCACTCGGGCTCGGATTGGGTACCACTTCTAGTACTGCATCTGGTCCCTCGGTAGTGCAAAAGGTACCCAAGTTTGACATATCGCAGTACACTTTTCACGGCATTCTAGATTACCTTATAAGCCATAAAATTTTGGCCAACTGCAAGGGGCATGGAGGTCTTTAATTTGTCTTTGGTTTTTACCTATCACTATTACTTTAACTGCTGCAGGATGTTTTTGAATTTTGATACTTAAATATATTTTTTTTTGTGAACGCACTTACCTTTCATTACCGGCCTGAGTAAGTTCTGTTGCACGTAGAAGACATTTTCATTCAAATCGTCCTCCACTTGAACACTCAAGTAACATTCCTGGCCCTCCGCAACCTTCTTCTGTTTGCGGTGTGAACAAAGTGGGCTCTTCCAATAGTCGGTGTAATTCAGAGCTTCTATACCATTACCCGGAATACCATTACCCGGAATGCAATTTACCGGAAGACCCCTTACCGGAATGTACCATTACCCGGAAAACCCATTTACCGGAATGCACTATTTACCGGAATGCACTGTTACCCGGAAAACCAAATCTTCTATTTTCGACAACCTTTTTTGGTACATTTGTGTAGGGGGAGATCCCCCAGTACCGGACACTTAAGCCACTAAATTCATAATTCGAAAAATATTGATTTTATGGGCTCGTGTTACCCATTTATGATAAATATTATCATTTTTATAGTGTACAAACATAAATTTGAAAATATAAATATGAATTTTGACATTGAATTTTGATGATATATTTTAGTACCAAATTGATCGATCTTGAAAGGTGGCACCCAATACCGGACACGATCTGGAAATGCCTAAAATTCTGTAAATTTGAACATCATTGATGTGTACACTATAGGAATAGTTCATAATTACCAATTCAATGCATTTGCAACATTTACAAGAATAATTTGAGTTTTTCTTAGTTTGCAAGATGCCTATCAAAAACCTCTTTCATATATGATGAAAAATAGCACATTTTACGATGTTGTTCTGAATGTTCATTCTTGTTAATTTTATTGCATGTTTGATACCATGATCGACGAAACCCATGAAAAATGAAAGTATTTTGAGACACTGGTGCAATAATTACAATGATATCATATAACAAATCAAGCTGTCCGAAACTGAGGGACAGGAGGTGGTTAACCAAAATTGTAATTTGTCAATATTTAGTTCAATTATGGTACAAAAGACATTCATACTATCAAATAAGGATTATGTTCGATCATGCTTGCGGGATCCAAAGTATTTTTTCATATTCAAAATAATTACTAAAGAGGCTCAAAATTAAGAGCATACGTCAATTTTTTAAAGATTTTTCAAACTTTTCTACTTTTTTTAAAAGGCATGCATATTTCAAGGATGTGTTATTCTACGCAAACATTAGTCTACATAATAGCTTTCTTTTCTACTAATACACCATCTTGATTGGACCATGATTTCTCAATGTTTCGACTTTGTCCGGTATTGGGTGCTGTCCGGCACTGGGGGATCTCCCCCTATAATTTTTATTCTCTTTCATTGATGCTGAGCACAAATTATGTCATGCTAACCATGGACATTCTCGACTCCCACGATTTCCATAAAAACTTTTTCAAGACATCTCCAAACCACTATGGACCAAATATGTTATTCTTCTTGCCGGCGTTACGACTCAACTGAGACAAAGCCTGCTTCTCAGCTGTTCTAGGAGAATTTCTACAGTCAATAGCCGAGAGCCCATGTAAAGAGACCATTGCATTTATTTTTGACTAGCAATAGTTTGACTAGCGATGTACTATTGCTTTGAAAAGTCGTCAAATTTGCCAACCAGAAATAATTTTGAACCGGCGGTATTCAATTCAACCAGCATCAGATCGATCTTTCTGAATAGCTTCACTTTGCCGCAACGTAGGCCCTAAGCTATAAACGAATATTACGATACTAAAATTTGGTTGAACATATAACTAATTTGTGATTTAATGTGTTTCGGCTATATAACGAAACATTACAGGCAGGGATAGAATCAATGAAAAGAATTATTTTTGTTATACATATTTGATGCCAAATAATAACGAAGTCAATATAAATCGAAAAAATTGGCTGTCAAATAAGGTAAGGTGCATTTGAGTAAATGGAACATCTCAGCACCTAAAAAAGTTATGATGGATTATTCCCGTAAATAAGGCTATGTAGCTCGTCATTTGTTTTGGCAGCCATGTTGACATTGCTGCTTGCAATTTTTAAGTAATGAAACTCAGTCCTCATAGTTCATTCTGATCCAAAAAGTATCACTAGGTATATGCTCTGATATGCAAAAAACATGCTTATACTTTTTTTATGTGAGTCAGAACAATATCAACTGATTTTCATTAGTTCGAATTTGAGACATGATTTAGACATATTTCCATGACAGCCTACCTCGCCTTAAATTAGTTTGGATTCCAATTTTGAAATTGCATAAAAAACATTAATCTTGCGAGGGAAGCGACATACAACAGTGCGATTCTCATTTTAGCTTTATGATTTGAGGAAAGCCAAAAATATCAAGTATTAGTTATTTTCCAGAACTTAGTACAGTATTTTCTTTGGAAGAAATGAATTTGGCTTTATCTGTAACTCATAATACTTCTCCTGGAATTGATAGAGTTAAATTTATTGTATTTACCATTTGAAGGCAAAATGCATTTACTTTCATTATATAATTCTTTTCTTCTTCAAAATATATTCCCACCAGAATGGCGTTTTGTTAAAGTTATTAGTTTACTGAAACCAGGCAAAAATCCTTCTTTGGCTGACAGTCGAAGGCCTATAAGTTTATTATCATGTGTACGTAAACTCATGGAGAGAATGATTTTGAATCGTCTTGAATTATGGGCTGAGAGAAATGACATTTTATCTTCATCACAATATGGTTTCAGGAAAGGTTGTGGCACTCGTGATTGTACTGCTCTTTTAGCATCACAAATTCAGCTTTTTTTCAACAGGAAACAAGACATGGTATTCACCTTTCTTGATGTTTCTGGTGCATATGACTCTGTTCTTATTGATTTATTATATGAAAAAATGATAAATTTCAAAATTCCAATTGTTTTATCAAATTTCATATGTAATTTATTTTCTTTCAAAATAATGAACTTTTTTTCACAATGGATCTTCTAAAATGATTCGTTATAGCTATTTTGGTCTACCTCAAGGATCTTGTTTGAGTCCTTTTTTATATAATTTATTTACAAGTGATTTAGCATCTATTATACCAAATGGTTGTTATTTTTATCAATTTGCTGATGATAAGGTTGTATCTATCAGTGGCAAAAATAGAGAAGTGATTCGTCATTTTATGCAATGTGCACTAGACAATATTTATAATTGGGCACATAATAAAGGTTTTACTTTTTCAGTAGCAAAAACAAAATTTATATTTTTTTCACGCAAACACTCTTTATATAATATATAAAAATTATATCGCATCATTTATATTTTAATAATATTGAAATTGAACAAGTTTATGAATACAAATATCTTGGTATATGGTATGATTCTAAATTAACGTGGAAATATCATATTCAATATATTCAAAAAACATGTTCAAAAAGAATAAATTTTCTCAAAATAATTACTGGTACTTGGTGGGGAGCTCATCCATCTGATTTAATAACACTTTATATAACGACAATACGTTCTGTTCTAGAATATGGTTGTTTTGCCTTTGGAAATACTGCTTCCATACATTTTTCTAAAATTGAGAAAATTCAATATCGTTGTTTGAGAATTTGTTTAAAATTAATGAATTCCACGCACACAAAGTCTGTGGAAGTTTTAACAGGAATTGTTCCGTTGAAAATTCGATGTCATGAATTAAATTGTAAATATATTATACAATGTATTTCGAATAATCACCCAATAATTACAATTTTAAAATCTTTAGCTGAAATTAATCCAACATGTAAAATTTTGGATTCTTTCAATCAATGTATAAATCAAAATATAACAGCTGATCCTTCAAAAAATTTTTATAAACATGAAATTAAAATCCATTTGCTGCAACCTATGATTGATTTATCATTACATGAAGAACTGAAACAAATTTCATGTCATGACTATTCTCGATTTGCTAGTTTGTTGTTCAATCGTAAATTTGTTGGAGTAAGTTCTGATCAGTTTTATTTCATAGATGGATCTTTAATTAATGATATTGCAGGATTCGGGGTGTACAATCATTTTACAGCACATTTTTTTAAATTACAATCTCCCTGTTCTATTTTTGTTGCTGAATTAACTGCATTATATCTTACATGTAGTTTGATAAAAACTTGTTCACCAAATATCTTTTTTTTTTGTTCTGATAGCTATAGTTGCCTTAAAGCCATTAGTTCAGTATATTTTCATATTAAAACTCATTCTCATGATAAAACAATTGTTATTTGAACTAAATTTACTAGGCTTCATTATAAAATTTGTATGGGTTCCTGCACATTCAAAAATTTATGGCAATGAACAAGCGGATTCTTTAGCTAAATTGGGTGTTCGCTGTGGTATTACATATAATCGTAATATTTCCACATTTGAATATTACTCAAAATTGAAAAGGAGAGACAAGTGTGCGTACGTATTAGACGTATGGCACGCTTGAATAGCTAGTGTTTTTTCAGTTAAATCTCAGTGAAATCAACAATGAAAAAAATCAAATTGATTAATTTTAGAATTCTGAAGTTCTATCTTCTAATGATATGTTGTTTGTGTTATAAATTATTTAATCTCAATTGAAGAAACTTAATATTTGTGATGCTGTTCAATGTGAAATTATTTTTTGTTCCATGATTGTGTGCGAAATATGCAATTGTATTGGCTTGCCGAAATCAGTGTATCACAATGACAAATCTAAGTGAATGTGTTTTTGCGCTATGGCTTCTGTGTGCACTAACTCAATTATTTCAATTTTAGCAATACTACTCATGACGATTCATCCATTTTAAAATGTATAAATTGTCAACTTTCAATCGTTGATACTATCTATAATAGAAAATATTACGTGGGTTGCATACAACAGTTTGAGAGCACCTGATGTTCAATAATTCACTTGATCATCTATTCGCTCCGTCTACAACTACTACACGCACTGTGATAATATGATATAACGATAGAAGCGGAAAACAAATGTACAGCTGAATGCTATCCGAAATATACATACAACTTTTGCTCTTAAGGTGAAGATGCATTGAAGCCATATTTCGGATCTTTGAGACCACAAATCCAATGAACCAGATAGCGTCTTGAAGTGAAAACTCGATCGATTGGTCACCACTAATGAGTGATAAATCGATCAAGTTTTTCAGCTTCAATGGGTTCTCATGATTTGTGCCCTTGAAGATCTGAAGGGTGGCTTCGATACAACGATCCATTTTCACCTTAATATTATCTCAATGATATCGAACCTTTGTACTCTATTCTCCTTTTCTGTAAACTCGTCCACAATCGATTCTTTGTCATCGTTAGCAAGTGCGGTTTTTTGCACGCGGGTTGATTAAGTTTATTTAATAAAATTTGTTATTAACTAAAACTGTGAATAGTATGTCCGTAAGTATTTAAATAGAATACCGAATTTTAATTCTCTATTATGAACTGCGACGAAATCAGAAACAAATGTATTTTTATTTTTTATTTTTTAGGACATCGATTTTGAAACGGAATATCGCCTACTGATGTCACCAGCAAATGCATCTTCAGCAAGCAAGGATAGTGCTAAAAGGGCCGCTAACTCTCCAGCCTCTAGCGAGGCGAAAAAGTCGCATGTGGAGAATACAGATTTGAAGTTAGCGTTTAAAAGAAAAAATGCCGAGGTTGACCAACAATTCTTTGAGGCAGTTTGTTCAGCGCTTTCGGATATTCAAAGTGATATTCCCAGTGATGTTACTTATCCTGGATTTTATGGATCCGGTTTCAAGATGGGCATTGGATGGTTTTATGCCAGGGATGACGAATCGATGCTATGGCTAAAGTCAGCTTTGAAACGGATTGTGGAAAAACGGATCATCCCTGATCTGGAAGTGCTGCCGTACACTAAGATCTCTCCTCTTCGACGAGTTGTCTTCTCAGTCCCCACGATACCACGTCTTGGCAAGGATGCCAAGTCGTCGGTTCTTCGCAATATTGCTAGGCTAAACCCAAATCTATGCACGAACTATTGGAGAGTATTGAGAGTGCTTCCACCACAAGGAGGTCGGCATACGATAATTATGGAAATCGACGAAGGCTCTGTTTCGGCTATAGAATCACAACGATGTAAAGTATTTTATGCCTTTTCTCAAGTGTTTTTGTCAATCACAGCAAAAAATGACACCGCATAATGTATTTTCGCCTAATAACATCATGTAAAACAAGTTTGAATTGATTTTTTTTTTCTTTTCATTAAGTAAGTGCTTAAATTTGAATAAAGTGAATTTTGTCGAATAATAGCTCAGTTTTTGAATATATATTCTACTCGTTTACGCTATATGCAGTACAATATGTAAATCTTTCGTGAAAAGGCTGATGTTTCCGCATTTTGGCACTATTTATTAGAAACAAATTTTAAATTCTCTAAAATAACTTTTTAAGTGTTCGATTTTATAATAAATGATGATTTTCAATTTTATGTAAAATTAACTTTTAAGTAACTCTTACTGATCAATTCGGATTTAATTTAATTGAACGTTTCAAAGAATTTACTACTGTAATATCTTAAACTTATGATAAAGAGCTCATGCTCTTCTTCGCTTTTGCATGTAATGTACTCTCTTTCCTTCAAACCTCTCCTTTTCTTCCTTTTCTTATCCTAATTTTCCTTTCCTCGTTCATCCTTTCCCCTCAGGTAAATGATGATACAGGCTATGAAATGCGATGGCACAAATCTCCCATTTGGAGGGGAACGTGCCGTTAGAGCCGACTAACTGATACCTGAAGTTCTGATCAGTTTTATTTCATAGATGGATCTTTAATTAATGATATTGCAGGATTCGGGGTGTACAATCATTTTACAGCACATTTTTTTAAATTACAATCTCCCTGTTCTATTTTTGTTGCTGAATTAACTGCATTATATCTTACATGTAGTTTGATAAAAACTTGTTCACCAAATATCTTTTTTTTTTTGTTCTGATAGCTATAGTTGCCTTAAAGCCATTAGTTCAGTATATTTTCATATTAAAACTCATTCTCATGATAAAACAATTGTTATTTGAACTAAATTTACTAGGCTTCATTATAAAATTTGTATGGGTTCCTGCACATTCAAAAATTTATGGCAATGAACAAGCGGATTCTTTAGCTAAATTGGGTGTTCGCTGTGGTATTACATATAATCGTAATATTTCCACATTTGAATATTACTCAAAATTGAAAAGATTTTCCTTATTGAATTGGCAAGCATCTTGGGATTCTAGTGAAAAAGGACGTTGGTGTCACTCTATTCTTCCAAAAGTTTGTCTAAATCCATGGTTTTAACAATTTATCAGTTAGTAGAAATTTTATTTGTAGTGTTTCAAGACTAATTTTGAATCATTATAATTGTAATAGTCATTTATATCGCATTAACATAAAAGATTCCAATTTATGCGATTGTGGGGATTTTATGAAGATATTGTGTGTTTGTTAATACTAACTTTCAAGTGTAGAGAAAAAAAAATTGAATTTTAAGATTACATGAGAAAATTTCACAACCAAAAATAGGGTGCTCATTTCACCCCATCGGTAAAACATCGACTCGAAAAATGACGAATTTTGAAAAATCACTCGTGCATTCGTGACCAAAGGTGGCCTTGAGGTAGCGTTGGGCAAATTTGCCCAGAACATCGATGTTACTGAATCGATTCACATTTGAACTGCCGAATCGATTCACCGATTTAATCGAATCCTTTACATCGATGTTTTTGAATCGATTCGAATCGGATGCAAATTAAAATTTATGAAGTTTGAATAGGGACCAAATGCATTTGCATTGATTATCAACATCTTTGAATCAAATCAGTTGGAAAATAAATTGAGCAGA
Organism: Aedes aegypti; assembly: GCF_002204515.2. Lineage (NCBI taxonomy): Eukaryota > Metazoa > Arthropoda > Insecta > Diptera > Culicidae > Aedes > Aedes aegypti. The sequence goes on along the minus strand of NC_035108.1, from coordinate 241,444,086 downwards.
TTTACTACTTCAAGGCTGATTCAAAATTTGTTTGTTTTTTCAGCGACTCATTAAGAAATATTTATCAATTTCAACAAAATGAATCGAAATAAAAAATCGAATGAAGAGAATCGATTCACCTGATTTTGGTTGCTTCAAACATCGATTCAAAAAATCGATTAATCGGAATGAAAACATCGATTTTTGGAACATCGATTCAAAATCGCCCAACGCTACCTTGAGGCCTTGAGGTGGCCAAACTGCCCCACTTTCACCTACACATTGATTCTTACAAAGATGTTTGAAAGATTTCTTGTAGCTAATTCTATTCATGGGTTGCTGAGAAGAATTTTTTTTTGTCTTTAAAAGAACTATTTCTAAACTTTATTCAGAGATTATTGAAGAAGTTTTTATCTAAAATTTATCTAAGTCCATGCAAGAGTTCTTCAAACAAATTCGGCACATATTGTTCCAGAGCAAACTTTAGGAATCCTCCCAGATATTTCCTAGTGTTTTTCGTTTATATCACAATATCTTTATAAGTTACTTCAATGAATACTCCTGTAAAAACCATTACAGGTATTTTACCAGCATCTTCTTCGAGTATTCTTTAAGGGTTTGCTTCAGGATTTTCTTTTCAGATTTTTCTAGGAATCCCTTAAAAAATTGAGATACATACCGAAATAGGTACTTATTATTTATTTTTAAAAACGTTTATACTTTTAACCTACCTGAGCTTATGAAGTATAAGGCTACGCAATCAATTTTAGAAAGATTTTGTATAGTTTTTTTCTGTTCAAAGAAAATGTTGATTGTCCTCGAAGCTGTGGGGCACTATGGACGGTTAATAGATATGAATTAAAGAATACACAAAAAACTAATTTTACTAAAAAAAACCTTAGTAAAATTCTACAAAACTTTGTTCATAAAAGCTTGAGTAATAAGGTTTGGAAATATTTCTTAGTACAAACGTGGATATGTTAGTTTTATCAGTGTTTAAAGTATCAACGTCTTTGATCCACCATTGAATTGTTGCCAAATGGCTTAAAATTTGCCAGAACTCTATTTTAACTCCTCTATCAACAGCTTCAACTTTTTCACCAGAAAAATATTTTAATCGCAACCTATTTTGCTTTCGGTACTCTATATCATATTTAATTTTCAGACCTCTTCTATTTTTTGAATCTGTGTTCATTTTGGTCATCATATAAACATTTTTGATCGCCATTTTGTTCTCAGTAAATTAATCAAAAGTATATAAAAATCGAAACTAAAAACAGCTATCGCAATTCATTTTTGATTTTGATAAAACAACGATGCTGCCGGTAGATTAGCCATGAAGATGGGCAATCAGATTAAACGAAATTTTCGTTATTTGAACCATATGTAGGGTAAAAGCATAGGCTATATTATGTATGTAAAATACCGAAACTGAACCAAAACCATTTTTTCGTCATTTTTTCTCGTTGGTAAATATAGGCCACCAAAACCAGTTTTGGTCAGAGATTTAAGTTCGGTTCCTAAATTGGCCAATCGCATGGATTTCTTATGAAAGTGGCCAAAAGAAGTATGGGATTTATAATTATAAGGAAAATAAATTGTTTTTTTTTTTAAGTTTTGGTTCAATTTGGACGTGCAAATGATTGGGTATGCAAAACGGTGTATAGTGGATTGGCTACAATTGGCGTATGGCCAAAACGGGTGCTTCTACCCTACATACAAAATTTCATCAAGATTTTTTTATTTCTTTATTAGTATCATTCCAAATATCACATTCATTTCTCATATCAAGGTGTTCTGTGTTATTGGACAACACTATCATCCTAATTTGGTAAAACAAATTTAAGATTTTATTAACATTTTGTTAACAACATATTACATTTCATTTGCCGTAGCAGTTCAGATTTTTTACAGGTGCGTTGATTTCACCTGCTTATGAGAGAAAAAAAAGCTTTGAATTTACTTAACCTAACTTAACCTAAATATATAACGCATTAATCGTGGCAATAGAAGATTGTAACGATTTCTGCCTGAAATTGTTAACTATTTTATTTGACATTTGTTCCAATGTTTCAACATTGGATATTCTATGTTACTCATTGGTATTATACCAGGGAGGAAGCTTCAGAATCATTTTCAACATTTTATTTAGAATTCTCTGCAGAGCTTTAATCCTGGTATTACAACAGCTAGTTCATATTGATACAGCATACAACATGGCTGGCCTGAAAATTTGTTTGAATATCAAAAGCTTGTTCTTAAGACAATGTTTTGATTTTCTATTAATAAGAGGATAGGGACATTTTACATATTTATTACATTTGGCTTGAATGCCCTAAATGTGATTTTTGAAAGTTAAATTCTTATCTAGCATGAGCCCTAGATACTTAACTTCATCTGACCAATTTATTGGAACATCTCTCATCGTGACAACATGTCTACTTGAAGGTTTCAAATGAAAAGCTTTTGGTTTATGTGGGAATTTTATTAGTTGAGTTTTGGAAGCATTAGGAGAAATCTTCCATTTTTGCAAGTATGAAGAAAAAATATCCAAACTTTTTTGCAGCCGACTACAGATGACACGCAGACTTCGTCCATTGGCGGAGAGGCCTGTATCATCCGCAAACAAGGATTTTTGACATCCCTGAGGTTACTCAGGTAAGTCAGATGTGAAAATATTGATTAATATTGGTCCCAAAATGCTGCCTTGGGGAACACCAGCTTTTACAGGAAGTCTTTCAGATCTGGAGTTCTGATAATTAATCCGAAGTGTACGATTTGACAGATAACTTTGAATTATTCTAACAATGTATGTTTTTTAATTTTACAATCAAACCTTCATGTCAAACACTGTCGAATGTTTTCTATGTCTAGAAGAGTACCCAGTAAACCACGTATCGTATAAGAATGTGCATCCAAAATCACATATTCGTACGTCAAAAATCGGAATCGCACAATATGCCAAACAAGGCGTTATCAATGTCAACACAAGTTGTATTTAAATCCCCCTACGATTCATAAACGACAATCTTTGTTGACAATAAAGCATGTCGTAAATAGTGCAACATAGAATCGCGTCAAGTTGTTAAAACTGACAGATCATATATCAATCCAAAAAACATCATATGAAGTCGCAATAACTTAGCAAAAATTGACACCAAAACTTGGTACCTGCTCACTATGGGCCTCAAAGAACAACAAAGAAAGTGTCGTTGTACATGAAACATGTATTAATATTGGCAAATAATCAGAACTCTTTCAAGAAACCCTTGGTGGTACAGTGGTAAGGTGTCTGGTCTATGATCCAGAGGTCCCGCGTTCGAGGCTTGCTGGAACTTTTTTTTTTATTTTCATCCAAATTTTGTGGCATCGTATATCTGATCGCAGAAAGTCTGAAAAAGTCATGCCAAGTACGTATATAGCCTCCACTTTGGTAGGTATATAGCCTTTTCATGCATTCTATACGATGGAATTGATTCATATAGAATGATGTATAACAAAAGTTATACCAACCAAAATGTTGACTGGGTAAGACCAGTAGAATAGCCTTCAGATTTGTTGGCACGGATCAAATTTGTTACACGTAAAAGTTAATGAGTGGTCGAATGTCCATGGCGAAAACCGAACATTTCATTGGCAAAAATTGAATTTTCGTTGCTGTGGGCCATCATTCTGTTCAAAATTACCTTTTCAAAAAGTTTACTGATGGACGAAAGCAAACTGATTGGACGATAGCTAGAAGCTTCTGCAGGATTTTTGTCTGGTTTTAAAATTGGAACAACCTTAGCATTTTTCCATTTGTCAGGAAAATATGCTAATTGAAAACATTTGTTAAATACATCAACTAAAAATGATAAGCTACTTTCTGGAAGTTTCTTGATGAGAATGTAGAAAATTCCATCATCGCCAGGATCTTTCATATTTTGGAATGTTTTAATAATAGTTCTCACAGGCATTTTCGAAAACATTCTCTTGATTGAGAATATTTTCGAAGTCCTGAGTAACTTGATTTTCAATTGAACTAGTATGTCCTGAATAAAAATTGTGCGCGCTTTCTAACTGTATAGCAAGTTTTTGAGCTTTTTCGCAATTAGTTAGTAATAATTTGTTTTCCTCTTTCAATGCCGATTTTGGCTTATGAGTTTTTTTTTTCAAAATTTTAGATAATTTCCAAAAGGGCTTAGAGCCAGGGTCTAATTGAGAAATCTTATTTTCAAAATTTTTGTTTCTTAATTGTGCAAAACATTTCTAGATTTCTTTCTGCAAATTCTGCCATATAATTTTCATAGCAAGATCGCGAGTGCGTTGAAATTGCCTTCTCCTCGCGTTTTTAAGACGGATTTGAGACGGAGTTTAAGATCATCGTCTATAATCACGGATTCAAATTTTACTTTCATTTTGGAATTGCAATGCTCCTAGCTTCAACAATGGAATTTGTTAAAGTTTCAAGATCTTTATCATTCAAAGAATGAGCACTCCAAATCAAAATATTTAAAAAATATTTTGATCTTTTAGAGAAACGTAATCTAATAACAATTTTATTATTAAAATTTACACCAACTTGCATCAATCATCTGTGTGCTATCCATAACTGTGGTGCGACTATATGTAACAGCAGCTCAACAATATTGATGTTGTTGCAGTTGATCTTAGAAACATCTTAGCAGCACGTATCCACTCGTGTCGGTTGTTCTGAAAATGCAATTATCGTCACGTGCAAAGCCAACCCGAACAAATCTCACTGTTTTTTTTTTCTAGAGGAGGCGCCGGCCGTTTGCTGATACATATCGCAATTCATCGCTTCCAGCTTAGTGAAACATCCAATCGATCGCCTACGCCTTCCACTGACCCGGTTTGAATCATGCTAAATGACGGACGGCGTAACTTATTTAGTCTACGCATTAGACTAAAAGCTAGGTAATATAAAGCGTCTTTCTGTTGGAACATTTTTCCATACCAGTCCGAACTCGGAAAGAAAACACTCACAGTAAATGGTGCGGTGTCGAGTTTTTAAGTAGGCAGTCGGTAGACGTTACCATATTTGTATTGAAAAACAAGCCCACTCCTTTCCAGAAGGAGAGACATCGCGCTGAACCGTGTGATGATTTCATATTACAAGTTCTACGACAACTGGTTGCGTTTGTGCCACAAAGTTGCCGTTTTCGAAGAAGTGGACTTTTTCATTGGAGATCGAACGAGTTGTTGAATTCTGTTCGAAATAAAAACAGTCTTAATATGGATGACATTTGGAGGTCTCAGATTGAATACTTGTACGGTTTGAAAACAATGGAGGCGACGTACAAATTAGTTTTGTTTTGATTAAATATAAAAACATGTTGTCCAGTTAACTTGAATTACGCACTACATACATTCTAAATTTGAAAAATAAAATGTATTGTTTTATTTTGCGTTTTAGCATTGTATTTGTACTGTACTGAGATCTGTAGAGAATAGAAGTAACGAGTCTTAACAGAGATCTAGGAGAGAAAGCATATTATAGCACCCGTTGTTCTTATTCTAAGTTTCCATAAATGTGTCCGTCTGTCCCGCCGTCAAGAGCCTTTCTAGTTGCTATCTGTCGTCTTGTCATCTGAAGTTTGTTCCTGTTGCTATCTGTCGTCTGGTCAACAGAAACAATGTATGTGCACACTGCACGACGCACTGTTGGAAATCTCAAAAGTTTCTCCCAGTTTTTCTTCAAAGTTTCGAATGTTTTTCCGCTTTTCTTCATCTTTTTCTCCTTTATCGCCCAAAACTTTTCGATCGGACGAAGTTTTTGTGTATTTGGCGAAGTTCTTGTGTTCGTTCGTCTCCTTCGGAACCACATTAACGCCCTTCGCTTCGTACCAATCCATTACAGGCTTGGCGTATCAGCACGAAGCGAGATCGGGCCAGAACAGCGTGGGACCACGATGAGCTACGTGTCGGGTGGAAAGGTTCGGCTTATTCATAAAGTACTGCCTTATCTTCCACGCCTTCTCTGGGTATTCCGTTTTCGGTTTTCAGCCGCTCGATGGTCTTCGTCTCCTGTAACATCTTCATAAAGCGGGACACGGTGGAATGGTGGATGAGCCTTTTGCCGATCCATCTGTGCGACTGACCAGGATTATCGATCACCGCGCCCAAGATTTGCTGGTGTAGCTCTTCTTGTTTCGAATGCATCTTGAAAACTGCTTGAAAGATCACGATAAATTTTGCACACATAAACATAAGCATAGTATAGCATAGCATAGACTGACTGTACATGTCAATGGTGATTGACTCCGTGATTGATCGGAACTGGTAAGAATTGCACTACGATCCAAATGAATAAGGGATGGGAGTTTCCGCTTACTCTCGAAGTGCAATTTTGGCAGATCTAATATTATTGATCAATAACGGCGCCGGCCAAGTCCTTACAGTCAGTTGGGATGGGGAAGGAATGTTAGGGTGTAATGATTGTTGCTTCTAGAGACCGAGAATACCTCTGCATCTCCACAATCACCACGGGAAGGGTGTTTATTAGTGAGGGAGGAAAAGATCTGGGAGTCACCTCTGGTCGGTGATGCGATCCATGGACAAGGGGGAAATATACGACTTATATTTTAAGCTAGTTTTGTATTTTGTTTTCTCGAGAAGTTTTTGGAAAAAAATACGTCAACATCTATAATGTCGAACAATTCAAAAGACGTTTTTATTAATGACGAAAACTGAAAATTACATGTATATATTTAAACTTATATGAAACAGAAATAATGCCGACACTTGTAGTGACGAACCACACATTGTTTGTTTGAAAATTACATATGAGTATTACTGTGCATTTTGTCTCGATATGGTAGAAGTTTTAGAAAATACGTCAACATTCACAATGTCGAACAATTCAAAAGATAATTTTTAATGTCAAAAGGAGAAAAATATATGTATATTGAAATTGTATAAGAAAAAAGCATAATGCCGACACTTATAGTGACGAACCATACAAAGTTTGTTTTAATATTACATAAAAGTTACGCTTTCAAGAAAAAATGTATTATCATAAGCATGAAACGAACTCACCAGTTGGTAATCCATTCTCGACTGAACACAAAACTGACACTGACAGCAAAACTTCTTGGCGTCCCGAAAACAAACCGTCTTGCTTGGGCCTTTCCAAATACCTACCCAGCAAGACACTCAAAAACAGGAAAAAAAATCTCCGGCAACGAAAACACACGCGAATCCGTCAGCAAAATCAATCGGACGACGCAAAACCGAACTGTCCTGCTTGAGCTTCACGAAGCACTACCCAGCAAGACGCTCCAAAACAGGAAGAAAAAAAAACTCCGGCGACGAATACACGCGCGAATCCGTGAGCAAAATCAATCGGACGACGCAAAACCGAACTCTCCTGCTTGGGCTTTATGAAGCACTACCCAGCTAGACGCTCCAAAACAGGAAAACAAAAATTCTCCGGCAACGAAAACACGCGCGAATCCGTCAGCAAAATCAATCGGACGACGCAAACCGAAGCTCCAAAACAGGACGATAAATTTTGCACACATAACATAACACTCTAAACTACTATTACTAAAAATTTTATTAATTTTACCCACACGATAAAAACTTGCACCCAAAAAAAGTGTCGCTTTTTCCGAGTCCAATCTTCAGTACCGTAATCCGGGGTAACATTGATCTTTTTTTTTATATTTCTTAAATATTTCGTTTGAAAATGCAAATGTTTTTCTTCTTCTTTCTGGCGTTACGTCCCCACTGGGACAAAGCCTACTTCTCAGATTAGTGTTCTGATGAGCACTTCCACAGTTATTAACTGAGAGCTTTCTTTGCCGATTGACCATTTTTGCATGTGTATATCGTGTGGCAGGTACAAAGATACTCTATGCCCTGGGAATCGAGAAAAATTCCTTTACGAAAAGATCCTCGACCAGCGGGATTCGAACCCACGACCCTCAGCATGGTCATGCTGCATAGCTGCGCGTTTACCGCTATGGCTATCTGGGCTGCAAATGTTGCAAATTTTATATTTTTTAAAACAAGTACTGTCACCCATAGTTCGTGTCTATATGCTGCATTTTCTGTTTTGAAAGATTTAAGCATGTTTAAAAAAATGTTTTAAGTGATTTTTTTGATTTAGCTGATATGGGGTAACATTGATCACCTATGTAAACAAAGTTCGGTAATATTGAAAATATCGTTACTTACTTAAATCATGACCCCCGAAGCCGAATATGAAGGCCAAACGTTTACAAGTCATTTACTTTTTGAGTTATTTTAAAAATAAAAACAACTCGAACCACGGAATACGCCTAAAAGTAGGCAATTTCCTAAGGGAATTCTATATTATTTACAGTAATTCGGTAATGTTGCTTAATTTGCTACTTTTGATAGATTTGACAACGGAATCGTTTTCAGCGATGCCATTTTTTGTAAGAACCGCATTTTCCTTGCTCATATCGTTTGCAGAACTTATGTGAGATATGAATCTTCGGTATTGTCATGTGGTCTCGATAAGTTGACAATTTTACGCATAAGATAAACGCAATTTTCACAAAATACTTCACTTTCATTAGCTTATGAATATGAGAAAGAGAAGCACCGTTCATGATTTGGAAATGTTCCATCAATTAATGATGATACGAACTTTTTACCAGATGGGTCATTCCGATAAATGTTACCCCGCTGATCAATGAAACCCCGGATTACGGTAATAATAATACAGGACTCCTACATATAAGATCGCCTACAACATCGCGCTAGAAGGTGTCATGCGGAGAGCCGGGTTCAATAACCTAGGTACGATTTTCACAAGATCCAGCCAATTTGTTTGCTTCGCGGATGATATGGATAGCAGACCTGTACACTCGCCTGAAACGCGAAGCGACAACAGTCGGCCTGGTGGTGAATGCGTAAAAAACAAAGTACATGCTGATAGGCGGAACCGAGCACGACAGAGCCCGTCTGGGAAGCAGTGTTACGATAGACGGGGATACTTTTGAGGTGGTTGATGAGTTCGTCTAGCTCGGATCCTTGTTATCGGCTGATAACAACGTTAGTCGTGAAATACGTAGACCCATCATTAGTGGAAGTCGCGCCTACTATGGGCTCCAGAAGAAGCTGCGGTCGAGAAAGATTCACCCCCGCATCAAATGTACCATGTACAAAACGCTTGTAAGACCGGTGGTCCTCTATGGACATGAAGCATGGATCATGCTGGAAGAGGACCTGCAAGCACATGGAGTGTTCGAACGAAGGGTGCTTAGGACGATCTTTGGCGGAGTGCAGGAGAACGGTGTGTGGCGGCGGAGAATGAACCACCAGCTCGCTAGGTTCTACGGCGAACCCAGTATCCAGAAGGTTGTGAAAGCCGGAAGGGTGCGCTGGGCAGGGCATGTTGCAAGACTACCGAACAACAATCCTGCAAAGATGGTGTTCGCGTTGAATCCGGTTGGCGTTGATCAGTTACAACAAGATTTGGAGAACGTGGGCCAAAATCGAAGTTGGAGAGACACAGCCATGAACCGAGTAAATTGGCGTAACATCGTTAACGAGGTTTTATCAAATTAATTGATGTAACACCAACTAAATAAACTAATAACCTACATATACAGAGATAAATGTAATGTTTGAAATAATACATAAAAATAAATTAAGATAAAACAGATGTTCATCCACCATAACTGTACTTGTTTACATTGAGAATGTCTCCATCTCCTCTACAGATTATTATATTACAAACATCAAGTTACTCAAAAATAAAATTAAAAATAATTTCATAAGTTAAAGTTTTAAGAATTGTTATTTTAACTCCTTAATAATTGGCAGGAATTACTTACTTCATTGCGATTAATCATTCTTTCAAAAATAAAACAACCATCCCGGTAAGCTGCTAGTGTATATGTTCAAAACTATATTTTTGTCATCAAGTACAATTTTCATATGTGTTGAAAAGTATTCCATCCTAAGAGGTTTTGAAGTACCATGTCACAACACCGCACTCAGTCGATGTTTACTCATTCGCTCCATCAAAGGGGCATATTGCGGTAAGGCACAGCACCGGTTTGACCACCTCCGCACTTATATGTAGATATCTTTGCCAACCTATATGAATCAATTCGAAAACCGAACCGTCTGGCACCTACAACTGCCTACATCTCGCCCAGCTCGATGATTTTCACCACGGCTTCGATGTTGTTCGTTTTTAAGGCATCTTTGAACTTGCTGATGATCGAGGCGGCAAACGTTCCCACTGCAAACAAATGAATCTACAATTAGGAGATATTGTATATCAATTATATGGAACAACAATGAGTGGCGACATTCATTAGAAGCTGTAAACTTGTATCCACTTAAAAATGATCAATAACAACTGGTTTGTGGTGGGGTTTAATTCGCATTCTTCCGGTCCTCTATAGTCTAGTCTTTAAACGAGAAGGTCGGGCGTAGGTGGAAGATACATTAGTGGGTGACTCGGAAGAATCGGAGCTAGACTAGAAATAATCCTGGAAGTAGTTGATGTTACTCATTCTAAAGAGGAATCTATGTATATAATCTTTGATCGAAATTGGAACAAATTCAGTCGTTTTGTCTAAAACGTTTTTTTTCATTCTGACGTTTTGACGGAGGATGTGGCCTCACGGACTTAAACTAAACTAAACTAAACTAAACTAAACTAAACTAAACTAAATTAAACTAAACTAAACTAAACTAAACTAAACTAAACTAAACTAAACTAAACTAAACTAAACTAAACTAAACTAAACTAAACTAAACTAAACTAAACTAAACTAAACTAAACTAAACTAAACTAAACTAAACTAAACTAAACTAAACTAAACTAAACTAAACTAAACTAAACTAAACTAAACTAAACTAAAGTATATCGACTTTGCTTGTTAAAACCTGCTTGGTACATATTTCACAAATTTTAATCACGAACGTGAACGACAAATAAACTGAATCACTAATGATCAATGCCATAAATAATAACTAAAGCTCAAAACAGTGCGCATCGTACCTTCGTGCTGTGCGTACACGAATTCTCTCTGCTCTTGGAAGTTTTCTTAAAAACTACCTAAAGCAATAAAACAGTACTTTTCAGTGCTACAAAAACAGTACTTTTCAGTGCTAAAATTAAAAACGGTACTTTTCAGTGCTACTAAAACAGTACTTTTCAGTACTATTTTTTCTACTATTGATCCCTTTACGATCCTTGTTTGGACCCGTGCCTTCGATTTTTCGTTGGACCCGTTGGCGAAAGCTAGCGGTGGTAATCCTTCTTGGACACCGTCTTGGGAAAAAACCTTTCGAAGGTCACGTCTTCTTTCGTTTATTAATTAAACATGGTATCAACAACAAACAAAAGGAAGGGTGAATCTCTGAATTCACTACTTCCTTCCAAAAAAGTGGGTTTTAAAACTGTCACTACACGTGGCAAGAAAGGAAGAAAGGACGCTTCCCCGGAATGCGAAGTTTCTTCCAAGGGTGAAATGAATAATTGTATCGAAATGAGCAATCAGTTCGATGCTCTAGACAAATTTTCCGAACACCTAATCGAAGCAGCCTCTAGCCCAGGCTCTTTGATTCAAGTGAGGAAGCAAAGAGTGCCGCCTATCGTGGTCAGTTGTTCCGAATTTGGGGGATTTAGGCAGGAGATCTTGAACTCCATTAGGGGAATCAAGGTTTCCTTCCAAATCGCAAAGAAAGGAGACTGTCGCGTTTTGCCGGAAACTCTTAAAGATCGTGAGCTTCTTCTCAAACATCTTGAAGAGAAGAAGCACAAATTTTTTACTTATGACGACAAAACTGAACGTTTGTTCAAAGTTGTCTTGAAAGGTCTCTCAAGTGACTATAAATCACCTGAAGAGATCAAAAATGGAATAAATGATTTACTTGGATTTTCCCCAGTCCAAGTAATCATTATGAAAAAGAGAACCCAATTTGGCATTGTTCGGAAAGGGCTTTCTCAAGAATTTTATTTAGTTCACTTTAACAAAAAAGAACTAAATAATATTAAAGCTTTAGAAAAAGCAAAACTTTTGTTTGATGTCCGTGTGACATGGGAACATTTCCAGAAACCTGGAGGAAATTACCAGAACCCCACTCAGTGCCGTCGGTGCCAAAAGTGGGGTCATGGTACAAAAAATTGTCGCATGGATGCTAAATGCATGATTTGCGGAGGTTCTTCTCACGCCAAAGACGTCTGTCCAGTGAAGGAAGATACCACCAAATTTATATGTTGTAATTGCGGGGCTAACCATAAGTCCAATTTTTGGAATTGTCCTTCACGCAAAAAGGTCATTGAGGCTCGTGCCAGGCAGATGAAAGATAATATCCGTTACGATAACGGTCGTTTCCGGAATTTGCCTGGTAGAGTATCGAACAATGCTCATTTTTCAGTTAACGATCGCTTGATCATGAATCATACCCATCAGGAAGATCATAATCATGCTCATTCACAAACTAATCCGTCGGGTAGCCGTTCGAATCTTTCTATTTCGAATGTATCTACCCACGGTAAATCCTTTGCCGATATCGTAGCAGGAAATTCGAACTCCTCCCCTGTTCGATCCATGGGTACCCATTCTACTTGTTTCAAATCAAATGGAAAAAACCCTACCGCCACAGGTAACTCCGCTTTTTCGTCTACCGGAAATTCCAATGGGAAATCACATGACATGTCTGCCTCTGATTTTAATTTTCTAACTGAACAATTGAATCTAATGATTGATGCAATGTTCAAAGCCACCACTATGACTGAAGCAGTCCAAGTAGGTGTAAAATTTACAAATCAAATTGTTATTGGATTACGTTTTTCTAATGGATCCAAATAATAATTTAAATATTTTAAATTGGAATGCTCGTTCTCTGAATGGTAAAGAGGACGAGCTGTTTAATTTTCTTACGGTTAATAACGTGCATATAGCAGTTATTACCGAAACGTATTTAAAACCTGGGTCTAAACTCAAAAGAGATCCTAACTTTTTTGTTTATCGTAATGATCGACTTGATGGGGCATGTGGGGGAGTTGCAATCATCATTCATAGGCGTATAAAACATCAACTGTTTTCATCATTTGAAATTAAAGTTTTTGAAACTTTAGGTGTTTCTGTTGAAACACAGTTTGGTAAATATACTTTCATAGCTGCCTATTTGCCTTTTCAATGCTCTGGGCAGCAAGTTAATTTGCTCCAAACTGACTTGCGTAAATTGACTCGCAATAAGTCAAAATTTTTTGTCATTGGTGACTTTAATGCCAAACATCGGTCATGGAATAATTCTCAAAGTAATTCCAACGGCAGAATTTTATTTGATGAGTGCTCTTCAGGATATTTCTCAATTCAATACCCTGATAGCCCCACATGTTTTTCCTCTTCTAGAAATCCATCTACGATTGATTTGGTCTTAACCGACTCTAGTCATCTTTGTAGCCAACTGATTACTCATGCTGATTTTGATTCTGATCATGTCCCTGTTACATTTCAAATATCCCAAGAAGCGATTCTCAATCCTATCAGCTCCACTTTCAATTATTTACGAGCCGACTGGAATATATATAAAACGTATGTTGACTCCAATCTTGATGTTAACATTTCTTTAGAAACTAAACTTGATATTGACAATGCTCTTGAAACTTTAACAAATTCCATTGTTGAAGCCCGGAGCATTGCAATTCCAAAATGTGAAGTAAAATTTGAATCCGTGATTATAGACGATGATCTTAAACTCTTGATCCGTCTTAAAAACGTGAGGAGAAGGCAATTTCAACGCACTCGCGATCCTGCTATGAAAATTATATGGCAGGATTTGCAGAAAGAAATCAAGAAACGTTTTGCTCAATTAAGAAACAAAAATTTTGAAAATAAAATTTCTCAATTGGACCCTGGCTCTAAGCCCTTTTGGAAATTATCGAAAATCTTGAAAAAACCTCAGAAGCCAATACCGGCATTGAAAGAGGAAAACAAATTATTACTAACTAATTGCGAAAAAGCTCAAAAACTTGCTATGCAGTTTGAAAGTGCGCACAATTTTAATTTAGGACTTACTAGTCCAATTGAAAATGAAGTTACTCAGGAGTTCGAAAATATTCTCAATCAAGAGAACGTTTTCGAAAATGCCTGGGAGACTGATTTGGAAGAAGTGAGAACTATCATTAAAAAATTCAAAAACATGAAAGCTCCTGGCGATGATGGAATTTTCTACATCCTCATCAAGAAACTTCCAGAAAGTAGCTTATCATTTTTAGTTGATATATTTAACAAATGTTTTCAATTAGCATATTTTCCTGACAAATGGAAAAATGCTAAGGTTGTTCCAATTTTAAAACCAGATAAAAATCCTGCAGAAGCTTCTAGCTATCGTCCAATCAGTTTGCTTTCCTCCATCAGTAAACTTTTTGAAAAGGTTATTTTGAACAGAATGATGGCCCACATCAACGAAAATTCAATTTTTGCCAATGAACAGTTCGGATTCCGCCATGGACATTCGACCACTCATCAACTTTTACGTGTTACAAATTTGATCCGTTCCAACAAATCTGAAGGCTATTCTACTGGTCTTGCTCTTCTAGACATAGAAAAAGCATTCGACAGTGTTTGGCATGAAGGTTTGATTGTAAAATTAAAAAACTTTAATTTTCCAACATACATTGTTAGAATAATTCAAAGTTATCTGTCAAATCGTACACTTCAGGTTAATTATCAGAACTCCAGACCAATATTAAAAAAAAAAAAAAAAAAAAAAAAAAAAAAAAAAAAAAAAAAAAAAAAAAAAAAAAAAAAAAACTAAAGCTCAAAACGTAACATGAAGTTGACTCTGCGCGATCAAACAGTTAAACAGTAGCGCATCTACTTGCATACAGTGACCGTGACTTTTCAAGTACATATGCCGCGATTGGACTTAACGGTCCAATCAGTACCTACTCCAACAAAACTTAAGCTGAAAAGAAATAAAAAAAAACGCAACAACGACAAACATTATTTAACCAAACTAAACCAAACTAAACTAAACTAAACTAAACTAAACTAAACTAAACTAAACTAAACTAAACTAAACTAAACTAAACTAAACTAAATTAAACTAAACTAAACTAAACTAAACTAAACTAAACTAAACTAAACTAAACTAAACTAAACTAAACTAAACTAAACTAAACTAAACTAAACTAAATTAAACTAAACTAAACTAAACTAAACTAAAACTAAACTAAACTAAACTAAACTAAACTAAACTAAACTAAACTAAACTAAACTAAACTAAACTAAACTAAACTAAACTAAACTAAACTAAACTAAACTAAACTAAACTAAACTAAACTAAACTAAACTAAACTAAACTAAACTAAACTAAACTAAACTAAACTAAACTAAACTAAACTAAACTAAACTAAACTAAACTAAACTAAACTAAACTAAACTAAACTAAACTAAACTAAACTAAACTAAACTAAACTAAACTAAACTAAACTAAACTAAACTAAACTAAACTAAACTAAAACTAAACTAAACTAAACTAAACTAAACTAAACTAAACTAAACTAAACTAAACTAAACTAAACTAAACTAACTAAACTAAACTAAACAAACTAACTAAACTAAACTAAACTAAACTAAACTAAACTAAACTAAACAAACTAAACTAAACTAAACTAAACTAAACTAAACTAAACTAAACTAAACTAAACTAAACTAACTAAACTAAACTAAACTAAACTAAACTAAACTAAACTAAACTAAACTAAAACTAACTAAACTAAACTAAACTAAACTAAACTAAACTAAACTAAAACTAAACTAAACTAAACTAAACTAAACAACTAAACTAAACTAAAACTAAACTAAACTAAACTAAACTAAACTAAACTAAACTAACTAAACTAAACTAAAACTAAACTAAACTAAACTAAACTAAACTAAACTAAACTAAACTAAACTAAACTAAACTAAACTAAACTAAACTAAACTAAACTAAACTAAACTAAACTAAACTAAACTAAACTAAACTAACTAAACTAAACTAAACTAAACTAAACTAAACTAAACTAAACTAAACTAAACTAAACTAAACTAACTAAACTAAAACTAAACTAAACTAAACTAAACTAAACTAAACTAAACTAAACTAAACTAAACTAAACTAAACTAAACTAAACTAAACTAAACTAAACTAAACTAAACTAAACTAAACTAAACTAAACTAAACTAAACTAAACTAAACTAAACTAAACTAAACTAACTAACTAAACTAAACTAAACTAAACTAAACTAAACTAAACTAAACTAAACTAAACTAAACTAAACTAAACTAAACTAAACTAAACTAAACTAAACTAAACTAAACTAAACTAAACTAAACTAAACTAAACTAAACTAAACTAAACTAAACTAAACTAAACTAAACTAAACTAAACTAAACTAAACTAAACTAAACTAAACTAAAACTAAACTAAACTAAACTAAACTAAACTAAACTAAACTAAACTAAACTAAACTAAACTAAAGTATATCGACTTTGCTTGTTAAAACCTGCTTGGTACATATTTCACAAATTTTAATCACGAACGTGAACGACAAATAAACTGAATCACTAATGATCAATGCCATAAATAATAACTAAAGCTCAAAACGTAACATGAAGTTGACTCTGCGCGATCAAACAGTTAAACAGTAGCGCATCTACTTGCATACAGTGACCGTGACTTTTCAAGTACATATGCCGCGATTGGACTTAACGGTCCAATCAGTACCTACTCCAACAAAACTTAAGCTGAGAAGAAATAAAAAAAACGCAACAACGACAAACATTATTTAACCAAACTAAACCAAACTAAACTAAACTAAACTAAACTAAACTAAACTAAACTAAACTAAATTAAACTAAACTAAACTAAACTAAACTAAACTAAACTAAACTAAACTAAACTAAACTAAACTAAACTAAACTAAACTAAACTAAACTAAACTAAACTAAACTAAACTAAACTAAACTAAACTAAACTAAAACTAAACTAAACTAAACTAAACTAAACTAAACTAAACTAAACTAAACTAAACTAAACTAAACTAAACTAAACTAAACTAAACTAAACTGAACAAAACTAAACTAAACTAAACTAATTTAAAGTATATCGACTTTGCTTGTTAAAATTTGCTTGGTATATATTTCACAAATTTTAATCACGAACGTGAACGGCAAATAAACTGAATCACTAATGATCAATGCCATAAATAATAACTAAAGCTCAAAACGTAACATGAAGTTGACTCTGCGCGATCAAACAGTTAAACAGTAGCGCATCTACTTGCATACAGTGACCGTGACTTTTCAAGTACATATGCCGCGATTGGACTTAACGGTCCAATCAGTACCTACTGCAACAAAACTTAAGCTGAGAAGAAATAAAAAAAAACGCAACAGCGACAAACATTATTTCGCCACCAGTCTTGTGAATTATTCATGATCAACCGCACCCCATCGGGCAGCAGCGGTCGTCGGTCGTAAGTAAACATCATACCAATAAAGTCCATTTCATCGAAACAAGAAATAGGTATCGTGAAGCGGGGTAACTTTGATAGTTTTTTGAAACAAAATTTCATTGTTTGTGCATTCTATCTTGAAGTTTTTATTTTATATTAATAAAACAAATAACTACTACAATTTTACTAACTTGATATGTACTTGAAAAGTCGATCGCGCAAAGTCAACTTCATGTTACGTTTTGGACTTAATTAGTTATTGCATTGATCATTAGCGATTCAGTTTACCCGTTCATGAATGGTGTTGAAATTTGTGAAATTTGTACCAACTTGGTTTTAACATGCAAAGTCGATATAGTTCTGTTTAGTTTCGTTTAGTTTAGTTTAGTTTGGTTTAGTTTGGTTTAGTTTAGTTTAGTTTAGTGTAGTTTAGATATCAACTAATTTTTTGGCATTGATTTCAACAAAAATCAATCGTTTGTTGGAATATAAATAAGTATGTTTCGAACAAAATCGAATAAATTACGTAAACTGAATTGTACTTTTTTATCTCTAGGCGTTAAACGTTGGGAATTGTTGGCTTTAATTTCAAAAATAACCTCATTTTTTAATATTTTTTTGTTAAGAGATTTAAGACCTAATTCAAGTTCTACTATAACTAGGCTGTCAAAGATATTTGACGAACTCTTCAAAACTTTATCAAATAGTGATCGTAGAAGATTTCAATTTTTAATATTTGATCCCAATAAAAATAGATTGGCATGGAATGTCATACTGATACTCTTTACTTTTGCATCCGTTTTTAACTGATTAGCAGAAATTTGGTGGGTTCGTTTAGTAAGTTTCAGGACCCATGGTATCAAACCCACATTATCAAAGATACTCCATTTTACGGTGACCATCTCTATGACAGGGCTGGTAGCGATTGAGTAACTCTAGAATAGGAGTTCTAAAAACTTTATGCTTGAAAAAAGAAACCGAATAGAAACTGAAGAGGAATCAAAAAGTAATATAAAGAGACCGAAGAGGAACCATGAAAACAGAAGTAATCCAAACAGGAATAGGGGATCAGAATTTTACAAGATTTTTTCAGAAAATCCAGCCAGACATTTTCCTATGAATATGTTTATTTAATTTTTTTTTTTTTGAGTTACAAATATTACTGCTTGCAATGCTATATGCATTTTTCCAAAATTCTTTTCTGGAATTTCTAGGAATCTTTGGAAGATCTGCTAGTGTAACTATAAGAAAAATCGATAATAACTGTGAAAATTGGAAGGAGATGGATAGTGACTTCAGGAATAATTTCAGTTAAAAAGAGACTTCAGAGAAACATAGAGACCAAGTCTCTAAAACGAGACCTGCTACCAGCCCTGCTGTGACTATGTACCGACCACGGAAGATGACGACGGCTGCGACAACGATGTGCTAAAATACAACGCGGCGACTAAGCCTCGTCGTCTGAATCATGGCTCATCGCCACAAAAAAAAGCGCAAATGATTCGTTATAGTCGATAAATGAAAAAAGTAACCACTGACCTCTCAGCTTCGATGCGCTGTACAGAATGCTGTGGATGCGTTTCAGTGCCAACTGGACTTCGTTTGTGTTGACCAATCGGATCTTGTAGTTTTTCACCAGGTCTTCGTTTGTGTTCATCATCTCGTTGTGGTATTTGATAACGTCATCCCTGAAGATGCAAACAGTATGAATAAACATATATGAATAATGGGTACCTCGTTCGTCAGACGACTTCGTTGAATTGTTCGTTTTTATGAGCCATGAACGAAAATAAAACTACATACAGAAGAAATATTTTGACCTTCTCACTTTAACGAACAAATCGTTTGAATTATAGCTTAAATAATGACAGTGTTAAAGTGACTTATTCATCTTCAACGTTTTGAACGACCGCTATTTTTACAACCGAAATTATTTTTTTATAAATAATCAATAACATCACTATGCATTAAACTAGAAGGTTATAATATTTCAGAGTTGTAAAAAAAACTTGTAAATTTGCTTAAGCTATCATAAGCTGATCATGAATATTACATATCGGAATTACCCAATTAGATTATAAACTTGAATTTTCAATGATGATGGAGTGGATAACAGTTACTAAACAGATTTATTTGATAGCTGGCAACACTGTGCGTGGAAGTATAAGTTAATCTCTAATCGATTTGATATTCCAGGACCTAGAATTAAAAACATTTTGACTGCCAACACTGTACCATAAAATCAATGACAACACTGTACTGAAAAATCAAAGTATTTTATATTTATATATGTTCTGGTGAAAGATGGCGTTTAGCGGTTCAAGAATCGTAACGTAAACGGATCTGGAACGCAATGTTTAACATCCCCGCGGCCAACCATCTTATGCACTACTTTAAATATCTTCATCCAATAATATAGATAACGTTATATATTGACAAAGAAAAAAAGAAGAAGAACGGTCGTGAAAAGAGGTCGAAGTGTGTCAATTTAGATATACTCAAATATAAAATGAAGTATTACAAAAAAAAAACAGTAAATTGTACATCCTAATCTATTAGTTTGGAAACCACTGCCACAGAGCACAATCTCACCCATTGTAGTAGCGAGCGTCCTCCGCCCTTATGAGATGACTTTTAATCTGGTTTACATTATCTACGATTTCCGAGTTGATCTGCTTCTCGGTCTCTTGCAGGCCCTGCAGTTTATTGAACAGCTCCTTGATTTCTTCGTAGACCACCGGGAAACAAGCGATAGACTGTGTAAAAGCAGAGAAAATGCATGCATTCACATCCAGTTTTAGCAAAAGCTCAGACATTGTATGGGGAGGATCAATGGGAGGGGCAATCGGAGCGCCCACCACTTACATTCATATTTTCGATGTTGAGAAACTGCACCAACGACTGGATGAGGTCACCGGCCAGTCCAATGTCTTCGGTGTAAAAACGGGTTTTGCCGTCATTGTTAAAGTGTAGGCACACGTTTTTGCCGGTACGCAGGCTGATCAGGTTCAGCTTAAGCTCGGTTGCGTCCGAGTCCGATGATGTCATGTACTCGATGTCCGAAGGAAGCAGAAAGTTCTGCAAAAATAAAAAACAAACGGTCATCAAACATCTCCGACTCCGATCGTGGTTTATGACGATCGGTCGAACTGGTTTTGTTTTCCTTCTCTTCGCTGCGAGAGGAAAGGCCCACCTGGTTGATCCATATGCAAATTCGCTTCAAGCGCTCCGTGATTCGAAATTCAACATAACTGTCACCGGGAGCGTACTTCACCGCGAGACCGTTGATGTAAGCTGTTTTTTTTTTTGTCAGAGATGGATGAGACATAAAAGAGCAGTTAATCATCTTGCACGTGACTTAAAATCAAAATAGATTTGCACTTTAGACTTTACTTGGAGAGAATTTAAATTCATGAATGTACGCAGGCTAATGGTTTGTACTGCCCTATATTAGGTAAGAATCAGTGCCATAAAATTGGAAGACACAATGATGATGTAAGAAAAGATATGTTTAACATTATTTGCTACATGACTTAATGACTTGTCAGTAATTGAAGGTCAATCAATTATCATTTTCGTTTTCAAACTCCTCTGTACGATATCTGATCCGGTAGTGAATGCTAGAAAACTACTGCATATCGAAGCTATTAACAAATCGGCGGTGATCAAAGGTTTTCTTTTTTCCTTTAAAACAGAAGACGTGACCACAGACTATTCACCTCAGACAAAATTTGCCGAATAATTATCAGTGTGATATGTGTGAAATCATCGGCAGATTGTGAAAGATAAACAAAATAATCATAGGAATATTGGGAACCAGATCAGAGAAGACTGATGACGAAGAGAAAAATCACCCACAAAATGTGCTAATTATGTGGTGATAAGTATTGCTTCAGCATATTAAGAGAAAACAGTAAAATGTTTAACCATGCATAGCTTGCTAATAGAACAATAAACGCTCTGTTTGGAATCTGACGGCAAAATCAAGCAGAAATATATTTAGGCTGCGGATGGCGTTGCGCCCTGTACAATATACGAGTAGTATATATGTAGTGTAATGTGTCCTTTACTTCAGATCTTTCGTATTTCTGAAAAGCTCATAAAAAACTTAAAATAGTCTTAGAGCCGATTTCTTTACTTCCACTCAAGCCGTAAGCCGCGTTCATGCATATTGTTAAACTAGATTTAACGCCTAAGCGATGGTGAAGAAACCGCTTATTACATTCCATTCCTTTATAGGATAGCAACTGTTTGAAAAACAGCTCATGGGGACCTTCCCAAATAATCCAGAAATTATGTTTAATGTAGCTCCATTTGTTTCCATGAGTCGATGTCGAGTCATAGAAAATTGTGTTTTGTAGGTTTGAAATTCACTTACCGATGCTCTTCGGAGATCCAGTCAGACTATGGGGAATAGTGTACATGGCAAACTTCGGCAGCTGTCGAGTCAGCTCAAAAACGTGAAACTGCACACTCGTCGGGTAGCCAACAAACGCTTTAATATGGATGTCCTGCGCATTGTCCTTGAGCGTTTTCAGTGGAATCAGAATCCTGGAGGCATCCTTCGTCAAATGAGCTATCAGCGTTTCCTCCTTGAACAGTTGATCGGCAAAGATCAGCACCGCCCTAATGGTCGTAGCGTTGTTCGTGGATACGGTTATGTCGATATTCATGTCGTTGCTGTCGTAGCTGGTGGATATGCCGATTTGAAGTCGTGTATTCGACGGAATAACCCCGACGTTGTCTGGGACGCTTTGAGCCAGATGCGAATCATTGTTGGCCTGAATATCCTTGTTGAATTTAATGTTGTTTTCGTAGTGTTTGAGCTCCAGAAGGAGTTTCTGTTTTTGCGACAGGAGATTGTTCATTTCTTCGTCGGCAACATTATGCAAATTCAGGAGATTCACACTTGGAGTAGTGTATCCACGAACTGAAAATTATATTATTATTGCAGATGTATAATGGGTCACTCCATGTTGAGTCGACTACGAACTGTCACTATCGAGTATCTAAAACCAGTTCAAACTGTAAATGTGGTTGGACTCAAGTATCATTCTTTAGGTTCTTTTATATAAATGGTATGTTAAAATCAGTTATTTTGTGCTACAAGCGCAAAAAGTGATCGAAGGTTCATGCTAAATATGTATACCCATATTTCATTTGAAACTAAAATTTTTGAAACTTTAGGTGTTTCAGTTGAAACACAGCTTGGTAAAAATACGTTCTGCCTATTTGCCTTTTCAATGCTCTGGACAGCAAGTTAATTTGATCCAAACTGACTTGCGAAAATTGACTCGCAAAAAGTCATTTTTTTTTGTTATTGGTGACTTTAATGCCAAACTTCGGTCATGGAATAATTCTCAAAGTAATTCCAACGGCGGAATTTTATTTGATGAGTGCTATTTAGGATATTTCTCAATTCAATACCCTGATAGCCCTACATGTTTTTCCTCTTCTAGAAATCCATCTACGATTGATTTGGTCTTAACCGACTCTAGTGATCTTTGTAGCCAATTAGTTACTCATGCTGATTTTGATTCTGATCATGTCCCTGTTACATTTCAAATATCCCATGAAGCGATTCTCAGTCCTATCAGCTACACTTTCAATTATTTTCGAGCCGACTGGAATATAAATGAAACATATATTGCCTCTAATCTTGATGTTAATATTCTTTTACAAACAAAACTTGATATTGACAATGCTCTTGAAACTTTAACAAATTTCATTGTTGAAGCCAGGAACATTGCAATTCCAAAATGTGAAGTAAAATTTGAATCCGTGATTATAGACGATGATCTTAAACTCTTGATCCGTCTTAAAAACGTGAGGAGAAGGCAATTTCAGCGCACTCGTGATCCTGCTATGAAAATTATATGGCAGGATTTGCAGAAAGAAATCAAGAAACGTTTTGCACAATTAAGAAACAAAAATTTTGAAAATAAGATTTCTCAATTGGCCCTTTTAGAAATTATCTAAAATTTTGAAAAAAACCTCTGAAGCCAAAACCGTCTTGTGCTCTTGAAAATTTGAGGTATGGCTTCGTTCTAAAATCACCTTAAGTTAGGTTAAGTAAATTCAAAGCGTTTATTTTTTTAATAAGCAGGTGAAATCAACTCACCTTTAAAAAATATGAACTGCTACGGCAAATGAAATGTAATATGTTGTTAACAAAATGTTAATAAAATCTTAAATTTGTTTTACCAAATTAGGATGATAGTATTGTCTAATAACACAGAACATCCGAATGAATGTAATGTTTGGATACTAATAAAAAAAGTTAAAATAAAATAAAATAAAAATTTACAGTGACGCTAAAGCTGTTGTAACAGAACTTCTGACGATCATACACACTCAAACAGACTTTCAGAGTTCGGTAATAGTAGTTTACGGAACAAGTTGCAGAATGATGATTTTGTTGAAAGGCTAGGCCGCTAAGACCACGCAGATCCTAGCGAGGCTAGCCCGTCCACATCCGATTGCAAATCATAAAGAAATACAATACAGTAGATGTCTCCTTCAACTGGGCAGCTAACTGACTGATGCCTCAACCAGCAGCTGCAACTCTCTTTATTCAATCCAGGTATCTATTTTTACAATTCAACATCCTACACAAATATTATACCTCACAACAAATCTTCCACACTTTTACCTACGAAGACGCATACTTTTCAACCGACGATTCTACCTGAGGTGCGACACTACTTCGATTCCAACAGATTTTTACAGCACGAGTCGTAAATTACGACGAGTAAAAGTCGAGTTCTGCAACGAGTTACGTACAACATTGTTTGCAATTACGTAGAAGACCACTTGAGGGTATTAGAAATTATAACGGAATGCATGCACCATTATTTTACAATTTCTGAAAAATTGTTGTGTAATGATTCATTACGCAACTCAAAACAGTTGCTTAATGAGAAAGCGTTGCGTAATGAATCATTGCAGCAGTGGTTTCAGTTGCGTAATGATTTTTTTTGCAATTTCTCATCGTAATAGGCTGTTTTTCATCACGCCAATCTGTCATGAAACGGCATACTTTCCTGCACTGAAGTATGCAGTGCGAGAATAATCATTACGCAACTGAAACCAGTGCTGTAATGATTCATTAAGCAACGCTTTCTCATTACGCAACTGTTTTGAGTTTCGTAATGAATCATAACACAACAATTTTTCAGAAAATATAAAATAATGGTGAATGCATTCCGATATAATTCTGATACCCTGTACTGTAAATTCCGGCCTCTATATGTTTTTCGACAGAAAATGTCAAATACGTAGTGCAACGCAATCCTGAAAGGCGCAACGAAGGCGATGGGTTACGAAATTAGTGTATTAATTCATCGAAATCCATCAGAAACTGTTGGTATAAGTATCCTTCAGTTCCGTGATTAGCAAATGCAGCCAGTTGTTTCTATAATTTCGTTGATGTTTTCTTTCCAGAAGCAAACGATCACTCCTCTTTCTTCGAGCGCCATGTAGGTCGGAATCAGAATGAGAGGACTGGCAAAACGTGGGGCGCTGGTTATATTGAGCAATTCTCGCTGAAACCAGGCCGCCATTGGCACCCATCGTTAGAATTCCAATTTTATTTATGTCACTGATCGCTAGTTTTCGATAAAACTTAAGGATGGTCCTTTCTGTTTTCTCAAATTAGTGGACCTCTCGTACGTCAGCTAGCTGAACAGTTTGCGAAAAAGCCCATTTTTTGATAAATCATGCGTATTTCTTCACGTGATATGTCTCATATTTCCCTTGGGACACATAGCAAACTTAGTGGCATCGTATACATAAAGGATATAGCTTTCATTTGAAGTTTAAAAAAAATCAAAACTAGGTGAGCCATGGTATTTACTTTATGAACTGAACGATGTTCTAAATCATGTTCTACGATTTTGACACATTTGGCGAGTGCAATCAATGCAAACATTATATTCTGTACAACAAAGAAACAAGTTTTCAATCGTTGGTGTTTTATTCGAGTCGAGTGAAGATTAAGAGTATTATTTTGAGTGATAAAATCTGGCGGCCATCTTGGATTGTGACGCCATCTTGATTTTAAGTAGTAGAATGAATTTTTCACCTTGATAGCACTCAACATGTCAAATTTGAAGGCTACCAAGAAAAACAAGGTCACGTATACTCTTCTTATTATTATTCTTAATCTTACCGGAACCGAACCTGATACTCAGGTTAGTTATAAATACAAATTATTAATTAGGAATTTTCTTTTATAATGCAATTTTTGATAACAGAATAATTCTGCGACATATCTTTGAATTCAGGAATAAAGAATAAATAAATTCAATAAATAAAAACCGTTTATTTGGTGCTTATTTCAAGGGAAATTGCCTATACATCAGCGGTTTTCATATCGTGCTCTGCGGATTTCATATCGTGCACTTGGTGCTCCGCGAAGCCTTGGCAATTGCTCCGCGAAAGTTTTCCAAATTTGTACCAATGCCTCGAAATCGACATTGATTCTTCTTAAAAGTTTAATGATCAATTTCTCTTCATCGTCGCTCTCTTTGTATTATTGCAGAAAACTTAGTCACTTGTCGCAACATGTTAATGTGTAACTCATTGATTGCGGTCAAGCGATGGAATTTTCATTCAAAACCATTTTTTGATCTCTAGATTTGTGTTCTTGAATTCTTAAATAGGTGGTCTTAAATTATCTTCACCATATGATATCGACGACGTTATGGTGGATTACGAAACACAGTTTTTACGAGTCTATCATTATTAAATTTTCGTATACCTCGGATATTTTACAAAAACGTTTACCGTTTGGGCTAAGATTTTGTAACTGGAAGATTAAACATATTCTGCCGGTGAAAATGTTTCCATACATATTGTATGTATCAGTTTAAGCTGGGTTTCTTGAATTGAAATTTCTTGAATTTAATATGGAAAACCACCCTTAAGGTAGAAGTTATCAATTTTTTCCCGACAGAATATTTTGAAACATTTAGGGTGTCAAAGATTTGTTGTTGTACCCTCGAATAAAAATCTGAGGTACATGCAACTTCGATTTCCAACGAAATGTTGGCACCGTGATACAAAACTAGAAATATTTTACGAGTTTCATCAATATTATGAATATTTTCGTGAGTGTTAAACTTGTGCTTAACCCATTCAGACACATTAATGAAGGCTTAAAAAGAAATATTTCGCTGCAAAAACTCGCCAAAAGTGTTCGAACTAACAGCAAAAGTCGGAAAATTTTCTCAACAAAGCAATTCTGCCGTTTTCAATCTATGAATTATTTGACAAAAATAAATACAGTTTCATTTAGTTTGCTCAAACAAATAAATCAAATCTTTCAACATAACAATTAAAAATTAAATCAAAATAATTACTGATTTAATTACACTTTACAAAACGACCATTAGATCTATTATTGAATATGGATGTTTTACTTTTGTAAATCCAAGTCAATCGCATTTTTGTAAGCTAGAAAAGATTCAATTTCGGTGTTTAAGAATTTGTTTAAAATTAATGAATTCAACTCACACTCAATCTATTGAGGTTTTAGCTGGAGTGATTCCACTTAAAACTCGCTTACATGAATTAAATTGTAAATTCATGTTGAATTGTTTTATGAAAAAACACCCAATAATTGATGTTTTGAAATGTTTAAATGATATAAATCCAACTTGCAAAATTTTAGATTCATACAAATATTGTTCTTCTTTGAATATTGTTCCTACAACAATTTCTACATTCAATTATCATAATTTTGATATTAATGTTCACTCGTTCCATCCAATGATCGATTTATCGTTATATGAGGAATTAAAACAAATTCCTAGTGATGAGTATTTTCGCTTCGCTCCTTTATTTTTTCGGCGTAAATTTGTTGGATTAGATACACATCCACTTTACTTTTCTGATGGATCATTAATCCAAAATGTTGCTGGTTTTGGAGTTTATAATTATGATTCTGCTTATTTTTTCAAATTACAATCTCCTTGCTCAGTTTTCATAGCTGAACTAACTGCCTTGTATTTTACTTGTTCTTTGATTAGAAAATGTTCTCCAAATATTTTTATTATATGTTCAGACAGTTTAAGTTGTTTGAAAGCACTCAATTCCGTTAATTTCAATTCTAAAACTCATCACATTATGTTGTTGCTAAAAAAAGAATTATGTCATTTGAGTTCTCAGGGTTACATTATTTAATTTATTCCTACTCATTCTAATATTTATGGTAATGAGCAAGCCAATTCTTTAGCAAAACTAGGGGTTCGTTGTGGCAGTATGTTCAACAGACAAATTTCTTCGTCTGAATATTTTGCAGATTTAAAACAATATTCTTTAAATAATTGGCAGCTTTCATGGGACTTTAGTGATAAAGGACGATGGTGTCATTCAATTTTACCTAATGTTAATCGATTTAGTTGGTTTAAAAATTTTGCTGTCGGAAGAAATTTTATTTGTACAGTGTCGAGGCTCATATCCAATCATTATATTTGTAATAGTTATTTATATCGTATCAATATTAATGATTCTAATTTGTGTGATTGTGGTGTTGCTTATGAGGATATTGACCATATTGTTTTTCATTGTACGCGTTTTGCTATACCTAGAATTGCTTTCTTTAGAAATTTGAAAATATATCATCGTTTGCTCCCTCAATCTGTTCGTGATATTCTGGGAAGTAAATTCTTACCCTCGTTAAAAATACTTTATAGATTTTTAAATGATGCTTTGTATTACGTATGATTCTGCTTCTTTCTTTTTATTCTTTTTTCAGGTTTGATGGAAACATTTTCAACAAACTCATTTAAGGTTGGCATCAAGTAGTTTTCGAGTCATGGCCCTTTTTTCAAGATTTTTGGCTCCGTAATGGATAAATGCCGTCTGAGCCTATAGATTTATATTTTATTATTATTACCATTTTGTAATGTTATTTTGAAAAGATAAAAAGGTTTTGTGCCTTTTTGAGAAGAATTTCAAATAGGAATCACTCAAAGGGGCTTTTCCCTCTTTCAAAATTTTTAGTTAAAAAAATAAATAAATAAATAAATAAATAAACCAAAATAATGAAATATTTACCAACATTAATCGTACTTTACGATTTTTGTGAGAGTTATAGGGTCGTTAAGCGTGTAAAAAATCTAGATATCGAACGAAGCGATGATGAAGAACAGATGCTCCGCGCAACAGTTTTATTTTAAAAAGTGCTCCGCGAGGAAAAAAGGCTGAAAACGCCTGGCCTACATTTAGGCGTAATATGTTGATTTATGAAGTTTAATTTTGCAATAAAATGATCAAATACACGAGTTGTAAAAATTTTGGTAGATTCAGGAGACCCAAATTATGTAGATATAGAAATTTGTTATTCTTTAATCTGCTTTGTTATACGATGATCAATTTCGCTTCAGTGAGTCCTTTTCAATTTTTGATATAAAATAAATTTTATAAAATGTTAAATATTATTTCATACAAAATCGATTACATATACTGATAAAGATCAATGAAGTACTGATTTTGTCAAAATTAGTTTGACAATATATGGATTCCAAAGGATAACATACCAAAAAGTTGTAAAATAGTGATCAATTTGCCCCCGGATTCTTCTTCTTCTTTCTGGCATTACGTCCCCACTGGGACAGAGCCTGCTTCTCAGCTTAGTGTTTTTATGAGCACTTCCACAGTTATTAACTGAGAGCTTACTGTGCCAATGACCATTTTTGCATGCGCATATCGTGTGGCAGGTACGAAGATACTCTATGCCCTGGGAAGTCGAGAAAATTTCCAACCCGAAAAGATCCTCGACCGGTGGGATTCGAACCCACGACCCTCAGCTTGGTCTTGCTGAATAGCTGCGCGTTTACCGCTACGGCTATCTGGGCCCCGTTACGGTACACAAATTAGATAAAGGGAATACAGGAAAAGGGATGGTACACAAATTATGTCACGCTAAATTTTAACTTTTTCGACCACCTAACCCCCCCCCCCCCTTCCACCTTGTCACACTTTGTGTATGAGTCTTTCAAAAATTGTGTAAGGATTGTCACGCTTGGCATGGCAACCTCCCGCCCCCTTTTGGAGCGTGACGTGATTTGTAGATGACCCCAAAGTGGTTCAGCTACGAACAGTCTAATTTAGATTTCAACGATAATAGCTAAATCCTTCCAAATAGGGACGTAAAGCCCTGTCGCAATTTTTGGACTAAACGCTTAAGTTAAGGCCAGAAACACATGTTTACTAATTTGTACCGTTTTGACCCATATTCCGAACACTTAAGGTCAACAGGGACTTCAAATGTATCTGATTGGCATAAATTGGTTGATAAATATGTAAATTTTAATTTCTTTGCAAAGTCTAACTGTTAGCTGTTGGGTGTACCAATAATAATATTAAATTAATTAGTTTTAGTATTGTTTTAACGTAAAAGTATGGAACAACATTTTGATTCAAATGCCGAACACTGTGTTTATTCTGTCTCATGTTCCGAACACCTTGATTCGAATTCCGAACAGCACGAATAAATCGTATTCAAATAAATAATTTCGCAAATAAATTCATCTGAGCTTGTTCTACTGGTCTCAAACTAGAGAATCATCACTACTCCCGCAGTATAAATTATATTGGAGGCGTTAAAATTGAATTGCAATTCACTGCCATTTTCTTCTATATGGTGACATATTTCAGCGAAACATTTCAACCAAATTGCCATACAAAAACCAAGTGTTCGGATTATGAGTCTGTGCGGAATTTGAGACAAAACGGTATATGATTTTCGTTAATTTAAGCCCAAAATTATTTTTTTTTTTTTGAGATTTTGTCAAACCCCTTGGTTTAAATCCAAATTTTGAGTATATTTTGTTTCTATGCTCGTATTATTAAATAAAAACAAGAATTCATTAAAAATTTTAGGACTCAATTGAGATCCTTTTCAACAGATAAGTCAACTCAACATAAAATGAACCTGATTTTATATACTTGATACAAAAACGTCTCTTACTTTCGCCATCGGCCGTAATAATCACCAGATCCAGCACCCCAATCCCACGATAGTCGTTACAGGTGATCCCATACACAAAGTCGTTCAGTTTCATTTTGAACAGCACATCGCCATTCTGGGCGTCCCGAACGTCGATTTTGCCACTCTTCCAGCCGACAATGATCTGCTTACCCTCGCAGCCCAGAATGTCGTACATGGCCATCGCTGTGACCCTGGTTTTGGACTTAATTCGCCACATTCGAACGCTCTCATCGAACACGCCGATTGTTCCGTTTTTGACGCTGAACATGAACTGACTGGGACTCACTGCCATCAGGTTTTGAATCTCGTTGCCCTCGGTAAACTCGTGCAGCAGCGAATCCCTTTTGTACATTTTGATGCAGCCATCGTCGGTTCCTACAATCAGCTAAAAAAGAGAGTTTGAAATGCTGAATTTTATTGAAGTCATACGAGATTTCTTCGGATACCTCATTTTGTCCATCCTTATCAATGTCCATCAACAGTAACGAATTCACACCGCCAGCGGTAATAAGCCATAAGATTTCATTACCTTCGCCGTCGTATCCTTTGATAATTGCTGTAATATTTGATTTAAATTTATTGATTATAATCATGCAAGACGCAGTTATCTCGCTAAACGGGGCGAATGGGATCAATCCAGTTTCATGCGTCAATCCACATCAGTAAGTCAACCATTGCAATGATAGGTTTGATAAATCATATATTTTTAATTTTGAGTAGGTACTTGTTTGATGTACCGTTAAGTCACCAGTCACCGTGCGGCCTCCATTCACCGTGCACATATACAAATTCCTACAGAATATTCATACAATTTTCATAAATTATTCTTTTGTCAGCAAAATAAGATAAAACTGATGAAATGAAGTAGTTTTTGTCACAAAGCATTTTGAAAACCCTAGTTTATGTAGTCAAAATCATGTGAATTCTGTTTGATAATGAGATTTCTCAACAATCTAAGTAGAAACGCCAAAAAATCACATTTTTTATTTTAACGATAGAGTATCAAATTTTTCAAAATTTCAACAAGTTTTCACTGTGGAAACTACAAGTAAGATGTATTTCATCGTATGAGCAATGAGGTTTCATGCAAATTAGAATTTTTTATTGTGTTTCAGTCGAAACCCAAATGCACGGTGAATGGATCCTTTTCAATATATATGGTTCCTATTACCATGCATTAGTGTAAAAGGTATGAAATTATTCGGTAATATTAAATTTATTGTGATGTCGTCATTAAACTATTTCATATTTAGTTTTTGAGTGAATATGGAATGGTTTGGACAATACAGTCAAACCTCCTATAACGATTTTAATGAAAAAATAATTATTTGGCCAATTTTTAAACTTTTTATGTTTTTTATCGTAAATGAAGATTTAAATACTATTAAAAATGTGTGCGCACACTACTAGCAACATAGTTGCTCCATCAACAACGTTTCTTCAAGATACAAAATTAAATCATGGCGAAAACTATACGCACGGTGAATGGTGCACTAGTGTGCACGGTAAATGGTGACATAGAACGGTACAAGGCGACCTTAACATGACATTTTCAAACATAATTCAAACGTATTTTTTTGTTATGCATCATTAGTTTTAGATTTTCATCTGAATTACTATACAATCGTTCGCTTCGTAGTGGTATTCTAGTACGCTTAAAATTATTTGGAAAAGTTGTGTAATTTTTTGAAGTTCATTTTTTTCTTAAATGCACGGTGAATGGTAGCTTGACGGTACCGTAAAACGGGGTAACTTTGATAGTTTTTTCGAAGAAAAGAAATATAATTTATATTTTAAAGAATATTTTTATATTTTTAAAACAAGTACTGGTATCCTGACTATCGATTGCAGTTGATAGATTGCCAAAAGATTTATTATGAATGGATATATAATTTTTCATATAATCGGAAGTCGGTTTTCTGTTTTGGGGTAACTTTGATAATGGAGAATTAATCGAACAAAATTGAATGAACTACGAACATTTGTAGGGCATTGCATACCCCTGGGCGTTTAACGTTATATGGAAATTTCTAACTTAGATTACAAAAATGGTCCCAGTTTGTGAAAATGCTTTCCGCTAAAAGATTTGAGACCGTATTCAAGTTCTATGATAACCTGAGACGAGACTCGCGAAGACGGTCTTCTTTTTCTGTGATTGCTGAGTTTTTTTCTTATTCCACTTTGTGTTTATACACGGTAAAAAATCAGCACGTTCGATTGAATAGATTGATCACTTGACTCAATTCAAAACACTAATCACCATGATTTAAAGAGTTTCAACTTTGGATTTGCTCTACTGTCTCTAGAACTAGACTCTGAAGTGAAAAGTTGTTGATTTTGATCATCATGTCTTTTGTATGGAAGCAATCATTGACAGCTCGTTGTAGAAAGTAATTGAGATCAATTCGATCCCTTTCAACAGATACGAGTTGGTGTCGAGGTAAGACACTAGACCTGCACTCCGAAGGTTGGTGGTTCAAATCTGGGTCAGGCGGAAATGTTTATTTTAACTTTTTTTTATTTCAAATCAAAACATGCAACGTTGAGTTCAAGTGCTGTTACCTTGATTTTGTCAAGATTCAACAGTAGTGCAAATCCAAGTGCAGAACTATTGATAGCATGGTGCTTATTTTTTACCGTGTACCAATTATGCGCATGCTGTTCAAATCCTCACATGAACCTCTCAGCAAAAAATGATTGAGTTTGCATCACATCGAATCATAAATAGCCGTTTGTGTGAAATTTCATGCCAGCAAACGTAGCAGACATTAGAAATAATTAATCTTCTGCTTAGATTTATCAGCAACTTTAGAAAAAACTGCTCCGCCGACTGAGGTTTTTAATAACAGTTTACTTTGAACACAATACTTTTCACTTTTTCAGCCATAAAAACGGTGGGCTGCATTTGGAGTTCTGTTTGATCTCTCGACCTTGACGCTTGCTGCTTTTGCCGGGGCGAGCGACGAGGGCAGGATCAAACATGTCGCGCGTCGGTCTAGTAAGTGAAAAAGTCGCGTGATCGGTGAGTTCGGTTAAAGTAAGTGAAAAAGTGCCGCGATCGGTTCGTTTTTTTTGATCCTTCGACCTTGACACTTGCTCCTGGGCAGTGCGTCAAGAAAGCCCGAGCAGTCGTCCGTTTTTTTTTTCCTTTTCGGGTCGCGCGCCTTTTTTTCTGATTGCTTTTTTATAGCCGAGCAAACGAGTGAAGCTGAAAGTGGATTGTGGCTGCTCAGTTAAGGATAACAGATCAATTGGTGAGCTCGTTTCATGCTACTATTTCTAATCTATAAAATATGTATGACTGCACATTTAATCGTTAAAATGGTGGGATGTAAATATGATTTTTCAACAAACTATGGATGGTTCGTCACTGTTAGTGTCGACACAAACTCTGATTCATGATTTATTTATGTTTAACATTTTTTTTCAGAACACCTCTTATATACCTTTATTTTTGTAATTTAAAAAGCTTTGAATTTTGTTTGAATTTGGTTCGACACTACAAGTGTAGACTTGCGAAAGGTTCACTTTATTCAACAAACTTTGGATGGTTCGCCACTGTAAGTGTCGGCATAAGAATAAGAGTGTTCTGTGATGTCCCAACCAATCGAGTTTTTTGTTTCTTTTCAAATGAGTAAAATGTAATAACACATGCTTTCGTCCTGACAGCTGTAGGAATGTTACATTTAGGTATTTGCTCAACAAACTTTGAATGGTTCGTCACCTCAAGTGTCGGCAAAATTTTCCACTATATAGAAATTGTTCATATCAAATGAAAATATTATATTTACGTATAAGCATGTATATATCTCACAAATCATTGTTTATCATGGTCTAATCGCTTATCAAAGTGAATCCTGTGACCCAACGATCCTTCCCATTAACAAACATCCCTCCCAGTAACCTTTGTGGAGATGCAGAGGCAAACACGGTCTCCAAATAGCAAAGGTTACACACTAACCTTCCTTCCCCCAATCCCACCGGACTGCAAGAACGTGGCCGGCGCCGTTATTGACCTTGTTCAAATAGAGGCACTGAATTATGCACATTGAAGAAGATTATGGCCAATCCCAGTCGAACTTCTAGTAGATTCTTTGTGCATTTTCACTGACTTCGGTCAATCACGGAATAGCAACCATTGATATGTGTAGTCAGTCTAAGCTAAGCTAAGCTAAGCTAAGCATAAAAACGGTGGGCTGCATTTGACGTTTCGCGACAGGGGAATCTGGGCTGCATATGACGTTGATATTTTTCCTCTTCGCGAGTCTCTCTCAGATGATAACTAGTCTGTCAAAGATAAGTGGCCAACTATTCAAAACTACATCAAATAGTGATCATAGAACAGGTTGTTTGTAAGCGTTTCGAAAATGCTAAAATTGTGTTAATTTTCAATATCCGTATAAAAAGCCTCAAATGTTCTCGTTTCAAATGAAAATAGCTCTTACATGAAGTGTCATACTTATATTCTTCAGTTTTACATTCGTTTTGCTTAACCGATTAACAGAAATTATGATTTTTCGTTTAGTATGGGGTGGGTTTCGCACTATCAAAGTTACCGTAAAATCGGGTGTAATTGATCAGAAGGGTGAAATTGATCATCGTATCACACGATTTTATTTAGTCGTAATGGAGCACAAATATCAATGTAAGCTGCAGTGAATGAACGTTGCTTGTCGTAACTATTGTAGAATTGTGTGTTGTGAAGTTTTTTGCGTTAAATAATGTTTATTACTATTAATATAACGTAAAATTTCAAAATCATGCACGGTGCAGTATTGACAAACAGCTATGAACTTCTATTTATAAGCAAGGATTTGAACATGGTAAAACCTGAAAGTTTGTGAGGATGCTTGAGATATATCCCCAAACCAGATTACATCACCAAAATCGTACCAATTAGCTCATATGGTTGAAATAATTGAATTTCTGTTAGATATCATTGAATTCCTTAGGAAATTGCATACATTTAGGCGTTTTGCGCGTAATTCTTGAAATTTAACTATTCGTTATTTATATAAATATTGCATTGTTAAAAATTTGACAAGCATATTCGGATTCAGGGAGCTCAAATTTATCATATAGAGTTGTTTTGGAAACTAACAATAATGTCATTGACAAGTGATCAATTTCACTCCGAAATGAGATCCTCTATTTTTTCATCTTAGAGGTATTTGTTAACACTAAAATGACATTTGTTAGAAAATTTCGGTACATAAAACGATGAGGCTCATCTTCGTATTTCTTTTTCTGCATTTAGTTGTTTGGCATTGTTAACATTATAGAAAACAGACTAGAAAAACCGTGAAAAATGATCAATTTCACCCGAAATTACGGTACCCGCATTATCAAAGATACCCCGTTTTACGGTACCGTAAAACGGAGTAAATTTGATAGTTTTTTGAAGAAAACTTGAATATTTATGCATGCTGTTTCAAAGATTTTTTATTTTTATTTTTAAAACAAGTACTGGCATCCTAGCTATCGATTGCAGTTGATAGATTGCCGAAAGATTTATTTTGATTGGATATATAATTTTTCATATAATCGAAAGTCAGTTTTCTGTTTTGGGGTAACTTTGATAATGGAGCATAAATCTAACAAAATTGAATGAACTACGAACATTTATAGGGCATTGCATACCTCTAGGCGTTTATCGTTATATGGAAATTTCTGACTTAGATTACAAAATGGTCACAGTTTGTTAAAATGGTTCTCGCTAAGAGATTTGAGACTATATTCAAGTTCTGTTATAACAAGGCTGTCAATAGTTGCTAAGAATAGAAAATAGTTGCTTTCCTTCCCCTCGTTCGGAACTGACAGCTGGCGGTTAGAATCCAGTTCCTGCTAAAGATGAGTGACCGGTTTAGGGTTCATTCACAAATTTCATAACGCCAAAAATGACCATTTTTGAGACCCACCCACTCCCTCGTAACACATTTTGTATGAATATTTTTCAAATTTTGTATGATCTGTAACATATCAAGGGCACCCACCCACCCCCTTCAGCGTTATGACATTTGTGAATGAGCCCTTAGTCAACGTAACGGTGCTATTAAGAATAAGCGACCCCGTGCTCAGCATTTCCCAACCCACAAATCCCCCATTGAGCAGCCTAGGAGTGCGGGATGTCGACTTAATATTTACTTAAAATTCCTCACTCAAAGCGTAAAGAGGAATAAAACATGTTCAAAGTGTGTCATTTATAGGTTATTGATTAAAAAGTAGCAAGGAAACTTTCAATAACTTACGAAGTTGTGAATATGTTCGGTTATTATTGTTTTATATGGCAGAAAACCACTTAATGGGATGGAATTGTTTCCCGAAATTAGTGAATTTGAAAAAAAAAATAAGAAATAAATATCAATAGAAATAGAAAAATAATCGTTTTTCATTTTAGTTGAGTGTTCTGAAAAAATTTACTGTTGTCAGCCTTTCCAATGGTATTTTTAAGGCGATTTTTCCGTCAAACAGAAAAAATAACAAAAATCGTAGAAGATTAATTCAGACACGAATGCCATGACAAATGGTAAAGTGTCTTAAATAAAACGTAATAATAATAATAATAATAGTAGTAGAAGATTAACTTAAAACTGTGGCTCCATTCTTCTTCTTATTCTTGGAATTACGTCCTGACTGAACAGAGCCTTCTTCTTAACGTAGTGTTCAGTGAGCACTTCCACAGTTATTAACTGAGAGCTTTCTTTGCCAAAGTTGCCATTTTCGCATTCGTATATCGTGTGACACGTACGATAATATTCTATGCCCAGGGAAGCCAAGGAAATTTCCATTACGAAAAAATCGTGGACCGTCCGGGAATCCAACCCAGACACCTTCAGCATGGCTTTGCTTTATAACCGCGGACTCTAACCACTCGGCTAACGAATGCCCCTTAAACACCCTTAAAGGCCCTTGATTTTTCATACTCACCATTCCCTCCGACGATCAACGTATTCCCGGCAAAACCACCAAACGATCCGATAAGAAGCGATCGAACACCTTCTGGGAAATCGCGTTGAAATAGATTGTAGTTCTCGTCCACATGGTATGCTGTTGAAATATTAACGCTTAAGGTGATTATAGAACGAAGCCACACCTCAAAGTTTCAAGAGCACAAGACTTGAAAACCAAACAGTGCTCCGCGTTGGAAATTTATCCCATTGGTCACCACCAGCAAGCAAGCAATTTGATTGATTTTCAACTCGAACTATTGTCAGATTCTTCAGTCTTGTGCTCTTGAAAATTCAAAGTTTGGCTTCGTTTTATAATCACCTTAATATAGCACAAGTCCTCACTCATGGGACTGGTTCCCAGCCAAATGAAAACTCACCGAGAAAATGTGACGAACTCCCAATCACCAGAATGTCCCGATCGTCGTCCTTCTTCAGCTTCCCGGCTACAATAGCCCGAATTGGAAAGTTCATGTTCAGCATGGCGATGTCATTCTTGATCTCCGAGATGGAAAGCTTCGAGTTTTGCAATCCGTACCGTTTGTGCGGCGTGTGGATCAATATCTTTGGGTGATGGACGAATAGAAAAAAAAATCGATCACTCAACAATCAATGGAGCTTGCATTCGAAGGCATGATCGTGTTAGCGAATTTGGGCAAACAGGCCTTCGTAAGTCGCATTCAAAGGCGACTGGGTTTTTCTTCTCTTTGTCCTGTGTACCGTAATATAATGCAATTTTATATGGATATTTTTGCACTTGGTACATTCAATCGATTCCTCACCGTGACTTTAACCATGGGCTTATCCAGGATTTCCAAACGACTTCAAAGGCGTTACGCACAAATTTCCAACACTTTCCGCGACATAAACCAAAAGCTCTTTATTTGAAACCTTCAAGTAGACATGTTGTCACGATTAGAGGGTCAGATGAAGTTAGGTATACAGGGCTCAAGCTAGATAAAAAAATAACTTTCAAAAATCACATTGAGGGCATTGAATGCCCTAATGTAACAAATATATAAAATGTCTGTATCCACTTATTAACAAAAAATCGAAACTTTGTCTTAAGAACAAGCATTTGATCTCCAAAAAAAAAATTTTTCAAGCCAGTCATGTTGTATGCTGTACCAATAGAAAGCTCTGTAGAGGATTCAAAACAAAATTTTGAAAATGATTCTAAAGCTTCCTCCCTGGTATAGTACTAATGGGTTACATAGAATATCCAATGTTGAAACATTGGAACAAATTTCAAATAAAATAATTAATAATTTTAATCAAAAATCCTTGCAATCTTCTATTGCCACGATTAATGCGTTATATATTTAGGTTAAGTAAGGTTTAGTGAATTGAAAGCGTTTTTTTTTCTCTAATAAGTAGGTGAAATCGACTCACCTGTAAAAATTCGTAATTCGACACAGAACACCTTAGTTTAATGAATGATACTAATAAAGAATTAAAAAAAAACTGCTCGTCCTAACAAAATCCCCAAAAATATGTTCAAAGCTACTGTGCTGATCGGTACCACCTTATGCGTACGGACGGATTGCCATTCGTCAGGAATTCTGCTTCTTACCTTATCCGCGTTGGTCACCACGGTCAGGCAGGAATGTATGCCATCGTACTTGCCGCAAGTCACCAACTTCTCGAACACCTTATAGCTGAGCGAGAACGAAAAAACCGGCTTAATGGAAATGTCCATTTCGGTCAATGTAGAGGATCAATTTTTCCTATTCAAAAAAAGATACTTTGCATCGAAATGTAGCTAGTGACTAGATTCGAACGAAACACTCGCGGAATTGATGCAAATGTGTTCGCTTATTTCAGTGTTGTCCATTGCATTTCGCGCCATGGTAACTGGTGTTGGTCATGCGTACTGATGGTGCATTTTTGAGCATTGGGAATTGAATTATACATCAACGGTTGGATGATTAAAACTTCTCGCGTAACATTACTAAAGGACCTATCTAACATTGAGAGGCTCTCTTTGTTTACTTTCTCTTTCATTAATAACTGAGTCACATTAATCTCATCTATTGCGTTTTTTGTATGAAACGCTAGTCAAGGAAATTGACTTTCGATCTATAGTGAAAAACTTCCCAAAATCTTTAGTGTTCCACTGTTATAATCGAAAGAGAACGAGAGAGGAGAGAATCTCTCATTTGTACATAGGTCCTTTAGTAATGTTACGCGAGACTTGTTGAATTGTTGCCTAGATTTTAGTAAACACTAAATATCTAATAGTAAAACAGTATGTATGGGACAATGTTGTAATATGTACATTAGGGCGGTTCAAAATAAAAAAAAAAAGTTTGAACATCCATTCTCCCATATCTGTCTTACCATCCTTACCATAAAAATAGCGCTCAGTAAAATTTCGCTGATGATACTCCTCACGAGGAACCAACCGGCACGCTCCCTTCGCAATCAAATAGTGGAAACTCTCCTGCAGAGGTGCCTCACGCGGGAGCGCAGAATCCCCGGTAAGTTTCTTGATTTTATTACTGGCTTTGAATCAAATACTGGCGGTGAATGTTTCGCAGGTTCTGCTGATTCCCAAGCGATAGACAACGTGGTGATAGCTTTAGCATTGAATGCGGAGGCGTTCGTAGAGGACCTACCGTTAACCATCGATGGCCTGAGGAAGCAAGATGACTGGTGCCACTGGAAATCTGCCATCAATAGTGAGCTCGAGCCGCTACGCAAGAACGACATGGGAACTCGTACCGAAACCGGCAGGAAAACACCTTGTGGATTGCAAATGGGTCTTAAGGTGAGACGAGACCGGTGGATCGCTACAAAGCGATTTCGACGAAACGTACGCACCAGTAGCCAAAATCACCACTATCAGAACGCTTCCGGCGGTAGCACACAAGAAGGGGTATCATATTTACCAGATGGATGTACGCATCTGGCCTTCCTCAATGGCATACCGAAGGAGGAAATATACATGCAACACCCAGAGGGTCTCCAGAATGTCAACCCAAATCTTGTATGCCATTCCTCCAAGAAATAATTGTATGGCCTTAAGCAAGCCCCAAGGAGCTGGAATAACCAATTCCATTCGTTCGTAAAGACGCTTGGATTCAAGCGGTCCAATGTAGATATCTGTTTCTACCATTTGCGGTGGAGCAGATTCGCCGTCTACTTGTTGCTGTACGTCGACGATATCATCATTGTCTCGGATCGATTGGATGGACAGGATCAAATAACAGTTATCCAACCAGCTTGAGATGTCCGATATGGGGAATCTCTTCCTAGGCTTGAAAGTTATTGGAACCTATTGAGTGTGTGAAGAATGTGTCAAGAAGAAGAAAAAAAGAAGTTTGGAGTCACATAGCCCTCTATCCATCATATAACTAAGTACTACAGGGTAATAAGAGTCATTGACGAAACTTCCTCTGAGTAAAAAGGATACTCGTGGATACTTATAACACTATCGACATTTACAACTACTAATAATGTATTGACAATTCGAGTGACAATTAGAAGTTCGGCAGTCAAAACTTCGGCGAAGTTCGGCGTCGGCATTCTAA
The DNA here is from genome assembly GCF_002204515.2 of Aedes aegypti. NCBI lineage: Eukaryota > Metazoa > Arthropoda > Insecta > Diptera > Culicidae > Aedes > Aedes aegypti. The sequence continues at coordinate 241,403,180 of NC_035108.1, read as the reverse complement.
TTTGGTGCTTCGCCGACGCATAAGGATTGCCTTTGTCGGCGTAGCACTTCGGTAGAATGCCGACGCCGAACTTCAGCGAACTTTCAGTGATATTTCATTTCTCTTATGAACTTCGGTCTAAAGTTAATCTGAATGCACAATATTATGAATCCTACTAGGTTTCATTTGCCACCATCTGCCACCCGAATAAATACACGGACCCCAAAAATGACTCATTTTTGCACTTAAATGGTTATAACTGCTTTTCCTTGATCTATAGAAATCTAGTGTCTTCTAGAGAATGATTCATTTTGACTGTTTACACAATTTAGTAGATCATTGTTGCACATGCGAAAAACGATTTTCGCATGCAACTTATTGATTTCCATATAAATTATATCTTGGTGAATGTGTCTCTGCAACTCATGGTTCTTCCATCTTGTTCCGCTTCGATCAAAATCGCAGTTGTTTCCGACTTGATTACGGCGACCGGAATGGAGCTCTTTTACAAAATAATCTGCAAAAGTTTGAATGATAACGAAACATCGATATGATTCTAATAAATAAACATACCTTCATGATCGTAATTCCATATTTCACCCCATTATGAGCTTAAAATCTCTTCCTGCGGCAAATTTCCTGCGACAAATGTCCTTTGAGGATGGCGTCTCTGATAAGAGCTGAGTGCTGATCCGCTGCGAGCATTTATTTTCTCCACATTCTGGTTTTTCTTTATGGGCTTCACTTGCGACATAGAATGCTGGTTTTGAACACTCGAATGTAAAATAAATTGCTTGAACTCGTATTTTTCGAGGATATACTTAGGAACACGATGTGATTCTGATTCCGAACCGAACAAAATGAAATTAAATTTTGAAAAGTCCCAAGGGTAGCGTGTTTCACTACATAAGCACCACAAAAAATAAATCACGGATAAGCTTGGCAAGGTATAACATAATAAGCTTCTCAAAGATTAAAAGAATATTATTTTGAGAAAATAATATATCGTACACTAACTAGTATTTTCGTTTTTCTCCGTGTTGGTTCCACCGGTCGCTACTTCTGGGCGGTCTTCGGACGGACTGGTTTCCTGAAGACGATAGCGCCACTGGCCGGCCGATACCTCGCCGGTCGCTGCTCTACTGGGAACGTCCTGCCCGTTTATCACTCAGGGGGAGCGTTTCTGCGGTCACGGCAATCGCAAGGTCGTCATTACCGCCGCAAGCAGCCGTACCAAGCCGTCGAGAGATTCATGTTGGCGCCCAGTATATGCCAACGATAAGTCTGCGGGCCATCACTCACCGACTTCTCATCAGCAACAGCCAATACCCGAGTCCAAAAACCACCACGTGGATGTCGCCTCGTACCCTGTCCATCTCGCCCCACCTGATCCGGATTGGTTCCATCACCCCGAGTACACCGCCCACTGCCTGCGACGCTCGCTTACAATGTCCGACGAGCTCAAAAAGTTTGATAAGTCCCGCCAAAATAGTGTGCTAGCCAAGCCATCTAAATAAACCACGAGTTTCAAGGTAAATTTTATATTTTAATAGGATCACCATCCGAAACGCCCTGGGACCTGGGAGTTGAAAGAGGCCTTTGGACCCACCCGGAAGCTGCCGTTGGCTAGACCAGCAGCTTGGGGCTTAGGCACATCCCCGTCTGGGACGGCGCGATTTACTCCCAGGGCAAAACGTAGTTTCACACTGGCAGGGGCAGGTGCTTCAGCTTCCATTTGCTTGCTTCCCTCGTTGTCCTTAGGGGAATAGGACGTGAGCCTCTTTTGCGTCCCTCTGACAATACTGCTGAACGAGTAGTGTGCTTGTGTCAAATATTTTATAGCATGACGAGCGTAAAAAGCTGGATAGTATTGTCTTTTTGCTATATAATTAATTTAAATTAAAGCAGTTAGGTTGCTCAGTTCATGCTGATTATTCTAACGATTTCTTCTTGTTCGTCTGCACTGGTTGACGGTTGGTCAGGAAAGAGATCGAACGGAAGTCAGCATGAACTGAGCAACCTAACTGCTATAATTAATTATATAGCAAAAAGACAATTAATCAATTAGTAGTTATCCAATTATAGTCTCGCGTGTGTTTTCATTACTTCCACCCTACATTTCATGTGTAAAGCTAAGTATGCTGTTTCGCTCAAGAAAAGACTGAATGGGTCAAGAAATTTCCTACAGAGTCCCGTTTAAAATGACATTTCTTCTCAACTGCGTACTGCGATCAGAAAAATGTGATTTTCTGGACCATTTCCGGGAAGAAATTTTCCACGCCTTAAAGGCCGGTTTGCTACTGACAAGAAAAGGAATCGCCTATCTCGATGCGTGGAAAATTTCTTCCAAGAAATGGTCAAGAAAATCGCATTTTTCTGATCGCAGTACGCAGTTGAGAAGAAATGTCACTTCAAAGGGGGCTCTCTGTAGGAAATTTCTTCACTCTTTCAGTCAAGGAATTTCTTTACTTTTCTTGAGCGAAACAGCATACTTAGCTTAAGCAAAAACTGTCAAGTATACTGCTTCGCGACTAAAAATGGGTAAACCAACGTGCGAAGTTCGATTTTTGACCAACTTCGCCGCGTCGCGAGTCGCTTCGCTATAGAGCGCATCTATGCCCTCCGCCGTGTGCATTATGCGCACTATTGAGAATCGAGCTGCGACGCGGCGAAGTTGGTCAAAAATCGAACTTCGCACGTTGGTTCACCCATTTTTAGTCGCGAAGCAGTATATTGTTTTTCAGAAGAATACATTTTGGTTTGGTGTCGATGATACCATTTTTACCAAATATAAATCACAACTGTTGTACAAAGTACACCAGCTGAGAGCCGAATGTTAAAATAGAAATCAAATTTCTAAAAAGAGACTTGATACCAAAGATGTTCTTTGTTGTTAAGAGATAAATTAAAACATATTTATATTAACCTACGATTTTGCTTTATTAATAACAAATAAATGAATAAAATTAGCACCCGTGATACAGCCCAACAAGCGCTTCCTGAATAGCCCGTAAGCAGGAAATGTTGGTCCTGAATCCACCTGCTCGCTCGGCTTGCGTTTCGGACCTGAAAAATTCCAATTGTATTGAGTTATTTGAAACATTCTCCAGAAATTGAACTTAGTTCTACCGTATGTGTTTGATGTAACCCTTGCTGTCGATATCGGCCAACGTTGGCTGCCCGGGGCCCTCCTTCGGATAGATCTGCGCTTCGTACACATAGGTCGGGCCTTCTTCGATCTTGGGCACCGGCAGAAATCCGTGCTGCGACTGGAACTTGATACCGGTCGAGAAGTGAGTCTGCTTCGGAGGTGCTGGAGGGGCCATCGGTTTCGGCAGCGGAATTTGCTGCTGCTCCGCCCGTTGAGCAAACTTATCCACAATTGCGCTCGCATCCTCGTAGCTCTCCATCAGCGAGTCTATGAGGTCTTCCTTGTTCTTGGCCTTTTGCTTCCTGTTTTCTGCTTCGATCATCGCCAGTTCTTTCTTCCGTTGATCCGTTTGCTCCTTTTCGATTTCGATCAGCGTTTCCAATTCCAGCTCATCTCTGCTGAGTTTGGTCTTGTTCTTCAAGATTACGTCCCGGTTTTCCTTCTTGTACTGTTCGATGCGTTTGTTCGTGTTGATGATATCGATATTGTTGCACAGGTTGAACACCAGTTCTTCAATCATCTCCAGATAGTCGTTGTACTCCCCAAGCGTCGCGAAATCGTCCTCTTTCTTGTTGAAATCCTTCAGAATCCTCTTCCGGATCTGGACTTCTTTGTCCACGTTTGAATCTTCAAACAGCTGAACGCGGAAGTTGCTTCGCCTCAGGGCCACATTACACTCCGGGCACGATCCGGAACCTTTGAGAAAGAGAAGTTCCACGCAACTTTCGCACAATGTGTGGCCACAAACGTTTACCATCAATTTCAAAGACGGATTTCGGTATTTAGTCGTTTTGCAGCGGGGACATCCTTGATCATCCATGGTGACGTACTTTAAATCACTTTAACACTAAAAACTTAAGCTTAATTCACTATTAAACGATTTAGAAAATGTTTCACCAGCGTCCAAAAATTCGTACAGAAGCAGTTTGTTTTGAACTCGTATTTTGACAGACTCACTACACAACAATCAAAACAGCTCCGTTGATGGCACTAATACACTTACAACCGCGGGTTTGAAAACAAAAATTGCGATAGGGTGACTCGTGAAACACACTTCCGCTGATGGATGGCGGCAGAGCGGACTCTCCACTGCTCTACACACAATTACACGATTATCTGCGAGAATGCAAAATCGAGAAATAATGCGTTTTTTTAATCTTCTGAAAAAACGAAAAGGCGAAAAGGCTCGCATAACCTCCCGCATAAATCCAAACCACAATGAAACATTAATGAAAATGGTCTATGCTCCAATTTTTACCATAGCTACAATAGTACGTTCGAGCATAAGTGGATTATAGCTGGATAAAGTTTGGACCATAATGATTATTGTTTTCGATGTGCCGACCATATCAACAACGGGTTGTTAAGAATTAGGCTGACCATAAGCTAACCAGATAAAAACGGGACAAATGAGGAACAAATACGGGACATTCTTACAAAAACATAAATAATGCTCTCATAGACTATGTACATAGGGACCTTCCTTAGCCTAGTGTTAATGTTCACGGCTGCAAAGTAAAGCCATGCTGAGATTGTCTGGATTCGATTCCCTGTCGATCCAAGATCTTATCGTAATGGAGTTTTCTTTGACTGCCGAGGGCATAGTATCTTTGTACCTGTCACACGATATACGAATGCAAAAATGGTAACAAATACAAAAATGACAAGGTTTAAGTTAATAACTGTGCATGCTCTGTGCCATTAGGGACATAATGCCCATGAAAAATAAAAACAATATTAAGACTACATTTTCTTATGTTTCACTTGAAAATAGTTCGGAAGCTAGAAATTTATATGATGATTTCTGAGAAATAGCGTTCTTAAGAAATTTCATTTCCAAGAAAATTATTTATAACATTCAATGCGATTTTAAGGGGAATTTTCCTCTTAGGTAAGTAAGATGGAAATGTTTTAATAATAACGACCATACCATACGTAAATTGTTATAATTCTTTGAAAAAATCCACTCTTTTCAAAAGTAAATCTAATCGATATCAATAGTGAAATCGTCCTTTAATATATTGCTGTGTGCGTTTGAAACGCAAATATCAAATGCGGAAACACCAAACGCGGTAAGATTTTCCACAAGGAAGGCGAAGTCAAAGTTTGATTTTCTTTGCTAGGTTGGCGGTGATTTGGATCCTGGTTGCTAAGTATCCTTTGATTGCTTTGTGTTACCGCATTTGAAGCCTAGTTAGCCAAGGTTTGCACGTCAAACGCAAACAGCAATAATTCAAAATGATGGTTAGATAGTGTATCTATGACAAGATCTATAGGTTTTAGAAGATAGATTTGAAAAGTGAACTAATATATAGCAATAGTAAATTGTAGGTAACTTTTTTCTCAATAATTTTTTTCTTGGGATTATGTATTTTAAATATGTTTATAACACACGTCGATATCGATGGTCTCCAATTTTGGTCGATAATATCGACGAGCGTTAAAAAAAGTGTTTGTTTAGTTTCATTCTAAGTTTCGTCAAAGAAAATTTGAAAGGAGTGTAAATAGGTTCGATTGTTATCCTTATCTCCAAAATTGGTCTTCTTAACATTTTCTTTCCCACAGCTTTTATCGACATTTTAGCTGTCAAAACGGCGTCATTATTCAAAATCATTTTTTTTAAATGTCATTGAAAATCAATAGTTAGTTGCTTTTTTATCAATATTTTTTTTCGTTGGATAACTTTTTTATGTCTAGTGAGACAAATGATATAAATATAAATACATTCCAATATCTATTGAGTAAATCGTACTAATTCGATTCAGCTAGTGTTCGTCGGAAATCGGCAGATCATGGAAAATAAATGGTTAAGTTCAAGAAAATCAGCCTTAATTTTAGGTTTGAGTTCGGGAAACATTGCGATTCCATATGAAATTTTAATCAAAATTTTTAGGAAAATATTTGTTTGGTGATATTTTTTTGTATTTTTATTGAGATTGTGAAATTTATTTCATAATCATCAACAGGCATTTCATAACCCTGGGCTAGTGTTTGGTTTTGGTATTCGATCCCAGGTCCTCGTCGTGAGAGGTTTTGTTTCAATCACCACCCTCTGAAAGAATAATAATGGCCCAAATTTTAGAAAAACAGTCGAAAATTAGAGCACAAACCCAAAAATATTAATCACAAGCATATGCTTTCTAAACATCAAGTTTAATTCTGAATGAGAAACTAATAACTACTAGAAAACACAGGAGAAAACAGATGATTGAGATATAATATTTTCAAAAATAATTAAGCGCTGTTTGCTAGATTGCTGAATTTTATTCAATTGTTGTTTAATCCTGAGTATTGCTTTTGTCCTTAAAGCAACCATTAGATCACCGATGCTGGACTTATAATATTCGTTCTAAAGTTTCATTAAATATATGCTCAATCAGGTGCTCAATAAAGGATAGGATAAAGGATAAAGGAATATTTAAAGCTGGACTAGTGTAAAAAAAAAGAAATATACCGAAATAAAGGAAGTCAAAATCGTAATAATAATGCGCCGATAGTTTTTTGCAGGCTCAAATTAGTGCATACACCAGTTTAAACAACAACTCCATTATAATCTTGCTTTCGGGAAATATGTTTCCTTCATTGAAACGATTTTCAGACGTACACGTTTAATCGTTCATCGTAATTTAAACGATGTTTTCATTCATAGTGCCACATCAATAGAGACACACGGTGTGCTGGAACACACATATTATCGGACTTGCATGAACCTCCGATCTTTTTTCACTAAATGTTAGCCTTGGTAGTCAAAAAAAGCTTGCTGAATATTAAAAAATCTTTCATCGGCAAAAAATTGAAAAAAGTCGATTTTTGTATTTTTACCCTTTTTTCATATATGAGTTCATAGGAGAATATTAGAGATACACTAATATGATGACTTTTAACGACCTAATGACCAATTTGACATGACATATCTTTAACATGAATGAATTCTTAGATTTAAGCATCATTTCCTACATACACTGACATAATATGACCAGCCCATGGTGGTATGCCGTATTTTATATTATGTAAATTTCACTTTTCACTTCAGAAAAGCTCATACGAACGCTTTGTATTCTTCTTTCTGAATCAAATCAGTAATATTTTACGTATGTGGTATAGTTTTCTAATCAGAATAGGAATTCCCAGAAATTGATACACATGGCAGTATAAGCTGTATTCATGTGCTTATACGCGCAAACTTCTTGAAAGCGGGTTCACTATAACATGATTAACAGTGAATGGCTTATATAGCCTTAAGGTGGTCTCAAGCTCATCGTGATACAAGTTTTGTGCAGTCACTAATCTACTCATATGCAATGCGCACATTATATTTGGGGTTTGAAGTGCCTGATTTTGAGTAAAAGGGCTGGATTACTTCGGATAAATGTGGCGACGGTAACAAATCGATCCAACGTAATCGTATCACAATAGTCCTAAAAAATGGACGCAGTGATCCCACACCCGACAGAAGAAGAACGTAATCCAGCCCTTTTATACACGACTTCGCACTTATGGAGGGCACATTTTGCGAAATAGACACAACAATTTCAATAACCAACATGGACACATACATTTTATTATCGTAAAACGAGGTATCTTTGAAAATGCGGGTAACTTTGATAGTGCGGGATCCGCAACGTACACTAAACAAAATAACCAAAATTATGTTATTCAGTTAAGCAAAACGAATACGAAACTAAGGAGTATCAGTGTGACACTTCACCTCTGAGCTGTTTTCGTGCCAATCAAGAGTATGTGAGGCTTTATATTCGAATATTAAAAATGATGAGATTTTGGTACTTTCAAAACGCGCACAAACAATCTGTTTTACTATCACTAGTTCATGAAACTATAATGAATTCGGTACGTATGCTTGATGGCCTAGCTATAGTAGAACATGAATCCGGTATCAAACCTCATAGCGAAAAACAGTTTTACAATTTGAAATCATTTTTGTAATCAAAGTCACAAATTCCCATATAACATTAAAAACCTAGAGGTATGCAACGCCTCATGTACTTTACGGGATTCAGTCGATTTATACTCATTCATGTTCCAAAAACGATTGATTTATGGTGAATTCAATGTCGAAACATGATTATCGATAGATATCTATTCAGAGATATATGTTTATACCCATTATTATCAACTTATAATGGTGTTTATTATGTTTGTTTTGACTGAAAACCCTTTTAAAGATGTTTTTTGTTCAATAAATTCTGTACTTTAATTGATAAAATCTAATCCAGTTTCTCTATTAACATTCTCCAATCCAATTCAAACTGTGATGATGTCAAACAATAGTTTGTTTTGGATTTTCATGTGCTTATCTACTCATTATCAATGTTACCCCATTACCAAAAACTGACTTTCGATTATATGAAAAACTATAGATTCATTAAGATCGAACCGTTATGCAATCTTTCATGTACAATCGATAACTAACAAACCAGTGCTTGTTTTACAAATAAAAAAAATCGATTTTCTCTCAAAAAACTATCAAAGTTACCCCGTTTTATGGTATGGTTTTAGCAAACGCACCCAACCAGCGGCTGCAAGATTTCAATATAAATCGGCATGACAACTTTTCAAATATATATTATATAATATTTGAAAAGTTACTCATACAAGGAATATCTTTCAATCAAAACAAATGTGAATAACAAGATCAGTTAGAGTGAACATACCATACAAAATTGAAACAGTACATTGCCCTATATAATTGTATGGCGGTTTATTTAATGGTTGCATGTAATTATACAATTGTCTGTTATCTTAAAAAAAGCTTCATGTTCAATAACGAACTCCAATAATTTCAATTATTGAGTAGAATAGGAAACATTGATTGAAACTTGATAAGTTGTAGTATGTTTACCTTAATAAATTAATGTAGAAATGCGATGTCGTTAATAAACGGCATACCACAATGGGCTGGTCACATTGTGTGAATGTAGGTAGAAATTATGCTCAATTTGAAACGTCTTGTAATCGATTCGTGATCTAGGTATATCAAATAAGTCTGCAATGCATTAAAATTAGTATAACTCTAATATTCTCCTATGAACTCATATATGGGAGAAGGGTAAAAATACAAAAATCGACTTTTTTCAATTTTTTGCCGATGAAAGATTTTTTAATATTCCGCAAGCTTTTCTTGACTATCAAGGCTAACTTTTAGTGAAAAAAGATCGGAGGTTCATGCAAGTTCGATAATATGTGTGTTCCAGCACACCGTGAGACATCTTCAATGAGCATAGGTAAATTATAACAATTCAAAAGTTCTTCAATGAATGTTGGCACATTTCTTTCCAAAAACTCCGAATTGTTGAGTCCAGTAGCATCTTTCCAAGAAAACAGTTTCTACAAACATGATCGTCATGAGGTCAGGCATTGTTTGCCTTGGTTCGCTATTTTGAACTGATAACTTATCCACCTGAAAAAAGGCAAAACGTTATAAAAATTCAAATTATTTTCAAATATGGATCGCCTGAATACTAATGGAAAAAATCTGACAATAAATAAATCACAAACATTAGACTCAAACACAAAGCTTGCTTTGATTGTGCTATAAAAAAATTATAGAGTGGGCAAGAAATTTCAGAAGGGGGTGATTCAAATTCTATAGCAAGCTAGCGTAAAAAGCTGGATAACCAAAACGGCCGCTATGAAAAGCATAAATAGCGCCACCGTAGCCCTGTGTGTATGACAGAACAGTAATGCTGTCAAATGTTAAATTCTACAGTGGCGCCTTTGTTTTGATGCGGTGAGTACTTGCAAAAACTACCTTCAATGATCAAGGGTTGAAGCAAATCTCGAAAACTTATTCATACAGACTCAAGTCAAAAAAGTATACAAACTTACTTTATCGATCCTACGTGTTAAGCAGGCGGAATTCTACACGTACCGCTCTGTACCAACTCAACTTTTCACTTTTAGAACGTTTAATTTTCGGATTTACAAAACGACGAAAGTAACATTTTCAACTTTCACAACCTAACCACTACTTTCGCCGCCCCGCTGTATGGAGAGACAAAGTGACTTAACCACGAATCAAAACAAAACACAACTTGAGCCGATTTTACACTGGTAGAAAAACGTCGAAAGTAACTGAATGAAACGGCTTATCATTTTCTTATAATTTTTTTTGTGGGAATTAATAGAAACTACCTAGTTTTTGAACGTGAGCTGAGTGTATGCAAAATTTGAGCGAAGTACACGGCAAAAAAATGTTAAAAAAGTGATTCATTTTAAAACAGTTTTAGAAGATAGATTGTGATTTTTCCTAATTAATTTTCTCAAAACCGTATAAAAGTTACTTACGTCGATTTGAAAAAGTAATCGAGAAATATTGCATAACGCAAAATTTTTGACCACATCCCTTCCCCACATAATACTTTTCGTATAGAAAATTTAAAGTTTTTGCACAGACAAACAGACGTCACACTCTCATCATTGTGCATCGACCAACTTTTTAACGGTCGAATCAAAAATATGGTAGGTAGCCAATCCGCCACCGGCAGCGCTCGCATCGTTTTTGTTCGCGTATGACGTTTACACACTACCGCCATCCGTTGGCCTGTCGGCCAAACACACTAATTTTAGCATTGGGCGTACATGTCCTCGTGACTATGATTTTTATCGAGATTTGTTCTAAGTGTTACGTCTGTTTGTCTGTGGTTTTTGTATGGACCGTAACACTACGGAAGACCCACTCCCTCCCCATATTGCGTTACATGAATATTTGATCCTTAATATAGTCCATTTTATGAAACGACAACACTGATGATATTGCTGTTACTTTCGCACGTTATGACACCGCCTCCTGTCAAAATTTCAATCATAAAATAAAGCGATCAGCTGTTGAAAAACCTCTCGTAAAATGGACTCCATAGGGCCCATTCACAAATTTCATAACGTTTGAGGGGGTGGGTGGGTGTCCTTGAGGTGTTACAGTTCATACAAAATTGGGAAAATATTCATACAAAATGCGTTACGAGGGGGTGGGTGGGTGTTGTAAACGGCCATTTTTGGCGTTATGAAATTTGTGAACTAATCTATATAGACTCTGGCTGCGACCAGCTCAGCTTTTCGACGAACACCAAAGCGATTTTCATCTGGTCGAACTGTCTCGCAAATTTCGAGTGTACCAAACTCTCCACAAAAAGGGATTCCGCCTTTTTGACAAGCGCGCGCGTGAACAGGCCTTTTCTGCCTGGCTTGTCGGCCGAGAGAAATTTCTAGATTTGCTCCGCCAGCGCGACTACCGCCAGCGCAGGGTAGCCAAACTTTCGATTTTCCCCTCTCCAGACAGACACACGCCAGAGCTTGGACATAACAGACGCTACGCCAAAAACGCTGCTCTTCGCCTACTTGGGTTGGCTCGCTCCATTCAAACGCAGGCATAAAGGAAAAAAATTAACTTTCTTGTTCGGGCTCGGCGGCCATCTTGGTGGTGGAAGAAAATTTTGTGTGTGAAGTCAGTGCGCCCAAAGTGGGAAAAAGTCTCCGGAAAGTGAAGCCGATTTTGCGGTGCGGTGTGCTTGATTAGAGTGATTCGGTGAAATTATAACTGATTTATTGAAAAATGGGCGATTATCATCACGATTCGCTTGGAACCACCCAGCTGGACATGGGCGGCAATCCGGGAATGGTTCTGCGGCGTGCCTTCGATCCGACCGCTCACGATTTGGAAGCTTCGTTCCGATTGACGCGTTTTGCCGATCTGAAAGGCCGCGGCTGCAAAGTCCCGAAGGATGTGCTGGAAAAGTTGGTCTCCTCACTGCAGCAGGATTACACTCAGGATCCGGATGCCGCCTACCTGTCCATGTCCTCCCCGCGGATCGGAATCGGTCTGGATTGTTCCGTGATTCCGCTGCGGCACGGTGGCCTCTGTATGGTCCAGACGACGGACTTCTTCTATCCGATTGTGGACGATCCGTACATGATGGGAAAGATTGCCTGCGCCAACGTTTTGAGTGACCTTTACGCCATGGGAGTGACCGAGTGCGACAACATGCTGATGCTGCTGGCCGTCAGCACCAAGATGACCGAAAAGGAACGGGACGTTGTCATTCCACTCATTATGCGAGGATTCAAGGTAAGATTCCGTTTTTCTGCTCAAAAGCCGGTATCAACAAATATAAAAGTCACCGAAGTTTGGAAGGGGCCTAGTTTCGATGTTGGTTCACTTTTCACTGAAGTTACATCATTCAAGGGCCTATCGAATACAATGTAAATAAAAGTTAATCTATTTTTGTTATTTCTTTATTATTATAATTTTAAACATTACAATAATTTGTTATATCTAGTAGATGTTCTGTATTAAACAACACTATCATCCTAATTTGGTAAAACTAAATTAATTATTATCATTTTGTTAACATATTACATTTCATTTGCTTTTGCGGTTTAGAATTTTTACAGGAGAATTGAATTCATCTGCTTAGAGGAGAAAACAATCGCTTTTAAAATAAGCGTTATCGTGCCGGCAATTAAGAAAATTCCATTTTAATTACTTGAATTTATTAGGTAATTCCACTACTGGCTTGGTACTATATTTGTCTAATTTCTGAATAAACGTTTCGATAATATATGGCGTCAATTAATCAACAACAACAATGTTGCAACAGTCGCAATAAAACGCGAGCGAATAAGATATACCAAATTATGCCGCGAAAGTCTCATACATTTCTATTTTAGTTTCTCAATTCTTCAAAAAGTATTGTATGGAAAAGTACTAGTTAAAACCTACAACAACAGACAGCCTGTCGATAATTTTATTATTTTATATGTTACAGGTTAACTATGAGCTAGTTTCCTACAGGTATTTTTGAAAAAGATTTTCGTAATTTTCAAATATGATCCTTGTAGTTTTTGCAACAAAAGTTGCCTCACGTATAGCCTTTCGAATGCCATTCGAAATGTTTGATCCCCTTACTTTATTTTATATAGTATTTTTTTTTAAGAATACCAATGGTGTTACATTATCCCAAGGGCAGGGCTAGTAGCTAGTTACTTTTTAGTGACTTGGTCACTTTTTTCGACCGGGTTACTAATAACTCACTATTTGTAATCTCGAAAACTTATTCATAGAGACTCAAGTCAAAAAAGTATACAAACTTTATCAATCCTACGTGTTTCGCAGACGAAATTCTACAAGTTGCGCTCTGAACCAACTCGATTTTTCACTTTTAAAACGTTTAAGGTAAAACAGTTTTGAATCAACTTCTAAGATTGCACTAAAACTTCAAAGGCACAAATCTCACAAAGAAAACATCCAACAACCGTGCACTTTTTATTTTGGCTTTGTGCACTAGCAGAAAGCTTAAAATAAGAAGATCAGAAACGTTTGCCAACTATTTCTCCAGTTTTGTGCCTTTGAAATCGTGAGTAGGGGCACAAGTCGGCCATTGTGCCGGCCATCTTTGGATTCTGAGATGTTTCACCTTAATTCCCGGATTTACAAAACGACGAAAGTAAGATTTTCAACTTTCGCAACCTAACAACTACTTTCGCCGCCCCGCTGTATGGAGAGACAAAGTGACTTAACCACGAATCAAAACAAAACACTACTTGAGTCGATTTTATACTGGTAGAAAAACGTCGCAAGTAACTGAATAAAACGGCTTATGATTTTGTCATGAAATTCTTGTGTGAAATAAAAGGAACTCTTTAGTTTTTGAACGCGTGCTCATTCTATTCAAAATTTAAGGTGAAGATGAATCGAAGCCAAGGTTCAAATCCTCAAGAGCACGGATCTGTAGAACCAAACATCCTTTTGAGCTGAAAACCTAATCGATTGGTCACCACCAGCTAGTGACCAATCGATTAAGTTTTCAGCTTCAACGGATGTTCGGTTCTCCAGATCCGTGCTCTTGAAAATTTGAACTTTGGCTTCGATTCATCTTCACCTTAAGCAATGTACAAGTCGAAAAAATGTTTAAAAGGTGATTCATTTTAAAACAGTTTTAGAAGACAGGTTGTGATCCTTCTGAATTAATTATCTCAAAACCGTATGGAAGTTACTTACGTCGATTTGAAAAAGTAATCGAGAATTTATTTATTTAATCTTACGATAACTTGTTAGTTTACACTTTTTATCAAGTCAAGGAAATTTTGAGGAAACAACAAATTTCCAACAAAATGTCACTAAAGTCACCTTTTTCGTGAGCTGACAATAATGAAATTTAAGGCTGGGCTAGCTTTTCAAACTCAAACAGAAAGAAATTAATATTTGCTATTATAAAGAAATTATAGCACTTATAGTGTGATTTTGAAATCAAGGTGTCAAGATTCTTGACCCAAGAGGAATAGGGACTCCGGGCTAACTTTATGGGAGAATTCAGGTGGATATTCCGTATACATCCAACGATAAATGTAAAATTTTCCGGGAAAAGTTTTGTAGAAGATTATGGCAAAACATAGAAAGCGACTTTGGGATGAATTTTTTGTCCGAAATATTTGAATTACCTTTGACAATAACCAGGGCCAATATCTGACAGACCTGCTGAATATATTACTATTGAGCTTTCTGCAGTAATCTACGGCTATAGAAGGAATTCTAAGCCTGTCTTCTGAAAGAACATCATCAAAACTCCTCCGGAAGATACGCCAGAGACGGTTAGGAATAACAGCCAAAAAATACAAAGAGTTTGTCTCAGACACTCGTCAAGGACTTCAAAAGCGCGTACTAATGTTGTTAGAATTCATTTCAGAAATTACACTGAAAACTCCACTGTTTTTTTTGCACGGCTTCGGTCAACTATTTCTATTCCAAAAATACGTTTCTATATAATGAATGCTGTCACAAGGCTGGTAGCGAGTCACTTTAAAGTCTCTTTTTTGAAGCCATTTCAACTAAAGTCACTTTTTTCAACTATTTTGAGCTAAATTTTCATGAGAAAATTACAGGGGCCGATATGATGGCCGTATTTTGTTGCCTCTTATCGAACGCAAGCAGCGCTCACCAATACTATTACGCTTTAAGCAATGCAGCTGGTGCGAATGTGGGAAAACGAACCTACACGGAGAGAACGAAGTACTCAAATTTGAGTTCCTTCTACCCAACTCGGCACCTTTGTGCGTTACCCCAAATTTGAGTAAATAGCCAAGTACTCAAATTTGAGTTATCGCATAAAATTATCTCAGTGGGTGATTTTTATCCAATGTTACCTTGGATGCAAAAACTCAAAAATAGGTATTTTAATCGAATTAAAATGCAACCTAAAATAGTAGTCAAAAATTCAATTCGCATAAGCTTTGTTTATGTGATTAATCAAAATAAACTGAACTCAACTTGAATGATACAAACATTTATTTGTTATATTTCAATTCATAAAAAATAAAATAGTAAAAAATTGCTTGAAAACCCAACCGCGTGGGGTGCAGGGAATGATGACATCAGCATAGGAAACAATTTGGATCGGGTGAGTACACCTGCAGCATCAAACTTATCGGGATCGGCAGCAATGTATTATGTATCCGGTAGAAATCAAGACCAACATTTATTTATAATTATTGTTTTCTCGGGCCCCGTGCGTCGCAGCAAATATGTGAATAGTGCGCTATGTTCATAAAAATCGTAAGAATGCAGCGCCACACTAAAAAAACTGATTTCAAAATCGCGCGAGTTGAGGCGCGTCGCGAGTCTCACTGGCGCGATCCGGTTTGGTGGCGGTGCGACAATACTGGGAACGCCAATGGAAAGCCCCCGACGGTGGCACATGGAGGCTAGGAATGGCAGGAACAGCAAGCAGGCAACGAATGACACGCATTATGTTCAGCAACCAGCCTCTCACTTTCAGCAATAGTTCGTCGGAAACGGTTCCGGGAATCACTTCTGGACATCGGAAATCGTGCACCAAAAACAGTTAAACGATAACTGAATTCCTGAAACAAGAAAGAGATGATTTTACATTATACTTTGCAGCAAACCGAACTCCTCGTGGGATATTTTCATTTCATTTATTTATGTCGAATTCGTTTTTGTTCAGTTCCAACCTAGGTTCGCACTAGTTCCAACCTAACTGCTGTCAAAACGTTTTTTTATTCGCTCAGGTTGGACCTAGTTTCGCACTAGTTCCAACCCCAAAACCGATAGGTTCGCACTGTGATAAATCACAGTTTCATAACTGGGTTCACCAATACAACTTCATACGAATTGTCAAAATTGTAACAACAAGAACTGTTCTTCAGTACAAACCAACAAAAAAAAACATCCAAAATGCAAAATTGTGTGCTTGCGGTTACGCTCGCTGCTTCCGAGGTCAAATTATTTAAATCAGAATCTGAATCAAATTTTAATTCAAAACTCCTGCCAGTGAGGTGCAGATTTGGTTTTATCAGTTATTTCGAAAAAAAGATAATTAAGCGAAAGCGTGTGGGCAATTTTATGAACGACGTAGTGGAGAACTACATGGTATGGATAAAAAGGTAGTATGTACCGTAATCCGGGGTCAAATTGATCACGGCAATGATCAGTGTTCCGGCGAACAATTTCTTCGAAGAGCAGTAATTTTCTTCCATTACTCGCCAGCAAGAAAAATTTCTTTTCGAAGAAAATACGCGCCGGAATTCGTCTACAGATTAGTTGTTTAATGTTTCGTTGACATCACAGATATGTCATGTTTTCTACTTTATAAACATCTAATGATGATTTTGAACTACAGTTGACTCTCCACAACTCGATATATGCTATAAATAGATGGATTTATCGGTAACTTCGAATTTCTTTACATCGTGCTCTCCTTAGGTCGATATTTCCGTAACTCGATATCTCCACTAGTCGCTGTCACGTTAGAGGTAAATGTCTCCATAACTCGATATTTATTTTAAAATACTAGTTCTTCTTTGGAGGTTGAAGGTTTGGAGGAATAAATCCATGTAAGTTGTAATAGAAGTTCAAAACATTAACAAATAATATTATTGTTTGTCAGTAAAGTAAAATGATTTTACAAAAAAAAAAGTTTTCGAATAATAGTTTTTAAAATACAATTACCAAAATAATATTGCCTTCTTAAGGATGTGATCATTAATGTATTGGAAATGCAGAAATTTGTTTCTTTGATTTTGGGATTGTGTCCGTATAGTCTATAACTCGATAATTCTATAAGTCGATGGTCTCTTGGATATCGAGTTATGGAGATTCCAAAGGATGGCATAACAAAAAGTTGTGAAACGTGCCTTGTGATGTGATTAATATGCCCCCGGATTACGGTATATGCATTTGTATACAATTTGAGTACAGAATTATTTTATTCTAGTTTCGACGAAATTTCCGCCTGTAAAAAGCAACAGCTGAAATTATTGTCATGATATTTGCGCAGTTTTGGAAACGGATACGAAAATATTATAATACTTGTGGTATTTTTGTGTTAGCTTGGTAAAAACGACAAACACATTAGTTAACATCTACACAGATAACACTGAATCAACAATTTCACGCCACAATACTCGGTTCGTGGCCGCATCTCTCCATCCTCCGTTCTGCCCCACGCTCGCCAAATCGATACGCACTTGATCCGCCCACCTAGCTCGCTGCGCTCCACGCCTTCTTGTACCAACCGGATCCGAAGCGAACACCATCTTTGCAGGGTTGCTGTCCGGCATTCTTGCAACATGCCCTGCCCATCGTATCCTTCCAGCTTTGGCCACCTTCTGGATACTGGGTTCGCCGTAGAGTTGGGCGAGCTCGTGGTTCATCCTTCGCCGCCACATACCGTTCTCCTGCACACCGCCGAAGATCGTCCTAAGCACCCGACGTTCGAAGACTCCAAGTGCTTGCAGGTCCTTCTCGAGCATCGTCCACGTTTCATGCCCGTAGAGGACTACCGGCCTTATGAGCGTTTTGTACATGGTACATTTGGTGCGGGCGTGAATCTTTTTTGACCGCAGCTTCTTCTGGAGGCCATAGTAGGCCCGACTTCCACTGATGATGCGCCTCCGTATTTCACGGCTAACGTTATTGTCAGCCGTCAGCAAGGATCCAAGGTAGACGAACTCGTCGACCACCTCGAACGTATCCCCGTCTATCGTAACACTGCTACCTAGGCGAGCCCTGTCGCGCTCGGCCCCACCAGCTAGCATGTACTTTGTCTTGGCCGCATTCACCACCAGTCCAACTTTTGCTGCCTAGCGTTTCAGGCGGCTGTACAGGTCTGCCACCTTTTCAAATGTTCGGCCGACGATGTCCATATCATCCGCGAAGCAAACAAATTGACTGGATCGTACCCCGGCTGTTAAGCCCGGCTCTCCGCATAACACCTTCTAGCGCAATATTGAACAACAGGCACGAAAGTCCATACCCTTGTCGTAGTCCCCGGTGAGATCCAAACGAACTGGAGTGTTCGCCTGAAACCTTCACACAATTTTGCACACCTTCCATCGTCGCTCTTATCAGTCTCGTGAGCTTCCCGGGAAAGCTGTTCTCGTCCATGATTTTCCATAGCTCTACGCGGTCGATACTGTCGTATGCCGCCTTGAGGATATTTACCTCTAGTAAATCAGCATTCCGGTAAACAATATTGGAATGGCCGTAGGTCGGATAATCTAATAAAAAACACGTGTGTGTTCAATGAACTACAACGGCAAAGTGAAAATTTATTTTCTAGAATCTTAACGCTAAGCGCAACATGCGCGTAACCATAGCAACATGCTTCAATTCAAATATTCAAGGCATGCTGCGTTCAACGTCGTCATCTCCTACACTCCTCCTCGACGGAAGGACTCCAGCAGCTTCACGGAAACCCCTCAGTTTTACGGACTGCAAAGGCTTCGTCATCATATCCGCAACCATCGCATCAGTCGGACAGTAACGAATGTCGATTTCACCATTCTGCAGCAGATCTCGAACAAAGTGGAATTTCGTCTCGATATGCTTCGAACGGCGGCCAATGGTTGGTGAATTCGATTGCTTGATCACCCCTTGGTTGTCCTCGAATACCACCACTGGTGAGGTCACGTTAACGTCGAAATCGCTCAAAATTCGGCGAACCCAACGGAACTCTTGGAGGCACTCGGCAAGTGCCACGTATTCGGCTTCGGTGCTGCTGAGCGTGACACAAGTCTGCTTCTTCGAGCTCCAGCTAATTGAACCACCAGCGAAACGGAACAGAAAACCAGACGTCGATTTTCGGTCACTAGTGTCGCCGGCCCAATCAGCGTCGACGTAGACCTTCAGTGCTGATCCATCTACTCCTAGGACCAACTCGTCGTTCAGCGTGTGCTTCAGGTATCGCAATACCCGTTTTTCTTCCAGCCAGTCAGCTTGCGTCGGGCAGCTGGTCTTCCTCCCCAGAATGGAAACTGCAGCTGCAATATCCGGACGCGTGTTCACGGCCACGTACAATAAACCACCAATCAAACTGGCGAATTGGTGATTATTTGTCAATTTGTCGGCATCTGTCTCTTTCTCAACTTCCGAATGGCCCATAACCTATTGGAATGGCCGTAGGTCGGATAATCTAATAAAAAACACGTGTGTGTTCAATGAACTACAACGGCAAAGTGAAAATTTATTTTCTAGAATCTTAACGCTAAGCGCAACATGCGCGTAACCATAGCAACATGCTTCAATTCAAATATTCAAGGCATGCTGCGTTCAACGTCGTCATCTCCTACAAACAACTTCAGGATTAGCTATCAAAAATGTATTAAATAAACTTCTATCGTAATTTATTGATTTTTTATAATTAAAAAACAATAACAATCACGATCACGTCTTACGCCGATGACGGCTAATCTGCACGGGAAAAAAAATCTGTGGTTAAAATTACTATTTTAGCTGACTACGCCCATTCTTGAAACTACCATGGAAATTCAGACCAATTTACTATGTTTACGGTACACCCCACCGCATTACTGGTACATTTGACAGAAATAATTTACAACAATCTGATTCCGACTACAGACATGGTAAAATCAAGCGCATTTCTGGTCTGCTGAAAATTGCCGGTGCGAGCG
Source organism: Aedes aegypti (assembly GCF_002204515.2). Lineage (NCBI taxonomy): Eukaryota > Metazoa > Arthropoda > Insecta > Diptera > Culicidae > Aedes > Aedes aegypti. Next base: position 241,383,106 of record NC_035108.1, on the reverse strand, counting down.
CTTAAGTTAACCCCCTAAAATGGTAGTTTTTACCGCACAATTTTTTTGCGTGTGGAATGTGCAATGTTGGCTTTTCAATATGACTGTCGCATTTTTCCATCCAAAACTGAGTTTAAACTACTCAACGGGTAGTTCGCAGCTTGAATAGTGGTTATCACGCCCAATGGTATGAGTGCCCTATTGTAGATGTAGTTGTGAACCTTAGAGGAAAACAATATGCACTCAGTCTAGAAAAACACCCAGAAACCGGGTATAAATATTTCAAATTGGGTAATATTTCCATATGCATTTTGATGAGTCTGGAAAGTGTGTGCATGTTTCTTTGAGGAAAACAAAAACAAACTGTGTATGACGAGCGTATGCTAGTCTACGTGTGTTCAAATGTCACTAAGCTCTATGCCTCACGTTGAGTTGTTTTTACTCAACTATTTGTTTTCTGAGTGTTTGACAAATTCAATGATCGATTAACTTATTTTATGTGATTAAAATAATATCCAGTCTATATATACTGCGTTTTCGTAGCGATTATAAAGACGTTAAGTGACATTTCGAGTGATTCCGTAACTAGTTTTGCCAGAAAGTACGCAAGTTCAAGTATTAAACTTGTATGGTATAAATGCAATAAACTGAACAAGTATTTTTTTACTCAAATTTGGGTTTTAGTCGAACTACTCAAAAGTTGGGTTAAATGTACGTATTTGACAGGATGGAAATCACCCATTTCTTGAGTTCCACTGTCTTTACTTAATTTTGAGTTTAAAAAAACTCATTTTTGAGTACTTCGATTTCTCCGTGTAGGCACACAAAATCTATGCATATTGTTCGTTATTATTGCCATAGCGTAGCTCGCGGTTTAAAATAAAAGTAAGTTGCATTTCTATCATCGTCAAAAGCACAATGCAGTGTTGTTTTCCTTCTTGCGGTGTCGATTTTCATAATCTGAAGAACAATTATAACGATGATAACATTTCGCATCATAAGTTTCCAACCAATATCGATGCGCGGGATCAATGGCTAAATGCCATTGCTAACGCGGATAAAAATTGTTAAGAAAACTAAAGACATTCAATGCACATTCTCACATACCAGCTATGCGCAGTTTTTGTCTTGTTTGGCGCATTTTGTCCCATTTTCTCTTATACGGATGGTAAACATTCAACAAATATATGAGTGTGCGTGAAAATTGCAACTGGAGTATAAATTTACACGGAGAAATCGGCAAATGCTATTTAACATATTATAAATGACATTCCAAATATTAACCCACTTTAATCATTGCAACTGATAACAAAAACGCTTGGCCGCAATTTTTTTATACTTTGCAAATCTTATTTATGAGATATAATAAGCTGAGCATATGACATAGCAGATATTACTCTAGGGACTTTATAAAATTCACTAGTCATTTTCTTCACCTATTGTACAAAATGGAAGCCATCGCAAACATCTCCATATTTTCACGTGTGTTTTCACCTTTTCCATAAGTTTAATTCCATGACAAATTGCATTTAAAAAACATGCACCATTCACGGTAAGTTTCGCATTCAATTGACGCTACTGTTCCATGTATTTGTATTTTACTGTATTATTTCTCCCTCAGAAAACAAATTCGTTCTGTTTGGCCTCGTATCAGAGCGCGTCGCGGACGGCTCCATTTTCTGATCATTAATCGGCATACCAGGATCTTCTTTGAAATTGGAAGCTATGAACATCAAGCAACAAGAATTATTGTCGTTTCGTTAATCGAGTGAAACTGGCCCGGAAAGAATCAAACCAAACGGTTCTGTTTCGCGCCACTCCGTGTCGGATCCGTACGATCTGCAACGAGGTTCGTGGCTCGATATGGATGGTCATGATTAAGGTTTCACGGATTCTACGAGGATATCGTCGAAATGTTTTACTCTAGTAGAAGATGTAGTATATTTATTTTAGTAAATTATTATTTATCACATATTTGCGTTTCATTCATTATTGATAAAAAAGTAAACAATGAAAACACAAACTTTTAAATGGAAATAGTGGATAAAATTGTTTTATGCATGGCTTAAATAAATACACAATATGCATGCTCAAATATAATTATCATTTATACTAGCAAATCATAGAGTTGAAATATGCATGACTTGGGGTGAACAGACCAAATATGGTTTTAGTATGACCTTTATGCTATTCAACATATATTTTTTTAACCGTGTATGCTCCCGATAAGAAGGCACAACAAGACCTGTCAAATACCATATTAAAAAACTATGATGCCATCCCTCTGGAAAATTACGAATCGGCTTTCTTTTAATTTAGGCTAAGTTTAAATTTAACTTCAAAACTTTGGTTCATGTATTTTTTTGTAAAAAAAGTTAATTTTTCATAGAGTTCCAGTTGATTTGTAATAGTATCTACGTTATTATCAGTATGTTGTAAGTTCATTGTTGTAAAACTAAAGGTTTAAATGTTTAGTATTCTTTTTGAAAATCTCGTGCATTCTCATATAAAAGTATTTTTTATATCTTGTGGTGTATTATTAGATGTTTGTTTTCTATTGTCGAACACTACGTTTTAAAATATGCATCCTAATTATTAATGTTTCCAAAATTCGTTTTATTAACTAAACCTTCCTAGTGTGAAGCACATTAGCTTTTTAAAATTTGCTTGAGTTTGAGCTTGAGCTTGATTGGCCGCCCGTGGATGCTACTCCAGTATCGCCAGATTAGCTGCACTTACACAAGGAACCAACCGAATGACTGCTTGGGACTAACAGACACCCTCAGAGTATAAGTGCTGGTGATCTTCTATTTTTAGGCTATAATGGCGCCTGCCACGTCAGAATGCAGACCAATGTGGGGAAGGGGGAGGAAATGATGTTGCACTTATACTAGCCCACTGTAGACCGTGGAGTACGACTGCATCTACGCCAGTTAATGCGGAATGTATGGATTGGGGTAAGGCATGGCAACAAGGTTTGCTTTTGTGGTTAGCAGACTGCCTATGTATCAGGCGTAAGGAAAGGCATGCGCGTGGAAGAATGGAAGCGTTAGGGAAACGGTTTCTTGTCCGTCTCTGGTTCTAGCGTTTGCTATGAACGAATAGTTTGAGTGTGATAGATTTAGAATGGAAGACAGAAGCAAGTGAGAGATATACAACTACAAAGTATGAGGAAAGGAACGGGCCTGGGATTGAACCCATGACCTTCTGCTTATGAAGCAGAAGCGGTAGCCATCAGACCACCAACCCCGTCTCTTTTTAAAATTTTACAAAATCCTATAAAATAAGTATTTACACTAAAACGCAAATTTGAGAATAATTATTTAATGTTCTATTTGAGAATACAAATTTATCATACTTCTTAGGTCAGTCTTTATTCGCAAACCAAACCTTTAAAAATGGCCGAACAGACCTTGGGTAGAGTCTACTTCCTTTTTTCTTATGCATGTACTTAAGCATCTTTTAGAAATGTATATTATCAATTGTTTCTACGAATAAATTTTAAAAGAACCTCTTTCGAAGCTTTTTGAGAATGCTTCCAAAGTATATAGTTATGAATTCATACGTAATACAGAAATGCTTCATAGAATTTATCGTTTTCGTTGAATCGCTCATGAAATCTAGAGTGCCTGTAAACAAGAGTGACGTCATGTTCCAGTTTTGACAGGTCTCCTGCTCAATTGGAACGCGGATTTGTATGGAAATGACAGTTCGTCGCTGTTCCAATTTTGACATTGACGCCACTCTTATCTAGATCCACTCTGATGAAATCATGCATGGTTTCTCGCTCAACAATTCAAAAGGGCCAATCCTCACATCGTTGACTCTGAGAAAATTCGATTTGAATTCACCACATTTTCAATTCCTATTTTTCAATATTCAAATCAATCAATGTGATTTCTTGCTAGTTGAGTGACGATTTACTATTACTACCCGCTAATAATCGATTTTATTCTGAAAACTGACAAAAATGTGGAAAAAATTATGAGTTTAAATGCTTGGCCCATTTCCGATTTTCATCAAGGCATGGGTCTTTTTTAATTGGCCAAAATAGAATTTTATTAGCGTGTTTGGCCCAAGGCTAGGCCTTTTTGGTTTTCAATGAATGAGCAAAAGAGTGTCATTGGCCTCTCACCATGCTAAGGCCAATGACAGTTTGCGAAATTTTCCGATTGTAGGCCCTCTTGATGGAGCGAGAACAAATCATTGGCCCTTTCGAGCGAGGGCCAATGAATGATTTGGATAAAAGCGGTTATTGGCCGTTTTCAAAAACCGAGTTCATAACGGTAAATTTTATGATTATGTTGACAATGTTTGCATAGTTTGTGGCAGTGTTGATAGACTCACACTCAAAATCTCAATCAATACGCTCTCCCGTGAGAGCAAACTCATTAGTGATCTGCTTCGCAAATCTCACGCTTGAGATTTTGATGCAAAATCAACTCAATCAACTCAAACCGTAAAAAATGATTCAGTCATGAAACCCGGCAAAAACTCGTAAAACCCGAATGTTATTGTTTACGTTGGAAAGGATTAACATAATTTTACCAGACTAACAAGAAATTATTGCCGTGTGTGAGTAAACTGTAGAAATACAAGACAATGAGTTAAAAAGGTGAGCCAACTCATCCATGATTTTTTGACTGCTGAGTTGCATGATTGACAACTCACGCATGAAAAATCTCAAGCGTGAGTTGTGAGAAATTGAGTTTTTCACAACACTGGTTTGTGGGTGTTGGGAGATGCTATCGAATGGTATAAAAACCCGATTTGTGTACAATTTGATCATTGGCCCTCTAGAATTGTTACGCGAGGTTTCTTCAAAGAAATGTGGGGAGTCGGATCCTGTTCTTGGCACTTTTGATACACTTCGGCTGGAGGTTTTTAGAAAGCCACGAAGTTTATATTTGACAAGAATATGCGCGGTATTAACAGCAAAAGCAAGTCCACGTAGGGAATGATTTTTCTAACTAGTTAAATTTTATCTGGAGGCTGCACGTCGAAGGAAATAGTTTCGTTCAACCATCTAAATAAGCCGAGATAGTGTTATATTATTTAGTGACAGTTCAAATTTAAATTTAAAGTACTTCAATACCCTAATAAAATCAAATATAGGTGTGGACAATATTTAATTAAGGTATAATACCAAATTAGTGTATACATAGGTTCCCAGAGTCCTAGCGGTAAACGCGCAGCTATTCAACTAGATTAAGTTAAGTTAGATTAAGGGTTGGGAAAAAATCTGAAACTCACTCTACCAAGGTATCTATAAGGGAGGTATATCAATGTGTCATTTAAAGAAATCCGCCATATTGGCAAAACATTTGACAGCTGGCAAGTTTGTGTTACTCCATCAGATCAGCAAGCCTTGAGATCCTAGCAACTTTTTCCCCTCACTTTTTATTTTGTTTCGTAAACGTCATTTAACAACCAAGAAGAAAACATGATGCTTTGATTGGTTTTATTCAATTGAAGAACCTAAATGATATTGAACCAGTTGACCCGTTAAATAAAACAAAGAAATAATAGATTACGGTGACAACATGATAATTACGCTGGAAAAAGTGGCTAGAAAGTCACATTCGACATTCTTCCAGCTGTCCCTTTGTCATTCATACCGCTAAATAGGACGTAAAGGAAGTAAGGATCTTTTATCAACCCCTTGCTTTTAAAGAAAATGTAGTGATGGAAATCCCTTTCACACAATTCTGATAACTTCAAATTTCTTTCCGATCATATTTTTTTATTTGTAAACTATAAACACAATTCATGACTATCACTAGAATTTCACGGACGTACCACAATCCTACATGATATCAAAGCGTTATGCAAAAGTATCTGAAATTGATGAATTCACTTAGTTTTGTGTAGTACATAATGAACTCCATAATTGAAACTGTCCTCGAGACCAAAAGGAAGGCACCACGGTCTTGAGTTGCGCTACGCAATTGTCTGTATCACCATCACTTTACGATTTCGTTTTATTTCGAATATTTTCTCCCATTGTGGAACAACAGCATCCTGAAACACAACAACTGATAATAAAGACCCAATCTAAAAATATGTACATTTATTTTGTACCTGTATCCTGAAAGTGTCGTTTATATCAGCAGAAAATTTTCCTTTTCATTTTTCAATCCGTAATAATAAACATTACGGCCCCATGAATACGATAGCAACCATTGGAGGGGAAAAATGCATCAACAAACTGGCCAGCTCGCCGACTCGCCAGCCGTCGTTTTCCTCCCCTCGCTGTTCAGCACTTCCCGCATCCACTGACTGCTTAGATTGCTGTACCTTTCTTCAATATACCTTGCACTCTACAGTAGCCAAACAAAGCCAATCACAGTCAGCGAAGCCAGTGAAATTCACGCCCATCGCTGCTGTAGGCAAATGCCTTGAAAATTGCAAAACACCCGTTGCTAAGGGCAACCCGAAATTACTGTAGAAAAATGTTCTAGGGAAAGTGTACCAGTTATGGCCATAGTGGTTCCCTATTTGGCCATATGTGAAATTTCGATAACTTTCACATTGTTTATAGTTTTGCATGTTTTAACATCTAGATACATCCTTTATCTTACTGCTTAAACACACAAAACTTTTCTAAATGTGAAGAAATTTAAGTTAACACGTATGGCGAAATAGGGAACCACTATGGCCATAACTGGTACACCTACCCTATTTCCCGCTGCATTTCCCGCATTTAGAGCCTTCAATGACACTCATGATTTAGAAAATTCGTGCACCCAACAGAGGCTACTTGATGAGATTCACGTTTTTGAACTATTGTACTGGGAGAGCCACGTGATTTTCGCGAAAAGTCAAGCCTACTACTATTACCATTCCCAGCACTGAGATTAACCAGAGAATTGTGGGTTCGAATCCCACCAGTCGAAAGTCTTTTGGTAAAGTAAATTTTCTCGACTTGCCAGAGCAAGTATCATCGTACCTGCCACACATATGGAACAGAGCCTGCTTCTCAGCTTAGTGTTCTTATGAGCACTTCCACAGTTATTAACTGAGAGCTTACTAGGTATACCAATGACCATTTTTGGGATAACTGTGGAAGTGCTCATAAGAACACTAACACTAGCCTGAGAGGCAGGCTCTGTCCCAATGAGGACGTACTGCCAAGAAAAAGCAGTATACGATAAACAGGCTCTCACAATGTGCTGCATATCATGATTGTTAAATAGAGCGATAACTGAGAGATTCTCTCAGTGGCGCAACAATGGAGGGTTTTTCAAGCAATTTAAAGTTCTTTAAAAGTGGAATACTGTTATGATAGGGTTTCTTTATAATCATAAGAGTAAGACTTCATCGAACAACTACAAAGACACAATAAAAACATCAATCATTTTTCCCTTGGAAGAAAGCGCATATTCCGGAGAAACGTCCTCTATTCCATTTTGCAACATTTTTAAAACCCACTTTTTTGGTAGAAAGTTGTGAATTCAGAGATATATCCTTATATTTGTTCGTGATAGCAAGCATACCTATTCAGTGAAAATTTGAAAGTGACCATCTGAGAGATTTTTGTCCCAATCGGTATCCAAGGAGGATTACCAATTTGGCTTGAGTGGCAACTAATAGATGGTTTATATATCCTATATTTCCAGGATTCTGCTCTAGAGGCCGGTACGTCGGTTACCGGAGGCCAGAGTGTGGTCAACCCATGGGCAACGATTGGTGGAGTTGCGACCACAATTTGCCAGCAGAATGAATTCATCGTTCCGGATAACGCCGTCGTGGGTGATGTGCTTGTCCTGACCAAGGCCCTCGGAACTCAAGTGGCCGTCAATGCTCACCAATGGCTGGATCAATCAGAACGCTGGAATCGTATCAAGCTGGTCGTATCCGAGGAGGATGTTCGCAAAGCCTACCATAGAGCAATGGACTCCATGTCCAGGTTGAACCGAATTGCCGCTCGATTGATGCACAAATACAACGCTCACGGCGCCACGGATATCACCGGATTCGGTCTGCTGGGTCACGCCCAAACCCTGGCATCGCATCAGAAGAACGACGTTTCCTTCGTCATCCACAATCTGCCGGTGATCGCAAAAATGGCTGCTGTGGCCAAGGCCTGCGGTAACATGTTCCAGCTGCTACAAGGCCACTCGGCGGAAACTTCCGGAGGATTGCTGATCTGCTTGCCACGTGAACAGGCCGCCGCCTATTGCAAGGACATCGAGAAGCAGGAAGGGTGCCAAGCATGGATCATTGGCATTGTCGAGAAGGGCAATCGCACCGCTCGTATTATCGACAAACCACGAGTGATCGAAGTCCCAGCTAAAGAGTAAGATCCCAACACTTTGTGAAAACCATTCTTTCCTTCTTTCATTATCCAGTTTGACGAATCCGACCGACAAGGACTATCTGTTAATGATATTCTGTAAGTTTCAAATAATTCCACAATCTGAAGTAAAGCTAAACTTATGATCACAATCACATTACTTGAGCTCTTTTATCAATAGAAAATAAGAAACCCAGATTCTTTATCAAACTTAAGTTTCTAATTAGTGTTTTAACAGAGTAAAGAGAGAAATGTCAGTCGAGAAATTGAGAGAGACAGACATGGCAAGGGAGTGTAACAAACAAACAAACTAGACGTAAGCTCATTTAACATTTAATTTTTCTCAAAATCCCCAAACTGTAAACTGCATTGATAAAAAAAACTAAAACTTACTGTGGTGAGCACGCAAGCTGATTGCGAGTATGATAATATAATTTTTCGTTTTATGAAAAACAAAGCTTTCAAAAATATTTTCGAGAAACCACGATTACAGAAGATAAAAAAAAAACATTTTTGTAGATGATAGAATATGGAAATAATAAAATTATTCAAATGAATGTTCGTTCGGCTTATTACTTCTCCGAAAAGCACCCAGAACGATATCGTAGGTGTCATACCGCAGACAAACAGACGTAACACATCTCGATCAAAATTATAACGTCTGTTTGTCTGTGCTTCAACCCAGGCGAATTGACAAATAGCAATGAAATTCCTTGCAGGATAAAAGAGAGGCAGATAGAAAACAGTCATAAATAGGGTCCTAAAGCTCTGTCCCAATTTTAGTATCAAACGCTTAAGTCTAGGGCAGAAACATATGTTTACTCAATTTTTAAATTATTCTCATTGGTTTAAGTCCAAAAAACATTTTTTTTATGATTTTTTAGATTTTGTCACACCCCTTGGTTTAAACTCAAATTTTGGGTATATTTTGTTTTCCGTGTCTCTTCTGAAATGTCAGATAGGAACAACCCCAGTGTTAAAACTGTAAGCCCTGTTGCATTTTTGTCGAAAAAGTGAATGTCAAACATGATCACAAGTGTCAAGGTTCATATTTGGAACCATTTTTATAATTGAAGTTTAAAAATGTTATAGCCGTTATTTGAGCTAGAAAAATTGCTAAAGTAGTTGCAAGAACATGCTTTTTCGTATTATAAAATAAAAACAAGAAATCATTAAAAATTTAAGGACCCAATTACTAAAATTTAGTCATTCTGTGACTACCCGTGTTTCTGAGGGTAGAGAACCAATACAAGACCAACAATTCAAAAGGCCTCAAGTCCAAAATGTAAACAAATCAGGTTTTTGCTGATTTTAGTGTATAAGAGCCTATTCTTACTGAAACATACAATAGCCATACAAAAATATGCATGAAAGTTGAAAAAACAACATTTTTCTAAAAGGCCCCATCTCATTTTCCGCTAATCAGATTATTTATCGCAAATGCGGCCTTTTCCTAAAAAGGCCTCATTTCTATATTCGACTGAAACCGAGTTGAGGCCTATTAAAAAAAACTTCAAAATTGCAATTAGAGAACGAAAAACGGTTCAATTTACTAAGTAGAAGTAAGTTGGTGGTGGTTGGTCCCTAGTGATAAATCCTACCTCCGTTCTGGTCACGATCTTCAGATTATCGTGATTCGTCAACATTCGTATTGATAAAGTGGGCGGACAGGCTTGAAATGGGGTTTGAAAGAAAAGAATGTCAGAACAGGTATCCACCGGCGACGCCAAACGGACCAACGTAATGTGGTGTAATCTGGGATTTGTGGATTGAATACTGATATTTTTTGCCAAGCATCAATATGGGTGACTTCCGAGGATAGCGAAACGTAAGAGGGGTTATGACAGGGTTGTGGGTAAATCCATCACATTGGGGTTGTGACTCTGTGTCTTGTCAGGAATAGGGTCTGATTGGTATTGTAGTATGCAATAGAGTTCGGAATTGATAGACAGACTTTGAGGAAAGAAGTTTTGAACGTAAGGCAGCAGCACCTTGGATCTTGGAGGGCGCAGGTCTGGAGAGTTGGGCAGCTGTTTATGCTGGGTTACATTACGTTACATTACGTAGAAAGTGGAATCTGTTTTCCCTCGCATAAATTATGGGAAGTATTTGAAAATGGTTTCTTGTTCAGATTGTGTAACGCAAGAAAGAATCTTTAGCTCTGCGTTATGTTAGGAGGTTATAGTATAGTGCAGGGCCGAAGAGAGGATGAATATTTGATCACTTAAACTTTGCGCTGCAAGATATTCGAAGTCGTTAATCAGGTATATTTAGCCTAAATAATGAACAATCATACGCGTAGAGCCTACGGGTCATGAAGTTAGGATTGAAATCAAAATAATATTGCGCATTTCTTTCACACCACAGGATTATCGCAGAAGTTTTACATGTGCGGAGGTGCCGGTAGAGGTGCGCGATTGCGTCGAGTCGGGTCGGTGTCTTCAGCGGACTCATATTTCGCAAATCGAAGAATCAGTGCTCTGAGGGCATCAACATGATTCGATGCGGTCCCACACTTTTATTTGCGCTTTTGCACTTGTCTTATTAAATAGGAATACTTTGTGTTAGGGAAAGTGTAGGAGAATAAATTATGATTTATTAGAATTTTCTGATAGAGGCAGAGTTCACATGTTACTTAGGTATTTGAAAGCAAATGAGAACCACATTAAATAATAGATAAACACTAATGCTCATATTTTTATATTTTTCATTTCATTTTGGTCCTCATTGCCCGAGCGGAGTCGACAAAACTCGAGGTGGATAGAATCGACGGAACTACGATACGGAAAATAAACAGATGAGAAACTATCGATACATTTATTCAACTATAAAAACCACGTTTTAACGTAATAACTTTATTTCTTTCTTCTCGTTTCAGCAATCCAACAACCAAACCATTTCTACTATCTTTTCATTTCCTCTTCGTTACATTTATAGTCCCTCTGGTACTGAATCGAATGGCGCATTCCGCTTTTATTAGCGCTGTCTTTCCTGTACGTTGAACATGGTGTCGGAGGTGGTGTGCTCTGTAGAACATTGATGTGCTACACGGCACGCCACTTCCGGCATTTTGTTTGGCGTGCGGGATGGGCAGTGCTGGTGATGGGGTGGAGGGCGCTATTCGGTTTAGTGCCAGAGGGACTATATCTATTTAATGTATCTGAAACTTGTGGGACCGCTTTAATTCCGGCGCCTGCTTGTGGAAGAACCCGGTGTGCTAAACGGTATAGGACATGTTAACGGGGGAGGCTTGGTAGGTCCTCACCCAGCCCGTGTCTAGATTGGCGGATAATAGTCTGCCAGGGTGTGGATTGAGCAATTACAATTACAATTACAATTTACTAAGTAGAAGTAAGTTATGCTACGGAGCGATTATGCTCTGTATTATTTTACACAGCGCTTGTCGCAATGGTGAACATGATCAAATTTTCCGTCGGGTTCCTGTAGACTGATGTATTTTGTATCACACTACCTTATAATACCTGCGTCAGCCTGTCTGTACTTCACTAATTATCGACAAAACACGATTTGATTACAATTGCATGAAAAATAACGTTCAATTGCAATATTGAACCAATATTTTCTTGACGACAAACTCGCGTAGCACACCCTATGTTCATGAATGACGAGGGAGTTAATAAATCAACTATTTAATCGACCGCCCGAATCTTTTTTCTGCTGTAGAGATTTCCTTGTACCTTACTTCACCACTTAACACTCTTCTACAGTTCAATTTTCTTATTTCATCATCAATTTTGGATGATTTTCAAAAGGCCACATCACAAGATGATGAAAAAAGAAGCCACAACTAGAAGGCCTCAACACATGTTAGAGTAAACAAAGGCGTCAACTCACTGGCCTCATCAGCGTCGGCCGGCGTCTATGGGCACAAATCAAAAGGGCTTAATACCTTTTGGTGAAATAAAAGCCTCATTTTCTTTGATTCGTTTTTTTAGTAGGATTTTTTGCTAAAATGATAGTAATGAATATTCATTGCTATAAATCAGTTTGTTCAGCGACTTTCTGGATGATAAAATAACATACAATGCATAAATTCATAATATAAATTTGATTTATTGTTTGACAAAACAAGATTGCGTTTTTCTCATTGTTTACTTTTTGGAGATGAGGCCTTTTGAATTGTTAGTCTTGAATAGAGGCAATAAACTTTGACAGTAGGACCAAAGACAAACAAACGTCTCCCTATCATCATTGTCACCACCTTTTTAACGGTCGATTCAAAAATATGACCACCTACCACAGCGCTCGCATCGTTTTTGTTCGTGTTTAAACCCAGTCGAAATAACAGTTAGTGTAAAAATTCACAGCAGAATGAATGAGAGGCAGATAGAAAATTCACTAATAGGCTAAAGTGACCAGACGTCCCGGATTTTCCGGGACAGAACAATCTTCAACTTGACCGTACAATTCGTAGTTGCTACTCCGTGATTGACCGGAATAATCAAAACAGGTAACCATTAAGGTGACACATCTTGGAATCCAAACATGGCAGGCACAATGGCCGGCTTGTGCCCCTACTCACGATTTCAAAGGCACTAATCTGCTAAAATAATGAACGTACAAAGTCAATCTTCTTATTTTAAGCTTTCTGGTAGTGCACAAAGCTGTAATTTGATGCTTCTTTCGCGAGATTTGTGCCCTCAAAGTTTTGGTACATCATTGAATTTTGATTCCAAGCTGTTTCACCTTAAGCACTGTTATATGCGGTATATGAGCCATTTAACGGCTTTTCAGTGCCTACTAGCTTCATAAAACATTTTCAAATGCTAATAGGCACTGTGACCCTCAGGTACTGATATTGGCCTTATATGGGTATAAAACGCTTTATTTTAGTGCTTGTAAGCCCTGTGCCAATCAGCTGTTCACAACGACTGTCAATGCTGTTCAACGGCCTATAGTGCCATGACGTTTGTAAATCGAAACAGAAATGAATCGGGGTTGCGAAGCCAAAAGAGATTTCATATCACGCTCGCACCTACGAAAAATATCGTAAGCAACTGGCAACGCATGAGAGAATAAAGTGAAACACATATATCTGCCTCTTTTTCGCAAACCCAAGATGCAAATGCAAATAATGTATCCTCGAATGTATCAGGACCTTCGAAGTCCCGAAAATCTTTCAGAACGAATATGCGGCGGAAGACGTTGCCATGAATGCTTTGATATATGCTGCATTGCTGTACTTTTATGATGCTAGAGATTTTAAGTTATGAAACAAAATATATACTAAATCGATTCTAAAGGTTTGGGAAGGGGGGGTGTTGGTTGATAAGCGGTTAGTTTTTCTGTGGATTTTGCTTCCGCGCTGCTATGTGGTAATAAATATCTCTAGACACATTTCATCAGAACCTCGCCGGCATAACCAGCATTGCTCATGATTTAGCAGGAAAAATATACACATGCTGCTGCAAAGTTATCTCTTTCAAATACGATGTTTAACCTACTAATCCACTTGTGCAGCAATGGAGCAGATGGGAAAACGACGAGCATTATCAATAAGAACACCGACAACTGCAATTTGAGCCTGGATAACGCAGCAAAAAAAAAACATCACAGAAGAGAGCATGAGAAAAGGAAAAAAGTATTGACCATTGCAATAGAGGTAATAAACTATAGAGGAAGAATGTCGCTGGCGTCGCTGCAGAAACATCTTTTGCTGGCGGAGATAGGCGGGGCTATAAATGTCAACGCGAAAAAGTATGCAGTTTGACACTTATGTACCCGACATGTTTCTGAGCGAGAACAAAGGGAACAGCAGCGACATTCGTCCTCTATAGTTTTCTATCCCTATTACCATTGCACGAATTTTTAGATTTTAATGAAATTGTTCATGTGCTAAAGACAATTTGCACACTCACTAACATCAGCAGGCGTATGCCTCGAAAGCTATTTATGACGTTTCAAAATAATTCCAAGCAGTGAAATAGATTGCATGAAAACTTCTTTTCAGTTATGTTTATTAGGCTGTGAACCGTTTCACCAATTCGTTTAACTATTAGTTAAAATTTGACATTTCGATAGTTATGTTCCCCTCAAATGGTTAAATTGAACTTAGCGGTCGACCCATTTGAGCTTTGACAGTCAAGTAGTTATTTCAGAACAAAGTTGACAGATGGTTAGTTATTCTCAAATTCACGGGAGCAGAAAATAACTTTCGAACTGTCAAGTTTAACCATGCTCCAGAGCAGGGTTATTGTGAACCGGAGGGGAAAAAACTATCGAGCTGTCAAATTTTAACTAAAAGTTAAACGAATTGGTGAAACGGTTCACAGCCTTAGAAAGTAACCAGCATTGGTATAGAAAAGTGCCTGCCGTATTGCCAGCTACACCCAGGGATGCCAAGCCAATTTTTGAAAAATCTGGAAGATTTAAAAAATTTGTCTGGAAAAGTCTGGATCGCTTTTGTCGTATATGGAGAACCTTACAAATTATTCACAAAACCTTACAAATTCATTCCAAATTTTATCTGGATCTTCCAGATTTTTGTAAAATAAAACCTTAAAAATCTGGAATATTCCAGACAAATCTGGAAGGTAGGCAACGCTGGCTACACTCCACAAACAAACTCCATTTCCCTTGGCTCTTTTCCTGGGTTCTTAAAATCACGAACGGCAGCCAATACCCAGCAGCTGTAATGGGGATGGGCATATTATTTTCTTTGTGAAGATATTATCTGATGATCCTCAATGATAGTGTTGTGGGAGATTCGGTAGGAGTTCTTCCAGCAAGATCTTTAACTCAAATTTGCGTTTGATCAGTCTTGCATCGAGCCATCCAGGACCTCCACCTCCACGTTTGTGGGTGTAGACCTTTTTGGACCATATTCGGTAAAGATAGGACGTACTGTAGCGAAGCGCTGGGTTTGCCTTTTCACTTGCCTCACGATCAGAGCTATACATCTAGAGGTGGTTGCAGGGGGTGGGAAACTCGGCTCACTTGAAATTGTGCCGATTTGTGCCGACTGTGCGGAAGCGAGCGATCTAATCGCCATGTCATATTTGTCTGGTTGCACTGCAGTAACTGGCAACTCTGATCGTTGCATGACAGATTGTTTTTGTTTATTTTTGAAATCAACGAAATTGTTGAGTTTGCTTGGCGGAGACGGCTTTTCAGATTTTTGAACATATTTATGGTAAGTTTTAGGAATAATATAATTATATATGTTTTCAACGATATATTCATACATTTCAGTTCAGTGACTAAGAAATGGAGCAGAAATTATCTTTGATTTGAATGCTAACCAGGACAACGGATGTGCTACGGATTTGATGGATGACGCTGGATTGTGTAAAACGGTTAACTACAACTCTACAACTATAGGATCTATCCGAGGAATCCCAAGGCAAAGCTGGCGATCAAGAGAGCGGTTGAGCTGAAACACTTCGTGGTAGATGAATGGCATTTGCGGAAGTTAAGAAAATTGTTGAGAATCGATCTGGCACAGTCGTTTCTATGAGTTTCCGTGACCAAACTGGCTAATCCACAACGCCGGCACCAATGTGCTGAAAGGTGACCCATCGGGATTGTTCGTGACCGTGGAATGCCGCTGGTATTGCTACTTAGTGGAAGCTGGGTTTCAAAAATCGACGTGGGCCATCGCGGACCCTAGCATCAATTTGAACGCCAAAGACCAGCTACCGGAGAATCAATATAAAAATGGTTGTGATAGCTTTGACGGAACAATATATGATGCACGCTGCAGTATTAAAATAGCTGTAACGTCTGATTATCTGTGATATCTATATACTTTTCAATAAATCTACCTCTAGGATGTGACTTCTATGACATCAAGATTATAAACCTGAATTCATTAGTTTTCATATATTTGAACCACTATTTACGACTATGAACTAATTTGATAATTTTAGCAGCTTCTTTCTCAGCTGCCACATAAAAACAAGAACGAATTTATCTTGTGCATCTCTGCCGTGGGGTGGTAGACTCTTCCAATCTGATGACAAATTTACCTTTCCGCTTCGGTCTCGTCGAGTTGATGTATTTTAGCAAAATAACGGTTCAAGTTTTTCCACGTCCATCTGCAACGTGCAAACGCTTGTCAGGATTTGTCAGTAATATTTCTGGTTTTTATCCTTCTCGGCTGAGCATTTAGTTTCATTTGACCATTTTCTAGTTCTTGTTCAAGTATCTCTTGGCGGAGATTTCAAAACTTGTTTCTCAGCCTGATCACAATCAATAATTGATTTGGATTTGTAATTAGTCCACAAATATATTGGGATGGGCCTGCACAAAGGTGCGACAGGCATCCGGAAAACTTGGTCGTCGGTTTAAATTTGGTTGATGAGAATTTTCTGACCCTCGGTGAACAAGATAATGTTTCATTTCTCGCCGCGGTTGTTTTGCGGAATGGCCACCTTTCGCTGGAAGCTATTTATAAAGAAAGGTACATTCGTTAGATTGGCCATCGTCGGGTGATGTATTTCGGTGGTTTTAGAAGACTTCCTACACCGTATACATTTTTCATTTAGTACTTACCAAACCAAATCAAATTCTGGATGAAAGAAGCTGGTTAATCCGCGACCATTTTTTTTTATTTACTGGTTAACAACCAGGACAACAACAAAGTTTCAGTTGTCAAATCAAATCAGAAAAAAAATGCTGTTTAGAAGGGTGCCCAGATGTGCGGAATAATGTGCCGGGCACAATGAGCCGAGTTTCCCACCCCCTGCGTAACACTTAGAACAAATCGCGATCAAAATCATAGTCACGAGGACATGTACGCCCAATGCTAAAATCGGTTTGTTTGGCCGGCTGGCCAACAGATGGCGGTAGTGTATAAACGTCAAACGCGAACAAAAACGATGCGAGCGCTGCAGGTGGCGGATTGGCCACCTACCATATTTTTGAATCAATCGTTAAAAAGGTGGTCGATGCACAATGATGAGAGTGTGACGTCTGTTTGTCTGTGGTTTAAATTTTGTATTCCAAATTAGCGTGCTGGGTAGAACTCTTCTAGAGTGTAGGTGAGAAAAATATCGATATTTTACTACGCTAAAAATCGCCCAAACTTCTAGAAGTTTAACCTCAAAACGCGTGACGTGTCAGTTCCGTCCCTCGCTGAATTTTGTTCTCTGCTCCGCTATCGTCTCTGTCGTCACAAGGTAAAAATTTAATTGCAAATCTCAAATTCATCATAAAGATATTAATTAACGGCGAACAAAACCCAAATTCCCAACTTTGCAGTTCTGAACTTCATCCGAAAAATCTACAATGAACGCACAATTATTCAGGTGAGTATTGAATTTATATCGGCATCATTTTGGCTTGATGCGAACATAACCTCTTTTCGATGTGCCGTACAGCAACCAAAGCAGTTCCGTCCTGCGGGGTTACGAAGATCTGGTGGAATGCCCGTACAACCGGGCGCACCAGATAATGCAATTCCGGATGCAGACGCATCTGACCAAGTGCCGCAAAAACTACAAGGACCTTAAGTACGTGAAATGCCCTTTCAACGAAACGCACGACATTCCCCAGAAGGAGCTAGCGGTGAGTAAATTTTAATGAGACAAGGGTCAGAGGCGTCGCAAGGGGGATATTGAAAATATGTCGCACAAGAAGCCAAGTACAGGGCTGATAGCAGGTCACTGTTTATTGACTTGGTCTCTATTTTAATGCAAGTCTCTTCAAATTCGATTTTTTAATGGAAGGTCCCTAAAGTATCTTTTCAGGCAAAATTATTTTTAAGGGACATTTCTAATCCCATAAACAGCCGTTAATATTAGCCCTCACGTAATTTGTGCCCTGCATCTAGACCTGTGCGCCGAAATATTTTTGGTCGGCGGCGGCGTCACGCCGTTGACTATTTTCGGCGGCGGCGGTAGCGGCGTACATCGGCGTGGACAAAAATTGAACATTAAAAAAATCGAACATATAGGGTAACGGTCGTATTTTGGACCCCTTAAGAAAGTGATTTTACTTTTTTGTCCCAATTAATTAATTGCACAGCGTAACCAAGTTAAAACACATACCAAAATGTAGAGAAAAACTTCCTCTACGAGATAAAAATGCCCATACGGTCATGTAGGATCCAAATGACGTCAAAAATAATTGAATTGTGAAGCACTGTCTTTCATTATTTTGGACACACCAATACATTTTGGACCCTCAAAGATATATTTTGGACCCCCGGCTTTTTTTTTCGTTTGGCGACAAAGTCCACGGCACTGGTTGTATAATATGCTTGCCCAAAGTCTAATCAATCGATTGACAATGGAAAAGCGAAGAAATTCTACGCTTTTAGTTGAGAAATTAGAAAAATGTTTTTGTTTACATTTGAAAAATTTCTGACGTCTTCAATGTCTGTGTGTAACGTGTTGTAACGGTTGCATGGATGAACCGATTAAATTAAATTAATTTCAGATAAAATAAACACATTTCCCATGCAAAAATGCTTGATGCAAGTGCGGAGTGGTTCTATCTTTCCAAATGACATGTGGATTGTATTGGTCTTTTGATTTAAACTGGAAAATTTGCAGGAAAATGGCCCAGGGGGTCCAAAATATATAGAGGTCCAAAATATATTGGTTACCCTAACTTATGAAACCGTATGCGTACAAATGCAATCGAAACTGAACTTGAAATTCCATTTCCCATACACTCAGGCAAATAAACTAACGAATTTCATAAAATTTCCCTTATGAAGCGTTGAAAAATCTATAAAAACCTATTTCAGAAGGCTAATATGGATTTCATACCGTTGAAATAATAACCATAATTGATAAAATAGTTAATTATAATGAACGTTCTCAAATTTCATTGCGCGCCTTATGATTTCCATTGCTGTCATTAGTCATTTCCTCAATGATACCATCTTTCATAAGGTTATTATGGATTTCATATTAGTTCAACGAAAACCATAATTGCGAAGCATGTTATCCCTCATTAACGTATATCAATTTCATTGGGCCACCTTATGAAGCACATAGCTGTCGCTAGTGTGAAAAACTCATAAGGTTGTTATTATGAAAATTTGCAAATGGAAACATAACTGGACGCGGATCCATTTACGGAAGCATCATAAATTTGTTCGATTATTTTCAAAGGTAATAAGTTGGTTTTTCTGATAATTTTAAATTAATACGGAATTGAATTTCCTGATAGAATTTCATAGGCAGGACCGTCATTCGACTGGAGAGCAGCATGAAATCACCGCCATCGTTGACATCCCACATATTGCAGTCAACTTTTTATAAGTCTGGTTATGGGGAAGGAAGTACGGCGATAGAAGATTGTAAAAATCGAAAAAAAAAAACCAAAAGAACAGATTAATAAAAAGAGAGTAATGGTTCACTTAATATCAATTTTGCCTTAGAAAAATGGCTTAACCAACGTTTAAAAATCAAATTTTCATTTTTCGCCGCGTCACAGTTCGATATGCAAACTTCACTGCATAATATGCAACAGCACGAGAAAGTAGGTGGAAATTTGCTCTCTACACGTTAGGTAATTAATTACCTAATATTAAGAAAATTAAAGCATTAAAAATTCTGTAAATATTCAAAATGGAATGTATTGTCCATGAGGTATAAAAAACGAGTAAATAAATAATATTTAGTGTTATAAAAAGTAATGTAGTTTATACTACTGAAAGAAGAAATTCTTAAATTATCATATCAATGTTCATAAGGCTGTTCTATGAAATGAGCAAGACATCACATTGGCATGATTCAGATAAATTCATAAGGTGAATCAATGAAATACTTACCGATTTCTTGTGGCAAATAAACATAAGGGAAAACAATGGATATTCATAGTATTTTTGTCTGAGTGTATCTGTCTTACAATCTTATGATTGAAATAGAGTGCAGGAATACTTTCAGTCTTTTTGGTAAGAATTCAAAGTTTGGAAGTTTATATAAAAAATCCTAGTTTCAACACTAGTAAAACCAGCGTTGCCAACCTTCCTGATTTGTCTGGAATATTCCAGACTTTTGAGGCCCCATTTTACAAAAATCTGGGAGATCCAGATAAAATTTGAAACAATTTTGTAAGGTTTTGTAAATAATTTGTAAGGTTCTCCATATACGAGACAAGCGATCCAGACTTTTCCAGACAAAATTTCAAAATCTTCCAGATTTTTGAAAAATTGACTTGGCATCCCTGAGTAAAACTATCATATAATATGTTGTTGCTATTAAGATATATTATCTGACCTGATTATTCGAACTTTTTATTTATGAAAATTGAAGAAAAGTAATTCTCGATTAATTTTTCAAATCGACGTAAGTAACTTCCATACAGTTTTGAGAAAATTAATTCAGAAGAATCACAACCTGTCTTCTAAAACTGTTTTAAAATGAATCACCTTTTTCACATTTTTTTCGCCGTGTACATTGCTTAAATTTTGCATACAATAAGCTCGCATTCAAAAACTAGGGAGTTCCTGTTATTTCCCACAAAAAATTTATTACAAAATGATAAGCCGATTTATTTAGTTACTTTCGACGTTTTTGTACCAGTGTAAAATCGGCTCAAGTAGTGTTTTGTTTTGATTCGTGGTTAAGTCACTTTGTCTCTCCATACAGCGGAGCGGTGAAAGTAGTGGTTAGGTAGCGAAAGTTGAAAATCTTACTTTCGTCGTTTTGTAATTCCGGAAAGTAAACGTTCTAAAAGTGAAAAATCGAGTTGGTTTAGAGCAAAATGTGTAGAATTTTGTCTGCGAAACACGTAGAATCGATAAAGTAAGTTTGTATACTTTTTTGACTTGAGTCTGTTTGAATAAGTTTTCGAGAATTTAATTTTGTGCAAAATTTTGTTTGTTTTTTTTTTTTTTGTAGAAGTATATTGGATTTTTCGCGTTACTTTTGAATTAACTTATCTGATATCCATATCTATAGAATCGTTCATAATATTCCACAATAAATAATCGTGCTGTTTAGATTACTCGAGCAAAGTTCAACATCATGAAGAAAGCATGTTGAAAACATATCTTGTTTTCAGCAGTAAGATGATATCTTTGTTTGGTATCCATTTATTATTATCTTAAGTTCGATATCATATGTTGTTCTTCTACCATTTTTTTATTATTGTAACAATTTTACATAACTATAACTCAAAAGTGCTACATACTAATAAAAAATAAAGTCTTTATTTGGATGACTTCATTTCAATGCCAGTCA
This sequence comes from Aedes aegypti, assembly GCF_002204515.2. NCBI lineage: Eukaryota > Metazoa > Arthropoda > Insecta > Diptera > Culicidae > Aedes > Aedes aegypti. The sequence continues at coordinate 241,361,671 of NC_035108.1, read as the reverse complement.
AAAATATGTGTAACCTCAATGAGTTCTCAATGTCCTTGATGCGCAAAAAGTTTTCAAATGTTTAAACTGCTGTCACTGAGAGCTGTTAAATGTCAAAATTTCGGAAACATTGAAGTGCTTATAGCGTTTTTTTCTAAGCCAATATATGGCCAACTGCAAGTAGTTCAGATATGATCACCAGAGAAAAAGATTTTTCAATGACTTTTTCCGCGGGGATGGAAGATATTCGCATTATTCAATTGTCAGAGTCACGTGATGTTCATGACATTGAACATCACTGTCACTTATGGCAAAAATCGTTTTTAATTTGATTTTTTAGGAACAGGTTTCTGCTTTCAGTTTTGATATAACTGTTAAAATGATCAAAATGATAAGAAGCTGAGTAATCCAAATCTGCGGCATCACAGTATCAACATTAGTTTCCAATATAACTAATGTTTATTCTGGTATAATTTCACGTAGTTAAAATGTTGTTTACATTAGATTAGATAAGTGGCTTTTCGTACTCATGTTGCGTACACTAGAGAAACGAGCTCGATTTGTCGCACAGGGTACATCTCTACCTAATACCTTTAGGGTCGTTGGGGGATCACTTAGCGTCCACGTACGGACTTCAAATTTATACCTGTTTTTTTTTTCTTACCAAAACGAGCACTTTACAATGACGAACTTTTAACATTTTGCATTTTCGATAAATAAGGGACGGCCTAATGTCCATCCATTTTTTCAAGGTTTCCAATGAGAATGACAGAATAAATTATCGCCAAGCTACAATTCACCGTGCATTAAAAAAATATATGCATTTCAATAAATTATATTTATTTACAAATCATTATAAGCGAACTAGAATACCACCACGAAGCGTGCAATTATACCATAATTCAGGGAAAAATAAAAATTCAGTGATGCATTACAAAAAATAATCAAAAATTATGGTTACAAATACATGTTAAGGTCGCCTCGCACCATTCTATATCACCATTCATCGTGCGTATAGTTTTCGACATGATTTAATTTTGTACCTTGAAGAAATGTTGTTGGTGGATGAAATATGTTGCTGGTAGTATGCGCACTCACTTTTAAGGGTATTCAAATCTTATATTAGAACTAGTTGTCCCGGCAAATTTCGTTTTCCATCAAGTAGGCTATTGAAAAATGTCATGAAATCTTCAATACAAAATGACAGATTAGTTTTCTCCCGTTTTTCTGACTATCCCGAAAACTTTCCTAAACTTTCTCGCCGCACTAAACACGTTGCATCCCCTGTCGAACACAACAGTGAAAGAATTATGCAAATCCGTTCACCCCGTTCTCATGCCATTTCGTGACATACGAACACCATTCCATTTTAATTTATATATATAAAAATCATAAAAAGTTGAAAAAATAACTATATCACTAATTTTTCATCAAAATCGTTATAGGAGGTTTGACTGTTTTGTTCAAACCATTTCATATTTGCTCAAATACTAAATATAAAGTAGTTAAATCGCGATATAACAATAAATTCAATATTACCCAATAATTTCAAGCCTTTTATACTAAGCCACGGTAGTAGGAACCATAAATATTGAAAAGGGTCCATTCACCGTGCATTTGTGTTTCGACTGAATCGCAAGAAAAAAAACCTGATTTGCAAAAAACCTCATGGCTCACCTCATACGATGAAATACATCTTACTAGAAGTATCTGCAGCGAAAACTTGTTGAAATAATGAAAAATGTGATACTCTAACGTTGAAATGAAAAATGTTAATTTTTGGCGTTTCTACTAAGAGTATTGAAAAATCGCATTATTAAACGGAATTCACATGATTTTGACTGCATACACTAGGTTTTTCAAAATGTTTTGTGACAAGAACTACCTCATTTCATCAGTTTTATCTTATTTTTCTGCCAAAAGAATAATTTGCGAATATTGTATAAATATTCTGTACGAATTTGCATATGTGCACGGTGAATGGAGGCCGCACGGTGTCTGGTGACTTAACGGTACAAGAGCAAACCCTGAAAAATATTTTTGAGAATGATTAGTAAAATATTTTTTAGAGAAGTTTTCATGCACATTGATGGCATGACACCTTTTTAAAGAGAGAAGAGTAACTCACTGACTTATGGAAATATTCTTCAAAGATCAAAGAAACACTGAATTTCTTACGAGATCCCCTGGTGGAATATCTGCAAATTTGATTAGAGGAATTCTTGCAAACTTTCTTTATAAACCTCTGGACATGCTCAAGAAATAGTTCATTAAAAGACTCTGGAGAAATAATTCAAGGATTATATAGAAAAATCTTTTCAAGCATTCGTGGAGCATTTAGTGAAAAAAATTGTTAGGATGTATTAAAAGAATTTTCAGAATGAAATTTTGGAAAATAAGAGCATGAAGCTCTGCAGGAATTAGCGTAAGAATATTCAACAAAATTCTGACTGAACCACTGAAGTAATTCAAGCATAATCTAGGAAAATTCTTGCACAAAACTTATGAAGACAACATCTCAAGATTACCGTGTAAGAACTTCTGGAGAATAGGATCCTAAAGCCCTGTCCCAATTCTAGTGCCAAACACTTAAGTTTAGGCTAAAAACAAATGTTTGCTCAATTTTTAAATGTTTTTCGTTTGTTTAAGTCCAAAAAACATTTGTTATGTTTTTTTAGATTTTGTCATACCTCTTGGCTCAAACTCAAATTTTTGGGTGTATTTTGTTTTCCGTGTCCATTCTGAAATGTCAGATAGTCAGATCAGTGTTAAAACTACAGCCCCTGTGGTGTTTTTATCGACTAAGCGAACGTCAAACATGATCAAAAATGTCAAGGTTCATTTATGGACCTAATTTTTAAATCAAAATTTAAATATGATATAGCCGTTGTTTGAGCTCGAAAAATTGCTAAAGAAGTTGCAGTAACATGCTATTCCGTGTTATTGAAGAAAAACAAAATTTCATTAAACATTTAAGGACCCTATTCATCAGAGAAATCCCAAGAAACTCCAGGAATAATAAAGAAACATATTGAATAATTACTGAGAAAATGCAATGCGGAATTACTGTTGGAATTCTTGAAGTGACTATTGTAGGATTTATTAGAAAAAATCCAAAAATAATCAATGGTAGGATTCCTTAAAAAACAACTTGGAGGAATAGTTGAACAAATTTTAAAGAAATTTCTAGAGGAAATCTCACAGGACTTTTTGACAGAATAAATGTGCCGTAAATTATTTATTCTCCTAGTTCATTGTAGTTTTTTTAAGGCGATATTTTTCTCACATACTGGTAAGGTGATTGAGATTTTTGAATAAATTTATGCCGCATCGTTAGAACAGTTTTGAAGAAGTGCTAGAAACAACTCCTACAATAATTAATTTTGCAATTCTTAGAAAAACTCCAGAAGAAATTTCTTTAAAAAAATCCTAAAGAAATTACTATGAGAATTTCAAGAACTAGGTGTCTCAGCGACTCTTTTCGAAAAAAATAATAGAGAAATCCATTCAAAAATTCTGGACAATCCTCGAACAATTTTACATGAATAAGGGTGAATTCATGATAAAAATTGAGGTGGATATCTATCGATGTATACATGAGCTCTTGGAAAGCAAGGAATTTTTATAGATCAATTTTTTGAAGGAAACGCCGAAGAAAATCTTGATAAAATCACTAGAATAATTTAAATAAAATTTCACGAAAGACTTAATCTTAAAAAAAAAAATCCTGGTGGAATCTCAAGAATTATTCACTTCCAGAAGGTACTCTTAAAAGAAACTTTGAAAAGATTCTCCATGGGATCCGTAGAAAAAGTTCTGAAGGATCCACTGGGTGATTTTCGGGACAACTTTTGAAAAAAAAATCCCTTGAAACATTGATGTACGATTTTTTTTTTATCCTTAGACGATACCTAATTAACCTGGATCATTTTTTATTATTATAATTTTTTTGAGTTAATGTATTTATCGGCGTGAAAACGCAAAATCGGCGGCGAGACGTTGATCGGCGTATGGCGCGCCGCCGATGTATCAATCGGCGTCGGCGTGACGTGAAATGGGTCGGCGGCGGCGGCGTGGCGCGGCGGCGCACAGGTCTACCTGCATCATGTTTTCAGAACTAGTAGTAGATCTCTTTTCAAAGGCATGGCGTCTATGTTAAGGAAGTCTCTAAAAAGTCTATTTTTAACGGAAAATCTATTTTAATCAAAACGGTCAAGGTCTCTTGTTTTTCTTTATTTTGCTTGTAGTGAATTCTGCTGCCTAATTCTAGATTCTATAGCTTTCAGAGAAAGCTTTAGAGCCTATATGAGATTATTTCATAGGTTCTTCAGGAAGCTTGTAGATTCCTCGATGAAAAGCATCAGGAATTCTTCTAGTAATTTCTACAAAGATCTTTTCTAGCATAATTACCGAAAATCTTCCAAGAAATTCCACAAGGAATCATTTTAGAGTGTTTTGAAGAAATTTGTTATGTTTTTTTTTTTCAGGAAGTCAAGAATTCCTACACTCAAAAAAATCCAAACGTCATTGCTACGTGAAAAATCACGTAGATCATTCCAAATTCATTTTACCTCCACTTCACCTGACTAAGATAAAGATCACTAAACCATTCATAAACATCAAATAGTGACTCGGTAATGTTTACTGAGGTTACCTATCGCGCTTACGTGGAATTCACGTAGGTGCCTGAGTTCATTTTGACATCTGCATAGTGTACGTACATTCGGTGTTGAGCGCAAATCCTAAGCGCCATCTTGATTTAGAAGAACTTCAGAAGCTGCTGCGGCTTTAAACCCTGTGTAAGATTGATTTCAAGGTAAATATGCTTTGAATACCGAAGAATCCGTGCATTACTTCATATTTTATACGTGATTTATAACCTCTATCAATTATAGCACGCGAAGGCTACAACAAGACAGACCAAACTTACAACATTGGGGAAACGAACAGGAATCAAAATGCTCAGATTGACAATAAAAATATCACAATCTTTTAAGTTTGTTTACATTTTCCAATTGGGAATTAGTTTTCTTCCAAAGCCTATTAGAAATAAGATTGGTCTTTATTACAGTTAAATTTAATGCAAAACCATCTAGGTCCTATTGAAACGCTTCGTAAAGGCTACCGGAAAATCCACGTAGCTCTTACGTTTAGCGACGGTGGAATGGACGAAGTTCAAAAGTTCATGCGTTCATTCTGGGCTACCTATGATTAACGTAAGAGCTACGTGAAAAGTGCGATGGAAAAAAATCACGTATGTTTTCACGTAACAATGACGTTTGGATTATTTTGAGTGTACGCCATGCTTTTTCATATAGTTTCCTTCAAGAACTGAGCCAAATTTACCACAGGAATTACTTGTAAAATTTTACCATTTATTATCCGAGAAAATATATTTCATACTTTTCCAAGGATTCCTCTATAAATTAAACCTGGGATTCCTAATGAAGTTCCTCCAGAAATTTCGTCAAAATTTCATCTTAAGTTTGATCGTGCTCAGTTGCCCCAAACAATTTCCCGAGTGTTTTTATTTTTCGAGTAGCTTCATGGCTTCTAAGGGATCGTTCAAATATTACGTAACGCAACAGGGGGAGGGAGGGGGTCTTACGTAGTGTGACGGTCCATACAAAAATTTAAAATTGTCCATACAAAAACTTCTACATGGGGGAGGGAGGGGGTCTAAAATTGGAAAATTTTGCGTTACGTAATATTTGAATGAACCCTAAGAGATTGAGATTTTACAAAAAAATAATACTACATACAGTAATTATTCCAGTAATTCCTCAGATCATTCCTATGCAAATTTCTTCGGGGATTCCGTCCGATTTTCAAGGAATTAATGCAGGGATCCAATTGATTTTTTTTTTCAATTAACTAAGCAATTTATATACGGAATCCTCTGAGTTCAGGAGTGGTTTCAGATAACCTTGTGGGAGCTCATCAAGGGTTACTTTAGAATTTTGGGTGAAGTTGAATCGAAGCCCCTCCCCTTGGTTATGCGACCTTGCCGCGATGGGAGGGCATAATCCATTAGCCCATATGATGGAAACCAAAGGCGTAACCTGTAGTGGTGGTATCACATTTTGGCATTTTTTGCTTATAGCCGCGTCATAATTCATATGGCATAGACGCAATAATATCTCGGATGTGATCCAACGGACATTCTGCGTCATTGATAGAATTGATGCCCATTTCAAATAATTAATCTATTCGAAGTGGACATTAATACTATTGGTAACGTTCAGTTTGCCTTTTGCTAACCAGAATGATCCGTAGCCACTCTTACTATTAGCTAGCTAGATACATCGTTATCATATACGACGTAGGGAATACTTAGGAACTCTTAGGAAAATGACTAGTAGATTCACTGAGTAGAAATAAGTGGCGACAGTCTTATTTTAATATGGTCTTTACATTGCCATAATAAGAAATACCTCTTTTGTAACAGCGGTATAAATAATCTAATTCCAGCTTCATTTTCGCAAAATTTACAAGTAGAAAGTAGGCGTTGTGAAGCATTGCATTTGCCACCGAAAAGTGAATCTTGTAGGAGACTGTAATAGAAGCCTAAGGTAACTTTACTCTTCAATATTCACTATAAAAATGACTATGGAAAGTAAGACGCTGAGATCGATCATTAGGGTACACTTGCTAGTTTCGAAATTTTTTTGAACAGACAAGGAAAGCGACTTTTTTTCTTTAATGATATATGAATGTAATGACCAATAAATACTTTTGACAACAACAAATGAAATTAACTAGAACTACTACTAAACAGCCTAATTTTGTTAAGACTTGACGACAATTGACATTTAGTAGAGTAATCAGAATAGCACTTGAATGACAAATTATTCAAAACCATTTCGACTAGACAGTATTAGTAATGACACTACTACACTACTATTTCAAACAAATTCTGATGGAGCTGCTGATTTTCACAATGCTTCCTTTTCTCAGAAGCAAGGGAATATGGGTACTATTCAAAAACTACCACGTCACAATACTAATAAAAAAACAGTGTTCATGTGGGCGCCATTGCCTAGTCCGCCTGAGTATTGGTCCTGGTAGAGGGGAAACTTGGCAAAAGCCAGACCGAGGGTTCAGCCTTGACAAGTTAAGCTGTCAGGCAGCTCCAACTGAATACCATACAAAAAAAATGCAAATCAAATTGTATCTCATCTTGCAGTAGCTGTAACGTACCGCTTGGCTTAGAAGCGTTTGAAAATTTGTTTTCAAGGTATAGATGCATCGAAGCTAAACCCGGCATTTTCAAGAGCACAAATCTAGAAAACCAGACAACCGTTTGTGCTGAAAATTAAACTTTCTGGTCAATCGCTGGTGTTGACCAATCATTCCAATATTCAGCGCGAACGGCTGTCAGATTCTCTAGATTTATGCTCTTCGATGCAGGTTTGGCTTCGATGCATCTTCACCTTAAAGTCCGTCAATTATCAGGACTTTCTATACGTTCTATATTCTTTGCAAAACCTACTGATCACGTTCTTCTATTATTATGAGAGTCAGGGGTCTGCCGTCTATTTGCCTCAATTTTTATGAAACACTTCACGCAGAGAATTAACAGCTATTCAAAATAATATTTTTTTTTGTTTTCAATAAACCTTTTCAATTTGTTGCAATTAAAAAAATGCGTTGAAACAACAATATTTTTTATCAGAATAAAACACAAGTATTGTTGAAGCAATCCTTACAAGAAATTTGTTGAAACAACAAAAGAAAAACTTTACATCAAATGAAAGTTTTATTTGGTTCAATTTCTTTCATCGTTGATTCAATTAATCATGCGTATAACATAAAAACTGGCCTGCCATTTTGGTTTTAATTGGAAACGACGAGAATGTGGATATTTCTAGTGCGTTGAATTAGACCAAAGTGCAAGACGTGCAGAAAATGTATGTTTATGAAATTCAGGTCATCAATTTTGCATCACAGCTTCGCAGCATTCATAAACTATAATCTAAGCTATTTCTGGTAAGTTTTAATAATTTTGTTCTAAATTTTTGTTTTCACTAAAGAATTTGCAATTATTGCAGTCAACTCCTACATGAGCTGGTGATTTCTTTCTTTTGCTTTGTCGCGGAGCGGATAAAGATCATCTTCCTGCCACCGGATTATGGAGCAAGTTTTATAAACTTACGTGAAATATAAATAAAGTAGGCTTTTAAAAGCGATTATCCTAATTTATTTCATTAAAAAAACGAGGTTTCAGGGGACTGGGACTAACAAAAATGGATTTTTATTTCAAACAAAAACGTTATCGCATCAAAAAACATTGTTATTTGTTTCAAAAACGATAGGTTTTATTTCAATGCAAAAAATTGTTGTTTGAAAATAAAAAGAAAGTTGAATCAAAAATTAATTTTGTTGCGCCACAATGAACCCAGCTGTCAAATTCAACAATAAATATGTTTAAACCAAATTACGAGTTGTTATTGAAACAATGAAAGGCAATTATAAGCCGGCAAATAATACAGATATATTGTTGTAATGATACAGAATTCATTTGATTTTAAAATTCCCTGGGCTTGGAATTATATTTTCCAGGGAGCGATGAATTTTAATAATTGATCGCTGTTGTTAGTAGTTTTGATTAGATGTTGGGTGAATTTCAAAGCAATGGCAACCTTTTTATTACAAAATTTAGATTTTATCTTCTGATCTAAACATTCTGGTTAAACTACTGTACTATGCAGTCGGGCTGCACTACGCTATCACTCATCAAAATTACTTTCACTTCGGGAAAATATAATTTTAAACTGGCGAGAAGATTACAAACTGAGGGTGGGTTAGGAGCACAGTCAGACCCTTGAATGTGCAATGTGGGGTAGTAATTGGGAATGCCATTGACGGTTTGTAATCTTCTACGAGGTTTTCGAAAACCAACAGGGCGCGTGCACCGGGTTGCGGATAGGAGCAAAGGGAGATCAATAGCATCTACTTAAAATAATAGAGCAAAAAGCCGTTCCATGATTAGGTAATGTTTAGCGATCTTCTATGGTGTTCTAGTACTAAAAATTCTTCACTCACTGAGAATTCTGGCCTTGATAATATCAATAGTGCTAAACATAAAATAATACCTAATACTCAATAAGTACAATGTAGTTTCAATGTAGTAATAAATGAAATAAAATCAATTTTTCTATACTTGACAAGGTTTTGAAGACAATCAATGAGTGAAAGAACTACCTATTAGAAAAGCCACATCAGCTAAGACTATACATATACAAATGTTGGTCATAGGGTCATGGCGAGTATTCGGTATGTATGTCTATGACTGATTCTGATCTAATAGGGGCACTAGAAGACCACGCGGACAATTTCGAAACAAATTATTTTTATACATCGGTCTTATGATCCGAAAGGCTCAGCTATGCTGTAATGTCATTTTTTTAAGCTATTCATTAGTGCTGTTTAATTGTTTATTATTCTAACAAAACTACATAATTATTCATTACTAATCACTGTTCCTAATTCTCTCTTTCTCACCTTCTTATCTGTTGCATGATTATGATCATTACTAATATAATGCATGAGTATGCACAATAAGAATAATTTCAGAATTGTAAGCAGTCAATGGATAACTGGATAGAATAGCTTCGAAAAGGATGCTCAAAACAGAATAATTCTGGTCAGGGAAGTATGACCATCATGAGTAAGTAACACATTTCATTTTAATAATATCAAATATTTATATATAAATCAGCACCGCCAATCAGTGAACTGAATTATAATTTTATATCTGTACATGATAAAAACAGATAAAGTTTGTACAGTTGTCACCATCGATTGAATTGCGTTCTTTATAGTAATGTTCAATCATTATCAAAGGCTCCTAAAGCGTCGCATCGTGCCATCAACAGTTCTTAGCATCACTCTCATATTGTTATTACTTTGTTGTTTATTAAATTTATGTAAAGCGATCAGCTCATTCTTTCTTGCTTGTACAATTGTTTGAAATTTTAACAAATCAAACCAAACTTCAAAACTTAAATTAAATTGCTCTCAGCACATTTACATTTTGCAGCATTAATCGCATTACTGTGTCAAGTCTTCTCCAGTTTCCTATACCCTACCCCAACCCTTCCTATCATTTCCGATGGTGTTCAAGTGGTCCGCATAGACTATTACGGCCATTACCTATCCCTGCCCCCGGCTTTGGACTGACTTGCGCTCTCATTGCCCCACCAAACGCTGCAAAATGAAAATGAAATGTAATGATACAGAATTCATTTGATTTTAAAATTGTTTTCTCTGCGTGTTCCAAAAGTCGGATGAATAGTAAACCAAATTTCTTAAACAAAAATCAACAATAGGATACAGCTTCCTAGCTTCAGAAATACAGAAATCCTCAGAACTTATGATTTCTGCAAACGGTTTCAAATGCTCAAGAAGACGATCATTCATTTCCATTTATACTTCGTTTAATTGTTCAGCTTTCCCTACTTAAAAAACTGCACATACGGGTGTTATTCGGCTGAATATTTAGGTTTTATTTGGCCGAATATTAAGTCATTATTCGGCCGAATATTCGTTTGGCCGAATAATAATATTTCAACTATTCGGTATTCGGCCAAAGGCCGAATAGTGCTATTCGGTACATCTCTAACTGCAACTACTTTAGCAATTTTTCTTGCTCAAATAACGGCTATATCATGTTTAAACTTGAATTTAAAAATTAAGTCCACAAATGAAACCTGACACTTTCATGATCATGTTTGACGTTCGCTTAGTCGACAAAAACACCACAGAGGTTTTAGTTTTAACACTGGGGTTGTTCCTAACTGACATTTCGGAAGGGATACGGAAAACAAAATTTGAGTTTAAGCCAAGGGGTGAGACAAAATCTAAAAAATACATTTAAAAAAATGTTTTTTGAACTCAAACCAACGAAAATCGAGTAAACATGTGTTATTGGCCTAAAGTTAAGCGTTTGTCATTAGAATTGGGACAAGGCTTTAAGGACCCTATTGCACAATGGTCAAAAAAAAAATGAAGATCGGCTAAAACTAGTTTTATCGCTCTAATCAATGAAATATGCAATCTAAATATGTTATTTGACATTTTTATTGTTTCAGAAGGGCTTATTTAAATATTACGTAACTTCTTTTATATCGTATGTTTAATCTTTTTTTATATTATACAATTAAACTTGGCTGAAACACAAATTGTGTTTGTATTTGACAGAGTTTGATCAAAATGTGTATGAAGAGTGTTTCAATTTAATTTTGTATAAAAATATCGTCAAAATGTATGTAAAATATTGAATTGTTCAAATAGCTCAAACTTGAAAATAAGCAAATTTCTGCAAAAAAAACAACGTTTTTTATAAGATTCAAGGATGATTTTTGATGTGCAATATTCGAATTGGCGGCGACATGGGTTGTTTTTTATGTTCAAAACTATCAAAATTACTAAAATATAACATTCATTTATTTATTTATTTATTTTAATCAATAATTTTGAAAGAAGGAAAGGTATTGATCTTGAAAAATGGAATGAGGGAGGGGGTTTACTAAACATCATCTTGATATCTGAAAAAAGAAGTATCAAACAATACATGAGATCTCAATTAAAAATTTATATAAGAGTTTAAGTATAGGGTAGTACTTTGCACCTAATATATCCCGAATAGAAACAGGAATAACTATATTGTTAAATAATTTTTCTCTCGGTAAAATATATCTTGAACATTGAAGTACAATATGATCAATGTCTTCATATGAGATTCCACACTCGCACAAATTGGAATCTTTAATATTGATACGATATAAATGACTGTTACACAAATAATGGTTTGATATCAGTCGTGAAAAAGAGCAAATAAAATTTATACTACCTAGTATGTTCTTAAACCAAGGAAAGTGACTGACCTTAGGACAATTTGAATAACACAATCTTCTTTTGTCGCTAGAATTCCAACAAATTTGCCATTTACTAATGGAATATTCTTCTAATTTAGGATAATATTCAGAAGAAGAAATGTCACGGTTATAAGTAAGTCCCCGAGCAAAAGGGATCCATATTATTTTTATGATAAATCTCTGAGAGTGTAAGTCAAATAAAAGTTGTTTCAACATAAATAATATATAATGAGTATTGAAATTGAAAGAAACGGTGTTCAAAGCATGAAGACAACTCAAGCTATCAGAACATACAATGTAAATATTTGGTGGACACTCCTTGATCAAGTTGCAAGCAAAGTATAAAGCGACTAATTCTGCTAAGAAAATAGAGCAAGGAGCTTGCAAAAGTGAAGCCGAAAACTCATTATATACTCTAAAACCCGAGATATCTTGAATAGGGTCCTAAAGCCCTGTCTCAATTTTAGTGCCAAACGCATAAGTTTAGGTCAAAAACATATGTTTACTCAATTTTCTAATGTTTTCCGATAGTTTAAGCCCAAAAAACATTTTTTAAGTTTTTTTTTTAATTTTGTCACACCCCTTGGTTTAAGCTCAAATTTTGGGTGTATTTTGTTTTCAGTGTCCCTTCCGAAATGTCAGAAAAGAACAACCCCGGTGTTAAAAAGTTGAACCCCTGTGGTATTTTTGTCGACTAAGCGAACGTCAAACATGATCTCAAGTGTCAAGCTTCATTTATGGATCCAATTTTAAAATTAAAGTTTTAATATGATTTATCCGATATTTGAGCGGGAAAAAATGCTAAAGTAGTTGCAGTAACATGCTCTTTCGTAATATTAAATGAAAACAAGATTTCATTAAACATTTTAGGATCCTATTAATGAACCATCTGTAAAATAAAATTGTGCAGGGGCAATTCCATCAAATTTGCGCTCAAATAAGATATTGGCAAAATGAGGATGTAAATGTTTTGGAAATTGTTTTAATTCATGAAATAACGACAAGTCAATCAAAGGTTGATATATATGAACATCAATTTTACAATTGTAAAAACCATTCAATGGAATTGGTACAATATTTTCAGTTCAAAATAATGTGCATTAAAATCACCTAATATGTAAAATGGAGGAGGAATTTTATTTAAAATACTTTTAATTTGCGACAACGAAAAACTGACATTAGGTGGGATATAAAAAAAAATAATAGAAAATTCACAATTTTCTCTAAAATGCCCAGAATTGAATTATCAGAATTTTCCTTATGTCTTCCATCCGGCGAATTGTTTGAATTCTGACTATTATTAGTGGATGTGTCAACTTCTACTTTACGAAATCCAGGAATGTTTTTAGTTTAAGCAGAGTTATTCAAAGGGGGAAAATTTATATCAAACGAAATTTGGTTTTGTTGCGACTTTTTATTAATGGTTCTTTTTCTTTTGATATGAGGTTTGTAGATATAATTATCAACATTTTCATGACATTCATCATCATCATGATTTGATAAAATTACAAAAGTGTTTGGTGAAGCAGTGTTGTCTGAAGATTTCATAACTTCAGCATAAGACAACAAATTTTTGTTTTAAATTTTTTGGTTAAATTTCGATTGATTCTCAATATAAACAACACATTCGTTTAAAGAATTGTGTTTGTGTAAACTGTAAATACATACTTCAGATTGCTCTTTACATGTAGAAGAATCATTAAGTTCTCCACATTTAGAACATTTTTCTTATTTGAACAAAAATTAGAAGAGTGACCAAACCAAAAGCATCGATCAAAATGCATGAGTTTTGGATAATAAAGTCTCACGTAAAAAATAAAATTATCAACTATTACGTAATCCAGAAAACGTAATCTTGATGCAATTGGGATGTACATTAGAGTGGTTCAAAAAATCGTTTTTGCTCCACACCGCTCATTCGATTTTAGACCAAATTCTGAGTGTCCTCCCAGAATTTGAGCTCATTTGGATGAAAACTGAGACTGCACAAGCCGTTTAAGGTTTATATGGGAATTACTATGAGAAAAGCAACCAATTCATTCAATCGGTAATAGTGTTTGCCCATGTGTTCTTGGAGATTAGAGCTACGTTGATACTGCGAGATACATTCATCAGCTACAACTTTGCCGAAGACCGCTTTCAAATCGGACGTCTCAGTAATTAGTTATTGATTTATATCCAGTCACAAATTCTTCAGCAGTGCTCATTTAATTTCAGAACAGGCAACATTGGTGCACCTGGCGCGAAAGATAGCACGCACAAATCATGGCTACTATGTTTTACTGCATATTTCCAGTGATGCCTGCAGAACAGCCTATTAATTATAGCCAAAGTTTTACAACTCATTCAAAAATCAATAACTAATTACCGAGGCGTCCGATTTAAAAACGGTCTTCGGCAAAGTTGTAGCTGATTATTGTATCTCACAGAATCAACATAAGTCTAATTCCCAAGAGCACATGGGCAAACACTATGACCGATTGATTGGATTGCTTGCTTTTCCCATAGTAATTCCCATACAAACTTTAAAAGGCTTGTGCAGTCTCAGTTTTCATCCAAATGAGCTCAAATTTTGGGAGGACACTCAGAATTTGGTCTTAAATCGAATGAGCGGTGTGGAGCAAAAACGATTTTTTGAACCACTCTAATGTACATATTTTAAATTATTTCCATCAATGAATAATTTAGACAAACGAACATAATCCAAAATCTTGACCGGAGAAATGGATTTGTTCCTAAAAATAGCCTGAACCATGATTTCTTATGTCATCACAGTCCAAAGACTAATCATAAATAATTCCATTTATTTCGCATGCATCACAAGGTGCGTACACACGATAGGAATTGTACTTTATACTTTTTATACTTTCATAAATCTCTGAGGAAATCAACAAAACATTTATTGGTTTCTCTTTTTTCTAAAACATACAACAATGGGTCCAGAGAAACTAGAAGGGACCCATTCATAAATTTCATAACGCTGAAGGGGGTGGATGGGTGTCCATAAGATGTTACAGCTCATACAAAATTTGAAAATTATCCATACAAAATGCGTTACGAGGGGGTGGGTGGGTGTCCAAAATGACCATTTTTGGCGTTATGAAATTTGTGAATAAACCCAAGGGTAAACCTTCACTCGAAAAGGTTTGGTCAATAAAGTGGTACTAGAATTATCAGAATTATCTTTTGATCCCCCCTCATCCCCATCAGTTTCCATAACGGAAACTAAATAGTCAACAAAACTACAAGATCAATTATGAGATGAACAACATAACAGAAAAATAAATAAAGAAGAAAAATAAAATTATACTCAAGATTTTCCAGTGAACACAACTCCAACGACGGCAAAAATGGTAAAACCTTGAAATCGAAGCTGAAAGCCTCGGAAACTTCGAATTCAAGATTTTCCAGTGAACTCCAGTCCCTGGCAGTTGCCCAAAATTTTATGGCTCATAACGTAATCTGCCGTTCAAAGTGTACTGCGATCTGTCAAACTTGGGTACCTTTTGCACTACCGAGGGATCAAATACAGTACTACAAGTGTTACCCAATCTGAGCGCGAGTGGGACGGACCTGATAATACTCTATGCCCAAGGAAGTCAAGGTAATTTTCGAACCCAGACATGTTCAGCATGGCTTTGCTTTTTAGCCGCGGACTCTAACCACTCGGCGGGTGACCAATTGATCAAATTTTCTACTTGAGCGGATATCTGGTTCTCCAGATTTGAGCTCTTGCGAATTTGAGGTTTGTCTTCGATTCATTTTTACTTTAATCAAGTTTCAATCACACTTTTTAATCGAGGCGACGTTACGTTTTTGTATTTTTTTCAAACAAATGGATGGTTTGTCACAACAAGTGTTTTCATAAACCCTTTTTCGTCTTGCATCAAATCGGGTCGGTGTCTTTTAGGGACTTATTCTTCGTAAATCAAAGAATAAGTGCTCTGAAGACACCAACAGGATTCAATGCAATCCCGCACTTTTATTCAAACTTTCGCACGTATGAGGCCGCACATCGCAGTCCAGTAGTGAAAGAAATACACAATATTTCCAATGCGAGACAAAATGCAAAAGTAGTTTTTAGTTGGAGTCGTATTTTTCTTCCTTATCCATGGATCGCATTACCGACCAAAGATGATAAACACTAATAAACACCCTTCTCGTGGTGGTTGTGGAGATGCAGAGGTATTCTCGGTCCGCAACAATCATTACACCCTAACATTCCTTCCATATCCCAACTGACTGTAAGGACTGTAAGAGTCCTCCACACATTCTTCCAGATAATCCCAGAGAAATTTCTCTAAGAGATCTGACACTGATTTTTCAAGTAGTCCGACATTCTAAAAGGTCCGAAGTTTCATCAGATATCCTTGTACGATTTCTCTTTTGTTCGTCATATATTTTCCAAGACTTTATCAGCGATAACAATGGGAGTTTCTTTAAAAATACCTTTTGTGGTAATTCGGAGATTATTAGATATCGATTATCGGCGTAAGATCGTATCAAAGTTTATTACCGAATGCGATCACACATGTGCACTCTAATGTACTCACTTGTCGTCTAACTCACCGTGTTTCCAACACCCTTCACTCGCCCTGTCGAGGGGTGGCTCAATGTATGTCATTACTACACCTTCCATTTTCAATATTCTAGATTTTTTACAATGTTAATGTATAAAAAATCAAATTTTCTAAGAAGGAAATCTTTGAAGGAAGCCCCGGAAGTATCATTAGAAAACTACTTGATTAAAAACTAAGAAAAATCCTAAACGAAAATTTTAGAGGAAATCCAAAAAAACCGTAGATAGATTTATGGAGAAATCCATGAAATAAATGAAAAAAAAAAACGATGCACTTTCTGCAAAATTTCTGCGGAAAATCTCGAAAGAATTGCTAGAGTAATTTTAGCAAAATCACAGGATGAACTCTGAGAAATTCATTACCTTGTCATTGTCATTCAAGAAACCTGTGGAGTATTTTCTGGATATATTCTTAAAGGAATTCCCGGCGATTTGATGGGAAATTCCATAGTAGTTTGATGAATACATTCCTGGAGATCTGAGGAATTTCCTGAATAATGTTTGAAGGAATCTGAAGTTTCATACTCACTGTCGTTCGTGCCAAACGTTATTCTCACATTTTCTTAATGTTTCCAGCTCCACGTAGAAAGTTGCGTTGATCGCGAGTCTTTCGATCGGTACAAGTTTTGTGTGGCTACATCGGCGGCCACCATTGTTCCGGAGGTCGCATCATCGGTGGACGAAGCACTGGACAACAAGATAATGGGCAATCCATCGGAAGAGCTATGGGATGAGGTAAGAAGTAGATATAGATACATATTCTGGGGTCAAATCTTAAGGAATGTTTTTTCTAAACAAGTTTTGATAAGAAACCTTATTGTTACCTTACCTTTATGTTATAATTTTAAGAAAATTTCATAGTCTTTCCATGGGAAACTTTTCCAGAAAAACGATCAAAAGAACCATCTTGATTTTTTTTTCATTCCAAATAACTCAATGATTATTCCAGATATTCTTTTTGAGGAACTCCCGGTGTATCCCTGAAAAAGGTTTCAAAGAAAGGAACTCCAGCAGAAATTATTGGAGAAAGTCCTGAATTAATTCCTGTAGAAATCGATAGAGATTCTCCATTATCGCGTAGTACAAACCATATAATCTTTCGCTTTGTTTCTTCTGCAGGGACCCATGGTCAGGGCCTACAACCCCCACGCCTATGCAGCGCGTGCCAATGTTATCCGGAAATGCACCGGAATGGCTCCGTCGCAGAAGAAGGCCTTCAAGGAAGCCGAGCGCCAGCGTCTAACCGAGCTCAAGCGGCGCTGCGAGGTAAAAACTGAACAAACGTAAATTCGTTATGGGAACTTTTCGCATTTTGTTAAGCGATTATGATAGATTTTTGGCCCGTTAACAGCATATCACAAGTTGGTAGAATATTTAGCACTTTCAGTTATTCATTACTATTCATTTTTTTGTTGTTGATGGATTTACATAATCCTAGCTTTTGTTCTTAATTATCCAATTGATATGCATATTCGGTCTATAATGTGTTAGTTAGATCTGAAGAATTCAAATGATTGAATTCAATTATTACTGAATAAAACAAGCTGTTACAGAATCTTGTTCTTCTTACATTCTCTGCCTAATAAACAAATATGGTAATCAAACCAATGACGGTATATCCAAAAACGTTTCATTTTATTTAACTTTATTCGGATTATTATAACAAAAAAAGTTTTAAGGTACCGTGGGGTAAGTGGATACAGAAAGATAAATAGTCAACTTCATTGTTATGTACAGCTAACGTGAATAACGGAATTCAAACTTTTTTGTCTGTGGATAACAAATGAGGGACTAACATACTTCAAATCGTTATTTGTTTCGATTTTTCACATTGTTATGTATTGAGTATGCGCGACTTGAAAATTTGTGTCAAATGATCCACTTGCCCCACCATGCACTATGTTTTATTTTGTCGATTTCATGCGCTTTTTGAATAGCGCTCGAACCGTTGATTTTATGGATATAGTTTGTTCAGAGAAGTTTCTTGGTATATTAAAGCGCATCTTTTGATGCAAAAAGTTTTGTGATCAATCCACCTAGCAGTGAGATATCTATTCAATGTATCTGAAACTTGTGGGACCGCTCTAGATAGGCGGACGGAGGTCTGCCAGGGTGTGGATCGAGCAATTACAATAAAGGAAATGTCGTTTACACACAAAATAAAAATAAGTAGGCCTAAATGAGAACCTTGGGGTACTCCAGAGGTTACAAAAATGAGTGCTGATAATTTATTTTGAATGCGCACTATTTGTTCCCGATGTGATAGATATGACTGAATCGAATTCAAGAGTCCTGGCGCCATTCCTATTTTTTGCAGTTTGAAGATTAATAATGGTATGTCGACTCGGTCAAATGCCTTACTGAAGTCAGTGTAGAGAGCTTCTACATGCTTGCCCTTGTCCATTGCGTTGAGAATGCACGATACAAATTCTAGCATATTGGAGGTTGTCGAGCGGCTTTTAAAAAAGTCATGCTGTGTGTTAGTAATTTGACTTGCTGGAAAATTTTGTCGATCACGAAAGATTCGAAGAGTTTGGGGATACAAGAGATAATGACAATTCCGCGATAGTTCCGTACCGTAAAATGGGGCGAATAGAAACACTTTCCGACATGTTTGAATGTGTTCAACTTAAGTCGTATGGATAAAAACCAATTTTATTAGTCTCAAATATGAGGTCGCGTCTTTCTTTGTTGAGACCCCAATTACTGTTAAAAAAAAAATATATATATATATCGTACAAAGATTTATGAAAATGTTTGAAAATTTAGTTGGTTTTTAAAGTTTATTATTACAAAATAGAAATATTGCTAACTGTAGGTCGCTTTGTTTCTATTCGCCCCACTTTTTCTATTCATCCCGTTTCACGGTATGTCAGATTTCGTGCCTGATTTTGAAACATGCATCAAATACGAGGATTTCCAAGCTTCTGGGAATTTACCATTAATCAGAGACATGTTGAAAAGACGTTCTAAGGGAAGGGTAAGCTCTTCAGAAAGATTCTTGAAGAACACGGGTGCAATGCCATCTCGTCCTGCTCTCTTAGATGCGTCCAGGTTTTTAAGTTCGTATAAGCAACAGGGCCGAGTGGGTAGAGTGCGCGGCTACAAAGCAAAGCCATGGTGCAGGATCTTTTTGTAATGGCAATTTTTTAGATATACGATTGCGAAAATGGCAACTTTGGCAAAGAAAGCTCTCAGTTGGAAACTGTGGAACCAATCATTGAACACTAAGCTGAGAAGCATGCCAGTAACGCGGGTAGATCACCTTTTCGAGGTGCGTTACGAGGTAAGATCTACCATATTGTACTCTTGTTGTATCTGTTCTTGTTAATACTGATAAGTTATGGTCGGAAGAGTATAAAAGAGTAGGGGGAGATCCCCCAGTACCGGACACTTAAGCCACTAAATTCATAAAGAAAAATATTGATTTTATGGGCTCGTGTTACCCATTTATGATAAATATTATCATTTTCATAGTGTACAAAAATAAATTTGAAAATATAAATATGAATTTTGACATTGTGTTTTGATGATGTATTTTAGTACCAAATTGATCGATCTTGAAAGGTGGCACCCAATACCGGATACGATCTGGAAATGCCTTGAATTCTGTAAATTCGAACATCATTGAATGTGTACACTATAGAAATAGTTTATAATAGTTTATATTCAATGCAATTGCAACATTTACAAAAATAATTTGAGTTTTTCTTAGTTTGCAAGATGCCTATCAAAAACCTCTTCTACATATGATGAAAAATAGTACATTTTACGATGTTGCTCTGAATGTTCATTCTTCTTAATTTTATTGCATGTTTGATACCATGGTCGACGGAACCCATGAAAAATGAAAGTATTTTGAGACACTGATGCAATAATTACAACGATATCATATAACAAATCAAGCTGTCCGAAACTGAGGGACAGGAGGTGCTTAACCAAATATGTAATTTGTCCATATTTACTTCAATTATGGTACAAAATACATTCATACTATCAAATTAGGATTATGTTCGATCATGCTTGCGGGATCCAAAGTATTTTTTCATATTCAAAATAATTACTAAATAGGCTCCAAATTAAGAAGATACGTCATTTTTTTAAAGATTTTCAAACTTTTCTACTTTTTTAAAAAGGGATGCATATTTCAAGGATGTGTTATTCTACGCAAACATTAGTCTACATAATAGCTTTCTTTTCTACTAATACACCATCTTGATTGGACCATGATTTCTCAATGTTTCAACTTTGTCCGGTATTGGGTGCTGTCCGGCACTGGGGGATCTCCCCCTAACAAGTCACTAAGACCCACCTATTTGTCCTAGATGATGAGGAGGTCGAGGTAGAAAAATCTGGACCAACATTTCAAAAAGGCACATCGACATTGGTAAACATTGGCTTTGCACGACGCTGTTCAGCCCAATTCAACTCGATCACGCTCACCAATACCACTATCAGGAAGAACTACAGTCGCCTCTCCACATCTCGATATCGAAGGGACCATCGAGATAGGAAGAGATCGAGACAAAGAACATTAATTTATTAGTTTACGTTAAAAAGGGCTCAACAGCAACGTTTTTAAAAAAAAAAAGCTCAAGACCTCTTGGACCCTTTTCAAATGTTTGTCCAGAGATGACTCAATCAGCGTCTGAGGTTTCAATTCATAAGACAAGTTCTTTCCGAGTTCAAGTGCTTATCTTTGGATATCTAGGAAGTGAACGATTCCGAATCAGTGAAGACCTCCTACATTCTAAAATAAGCTTCTTTTTCAAGGAATCTAAATGTCTAATGCGATGAAACCTGTTCACAGTTACAAAAAACGACTTTGAACCTTATAAGTAGAAGCAATTGGGTTAATTCTACGAGTGGCGTGAGGAGAGAATTGTCGGTCTTGTATAGCGAGGTGACAATCGTTGACTCGAGTGAAGTGACTCTCCGTTTGATTTACACGGCGAGTCACTTCACTCGAGTCGAGAATTGTCACCTCGCTATACGAGACCGACAATAGGGTAACGACTGTTTATTTTGTTCTTAAACGCTAACAGTTGGCGCCAGCGGCAAAAAGTACAGGCAACAACCTTTCGAACATTCAGTTTCTTTCTCCGGCCGCCAAGCGACGACACTGTTGTTTGTATTCTTCCCACTGATCACGCTACGCTGGATTCTCAAATTTCTCAAACTTTCAATACAAGCGCATGGAAGAATGGTAGTCGGAGAACTGTCAAAACGTATGGAAAATAATGAAAAACGTAAATTACTTGCAATTAGGAAACTGGATCAAAAAAGTAGTGATTAGAAATCAAGTGTAAAGTGAATACATAACTTCTTGTGTTTAGTTCATCTTCCGTGATGCTTTCTTTGCTTCAGGATTTCGTTTTTACTACCACTGAAAAAGAGCCATCTATTGCCTTTTCAGTTTTGAATATCGCCCTATTCTCACCTCACGCCAGTCGTAGAATAAACCCAAATAATTTGATACGCTAGAGTACCGATGCATGGTCAAAATCAGTGTCCTTCAACCAGCTTAGTGGCCGAACCTGAATGAGGGGCTCGCTTTTGAGAGTTTAATGGTGCCACACTTTTTTTTTCCCAAAAGGTATAAATAGCGGTATCTTTTTCTTAAGAGGCTCTATGCAAAATGGTAAAGAATGATAATTGTGCAAAAAACGACTACTTTATTATTTCTCAATAGTAATGGAGTAGAACGACATGCACTAAACAAAGGACACGGGTATGGGATCATTCAAATATTACGTAAAGCAAATTTTGCCAGTTTCAGACCCTCCCTCCCCCACATAACAGCTTTTGTATGGAACGTAACATTATGGAAAATCCCCCTTTTGCGTTACGTAATATTTGAATGATCCATATACCACAAAAGATCAAAGAAAACTGGTCGCAGTGGTTCATCCCGACCAGAAACAATAGAAGCTGAGAAGCAGGCTCTGACCCAGTGAGGACGTAATCCAGAGAAGAAGAAGAAGAAGCAACAATCATTACACACACTAACATTACTTCATCATCACAATTGACTGTAAGGATTTGATCAATGATATGAGAGCTGCTCAAATGTGCAATTCGAGAGAGTTGAGAACCACTGGGCATGCTCACATTCTCTCTTCACCCTGCCAACGATAGATGCACAAAAGCAGATAATAGATACAAGTCTCGTAACCGCCTTACCGTCTACGTGTCGCGTCTTTGTAATGTAGTTTTCATTGTAAATAAAGTCTACTTTTAATCTGTTATTTGTCTACACCTGTGAGTCTCAATACACGAGTATGTGTCTCGGCCACCCCAACCTCCAGGATGTAACAGAGAGTGGGTTTATTCTACGACTGGCGTGAGGTGACAATTGTCGGTGTCGTATAACGAGGTGACAATTCTCGACTCGAGTGAAGGGACTCTCCATTTGAATTGCACAGCGAGTCACTTCATTCGAGTCGAGAATAGGGCGATATTCAAAACTGAAAAGGCAATAGATGGCTCTTTTTCAATGGTAGTAAAAACGAAATCCTGAAGCAAAGAAAGCACCTCGGAAGATGAACTAAACACAAAAAGTTATGTTTTCACTTTACACTTGATTTCTAATCACTACTTTTTTGATTCAGTTTCCTAATTGCGAGCAATTTACGATTTTCATTATTTTCCATACGTTTTGACAGCTCTCCGACTACCATTCTTCCATGCGCTTGTGTTGAAAGTTTGAGAAATTTGAGAATCCAGCGTAGCGCGATCAGTGAGAGGAATACAAACATCAGTGTCGCCGCTCGGCGGCCGGTAAGAGAAACTGAATGTTCGAAAGGTTGTTGTCTGCAATTTTTGCCGCTGGCGCCAACTGTTAGTGGTTATGAACAAAATAAACAGTCGTTATCCTATTGTCACCTCGTTATACGACACCGACAATTGTCACCTCACGCCAGTCGTAGAATTAACCCAAGTAAGCGGAAAGTCCCATCCCTTATTCATTTGGATCAATGTGCAATTCTTACCAGCTCCGGTCAATCACGGAGTAGCAACTATTGACACAAATTATCAGGTCCGTGGCTTCCTTAGTGAAGGGACTTCTTTTTCGTTTTTACATAGTCAAGAGGTATAGGTTCTTCATATAACATATTTTATCGAATATTCCGTGTACTATTTTACCCAATCACGAAGATGTTGATTCACTGTAGGTTTTCACAGCTTAATGGTATCGAAATACAATTTCCCGCTTTCCAATGGCCGCTCTGCTGTCGTTTAGTGTTGGAAATGAGTGGTGAATGGATACGGCAGGACCAGTGTTGTTCTTCGTTCGATCGCATTCACAGAAGCGCACCTGCTTAATCCTTGCTCTCCAGGGCTGAAGCACCAGAGATAATTTCAATCAGCTCACGAGTGATGACAGCCTGTCTGGTTCTGTTGAAGGTCAGGGTCAGCTTGTCAATCATCTCACCGGCGTTCTTGGAGGCGTTGTCCATAGCAGTCATACGGGAAGACTGCTCCGAGCAAGCGCCTTCCTTCATGGCGAAGAACAGCAGCGAGGCCATCGAGAACTCCAGATAGTTCTGGATGACATCGGAATCGAGAGAATCGTAGACCGGCAGTTTTTCAGCAGACTCCACGGACTTCAAGCTGAAGATGGGCATGTCGGCAACGGCGTACGACACGACCGACTTGAACTTGTTGTAGATGATCTTGCCATCGGTGTACTCATATCCCAGGTTCAGGATGGCGTTGGTCAGCTTGGCAGCATCCAGGAAGGTTGGTGGCAGACGGCCAACCTCATTGCACACCATTTCGATGTTCTTGCCATACAGACGCTGCAGGATGGCACGCGACTTGTCGCCAACGCAGATGACCTTGATATTGGGATCGGCAGCCAAATCGCCACGGATGTAACGAGCCACACCGGTGTGGACAGCTCCGCACAGACCTGGAAGGGAGAACACATTGATGAAGGCATTTCGCATTACCAATAATTCACGATCTAAAATGAAATCTTCATATCATTGACACCACAAATCAATATTTTATTTTAAACTTTTTAAATTAAAATTTATCAGCGTTGCAAAATTATTTTGATCGATTTTGAGATTGTGTCCTAGCTACAGGAATCATCTCTTTCCCATGGCAGCTCCAGAGCTCATTGATTTTTGACGAACTTGAGACAAACCAAATCAGCGGATTGCGGAAAATTCGCTAAGCGTCACGACAATGAATACCATGCAATAGTTACTATCAGGGATTGAATCCTCAGAAAATTGAGAGAATCGCTCACGTATCGCTCTCTGTAATTATCATAACATGCTGCACATTATGAGAGACTGTTTATCGTATACTGCTACAACTTTTATCAGATCGTGGAGATAGAAACCTTCTAAACAAGCTCCAATCCTGAGGGACACTATTGCTATTGGAAGTTCGTGGATTGTTTATCGTGCCAGTAAAGAACCCCCCAACGGTAAACAAGCGAGTAAAATGGGTTTTATCATCGCTCTCTCTTTGGGGCTCTCGCTCGCTGCTTCCATTTATCAGACTTGTTACACCTTGCGATACAATGACGATCGTGGACCGCAACAGATGGGATGTTTTTCTTCGCTTGCTTTGATCGTGCTTCATACTCAAATGAGAGCGAATTCTGCAAAGCCTGGTTACTATCATTCATTACTCATCAGATTAATCCAAAGGTTAATTATTTTTTAATAGTAAAACTATTGATGAACAACCAATTTAATATTGAAAAAGAACTACATTTTTTTTCAAACTGATTTCGAAAAAATAACTAGTTTTTAGTAACAATGTTTGTTTAAGCACTTTGATTTTTGGTTTTGATTATTGAACAAACATTTTTTTTAGGATTGTGTTCATCGATTACCTATGGGGCGATCCATTAATTACGTAAGACAATTTTGGCGATTTTTAGACCCCTCCTCCCCCCATAGTAAGATTTTTTGTATGAAAATTAAAAATAATTTGTATGGCGCGTAAGAAATCTCAAAAATCTCAAAATCTCAAGTAAGGGAGAGTTAACTGTAGCCCAAAAACACATAATTTATTTGAAGCACACCTAAATGTACTCTAAATTGAGTGAAATTTTGGGCAGAAGTTCATTTCGCAATGAAAAATCAAAGTATTGGTTGACTGGGGAGTTTCCAGACATTTTTGAAAAAATGAATAGGCCTACTATGTATGTATAGGCCTATTCACATGACGTCTCAAATAAGCTGATCGGGAAGCACTTCGACAGTTCTTCTATGAAAATGACAGGCCCGTGTTAGCACCGGTCCTCCACCGATGTAAACAAATGCATAGACGGATCTGTCACATGAAAAGGCCTATAAAAAACAGGGTGGCCACCGAATCGGGAAAAACGGGAAAAGCGGGAAAAAGACGGGAATTTGAATCCATCGGGAACAAGACGGGAAAAACCGGGAATTTGAGATGATCACCGAGAAAATAATTTCGAATGAAGATCTTTAAGCTCTAAATCAACAAAATCACCAAAATTAGTCGTAGAAAGTTGTTACGGTTGATGATATTGCCTTTCAATTTCTTGTAGAAATGATCTACTTTGCTACACTATACTCAGGGTGGCCACCGAACCGGGAAAAGCGGGAAAAAGACGGGAATTTGAATCCACCGGGAAAAAGACGGGAAAAACCGGGAATTTGAGAAGATCACCGGGAAAATGGTTTTGAACGAACATCTTCAAGCTCCAATCTTCAAACAACCAACCTCCAAAATAAGTTATAGAAAGTAGTTATGTTTAACCCTTTAATACCCAAATTTTTATTTTCGATTTAAGTATTATTTTTCGTTATCTAAAATCGTTCTAAACACGTTTTGGGCATTTATTTATTTTTATTGCAAATTTTTCAATTTTGGTTTTTGATTTTTATTATTTTTATTTTTGAACATCCCTAGCTTTTTTCATTTTTTCTTGAAGCCTTTTCTAGTTGTGGATTTTTGGAACAATAAAAAATTAAATTGTTACGGTATTTTTAAAAATATTAAATTTTTATTTTTTTTTCGGAGCGTATTTTGTTTTCCGTGTAACTAACGGAAAAACAGGTTTGAAATGATTTTAATACCACCAGGCTCTTCTTTTGTGATAGGTTAATCGTAGAAAAATATAAAAGGTACGATTTTTTATATTACACGTTAAATGAAGCCCAGGCATTTGTAGGTTATATAAGAATGCAATTTTTCAAACAATTTCTAAAAATACAAAAAAGTTTCAAAAGTCTTAAAAAACTTTTCTTATATGCTTGTTATGAGTTAAGGTATAAGCCGAAAATAACATCATTTTGATTTCCGAGCTTCGAAAAAATACACAAAATTCCAAAGTGTACCCCGTCTAAAGGCGGGGTTGGGTATTAGAGGGTTAATGATATTGCCATGAGGCATCCGCAAGTTTAACAAATATCATTCAAACATTAATGATTTAATGTTATTATCATATTTCTTAAAAATGTTTCATTCAGTTCATAGCAATGTTTCGATTTTTTTTTTTAATTTTTGTTCTTCCACTGTCAGGGCTAATATGTTTTGCACTTTTCTCTAATTTGCTCGACGTTTTGAATCAAAATATAATTACTTATTGCAGATTGGTTTAGCACTCTTCTGTAATTGCTGAATACCACAACTAATCTTGAAAACAAACCTTTATTTATAAAAACTTTTAATATGTCTATAGTTATCTAAGCGACAAAGTTTTGAATAAGGGCTCATTTAAGATTTTAATAATGGTCAAGCTGTTAGAGCTCATATAAAATGTGTAGAATATCTATACAGAAAGCATTACGAGAGGGTGAGTGGATGTCAAAAATGATATGATGATGTTGTTATTAAAATTGTGAGTGAGCCCTTAGTAAGTGCTTCTAAATGTGTGGCCTTATTTCATCCATATCTTAAACTCATTTGCTTTCGAAAACTTTTTATTTTTACGAAAAAAATCAAAAGATAAAGAATTGAAATAAATTTAATTACGGTAAAGAACTACTTGGGCATCTTAATGATTTCCTTAGGCACCTGGGGCTTTTGTCGGCCAAATTATCTGAAATTCAGCATTAGGATTCACTTAAGATAATTATAAATAAAAGCGAAATCTCTACATTTCAAGAGCAGAGAATCAAACAGAGCTCTGAGCTGAAATTTCGATCGTTTTATCATCACCAGTATGCAACCAATCCATTAAATTTTCAACGTGAACGGTTGTCAGGTTCTCTAGATCTTAAAATCTGAACTTGAAGATTTGAAGTTTTTTGAAGCCAAACTTGGTTGGTAAATTGTTGGTAAATATGATTCAAATAGCATTCAAATTAAACCCCTGCCATGTCAAGAGTAGGATCTGTTTTATTAGCACAAGTAACCATCTCTTTCCCATAATAGATAGCTCCAGCTCCATTGATTTTCGACGAACGCGAGATAAATCGATTCAGATGAATACTATACTATGCCATAGTTTTCAGAATAAGATTCTAAATAGATTAGAACAATCTAATAGTCAACTCATTGCTCCAATAGTGAAGATAAACAATCAAATTACTATGGGAAAACAACTAAAAAATTGAACCGATGTTACAGTGCTTTTCAAAGAAACGATTTTTGATATAGAAAAAATCTACTAAAGTCGTTGGAAAGAATGGATTAAAAACCGGGAAAATTATGTAAAATATACCGGGAAAACCGGGAAAAAAGCGGGAATTTCAATATCGAAATTTGGTGGCCACCCTGTAACACTTCTTAGTACTGTTTCACTTCACTCATTGGTTAGCAATGTTTCGAAATATTTTATGATGTTTTTCCTCTTACTATTGACTTGATTTTTCTCTAACTTATCTGACTCGAAGTTTTGAATCAGAGTTTCAAAACTTCTTGCAGACCGTTCAAGCACTCATTTTCTTTAGTTGCTTTAAATAAATCAATAAATCCAAATGTTCTTGAAAACTTGTTCTTGAAAATCATTCATAAGAGCTTCTAATGTGTCATTCGTTATCTTATTGACCAAAAGTTGTATAAGAAAGGTGAGATACATGATTCAACACCGTTGGCTTTTTTTGCTTTATTTCATTCTTACCTTGAACTTATTTGCTTTAGTAAACTCTTCATATCTATGAAGATAAAAAAAATAAATAAAATAAAAGATTATGAATTGAAACACTTTTAAATATTGTAGTAAAGTGCACAAAAGGGGCATATCTATATAAATTAAAATGGAATAGTGTTTTTACGTCACGAGTTGGATTAAGAACAAGACGATCGATTTGAACAATTCTTTCACTTTTGTTTTCCTCGAGGGCTCCGACGTGTTTGTGTGGAATAATATCTCAAAATCCTCCGAGAAAGTTGAGAAAACGAATAATATAAATCTGACACAAATTTAGGGTTTTTATTAAGGGTTTTTTTTAACGCCTGCTGTACGGCCTACTGGACAATACCACGTTTGCCGGGACAACTAGTTGTTGGTAAACATGGGCTTGGTAGCTTTTAAAACAAATCCCTGTCAAAGTGAACTCAAAGTGCCAAGAATAGAATAGCACAATTGAGCTAAAGTGACAGAAACCTAGTTTTGAGAAAATAGATTGTTAAGTTTTTTCATTAATTTTTCATTCTATACTAATTGTATAGAATCCAAAAACAGGCCAATCTTCTACGAATAATATTATTTTTCCGATTGGTCGTAAAAACCTCATTAAATCCTTGATAAAAAAAACCGGGAAAATATTGAAATTGGTACCGGGAAAAACGGGAAAAAAGCGGGAATTTCAAAATGAATATTTGGTGGCCACCCTGAAAAAAATAGTAGAAAATCAGAAAAAGGTTAAACATTTGTAATTTTGAAAAGCGTTTATAAAAATCTGCATTCTTGGCTGATGATCGACCAAGTATTCAAGATTCGCTTATGATAATATGAGCATGACTTTAGAAGCCGAAGATTGAAAAAAAAAATCAATTGAGTAATCGGGTAATATTGTTCGGAAGAACTACGCGAGTAACTCGTGGATAAAATGCTGAATAAATTCCAAGAAAAAATCTTAGACGTTTTTCCTGGAAAAGTCACTTAACCAGTGAAAATGGCTTTTAAGATCAGTTTTTCCGAATTAAAAAATACCAAGTTTCAAATCCCGAATATGCCTCATACTCCGATCGGCATTTTAAAAGTAATAATTAAGATCTGGTATAAATTCATGAAATAACCCCTCGAGTAAATAAGATGGAATTTCTGCAAGAATTAATGAACAACCCTACCGTTGGTTTTAAAGGTATTCCTCCACAGATTTTAACTAAAATCGGTTTAGGAATTCTTCCAGAGATTTTTCAGGAATATATCAGAAAATCGTCCAAAAATTCCTCGAGAAATATTTGTTTGATTATTAATTATTAGAAATATTTCAAAATGCGCAGAATTAGGGTCTTGGGTGCGCTGAATTACGGCACTTTACGGTACTACTACTCCAAATAAGCTAATTTAAAGTGGTCAGACATGTTTGGATTCAATGCAGAATACAATTTGCAAACTTTTGAAAATTAGTGTTAAAAATAAAAAAAGGTACAAATTTTTCTTTTGAAATAAATAAATAAAATTTTCAATGAAAAGGTATAGATTTTATGTCGTTTTTCTTTATTTGCACCGCTTGCACCGTTTTCCCACCGGTGCAGCAAAACTTGCACCCAAACCGTTCTTTTATTCCGCAGGTAGCACACCGTTTTTACACTCGATCGCCACCGGTGCAGAAAATCCTACACCCTGATCGAACTGGGTGTAGCAGGTAATGCACTCTTTTTACCAATACATATGTATGATTCTTAGCTGTCAGTGGCGTGTGGCGTTCTTGTTTTGGTCGTTTAGGTAGGTTTTGTTGTTTTCGGTTAAGAAGAAGCAAGATTTGCTCATATCTGCGTAGATAGAATGGATTTATTTCAGATTTGAATCTTTTTAGTCAGTTAAAGGAGAAATGTTTTTAATGAACAAAACTACAAGATATAAATATTATTTATAAAAGTATAGTTGAAGATACTTTGACATACGAGTGTTTCAACGATACGAAGGGGAACTTTTCGGCTTATGTCAGAAAAATGAACTCTTCTTTCAGATATCTAGATTACATGTACAACAGTAGATACTACTTTACAAAACATTTTATGAACAAGTTTATGAAAATTTGACTTTAAAAACACGGGTGCCTGAGTCATCAACGACTCAAGCTGTATGTTCCCACATTTTGAACTAGGATTACAAAATCTTTAGTGTTATATTTTTGCTAAAACCGACGACAAATCGACATTGATATTTTTTACGGGTTTGATCCAATGATCGATTTCATTTCATCGATGCTTGCTTTACGTTGTTACAATTAGATAATTCACTTCTCGAAACACTTTGGTGTTGTACGATGAAAGATCACAGTATTTTGCATCTGTACTTGAAAAATTGCGGAAATATGATTTTTGGTGAAGTTTTTGGTAAAAGAAAGGATTGATGAAGTCAGATAAGCCCTTACAGTGTTGAAATGTTAAATTTATGAATTTTAAATATATTTTATTGGAATACAAAACATGTCATGGTATTATTTCAAGGAAAAAAAAATTTTGTATACAAAACTTTTATTTCCATCCACGTCCACGGCATAGTAATGTGTTCAGCCAGTGTTGTAAACATCGTTAACGAAATATAAAAAAAACACAAACAAATTTAATGTTTTCGAATCCCTTACAGCAAATCATGAATAACAGAAACAGCTGTTTTATCTGGTTGAAGAATGACATTTTGTTTTGATTGACGCCTTCACTAACACCATCGTAGGCTGTCAAAATATTGCACCGAAACCGTTCTATTTTCCGGTGTCAATTGTTACACTCGCGCGGTGCACCGTCGGGAATAATCGAAAACGACATTAGTTAATCCTATGATGTGTTTGCTCAAAAATCCATATATTCTAACAATAAAATAAGTATAAGTATGAATTTAGATCTAAATCACGTGATATTTTCAAAGCAGAATTTTAAAGCAATTCTAATTAGAATTTAGTAGACTTTGCAAATCAATTTTACAAATATTGAAGCCTGAAATTCATACTATTTTGAATTTAATCTTTGTAAGATTCTAGACTGAATGATATTCAAAAAAGATCGAAAAGTATTCTGAGCTACATCCGGTGAAATCCTCAGAATTGATTCTGGGCAAAATATTTACAGGAATTGAAAAAAAAAAATGAGAGCAGAATCAATGCAAATTTTTGGAAGAGGACGTTTTCTAACAGTGCCATGAGAAGATTCTAAGCCAAATCATGAACTTATAATATAATAAAAGCTGTTCCGTATCCTATAAGTATTTCGACATGAATCCGGCTGAAATATTGTGATAATTTCTAGATGTGAATACTGTGAGAGTTCTGATTTCTACTAGAATTAACTTGCGATTCCGATTAGGTAAATCTGTGGATTCCAAAATTCGATCAGGAAGCAAATAGTTACAATGTTGAGTGTAAACAAAATTATGTTAGGATTCCAATAATGATGCGGAACAGGATCCTACTTAGAAAATGAACCTTTCCAGCAACCTCAAAAAAAAAACTTTTTTTTTCATTATTAACAACCCAATTCACTGAGAAAACATCGGATTGAATCCCTGAAGGTTATTGTTTAGAAATAATCAGACGAATCAATGGAGATTGAACTTGAGGCTTGGAAGAACCATAGGAGCAATCCCTGAATAAAATGCTAGTCAACTTTCTTGAAGAATTAAGCTAAGTATGCTGTTTCGCTCAGCCCCCATTGAAGTGTCATTTCTTCTCAACTGCGTACTGCGATAAGAAAAAGTGATTTTCTTGACCATTTCTTGGGAGAAATTTTCCACGCATCGAGATAGGCGATTCCTTTTCTTGTCAGTAGCAAACCAGCCTTCAGTGGAAAAATCTTTAGATGAAATCCTGGGATAGATTCTGGAAAAAAATCTCAAAGCTTCCTTCGAAAAGTTGCTGGAAGAATATCTATACAAATCCTAGACATCCTTAGAAAACTGATGAAGGAATCTCTAGGGGGATTTTGGGCAGATTTCCTCGATAAATCTGTGAAAAAATTCTTGAAGAACCTGTGAGAGACTAATAGTGTCTCCTAAAAGTGACCTGCTACCAGCCCTGTAAGTTTACAATATATACAAAACGTTACCTCTGTCGGAGGTGATGGCGATGTAGAGCTTCTTCGGTTCCTCCTCCTTGGCGGCCACTTCCGCCTTCTCGTAGAACTGCTGAGCACCGACTCCGTACGGTCTGGCCTGCTTCAGATCACGTTCCGCACGGGCATACCTGGAATCCGAAACAATCGATCATTTAATCACCAAACCAAACCAAGGAAATTCCAATGTTCCAAACTCACTTGGCAGCGGACACCATCTTCATGGACTGGGTGATCTTCTGGATGTTCTTGACCGACTTCAGACGAATCGAGATGGCCTTTAGCGTGGCCATTCCACGGTTCTGCTGGCCAAGGCAAACCTCAGTCGGCACCTGGGCCAGAACGGGTACAACGGACTTGAACATTCTGCGGCCTCCTGGAAGTACAGACACCGAAATGCACGGAAGATCAGTATCCGGATTCACCGTAATCACAGGTTATTACACAATCCCTTTTTCCCCACTTGACAGCTTAACGCATTCTGCTGATGGCTGGACCGAAGACCGCAAGTGTTATGTAAGAATATTCTACCACTAGCTATTTCACCGCTTGTTCGTTGTTAACCACCAAATTTGCACAAATTTAAACGATCCTGCTTCCTGTCACTAACCTGTGGGATGATTTGGAGTCGAAAATCACAAATTCGATTGGAAACGGGCGGTCGGTCGGAACTTTTTTCTCGTCCGATAGTTGCGGATGTCAAAAAAGATGGTCGCACACAGAGGTTTTCTTCCTCCAGCCAGCGGGTTATTTTCTTCGCGATGACAGTGCTCGGTGCAGGGCTGTTGGTTCTGCGGTATGTTCGAAAATTATGACACTAGATTTGGGCGATCTGAGTCTTCGAAATTCGAATGCAGGAACGCTAAGATCAGTCTACCCAAATATGAGTAATACTTACCCATAATCGAACACCAAAGTGCACACACCCAAAAACCCAAATAATGCGGTTCTTTTGAAAATTCTGGACAAACATTTCAAAAGGGCACATCGACATTGGTAAACATTGGTTTTGCAAGACGCTGTTGAGCCCAGTTCAACTCGATCACGCTCACCAATACCACCAACAGGACGAGTTAACACCAATCTTTCTGATAGTGGTGTTCGTTTGCGTGGGCGGGCTAAAAAGGGCTCAATAGCAACGTTTCTAAAAAAAGGCTCAAGACCTCTTGGGCCCTTTTCAAATGTTTGTCCAGAATTTTCGGTTCTGCGGTAGCCACCAAGTTCAACTGCAGCTGCCGAAGTTCTACTGGAAGCTTGAAAATCATTGTATGATTGAGTCGGATTCGTTAGATGGAAGGCAGTCGTGTTACAACCAGCGAATCCCCGTTGTACATATGCAGGAAATGCATATGAAGGAAATGCATGGAACCTAATCGATTAGGGTTCATTCACAAATGTCATAACGCTGAAAATGACCATTTTTGATACCCACCCACCCACTCGTAACGCTTTTTCTATTGATATTCTTCAAATTTTGTATGAGCTGTAACAGTTTCAGGACACCCACCCACCCCCTTCAGCGTTATGAAATTTATGAATAAGCCCTTAAGCTAAGTATGCTGTTTCGCTCAAGAAAAGTAAAAATTTCTGCCCTAGAAATGGTCAAGAAATTTCCTATAGTTAGCTCCATTTGAATTGGCATCTCTTTTCAACTGTGTACTGAGATCAAAGAAAAATTCTTTTCTTGAGCATTTCTTGCAAGAAATTTCCCACGCATCGAGATAGGCGATTACTTTTCTGTTGAAGTGCATACTTCGCTTTAGGCGACAATGGGGCTCTGCACAAAAATCATGCTCGCTCTTTCACACTACCATGAAATTAGTAAACAACAAGGCCAGTAAACGTCAAAATCTCATACATTATGCAGAGCCCCATTTGCACAAAATTATGAAGGTGCCAGGGGGTGGGAAACTCGGCTCACTTGAAATTGTGCAGAAATGTTCCGACTGCGCGAGAGTGAGCGATCGAATTAATATGTCACATTTGTCTGGTTGCACTGCAAAAACTGGCAACTGTGTTAGTTTCATGAGGCAGCGTTTATTTATTACGTAACGCTAAAATTAGAAATTTTCGACCATCCCCCCCCCTCCGTAACGCTTTTTGTATGAAAAATTTCAAATTTTTGTATGAGCCGTAACGCTTGAGCCTACTCCCCCCTCCCCCTAGAGCGTTACGTAATTTGTGGATACCGCCTGACAGATTGTTTTTGTTTATTTTTGAAAAATTTGGAGATCACTTACTGCAGTCTGAACAGCTTGAGAGCTAAAGTTTTCACACGACGGAAGCCGCTAATTAAATTGCTTCGTAAGTTTGAGTATAATTCTGTCTTAAACAACGCATTAATACTTAATTAATGTCGTTTTCGTTTTTAGGAACTGGATCGGTGATTAGGGTAAATTATGTGTTTTGGACAGGCTAAGGATATGTCTGGAAACGTCGATTGATTAACTGCATTATATACTAATATTTTATTACCTAATGTTACTTACATGCTTAATGTCCCATTGTACTTTGAGTTTATGGGGAGCAAAAGCTTACAAACTGTAGTATTAGCTTCCAAAATAGCGTTTTTTGGCGACCTGTCTGTTATACATTTCGGACACCAAATATACATTTTGGACACCCTCATGTGAATATAATTTGGACAGGGGCGTTATCTCAAGCAATGGTTTCTTAAAAAGACGATCATATCATAAAATTTCAGAAGTTTACATGTGACTTATGCATTTTTTCGCTTATCGGATGTGTATATTAGTGATAATCAATAATTTCATGTAATGCAAGCAAATATCATCAGATCCACGAAAAACGCCTGCAAGTATGCATGCATGTAACATTCCAGTGTGTATCATCAGATGGCTAAATTATATCAACTGAACAAAAACCATAATCTATTTTGGACATCACCTGATTTATGCCTTATATCCTGATAAGCCCTCACTGAAATGAATTTTATTGTAGAAACTACTGAATCCATGGTAAAATTAAGAACTGCACCAACGATTTTCAACCGACTACATTAATCTGTTAACTCTACCAGAACATAGTCAACATCACTACACAAGAAAATTTCTTCTGTTGATTTAACCAGAGTTGTAGTATTTTTGACTAGAAACATTCTAGATTTGAGAAGTTTAGCATCATACTTTTGACCACACTGTGTTGTACGGTGGGTGTCACGGATTGAAATACAATGCTTTGTAGTGGATGCTACTATGGACATAGTCAAATTTACTGCACTGCTCAGTGATTTTCACCAGATTATAGTAAACTTAACAGATTTTTGTAGTCGGTTGAAAATCGTTGGTGTAGTTCTTAATTCTACCATGGATTCGGTAGATTATACAACAAAATTTGTTTGCGTGCTGCCTGTGGAAAAAGTTTCATGAAAATCTGAGACCCTTCGGCCCAATTTGTACGATAATAAAAAAAATCCCCTGTAGTTGGAATCAGATTGTTGTAAATTATTTCTGTCATATGTACCGGTAATAAGGCAATCCATAAGACAGCTGCGATCAGCTGGTTATTTTTTGTTTACCATGAGTTTTTGACGTTTCGCGATCGGAGTGACCAAGGTATCATTAAACAAACCTTGGGAGTGACCGTTCGATTACAAAGGAAAATTTAAAGCTCTGATCACACTTGCATGGTTTGTTTACTTCTTCGATTCGGTTGCATGCTCACTTTTAGCTGTCAGTCCTACCGCAGAAAGTCCTCATGGATAGCCTTATGCAGTGGGGTGTACCGTAAACATAGTAAATGGACCAATGCACGAGTTCACTAATTTGACGTTTGAGCGGTGCCGAATTCACTAAAAATGCACCGCTAAAACGTCAAATAATGAACTCGTGCATAGGTCCATTGGTCTGAATTTCCATGGTAGTTTTAACCTTTCGGTCGTCGCGCTAATTTTTGTAACGCGAGTAGTCGCGCGTTGTACTTTGTACAACACCCTTGGTTTTGCGAATATCTCAGGAGTCTGACCACTTAGATAGATGTCGTCTTCGGCAAAATTGATCGGTAGCTTATGAGCTATCATTATTATAGCCAAGAAATTCGGGATTTTGCCACTAGGCGGCGCTAGTGAGCATTAAGCTTTTGTTTCCCAGATCTCATGATCCTGACCACTTAGAAAAATGGCGTCTTCGGCAAAGTTGTTCGGTAACTCAAGGACTATCATTGTTTGCGCTAGTTGATTCTAAAAGTTGCCACTAGGCGGCGCTAGTGAGCATAAAACATTTGTTTCGCAAATATCTCAGGAGCCTGATCACTTAAAAAGATGATGTCTTCGGCAGAGTTGTTCAGTAGCTCAAATTCTTTCTTTGTTTAATCCTTAAAGTTAGAGATTTTGCAAAATAATGATAGTCCCTGAGCTTCTGAACAACTTTGCCAAAGGTGCCTGTCTAAAAGTCAAGATCCTGCAGTATCCGTAAGACAAAAATTTCATGCTCACTAGCGCCGCCTGATGGCAAAATATCGTATTTCTTGGCTCAAATAATGATAGCCCTTGAGCTACCAAACTACTTTGCCGAAGACACCATCTTTCTAAGTGGTCAGGCTCCTGAGATATCTGCAAACAAAAGTTTCATGCTCACTAGCGCCGCCTAGTGACAAAATTTTGAATCAACTAGCTCGAAAAATGATAGTCCTTAACTCACTAAACAACTTTGCCGAAGACGACATCCTTCTAATTGGTCAGGATCCCGAAAAATCTGCAAAACAAAAGTAAAACTTCCATGCCCACTAGTGCCACCTACCGGTCAAATTTCGAATTAAATGAGGTACCATCAGATAGCGCTTCACCTCCAGAACAACTTTACTAAAGACCCCAAGTTTCTACATTATCTGGATTTCGAGATATGACGATTTCAAACTGTGGTTTCCTCGAACCGTACATAGTGCGTTCATTATTATGCGACTTCCATGTACATCTGTTGATTTTACCGAATTATAAAGGGTCATACTGTAAATAAAAACTGTCGAGTATTGATCTTAAGAAGATTCTTGAGGAATACATTTTGGTTTGGTGTCGATAGATATCTTTGTTGCAAAATTATAGCATATAAATCACAACTGTTCTACAAAGTACAACAGCGCGACAGCCCGAAGGTTAAGGGTTCATTCATATATTTCATAACGCCAAAAATGGTCATTTTTGATACCCACCCACTCCCTCGTAACGCTTTTTGTATGGATATTTTTTCAAATTTTGTATGAGCTGTAACATCTCAAGGACACCCACCCACCCCCTTCAGCGTTATGATATTTGTGAATGGGCCCTTAAGAATGGGCGTAGTCAGCTAGAGAGCTTAGTGACATTTGAACACACGTAGACTAGCATACGCTCGTCATACACAGTTTGTTTTTGTTTTTCTCAAAGAAATTTGCACACGCTTTCCAGACTCACCAAAATGCATATGGAAATATTACTCAATTTGAAAAATTTAAACCCGTTTTCTGCGTGTTTTTCGAGACTGAGTGCATATTGTTTTCCTCTAAGGTTCACAACTACATCTACACTAGGGTACCCATACCATTGGGCGTGAAAACCACTAGAACAGTTATTTTTACCACAGAATTTTTTCCCTGGTGGGAATAAAAAAACGAAATATATTCGAAAAAGAACAGTTTGCTCCAGTGCAGTTTACACCCCTGACAGGCAGTTCGAATTCTTGACAAGCTGGTCACCCTGTTTGATAAAAAAAAATCAAAAACAACAAACCGCGAATTTAGTTCGGCTTTTCAGGTGGTTTTATGAGTTTTCTTGTGATTCGTCGTATAATTTATGTAAAAAACGCTCCGAAAGTGAAGTGCGTCGCTGTTTAATCCACCCATTTAATCAGGCAACGCAAATAGCATTCTTCCACCATGGCAGACTATACGATGGACGAGATCAAAAACATCATCCGCTCGATTGCCATTTCCGGTGGGGCGCGTGGCCTCTCGGTCAAAATGTTGGCCGACGATTTCAAAAAGATCGAAGGATTCGACTTGCCGTACCATCGGCTGGGTTTTCGATCCCCGGATGAATTCCTGCGCAGTTTGACCGATACCGTGATGGTAAGTAATGCTTCCGGATGGGGTAAATTTTTTTAAAGGGATAATGTTTGGTAACTTATTTTCAGATAAATGGATACGGAACATCGGCATTGGTGGAACCAGTTGTGACACAAAACACACGACACGTCCGGGAATTGGTCAAGAAGAGTAACAGCAAATCGAACCCACGAAAATGGGGGAACAAAAGCTATTCCAGGTCGGCCTATCGGTAAGATAGTGTAATACAGGTATACCTCGATTTAGTGGACCCTCGATTATATAGACCCTCGATTTTATGTACTTCGATTTTATGTACATTTTACCTCGATTTTATGGACATCAAAATTTCATGTTAAATTTTTTGATGTTTATCCAATTCTAAACATGCATTATGTAAACTTAAATAATGTTAGGGATTTAGGCTATGCTTATAGAAAAGTTGGGTCATGTTTTGTTGTAAAATATTGAAAAAAAAATTAATAAATATACAACAAAGCTTTTACAATATGGGTTTAAAAATGAGGAGACTTCAGTTCGACTTACTCAACTTGTTTTTTTTTTGGCTTTCGAGTACTTTCAATTTGGATTTTGTCCCAACTTTTAACATGTTGCCATTCACGACTTGCTTCAACTAAGTTTATAGTAATTTGTGCGAATTTTAATTATTAATAAGAAGTTACCTCTTGTTCTTAGGATTGTTCTAAAAATCCCACAAATTCGCATTTCTTATAAGGGGATTTTATACTTTTCAGAGATTGATTCAAGTGCCCTTCCAGAGTTTTATCGAAGTAGAAAGAGTTGTTAAATCAAGCAAGAATTTATCAACAAATTACTCAAACGATTATTCATCTTTCTTCAGTATTATTTAGACAAACCTGCTGAAATTATTGCAGTAGTTTTTTTTTCTATATATTCGTTTTGAAGCACGACAATGAGGATAGATTTTTTCAATGATTCGTACACGATCACTCTAATCGGTATTTAGTTGAGTTTTTCAGAGGGTTTCACCAAAAGTTTTCCACAGTTCCAGGAGTTTTTTCTAAGACAAAAATTTCTCAATTAAGTCGTTGGAAAATTGTAGAAGAAAACTTTATAGTGATTTACCTACAAGTTATTTTAAAATTTCAAAAATAAATTCTATTTATTATTTTATACGTACGTTACTTGACACACACTGAAGAAACTGGTCATACTGGAACATCTCGAAATTAAAAACAAGCGAAATTAAATGTCAAAAAAACGTTTTCGTAAAGAATTCTTCACAAATGTATTTATTAATCGTTGATATGGAAAACTCATTAGGTTTTTGATTAAATAGAAGTCAAATCTTATTTTCCTAACTCATATTCTTATTTTATTAAGCAACTTTCACGACGGCAAGTTTAACACATTTTTCTAATGTACCATTTTGTTTTTTTTTAAATAATATGCCCGCTTGATAGGATGCCGGTTGTGGAACCATAGCATTGGCAATAAATTCACTGGAATTTTTGAACCTATTCGTTGATTAAAATATTACCAAGTCTCTCGTCCCTTCGAGACTACAACCTAGGGTACAAACGCACGTGCAATTTAACAAACATCAAATTTTATAAAGGATTTTGCATTCAATAAAACCAATTGTATCATTTTTTAATAATGAAAATAACGAAGTTTTGATTGGTGTGTACAAGGTGCAGTTTTTCTAATCGTGTCGAAAATACATTGTTTATTTAAATTAACATTGTTAATTTGACAAACCTTAATTATTGAAGTAACATGCTATAAGTGTTGTTATAACAAATTTGTGGGTTTGAACACAACAGACAGTTTTGTTCATTAAACCTTGCAAAATTTTCTTTGTGTGATAATTTTTTTTCATGTAAACATTAATAAAACCGGTATTTTGTACAACTTTGGCGACCTGTAGCTCAAAATTTTGACATGCTGGAAAACTTCTAAGAGAAACATCAGATTCAGCAACCCCTAATTCACTGGAGACATATAATTTGATCTTTGAGATATGCAGAAATGTTATTTGTTTTTACGCTGTGTAAGGAATTGTAAATAAAATTTCAAATGAGTTTGGCTCCGTAATAACTGATAGCGCTTGAGCCTTTGAATAAACAAATAAGTAAAACAGTTTTTGTCGTTTTTAATCGTATCCTTATGAAAAACATGTATAATTTTAATTAGAATGCAATACTTCATTGACGGACTGATTTCATCAAGAATTTGTTAACTCAAGCCAACTTTGGAACATTGACCCTAGTATCAAAAATTAGTTTTTCAGCGATAATGATACATTCTAAT
This sequence comes from Aedes aegypti, assembly GCF_002204515.2. Taxonomy (NCBI): domain Eukaryota; kingdom Metazoa; phylum Arthropoda; class Insecta; order Diptera; family Culicidae; genus Aedes; species Aedes aegypti. The sequence continues at coordinate 241,320,745 of NC_035108.1, read as the reverse complement.
GAAGTTTTAACTGAATAGAAAGCAAAAAATGAGATAGAAATTTTGCTTCGATTTTATGTACAATTCGATTTTATAGACAATTTTGAAATAAAAATAATCGAGGTATACCTGTATTAACTTAAATTTTTAAGTCCTTCGAGGCATGACCTGTGCGTGCCACAATGTTACGCCAACAAACTCGGTTCATGGTCTGTCTCCAGCTTCCAGCGTCCCACAGTTCCGCAGGGCTGGTAGCAGGGTTCCTTTATAGAGATTTTGTGTCTTTTATTGCGAGTCTCTGTTTTCAATGGAAGGTCTCTAAAGTCTCTTTATTTAACCAAAATGATCTCAAAGTCACTTTTTTCAATCAGTCCGGGTGCAAAGTTCTAGAAGCTTCAGAAAACCTTCAGCGACTCTCGCAACTATTCCATAGGTTCATCAAGAGTTCTTCTAACGATTTCTCTACAGATTTCTACTGAAGTACTCTCAGAAACTCCTTTAGAAATCTCTCAAGAAATTCTTCTCCAAATTTTCTCCAAGAAATCCTTGAGCACTCCAACGCTACTACATATATCTGGTAATTTCCGCAGGTGCAAATTTTCCCAGGGACTATTCCAGTGTTTTTTTTTTGCAGAGATTCTTGCACTACCGTAAAATGGGGCGAATAGAAACAAAGCGACCTTCCGTTAAAAATGTGAATATTATGTAATGATAACCTTTAAAAACCTACTGAAATACTTTTTTCCCATTAGTTGAATAGCAACAGAGTACCACTAGACTATTTTCAAATTAAAATTTTGCTAAATTTATCATTAAAAAATTGAGAAGAAAATGTTGAAATCTCAATCATTTTTGATAGCTTGAAACATCCGCCATTTTTGCTGATTTCAAAAATGATCGAAAATTTAACTTAATTTTAAAATTTTTATTTTTTTCTTCACTAAGTAAATACATGTTGATATTTCTTCTAGATGCACTTAAAAATGTGTTTATGTTTCCATTAAAATGAAATAAGTATTGATATTGTGGGCCCAGATAGCCGTAGCGGTAAACGCGCAGCTATTCAGCAAGACCAAGCTGAGGGTCGTGGGTTTGAATCTAACCAGTCGCGAGGATCTTTTCGGGTTGGAAATTTTCTCGACTTCCCAGGGCATAGAGTATCTTCGTACCTGCCACACGATATACGCATGCAAAAATGGTCATTGGCATAGTAAGCTCTCAGTTAATAACTGTGGAAGTGCTCATAAGAACACCAAGCTGAGAAGCAGGCTCTGTCCCAGTGGGGACGTAACGCCAGAAAGAAGAAGAAGTATTGATATTTACTGAACAGTGTTTCTATTCGCCCCATTGCGGGGTGAATAGAAATATACAACATTTTCATAAATCTTTGTACGATATAATTTTTTATTTTTTAACAGCAATTGGGGTCTTAGCAAAGGAAGACGCGACCCATATTTAAGGCTAATAAAATTGTTTTTTATCCGCACGGTTTGAGTTGTACACATTCAAACATGTCGGAAAGTGTTTCTATTCGCCCCATTTTACGATTTTGCCAAAAATCCCTACAGAAGGTCTTTCAAGATAATTCTTGAAGGTTTTTTTCCAAAGGTTTTGAAGAAATTTGTTTAGGACACTTTGTAGGAAACATCTAAAAGAACTCCTCCTCGTTGATGTATCTAGTAATTCTTCCAATCATTTTCATGAGGACTTTCTTAAGATATTATCAACAATTTCTCACAGAAATTACTACAAATTTAATTCAGGAAATCTTTTAGGAACTATTTCAGGAAATCAATAAATTCAACTGGGCATGCCTCATGAAACAAATTCAAATTCAATTCAAATCTTCACGCAGAATAATATTGTAGGGTTGAATCTAAGAACGCGCCTATTAGAACCAATAATTCTTGTTTGCATTGAATCAATCCATTTGGTGGTTTGTTTCTAGTCCGGCATATTTTTGAAACTACAAAATTCTGTGTCGAATGAAATATTGATGCTCGATTTTCATTTCAACAAATAACAATTGTTATTTCAACAATATCATTTTGTTGAATCAACTTTTTTTTTCTTGTCGCCATTTTGTATTTAAGAAATAAACAGAAAAGTTGAAGGCAAAAATTTAATTTTGTTTAAAGCTGAAAAAGAAGTGTCCATGGCATATTCGGTAGCTGTCAATTTTAATATCTTTGGTGAGTATATATTTTCCGTCGTAGTTAAATACAATATTTTTTTAGTAATCATATGAAAAAGATGATTTTACTATTCATGATGGTTATGACGGTGTAAATTCGAAAGGAAGGAAAGCTATAGGTAATTAAAAACAATTGATTAAATTGCAAGACAAGTTGATTATATTAATTTTGTTTATTTCAGAATTCACTAAATTTGTTCCGACCGGTCGGTTTAGCAGCGGTGATTGTACCGGACTATATCATCTTACACCTATTAATTCGAAACACAAATTCAATGATCAAATATAATCTGTAAAGCATACGCATTGAATTAGTAGGAATGTTAATAAAAAAATATTCTTAAATCAATGAAATGCTTTGTTAATATCAATGAACAGAATTGTAGAAACAACAATAGTTGGTTTTTCTTTCAACACACATTCTGTGTTACTTCAATATGGGGTGTTTTTAGAATCAACAAATTATATTTTTGTTTCAATTGCATTTCTTTTTGTTTTTGACAGCTGGCTATTTTGAGACATTTTTTAGAAACAACAATTTATTTTGTAGGAATGAATGGAAGTTATCATTGAGTCAACAAAAATTGCCGATAAGCCGTGAGTCAATAATAAAATTTGTTGAATCTATACAGATTTCGTTTGCATTTACAATATATTTCTCTGCGTGTTCCAAATATTTCTTAAGAAAAAGCTTTATGAATCTTCTAAATTTCATATAACCTTTGCGTACCTGATCAAAGGGGCCGAGATAGCCGTAGCGGTAAACGCGCAGCTATTCAGCAAGACCAAGCTGAGGATCGTGGGTTCGAATCCCACCGGTCGAGGATCTTTTCGGGTTGGAAATTTTCTCGACTTCCCAGGGCATAGAAGTATGTTCGTACCTGCCACACGATATACGCATGCCAAAATGGTCATTGGTATAGTAAGCTCTCAGTTAATAATTGTGGAAGTGCTCATAAGAACACTAAGCTAAGAAGCAGTCCCAGTGGGGACGTAACGCCAGAAAAGAAGAACAGGGTGGCCACCCAACCGGGAAAAACGGGAAAAGCGGGAAAAAGACGGGAATTTGAATCCACCGGGAAAAAGACGGGAAAAACCGGGAATTTGAGAAGATCACCGGGTAAATTGTTTTGAATGAACATCTTCAAGGTGTAATCTACCCAGTAAACGCAATCTCGTATACGATAGCGCATAAGAGTGCAAATGTGGAGGCGATATACCTACATGCGCCATAAGGCTGCATGCAAGATGTACGTATATCGCCTCCACATACTGGGTACAAACCAACCTCCAAAATAAGTTATAGAAAGTTGTTATGTTTAATGATATTGCCATGAGGCATCCGTAATTTTGAACAAATATCTTTCAAACATTAATGATTTAATTTCTACCTTTTGCTAGCAATGTTTCAAGTTTTTTTTTTTTTGAATTTTTGGTCTCTTTCTGTCAGGGCTAACGTTTTTTCAACTTTTCTCTAACTTTTTGTACTCGACTTTTTGAATCGAAGTTTAATTACTATTGCAAATTGGTTTAGCACTCTTCTGTAATTGCTGAATACCACAACTTGAGTGAGCCCTAAGTAAGTGCTTCTATGTGTGTGGCCTTGTTTCATCCATATCTTGAACTTATTTGCTTTAGAGAACTCTTTATTTTTATAAAGAAAATTCAAATGATTAAGAATTGAAATAATTTCAATGACGGTAAAGAACTACTTGGGCATCTTGATGATTTACTTAGGCACCTGGGGCTTTTGTCGACCAAATTATCTGAAATTCAGCACTAAGATGCACTTAAGATGATTATACACCAAAGCCAAACCTTGAAATTTCAAGACAACGAGTCTAGAGAACCAAACAGAGCTCTGAGCTGAAATCTTGATCGTTTTATGATCACCAGAATGCAACCAATCCATCAAATTTTCAAAGCGAACGGTTTTCAGGTTCTCTAGATCTTGAAACTTGAACATGAAAATTCGAAGCTTGGCTTAAATGTTATATTGTAGGTAAACATGGTTATAGCATTCAAATTAAATTCAATTCAATTTCATGTCGTGTAGGATCTGTTTTATTAGCGCATTAACAATCTCTTTCCTATGATATAAAGCTCCAGAGCTCCATTGATTTTCGAAGAACGCGAGACAAATCGATTCAGATGAATACTATACTATGCCATAGTTTTCAGAATAACATTCTATATAGATTAGAACATTCTAAATCAAATTACTATGGAAAAACAACTAAAAAAAATTAAACCGATTTAAAAAAATGTTGCGGTGCTTTTCATACAAACAATTTAGGAAAAGTCAAATAAAGTCGTTGGAAAGAATGGGTCAAAAAACCGGGAAAATTTGGCAGAACATACCGGGAAAACCGGGAAAAAAGCGGGAATTTCAAAATCAAAATTGGGTGGCCACCCTGGAAGAAGAACCTGATCAATTTTTCACAACCAAATTTTTGTGATCTTTTAGCTTTAATTACCATATTTTCAATCGATTTGGTTGAAATTTTGACACAACACTATTAAAGTTTCATGAATTGCACTTGGAAGCCAAGTCGGGTGGTCGGTTTCGGATTTATACGGATGTCCCGTAGGGTCTGTCCGAACCGAAGACATTTCCATAATTATTTTGCACGGAAAATAGAACTACAGTGTTTGTAACTGAATCGTAAACCATTTGTATATTCAGACTCTGACAGTTCATTTGAAACCATTATGGTTGATCAGCACAAACCATATCATGCGAGACCTCAATCTTCAAGGTTTTTCGCAGAGAGTATGATATGATGGTAAATGGCTGGACATTACGTAACCATTGGTACTCAGCGTACCTGCAGACATAAAATAGCCCAAACTAATACACACTCAATCTGTTCGGTAAAAATAACTGGGTATTGGAACTACCGAAAAAGTCAGTAAACAAAAAAAAAATGTCAAAAATCGAAAAACAGAGATTTTTCACTGAAATTTTGCAGAGAGCTTTCTTTTTATATCATATATCGATAAAAAATAAAACATGGTGAAATTTGCTTTTTAATTACGCGTGGCGATAGTTTTCATTTTACTGACTTTTTCGGTAGTTCCAAAACCCAGTAAAATATTACCCAAGCAACATTGATAGCTGAATAACAGCTTATTTAGCTAAAATTTGGTTTATACAGCCTCTTTTCAGCTGAATAAGTCGTTATTCAACTACCAATGTTACTTGGGTACCGACCTCAGTAATTTAATCTAAGTGTGTAGGAGTGCCAACCGGCGAGTGATGGAGTGGACAGTTTATAAAAATGAGTTCAGAACATCCACTGAGGAGTTTCAGTCGTCAGATCGCGATAATCTAAAACGACTGAACAAAGCGCTACATGGAAAGGCGCGAAAAACCGTGGAATCGATGCTTTCATCCCCTAGCAGATTCTGCGAATGTTGAAGTCAAACTTTGGTCAAACTGAGTGGGTTGCCAACCGACTGGAGACACTGAGAAACCTGGGGAGCGTAAAAGAGGGAAGCGTTGAGTTCTTCCGTGCGTTTTACAATGCGTTAATTGGTACCAAGGTAGCGATGACCAACGCGAGGGCCAACAACTATCTTATGAATCCCGAACTCATCTCTCACCTGGCTGAAAAACTTCCTGCTTTGAGCAAACAGATGTGGGTTTGGCATAAGGCCGCTTTGATAAAGGAAGGCATCGCAATTGAGTTCGACACTTTCTCTCGTCGGTTCTTGCAAGGTTTGTCACATTTGTTTAAAATCGGACCATGCACGAAAGAACTGCAAAGTTGATAGAAAGTGCTCCATCTGCAACAAGAATAATCACGAACTAGTCCATTCCGAGGAACCAACAAGGAATTCTGAATTCAACCGTCCGGACGTGCAGAACTATCACGAGATCGTGTGCAACGTCAACGGTAGAAACATGAACACGCTGCTTTGAGTAGGAAAGGTTCACGAGGAGTTGAGGAAGTTTTTGCGCTGTCTGATGAAGGTTCGTCGCTATCGATGATGAATGCTGCTGTTGCTGAAAGTATCGGACTACGAGGACCGATCGCCCCCGTGAACTATCGTTTGACGAATGGTATTCTACACAAGGAGGATCAGTCAATGATGCTGTCGTTCCGCATTTCTGGACCATCGGAGCAAGCAAAACTGTACGAAGTGAGCAACATGCAAACAGTTGAGAATATCGCACTGCCAGCGGTAAAATTCGATATGGCAAAGGTAAGGCAGCTATGTCCAATGCTGGATGAGAACAAGCTAGTGGCGATTCAAGATGCATGTCCCTGTATGCTGATCTATGATGGACAATCCATGGAGTAGTCGACCCGACTATTGTAGGATCGTGCAACCATCACGAATTCCTGTGCTCCGACAACGATGATAGCGAGCTTACTGATCTTGTGAAGCAGATGTACAAGGTTGAAGACTCCGGGATTTCTAGCCAGTCGGTGAAAATAGCCGACGAAGATCAGCGTGCATTGGACATCACGCACCGTTCGATTAGACGATGTGGTGAACGTTTTGAAGTTGGTCAGACTTACAAATACAACAACTTCGTTTTCCCGGATAGCAAACCTCAAGCCTTGAGGCGTCTCCAAATCATCGAGAAAAAGATGGACTCCAATCCTGAGTTTGCTGATCGGTACTGCGCGAAGATTCAGGATTATGTCGATAAGGGATACGCTAGGCAGTTAGAGCTAGAGGAGCTAGCTGAAACTCCGAACACCTCACTTCAGCGTGGCGATCGATGGAAAGTTTCGATTTGTCATGGACGCCAAAGCAAAGTCGCACGGGTTTTCTCTGAACAATTTGCTACTGAAGGGTCCGGATTTCGTTCCTCCGTTGATTGCGATCCTGATACGGGCCCGAATGAAGATAATTGCCCTCGTAGCGGACATAAGGGAAATGTTCCATCAAGTCCTCATTCGTAGAGAAGATGATCAAGATTCCCAACGTTTTTCGTGGCGCGGTATAAACCGTACGGATCCACCCAACGTGTACGTGATGCAAGTGATTATATTCGGTGCTGTTTCGTCTCCATCAATGGCACAGTTCATCAAAAACTTCAATGCGAAGAAGCTGGACGAAAAATATCCCGGCGTTGAACGAGCGATCGTCAAGCAGCATTACGTCGATGATTATTTCGACTGTGCAGATACCGAGGGAGCCGCCATCGAACTGGTTCAACGTGTGATCGAGGTGCACGATAAAGGTGGATTCAAACTGGTGGAGTTTTCGTCCAATTCGAAAGCCGTGTTGGATTCTCTCAATGCTGAAATTGTAGCGGAGATGCAGAGTGATGTTCGTTTGCTTGGAATCAGGTGGGACCTGCTGTCCGATGAGTTTGTATTTCCACCTAACTTCCCAAAACTGGATCAGCGATTCCGATCTGGCGAAGCGGTGCCAACGAAGCGAGAACTGTTGAAGTTTATGATGGGCATCTTTGATCCGCTGTGTTTGCTCAGTCCGAAAACGATTCAGCCGAAACTCATATTTCAAGTGCTATGGCGTCTACAGTGTGAATGGGACGACGAAATTCCTGACGGTCTGGTGCCACGATGGATGGAATGGCTAAACGAAACCGCAAGAGAGAAATTCGATTGCCAAGGTATTACTACCCAGCGATACCATCGTTTGGCGATGTCGAACTGCACGCTTTCTGTGACGCGAGTGATACGGCTTATGCCTGCGTTGTCTACATGGTTCACCGTCGGAAGAACAAATCACACGTTGCCCTAGTGTATGCGAAATTAAGAGTAGCGCCCCTGAAATCACAAAACGCCAGATGATAAGTGTGCTTCAATCGGAGATGATGGTGGACATTGCCAAAGTGTACCTTTGGACCGATTCGAAGATCTGCCGAGGCTGGCTGAGCTCGAACCAAAAGCTGACGGCGTGCGTCGGTGCTCGAGTGAAGATTAAAGAGAATGGTCATGTAGTTGATTTGTGGCACTGGATTCCGTCGCAGCTGAACGTTGCTTACTTGGCAACGAAGTTTTCAAAATTTGGCAACATGCAGGAATGGTTGCGAGGTCCAGATTTCCTCTATCGTGATAAATACTATCTGAAAATGAGAAAGCTGTTAGTATTGCCGAAACACGAAAAACCTAAGCGATTGAAGATAACTGTACGAGACATGGAAGATGCTAGAAGAACTTAGTATGAGAAAGTACAGCCAGAGGCTTTCGGGGATGAACTGTGCAGCCTGAAGAAGTCAGGCTACGTGCAGAGTGGCAATCGCCTAAAAAAATGTTCACCGTTTCTTCATAACGGGATCATCCGTATGCGAGGTTGCATTCAAGACAACAGCAAATCGTTCGAAGTGAACAATCCGGTGATTCTTCCGGATGACCATCCGTTTTCAACACTGCTGATTCGTGTGTACCACATTGCCAACGCTCACCAAGGTACGGAAACCGTCATCAGCATCAAAGACCGCCATCGTATACTGAGAATTCGTTCGCAAGTCAAGAAGTATGCGATGTCCTGTGTGAAGTGTACAGAGCTGAGAGCAAAACCTACCGTTCCGCAGATGGGAATGCTACCGCCGGAGCGAACAACACCGTTCGTGTATCCATTCACCTGTACCGGCATAGATTATTCCGGGCCGTTGTCTGTGAAGTTCAGCCGTCGTGTGGAAAAAAAGATGGGTTGTACTGTTCACGTGTATGAAGTCAAGAGCGGTACATCTGGAGATGGTGCCATCCCTCGATACAAACAGCTGTATAATGGCAATACGATGCTTCATGTCCGTAGTGCATCATGACCAATAACGGCACTAACTTCACCGGTGCTGATCAAGAAATCAAGACGCTTGTGAAGACATTGGACCAGCCGCAGATTGAGGAGTCACTGAGCGTCAGAGGTGTGGAATGGAAGTTCATACCCCCTGGTGCTCCCCATTTTGGAGGATGCTGGGAGCGACTAGTGTGTTCCGTTAAAACTGCACTCCGTGCTATGTTACACGATCGACATCCCACAGACCTGGTGCTTCGAACAGCTTTGTGTGAGGCAATGAACACCGTCAACAATCGAACGTTGACACACGTTGCTGATGACCCTCTGGATCCGGAACCACTGACGCCGAACATGCTGTTGCTAAGACGGAACAACGTGATCCAATTCGACCATGATTTTGATGATCGAGATCTAGAATATCGTGCCGCCTACAAGCATTCAGAGATTTATGGCGATCGTTTTTGGCGTAAGTGGGTAGCAGCTTATCGCCCGGAGCTTATCCGGAGTCGCAAGTGGCCCGACAACAGGATGTACCATGAGATCAAAGTTGGTGCCTTGGTGATGCTGGTAGACGAGACTTTACATCGTGGCAACTGGTCAAAAAGCGTTGTAGAGAAGGTTTACCGGGGTCCTGATGATAAGATTCGAGCAGTGGATATTCGAACGTGTACACGTATAAGCGACCAGTCAGCAAAATTGTATTGTTGAATCCCATCAGCTCGAAGTCTGACCCGGAGAATGTTGCAAACATTATAAGCAACGCGTAATATTTTTACTCGGGTACTTGTCGTCGCAGCCACGTGAGCAGGTTGCCGTGACATCGGCGCACCCGCAATCGTAGCAAGGGGGAAACAATTCAAACTGAAAACCAGAAGTGAAAAAAATGTCCGAGGAGAAGGAAGCATTTTTGTAAATTGTAAAACATTTTAAGTAGAAAATAAAATTAGTTTATAGTGAATATAAATGAGTTTTTAGTTATACTTCTGCCAAGTCAAATGGTTTAATTATCCGATTCAAATGAGTGGCTTATTCAGTGGAAAGTGTTTCGCTTGAGTCTACACGTGTTTGAAGTTCTGCATATCGAGGAACCTGGTTGGAGCCAGAACTGCTGCACTTCTCCCCCAATAAGCAGTTATCTTGATTCCTTGTCCGTCTACAGGTGAGCCAATCGTTTCAATAACATATGCTATCTATAGGGTGTCCCAGAAACTATGGGCACGACCATGCTGCCATTTCAAGACTAGTGATGATAAAAATCTGATTTTTACACATTTGATTACTGTACCCAACAAGAAAAGATTGTGATTTTTCAATGAACAATTTTCGAAAACTTATTCAAATAGTCTCAAGTCAGAAAAGTGAACAAACTTATTTTATTGATCCTACGTGTTTCGCAGACGAAATTCCACACGTTCCGCTCTTACCTAACTAGATTTTTCACTTTTAGAATGTTTAATTCCGGAATTAAAAAAACGGCGTAAGTAAGAATTTCAACTTTCGCAACCCAACAGCTATTTCCACCGCTCCGTTGTATGGAGAGACAAAGTGACTTAACCACGAATAAAACAAAACACTACTTGAGCCGATTTTACACTGGTAGAAAAACGACGAAAGTAACTGAATGAAACGGCTTATCATTTTGTTATCATTTTTTTTTTGGGGAAATAATAGAAACTACCTAGTTTTTGAACGCAAGCTGATTGTATGCAAAATTTAAGCGATGTACACGACGAAAAAATGTTAAAAAGGTGATTCATTTTAAAACGGTTTTAGAAGAAAGGTTGTGATTCTTCTGAATTGATTTTCTCAAAATCGTATGAAAGTTACTTACGTCTGTTTGAAAAAGTAATCGTATTGATTTATTGTGTTGAATACCGTAAAATGAGGTGTTAAGAGCATCTTTAACGGGAGCGACTATTCGGGTGAGTAAAATGATCACCCCCTGAGTTGTCATTTTAGTTTAGTCACTCATTCTCACACCGGTGGCTACCATATTTAGTAACTCGTTTCCGTACCGGTCATTGCCTTTTTGGGTTAACATATGGGTTGTGAAAATAATGGTGATCATTTCAGGTTGGGAAATGTGGAACTCTGCTGGAATATGTATTATACTCTGGTGTGAAATTATTAGAATTCCATCAGAAATTTTTGAGATTCTTTATGAATCCGACTGGATGCTAATTTGATTGGCATCCTTACCAATTCTAGGGGCATCCATGTAAATCGTACAAGAAATATTGCAAATTTGACAGTAATTATTGTGAATCTGACTGGAATCCTTGGGATACCGACTGGAATCCTTGGGATACCGACTGAAATCCTTAGAATTCCCACTGGAATCCTTGGGATTCCCACTGGAATCCTTGGGTTTCCCACTGCAATCCTTGGGTTTCCCACTGGAATCCTTGGGTTTCCCACTGGAATCCTTGGGATTCCCACTGGAATCCTTGGGATTCCCACTGGATCCTTCGATTTCAGAGAATTCAGGGATTTTGGGATTCCGACTGGAATCCTTGGGATTCCGACTGGAATCCTTGGGATTCCGACTGGAATCCTTGGGATTCCGACTGGAATCCTTGGGATTCTGACTGGAATTGGGAGGAATCCAGTCGGAACCCCAAGGATTCCAGTCGGAATCCCAAGAATTCCAGTCGGAATCCCAAAATCCCAGAATTCTCTGAAATCAAAGAATTCTGTCGGAATCCCAAGGATTCCAGTGGGAATCCCAAGGATTCCAGTGGGAATCCCAAGGATTTCAGTGGGAATCCCAAGGATTCCAGTGGGAATCCCAAGGATTCCAGTGGGAATCCCAAGGATTCCAGTGGGAATCCCAAGGATTCCAGTGGGAATCCCAAGGATTCCAGTGGGAATCCCAAGGATTCCAGTGGGAATCCCAAGGATTCCAGTGGGAATCCCAAGGATTCCAGTGGGAATCCCAAGGATTCCAGTGGGAATCCCAAGGATTCCAGTGGGAATCCCAAGGATTCCAGTGGGAATCCCAAGGATTCCAGTGGGAATCCCAAGGATTCCAGTGGGAATCCCAAGGATTCCAGTGGGAATCCCAAGGATTCCAGTGGGAATCCCAAGGATTCCAGTGGGAATCCCAAGGATTCCAGTGGGAATCCCAAGGATTCCAGTGGGAATCCCAAGGATTCCAGTGGGAATCCCAAGGATTCCAGTGGGAATCCCAAGGATTCCAGTGGGAATCCCAAGGATTCCAGTCGGAATCCCAAAATCCTAGAATTCTCCGAAATCAATAAATTCTTACGAGGAATCGAATATTTCATAAACTTCTATCGGATTTCCAATAATTGCATCAGATTCCTAGTATTCTTATCAAAATCTTGAAGTTTTACCTGTATTCCAAAAATTTAGTAATTTCTTGTTCATGCGCATCAGTTTTCCAAAACTCCCACCAGAATTTCGTATCTCACACCGTATGCTTGAATTTGAATCGAATAGCAGCGCAACTATCGCGCTTCTAAATTTGCTCACCCGATGCTTTCCGAAAGCAGCGCTGTCTTTTTGCTACCCCAGTTAGCAGCGCCCGGTACGGATCAGCGTAATGATACTGCGCTATGTAATTTAGTTTAGTCGCGCACCGTTACGGTTGCTCTAAGGGATGAAAAAAAAAATCAACTCCAATTTTTCAAAGTTTTCCGTTGAGTATCAACAGCAGCAAAAGAGAGACCAGCCATTCTCTTGACGGCTACTTTGGCTACAGAAAATATTTTCTATAATTTTCTAACAGTATTCGTCCATATTAATCAAAATATGCTATTTTTGCCAGAAACCCAAAATGGGGTGTTAAGGGATTTAAGGAAAATTGAATAAAATTATGATGTTCTTAGTATGAAATAAACAAAAAATATTAAAGAAAAGGTCCTTAAAGCACCGTAATAAATGTCAAACAAAAACTAACTTAATCCGTATCCGAAGCAGGAAATGGCTCACTGTCATCCGATTCGACGATCGGTACGGCAACTTCGTCTGGCATTTCTGCGTCGAGGGACCACCGGATGTGTGGATGGTTGCGTTTTCGAACGGCCGTGTACTCGATTAGTAGTTTTACAAACCTCAACCTGGCTAGAAGTTTCATGCGATGGGTTTTGAATGTCTGCTGATGATGCTGTTGTTTGTTTCCTCGGACGACCTCGACGTTTACGTTGAAAGTCTATATTAGACGCTACAGACTGTGAAGATTCACGCGCAGTGTCGTTCGTTGATTAAATACCTATATGGGATGGCCCGGGTTGAGGAGAAAGTTCTTGTTGACTACCCAGAAGATCTTCTCGGCTCACACTCTTTCCTGGTGCGACGTTCAATTTCTTTTTTCGACTGCTAGTGTTTTGTGTAGAAAAACGGACAGTTCTCAAATAATTAATTAGTGTATCGTTTATGGAGTCTTCATTCACTGTTGTGCTGCATGATCCTGGGGGCAGTCTAGCATACACAACAGATGGGTCGAATGGAAATATACCACATTTTCAAAAACCAGAAATGCGTCGAGTTGGATGGCAAAAAAATGAAATGGATATCATACTTTTCGCAAATTTCAACCGCTTTTACCGACACGTGCGCCGCTAAGTTATCGCCACTAATGTATTTTTTGCCTGTTTAAATATAATAGAATTGAATATATTGCTCAAATAATTGAAATTATGTTTTTAGAATACCTTTACTGCCGTGAATCGCAAGTCAGTCCCATCTGTAAAAAGTAGGCATTGAGAAAATGGGCGGTGAAGTTTCCACACTTGTTTTCCATACAAATATCAAAAAAAATCCAGAGAACAGAACATGTTAAAATCTTAATGAAACTTTCGCAATTTGCTTTTCACTACGATATCTATCTGAGAAATATATAAAAATGATCGAAATACGGTTCATTTTAGTGTTACACTGTGCGGAAATCTGTAGTGAGACTGATATGCGATTACTTTTCATTATGGGACAATTTGACTTGCTGTTTTTCCTACTCTTTCCGAACGAATATTATTATCTCATTAGGGCACCTGAAAGAGCATCGGAAGATATGTTGAAAACTGGACTCAACTCAATTTTGACGAAAATGCAGATGGGACTGACTTGCGATTCACGGCAGTTCAAGTCTTCGAAGATTCGGAACGATGATAGTTTCTAGCCAATCATTAAACGAAACGCTATCGAACCAATTACTTTTTGAACGGTTGTACAATAGAGGTAATAAACTATAGAGGAAGAATGTCGCTGGCGTCACTGCAGGAACATCTTTTGCTGGCGGAGATAGGCAGGGCTATAAATGTCAACGCGAAAAAGTATGCAGTTTGACACTTATGTACCCGACATGTTTCTGAGCGAGAACAAAGGGAACAGCAGCGACATTCGTCCTCTATAGTTTTCTATCTCTATTGGTTGTACCGAGCCTCCTTGGGGCCACCTACAACCCAAGTGTTGTACAAATGAGAGGCTTTGTAAACAACGTAAGGCGGCAATAAATGATCAGCAGCGCTAGCAGCAAACATGACTGATGTTGATGTTTTTGTTGTATTCATGACGCGTTCAGTATATTTATGTCTTTGTTTAGAAGTTCTTCGGCAAACGACTTTCTTCAAACCGGGATCATCTGTGAAATTGGTTTCGTCGTAGTTGAAAATGTTTTGAGCCGGAACATCGACTAATTCATTTTTGATATTCTCAAAAAAAGTTTTCAAACAATCGTAGCCAACAGCTGCTCTTGATCGCTTGATATTGTTTGCGATACGGTATGACAAGTCTTTGTGCCGATTTACAAACCCACGGACATAGTCGATAACTGGTGTGTTATTGATGAACTGAGAAATTACAATTTGATTGTTTTTCAAATAATCGGCGATAATCTTTTGAATTTCTTTCTTTTCGAATGGATAACCCCAGTCAGTACATGTAACAAGCCGTCTTGCTAGGAGCTTTTCCAATTCAGGAAAAATCGCTGATATCGGCCAGGAATGTTCGCCGGTGTTTGGTTTGACTATTCTTCGGTTCAAAGCAGTCTTACCGATGCCGATCGTTTTACAGGCCTCAACTTGCGTCATTCCCTTCCGAACAGCTTCAAGTGCACGTTGTAGCTGTTTTTTGTCAACTCTGTTTCTTTGTTGTGTTCCAGGCTTTTTCTTCCAAACTCGCGGCATCTGATAAAAACAATAAATATGATTGAAACCAGTGTTGCTCAGACTCATTACCCCGAAAATAACATTTTCCGAACTACGAAGCCACGAACTACTACAACCATGCTCTATCCTCCTAAGATAGAAAAGAAGATGGTTAAGCTTGAGTAGTGCACACAAAATCGATCAATTTTGATCCCAGAGAGCCACAATTAAAGTTTCGGTGAAATGAGATGAGTGAGTGAGTGAGTGCGAATCATTTCACCGAAACTTGAATTGCGGCCCACCGAGATCGAAACTGTCGGATCCCATGTGCAACACTCAAGCCCAACCACCTCCCCCTCCATCTCAAAAAAAGTTGAAATTTAGCGTGACATAATTTGTGTACCATCCCTTAGGATCGATGCTGCGATTTGTCAAAGTCCCTTAACACCCCATGGGTTCTTAACACCCCATTTTATGTTAGAAAGTTGTGTTAGAAAAGCGTTGTGTTTGGATGGGCATCTATTTCTTCCGAAAGAGGTGCAACTTTGCGAAAAAGGACCACGTGATTATTGAGCTGAAATCGAATTCAGGTTAACTTCTGCGTTCATGAGTCCTCTCATGGCGTAGGGGTAACGCGCCCTAACTAGAGATCAGGGAGTCGTGAGTTCGATTCTCACTGAGAAGACGTGTAACTTTTTCGCAAATCTTCACATCAATTTGTCCATCTAATCCAATTGCAAATTATATGTAATATTTAGCTTTTCGGTAGTTGTTAAACTTCCACTCGGCTGGTTAGCCGTAAACCACGATTCATAATTAAAAACAAGCAAAAATTAAAGTTGCATATCTAAGAGACTAGGGATTAACCTTTCGTAAATCTGGAATGTATTGTTTTTATTACTATTTAAAATACCTGAAGAGTTTTGACTTCGTGATGTTGTCTTATGTAGAGAGAACGAAATTTTTCGAATTTTACCATTTTTGTCAAGTGTCAAATAAAATCTCAAACAAAAATTTATGTGAAACGTCCTTGATACAATGTACTTGAACTCACCGCGGCGAAAGATTTTGATAAAAACAATTTTTACTAGTTATATTTCAACATGCAATTTGATTGTTAGGAAAAGTATTACGATTTTCATTATCAAAGTCGTGCCCATACTTTCTGGGACACCCTATATAAACACTTGTGGATACTTCTTCTTCTTCATTCTGGCGTAACGTCCCAACTGGGACAAAGCCTGCTTCTCAGATAAGTGTTCTTATGAGCTCTTCCACAGGGATCCACAGAGAGCTTTCTTTGCCGATTGACCATTTTTTGCATGTGTATATCGTGTGGCAGGTACAAAGATACTCTATGCCCTGGGAATCGAGAAAATTTCCTTTACGAAAAGATCCTCGACCAGTGGGATTCGACCCACGACCCTCAGCGGATAGGTACTTATTATCGCCGGATAAAATAACTTGATATTTGATTTTTGTCTATGGAGCAACGCACTGTGGGTCGTTCTAATTACAATTCTTAGACGATACTTGAAAGTGAAACTGGGATCGAATCTAAAGGTATCCATATGATTTTTTTTTAATAGTTGCCGCTTAATCCTTGTCAGTTATGATTTTGCAAAATTATCAAAAAGATATTACCAAAAATACTTATTCTAAGGAAATACATGAAAAAACTGTTCATTGACTGGAAATTTGTCAATAATTAAAATTTATATTCGAAAAATTCTTCCAATATTAACACAAATTAATTTACCAGATTGACCACTTTTGGATGTGTTTATCGTATGGCTAGCATTTTCGTGTTCTATACCCTGTGAAGTCAATAAAATTTCCTTTTACGAAAAGATCCTCGATCGACGGGATTCGAAGTGACGATTCTCAGCTTGGTCTTGCTGAATAGCTGAGCGTTTACGGCCCTTCTGAACTTTCAAAAAGTCGGAAAAAATGCGGCTATTCTCAAGAAATTGAGAGATTCACAGTTCCATAATCCGAGTTTCCAATCGTTTAGTCCATTTTCAATGATTGGTTGTTACGGCCTGATTTTTTTATGTAATGAAAGGATCCATAAATATGTAATATATTTCTTCCACAGACCACCTGCAGAATATAGCTCAGACTATAGAAAAGGTAATGGTCAATCCTACAATCGGTCAGGAACTAGCAATGGATTCTGGAAACCTCCATCCAGTTACATTCGTCAGACTAACAGTGATCACTATGACGAACATCGCGAAGAATCTCGAAAGGTGTACAACAGGGAGTTCGATTTTGCGGATACAGCTGCCCAAGATGAAGACGACTTTGGAAGTTCGGATGAGGATATGCCCAAGTTCGTTCTGACGCAGGATAAAAAGCTGACCCAGGTGCAAGATTCCCTACAAACAATGACCATCACAGCATCCCCTCAAAAGTCGTCCAAGGTCCAGTCTAGCGATGCCATTCCGGATGACGCGGTGCTGGCGTTGATCAATTGCTTGGAGATTCCAGAAGGCGCCATGAATCTGACTGATACGATTAAAACGCAACAAATTGCTCCTGATATCGTTCCGAAGAAGTCGGTGCAAATTTTCGTAACGGAAGTGCACAATCCGAATCGCTTTTGGTACCACATGGGCGAGAATGCCAACAAAATCGATGAACTGATGAACGAGATCGATGCATACTATGGCCACCTGGAGCGGGAAGAATGGTGTGTCAAGCCGTCCAGTGTGGCCGTCGGTTTGTACTGCGTGGCCAAATTTCCGGCATGTGGCATCGGGGGAAAATAGTCAGCGATTTGGCGCACAACAGGGTCAAGGTGTTCTACATTGACTACGGAACCGTTTCCGAGTCGGAGCTGAAGGACGTCAAGTTCATGGCCAAGTGCTTCTCCAGTATGCCGGCGCAGGCCATGCGGGCGTCGTTGGCGTATGTGAAGCCAGTCGGCCATCGGTGGACGCGGGACGCTTGCTGGTCGCTGCTTTCGCTCGTCTACGAGAAGATCCTGTTCGCTTATGTGGTGGACATCAACAAGGAGGTGCGTATCTCTTCGGCAACTGAATACGCATGAGTCATTCGCAATTTCATATTTTTTTTTTTCATTTTATAGGAAAACTGTCTGGATGTGGTTCTGATCGATACCACCGGCAATAAGGACAGCATCATCAATCAACAGCTGTTCATCAAGGGCCATGGCATTTGGGAGGATGACGTGCCATACAAGGAGAAGAGCGTAAGTTGAATACTTTCTTCCGGATATTAATGTGATAATTGAGCGGTGATGCTCGAGGCCGT
Organism: Aedes aegypti; assembly: GCF_002204515.2. Lineage (NCBI taxonomy): Eukaryota > Metazoa > Arthropoda > Insecta > Diptera > Culicidae > Aedes > Aedes aegypti. The sequence goes on along the minus strand of NC_035108.1, from coordinate 241,302,460 downwards.
GCTTAGCGCGGATCGTCGAACGACTGTGGCCGTTGTTTGTAAGATTTAAATGTTTCATTTTACACACGATTCAGCTGAAGCATTCGTTTCAAAAGAGTTTGAAAGAAGTCCTTGCTAAACGAAATTTTAGAGTTCAACCCGAACTAGATCGGGGGTTAGTAAATTTAATCAGTTCGTAAAACGAAATTTTGCTTTTTGGAGTCTACTTGTAAGAAATATTTTTTTTATTATTCATTGCGCTTCGTACCTTCGTGCTGTGCTTACACAAATTCTCTCTGCTGTAAGAGCTCAAGGCAGCATTTTGGGACCAAAATTATACAATATTTTTTCATTTGACTTTGGTGAGTTACTTCAGGGATGTCAAATCTTTGTTTACGAATGACACAGGCCTCACCGCCAAAGGCCTGTGTGTCATCTGTAGTAGATTGCAAAAAAGTTTGAATATTTTTTCATCATACTTGCAAAAATGGAAGATTTCTCCTTATGGTTCTAAAACTCAACTAATAATGTTCCCTCATAAATAAAAAGCTTACCTTACCTTACCAGTCAGGCTAAGGCCTGGGTGGCCTCTGCTGTACGTAGGAGACGTCTCCATTCGACTCGGTCCATGGCTGCCCGTTGCCAGCCACGCATTCTGCGAAGGGTCCGCAGATCGTCCTCAACTTGATCGACCCATCTTGCTCGCTGCGCACCACGTCGTCTTGTGCCGGTCGGATTGTTTTCGAGAACCATTTTCACCGGGTTGGTATCCGACATTCTGGTGACATGCCCGGCCCACCGCAGCCTCCCAATTTTTGCGAGGTGGACAATGGTTGGTTCTCCCAGCAGCTGGTGCAATTCATGGTTCATCCGCCTTCTCCACGTTCCGTCTTCCATCTGCACTCCGCCGTAGATGGTCCGCAACACCTTCCGTTCGAAAACACCAAGGGCGCGTTGATCCTCTGCACGTAGGGTCCATGTTTCGTGCCCATAGAGGAGTACCGGTCTAATCAGCGTCTTGTAGATGGTCAACTTCGTGCGATGGCGAACTTTGCTCGATCGGAGCGTTCTGCGGAGTCCAAAGTAGGCACGATTTCCAGCAACGATGCGTCTCTGGATTTCTCTGCTGGTGTCGTTGTCGGCGGTCACCAGTGAGCCCAAACGAATTCTTCGACAACCTCGATTTCATCACCCTCAATATAAACTCGAGGTGGGGGGCGTGCCGTGTCTTCTCTTGAGCCCCTCGCTATCATGTACTTCGTCTTTGACACATTGATGTTCAGTCCGATTCGCCTAGCTTCAGCCCTTAGTCGGATGTACGTATCCGCCATCGTCTCAAAGTTCCGTGCTACGATATCAATGTCGTCGGCGAAACCAAGTAACTGAACGGACTTTCTGAAAATCGTGCCACTCGTGTCTATCCCCGCTCTTCTTATCACACCCTCTAAAGCAATGTTGAACAGTAAACACGAAAGGCCATCACCTTGCCGTAACCCTCTGCGAGATTCGAAGGGACTCGAGAGTGTCCCTGATACTCGGACTACGCACATCACTCGCTCCATCGTCGCCTTGATCAATCTTATCAGTTTGTCCGGGAAACCGTATTCGTGCATAATCTGCCATAGCTGTTCTCGATCGATTGTATCATAGGCCGATTTAAAATCGATGAATAAATGATGTGTGGGTACATTGTATTCGCGGCATTTCTGCAACACCTGGCGGATGGCGAATATCTGGTCCGTTGTTGCTCGTTCGCCCATAAATCCTGCCTGATATTGTCCAACGAATTCTCTAGCAATTGGTGATAGACGGCGGCATAGAATTTGGGAGAGTACCTTGTAGGCGGCGCTCAAAATTGTGATCGCACGATAATTGGCGCAATCCAACTTGTCGCCCTTTTTGTAGATGGGACACACGACACCTTCCATCCACTCCTCCGGCAATACTTCCTCCTCCCAAATCTTGGAAATAACCCAGTGCAGCGCTCTTGCCAGTGCATCACCACCGTATTTTAGCAACTCGCTAGGAAGTTGGTCCACTCCAGCGGCTTTGTTGTTTTTCAACCGTCTAATCTCCGTTTCTACCTCTTGGAGATCTGGAGGCGGAAGTCTTTCGTCGTCCGCGCGTGCATAAATAAAAAGCTCTTAATTTTAAATCATCAATTAGATATGTTGAACATGAAGTTAAGTATCTAGGGCTCATGATAGATAAAAATTGACGTTGAATGTCAAATGTAACAATATGTAAAATGTATTTATCCGCTTATTAACTCCTCTACCTTCATTTTTAACCACTAAAAAATATTCAAATCGCGGTAACTTTTTTGTTTCTCGATATTTTGGCACCGTTTTTTCACAAGACCTCAAAAAAACTCTTCAAGATTGAGAATCCGTGTCAATACTAATCATTGGTGATCTAGTTTTTAAGATATTTCGGCCATTTTGTTTACCAAAGACTACTCTGAAAAAATCATACAAATCGGTTGGGTATTCTTTGAGAAATCTGAAAATTACGATATGAGGTTTTCTAGAGCTTTCAAGGTCTTTATTTGTCCAGTGTGGTACCAGAAACATAAACGCCCATTACTCAAAGACGGCTGCACCAAATTGCTTCATTTTTTTCACAACATACTCGCATTAATGTATCATTCCGAAGAGTGTATATCCGAATACGATAAAAATTCTGTAGCCTGAGATATTTACGTGGGTTATGTCTACGCGTCGGTCCCCCAAGAAATTTTGGAATATCTGCGAATCCAGATGAACAATTATCAATATCGACACATATTCTCAAACTAGAAGAGTATTTTGAAAGCTTGTTGAAAAAATGGTGCAAAAGACGGGGTTGGTGGTCTGATGGCTACCGCTTCTGCTTCATAAGCAGAAGTTTATGGGTTCAATCCCAGGCCCGTCCTTTTCCTCGGTCGTCCGATAGATTTAGCTCACGGTTTCGCGTGTGTTTTCGTCGCTGGAGGTTTTTTTTGTTTTTTCCTGTTTTGGAGCGTCTTGCTGGGTAGTGCTTCGTAAAGCCCAAGCAGGACGGTTTTTACATTCAGAAATGGAATAGTGAAAAGTGAAAAATGAAAAAGTGATTTGTTTGATTTGTGTCCTCAGTACTGTTGGTTTTTGGCTGCCCTAAGTTCACCGAACCATCCGGAAGTGACAGGCAGCACATAAATTTAGAGAATCAATCCGGTGAGTTTGTTTCCAGTATGATACTTTTTCTTTTGTGAGCCTTCCGGATCGTTTTTGTCCGCGTCGTGGACTTCTGATCGTTTCTTGAACGGAAAATGTTATTTTCGGAGTTTGATAATTATGTTCAGATAGCGCATTCTGTCCGGGCGGGTGTTACGCAACTAACAATCGGTTGTGGATGCTTTTTTAACCGTTCGATGACCCTGGAGGGATCGATTCTGCTTTTCGTATAATTTTGAGCAGAAAAACCGACTGTGTTATCCTAGGGTGTTTAGTTCGAACGCGCTTCTTTCGTTTTTCGATTATCTAAAAATACAGTACCACCCAGTACAGTTTTTCAATGGGCACAGTACAGTTTTTCAATAGGCGTGATTTTTTTTTACGCGTATCGTTATTTTATACAATCCGATGACCCTGGAGGGATCGGTTTTGCTTTTTACTGGTTATTGAGCAAAAATATTACTGCACAATCGACAAGCATTTCGCGAAATACTATTTATACTATAAATAAGCTATTGTTTTCTCTTTTAATTGCCGGCATTCAAAAGATTAATTTGAAAACGCTTAAACAACAAATATTTATGGTCTATCGCCAGCTTTCTAGGTGAATCCTGACAATATACCTTCCCCAACCTCCAACTCCGTAGCACTTATGAGGGTGTCGCTGAGTCGGTGGCCTCTCATTAAGTAAGTGCTACATCAACATTTCCTTCCCCTATCCCAAGTTACGGTAAAGATGGGCGTGGCCGGGAATAGCGATATTCATGCTTTTTAATATTCTTGTTTATGATTTGAACAAGGTATACTCCCCTGCCTTGTTCTTGAAAGTAGTCAGGATGAGATTATTAAAAAGAAACACGAATGTTGCTAGTATCTAATCTACGAAGTATACCCGTAACTACGCTAACGCTAACGCTAATCCCAGGCCCGTCCTTTTCCTCCTACTTTGTAGTTGTATATCTCTCACTTGCTTCTGTCTTCCATTCTAAATCTATCACACTCAAACTATTCGTTCATAGCAACGCTAGAACCAGAGACAGACAAGAAACCGTTTCCCTAACGCTTCCATTCTTCCACGCGCATGCCTTTCCTTACGCCTGATACATAGGCAGTCTGCTAACCACAAAAGCAAACCTCTCTCCCATGCCTTTCCCCAGAGTCTATGAATGGAGAGTTGCGCAAAGAGAACTGGCAACACGTTCCCCAATCACAAATCATTTAATTATTCTGGTCACCTATTTTATTGTGTGCGCTTTCCCGTGACATCACTCAAATGCACTTTAATTCGAATGTTTTTTTACAAAGTCGCAAAGAACAAAATTAAAATTGAGCTCTGGTTTTTGTAATTATAAAGTACACGGAGAAATCAGACTACCCAAAAAATAAGTTCTTTTTACTCAAATTTGGGTAAACTGCATTTGGTTTTAACCCACGGTTGGGTTGTTTTGCCTCTCTCGCAACAGCAATGTTGTCAAAAACAGAGAGAGACGCACCGACCCAGTGTTGAAGTTCAATGGAATAAGCCAAATTTGGATTCTTTCGAGTTTACCTAACGTTAAGTTGTTTTAAACCCATCCCGGAGACTTCGAAAGCTGACGCTGGGTAGATTTTTTTTTGCACTGAGTTGTTTGTTTTGCCGCTGTCAAATGGAAACAACCTAATGATAGGTATTTATCACGTTAACCCAAATTTGGGTTATCCCACGGAAGAGCGAATTGCGTCAAAAGAAGTCAAAGTTGGGTTGATTTGCGGCTCCGTGTAATAACAATGAAGTGTTTAGTAGCGAATTGCAACAACACATACGACAACAGCATGAACTCAAAAACTTTATCATTTTGGTTTCCGCACGACGAGCAACTAAAAAAACAGTGAATTTCTCTTAGTCGTTTGCTGCCCCTCTGGGAATTTACCGAAAACAGCCGCGTCTGTAGCGTAAATCTGGGTTGAATAACTATTATATAGTTTTCAAATTATCCAATTTTGTATTTAGTTTATTAAATTTAAGTTGCATTTCAACTATGAAACGGAGTTACAGTCGGAATTTCGTTCGTTGCACTATCTTTAGGTTGGTAAATTGAGCACCCGTTAGGTGGGCTATAGCTCACTTAAAACGAAGGCAAACGTCATTTTTTTGACATAAAGCTCGATTTATCAATGGACTATGCACGGGTTCACTATTTGACGTTTTTAGCGGTGCCGTGTATTTTTGTGACCATGGAAACCAGTGAATTCGGCACCGCTCAAACGTCAAATTAGTGAACTCGTGCATCGGTCCATGTTTGGTAGCCCTGAATTTCTATCATGCAACAAAAAGCGGGTTCATTCACAAATTATAGGCCTGCCTTTCCCCAATCCATACACTCCCGCATGAAACTGGCGTAGATGCAGTCGGACTCCACGGTCTACAGTGGGCTAGTATAGTGCAACATCATTTCCTCCCCCTACCCCACATTGGTCTGCATTCTGACGTGAACGGCGCCATTATCGGATCTAATTGCACGCGTTCACTTATTTTGACGTTTGAGCGGTTGCCTTGTGTTTTTAATGTGAACCATGGCAACACGTTGAATTACGGCCCGCTCAAAACGTCAATTCGTGAGACTCAAGCAATGGGTTCCATAGCTAAAAACAGAAGTATACCAAGCATGTCGTGACGCTTATTTTTTAGAATTTTTTTCAGCTTTGATAATAATCCGCTGGAATGTTCGCGACCAAAAACTTCTCCTTTCCAGAAGTTCGAGATCTATCGCGCTAAACATTATCAATCAGACTGATTTTTTCGAATCACGGCAGCGGCTTCGAACCTTAGATACCAGATACCGATAAAAGCGCTCGCACATCACTTCGTGTTTACTATAGTGTGCGTATCTCAGGGCGCCCTTCATAGCAACCCGTACGCCGTTATGGTCTCGTGTCGGACATTCGCTCTCTGCTAACCATGCCATTCGTCTCAATCCGAATAGGATTTCAATCCCGAAAACGCAATCAGACGATCTGTGCCGAGGAATACTATCATGATCGTGTCACGTGGCATGCATCATCATCGTTTTTCGTTTTTATAGCATGATCCGATTCAACGCTAGACACGCTAAACATTTACAAGTCAAAACTATCTGTTTAAATATGTTGCACGGAACCTATATCTACTACACAGCACTTATACACTGAGGGTGTCTGTTAGTCCCAAGTCATTCGGTTGGTTCCTTATGTAAATGCAGCTGATTTGGCGATACTGGAGTAGCATCCACGGGCGGCCAATCAAGCTTAAGCTCAAGCTCAAGCTTGTGAAAAAATGGTGCAAAAATATAGTAAAACAAAAACCGTCAAATAATTATGCTACCGGTAGACAAAATCGAAACTTTGTCTTAAAAAGAAGCTTTTGATCTTCAAACAAATTTTCAGGCCAGCTATGTTGTATGCTGTACCAATATGGACTAGCCGTTGTAATACTAGGACGAAAGTTCTGCAGTGGATTCAAGGTAAAATTTTGAAAATGATTCTGAAGCTCCCTCCCTGATAGGGTCAATAGGGGAAGTATGGTCCACCTAAGCAAAATGTCTTGAAAAGCATAGAAACACAACACAATTTAATCGTTCCATAAGTTAATTTGTAGTTCAAAATATTTCCCTTCATACCACAGTAGTATTTTGTAAAAAAGGTTACTTAGAATTTTCTTGTGAGCATTTTTGAAAAACATTATTTTGCGTGTGATTTTACTTTGTACGGGACGAAATGGTCGTCCCTACGAGGCAATATGAGCCACCATACTAAACCTTATTATTTTAATTAGAAAATCGTTTCCAAGAAATAATGTAGAAAAAGCATATTGTCATGAGAAGGTTTTGTACAAAAACTGGGTTGAAGTCTGATTTGAATCATGAAATTTTATGTTTTTTAGGGTTCTAAGAGCTTTATTTTTCAAACAAATAAGTTTTAATAAGTTTAACAAGTTCAAAATTATAGTTTTAATCAAACTCACGTGCGGTTATATAATATTGCAATCAAACTGCAAAAATGGCATGTATTGGTTGTATATTTTCGTGATAAGATAGCTTTGACTGACTATGACCATATTGCTTCGTTCTTACATGTTCGATATAAGTTCTGTTTTTATTGAAAATTTGTTTTAGAATCTATACAATTTCGTGCACATCATGCCTACAGATAGTGGAAGAATGAACTGCTGTGAAAAAAAGACAAAACTTTATGCAAATCTTATTTTTACATCACAAATTTTATAAGATTTTCGTAGTAGCATAAACATTTCAGATTTTTTATGAATATATGAAGCATAAAAATAAGATTTTTGCACGGTTTTCACGGTGGTGGCTAGTTGACGCATACTTTATGCAGTCCTAAGGTTATCGGAATACAAATCGGTTTTTAAGCTCAAATGAAGGGTGACCCGTAATGCCCCGTATGACCATGCTGCCCAGCCTTCTCCTATAGTACTAATGAGTTACATAGAATATCCAATGTTGAAACATTGGAACAAATGTCGAATAAAATAATAATAATTTTAGACCACAATCGTTGCATTCTCTATTGCCACGATAAATCCGTTATATATTCAGTAGGGCGGATCAAAATTTAAAAATGTTTGAGAATCCAATCTCCATATGTTCCTTACCATCATTACCACAAAAATAGTGTTCTGTGAAATTTTCAGCTTTCTAGGTGGTGATTTAAAGGTGGCCCAAAGACAATGTAGGTTTATATGGAAATTACTATGGAGATATTTTAAGATATGTTCCGAACACGCTAGTACTGTAATGTAAGTACAAACTTATCATCCCATAGTATAAACTCATTCTTCAAGCCATCATAAAGAAATTTGCTGCAGAGAGAAATTCAATTCGACGGATAGCAGAAGAGACATTCATGAGTTTGTTTGCTATTATTTAGCTTAATATGGAATTATAGCCCTGCAAACATGTACAAAAATTCCAAATAAAATTAGCTCAAAAGGGATTTGTTTCTTCAGCAATATCCTTCATTAAGGTTTGAAGAATGAGTTTTCAATATGGGATGATAAGTTTCTACTTACATTACAGTACTAACTTGTTTGGATTACTTCTTAAAATTTCTCCATATATATATTATTCAGGGTAAGTTAATTAAAAGCGTTTTTTTCTCTTACAATCAGGTAAAATGAACTCACTTGTGAAAATTCTGAACTGTAATATGTTGTTAGCAAAACGTTAATAGATGCTTGATTTTGTTTTACCAAATTAGGACGAAAGTGTTATCTAACACAGAAAACTTTTTTTACGAGGGGGAAATCTGCAAACAGAGAAGGTAACCCAGGGAGTGCGGGATGAGGCACCAACGACTACCCGCAAAACCAGCCTATCAGGGATTGAATCCTGAGAGAATTGAGAGAATCTCTCACGTATCGCTCTCTTTAACCAAAGACAAATTAAAGACCCGATGTCCCTTGCAGTTGCCCAAATTTTTATGGCTCATAAGGTAATCTAGAATGCCGTTCAAAGTGTACAGCGATCAGTCAAACTTGGGTACCTTTTGCACTACCGAGGGACCAAATGCAGTACTAGAAGTGGTACCCAATCTGAGCCCGAGTGCGACGGACCTGCTTTAACTATCATAACTTGCTGCACATTTTGAGACTGTTTATCGTATAGGTACTGCTACAACTTTGATCAGATTGGGGATAGTAGTGCATGATAAAACCCCTCTAAACATGCTCCAAGCCTGGGGGACACTTTTGCTATTGGAAGTTCGTGGATTGTTTATCGTGCCAGTAAAGAAAAACACCTATCCCCAACGGTAAACAAGGAGAAAAATGGATTTTATCATCGCTCTCTCTTTGGGGCTCTCGCTCGCTGCTTCCATTTATCAGACTTGTTACACCTTGCGATACAATGACGATCGTGGACCGCAACAGATGGAATGTTTTTCTTTGCTTGCTTTGATCGTGCTTCATACTCAAATGTGAGCGAATTCTGCAATGCTTGCAGCCCATGCACTGTACACACCAAAATTTTATTGCTGTAAACCAGCAAACTTTTGCTGTTTTTTTTTGTACTGTAAATTCAGCAATCGATCCTGCAAAATGAAATTTGCTGGATGTTTCAGCAAAGCGAATTCGCATAAAAATGACAGCTGTTTTTCTGACCATCCAGCAAATTGTTTTTCATTTTGCTGGATGATCAGTAATTGAGAATCTGCAAATTTGTGCTGCTTTCCAGCAATTGAAAATTATACCCGTTTGTAAAAATAGTTGATTTTTATGACCCTCATAAATTATAAGGCAATAGGTTTTTACATATTTAATACACTTTTATTTCAACAAAATAATCTACCACTTATAAAACAAACAAAAGAAAACTCATGCTGTGCGCTTCTGAGGAAGATGTTAGAGCCATATCATCTTTCGCCTTTCCAATTTTGTCGCCATCCTGTAATACAATCACAAATTGAAATTAAGCAATAATTACATGTTTTGTACTTACTGGATATTACTCAGAGTTGGATTATCCATCGGAAAACACAAAAAATTTGAAAAATCACGAATATTTAAATATTGACTTCATCGACAGCTCAAGACAGTCAGATTTCACGCGTGAAAAAATCTGATTTGTTTGCGAAGTTTTTCGTTTGACAGATCGAACAGATTTCTGGTTTACAGTAAAAACATGATTACTGATGTAAGTCCAGCAATTTTGTTTACTAATTTACGGCAATTTTTTAAATCTGTCAAATAAATTACTGAAAATCAGCAAATTTGAAAACGTTGACAATTGGGTCCTAAAATTTTTAATGAAATCTTATTTTATTTAATAACACGAAAAAGTATGTTACTCTAACTACTTTAGCAATTTTTCCCGCTCAAATAATGGCTATATCATATTGAAACTTTAATTTAAAAATTGGATCCATAAATGTACCTTGACACTTGAGATCATGTTTGACGTTCGCTTAGTCGACAAAAACACCACAGGGGTTTTAGTTCGACCACTGGGGTTGTTCCTATCTGACATTTCGTAAGGGACACGGAAAACAAAATACACCCAAAATTTGAGTTTAAGCCAAAGGATGTGACAAAATCTAAAAAAATGGTTTTTTGGGCTTAAACCAACGGAAAACATTAGAAAAATTGAGTAAACATGTGGTTTTTGACCTAAACTTAAGCGTTTGGCACTAAAATTGGGACAGGGCTTTTAGGACCCTATTATGCAGCAAGTGATATTGCTGAATTTCCAGCAAAACAAATCAAAAAGTGCTGTATATCAGCAAAACTAAGCATTGCTGAAATGGTTTTCAGCAAATTATATTGCTGAAACATGGATAGAACATTTGGTGTAGAAAATTTGTAGTATACTTGAGCAAATCTTTTTGATTTGCTCAAGTGGTGTACAGTACAAACAGTGCAACCCTTGCCTCAGACCCTTATATCCCCACAACCACCTTACGGTATTTCTTCGGGGAGGGGGCGTGTAACACGTGTTGCAGAAGTAGCCTAGGCAAACTGCTTCTCCTAGCCGACTTAAACAATGTTACAAGAGATCAGCCTCGGCAGGGCTAATACTCTGCAGCCAACTCTTGGTCGGCGCGCCATAGGCGCTGCAATTCGAACATAATGTGAGTGACAGCCGTAGTTACTGCATTCCAGCACTCGGCGTCCGCAACACATTCTCTCTGTTATATTGTTGGGGGACGTGTCCCCTTCGAATGTAGCGAGCATGCGAACCTCCACAACAATGAAACGGGGGCAATCGAACACGACATGCTCCGTTGTTTCCTCCACAACAAGCACAATTGGGGCACGCAGGAGATTCTGAGTGCCCGAACCTATGCAGGTACTGTCCTATAGCGACCATGTTCTGACAGAAACTGCGTCAGGAGGAAGTTCACTTCCCCATGGTTTCTTTCATACCAATCTGACACATTTGGTATTAGCCGATGGGTCCATCTACCCTTAGTGGAATTATCCCATTCCTACTGCCAACTTCTGAAACGTTGCCTCTTTACACGTGCTATAGCCGTAGATTGCCTTTTTACAAGCATATTCAACGTGGCTAGCGAAGCTGAGCTTGTCATCGATCATTACCCCAAGATGCCTAAGGGATCGCTTGGACTCTATGATGCAATCAGCTACCGAGATAAGCGCCCGTTGCTCGGACTTGCGGGTGTTGACCACCACCACATGCAGTCTTGTGACGGGCCAGTCCTAGTTTCCTAGACTACATTCATTCCTCAACTTATGGAAATAGAGTGCGCTTGGCTGTCAACTCTACTTCCTCCAACGATTCGCCCATAGACCCACTAGGGTCGACGAAGCCAACAACCTTAACACCCGTCGGAAGGGGCAGCCTCAGTACGTCATCGTACATCGCATTCCATAACCAGCGGGTCCAGGATTGAACCTTCAGGTACTCCCGTAGTAATTCGAACGCTTTTTCGGCCCCTCTTCTGTATCATACAGTAGAATCCTACCATTAAAATAGTTTTCTAGAAGATGACACAACTACACCGACACCTTGATGCGGGTAAAGCGCGTGGGCTATCGCTTCCCAGCTTGCGCTTTTGAACGCATTCTTTGTGGGCTTCGTGGCCGAGCGGTTAGTGTCGGCAGGCAGTGAGCGCAATCGTGTGATGGGGTGTGTGTTCGATTCCCGCTTCAGCCATCGAAACTTTTCGTCAAAAAATGTTTCATGGCTGTGCCACTGGAGCATGCTTGTCCGTTGTCTAGTGTTAATTTACAGTCTGTGCAACTAAATGGCTGAAGACGGTGTCCGTGTCTTTTTTTTTACATCCAGAGTGACAACCGCGCAAGAAACGGATGCCGCTCTTTTTATGCTCGATTGCCATCTCAGCTGTCTGAACGACCGTCTACACGGAAAAAATTCTGTGGTAAAAATAACTATTTTAGCTGACTAGCCCATTCTTAAAACTACCATGGAAATTCAGACCAATTTACTATGTTTACGGTACACCCCACCGCATTACTGGTACATTTTGACAGAAATAATTTACAACAATCGGATTCCAATTACAGACATGGTAAAAATCAAGCGCATTCCTGGTCTGCTGAAATTTGGCCCGGTGCGAGCCGCTTAAGTTATACCCCTTCCTAAAATGGTAGTTTTTACCGCACAATTTTTTTTGCGTGTAGATAGCGTACAAGAAGAAGAATCATAGGTCTATTACGCCGACGCACACTGTAGCCGTCGCTGGAAAAACGTGATCGAAATTGTTTTGACCTTGAAAACATGATTTTAGTACTATAGTGTCTTCGGGAAAGTTTTTCCATAAATAATCGCTATTTTATGAAAGTGTCAGTTTTGGTGATTAATCCACCTATAAGTGAGAACGAAATTTTATTTTTCGTATTTATGAATTTAAAAATAAACTTTATTCGGGAAAGTTGTAGGTAATATTAGAAGAAACAACTTTGGCTGAAGACACCGTATGCATATTTTTTTGATTTTCATGTACATTTGTGGAGTTTTTTGTGGAACAACCCTAAAAATCACTTTTTTCATCATAAACTTGGTTGGATGATTTTGTACAATTTTCAATTGTTCTAGTGTTATTTGTTACTTGCAAAAACACATAACTTTCCCCAAAAGAGCATATTTTATCTCTCATACTTTCGAGTTATTGAAGGTTTTATATAAAATTTTGCACCTTTTCGACACTAAAAATCATTTGGACGGCGCACATTTCCGCAGTCTGAAACATGTTAATTCAATGGTTTGAAACTAATACTATGAAATGCAGAGAAAGCCGTTTTTAGCCTGCTTTAGCCCTGACGGTCAAACGAAAGTCTGAAAAAATGTATACTTACATGCAGATATAATTTACACTTATTCACTAACCCCCTATGTTTGGCTTAACTTGAATATCTGGCATCACTATATCGAATTTTATGCAATCAAAATCAACAATGACATCAATCAACAACAGATCGGAATAATCTGTTCAGACAGGTTTACCAACAGACAAACAGACTAAATTATCATACACTCTTTTCATCGTCACTTTTCTAACGTTAGTTTCATTTATGAAGTAGGTGGTCAATTAGGGATTCCGGCTCCGACTGGAACACCCCTAAAAATCACTTTTTTCATCATAACTTGGTTGGATGATTTTGTAGCAATTTCAATTGTTCTAAGTGTTATTTGTTACTTGCAAAAAACACATAACTTTCTCCAAAAAGAGCATATTTTTATCTCTCATACTTTTCGAGTTATTGAAGGTTTTATATAAAATTTTGCACCTTTTCGACACTAAAAATCATTTGGACGCGCACATTTCCGCAGTCTGAAACACGTTAATTCAATGGTTGAAACTAATACTATGAAATGCCAGAGAAAGCCGTTTTTAGCCTGCTTTAGCCTGACGGTCAAAACGAAAGTCTGAAAAAATGTATACTTACATGCAGATATTAATTTACACTATTCACTACCCCCTATGTTGGCTTAACTTGAATATCTGGCATCACTATATCGAATTTTATGCAATCAAATCAACAATGACATCAATCAACAACAGATCGGAATAATCTGTTCAGACAGGTTTACCACAGACAAACAGACTAAATATCATACACTCTTTTCATCGTTCACTTTTCTAACGTTAGTTTCATTTATGAAGTAGGTGGTCAATTAGGGATTCCGGCTCCGACTACTTTTGCTGAATACCGATTCAACGGTACTACATCGATCAGAATCGGGTAGGGTTCATGGACAAAAGGTCGAAAGACAAAAACGTCGAAAGGGACAAAAGGTCGAAAGACAAAAAGTCGAAGGGACAAAAGGTCGAATATGATTTGCTTGGTGAGAAATTTTTCCTTCTTTGAAAAAAGATTTTCGACCTTTTGTCCCTTCTTTTTTGTTCTTCGACCTTTTTGTCCTTTCGACCTTTTGTCATAGATTCATCGGTAGTACTAGTAAAATACCGATAATGAAATTTTTTTCCCACTAAACCAATAAAAAATGTTATAGTTTTCGTTTGTTCATAAGAAATCCCTATATTTTAGTTTTATTCACAATTATAACATGTATGCATTTTACAATAAATAGTTGATAATTTTGTGGAGAATGAAAAAATATACAATTTGTTGAAATATTTTAGAATATTAGTAGTAGTTATCGTGTCATGTGATTTGCCATCACCAGAACCGCTTGATTGGATGATACGATTGGCGAAGGTTATTTATCAAGCATCATACAAAATAAAACAGCGGAATTACTGAAATCTTAAGATGATCATATTAAAGATCATGTAACAAAATTTGTTCATACATTTTTCTATGATAACATTTAGTTGAATTTGTTCATTTGTGGTGATCAAACCCCATGTATAAAAGGGACCATTAATAAATTACAACCTGCTTACACTGCTCATCTACACCTACTTGTCCCATTTTCTATGTAAACCTTATGAGCTGCGAGCCAAATATGCGTAGAACGGCAGTACACGAAGACGATTGTGGATTGTTTCTTCATAATTGTGTAAATATGTTTTAATGCGAGAAAATTGGTAAGTATGCAATTCAAAACTGTTTAATTGCTTTTTGGTTTATATGGAGAATCTAAAATCGAATGAATTGATTTTCTTAATTCGAGTATTTGATTCGATTTATTTTGTAGAAATCGATAAATGTTTCTTAATGAATTGATGGGAGAGAAACCAAATTTTTAATTAGTGAATTTGTTGTATCGAATATGAAAACTGATTTTATTGAAAGATGTTGGTGTCGACTGCTAATTCATTTGATCCCATCCCAAACTTCATAAATTTCAATTCAAATATATAGATGCAAAGGATTCGATTAAATCGATAAATAGATTCGACAGTTCAAATGTGAATCGATTCAGTAACATCGATGCTATGGGGAAAATTTGCTCAACGCTTTGTACACTGAATCTTTATACGAGGAAATGAGGTAATTTCTTTCTTGGTCTCTATTGGACAGTTGACCGAAGAGGCTCAAGAGGATGTAACAAGGATATTAAGAATTGCAGGGAGGATCTCCAGAATTGATACTTACTGTACTGACTAAGAATTATTACACTGTTTTTTGGCGACATCAAATCCTGTGATTACATCTATTAGAGCATTCCCGAGAAAAAAATGTTTCCTTATCAGGATGGGAAAATCTTTTGGTTAAAAAAGATAACGAACAAACCAGTGAAAGCGGAGCTAAAAATAATGATGATAATCTTAAACATTAATATTTACTGATTTATGGATTGCATATGAATTTTAAAGGAAAAAATAAATGTTTCATAGTTATATTATACATTTTAGTTTTTGCTGCGAGCTCCGAAAAATTCTCAAGAAAGGACTGAGACTTCCTGCAGAAAAAATAGCAATAAGTGTTTTTCTGCAAAAAATAAACAGCTAACGTTGGAAAGGTGAACGACGAAAAGTTTGTTGGATATGTTGTCTGTTTGTCTGTGATAAACTTGTCTGAATAGATTATTCCGACCTTTTGTTGATTGATTATATTGTTGACTTTATTGCATAAAATTCGATACAGTGATGCCAGATATTCAAGTTAAGCCAATATAGGGTGTAGTGAATAAGTGTAAATTATATCTGCATGTAAGTAAACATTTTTTTCAGACTTTCGTTTGACCGTCAGGCTAAAGCAGGCTAAAAACGGCTTTCTCTGCATTTCATAGTATTAGTTTCAAACCATTGGATGAACATGTTTCAGACTGCGGAAATGTGCGCGTCCAAATGATTTTTAGTGTCAAAAAGGTGCAAATTTTATATAAAACCTTCAATAACTCGAAAAGTATGAGAGATAAAAATATGCTCTTTTGGAGAAAGTTATGTGTTTTGCAAGTAACAAATAACACTAGAACAATTGAAAATTGTACAAAATCATCCAACCAAGTTATGATGAAAAAAGTGATTTTTAGGGGTGTTCCACAAAAAACTCCACAGATGTACATGAAAATCAAAAAATATGCACACGGTGTCTTCAGCAAAGTTGTTTCTTCTAATATTACCTACAACTTTCCCGAATAAAGTTTATTTTTTAAATTCATAAATACGAAAAATAAAATTTCGTTCTCACTTATAGGTGGATTAATCACCAAACTGAGACTTTCATAAAATAGCGATTATTTTATGGAAAAACTTTCCCGAAGACACTATAGTACTAAAATCATGTTTTCAAGGTCAAAACAATTTCGATCACGTTTTTTCAGCGACGGCTACAGTGTGCGACGGGTCGCCTGGTGGTTTCCCCGCCATTGGTAGTAGCAAAAATTTCTGTCGCTTCCATACATCCGGGAAGATTCCTTGCACTGTTGCATCGTGGGACTGAAAATGTCCGGATCCGCATTCACTGCCGCTTTTAAGGCAACATTCGGGATACCATCGGGTCACAGTGCCTTGTTCGACGCGAATGATTTCACGACCTCTGCCAGCTCTTCGTTTGTCACCGTGACGATGGTCTTCTCCTTCATGTGCCGCATATAACGCAGCAACGCGGGACGGCGACTTCTCTTGGGACGCTATCGTGCCTTTTATCTCAGCCATTACCACTCTGTAGGCGTCACCCCACGGACTCGATTTGGCACTCTGGCATAGACTATCAAAGCATGCCCGTTTTCGACTCTTGATTTCCTTTTTGAGAGCTAACGCTGCCTCTCTGAATACTGCACCGCGTTCTTCTATTTGTGCTTCTGTGCGTGCGCGTTGCATTCTTTCCAATCCCGAAGGCACATTGTTCGAAAATTTGCAATTGATTCGCACCAACAGTACACTGGCGGCCTGTTCTCTCTAGGAGGGGCCTTTCTCGGCATGGAAGCATCACAAGTTCGTGATATCACAGCAACTATCTCTTCGCCGTTTAGGTCCAGAGAGTTCCGTTCGCGCCTCAGGGCTTCAGTGAATACTTCGCCGTCAAAGCGTGCTGTTTTCCAATCTCAGGCTTGGGTCGAGTTGCATCGCGCTGCCTTCCGCCCGCCTGGTATTATACTATAGCGAATCGATTGATGATCACTATGAGTATAACCTTCATCAACGCGCCAGTTCATGGTTCATTTACGCGCTAGCCGTTCAAAGTTTGTATGGGATTTACTATGGGAAAACTTATTTTTGAAAAGAAAAATCGCTAGAGGTCGCCCATTGTCCTCTATAAAAATTCTGAACACAGATCTTAATAAGTAGGTATTTCCACGATGATAGTTATAATTAAATCAGGTTTTGAGGATCCCTCGACAATGCTTGACTCACTCAAACTGCCATAACTCAAACATTTTTCTCAATAACCCCTTTACAATACCATGGTTTTAAAAAGAGAAAACAGGAGCTTCATTCGCAAAAATCAAAATATTTGGCGGCCATGTTGAATTTGGCTGCCATATTGGATTTTATCTGAAAAACTGAATTTTCATGGTATTCGCAACCACCGATTTCAAAAGTTTTTGCATTATTGCACATTATTCCCAAGGCCATATCAAGGAAGACAAAAATGATTCAAAAAAACAAAAAAAAACCTTCAATTTTAGATATACTGTGTTGAGCAACACATTTGCAACTTTTTCGATTATCAATACAAAATGATCAACTTTGGTAAGCTATATCTCAGTTATTTATGGACCGATTTGAATGAAATTTTGGCAGAACATCAGACATAACTTGAATTTTAACATATATTTTTGAATGATTTTTCCAATCACAAGTTCAAAAGCAGTAACGGTTTGACTAAAGTGAATTTTTTGACGATTTTTAATAAATGACATAACTGAACATACTGAAGGAATAGCTTCGTGATATCTTCAGCAAAGTTATAGATTTTAACGAGATGAACAAGTTTTCTGAAGACAGTTGTTGTATAGGGCTATCAGGTTTTAAGAAAAATAGTTTTGATTTTTTCGTCGAAAATTACACTTTAGTCAAACCGTTATTACTTATAAACTCGTGATTGAAAAAATTGTTCAAAAACATATGTTAATATTCAAGTTATATCTGATGTTCTGTGAAAATTTCATTCTAATCGGTCCATAAATAACTGAGATTCAGCCATACCAAAGATGGTAATTTTGTGTGGAAAATCGAAAAAGTTGCAAATGTTTTGTCCAATACTGTACATGGGACAAGTAGGCGTAGTTCAGAATAGTCGATCAAAGTCGTTGGAAAGAAAGAGTTAGTAATTCCTAGAAAAATACATTTTGTAGTTGTTTTGGAATTCTGCCTTGAATAACTAAATGATGTTTTCTAGAATTCATCCAAATATTCCTTTGCAAAATAAATTGACCTGCGCCTTAGAAAAAAAAAATACTGAAGAAGTCGTTTATAGATTCCTTTAAAAAACGCTTTTTTGTTTCTGGAGTTCTTTCAGAGCAATTTTATCACAAGATTTTACAAGGATAAATGAAAGAAGTTTTTTTTTCATACGCCTCAAGCTAAAAAAATAAACCCATTTAATGAATCTAAACTAGAAGGTATTGGTTCCCGGACCTAAAAATCCCGAGATCGGGATTTTCATTTTAGAAATCCCGGGATCCTGGGATCCCGGGACAAACGCAACTTATGTAAAAAAAGTAGGTATAAAATGATCACAAAATTATTGAATTTTAATTTTTTGATAGCATTACTTTATTAGGTATCTCCTTTATCACCGGCATCAGAAGTTTTTATCGGCCGAATTATCTGAAACTCTGGAGTAAGACACACTTAACGGAGCATGCTGTTGCAAAATATGAATCCAGTTGTTTGAAAAAACTTCTGGCGATGTTAAGGTGACACGGGAGACCATGTTATTTTCCCTATCTTTTGTCTCATTCAAACAGTTATCATCAAAACTTTGCAGAAGCAAATCTCGAGTTTTAATTAACCAATTAAGCTGAAAATGTATTGGGTTGTTCACTACATATATAGAATTATAGTGTAGTGATACATTTTTCGCATCGATATATTGAGTGGTACTTGAGATTTGCTTCTTCAAAGGGATGGGATGATTATAATACCGTCCCGTGCGGCCTTAAGGGGGCACTTTTTTCGTTCAAAACCAAGAAAATTTACAGAAGAATGTGTTCACTGTACTCTATTCTCCAACCGAAACACAGTGAACACATTTTCGTCGAATATTGATGGTTTTGAACAGGAAAACTGCTTTTGAAATTTCGATGATGGTGTTGTACCTACGATAATCAAAAGACATTCATCTATCACATGATTGTTTATGAGTGCTATTATAAGATAGGTACCGTGGGCAAGTGGGTAATGGAAATCGTGTAGTTGAGATTCTTCGAATTCTAAAGAATTAGAATTGAAATAAATGAGGTCGTGTATATTTTTTAGCTTGACTCCCACCAAATATAAGCGGTATGCTGAAATTTCCCTGCTTTTCAAGTGAAAAGTTTGTCGTTTTGAACAAACAATTGAAAAACTTACAGTTCTATAACTCGATGGATTTTGCGGTCCCATCAAATTCCCATACATCATGCTCCCCATAAGTCGGTATTTCTATAACTCGATGTCTCCACTAATCGATGTCACGTGGGCGGAAAATTTCCCTCCATAACTCGATATCCATCTAAAAACGCTTTTTTATACAGGGAAACATGGACCATTTCTGGTTTGGTTTTTCACTGCCAGATGCCACTGCAAGATGTAATAAAAGTTGAAAACCTAAAAATAATAAAATATTTTTTCAGTAAATAAAAAGGATTTATTGAGCATTTTGAAATAAGTTTCCAAAGATATTTTTTCAAAATGCTATCAACAAAATAGTATTGTTTGCTTACAGAAGTTGTCATAGAAGTATTGGAAATATAGAAATTTGAACCTTTGATTTTAGAATTTTTGGTATCGGTATGATCTATAACTCGATCTATAACTCGATAATTCTATAAGTCGATGGTCCCTTGAATATCGAGTTATGGAGAGTCGACTGTAGTTATGGCAATAATCGATTATTACCTTGAATGTTTTATGCACAAAAATTTTACCAATATTTGCTATTATAAGGATTTTCAATGGATGAAAATACATACTTTTTACAGATGACGCACTTTAGCAATTTGGCCTCTTTCATATTAGAGTAATTCACATAAACTGATGGAAATTTATTCATTACAGCGTTGCATTTATTATATGTACTGGAAAGCTTCTAATCAAAATCTCTTTCAGACAGAAAATTTCCGCGAGCGTACGAAATCATTTTCGGAACTTTTTCCACGGTAAGTTATATGTTGTAACGAGTAACTTACTGCTATGTATTACTAACAATTTTATCATTTTTGAATAGATTCGACGAACTAGAGAATGGAACGTATCCAACGTTGTTGGATATCGCCGAGTACCTTTCAAAGGGATTCAACTTTCAACGATTTTACATGCAATCGCTGCAAGACGATAACGAGTTTTTGCAGCACATTCTCAATAGAACCCCGACCGTTGATCCTACCGACCTGATTGATGAAAACGCTACCCTATGTGGGAATTTTGCGGATCTCTACTCGGGGGACTTTGAAGATGTTTATGATTTTTACGAGGAACCATACCCGGAATACGTACCGGAAGTGATCGAATCGTTTGACGATGGCCCTACACAAGTAGCGTCTGATATGGAACAGATTGTACCCGAAGTGAAACCGAAGAAGCCCAAAAAGCAGGTGAGATTTATGGACCCAGAAAACCAAATTATTTCCTTCGACGCAACCATTCCGATTGTTGAAAACGGATTGAATCAAAATAGTGTTAAGACATCTCTTCCCGCTCAAAATCCTCAGCTGAACGGTTCACAGAAAACTAGCTTGAATACGTTATAAAAGTGACGATTGATATTTAGTATGTTTGTTTTACGCTTAGTTTTGTGTTCGTACTAATTTTAGCCTCATGAAATACTTTCAGTTTTTATGATTCTATTAACTTTAATTCTTTGTTGTCTCTCCCGATATTGATTCATCTGATAAAGCTTACTATGCATCATGTAACTAAGTTACAACAAATATAAAATAACGGTCCATACAATAACTGTCAAACGATCTCTATGTTAGAATTTATATCCATACATCCACCCCATAAAATTATAAAAAAAAATAAGAGATGTAGCACAGAGTAAGTCTAGAAAGAGTGTCATAGTTGGGTTTGGGCATAAGCCTTATTTTGATTCAAATGTTTTATTTCGTGTTTACGTAATTTAGTTTTAGGTTCGTTTAATGAGCACAGGCTATGTTAGCCTATACATCCAGGACGAATCTTTTTCGAACGCATCTTCTTTTGAGGCAGGGCCGACTTCCACCAATTATGCAACTTCGTATTTCAAGACTAACGCTATCGAGTGTCAGCGAGACTAGACGAACTCATACATCAACTCGAAAATATCCCCGTCGCAATCTCTACCGTGCATCAGCATGAACTTTGTTTTTGATGCTTTCACTATCAGAACTTTCTTGTTGCCTCATGTTTCAGGTAGGTATTCCCAAATGTTCAGATGGTTATGTTCATAACGGCAAAGGAAACAAACGACTGGATATGTGGGAAATCTTCTTCAGTTGTAAAATTCGGCTCTCTGTGTAAGACTTTGGCTGCATTTATTCTTGAAAATTTTCGGTGTCGAAAAAGTGAATAGTCAAAAATTGTTGTCGGCAAGCGACTCGAAATTTGTATGTATAGAAAAATTAATTAGTGGATTGCTAATGATATTTTAGGTGGGTTCTATAGAAGCACCTTGGCTAATTTTTCTTGAGATGTTTCCCAAATTTCAAATTAAAGTGTAAAATTGTTTAGAAACTTTTGTTGACTATCTGAGTAGTTTTCTATTGAAATTCTGGACAGATTCATTAAGAATTCCAATTGGCAGATTCCTCTGGAGATACGGATTGTTGAAGAAGTCTTTTTTGGATTACTAATTTGACTAGTCCATGACTCCATGACCTATGGCAAAGTCCTTTTATGACACCCCTGATGAGATTTTGTACACTTAACCCTTTCCTTCCCATGGTAGCACAGGTGATCCACCACTTTCTATTGGTCGTATATAAACTGGACAATATCCATTTTTCACCACATGTTAACATATGTTTCATGAAGTAATGTACAAAGTTTCATAAAAAATAATCACTTGGATGTTTAGTTAAAGCACAACAACTGAAGTAAAGTCGGCATTTTTTCATATACAGTGGATTTTCAGATTTGTTTCTATCTTCATTAACGAGATTTTTAGCCCTTGACTAGTTCATCTCGGGACCAACGGTTTTACTTCCTTTCCGAAGGAAGTCATCACTATAACTATTTTATTATAAGTGACTATCTCGGGGATGGGATTCGATCCCAGGTCCTCGCCGTGAAAGGCGTGTGTTCTAACCTCTACACCAGGTCCGTCCCCAATTTTTTTTTCAGCTCAGTTCTGAATTCTTCATTCAGAAATACAATTATTTTCACCAAACGGAAATAAAATTAAGCTCGATTGAATGTTTTTCTAAGATTCAATTGAGTTTTCATAATATTTTTCACTTAAAACTATTGATTTTGCGAAAAATTATGTGGATCGCTGGTTCCCAATGACATAACGACATTTTCGACAATTCTGTTCAAACATACCGGCATCGATCTGAATCACTTCTTGATTGCTCTATACAGAACACAGCTGGATCATTTACTGGATGTGTCAGTTGTAAAAGCCTAGCTGTTGTACGAGTGCCACATGAAGCAAACGGGACAGGAACATACGACTTTTCTCAATTTCAGAAAAACCTTCTCAAATACGTCAGCGGGTAGTACAATCTACTGGGCCGTTTCTAGATGCACGGTATGATGGAGCAGAACATTGGTACGTTGGAGACCGTCGAGAACATTGCGTTCTGTACAAAGATCGAGGATCATTCTGTTCGTTTAAATGCACGAAGTGCTATGTTTGTTAGTAGGTATATCAAGAAGAGCAAACACTGTTTTACAGCTTTTCAATCCCCACCAGATTAAGTTGACGCGAGACGTTAAAAGCATAGTGTGCAAATAAAATGTATGATTTTGTGTAAAAAGTAAAATACAAACGGAAGAATATTGATGGCTCCTTATCACTCTAGTTGCAGCCATCTTCCCAATGTGATCCATAGAAAAAAATATTTTTTTAATTTCTATTCAAATGTCTACATCTTTTGTTCTGGTGATTCTTCCAGATATCATATTTTATATTTTTTAACTACGAAAAACCTCATTGGAAAGCAAGGGTTAATTGACAGATTCCTCCATTTTTGTTAAGTTCTTGATGGCATTCTTTATAAAATCTTTGATGGATTCTTAGGAAGTTTTTTGTTAGGATTTAAGTATTTTTTTTAGCAAGCAAGCAAGCAATCTTGTATTTTTTTTTGTCAATAATCGTTTCTGTCTCGAAAGTCTCTCATTGGATTGTTTGGAAGACTGGAATTGTTCTTATCATGCCGAATATTTTCTCCAACGAGTTCATAATGACTTTTTGACAAAACATTTGAATTGATACCTATTTAAAAAAAAATAATCAAGGTTCAAGTATAACGGTAACTTCAACATCTTTCAGACCCTACGAATCTATAAATCTAGGGAAAGTTTGCTGGACATGTCTTAATTGTTGGCCAATAGATTTTTCAATAAATCGTTTATATCTGTTTGATCGTTTTGTATGAACAAATCAGAAAAATAATTCTGTATTATTATTTCTGTATTGTTGTTTAAAATACAATTTTTCAGTCATCAAGACCAGTTTAAATGTAATTCATTGTATTCCCCAGATGATTCTGCGTTGGAAAAGTAAAATTAGAAAAGCTGCAAGCAGTTGTAAATACTTTTAAATATCAAAACATCAAATTTCAGGGCAAAACGGGCTTTTCCAGTCATTCACCCTCATTCTTGTTTACGGCGGATTCAACTTTCGATCGAATCCTATTCGTTCGAATCCACGGCCCACTTGATTTTGCTGGCGTAAACGAGAATGCAAAACGGTTTTCGATCGAAAGCGCATTCGAACGTAAATAAGAATAGGGGTGATTGGCACTAAACGAAGTGTCCAGCTTATTCTACACCAGTAAAAATACTTTCAATTAGCCGCAATCAGTTACAACTGTTCTTTATAACAGGAAAAAATAGATTTTTTACTGCAAAACGGTTACTTCATATACGATACAAATGAAATGCATTGACACGAGAAACAGATGTTAAGAAAATGCGAAGAAACCTCCAAGCTGATCTATGTAAACATCATATACACACTTGTTTCAATTTACGCATTATTAGAGGCAATACAACTTAGAGTGGCAGAGTATTATGCATTCAAATTTTAATATTTTTGGATGAAATAAATACCACTAGGGGCGAGGGTGGGGGGCTAAGACATAAAAATGACCAGATGGCTTTATGGACACTATCTACAGTAATACCTCCATGAGTCGATGTTCCATGACTCGATATCGACTCATGGAACCATACTAGAAACGAAATTTCATGGTTACTATGATGGTCCCTATGATGGGGTTACTATGATGGGGCCCAGATAGCCGTAGCGGTAAACGCGCAGCTATTCAGCATGACCATGCTGAGGGTCGTGGGTTCGAATCCCGCTGGTCAAGGATCTTTTCGTGAAGGAAATTTTCTCGATTCCCAGGTCACATAGAGTAGCATCGAACCTGCCACACGATATGCACATGCAAAAATGGTCAACCAGCAAAGAAAGCTCTCAGTTAATAACTGTGGAAGTGCTCATGAGAACACTAATCTGAGAAGCAGGCTCTGTCCCAGTTGGGTCGTAACGCCAGAAAGAAGAAGAAGATGATGGTCCCTAGAAACAGCTTTCCAAAGGATTACTGTTTCACTGTATTCTCCTATCCGTCCGATTAAATTGCTCTCTTCAGGAAATTTCTTTATTATGGTTTGAAGAATTAGTTTTCACTATTGCATGATATGTTTGTACTTACACTACCCGTCATAAATACGGACTCACTGAAATAAGTATTGCAACACTCAGCTGAATAATGAATCACCCCCAAAAAGTATAGCATCACCTTTTTTTTTTTTTTGTTTTTTACAAGGGGGAAATCTGCAAACAGATCCCCTGAGAAGATAACTCAGGGAATGCGGGGATGACGCACCAACGACGACCCGCTAAAACCAGCCTATGCACTGTACATGAGCATTTCATTTAGAATTGCTCAAGTGGTGAACAGTGCATCGACATGACCCTTGGACTCAGACCCTCATCTCCCCGGAACCACCTTACGGTATTTCTTCGGGAAGGGACCAGTGCATATAGCACAACACGTGTAGCAGAAGTAGCCTAGGCAAACTGCTTCTCCTAGCCGACTTAAACAATGTTACAAGGGACCAGCCTCGGCAGGGCTAATCCTCTGCAGCCAACTCTTGGTCGGCGCGCCATAGACGCTGCAATTCTAACATAATGTGAGTGACAGCCGTGGTTACTGCATTCCAGCACTCGGCATCCGCACACATTCTCTCTATAATATTGTCGGGGGACGTGTCCCCTCCGCATGTAGTGAGTATGCGATCTCTCACAACAATGAAACGGGGGCAATCGAACACGACATGCTCCGCTGTTTCCTCTACACCAGCACAATTGGGGCACGCAGGAGATTCTGAGTGCCCGAACCTATGCAGGTACTGTCTATAGCAACCATGTCCTGACAGAAACTGCGTCAGGTGGAAGTTCACTTCCCCATGGCTTCTACCATACCAATCTGACACATTTGGTATTAGTCGATGGGTCCATCTACCCTTAGTGGAGTTATCCCATTCCTGCTGCCAGCTTCTGAGCGTTTCCTCTTTACACGTGTCGCGGACTCCTCTGGTACCCCTTTGGTTGAAGCATTGAACATCTTCCTTGATGATGAGCCCGATGGGCGTCATCCCGGCTATGATGCACACGGCCTCTTTAGATACCGTCCGGTATGCACTTGCTACTCTTAAGCACATTATCCTGTACGTGCTTTCCAACCGCTTTAGGTTTCTGTTCGTTCTAAGCGCTTTTGACCAGATTGGTCCTCCATACCTTAGTATGGATAGCGCCACGCTTGCCAGCAGCTTGCGTTTGCTGGCAATTACAGCAGAGCTGTTAGACATCATCCTCGAAAGCGCCGCCCGTAGATGCCCTTTTACAGGCATATTCAACGTGGCTAGCGAAGCTCAGCTTGTCATCGATCATTACCCCAAGATGCCTAAGGGATCGCTTGGACTCTATGGTGCAATCACCTACCGAGATAAGCGCCCGTTGCTCGGACCTGCGGTTGTTGACCACCACCACCTCAGTCTTGTGACGGGCCAGTCCTAGTTTCCTAGACTTCATCCACTCCTCAACCAGGGAAATAGAGTGCGCTGCTGTCAACTCTACTTCCTCCATCGATTCACCATAGACCACTAGGGTGATATCGTCGGCGAAGCCAACAATCTTAACACCCGTCGGAAAGGGGCAGCCTCAGTACGTCATCGTACATCGCATTCCATAACAGCGGGCCCTGGATTGAACCTTGAGGTACTCCCGCGGTAATTCGAACGCTTTTCTGCCCCTCCTCTGTGTCATACAGTAGAATCCTACCATCAAAATAGCTTTCTAGAAGCTTACACAACTGCACCGGTACCTTGAGGCGGTGAAGCGCGTGTGCTATTGCTTCCCAGCTTGCGCTGTTGAACGCATTCTTCACATCCAGAGTGACAACCGCGCAGTAACGGATGCCGCTCCTTTTATGCTCGATTGCCACCTCAGCTGTTTGAACGACCGACTGGATGGCGTCCAGAGTAGATTTACCTTTTCTGAATCCAAACTGGTTGTTGGACAGGCCGTCCGCACTCTTCGTATACGGTACTAGTCTGTTGAGAATCAACCTCTCCAATAACTTGCCCGTCGTATCTAGTAGACAGATAGGTCTATACGCCGACGGGTCACCTGGTGGTTTCCCCGCCTTTGGTAGTAGCACCAATTTCTGTCGCTTCCATACATCCGGGAAGATTCCTTGATCAATGCAGCGTTGCATCGTGGTTCTGAACATGTCCGGATCCGTGTTCACTGCCGCTTTTAAGGCAACATTTGGGATACCATCGGGTCCCGGTGCCTTGTTTGACGCGAATGATTTCACGACTTCTGCCAGCTCTTCGTTCGTCACTCTCGCCACTTCTTCTCCTTCATCTGCCGCATACGGCGCTGGGGGCCATGGGCTTATGGGATGGTGCGGGAAGAGTACATCGATTATCGATCGCAGCAACTCGGGCGATTTCTCTTGGGGCGCTATGGCTCCTTTGGTCTTAGCCATTACCACTCTGTAGGCGTCACCCCATGGACTAGAATTGGCACTCTCGCATAGACTTTCAAAGCATGCCCGTTTTCGACTCTTGATTTCCTTTTTGAGAGCCAACTTTGCCTCTCTGAATGCTGCACCGCGTTCCTCTCTTTGTGCTTCTGTGCGTGCGCGTTGCATTCTTCGTCTAGCCCGAAGGCAGATTGCTCGAAGATTTGCAATTGATTCGCACCACCAATACACTGGCGGCCTGTTCTCTCTAGGAGGGGCTTTTCTCGGCATGGAAGCATCACACGCTGATATCATAGCAACTAGTTCTTCACCGTTTAGGTCCAGAGTGTTTCGTTCGCGCCTCAGGGCTTCAGTGAATACTTCGCCGTCGAAGCGCGCTGTTTTCCATTCTCGGGCTTGGGTCGAGTTACATCGCGCTGCCTTCTGCCCGCCTGGTATTATACTATAGCGAATCGATTGGTGATCGCTATGAGTATAACCGTCATCAACGCGCCAGTTCATGGTACCTAAAAGGTTAGGACTACAAAACGTCACGTCGATGATCGATTCTGCACCATTTCTGCGGAAGGTACTCACTGTACCCACATTTGCCAGCTCTACATTTAATGCGGCCAGGGATTCCAACAATAGCTGGCCTCTTTGATTGGTGCAGCGGCTACCCCACTCCACTGCCCATGCATTAAAGTCGCCAGCTATCACTACTGGCTGCCGATTAGCTAGTTCGGCCATCATCCTGTCAACCATGTGGGAAAATTCCTCAATCGACCACCTTGGGGGCGCGTAACAACTGCAATAGAACACGCCGTTGATTTTTGCTATCGCAAAACCGTCATTTGAGCTAGAGACTACTTCTTGGATTGGGTATCGTCCTGTCGTCCCTATAGCTGCTAGCTGTTGAGACCTATCCGCCACCCAGTTCCCGTTGTTGGCTGGTATGCGGTATGGGTCCGATAATAACACCACGTCAGTCTTGGTTTCCGAGACTGACTGCCAAAGCAGCTGCTGGGCTGCATCACAGTGGTTTAAATTTAACTGTGTTACTTCCGTTTTGGCTGCTTTGATACTCCGCTTGTGCCCGGACATTTGGGTCCGCCCGTTAAGTGTCCGTTGTCTGCTCTGTCGACACATATTAGGCACTTAGCGATTTGCTTACAATCGCTTGCCCTATGGCCTTCAGCGCCGCATTTTCTGCACATCTTACTTCTGTCGGGACCATTGCAATTCCACGACTTATGGCCCTTCCCGAAACACTTGAAGCAAACTTCAGGGGGCTGTTGTATGCTCAGCCGGCAAACCGACCAGCCTACCTTGAGTATGCCCAAGTTCTTCGCTTTGTTGGCCTCTGCGACCGGCAGCCTGATCGCCGCCACCTGGGTGCCCTGCGGGCCCTTTCTAAGGTGGATGGCCTTACTGGCTACGTCGATGTCACACTGCTCTTTGAGGGCAGCCGAGACCTCCGCTGCATCGGTGACCTCATCCAGATTTTTACACTGGAGAGTCGCTTCAGCAGTAAGGGATCTTACATCAACCTCGTCACCAAGTACTTCTTGTGCCAGTTGCTTATAGACTGCACCCTTTTCCTTGGCGTCCTTCTTTAAGACTAGGATCATTTCACCAATCCTAGTTCGCCTTATGCTTCGCACGTCTGCGCCCAATGGCGATAGCTTCTCTGTGCTTCGCATCGCCTTCAGAACCTCGGCGTATTTTGCTTCCTCCGTTTTGATAACGAGGGCTTCGCCTAAATTCCTACGTTTCGCTGTTTTCGGTTTAGCGCTCTCCTTGGGCTCCGTTTTCGGTTTCCTCTGTTTTTTCTTATTTCCAACTCGTATCCACGGGTTGCTGTTGCCTTGCGCCCGTGGTTCCTGTGGATGCACTGCCTGGTTCCGGTTAACCCGTGGCTCCTTTTTCTTGGCTTTCTTGACCTTAGGATTGGCCTTAGGCCTCTCCTTTGTTGCCATGACTTCTTGATCGCGGGGCTTGGCTCGTGCCAGCTTTTCCGCTTTGGAGGACGGCCGCGTAGGTCACTTTTCCCTTAGCAACCATACGTCTTTTCGCCACGTATTCATCCCCGGAAGCTTCCCTCTTCCGCATCGCGTATCGAATAATATCATCAGATATATTCGCGTTGCCTGTGAAGGAAAACACTTCGGTCTGACACGACCTAGTGTCTTTTTGGCCTTCTACCTTGCCCAGCTGTTCCTTGGCTTTCTCGTAGTCCTGCTTTGCAGCTAGGACTGATTGTCGCAATTTCAGTAGACTTGTTTTCAAGTCTTTGCTGATATTTGTTTTGCTTTTAACATATTCGATGATGACATCAAGTTGCTCAGCAGCTACCTGCATTTTAGGGAGGTACTCCCTATTGCGATCCATGGCCTCGATTAGTCCCGGGCCATCGGTCACCACACATGTTGCACTGGAGCGGCCAGTGCCATAGCATCACCTCAAAACAGGTTAATTCACATTGCTATATCTCGAGATCCTTACGACTTGCATAGAAGCGATCTTCAGCCAAGTTGTTCAGGGGATCAAGGACATCCGGGAAGCGAACAGTTTAGTTCGCGATTTTGCCGCTAGGTGGCGCTAATGAGCATATAAAATTAAGCATTTTGAACTAGTTCTAGCTTGTGATCCATAAGAGATAGAAAGTTCGGGTCTTCGGCAAAGTTGCTCAGGGGTTCAAGGACATCCGGAAAGTGAACAGTTTAGTTTGCGTTTACCGAAAGACTCGAACTTTCTATCTCATGTGGATCAAAAGCTAGAACTAGTTTGAAATGCTCAATTTTGCATGCTCACTAGCGCCACCTAGCGGCGAAATCTACAACCTAACTGTTTGTCTTCCGAATGTACTTGGCCTTCTTAACAAATTCGCCGAAGACTTGAACTTTCTATCTCTTATGGATCACAAGCTAGAACTAGTTTGAAATGCTCAATTTTGCATGCTCACTAGCGCCACCTAGCGGCAAAATCGCGAACTGAACTGTTCGCATTCCGGATGTCCTTGAACCCTTGAGCAACCTTGCCGAAGACCCGTACTTTCTATCTCTTATGGATCACAAGCTAGAACTAGTTCAAAATGCTCAATTTTACATGCTCACTAGCGCCACCTAGCGGAAAAATCGCGAACTAAACTGTTCGCTTTCCAGATGTCCTTGAACCCCTGAGCAACTTTGCCGAAGACCCGAACTTTCTATCTCTTATGGATCACAAGCTAGAACTAGTTCAAAATGCTCATTTTTACATGCTCACTAGCGCCATCTAGCGGAAAAATCGCGAACTGAACTGTTTCCTTTCCGCACGGGAAAATATTCTGTGGTAAAAATAACTATTTTAGCTGACTACGCCCATTCTTAAAACTACCATGGAAATTCAGACCAATTTACTATGTTTACGGTACACCCCACCACATTACTGGTACATTTGACAGAAATAATTTACAACAATCGGATTCCAATTACAGACATGGTAAAATCAAGCGCATTCCTGGTCTGCTGAAAATTGCCGGTGCGAGCGCTTAAGTTAACCCCCTAAAATGGTAGTTTTTACCGCACAATTTTTTTGCGTGCGGATGTCCTTGAACCCCTGGATTTTCAAACATTTTTAAATTTTGAATCGCCTAAATGGACAGTCCATAACACAGCGCAACAAAAATGACATGTTTGCGTGTCTCAAGGATTAAATTATGTGTCTCTAGTAGATTCGAGGTTGCTGAATCTGATGCCATTCTCAGAAATGTTCCACCACGTCACAATTTTTAGCTACAGGTTGTCAAAGCTGCATAAAACACTGGTTTTATGGATGTTTACATAAATTTTATGGTATGATTTATCAAACTGTTTTATGATTTTATCCACCAAGTATGCATAATAGGACTCAAACTTTCATTTTACATGTAATTTGGTTGAAATTGCCCGATAAAATTGAGAATAAACCAATTTTTTCAACATACTTGCTGTCTCCATACAAAATTCTTCGTTTCTTTTATATGGAAAAATACAATACTTTTTAAAACCACAAAAAAACTTTTCCGCATCGAAAGTATTGTAAACTTTGTTGATAAGTATTGTTATACACATAAAGTTTGAATTCTGTGACCAATTAAGCAAATAAATTGCCTTACAAGCTGGCAAACTTGCATGCAAGTTGGCTAAAATAGTCAATTTTGGCATTTTCAACAGCCAATATCTCAAAAACTAGACGTGCTATGATATTTTTGAAAACGGCAATGGATTCAGCAACCCTTAATTGAGTGTATAGCGGTATTTTGATGCTTGAGACAAAAACGTGTTCCGCAGTGTAATTAGTGTCATTCGGAAAAATGGAATTCGAGGAAAAGGGGCATTCGGGGAACTGTCGTTCGGGGAAACTGACATTCGGGGAAAAGTAGCACAACCCTAATCAACACATCGTGCTCGCTACGCTTCACGCCTTTTTGTTCCTGCCAGATCAGAAGTGAACACCTTCGCAAGGTCATTGTGCGGCATTCTTACAACATGCTGTTGTACCAGATAGAGTATCAGTAATAATAGGTAATAAATAAGATATTCAGAATAATAATGCAACATTTGTTTATTTGGAGCAGGGAAAGCCCATTTGAGCTGAGCAATATTGAGCTCTTTCTCAAATGGGCGCAAAACCTCCTCTTCTTTTTGTATCAACAGACTATTACATTTGTTTCCAACTGATACAAAGATTACTTAAATCTACTTAATAACTATGACTAATATAAACCTAGCTTGCCAGAACCAGATGAATTTTTTTACGAAGAGTTGAACGGGAAAGATGAAAATCAAATTCATTGAAACAACGGTTGAACGATCGGCACATACTTTTAAATGGTTCGTGATGCCTGTAGTTTGTGCGAGCACCGTGCAAAAATAGGAAGGAGTTCGATCCAAGTTGACGGTATGGAACATTTATATTGAGGAGAGATAATAGTTGAGCGCAATCTATTCGAGATTGGAAAAGGTCGGAAACAAAGAGACTTTTTGAAACTTCACGGCGAACACTCAACAACTCTATGCCGATTAACTTGCAACGATCTTCATAACTGGGCAAGTTAGTTGGATCGTTCCATGGGAGATGTCGCAGAGCAAAGCGCAGAAATTTCCGTTGAATTGCTTCAATACGAAATATGTTAATTTGATAGTACGGTGCCCAAACAACTGACGAATATTCAAGAATAGACCTTACCAAAGAACAGTACAATTATTTTAAGCATTGAATATTTCTGAAGTTTTTAGCGACGCGGGAAATAAAACCAAGAGTTTGAGAGGCTTTAGAGGCAATGAAGTCGATATGCTCCTTAAACGTCAGTTTTGGGTCTAGTAACACACCAAGGTCCTTAATGACAGACTCTCTTTTGAGAGATGTGGATGGAATTTTGTAGTCGTAATCTATCAAAATGCGATGCGATAGTTTCACACCAATTGGTAAATGTCCCGAGCTGAGATTGCAAAAATAATGCATCATCTACATTATTTACAATCCAATACAGTTTGAAGTCGCCGGCAAAAGAAAGTTTGAAAGATTTAAGTAGAAGATTAACGTAATTGAGATACACGAGGAATATCAACGGTCCTAGATGACTTCCTTGTGGTACCCCGGATGAAAGTGGAAGTAGGATTTAATGGCCATTTCTCAGCCGTTCAAGTAAGAGTGAAGCCAACTAAGAAAATATCCGGAGAAACCGAGACGTTTGAATTTTGCAATAGCTATCTGATGATTGATTTTATCAAACGCGGTCGAGAAATCGGTGTAGATTATTTATAGAAGTAAAAAAATAGAAATAAAATAGACTTACTGAAAAGATAGAACTTCTTTGATTTTTATATAAAACAAAGAAGCCTGAGAAAATATAAATTAATCAAGGATGCTTTGAAGAATCGAATGTTTCACCTGAATTCAATCTTACATCGAATCTGGAAGAGTACTGACGAATACTTATTGTAGCAGTCAAAATTATGGAGAATACGAGCAGAAAGTAAAAGAAATGGACGTTTCCAAATACCCCCGGACTCAACAATGGCGCAGCCGAGTCTTCCGGTCGTGGGTGAGTATCCAGTGGAACTGGGAAAATGTAAACTCATTTTGGCTGCTTGTTACAGAGAAGCAGATCTGGAAATTCGATGAAATAGGCGAATATCCTGTAAACTGTAATGAAAAATGCTTAGTTTAGAATGTTTTAGAAATTTAAAAATTGAACTCCAATAGAGAAGGCGGCAAAAAAAGTAAGAGGTTGTTTCCGAGATACAACCGCAAAGTTGACGTTGGATAACGTTAGCTTCATCTATTTCCTGGCTTGAGACCGGCACAAACTTATGAAAGATTTCTACTGATAAAAATCCAATCAATTTTCATATTATTTGTTGCATGTCAATTCTGACCTATTGTGGACATTGTGTGTTAGCACAGTAAATCTGTGGTGTAAGTTTGGTTCGGTTAACACTTCAACACCGATAGAGTCGGTCTATGGAAGAATAAGCATGAGCGGTAACTCTTGCTTCCCAAACAAATATTCCGGTCGAACGTTAGGTCCACGCATGATCCACTAAGATTGGTTGCTTTAGTAGTTTTTTTTATTGTTATTATTATCTTTATTATCGAGACTTTCAGCCGTTGGCTGGTTCGTCTCCGGTAGAGAATATGGAGAGGGCTTCGTAGTGAGAGGCCCCCCTGTACATTTTGCTTTAATTAACTTTAATACACATAAATACATCAATGTTCATTCAAAAAACGAATAGGTAATCCAAGTCAATTTAGGGTGAAAAGCAGGGTCGTCATATCTTGGTGGTTGTTGTTTGATGTAGGATGTTAAATGTTTCGGTGTAGTCCGGCATCTTTGAGGAACGATAATATTGCGGCTTCGTTGGTCGGATCATTAGCTAAAGCGTCTCTTATACTGCCTGGGATGGCATGACGATGTCGGGCAGCTTGGTAGCAGGGACAGTCGATTAAGAGGTGTTCTACCGTCATTTTCGTGTTGCATGCCGGGCATACTTTGTGGAAAGGTCCTCGGTTTCCCATGTTGTGTGTTAGATGTGTGTGGCCAACTCGAAGTCGGGACAGAATTTGCTGGTTGTGTCGTTCGACATAATCGATCCATCTTGTAGTTTCCCCTTTAATTTTTCTTATAAATAGATGTCTCAGGCCTATCCACTCTCGGGCCCACTCCCAGCGAATAGTGGATTTACACCAAGTTTTCAAATCTGCACCCGGAATCAAATTGGTGAGCATGCGGCCAAGTCGTCCTGTGGCGGCAAGGCGGTCTGCTTCCACATTGCCCCGGATACCACAGTGGCCCGGTACCCATAGGAAGACAGTTTCCGGAGAGGACTTCATCTGGATGGCTTGAATCCAAGGATGGCGTGTTGACGGAGAGTTGATGGTGGTAAGCACACTTGCAGAGTCAGAAATTACGCAGATGGGGCGTTCTGTTGGCCTTGTGATTGCAAAGAGTATTGCAGCTGCTTCAGTCGAAAAGATAGAGCATTGGTCGGGCAGCCGATAGAAGTGTCGTTTGTGGCAACGCCGAAACCAGTTCTATTTACAGTTTTTGATCCGTCTGTGTAGAATAGATGATAGTTGCGGTACTTGTCGGCAAGTAGTTCGACGACATGGGATTGCATAGCGGAAGAGTTGTCTCCGGCTCGGAAGTGTTTCAAGATAGACAAGTCTACTCGGAAGTCGGTGGCGTCCCATCTTCTGGCTCCAACCCAGTGGACCTGCTCAACCGGGGGGAATTCCTGATGGACCAGGCTGCTGAGGGATCTATTCCCCTCCCTGAGAAGAAAGACCTCATGATTTCCAGTGGTATTTTCCAGGTAGCTTATAGTCCTGCAGCATAGAGTTTGTGTAACCTGATAGCGGAAGGGAAGAACACCAAGTTCAATACAGGCCGCATCAGCTGGGGTTGACGGAAGCAGGCCAGCAATTATGCGAATAGCTTGGTTGTATACCGGAGCAAGGCATGTGATTAGAGCATCCCCTGCTAGACCAAACAGTTCAATTCCGTAGAAGATGCGGCTATTGACAATGGCCCTTGCAATTCTGAGAAGAGTATCTCTGTTACAACTGCGGTGTGGCTTAGATAGCGTTCGAAGGAGGTTTAATCGTGTTTGGCAGTTTCTTTTGGTCTCGTTGAGGTGCTCACCAAATTGTATTTTTCGATCCAGTCGCACACCCAGTACTACGGTTGATGTTTTATGTGGTATTGAACAACCGTTTGCTGTTACTGAAGTTGATAACACTCGGTGATGCGATCGGCAGATATGAGAGACGATGCTTTTTTCTGCCGACAGTATGAAGCCAGCTTGAGTAGCCCACCTTGAAACTGCAGAAACGGCTGCCTGGAGTTTTCGCCTTATGAATTTCAAGGTGCGGCCGATGACTATCAAGACAATGTCATCTGCGTAGACAAATACGTAGATTTCTTTAGGTAGCGTGTCAAAGACACTATTCATGAGAACTAAGAAAATGGTGACCGCTATAACGGAGCCTTGGGGGACACCTGTCTCTTCTGCTCGAACTGTGGAGTGGTTATTACCGATAACTACTTGAAATGTTCTGCCGCTTAAGAAATTTTTTATAAAGTGGAGGATATTTCCCCCCAAACCCCATTCAGCCAACTGATGAATGGCTCTGGGTGTCCAGGCACGGTTATAGGCCTTGGTCAGATCCAAGGAGGCGATATCAGCGTGAAGGTTTGCGTTCATCGCATCCTGAAGCACATCTCCTAAACCAGCAAAATAAGTGCCGGTCCCATGTCCGGCACGAAAGGCATGTTGCCGATGGTCGAGTAGTTGGTTGTCTTCCAAAAAACGATTCAGCATCCGGTTCACCATACGTTCTAGGATTTTGCTGGCGCAGCATGTCAGAGATATAGGTCTGAAATCACTAGGTGATGTTGCAGCACGTCCATTTTTTGGTATGGGTACAACTAGGCTGTGGGCACAGAACAGATAGCCATCTTAGAACAAAAAGCCATTTTCGGCTAGAATACGAGGAAATACGAAGAAGAGTAGGCGAATAAAACATTGTTTGCCTAATCGGAACTTAGAGTGCAGGATATTGACGTTAATTTCGTCTAAAATGGTTTCCTTGGCTCGTATAATTTGTTTGACGTTACATAAACATTATTGATCTGCCATCACAGTAAGCCTTGAACCTAAATCGGAACATTTGTCAACAAAGGCCCGAAACTTTAAGCATTACAAATATAAACAGTTTTCCCCTGATAATTGGTTTTCACATCCTTTTGGATTGGGAAAGTGTAGAAACATGGTATGGCAACTGGTTACATGCTATATGTGGGACCGGAGTTTTTGACATGAACCAACAACTACCAACCTTCTTCAGCCCCTTGGGGCACGGTGCATGAATTTGCTATCGAAAAAAAAAACGTTAAATTCAATCATGTGCACCTTTTTTTCCATCGTGTAATGCTCAAGCATGACCAATCATCAAACAAAATTTCTTTCGAATTAAAGCCAATTCTGATGGAAATCTATGAACGCATTTCATATTTCATGTGTAGTGCAATGAAACACGCAGCGGCTCTTCCATCACGATCGCATCAACACTTTCCTGAAGGATGTGGTTGACATTATTCATTCATTCCTATGAGTTGAGTTTTCTTTATGGACCAATGCACGAGTTCACTAATTTGACGTTTGAGCGGTGCCGAATTCATTGGTTTCCATGGTCACATAAATAAATAGGCACCGCTAAAACGTCAAATAGTGAACCCGTGCACAGATCCATTGTTTTCCACCAAGGTTTGCTATGATGTAAGTAAATCAGAAAAAATAGCTGACAGTCTGTTGTGCAAGTTTTTAGACGAGTGCAAGGTTGATTAATTTGTCGTGGTGTTATGTTATTTTATTTCATTGATATAAATGAATACAATTTTAGTTTTGCACCGGAACCATTAATTTGGAATGCATGAAAAAGATTTTTCTCCAAATCCTCAGACTCAGCGCCTGTCATGGCACGTTATATAGCGCATCAGATTTGCTATCCAGAGGACAATTGGTCGGGGTTCTGCTAAACCGCACCAAGTGCCATAATCTTTATTCCGAGATATTTTACTTTAAAGTCTTTTCCTGTATTAGTTTATCGTGGACGATAATTTTAATTTTTTTATCGCTCACATGCGATTAACAGTGTCCAATAAGTACACCGAGATTAAATATACTAGTAAATCATCCAAAATTAATGATGTAATTGGATTTCATCAAACAATATGAAGCACTTAGTTCACTCTGGCTGAACAAAAATTGAAAAATGTGGTTCTTGGTTCGGTATGGTTAGATGTGTTTCACAGTTTTCAATAACTAAAGTAAAATTGGAGACAAATGATGCTTATCATCACCGTGCATGTTGGAATCCCTGTCAAAAGTGTTTATAGGAAGGATTCGTATGTATTGAATCAAGGTTCTCACGTGTTCATACATAAATCCTAATGATCGAAGAAAACCATGAATTCGCTCTGCTAAAGCGCACCAAGTGGCTCCCATTTGGTGCACCTTTGCTGATCAAGTTCACAGTTCAATGCGTGAAGTGTTTACCAGGAATGACCATCATTTCAGATGTACATTTACCTGCAGATGTTTTACTGCAATATAAAAATAACCACAGAATCTAAAAGTTGTTTGATTTTCACCACCATCGGATAGATCATCAGAAAAAAAAAGTTTCAACGGGATTCGAACTCGTGCCTTCTGAGTGGTAATCTAGTGTGCTACCACTAGGTCATCTTCACTTCTTGAAGGGATGGAGATAAACTTGAATCAAGTAATGTGAACTTTGTCTGACGGGGTTTGATGGCGAAAATGCCATTTTCTGAACAACTAAAGCGCACCAAGTCCACCTGAGTTGTTCACACAGTAACAAATTAAATTAATTCGGTTTTTCATTACGGCTTCTGTGTGGATTGATAAACATGTTATATAACAAGCAAATGCAAGTATTTACGGTATGTAAATGCCTTTACTTCATATCTAAATGTGATTTTCAGATAAACAGTACTTAGTGCGGTGTGGCTGGATAAAATTTCAAAGAAAATAGATCAACGCCACTGATCCAATATTTAATTTTAATTAATCAAATGCTGCCCAATTTCACTGGCCTCTGTTTGTATGAGTTGCTTGGAATGGATAAATTGTAAGAATATAGGAGGAAATTGGAAAAACATATCTTTATATCTGAAAAATGAATTCCCTCTGATGACGTGCGTTGGTTTATGGTTCACTCTGGCTGAACAAAATTACAGTTTTACGTGTCCTTCCAAACAAAATTTATGATCTAAGATTACAAGGGATTGTTCAAATCACTCGATATTTTTATGGTAGAGAGGTTATGATTATTTAAGTCCTTTGATGTAAAAAACTCAATTTGGGAAAAAATGGCACTTGGTGCGGTTTAGCAGAACCCCGACCAATTGATGGCTGACTTTTGATTCATAGCCAGTGAGGAGAAACGATTACCTAATTCTGGTATTCTACCAGAGAGCGTTCTCCAAAATTAAAAAAAATATAGCGCATTTATTAGTTCTTGTTTCTGTAGTTTATTAAAAGGAATTTATACTAATCGATGGTAATTTATCTCCACGAATTACTTAAAAAATGCGGGTCGAAGTGCGGAATTATATCGAACCGATTAGGCGTCTTAAGTTAAGTATGCTGTTTCGCTCAAGAAAAGTAAAGAAATTCCCTGACTGAGTGGGTCAAGAAATTTCCTACAGGGAGCTCCCTTTGAAATGACATTTCTTTTCTCAATTGCGTACTGGGATCAAAAATGTGATTTTCTTGACCATTTCTGGGGAAGAAATTTTCCACGCATGGAAATAGACGATTCCTTTTCTTGTCAGTAGGAAAGCAGCCTTTAGCCGCAATGTTGAGCGTGATATGAGCAATAAGCGTGGTGTAGATACCAAACTAATCCGATATTTCTAATATGATTTGTGGTTGTATCATAATGGTCGCCAACTCTAAACTAACTCCACTTCATTGTTTTTTTTCTCAATATGTACAGAATAATTATTGTTTGTATAACTGATATTAACATGGATGAACATGAGCCTAGTTCAGTAAACCAATCAAACGTCAAGATGTTTCGAGTCAAGAGACAATATAAGAAAAGTTTGGAATATAGTTTTTGGTGAATTTAAGTACAATTGCTGACCCGACATCCCAAGTATCACTATATTAGCCAAATAACTACTCTACATATTCAAATAGGCGAATTAAAAATCAATAGACCTGATGAAGAGAAGTTTTTTTTTGTTCAAAATCCTCTGAATCGCAAAAAAAAAATCTGGAGACTCTTGAACAAATACACCAAGCGTTTAGGTCACCTACCATTTATGTTTAATTTGAAAAATGTAATTTTTAAAGAAATCTTCCTTTACTCTCTTCTTAGT
This sequence comes from Aedes aegypti, assembly GCF_002204515.2. Taxonomy (NCBI): domain Eukaryota; kingdom Metazoa; phylum Arthropoda; class Insecta; order Diptera; family Culicidae; genus Aedes; species Aedes aegypti. The sequence goes on along the minus strand of NC_035108.1, from coordinate 241,262,648 downwards.
CTGATCATCAAAGAAAAGAAAGACCCGAAAAAGTTGAAGAAATGTTATCGAAAATTATGTTCAAATTGTAAAATAACTTACTACACACATTGTTGTATAAGAAAAATAAATTCCAAATCTGGAATATTGTGCGAATTTTGCGTGGTATTATTTTTTTAATACAGTACTACACAATTGTCAAGTTTAAAGGCTACTAGTGCTTCGTTTGACCTGAAGTTTTCACCACAGCTTGTAAATAACTTGACAATCGCTCAGTTGGAAATTTACAGTATCTCACAAAAAAAAACTTTTGAGTTATAACAAATTAAGACGAAAATGGCAATAAATCCTCCTCTGCAAATATGATACATTTGTTGATACTTACAAATTTGTTAATAAAATTTTACAGTAAAATTGCTTGTTTTCAAAATTTTATATGCCGTTTTTGCTAAATGTTATATATGCAATAACTGAACAACTGTGTAAAAATAGTGAATTTTATTTCAAGAAACGTTATGTCTGAGCTACGATTAAAATTTCAAGTTAATCGGAACACTAGAAACCGAGGTCTATGCTTCCAAACTTGGTTATGTGTTCAGTAACTGTAATTTAAATTTCCGGAAAATTTGCAGATTGACGTTCAAGGCTCCGTCATTGAAATCTTCGTCATAATCGAAACTTCAAAAGCAGTTTTTCTGTTAAAAACTAAAAATTATCAGGAAAATGTGTTCACTGTATTTCGATTGGAGAATAGAATACAGTGAACACATTTTCCTGATAATTTTATTGATTTAAGCCTGATTTGCTACTGAAAACGAATCGCTAAAGAAATTTCTCGCTGATTCCTTGAAGAAATTTTTCTACAGCGACTTCTATTTGAACACGGCATAAAAATTAACAAGGCAGGCTCTTTACTGATGTAAATATCAAGTTTGATTGTAAACATGTGACGTCACTCCTCATACCATATACCTTCCGGACCACTATATCATTTTTTTAAAAATTTGTTCGAAGTGGATAGGAAGGACGTCGTCAAGTAGCTGTCAGTTTTCGAAATATGTCACCTTCTTAATATTTGTACATCGTGCATTTGAACTGACATTTCTTTTCAACTGCGATCAAAAAAAGGCCATTCTTGATCGATTCCTTGCAGAAATTTTCCATGCATCAAGATAGGCCGAGAAATTACTTGTCAGCAGCAAATCAGGCTTTAGAACGAAAAAACTGCTTTTGAAAATTCCGAAATCAATGACGGATCCTGCCCCCTTAAATTAAAGGTAATGACATTCCTGAAAGATCTAAAAAATGATTTTAACGAACATTTATCTCATTCGTATTTTCAATTTAATTCTATAAACTATTGTACGATCTAATTACTAAAACAGAGAGGAAATTCAAAACCATCTATCGTTAGACTTAGACTTAGACTAAATGAAAACATTCCACTTTTTCTGGAGATTACCTTTCTTTTACAACAACCTTGGAGTAGAGATCTCAAAAAATATTTAGACGAGTTTTCTCGTCTAATTCAGTACATTTTTCGAAAACTTTACAGTGTAAAAAGCTTGCCCGCCGCCACCAGGTGCGCTAGTGTTCGCGTTAATTTTGGCAGCTGGTTTTGTTGTCATCTTTCCCATCTGTTCTGTGCTGTGGGTCCATGCTTTGGGTAGCGTGTTTCCGATCCAGATTTTGTTTAAAAGTTCAAGAAAGATGGTTTTTGCTTCGGGTGTTAGGTTTCGAAACATCGGGTAGCCAAGATCGTCTGGACCCGCTGATTTACCCTTACAACGACGTAGCGCGAAAGTCAGTTCATCGAACCGGAAGGGAGCATTAATCGGCAAACCGGCGGTATCATCTGGGATTGCCATCTTGATTATGCTGTCGGCAGATACTTGGTTCCTTCGAAGAAAATTAGCGTCGTAGAGATCAAGTGATGAAAGTGACGCAAAGTAATCTGCTAGAGCATTAGCTATAATGAGTGGATCTCGAGTAGGACCATTGGGCAACTGCAGGGTCATTCCCGTGGATCTCCGTTTGCCATTAAGAGCATTTACACGATTCCACAGATCAGCTGAGGTTTGGTTTTCGTTTATTCCTTCTAGAAAATCTTCCCAGTTCTTCTTTTTTGCTTCTCGGATTTGTTGACGACATTGATTCCTTTTTGAGCGATAAGTCTCCATGGCGTCATGTTTGGCAGGGTGGTCATTAGGAAGCCGTTTCGCAGCTCTTAGTGTTTTTCTCCTCTCTTTCATGACCTTTTTTATATTTGGGGACCACCAGGGGAGAGATCTCCGACCTGGACTTGTGGATGTTCGAGGAATTGAGAGTGAGGCCGAGTCACTGATAATGTTCAGAAATTCCTCAATATTATCCGGTACAGGATCACAGAGTTTCGGAGTTATTGACTCCTGAAATTGTGACCAGTCTGCTTCATTGTACTTCTATCGGGGACGACGTGATATTGCTTGGGGTTGTTCGTTGATGCTGATTGAGATCGGGTAGTGGTCACTACCCATTGGGTCTTCGCCTGGTGCCCAAAGGAGTCGATTGACTATACTTGAACTAGCTAGGCTGATGTCAACTGTAGAGCTTCGTTCGCCCCTAATAAAGGTTGGGGCTCGTTCGTTGAGAACGACTAAATCAAACATTTGAGCAATCTCCAAGATCAATGAACCTCTGGCATTAGCAGTGGTACTTCCCCAGTCGGGGTGGTGCCCGTTGGCGTCCCACAGAACCAGTATCGGTGTATCTAGTGCCTGGAAAAAATCAACGAGTTTTTGTTTTAAATCTGGAATATTACCGTTGGGGAGATATCCCGATATAACAGTTAAAGGCCACGGATAGCCTAGTTTTACTCCCACTAAAGGGAGGTCGGTGTTGAATTGAAGTGGCGAGTGAGGTACAGACACTAGAACTCCTATCGCGGTTGAGTGATAGAAATTTTGGTTGCATTTAAGACTCCATGTATATTGCCTTCTTAAGGAGTGGTTTAGACTGTTGATGCTAATCTTATGCGGTTCTTGGATTGCTAGGACCAACGGCTCTTGGTCTCTGACTAAAATTTCTAGGTCCGCTAGGTTGTTGTAGTAACCGTTCATGTTCCACTGGATAGCCAGTACGGTTTTTGTGGAAGCGTTTTGACTGTGACGAACCGTAGTGGGTTGTGATTGCCTGACTGGTGTCGACTGGGTAGTAACTTTGACTGGAGACTTTCTTCGAAGATTTCTTTTTGAAGAAGCTGTTAGACCGGAAGTGCCTGCTGTGGGAGAGGAGATGTTCTGTTGGTTGAGCTGAAGTAAATCATATATTGCTGCGTTGGATCTTGCTAGTTCTGGCAGGGTAGTCCTTGGAGTCCGTTCTGCCACCAGAGAGTCATATGTTATGCTGTGTGTTGACGACGGTTTATGCACTATCGGCGCATCAACGGTACGTTCTTGAGTCTCTTGATGGGCTTCTGTTGTTGCTATTGCTACGATTTCCGCGTTGTCCTTAGGGGTATAGGAGGTTTCTCCCTTGTCCGTCCCTCTTCCGGTCACCAAAGAGTGCCCAGGGTTGTCCGCCAGTACCGGGGTGAAGTAGACGACCGCACTGACGGGGCCTGGACTACTCGATGGTTCAACCGGGGATGTTTGATGATTCTTGAAGAGCTGTGGTTTGCGATTTGCTGAATTATTTAGCTTGTATGCGGGTTTTCTAGTCCTCTCTGCACTGGGTTGATGTTTAGGATCGATAGTGGTTGGATGCGAAGACATTGGACTGGTTAATGTTCGTTATTTGTTGGGCGGAGAAACAAGAGAGGACTGGAAAGGTGGTTTTCTTTAAGAATCTGATATGTAACCGGATGCATTCAGCATCGGCTCATCTCCAGAGGAGATTTCGATATCACCACTTTCCGGCGAATAGTTGATCGACGTATTCATAGGTTCTGAAGTATCTATTGGCGAGACACAGTTTTTCGAGCGCTTGTTTAGTAGTCCATAGTCATCGGTTTTAACGACTTTCTTCTTAGTGCTGTTTTTTTTGCTCGTTGGGTTGGTTTTATTAGCACAGGGTTCAGAAACTGCCGCAGGGGTTTTTTGCGGTATTGTTGGCTGTGGTATTAAGGGCTTTCTTGGGAACGTAGACGTCTCTCATTACAGCAACTTCTTTCTCTTTTCTGGCCAGCTCAGATTCCAGGGAGCGTATCTTTTGGACCATATCCTTTATTGTCCCGTGTTCCTTTACCATGGTCAGTCTTTCTGTTTCTGATTTCGGTCAGTAGAGTTTCTACTCTGTCGTCCTTACGCTTAACTTCCTGTACGAGGTTATCCACTTTGGCGGAGAGCTCAGCGAAACGCTGATCATTGCCAGCCGCCACCACGGATGCCATTGACTGTGGGTTGTGCCGTAAGTCGTGTTGTCTTTTTGCTGCTGGGTATGAAATTCCCATGTCGACACGTATGTGTTGAATTTCTTCTTCCTTGATGTAGGCGGGGCATTTTCGGCTAGCTATCGAGTGGTTTGCAGAATAGGGTCCTAAAGCCATGTCCCAATTTTAGTGCCAAACGCTTAAGTTTAGGCCAAGAACACATATTTACTCAATTTTTTAATGTTTTCCGGTAGTTTTAAGTCCAAAAAACATTTTTTATGTTTATTCTAGATTTTGTCACACCCCTTGGCTTAAACTCAAATTTTGGGTGTATTTTGTTTTCCGTGTCCCTTCCGAAATGTCAGATAGGAACAACCCCAGTGTTAAAACTAAAAGCCCTGTGGTGTTTTGGTCAACTAAGCGAACGTCAAACATGATCTCAAGTGTCAAGGTTCATTTTTGGACCCAATTTTTAAATAAAAGTTTAAATATGATATAGCCGTTATTTGAGCGGGAAAAATTGCTAAAGTAGTTGCAGTAACATTCTCTTTCGTGTTATTGAATAAAAACAAGATTTCATTAAACATTTTAGGACCCTATTGCATCTCTTGCAAAAGGCACCGAATGTACAAGGATGTTCCTTAACGATCACATGGTTGCCGGAGAAGTTGCCACATGTGGGGTTGGCCGTGTTCTGACAGCGGGTACGGGTGTGCCCGAACTCCCAACAACAATAGCAGATCATTGGTGAGGGGTAAAACGGTCGGGTACGACATCGAATCCATCCTATGAAGATGCTCTCCGGAACAACTGTACCGTTTATTGTTAGGATGATCGTTGGAGTATTGATTAGCTTTCCTCCATCTCGCCGAGTAATTCGTCGTACTTCTTTGACGCCTTGGGCCTGCAACTCTGCGGTTAGTTCGTCATCCGAGTACACACACGAGTCGTTGCAACTGATGACACACTTCGAGATATTAAGCACAGGGTGTTCCACTATTCTGATGGGAAAGCCGTCGGCAAGCATTGACATCTTTTTTAACTTTTCGACATGTGACTTGTTTCGCAACTTTAAGACGTATGACGCACCTCGTGATTCCGGGTATGCACCATCAACTCGCGCTCCTAGATAAGCTTCCACTGACTTGCGAAGGAGAATGGGGGCGGGAGGTAGAGTACCCTCGACGGCATTACGAGTTGTCCATGACTACCGGTAGGGTCTCCCCATTCGGGGAAGAGCGGCCCGGTAAATTCCCCATCACGGCGATTAGACGGACCCACATCCCCAATGGGGAAGGGGTCAGTCCCCGATCCCATGTCGGGATACTAGCACTCAGCTATTCGGTGATATCACTCACAGCGTTATATTATTTTACCCGCACACAAAGAGGATCGAACCAAGTTGAAAGAGAATTGCACTCACGGAGCGGTTTTTTTTTCACTTGAGTGTGGGAACAAAGCAAATTGTTTTTATTGTTCGACTCTAGCACCGTATACTCGAAGATGGAGGCTTGTGGCGAATGCTATTTTTCGAGAAAAAACTCGACCGCCTGCTTAATAGCGTTCACGACGATACTTTTGTATTGAGATTTCTTCTCGGATAGCTTGAGAGCTGTAATAGTCCACGTAACGAAACAATTAATCTTGTACACGCCTGACAAGTATTAACTCACGGGAGCGATTGAAAAACGCGACCGTTTGCTACCGTAGCAGGCTGTCAACTGATTTAGTAGTTTACGAATCCAGTTTGAGGTTGAGGTATTTCTCCATGAAGTCCGCGAGCTCCATGTTCTCCTCTTTGCTCAAATCGATGTTAAAGTTCCTTTTGATACTCGAAGAAGTTCCGCACCATGAAGAACTTTTTCTGCTTCGTAGTGGTATCCGGGGAAATGTAGAGACAAATCTGCGATTCCAGAGCTCGGCCGTCATGGTCCTGCAGGAAGCGAATGGCCTATCTGATCGGTTTGTTTAAGATTACCAACCTGTGCGCGATCCACGCCAAGCGTGTCAGCATCATACCGAAGGACATCCAACTGACTCGTCGTATCCGTGGAGAACGCGCTTCAATTGAATAACAGCACAATTTCGAACAAAACGAGTCATTCGATGTAAAAGAGTTACAACCAGAGACACTTCATCTATAAATATTAATTGATTAATTAATTTATTTATTTATCAATTATAATTTTGGTTGATTGGTTTTCTAGTTAGCTGTTGCTGATTAGTTTTAGCTCTTTGTTTGACAAATTGATACTCTGATCGCTCTAGCATGCATTTGCATGTAGGTAGCGACGACGACAACGGAATTATTCAAAGTAAGTAAAGTTTGTAAGGATGCTTAAAATATATCCCCGAGCCCGATTTCATCTTCTAAACTGGTACCAATTAGCTCATACGGTTGAAATAATTGAATTTCTGTTAGATATCAGGTTTTTCTTTAAGAAATTGACTACATCTAGGCGTTTTTATCAATTCTTGAAATTAACTATTCGTTATTTCTTTACATATTGCATTATTAAGCATTTTGCAAGCATATTCGAATTCAGGGAGCTCATATTCATTATGTAGAGTCGTTTCAAAAATTAACAATAATCGCTTTGACAAGTGATCAATTTCACCCCGAAATGGGATTCTCTATTTAAGGGATGATTTTTAAGGGATTTAAGGGATGATTTTTAGCACTAAAACCACATTTGTTATAAAATTTTGGCACATGAGCCAAAGAGGCTGACCATCGTACTTGTATTCAGTTGTTTGGCATTTTCAACATGATTGAAAACAGACAAGAAAAACCATGAAAAATGATCAATTACGGCACATGTAAGCTCCAAAACGTCAAAACCTTTTAACAGCAAGAAAAATGTGCTTTTCTGTTAAAAATAAGACATGCCTTGATATTTACCAATTTTTCAATAGTTTAGTCATGAAAATCAATAGTTTTCATCATTTGAGTAGATTCGTGGAAAGATTTGCAATCGATTGGTGCAAGAATCTTGAAAATTTATGCGGGCGTTAGTAAGTTATTAACAGTCAAAATCTAACCACTTTTCGTGACGCGAGCGATTTTTCGTTTTTCGAAATTGTACCCCAGTATGTTGCCGTAAGACGTTATCCAACGTCAAAAACAAATTGAAGACGATAAAACTAGAGCAATACCAAATTTTCGTGCTCCCCAATCGTTGGCGGAAGTCAAAAGTTTTTTTGGATTAATCACTTTCGTTGAAAAGTTTCTACGCGAACTGGCAAATGGTGATGTTTTCTACTGGAATCAAAAATTGGAAGATGAATTCTTAAATCTAAAGCACAAGCCATAGAAGGGAATCAATCCGCTGGGATATTTCAGTAAGGAAGATCGCACTGAATAGTATGTTGATGCATCTCCGTATGGGTTAGGTAATGACATATATTTAAATAGTTTGTTTAATTATTTTAAAAGAATAATTGAATCACCGGTGCCGTTCTCGTTCAGTTTGATGGTGAATTAAAACCTCGGGTTAAGGCCTGTGCCTCAAAATCTTTTACGAATGCAGAAAAAACTATCCCACTCACAAAAGGAAGCCTTGGCTATGGTATGAGGTGTGGCAAGATTTTCTATGTATTTACTCGGATTTTTTTACCGTACGATCAGATGCAGTGTCCAATGAACTCAGTTTCAATAGCAGACACAGAAAAGGCAGACGTGCTGTCTCGATGGCGGAAAATTGGGCTTAGCTATTTCAGCCGTACGATTTAGAAGTTGAGTGTATCCCAGGATCATTAAATATAGCTGACGCATTGTCAAGATTAGTTAAAGAAAGTAGACCAGCAGAGCCTTTCGACGATTCTTTTGAAAAACATCTTTTGTACAAATTGGATGCCGGAATCATGGATTTTGGGATGAGATGGATTTGCGATGAGATCGAGAGCATTTCAGAATCTTATATGGAGCTGTCAAAGTACGTTATTCACTGGATGTTAGAGTGTGGCAGTCTGGTTTACAATGTTATGAAGTACTAGCAGCAAACTTGCGTTGTTTAGAAAGCTTAGTTTTCAAAGATTATCGTATAATAGTACCTGAGCAACTGAGGTTTGAGGTTCTATAATCAGCACATCAAGGCCACGTTGGTATAGCGTAAACAAAAAGAATTCTTGGAGAATATATTTGGTGGCCGGGTATGAGCACCAAAGCAGAAATTTTCGTGAAGAAATGCTCAACATGCTTACAAATTTCGAGGAAAAATTCACCCATTCCATTGTCCACCAGAAAACTGCCACAGGAGCCTTGGGAGATATTACAAATAGATTTTTTACTGTCTAATAGTTTGGTCAAGGCGAATTCCTAGCTGATACATATTCAAGGTAATACTATTTTATTGGCATATTAAAGGATGTTACTGTAGAGAGTATGTACAATAAAGTGATGCAAATTTTGAAATTTTAGCTCCCCTATGCTTAAACGTATTTTATTATGGCAAATAGCATCCTCCCAAAGTTTGAAGTAATTCGGAAGAAATTTGACTGTGCACACGCCATTTGAAGTTTATATGGAGATTTCTATGGAAAACGCCAATGTTTTGTGTTCAGCTTTTAATCTTTTCGTCATAATATTTTATGGAAAAGTGAACAAATTCTTCTAATGTGAAATCCTCCCAGCTACAACTTTGCCGAAGACCACTTTTTGATAGGACGTCAGGATAAATTGTTATTCATCATTTTACATTGGGGTTTGCATTTTACATGCTCCAACTGCTCGGCAGGCAACAGTGGTGCTCCTGGCGGGAAGAACAGAGTAATGTTTCGCGAGAATTTGTTTTAGATATCTACATGCCTAGCCCAATATACATATCCTTCCTGCTTTTGCAACCTTGAGGATGGTTTGTTCACCGAAGAGTTCAACGAACTCGTGGTTCATCCTTCGCCGCCACACACCGCTAAAGATCGTCTTAAGCACCCGACGTTCGAAAACTGCAAGTGGTTAGGTCCTCTTCGAACATAAAGCTTGCTTTATATCTGTAGAGGACTACCGATCTTATGAGTGTTTTGTTCTTGCTACATTTGGTGCGGGAACGAAGTTTTTTCGGCCGCATTTTCTTCTGGCTCACATTACTCCCACAGATGATGCGCCTTCATATATCACAGTTTCACGGATAACGCTGGATCCAAGGTAAACGAACTCATCCACCACCTCCAAGATATCCCTACCTACCGTTACGTTGGTTGCTAGGCGAGTCTTTTAAAGTTCGGCTCGCGCTTTAGGTGGGCTCATAGCTACCGCTATTTCAAAGTTTTGTCCGATTATATCCATGTCATCAGCAAAGTAAACAAATTGACTGAAACTTGTGAAAATCCTACCTCAGCCCGGGTCTCCGTATGACATTCTCTAGCGCAATGCCGTGGACCATGTTGTATCGAAAAATGCACTGCCCATAACTGCATATTCGTAACATTCGACAAAAGTAGGCATTGAGTAAATGGAATACCATGTGTGCATTTTATGGCAGTATGGTAGGAAACTAAAATTTGTAAAAATTACCAGGAACTCAAAAGTGCTTATTTGAGGCTGATATTTTGTACAACTCATATCGCATACTAGATGAATTGTCAGAAAATTATTCTGATAAAAATTTCATTGTCATTACTCTACGAGGCTTATTTATAATCTCAATGTTACTGTTATGCGGTTATAATTACCAATGTGACAAAATAACTTGGTATTTTTTTTCAAATTTTCTAGAACAATCTCACAGATTTCAGTAAGTTGATCGAAAGTATTTATCATTTGAAGACTCTCCATGGTATTAATACAATCAACTTTTTATAACTCGATATTGAAGGGATCATCCAGTTAGCGAGGAATCGAGTTACAGAACACGAAACCAGTACAACTGCAACCCAAGGGACCATTGAGGTAGCCATGAAAACCAAATTTTACCATGGTTCTGTAATTTGATCTCGAGATACGAAATATCGAGTAAGGGAGATTTGAGTGTATCATGAACACTTTCACAATTTTTAACTTAGATCTTTCTTTGGCAAAGTTGTAATTTTTGCATTCGTATATCGTGTGGTAGACACGATACCATATGCTCTGGGAAGTCAATGAAATTTTCATTACGAAAGCAGCCGTTTCGGGCGAGGTTCTCGGTCCATAATGATTTCTGGTATTTTATCACAGTTATGCATGCGTACACACTCGCAAGTTTTTCCAAAGCCCAGATAATCTAATTACCCTCCATGAGCCGATGTTGACTGGACCATGGAAATATTCACCCTTATTCTTGTTTACGGCCGATCCAATTCTCGCTCGAATTCGATTCGTTCGAATTCATGGCTCACTTGATTTATGCTGGCGATAATGGGGATGCGAAATGGTTTTCGATCGAAATGGCATTCGAACGTAAACAAGATATAGGGGTGATTTAGTTATGGAACAGAAATGCCATGTAAAGCTGTTAGAGGAGACCTTTTTAGTGAGTGGATATCGTGTAATTGATTGTCCATTCATGAAGGCCTCACAGTCAAATTCGAACTACGCTCAACATTTCATAGCTCGATTGTCTAAAAGTCGACATTAAGGTTTATTCTTCTAGTCGGGTGATTTAAAACGAGTCGCTTTTATCACATAAGTCGACTCGTCTCCCTACATCCGACTCGCAGAAAAAAGCTGTTTGAATAATGGTTTTCTAGCCTACTACGATGGCCTATTAGACCACGTTACTTTGTTCTACTCTGGGAAGTTGAATGCGTAAGGCATTTCAACGTTTTTAAATATGCATACGGTTATTTTCCTTACTGAAACTCGCAAAACAAAAACGTTAAAGAAATGATTTCTGCCATCCTCCTGTCTGTACAAACTTCGACACCACAGTGTGAGTAAATAAAACAAGCTGCACATCGTTTTGGTTTTTTAGGTTGTTTCATATTTTCTCCAATTTCTTTTCTTTTTAGCTAACTTATCGTTGTTTTTTCTTTCGTTTTTGCTTGTGTAACGTTATAAAGGATTCGAGCAAATGAACAAATTGCAAATGAAAATAATTGTGATGGTTTGGGACAATCGGTATCGATAATATTAATAAGCGAATTTGTTTCTCTTTCTTTAGATGTTGGTTGTATAAAAAGATGTTGTTTGATACGAATGTATAAATAAGACAAATTATTTATTATGACCTTTTTTGTTTTCGCACCATTGGCCGCGTCCGGGTGGTGTTGGGTCAGACGGGCGGCCGAACACTTTTAAGAATAAAGCATATACACACTATTAGGTGGTGGAGTTCTCTAAAATGTATACTTTTTCGTCCTTAAAAATGAACTTGGATAATAAATAATTCATGCTATTTGCCCGTGGTTCTAAGTTATTATTAATTATTCTGACGAGTTTTTATCATACAACTAAGCAAAGTTTCTCTTTACATTAATTTATGGGATAATTCAGGTTTCCAGGTGGAGAAAAAACAGTGATTATTCAAACAAAAAATAAAATTTAAATCTTATCATGAGTTCTCTGTAAAGTTTAAAAGATTTCAGCTGTTGTTGTTTCCATTTGAAGATGTTGTTTTTTTAGTTGTTGTTCTTAATAGGGATCACTACGACACACGCAATTAAAGGATAACTAATGGGACAAACTACCTCGCAACTATAATTGTTTATCTATAGTTTAAATGTGGTGTTATTTTAGTCAAACTAGTTTTCGTCTTGTCTCTAGTGAGTTGTTATTTCTAGACAAAAAAGAGTAGCAAAGTTGACATTACCGAAGATGTTGTCTACACATTGGTTGTAGCTTTCATTTGTCAGGAAATAATCACTGCTTTTGCTGCAAGTTCTAGTACAGTTTCATAAAATTACAATAGTACGGTAAAGTAAGTGATAACAGTTGGTTCTTCTTTTTTTTTTGTTTCGAAGATAGATTCCTACGCTGAGTAACATTAAAAATACATAACCTAGCTATTTTTTAAACATTTTCTGTCTTTTCATTCACTTAGCAGTTAATTACTAGTTATTTAAATAGTTATAAACTAACAAACCTTCTTTAATTTGTTATATGCTTGATGTTATTTCCTTGATCTTGATGGTATTATTACAAACGAACATTATGACATAACCTCAATTTCGCACGATGTTGGTGTGCATGCTGTCGATGTTATAACAGATTTTCAAACTTTCAAAGAAGGAGGCGAGAAATATTTCTTAAACATTAAAGCTAACATTTTAAACACCGTAACATATATGAACAATAATAATTAGAGTAGAAAAAAGTAGTTTCAGTAAAAAAACATTAACATTATATATTGTTGTGTCCATTAATCGCTAATAGTTAGTATGTTTCCAGAAAAAAATCATTCTCAAATTGAACGTTTCACGATTAAAGTTAAACGGTTGATATTGATTCTCACTTGGTTTTTTATGTACAAATATGAACGAAAATGGTTTCCTTTTCGTAATAGAACTGGCTAAAACGATTTGCGCAAGCAAATCTGCTGTTCCAGCTGTTCCAACACAAAAATAAAAACGAAAGCAAAAATTAAAGCTGTTTGGAAAAAGCCGATCAACGCGCACTTGGATGGTGGTCACCCGCGAACTCGTCAATCAACCAACGTCTACCTTTCGAATCGCAGTAGGCGTTGGTGTTCCATTCTGCTAATCATGGCAACCGTGATCCTGTGGGATGTTTTCTTGGAACGTGGCTTTCACCGAACGATCTGCGGGATGGTCGTTAGGATCGTACGGTCCGAGGATCACCGATTGAACTACCGCCTGAGGAAAGAGGCTTTCGTGATTCGGGCTGTTATCTGAATCGGTTGGGATCGCTAGAGTTTGGTAGTTTGATTTTTTTTATTAAAATTTTCATACGATTAACATAGGTTTTTCTGCTTTGATGTTGTTGTTTATTCAAGTCAGATTGGGATGTTTTAGTATTCGACTCAGGATGTTGTTTGATCGAGAAGTTGATTTAGATCTTTTCCTCTTTCTCACTTCTAGCATCATTCTTCATCTTGTTGTTGTTCTTGATGATGGTGATGTTATTTTACGGCCTTTGCCCGACGAATAAGCTAGGATGGAGTTTCAATCTTCGTCAAGCAGAAGCACACAGTTCGGGTGTGTTGGTATTTGGTGGTTCTCAGGGATGAAATGGTGAATCTTCGAATGTTGGTTTAAACGGCTTATTCTGGGATTGGGCCGTACAGGAAGATGGCTGCGCACTTGTCGCTCTCGTTACCCATGAACTGGGCGTACAGTTCCTGGTATCTCTGCAGGGTGATTCCACCGCGCTTGTTGTCCTCGTCCTGAAATGATGCGAGAATAATGCTTTTAATTTTCTCAGCTTTTTCCAAGAGCCATAAGTTTTATTCGCTGGCGGTAATGAAAAGCGGATTTATGATAAAGGGAATTTAAATCCTAATTAACACCGATAGTTTAATGGCTTTTGCATAAACTAATTATGCCTTGTCTTTAATGGCGCTAAAGCGAACACGGCCAGCTATGATGGGATAATTGTAAACCAAAGCAGGCATAGCATTATAAAGCCATGGAACTAATCGACCATGCTTCCCCATCGTTTAACCGAGAGCTGATACTTACACTGACGAGCTGGTTGTAGGAATCATCGACCTTCTTGATGTCATCCATGGCGATTCTGGAGATGCAGTTATAACGGTACTCTTCTATGCTGACCAGACCGTCGTTGTTGATGTCCATCATCTGGTAGTGGGCATCGATGAATGCCTTCATGGCCTACCGGGGACGGAAAAAAAGAGAAGGGTGTTTTTAGTTTTACAATAGTTCAATTGATTGAATTGCATTGATTGGGTTGTAGTTTCTGCTTGCGAGTATACTTTGGATCGTTTCGTTTGCATTTGCAATCGCAATCATGCGCTATTCGCTGGAGATGTACATTTGTTCTAATAGTTATTTAAGTGATCGCCTTTCCCCATATCCACTAGAATAGATGCAAGCCGATGCAAACGAGTATCTAAACGAGAATATTCATTTCCCAGCAAAAGTCATAAAATTAGCCCACGAGTTAGTGGTCGTCTGTAATGGCGCTCTTTGGTTTTTATTAGTTTCGATATTATGCTATAGTTTTATCTGTTTTATTGCCCATGCTGTGTTTTACGACGTCAAGCCGTCGTCAGCTCGTATTTCAGGTCTGAAATGGATTATTTCAGCCCTGAAAGAGTTCTTTTGCTGGCGCAAAAATAATTTGATTAGGCATATTTTTTTCATTAGAGTGAAAATATACTACTTTCAAACAATCACTTTCTCGTCAATCTCGCTATTCAGCTGACCTTATCTGGAACAGGGGAATCTTCGTCATGCATATTAAATTAACATAACTGCTTAAGCGAAGCTTCCTTTAATTGTTCACAGTTCGTTCCGTAGACGTGACATATTTTTTACGTCTGATGATAAATCAACAAAACATGAAGCTTGCACTTGCTTTAAGTAGTATAGCCCGAAAGCAGAGCGCACAAACAATTGTAATGAGTAGACAAAAATGTTACGAGAGACATGTTAGCTCCGGTCACAGCAGGTCATGAACTTGTTTTTGATTTTCGGTTTCGTGGACATTGCTCTCACACAGGTGGACATTTTTAGCCAAGTAGGCTTGGGGATTGGTGCAACGAAATGCACTCCGACACGATAGCATGACACTAGAAACTGGGTAATGGCAGACTGTTTCAAAAATGCTTCGGCACTAAACGCCAGAAATTAGCTCATTTGCTATGCACACCCAGATTTCAACATACAGTCAACTCTGCATAATTCGCTAGTCCGTATCTCGAAAACGAGTTAAAGTTGATTGCCATGAGCTACCTCGATGCCTTGTGCACTGATGTTGTGTCCTATGATTCGATAACTCCCTAGATTTAAAATTGAGTTATAAAGAGTTTACTGTACATACATTGCAATGAACCAAAAAAGAATTAAGCCACAAATCATTTGCAGGCTTGCGACGGATATCCTACCACAGCATAGAGTGCCCGAAGAAGCAACGAAATTATAATATTCAATGGAAACATGGTCTTTGTAGAGTAATGGTTTGGTGAAATTTGTACGGACCGACTGTTTACGTTGCTAGTAGTTGGATTGAGCTATATGCAAAGTTTTAAACTATCATTTCCGAGGGTATTCAAATATTATCTCTGTGAATTTCATTACATCACTACACACTTTTTTAAGGCCAGAGAAAATACCATAAATCGGATACAATTGTTGATTTATATTTAAGTCTACGTAAAAGTGAAAAGGATATTATGTATCATAGTTACCTATAGTTACATTATTTGAGCAGTTCAATTAACTATTCCTGTCGAAATCATCATAATCTCACGAAATATTCTTGGAGGAGTTCTTTTATTTGATTGCATTCATACTCTCAAACAGGGATGGTTGTCTACAATGATTTCTCTTTTTATCTCTGGATTATTCCTTTCCGAAAACATAGGTGAATCTTTTCCTTATTGCAAGCATATATGAAAGCCTTGATTTTAAATGATGTGATTGGATGAATCCACTCTTTTTTGTGAAACCTTTTCTAGTCTCTAATACCCAAATTTTAATTTTTGATCTATTCATCATTTTTGGATTCTATAACATTCCCCAGAAAACCATTCCCCAGAATTCCGTTCCCTAGAATGAACCATTCCCCAGAATGTAACATTCTCCAGAAATTCATTCCCCAGAATGCACCATTCCCCAGAAAACCATATGAATATCCATTTTCATCTTTTTAAGTTTTTGCTTTGCTAAGGTCTGATGTGACAAAACAAATATGTAGATAGGGGGTTAGGGGCATAATGAATACACGGAGAGAACTGGACACACCCTTATTCTCTGGGAATATGCATATTTCAGCAAATTTTTTTAGACTGTACGAAATCTGTATTGTATATGAATGGTATGAGAGTTTATGGTATAAAAGTTTATGTTTTGATTCAATTGTCCTCTTAAATTCTACAATATTTTTTTCTCAACTTCAAATTAGTTTATAAGCAAAGCGGTGGAAGAATTTAAATTTTGAACAAAGTAACTAACCTAGAGAAATTTCTTCTTGCTTATGTGATAGAGGCGGAGCACTTTTACATATCAGTACGTTTGACACATTAATAATTAAGTTTTCACTAAATTCCATGAAAGTGTTCATTTTACCCGGATACCTTTTTATCAGTCGTGTTTTTGACCCAATTTCCTATCCCGATTTCTGGCATTTGGTAAGATTTTTTCTCACCATGAATGAATGCAGCACGCCATACTTATTACGTGCTTGGAAACCAGCCGAGGGTAACTGAAACATATTGAAACTCTATGGTCTTAAAATAAGCATTTGCCTAATGTGTCCATTATGCCCCTTATAGCTTAAGGTCATTTGGCATAGAATGATTTGGTATAAAGCCATTTGGCATAATTATATGAAACACTGAGCGGGCATTTGGCAAAATGATCACTAGGCATCTAGCCATCTACTTGTGTCCTTCTGTTCAAAAAGAATGTTCTCCATGTTATACCAAATGGTCATTGGCCAAATGACCATTATGTCAAATGGTCCTTGATCATTGAATCAATCATTCCAAATGCCTTCTTGTCATATGGTATCTCTACGAAACATTTTGTCTATATCGTCAACATGATAAGACTGAAAGAAGGGTGCATCACTATTTTGTGCAAAATTCAACAAGTCATTTGTATTTTTTTAGACTTGGGGTTTATTCACCAATTTCATAACGCCAAAAATGGTCATTTTCAACACCCACCCACCCCCTCATAACGTATTTTGTTAAAATATTTTCCGAATTTGGTATGACATGTAGGGTAAACAGGTATAATACGCCCCCCCCCCCCTAAGGAAAAACTGCTCTATCACAGTGGCAAATGCATTACTTCTATATTTTTTTTATGTCAAAGTTTTATTTAATTAGTTGGTCATGCTTTACATGCAACTTCCTCTTGCCAGGTAGCTTCTAAAAAGAGTTCAAGACGTTTTCTGTAAACGGTCCGTTTAAAACAAACCGGGCAATATGCTCCTCCCGTAGAAAAAGCTCCGCAGCGTTGAAGAAATGTTTCCAAAGAGAATTCCACCACTTGCTGAGCTTGAAAGAATCCATTAGCAGTCGTCTTCCGGTAAAAGTTTTTGTAATAAGTACAATAGTAAAGGATGGGCTTCATTTACAACGAGACTTGCCTATCGAACCAAACATTTTACACCAAAAAGCTGATTTTCGACATTTTTGGTTTTTATGTTGGTTGTTTATACTTCCCAAAGATTTTATATGCGCAACATCATTTTTTTTGCGGATATTTAATATTTGTAATCATATTTACGTGTTAAAGAAGTCTCAATCGCTTGAAAATGAAATGGGACGTATTGCCCGGTTGAAGCGCATTATACCAATTTACCCTAACATCTTGAACACACCCACCCCCTTCAGCGTTATGAAATATGTGAATGGGCCCTTGACGTAAATAAGGGCGTATCATTCTAATTAGCAGAACAGTACCGTTTTATTTTTCCGAATTTACATAATAGTTATATATTTATATCGGAGACGTATAATTTGAAACTACGCACGTCTTTATTCCATACGGGGTAGCCCCAAAAGGGGCCTAATCAATTAAAAAACTTTGATATATACTTATCATCACCTTAGGACACCCATATTTTGGTAAAAAAAGGCAGATTTGAATTGTATTTTTAACAAAATTGATTTAATTTTACTTGAAAAGTAATTTACAAAGTGGTTTCTGCTTTTAAAACGGTTGAGACATTTAATTTGGTATTAATTAGGGGTGGCGGTCTTACCCCATCAACAGTGGTCAGTTTTACCCCCCTTGCGCAATTTTCTCAACTATGGCTTTATTTTGAAGCTAAATATTTACAATTCGTATTTCACTTAACTGAAGTATATTTTACATTTCTGTTAAAGCATGGACGGCTAATTTGTCATGTTTTTACAAAAAATCCCTTCCGAAATCCTTAAGTGAGCATCTGTTGAATTTAGATCAAATTCAATATCGACGAGCAAAAACTTTGTTTTTAATATTTGTTATGAAAAAAATAATGTAAATGTCACCCCTAAGTGGTTCGGAACGTCATAAATCTTGTTTTTATGGAAAGTGCTTGATAAACTTTTAAGAAAACTGCCATTTTCATGCCAAACTGATGGTGGTCCGTCTTACCCCGTCTTCTCCTACAATCAACTTTCATTCGTTGCATTAAACCTGTAGCCCACTTATAGTGGTAAGCTTTATCGAAGTTATAACGCCAATCGCGTATCATCCTCGATTTTACTATAGTAAAATCGAGGATAATACGCGATTGGCGTCGTAACTTCGATGGAGCTTACCACCATTAGTGAAAGACTTTCACTAATCGGGCTAAGTTTCGAGCTGTCAAATAGCATAGAACAAAACAAAATCAGGGCTACCAACATTGATAAATGTCGTCTTATGTCAGAAAATAACGTTTGCCTTCGTTTTAGGTGGGCAATAGCCCAACTAGCGGGACCCCAATTAAAACGAAGCGCACCTAAAGAACGAAGCCCACCAACGAACGAAATTCGACTGTACATGTGAAATTCAAGCGTGTGCTAGAATAAGGGCGTAAGTCGCATAATCGATTTCTCTTCATCGATCCTATCTTCTGTGAATAAATGTGACAAGGTTTCGATTTTCTACCTACGAAAAAATACACAAAATTCCAAAGGGTACTCCGTCTTAAGGCAAGGTTGGGTATTAAAGTGTTAAAACCATCGAAACGAATTCCACATCCAATCAAACATAAAGATGTAAATCCAAAATCTTGAAATTAAATCTTTCAACCGCTTGCTAAATATGTATCCTTTAACAGATACGCGTATTTCGACCTCAACTGTAAGGCCGTCTTCAGTAGACGGGGTTGGTGGTCTAATGGCTACCGCTTCTGCTTTATGAGCAGAAGGTCATGGGTTCAATCCCAGGTCCGTCCCTTTCCTCGTACTTTGTAGTTGTATCTTTCACTTGCTCCTTTCTACCACTCTTAATATATCAAAGTTGATGTATCTATCACAGTTCATAGCATTTGCTAGAACCCGAGACGGACAGAAATAAACCGTTTCCCTACGCTTTCATTCGTTCATCATTATAGCATGTCTTCCTTTACGCCTGATACATAGGCAGTCTGCTAACCAAACCAGCAAGCCTCTCTGCCATGAAAATTACCCCACCCTTTCACCCTTCCCGCATGAACTGGCGTTGACGCAGTGGTATATACGGTCAACCGTGGGAGCCAGTTGAATGCATCATCAATTCCTTCCCCTTCCCCTCATTGATCTGCATTCTGACGTGGCAGGCACCATTGTTGCCTAAAAATAGGAGATCACCAGCACTTATACACTGAGGGTGCCTGTTAATCCCAAGCAGTCATCTGGTTGGTTCCTTGTGTTAGTGCAGTTGATCTGGCGGTACTGGAGTAGCAACCACGGGCGACCAATCCAAGCTCAAGCTCAAGCTCAACTGTAAGGCCGTCTTCAGTGTCGTGTACTAGACTCGACTGCAGTCTTTCGTGTTTAGAAGCACCAGCACCAGGTTTCTTTGAATATTTTGAAGACTTTTGTGGATTTTTTCTTGTCAAATCATATTTTGGGGATACTTACTATCAGTCCCTGATAGAAAATTGTTCCCAATCACCTCGCAAATAGCCTTAAAGAGCACCGTGGGTCGTTTTGCCTCGACATTTTTGACAATTTCGAGTTAATACCGTGGAGGGTCATCAAATGATGTGTATTTTCGATCAACTTACTTAAATCTATAATTTTGTTCTAGAAAATTTGAAAAAAAAAAAAATACCAAGTTGTTTTGTCACATTGGCAATTGTAACCGCATAACAGTCACATTGAGATTATGCATGAGCCTCGTAATGTAGTAGCATAGAAATTTCTAGCAGAATTATTTTCTGACTATTCATCCAATATGCGATATGAGCTGTACAAAATTTCAGCCTCAAATAAGCACTTTTGAGTTCCTGGTAATTTTTAGAAATTTTAGTTTCTTCCCATACTGCCATAAAATGCACACTTGGTATTCCATTTACTCAATGCCTACTTTTGTCGAATGTTACAAATATGCAGTTATGGGCAGTGCATATTACCCCAGATTCCCTAACAAGTTGGTTTTCATGGCTACCTCGATGGTTTCTTGGATCGCATTTGCATTGGTTTTGTGTTCTATACAGCATGCTTATTAAAAGCCTATGAAATATTCAATAAAATTTTCGAGTTAGCTAGATAGGGCCCAGATAGCCGTAGCGGTAAACGCGCAGCTATTCAGCATGACCATGCTGAGGGTCGTGGGTTCGAATCCCGCCGGTCGAGGATCTTTTCGGGTTGGAAATTTTCTCGATTCCCAGGGCATAGAGTATCTTCGTACTTGCCACACGATATACACATGCAAAAATGGTCAATTGGCATAGAAAGCTCTCAGTTACTAACTGTGGAAGTGCTCATAAGAACACTAAGCTGAGAAGCAGGCTTTGTCCCAGTTGGGACGTAACGCCAGAAAGAAGAAGAAGAAGAAGATTTGATCACCGTCCACACCAAGACTAATCTGGCGTCATAAACTTTAATATTTTAACTCAACCTTTCAATTCAATTTATTGCAATTACCATCCAAGACGATGACAACCCAGCAGCAGCACAAGGTACTGTTAATTAAATTG
Source organism: Aedes aegypti (assembly GCF_002204515.2). NCBI lineage: Eukaryota > Metazoa > Arthropoda > Insecta > Diptera > Culicidae > Aedes > Aedes aegypti. The sequence goes on along the minus strand of NC_035108.1, from coordinate 241,241,655 downwards.
AATGATGTCCTTCGAACCGACACTTCATGTCATGTCTCTTCCTCAAATGCTTAGTTTGAAATAATCAGGATGCATCTGCTGTTTCAGGTGGACGAATGAAAGAAATTCTTCAAAAGTCGGAAGCCTTTTTAATCTAGTCAGCCTTGTCTGAATCTGAATCAAAAAGCAAGTCTTGCTTATATCTTTATATGATAGAAGCCAATGTTTAAATGCACTGCCTGTAGTCGAAACAGCAAAAAAAGGTCACACTTTGTTCTCATACTGTGAGCATAATTCATCATATGAGAAAATCCTGGGAAATACACACATCTTTAAAATTCCACCGAAATAAACACGTCGTAATATCGAATGTCTTTTGAACACCCATAAATTATTGGACCGACGATGGAACATGTTATTGTTATTCTAAGTGTGCTTGCTCACGCATCACCGCACCGCCGCCATCCGGGTCCACTTATTCCGATCCATAATCGCCGGGGCAGAGAAGGCACCTAATTCGCCGGAATGATGTAATCTATTTTTAATATATAAACATCGCCGCGCCACATTTAATTAGCCCGGACCGCGAGTAATACTATAGCCGTGTGCACTTTTCTTTCGTAACTTTGCTCTTTCGGCTTATGGCATGCGATTCATCTTGGGTTACCTTCTTACCAGAAACCACCGGCTGCTTTCTTGGGACTATTGTTACCGTGCGTGAGAAGTTTTCGGTAAGGAATATCCCGGCCAGTGGATTGCAACAAAATGGTACAACATTTACATCAAAATTTGTTAATAATAAATTTTGTTTCATGTTTATGAAAACCATTCTGAGTTTACAGAGGAAATTGTAACAAAATGAAAGAAAAATAAAACACTTTAACAATAAAAGCTACTTTAAAGCTGTTTTTAATATTTGTTCTAAACATCCTAAGATAAATTGCTTAAACACAGTCGCTTCTATTTCCTGATGAAAAAAGGTTATATAAAATAACATAATGACTTATAAATAAATGAAAAACAAATTTAGTACTACCTATATCATTTAATACCAGTTGAGGTCGAAATACGCGTATATGTCAAAGGATACGAACTAGGCTGTCCCTTATTTAAAAAAAAAATGCGAAATGTTATAGATTCGTCATTGAAAAGTGCTGGTTTTGATGACACTTGGGTAGGACAGTCAAAGGATTGTCCTTCCCATGATTCAACAGAAACAGAGATTCGAAGAAAGCTTTAAAAATCAATTAAACTATTCATCATTTGTTCAATATATATACACAGAAAAAAATCCGTTCTCGTATCCGTGAACAGCAGACGTGAACTCGTCAACAACAAAAATACACCGTGAACTAGATCATGTTTATGTGACCATTCGTGGAAGTTCATGGTGTATTTTTGACAGTTCACGTTTTCCAGAATTCTTTTTTGAGCGTGTACAAACTCGATCAATGTCGTACTTATTCTCATGGAGGATGGAAGACACAATAAGTTTGTTTGTGGTTTTCTCATGCCTAGTGAAGCGTTACATAGTTTGTATATATATATATATTATATATAATCCCCAAAAAATCTGGATTGTTTGAAGAACGATTGAAAATATCTATAGTGAAAATTCTGGGAAACTAACTGTAAGAATTGTTACAAGAGGCTTATGGACAAAAGGTCGAAAAACAAAACGTCGAAAGGACAAAAGGTCGAATGGACAAAATGTCGAAAGGACAAAAGGTCGAATTACAAAAAAGGAAGGACAAAAGGTCGAAAATGCACAGAAAGAAAAATCCATGTAAATTTCAGCGTAAAATCATGCACATAAAGGGAATGCCAGATTTGTCGCAAATTTAAATGAAACATCGTGTAAAATTATATCGATATCATTTAAATTTATGCGTAATCGGTTAGAGTCCATGCTAGCTTACACGAGCGGAAACATACATGTTGTTACTGTAATTTTACACGATGTGACATGTAAATTTACGACACATCGTGTGCATCATTTTACGCTGAAATTTACATGGATTTTTCTTTCTGTGTGTATATGTTCTGGAACAAAATGTTGTGAGCATCCCTGGAAGTTTCTGGAACATCCATAGAAACATAACAAGATTTTGTAGAAGCTTTGGAAGAAGTAATGGATTAATCTAGGACAAGTCGCATCGTGTTGTACAAAGCACTAGCAACATAACGCTAGTGATTTCTGAACGTGCGATCACTCTTGATAAAATCTATCGAAGCATTGCTGAATCTCTTAAAGCGAAGTATGCACTTCAACAGAAAAGTAATCGCCTATCTCGATGCGTTGAAAATTTCTTGCAAGAAATGGACAAGAAAGGCATTTTTCTTTGATCGTAGTACGCAGTTGAAAAGAAATGTCATTTCAAATGGAGCTCACTGTAGAAATTTTTTTGACCATTTCTTGAGCAGAAATTTTTACTTTTCTTGAGCGAAACAGCATACTTAGCTTAACGGTTTTTAGAGCAATTCCTACACAGAATGGAAAATTTATGTAAATTCCAGCGTGAAATAATACACATAAAGGGAATGCCCAAAATGTTGTACATTTACATTTAAATAGTGTAAAATTACACCACATCATGTAAATACGCAAGGGGCCCAGATAGTCGTAGCGGTAAACGCGCAGCTATTCAGCAAGAGCAAGCTGAGGGTCGTGAGTTCGAATCCCACCGGTAGAGGATCTTTTCGGGCTGGACATTTTCTCGACTTACCAGGGCATAGAGTATCCTCGTACCTGCCACACGATATACACATGCAAAAATGGTCATTGGCATAGTAAGCTCTCAGTTAATAACTGTGGAAGTGCTCATAAGAACACTGAGCTGGGGGGTAACGCCAGAAAGATGTAAATACGCAAATGGTCGCGTAATCGGTTAGAGTCATTGTTGGATCACGCTATATGTAGCAGAAATTTACACGATGTTGATGTAATTTTACATAATGCGTATTGTAAATTCACTACAAATCTGGCATCATTTTACGCTTGAATTTACATGGATTTTTCTTTCTGTGTATAGAACTCTCACAGCACACTCTCTATAAGTTATTGGCTGATTCAGAATTGCTGCAGGAACTTCTGGAAAAACCTAGTTCTTAGTAGAATCCTAAAAAATGATTTAATCAAATTCCCATAACTCATAAAAATATTTAGAGCAGATTATAAAGATTCACTGAAAATTACTTTTTGCTTGTTTAAGAAATTCCAGCGAAATATTTGAAAAAGTTTCTTCATCGATATTTTTTTTCAAGAATTTTCAACTTCTCCTGGAAACTTTTGCAATTATCCTAGTCTCTTCGGTGCAAAGAAAAAATAAAATAAAAACAATTTCACATATATTTGTCTGTGCATCCGTTTGTTATACATAAATAAATCAGAAAATTAGCAAAACCTCACTGGTTGTAAAGGCAAACAGTTATCAAACAATCTTTAATGACATTACTGGTATTAGACAGAATTAGCCGATAAAAATCCTGAGATTATGTTTTTTAAATATCGGTTTGATCGAGTTAGCCATGATATAGATTTCTGTTTTCATGCATGACATGGCATGCAACATTTGCAACAAGATGGATTGTCTGGCAAACATAGCAAACGATTCGTATCTATTGTTGCACAACTTGATTCAATTGTAACGACACCAAGATACGATGTCCATCTTTCTTTTGTTTCTTCTTCTATTAGGTTCTACAAATATGAGGTATTTTATTTTAATATTGTAAACGCGCAATTCTCTTTTACATATATATTATACCGTCATCAATTATACATATTTTAGTCTTATTATGTCGGATTTTTCATTTTGTTTGAAACAGATACTCATGACATACTTGTTTAAACGTTGCATTTCTTTCATGAGTATTAGAAATATTAGAAGTATTTATCTCTATATAAGGAAGTGTCTTGCCCCTAGAGTTTGGTCTATTTTTGTCAAATTTGTTTGATAAAACTGATTTAAAAAATGTTTATCTTTCAAGAATATTCATATTTTTTAATATGAATGCTTACAAAAGTTGATCCAATCAATGATCCTGTAGACGAAAAGCTTTCTTAGTCTTGTGGTAACGACAGGAAAGAAAATGAGGGGGTTAGAAGCAAAGGGGTGTCAATGACAAACATTTAGTTTTAAAAACATCAGCGTTGATTTTTTTTTATTTTATACACATCGTATGGGAGTAAAAGAAAGACAGTTTTCTACGAATAATGTTATTTTTTTCTGTTGATCGGAAAAATTGCCTGAAAATATCTTTAGAAAGCTTGGAATAGTAGATTATTTCAATACACTCAATTCAAAACCAAAATCTCACTTACACCCCTTTGTGTTCTGACCCCTCAAATATGGTCTCTTTCAATTGCAAATATTGTTCGTTTCACTTTTGTGCAAAAATATTTGCCAACGTTTGCCCTACCTATGGTTTCGAACATGGACGCGCCTGGCCTGGTGGACGCTAAGTGGTCCCCCAACGGCCCTGAAGGTATCAGGTGTAGATGACCCCCGTGCGTAAAATCTAGCTCGCTGCTCTAGTGCACGCAACAAAAGTAAGAAAAGCTACTAATTAACAAATTCTCCTACGCGCAGATAGTCGGCATAGAAGTTTATTTTCTTTGTAATTGTTAATGTTGTCAGCTAGCTTTGTTCAATAGATTTTCATTGTTATTTCCAAAAAGTCCTAAGGTCCTCGTAAATCTATACATCTGTACGATTCCATTGAAGCCAAAACAAAGACAATTCGTTGAAAATTTCCAAAATGACAACTTTTTAAATTGAAGCATTTCAACTGCATGCACTTTGTCCAATTTGTCATTTGTATATCGGTTTTGCCTCACGATATATACATGCACAAATACTCTTTGAGTATATGCTCTAGATAGCTGAGAGAGATATATAGATAGAGATCCTATCTCAAAACAGCTTCATAGAGATCCTCTACTGAAGCTGGATTCGAACTCGCCACCATCAGCATGATCTTGCTGACTAGCTGTGTGTTTACTGCTACGGCTACCAGGGCTCCCATTCTGCTTATTTATGTAGCCGGATTCATTTGTTATATGAGCTTATTCGCGCGGCTTGGTTTGCTTGGATGTGCGCCTAAAACTTCGAACAAGCATCCGAGCATGCCACTAGCTATGCGATAGTGGGGAGGAGAGGAGTTTCTTGGCGCTCACTTGTTTCACACATCGCACCGCGTGAGTTTTTTTTTATGATGTCTTGGCGTTTGGTTGTTATACATATTCCTAGCCTACTGGGAAAATGTATTTATCAACTGGAACGAACGATGCATAAAGCGTGCCATCATCAGAAGCAGCACCCGCTTCAGGAAGGTGCGGGAAACTTATGTTAAATTTAATAATCCACTGAGCGTGGAGGAGGTTTGTAAGCATAATTAATTGACTGTTTTACTGTCGTGCTCCGTGAGTGATTCTGAAGTGAAGGAATTTTCATCTGTGGCATGCGTTTTTTGTATGCATCCCGAGAAAAATGAATTTGTATATATTTACAGTTCCTAATAGCTTATTTTGGTACTAGAATACCTTGATAATGTACATTTTAATTAATTGTTAATTTTATGTTGTTATTTTAGTCCTTTATGCAAAATTTAGTTACTCAAATACAGTTCTGTAATACATTGCTGTCAGATTCAATAGCAACGGAAGAAGAGGTCAATTGTGGGTTGTTAGAGCCTCTGTAGCTGGCAGGTTGATGAATGGAGCAGCATGGTACATTGTTTTAGCTTACTAATTTGCCGAGCGAATATTTTCAACTCTTATTTTTAAGTACCATCAGTGCACCAGTAGCCGCTTATTCCCCAATATCGCTCACATTTTCATTTAATTTTGTTGATTTTAAACGAAATAACTGCTTGTAACATTTTTAAAATTATTTACGGATTCTGCCCTCTTAATACGGAATCGTAAGAATGAACATTCATCGATGATGACGCATACACATTTCAATAACGGCCTACTTCGCCTTAGCTGTTCTTCATAATTACGAACAAAAAATTTGGAGTTGAATAAAAAGGTTGCTATTATTGTACCACTGAGATAGAACAAGCTTTCAATAAAAGATACAGAAACTGATGTATTGAAAACACTACACTACCGAAGGAGTATGTCACATATAAAATATCACGTTTGCTTATCTATTATATTCTCTATTGACATTACACTGTTGCAGTTCAGTAGTACGCTTGCACATCGACTTTCTACCATTTATCGCCCTAGTGTTATCGTTTACCCATAAAGGATTCGATACCAAATGGTCCATGTGCGAAGCAAGTAACAACACGTATCAAATGTTGTCAGCTCGTTCATTATTATTGCGAACTACAAGTACGTCAACGGGGGGTGTTATCAATCTAACCCCGTCGCTATCAATTTCCATGGGCAAATACAAACCTAACATCTATCAAACCGACATCAGATTTAAGCCGCACAATATGCCTCTTTCACATCCTTCGGCATTGACGTCTCTATTAATGTTCGGATGTAAATTTATGCCCCCTCCCCTAGAGTTGATGGGTAAGGGTGCATAATTTATCGGTGACAAATCTAATGGCCTATCAATGACATTGGGGATAACAACGTTGATACAATTTTCAATAACCCCCCACAATTGCGTTGAAGTAGGCGTTGCGTGTCAAGTGGGAACATCAGCCGCCTACGATGTCCATTCATGTTGTCCAATTATTAAATTTTCGCAGCTTTCCTTCTACAGCCCGCATCACTCGTTAGAGGCGAATCCTATCCAGATAGGAAAAGTTATGATCAAAACAAAGAGAGTGGCACGTGGTCTTCTTGTTTGGCTGGTAATGTATATCTGCGGTTGCATATGGCATTCGGGTGGTTTGAGCATTTGACGGCATGCTTTCGTTGGGAAAATTTACGACCACACTTTGCACTAACCGCATCGCATCGGAGGAGCTCAATAAGTAGCGGTTGGTTGTGTGTTCTTCCGCCGAGTCGATTGTTGTTGACTATAACAGCTGAGAATGGGAGATTTACGACCCTATTCCTAGGTCTGAAGTGTACGTTGTTAAGTGCCTGGATTGGTAGGGGGTGGGGTGGTCTTCTTAATATCTGTTCGATTTGCGGAAAATTGCTCGATTGGAACATGTGGGTTTGAATGGGACACATTAAGTGAAATGCGGTTTATCTTCGAAGGAAGGTTTTTCTAATAGAAAACGCAACAATTAAATTGTCGATGACAGTATTTAACGAGTCTTTCTTGGTATCCAGAATGTTGAAATAAGTAAGTGGAGCTACAATAAGACCCCTCAATTATAAGACTGATTGTATGAATTTTATTTAAAAAAAACATATGTTTGATAAAAGTTACTTGTTCCTGAAGTTGACCAGCTTGGACTACTTGGATACTTTACTTGATCCAAAGGCAGACTATTTATAAAAGCACAGTTAAAAATAATTAGGATTACACGTCATGTAAACTTCATTTATGCGATGTAAACATGATGTCATGTAAATTTCAGTTTGAAATCATGTAAAAATGTGTTATATGTCATGTAATCACTCAGGATCCTGGTCAATTACATGACATATAATTGAAGTTTACATGACATATCATGTAAATATCAATGATATTCCACGCTCCAATTATGTGCATTATATGTCTCAGAAATTTACACGTTTCGTTCGAACTGTGAGTGTCAAGCCTAAAAATCGTATGATCTAAAGGGTTTTCATGGGCTGTAGAATGTTTGTGGGGACTGCTAGTCGTAAATAATTCCCTATACACAGTAGTCCCGCTAACCTATAAATCAAACCAAATCTTTCGTTTGGACAGTTGTAATTGCACCGTCGACACCTCGTAAATTTGCCGCGGCTACTGACCTATGAAAACAACGGCGAAAAACGGAAATGTTTTCTTTTTGTGTTTTTCACATTCGTTAAGTTACGCACCTTTCGCGCTACCGACCGGCAACGATTGCACCCAGCCAACGCTCGCAAGCAGAAATAAATTCTAAATGGCGTGTTGATTCATTTTTCGGTAAAATGTGCACTTACCTTGGGGAAGTCGGAGTAGGACTTTCCAACGCAGGTAGCTTTGACGGCATCCTTGAACTCTTCGGTGGTGATCTTACCGTCCTGTTTGTGGGGAAAAAAATAGATGTTCAATAAAATTCGCAAGTTTTAATGCATTTTGGACTCATTTCAACTGTTTTTTCTGATCGAAGGATACATTTGCAACATTTTTCAATCTAGTTAGCATGGGCAAACAACAATGACGTAGATACTCTCAGATGGTTCAGACATCCAAGCAACCAGATCAATCAGGCCAAACAATGACCCCACACTGGTTTGGTAAATTTGGATTAAAAATAAACTAATTCGGTCTACCCCAGGTACCAAGTCTACCCCTCTGGTCAGTTTCGATAGCAGAGCACTTTAGACCCATTCATTGCCAAGGTGCTGTGCGAGTAGAACTGATGGTACTGAATTAACCAGCGCGGCCACTATGTGCCATAAACAGTCCACCTAAGGCTAATTTAGTTTACTTTTGGGGCAAAAGATTGACGATGAAAAAAATCTGATAAAAATAAAACCGTATTTTGGGGTTGCTTTGCACATCAACTAGTATTGTGTAATATTCACCTATAATACATAGGTTTGTTTCTAGCAATAATTGAGGCACAGTTTCCGGTGTTTTGTAACGATTTATGGCACATTAGATCGTAGTTTTTCGTCTAATTTAAACTGGTCGCGAGTTGCTTTGATTACTGATTTTGACGGTCAACGATTGCTTTGATTCGGAGTCAATTGAAGTTTAGTACATCCCTCGCATCACATATACACACCTCGGCAGGTGATGTTTTCAATTTCAACCTGGGTGATCCAACCAAAAGTGATTGAAAAAAATCTATCTACTGTCCGTGAAAAAGAAAATGAAAGATAAACAGCGTGTTTTCGACGTTTCTGCTGATGCACGTGCTTTGATTCTCACGGTTATAGGCGTAGCATATCCGTACCCACATCTGTGGTTTGATCTCGCGACAGTTCAATGGATTTCAATAATAGATTATTAAAACATGGGATTCAATTGACAGAACTGACGATCCAAGAAACAATCATTCATCGTTTAGAAGTTGTGTTGCTAAAATATGGAGCAATCGGCCATGTTGGAAATGTTTGGGTACACGGATTTCTCCATTTACATAACTGCTATTTGCAGAGTATAAGTAATACTTATTAAGTATGCAGTTATTTGATGTTAACAACTGGCCTTCGGGAGTTTTATCATTGAATTTTTTTTCTATCTTTATTAACGAGATTTTTAGCCCTGGGCTAGTTCATCTCGGGCTGCAATTATTACCCAGGCAGGATCAAACAACTGTGATGTAAGGAGTGTATCGAAAAGTAGTCGCAAATATTTATTATAATCTTAAAAGTTTTGAGTTGAATCAACCAACAGTTATATGATCAGAGATACCTTACAAGGTATTTAAATCTTTTCATCTTATCTCGTTTGATTTAAATTTCTGTTCAATAAAAATCATCGAATGGACTACCTGCTTTGCTTTTGTCCACAGGTGATCAGCAGATGTTTTCTCGTTTTATTTTGTATGGAGAAAGGCATCTAACTTCAAATTTCTCGTAAATGAAAGCTTTAATCGAAAAAATATTTGGTAGATGTGGAACCTTTTAGCGATTTTTCGTGCATGAACACTAGCGCATGTACGTTACTATGCGGTGAGTAGCGAATCAGGCCATGGATGTGACCCAGAAGACGCTTAAAATATCAGTTTGGAGACTGCATATTTTTCAATATTTTTTAGATTCTACTTAATCACATAATGAAGATTAACATGAAAAAAGGTGTCAAAAAGATCCATTGTGCTAAGAGATATACCGTTTTGAATGTTTGAAATTACTTTTCGATACAATCCTTTTGAGCTCAACGCCTATCAAAGGTTATCCAAGTGCTTGTTGTAATATAAGACTTCATTCCAGTGAAGGTTTTTACAAGCATAACACGTGATTTCTTGAAGATACACAAGTAATGATTACACCCAAGCAGGTGCAATCAATATGTCCCACTATTAATTAAGTCTAATGCATAGCCTATAAGGGTATAACAATTGTCCAAAAACCTTCTAGCGATCACTCGTTAAGCTTGTAGATTTAAAGAGCTGTACTCTAAAGAGCTATAAGATAGTCTTGAACAATCGTTTAAATCTAAACTTGGTAGAACTATATGAGGCTTCTAAATGAAGACCTACTCGAAAAGTCATGGTGCTCCCTAGAATGAGTCTATTTTGTAGCATATTTTTACCGGTAAGCTACTGTTCACCGCGCATTTGAGAAAAATTTGCACTTCAAAAAATAATATTCATTAATTTATTAGTATTACATTTTTATTACAATGGATCCGCGTCAACAATGGATTACCGCGTCAACAATGGATGGCTTTGCTCTTGTTCACAGTTGGTCAGCAGGAGTTTACGCGTTTCATTTTGTATAGGAAAGGTACCGTTAAGTCACCAGTCACCGTGCGGCCTCCATTCACCGTGCACATATACAAATTCCTACATTTTCAAACATAATTTTTGAATAATTTTTTGTTATGCAACACTAGTTTTAGTTTTTTCCCTGGATTATTATATAATTTCACGCTACGTTGTGGTATTCTAGTACGCTTCAAATTATTTGGAAAAATTATATAATTTTTTGAAGTGTATTTTTTTTTTAAATGCACGGTGAATGCTAGCTTGACGGTATCTAACTTCAAATTTCTTGCTTTATTCAGAAAAAAATAATTGGTAGGCGTGATTAGGGTTACCATATTTGCTCTCACTGAAAAGAGTACATTTTTACAACTCTGTACAAGAGTACTTAAGAGTACACTTAGCCTACCTCGAAAAATTTAAAATGCACTACTTATGAATAATTTCGACATTTTCTTGCAAAAAATTGTATGATTCTCAATCATAGCCACTTTTCCAACATTTCAATTAAAATTTAGCTTCCAGGGAGGCACTATTCTTAACTTTTCATCATAGATTTTACGAAATAGAACTCTTAACTCTTTTTCACCAATTCTGTAATATGCTTTCATACTTTCTTAGTTTATTGTTTCAATTAATATTTTTTTAAATAACATTTACTGTTCTGAAAGTCGTTCGACTTTTTGTAATAATATAGTCTTTGTTGAAAAAAGTCTTTCCTTAGTACACCCGATTCTGTTTCTGCGCGGATTTTTACATAGCTAGTTTTGCAAAGTTTCTCGAAACATCACGGATTTTGATTTCGGTTCATGAAAAATTGCATTACCAAAACGACGAAGTGCTTAAGAGAAAGTTGCTTCAATAAGATTAAATTGTTCGAAACAAAGTGATTTTTAATTTTAACTGACTTTTTCAATTGAAAATTAATGATAAGTTGATTGTATATTAGTAGTTCTATAATTTACTGTGTTGAGTGAGGTAACGAGCGTATATTTTTTTTATAGTTATTTTTAGCTGATCGTGTTTGTCGAAAATCGGTGAATTATCTATGTTATCCTGGAAAAAAGGTTGATCTAGTTTCTTCACTAGGTTATTTAATTTATCGATTATCGTCAGTAATAACTGAAAAAGAGTGTGAGCCCGTTTAGCAAAAAAGAATAGTACACACATTTTAAAGTCAAAAAAGAGTACTTGTACTCTAAAAAGAGTACGTCTGGTAACCCTAGGCGTGATAGCCATCGTCATCACGCATAACCAGTACCAAATCATCACGCACTCCGAGTGCTTGCAGGTCCTCCTCGAGCATCGTCCAAGTTTCCTGCCCGTAGATAAGCACCGGTCTAATCAGCGTTTTGTGCATGGTACTTTTGGTGCGGGGACGATTCTCGACTTCCACAGATTATGCGTCTCCGTATTTCACGGCTAACATTGTTGTCCGCCATCAGCAAGGATCCGACCGAGGTAAATAAATGCATCTACCACCTCGAAGGTATCCGTAACGCTGCTTCCTAAGAGAGCCCTGTTGCGATCGTCTCCGCCCACCACGCTTGTTGCTTCGCGTTACAGGCATTTGTACATTTCTGCTACCGTTTAAAATGTTCTTCCGATTACATCCCTGTCATTAGCAAAGCCAACAAATTGGCTGGACCTTGTGAAAATCGTGCCTCGGCTGTTAAACCTGGCTCTCCGCATGACTCCCTCTAGCGCAATGTTGAACAACAAACACGAAAGTCCATCACCTTGTCTTAGCACCCGGCGGGATTCGAACAAACTGGAATATTCGCTCGAAATCTTTACGCGGTTCTGCACACCGTCCATTGTCGCTCTAATCAGGCTTATGAGCTTCCCGGGAAAGCAGTTCTCGTCCATGGTCCTCCATAGCTCTATGCGGTCTATACTGTCGTATGCTCGTATGTTGTACTGTAAATCAATGAACAGACGATGCGTAGGGACCTGGCATTCCCGGATTTTTTTTAGGATTTGTCGTACTGTAAAGATCTGGTCCGTAGTCGTCCATTCACGGAACCGGCTTGATAACTTCCCACGAACTCATTTACTACTGGTGATATATGACGGAAGATGATCTGGGATAATACTTTGTAGGCGGCATTTAGAATAGTGATCGCTCGATAGTTCTCACATTCTAGCTTGTCTCCTTTTTCATAGATAGAGCATATAACCCTTTGGTTCCACTCCTCCGGTAGCTGTTCTGTCTACCCAGATTCTGACTATCAGCCGATGCAGACAAGCAACGAACTTCTCCGGGTCCATTTCAATGAGTTCCGCTCCGATACCATCCTTCCTAGCTGCCTTGTTATTCTTGAGCTGTTGAACGGCATCCTTAACCTCTCTCAAAGTGAGTGCTGGTTGGTTGCTATTTTCCGACATTCCGACGTAGTTCGTTGCCTTGAACAAAATGTTCTCATATTTATCCCTACAGATTTCGGCTTACGCCACGGGATGCGTTGAGATTTTGATAGAACTTTCGCGTTTCTTGGGTACGACGCAACAACTTCATTTCTTCGCATTCCGTCTCTTTCAGGCGGTGCGTTTTCTCGTGGAACAGACGGGTCTGCTGCTTCCGCTTGTCTATAACGTTCCACGTTCTGTCGAGTACCTTACTGCATGCACTGCGTTCTTCCCCTCCAGAATCGTTCTACATCAGTCTTCCCATGAAAAGAACCGATGTTCAACTTTGGTTTGAACCTTGTAACTTGCAAGTGCAAAGGCGCTTCGTCTTTGTATCAGTGTACTACGCCAAACCCGGTACTTGTATACTTTGATTCAAACTTAGTTTCAAATATGACACAAAGCAGACAAACAGAGAACGGTTGAAATTCACGCGTATAAATTTCTACGATCAAATATGGAACTTCTTGGTACACATCGCAAGACCCTTGAGGCTTAAATAAATGATTTATTCAAGCAGATCGGCTAAGATCAATATTTTGGGTAACATTTAGCGGTAACTTTATGAAAAAAAAGGTTTTTACTGTACCATACAACAAGACATGATAAGTAGAAAATGATAATCGTGGATTTCAACTGTTTTCTGTCTGCCCTCTGCCCCTTGTGCCATCGTTCTGAACCTCGGATGCAACAGAAGATTTGCACCAAAATTTGAACCGCGGTTGCAATCGAGGTATACCCCTTCTAGCACTAAACCAAAAAGCGTCTTCCGTTTTTTTTTTACTAGCGCTGCCTTTCCTGTACGTTAAACCTAATGTCGGAAGTAGTGCGCTGTATACTTCCGACATCATGTTTAACGCACAGGGAAGACAGCGCTAGTAAAAAAGCGGAAGGCGCTATTTGGTTTAGTGTTAGAAGGGGTATACAAATGGACCGGTTTTCGAATCGGCGTTCGAAACGATGTTCACTTTACACATGTTGGGGTTTAGGTTCAGGTTCGAGCGTTTCGGTTTGCACACGAGAACAGAGTAAGGGTATCTAGGGTAATATGCACCACCGGAGCAAAACGACTTTTCGGGGTTTCTATGAATATTTTTGAAATATTAAGACAATTTTCTTGGAGTTTGTATTGTAAAATTATATTTTGAGGATCCCAACTACCAGCCCTTGGCGAAAAATCATCCACGATTACTTCGCAAATACTCTAAAACAATATCGTGGTTCGTTTCACCTCAAGGGCCTATTACCCCAGATTCCCTTACAAAGAGAGTACGAAACCGACTGAACCAACGTGTTCGGTGTTCGGTGGTCCTCGGCGAACCAGTCATTCCGTCGACTCCGTTCAGCGTACCCAACAATGTTAATCTTTCGAAAAAATCACTGATTACGATTATAGATCTGGAGGCCTATACTCAAAGGAGTTATTGTATAATCCTAAAGATCGTTGAACACAGAGTATTGTTTGTTCCGTTGAATCTGTTGCATGCTCCTTTGAGAGCAAGCGGCGGAATCCGGATCAATTGTGTCCAATTCGCGTTTTACGGAAGAAAAAAAACGAAAACTCGCGAAACAAAAAATCGACGCGTCAGTAGTGTTTGATCCGTTGAATCTGTTGCATGCTGCTTTGTGGGTGAGCGACGGAATCCGGATCGTGTCCGGTTCACATAGTAACCGCACTATCGGTATCGATCATTCGTGTATATGTTCACGTATTCATTTAAAAATATATCTTTATCGTTTACTAAAACGAATCCTTTCCCATACCCAAACTCCCAGTGTTTTCTTGTGGAAGTGCAGAGGACTCCTCGGCTTCCATAAAGCAAGTAACACGTCAACATGTCTTTCCCATTCCCAAATTGACCTGCATTCGGACGCAGCCGGCGCCGGTATTGTTTGTTATAATAATGAGAGCACCAGTACTTACACATTGAAGATGCTACTGATCCTGAGTAGCATCTGTTGGTTCCTTGTGTAAGTACAGCTGTTCTTGCAATAACGGAGTAGCGACTGCGGGTGGTCATTCATGCTCATGCTCAATCCTAAAAATCGTTGAACACATAACTTGATGGCAATTGCATAATTTTCAAGAGCCTGAGTAAAAATGTTGATCATAAACCTTCAAGAGATTACCGGTTACGCTTGTAGGTTTGTGGACCTCTGCTCTAATGAAATATTTTGGATAACAATATAGCTTTGATTAGATCTGGAGGATAACAGTGCACGATAAAACCCATCTAAACAAGCTCCAAACCTGGGGCACTATTGCTAAAGGATGTTCGAAGATTGTGTATTATGCCAGGACAGTAAAACATCTACCTTCTCTTTTGTAGCTGCTATTTATCAAACTTGTAACAGCTTGCGCAACATTACCGATAATGGACCGATACAGATGTGATGCTTTGCTTTGATCGTGCTTCAGAATCAAATGAAAGCAAATTCTGCAATCATAACGATTCCATTTACGTACTGCCGACCCATTGCGAAGATTTCATATGATATTTCCTGGTTCGATTCAAAACCTGGGCTAGAAATTTGCTTAACTTCTTCGGGCAATACATCTAAAAATGCAAAAATGCGCCGATACACAATACATCTAAAAATGCAAAAATGCTTGACTCCTGGCAAGCAAAGCTCTGAGTTAATAAATATGGAATTGCTATTAGATCTCTACGGCTTAGACTCAGTCCCAGTGGGAGCGTAATCCCAAACAAACGTATAAAACAAGGTGAGATTAACGATGGAACAGTTTTTCTTCACAGTTGACGAAACCTTTACCATACTTTCCACGTTATGTACATTAGAGTGAGTTGAAAGGTGCGGTTGGGTACGCTCTAGAGTAGACGCACCGGTTTTCGCCATAGTATCAATATTCGCCATCACTACTCCAGAACCGTTTTCTAATGCAAAATAAACATCGTATAATGTTTATTAACTTAATTTCAATTCATGTGGCAACATTCTCAGGAACCGTAACCTGGGGCCAAATTGATCACTATTTTACAACTTTTGGTTGTGTTGTCCTTCGGAATTCAAATATCGTCAAATAAATCTCTAATCAAATATCTCTATCAAATATCTTAAAAATCCCTACTCCATTGATTTTTATCAGTTTATGTAGGTAATCGACTTTTCATGAAATAATATTTGACATATCATAAAAATAGTTTAAATATCAAAATATTAAAATAACACACTGGGGCGAAATTGATCATCATATAACAAAGCAGGTTTAAGAATAAAAAAATCTCTATCTACTAAACTTGGGTCTTCTGAATCTGAACATTATGTCAACATTCTAACAAATCGAGTATTTGATTATTTTATTGCAGAACTTAACTTTTAAATTCTGCCTTATACGTCTAAATGTAGGCAATTTCCATTATTAAAAAATAAACGATTTTATGAGAAAATAAAACTATACTTGCTGTGCTGTTTGATATCAAAAATGAGTTCAGTAGTTCATACTTAAGCTTACACAACATTTTAAACACTTAAAGTTGACATGTAGGCATAGCACCGGTGGATTGTTTAGCATCGACATTTCCAACTGTATTGCTTACACCTTTAAAAGTGTGAATATTTCTATGTAAAACTGACCCAAATAAAAATTAAATAGTTCAAAATCATTTTTAGACATCTATAAACCATATAGTCAAAAGTCTTATGATTTCTAAAAGGTTTCCTCAGGATGGTGAATACTGGTACACCCACCCTACCGTTTCCTATTTTCCCGTTCCTCTCGCATGGCTGCATTCCACGAACAACGACGGAGCTGGTGGTCTGCCACACGAGCTCCATCCTGCAGCGAGGTATCAACTCTGACCGCACCGTATCCGTATCTGTGTCTACGGGCGAAAATTTGCTTACCACGCATCCGAAGGATACGGATAATTAGCAACCGCTGATTTCGCGTAAATTTACGAATCCTTCTCGCAAGCCATCGCAGGTGGCGCTGCGTTTATAATTTTTGTATCCGTGTTCTAAACGGTTGAATGAGCCTAAAAGGGATCCCACCCAAAGCCTACTACTATTGTGGGCCAATGCTTACGTGATCTAAATCGGCAAGGGCAGAGATCTCATCCCACAGAGCCTTCATGATGGTCCGGTATTCGTTCAGGCGTGCTGGGTTGATGGTGCCCTTGCCCTCGACGACGGTGGCACGCAGGGCCATGCACATGAAGTCGTTGTTATCCAGGAAGCCATTGTTGTCAATATCTGTTGATGGGAAGAGAAGATAAAAGAAAAGTTATAGTTTTCCGCTAAGTGCTGTTAACTGCTGCTAACGAGACATCAATAATGTACACCAGGTAAAGTTATACAATTGAATTAAACACGGGAGTTGTTTCGCTCAAACATACATCACAGACAAAAGGAGTTAACACTGTCCAACTATGAAATATGATTGCTTTTACTTGGATTTTTTTACATCGAGTGCCGTTGATGAAATTTGCCCAAGTGATACACCGGTTTGTCTATACGAACTTTAAACGGCTTTTAGATGCAATAATTTCATTTGCTGAATCTTGTTTTATACTTAAACAAGTAGTAGTTTTATCATGCTTTTACATGATCATTTTTCGAAGCTTTTTTAGACTTTAGACTTAGATCTCACTATCCTAAGGAATATTTGAATAGTCATACTTCTCAAACCTCAAATGAAAGATATTCTCAAACTAAAATTCAAACCATGAGTTGATATTTGAAGGGATCATCAACATTTGAAACCGGAATGCTTCGGAAAGCTCTTTGGGCTGTTTAAAGTATGGTTCCATAAGTTGATATCGAGTCATGGAACATCGACTTATGGAAGTTTCACTGTAGCAGGTTTGCTGAACACAGCAGCGTTCTAAAAAAATCGTTTATTGATGCCGCCAGATTAGTTAATGAAAAATTGTCTTGTGATGAAAATTGTCATATTTTGACGTTGTGTGCAGCTGTTTTCAAAGCCTACTATTTTAAGCTAATATTTTCTTATTTTTCTATAAGTACTATTTGGCACCGGAGCGGTGTTAGTTTTTGAAAATATTCAATTTTTGTGTCTACAGATCTTTTCTGTAAGTCGAATACGAAATAGGCCTATCTGTCGAAAGATAAGCTCGTCTTGCTAGTATTTATTTAATTTTTCATGATATTCTACTGTCAACTCTTTCTAACTCGATATTTCGTATCTTGATATTGAGTTAGAGAACCGTAGCATAAATTGGTTTTCATAGCTACATCGATGGTCCCTTGGATCGCATTTGCACTGGTTTTGTGTTTTAAAACTCGATATCTCCCTAACTCGATGGTCGCTTTAACATCGAGCTTTGGGGGGACTGTATATAGAATAAAAAGATAAAATCAGGTCAAAGACCTCTGTAAAATGGTTAGGGCGACCTCTGTTTAGATTTTTATTGGGACTTCTGTGGAGAACACTTTGTAGAATATAGGGGAAAACAATTGGCTAAGGGTCTTTGACATATTTTAAAACTACGATAGGTATTCTTTGAAGACCCTAGACTATACGTACAGAATTAGTTGAACTACAAAAATATCAATACTTTTGTGACAAGAACAAAGTTTTAAAAAATTAAATTTTGATAACTTTTGTTGTTCGCACGACCAAGCAAATTTCGCTATATTAGAAGCTAATATCTAGATTTAAGGTTATTTACAGGTTTTTTTTCGTTAGATATGGCTCGAACTTTTGTCCCACTATGAGTCAACATATTTTTCCAAACATTTATGCAAAAACTGATACATCTCAAAGCAACCTTATAGATTTTGTTAAGCTCTTACATGGAGTACCTGTATGACGAACTCGCCAAGGGTGAAAGGCGATTATAATAAAAATTATAATGATGATAGGTACATCCTTTTTTGTTGAAATTTTATCAGAAGACCTTTTGAGGATATCAGGAATAAATTTGAGTTGCACACAGCACTTTTTACAATATCTAAATCACGAAACAAGTTTCGAAAAGAACTACCTATTATGATAATGCACAAATCTATGCGGCATAGTTGCAGTTCGAGGTACGTTGAATTGTGAACGCATCTTGATCTTATTATACAATTAATGTGTTAGCAGTTTCTCATCGTAATAGGCTGTTTTCCATCACGCCAATATTTCATGAAACGGCCTACTTTCCTGCACTGAATTATGCAGTGCGGTAATAGTCATAACGCAACTGAAACCACCAGTGGTGTAATGACTCATTACGCAACTGTTTGGAGTTGCTTCATGAATCATTAAACAAATTTTTTTCCGAAATTGTAAAATAATGATGGTTGCATTCCGATATGGTTTCTGATACCCTCAAGTGGTCTTCTACAAAATTGCAAAAAAAAATGTTGTAAGCAACTCATTGCAGAACTCGATTTTTACAGCACTCTTCATAACTATCCAACTCGGCAAGCCTCGTTTTATAAATGTACGACTCGGGCTGTAAAATCATGTCATTCTGCAACTTGTTCCGTAAACTACTATTTTGCGATTTCTAAAAATGGTTCTGTAATGATTTATTACTCAATTGACATGACTCTTACTACACTGTATAATTCAGAGTAGGAAAGAAGGCCGTTCCATGACAAAGTGTCATGATAAAAACAGCCTATTACGATGAGAAATAAAAAAAAAACTTACGTCTAGGTAGGCCATTACCTTCTTTTTGAGGTGTACATAGTAACCCATACTATAATTGATAGCAAAACATGTTCCATATTTGCTCTGTGACGAGCAAGTAATGCTCCATTTCACGCTTACTCAATTACATTGCGGTTTGCATGAAATGCACCATCCACACGGTACGGTCCATATGATGATGAAACCTAGGATGGGACGATGCGTCAATGGAAGCTGGACTATTGGAAAACCACAAGACCGCAAATAAGCAGTATGACGTATAGGATGCATGTCACTTTTAAATTGGACTTCGCTTCGTCCAATGTCACATAAACTAATTGCACAGTCACATGAAAGAGTTGAATTCAGTGAATTTTCGGATTTTAGTCGGGAAATATTTCATATAATTCTCCTTAGAGCAAGCTTCCAAATTCTCACTCACTCTCACGATAATGGATTTCTCCATCACCACAATTTTCAGCGAAAAGCTGCCTTGCGAAATTATCCGTCTACAAAACATAGCGAAAATAGATAATGGCACAACTCCACAGCTGTGAGAATTTTATTTTATCATTCTCCTCTCCATGGAGAACTTTTCATGTGTCCATCGCCACAAGCAGCAGTTGCTTTTATGCATCAAATTAACTGCAGCTTTCGTCAAGTTGATGTGGTAGCATGGATAGTGTGCACGCATCGCGGCTGTTTTTAGCAATGTTGTAGGTTCGAATCCCGTCGGCGGCACAAGTTTTTGTTTATCCACATAGTGATAATTCTCGGGAGAAGTTGGTGAGCGAAAATATGATGGGGGGAAAAAGATATTATCCCCGGAGTGGAAAGATTTTCGGTTATCCTCCATCGTTACTCTAGGGAAAATAAGTGTGAGCGAAAAAAGATATTCACGTGAGGAAGCGAAAAAGCATTCTCCTTACGTGCGAAAAATCGTAGATTTCGCATCATTGATACGATAATTCAGAACCCTGCCTTAGAGTATTATCTCTTTTGCACCTTGTTTGGCCAGGATGGATATTTCATCCAGCATAAAAAATTATTGTGGCAACATTCATAATAACGTAACGCTTGCATTGAAATTCGCCCCGTCCGTAACGCCTTTTCAGTGTCTTCAGCATCATAAGTTAAAAATTGATCAATAAGATTAACACCACAAACATGAGTTAGGCTCACTTCTGATATATTTTGTTATAAAATATGAATTGAAAACTTTGATTTCACTTATTTGCAGTATATGTAGGTTTTGCATAGGGACTCAAATAGCCGTACTTCCAATTACTCAGGTCTAGGATTTTTTTGGGGCCCAGATAGCCGTAGCGGTAAACGCGCAGCTATTACTATATTTGTCCCATATTATGATTTTCACAGGGCATAGGAAGCCGAATCCTATTCTTAGCACATTTGATTCACTTCGGCAGTGAAGTTTTTTTTAAAGCAACTGCACTCATATTTATCCACAATATGTAGCGCATTAAAGTGCTCATTATTGCAAAGTTTCAGACAATTCGGCTGAAAAAAAACCCATGCCAAAGTAAATCATGGATGTGCCCAAGTAGCTCTGAACCCTATAATATCTTCCTGTTTATGACAAGCTACACAAAATGCAAAATTGGTATTTTGGTGCTCTAATCTAAAAAGCAGGCTTGTTGGCAGTATATAACGTCAGAAAAGAGATGAAAAAGAAGACGCAGGTATTTCTATACACAGTCAAACATTTATAGATCCGTATTGAACGAACCATCGGTTCGTGGTAATTTCGAGGTTATTCTGCAAAAATGTTTCAGAATGCTATTCCGAGAAGTCATCATAGTAACCATGGTTTAGTTTTAGTTTTTGTGTGCGAATCTCTATCGAAGCCACTTTCAAATATTCAAAAGCACACATCTGGAGAACTTGAAAGCTGTTTGCGCTGGAAATTTGATCGGTAGGTTTTTACCAGCCAGTGAATAATCGATTAAGTTCTCAGCTTGAACGACTCTTCGGTTTCTTTGATTGGTACGAAGAAGATTCGAGGTGTGACTTTGATTGATCTTCATCTCTTAAAACTTAATAGTTGTAATCGAGTTTCAGAAGATTTTTCAATCTGGGAAGTTCGTAAATTGAAAGGAGAACGGGTCGGACAGATGATTAAAAGAGTGTTAAATGCTTGTTAATCGTTGTTCTTGTAGTTGTTACAGTGCCAGGCATAAAGTTCACTCTGTAGCAGTAATAATTTATTACGCTTATTAGCATCACTTCAAACACGAAAACGGCGTTGTCCTTCCATTCCACCGTTATCGGGAGGACATTTAAAATTATGCGCCCCATTCGATTCCCATAATCGAAACAGTGAGGAGCGACTAGAAGTGTGCGTTTTCCATTTGGGTTCCATCCCGCGAAAATGAAAAAAAAAAAAAGTTTCCGCAGATCAGGGGGAAGTTAAGTGAGTGCCAATAGCGAATGAGAGAGGAAGCGCGCGCAAATGAGCTGTGAATGAGTGATCCACTTCAACGGAACTAATGAAATTTTAACGAGATTTTGATGTCTCCATTCCGGCAATCGAAAAAGATCCTTTTCGCGCTCCGCTCTTCCGAGCACTCAATTGAACAATTTTCAGAAACCGCGCGACGATGGCCTACTTTGTTGTTTCGACTCGATGATGTGGTTGTGGAGAGCAACTGTGGGAAAACCACTTGATGGTGCATTTTTTCAGGGTTGACTGAGTTGAATTTTGATAGATTTTCTGACACTCGTAAACAATCCACTTCGTTGTTTGCAACGAACCACGATGATCGATAAACCTTCCACTACAGTTTGGTATCTTCCCCCTTCATTTCATGACGACGTGGCGGAATCGAGTTTCTTCGATTTTGATGCTTGTTTTACGATATATCCACCATATGGACCAAAGACTCTTGCAAATATCGAGTCAAGGAACAAACATGAATTGAAAGCTACATATTCAAACAAACCATCATAGTAATCATGAAATGTTGTTTTAAGAAGAGTAGACTGCCATGAATCGCAAGTCAGTCCCATCTGCACTTTCGTCAAAATTGAGTTGATTGCAGTTTTCAACATATCTTCCAATGCTCTTTCAACTTCGGAAAAGTTAGGAAAAAATAGCAAGTGAAATTGTTCCATAAAGAATAGTAACCGCATGTCTGTCCCAGTACAGATTTCCGTATCGTGTAACACGAATATCAACCGTGTTTTGACCATTTTTATATTTTTCTCGGAAAGATATCGTAGTGAAAAGCAAATTGTGAAAGTTTCATTAAGATTTATAGTTTTGGCTTAGTGTTTTTTGAAAAACAAAACTGTTGGAGGTATCATTGTATTATTGTACATTGAAAATGGAATGTGTTTTTTTTATGGAAAAACTACTTCATGACTGCTATAAAGTTTTCCTGCTACAAAAACATCAATATTTCGTGTTTTACTCAACTTGCCCCACACCAGTTTGAAAATTATAGCCAATAAATTAAAGATGTACGGTGTGGTATTTGTGTCTTTTTAACTGCTATAGTTCTCCTGGAAATGAGTCGATATCGAGTCATGGATCATCGACTCATGGAGGTGTCACTGTATACTCCGAGAACTCTCTTTTGCTCGATTTTGTCTAACTGAACATGCTTGTTAGCTCCATGTAAATTCTGGCTACTATGATTAATTTCTAGAATGTTCTTCACTTACGGATGGATTGAAGAAGTTTGTGATTAAAAAATCATGGCCTACCTCGTTGCGTGGGAAATACTGACAAAGACCAGCATTCACAGTATGGAATTGGAATGTAACTTCTAATTGAACTCAATTTAGAAACTGTCTGCAAGTAATCGATCAAAAGTTTTTTGGACGATTTCTTGTGAACTGAAAATCTGTCTTGATTCTTTCATCCCTTCAATGTCGAGTAAAGAGTGAAGGATGTACTTGTCTTGCTAGTTATAAACGTGAAATAGCACTTCTAGAAAAAAAAACACACATTAGACAGTTCTTCCATGACTTCATCAAAAGCCTAATCCGATGCAAACCCAGTTTCCTACGCCTGCTTGATTTTTTTTGTCCCACAATGAATTTACCAGCGATAAAATATGCGCTATAATGCGCGCTATTTGCGATTTACATCAACATTGAACAAGACTAACTGAATGTCCTTTGAAAGACTTTCCCAATTCCGACTGTAACTAGCAGTTGTAAACATGCACTCGGATATGGCGCTATAGAAACGAATCACCAGAAGGTTAAAGCAAAAACTCGTACCAAAGGTGGTTGAAAAATCACCATCTCTCGATATTTGTTCGATATGCTAGCTAATAATTCCGCGTGGAATGTGCATTCTTTGCACATCACAAGCGTTTTTACAGTCGTTGTTCCTCGCAATTCTACAACGCTTTTTACGACCGTAGTTACACGGTTTGGTTGCCTTCCCACGAACGTCAACAACAAGCAGTTGTGTTAGTCCCTTGAACATGCGGCAAAAAGTTTCGTCCCGATTTGACTCGCGGCGACAACACCGAGTTGTACCTACCTAGTACCTAGAAAAACAAAAAATTGAAAACTCTGATCTTGTTGTCGGAAGTTTACCGGGATTATTTTGATGGATTTTAATTACGCGGTCTTGGTTAATTAATGCTATCTTTCGCCGTGACGAGCATCAGAAAGTGGATATTTATCGGACTAGCACGGATTGCGACGGGTTTCATTTACTGATAGAGATGGGAACAAGGGGAACGTGCTTTGGTGGTTTCACCGGTAGAGGGTGTGGTTTTGTAAAAAATGATTGGCTATGATACTTAATCATATTATGATGTCGAATCCGAACAAATTTGTTCTTAAGGCAAAGTAGGTAATGAAGCGTATCATTAACTTGAATTGTCAGAAAAGTTACGAGGGATTACAACTTTCATTACAAAGTTTGGCCTATTCAGATAAATGTTTCTTGCAGTTAGGATTCAGATTTTAAAAATATAAACTGTTGAACTCATTTTGCTATAACATTTTCATAACTTTTCAGACATAAGAGACATATGTTCGGAATTTGTTGGGCTCCTGAACTTTTTCAAAAAGTCATGGACACGATTGTCGCAGGCTTAGAAGGTGTTATAGCCTACCTATAGAAGACATTTTGGTTGTTGGTTTCTCGCAAAAAGAATACGATGTTCGGCTAAGAAGCCTTGAAATTTGTACTGGGCATCGATGATTGTGGCTAATTCGTCTCACGATTGCGAATTAAAAAAAATTACCCGATTTTTCATATATCGGTGAAAAAATATCAACATACTTTTTGCATGTAAGCGCAAGTAGTGATACTTTTCTGAATCAATATTACTTATAGGCCTGAGTGGAAGCAAATATACTGAAACCCTGACCGCTCAGAGAATTCTAAACGGATTCAAATGATTTTTTGTCAGTTCACTGGCCCACATATCTAGTTTCTAGAAGTGGCCAGAGGAACTCGGAAATATTCCTGTGGCCGGAGCTATTCCGGTGAGTCACTGGGTCAAGTCGGGTAAACAAGGGCTATTTTTTGGGGCACGCTAATTTACCTTTATTTATTTGCAATGACAATCATTTTAATTTGCATAAATCATTAAGATCTGATATTCAACATTATAAATGAAGAGTTTTGCACCGCTTAAAATATACAGGATGTGGCCATTCGGACGTGATGCCCGGAAGAACCGGCTATAGATTTGTTGGATACTAAACCGTTTCAATACTCGAAAAGTAGAAATCAAACGTAATTTCAAAGACAAATTAAAGACCTCCATGTCCCTTGCAGTTGCCCAAAATTTTATAGCTTATAAGGTAATCTAGAATGCCGTAAAAAGTGTACTGTGATCTGTCAAACTTGGGTACCTTGTGTACTACCGAGGGACCAAATGCAGTACTAGAAGTGGTACCCAATCTAAACCCGAGTGGGACGGACCTGGTAATTGTGCACTAAAATGTGTTCCCATAAGCTAGGCACAGATGTTCAGATACAAATTGGCCACTTTATCGTAAGTTTGAAGCGTCCCGGGACCCGAAAATGGTTATTTGTAGGATTAATCAAATGCAAAACTCATAGTTATCCAGTTCAATCGCTTCTCAAAAGGTTTACACTGATGCATCAATTATCTGTGACCTAATATTTGCCTACCTCTAGGGGCACAAACGTACAGCACCCTTCTCACCCGACCTGACCCAGTGATCCACCGGAACAACTGTGACCACAGGAATATTTCCGCGTTCCTCTGTCCACTTCTAGAAACTAGATATATGTGCCAGTATACTGACAAAAAATCATTTGAATCCATTAAGAATTCACTGAGTTGTGAGGGTTTTAGTATTTTTGCTTTCACTCAGGCCTACACGGGTTAAGAGGACTGAGTTGTATCACTTTGAAATTACAAGCTGCAAATTCAACATGGCTGCCAAAACGAATGACGGGCTACTTAGCCTTAAGAGAGTATGGGGTTCTTTTGAACTCGCAAAAATGTCTCTTTAGCGTTGATCATTTGGAATTTCTTGGCCATGATAGTTCATGGCACCTGCAGGGATAAAGCAAATGAAAAGTCGCGTGCTGGCAATTCAACAGTTTCGAGAACGAACAAATGCAAAAGAGCTGAGAAGTTTTCTTGATCTAGTCACTTATGTGGATCGATTAATTCCTCACTTATCGACAAAATCTGAACCACTCCGATTTTTCCTAAGAGCCGATAATGTATGGAAAGATCAACCAGGTCCGTCCCACTCGGGTTTAGATTGGGTACCACTTCTAGTACTGCATTTGGTCCCTCGGTAGTACACAAGGTACCCAAGTTTGACAGATCACAGTACACTTTTTACGGCATTCTAGATTACCTTATAAGCTATAAAATTTTGGGCAACTGCAAGGGACATGGAGGTCTTTAATTTGTCTTTGGATCAACTTAAAACTAGCATTTGAAGAGATAAAAGAATCTATCTGTGACATCTCGCCATCTCGGATTTTTTGATGTACGAGATAAAACCATTTTGATTGCAGATGCAAGCCCTACAGGACTTGGCGCAATTTTACTGCTAGAAGATGACAAAGGCATAAGAAGAATAATAATTGTTTATGCAAGTAAATCATTAATAGATTTAGAAAGCTTAGTCACAAAAATGTCCTCCCGCTTGCCGTTAACATTAAAGATTACAAAGTATTATCGGTAGTTGATGGAACAATGCGTAAGGTTGAAGAAGTCTCATCCGGACTTTTTGTACAGAATGTGTTAAATTATTCAAGCCGTACCTTTTTGTTTCATATTCCGAACACTTAAGGCCAGCTGTGACTTTTAATACAGGCCTAAACTAGCTGATATTTATGAAAATTGTAATTTCTTGGTAAGGTGTAACTGTTAGCTGTTGTGTGTGCCGATAAGAATGTTTATTTAAACTTGTTCTGTATTGTTTTTACGTTCTAATATGAAATAACATTTTGATTCAAATGCTGAACACTGTGTTCATTATGTCTCATATTCTGAACACCTTGATTCAAATTCCGAGTCTCACGAAAAAAATCATATTTAAATAAATAATTTTGCAAATAAATTTATCTGAGCAAGTTTTCTGACCACGAACTAAGGAACCATTACAACTCTCAAAGTATAATACATATTGAAAGACATCAAAACTGAATTGTAATTGACTGACCTTTCCTGGTAATTTGATGACAAATTTCAGCGAAGCATTTCAACCAAATCGCCATACAAAAACCGAGTGTTCGGAATATGAGTCTGTTTGGAATTTAAGACAAAACGGTACTTTTCGGAAATTTGCAAGTTGAAAGGAGTGTTGCTTCGGGGAGAGAGAATCGTTATTCCACAGGTTCTACATGGTCGAGTTTTGGAACAGGTCCGTAAAGGACACCCATGCATTCTTGTAATGAAACGGCGACTTTGTCAAAAAAAAATGTGGCTTAACTTGGACAAAGAGGATGAGCATTTTGTCAAGAACTGTAAGGAATGCACATTAGTATCATCTGTTTCAGCACCGGAACCATTAGTTCGGACACAAATGACAGACAAGCCCTGGGCTTATACCGCTGTTGATTTTGTACGACCGCTTGCTTCCGGCCATAATCTATTAGTCTTGGTGGTTTATTGAAGTTATTATAATGAGAGAAATCGCGGCAAAACTAACGATTCATGCGCTCTATGAAACGTTCTGTCCATACGGAATATTAGAGACTGTGAAAACCGATAATTGTTCACAATTTGTTAGTGAAGCTATGGTTGAGTTCAGCAGAGAATTTAGAATTGATCTTCTCATCAAAACTTCTCCCCATTAGCCTCAAGCTAATAGAGAAGTTGAGCTAGCAAACAGGGCACTTAAGAAGCGTCTTCGGATAAGTCAGGAGACGTTGAACAGTGATTGGATGTGGGAGTTACGAATGCACACTTGACAACGGGAGTAACACCATCATCATTAATGTTTGGAAGGGTGTTCAGGGAAAAACTACCTGCACTTCCTTCGTTGGGAAACGGATTGATCGAAGATATCAGAGACCGTGATAGAGAGAAAAAAATGAACGAAGCTGAGTACGCGAATAAACGTCGTCTAGCGGAACCGAACCATATCAGAGCAGATGATACGGTGATTGATAAACGCACAATCAAAGACAATAAATTCCACTCTGTGTTTATGTCAATCATGTGCAAGCTGTTCAAACTCTCACATGAACATCCCACCAAAAAAACTATTGCGTTTGCATTACACCCAGAGCCGTAGCGTGCTCTCATGGCGCCCTTGGCGAACCTTTATATGGGCGCCCCTAAGCCTAATTTTGTTTTATTTGGCAAAATACCTACAAGTTTGTAGAAGGAATAAGTCTTAGTGAAGTATACCAGATATATTTCATAAGAGATACTTTTTTGAATTCTAGAGGAATAAAATCTTCAAAAGATATCAAGGTGCTCCAACTAATCAAGACTCATCCATTGATTTACAAGAATCGAGGCAAATCCCTTTGGGTAAAGAAAGAAGAAAGTCTTGTTTTCCTGGAAAATTGAGAGGAATAAAATCAAGATTTTTTTAAGGAAAAATGAAAATTTTCGAAAGATTGCTTAAAAGCTTTATTTTAAAAGAGTTACAAAAAAGTAAATGGATAATATGGTCATTAGTGAATAGAAATCTCTTAAAATGTTACGCAGAGTTCCTCATTAATGTTTAACCAATTTCTACTCTTAATAGTATAAAATGTTTTCGTAATGTGAATAATTTACGGACGATTGCACTTCCATATGATGTTTCTCTAGAATGACTCAAATCAATTGATCATTGTCATGATAGGAGAGAAGATTCATCAAAAACAATTTTAATTTGTGTAAAATTATCGACAAAGAATGTTGACAGGCTGTTAAACTTGTTTTAGGACTCACTTAAAATATTCTCGAACCTTGTTATCACAGAAATAATATTGTAACCTAAAACTTGTTAGCGCATAATCATCTCAACTATTTAACATTTTTGTAAAAACAAAAACTGACAATAGCGAAACATGCTGATCAAATTTTTCATGTTAAGAACAATACCTAAATTTACAGCTTTATATATCACGTTTCTCAATATTGCGACTAAATTCTCTAAAAAAATCTGCTTAGTATTCTAAGACAATCTCTAGATTCGATTGATTGAAATTTATACCTTATGAGAATTATGAGCAAAAACTTAAAAATATTCTGCCCAAACCCCTAATTTGGATTTAGAGCCCCTAATTACCTTGGATGGGCCTACTCAGGTTTTTCTGTGAGAGTTATGTTTCGTATTCTATGACAATCTTGTAGAGGATTATGTGAATACCATGGCAAAGAATTCGTAAGAATCCTTCCCAAAGTTATGTGAAAATCTGGCTAAAGTCGAGAATCCAAATGCCCATTCAAATTTTGTTAAGTATTCTGTAGAATTCTTTCTTAATTGTTCAAAATTTTTGATCAATTTTATTTGATAATTTCTTCTAGGATTTTAAAAAGTTAAAAATGTGACTAAAGCCCGATTTGCTGCTGTCAAGAAAAGTAATCGCCTATCTCGATGCGTGGGAAATTTCTTCCAAGAAATGATCAAGAAAATCACGTTTCTTCGATCGCAGTACGCAGTAGAAGCATTAGCTGTAGAACGCTAATGTCGCGACTGTTCGTGTGATCAACATCTAGTTCGCCATTAGCAGTAGAACCAGTAGAACGCTAGTAAAGTTGTTAACACAAAACTGATTTCAATTATTATTACCTTAAACTATGGTAATAATAATTTTTATTTCATTGTTTGTTCAATACCATCCCCATTAAACATTTGACAGTTCACCAGCCGACTAAAGTGGTTGAAAAATAGGTCGATTGTTGCACCGACGCTTATGGAAGAATATCACCTGATTTAATTGGGTGGGCCGACGCATTCTTCTAAATAGGTGGATAAATCGGTATTTTAAGTAAAATCCAAGCAAGTTGACCTACTAAACATCAGATTTCCTCGGTCACCCGATTTAAGGTGAAGATTAATCGAAGCCAAAGTTCAAATTTTCAAGAGCACGGATCTGGAGAACCAAACATCCGTTTGAGCTGAAAACCTTATCGATTGGTCACCACCAGCTAGTGACCAATCGATTAAGTTTTCAGCTTGAACGGATGTTCGGTTCTCCAGATTCGTGCTCTTGAAAATTTGAACTTTGGCTTCGATGCATCTTCACCTTAATCTAGCGATTAGTCAGTTGATCGCTGTGTTAAACTTCCATAAGCGTCGGTGCAACAATCGACCGATTTATCAACCAATTTAGTCGGCTGTTGAACTGTCAAATGTTTAATGGGGATGTCTTTCTTTTGGGTTTGAGAATTACCAAAATAAAACATTCTCTACAACATGGCACTAAACAAGCAATCAAAAACTTCAACAGTAAGTAATAATAAAATAATTTTATTTTTTGATAACAGCGCCACTATCGTTCTTCTACTCATATTTCTATTCAGTACGCAGATGAGAGGAAATGTAATTTCAAATGGAGCTTTCTGTAGGGAATTTCTTGACCCATTCAGTCAAGGAATCTATTTACTTTCCTTGAGCGAAACAGCATACTTTAGCCTTTAGCTTAAGAATGCAATCTTATTCAAAAGTCCCTTCCGTTTTTATCAAGTTAGTCAAGCATTTTGGCGCCCCCTAAAGGCTGGCGCCCTTGGCGGGTGCCAACCTGGCCAACCGCACGCTACGGCACTGATTACACCGAAGCATAAATAGCGTTTTGAGTGACATTTCATGCCAGCAAACGTAGTAGACATTATGAAAAACTTGAACTTGTGTTTAGATTTATCAGCATCTTTGGAAAATCTGCTCCACTGACTGAGGTTTTGATTAACAGTTTATTTTGAATACAATACTTTTCACGTTTTCAGCTATAAAAACGACGGACTGCATTTGACGTTTCGGGACAGCTGAATCTGGACTGCATATGACGTTGATATTTTTTCTCTTCGCGAGTCTCTCAGGTCGACAAATGTGTTTAGAGGGATTACGATTATCTAAATTGTTTCAATCAAAGTAGTCGAGAAATATATTCGGTCTCTTCTTGAATTGTAATTCTGGAAACGATTGTGTTTTATTTTACTCTCCGACATTCGCCTTAAGGCAAAGTAGGCAGTCATGTCATTGAAATTTGAAGATGATTTTCGCTATTTCGTCTAACGATTTCGAAGTGAGGTAAATCGAATACTTTTAGACTGACAGAGCTGAAAAACTATATCAGCATATTTTCTGCGTGTAAGCACATGTAGTGATATTTTCCTAAATCAATGTTATCCTCAATGACTGAGTTTTACTACTTTGAAATTGAGAGCTGCACAGTTAAGATGTATAAACAGTATATTCTATGGCAGGCCTGCCCAACCTTTTTGAACTGCGGGCGATTCATCAACAAAATTTGGTGGCGGGCCAAAGTTTTTGAAGTGAACAAATTCATTTTCATAACTTTGAACAAGAGTCCATCAAGGAAAAAGCTTTTTTTTTGGATGTATTCAGAAAGATATTTGCTGTTAAGCGTCTTTGAAGAAATTTATGAGAACTGTGCTCAGGATTATGTCATTTAGCTCAGGTTTTTCAGTGCGCATCGTACCTTCGTGCTGTGCGTACACGTACTCTCTCTGCTCTTGGAAGTTTTCTTAAAAACTACCTAAAGCAATAAAACAGTACTTTTCAGTGCTACAAAAACAGTACTTTTCAGTGCTAAAATTCAAAACAGTAGTTTTCAGTGCTACTAAAACAGTACTTTTCAGCACTATTTTTTCTACTATTGATCCCTTTACGATCCTTGTTTGGACCCGTGCCTTCGATTTTTCGTTGGACCCGTTGGCGAAAGCTAGCGGTGGTAATCCTTCTTGGACACCGTCTTGGGAAAAAACCTTTCGAAGGTCACGTCTTCTTTCGTTTATTAATTAAACATGGTATCAACAACTAAAAAAAGAAAGGGTGAATCTCTGAATTCACTACTTCCTTCCAAAAAAGTGGGTTTTAAAACTGTCACTACACGTGGCAAGAATGGAAGAAAGGACGTTACCCCGGAATGCGAACTTTCTTCCAAGGGTGAAATGAATAATTGTATCGAAATGAGCAATCAGTTCGATGCTCTAGACAAATTTTCCGAACACCAAATCGAAGCAGCCTCTAGCCCAGGCTCTTTGATTCAAGTGAGGAAGCAAAGAGTGCCGCCAATCGTGGTCAGTTGTTCCGAATTTGGGGGATTTAGGCAGGAGATCTTGAACTCCATTAGGGGAATCAAGGTTTCCTTCCAAATCGCAAAGAAAGGAGACTGTCGCGTTTTGCCGGAAACTCTTAAAGATCGTGAGCTTCTTCTCAAACATCTTGAAGAGAAGAAGCACAAATTTTTTACTTATGACGACAAAACTGAACGTTTGTTCAAGGTTGTCTTGAAAGGTCTCTCAAGTGACTATAAATCACCTGAAGAGATCAAAA
Source organism: Aedes aegypti (assembly GCF_002204515.2). Taxonomy (NCBI): domain Eukaryota; kingdom Metazoa; phylum Arthropoda; class Insecta; order Diptera; family Culicidae; genus Aedes; species Aedes aegypti. The sequence goes on along the minus strand of NC_035108.1, from coordinate 241,209,242 downwards.
ATGGAATAAATGATATACTTGGATTTTCCCCAGTCCAAGTAATCATTATGAAAAAGAGAACCCAATCTGGCATTGTTCGGAAAGGGCTTTCTCAACAATTTTATTTAGTTCACTTTAACAAAAAAGAACTAAATAACATTAAAGCTTTAGAAAAAGCAAAACTTTTGTTTGATGTCCGTGTGACATGGGAACATTTCCAGAAACCTGGAGGAAATTACCAGAACCCCACTCAGTGCCGTCGGTGCCAAAAGTGGGGTCATGGTACAAAAAATTGTCGCATGGATGCTAAATGCATGATTTGCGGAGGTTCTTCTCACGCCAAAGACGTCTGTCCAGTGAAGGAAGATACCACCAAATTCATATGTTGTAATTTCGGGGCCAACCATAAGTCCAATTTTTGGAATTGTCCTTCACGCAAAAAGGTCATTGAGGCTCGTGCCAGGCAGATGAAAGATAATATCCGTTACGATAACGGTCGTTTCCGGAATTTGCCTGGTAGAGTATCGAACAATGCTCATTTTTCAGTTAACGATCGCTTGATCATGAATCATACCCATCAGGAAGATCATAATCATGCTCATTCACAAACTAATTTTATTCCGTCGGGTAGCCGTTCGAATCTTTCTATTTCGAATGTATCTACCCACGGTAAATCCTTTGCCGATATCGTAGCAGGAAATTCGAACTCCTCCCCTGTTCGATCCATGGGTACCCATTCTACTTGTTTCAAATCAAATGGAAAAAACCCTACCGCCACAGGTAACTCCGCTTCTTCGTCTACCGGAAATTCCAATGGGAAATCACATGACATGTCTGCCTCTGATTTTAATTTTCTAACTGAACAATTGAATCTAATGATTGATGCAATGTTCAAAGCCACCCCTATGACTGAAGCAGTCCAAGTAGGTGTAAAATTTACAAATCAAATTGTTATTGGATTACGTTTTTCTAATGGATCCAAATAATAATTTAAATATTTTAAATTGGAATGCTCGTTCTCTGAATGGTAAAGAGGACGAGCTGTTTAATTTTCTTACGGTTAATAACGTGCATATAGCAGTTATTACCGAAACGTATTTAAAACCTGGATCTAAACTCAAAAGAGATCCTAACTTTTTTGTTTATCGTAATGATCGACTTGATGGGGCATGTGGGGGAGTTGCAATCATCATTCATAGGCGTATAAAACATAAACTGTTTTCATCATTTGAAACTAAAGTTTTTGAAACTTTAGGTGTTTCAGTTGAAACACAGCTTGGTAAATATACTTTCATAGCTGCCTATTTGCCTTTTCAATGCTCTGGGCAGCAAGTTAATTTGCTCCAAACTGACTTGCGTAAATTGACTCGCAATAAGTCAACATTTTTTGTCATTGGTGACTTTAATGCCAAACATCGGTCATGGAATAATTCTCAAAGTAATTCCAACGGCAGAATTTTATTTGATGAGTGCTCTTCAGGATATTTCTCAATTCAATACCCTGATAGCCCCACATGTTTTTCCTCTTCTAGAAATCCATCTACGATTGATTTGGTCTTAACCGACTCTAGTCATCTTTGTACCGGCATTGAAAGAGGAAAACAAATTATTACTAACTAATTGCGAAAAAGCTCAAAAACTTGCTATGCAGTTTGAAAGTGCGCACAATTTTAATTTAGGACTTACTAGTCCAATTGAAAATCAAGTTACTCAGGAGTTCGAAAATATTCTCAATCAAGAGAACGTTTTCGAAAATGCCTGGGAGACTGATTTGGAAGAAGTGAGAACTATTATTAAAAAATTTAAAAATATGAAAGCTCCTGGCGATGATGGAATTTTCTACATCCTCATCAAGAAACTTCCAGAAAGTAGCTTATCATTTTTAGTTGATATATTTAACAAATGTTTTCAATTAGCATATTTTCCTGACAAATGGAAAAATGCTAAGGTTGTTCCAATTTTAAAACCAGACAAAAATCCTGCAGAAGCTTCTAGCTATCGTCCAATCAGTTTGCTTTCCTCCATCAGTAAACTTTTTGAAAAGGTTATTTTGAACAGAATGATGGCCCACATCAACGAAAATTCAATTTTTGCCAATGAACAGTTCGGATTCCGCCATGGACATTCGACCACTCATCAACTTTTACGTGTAACAAATTTGATCCGTTCCAACAAATCTGAAGGCTATTCTACTGGTCTTGCTCTTCTAGACATAGAAAAAGCATTCGACAGTGTTTGGCATGAAGGTTTGATTGTAAAATTAAAAAACTTTAATTTCCCAACATACATTGTTAGAATAATTCAAAGTTATCTGTCAAATCGTACACTTCAGGTTAATTATCAGAACTCCAGATCTGAAAGACTTCCTGTAAGAGCTGGTGTTCCTCAAGGCAGCATTTTGGAACCAATATTATACAATATTTTCACATCTGACTTACCTGAGCTACCTCAGGGATGTCAAAAATCTTTGTTTGCGGATGACACAGGCCTCTCCGCCAAAGGACGAAGCCTGCGTGTTATCTGTAGTCGATTGCAAAAAAGTTTGGATATTTTTTCTTCATACTTGCAAAAATGGAAGATTTCTCCTAATGCTTCCAAAACCCAACTAATAATATTCCCACATAAACCAAAAGCTCTTTATTTGAAACCTTCAAGTAGACATGTTGTCACGATGAGAGGGGTTCCAATAAATTGGTCAGATGAAGTTAAGTATCTAGGGCTCATACTAGATAAGAATTTAACTTTCAAAAATCACATTGAGGGCATTCAAGCCAAATGTAATAAATATGTAAAATGTCTCTATCCCCTTATTAATAGAAAATCAAAACTTTGTCTTAAGAACAAGCTGTTGATATTCCAACAAATTTTCAGGCCAGCCATGTTGTATGCTGTACCAATATGGACTAACTGTTGTAATACCAGGAAGAAAGCTCTGCAGAGAATTCAAAATAAAATAGTACCAATGAGTTACATAGAATATCCAATGTAGAAACATTGGAACAAATGTCAAATACAATCATTAATAATTTCAGGCAAAAATCGTTACAATCTTCTATTGCCACGATTAATGCGTTATATGTTTAGGTTAAGTTAGGTTAAGTATATTAAAAACTTTTTTTTTTCTCTTATAAGCAGGTGAAATCAACTGACCTGTAAAAAAACTAAACTGCTACGGCAAATGAAATGTAATATGTTGTTAACAAAATGTTAATTAAATCTTAAATTTGTTTTACCAAATTAGGATGATAGTGTTGTCAAAAAACACAGAACACCTAGATATAAGAAATGAATGTAATGTTTGGAATGATACTAATAAAAAATTTAAAAAAAAAAAAAAAAAAAAAAAAAAAAAAAAAAAAAAAAAAAAAAAAAAAAAAAGAGTTCAGGTTTTTTGAAAATCTTGCCCTGAATTTTGGAGCCCAAGGTTTTATAAGAAAACTACTGAGAATCTATTAAAACCTTGATGAGAACCATACCTATCCGTTAAACTCCTGTCCAGTATTTTCAAAGAATTATGTCCTGGATTTTGTTAAAACGCAGCCAAGTTTCGTCTAGGGTCAAATGAGAATCATGCGCAGGATTTTGATAAAATTGTGCATAGCAATATGCCACAATCTAACCAAAAATTTATTTTGTAATTTGTAATATAATTAGCATTCTTCCTTAGATGGTATGAATGTGCTGTCCATGATTTTGTTCCAGATTCAGTGTAGAATAAACGCAAGGTTACATCTAAAGATTCTGCAAGGACCTTGCTCAACACTCTTGAGAAACCTGTTCAAGGTTCCCATAAAATTAATATCAATTATTTTGTAAGAAATTTTCCAAACATTTCAGAAACCCAATCCAGGATTTTGCTTGAATCCTTTCCAAAATTGAGCGAAACGTCCAGGATTTTGTGAGAATCCAATGTTTGACCAATTTGACCTATAACCATTATTAAAGTTTGATGGAGGTTTTTTTCTATCAAGTAGTGAAAATTTACATTTATTGTTACGAACTACATATCTTAATTTGAAGCGGTTAGTAAAATGCTAATGCTTTTTCAAATCTTGAAAAAAAATGCATAGAATTCAGCTATTAGGGATTTTCGAAATGTCAAATTTTAGTTGAAGTACACTGCCCATACTCGCATAAGAGTCCCATATGAATTTTCACTACTTTTGAGTTAGCTTCATGAATGATGTTTATTTTTAGTGTACTTTATTAAATCATGCTCAAATTTGTGTCTTTGTATGGACAAACTGCGAAAAAAATACCAAACGATGTGCGTCCCATATTGAAAGTACCCGCATAACAGTCCCATTCATTAATTACGGGGACATTGAAGGGGACCTATTCCTATTATAATGTATGTTGTCTGTCACCGTGATTTTTATTTAATTAAAAAGATAATAACAAAAATTGCAGTGTTTAAAACCATGTTTATTCAAGTAAAATTCTTATTCTTGCTCGACATGAAAGTTTTCCTATCGGTTGCAATAAGTGGTAGAACCACATCTTGCTTTTTCTTGCAAGCTTCTAAACAAAAATTAGCAAAATAACTTACCCTGAATCAATGTTACGGCTATCACTTATATTGTTTTCTGGTCAATTGCCAACGAATACAGGTTCATATTTCAACAGCATGAAGATTGAGGGTTTTGAAACCAGCAATCATCGCCACTGGCATTGTCGATAGGGTTTCCATAGTCAAAGTTAACCTGAGTATGCGAATCGCAAATTGCGACATCAAATGATTCCGGGCATAGCAGGATCATACACATATAGATAATCGCCAACAGCTTTGCCGTCATCAGGGTAATCAAAACTTGCTCAGTTGTTACCTATAGTATGGTTCAAATCCAACATTTTCGTGCTGCGGGAACTGTAAAATCAAATCCTGGAATATCCTCAAAACTATTATACCATTATATAGTTTGATAACTTCAAAGGCCATTTGAATTTGAAAAACGCGAGTACTAACATTTATAAAAAGAAAAATGCCTTGGGGAAGATTGTAAACCTAAACGTAAATGTGTCAAGGTGCGCGATAACAAAGTAAGCGGGTCCCAAGTAATGGGACTGGTATGCGGGTATATTTGTGTTCGGCAAGTCAAATACTCGGATAACAAGTCCCACTGGTTTGTATCTTATATTTTGGCATGAAAAATAACCATTTCAACTGTATTTTCGTTGTTGAAGGTATTATAATTCTTCAAAGATATTGTGTTGAGTGATGCTACCATGATTTACTACTTTCAGAAGCGGCGAAACGAGAACATTTGAAAATATGTTTAGAAGCGTTTTTCTCGACACGCTGAATTTCCTAATGGGACTGTTATGCGAGTATGGGCAGTACAGCTTGAATATAAAATAAAAGAAAGGTGAAGGGCGGATGCGGCCCGCGGGCCGTACGTTGAGCAGTCTTGTTCTATGGCCTACTTGGATTCAAGAATTGTGAGGGTCAATATTAGAGCATCTGAATGCTTGCTATAGAACACTAAGCTGGCCGGCTCTGTCACAGTCCCAGCAGCAAGGCTGAAAAATGAGCAACAGATCCTTACTAATTTCTGTCATGAACTTTAAAAAGATCCTTGACATTCTGGTAAGCTTTCTGGATATTCAGTAAAATAAGATACAAATGTAATTTCCTGTTATTTTGCTGGGATTCCGGTAGAACCCTTGGTTTTTTTTGTCCAGGAATTTCCACAAGATTTTTTTGGATCCGGTGTGATTCCTGAGGTTCTATGGGAAACTCAGTTATTTTGATTATATTCGAGCGTCTTTCAGGTAGGATTCCAAAGAACCTGGTGGATTTTTTTTGGGATCCCCATGATTCCTCTTGAGATCCAAGGATTTGCTTGAGTTTTTTTTAATTTCAATGAGAATCCTGGAGCACCCACACTAAGTCTGTGAAACATTTGACCAATTCATTAGTTGTAATTTGTCATTTCTATGATCATTTTTCCCTAAAATGGTTAAATTTAACTTCGCGGTTGAACCGTTCGGATTTTCACAGACGAATATGAATGTTTGAAAATATTTGGTGAGAATTCGACGGTGCTCATATCGTTTGAAAGCTTTGAAACATGACGGTTTCCCGGTAACAAACCTGATTTGTTATTCCACTTGTACAGCTATCGCCAAAACGTGTTCACGTAATTGTAATCATGGAAATTGACAGATTTTTTTTCATCAAAATGTTACAACTTCAGAAATAACATATAATCTTCAGATATATCAGAAAAATGAACCGTTTTTTGATTATCTTTATATTTTTCTCGGAAAGATATCGTAGTGAAAAGCAAATTGTGAATGTTTCATTAAGATATGAACATGTTCAATCCTCTGGGATTTTTTAAATATTCGTATGGAAAACAATTTCGGAAACTTCACACTTTTCTCAATGCCTACTTTTTACATATGGAACTGACTTGCGATTCACGGCAGTAAAAGTAAATAAAATGGATCATTGAAGGTAGTTTTTGCAAGTGGTCACCGCATTAAAACAATGGCGCCACTGCATATGGGATTTAACATTGTGACAGCATTGCTGTTCTGTCAAACACACAAGGCTACGGTGGCGCTATCTATGCTTTCCATAGCGGTCGTTTTGGTTATTTTAATGATCCATTGGTTGAATCAATCAAGCTATATAGAGTAATCTAAAGACTACCAATAAATGACACATTCCTGATTCAGATTTACTCACAGAACAAGCTATATTAGTGTAAACTATCTACCAGAATATCGTTTTTTTTTCACAACATGTCAAATAAGCCACTAGCTACGGTACATTTTACGTCAATTCGCCGATAATCCTGCGAAGATAAGTGAAGACAGTCAACAATGAGTGTGAGAGATTGGTTACCGCTCCTGATTGAAAATTCACGCTAAATAGATGATGTATACTACATACACAGGTGGCAACTGGTAGTGATTGTTGGCGCAACTGCTTTTGAGTTGAAAAAGGTACTTACAGTCATCCAGCTTACTCTCATCCTTCTCGTGCTGAACAAGTTTTCCCGAGCTGTGTAAATTAAATTGTTTTAATTCCACTGATTGAATACGTGAGTGGAATTTCGTTCTATCTTCGATAGCTATAATGAGCGAGGAATGCAAGAGAACGTGGGAAATTGTTTTGATGCTGTAAGTTTTCCATTCGGTACGGTTTGGATTGGAGTGATTTTGACGACACCAACTTTCGGACAATAAACCGAATACCTTTCTCTGCTCATAAATTTTGAACTATGCGATTTTCTATCGCACAAAGCGTCTTCAAGAAGAGAATACCAACTATACCAACAAACTGTTATACGGTAACTTAAATTCATATACGTACTTTTTTCGATACTGGATTCACTTCAAGTTGGAACCGTCCGGGTCCTTCGGTTGATCAATTGAAAGATTTCAAAGCATCTGTCGTGAAAATCATTTACAGAAATGTCCATGACACGCATTCGTGTCGTAATTTCTTTGTAACTTAATGTATAAAGCAAGAGTTGCACACCATTTTTCATGTGAAATATGAGTTGAGGACCCGCCTCCCATCGTAAAGCATTCAGCGGAACGTGAATTTTCCAACGAAACCCTTCCATCCTCTGATCAATGTCCCATATTACATTTCGTTCTTTAATCTTTTTTGAGTTTTTATTTAAACAAGCATACGCTGAAGGGTATGTGTGCACATTGTGATATTAGGCCAATTTTTCCACAGCGATTACGAGCATCGCCTGAAGTGATTCCCATAAACAATCCGACAATTATGTTCTCCGCTTGAATTTGTATACATTTGGGGCCATTAATTGATGAATGATTCATCTGTTCCTCGAACTGCTCTCAATGGGGACAGAAAATACACGTTCAGTTTATAAGTAAATGCGTTCTACGAATTTCGAGGTTTGACATCTAGACTTGTGAATTTATGATAAAGCGATCTGGGCACACCCCCTCTCCTTCTTTTCTCGGTTCAATCCGCGTTGAGTCAGGGATGGCTAAGTAGCTGAGGAAAATTCCACCCATCAGATTACAGACTCGAAACGGTGGAACAACAGCAATCAATTTGGTTTCACTTTCTGCCTAGCTATCTTTTAGGTACTCACTTTTAGCGGTCTTTTCTTGGAGAAGACGACGCATATTTAATTTTTCCCACGGTTGCTCCTGGCGGAGCCACACCGTGAATTAAACATCAATTTGACTTGGCAGCTTGCTTACTTTCTTAAAGTACAGATTGACTTACAAATAAAATTGTAATTGGATTACGTTTCTCTAAAAGATCTAAATATGCTTTTGAGTATTTCAAATTTGAATGCTCATTTAATGGTTAAGATACGTTAAGAGGACGAGCTGTTCAGATTTCTATTAGAAAATAACATTCATATAGCAGTTATTACTGAAACTTATCTGAAACCTGGGTCTAACCTCAAAAGAGATCCGAACTTTTTTGTTTATCGTAATGATCACCTGTATGGAGAAGTAGTAGAGTTGCTATCATCATTCATAGGCGTCATTTGAAAACAAATATTTGGGTGTTTCTGTTGAAGCACAGCTTGGTAAATATACTTTCATAGCTGCATATTTACCTTTTTAATGCTCTGGGCAGCAAGTTAATTTGCTTCAAACATACTTCAGGACATTTGTTAATTCAATACCTTGAAAGCCCTACTTGTTTTTCCTTTTCTAGAATTGATTTGGTCTTAACCGTCTTTAGTCACCTTTGTAGCCAACTGGTTACTCACGTTGACTTTGATTCTAGTCATGTTCCTGTTACATTTCGAAAATCCCATGGAGCGATTCTCAATCTTTCCAACTCCACTTTCCATTATTTAAGCATTATTATGTGATTCAAAATAAGTTAATAAACGTGTATCGAAATCGAATGCAAAATTTCAATGCAAATCATGCTGTATTATTAAAAAAAATCTTGTCTAATAAAAATACTTATCATTCCAATTATGAATCAATCTGACAATAAAATAAGGAATTCTGATAATCTTTTTCGTAGAAAATAAGAAATAAATTGATTTTTTATTCACTGGGTCTAATCTTACTCTCAATGATCCACATAAAATACACCGGTCCCCATTCGAGAAGTCTCTGGAGTAATTCGTGGAGTGGAATTCAAGTGGAAATATTTACAAAACCTTCTGAAGAAATTTCTTGCGTAGCCTTCAGAGCAATGCTTGATAGTATTGCTAGTAGAATTTCAGGTCAAATATTAGGAAAATTTAAAAAATCTTCTTTGTGGTTTGCTTTCGACTTACTCACTAATATTTTTAACGGTTTTCGGCTGTTTCAGCCTAGAAAAGCAGCTAAAACACCTATTCCATCTACTTTTCTACGTTTCGGTGTAGGTGCGGGCGAAACTTGTTCGTCGCGAGCTTTTATACCAACAAAAAGTTTTATAGTTATGGTGAAGAACAACAAAAACGAAATGCATGTATAAATTAGCCGTAGAGGGACGCCATCATCAAAACCTGTTCAACTTTTTTTTAAGGTTTCATCTAGCTCATGTCCGCAACACCTTTTTGAACTGCAGGCCAAATTGTTGATACAATATAATACGGTACTACACTTCCAGAAATCGTATGAAAATCAGTCAAGAGATTGTTGTCTTGAAAATTGAATGAAATTTTGGTGAATATTGCAATCTCTGCTATTGTGCAATTTGCATAAATTTTTGTGAAAACATCTCCCAGGATTTTGTAATAATATTACCCAGAGTTAAAACCGTGCTCAACTGGGGGTGCGAAGTCGAATGTTTAGGTCGTTATGAATATTTTTCCTTCAAGTTGTTGGGAGGTGTGATCAACCAACTGATTTAAGCCTAAAATAAAATAAAGAGTTCTTCATTATTAAACATAACAATAACGAATTAAGATTATTCCCGCAAATCCAAACAAAATTTTCATGTGGTTGGAAGCAAAATGGAACAATGAAATTTAACGGTTCGTCAAGGCATGCTGAGGATGTATTTCCAAGTTTCAGTTCAGTGATGGTAATTAGCTGGGAGGGAGGCACAGATAATAGACACGAAATATTGAACAACACTCCAAATTGTAAGATAACTTCCGCACACCAACGACAATCAAGGCAGGCTTGGGAAAAATCGCTAGTTTTCTTTTGATGTGTACCTGCGATCTTTCTGGACAAACTTGGAAAAAGGGCCATTGTTTTATGTGTATTTAATTTTAATTTTGATCGGAAAAGAGTAAAAAGATGCGTGTTTCAGTACTTTATATTCATTCAAATTAAAAGGTGCTATCGTGGCTTTGCTTTTGGGTGTGCAGGAATTTATTTTCAACCGATTGTTGTCAACTTTATTGAAATGCAAAAATATGTTTTGATCAATTACGCGCTTTTTTCATGTTTGTCCATTCCTTAAGATCTGGGCTCACAGTGACAGTTTGTGACAGCAGAATCTTCAAAGTTATATCTTATTGAATTCTTGAATAAAAGTCTGTAGTCTCTGTTAAATATTCTAGTAAAATAATGTTTTGTATTTTAGAGTTTTACTTAGAGAAACCAGAGACGTCTCTGGAGAAACTCCTGAAAAATTATTATAAATTTCATCATAGTAATTTTTTGCCTTAGGCGATTTCAGCACTTAAAAATCCTGAAATAGTTTCTTCCTGGTAAAAAAAATTCTACAGGATCTTGTTTCCAGCTATCTTAGGTAACATTTCGTCAAGAATATTTTAAGATATTCCTCAGAAAAGTGGGCAGTGATTATTAGTAGACTTTTTGGAGCACTTTACGGGAGAACCCCAGAAAAGTTATCAGAAGAAATATGTAGAGGAATTACTGAAAATATATCTCGAAAATCTTTGGAAGGCATATTTGAAAATACTCTTATTATGAAATAATCCTTTGTTAAAGCAAATTTAGAGAGGAATAATATCTGGAGGAATTATATAAAGAATCCGTGAGGGAAATCAGTGGTGTTAATAGTTGAATTAATAGACAGATACATGAAGGTATATAATTCCTTGTTCACGAAGAAATCTATGTTAGAATATCTAGAACAATTCATAAGCTATTTCTTTAGGTTAGGTTTGATTAATGATGCTGAAGAAGACTAGTCAAGTGGTAGTCAAAACATGTATATCTGTGGGCGGAGCTAAAGGTACAAAAACTCAAATCTACTTTTTGATTCTCTTCTGATCCTGATCAAATCTCAAACCTACTTTTCGATTCTGCTCAGAGTTCGAGCATTAAAATAATTGTTTATCGTTACATTTTGTTTTCGATTAATAAAATGTCATTCATTAAATTAATGAAAAGGTGATATACGTATATTTCACATGCAGCCTTATGGCACATGTCATATACCGCCTCCACTTTTGAACTCTTAAATACTATCGTTTACGATTTTGTGTTTACTGGGTTACCATATGATGTGATTCAAAAAATCGTTTTTGCTCTACACCGCTCATTAGATTCTAAATCAAATTCTGAGTGTCCTCCACAAATTTGAACTCATTCGTATGAAAATTGAGACTGCTCAAGCCCTTCAAAGTTTGTGTAAGAATTACTATGGGAAAAACAAGCAATTCATTCAATCAATCACAGTGTTTAACCACGTTTCCTTGAGGGCTTGTATGGTGCTGGTACTGTCAGAGGCATTTACAAGATACAACTTTGCCTAAGACTGTTTTTAAATCGGACGCCTCAGTAATTAGTAATTAATTTTTGTCTGAGTTGAAACTTTTTGGCTACAACAGTTGAGCTTCTCTACTGGCCTCACTGGATATATGCAGAAAAACATAGTAGCCAGGTATCTTTGTGAATGTTGCCGTTGTGATGGCACACTGCGAGAAAATTTCAAACACCTTGGTGAGCCTTGAAAAATGATCACAAAAATTTCTGGTCACATATAGGTCTCCAAGCGCAAAACGCAACATACTGTTAGCCATCTATACTTTGGAAGCTCAACCATTTAGAGGATGATAGATTTGATATTTTACGCATTCATCACATGCCTCTGTAGGGTATATATAATATAATATATTTTATTTTCCTGATAAAAGGCTGTTGACAGTGAAAAAGCTGGATGGAAAAGGTAGAAATATCCATTTTCTATGTTCTACATTTGTTTGTTTTTCATATTATTCTACTACTTACATATAAGGGGTCATGCACAAATTACGTCACGCTCCAAGGGGGGGAGGGGGTCGAGCCAAGCGTGACAAGCCTTACGAAATTTTCGGAAGACTCAGGTTAGTTTCATGGGCACTTTCGCCTGAACGATTTTTGCGCTCAAATAAAACACGTTTCGGAATATTTTTCGCTGCCCCCAAAAATACTATCGAGTGTAGAAATGAATTCTCTACCTGTGGATCTCAATAAGTTCCATACATTACTTCACTTAAGCGGGTAAAACAAGTATTTCGTTTCAAGTGTTTTGAAATCATGAATGGGTTTGACCTGGGAGGGAGAAACCGATACAAAATTTCTGAACGTCAAGGTGAGTCGAGATTTCGCTGTCACGAACTGTCACTGTGAGCCCAGATCTTAAAGAGTGAACAAACATAGTTAAAGCGCGTAGTTCATTAAAACATAGTTTTGCATTTAATCAAAGTTGACAACAATCGGTTGATAATCAATTTCTGCACCTTTATTTTGATGGAATATAAAGCACTATTTTACTCTTTTCCAATAACAATAAAAATAAAACGCACAGAAAACTTTGGCCATTTTTTCATGTTTGTACGGAAAGATCGAAGGTGCACAACAAAAGAAAACCAGCTATTTTTCCTCAAGCTTGCCTTGATTGTCGTTGGTGAACTGGAGTTATCTTGCAGTTTGGAAATAGTAGTTTACGGAACAAGTTGCAGAATGATGATTTTTACAGCACGAGTCGTAAATTTATCCTACGAGGCTTGCCGAGTAGGATAATTACCACGAGTGCTGTAAAAATCGAGTTCTGCAACGAGTTACGTACAACATTTTTTGCAATTTCGTAGAAGACCACTTGAGGGTATCAGAAATTATATCGGAATGCATTCACCATTATTTTACAATTTCTGAGAAATTGTTGTGTTATGATTCATTACGCAACTCAAAACAGTTGCGTAATGAGAAAGCGTTGCGTAATGAATCATTACAGCACTGGTTTCAGTTAGGTAATGACTATTCCCGCACTGTATACTTCAGTGCAGGAAAGTAGGCCGTTTGATGACAGATTAGCGTGATGGAAAACAGCCTATTACGATGAGAAATTGCAAAAAGTGTTGTTTCATATTTCGTGTGTAGTATCTATGCCTCCCTCCCAGGGTTCGACATTGCTTTGGGAAACCATAATCATGACGACAGCAGCACACCCCAGCGGTCGAATTGAGGTTTTGGGAGCGAATCGCGTTTTAAGCACAGCTTCTTTTCACATGAAATCAGCTTTCAGGAGCCAAATGAAGAAAATCATGAAGGGATTTGTAAAAGATAATCAAGAACAAGGTTTGGTTAAATAAATAAAATAAAATAAATAAATTAACCTTCAAGTATCCCAGAAGGCAATAACCATCATTTTTTGCGCTTGAACCTCCGGTTTGATATTATTATCTTTCGGGCCTAATCTTCGACTTCTTGAAACTCGCCCATGCTTGTCTTTCTAAAACAGAAAAAAAATCCTCATTGTGATAATTTAATTCGCAATTTTCCGTGAACGGTTCACAGCCTCCACACCACCACCACCCATCAAAGCAAGCCAACGCAACGTAATAACGATTCAAACAGCAAATACCCATCCAATTTTGTTTCCACTTGAGAACAAATTGCCTCTTCGAGAACCGCTTTCGGTCGGTTGCTTATTCTTGCCACTACTGTTGATGTTAATTTTCACCTAGCCTGGCCGTTGTGCAGCATCGCTGATGAGATGGAGCAAACAAATGAATCAACCTCTGCAAAATGGGGATTAGTTGCCAGGAATTCGATCAGCATTTGCTAATAGCCCCAGGGCGGCCAGACCGGCAAACAGGCACGGGAAAAGCACGTCTCTAATGGCTCGGAGGCAAACCGCTGGAAAGTGCAGATGGAATTTTCTTGAGTGCATCTGACGGACGATGGTTGCACAAAATCTACAGGTTGCGAGACGAGCAGTTATTTGCTACACTGATTAGAGTGGGGGGATATCAAATAACGAAGCAGGCCACTTCTCAGGCTCGAAAGTGTTTAATTAGTTGTACATTTGGATGAGTTTCTTTGAATGGCTAATGGGTATGTTGGCTTTGATGACAGCGTTGTCCGTTTGGCAAAAACAAAGGAGGCGCATGGTCGATTGTGGCTTGTAGCATGAGCGACCAGTTTACTGCGATCTACTTTCAACGCGGTAAAGTTTCGCGATTCAGCATAAGCATACAGTTAAAAAAGAAATGTTTTGGCCTTCGATGCGTGGGAAATTAGTTTTCTAAATTGGCCAAGACTTTCTTTTTCAATTGAAATCCCTAATTGAGAAGAAATGCCATTCCAAATGGACTTCGCTGTAAAAATGTTTTTTGACTCATTTGGAGAAATTCATTGAACGAATAGCATGTTTGGCTCAAAGCCCGCATTGATAAAAGTAAATTCTTGGTTTATCTTGATGCGTGGGAAATTAGGTTGGAGATTTGCTGTTTGTTTCTCATTGCAGTACTCTGGTGATTTGGGTAGGAAAATTTCTTGAGAGATTTCTTTTGAACTACAAATTAGCTGCAAGTTCTTCACCAGAAATCATGTTGGCGTTATATTGTTTCTCTAGTCACAAGAAAGATTGTTCAAGTTATCAACTGTGTATATTCATGGGAGTAATCTGAGAGGGACAGGAAAAAATGAATGAAAAAATCGCTACTGGAATTATTATTTTTTTGCTTAAAGTTTCCAATTGACTCCCGCATTCACAATTATAAAATAATTGTGTCATGGTAGGTTGCTTGGAGATATTTTGAAGTCCATCAATCAATTCGTTTTCTGAAAAAGATCGTACCAGAAATAGTCGGATATCATCGAATTTCTCCCAGGTAGAATTCATTTTATATTCCTCTAGATATTTTCCTAAGATTTTTCAAGAAGTTCCTGCAATAACCAATCCAAGAATTCTTCTAGCAAGTCCTCAACAATACTTGCTTAGAGATATTTTTTGGGAATGCCTCTGGATCCTTCTAGAAGTTCATTCATGCATTACCCCGAGAATTTGTCTCAAAACTACTTCAAAAATTATTCTATAGAATCTAGATGGATTTTTTTTTTAACAATAGAAATTGTTTGATATTTTTTTTCCAAAAATTCAAGCTTAAACATATTGGTGTATTTATAGGGATTTCATCAAGTATTCGTCTGAGATTGCACCTTAAGGTGTTTCTTTCTACATTTACTTCTTGTTAAAATTATTTCTAGTTTTACTTCCGTAATATACCAGGATATTATTTTCTATTTTTTTTCTGATATTTCTTTACGGATTATCCCATCTACCAAAACCCTTTTTCTTCGCATTTTATCACATATTTCTTGATAAAATGCATTCCGGGGCTCATAAAAAAATCTGTATAAAGATACTTGTAAGTCTCACGGATTAAAAAAAAATAGAAATTTCTTTAATAGGAACCTACAGTCCTAATTTAGTCTAAAAACCGATTTTTGAGATTTTGTCACATACTTTGTTTTAAACCCAAATTTTAAGTATATTTTGTTGTCCGTGTCTCTTCCGAAATGTCAATTAGGAACAACCCTAGTGTTAAAAATTAAAGCCCCTGTGGCGTTAATTGTCGATCGTGTCGATGTCGATAAGTGAACGTTAAAGTTTAAATAGCCGTTATTTAGCGGGAAAATTCGCCAGAGTAGTAGCAGGATCACGCTCTATCAGTTCATATAATAAAAACAAGGATTTAAAACTTTATCAAACATTTTTGGACCCTATTACCTAACAGAATTGCTAAGGTTATCTTAGAATGTCTATAGGAGTTATCTAACTAGTTTTTTTTTTAAGAATTCAACCAGGAATTTCACTAGAAACATTTTTGAGCACTCTGCCCTTCGTAGGGATTCTACAAGAATTTCTTCAGAGCTTTTTCAAACATGGCTTTGTGATGGCATTCAATGTCTTTAGTATTCCATGCATGCTTTATAAGCGATCATCGAATAAAATTTTGCCCTCTTTCGATTTGAAAACTAAGTTTCTCTATACGTTTTAGAATCAAGGAATATTCATGCCAAATGCCATGAAAAATCATCAGGAATTATGTCTAAAGAAGTATCTTGAGGACCAAAAATGATGAGAAAAAAGGTGAATGGAGTTTGGAAAGTAATCTTGATTTAATTTCTGAAAAACATTGATAGTATCCCGAAACAAATCCTAAGGAATTCCGAGTGTAATTCCTGAAGAAAATCAACAGAAAATATGTATAGGGCTCTTTTGAGATATTTCTGAAAAAAATTCCCACAGTAAAATCCACATTTAAAGTCATTGTTTCTAAATCATAAAAATTAATTGTAGGTGATTGTAACATAATTTCCATTTATTTATTCTAAATGAAAGAAGTTTACAAAGGCTTGCATAATAAAATATCTATTAAGTTTCGTATGATGGATTTTCTGTTGATAAACAAATAATTTGACAGTTCAAAGTCAGTTCAAATTATTGCAATTATAAATCAACGTTTATTGCTCATATCTCAAATTTATCAAATCGTGCCAAAAATTTCATGGCCAACTACAAGTTTCAACATATTCTGTAATGGCAAAATGTGCCAACTTTTGAACAACATGTTTGCCTCTGCCCAAATAAATTGCATAAAAATTGACTATGCCTCCGTATCCCATTAGCTGGCAACGAGCACGCGACAAACTCATTCATGTCAAGAGTTCATCGATTGATTTACGGCGCACTGGTCGTAACTTCTGCACAATAAAGGCTAAACGGCACTGCAATTTCTTCGCCACCCACTCTTGAACAAAAAAAAATATAACAAGGAAGAAGGTCAGAGCCGTAAACCTATAAATTGTAACCAGGTACCTCCTTGGTTTTATACAGTTGAAAATCCCCAGGCGGCATTCTTCTCACGCTTCGAGTTTTAATTACAAACGGTCGACGTGTTAACTGACCGCGCCAGCCTGGTGAAGAATTCCGTAACGAATTATGAAGCAGCCGTAATTGTCTTTTGCTACTTTTATAAATAGTACTTCGCGACCTGGGATCCTGCGATGTCCCATAATGATGAGGATGATGAAGATGCACCAGAGAAAGTACTTGTACTCATACACACGCGATAACACTAGGCCTTGCATCATAATTGGCTCGTGTGGCTTTTAGATTTTTATATGCGTATCTATCTGGTAGCACTGTACATCAAGTTTTCATAGGTTTCAAAATCACGTGTGCCTACTTTGTTCTTCAGTCGTTATAATTTTAATTTTCATATACAATATCCATTGGCGTAACGCGTTTAAAACTTCCATGTCATTTTAACATATTATTTCATAAATTGTTTTACAGTTCACTTTAAAAATGATACATACCGTACATGTGGCCGACGATGAATTCGACGCGCTTTTCCCATGGGTAACTCATTTTGATTTTGGTATTAATTTAGGTTCTACTTGAACTAACTGCGAAGAGAACGAGAAAAAATTCTATTAAACTTGGAACACTCTCTATCTTCGTTTATTTATTGCACACAAAATCAACACTGTTACAACACATAATTCAAAGTCTTCTGATAGCAGCAACAATATTGAAACTTTTTTCGATTTGATTCAAATTGATCCATTAGGTGGTATCCAGTCAGCAACGGAAGTTGAAGTTTGCAACACTGTTCAATATTGTTATTACTGTTAGAACTACGATTGCTTTAGGCTTATGAAGAGTTCAAGCACTTTTTCACTCAACAGTTTTGAATTGTTCTTAAAATTTGCACAAACAAGTCCAACGATTTCAGCGATTTCAACCGCCAACGAGATGAAACATGCACTGAAATGCTTTCTCCTGTACGGTAACACCCAAAAAACGACAAACACACAGTAGGCGCTCTATTGTCCGTTTGGGCCTACTACGATCAGAGCAAAGGAAGAGGCTATTACTTGTCTAAACCAACTCCCGTCGAAGACTAAAACAATCTTGAGAGTAATGTTTTGTGGTGCTCAGTTTTAAAAACTTTTACGCGGCTACCAAACTGATAAAAGTGCCCCAGGCGGACCCGAAATAGGCATCGAGCGTGCCGAATGTGGGAACGATCTTCGTTTTTGGTGCCGAGTGTGCGCACTGGCCACCAAGCCGGAACGGAACAATCGCCCGCCGGGAATATCAGCTGGGCGCGCGAAAATGCACCACAACAGGTGGCCGAAGGATGCAGCAACGTGACATTAACGGAAAATGCGGATGCAGATGCCTATAACAGTCTTAATTGGCTTTGTTTGTAAGTTACTTCCTGTTTTTCTGTAATAAATTCGGAGTTTTTTTTTGTTTATCTAATTCCTTTATTAGTATCATTTCTAATACTTTATTAATTTATCATATGTATCATATGTAGGTATTCTGTGTTAGGCAACACTAGCATCCCAAGTTGGTATAACTAAAGTCTGGCCTGACAACTTGTTTGAAGCATTTAATCTTGTTCTCACGAGATTGCAATGTTTCGATTTTCTGTTAATAAGAAGACGCAGAGTTGAGTTGAGTTTCCAATCAGGAGAAATCTTCCATTTATGCAAGTATAAAAAACAAGCTTTTTTGCATTCTACTACACTGCCCATAAAAGCATAACCATAGACAAACAGACGTAACACTGACGAAATTTCCATCGACCACGCATTTAACGATCATTTCAAATTTGCTATGTTACAAATCTCACAACCAGAGGCACGCGCATCGTTTTTCTTTGCGTTTGACGTTTCACACTACCGCCATCTGCCGGTCTTGTTGCACGAAACACCTTTTCGTGCAACATGCTCACTAGATGATGACGGTCTAAACTGGGCGATGAAATTTGTAGAATTTTGTGTTACGTCTGTTTGTCTAGGGCATAGCTGTCCCATAAGAAAAAAGTAGGCATTGAGAAAACAGCGCTCGAAATTTTAAGTTTGTCTTCTTATACAAATATACAATATTCTCCAGTACATTTCTGCATGCTATGTTCATTTAGCACCACCGCATAGATAACTTACATTGCTTCTATTGATTCGAAAACAAATGGGATATAAATACTGTAATGCCTTTATTTTTCAATATGGGACTAACTCCATTTTTTCTCACAACATTATCAAACGAAGTGTGTTAATTTTTATATGCGTAGCAAATTGTATACAGAAAAATGAAAGTTGCAAAAGGAAAAGGTGCTGGTAAGAAAATCCATATGTAATAGTTATGCTTTTATGGATAGCAGGAATCTTACAGATTTTCTTTTAAGAATTCCTACAGGGAAACTTACAAGGGTTCTGGGAGTTGTTTCACTCAGAATTTCTTTTTGAATATCTCCAAGATTTCCTCCAACGATTTTGTTGCGTATTTTTCTAAAGATACCGTCGTTGGGGGTGAGATAGCGTTGGGCAAAGTTGACCAGAACATCGATATTACTGAATCGATTCAAAATTGATATGTCGAATCGATTCACCGATTTAATCGAATCATTTGAATCGATGTTTTTGAATCGATTCGATTTTCAAGCTAATATGAAAATTTACAAAAAACATGCTTTCAAAATGAGAACAAATGCATTTGCATGTGATTTTCAAATTCCTTCAATGGGTAACGTTTGAAATCAAAAAAATATATTAAACACTTTAAGGCTGATTCATAATGAGGTTTATGGTTTATCAACTCATAAAAAAATTCTGATCAATTTCATTGTTTTGAATCGAAAGAAAAAATCGAATGAAAAAAATCGATTCGTTTGATATTGAGTACTCTCAACATCGATTTAAAAAATCGATTAATCGGAACGAAAAAATCGATTTTTGGAACATCGATTCAAAATCGCCCATCGCTAGGGTGAGAATGGGTCAAAAAAGGATATGTACGATTTATTTATTAAATAACTTTCGCAATTACATTCCAATAAACTTGAAATTTAGTGTGTATGTAATTTGATAACATTTTAACAACTGTCAAAAAAATTATAGAAAAATATTTATTAACTGCGGCGCTACAAGTGAATGAAAAATGACCCAATCTCACCCCATAGAGGGGGTGACATTGGGTCACTGTAATTGAAATGACTTGTTTTTGTGAATATGATTGCAAAACCATTCACAGCTGAAAAATATTGATGATATACGATGCAAACAAGATGAACAGACATCTAAGATGTTTCACAAGTATGATAACCACACTTAAAAGAACGATTATGGCAAAAAACTTAAGAGCTATGAGAAAAAATATGTAAACCCAACATTTATCGTCAAATTTACACAAATGTTATTGTTTTTCTACTCAAATTGACTTTGAAGATCTCATCCCCATTGCCAGAAAGCCTATTCAGTTTCCTCGAAGATTTACAGAAACAGAGATTGTTTTAAACCTTCGCAAAAAGTTAAATTTCGGTGCAACATTCCACGATCAATACATTTAAGGCAGATGTTGACGTCATAATCCCGGTATTTCAGCGATCCAACTCAATTGCACTTCCGTGCGAAGTTTTTATAATATGAAAACACTAAGAAATGATTAAATTTGGAAACAAAATTATTTTGATAAAATATTACGATGTTGTTGGCGCACGAAAAACAGTTTCTAGTTTAAGAAGTTGTCAAAATGCATTGCATTGTTATTCAATGCACGAAATCCTCAACTAGACTTGTTTGGTGTTTCAGCGATGCTGTATTTAGAAAGAATAAACATATCTTAATGAGGAAAGAGTACACATGGCACCGTAAAAGGACAAAAAAGTAGACTTGTGATTTCATTCACCATTGTTCTTCCTTAACCCAATCTCACCCCCATTTTAAATGCATTAGACACCGTATCAAAAAAAAAAAAAATAAAATAAAAATAAAATTTGTGTGGTAAAATCAAATACATTCCGGAAAATACGTGTGAAGTGTATTGAAAAGGCTTTCAGCCTTCTACTAATATAACAATAGAGATTAAAGTACATGCGTTATACTTTGAACAGGAGAAATTTAAAGTTGTAATTTATGCCTAGTTTCAACACACAACTTCATTGATATATTAAACAAAAACTACTATTTTCAAAAATTTATATTGTGATTTATTATGTGCAATGATATGTTCCCTAAAAAATGAATTATAAATTTTAGTAATACCAGCGTTATTAGCTGAAATATTTCATAAATCATATTTTTCCGTTTTGACCCAATCTCACCCCCCAGACCCATTGTCACCCCCATCGACGGTACCTGAATGATTTTCTCCAAGAACTCCCGAAGAAACTTTAGATGAAATCGTTTAAGATACTTCTTGAGACTTCTTGAGATTCTAATTCAATTGCAGTCGAATATTTTATAATACATTCATAAATAATGAAGCGTGAACAAAAAGATTGTAGACGTTTATCAAGCCTTTTATTTATTCATATTGGCATTCATTGAACTTTATAGAAAAGTTCGGCCTTCAATCACCTTGATTTTTCATTTCTGAGTTGTGTTACCGTTATAACATTAAGTTTCTCGATAACGCTGCAAATGCGCTATGCATATTGCTGATAACATTCCAGTTGGAACGTCCCAAAAATATGCACGCTCCTTCAAAGTGTGATAGCATAGCGTGTGACGTCTAATCTCGGTGCACTTATTTCTTGTAATTCAAGGGATAAGTGTATCGAATACATCGGAATGATCTGATGCTTACGTTCAATTTTATAACACACTATTCTGCTCCCTGTAACTTATGTGACCATCCAATTTTAGGAGAAGTGCGTAATAATTTGTACAATCACGATCAGTGGTTCAATTGTCAACAAACACGCAGCAACAAAGACATTGTCCTCTCCTACTCTTGTTGCAACAGTTCTTTTCTGCAACAACAGTTTATCACCACTTGAACAAAATATGACAATGATCGCTCACCAAGGGCCCAGTGATTTTTCAGGCTTTACATTGCATTGATAACAATAACTACACTAATCCTTAACTACAGTACCCCACACAGTTGAATCACCCACAATTTATAAATCAGCTGATTTTAAGAGACAAAATTATAATGACATTTATTTAAAAAAAAAACATCACTGAAACATTTTTGCTGATAAGCTACACAATGTGTCTAACAATTTCAATGCTTTCAATCGCGGTAAAAATCTCTTGATTTCGGTATAAACCAAATAAATCAATGAATTATGTCTGTTGCCAATGAGGATGTTTTTTAGTCAACTTCGTAAGAAGCACGCCTGTACACGACTATTTAGAAGCCACGTTTTATTGTAGTGTGCGTTTGAACCGCAAATATCAAATGTGGGAACACCAAACGCGGTAAGATTTTTCACAAGTAACCCGATGTCAAAGACACCAAACGCGGTAAGATTTTTCACAAGTAACCCGATGTCAAAGACAGCTTTTCTTTGCTACACACTACGAAAAAATCATGTGATTTACGTCTTTTAGGATGCACATAAAAGAAGCGAGCCGAATGACGTAAATTTGTGTCGAATTTAAAATACGTTAGTGTCTGATTCGAGAAATTTCGATCACAGTCCCATTGTTTTCGTGCCCTTTAACATGTAAAATTACATTTTTGGTTCAATACATCTTCAAGCACACGTTTTTGTGTCGTTTCATCACTTACATCATGTGTCATTTAGTCATAACATGAATTACGTCCACATTAATTTTCATTATTTTTAAGAGTGTAGTTGGCCTGTCACAATTTTTTAATCAACGAGTACTTGATGAATGTTAAATGTTGTATGTTCAAAATCAGATTTTGTGATGAGTGTTCGAAAAGTGCATTACATGGCTTTTGGACCTTTAATAAATCACCAATATCAGACAAAGTAGTACAATTTCGTAAAGGTGAATAAATTGTTGTAGTCAAGTCTGGAAGGAACAAAACAGAAACAACATTGGAAAGGATTTCTGAAGAATTTATGGCGTACTTGATATGAGCCTCCTTTTTTCTCATTTTTCTGACATTACGTCCCAACTGGCAAATAGTCTGCTTCTCAAATGATTATCAACTAAGTTCATCCACAGTTATGAACTGACAGCATTATTTTCTAATTGATCATTGATCAAAAATTGTTTTTTTTTTTTTCAACTCGAAAACATCCTAGACTGGCGGAATTCAAACGCACGACCCTCAGCATGGTCATGATCTGGGAGGGAGAAACCGATACGAAATTTATGTACGTCAAGGTGAGCCGAGATTCTGCTATCACGAACTGTCACTGTGAGCCCAGATCGGAAACAATGGACAAACATGATAAACGCGCGTAATCGATTATAACACATTTTTGCATTTTATCAAATGTGACAAAAAATCGATTGAAAAGCTATTCATGCTTATTCAGAAGTAATGTCACAATAGAACCTTCTATTCTGATTTTTCACAATTAATGAATGCAACACATCGTACTAATTACAATCTTGGTAACCAGCTGAGGGTAACTGAATAATTTTGCAAATTTATTGCCTTAAAATATGCATTTGT
Source organism: Aedes aegypti (assembly GCF_002204515.2). Classification (NCBI taxonomy): domain Eukaryota; kingdom Metazoa; phylum Arthropoda; class Insecta; order Diptera; family Culicidae; genus Aedes; species Aedes aegypti. The sequence goes on along the minus strand of NC_035108.1, from coordinate 241,185,718 downwards.
TGTATGTGTCCATCCTGTCCCTAATAGCCGTACGTTTATATGGATCAACTTTCAGGCTACACTGTTGGCTAACGGCCAAATAAACAGATTTAAGGGGTATAATAATCCAGAAATATATTTTCACTTTGACTGCTCAGCAGCATAATTAAAAAAAAAAACAAATATAGCTTGAAATACTGACCAACTTTACCAAAGACGAACAAATCAGATCTCTAGGATAAGACTAAGATTAGCAAAATTGAACTTTGATTACCAAATGGTACAATTTCGAATCAAGTCATCAAGTTCTCGGAACTGGTTGCGATCTTCCGCTGTATGTCCCCTTATAATGCCCGAGGCAGTGTTCTCATACAACATACACATATGGACTATTCAACATCTATTGTAAAATAAATGAAAATAATCAGCTGATTCATAAATTGTGGTCATATTGATTCATATTTGTGGACAGGTTTTTTGCCGATTCATAAAATGTGGTTATCGACGATGTGCAAATGTGAAAATAAGTGAAAATTTTCAATATTATCAGCTATTCCAATGAGTACAATGTGCATGAACTGTAGGTATATGCCCAACTTTACCATTTGGTGTTGAATGCACTGAAATATCTTGTTTATTTAGCTTGCTATATTTATTTGAATTCTCGCAAAGCCCTTATTGATTCATAATTGTGGTACCAGTGTATCTACCTATGTATTGAAGCTCGTCTATAGTTCCCCATTGAAGAAGTATTGAAGGCTTTTGTTAGTAAATTTCTAAACTTTATGCGACGTCTAGTTTCCAAGATGAAGATACGCTTCGTACGATGTCTATGTTATCGCTTGTCATTTGATGTTCATCCTTGAAACAATGTTCGGCCACTTTTTCAATATGATTTCAAGCCATACGCTAATCCCTTTTCTAATTCCTTGCCCTCAGCAATATGTTCTTTGAACAAAATTACTAGAATTCGTTTTGTTTGTCCTATATAGATTTTATTACAATGGGGGCATGACATTTTATATACTCCTGCTCTATTCAGTTTATTAATTTTATCCTTTGTTGATCCCAATCTACATTTTAGCTGACAACTCCAACTGCTGAAAACCAAATCTGCTTCATATTTCCGAAATTTCTTAGACGAGCGTGAGATGATCGAAAGGTGGAAGCAGCACTTCGACAAACATCTGAATGGCGCTGAGAGCACATGCAATGCAGGTCGGTCAGGACAACGGAGGAAATGCCTTCGTCAGTATTGTGGACGATGAAAACCAACCAGCCCTCACTTTGAGGGAGGTTAAGGATGCCATTCACCAGCTCAATAACAATAAAGCTACTGGTAAGGATGGTATCGAAGCTGATCTTATAAACATGGGCCCAGAGAGGCTGGCCATTTGTCTTGTGAGAACTTTCGAGCGATCACCATTCTAAATGCGGCCTACAAAGCATCATCCCAGATAATGTTCCATCGTTTGTAGTAAATGAGTTCGTGGGAAGTTATCAAGCCAGCTTTTTTGACGACCGATCGACATCGGACCAGATCTTTACTGTACGGCAGATCCTTCAAAAATGTCGTGAATGCCAGGTCCCAACGCATCACCTTTTCATCGATTTCAAGGCGGCATACGACAGAATCAACCGCGTAGAGCTATGGAAAATCATGGATGAGAACAGTTTTCCTGGGAAGCTCACGAGACTGATAAGCGCAACGATGCAAGGTGTGCAAAATTTTGTGAAGGTTTCAGGCGAACATTACAGTTGGTTTGGGTCCCACCGGAGACTTCGACAAGGTGATGGACTTTCGTGCCTGTTGTTCAATACTGCTCTAAAAGGTGTTATGCAGAGAGCTGGGCTTAACAGCTGCGATACGATTTTTATGAGATCCAAGCAATTTGTTTGCTTTTCGGATGATATGGACATTGTCGGCCGAACATTTGAAAAGGTGGCAGATCTGAACGGTGTGTGACGGCGAAGGATGAACCATGAGCTCACCCAACTCTACGGCGAACCCAGTATCCAGTAGGTGGTCAAAACTGGAAGAATACATGACCAGGTCATGTTGCAAGAATGCCGCACAGCAACCCTGCGAAGATGGTGTTCGCTTTGGATCCGGTTGGTACAAGAGGCGTGGAGCGCAGCGAGCTAGGTGGGCGAGTCAAGTAGCCATCGATTTGGCGAGCGTGGGGCAGAACCGAGGATGGAGAGATGCGGCCACGAACCGAGTATTGCGACGTGAAATTGTTGATTCTGTGTTATCTGTTTACTGCCTATAACTGCAAAACAGTCACATTCGACATTTTTGACAAATTGGAGTTAATACCATGGAGAGTCATCAAATGACAAATACTTTCGATCAACTTACTGATTGATTGATAGATTGATGATTAAGTTGATCGAAAGTATTTGTCATTTGATAACTCTCCATGGTATTAACTCCAATTTGTCAAAAATGTCGAATGTTACTGTTTTGCAGTTATGGGCAGTTTAGCTGTTAACTAAATGAATGAATGAAAGTTTTCTTTAGTTGAGTTCGAGTTGATTTTAGTCATCAAACATCTTGACGAATATTGAGAAAACTGTAAATTTTGTAGTTTGAACATGTAAATATTGTAGTTTTGCATATATAACTTGAGCGCAGTTTCAGTTGTCACTCTCTATACAAATCTCGGTACGCATGCGTTGGCGTTGTTCTAGGCGCAAAAACCGACTTGTATCGTATTTTCTTTCTTACGAACACCTAGATAAAATGATTTTCGGGATACAAAATGTGACAATAGATATTCGCGAATTAAATTATTATGTGTGAACTCGCGAGAAGTGGACCCTTTGGCATGTGCATGAAGAACTCGTAAAGACAAACGAGACTATTTCTGTACCGGATCGGACGACGCACTTGGCGGAAATGAGACGGAGTTGTTTTATAAAATTAAATCACATCACAAAGCACCGGCTATCATCACGTGAAGAACGTGAGACCTCAGTGAAAAGATGTGATCAACCAACGGTTAAAATGAACTGTCCCTTCGAGCTGCGAGTGGCTCATTGCCTTGAGTGATCTATTAGGAGTTGGCACGGTAGTTTATTGGGTTCTATGGAGCAGAAAATTATTCGATTTTATGAATAGAGAGCAATAGTATTTGGCAACGATCCACTCCGTAAAATCGAAACGATGGATTGGATTTTGGCAATGGTGATATTGTTGATTGTACTACATGAATGAGAACAGTTTTTTGAACTGTACAACACCTGGGATTGGGATCAATCAGTTGAGTGTCTACAATTAATAATGATGTGCTGTTAGTAGAGTTATTCTATCACTTTTAATACGATAAATTGTTTTGTGGAAACTTTATCTTATGTATTTTTGGCGTGTGATTGCAAAAGAAGTGAAATAGTTTGTAAAATGAATCTATTCGGTTTGCACCATCACTCGGAATGAAATTTACATGATATCTCATTTGATCGTAAATAGAGTTTCCATCTCGGGATTTGAGGAATTTCGGGAGTTCCCGTTTCCCGGGATTGAAGATCTTATATCCCGGGAATCCCGAAATTAACGTAAATTTTGATGTGAACCAATAAATTTTGATGTGATATAATGAAAATTTTCCTCACACTCAAGCTTTATTCGTTAAAATAGAAAGGCACTAGAAACGGAAGTGAATAAATTGAATATTAATATCATGACGAGACCAAATTGCCAAATAAGTCAAAAATATTTGTTATTTTCGTGCATCTTGAACACAGTCGTTTCGATAAGCCTAGGCGGAGAAGGCTAGTTCGAAAGTATACCTTAACTTAACTTGAAACATTTGTCGACAGTACGATTGTTTGAAGAAAATTGTTTAATATTATGACTCAAATGTTCACCACATTTTCATTTTTGAAACAAATACCAGCAAAGCCATAATTAATCAAAGTTAGCTTTTATTGTGGTGAAAAAAAAAGTCATGTATGAAATACAGTATGTTATAGTTACCTTATTAGTTGTTTTTTTTACAAACTTGTTTTGACGAAATTTTACTTTATTCTAACAAAAATACTTAATTAAAATCTGATAAATCCCGCGATCCCGGGATTTCCCGGGACAAGCATCAATTTTAATACCGAATCCCGGCACAAACAAAACGGCCAGGAAATGGTCACTCTAATCGTGACGTATATCTTTTTTGATCACAGCTTCTTCTGGGGTCTGTAGTAGAGCCGACTTTCACAAACGATGCTCCGTCATTTTTCAACTTTTTACGACAACATTGTTATTAGGTATCGCCAGCTATAGTAACATTACTTTGTCCATCCCACAAATGCAGATAAGTGGGAGAGGAGGACCCTTATTATGGATCAAATCGACTCATGTTGTTTTAGACTAAAAAAATGGAATTTTTGGAACACCTTTTCCAATGACCAACCGACAATGTCCATATCTTTCGAGAAGCAAACAAATTGACTAGATCTAAAATTAATTAATTAAAAGTTCGCAGTCTCAAACACAAAATTTGCAAGTTTTCCCATGAGATAATATGTGGATCAAACTATTGCCCCGCTGATTCGAACATTTCCCCCACTTTGGGTAAAAATGGATTCCAAGAATTTATGCTAAATCAAATACATCTGAAAGCATCTCTATGATAAGCCTAGAAACGCTCCCACATGAAACTTCGAATTAGATTTTATATTTATTTTATTCCACGCAATGAAAGTTCGGCCGAAAATTACAATTTTTACGTCTAAAAGCAACATGAGTCGATTTGATTCATAATAAGGGTCCTCCTCTCCCACTGATCCACATCTGTGGGATGGAAAAAGTTTGAATTTTTTTTAGAAAATGACACTTTTCCGTAAATAACGATTCTATTCTTCACTGCTTGACAGATAATGTTGTGTTGTACAACATCACTACGATTTCAAATGATATTTTGTTCTGAAAATGACCTTTAGTTGATCCATAACTGTGGGGTGACTGTATTATATTATTGTGCTCCCAATTTGAAATTTAACAAACAAGCAAATTTAACAAATTTAAGGTGAAGATAAATCGAAGCCAAACCTCAAATTTTCAAGAGCACTGATCTGGAGAACCGAACACCCGTTTAAGCTGTAAACTTAATCGATTGTTCACCACCAGCGAGTGACCAATCGATTAAGTTTTCAGCTCAAATGGATGTTTGGTTCTCCAGATCCGTGCTCTTGAAAATTTGAGGTTTGGCTTCGATTTATCTTCACCTTAAGCAAACTTTTTGCTGTCATATTGTCTGATGTCAAAAAATTGAAAAATGTAATAATAACGTCAAGTACAAAATTCATATTTTAGGAATGCATGGTCGAATATCCATGTCGGAATTCGAACTGTTAATTGGTAAAAATTGAATTTTCGTCGATGTGGACTATCATTCTGTTCAAAATGACCTTTTCAGAAAGATTACTGATGTAGAATAGCAAGCTGATTCGACGATAGCTAGTAGCTTCTGCAGGATTCTTGTTCGGTTTTAAAATTGGTACCGTAATCTGGGGGCTGGTCACTATTTATAATATTCTCGAGGTTCTAAATTGAATAGGCTTTGCTCTTGGCTCAGTTCGATGCTTGTCCCTTTTTTCTCTATCCCTTTCATCCTTTATTTTTCCTTTTTGATGTGGATTTAACTGTGGCAACCCGTTTTCCCCTTTTTGGCTCAATCTTATATGTGTTGTCTTAGACTTGTTCAGCGTATGGTGATAGTGTGTAAACTTCTTATTGCAAAGTTTCAGACAATTCGCCCGAGAAAAACTCCCATGCCAAAGTGAATCATGGAAGTGCCCAAGTAGCTCTGCACCCTATGTTTGTCTGTATTAGTGAGTCATTGGGCTGGCTTTTTGGTGATGAAGCGCTACTCTCGATGGGGTCTGCCACATGGTGAGGGGACTACTTGCTACTGGAGACGGAGACTGGGTGGGTTCTAATTGCATCGACATGGAAGCCCTGCTGGGGTGATTTTTCAAGTTTCTTCGGATAGTTTGTCCCAATAGAGTACACCGAGGGAATCAACGTGCCTGGTAGGCTTGCTAGGCTACCTGGAAGGGCTCGATCGGCGCACAGTGGCTTAGGGTTATCTGTCCCAACCGTCTTGCTGATCCTCATAATCCGGCACTCTTTGTCGATAGGCGCTCTCCCAAGGACCGAAGGCTTGTACAGCACTTCAGAAGAATATTCCAATTGAAAACTTTTGTTTAATATATCAACCAAGGATGATAAAGTTACTCTAGTAAGTTTGTTGATGAGGATGTAAAAAAATCCATCATCGCCAAGGGGTTTTCATATTTTTTATTTTTTGAATAATAATTCTTACTTCTTCCAAATAAGTCTCCCAATAATTATCAAAAACGTTCTCTTGATTTATAATGCTTTCGAAATCCTGAGTAATTTGATTTTCAAATGGACTAGTAAGTCGTAAGTTGAAATTGTGCGCGCTTTCAAACTGCGTAGCTAGTTTTTGAGCTTTTTCGCAATTAGTTAATACTAATTTGTTTTTTCTTTCAATGCTGGAATTTGCTTCTGAGGGATTTTTTTTTCAAAATTTTAGATAATTTCAAAAAGGGCTCAGAGCCAGGGTCAGTTTTGTTGTAGCTATTGTACAGAGAGGACATGTTTCTATTGTGCGTTGTGTGAAACCAAAGTGATCTCTTCTCCAGTTTCGGCTGATACGACAAACATTAAACCACGAAACAATGGCTACCATGTGTTAACACATTCGTGATCAATCTTGCAAATTTGCCAGCCAAGAAGATCAATATGGAATTGATTATCAAGTTCATTTACGACAAGTTGAAAATTCAATTTTTGAGCATTCAATCACTACAGCATAACTGTAACGAACTTTCAGTTCGATACATTTTGTGTAAATATATAAATTTAAATTTAGCTTAAGTTAATGAATTATTAAAATGAAATTGAATTTAAATTAAACTTTTCCCCGTCACATACACCGCAATTTGAATTCCCTATAAAAGCTCTTCTAGCTATAAAACCATGCGCACTCACACAAAAAGAGCAAGCGAATTTTCCAAGAATAAGCAGATGAGTACCGTAGAAGATTGGGACCTTGTGGAAGCATATGCAAGCGCATGTGTTTATAACAATGTAGCGTTGGTAGCCATCGACCTCTGGGAAACCCTTTCAGGATATATTGACCTCTTGGCTCATAATTGAGAGAATTTCGGTTAGGCTCGGTTGGTGACATTCGTTGCAACCCGAATGATCCTTCTCTTTGCCACAATAGACTGTTAGTCGAAGCAAAGGCAATTTAGAGACTCGGGAAGTCAAATCCGGTAGCGAAGATTTTCAGAATTATCGCGCCTTATCTGAGGGTTTCTGATTGCTACTCGTTCACTTTGTTCTGTATTGTGGAAGAGGTAGGAGTAGTTCACTTTCAGTTCCGCGTCGTGAGGTGTTTAACGGGTGTGAACAGTGACATAGAATCTCTTCGAATTTATTTATTCAAGTTCAACTTCTCTCTTTAGTTAGCGAAAGTAATTGGCGATCTCGATAGTAGCGATAGGAGTACGAGTGTGGATTATTTGACGGAAAGGTACTCACGTGCTGTGTGGTGAAATAATCATTTTGTTAATGCAGTGGCGTTATTTTATTAGATTTGTGGCAAGCGTTCCAAGCCCACCACCTCACAATAGTTCAGAAACTATTCCTGACCCCACTCTGCAGCTTCGAAGAAGCCCGGTGGTACACGTGACCGGAAGGGGGCCGCGTCCGTCCATTTCGCGCCCCGGACAGAGCTAGAGCAGCAATCTTTTTTCAACAAGAGTCAGTGGAGCCAGCAATCAGCGTTTCCCGTTTGCGGTGACGAACGTAAGTACAACGGCCGTACCTTGTTGAAGCCCACATATCGTCGGTGAGGCGCCGTCGGCGCATGAAGTAGTGAGGCGTAGACGCCGGCAGGAGCGCGCTAACCGATGCACTAACTGTCGACCCGGATCAAGCCAACCACCGATCAGCAGCACCGCCGTTCACACCAACAAGACCCCAGCGTCGTTGTCCGACGTAAATGCAAATGTCCGACCGTAAGTAAATGCATGCAAATCCGTGAAAGTCCCATGCGCATGGTGTAGAGTATTTTTGCCCGCTCCCGATTGATGGTTGAAGACGCGTGGTGGCGGCTAAGTTTTTTTGTCGGACGCTAGCTGTTCCCCCAATGTGAATGCCCACACCGCACAAGAGCACGTGAAGAGAGTATAGAGATATAGTAGATGAAGAAACCGAAAATGAATTTGTATATAGCTAGAGTAAGGAAGGAAGAGAGAATGTCGGTATAGTAGGCCTACGATCTACATATAGAAATTAATACGAATAATGAAAGTGCGTTACGTTTTGAATAAATGCATTAGAGTACCACAGACAAACCGACCTGTGTTGAAGTTATTAGTGAACGAGAAGAGGTAATATAGGGGAGGTTTCATGTCACTGGGATTCGTTTAGTAGTTCCTTGCTATTATATTTCATTTTACTGGGAAGGTTGGCTCCGAATCCAACCAAGGAACACTCTCTAGTCTTTCCGGTTCAGTTTGAGGTTTACGGGTACAGCCAGTGATGAGAATAAGTGCGAAAGTAGTCTGAACTATCGGCTAGGTTTCCTTTTCTCGGACTAACAGTCTACGGTATTTTAAAGGAGAGTCTTCTTGTTGCAACAACGTAGCCAACCGTGCTTCGTGCTTTCCTTCCACTATTGGACCCCAAAACCCTTTCCCTTGAGAGGTCTTAGGCCGGGCAACCCTGAAAAAACGGGTGGATGGTCTCCAACCGGAGTGGCGCTCAAGCCATCCGCTAATCTTACCGGAAAGCACGTTCGGACGTCCGGTTACATAACACAGGAAAGTCATTGGTTTACATCGAGTGTCATGCAGAAGAACAAGCCATAGCCGTTACCGAGCGTAATGACGGAAACTATGAGATTACAATGCGTGGACAATGTAAAATACAAGGTCAACGTGTTTATGGAGGGAGTACACGATATTTCATCCCAAAGAGAAAACTCATCGATTGAGAAAGATTTGGAAAGATATGGCGACATTGTTTGGTTGAAGGAGAAGATGTGGACAGAGCCAGCCGTTCTGAAGGGTATTCCGAATGGTGTGAGATCGGTTCGTGTCCAGCTGCATACAGCAATCCCATCATACATCAACATGAATGGAGAATTCACTAGATGGCGTTAAAATCAAAGATGGCCGCCAGATTTTTTTAGTCTCAGATGATAGCTATATCTTTCTTCTATACGATGCCACTACGATTGCTATGTGTTCCAAGGGAAATATGAAATATGTCACGTGAAGATATACCTAAGATTTATAAAGAAAAGGCCTTTTTCGCAAACTGTTTAGCTAGCTGGCGTACGAGGGGTCTACCAATTTGAGAAAATCGAAAAAACCACCCCTTAGTTTTAGCATGTAGGGGAAGATGGGGTAAGAGTGCCCGCCGGGGTAAGACGGACCACCTTCAGTTTGGCATGGAAATGGCAATTTTCTTAAAAGTTCACCAAGCACTTTCCATAAACACAAGATTTTTGACATTCCCGAGCATTTAGTGTGATATTTACATCAAATTTTCCATAACAAATTTCAAAAACAGAGTTTCTGCTCATCGATATTGAATTTGATCTAAATTTAACAGATGCTAACTTAAGGATTTCGGAAGGGATTTTTTTGGAAAAACATTACAAATTACCCGTCCATGCTTTAACATAAATGTGAAACATGCTTCAGTGAAGTGAAATATGAATGGTAAATATTAAGCTTTGAAATAAGGCCATAGTTGTGAAAATTGCGCAAGCGGGTTAAAACCGATCACTGTTGACGGGGTAAGACCGCCACCCCTAATTTATACCAAATAACACTGTTCGACAAAAAAAATTTTTTGGCTGGATCAGGGACGCGGTTATATGGGTCTTGAAGTTCAAGAAAAGTGTAGAAAGAGGCCGTTTTCAAATGATTTGCAGCACCCCTGGATTAGTTTTTGACAAAGTTTGAAAATTTTGCATTTTTCATAAAAAAAAGCGTAATAAGCAAAATATCAATATATTTTCAAATTCAATTATTCAACCATTGAATTAGTCAAATCAATATTTTTTAGCCCTAGATCGCTTCAGGGAAACGTGCACCATTTCAGAAGAATATTGGCATCATTTTTATATATGAATTTGGAATGTTAACGATCATTAAACAAGCATATGAGGATGTGCACCATATAAATACTACTTATTTTTCTATTCCACACATCTGGTTCATTATATAATAATTATTATAGGTTCAAGAAGACGCTTGATTTGGATTTAATTTTTTGCTCCATTTTATGAAGCAATGAGCAATGCAATCCAGTAACATTTGATTTCAACAAGGATACGAATACGGAAAATTGATGCGTCTGTTATGTTTATATGGGCTGGTTGGTCTAATAAACTCTTGGCAGTAATACAAAATTAGGTTGGACACTGACATGTAAGTGGTCTTACATGAGCTAGTCGGTTTATCAGGAGCCGATGGCGAAGTCTGTGAAAAATGTCATAATAATGTTATTTGCGATTTCCAAAGATTTTTAAAGGTATTCATTAAGAATAGATTACCTATCGTGAGGTCCATTTGTGATCAGAATATCCCTAGAAATTACAGACTAACGTAAAATAGCAACCAATAATTCAGTAATCAACATTTCCACATTTTTTGTGACAACATTTGACAGCCACTCAGGCAGGCATGAGATCTTTTTGATTCAGTTTGTGCACAATACTAATCATTTGTGAAAACTGTGTTAGTGGTAACATGCCTGCTTCTTACTTGTAAGATGATACAATTTCTGGTTAAACCATTTCCGATTTTTTTGTTGGTTCTACATTTTACATATTTTTCGGCAATTTTAATCAAACTTTTAAATGGAGCGTTAGTTTCTTGTTCAATGGGATGTTTTCTTCAAATGGGTTTAGTTGTAAGCATATTGGAAACATAAAGAAGTCGACCATTAAGGTTAATTTTAAACTCGTCTCCCATATAAGGACAAACGTGTCCATTTATGAGCCCCCATTCCCATATCCTCGAAACGAGTAAAAATGCTTTTCAATTAAGTGAAGAAACAATTTATCCATACATTTGTGATAAACAATTTTGCGAAACTTCACGTAATTTCTATTTTTCTTTCTTTAAACAAGAAGCCATAGAAAAACAAGTGTTTAACTCATTTTGAATACATCGCAATTATTTGTGAAATTCATTCCAAATCTCAAAACTGAAAGTTTGATTAACATTGCCAAAAAAACATGTGAAATTTAGAACCGAAAAATAAAAAAATATCGGAAATGGTTTAACCAGAAATTGTTTCATCTTACAAGTAAGAAGCAGGCATGTTACCACTAAATCAATTTTCACAAATGATTAGTATTGTGCACAGACTGAATCAAAAAGAGCTCATGCCTACCTGAGCGGCTTTCGCAAAAAATGTGATAATGATGATTACTAAATTATTTGTTGCTATTTTATGTTATTCTGTAATTTTCCTAGGGATATTCCGAGGAAAATGAATGTCACGATAAGTAAACAATTATCAATGAGTACCTATCGAAACATTTAGAAATTGCAAATAACAATGTTATCACATTTTTTTACAGACATCGTCTCCTGATAAACCGACTAACGCATGTAAGACCACTTACATGTCAGTGTCCAACCTATATAAATTTTGTATTTCTGCTGAGAGTTTATTAGACCAACCAGCCCATATATTCACATCACATCACAGACACATCAATTGTCCGTAGTCGTATCCTTGTTGAACTCTCAAATGTTACTGGATTGCATTGCTCATTGCTTTATAAAATGGAACAAAAAATTAAATCCTAATCAAGCGTCTTTTTGAACCTATAATAATTATTAGGGTAGGTGTACCAATTATGGATGCAATATGTCAACAGTATGGATAAAAATCAAGTTTTACCCGCGTTCCTAAAACGTAAGCATGACTTGTTGGTGTTAATTACTAGTTTGAAGCCTTGCGAAGCAGTTGAATTAAACAGTTTTAGTACTAAATTGACTTTAAGCTTCTACAAAATGGTTTTAAAAAGCGTTGTCTTTGTACCAATTATGGCAATAGCGTTCCTAGCATTCGACATAAAAGTGTTCCAATTATGGACTATCGAATATTTGCATGAAATGAACTCAAAAGTCATCCAGAGCGAATGATAATGCAACGCTAATATGTAATGAAGTAATGGCTCATAAATTTTTCCAAAAGTTTTGTGTTAAATGCATGTTAAATCAATTTATTGCAAGGGGTTCATGAGAGCAAATTAATTTTCGAAAAGGAGTCGAAATGTAGTGAAAACGCAAATTATGATACAAAACAGCATTAATAAACTCACATTACCTTTCCAGTGCCTAATTTTAACGAAAAAAGAGGGAAAATTCAAAAATCGAGTGTCACCGAAAACCCTCTCTACCATGAAATTAGCATCTTCCGCTTGCGAACGTTTTCGAACGTGTGATTGAAAAATCTTAGCAAATGCGTACAAAACATGAAGATAATGCCTTACCGAACCTTCCCATCGTGCAAGTCACCAGTAAAACAGCTTTACTTCTTTTATTTCACTGATCAAAAAATGTAAACAAACTGCCTTCAGAGTACTGCCATAATTGGGCTCTCATACACTCCTTGTACCAGTTATCGACATAGTGGAAATAACACGATTTCCAGCTTGAAACAGTAGATTTGATAGCTCACCAGCTAAATTTATTCATTTGTTCTCACTAGGCAACATACATTAATCGGTTGAAGCAGTTTTTTCCGGATGAAAACATACATTTCGTAAGTGGTGTCCTTTAGCAAACTGCTAAGAAGGTGAAATATGTGTGAGGCAAAATTTTCAAATGTTCATTTTTTGAAGCTTATTGCACGAATGTTCTTTACCAAGGTTTAGTTACCATCAAAAACAAATAGGTTTATCATTCCTGTGAATATTAGCCGTTATATTCTAGTGAAACAATAAGAAAAATATCTTTTTGTTCCCACTATTGCCATAATTGGTGCTATAGCCATAATTGGTACTTCTACCCTATATAATGAACCAGATGTGTGGAATAGAAAAATAAGTAGTATTTATATGGTGCACATCCTCATATGCTTGTTTAATGATCGTTAACATTCCAAATTCATATATAAAAATGATGCCAATATTCTTCTGAAATGGTGCACGTTTCCCTGAAGCGATCTAGGGCTAAAAATATTGATTTGACTAATTCAATGGTTGAATAATTGAATTTGAAAATATATTGATATTTTGCTTATTACGCTTTTTTTTATGAAAAATGCAAAATTTTCAAACTTTGTCAAAAACTAATCCAGGGGTGCTGCAAATCATTTGAAAACAGCCTCTTTCTACACTTTTCTTGCACTTCAAGACCCATATAACCGCGTACCTGATCCAGCCAAAAATTTTGTGTAACGAACAGTGTAATTGTATAAACCATTTTAAAAGTTGTAAATACGTTGTACATTACTGTTCAATTAAAAAAAATAATTATGTGAAAAATACCAAATCCACATATTTTTTTCCAAAATATAGATGTTTCAAGGTAATAATAAGTATATATTTAAGTTTTTTGAAATAAATTAAAATGATTCAATATCCACGTTATTCAATGTAGAATTCATAAAACATTATACTTTTTAGAGTCACAGGGAACTGATATATTTTTTCGCAAAATTGTGTACGAAAATCGTGATGGTCGTTCTTACCCCGTGGGTGGGCGGTTTTACCTCGTCGTTAAAAATAATCGTGATAAGACATCACTTTTTCAAAGCTTCAAGAAATAAATATTTTTTAGAAATACAACACCTATGATATTTTTTGATCATGCCTAAGGCTTCAAAAAACGACATGCTGCGTCGAAAAAGGATTGATTGATTCTTGATTTTGACATATGAATTAAATTGCTTAGGCGGGCGGTCTTACCCCGTCTTCCTTTACTAGCGATCAGTGACATAAAATTGGAATTCTAACGATGGGTGCCGATAGCAGCCTGGTTTCAGCGAGAATTGCCCTGGTGGAATGAGTATGTGGAAATTAAATCAGTGTCTTTTCTCATATGGAAATATAGTACATTGAAACGACGTTAGAGAGATACTATGGATTTTTTTTATTCGACGTTGATCATTTTATACAACGATTATTTGACCAACCCAGATGTTTTGAGTTAAATCAACAATGTTAAAGCGAAGATGCTGGCGCTGCAAAAATAAATGTCAAACGACCGTAAACGTTCTGAAACCTACATCGGTGTGGAAAATTCTTCAATTTTTCAGTTAGGAGAACAAAAACAAAGTAGGGAAAAAACTAATACTAAAATTATTCGTATAATGGTCAAGATGAAGCGGATATTGAGATTGTCACCGAAGAAATTTTTTAAAACTCTAAAACTTTATACTAAAAGTAATGTAGTTATCGCAAATTAGTTCAAGCTGCAAAAAACTGTACAAGATAATTTTTACAGCAAATCTTAGGTTAATGGATCCTATTTGAGAAGAAGAGTTGTTTCAAGTTATTAAAACCAGCCAGTAAAGAAAATGTCCTGGGAAAGATGGATTAACATAAAACTTCTGTATTAAATGTTGGGAAAACATTAAGACAGAGCTTCTTTCAGTAGTAATTGAAGTGATAAACGGAAAAAAACATCAACCAAATCTTCGGAAGGAGTCATAGTATTGATCAGAAAGAAACAATCAAATAATGACATACAAGTAGATTTAGGCCAATAACATTGTTGAAAATAGACTATAAGTTAGTTTCAAGAATCCTTAAACACAAATTAGTAAAACTGAATGGAGCTTTACTATCAAATACACAGTGTTCAAATGGTTCCAGAACTATTTTTAAAGCCACTTGTGGTACAAGAAATAAAATTGTGGAGATAAGTTTATAAAGACAAAAGGGTTGTTCTTTCATTCGATCTTAAAAAGGCTTTTGATAGGGTGAATCTCTAGTGTATTTTTTTCGACTTGGACAAAAATGGGTATACATAACAGATTCGTAGATTTTAGAAGGTTATGCCAGGATAACACATATTCAAAGATTCTTATTAGTGGTAATATGTCTGAAACGTTTAGAATTGAAAGATCAGACCGACAGGGAGATCCATTGCCAATGATTCTGTTTTGCTTGTATCTTGAGCCTCTTTAGTAAAAGCTTCAGAATATTTGTGAAGCTGATATGGACTTACTGGTTACAGTTATGCGTCAATTTTCACCTTTTTTACATAATTATACTGGTCGACATCTATCAGCATTTATAATCATTTCTGTTCTAACTTGTTCGAGTGGGGCAAGAGTTTCTTTTTAAGATTCCTAGCTCAATTCAAAACAAAACTTATAAATGTCATGGTGGTTCGAATGCTATTCAAGTAAAAGAATTTCACTCCAAATATTATAAAAATCGATTGAGATTTGGAAAAGTTATGGCTATTTGTTGTTTTTCGACGTGAATATTGTAATTTTTGGTCAAACTTTCGATGAATGGCACCAAATGAAGATAACATATTTTTCAATATTTTATGTTAGGGCGTTTCTAGGGCTATCATAAGGGTGCTATGAAGTGTATTAGTTTTTGCATAAATACTTGGAGACGATTTTTGGTCCATAGTAGGGCCAACCCATGTATAAACCCACGAAAAAAAATGAAAAATGCCTGAAATCACCAAAATATCATCAAATTTAGCCAAATTTGCCTGATCGTGCGAAAAATGTCACCAAAATTTTACATATCCACTTAATTTTGCGAAAAACAGCTATTTTAGGGTATATTACAATTAATCCTGTTTTGGGCATTTTTTTTAAACAAAATTTAGTGTGTATTTTTCAGCAAACATGAGTTTAAGCTGGTATAAAGTATGCCTGTACATGGGGCCCAGATAGCCGTAGCGGAAAACGCGCAGCTATTTAGCAAGACCAAGCTGAGGGTCGTGGGTTCGAATCCCACCGGTCGAGGATCTTTTTGGGTTGGAAATTTTCTCGACTTCCCAGGGCATAGAGTATCTTCGTACCTGCCACACGATATACGAATGCAATGGTCATTGGCATAGTAAGCTCTCAGTTAATAGCTGTGGAAGTGCTCATAAGAACACTAAGCTGAGAAGCAGGCTCTGACCCAGTGGGGACGTAATGCCAGAAAGAAGAAAAAGAAGATGTGTGGCTTCGTAGCCGTGCGGATAGTGTCACCGAGGCATTTAGCCGCATCGTGCTAAGGAGCGTGGGTTCGATTCCCGCCTCAGGCCGAAAACTTTTCGAGAGGAATGTTTTCTGACTGTGCCACTGGGCGTTGCATGCTAGTCCGTTGTCTAGTGTGGTGCTTCCTTCAAAGGGCAAATAGTACACTGGAAGCATTAACGTGTAGTGTCTTTTTTTTTTTAAAAAAAAAGATAAACGTGCCTATTTTGCGCGGCGTGTGAGGTGACACTAGTCGAATGAGGTGACAATTGTCGACTCGCTCCCATTTGATTAACATTAGTCGTCTCACGTCACTCGCGGTGAGAGCGACTCGTCTCGACTCACACGCCGCGCAGAATAAGCACAAAAGAAAGACTGTCATAGAAGTACCGATATTTTGTGTTTTAGCCAGCGAACTTTTGCCTCACACTCAGTGCCGGATTTGGGCTTCGGGGGGCCGGGTCAGATCTCTTAACGGGGGCCCTTGGTACAAACAGATCGGGAAAGCTTAGTATTATGAGAATAAGATATTCGGAAAACTCAAAAACAAAATGTAATCATACTCGAATTTGACTACACCCACATCACAACGTAAATGTTGGGTAAAATAAATCATCTGTATAAAATACATGAGAAGTCATGGATGATAAGATTGAATTTTGACCAGAGAATCAAATTATCATCAAAATAGTTTGTTGCAACTGTTAACATAAGGACACAATCAAAAGCAAAATTGTCATGACAATCACAGAGCGCAACATTCTTGCATACTTTTCAACTCGCGATTAATCAGTTATTTGAAGCACAAACCAAATTTATTTTATGGATGCTGTTTGATAGTGTGTCAATGTTTACCAACACGGAGAAAGTTCTCGAAAAATGCAATGCGAAGCCCAATAAATCGCTGCCCACGTGGTGATCGATCTTTGTCATATTGTGTTCAAGTGATGATAAACTTATGTTGCGGAATAAAATTGTTGCAACAAGAGTAGGAGGTGACAATGTCTTTGTTATTGCGTGTTGAGTGACAATTGATTCACTGATTTTGACTGAATCATTGTAAGTGTTCGTAGTACATTGTGGAGTGTTTTTGAGATTTTGTTTAAATTTGTGTCGTGATTTTGTGAAAATACAGTGCAGGTAGTGTCCGTATATGTCATGCAGTTTTCTCTGTCAGTTCGATATCAGGTCATAGTAGAACAGTCCACCGTACTATGCCATCATCCACCATCAACGCTATAGGAGCTTATAATACCCCCACCACCAGAGGGATGGACAGGATACGTTGGTACCCTTCAACGGGTAGCGATACGGGAATCAATATGGTCGTGTTAACGGGCACGAAAATGGTCTGGGTCACCGACCAATACCGATAGGACATTGACCTATGTACAGTACAATAAGATCACTGATCGAACAACCATCAACCGATGAAGGTTAAGTGAGTTCAAACCATGTAGTGCAGAGCTGGTGAAAAAGTTGTATGAAGATCGATCGAGTGTGTGGTGCAGAATTGGGCTACAGGTAATTAGCAAACCACAAACCTGTTGCAACCCTCAAACCCAACTCCACACTCTGTAGGACCCCGCTGTTTTGGACAGAACTTCGGTTCTGGCGGTTCATCAACCAACCTCCCCCTTCCTTTTACGTTGGGCAGTTCCGGCGAAGACGCCATTAACCGAGTCCGTCACCATACTCGGAGGCCCGGGGAATGGACGAGGTCCAGAAATGTCGTCATCGTCATCCCAAAATGGAAGGAGTAGGTGAGAAGCCGACAATCATCGTAGACGCAGCAATGGAGAAGGTCGTGGTGATGGATGGTGGAAGAAGAGGGGCCCCGAAGAAGTTAGAAGAAAAGGATAGGTTAGAGTAGATTAAGAAAGTGGGAAAGCTGTGAAAGTTAAGGCCGGAAAAGTCCAGAACAAATGTAGTTTGTGTCGAAACCAAGTGACGTGAATTTTTATGTGTGACAGTGCGATAATTTCCTGCCTCGCGAAAAATTGTAAGAAGTAAGCATGCCGACCCTGAGGTCATGTTTCAGGGAGTCTCAGGTTTTATGTTTACACTTATTTAGTCCCAGCCAAGGTGAATATTAGACGGACTATATAACCGTGATATGTATGATACGCGTTAAAAGGCTCTAGAGATTAGTTCAAAGTCAGAAGATCAACTGATCTGTTTATTCTCTCGATCGGTTATTTAACCGTCTTCTTATTTTGGCATCACCCGAAGGCAGACGATCATTCGATGTTCGTTCTCGTTCGTTCGAATGCGCAGGGTATTTACACGAACATAATATTGAATATACAACATCAGGAAGGCTCCCCTCTAAGCTAACCAGCAGTAACACTTTGGCGCCCATCTTAAAATCGTCTTATCGGCAGTTTTTTGAAAGGGTCAGTTCGGAAGATCGCACTGGATTAAACTGGTTTCGACGGAGGTCTCTGGTAAAACTTCCAGGCCTTCACAAACTTTACTTACCACATTTGGACTTACTCTTTCTTCTTTCACAGTTTGCAAAATTATTTCATTTGCAACGGAGGGGTTCTGTTGTCCAGTAACATTGTGATCATTAAAACGATTGTTCAAAAAGAACGTCGGAGTTCAAAACTAGTCATTTTTTAATATTAATTTCCTATTGGAGCAATTCTATGTGTTTGTGATGTGATTTCGGACGTGTGAAATGAAAAGGCCAAAAAGAACCATAGATTTTATTTACAATGAGTTATGTGTATGTGTACAATTAGAATTTTCAAATTTTCTAGATTTTCGAATTTTTTAGGCATTTTCAATTTACTAGGTTATCAAATTTTGCACTGTGATACTCTTAGCTCATAATTAGTTCTTTTTAATTTCAAATTTCATTACAAACTACGTTGCGCGACAAGACCCATTCAGAAGTGGTGATTGATGTGATGAGCATTTTCGTCACAGTGGAGTTGAAACACCTGAAATGAAACAAAAATGAATTATTAATTAACTGAAATGTTTCATAAATGAAACTCATTGAGGATCCCGACAAGAGTTTGATGTTTGAGAAGAGTTGGGTTTCCACAAACAAACGACTGTTTGCGTGTTGGAGACTGGTTTCTATCAATGAACCATTTAGAAAATCTAATTCTTTTAGGTAAGAATTCCTAAAGTTTTCTACAACGTTGTTCTTCCGGTCAAAGATTTGCCTCAATCTGATTTGGCTGTGTTTTTTGTTTGGTATCAGTCCTAGTACTGCGAATTTGAATTCGGGTACTAAGGCCAAATGATTTTCAGACTCTGTTGAGAGTAAAATGAGAGCAGGTATGCTGAAGAAGCAGTAATAGCAAATCGTTAAGTATTTTATTTTATTCTGAAGCCATTTTCTGATTTACTACCACTATTTTTCGAAAAAATGCATCTATCCTGACTCGAAAAAACATTATGCTTTTAAATACTAAATTTGATTTTCGTAGCGGTAAAAAGGAACAAACGATTATCTAGCGAGGCTTTAATCAGACATTCAACTCGTCTTTGCAAACAAGGAGCAATTGCTTTCAGAAAAAGCACATAAGCACAACAATCGCGGTCAACTTACAACTTCCAGAATTACCAATATGAGCCGTCCCCAAGGCTAAGTATTAGTTGCTTTACAATTTTAATGTTTCCGATATTGACCACAGTTTGGAAGAACTATGCACACTTAGACAACTTGCAGATGATGCTCTAGTATCTGTAAATAGCCCATCGAGCGAAAATCCGGTGAAGACATAGCAAACTTAGCTCGATAATCTATCCTTTTATGCTAGTAATTTAGGAATCTAGGAAAATATAATTGTATAAAAATTCTGTAGATGTGGGTCAAAACAAAAATAAATTCTAAACTCTTAGTGAAAATTGCAATATTCTAACAAATTATGTGGATTTGGATCAGATTGTTGTAAATTCAAAGCTCTTAGTAAAATTTGCTTTATTACAACAAAACCATGAAAATAATAATACAAATGTATTGAAATCTGGAATGAAAAAGACTGCAGTAGAATATGGAAATACCGAAATTCCGGTAGGATTTTAGATGTGTTTGATAGCATAGTAACTTCAGTATCGTGATAGTAAAATCAAGAAAATCTATGAATCTTCATGATCATACCAGGACAACGAGCACTATACTTTTGGCAGTATCTTTCCAAAAATTTGGAAAAGTTTGCTATTATTAACCCGCAAAAAGTTTGAATTGTTGCTATAATTTTGATTATCGAATAGAAGGATTTTTATTGGAACTGAAAAATTGAACCAAACATTGAATTTGCTACCCACTTAAAAAAACATAATCTCATGTCATAATATCTCTATTAGAAATGTATCAGAATTGCATTTTAAATTTAAAATCATCAATGTAAAAACAATTCATTGAATAGTGTTTCATTTTTTTCACTTCTCGGGGGGCTAGGGGCATTTGCCCCCTCGGAGCCCCCCCCCCTCGAATCCGGGCCTGCCCACACTAGATTCGAACTCTTGCCCTACCGGTGGGGCAAAAGTTCGTTTAAGACAATCAATGTTGAAACTGTTATAACTGAAAATGGGTAAATATTTTGACACAAGTTAGTTCAGCAAAATTATAGCCAATATGTTGAAGGTTCACTGTATGGTATTTGTTTCATTTGCTATTGTTTTCCTGGAAATTTTGATCATCAGGTATCGGTATCAGAAGGCCGGCTCCAAAGGCACGTTCCCCACCAGTTGGGAGATTTGTGCCATCGCCATATTTGAGCCTATTTCATCATCTACCCGATGGGAGAGCAAAGGGAAGGGAAAGATGGGAGGAAATAGGAGTGGGGTCCCTTGAAGAGGGAAGATCGCATAAGCGAAATGAGAGCATGTAGCTCCATACCACAATGGGTTCGAACAGCGCCCTAAAAAGGGCACTGCAAAACGCATGAGCGTAAAGAGAGCCTATAGCTCATTACCACAGCGGGTTAAGAACAACAGAATGTCCTGAAGATTCAGGCTTCTGTATTCAGTTTCACTTAATAAGTGTTTACCAAGTATTTGGAATCGCATTTGCGCAAAAACTGGACAGTTACATATCAGGTGATACGAAGTTCCATAATCGGAGTCACAACTATCACACACAAATGAGTCAGCACGCTGAATATTTGCCATGTGATAGTTGAGTCGGCAGTGGCCTGTCAACGCTCTGACCAAGAGACTGCAATTCTGCTTTGACAGATTTGTTAAATACTTCGCCACCTTTGGAGATGGCTCAGTAATATACAATTTTGTTTGACGACACGACTCCAAACTATTCCAATATTGCTTGTGCTGAGTTGCCGCCCAAGAGTTTATCTGAAGCTTCACCCAACACTTCGAAATTGGAATAGCCGGCTCAGGGCCAATGAAGTCATGCGATGCTCCATCGCGAGCTAGCTCATCAGCCAATTCATTTCCAGCGATGGAAGAATGGCCAGGTACACAAGTTAGTTCAGCAAAATTATAGCCAATATGTTGAAGGTTCACTGTATGGTATTTGTTTCATTTGCTATTGTTTTCCTGGAAATTTTGATCATACCACTAAGGTCGAACTTTTGCCCCACCTTACTCTAACGGAAAAATGTCCACATTTCAGATGGGAAATTTTTTGGAAGAATGTATTCAGTAGACAAGTTTCTTCAGACCATCAGGTAATGTGGTTTCTCCTAATCAATGAGAAAACCATTTGTGCTGAAAAACAGTTTTGGCTTGGCAGTTGAGTATAACCAAACTGTTTTTTCCCTCATGAAATTGAGGAATTAAAGCATAGGTTTTCTACATGCCCCAAAATTGGTGGTTTACTGTAACACACATTAAATTGTTAAATATTAGGCGTAAACTTAGAAATATTAGTTTTGAAGATTTCAAATTTGCAGTTCTGAGTACTTGCAATCAGTTAGAAAGAAAGCTCGCATCAAACATGTTTTTAGAATTTCATAATCGAGAAGATGTATCTGTGGAAGAATTAAAATTAATTATGCATTGTAATATATACCTAGGGTTAGTACATAGATAAAAGAATATCACGGTGACTCTGATAGAACAACATTAATATAAAAAAATCAGTATCGCTCAAACATCTACCAAATGAAAGTTTAGGCTTTCCCCTTTCATTTGAGACTGGTTTGAAAATGTTCTATCGGGGGATCCTGAACATTTTTTTCAAAACAGTACGATGCCGTTATTTTTTATTACTGATTTCTAAATTATGGTCCACACAGTCATTTTCTTTCATGCTTATCTAGATAGCCATGAGAAATTTTGCTACGAATAGTTAACCAACAAATAAAAATGGCTTAGCATTATACCATTTTTTAATCTAATTATTTAATCCAAATTTTAATCCAAGTAACTACGGTCAATACGGTTTACAAATGCTCACTATTGTACATTACTACAGCTCAAAGAAGCTGTCGATCACATGCTTCGGAGTTCTCCGAAACCTTAACACGACTCCAAGCAACTTGAAAATCGAAATAAACGGTATTACTGGCTTGTTACCCGTATTTGCTGAAACCACTTCCTGTGATTTTACAAAAATCCGGGATATGATAGTGCAATACAGTCGACTCTCCACATCTCGATGTTCTATATCTCGATATCTCTCCCTATGTCAATGATTGCTTCGGTCCCTTCATTCTGCATACGATTTCTCTCTCCATATCTCGATATCCTCCTTATCTCGATATCTCCATATCTCGATATAATCCTGTTGATTCTTTGTTCCCAATTTTCTCTCTATATGTCGATATGAACATTATCAAAGGTTGCTAGACCATATTTAAGCGATTCAGAACAATTTGGAAACCCGAAATGAAGTTTGTTTGTTCATTATTTTCCTAGTAATGGAGTGATTTTCAATCTAGTGTTCATTAAATTAATGTTCTTTGTCTCGATCTCTCCCTATCTCGATGGTCCCTTCGATATCGAGATGTGGAGAGGCGACTGTATATGGAACTTCGAGCTATTAGGTACAAGGATGGAAATCTAGTGATCATGACAAAATCCACGATGCATCGCGATTGTTCTTTATCGTGCGATCATAGCAACAACGATTAACCTTTTGTCGTTAAGATATCACAACAAACTACGCTCCGCGATTAATGCATCGTTCTGCGTGTGGGCTAGTGATTAAGTGTTCGCGAGCCATAGTTTTATCATTCTGAGGATTGATCCATTATTATCTGTTGATTTCCCTTCGGATATATTGTATGCGATTCTAAAATCATTCGGGCATGGTTTTAACAAAAAATAATTGCGCGAATACGCTATGATTCAAGTTGATCGCTACTTGTAACATTATCCGATAAACTCTTTGTCCCACGACAAACATTGCATCGGATGCTCCTTATGTCGGTGCAATGCGCACGTGGTGAGGTTTTCAAATCATGCTGCTGCAAGAACGACGGCCCTCTTAGACCGTTCGAATACCGTGTTGTTTGTCGCTAGAGATGATTTTTTTTCCTTCCTTGATTAGGTAAGCCTGCTTCAATCCACGTTTTTGAAAAGTTCTCAATCTTCTCTGTAAAATCATCAGCCAAACTCTTTTGAAAACAACTTTTATGTACCTGATCAAATTGCTCGAGCACCTGAAATACAATTTTTCATTGAAAAGAGATAATTTAGAGATTAATACGATAACTTACAGTTGCTAGCAAGCTTAGATCCCAATTCACTTCCAAAACATGTCGATTTTTCAAAAGTTTCTGACAGTTTCGGCCGGTGAATCCATATTTGCTGTGGCGTTGGCAACTGCTGATCTTCACCTGTGGTAAATGAATTAATTTTAAGGTCATTTTTATGAATCACACAATCAAACTGCTGATCCTTACCCATTCCTCGGCAATATTTAGATCAATGGATTCTTCTTTTTTTTTGTAGATTGCATTTACAACTCCTAGCGTTATATGCAAGGACGGCGGTGGGCAAAGATAAACTATTTTTACGTCGGGTGATCCATTGAGCAGTGGCTCGTCAATACAATTGAACAACTTTGCCAGTTTATGGTCCGAGCCGAGAATATTTCATTTCGCGGACAGCTCTTGGATGTGACCAGCTACATTGGATAAATTGTTTTTTGGCGCGGTACAGTATGGGAAAATAAACGTTGAACTATGTCCCATTATTACGCAAAGCAGATTGACAATCTTCAAATCTCCAGCAATGAAGCACATGAAATTGTTCAAATGCAACAGTGTCGTCCAGATTTTATCAATATTGCCATATTTTTCCGGAACGCCAGGAGCAACAGCAACAGCATTTTTACGCCTTGAGTCCTGGTGACGTCGGAATTATGCTCGATAATCGACAGGGTAACCTTAAAGGGTCCTCCTCCTTCATCGACACCAATCTTGCAGAACGAACTGTCCAGGTCATCCGCCTTTTGGACGTTACATAATCAACCAACCCCTGAACGTTGTTACAGTGTATTACAGGTTTAAATACCGTTTCTGAATTCTCGTTTCATGGAAGTGTAGATGTGCTACCTCAAAAAAACCCTGAACTGATTGGTTAAGTCTGCTGATTTTGAAAGCGATATATGGGGCGATTTCAACATCCAAACCCCTTAGACAGCTGCTAAGCTGCAACGTTCGTCTGGTGCTCAAGTCACACATTTTTTTTAATCAAAAAACAAGTCATCAGCGGACAAATGGGGTTTTTTGGTTGCACAGAAGTTGAAGTCAATTTCCAGTTGGATGGTAAACCGTGTAGATTCGACAGCTGCACTTAACCCTCTTCATCTGTCTGTTTTTGTCTTACATATTGAGCAACAGGGGATTCACCAGCGTGAGCAGTCTGCATGATGCTGACCAAGTTGCGTTGCGTTGTAGCACTCGTACAAATATGACGCATGCCTTTGTGCTTCTCTGAGTAGCAGATCAAACACAAGTTCAATTGGGTCCTAAATTTTTTAATGAAATCTTGTTTTTATTCAATAACAAGAAAGAGCATCTTACTGCAACTACTTTAGCAATATTTCCCGCTCAAGTAACGGCTATATCATGTTTAAACTTTAATTTAAAAATTGGGTCCATAAATGAACCTTGACACTTAAGATCATGTTTGACGTTCGCTTAGTCGACAAAAACACCACAGGGGTTTTAGTTTTACCACTAGGGTTGTTCCTATCTGACATTTCAGAAAGGACACGGAAAACAAAATACACCCAAAATTTGAGTTTAAGCCAAGAAGTGTGACAAAATCTAAAAAATGTTTTTTGGACTCAAACCAATGGAAAACATTAGAAAATTGAGTAAACATGTGTTATTGGCCTAAACTTAAGCGTTTGGCACTAAAATTGGGACAGGGCTTTAGGACCCTATTGGCATTTCCTATTCAAAAAAAAAAAAAAATGTTCAGGACCCCCTGATAGAACATTTCCAAACCGGTCTCAAATGAAAGGGGAAAGCCTAAGCTTTCATTTGGTGGGTGTTTTAGCGATACTGATTTTTTTATATTGATGTTTTCTACCAGAGACACCGTGATATGCCTACAAAAACACGTTCTTTTTAATATGTAAAGTTGTAAATTGTAACCTTGTAATAAATCACAAAATAATGGAAATAAACACGTTTTTAGTAAGGAAAACAGGGTCGAATTGAGAAATTATATTTTCAAAATTTGTGTTTCTTAATTGAGTGGTACGTTTTCAAAATTATTTTTGCAGATCCTGCCATATAATTTTATAGCGCGATGAAATTGCCTTATCCTCACGTTTTAAAGACGGATAAATTGTTTAAGATCGTCTATAATCACGGATTCGAATTTTACATTGCTTCAGGCCTTTAAGTTACAGCGATTAATAGTAGGTACTAATGATTTTCCAAAGCGTGATGTCATTATGAAAGATTCCGCTGGAATGGACAGAAAAAATATTAAACATCCTTGTCTTAAAGTCTTATGCAGACGTAATATCCGTTGATCATTTCCCACCAATTTTATTTTATACTGATGACCAATGGATATGAAACAAGCTTCTTCAAACAACGATCAGAACTGATGAAAAAAGGTCAGCTTACACAGCTAGTTGCGAAATATGTTTATTTGTGCAAGAAGCTTAGAAAAAAGCTACCAATTTGAAGACAATGCACTTATATTTAAGTAACTAACTTGCCTTGCTTTCAATTTAATCTCTTGGCAACAGTCGTCGTGCAGCTGTTGATGTACCTAACGTTCTGTATCTAGAAAAAATAAAACAAAATGTATGCACAATCTAGTCATGAAAATGATAATTTATTAGCTCGCAGCATCAGTACGGGTATTCACTAAGGTATTTTCACGAAATTTGGCAGAGTATTTTGTAACGAATCCGAGTGTATTATTGTAGTCAAATCAAGGCAGGTACATGATAGCCATCTCATCTCCTTCAGAACTCAGCGCTTATTATAAATTTTCATTAGATACACATCTAGCTCAAAAAGAGGATGTAACCAGCAGCGCGATCTCAGATGGGACACAAAGAGTGACAATTGTACCACCGGCCAGAAGATAGACAAACTTTGCGAAAAATTAACTAACAGAAAATACAAATTTGTTTTAGGCAACGTGAACGCTCTTTTCTCTTACTTCCCGCTCAAATCTAGGTAACGTGCAGTGGCATCCAATCTACATCCCGAGCAAAATCATATAATAACAAATTTCTATCAACAGCAGTTGAAATCATAAGAAACTGATATAATTTTGATAATAAATCTTCGAGCTGTTTGGTAGAATAGCTATAAGTAGATGAAAAAAAAAAACGAATTTAGTACTCTACCATTTAATTCCACTAGAGTTTGTATCCTTTGACAGATACAGTCGAGTCTAATACACGACACTGAAGACGGCCTTACAGTTGAGGTCGAAATACGCGTATCTGTCAAAGGATACAAACTCTAGTGGAATTAAATGGTTTAGTACTAAATTCGGTTTTTCATCTACTGATATAATTTTGTTATGAAGATGTTTTTTTTAGTAATTTGTTATATTTTCGTAGCAGTTTTAAAATAACATTTATCATATTTTTGAAATGGTACTTTAGTTATGTAGCTTGTAGGTTGAAACGCCCATCTAGTGAATAGGGAGTCGTGGGTTCGATCCCCTCCGGAGCTCGTGGATTCTTTTCGCAGTTTCAATTTAAATTTGTACATTTGATACGCGTTTCATCGTGTACAGGAAAACTTCAAAGCCTTATAAAGATAAAGTTCCTTAAGCTGGAATAGCCTAGAACTTGATAATTTAAATGTACAAAACAAAAGTGCTTTGCGTAAAAAAAAACTGTGAAAATACAAGCCAATGACTCAAAGGGATGAGCCAACTTATTCATATTTTTTTGGCTTTTGAGTCAAGTTAAAAATTGCAAGCAAGAGTAATGAAAAATTTGAGATTTTCGCAACGCTGATACGTTGTTAATTTTCGTTATTTCAACTAGGGTAAAAGCACCGGTTTTGGCCAGTCTAAGAGAAAATGTCAATAAAAAATAAATGGGAAGCCGTATTTATACTACAAATATGTCAAATGCAAGCTTTCAATCCATATTAGGGTAGGTGTACCAGCTATGGACATAATGCTTCCCTATTTCGCCATACGTGCTAATTTGATTATTTTCAATGTTTTAATCATTCTGTGTGTTTTAGTAGTTTGACATCAAATGGATCTTGATGTCAAAACATTCAAAAATATTCAAAATGTGAAAATTTTCGGGAAAACGTATATGGCCAAATAGGGAACCACTATTGCCATAACTGGTACACTTTCCCTATGTGTGTAAAATATCAAAACTGAGTTATAGCCATTTTTTCGCTTTGAAAAACCCGTTGGTCAATATAGGCCAGCGGAACCAGTTTTGGCCAGAGATTTAACTTCGGTTCCTATATTGGCCAATCGCATTGATTTCTCACGAGATTGGCCAAATTAGGAGTGCCTTGGCCAAATTAGGTGTACGGGAGTTAAAATAATAAGGAAAATGAATAGTTTTTCTTACATTTTGAAACAATTTGGACGAGTAAATGAATGTAGCTCTATCATGTGAATGTGATCAACTGAACACAAAAGGTTTCATGCTGATTGGCTATGTAAAACGGTGTATAATCCCTATGGCTAACAACTGGCATATGGCCAAAACCGGTGCTTCTACCCCACTAACGGTACGGCTGGTGATATAACATAAGTCACATCAGACAAACACATTCTGTTACAGTTTTGTTTCTTCCGAGTGGTCGGAATCGTACGACACCGACACAACAACGTGAGCTCTTCATAATAAATTATAACGTAAATCTAAACATAGAACATTAGCAACCTGTAATGCTTTGTTATGGCGTCCTGTTGTCATTTTTAACTTGGCACCAAGTGCGGGTCGACGAACACAAGTGGTTGACCGACCGGTTGTTACTGAAGCGGAACCTGATGAAACTGTAGCAACGTAATCCCAGTTTTTTTTCTCGATCCAACCGTCGTAGCTGACGAAATGAGACCGAAAGTTCATACCCAAGCGGATGATGAGAATAAAACGGCAGTGTCTTCCTAAATTTGGGGTGTAAATTACAATATACGCACTTTCTGTCAGGAGTTTTCTTAATAACGCATTCCTTCGCGCGCAATGATGTCTCAGGTTAAGATCTGCCGATTACGACTAAGAAATTCAACTCGTAAGCACTGAATCTCATCATTCTACCGTGTTGGATCAAAAAAGTGCAACAAAATTTTGTATTATCGTGCTTTCAGTTTGCATGTATAACAATTCAGTTCACCAAAAGGTACCTAATAGAATTGATAGATAAATCCAAGTCAAATGGATTAAAAAACAATTTCTCGACAAAGCTATAAAGTCAAATCGATATATTTTTTGTCTGGTGCGAAACGCTAATCAACACGAATCAATCGAGAGCATGTCAAACCAGTATGATATATCCTACGGCTAACATGCACATGCATGCCATACTTAGTGCTTTACGTTCAGCATAAGTGACGTAGAAGTGCGCATCGTACCTTTGTGCTGTGCGTACACGAATTCTCTCTGCTCTTGGAAGTTTTCTTAAAAACTACCTAAAGCAATAAAACAGTACTTTTCAGTGCTACAAAAACAGTGCTTTTCAGTGCTAAAATTAAAAACGGACTTTGCAGTGCTACTAAAACAGTACTTTTCAGTACTATTTTTTCTACTATTGATCCCTTTACGATCCTTATTTGGACCCGTGCCCTCGAGTATTCGTTGGACCTGTTGGCGAAAACTAGCGGTGGTAATCCTTCTTGGACACTGTCTTGGGAAAAAAAACCTCTTAGGATGTTACGTCTTCTTTTGTTTATTCACTAAACATGGTTGCAACTACAAACAAAAGGAAGGGTGAATCTCTGAATTCACAACTTCCTTCCAAAAAAGTGGGATTTAAAACTGTCATTAAACGTAGAAAGAATGGAAGAAAGGACGTGTCTCCGGAATGCGAACTTTCCTCCAAGGGTGAGATGAATAATGTTGATGACAAATTTTCCGAACACCAAATCGAAGCAGCCCCTAGCCCAGGCTTTTCGATTCAAGTCACGGTAGACACAACAATGTAGGCTATTCCCACGTGTTAACAACGATTTTCCATCAAAACATGTGTCGTCATTCCTATCGTCAAGCGGGTTTGGGGATTTGAGGATAATAAAGGAGAGCAGGCCTTGCTTTCTTTTGCACTCGTTCGAGGTTGGGATGGGGCTCCGCACAAAAATCAGTCCCTCTCTTTCACTCTTCCATGAAATATGTAAACAACAAGGCCAGTAAACGTCAAAATCCTATACGAAATGAAAACAGTGCAGAGCCCCATAGGAATGACGTCACTGCCAAATGTCATTTTTCGGAATATAATACCTTGCTTCTTTTTACCGTAGATTCAAGTGACGAAGCAAAGAGTGCCGCCTATCGTGGTCAGTCGTTCCGAATTTGGGGAATTTAGGCAGGAGATCTTCAACTCCATTAGGGGAATCAAGGCCTCCTTCCAAATCGCAAAGAAAGGAGACTGTCGTGTTTTGCCGGAAACTCTTAAAGATCATGAACTTCTTCTCAAACATCTTGAAGAGAAGAAGCATGACGAAACTGAACGATTGTTGAAAGTTGTCTTGAAAGGTCTCTCAAGTGACTATAAGTCACCTGAAGAGATCAAAAATGGAATAAATGATTTACTTGGATTTTCCCCAGTCCAAGTAATCATTATGAAAAAGAGAATCCTATCTGGCATTGTTCGGAATAGCTTTCTC
This sequence comes from Aedes aegypti, assembly GCF_002204515.2. NCBI lineage: Eukaryota > Metazoa > Arthropoda > Insecta > Diptera > Culicidae > Aedes > Aedes aegypti. The sequence continues at coordinate 241,155,300 of NC_035108.1, read as the reverse complement.
AAGAATATTATTTAGTTCACTTACCCGTGTGACATGGGAACATTTCCTGAAACCTGGAGGAAATTTCTAGAACCCCACTCAGTGCCGTCGGTGGGGTCAAAAGTGGGGTCATGGAACAAAACATTGCCGCATGGATGTCTGTCCAGTGAAGGATGATAATACAAAATTCGTATGCTCGAATTGCGGGGGATCTCATAAATCTAACTTTTTGGATTGCCCTTCGTGTAGGCGAGTCGTCGAGGCTCGTGCCAGGCAGATGAACCGTAATGTCCGTTACGAAAACGGTCGTTTCCGGAATTTCACTGGTAGAGTATCGAATAATGCTCATTTTTCAGTTGCTCATTCCAAAAATTAATATTATTCCGTCGGGAAGCCGTGCGAATCTATTAATTTCGTAAGGATCTTCCCAAGGAAAATCCAATACCGATATCGTAGCAGGTAATTTGAACTCCTCCCTTTTTCATGTCACAAGTAACCGTTCTAATTGTTTCAAATCAAATGAAAAAAACCCCTACCCTTACAGGAAACTTCTACTCCGCCTCTTCGTCTACCAAAAATTCTAACGGAAAATCATCAGATAATGTACCCACTTCAAGTGATATGACTCCATCTGATTTTATTTTTCTAACTGAACAATTGAATCAAATGATTGATGCAATGTTCAAAGCCACCACTATGGCTTAAGCAGTTCAAGTTGGTGTAAAATTTACTAATCAAACTTTTTTTGGATAACGTTTTTCTAATGGATCCAAATAATTATTTAAATATTCTCGGAATGCTCGTTCTTTGAATGGTAAAGAGGACGAGCTGTTTAATTTCTAACAGTTAATAACATACATATAGCAGTTATTACTGAAACATATTTAAAACCTGGATCTAAACTCAAAAGAGATCCTAACTTTTTTGTTTATCGTAATGATCGACTTGATGGGGCATGTGGGGGAGTTGCAATCATCATTCATAGGCGTATAAAACGTCAACTGTTTCCGTCATTTGAAACTAAAGTTTTTGAAGCTTTAGGTGTTACTGTTGAAACACAGCTTGGTAAATATACTTTCATAGCTGCCTATTTGCCTTTTCAATGTTGTGTAGCCAACTTATTACTCATGCTGATTTTGACTCTGATCATGTCTCTAGAAACATAAATGCTTTAGTAGGGCTTGTGCATTAAAACTGCTTTACCAAGTATTGCATTAATTTGGTTGTTGTGGGGCCCTTTCCCACTTTAATTATGCTTTATAAAGCTCTTAAAAGTTATGTCGCTTTAAAACAAAATCTGATAGCACACTATAGAGCAAACATAAAGTATTCATATACAGCTTCGTGGTTACTTGGGCTGTTACGTTTCAAATATCACATGAAGCGATTCTCAAACCTATCAGCTCCACTTTTAATTATTTTCGAGCTGACTGGAATATATATGAAACATATATTGACTCCAATCTTAATGTTAACATTTCTTTACAAACAAAACTTGATATTGACAATGCTCTTGAAACTTCAAATTCCATTGTTGAAGCCAAGAGCATTGCAATTCTAAAATGTGAAGTAAAATTTGAATCCATGATTATAGACGATGATCTTAAACTCTTGATCCGTCTTAAAAACGTGAGGAGAAGACCATTTCAACGCACTCGAGATCCTGCTATGAAATTTATATGGCAGGATTTGCAGAAAAAAAAAATCAAGAAACGTTTTTCACAATTAAGAAACAAAAATTTTGAAAATTAGATATCTCAATTGGACCCTGGCTCTAAGCCCTTTTGGAAATTATCTAAAATCTTGAAAAAAAAACCTCATAAGCCAACACCGCCATTGAAAGAGGAAAACAAATTATTACTAACTAATTTCGAAAAAGCTCAAAAACTTGCTAAGCAGTTTGAAAGCACGCACAATTTTAATTTAGGACTCACTAGTCAGTTACTCAGGACTTCGAAAACATTCTGAATCAAGAGAACGTTTTCGAAAATTCCTAGGAGACTGATTTGAAAGAAGCGAGAACTATTATTAATATTATTAAAAAAATAAAAAATGTGAAAGCTCCTGGCAATGATGGAATTTTCTATATCCTCATCAAGAAACTTCCAGAAAGTAGCTTATCATTCTTAGTTGATATATTTAACAAATGTTTTTAATTAGCATATTTTCCTGACAAATGGAAAAATGCTAAGGTTGTTCCAATTTTAAAACCAGACAAAAATCCTGCAGAAGGTTCTAGCTATCGTCCAATCAGTTTGCATTCCTCCATCAGTAAACTTTTTGAAAAGGTCATTTTGAACAGAATGATGGCCCACTTCAACGACAATTCAATTTTTGCCAATGAACAGTTCGGATTCCGCCATGGACATTCGACCACTCATCAACTTTTACGTGTAACAAATTTGATCCGTTCCAACAAATCTGAAGGCTATTCTACTGGTCTTGCTCTTCTTTACATAGAAAAAGCATTCGACAGTGTTTGGCATAAAGGCTTGATTGTAACATTAAAAAACTTTAACATTGTTAGAATAATTCAAAGTTGTCTGTCAAATCGTACATTTCAGGTTAATTATCAGAACTCCAGGTCTGAAAGACTCCCTGTAAGAGCTGGTGTTCCTCAAGGCAGCATTTTGGGACCAATATTACACAATATTTTCACATCTGACTTACCTGAGTTACCTCAGGGATGTCAAAAATCTTTGTTTGCGGATGACACAGCAGGGTTGGGAAAAAATCTGAAATTCATTCTACAGTAGCCAAACAAAGCCAATCGCAGTCAGCGAAGCCAGTGAAACTCACGCTTATCGCTGCTGTAGGCAAAGAGCTTTGAAAATTGCAAAACACCCGTTGCTAAGGGATGGTACACAAATTATGTCACGCTAAATTTCGACTTTTTCGACCCCCTCCCCCCCCTTTGTCACGTTTTTTGTATGATACCTTCTAAAATTTTGTAAGGCTTGTCACGCTTGGCTTGACCCCCTCGCCCCCCCCCCCTTGGAGCGTGACGTAATTTGTGCATGACCCCTAAGGGCAACCCAAAATTACTGTAGAAAAATGTTCTATTTCCCGCTGCATTCCCCGCATTTAGAGCCTTCAATGACACTAACGATTTAGAAAATTCATGCACCCAACATAGGCTACTCGATGAGATTCACGTGTTTAAACTACTGTACTGGGAAAGCCACGTGATTTTCGCGAAATTCAAGCCTACTACTATTACCATTCCCAGCACTGTGACACAGGCCTCTCCGCCAAAGGACGAATTCTGCGTGTCATCTGTAGTCGATTGCAAAAAAGTTTGGATATTTTTCTTCATAGTTGCAAAAATGGAAGATTTCTCCTAATGCTTCCAAAACGCAACTTATAATATTCCCACATGAACCTTTGAACCCATTTGAAACCTTCAAGTAGACATGCTGTTACAATGAGAGGAGTTTTAATAAATTGGTCAGATGAAGTTAAGTATCTAGGGCTCAAGCTAGATAAGAATTCAACTTTCAAAAATCACATTGAGGTTGAATGCCAAATGTAATGAATATTTAAAATGTCTCTATCCCCTTATTAATAGAAAATCAAAACAAGCTTTTGATCTTCAAACACCAGCCACGTTGTATGCTGTACCAATATGGACAAGCTGTTGTAATACCAAAATGATCCTGAAGGTTCCTTCTATATGATTTACATAGAATATCCAATGTTGAAACATCGATACAAATGTCAAATAAAATAATTATTAAATTTTATACAAAAAAACGATGCAATCTTCTATTGCCACGATTAATGCGTTATATATTTAGGTTAAGTTAGGGGGCCCAGATAGCCGTAGCGGTAAACGCGCAGCTATTCAGCTTGACCATGCTGAGGGTCGTGGGTTCGAATCCCGCTGGTCGAGGATCTTTTCGTAAAGGAAATTTTCTCGATTCCCAGGGCATAGAGTATCTTCGTACCTGCCACACGATATACACATGCAAAAATGGTCAATCGGCAAAGAAAGCTCTCAGTTAATAACTGTGGAAGTGCTCATAAGAACACTAATCTGAGAAGCAGGCTTTGTCCCAGTTGGGACGTAACGCCAGAAAGAAGAAGAAGAAATTGAAAGCGTTTTTTCTTTCTCTTATTAGCAGGTGAAATCAACTCACCTAAACTCGTAACTGCTACGGCACTTAAAAATGTAATATGTTGTTAAAAAATGTTAATAAAAACTTAATTTTGTTATACCAAATTAGGATGATAGTGTTGTCTTACACAGAACAGCTAGATATAAGAAATAAATGCAATGTTTGGAATGATATCAATTAAGAATTTGAAAATAATAACTATTCGTCAATCATTCATGTATTTTGGAGAATTTCTTAAAACTGGAATTATTTTTAAAAACCTGGAAAAACTTGGAAAATTCAGGAAATTTATTTTCTGTAAATGAGTAGACACCATGGACTAACAGTGGTTTAAAATAGTGACGAAGCCTCTAAAAGCGTAAGCCTTAAAATTAAGGGACCAAACTTGTAGATGGTAAAATTCTAAACGCGTTTAGGCGTAATCGAAATCCTATGAATTTAAAAATGGTTTGTTGTGCTTTTATTGAACTAGCTCAAAACCTTGAATGTTTAGAAATATAGTTTAGTTTCTACGACAAACTTGTTCTGAACTTCTAGGATTTCCATTTTATTTGATTTATTTTGCTTGCTCAACATTATATATCAATCAAAATAGAACACACTCCTCAAGTCTTCAAGGTCAAAATAGTAAATGTTTCTTTCCCATTAGACTTAGACTGTGCAGTGTCTGCAAAAGAAGAATTGAAAAGCGTTGTAATCTCCCACCGATCTGAAGTTTGGTACAGTAAAACGAGGTATCATTGATTCGCGGTTTAATCGATCAATATGATTCTACCCTGAATTACGGTATAAACATAAAATTTTATAATTTAGTCCTGCACATTCCAATTTATTACAGATAAAACTTACAGTCCTGAAGTTATCTTATTCAAGTCCTTTCAAAAATCTTGAAATACTATTGATTGATTTTAGAGAAGAAATGTATCTTACCATATAAAAGAACCATATAAAATTATTTAATCGAAATTTAACAGTGCCTTTCAAACCAATTTATAACCTACATGAAAGTTTAGAGCATTTAAAAGTTCGATAGATTATTGTTTGAATTTTATGCAATCAATCATGAAACCATTGTTTGGCGACGTTTAGCTCAAAATTGTGACGCACTGGAACATTTCTAATAGCGGCAGAATGCACGTTTGAAGAACAGCCGAGGCAGATTAAGAATGGCGTCATGTCTCCCTAGCACATGTCACTCAAATGGTTCAACAATACATTGCTCAGTGCACACTATTCCGGTCTAATGACATCGCAATGTGATGTTGCAGAGCAAGATAAGTAACTAATTAACTACCATTGCTCAGAAATGAGCTCATCAACTTCGTTTGCAGCGTTAATTTAGTTTTTTTTCGACACGTTCAAATCGCAAACGCCATCATGCATCGTTACGGTGCAATCAACAAACACATAGTAACTATTCTAATTTGTTGGTCGGAATTTTGATAGGCATAAGAACAATCGACGAAATCTCTCGCGACAGACGTTCTCCATTTGCGGTTCAGTATCACAATGGCTTGCAGTTTTTTGTGAACGCCCTGCAGCATTGTTATAAATATTCAAAACTTCCTTTTTTGTAGTTGATGAAGGAAATGTTTGTAGAATATTGTACTTCCGGGTGAAATTGCTGTTTTTTCATTTGTAATAAATAAAATAGTGACACATTGATAAATTTCACCAAATTTCACGGCACTGCAGTGAGAATCTAATCAATGATATTCTAACACGAATGCACCCTTCTGGCGTAAAGTGTCACTAATAGAATTACAAAAAATCAATGATAATTCAAATACATTCGACAAATGGTCGAGAAAATATAAAAAAAAACTAGAAAAAAATATTTATACCAAACAATAGTTAAAAATTACAAGCAAAAGTATTTGAGGAATAAAAAGCAAACAATGAATAACTATCTATGAAAACAGCGTGAAATCAAAATAAAATAACAAAGCAAATGAAACAAGTGTTAACAGACAACACTAAATAGTAACTACGTTAACTTTTGAAGTATGATCTAACGATTCATAATTCAATTAAACGAAGTATTCGCATGACAGTTACCACAAGATTGAAAACGTCTGTCCATAACTACAAAAAAAACGAGGCAGGTCATCCTTCGGATAGTGTGGTAAATGCAACCAACAGCCATAACAGGTTCTCCGCGAGGCGTTATGTTCCACCCGGCAACCGAAGACCGGTCCAAGGAAAATCACCCGTCTAACTCGGAGGCACCCTTCGGTTATATAAATATATTTCTGCGGACCATCAGAAGAAAGCCTGTCGCATCCACTTTTCTGCTGAACATAAAATGTTTCGTTCGTTTTGTCTTATGTTATCGGCTTTCACTGTAAATTTTCATCTAAGGAAGAACTTTTTCCCAGGGCATGCGGGAAAACGTTACATTCTCGATTTAAATTTAGTGACAATAAAATTAACCGTCGAAATAATACACCGCAGGGGCAAGTGCTGTGTTGCGTTGAGCGATAGTTGATGAGAAAGAGTAAGAATTTATTCGTCTTGCCCGGTTTAAGGAGGCCGGCCAATCCATCCGGACGACCCCGTCATGAGCTCGTGGCCCCGTTGGTCATAAAGTTACATTGCGATGATCATGTTGGTTGGCTAACAGAGCGTACAGAGAGCACGGTGTGTCTGCAACCGTTATTAACGAAACAAAATAATTATCAATTCTGCAGCCACTATTCGGAGAATAAGATATTGTAGCATCCTCTCATTGAAATCTCATTAAAAATGTGTAATCAAAGATAATGGAAATAATAAGGCTTTCCATGAGGGCTTTCCACGATAGGGGACTGACAGCTAAAAGTGTGAACGAATTCCATCCAGAATGAGTCGAAAAAAAAAATAAAATCGTGCTCGATAGTCTTCGATTTGGATTAAATTTTGCACATTTTTTGGTATGGTGGAATAAGTATTTTTCATAGAAAAACTAATCATTTTGACTCGAGAATAACTTTTGAAAATGGCCTATAAATTTTTGCATGCAACTTATTTGAAAAATTCTAACTCCGAAACTATTGATTTTAGAGAAAAATGTTTTATGAAGAAGTTGTAGTGAACCGTTTGGACTATAAGAAAAAAATATACAGTGAAAAAATATTTTATTTATTTTCATAACAAAATCAAAAACAAAACTTATATTTCAAATTACACACCATTTTAAATATTTTTTTAAATTTTCACCATAGAATCTTGATAGTAAACAAATGATTGGAACAAAGTATTATAATAAAGAAATTTTTAATTAAAAAGTTTTTCTAAGAACAATTTTTGGCCAATTTACAAACTATTGATTTTTTGACGTTCCGATGATACAAAAAGAATCTTGATATTATTCTGAACCATAATGATTATATAGATAATTTCTCTAGAAGTAGGCATTTTCGAATTGTATCGAGTTCAATGCAAAACATATCATTTATATATTTAATGCAAAAAAATATTTTTTAAATATTAATATAGGCCATTTTCATTAGTTATTCACGATTCTCCATCAAGAAAAATAAGTAATTGGAAAGAAATATGGTCTTTACTGTCGAAAACGTATTATTATTGATGGATAATCGCGAGTAACTAATGAAAATGGCCTATTTAAATATTTAAAAAATATTTTTTTGCATTAAACTCGATATAATTCCAAACTGGCTTCTTCTAGAGAAATTATTCATATAATCAGTATGGTTTAGAACCATTTCAAGATTATTAATGTATCATCAGAACGTATTTATTTTGACAAAAAAAAAACGAAAATCGATTAAAAGTTGTTCTTAGAAAAACTTTTTTATTAAAAACTTCTTCATCATGAAACTTTATCCCAAACATTTGTTTACTATCAAGAATCTATGGTGAAAATTTAAAAAATAATTAAAATGGGGATTTTGTGTAATTTAAAATTTAAGTTTTATTTTTGAATTTTTCATGAAAAAACATAAAATATTTTTTTCAGTGAGTATTTTTTACTTGTAGGCCAAACGGTTTCCTCATAGAACATTTTTCTCTAAAAACAACAGTTTCGGAGTTAGATTTTGTCAAATAAGTTGCATGCAAAAATTTATAGGCCATTTCAAAAATTATTCTCGAGTCGAAATGATCGATTTTTCTATGGAAAACACTTATTGTACCATACCAAAAACATGTGCAAAAATTGCTGCAAATCGAAGATGGTCGAGTTCTGCGACTGACCGATTTGACATGGAAGGGACCAAAACGGAAGGATAAACGAAACATGTAAGTGTTATCGGAGCTTTACATTTTCCTTTGTAATCAAACGGTCACTCCGATCATGAAACGTCAAAAGCTCATGGTAAACAAAAAAAAACAACTGATCGCAGCTGTTTCATGGATTGCCTACTTTGTAATCCACAAAGTGGATTGGCCCTAATGGATTAGGGCTACTATTGTGTGGGACGAGATGACATCAGTGTTTTTGTGTCGTCTCGGCCCGATCGTTACTCACAGATCAATCAGTAGGGGAAGGGGTGGTAAAATGAACAGGACGCACGGACGATTTAGAGCGTTAATCGGAGTGTTCGAGTTGATACGAAGGTCAATTAAAGTGAAAATATCAAGGAAAACTAAGATTTTAGAAAACCACGTTTGAAAATCAGAACTTACGTAACTTTTAGCTCGGAAGACTTGAGGTTTTTCAGTGAGGTGAATCTCGTTATGATATGATATCAAATCTTATAGCTTTATAATTCTTGAATGAGTTACCATCATTAAGGTGAAACTCCTTTGAATCCACTAATAACTGTATAAAAGTAGTGGTATACAAAAATTATTCTCCTATTTATTGGTAATAGTGAAATTATTATTGATAAGACGTTGTTGCCAGTAATCGCTACTTGAATTTGAGTCTTTTTCCCTTCTAATAAATAAGATTGCTTGATGTCGTACGTAACCATCAACGTATCTGACAGCCCTGCTAGCGAGCAGCCGGCGTAAAATTAGAAAAATAAAAAAGCGAAATACTGTGATCAAGTGATTGTTTTTAGCACGGTTTGGTGAAATTTTAAGTTGTTTTCATCAGAAATCAACCAGTAATTGTCCTTTGATTTACAAGTAGTGAAAGTAAACAGTGTTGAAGGTTCTATGTTAAGCAAAAGTGGTAAAATTCGGTGAAAAGTGTTCTTCGTTCGCAGGCGGATAAGTGCAAACAATTGTAGCAAAGTTAAACGTTCGTGTTGAAAATTAGCACGGTTCACGAAATTTCCACCAGCTACTAGTGTTGAAACTACAGAAATCGTAAGGTAATAGTGTTCTGATGTCTCGTTAGCAATTTGGGAGTGAACTTAGTGCAGGTAAGTGAAATATTTTGAGAAATAATGTGGACTTCCAGAAATGTGTTTGTATATATGAGGAAGCCATTTTCACTGCCATGACAGGGATTCCTTCCTATATGTCCTTAATGGATGTATTTTCGGTGAGGCAGTGAAAATTTTCAGAAATATTGGTTTTGCTCACATTTTTTGCAATATGTTCATTTTACCACCAACAGCTGTTCATTTTACCAACATAGTGCAGGTAAAATGAACATTTCCTTAATTTTTGCTAACGATAAAACTATGTAAAAATTTATCTATTTCAGTCTTAATTCGTGTCGCTGCTATAGATAACATCCCTATTTTTGATGTAGTGCGGTAGACCTATACAAATCCATCGTTTTTCTATCTGAAACAAGATGATTTCCTTAAGGTGTTCATTTTACCACCCCTTCCCCTAATAGTGGAGTGGATTACAAAGGAAAACGCGTGTTCCTTTCTGGAGCGGTTATCTGCGTGATGGGTGATTTCCCAGTTACAGTTGGGGTTGCACATGATCGTGAGAGAATTTGCTTGGGATATTTTTGTTCAATATAATAGCAAAAAAAAACTTTTTCACAAACAGGAAATCACCCATTGCGTAGTGTAAGAAATATAGTGCGACCGAGACGCAGCAAACCAAGATGGCTGGTAGGGATGTTTAATCATGTTGAAGCAAGTTGAGAGACCCGCAACAGCTTGCAAACAAGCAAAGAGTGAGTTAAGAGAACCGCTGGCTGAGATCGGAAAATAGGATAAGTGCGCGTTGTGAGGACCGCTGGTGAAGAGATTTGTATTGTGTTGAGAGGACCGTAGAAATTAGTAAATAGGGCAAGTGCGCATTGTGAGGACCGCCACTTTTGTCTAATCCAGCTTTTTACGAGCGCCAATGGCTGCCACAAATAGGCTCGCTTTCTGGTAGGGATCAAATGATATGACGTTTGGCTTGGGTCCATTCCATATAAACGACCCAAGCCAAACGTCAAATTGACCGATCCCTACCAGAAAGCGAGCCTGCTTTTGGCAGCCATTAGTGGTTTTAAAAAGCTGGATAGTGAAAAAATAGCGTAGTAGAGTGATTCCAAGCAACAGCACCAAAATTTGGTAAATTTTTTAATTCATTTTTTTCTATTGAGCTGAAACTTTGCACAGTTTTCCAGTTCCATCTAAATCGTCATTTTCCGATATCAAATCTTCAAGTTGAGTCACGACTAACTTTTCAAAAGGGTGTATGTGAAAATGGTTCAAAAATATTCAAAAAGCTGCACAGCAAAAACGGTTCGTTCGATTGTTAGACAAAAAAAAAAAATTCAATCTTGTCGCTCCCTTGCGACGCCTATGCACCTATTCGTTTCCATCATTTGCTTCTATAGACTCCCTTTAGCTTTGAGTCGCATGACCGCTATAGCCGTAAAACAAAATAAAATAAAACAATCACGGTCGATACCTTCTCCTATGTACTAAATAAAGATTCCAAAAAAAAATACACACAGTAAAAAAATTTTTTTTTTGCATTAAAAAACATAATTTTTGACACAAAAACTCAAATATCTCAAAACCCTATCGGAATACCAACGTAATTTTTTGAGGGAAAACGGTCCATTATATTAGCTATCTACCATAAAAATTTGGTGATGGTAAACCAATTAGTTCTTTTGCAGTTTTAATTGGATGCTCACGTTCTTTGGCTAAACTTGCTCTTGTGGCCATGCGCTTTATGGTTCCTCCAATAGCATCACAAGGACCTTTGCCATGTGACGTAGCAAAGAAATGCCATTCTGCATCAATTCCGTACTTTGATTTAAATTGACATAGGCTCGAAAAATTCTTACGGTTTTTGTACTGCGATGCTGCTCCATCAGACATGAAATATATCTTTCTGATTTCTTTATCCTTATCAACGCGTAAAAAGTTTATCATTTTGGCAATGAACAAATTTACAGATACTGAGTCGTGTCTTAAATCTTCGGAAATTACAATAAAACTAAAATGTTCAATTTGCGTACTTCCATTGAAATAAATAACGAATGGATGAATTGTAGCTTGTTGTACGTTCCAGTGATGGGACTGCACTTCATCTTGCAATACAAAGCTATAGTTTTCAGAAAAATCACAAATGACTAAAAATTCACCATCTTGTAATGTATTTTTCGTATTTTTTAAAAAGCGGGATTGCTCTATTTTAATAAAGTCGTGAGGAATTAAACTTTCTAATTTCAAGCAAAAAAATGACACAAACTCATCTACAGGTTTTACAATAGTTTCTAGGTCACACCTATCCGTGGTCACCCATTGCTCAAATGATAACTGATCAATATAATTTTCTTCATACTCAGCGAATAAAGTATTTTCCAATGATGAAGAATCTGGACAATCCGAACAAGATCGTAGATAGCAATTTGATGTTGTATTTTCACACAAAAGACTACCAGTTAACATTTTAATATCCTTTGATAAATTGATTCTTTTCAAACTATGTAAGATTAGGTTAATATTTTCGTGTGTTGTGCACACACAAACATTATGTGTTCCTGAATTGGATAGAAGCTTGCATTGCCTTGGACGAAGGCTTGCAAATGAGGAAAAACCTACCTTAATATTTTCGTTAATTTCCTTGCAGCGTGTATACGCTTCTTTCAAAGTAGTCATCATTAATCGTTTTTGGATTGCTTGACGCTTTCCATCTTTTTTTACAGATACATAATCTTTTTGGCCAGGCATAGCTCTACTTACTTCATCATCTTCAAAATATTGAATTATTTTTTCTTTTGTCTCATCTGTTAATGAAGTACTCGACCTAGCATTTTTGGTTGCAAGACAGTTATTTTTGAATTGTTTTGCCTCTTTTGCTGTATTTCTATTGGTTTTGAACTCATCAATGGCGTCTTGAATAGACCACGAGCTTGGCAGCATCGACAAAATCAATAATTTTTCTTTCCTTGTCGTGGCTAGATTCGAGAACCTTTCCTTCATATTCATAATTACCTCATCGTAGTCTGTATTTTCCACATCCTCAGGTCCTAATTTGAAGAGGTTTCTTCGTACAGCTTCGTTGATTTCACGGTATTTTTTCTCGGGATAATTGACGTAACCATCTTCGTCCATTTAATCGGAGTCACTTTTATTCCAGCTATCCCTTCGTTGAAGCGTTCGATGTTGACCTTCTGGATGCACTCATCTTCTGATTGATTTGTTGAAACAGATGTCGCTGATGGTACCGTGGCAAGACTATCTGCACTTGGTACTTCTGGTAACTCCTCAGTTGTTGTCGGTGCATCTAGTAATTCCTCAGTTGTTGTTGTTTTCGAACTTCCTGCAACCTGATCCACCGATGATGTACAGATTGCCCGTTTGTCAACGTTTAAACGGCAGGACGTACAAATGCGTAAATTTGTATTCAATGTAGACATTGGAGCATAACCAGCCGCTTTCAGTTTATCTATGGTGCTTTCGGTGAGATTTCGTAGCTCTTTCGAACACTTTTTTTCTGCAAACGGCCTGCAACAGTTGAGAAAGCGACTACTCATGTTGCTCGTTAGATTTTAATAAACAAAATCACTTTTAAGTTTTTACTGACTAGTTTGGTGTCGTTTGCTTGACTGAAGAAAAATTTTACAATTAAATCTTTTATAACCATAGTGGTAGTATATTTTTAGCTTTTTCGTGAGTATGTTCATGGTATGTACCTATCATGTTTTTGATGTTGTTGAAGTTACTCGCTTTCTCCCAAATATCACGCATAACTTGTGATCTCGCCCTAAAAGCCATTGGTAACCGAGTGTGTAGCTCCTTGTTTCTAAGCAAATGAATGAAGTAGGATGAAAACTATAACCACTGGGAGAGAGAGGAGGATCTTCTCTTTATCGTAGCATTGTTGAATAACGTTTAAATCTATTTGTTTGCTCGGTAACAAGAAGCTACACACTCGGTTACCAATGGCTTTTAGGGCGAGATCACAAGTTATGCGAGATATGATTAACAAAGTCTATTCTCTACCAAGGCGGGTCTATACCCAGGTGTAATCAGATTTTAACTTTGTGGAGAAAACCAGCGCCGAGAAAACCGACCTGCTTTACGTATACTAGATCACCTTGGTATAGACCCGCCTTGTTCTCTACGAGGTAAACTTTTTGCAGGTAAACTAGTCGTATACCTGTATAGAAAACTTTTTTTGTAGCTTTTGTCTTCAATATTAGATTTCTTATAGGTTTCTTTTATCAAAAGGTTTCAACACTATTGAGAGAATTTTTCTTCAGTTACGTACAATAAAAAATATGATACTATCAAGACTTTAGATCACAACACTGGATCACGTCTAACTTTCTAATAGATGCTATAATAGTTACGAATAATTAAATAAAATATCATGAAAACAACTTGTTAACCTCATGTGGTACCCTTAACAAAAAATTCAGCAACAAACTGCGGTCCTAAAAAAAATTAACAATGAAAAAAAAAATTCACTAAGTGTCAAATTTGTGAAATATTTGAAATGTCGTAACTTTTTTGTTTATTGGCTTACCATCACCAAATTTTTATGGTAGATAGCTAATATAATGGACCGTTTTCCCTCAAAAAATTACGTTGGTATTCCGATAGGGTTTTGAGATATTTGAGTTTTTGTGACAAAAATGATGTTTTTTAATGCAAAAAAAAATTTTTTTTACTGTGTGTATTTTTTTTTTGGAATCTTTATTTAGTTGTCTAACTTTGTTTCTTTAGTTGCCTAACAATCGAACGAACCGTTTTTGCTGTGCAGCTTTTTGAATATTTTTGAACCATTTTCACATACACCCTTTTGAAAAGTTGATTGATTGATTGACTCTTTATTAAGGGGAAATTCAGCCCGAGGCTGGTTCATCCCCGTATATACAAGGGGGGGGGGGGTAAATTTGCAGGGATGGAGGGGGAGAGGGAGTTACATTGTATAATTAACAGTGTATGTTGCGGTGTTCTTTGTTTCACTGGTGTTGTCGAATGATGTGGAAGTTCCGTATCGAGTTCAAGGTCATTGCAGGGATCGTAATGGTAAGGGATGTGGTGATTTCGTATTCGTTTTCAGGTCCAGGGTCTTAGCAGGGGTCATATTAAGGTAAAGAGTCCAGCCTCTTTCAAAAAGATTATCAGCTGTCGTTCCTTTACCGCGTCATTTTGGAGGGTGCTGTCGATACCGGTGATCTCGTGGATTATTCTTAGGTGCTCCAGGGTAGGACAGTTTATCAGAAAATGTTCGACAGTATTTTGTGTCCTGCATGTCTCGCACTGGCGGTGGAAACTGCCCCCTGTGCTACCCATGTCATGTGTCAGCCGTGTATGTCCCGTACGCAGCCGAGAGAGGACGACCTGCTCCCGGCGAGCAGGTTGGTCCTGCCATGTTGTCGTGGTGTTTTTAATTTTGCGAAGGAATAACCCTCTGTTCCGGTGCCATTCTACGGACCAGGCGGTCCAAAGTCGCTCCTTCAACCAGGATTTTACGTCATCACGGGGGATCTTTCTGGATAGTAATGGGCTGTTACGGCCGATGCCAGCGAGTGTGTCAGCTCGCTCATTGCCGGAGATGCCGCAGTGACCGGGGACCCACATGAATGTGGCTCTAGTGGATGGGCTATCCAAGGCTGCCTGGATTTTCTGTATGTAAGGGTGTCGATTGTTCGGGTTAGCAATTGCAGACAAAGCACTGTCGGAGTCGCTGACGACCAGCACCGGATAGTCGCAGGGCGTCGTGATGGCTACAAGTATGGCCGCAGCTTCAGCCGAGAAAACGGAGCACTGACCAGGGAGGCTGTGATAGATTTCTGTAGTGCGACTATGAATGCCGAGACCGACCCGCTCCGCTAGTTTGGAGCCGTCGGTGTATCGGACCTCGTGCCAATTGAATTTTCTGTGTAGTACCTCTCTGAAAGCAGTCTGTACTTCCGTGGGGTTGCACTGTCTCCGGAAATGGGTCTTAATGTTTTGGGCTATCTGGGGTCTCTTGGCCGACCAGCTTCTGGGTCTGATTCGGTGGAGCCCGGCCACCGGAGGAAGCTGGATGTTGGCCACAGCGTTAAGAGCAGAGTTCGCATTCTCTTCGAGGATGCAAGTCTGCCCATCTTCCTTGGTCCTTTCCAGATAGCAGACGGTGCGGTTTCCGAGGGTCAAAGCGGCTTTATACCGGAAAGGTAACACACCGGCTTCTGCGCAAGCTGAGTCAGCAGGAGTGGAAGGTAGTAGTCCAGAGATCGCACGGATGGTGTTGTTGTAGGTTGGCGCCAGTGTTTTCACTAGATTGTCCTGTGCGCGGCTGGTAATCTCGATTCCGTAGAAGAGGCGACTACAAATTACGGCGTCGGCCACCCGGTGTCGCGTGGCGCGGTCGCTGCGCGTCCGTTTGGATGATATGCTACGGATCAAGTTGACACGGTTTGTACAACTCTCCTTGACCGCGAGAAAGTGACTGTGGAAAGAAAGTTTTCGATCAAGCGTCACTCCCAGCACTTTAAGTTTTTTCTTCAAGGCGACCGTCTTTCCGTTGGCCGTTATAGGTGTTTTTGGTGGGCGGTGATTTGAGTTGCAGATGTGAAGTCTTGAGCTCTTTTCAGGCGCGATGTCAAAGCCCGTGTTGCCAGCCCATTTGGTGACGGCATTCACTGCCGCTTGCATCTTCCGGCGGATTGAACGGGGATGTTTTCCTGTGACCAGGAGCAAGATGTCGTCCGCGTATACCAATATATATACTCCTTTCGGTAGCACCAGAAAGAGCCCACTCATGGCTACGAGGAAGAGTGTAACCGAAATCACAGAGCCTTGAGGCACTCCGGTCTCCTCCCTCGTGACTTTCGATCGGTGATTTCCTATCAGCACCTCGAAGGTTCGGTTTGTGAGGAAATTCTTTATGAAATTCAATAGGTTTCCGGATACTCCCCATTCTACTAGTTGCTTAAGGATGCTAGGGGCCCAGGCTCGGTTGTATGCCTTGGCGAGGTCGAGGGATACGATTTCCACGTGCGTCTTCTAGGATACTTCCGAGATTAGTTAGGTAAGTCCCGGTACCATACCCTGGGCGAAATGCATGTTGGCGGTACCCTAGTAGGCCATTGGACTCAAGATGCTCCATCAGCCGACGATTTACCATCCGTTCTGCAATTTTGCATGCACAGCTGGTGAGTGCTATCGGGCGGTAGCTGGTGGTACTGTTAGCCGGTCCGGAACTCTTGGGTATGGGGACTACAAGGCTGTGCTTCCACTCTTCTGGTAGCGTGCCCTCAATCCATTCCTGATTTATTAATTCTAACAGCTTGCTTTTTCCACTGTAACTAAGGTGTTTTAGCATTGGGTAACCTAGTTCGTCTGATCCTGCTGACTTGCCCTTGACCCTGCCCATGGCGTAATTGAGCTCTGTCATGGAGAAGGGTTGGTTGAAAAGTTGTCCTTGGTCAGGGGGAGTCGGGAAATTTATCACACTTAATTGTGGGTTGGGATAATGCTTTAAAAATGTTGGCGTGTATTTATCGATGGCGGATATCCCATGAAAGTATTCCGCGAGGGCATCCGCGATCGTCTGTGGGTCCCGGGTGGTTACTCCGTCGATCTTGAGGGAAAAACCTTTCACTCGGCGTTTGCCCTGAATGCTGTTGATTTTCCTCCATAGCTCCGAAGATGACTGGTCCTCATTTATTGTGTCGAGGAAGTCGGTCCAGGATTTCTCCTTGGCTTCCCTGATGATTTGCCGGCATTCGTTCCGGGCGGCTTGGTAGCATTTTTTGGCTGTCACAAGGTCGGGGTGCTCAGCGGGCAGGTTCTTCTTAGACCTTTTGAAGGCGCGCAGGGCTTTTCTGCGAGGTTTCGTAGCCGTCTTCGTTTCGGGAGACCACCAGTGGAGAGCCCTTCTACCCGAGTTTGGGCTAGTCTTCGGTATGGACTTTTCTGCCGATCCAGTGACTAAGGCAGTTAGGTCCGTGATTGAAGTTGGGGGGGTTTGTTCAATACCAGAGTCGATGTCATATTGGAACTGGGCCCAGTCGGCCCGGTCATAGATCCAGCGAGGTCGCCGTGAGGTTTGCGGGCTGATTGATTTGTCGAGTCTAAGCGTAATCGGGTAGTGATCACTTCCTCGGGTATCCGTGTCTACAGACCAAAGGAGGCGACTAGTGATGGAGGTAGAGACAAGAGAAACGTCTATGGCCGTCTCTGTCTGTCCGCGGATGAATGTAGGGGTTCCATCATTCAGAATCGCCAAGTTGTTGCTGCATGCGATGTCGACGACACATTTTCCCCTAGCATTATCGGTTCGACTGCCCCATGCTCGGTGGTGCCCATTGACGTCACCAAGTATCACCATGGGGCTGGGGATCTTGAGTAGGATTGCTTCCAGTTGGTTCCTTAGATCCGGAAGCTTTCCATTCGGGAGGTAGACGGAGATAACCGAAACGGGAAAGGGCCACGGGAGCCGGACCGCGACAATTGGGAGGTCGGTATCGAGATCAATCTCTTCAGTCGTAATGTCCGTAGACACGCCCACTGCTACCGACTGGTATATGTTAGCGCCAGTTTTAGTGAACCACCTATATCTCTTACCTAAGGTGTTGTTCATTGTCGCCGGGGTGGTGCGGTGTATTTCCTGGATGGCCAGGGCAACCGGTTGAAAATCATGGACCAGAACTTCCAAATCGGGCAGGTTGTGGTGGAAACCGTTCATGTTCCACTGGACAGCGAGGGTGGTAGGGCCTTGATTGATAGGGCGCTTGGAGGTGGAGGTTGTTGAACGCAGATGGGGCTTACCACCCGGACGAGGTCGTTCGGGGTGCCCAGGAGGACCCTGTTCGGGGTCTTGGCCGTGTTTTGGGTGGGACTTACCACCTGGATTGGACGATCCAGGGTGCCCAGGCAGACCCGGTTCGGGGTCGGGAGGTGAACTCATATGGTCTGTTATCGACGACAGATGGGATGGGCCATCAGTTGGCAGTGATTGTTGATCGCGTTTTCTGATCATTCGGTCATAGTGATCTGCGTTCGTTGCCTCCCGCTCCGTGAGACAGGGAAGAAAGGGATTATCAGGTTTCGTTGGAGTTATACCGGCCTGGTATCTTACCGGTTTGTTTCGAGTTCTGGGGGGGTTTCTACGAAGCGTACATGGATGATGTGGTATGTGGGACAGTTCCGGTGGAAGTGAATCAGCCACACTACCGCGGCCCCGGCTGATCGTAGTAATTCCTTTTTCAGTGGCTGTTATCTTGCTATTGATGGAGTTGGTTGAATCCGACGAGGTTGTACTCGTTGAAGTTGAACACGAAGATGTTGGACACGAAGAAGTTAAACTCGTAGACAGCATGCAAGTTGTACTCGACGTCAGCTTACCGATTCCATTTCCTTCAATATCCTTAGGGGGACGGGTTTTTACACCCTTGTGCGTCCCTCTTCCAGACCGGTGGGGATGACAAGGGTAGTCCGTCGGTTCCGGTACAGAAATGGCTTCCGGTTTGTCGGGGCCTTGTGTGTCCCGGCCGTCCTCTGGGTATTGCGGGGTATAGGTTTTTACACCCTTGTGCGTCCCGTCAGCTGCAGAGACACTCGGGTGTGGAGGATTGTCCGTCAGTACCGGTTGGGGTGTAGCTTCCGCACTGACGGGGCCCCGACTGCCCGAGGCTCCCGCTGTTGTGGAGTTGGTTGAGGGGTTGTTCGTGAATCGATTTTGTGGTGTCTCGTAGTGGAAGTTGTGCTCAGTCGACTCATTTGAGCAATTCTCGGGTTGGTTGTTTTCAGTGAATGTTGTTGTATAGGTAAAGGTCAACTGATGCTGGGAGTCGTAGGTGGGAGGACTGAGCGGGCGACTTGTCTAGATTGTGGGGGAAGGGGGTAGCCCGTGGCTCTTACGGTGTTTCCGTTTGGAGCTGCTGGGTCCCTTCATAGAGGAGTCACTGCCATCGGGACTGTGGTGGCCCCGTTTAGATGGGTTAGAGGTGGATGTGGCGTTGGAGTTGATGGTGTTAGCGGCGGAAGCCACGGAAGCGACGCTAGCATCGCCGTCGCTGCTGATGTTGTCTACTTCGATACTACACTCCATGGTTTCGGCGTTCTCCTGTGTTTGTTGCTCCTTCGGGGTGGATTCCCGACCATAGTCGGATTGGTCGTTAGCGATGTGGGTACTGTTTTTGATCCACTCCTGGACCTGGAAGAACGGTTGCAAGGTTACGTTGTCAACAATTATCTCCTCGGTTGAGGAATGGGAGTGCGTCATGTTGGCTTTTTCAGTTTCGGTGGCCGAGATGGTGGAGTTACTTGGGGATGCTACAGGGTGGCTTCTCGTGGTAAGGAGTGTTTTGATGAAGGCGTCTTTCTTCGTCAGATTGTCCTGCAGTTGTCTGACTGTGGCTGTTAGCTCAGCCACCTGCCGTACTAGTTCCGCCGTGGGACCGTGATCTTTTGCGCTATCTAGCCGGGTGTTGACGCTGCGTTTTTCTAGCGCGCGTTCAAGTTGGGCGATGCGCTCGTCCTTCCTTTTGGAGTCTTCCAAAAGATTTTTTACCATCGACCTCATTTCATCCATCTCGCAATCCTTGCTAGCGTTGACAATGCCTGCAAAGGATTTGTCTGTTTGCGGATTTTTCTTTTTGGCCATGGCCGCTTCTCTGGTTTCGTAATCCCGGCGGGCTGCCGGGTACGAAATACCAAGGTCGACCCGTAAATGTTGGATGGCATTCTCTTTCTTGTAGATCGGGCATTCACGACTGGAGACTGCGTGTTTCGTGTCGACCTTTTCGTTCTTCTCGCGTTTTTTGTTCCATTCCTCACAGTTCTTACAATGGGCCGGTTCGTCGCAGTTTGTCCTTCCTCTGGATACCTCGAATGCTGTTGCTCCTTCAGCGATGTTGGGGGTGAGTTCTTCATCGTGAGTCTTGCTGCACTTGCCGCAGGTCCGCTGAGTAGCTGAGCACCGCTTGCCGGTGTGACCAAAAGTCCAACAGCGGAAACACAGCATCGGGGAGGGATAGTAGTTCCTGGTTCGGCATCTGGTCCACCCAAAATCAATATGTTCCGGGATAACCGTGCCGTTGATTGTCAAAATCATGACCGGGGAGTTGACTGGTTCGCCCTTCTCATTGCGGCGCTTTATGCGTCGCACCTCTTTGACGTTTTGGTTCGCCAGGTTTTCGACCAAATATTGATCGCTAAGACCCACGGTGTCGGGATTAGTGACGACACATCGGACTTGATTGAGTGACGAGTGCTCCTCAATAGTGATACCAGTACCATCACTAAGTTGCTTCATCCGTAGCAGTTGTTTCACTTGTTCCTGACTACGTACTTTCAGCACGTACGTTAGGCCGCGGTTCTCCTTAAACGCACCGGCGATAGGGCCACCGATGTGCTTTTCGACTGACAGACGGAGGAGGAAGGGGTCGGTCAGAATTTGGCCGGAGGTTCCGGACAGCTTCAGGTAGTGAAGTTGCCCTAAAGTACCTTCGGGGTCCATAAAGGAGGGTACTAATGCCCCTGTATACTCTCCGTTTCTTTGATTCGTGATTCCGCTGCCGCCACCACCGGGGCCCCCTGGGTCCCCTGGGCGGAGGTGGAGGCCATTCGGCGACATGACGCCGCCGGGCCGGAACTAAGATGATCTAAGGATCTCCCAGTCGACCGGCTTGGAGATACACAGGGTAGATATGTTAGTCAGGAGTACACACTGCGATGACGAAACTTTTCGATAGAGTGCCAAAAAAGGAGTTTGTTTACCGTTTGATATTTTCACACACTCGGGTTATGTAGCCACACACAGTCGTGGGCTTCAATGAATACCACTATGCCTGCACCAACAACACAATGCGGGAACAATGGGTGATTACCGTGAGATCACACGCGGGTTTAGCTCTTCCACTGCAGTTTCTGCACTAAATTGCACCGATTTCAACCAGATTTTTAGTGAAATCACTCGTGGGCACTTGTCGCTAAATAAATACAGCGAAAAAGGTATCTATTAACGCGAAACACCACTAAAAATTGATGATGAATACCGAGCGCGTACGCGGTTGTTAGCGGTAACAACAGTATCCCGAACTCGATGAATTTGAAAAGTTAGTCGTGACTCAACTTGAAGATTTGATATCGGAAAATGACAATTTAGATGGAACTGAAAAACTGTGCAAAGTTTCAGATATTTTTGAAATGGTCGATCAGAATCGACTTGCATGCCTCCGTGGAATCACTCAGTATCAATTTAAAATTGATTAACAGTGAGTTGAGAGGACCACTGAGATCGGAGAATAGGAAAAGTGCGCGTTGTGATGACCGCCTCCTTTCACTTAAATTGTAAAGCGAGTTGAGAGGACCGCTTATGAAAAGATTTGAGCGAGTTGAGAAGACCGCAGAAATCAGTAAATATTACAAGGGCACGTTGTGAGGACCACCATCCTTTGACTAGTAGTGGAAAAATATACAGTATGGCCCATAAAAAAAATGCGAAAATTGTTTGAACGTGAAGAATATAGCATCCACAGGCGTTATTTTCATTGTTTTTGATAGTGAATGTTATTTCTGATTATTGTAGTATATTCTGACACAACTTCGCTATCCAGGACATTTTTTTGTCATATTTTTCTTACTGTCCTAAATAATGTAATAAAGCAACCACCTTCAAAAATCACACTTTATTGTTGAAATTTTTAGTTTGTTTAGTATCAGAGGATGGAGGAGTTCTTAGAGAACGTGTTCTTCATGATAACAATAAAATATTTTGCCAGGGTCATAGTTTTGAGGACATTTACGTCCTATAGGTTTGATATACCTTTATTTTGTGTTAAAGTTGAATAAAAAATAAATATGGAGGCCTCTGACAGATTTTTGAGGATACAATTTGTTCCTTCGTTTAGAGACAACTTATATCAATACTAACTCATAGATTTAGAGCAAAACAGAGCCGCATATCACACTTATATGAAGGTTCAATCAAAACTCTTCAATATGAGCCGTTTTTTCGAAAATATGTTTAAGTCTCCAACTCTCCAGGTATGATCCGATTCTATCATTTGATATGGGCGTATGCTGGAGACAAGGCCTGTGAAGAATCTCACGCCATCGTTGATGTTTTAGAAGCTTTCACCACACAGATATTGAACTCGACGTCCGCATGGTTAAATTTGGAGGTATGCTTCCAATTCCTCTCTGGTAAGGTGAAAATAACAAATAAAAACCATGTCCAAGGCGAAAAACTGAGTCTAAATAGATTGAACAATACAAGTAATGAATAATATTAATGTTTCATTCACATTTTCTATGTTAAAACTACTGTAGTGTAAATTAGGGTAAAACCGCTTTTCAAGAAGCGCCATCCTTAACCAATAGTGGAATGTACAGCGCGTTGAGAGGACTGCTTGTGCATATTGTATTTTTAATGTGATTGCATCTCAGTTTGAAAGCTGCAAGTATTCGCATGGTGATAAAAAAACTGCTCACAACAACTTACAAAAAACATTGTCGATTCCTGCCACCGCACAGTGATTTTTTTTGCCGATTTTGTGATCGAAATAGAATAGCGTCTAAACCGTTGGTTTTAGCGAAAAAGTTTGTTCAGGGAAGTTTCTTGATTTGTAAAAGCGCTTCTTTTGATACTAGCCGCCAGGTGATTAAATCACCTAAAAGTGAGAGTTGCGTGACAAACAAATGGCATCGTTCACAAATTACGTAACGCTCTATGGAGAGTAAAAAGTTGGGTCAAACGTTATGACCAAAACAATAATAAAAAAGAAAAACATTTCCATGCTAAATGAAGTCTGTAGGTGAAAGAATAAATTAAAAATAATGAAAATGACCATAACGTACCAAATGCAGCATGTGTCATATGAAATAACGCAATGAAAATGAGAAAAAAGTCGTGAAACTGCAATTAAATGCATTTTTATGGTTTAACTAGTTAAAACAACAGCTTTCCCGGAAAGCTCACAAGATTGATCAGAGCAACGATGGACGGTGTTCAAAACTGCGTGAAGATCTCGGGCGAACACTCCAGTTCGTTCGAGTCTCGGCGGGGACTACGACAGGGCGACGGACTTTCGTGCCTGTTGTTCAATATTGCGCTTGAAGGTGTCATGCGGAGAGCCGGACTTAACAGTCGAGGCACGATTTTCACGAGATCCGGACAATTTGTTTGCTTCGCGGACGACATGGATATTATTGGGAGAAAATTTGAAACGGTGGCAGATTTGTTCACCCGCCTGAAACGCGAAGCAACAAGAGTCGGGCTAATGGTGAATGCGTCGAAAACAAAGTACATGCTGGTTGGCGGAACTGAGCGCGACAGGGCCCGCCTAGGAAGCAGTGTTACGATAGACGGGGATACCTTCGAGGTGGTGGACGAGTTCGTCTACCTCGGATCCTTATTGACGGCTGACAACAATGTTAGTCGGGAAATACGAAGGCGCATCATCAGCGGAAGTCGTGCCTACTATGGGCTCCAGAAGAAACTGCGGTCAAGAAAGATTCACCTCCGCACCAAATGCACGATATACAAAACGCTCATAAGACCTGTAGTCCTCTATGGGCATGTGGCGTGGACTATGCTCGAGGAGGACTTGCAAGCTCTTGGTGTCTTCGAACGCCGAGTGCTAAGGACGATCTTCGGCGGCGTGCAGGAGAACGGCGTGTGGCGGCGAAGGATGAACCACGAGCTCGCTCAACTCTACGGCGAACCCAGTATCGTGAAGGTAGCTAAAGCTGGAAGGATACGCTGGGCAGGGCATGTTGCAAGAATGCCGGACAACAACCCTGTAAAGATGGTGTTCGCCATGAATCCGGTCGGAACAAGAAGGCGTGAGGCGCAGCGAGCTAGGTGGATTGACCAGGTACACCAGGACCTGGAGAGCGTGGGTCACAGTCGAGGATGGAGAGAAGCGGCCATGAACAGAGGGAATTGGCGAAATATTGTTGGCGAGGCTTTATCAAGATAATTGATGTATAGCCAAATAAGTAAGTAAGTAAGTTAAAACAAAACAATCAATAGACCGCTTCTGGCCAAAAGTTCTTAGTGTCATTTGAAAGTCATAAAATAGTCTTTTTGAAATCACAAATCGCTAAGTGCGTCAATTTGCGTCCAAACTAATGCTATTAGTCCAAAAAAGCCCCATAAAAATCGATTATTTAAAAATAACTATTTTACCATAAGAGATAGCAAGTTGCAATGTTCAGCAAAAACATGTAGTTTTGGTAGTTGAACAACTTTGTAGAAGGCACAAAAACTGTCAAAAATGTTAGAAAAAAGTTATACAAAAATTTTGATTTTCAAGGGTCATTTTAAGAAAAAATGACATATCTTGTAATGTATAAGAGATAGAAATTTGGTGTCTTCGACAAAGTGTCTTGAATTAACATGTGTTACAACTTTGCTGAAGACACCGACCGTCTATCTTCAACAGATAAAAAAAAAAATTTTTATCTCACTTTTAGGTGATTTAATCACCTGGCGGCTAGTATCAAAAGAAGCGCTTTTACAAATCAAGAAACTTCCCTGAACAAACTTTTTCGCTAAAACCAACGGTTTAGACGCTATTCTATTTCGATCACAAAATCGGCAAAAAAATCACTGTGGCATAGTAAGCTCTCAGTCAGTCTTGGGAACTGTGACCACAATTCACCACAGTTCATCGATTCTGCCATTCAACCAAAACACAAAGCAGCAGCAGCATCAATACCATCAGGCGTTGCGCTGCCAACGGTTCACACACTGCTTGACTGTTTTTGTCTCTCCACTACGACCATTTTCGGGCAGCCATTCCAAGGTGAATGATTGAAAAAAGTGTTCAATCATTCAATCGCTAATATTTCGCTAGTGTTTTCAACTAATTGAAATCTATTAGCTCTAACAGAAAGAGCACAATCATTCCGTTGCGATACATATAAACAAGTTCAATTTCATGCTACCTTTATCGATCAAAAATGCAAAACCCCGAAAACCGCAAAAATCGTGTCACCACTGTGCTCGAGTCATTTCGCATTCGGGGTTGAAAAACGTTAGGAAGAAGAAGATTACAGTTTTGAAGAGCTGTGACATTTTTTGGTTTTGAACGGTCATGGTTTGCTTTGGATTTTGATGGTCGTGTAGAAAGATGTAAATGTAGAGGCGGTAAATGTTTGCTCCAGTACTTTTCTCATCACTGCTCTCAGTTAATAACTGTGGAAGTGCTCATAAGAATACCAATCTGAGAAGCAGGCTCTGTCCCAGTGAGGACGTAACGCCAGAAAGAAGATATGTATTTTTCAGTGTGGTTCTTGAAAAATGTCACAACTAGCATAAAATGGTCATAACTAGTAAATTAAAGTGTTGAAGTAAAAATTTAGTAGGCAAAATTCGAAAAAATGTTCTTGGAAAAATGCGAAGTAAGAATTAGTCATTTCCTTTCGAATGCGTCATAGAGAGTTTCAATTGGACGTGTAATCACTGATATATGGACAAAACACTTTTGTATGTTTTAAGGGGGTGAATCCAAACATTTGCACGGGATTGTACCTCAAAGAACCCTGAGATTCCAGCATGGATTCTGGAAGTGGAAAGCTAGATCCTGAGTTTCCAGTGTGGATCCAGTAATTTCCTTGTGGATTCTGGAATTACAGTGAGAAACATGGGATTCCATTATGGATCCTGAAGTTACAGTGAGGATTTTGAGATTCCAATGTGAATTCTGAAATTACCATGTGGATCCTGTGATTCTTTGGTGGATCTCGGGGTTCAA
The DNA here is from genome assembly GCF_002204515.2 of Aedes aegypti. Lineage (NCBI taxonomy): Eukaryota > Metazoa > Arthropoda > Insecta > Diptera > Culicidae > Aedes > Aedes aegypti. The sequence continues at coordinate 241,129,191 of NC_035108.1, read as the reverse complement.
GTGTGGATCTTGAGATTCTATTTTAGATTCTGGATTTCAGTGTGAATCCAGGGATTTCAGTATGAATCCTGAAATTCCAGTGTGGAGCTTGGAATTCCAGTGTGGATTCTGGGATTCCATTTTGAATTCTAGGATTCCAGAAGTGAATCTTGAGATTCCAGGGAGGATTTTAAGGTTATTCCAGTATAGATCCAATTTAAGGATTCCAGCGTAGATCATGTGATTCCCTTGTGGACTTTGGGACTCCAGTTTGGATTCTGGATAGCCAGAGTAGATTCTGGAATGCTGGTGTTGATGTTGATTCCGGTGTGGATCTTTATACTCGCGTGTGGATCCTGGGATTCCAGTTTGGATCTTGAGTTTGTAGTGTGGATTCTGGAATTCCTGAATGGATCTTTATATTCAAGTACAGATCCTAAGATTCAATTTTATATCCTGGATTTCAGGTAAGGCTCCTGGATTTTTTTCGTGGATCTTGGGTTTTTAGTGTGGATCCTCGTATTCAAGTGCAGATCCTGATTCCGGTGTGGATCCTGGGATTCCAGTAAAGATTCTGGAATTCCAGCGTGGATCCAGGAACTGCAGTGTAGATCCTGGGATTTCACTGTAGATCCAGGTAACTCAATGTAGATCCTGGTGTTTCAGTTGGAATGATGTAGAAAAACTTCAGGAACCTTGTGATGTCATTATTTTCGGTAACAATGGTTTCCAGCACACCGCGAAGAGGACAGACAACGACCGACTCAAGAATTTCACGTACGCTGCTGTGATATATTCCTCTGTGTGCTGGGTGGACATGATCTCCTACTTATTGTGCCGCATCGCGCATCATGCAAGCTCGACGAGTTGCAGACATCAGACAATATGTTTTATTATATTTAATTTTTTGTCGTCACGTCTATTATTACATCGACGTACGATTCGGTTCTGGCTTGCCTGCAGTCGCTCTCAGGACAGGACAGAGTTGAGGAGACGGTTCGCAACCACATACCGTCAAATCGGCCAAGCGTCCGTTAAAACATGTAAATTAATGTTCCCAAATCCCAGACGAATACTTCCCCAATCAGAAACGGTTTCGATGCAGGAAGAGGTCAGTATACGACTGAAGCAGAAAAATAATACGTCACATACACTCCCGTGCATAAGTTTGGGTTCACCCCCTAAAAAACATGCAAAAGTGTTCTGTCAATATCTCTGTGATTTCACGTCCAATTGAAACTCTCTTAATCGCATTCGAAAGGCAAAGAGTTATTCTTACTTCGTATGTATTTTTCCAAAAACATTCTTTGAACTTTGTCAACTAAATTTTTACCTAAAGTTGTGACATTTTTCAAAAAACACACTGAAAAATTATATCTGATTTCCTCAGCAATGGGTCGACCAAAATTTTAAATCAAAGTGTCATTAGAGTCGTAATCTTATGTTCTTTGAAGAGACCCCACGAAATTTTGGCGGAAAAATCGGAAAAGTATTCGAAATCAATGAAACAGTCAGTCAAGTCATCGTGCAAAAGTTTGGGTTCACCCCTCAGTATGATGCAAATCGTGCGAAAGTTTGGGTTCACCTGAGCCGCACGCACATAATTTTTGTCAATATCTCTGCCATTTTTCAACCGATTTTAATAGTTTAAAGCTTTTTTGAGCGCAAATAATAACGCGTACATGATTGGTTTGAGATTTCACAGATTTAGGTAAGTTCAGGCGAACCCAAACTTTTGCACGACACACCATACTGAGGGGTGAACCCAAACTTTTGCACGGTGACTTGTCTGACTGTTTCATTGATTTTGAATACTTTTCAGATTTTTCCGCCAAAATTTCGTGGGGTCTCTTCAAAGAACATAAGATTACGACTCTAATGACTGTTTGATTTAAAATTTTGGTCGACCCATTGCTGAGGAAATCAGATATAATTTTTCAGTGTGTTTTTTGAAAAATGTCACAACTTTAGGTAAAAATTTAGTTGACAAAGTTCAAAGAATGTTTTTGGAAAAATACATACGAAGTAAGAATAACTCTTTGCCTTTCGAATGCGACTAAGAGAGTTTCAATTGGACGTGAAATCACAGAGATATGGACAGAACACTTTTGCATGTTTTTTAGGGGGTGAACCCAAACTTATGCACGGGAGTGTACCAACCTTCGCGAAATGAATGCTTCCTTATTTTTCGCGCTTCTCACAACAAGCAAAGAGTGAAATGTGGGGGTACTTTTGTTTGGAATGATTATTCATACAAACATAATATTAAGGTGAATATGAATCGAAGCCAAAGTTCAAATTTTCAAGAGCACGGATCTGGAGAACCAAACATCCGTTTGAGCTGAAAACCTAATCGATTGGTCACCACTAGCTAGTGACCAATCGATTAAGTTTTCAGCTCAATCGGATGTTCTGTTCTCCAGATCCGTGCTCTTGAAAATTTGAACTTTGGCTTCGATTCATCTTCACCTTAATACATCTCTGTTTAACTATCATCTCACTGTTATGAAAAGCATACAGCTATGGATCAGAATTGGATCAAACGGAGCATATCTCAGCAAAATGAGATGAAATTACGCAGAACTAATCATAAATCTATACAGCATCGCAATCACAGTTCGACAAAAATAAGTCGATTTGAATCCACAGAGACGGGACACCCCGGGCTTGAAAGCCCTAAAAAAACATAATTAATGGCTTTTTCAGAATGTTCGTGGCTGCCCCAGGTCGTTTTTAAAATTTGCATTTAGCATTTTTTATTTAAATATCTAATCCAATCAATAACCCGAA